>NC_064900.1:7807500-10307500 GCF_929443795.1 Astur gentilis | reverse complement strand
TTAGATAAAAATAAAGAGAGAGAGAGAGAGAGAAGATACAGCTTTTAGATTTTTTTTAAAGATTCTAATTTCAACAGCTGCAGAGAGTAATTATTATAAAGACCGTAGTCCCAATTGTTTTGAGTTGATGTTGTAGCCATACTGTAGCAGATACTCAGCAGATGCAGACTGAAGCACACAACTTGAAACATATGGCAAGATAAAATCTGAAAGCTATGCTAGCTAGCTACCATAAAGATTTTGTGAGGGAAAAGAACCTTAAATCAACATAGACTTTTAAGGAAGGACAGCAAAAATGTTATAGGATAGAAGTGATGATACCTCTCTATCACTTCTGCATCTGTAGCTGAAATCACTGGAAATAGGAGTTACTGTGTTTTATTCTAATTGAGGGAAGTTAACAATAATTTTTTCAAGACTTCCAAATAACACTCATAATCTCGAAGCTCAATTATTGCATATTCTATTATTTCAATGTCTTTCTTACTGTAGCCATACTTTCAAGAAGGCAGAATAAAATTTCAGATAGTAGCAACAAGAAAAGAGATTTCAACTGAAGTAGATCTTATTAGCTAAGTAAACCACTGCGAAAATTTCTGCCTTTTGGAAACTGTTAGGTGATTTCCACTTGAAGCATGATGTAAATAACATAGCACCTGCCTTTTTTCCCTGATGGACATGTTTAGCTTTAATTTCTCTGGTAGAATACATTACTGAAATATAATTGTCATTCATTTCATTGTAAGCGTTCCAGCGCAGAAACAATTATATGCATCTTAGAAGGCTTGTAAAAAATTATATTTTTTAAACAACATATATTTTAACATTGACGGTTATCGTACCTTAAAACTGAGACCATTCCTTTCACTTGTATATATATACCTCCCCCATGCACAGACATTAAATATAGGCACAGACAGTAAGAATCTGTTATCTGTACTTGTCTGCCTACTAGCTTCGTTTTCCATTGGCAACTACTTAATACTCTGCTCTGCTAACCATCATTACCCTGGTTTTCCACCTTTCACCCTTCCATCATCCATCTTCCGTAAAAAACTTCCCCAAGGTGCCTAGTCATATTGAAGCAGGTCTGACGAGCAGCAGTGGACGTCACAGAACTACCTTAACATGTGGACACTTTACTGTAAACTATGCAAATACATGTAAACTATGCAAATATACATATATTTTGCTGAATTTATTTCTTGTTTGAATAAAATATTTACATATATAAAGTAAGTGCTGAGAAAATGGATGCTCTTGTGTACAGTACTATATTTTTTTCTGTTTTGATACTGTTCCTGTATCACACTGATGCTCGTAGAACTGTGTGGGTTGTCGAGCATGTGGTTTGCAGCAACATCTTCCTTTTGCATCAGAGCCTTTAAGATCTTACTTATCTGGTTAATGTTAATGGCGTGTGAGTGGGAAAGATCTTATAATGCAATGCACTGTCCCTGTCTGTATATATTAAGTGCCTGAATGCATTTTCTCTTTACTACAACAATTCTTATGAAAAAAATCATTTCGCTCTCCATTCACCTGCTATCCATTGCCCTCTTCAGAAACTCACCCTTAACAGATAGCAGGATATGGCTGTATACATCTGAAATACACGTTCACATCTTCAGAGATGAGAAAGCATGCATCATGACCAGCAGATATTTCACATTGGCAAAGAATGATTTTATGTCAGATTGGAAACTGCTAGATGCTGTGAATGGCAATGATGGCTCCAGCTATCCCTTCAGAACAGAAAAAAAAAAAAAGGAAATGCATACACACCATGTCAGAAACACTTACAACACTCTAGGTATGCATGTAATTGAAGTGAAAGGCACCTCACACCTGCTGTTCAGTTGAGAGATATACCACAAGATAAGTATGACATGGCAGAATGTCATAGCAGGTGGAAAGCCTTTATTTCAAAATGTTTTAGTCCATATTGCTTATGCTGTAAACCCCTTGATGACAGGGAGTGTGATTTGACTGAGGCATTATACAATCTTCAACTTAGGTGAAATATCTGGCTTTTTAGGAATATTTAGGAGGCTGAATCACTCCTGTGTTCTGTTGAAAGACTTTTTTTTTTTTTTTTGAAAGACTTTTTTTTAACCTGAGCAGTAAAAAAATTGTGTTTCCAAAAATCCCATGATGAAGTACAAAGAAATGGTCTTTGCAAATGTAGGTAGGAAAACTGGTGAGGACTCTTCTCTGTGCTTGACTGAGTCCAGAGAGGCGAGTTTGGGTTAAATAAATGTATGTGCATTGTCATTATTAATATTATTTTTGTAGCTATTATACTTAGTACATTCATTACGATAATTTTTAAGGTTAGTAATAGCTGTATCACTCTAGATATATTTACCAAGACATCCTGTTTGTTAAGGATTTCACTACTGTACAGTTTTATGGGGGGAATAAAGCTTGTAAAGCAGATGAAGAAGCAGCTGGGGAAAAGTGAAATGAATATGGATTTTTTTTCTTCATAGTTTGACCCAGGTTACCTCATCCATGGAATTTACAGAGGCTGCATATGTCACATCTGACTAAGAGTTCAGTTCAAACTATCACAGAAGGCTGGATCAAGTCTCTCATGAAACCTCAGTCCTACAGCTAGTACGTGCTGTGGTTGGGAGTTTACTACATGGTGTTCCAGGGCAGAAAGCTGAATCCAGCACTTCTCGGTTTTCATTGCCTGTAATTTGTATCTGTCTAAGAATTTGAGAGGAAAGCCCATGTGTTTCTGAATTGTGCATTTCTATGCTATTTTGTAATTCTACTTTTGATGTAGCTGCACTATTAAAGAAAGGGCTTTGGAATAAGGATTAGTGCTCCATCCTGCACAATTAACATAATCTGTGTATCCGGACCTGGTTCATGGTCTGTGGAAGTGAGTGGGTAGGGTCCCTGTGACTTCAGTGGATGTTTGAATCAGGCTCAGGGAAGTGATGGTAACTGTATTTGGTTTTGCAGGATTGAAAGCAATATGCCATAGTCAGTGAACCCCTATTAGTTAACATATGCATACAGAAAATGTACAAGTATTTGAAGTTAAGATGAGTGTTCACTTTTTCCCTTCCTGAAAGTCTTGTTTTCTTGATGTCTGAGAGAAATGAAATTAGTAAGTCTTATTGAGAAGTCTTTTTAAGCAATGCATGCATTTTACACATCTTTAAGTGAGCAAGATCTTTTTCATTTACGTAAGTAGGTAATTTCTGTGTTATTTGTGTCCTTGTTTTCACTCATGGTGAGGACAATACAGCCTTGTAGCTCCGACCTCATTTTCAGAAAGAAGTTCAGGCATAGCAGCATCAAATCTAGTCATGTAATCAGCATGCTCTGCAATATTACTACTTTTGGGACAGTGAAGTTTATAAATCAGCAAAACTTAGTAGTAAAAAGCAGGGCATTTTTAAAAGGAAAACACTGTTTAGAAGAATAATGATTAAGTGAGATGGAAATGATGTTACTCTTAACAAAACAATTTACTGAAACACTTTGAAAATGGAAATGCCAGCAGGCAATTTGTTTTGTTTTGAAATAGGCTTCAACACTGCCTTCTGCCAGTGTGATGGTAGGATGAGGGAAGAATATATACAAACACATGCATATATACAGATATATAAACGTACACACACTCACACATCTACACATTCGCTTATGAGCACATACATACATTTGTGCAAGGAGATGATAATGCTTTCCTTTGTATCATTTATGTTCAGCTCTTTAAACCTGATACCCGTTGTGGTAAAAGCTCTGTCTTAGGGTCTCACAGCAATCATATAATGAAAGCAAGGCTCTTCTTACAAAAATACTAAAAAGTTTTAAAACATGATATTAAAAGTGTTTCACTAGTACTGAATTTAGCTTGACAGAGCCTCTTCCAAGTTCCTTTTCTCCATATGGAGCATCTCAGGCAAGTAGCAATAGCAAACAAAACCTTTTTGTTGCAAGTTGTACTGTAGGGGCTATTCCAGACTGTAGTCAAGAAATTTGATAAATTCATTATTGAGGTGGGAGGAGAGAAGATGTGGAATGCAGAGTAGAGGAGGTAGCATAAAATTGTAAGTTTCAGAGGAAAACCGCAAGAGTCAGGTTTGCCAGCCTAGAACTTAGGATCCTGTAAGTTCACTGTTTTGTGCTCTTCCCTTTCTTATTTTGGCTAAATTCACTTCTTGCACAATATTAGTAGTAAATACCAAAATCCTTTAATATCATTTTCTCCAATTTCCTATGTTATGCTCATACTTGCACGCTTTGGACATGCTAAATTTGACACAGCCCTGTGACTCGAAAGGTGTTCAGAGTATTTTGGAAAGAAACCAAAACACATATGAAAATGCATTTATATACAAAATGCTTGTGAAAAGGATCCCTGAGTGAACTGGGTATGTGTGTGGGAGGCCCCTGACAGAGGCAGTGGAGGAATGGGATTGTTAGGGGATGGCTCCTGTCCTTGCGCGGGCATTTGGCAACCGACCTTCTCTAGCTGTTGTCGAAACCATTATTCCTGCTTTTCGTGTCAGAGCTCAGATTTAGGTGCTCTCTGAGCATCTCTCCATGCTAGTATTTTGGAGTTTGTGTGCAGGATCGTGGGGTCTTGTTCAGAACCATCTGAGCTAGCGCTCCAGGGGCTCATCCCCACATGTGGACATCTGAAAATAAGATTTCAGAAGCACACAAGCTAGGTGGAAGCAGGCTGGCCAAATGTACATCACAGGCTTTCAGGCCTTAGGGAAGAAGAAACATTGTGTGCTGTCTTGCTAGCACGTAGGCATCTCACCTAGCAGAGAACATCTCTCCAGAAAGGCTACACTTCCTCATGTATTCAGGAGTTTAAACTTGTTATTCAAAGCCTCCTAAAACCTGTATCTTTTTCTTATTGTTTGCGATATAGTAGTACATTAGTGAGTTAAAGCTGGAGTCAGTGATCCAAGTGCAGTGTTGTTTGAATGAGAGTTACCAAAGTGGTGGGACCAGTAGAAGGAGGAAGACACTGCCTACCTGCTGTCCTGGTTTATGATCTACCAGAGAAGTATCCAAAACAATCCCACCATGTTTCCTCCTCCGACACTCAGACAAAACAATCTACAGCTTGTTTAAGAAAAAATACATTAAGATAAAGTAATAGGGCATCTCGCAGAATATCTGTGAATATCACTCTGCCTTTATGGCATATAAACAACTTAGCAAAAATAGTTAATTTCTGTGTCAATCTTTAAATCTTCAAAGAACTGGAAAAAAACATTAAATCTCATAACCCAAGTGGGAGCAGGAAGGCTATATATTATTCTTGTAATCTCTTGCTTTTATAAGTGAAAATATTAAAGCAGGTTGCAACCCTTCTTTCTCAAGAGGTATAACATGTCACTTCATATCTTTTCCTGTTGGAATCGATACAGGACTGTTTGCAGAATAAGGAGCTATGCAGCGTGAATCCAGGTGGTATAACTCGGTGCTGCTTATTGCCTTGCCAAGGGCACAAAGGGAATCAATGTCAGAGCCAAAATGGGAATTCAGATGTTCCAGGTGATAGTTTCAGAAGTGTTGATGTGGTATGTTTATTTTGCCCTTCCAGAGGTTTCATATAAGCCAATTCAGAGAGAGAAATTAAGATAATATCTTCGGGTCTCATCCTACGCACGTTGCCTGCTCCTAGCTGAAACCCTCACCTCTAACTTGTTCCATTTAATGCTAAGTATTTGTATTTGTGGTTCAAATGCTATCTACAGAGTCAATAGAGTATGTAATTCCTGCCAGCGCTGGCCGCTCTGTTACTGTGCCGTGCAACTGTCACTTTTCATCCTTTGTCAGCAACGGCTCGGAGGGGCAGTCCTTCCTAGTTTCAGCAGTTAGTGACATCAAAGATCAGAAGATTAGGTACAAAATCAGGACACCAAGAATGGGTCCCTCCGACGCTAACTCGTCTGGAGTTTTCCTAAGCTGACACACACGTGGTGGTTGCTTGGATTCACCTACACCTTCAGCAGCTTGAGCTCTTTTCTAGACGAGAAGATTCCAGAGCCACATTGTGGCGAAGTGGCTGCTTATGGCATAGTTGCCCTGAAATTAGGACATTAATTCTGGTTAGGAAGCCCAGGCTGCTCACTGACAATGCTGCGCAAAGCATCTGTGCAAACTGAGGATTCTGCCTGCAGCATGTCAGTGATAGGAACAAATGTACCTCACCAAGAAATGACCCCTGGGACAACAGGAATCTGTCAGAACCTCCTAACACAGCTGTTTCTGATGCGGACATCGTATTTTGCCTCAGAAAGTGAAGTTCTTTATCAGCTCATAGGCAGCCTGCTCTAGCTTTATGAACTTACTGGAAAATTCAGAAAGTTATTCGAAGACATGAGGAATATTGATGGTGCACTCAAGGCAATAATTGGGCTCTGTACCAACTTGTTCTTTTATATTGTATTGAAACAGTGAAACACCCTATATGATAGAGTTTGGAGATATTTCTTGATTTATTTTTTTTTTTATCCTATTATTTTATCAATACTTTTAGCATGGCTTTTTTTGTCAAAGTATGGAATAGATCCTCATCTTTCACTTCTTTCTGTAGGTCTCTGATTTGAAATAGAAATAATGCATGATGGGCTGAGAGACATTTTTGGTAAATCCTATTACTATTCAAAAAAAACCTAGTTATCTGCTGCCAGCACAGAACAGATAGTAAAAAGAGGTGGAGAGGATTTGTAGTAAACCGGTGTAGGAAGTCTTTCTTATAACGTCCAATTAGAAGTCTGCTATAACATCAAATTGTGTTTACATTATAATTTAGCTTACGTATCATCCTGATAAAAGGGGTTGAATGTAAATTTGTTTTGTCAGTGAGAAAATGGCTTCACTGCATGTTGCACAAAGCACAGAGAGATCTGAGCTAGTTTTAAACCCTCTTGTCAGGGTAGACACCTGTACCACCATAGCTGGGTTGCTTCTATACTAATTCACATATCCGTACAGTATATAGAATTATTCTATAATGCCCCTGAGTTATAGACTGCATGCATGGACACCCCATACCAGATGTATTTCCTATATTGTAATAGTTTTCCCAGCTGGTCACAAACATTATTGTGTAGATTTTGATATTTTCTCCCAAATAATGACCAAAATTGTAGCATGAGTCAGGAAATTAATACCAGACAAGTTTCATCAAAATTTTGGGGAGTTTTTGCCATTAGCGTCAGTAGAGCTGGTGTTCCATCTGCTGTGCTTTTTAGTGAAGATACCCTTGGATAAACTGCAAGGGCAAGCACGGGCACGTCCAGTGGGAGTGCTGATCAAATCATGCTGCTCGGAAGGAAGAGGATAAATCTTCTTAGTCCCCTAAGACAATACACATCCCGCCTTGCTTCCGGAAGGCTAGTGGAAAGGTCTTTGCCCCCAAGTTACAAATGGATCCTAAAAACCTGGGAAGCCCCCTTAAGTCTTACCCTGGGCCAGCCACACAGATCCTCCTCGATATTAAAATCCCTCCCTTGAAGTAGTTTTGAGGATTAATAGAAGAAACTTTTCAAACAAGTTTAATTTTTTTCTCAGATAAAATGATATCAAGTATTGAATTACTGTCAATGTTGAATGCTTTATTCAGTGTTCCAGCTACTCTAGCTACATGTTTGAGTATCAGCTTTCATTCTAAATTAAAGTTTGCATTTTGCATGTTTGTCACATTGTTCTTTGCAAACACCACCTGATGGTTTTTTTTTTAAATGGCAAGGCCAAAGCATGAAACAATTCTCTTGTAGGGAAGGCCTTGTCGGGCTTTTAAGGCTTCCAGAGCCCTTTTTGGTGGGGTTTCAGCAGCTCTGTACGTTTTCTGGTTCTTAACTCACATTTGAGATCTAAACAGATAACACTGAGTAACGTAAAAGGAGAAAGAAACAGGCTGGAGAGATTCGTGAAAGCACAGCTGTAAACAAAAGTAATATGGGGTCCTCATCCTGCCTGCTTCACGTTCCTGTTGTAACGATTTCAGTTCCTTCAGGTTTCCTTATCTTGGAGAAGAGATAGCATTGCTTGCTTACTGCACACAAAGGCTGCAGGAATTAATTGATTTAGACATACAGGCTGCCTTTGAAAGCCTGAAACATTATTAAAATGAACCACGAACCACTACCCGCCAAAGACATGACCAGCTAACCACTGCACCCTCTGTGACAGTGCTTTACGGAATCACTGCAATTGCTTCCAACCTGCAAGGATTAAGGAGGCCAAGCAGAGCTTTCTATTCAGCAAATTCATTTTCCACTTTATCCCCAAATTGTATCCCTCTCCTTGCTTTTGCTCATCAGCATTCAGTTTCTAGCCAGGGTGCCTGTGGGATCTGCCTGGCTGGCCCGGGGTGAGACTTTAAGGGGCTTCCCAGGTTTTTAGTATCCATTTTTAACTTCCTTGGGGCCAAAGACCTTTCCACTAGCCGCGTTGTCAGAGCACGAATTCATGCTGCTATTTTTAATGTCTGTAGAGCAATTGTATTTCCCTGGGGCTCCTGGAGGCATTTATCCATCTTAGGCTTCCTTCCACAAACCACTATTCAAGCACCGCTTTCGAAATGGCAGCTGGCCGTGGCAGGCGCCGATTCGCTGTGCTTTAGTCGTGACTGTTGCTTCACACTTGTAAGTAGCACCGTACTGAAGGGTTTTTTTTCCCCCTAATTGCTTCCAGCTCACCCCTGCACAGCAAGAAAATATTTCTGTGCCTTGTTGATCTTCTGGATTGTGCAGATATTGTACCATTGACTTTAGTACCATATTTTCTCTGCCTTCAAGCTATTTTAGTATTTTTCACTCTTCTCTTTCCTTCTGCTTCAAAGCTCTGCAGTTATGCTTTGTTGGACAAGTCACATTGCAGGGAGAGTTAAAGTAAGAAGTAAGTGGCTGGCAAAGATGTGTATCTTTTATATAAAGTAAGCGTAGCAAGCCAGCATGTTGCTTTAGCTTTCACATGTGCATTTACTGTTAGCAGTAGTTAAAATAGTTTGGGATGGACTGTTTCAAATGTTTTGTGATTGAATAGAAATATTTTGTAGGAAAAGCAGTTCAATCCATGTTCTGAATGGAAAAAAATTTTGGTTTTTTGCTTTTGGAACATTTGCTGTATTTTCTCTTTATGTTAACATTTTGATTCTGTATTGTTGTACGCATATTTTAAAGATTATTCTGTGTGTGTATTTGATAAAAATTTGGACAAGCTAAGTGCTTTGATAAGCTTGTGCTACTGTTCCACGAATGTATTTTTCATCTTTTACATTATTTTCAGTGGGGAACCCCCCCCTCCCAAATTGTCATTCTTTAGTCTGAAGGTACAGCAGGAGAAGGCACCATGGTGCTATTTCTCATGGACTAGAAGCCATAGTGCACCAGCGTGTCCTGGCACACAGCTCTTGAAGAGTATTTTAGATTTACCTCATTCCATTGAAATCTCTAGAAAATTCCTGCCCTTTTCTCCGTTAACCAAGGCTACAATTTCAAAACACCACAATGTTCTAGAAAGGTATAGCAATATAAAAATGTGAGGATATTTTATTTAATAGTAAAGTGGCTTGGGGATAGACTGATGTAACTTGACCATCATTAGTCTAGCACTCCTGTAGTCTATGACATTTAAGCTCTGATAATTTATATTTTTCTTTCCCAAAGTCCAAACTGAGAGGTGTTTCAGGGATTCAGTCATACTCTGTTGTAGAGCACAGTTTTACATTTTTACCTGAAGCTCTTTATTTTCTCTTGGTAAAGACTGGAGAGGGGATTTTAAAATGATGAAAGTCAGTCTGGGCTTTTCTAGGCAAAATATTTCCATGTTTTTCCACTCTTGTATATATAGTATTAAAACTCATCCAGAATTCAGGAGGAATAGGAAGCAGGAAACAATCTTCCAGCAAAATTGTTTTTGTAATTGCCAGCACACCTTTCGGCATGTGAGGGGAAGTGAGATGTTGTGACAAACTTCCATTTTGCTTTATCCCCCAAAGGGCCATCTTAGGCTAGCCTTATACACAAATCTGGATGAGTTTAATCAGAGACGAACTTTCGCAACATGTTAACTCAACAGGCATACTTCATAATACTTCACGATACTTCATACAATTCGTGATTACTCCTTTGTCACTCTAAACATGAACTGCCTCATGTTAAAATTCCACGCATAAAATCAGTTATCTCCAATTTTGTCTGCAATTCTACATAACAATTCAATCCTTTTCAGAGGAATTTCAGGGATTTTATTCAAAATCAAATTATCTGGGTGGATTTTTGAATGGGGAGGAAGGTATCTGTGTGATCTTTTGACTCTCCACAGAGTTGTAGGAAGAACTCAGACATTTTGCAATCAAAATATTATGTTGAAATATTGCAGACAGTATTACACTGTTTTGTCGAGACCTTTACTAACGTGTGCAGTGGCTTTTATACTCAGATGTTTAACTGGATTTCACTGTATCAATTCACTTGGAGCTTTTAATAATATCTTAGAAATGTTATTTTATTATTTTGTCATTTGTCATGGTTTAACCCCAGCCGGCAACTAAGCACCACACAGCCGCTTGCTTACTCCCCCGCAATGGGATGGGAGAGAGACTCGGAAGGGTAAAAGCGAGAAAACTCATGGGCTGAGATAAAGACAGTTTAATAGGTAAAGCAAAAGCCGCGCACACAAGCAAAGCAAAACAAGGAATTCATTCACCACTTCCCATGGGCAGGCGGGTGTTCAGCCATCTCCAGGAAAGCAGGGCTCCATCACGCCTAACGGTGGCTTGGGAAGACAAACGCCGTTAACTCTGAACATCCCTCCCTTCCGTCTTCCCCCAGCTTTATACGCTGAGCATGACACCATATGGTCTGGAATATCCCTTTGGTCAGTCGGGGTCAGCTGTCCCGGCTGTGTCCCCTCCCAACATCTTGTGCCCCCCCCCAGCCTGCTCACTGGTGGGGTGGGGTGAGAAGCAGAAAAGGCCTTGGCGCTGTGTAAGCACTGCTCAGTGAGAACTAAAACATCCCTCTGCTACCAACACTGGTTTGGTCACAAGTCCAAAACATAGTCCCACACAAGCTGCTATGAAGAAAATTAACTCCATCCCAGTCAAAACCAGCACATCATGTTTAGGAATTTTTAGTTAAAGATTTATTCAAATGACTTTTTAACATTGTTAACACAGCTCTCGTTCTGTGAATAATAAGATAGAGATAAGGAAAAGATAGTTTTGTTATATTGATTGCTTACATTTTGTTGCAAGTAAATGCTCTTTAGGTTTTATTTCAGTCCTTAGTGCTTAGCAAGAACTTCTAATTAAGTCTGATACACATGTGCATGCAATTCTTTTGGGGGTGTCCACTATATTAAAATATAGCATGTAGCCTTTGAATCCTTTTGAAAATGAGAATGCAATTTTTTTTTAGACATTTTGACTAAGGTTTCAGGATCTGATAATTGGTTGTAACCATTGCGTATTTTACAGTAATAAATGAAATGTAGCAGCTTTCAGCTGGGAATTTAGAAACGGTCCATGAATTCTTAGTCCAATTCGCACCGTTTGGTGGAAGTTGTTATTATCTCTGTTTTAACCCAGGGACTGCAAATGGCAGAACAAAGTTATGCTCCTTCCACATACTATTTTCACAGGTGCTGTCGCCCCTAAATATTCCTTCTCCTCCAACCAGTTTCTGAACTCAAAGAGTTTTCAGTTCAGAAAATTAAAGCGTTTCGCACACAGAAGCCAATGCCTAAGACCGTGCCCACTTTTGAAGGCAGCAGGAGGCCGCTCGAGTGGCTGGTTTCGTTGCCGCTGCAGTCGGTGCGGCTCAAATTTAGGCGCCGAGGGGCCGGCGCCCGGTCTGCGTGCCCAGGCTGTGGGTGGCTGGGTGCTTACGGCTGCCCCGCGTGGGCTCGCGGGAGCGGGGCAGCCCTGGCCGTCCACTGAAACTGCTCCTCGTGTGTGAGGCTTGCCGGGCTCAGCCTGTAAATCGCAGGCATCTCTTTCTGCACTTTGCTCCCTGTCTTGGTTTCGCGGGCTGAATGGAGGTCAGGTGTTCTTAAACTGATAAAGAAGCTCTTAAGAGAGAATTTACTTGACCATCCATATGATGAATGGCTGAAGAGAGATCAAGAAAAGACGAGCTTCAGCTTGGCATCCAGTAAAAACACAAATGTGTGTTCTGTGCCAGACATCTGTGTTTGTTCCAAGGAAAGCCCTAGGAAAGAGGCTCTGGCCTTTCTCCACCTGGAAGCTATGAAAAAGGCATGAGAGCTCAGTTTGCTTTTTACTTAGTGTGTACTGTGTTACGTCCCAGGATACTGGAAGCTCTTAAAAGTGGAGCAGTGTATTTCCATTCAGACCCTGAGCTTTACTGATCGCCAGGTGCACCATAGAGTTTCCAAACCACTATCCTAAAGTGTGTCCTGGACAGTATTTCTTTTAGTGTTTCTTGTCTTCTGGCTGGAAGTAGAGAGGGTATGCCCTCATGGCATTGCACTTTAGAACATTTACAAATACATGCAATTATACTGTTCTCGAGGAATGTGTAATGCTCTCAGTATATGCAATTAAAGGTGCTCAGTGAATTCTGCAGTTCCTTTAAAAATCCACAGCCCTTTGATGTGATACATGTCAAGTTCCATGTTCATTGGAATACAGGTGAATATTTGGTTCCGATCCCTTTGTGTTTTGTTATCTTAAAGATGAACATCACCTTCCTCTTCTTGTAGAAAGAAGACCTCTGGGTTGGTTGCTTTGTTTATTTTCTTGCTTGTTTTACAGTTAAAAAATCCAAATCTTGCCTATTCTGAAAAACTTCTCGACTGAGTGAGAACACAGTAAAATTCACGTCACAGATCATAGGGTGTTCACTTTAAAGTATACTTTGGTTTAGTTTTACCAGCCTCTTATAAAGAAGTAGAAGAAAAATTGTCTTTGATAAAGCATTCCTTTCTTCAATTATCTCATGTAGGAATTCCCAGTTCACATCTCTCTATCATCCAAATGATTCATCTACTAGAAAGGTTTCAAGCTCATTTTTTTGTCTTTGTTAAATCACATTTTATTTCCCTTTGATATGAATGGAACCTTGAGACCTGGCTCATGTTTTGGCAGCCTGTTACAATGCCTCTGGACAAATCAGGAAAATACCATAACGATTATTTATTTAACCATTTTTAGGGCATCTAGAATGGTTTGCTTAATCTTGAACATACAGAACATAAAGTAAAGATGTGCTTCTATTAATCAGGTTGCTAGAAGAGGAGCAAGCTTATAGTGAATTAGTTACCAAACTGCCCTCGAGAAAAAAAAAGGATCAGCCTGGTATATGAAAAATGGTGGGGCTGAGGCAGGAGGAAACAAAGCAGATGATACTCCCAGTATTTTTTTGCATATGGCACCTCAGTAGATTCTGTTTTGCTCTACAGAAAGAGATGAATTTGAAAAGTGAGGATGTTCCCCAGATTCCAGCTGAGCTCTTGCAGCCCCCCAAAGGAGTTCCAAATCAGGTTCTGGTTGAAGAAAAGACAGCTTAGCAATAGAAACAGAGCTGTAGCTGAGTGGACCTTATTCTCCAGTTTTAATGTATCCTGTGTAAAACTACCAGGCTATTTCCCCAAACATCCTTAATAAAGTGAAAAGTGGAGTTTTTCAGAAATTATTACATCAGCTATTACATCAATAGCTATGCTGCAGCCATGGGACTGCTCAATGTATAAACGTGCATTTGTTTTCTGAAATTCAGGATTAAAATTGGAGAGTGAGACGAAAGGTGCAAGCGAGTAATGGAACTGCACTAGAGTTTCGTAAAATTGTAACATGTTTTGATGGACATTTCAAGTGTTAATTTGGAGGGAAGCTAGATGCGTAAGTTCAAATGAGCTTGTAATATCAAAGAAAACTCATGCGCTGTACACAGCATGGAATGCTACACATCTGCCACTGGGTAGCTGCTGCAGTGTGAATCTTTAGTAGGAAAGCCATAAGTTTGATGGAGGCAGCTGAAGGCTAGCTTGAGTCGACGATGACCATAACCTTGCTTATTGGCATTTGTCGACTTCTGTCAGCTATCTCTGTGGCATTGACATAAACATGGCTATGTCGAGCTATAAACATAGCTCTGTACCAATATAGTTTAGTTCACTTATTTTAGCTCTGAGAATGGCTGGGCACTGATAGCTGTAACAGGCTAGTTCCTGGCGGAGTCTCTTTGAAGCACATTTTACAGTAATTTGAATATCTTGTCTATTTAAAGGCATTTTTTGCTTGATACAATTTTAAGTCAGGTTAGAAGCTACCAGTTAGCTAACTTAAAAAAAAAACAAACTATAAAAAAAAAAAAACGAACAACCCCAAACAACTCACCTCCTAAATTTCCAGGTGTGAATTACACACTTACAGGATGTCTAGGCCAGATTCTTCTGAACCTGTACTCCAGGTATATACATGGGCATCCAGTCAGCATGCACAAGAAATTGCATGACTAGCTACAGTTCTGGCACTGATGCAGTAGGCATGTATGCCCCCATGTAAAACAGTGGCCAAGATTTCTCCTCATTTGCCTCAGTGTAAGCGTGGAATAGTTCCACCACCTTCAGTACCAAATCTAAAGCAGTGCAAAACAGATGGACACAGTTTCAGAGCTGCATTTCAATCAGAATGCTACCATTCTGAGTGTGAAAGTGTTTTATTTGAATGAAAGCTGATATTTCTTAGAAAAAATAAGGTTTTATTTTAAAGAAAATTATTATTAGAAATAATTATTTTGGAAATATTACCTTTGCCTGCATAGAGGCAAGTATATATATTTTAGTAATGTGTTTAAATTATGTCAGAAAGCACATTTTTGTAATGATTATTAGGGGTTACATGACATTAGTTATTTCATTATTCATATTTAATATTAACAATTTATTAAACTGTAATAAAAATACTCAGCCTCATCCATTGCAGGCTGAAAGTTAGGACTGTGAAATGTTATCCCTGAAACCTATTAAAGGTGCAGAGCTAGGAGAATGTAAAAAAGAAAAGAAAGTTAGGATGATATTTCTGAGACTCTAATGATGATAAAAGAAGACTATTCATTAGACCGTATTTTTATTTTATCTTCCTTTTGATTCATTAAAGGTGCCTAGCTGGTCTTTATGCTATGCCTGAGGTTGTGCTAAAATACAGTGTGGAAAGGCGAGAAGAGTTCTCCGGGTATGCTACTAGAGTGAGACTTGGGTCTACCTTTTGTCTTGACCTTGTCAGTTGCCAGCTTGGTGACACATCACGTCTTTACACCCGTGCTGAACTCAGGCTTTGGCTGGTTTGCCTACTTCGACTGTAAGCTCTTCAGAGCAGGATCTTCTGCTGGCTTGCAACAAGAACAGCTGGGTTATGTGCTTGGTAACTGCAGCTCTTGTTTCTTGAACACTTCTACAATGCAAATAAAAATAGTCACATTAGTAAGTATAAAAATTATGTATTCAGAAAAAAACAGATCCCAGCAACACCACCTCATCTCCAGCTGCTGTCTTCCTGCTCTCTAGTACACTCCATAGTTGCCATCCCAACTCAACATCCGAGGCTCCCTTCTGCAGTGAAGTCTGCAGTCCTCTGTTCTTCAGGTTTCTGCTTCCCACTAAAGCTGGATTTTCCTGGCCTCTGAGCACGTGGAGCAGGGGCAGAGGAGGGAGGGTTGAGCTCTTTGGAAATTGAGTCCTGTATTCTGCACTGTGTGTTGTAGAGTTGGTAAAAGCAAGGTTTGTTGGACTGAGCAAAGACATAAATCTGCTAGTCAGGGTCTGTTGTTGGAATTGTCAGCTTAGCTCTCTCACTACTCATTCTAAATTAAAAGATGATCAAAAGGGAGGTGGTAGTCTCTGCAAAGGCCAGATTAAATATTGGTGCATGTGTATGAGCTGGAGAGCAATTGGTCTTTCCACGATATTGTTTGAACAAAAATGTTGACTCCATTTTTTCAATGTGGGTAATAGTGCCTAACTTTTCTGTAGCAATTTGGAGGGGACAGAGGGGCAGAAGCCTCAGTCCTTCACAAAGGAATTTGTTAGCTTTACCTTAATTTTGCAGCTGGTGACCACAGTATGCAGAAGGGAAGCGATACACCTTAACGATTACATTAGAATGGGGAAAGTAGGGCATAAATCACCCGGGTCCAGCCCGTTGCATTGTCCTTTCGATCAGAAAAAAGACATGACTTGAGGGTCAGTCTTATGTCTAAAACACAGTGCATTGCATTGAAAAAAAAGAGTTATTTTTTTCATGCTGAAAATTTCCAAAGCTGGCTCTTTAGAACAAAGGCTAAAAATCTGCCGTGTTATATAGGCACTGTCATGGCAAGTAGCTTCCAAACTTTAGAGGTTATTTTTGCTTGGTTTTATTTTATGAGAGTGTGTAACAATGAGAAACTCACAAACAGAAATTAATTGATATTTATTCCTGGAAGTAGTACTAAAATCAGCTCACAGGGGCATAGACCAGGGAGAGGGAGAAGCCAGGAAGCCTAACAGCGCTCAAGATCAAAACTTAGTTGTGCTTGTGCCCAGGATCTTGCCGTGACCTAATGTGCATCTACTCCTCAGAAAGAAAAAGGATAAACACCTCTGCCATTTCTGAAAGTACTGTGGCTAGGAAAATTAGATACATTTCATTTCCATCTCTATTAAGCTCTGTTGACAAACCAGACTATTGGCCATTTTTGTGGAGGATTGGTAATTAACTAGGTAGGCTAATTATCAGAACCGCTCTGTCCTCCCAGGAGAAAACGATTAGAAATCCATTTCCACATATTATTTAAAATAAAAATACTGCACAAAGACGGATTTTATTGGCTTGGCCAGTGGTTTGCAAATGAATCCTAGGATACAATGCATTGCTGTTTGAAGTTGCATTTGGTGGCTTTTAATAAGATCCCACTGTTTATGGATCAGATGGAGCATAATCTGTTTATTTACTTTTTCCTGTGCAAAGCGTCGCTTTAATGCCAGTCTGCTGAGACTGGCAGAGACACAGTTGCATCGTTAGAGCAAAGGTGCCAAAAGGGATGTTTGGCTCTTTCAGATCTCCAGCTCTTCAATCCCATTTATGCCAGCAGGCAATATTTATTAAATACTCTGAAAACCAATTCAGCCGATTTAAATTACACTGGCAGCATAAAATTGTGCGATTAGCAGAGAGGGCTGCTGGTCTGAGCACGGGACAGGTTACGGGAATCCTTAAAGTCTGATCGCTGTGCTACCTGCAGGTCTCAGCGCCTCGCTGTAGACATGCCTGCCCGAATGGGCCCAGGCAGATCAGAGCTTGCGGTCCTCCGCATTGTCTGGATGAAAACCAGCTCTGGTTCCGACCTTGTGGAGATGTCCTGCCTGGGTGTCTTGGTCTGAAGTGCAGAGGCTGCACCGCTGGCTGAGGAGAGCTGCCCACTTTATTGCAGGGGTGCTCCAGGGTGGGTGTAAGGTGGGGTGGGGGGGTCTCCTGTAAGTCTCTGTTCAGGCACAGAATAGGACCTTTACTGCCACGGAGGAGAGACTATGTTCCTCTCCCTCCTGTGGTAGAGTAGCTGATGGGGCTTTGTACCTCCTGGAGTTCTAGCTGCCATTCAGTGCTCTTGTAATGATGGGCAGAATCACGCTGGAAATATTTTTCAAAGGCTTGGAAGAGAAATGGCTCTCTGTGTTGCTTCATGTCCTTTGAAAGTGTTGCTTTTCACTTTTAAGGAAGAAAATGCAGCTTGTTGCTGCTCTTGAGGGCATCATTAATCAGGTCTGACTGAATGCTCATCAGTTTAGTAGATTTATATGTATTTATTGTCATTGTAACATTTCATGTGCAGTTACATCCATTACATGGAGTCTGTGCAAACCGAGGCAGATGCAGATTCAGGGCTCATCGGGTGTATTTTTCCTTTGCTGAGTCAGGGGCAGATGTTACCCAGCCGAGCCAGAGAGTCTGGGCTGGTTTTATAAATTAAGATGTATTTAATATTGACAGTGTTTGAAATAAGGGCACAAACTGAAGTAAGAATCTGGTTCTGCTCAGCATTGTATGAATACACGGTGAGAAGAGTTTTACAGACTAAACAGGTATCTAGAGGGGAATGTTCATTTGGGAAAATTCACAGAATAACCGAGAGATGTGTGCAAGATCTCACCGCAGATTGGTTGCAAATGGTGGCGTGAATGCGTAACTCCTACTTTCTGGGGCTGTTCCCTTGTTTCTCTCCAGCTCTTCCTGCCAATACAGAGTTATCGTACATACATGGATACACAGATGCCACAGTGCACTGCAAAGCCAGATCTTCAGCTCGTTAAAAATCAATGCTTTTTCACGATGCCAGAAGAGCTATGCTGATTTACTGTATATGAGGACTCGTCACTTTGTTGATGTTAAAGATTTCTAGTATTTGTATGATACAGAACTCTAAAGTCAGGACTTTCAGAATTTCCTGCCTAATTTATGCATTAAATGTATACATAGGCTGAGAAGTGTATGGCCTGATTTTTGATGAGTGATTCCACTGGAAGCAGTGGTTGCCTGATTCCTTTGTAGCTCAAATCACTCATGTCATCGCCTACACATGAAAGTGGGTGTTTAACTTCAGGCCACCTAGTTTGAAAAATTTGTCTCAAGTATTGCTGTTGGCTGCTAGACATTTCAGCGTAGCCAAACATTCCTGTTCCCTTTGTTCAGTTCATCCATCCATCCTTCTGAGTTTTCTTCATTATGGTGCGTAGCTCTTATATTAGTTTGACCTTGTGTAAACAGATAACCTGTGTGAAATTTGGTTTAGCCTTTCCACAGGTTCAGAATAGGAACGGATCAGGTTCTATATTGGGGTCTTTATCCCACTGGACTGTTGCTAACTTAAATGGTACAGGACAAATCACCTGTAAAAGTAAATTGGCAAAAATGCCCTCATTGAATTAAGCATAATGTTCTCAGGCTGGTTCTCATTCTCAAGTTGGCTTACTTCTAAAATCAGCGTATTTCTGAGAATAGTTACTTTCAGCTCAGTTGCCGACATCCTTTAATTTTCAACAGTGCTTTGAAATGACCTCACAAGGTGATATAATAACTTTTTACAAGGAGATCTGGAGACTGTAGGAACATGTCGGGCTGGTATTTCGCTTACATCTGGATGTACCGTGTGACATATTAACACCGCAGACACATCTGCTATTCCTAAGGGTCTGAGGAAACTTCAGTCTCGGGCAGATGCAGTATGCAGGGTTGACAGAGCAGACAAAGAATCACCGCAAGTTACTATAGCAGGTGAGAGATGGATGCAGGGGAATTGAGCAGGGCTTATCGTGGTGCTGCGTGATGTGCAAAGCAACATAAAACGTGTGGCTGTGTTTAGTGACTTAGAAATAAGGCATAGACAATGATGCACTAAATACATATCCTGAATATAAAGGAGTGACTGTTTATGGCTTAACTTCTGTCACTCTCCCAATAGCTTGAAGTCTGGTTCACCGTGACTGTACCTCTATAAATACCTCTGTAATTCCACTGAGCTTGATCTCATCTATGAGACCAAAAGGGTCACTGAAAACACGAGCAGTTGCCAGCCAAGTCATAGGTTTACCTAGAAGTTCTGAAACACTAAATCCACAGAACCAGTAATATTATGTGGGATTTTGCATTTGTTTTGTTTTTAAACTCCTAAACATTTGTTAGATGCAGCTGACAGGTCTGGCAAGGTTTTGAACTCTGGAAACAGCTTTTGGTGTCCATCATTTATAGTCATGTAACTAATCAGTATCACCTGCATTTTTTTTTAATAAACAACTTGCTCCTCCTTTTTGAAAACTTCTTAAGAGTTTTCTTTTCAGTTTGAAATGTAAATTATCTGAGGTAGAGACTACTCTTTCTGTCCTCTGCCTGTGGCATGGTTTCTAGTATCCTTAATAAGCAATAAAATAAGAATCTCTTCTCCTTTGTTCTCCTCTTTCTTGGTCTTGTCAAAATTCTTATTCTATACCATATGATGGCAATTTGACTTGACGATTTACTTGCTTTATTTTGATCATTATCTTCCTACTGTGATCTGTCTTCATTTTTCTTTCGCTTCAAAGCTGCCTAACATCGAATGAGAAGAATAGAACAATTAACAATGGCAAGGTAGTGCATTATCACTTACAACAAACTGAGTTGCTCATTCGAGTTGTTTTGGTTCAGCACCTATGTACCTGCAAACCATTTCTCACTAACACCTGAATGCCGAACTGTCTGTAGGTATAGGCAAAAAATAGACAGTTACCTGAGATAACAGATTGCTCTGGAGCAGTCGTGTGGTCATGACCTTCTTTCTGATAGCTCTGCCTGTGCTAGAGCACTGCAAAATCAGGCTGGCTGCAGCTTTTAATGAAGCTGAAGATAGGGTGGTTGATAGGCTGGGGGGGAGCCCCTGTTGTCGGAGGCGAACACAAAGCTGCTTCTCTTCCCCAGACAGCGAAAAGAGCACCAAAAGCAAATCTGCAGAGCTCTAACACTGGGTCTCTCACCCAGTTCTGTCTGCATCTCATCCTTCCAACAGCAGGGGAATTACAGCTTTGTCTTGATCCAGACAGTCATTTCTCTGATTCAGCTTTTCTTATGCTGCTGAGAAGCCTCAAGTTTGAGAAGAAAACTTTCCAAAGCTCCTCAGAAACTCAAGAACATGAAAATCACGGCTATTTTCAGTGTAATGAGGCCCTAAATCCTTCAATCTTTTGAAATCTCCTCCCTAATACGTAAGTTCAGTTAAACCACAGTAATATAGCCTTGTGGTTTTGGCAGTCTGCTTTCAAAGTTCACCCACCACTGAAAATTTTCTTACAGGAACAGTCATGACCACAGGTTGGACCACGGTGCCTGCAATTTAGGGAAGTTATTCAGAGAATAAAACTAGGTGTGCTGTGGGCTAACTCTGCTCCCCTTGAAGGCAGTAATCCAGTCGAATGGAGCTCCTTTGCATATCCTGAGTCCTTTTGACATATATAGTGTACTAACAAAGTGACGGTTTGCAAATAAAGCAACGTTGTAAGCCTTTCCTCTGATGGCTGACCTCAGCAGTGAGGAGATGATCTTCTCAAGTCCCATGTAGGAGAGCTGAAGCATGATATAATTTGAGTAGATGCTGGCAACCACCAGTTGTAGCATCAAGAGAGAGGACCAACGGGATGTGCCGGGAGGCTGGGTCCAGCCCCGTGTGCTGTGTCCGCAGAGCTTTGTGGGAGGAAGCACTTTCTTTGGGTACCATCACATCTGTTCTGACTTACTGTACCAGAAATACCTGCTCATGCTGGTGTTAGGGGGATCTTCCTTTCTTCAGAGGTGACTTCTCCTCAAAGGCTGCATTCTTATTGATGGTCCAGGGCCTGTTTTCTGTCTCCTAGTCCAAATGACACAGCACATGACAAAATTCTCTCTCTCTCTTTGGGCTCATATTAGGCAATATTAGCGGGACTGCAGCCATGCTGCTTCTGCATGTGCTGTATCTGCACCTAATTATAGGTTAAGTTTTATTTTTGACAGCTGCCAATCTGGCACATTGTAAAAAGCTAAATTTAAATGAAAAGGTGAAGAAAGAATCATCTCTGAGAACTTGCCGATAAAGACATGTTGCTCTGCATTTGTAGCATTTGTCGGGGTATGTCCAGTACTGTGTAATGGCATGTTAGCTATGAGGCAGTAGCAAAATATGGGTAGTCTTTCAGCTATGCAAAGTATAACAATTTTGGTAGAAAAGGAGAGAAAGCAAGGGATTGGAGGTGGTTTTAGGATCAACTGTCTAGAGGCAACAGGGTAACATTTAATTTCCTAAACTACATTGATCCAGCTTGCTGAAAATAAGTCAAAGAAGGGATAATTTTCACATTTCATTTAAATTATAGGAAGACCTTGTAAATTAATTTATTGGTAGTCAGGTAAAGTTTAATTACACTAAGCAAAGAGAAGGTGGCATCTTTCTCAGTACTGCTCCCCTGTGGGTAACTTTCAGAAACAGATTCAGAACATCGTTAATTCATAGACTCTTGAGACTGAACTGGCTCTGTGACCATTTATAATCCAGTTAACAAGAAATAAATAAACAAACACACAAACAGATTCCAAGCCCCATCCAAATTGTCAACACAGACAAAAAAAATGCATTAAAGTTTAACTCTCATAAAGTTTTCTTTAATGAAGAGGATGCACTAGAGTAAATGCCACAAAATTGCTTCCTTTAGCAAACTGTAGGTATTAGCATATTTAGGATTTGAGATTTTTTTCTGAAGCACCTGATAGTCCCCAGTATCTTTCCAATCAACTCCCTGTTATTGTTCTCCTTGTGTTTGCAAAACACAAACAAGAAAATGAAAAGCATTACAACATTTCATCATATGCAGCAGGATTTAAAGATGCTTTGAAGAAATTGCACCACATTATCTGGAAATACAGCTATCCAGTCTGAAAACAGCCCAAGATGATAGAATGCAGCAACTTGTCTATTTAGACACACAAGCAACCGTAAGTTTATTTCCCTAGTGCTCTGTTCTCCATTGGTTCCCCACTGAATACAGAATGAACTTTAAGATTTCTGCCTTATGTTCAAAACTCTAGAGAGGATTTGCTGGTTTTTTTCTTAGCTGTAATAGGGACCTACTATATTAGGTAGTTTGCAAAGTCATACCTGGACAGTCCCTCCCCTGGCACCATTGAGGAGACAAAATAAGAGGACTAGATTGAGTGATGACTTTTGGGCAAGTTCACAAAACAAGCCGGGAATGGAGCCAAATCCTGTGACATTCACACTAGTTTCATAGCAGCCAAATCACACTGGCTGCCAAAGCTACTCAAGTAAGCACATCTTTCTCTGCAAGCATCATCTCTTATAAGAACTTCTACCATAATACTGAAATTTCTGATCTCAGGATGCGAAACAGGATATTCTTCTATGTCATTTGCAAAATTTATTTTAGCAAGCAATTAGAATATTAGCCCAGGAAGACCAGTCAGACATGCTTGCTCTTTTGATTCAGCTTTCCAACAACCAACACATTTTTCCAAATCTCAAGCCTAAGAAGGAGAAGAAAGAAGGAGAAAAGATGCGGGAGGAAAACATTATTTCCTTAAAAATCATCCAGCATCTAGACAGCACAGAGTTGAAAGTAATACGCACAACTAGATTAATAAGAAGGAACATGTGGGACAAAGTTTTGTTAAACATTACTTATTGTTCCCAGAATGTGTCATTTGGTCATCTTGAAACTCTTTTACATCCTATCTTCTCCAGTTTGAAACTTGAACCTGAAAACCTTCCTGTTTACCTCTTGGGTTTGTGTTTAGATTTGATGTATGCCTCCACATCTGCATCTGCATGCCCATGTGGGCCGATAGCCACTTGGAGGCCTCCTTTTTCAAATAGGTTCCCAGCTCAATGGATCCGTACGCAAACTTGCTTTGCAACTGTACTTCTAGAAGAAGACCTAGGAGATCAACTTGTTAGCTGCTGTAAATTTGGTCGGCAAAGGTTTGCTGAACAGACACTGGGCATCCTTCCCATGCGCCCTGGACAGTACGCAGAACCCAGATCGTGTGGTGCAGCCTTCACCATTGACACAGGGGCTGCATCTATCTCAGTGATTGTAGGAAAGTATAAATATTTGTCTTCCGTAAACTACATTAAGGAGGTAAATGCTTACCTTAATTATGAATGAAGTGCAGCAACCGAGTGTCTGGACAGAGGTACTTTTAAAGGGATGTACACTTAAATGTGTCTTTGTTTGAAGCGTCAACCTCACTGTTACTTATCTTTTCTTATTAACAAGCTACCTGTGTTGTCTAGGTGCGTTGATGAGCTAGTACTTCAAAAATAAAATAACTTTGATTATAATCCATATTGCTATTAATAAAAAAACCACATTTGACTGAGACAAAGCTTGGATCACATGAATATGTAACTGTATTATAACAGATCTGCCAAGAGATTTGCAGGATTGTAGACAGAAGATGAAGTAATTAATTAAGGAATTACATCCACAAGGTGAAAAGTCCCTAAAGATAAGTATTTCAAGAGCTATTTTAGGGAAAGGATCTAGAGTTTCCGCATCTGAATAATTTTATGCAAATCTTCAGTGACAATGCTAGTGTGTGTGTGAATGTATTTTCCCTCTTGCATAAGTGCTCTCAATTCTGGGGTCTCCGATTTTTTTGTGGCAGACCCTGAAAAACTCAGAGGCTGTTCCTACATGATGCTCTTCATCAAACTAGCCTCATACACATCAACGCTGTACCAGCAGTCAATGTGCCTAAAAGTTACAGGTGAGGACCTTTCAGGTGGTGAAGATCAGGGTGGATGTTTGCTCAGGGAAAGAAGGACTGAAGAAGAGTGTGGAGGACACGGAGCCCTTGGCTAATGCTGAGAAACGTCATCTCTTACCAGAGCTCTGCTTAAAGACCCCTTTAAATCACTAGAGCAGTTTACCTAAAAAATCTAACCCAAGCTCACGGAGCGTAAGACCTACCAGACTGAGCTTTCTGGACTTGCACAATAACCAGGTACCATATTTTGATGTCAATTTGACACAAGTTGCTCCAGTTCTGTGTGGCGATTTCCGTTCGTTAGTCGTGCCGGTGTGAGAAAAAGGGATTAAACCCCATTTTTTTAGTGCATGGGTATCCTCTCCTCCTATGAGTTATTTTGAAATATGCTATTTGTACTTTTCACATGATTAAATGTTTGGCTTAAGACATCTGAAATATCTTGTAGTCTGCACACAGACACACACACACTGTAATCTCATGTCATACATATACAAATGTTCTCATTATTGTTTCTATCCATTTTAATAGCTTCCATTGTTATTAGGAAAAATCCATATGTGCACTAGCAGTTGTGTTCTTAGTATATTTATTTTGTAAATGCTTCTCTTTTGTTTATTTATTTTGATTTTTAGAAGGCAAATAGATTTCTTTTAATTTGATGACCTCCCTATTATATTCAACATGCATCTTTCCACTCTTTTTTCATAGTAGATAATACCTTTTAGCCACAAAATTAGAATAATTCCACATTCTAGTCTATTTTAAGTGACACTAATAGTGAGCTATGGTTTGTTTTAGATAATGAGCAGGTTGAGAGGAACATTTTAAGAGGATTTTATACCATTTGTAAGGCAAGCAAGGGAACAAACACACTAATAAAATAGAACAAAAGATAAAAAGGAACCGTTTCCTGTTTTTCCTTTCACTAATTTCAGACAAGCTGAATTATTTTATGCTTTTGTGCGTATTTCAGTGAAGGCTTCTGCTTGTTTAGGAAATAACTTTCTCTTGATCATGAGATGGAAGAAGTAAGACAACAGAGACGGTGTGTGTTGCTTAAACATGATATAGGAAAGAACAAATAGTAGTGACCAAGCACTGCAATACTAGAAAGCAAAAAAAAAAAAAATAAATGCAATTCTTACAGGTGTCTCTTTCGGACATCAGAGACGTTAAAACATTTGCCTATCTTATGCACCTTTTGTATAAGATGTTTTTGGAGCACTGCTGCTGTTGATGGTTGTTTGATATTTGGTAATTTGCTGCACACCCAGGTGTGAGCCAGGAAGCACTGCTGTGTAACGTGGCAAGGGGAAACACCTCCTTGGCACCAGCTCAGTGATCCGGGACCTGCGATCAAACCCACCCTAAATGGTTCTGTTAACAGGAAATTACTCTTGACTATGGTCTATATTTTCACACATTTTTAATGGAAGTTCCTGCCGTCATCCCAACACAGTTTTTTCATCCCAAATAGCGGAAACCCTGTTTTGGGCTTACGGCCAGGGGTGGACTGTGGATGCAACATCTCCCCACATCCCAGCCTACCTAGTTCCCTGCAGTTCTTCTCCCCAGCTGTACCTAATTCCTTCAGTAAGTTCTGGCATTTTTCCTGTTGGTGAGGGTGAGACAATCCACTCAGTCTCAGCTATGCAGCTCAGATAGCAAAAGGTGAATATTAAAATCCAAGTCGACAGCCACAGTCAGAAAGTTTAGGGGGCATTCTACAGACAAAATCCATAGGTACAAAAGCCCAGGCAGGTTGTTTTCAACGATCCATGTAGCCAGCACTGTAAAATGAGAGCATGAATTGCTGCAGACAGTCACCGAGGCACATTTTGTTCACCAGACTGTCATATCTAAATCCGAATCAGCTCCATACACGGAATTGAGCTGTGCTGCCTCCTAACATTAATTGTAAATGGAGCTATTATGGAACCAGGGAAGTCATTACAATGGCTCTTTGTCTAAGTCATCAGGCAGCCTGTAAAACATGCCATGTTTATGATGGTAAGTGTTGTATGGCTGTAAGAGCTGTATATCATGCCTGTCGCTCTGGAGAGGCACCTGCTGGCAGTTCATATGCCAGCTTGTAAAAAAGGTATGCAAACAGCTTAGCTACAAAATCTTCCTTTTACGTTTAATGAAACCAATTTGAACTTTGGTCTGTGATCCTGCAAGTAATAGTTAAAGAGGCTGTCCTTTTAAGAACATATGCAAGGAAAAGAAATCCTTTGCCCGATGCATAATTGGTTCAAGGACGGAAAATTTTAGGCCCGTGCTACTCCTCAAAAGTCATGCTGTACCTAGATGTAAACCACCTTTTGGTGCTGTAAGCCCCAGACCAAACCCTACAGAACAGAATTACTGCTCCAAGTGTGCATGTAAGGAGAAGAGGTGGCTCAGTAAGCCGAAGATATGTATCCCCTGGCATATCATCGTCGGTAGTTCCAGCCTTCCGCACAACGTGCTTGCCTTTTGGCCTTCTGGTAGTGAAGTGGATGGGCAACAGCCTGGCTGCTCTCTACCTCCCATCCTAGGACTTCTGTTGTGCGGCGCAAAGAAAGGGTTGCTTTACCTTGGATCTCTGCTCTGCAAGTATGCTGCTGGTGCTTCCCCTGTTCTTGCCCACCTTGGTTTTGGGGTCATGGCAGGATTCAGACCTAAGGGAGCCAACACGTTTGCACAGCAAACGTGTTTTAGGAAAAGCTGTAAGCGTCCTTGATTTCTGTATTTCATGCAGAGGTGCTTGAGGACACATATAAATATCTGCAAGGAGTGTTTATGCGATGCATAAAGCCCTGTCCCTGGCTTTCATGCTCACTCATCCTTAACCCCTCTAGAATTAAGAGATATACATAATAAATGATTCATTATGAGCAATTACCTCTGGAGATTTTTTTAATCTTATCAAAGCATAGACTATGTCAATCATATGCAAAGTCTCAAATGGAATTACTTCTCATAATCAACCACTCTTAAGTTTGTATCTCATTTTTACCGTGTCGTTTTAAAAGGAGATCTGATTCTCAGTGCCTCTTTTGCAAATTGAGAGGAAGAAATAATGTATTTTTAAATCCGTCTTCAGGACTCAGAGCCATCAGCTGAACAGCCTGTGGAGTCTTAGGTTTTCCAATAAACTTTCATCAACAGAAAATCAATCACTTCAGGGAAAGATATCTGTATCCCAGTGGTTGCATACAAACAGAAGAGAGGTAACACATACTAAATTAGATGCCTTATCGTGTGGCACAGTAAGAATGGTGCTAATCTGCATAACTCGTTGCAACAATAGCCTGTGACACAGCAAAGTGCACTGTTAACTTTAATAAATAATTATATTTCTGAATGTACAACACATTACCAGATAGCTTTTGAGAAAAAAGTAAGTAAAAGAAAAAAAGCCAGACTTTTGAGGCTAAAAATGGAAAAGACATCCAGTAATTATCAAGGTTCATGGAAAATGACTTGAAAGTTTCCATTGTGAATTTCTAATATGCATGTAGGGACCCTACTATTGAAAACTTGATGAAAAGTAGACAAAAAGGATTTTCTAAAACAACATCAGGGAGTAAGTATGCAGCCTGAATTGCGCAGCTTCCATTAAAGGTAATGGGTGTTTCAATGTGTATTTCTTGCATTGAAAATTTGCCCTCGATAGTCTCATTTAATCTCACCAAAAGAAATTTCAAACTTCAGACAGAAAAGTGCTAAATATTACACTGTACAAGAACAACCGGGCACAGCCTTAATTTTGTTCACCTGCTCAGTCTGTAAGACCGATGCAGAGCACAGCCCCCCAGACGGTATCGTCCAGGCTGGGAGCTGCCTCCTTGCTGAGACACATGCCCATCATTTCTTGCCCTGCTCTCGGGTGATAACACCCCCCAGTGGCCCAGGAAATACTCTTGGACCTTTAGCTGGAGGCAAGAAGGAAAGGAGCGGTTGTACTCGACCTGGGTGGCCGGTGCTGGGTACGGTACTTGGCCAGTTGCTGTGCAAGGTCAGTCCCACTCCAGTCAGCACGTGGTCTGGTGGCTCCGAAAGAAGAGGGGAAAGGCCCCAGTGAGAATTTGTAAAGGAAGAACCTCATAAGGTGGAAAAGCACCCTGGGGCCTTGGTAGGATGCTGAGGAGGTCTGGGAGACTGCGCAGACTGCCAGTGAGTCACCAGCTGGAGACTTGTTTCCATTCAAGCCAGCAACTTCTGAATCTTTTCTCTAAACAAGAAGTGTAGAAGGCAGATACGTTAGAAGCTAAAGCAAAGATTTCCAGTCTTTTCTGGTGATTCCGCTGGAGTTTTGGTTTTGCACTGTGGAGGCATGGTGAACAGTAGTGCAAGAGTCACATTCAAGGGTAGTGCTGCGTTTTCTCTGGCACGGAGCAGATCCGGGGATAGGGTCTGTTGAAGGGGAAATTGTATGGAGAGACAACTCCCTTGAGTCCCCGCAGAATAGGAACATTTTTCTCCTGCAAAATTCAGATATCATTATGGCTTAATATATATTTCTGCTCAACCTATAGACTATTATCACAGTTGAAAAGGCTCCTATTGAGTTGGCAGGACTTTGAACCGAATGTGTTGAAGACTTTATTCCTATGCAAAACTGTATGTATTCTATGTACATTCATAAAGCACTGTTTACAGACAGGTCCTACCTACATCAAGACCCTCATTCACAAGAACACACAATGAAAACATTTGTAATTTTTCTAGCTTTATGTCTTTCTGGTGCCAGAACTCATAAAAATGGTACCAATCTTTTTTCTTTTTTTTAATAAGCAAAGAGAGTTCATTTTTATTTGCGTCCACTCTCCCTGTAATAAAGCAATGTTTGAAACATTCCTGTTCATACTGTCAAAAAATAAAGTACAAAAGCAGAATGGGCATGCGAAAGGTCACCAAATCTGCAAAATTTTAGTTTAAAATGTGTTTCCTTGGAAATTTATGAGCAGATCAAAACAAGGTGTCAGAATGATGATACGTGTGGGCCATTAACTTTCAGTACAGTAATGGTGCTCTAGCTCGAATTATATCTCATTTTTCAGTAGTTCATGTAAGCCTTGGCACTTTAAATAATTAAATCACAAAATGAAGAAACTAAGGTGGATGTGATTTTGACCTACATTAAAAAAATCATTTCTTTTATACAACATGAGTGTGTCAGTGAGCAATCAGATAAGCCCAGCTCAGTCTGTTCTCAGTGCACGCGGTGTGTTCATACACGCACTGAGAGCAACATCAAACTCTGTGTCTTTTTAACAGATGTGATCTGGAGCCAAGATCCTGAGTAATGCAGGTGCAACTGGAATATCCAGTGATGAATTGGCCGCATGTATACGGATTGCCAGAACCTAATATTGGCAAGAGGAAAGAAAAGGTCCCGCCTGCATTCTGTATGTGACAGGTGCGACTCAGTCTGTTGACTCACAGTAGCAAATGTCGCATCATTATAAACTCTGCCATGTTCTTTGTTAAAAAGAGTCTTCATGCGGTGCTTGCAGGGGAGGGAGAGTGCAGTGCACAGGCGTTGCCATTTTCCGTTGTACTAAATACCTTCAATTCTATTCCGGCAAGGGCAGGACGCGAGGGGGTGGGAGGTGAAAGGTCACAGCAAGGTTTTAGATCCCAAAGTGGTGCATGTGGATACATGGTCTTAAGTCCTGGAATGACCAACTTCTGTTTCTATACGTGTAGGACCATTTTCAGGGATCACAGTCTGGAAATGTTAGGAATCAGCGTTTCAAGGGGGCCCTTTGGGATTCCTGTGTAAGGACAGTGTATAAGTAACTGCAGTTGGTGGTCAGATGAGTGGAGCGCAAAGCATTGATGAAATGGAGCGATATTAAAAAGCCACTGTCTTGACACCTGTTGTTCACTGAAGGTCAGACTACATGAGGAAGCCTCTCACTTATGGACCATGTAGAAATTACTCTGCCTGCCATCACAAGAGTCGGGTCCTTACAAGTCCTTCTCGAAGAGTAGTACTTCCATATCATAGAGAAGAGGCATCCCACAGCCCTGTCACTTTTCCACTTTTTCCAGTAGCACTGGCAGGGAATGGAGAAAGAGAAAGACCTATTTCAAAGAAAGTCATATAATTCCCAGAACCTGGGTAGCTCCACATCATTCTCCATAGAGACCATTGCCTCAGATATGTATGTTAACTTGCTGTGTTCTGGTTATATTATTATTATTATTAATCTTGAAATTCTGGTCTCCTGTCTGGTGGATGATTATATTTTGACCCATAAACTACCCATTCAGTTCTAGTTTTCTGTGATAAGGCTGTTGAACAGCTGCCAAATCTCATACCGAAGGTGTCTGAACTGTAGTGGTAGATTAAATAATCCCCGCAAACCACATTGCTGTAAAGGCTTCTAAAGCCTTTTAGGGATGAAAAACAATTGTAAACTGCAGTCATGATTATCATACAACACTTAGGTGTTATTGTAACAGAATGAAGAAAAAAAAAAAGCTATGGCAACTGACATGATTTTGTGATGTGTTGATCTTTGGTAATAAACACAGCTGCTTTTTCGTGTGTGAAGGTACTGAAATAGTGTCTGAATCAAGATTTAGTAAAATCTCATTGTCATCCTCTAGAGGTACTAGCTTGTATTTCTTATTTACATTTAACATTAATAAGGACCCAGAAGCAGAGTAAGTGAGAAATTAGTATCCCACAAGATGTTCTAGAGTTTCCAAGTGTGCTTTTTTTCTCAATTACAATGAAAATCTGTTAGACTAGAAATTCTGATCTATTTTATTCTGAAACTCTGAACAGCTTTATTTTAATGATGCTGAAGCAGACTATTATATTAAACCAAAAGTCTTAGGAATAATACGTAAATAATATGAAACCTTAAAAATTAAAGGTAATAACAAAATGAAATTACATGCTTCCAATTTTTCAAAACACAAGGTTTCAATACAACTGAATCAAAGCAAAAGGTGAAACATGATTCAATTTGATACTTTTCTCTCTATTTTGGGATGAAAATTGGCATGGTCTATTTTAATTCAACATTTCCCAATGTGAAACAGTTGTCTCGAAAACGCTTTTGAGCATATATTATTTGTTAAGAAAACATGCACTATAGAATAAGTCTTTGCTTGGTTCCTTCACTCTAAGTAACAGTGCATGTTTGACTCTGCCTGGCAGTGACTGCAAGGCATTACTTTTGGCAGGTCTTCCTTACGGTAGAGGAGATACCTCTCAATCAAATTTCTGCCGGCTATGTGCCAGTATCAGAAACTCTGCTTGGCTTAGATGCAGGTCTAAATGAATGACTAAGTATTAAATGGCTATAGCAACCAAGCTCTTTTCTCATCCTTATGTCTTTTCTTCATACAAAGTTAGTGCTATACGAAGCTAGAGTATGAAATTACAATGTGGTGGTGTACACAACCCTGTCTACGCTAGGGAAGAAGGAAACGGTTGTGTGGCCTTGCCTGGTCATAAGTTTTGGAAATGCAAGTGCCACACGGAGTGATATTAGTAGAATGAGAGTACAGAATAACGAATAAGAGTACAGATGCATTTTCGTACCAGTAAATCCAGCCTTAAGCTAGGTACTCCAAAATACCTTCTTGTGTAGACATTTTTATGAGCAATAAGAGAGGTAGCTTACTTAGAAATGTGCTTTCTAAGCTGTTTGGCTCTCAAAGCTATTTCAAAAGCTTAATGTCTTTGAAGACAGGTTGAGGTACTTCATTCATATTTGTGGCATTAATAAACTTCTCACAGAGAGCTGTTGTGGAATGGCATGTGTTCAAACCCATACTAACTTCCTAACTTGTGCAGTCTACTCTTTAGGCCTAGTTCCCTCAGCACAGGGTTGACATAGGGCCACTGGCAATATTATCTTGCGGCTACATGTACACTAATGCTTAACATGCTATTCCTCTGCCAGTCTCGAGACAGACTATCATCAAGCAGCTGCCACCAGCAGCTGTGGGCATTCAGCACCTCTGAAAATTAGCTGCAGGGTATCTTAAGTCTGGTATTCCAAAAGTGGTGAATCATAAATTGGAAGCTGCGGTTGAAAATATAGCTGTAGTTCTTGAATTTTTCATAAGAATTACTACAATTAAAGCTTCATGGTAGATGAAAATAAGTGGGAAAAATCAAAAGACTTGCTGTACCCACTTGAAAAGAAGAATTCATGTAAATGATACTCGCTCTAATTGTTTCAAGTAACATCTTAAAAGTAATGTTGATGATTTTGAAATAATAAATAAGATTAGTAAATTACCAGTTAAGTGAAGCCACAGTGCAAGGTCAACAGCTAGTGTGGCATCACACTAAACAGCAAAATGAGCAAATTTGTAGGTTAATAGTTTGATAAGCCTACTAGGGTTTTGGCAAGAAAAGCTGAACATCAGTAGTCGTTCATTTGGGATGGAAATATCTGAAGAAAAATGAATGCAGAAAACTAAGAACTGAAATGGCTCATTTACCCAATTTTACCTTACAGTTTCTTACCCAAGATCCCACATGCTTATCACATATTTTACAGCCAAGATATCTGATTCTACTCAATAACACAGCTTAAACAGATAGTGAGACATAGGGCCATTTCTAAATTGATATTGGTACTTAATTTGGTGTCAAATATCATCAAGAGTATTGCTAGTCATATCGCAAACTATGCCATGCAAGTTGTAAAACAACAGCTCCACGTCTAGGAAACCCCCTTTCCTCCGATCAAACTTTGTAAATAAGAAGCATTTAAGCTGCCAGAGTCAGTGGGACAACATCCAAATCAGTTCATGTCACTGAGCTGTCTTAAAGCTCCCTGACTTTTCTTCTAAGAACTTCATTGATGTGTCCACATTAGTGGTTTACTTTGGACTGGTTTTGGAGTTAATGTCCTCATTGCCCACATTTAGCAAGCTTTCACATCATGGTCTAGTCTCAAAGTACTCAAAGTGGATTTCTTTTGGATGAAGCTAAACCAGGAGACATGCTCCAGTCATGCTGCAAATGCAGTGGGCTCAGTGCCTGGGGTCAGACTAGGACCAGTTTGAAGTAACAGCTCTCTGAAGTGCAGCTAGTGCAGATATCAGTTTCTAAGCACCAGCTGTTTCGGTCTACAGATCTTCCCTTATTGGCCTGCATTACTTGATAACGTAGACATAGCTTGTCCATCTGCATTGCTGGCTGGAGATTGTCCGTGAGCCAGACTGCCTATAATTGCTACGCTGCCTGGCTGCATGAGATGTCAAGACCCTTCTAAGACTTGTTGGCTTCTGCAGGGTTTGCAGAAGATAAAATGAGCTTTGCAACAGCCTTCCCTTGAGCCCACTTTGGATACAAGGCAAGCTGGGCTTTGGGAGGCAGTAGACTTAAGATTGGGAGTCTTTGTTCTGGCTCCACGTGGACTTGCACCAAGGTTTTGGGAGCTATGTGTTCCCCTTGTCCACTGGAGCTGAAGCAAAGGAATGAGAGTGATTGCTGGTTGGCTGGTGCACATCCTGAAAGAGGTGCAAAATACAGTACAGCTGTTCCTCATCTGTGTCTTTCACAGGATGCACAACAACATGGGCTTCAGGGTGGAAGGACTTTCTGGGAATGAGTCATAGAATGGTTTGTGTTGGAAGGGACATTCCTGGAGTTATTCTTCCTGCTCTTCTCATTCCCAAGCCCAGTTTCTTCCTTTTTCACCTTCTTCTTGGAAAGAGTGTTTTGCATTGACTCATAGGTTTTTGTTGTCCCAGAAATGCTGGAGCGTTCTATTTTCTTGTAATAAAAACTTTAATGTCCGCAGCAAGCCTCACCAGTTTTAAAAAATCCATATGGTGTTCTAAAAAATCCATATGGTGTTCCTATATCAGAACTAGCATGTAGAATCCACAGAAAGCATCCACCCAGTGGCTTAAGAATACAGCAAGTCCTCAGTAAATAAACAAATAATACAATTGGCTGTATAGTCGGAGGGAAATGCTGGTGATTCCTCCTCTCTGGGCTTTGTCTGAAGGCAGAGGAAGGTATTTCTCATGGCTGTCACCAGGAGCAATGAGCTTCACAAATCACACTGCTGTTGTGAGTGTGCAAGGTCTCTGTAGGTACCTGGCTAGTGGAGATGATGATCGTGGTGATTGTGTGCAGACTCAGTGCCCCTGCTGAACTTCCTTGGATATCCTCCATTCATTTTGTGATTTCTGCTAGCAAACAGATTTCTGGAGAGGTTTTTTTCATATGCTCTTATTGCATCTTTCTGTGACCTGCTGCCTACGAGCAGCTGCTGAACGGTGCAAAAGTTGTGCGCTTGATGAGAAGTGCCTTCTGGGAACTGACTGTTGGGCTTTTTCTGTCACTACAGCCCATACGTCAGCAGTGCACATTTAAAAGATGGTGGTGGTCTCTTCCTGGTGCCTGTGAATTCTGAGGAATGTGAATTACTGATCTATTTTGCTTATTTTATTTCTTTTAGAACACTAAGTCTTGGTTTCCTTGGGTTTTTATTTTGTAAGATGGTTGCATTAACAGGCTGCACCTCCTCCTCACAGCCCATGAATGTTAATATTTTCATGTTTATTCTCATATCTCACTTGACTGTCAAAAAAGTAGTATTTAGCAGTACACTTCATTTAGTGTAATGTATTAAAGTAGTACTAGCTCAGAATAAATACATTATGTCTCTCATGCTTAATACGAAATTTAGGAAGGAACCAGATGCTAAAAAGAAAGGAAAGAAAGGAAAGGGGGAAAAAAAATTAAAAAAAAAAAAAAAAAAAAAAAAAGGAAGAAACAAATAGCCATGGACACCCAGAAGCCAGATTGATGCAAATTGGTGTAAGCTTCACTGGAACAAAAGGGAAAGAAAATCATTTTGCATAAATAATACTCCCTCTCCTTGCATGTTCATATTGTTTAGATGAGTGTTTATGGGACTGGATGGTGGTGTCTTTCATTTCTTTGGAGAGGGAAGGTTGTGCACATGCTGAAGAAGAACAGAAGATAAAAAACATAAAACAGCCTTAATGGAATATCATGGCCTCTGCTAGTATTCTCTCAGCCCAAGAAAACTGTAAGCAAATATATCAGAATGAATGCACAGTGTCTGCAACCTTTCTTTCTCCATTTCTCACAGAATTAGAGAACAGTGGGTTAGGAAGGACCTCAGAAGGTCAGACTGAGAAATCTGCTGCCAAAAATATTTGGTGGTTCCTTCAATGGAGAATTAAAAATAAGCTTAAAAGCGAAGCTGCTCATGCATGATTTGGATGTAATTAAGCATTCCTCACGCTTGTAAGTGTTCCATGTGCTTGCCACTGATACCACAGGACAGGATGTACTGGAGCCCTGACCACTGCGAATCGGTGTTACACCAGTGCTTGTCCCTTTCTTTTTTTTTGCAGAGGGAGGTAGCTCAGTAAGGAGAGAAACACCAATGTGGACAATTAGTGGACAACCTAGTTCATTGTGTTTAACTGATTTAGTTCTTTCCAATGGAGTACAGTGCCACATCTACTGCTACACGGCATGCAGAAATTCATTTCGCTTTCTGCCATCAAAAATAAAATTAATTATTCTTTCTTTGGCTTTTTGACAGCGTAGCAGAAAATGACATGATACTAATATAAGTTTCTTAGAAGGAACCTTTACCCATAACTTTCTTCCTCAGAAGAACACCACGGCAAAACCATCACGCTATACTTATACATTTGCTATTGTTTTATTTTGGAATTCACAGTAAGTAGGACTCTCAGAAGCACTCTGTGTTGACCTCATTCAAATCCTGCTGGCATTACATGGCTGCAAGGACATGCCACTTTGGAAAAAATCCACCTCAGAATCACTTAAACTGTGTTTCCACATGACAGTAAATCTAATTTTAAGGTGCGCTGTAGAGAATCAAAACGCCATGGCCACAGGACATAAAGCACTGAACCTGTACAATGTCTCCCTGTCAGTCCAAGTTGTTCAAAAATATTAAAGGGGAACCTTTGTTCCAGGAGATTTTATATCAGAAAGGCACTGTTTGTCTGTTCATAGCTGGGATAAAGCTGAAATGCAGCTCGAGACATAAGCCCCACGTTGTTGGGATGTTCTGGATAGCTGTAGAAATGTGACAGAGTCCTTGCAGTGAGTCCTATGGGAACATGGACTCTTAGCTGGGTAGGGATGTACTGTAGTGATCTCTAAGAGCAACCGTGGAGTCAAACCTCTTTGCAACAGGAACAAAGACATCATTGTTTTCAACACAGTGTATCAAGTTCACCTATTACCTCACCTGTCGAAAGAAGGAGGTCTTCGTAGGTTTATGGCAGTGTCACGTGGGTGAAGGAGCGTCCTTTTGTCATTTCTTTTGGGGGCAAAACTGAGAAGAATCACACTGTGACTCCAGTGCTCTGTTGCTGTAGTGTATCTTTAGAATTTAATCTACTTTATCGACTACAAAAGGATCATCTAATGCGGTAGAGTCATGCCAACTGTCAAAAAGTAACCTGAGTAGTCAGCGAGCTAGAGTGTGATCTGCTCCGTTTGTCAACTTTGTGAAGTTAGGGCACTTTCTCGCATTCCCTCTGCCTAGATCCATTGTAATAAATTTGGATTGCATGTCAATTACTGCAATTTATGACTACCCATCTCTCCATTCTGAATATGTATGTGATTTTAATTTAAGGCTTCCTTACTGTACAATATTTATTATCAGTTCTCTGTTTTAACCAGCATTGAGATAACTGCTATTTTACACTCTTCTAATGTCTTCTCTTTTCAAGGTCATCAGTTTCACGACATCGCTGAAAATGAAGTAGGACGTATGGTTCTGTTTAATCAAATTTCATGCTCTGTTGCCTCCTTCTTATGGCCTCTGTGCTAATTGATCAAGTTTTCAATTAAAGTCTTCCATCTTTGTTTTAATTCTTTGTTAAGGTTTTTATTCCATTACATGGTTTCCTGAGATATAAGTTGTTACAAGTGCAAACTGTCTCTGCCTTTCCAGCTGTCTAGTTACAATGATTTAGCTATACAGTTCTTCTCATTCCCCTTTCTTATTATTAAAAACCTCAGTGGACTAGCTTCATCTGTTGGATTTAGACTTACAGTCCAAAAATCTGATTCATCCATCAAGGAGAGTTTAGTTTACCTCATGAATTGTCATGGCTAAAAATCTTTCTGTATCTCAGCACCTTCCAGCCATCTTGCTCAGCCACAATTAAGCAAATTGCTGTTCTCTAAGAAATATTGAGATGACTCTCGCTAATAAATGAGGCCATGTCAGGCGTGTGCAGAAAACACTGCCTTATGGAGAGGTTTTCCTAATGAGCAGTGATTCTGTTTTCATTCTTTTATTGTGTTTATATGGATCAAGTAAATATTAATACGGCAAATGTATATTGATGCACGGGCTTGATTACTCATTCTGTAGTTTAGAACTCTCTGTTTCAGCCCCTAAGTAGTACTATATCAAATGTGTTTTGACATCCACTAACATGTTCATTTTTAAAATCAAATAATTTTAAAATCAAATAATCTTTTGAATCAAATGTTTTTTGAAAGGCTGAAGAAAATGTAATGACAGAATCCATATAAAGACAACTTTTTTCAGGGAGGCTTTGTTCAATTAGAGGCAGTTCTTTTTTTTTTTTAAATGGTGGTGGGCTTTTTACTTAAGTTCTGATACTTTCAATTCTGATGAAAATATAGACCAGATCATTCTCTGAAAAAATTGTGATGACTTTCAGCAGTCTTAAAAGGTTTACAGTTTAGAGTCATTGCAATACAAAAAAATCTCACTTTATGATAATCTTCAAATAAAGCATGAAAGCCTATAAAACATTTTCCATTTCCCTATTTAAGATGCAAAAATGAGTTTGCTTTCCAACCTCATCTATCTGAGATGTGTTGATAAGAGTGACTGTAGCAGACCAATTCCACAGTGGCTGTGCTAGTACATTTTTGTATGCTGTTTTAGTATGAAGTCCTGTAGTTCTCAAACTCTTCCTCCATCATTGTGTTGAAGAGCATGCTACAAACCTCTGTGCTTTGGAAAGCTCTGTATCATTTCGTGCTGAATATTCAAGCAGTCACCAGGAGGTACCCTGATGTGTCAGGGAGTACTTGAGCCTTGGGAGTCAGGTAGCACAAGGTGAGATCCTGCTTCCATTGCAGGTGGTGCCAAAATTCCTGCTGATTTCAACCTGACCGAGATTTCTTCCTTCCATCCAAGATGAAGTCATTCATAGATGAGGGCATTGTCTGTGGCATCAAACTCTGTCAGGGATCCATTGGGTTTCCTTGGGCAAGCCCACTGACCACAATAAACAACACAAGTACCTACATCAGCACAAATACCTTTATTTGTAGAGACTGCCTTCAGACCTCTGAGGCATTTCTTGAGGGATGGTAAAATCCATCTAGCCTGTATGCAGTTTTTGACAGTAGTCAAGTACCGAATACACAGGGAAGATGTAATAACAGGGCAAGTGTACAGTGGTGCTTCCCTGGCATATTGTCCCAGCTTCCAGCAATCCACAGTTTAGCAAATGCCTTGGTTATAAATGTTATTTCTAGGTTTAACAGCCTTGGGGACTTGCTTCCATGAATAGGCCCTGTTGATTTTTGAACTGGTAAGAATTTACAGTATTTAGAATATCCTTGGGCATGGAATTTCCCAGTTTAACTGTGCTGCTTGAAAAAATGCCTTCTTTTGTTTGTTTTCAGCCTGTCACCTGATAATTTCATTTGTTGCCTCTACTTCTTGCACTGTGGAAAAATCAAAGCAATAATTTCCTAATGATCTTCTCGATGTTATTGATGTTTCTATTCATTTGTGTCACATTTACCCTTGGTTGTCTCTTTTCTCTGCAAAAGAGGCTTAATCTAGTTGTTTCTAGTTTGGACTCTGTTCTTTACTGTGTGATACTTTTATTGCTATGTTTTTTTCATGCTAGTACAGCCTTTCTGACCAGAAATCCAGAACTGCAGGCAGCGTTCAGCTATGGGCACACCATGGGTTTATACAAAGGCATAATTACATTTTCAGCCTGGTTCTTTTTCCTTCCCGATAATTCCTAGCATCCCAGTTGTTTTTCTTGGGCCAACTGATGTTTTCATGGAACCAGCTGCTGTACCTGGGAGTTCTCATTCCAGAGGTGCAGCAGCTAGTTCAGAGCCCGTCCTTGCACGCATCAGGTTAAGTTGTGTCTCCTAGGTGCACCACTGCATATTTACCAACACCGCATTTCAGCTTTCATTTTATCCTCCACTGTTGTGCCATCTTTCTGTATATCTTTACAGCATCCTTTCACTTCCACCCTTCTGAATAATTTATCATTAAAAAATGTGTCCTCTCACTCTTCCCTCCTTTTTCTGGGATGATTTTGAATATGTTTATTAAAAGCCTTTTGAGACGAAGCTTGTCGAAAGCTTTTTGAAAGTTCTTTCACTGTGCTGTGAAAAGCCTTTGAAAAGGCTTGTACTCTCCATGTACAAAGCCTACATGTAGAACGACCTCAAATGGGTGAACGCTTTTTCCTGAACGTCTCTGTCCTTCGCTTCTCCTCCTCACAACAATATAGGTCAATAATGCCCCTCTTTTGCAAACTATTGTAGGGGTTTGGGGAGTAAAGATCATACAAGTGCTAGCCATTAGTATTTCTTAATTTAGCTGTTTCAATAACATGTTATGTGGTGAATGCTTGAAGGAAGCCATAGGAAGAGCACAAGCTGTTCTTTAATTGTATCTGGCAGCCATAATAATTAATAATTGTAAAGCAAACATTGTCTACATTTGAAGTATGCAACTACTACAGTGAAAGAAGGTTATAATGTCTCTTTGCTTTTAAAAATCCCTCAAAGCCATTATGTTCTTTATTAAGCATATTCTGGAGTATATTTTCTTATGCAGCTGGGCAATTCAAGAAGTAGAGATGAATACACTGCAGTACACATTTAAATCAAGATTAAAATAAATTCAAAGACAATTCAAATTATTACTAAAGTTAGTAAAGCAAATTCCCGTATCCTTCCCATGGTTGTTCAACACTGCTGAGCTTGCAAGAGAAAGATTAAAAAAATCCATCCCCCATCCCAACAAATAAAGAAGGCAACAATAAACCTCTTTTACTGAATGTTTGATTATTTTAAGAAAACCTGCTTATTTTTTAAAATGAATGGTGTGTTCTGTCTTGACACAGTGAGCCACCACGTGTAAAAAATTTTAGAACAATTTTGTCTGTGAATGCACACTATAGATTTAAATAGCATCTATTCACACTGGATTGTTTTAAGAGGACAGTAGCTCAGCAAGTAGGAAACTACGTGAGCCTCCGCTTGCTCTCTGCTGAATTCTAGGCCGAACAAGAGCTGGTCTGGCTTTTCTCATGCCAGCCTGAGTAAAAAGGAGTGTTCAGCTCTTTCAGAAGCAGGTTTGGCACCAATCTGATGTGGGAGTCACTACCTGGAGGGTGCTCCCCAGCACCCATTATCTACCAGACACGGTAAAGCCAGTGCAGGTTGCTTTCAGTCCTACCTTATTTCTTGACTCAGGGTCGCGTGTGAGCTGGAAGGTGCTCACTTCTTCTACTGTTCTGAGCCACCCGCCCTACAAATCATAAACAAACTCTCCTTGAGTCTTCTTTGCCAACCATTAACATCAATACCAGTTCGGCTGCAGACAGAGCTTGGACAAACTCCCGTTTCCTTCTTGGTTTCACCCCTAAGTCTGCTATCCCTCTGCATTCTGCGTCGTCTAGATCTTGTAGGCACTGTACTCTGATCATGATTAACCAAAGTCTTAAGGAGAACAGAGGGAATGAAAATGTAAATTATACTGCATCACTAGTACATCCGCAAAATAGGTGGGAAATTCAGTTGGCAAGGAGAGGAAGGAGAATAACGTGTGAAATGTCCAACTGCATATCTCCTTTCCAGACGCTACAGTCAATGTCAGTAAATTCCGGTCAACCCAAGACAAATATTAATTCGCCCACATCTTGATATGATGGCTTCCTTTAGACTGCTTTAAATTTTGGTTTTCAACAGGCCCCTAATTTGCTGTGTGCCAGGTCATGTCTTCCAGCCCATGCACTGCATGTACCTGCACAAGGGAGGCTGGAAGGTGGCAGGAGGCGCAGGACTCCCTCAGCTGCCACTTTCTGGGTGGAGAGGCTGGCACCTTCCTGCCTCGGGGAGCACACCTTGCTCCCCTCAGTCTAGGGTGGCACTCCAAGGCCTTTTCCTCTGCCGCAGTGCTCCTCAATGCGCACAGGTGGATTTATTTTTCGCTAGGGAAGTGGAATTTATTTATTCCTTCCCCTTTTCATTGTGCGTGCTTCTCTTACCACCTTGAGTTTCCTACCTCCTTTGCAAGCTAACGACACATCGAGAGTCATTAACCTTTCAGTGCCCTTGCGATCTTTAAGGGTTTGGTTGACTGTGGCCAGAGTGCAGTGCCTGGAAGTCTCAGATGATACAGAATGCAGAGGTCTCCGAGTTGTAACACCGAGTTGTAACACCAAGTGCCATTCACACCGGTGACTTTGTACGTGGGTGAGAACTCATGTTACTGCTAAGGTTAATGCTCTCATTTAACCAATAAACACATTTAGCGCAGGCTAGCCTACAGTATCCATTTAAGGTGACTCTTTTAAGCCGATTTGCCACTAGTAAACTAGCAGAAGAAACCATGATTCTTATTAACAGCTGAATGATACACTTGTAATCTCTATTTCAGAAGCTGCTGTGGGAAACAGCCTCATAGCTTGCTGTTTCTTCTGCAATCCAGCTGGCTTGCACTAAGCTGATGGTTGCTGTATTAAAAGCCTAAAATTGCTATTCTTAAATTTAGGTTTTATTGAATTTAATCATTCTATTTTTAAAACTGCACTGCAGTTAATGATCCAAACAGATCAATATTTATAACCGGAGTTGTGCAAACTAAATACATTAATAAGTAAAATAGATGTACTTTCACATAAAACTTAATTAATCTGATGTGAATTGTAGACATTTTTAATTGGAATTATCAGCTAAGGAAAATCAAGTGTTTACCTCTCTCTGCAGAGAAAGAGAAATTCTGGTTATTTCTGAAGAATAGATACCAGATTCTGACCTAGTACTGTCTTCACACAAATGAATTAAGCTCCGTTCCTTCAAACAATACCTTCATTTTAAAGAAGTGAAAGAGCGGAATCGTGCCTGTAGGCGAGAGTATCAGTGAAGCTGGTCCTTCTGGTAAGGGTTGGCAAAGAATCAGATGAAGGTACAATAACTTTGCTTCCAAAAGCAAGATATTGCACTGTGCATGAGAAAACAACCTGAACCACTCAAAAGAGTTTATTAGCTGAGACTCACGCCCTTGGTGGCTGTGAGCATTTTGGTTCTGGAGTTAGCTAGGTCACCCTTGGCTCTGTATCCTTTGCGTGGTGCTCCTCTGAACTGTGTAAAAACTACTCCAGGGCAAAATTGCCCTCAATAAGTTTGTGTAGTCACCCTCTCCATTAAGATACATCAAAGTCTTCCATAGACATGACAAAAGTGTCAGTAGACTTTGCAGTCTAAAGTAAGTGCATATATGCCATATGCATTTCCTTCTTCATGTGTTTGTGAAGAATATGCCTACCCCTTTTGTTCTGTGGACAAGAGTGAATTTCTGTCACCTTTGTATTCCTTCTTCATTTTGGCTCCTGGAACAAATTTGTCTAATCCCTGGGCTGCTTTATTTAGGACAGTGATGACTGGATCCCAGATGGATCCCTGGTTGTCCCAGGCTGTCAGAGCTCTCTCTGTACCTTGGGAAGGGGGAAGACAATTCAGGAACACACAGTGTCAAGTCATCAATGCTGGCTTTATACAGTCAGAAAATCTCCTATCGGGTGTAAAGTGTGCTAGAGAGGAGGATCTGGTCCCATAAATAAGATAGGAATAAAATATCTCTATTCTGTATAACCAGAATTGCATAAGACCACAGCTCATTCACTTTTGTGCCCAAGAAAAAAAAAAAAAAAGAAGTCCTGTTTTTTTCTCCACTTGAGTTGTTAGATCAAGAACCTGACACTAGTAGATGCCACGTTGTACTTCTCCATAGATATCAGTGGGTCAAGACTGATATTTTTCTAAGTCGCTAGTACAGGTGTCTGTATGGAGAGGTTTAATTTCTTCCTAACTGCTTCACTTACACTTTGGTTCACGTTAAGTTGGTTCCACACCAAAAAAAACCACAAAAAAACCCCAAAACCCAGGTCAACAGTAATTGCTGGCAAGAGATTCCCTCCCTCCTCACCTGTCCCCAAAGTTGGTATTAAAAATGGTTGAGCTGCTAATGAAGATTAGACAAACCCCTGAGAACAATTCTGAGTACACATTTGTCAAGTAGATTTTAGTCAAGCCCTTTCATGAAGGACCTAACGAGTATGCAGGGACTTTCTGCTGTAACAAAAAAAAATGTATCTATGCTTGTCTTGTGTCTGCAGACCTATCAGTACATTTTTCTTTGCAAGAGGGAATATGGACACCCCCATCTTGTTTTTCTTCAACAATAAAGCAGTGGTAGGTTATTGTCTAATTAAGTTTTAGATTTCCCAGGCAGGAAAAATCCATGCATTCTCAAATTCCCTCTCATCCAACTCAAATTCATTTCTGAAAAACCCATGTCTGAGATGCTGGTGGATGGCTAGACACTGTGAAGCTTTTTGCAGTTCTGAATGGTGCAGCTGGTCTTGTCAATTCAGTTTAGACGATTTTCAAATACCTGAGAATCCCTGGGGAAAGTTGTTTTGCGGTTCAGTAGGTTTGGCAGGGGTGGCAGTCCTGCCCAGGTTGCCAAATTCCTTCCTTTTGCTTACTCATGGGGAAAGTGATGGCCATGTGTGAGGAGTAGCACTTGATTTTTCCCCTTACTGGCTAGATAAGCAGTAGTTACAGGCTGAACTCTGCAAAGAACTTCTTCTCCTTGTGTCGAGCTTTGCCTCTAGGACTGCCAGCCCAATGCGTTCCGCTGTGTGGCTCGTCTCCGTTTCCCAGTCTGAACACAGGAACCAAAAAGTCTGGTCTTGAAATCTTGCAGTTCTCAAGACTTCATTTCCAGCTCTCATACTCTTTTCACGAAAGTCTGACTCTAGAGCTTCCCTGGCTCTGCTTTAATTTTTTCTTCCCATTGTATTTAAATCCAGAGAGGAACCTGTGGCATCTGTGGATTTCAGGGTGACTCTGACTTAGATGGCAAATGGGACGCCATCTCTGTGGTTGGTCCTTCATAACAGTTACTACTTGTTTCTGGAAATGAGGAACAGGTGCAAGAAATGAAGAGCTGTGCAAGGGCCAAAGTCTCCCTGTTTAGTGCAGATTTCTGTGGGAAGTTTGCGAAGACCTGCAATGCGCTGCTCTGCGCGTGGCTGGCTGTCTCCTGGGATTCTTCAGCTATCCAGTGACATGGGACTCTGACCCTGTTGCAAAATTTAGCTTCAGAAATTAAGCTTTTGTGGTTTTGCTTGAGTTTCCACCTTCCCTTGTTGCAGAGTACCTGATCTTTGTGTAACCCAGTGCTGTATTATTCTCCCCAGCCTACACTCCGACAGCATTTAAGAGAGGTGTGAATTTTCTCTGTTCATCTCTGTGGGATGTGTAATGCCCCACACCTAAAATTGAGCTTACTAACTATTTTGCTCCTGCTTATTTCAGCTAATAGAGCCAGCTAATAAGATTCTTTTAGTGTATATTCCCAACATATGTTACATAGCCTGTGTTAAGAGTCTCTGCATAGTTGTTCGATGCACTAACAGGTACTGGAGGAGTGGGAGTGAAAGAACAGTTTAGGAATTTCAGCCTATTTAACAAGCTGGTTATGCCTTTGCCTGACAAAGAAGGTAAAAGGAGAGGCTATATCACAACTGCTTCCTGAAGATCAAGCCACCTACCTTCTTCTGGTTTGATTAGACTGATCCAACATTTCAGTTTCTGGCTTCCAAAATTGATTTACCTATTTTTCGTATGTGATTCTGCAGCACAGTGGTTGACAGAAAATACATTATGCTGAAAACCTGAAGTCTACTCCATTTCACAGTAAAATAAAGGGAGAGCAGGTGACTAATTAGAGGCCCTTTCTAAGAATATTTTTAGAAGATGCCACAAATGTCACTGTTGCTCCCAGAAGGGTCTTCTCCCAGAATTTAAGTCCAAAGACTTGGAGACACTGCCTGCATTTCCCATAATGTAAAAACCTGTAGGATTGTGTTGCCATATTACACATTGGTTTTGACTTTGACTCCCTCAGGTGTGGTAATGAATAAATACACTAATACAAAAAAATAGTGATTACTGCTTCCCATGGCTGTTGTGTATGGGTGTACTCTTGTTGCTACAACCAAAATAAATCATAACTCTTATGCTCGATGCTAACACTCACAAAACCCCAGGACGCCACAGACTTTTTACAAGTGAAGGAAGGCCCAGTTTGCTATTTCCATCTCTTTTTTTTTTTTTTTCTAGAGATACCCAACCCAAGAATCAATTGGGTTTTAAGTGAGTTAGGTTCCAACATCACCACACCAGTTGCAGTAGAGTTTCTTGACATGTGAAGATGCAAACTTTCCTTCTAATTTGAACAGACTTTCCTTCTATGCAAGGAATTCTCAGATGTCCGAATCGAGGAAAAGGGTTGGAATATACTGTCTACACCTACCAAGAATTTCTTACTTTCCATCAGTGCACAGAGCTGAAATATGAAGTCTTCGGAGCTCACCTGATTCAGCTCCAGTTGACTGGTAGCCTAAGTAAATGAAGTGATTTCACCCCAGGAGGTATTAGGAGATTAATTTGATTTATCACCATTGTAAGGATTTCTGAGGACCCATACAGCCCATATTCTTTGTACATCACCTCTGATAGTAATCTCCAGGAGAATGAGAAGAATTTGTATTTTATTGTCTTACTTCTATCATGATTTGAGTGATGGAGAGTGCAGAGCATGCCTTTGCTTTTGTCTTTTCTTGCTTGGTAATTCCCTTTGTAATCAGATGCTTCCTCTCATTGACTGTAATGGAAGGAAAACAGTCCTTGGTACACAAGAAAGGACTAATGAGAAAGGTCGGGTGAATGAATAGCTCTTTGGAGCAGAAGCTGGGTTTGAGAAACAGGATAAAGCATGCTACAAAGCCAGGGCAAGGTGAGCGTCCCAGGTGGGATTTGGCATCAGCCTGGAGGCTGGGGCCGCACTGTTTCACTGTTCCAGGCAACGCACGGTTGGTTGCACAAAGGAAAGATGTCCAGCCAAATGATTCCACTCTCGGTATAGAGGCCTTCGGAGTCAAAGGTCTGAGAGACTTTTATTTCATCTTAAAGGGAAGAACTCAAAGCAGGAACAACATGGCTTCATCTTCTGATTGCTGTAGTTGTTTCCAGATCCTAAAAACCAAGTGAACATTTTCTACCCAGGCTGAGCATCCTCAGGGTAAGGGACTGACTGACTCAGCCGTATATCAACTTGCAATGTGTATATCCCTGCAATACAAGTCAGCAGGCATTTGTTTTCTGTGCCATAAAAGACCAAGCAAACATATCATTATTATTACTGTTATTTTTATTGTTTTGTATTTTAGGCTTGTATTGGGGGACTGTGAATATTTTTTATTTTTTTTTAAAGAAGGAACTGGCAAAGAAGATTAAGTGATCTAATAATTTGTAGTAATGAGTACTGCATTTGTGAGTACTGCAGAGTGTTATATTCTGGCTTTTGGGACCATGCATGCATTTTATAGGGGACTAAATAAATAATCATTTGTGACTTCAAAATGTAACGGTCTTCAGAAGGGAAGGGGAGAGAAATGAATGTGGATTCAGAAGGGAACTACCGTGCCAGTTTGCCATAATTTTAACAAGAAGAGATCTGTTGAGTACTTACAGGAGAACAATGTGTAGTTAATACTTCAAGTTAAGTACTGGCTTGATTTTTTTCCTCTTTATTCTTGGATCCAATTATGAGTAATCTACAGAAATAATGAGAAATTATTGAAAGTTTTCCAAATTTCAGACCTTTCTTAAGGTAATGAGAGGGAGCTTTAGATTTTAATACCTTTATATCTTGCATCACTTTTCGAAACTGGATGAACTTCCCTATGCAGTTACCTCTGAACTACCACTGTAAAATCTGATCTATTACTACAATTTATGGCCAACTGGATATTGATTTACTCACACCAAATGATAACATACGCTAAGAGCAGTCCCATAGGATCAGTGGAAGTACTTGGGCAGTAAAATGCAACTTAGATTTTCAAAGTCTGGCCTTACAACAATAAAATGGGTTAATTTGAAAAGCTTTCCAGAGTTTGAGAATTACTGATTATTATTTTTTTTGAGGAAAACCAGGTTGAATTAAGAAAATATGGTTGGAACTTTTGTTGGATATGAGAGCTTGCTATTGGCTTTGGATGTGAAAAGGGATTGTAAGTGGTTTACTTCCCTTACTGAGAAGCAGTAATTCACATGAATAGTCAGTGATACTGCTTACAAAAGGGAGTTGAATCCTCTTCTGGATTTTAATAATTATAGGTCATATTGTGCCCCTGGCTGTAAAACAGATCTTCTCACTTCAGGAGGTACACTGCTGACCACTGGTATGAAATTCAGCTTCCAGCTGGCGTAGTAAGCTGCATAAGGAGTGAATGCAATTATAAATGTTTTCTCAAGGATTTGTGTGGCTTTTTCTAGGCACAGAAAACCCAACCTGTCATCAGGAAATTTCTGGACTTCCAGGATGCATCCCAGTCTAGATTCTTTGGCCCCAAAATTGCTCCTAAGATAGCCAGAAAATCATGAATAGGATGTATTACTTCCTATAGTCTAGGAAAGAGAAGTCTCAGGTGCAAAAGTGCCCAGACCATGGACGTTGGCATGGGAAAGTCAGTTACCAGTGTTGCAGCCACGCTGCCTTGCCTGTGGAGGAGTTCTGGGGTGGTGCACCCTGACTGCACAGGGAACGGACTGCAGGACAACGCCTGGGGCTCCACCACCCCTCAACCACGTTCTGCCTTCCAGGGCAAAAACATCTGGATATCTGAGCTGGGGGAGAACCCGTGCATCCTGCGAAGGATCCTCTCACGTGAAGAATAAAGAATGAGGAGTGCAAGGTGCACTCAGAGTACACCTGTCCTGCGGTTGAGACCTAGACGAAGTTGCTGTAGTTGACATTCTCTTTCTGAACACTTCCAGGCTGAGTGCTCTGAAGGATGCGTGCTGTCGGCCTGCTCTAGAGATGAAAGCCACCTGAAGAGCGGACATGGGCCAGTCTGCATTACTTGGCCAGGAATCCCTGGACTACTGTCTGAGGTGGGTACTTTTAGCAGCCTGGATGCAGCCTTTGGCACTTCCACTGATGCTAGATTGCAAGCGTCTGGAAAGCGTGCTAGCAAGGGTTCTTATTAGCACCATGGAAAACTACTCCAGTCTGGAGAAAAACTATTAACGATTGAGCAGATGGAAGGAGTTTCTACCACTGGTGGCTTTGTGTGCTTTATATTTAGTTGTTCAGTTAGTGCCGCGTTGTAGGGTTGATCTGTATTTTAAGAGGGCATTGGCATTTTGTGGTTAAAGATTAGTTCACTGCATGGTTGGACTTGCACATGTCCTTCCCTCTTCAGAATTCCTTGTGGGATGTTTATTTCCCAATTCTGAAGTGTTATGTCACCTTTTAAGAGAGAAGTGGTAGGCAGGGATTGGTGGATACAGCCTCCAGGTGATGATTGAGTAAGATTGAGGCCCAGGTCCCTGAAGAAGTTTGTTTACTGATTTCAGAGCTGGGTGGCTTCAAACAAGGAGACACAACAACCTTAGAAAGGACACCTTGAGGTTGCCACCAAATGCAACAAAGCTGCAAGCTATGGGACTGTTCACTGAACATGTACACATCTCACGCGGTTTGGGGGAACCCGGTATTAGATCAATCACTCATCGCATCCCACCGCCGACTACTGCCATCCTCTCCCCCATATACACCCAGCCTGAGTAGTTGGTAAAGCCTCAGTGCAGCCCTGTGGAATCAAGTGCTAGAGAACTTCTTTTATATATATACACATATATATGTATGTATGTATATATATATATATACACACACCCCCCACATAACTGTGAAACACCCCATCTGCTCACGTTACAACACTTTGAATGCATGCAATTAACTGAACTGCAATGGCATAAGGATCTGGATCAGTCAGTGTCTTTTTCCCCGACTCCCACTATTTCCACCTTCCTCTCACCTTCCTATCATTTTAGGGTATAGAGAGTGAGGGCAACATTTGCTGAAAGTACCAGATGCAAACCGTTGAACAAGAAAATAGCAGTGGCTCCTCCAGTGGAGTAGGTATACCAGAAATAGGATTTTTTGGCACCCCATACACAGAACTGAGCGTCCTAGCCATTAGCTAATACCAGAGTCCATCGCTCTTTCCAGGTGTCCAAAGCTTGAGGGAGTCAGTGGAAATGGATATCATAAAGCAAGAGACAAAGAGCTAAATTCAGTGCTTCTGTATGCTCTAACTCAGAGTAATTTCACTCACGCCAGGGGAAATATTCTTGTCAGTATTATTAATAGCAATATTTGACTCAAACTTTGGAAAGTAAGGTTAGTCTTTGACACAGTAAATATTCAGTTTTCTGTTTACCTTCTTCATGTTAATGTTTTAAAGTTTATGCTGTAGTAAATAATATAATAGTACATTTTTATTAGATTGAGTAGACACTTTTACATTCAGTTATTAGCTGTTTAGACATTGGTAAATGGGCTGTTCTCAGAGATGCTGATCTTTGGATATCCCTTTTCTCTCCAAATATACATTCCAAACCACAGACCATTTCCCTTCTTTAAATCTTACTTTTTCAGTTTTTGTTGGGGATGGTATGCATCGGTATTTTATTGATGTTCAGAAGCAGTGTTCTTTATGATTCCTTATGATTCTTTCTCCCTCCCCTCAGAACAAGATACATGAATTAGTGCAAAGTAATATATAAGGAACTTTTTTAGTTGTTTATGTGATCAGTAGAGAGCTAGCACAGAGCCTTCCAGAAACTCTTGGCAGGACCCTGAAATGATCATCACAGATGAGTGGCTGATTGCAGAGCTGAATCAATCGGTGATTACATTACAATATAAGGGCCAGTTTCTGCAACCCCTTATTCATGCAAGCAGTCCTAATGGAGGCAAAGTTAAGAAGGAGAAGAAAGCTGAAATCATCAAATTCCTTTCAAGCATAAAAAACATTCTGAGGCGTGAAGGGGTTAATGCCTTGAGGACTGCCTTGAAGACTGCCTTTCCCCCACATTTTCTATCAGCTGTATACAATGTGAAATGAAGAGAATTAATTTAATAGTTGCTAATGGCTTAAGCAAAAGCAACCTCTGTAAAGCCCAGTCCCCAAAAACCTGTAGGTATTGCTGACTCATTCTGCAATTCAGAGAGGATATTTCTTCTAGTAATCTGTTTAACTTTGAAAGACTCGTGAAAAGTTCCTGAACTAGGAGCGGCTTCTACAGATGTATCATGTGTGGCATACCCATCTGAAGCTTTTACTTGAAAAAGCAGTGTATTCTGTTATTATATTTTGAATGCCATAAAAAGTGTAATAGCAATTAGGCCATGTTCCCTTCGTTATCCCTAGCCCAGCTTAAGCATATGGAAACATGACACGATGTGTTCAAAAGGCAGAGGAATACATGATAAAAATGTAGGCACGAGAAAACATAGCGGGTTGGGTAACATGCCTCCAGCATTGCTTATTCCTTGATTCCGAAAAGCATTTAAGAATCCGTGCTTAAACTGAAGCCCGTCCCTATGCAAAGCACTTAAGCTTACGCTCAGCTTGAAAGCTGTGGTCAAGTTGTACTGAAGTGAGGAGAAAAGGTGCGTCCAAACTGACCAGCAGGCAGCGACTATGGGCTGATGCAGAGCCCACTGATACCTGAGGAGGGATATCGGGCCCTTGGTCAGAGCATCTGCTAAAATGGGGTCATTCATTTGTTCATTCCACAGTGCTCTAATGTACCCCTGACACGGGTGGGGCAGTGGTCAAGTGAAAGAAATACAGGGGATGCAGTCTCAGCCCTGCATAACCTTAGATTTTGCACAGGGATTGGAAAAAGTTTTTAAAGTACATTCCAGAAGGAGAAGTATCTGTCATTTTCCCCCCTTTCTTGGTCCTAGAGTATAGAAAGTCTGGTTTGTCTCCAGGTTCTCTGCATTCCTGGAGACTGTCTCCAGGCAGCCCTAACTGCTGCCACCAATAAGCTCTGCATGCAGTGGTAAGGGAGCAATTTCAGGAGCATCCTTTGGGCCCTTGAAGGGTACTGAATAATCAGGAGATGGAAGGAGGCTGTAGGAAGAGCATGATAGTTTAAAATTTCTACTTTTTTTATTGATAGAATATGTATATACAAGTATGGAAAGATTCAATTTCAGCCGTTAAGGATGTTATTTCAGTTATCCGGCACACGACAGAGTTGCCATGAGTGAAAGGAAGAATTCGGCTCTCGGTCTTTCCAATGCCCTTTCGTTTTAGAAACAGGTGAGAAAAGCTTCCTACTAGACACTGGTCCCAGGGTATGAGAGGAGTGTGTGTATTTAGGGATTTGTAAAATCAATGTACCTGAGGCTGCATGTGGTCACAGTATTGGTCCTGCAAACTCTAGGCTGAAAACATGATAAAGCTTCCAGTCTGCTTTTCAAAGAGGCTTTAAAACAAACGTTTGAATACTGAAGCCTTGCTGCTGAGTATGGGGGGAACAGCAGGAGATTCATGGATGCAGGGCAATGGTATAGGCGATGTTTTTTGGACCAGAATACAAGGAGTTAAACAGCAGTGGTACATTTAAAGTAGTTTCACGCTGGAATGTGACGAATCCTGATGTTTCTCTCAAGGTCTTGAACACAGAGAGAGACAGATATGAAATGCACAACCTGGTAGAAAGCTCTGCAGCCTCAGGACTGGGTTCATATACTATTTTGCATTTCTGTTCAAGTAAGTTCTCCTAAAGCTTTAGGCATTCCTGAAAAGCTACAGCAAAAGGGACAGTATATTTTCCATAGGCTCCATGACTCTAGGGGAGGACTGACTGTGCAGCCTGCCTAGCGTGGAGGGAACTCTGTCGTGAGTGGGGAGAAAAAGGGAGAAAGCTCAGAAAATGTCTCAGAAAGCTTGGGAAAATGTCATAGAAATAAGCTGTTCCTTAGGCTTGTATAATTTTCTGTTATTGGCCAGTAATAGGGAGACGTTCAAGCAAAGGTGACTTAGTGCTGTGTTTGATCAAATGTAGTAATCTTGGCCCAGGAAATTCTTTCAGATGCTAATAAAAATGGAAAACTCTGAAATCATGGCATTTGCAGGATAGTAGGGAGGCTTTGTCTTCCGTCCTGCAATTTACCCTCTTTCACTGCTGAGGGCCAAATGACAATGTGGATAGATTAATGTTATCACAGAACCTGGCTTTACATGCCTTGTGCAATGGTAGGAGGAAAATTAATACAGAAGCAACAATCTGATGAAAACCATGTTTACAATCCCGTATCTCTGTGTCTGCGAGACGTTCTTGTTTACTGTATGATTTCATCAGCTCCTACGGCTTGAAACGCCACAAGGCACCCTGTGCTCTAACATGCAAAAGCTGATGGATTCTCAGTGTAGGGGGATTGTACAAGACCCCTCCCACCCCCCCAAAAAACCCCAACCCCAAACTTCTCAGGTTTCTGGAGTTCTTGATGTTTATTCTTTGATTTCACCTCGGGGGGGGGGGGGGGAGACAAAAAAAAAAGATGTGCAGCTAAAAACTACACTGGAGAGAGAGAGGGGTGGGGGGAAATATGCTCCTAAAATGTTTTGAAGAATAGAAATTACCTGCTTTTTGTGAGCTGTGTGCAATAAATTCAGTCTGGGCATTAGTTATCCAAATTACCTCTTCCTTTTATCTAACATAAAAAATGCTGTCACACTCTTAACTAATGTTTCATTTTTGTGTGTAGATGCAATATCGGATACTTAATTAGGCCAATAATTATCCACGCATTAGTGTGAACTTTTTGAAGTATGATGGTAACTTGTTAAATGTATAATTATTACCACTGATAATTAGCAACCTTTTTTTTTATGTGCATCACTGGTCCTGAGAACAAAATAACGTTTGCAATACTGAATGGTAGAATTCAGTGGAATTCACATCTTCTCACACAACCTGAGTTAACATTGAAGACTTGACCTTGCTCAGGTGGAAGTCCCAATGTATTGTAGTCTTGGATACTCAGTTGTACTCTACACTTCTAAGAAGCTGCTATTTTGAATTTCCTGCTAATTTAATGCCTTTCTGTTGTCTTTGCAACAGGAAAATTGCATCCTCTGTGTCATTGTTATGAAAAGCTTCAAGTCTCCTTTGACGTAACTAATTCTGTGTGCAACCCTTACTTTTTTTTTTTTTTTTTTTGCTTTGGAAATTCAAATAGCAGGCATTTGATTCCACAGGTGAAATTCTCTGTGAGGAAGTTTATTTTTAACGTTCCAAGTCTCATGCGTATTTTCCATTTCACTTTAGAAATTTGAATGACATAATACTTCGGCAGACTTGAAGATAAAATGCTCATTCCTGCTAAATGCTTTGGAAGTACTTCTCTAGCCTGACCTATTCTTTTTATTACTGTGCGTGACTGTGTTGCATATAAATTTTTATGTGTGTGTATCCATATATATAGGTAGGTATCCATCTATATATGCTCCCTATATATACAATTTATGCACGCACACATTCTTTAATATAATATTAAACACAGAACCATATGTTATACAACATTATGGCTTCACTATTATTCACTCAGAAGTTAAACATTTCAGAAGCTGAGGTACATCTTGTAATCATAACTGCAGTCTATGTATTTTACAGTCTTTAACTGGGTGAGCATGCATTACTTCAAATAATGCATCCATGTGCAGCTTTATCTGTATGCTTAGAAGTTGTAGTATTTTAAAAATAGACATTCCTCTGCTCCCTCCTCCAGGAGTTTAATGTTACGTGGTCTGAAGTCAGTGAAAGCATTCTTACTGACTGCCGTGCTGCAGGATGTGGAACTCCACTCCCTAAGCTAGTCCATCCTCTGTGCAAATGTAACTTGCATATGGTATTTCAAACCCTGAATTATCAGGCTTTCCCTTCATTGTTGACAGGTATAGTAGCATTTGCATGAGTTTTATTTTGAACCTTTTATTCTTTTTTTAAATAAAAGTGATTTATGAAAAACATTTACTGGGACTACTGTTCAATTCCTTTCTGGTACTATGGGAGACTTCTATATGTACTCAGCTTTATACATAGTAAGGTGTCATAGTACAAAAATTTTTAGAGGCATTTTTAGAGGAAGTTTAGGGGTTTTATTTTTTTTTTAACATAAACTTTCTGAGAATAATTTTGATTTTAATTTAAAAAAAAGAAAAGCACAACTACAAATGGTTCCAAATAAAATTATTTTTATTGGATTACTTCACCTTGGTCCGTAGTAGAAGTTGTAAATGAACCCTTTTACATACACCATTCTCTTCTCTGGGCTTATCTTCCCATTCAGATTGTATTTTCATATTGTCTTCCATTTCATCACAAAGAGAATCTATAGTATACCAAAAAATGTGTATCCAGCTAGAGAGGTCCCAGTCTTTGAAGATACCTAGATTCAAGAAACAGTTTGGACCCTTAGAAAAACACCAATTTTAAATCTTGGCTCACGATTCACATTTAGATTGCTGATTTGAGTGAAATTTAAAGGACTTCAGAGATGGCATCTAGATATAGTTCTTCCCTAACCAAGTTATAAAGTAGATGAAAAGAAATAAACCAAAAAGAGAATGATCAAGAAGAGCAATTAAAAGCTAGATAGTTCCTTGCTGTACGAGAGTGGCAATAACCTTTTGTGGCCTTGATTTACTGCTTTGTAAATAGGGAATATCATGGCTGTTTCTGATGTTTACACAGCACTTAACAGATAATTAGGATTGCCTACATGCTAAGTATTTCAGCCATACGTGATATTTTAATGGCGATACCCAGACCTGCATATCAAAGCAGTGTAAGACCACAGTTTTTGCATACTTCATCTGGGACAGGACAGGATGTTTTCTTCAATTTCCCATAACTCATTTCCTTTCCTCTGCTTGGAATGTAGGAACTTAGAAGAGCTGGTACCTGGAGCCATAACATAGTGGAGGTTTTGAGCGTAAAGATATTCTCGCATGAGATTGCTTGCTTTCTGTAACAACTGGATATAGATCCTGATGGTCAGTGAATTCAGGCCATTAGGAGGATTGTCAGTAACCCCAGTAAAGACTGGGCTGGACAAGGAAGTCTGCCGCTCCTTTTATCTCCATTTGCATAGACTGTCCAATAAAATTAAAATCATGTTTATAAATATAACAGGGATGAAATACTAAATGCTGCGTGTAATCAGTGGGCTGTATTTCCCTCTTTTGTTTTTTTTTTGCGTAAGAGTGATACATAAGGAAGGAGGTAGTAGAACCTTCCTTTTAACTCCTTCAGCCTTGCCTGTTCTTTGGCCAGCCGGGTCCTCCAGAAGGCATTGTGCCTTAGGAGGTTATTGTCTATGCAAACTTGCCTGGAAGCACATAGCCCTGTGACCATGCTGAGCTCAAGTTAATATATGCTGCCTCTTGGTAAACCTTGCTAATTTGGGTTCAGCACCATGCTAACTTTAATTAAATGGCTTCTAATTCAGAGCTGGCTCACATCTTGGCTCCTCTGCCCATTCATGGGGAGACTGAAATTTGTCTGCCCACAGTGATATGACAAATCCCCACAGTTATCAGTGACATTCTTTACTGAGTCGGTATAACTTGGCACTATGACTATAGTGGCCTGACTTACTATAACCAGCGTGAATGTTTTATTAGTATTTGCCATCAGATGTTCAGGGAGTCAGGGAAATGTACATTAAAACATTGCACCCTTTAGTCAGAAGCATAAAGGAAAATATTTTGTCGGTTACGTTTTTTACCTCCAGAAAGTTGCCACAACAGCAACAAACTTTCTGAGTAAATAATGTAAACAACATGCGAGAAAAAACAGCCAACAGTGTCATAAAGCTAATCAAGAATATATTTTGATTTGGACTGAAAATGATGTAATCTTCTTTTTTGCTTCTTGCAGTTATAATTTTTTTTTCTGTTTTAAAATAATGATGAGAGCAATCAACATCTGCCAAAAGCAAATGATGTGTCAGCTTACGATAAATTCCTTGTCAAGTCTAGGCAAGTGTAAAAATGCTAAATGTAACATTAATTGATCAGTTTAACATACCAGAAAAGCTAAATTGCTCCATATGATGAAAATTACCATTTTTGCCATGTTCAGAATATCCTTTTCAAGTGCAACTACTTTTCCACTGATCAATGACCATGCAATGGAGATGAATTTCATATTCATTCTCCATTGTTGCAAATTATTTTAATTACTTCTGCAAAGGGTAATTGGCAAAATCAGCAGAGGTTAGCAGATCATCTGGGAACATTTATTTTGCCGATTTATCCATTCTTGAAATGTCAATATTAGAATATTTTAATTTTTGTTACAAATATTACATATATACAGCTATAGTAAATGTAAGTGTTTTCTAGGAGAACTTGTGACCTCAGGGTTTGTGAGTTAATACATTTGTTCTGGCTACTAAAGCTAAACTGAATGTTAATGCAACATTTCAAATACTATCATCTGAAGTCTTTTGTAAAAACAATATGTTTGTATTGTAGCACAGGATTGTATTTATGTAATGAGAAAGCATAATGTGCTCAATAAATATTGAAGTTCTTGGCCTCCTGTTGAGCATTTGATATTGAAGCGTACATAGTTATAGACTTTGAAATTGATGCCCCTTTTCATTCTGGGCTGAATTTGCACCTTTGCTACAGTAATTTTACTTTGCATTTCTGCACATAATTATTGTGGACTGATTCAACAGGGGAACAATAGAGACAGATATAGAGAGAGTTCTGCCTGAACAGCAGGCAGTGTTGTATTATTTTAATGAAACTGGAAAGTTTGAGGAACTAAACCAGTAAATATTGCAAAATGCCCAAAACAGGACTCCAGGCATTTGTTTTCTGGTCCTCTGTTACCCTCGCAGTATTTGGAACTAAATTTCTGTGAAATGACTTAGAAGTGTAAAAGAGAGCACATTTTGGCCTTTGTGATCTCTTCCACAGCAGAGTAAGGAATCCTGTATTAAGCATCCATCACCTGTAGCCTCCAAGCACTTAGGTGCTGATATGGATACCTGAGTAAGGAAATGCAGCAAGGGCGTAAGACAGGCTTATATCTTCCTAACCCTAAACTCAGTATGAGTTCCTCCTCATGTATTAACTCTTCTGAGAACTCTTAATTATCTTTCAAGGCAAATGGACTCAGGAAGGCGACTGGCTCTTTTCATTCTGCACTGAGTCATCATGGTTTTAAGTCATAAGTAGCTATAATCTTTTGCTCTGTGAATGTGTGTGTTTTTAATGTTCATGCTAGTGCTGAAATGCCCTCAAGACATGATTATTTTGCATTGGGATAATGAGCATCTCAAGGAGACATTCACAAGCTGAGCAGATCCTTAGACCCTTGGAAAGCGTCCCAATACAAGCACTTTGAGGACATGCTAATTTAGCAACACTCCTAGATTTGGGAGGATGGTGGTGGTCCCCCAGAGGACATTTCACTTTCCTGGGATCCTCTGAGAGCAGTCTGCATAGACTGTGCCCATGGGAGAGTCAGACCCTAGGCATAGTCCTACTGAGTCATTGACATGAAGCAAGTTCTTTCAAACAAGTTAAGACCAGTGCATTTCTCATTAATGAGATTTTGCCCCCTTTGAAGCCAATAGGAGTTCTGCTGTTCTCTTGCAGCGTGGATGGTGTTTAAGCCCCAAATCTGCAATAAGCTAAGTGGTTGAGTTCAGAAAGAAGTATGAGAGCCGACTATTCCACAGAAATTAGTGGGCACATGGGAGTAGTCTGGGGTTTTGGGAGGAAGGTTTTCCAAGATACATAGCAAGTTACCCCCATTTCAGCTGAAACTAGCTACTGAATTTCTCCTTTGTGTAATAACAGATCTCTCCCAGTGTCCTTATTATGGTTCATTCAATATAAGAACAATAAAAGTGTACACAGAGGCCCAGCTACTCAGGCATTGTAGATGCATTGACTTCAAGATCTGCTGAAAAATCAAAACAAAAGCATGCACAGAGGGGTCTTCAAACTTGATCTATAATTAACTTAGAAAAAAAATTCTGTGCCAGTTCAAATCCTCATACTATACGATATGATGTAAACTGACATACCACCACTGACGTTGCCAGACTTGCATCAGTCACCAACGTGATTATCTCATGCGTTGGGCCGCTGGTGCCAGAGATGTAAAATGAAATTCCAGACAGTGCAGTTTTTCAGTGTAGTGAAACCAGAGCCTTTATAATTCTCGTCAGCTCACTTTCTTAGGACACCTCACCTTCTAAAATTTAACTTTGATTTTACTCCTTGGCTCAATAAAGGGGCAGAGTGGCCAATGCAATGATGAAAGATTTTTCTATGAAGTCAGTATCACTTAAGGTTATCAGTAAGTCTCTCTCTCCCATCGCTTTAGATATTCAGGTTTCCTACACATATTTCTCTGGGATGTATCTTGTTTAGACATTAACACTCTCAATGGTCTTTCGCAAAATATGTTTCCAATTTCTTTTTCCTAAGCCGCAGAAATGTTGCAATCAACTTGCTATGGAAAATTCTATGGGCTACATTCGTTTCAGGTGTTGTACCCCAGCAGCTACAGCTGTGATGTGTGTTGTCAGTGAGAGAGTGGGTTGTTCCACTCACTGGTTGGTGGTCTTCGTTTGGTGCTCTGCCTCATAAGGAACTTTTGCTATGGTTGTTTTCAAACTGCAGTCCTCCTCTTTCCCTTCTTTGTGTACTACCATTTCTGTACACTTGCCTATTGATTTGCTTCTCTTTGATAATTTTCCTTCTGCAGGAATAGCGGGGTTTATATTCCTGACTCATTTTCCCTGAATTTGCACCACTGTCTTCACTGCCTTTCACTTTGCTGAACTCATTTACATCTCTGTAAGGAGTGGGAGAAAAATAGCACCCTTCAGTGTTCCATTTGCTCCTCTCATTGCACAGGTGTAAATGACAAGATAGGAGATTGTCAGGAATTAGGTCTGGCTCAAGCTCGTTGGGCATTGAGTTATGCTTGCAATTTGAGGTTGAGAAAACACGGGGAACTGACAATTTTCATGTTGCGCAGTGGTGCAATGGTATGGAATAGCATAAAATCCTACCTTGATCCACATTCACTACTTATTTGTGTGTTGTAGCAAATTCTGAACAAACCGGAATTTAGATGCAAGTTTATAACCCCTGAGTTGGGCAATACTGTTTCTGAGATACCAGGTTTTGCTGCAAGCATTTCGTGCTACTCTGTACATACTCTTTTGCTTGTAAACGATTCAGTCTTCTGTAGGTTCGCAGGCATAGGTTAGCGTTGTTGGTATGAGAAAGTTTTCACTTCAGCTGGCCATTCTTCCCTCAATACAAGGGCATTCGTTCGCTCACCTACCAGTGATCTATAACCAGTTTCTGAGTTATAGATATAACACCCCGGTATATTAAGAGAAGTGGGAGCCTGTTTACCGTTCTGGCTCAGAGGCTGAAGTCACCCAGCAACTGCTTCGTGAGCTGAGGTTTGTGTGACCGTGGAGGACTGGGACCTCACAGAGAACATGGACAGCTGAGGATGGCAAGCACCACAACTCTTTCCTGGTAAACCATCCCGCTTGTGTAGCAGATCCCTACATGTGGGTATATTTTGAATGCATTAGTTACTTTGAGTCCATCAGTTATTCTGCCCATTTATCCAGGCTCCCATTCACAAATCCAGTGCATCTCAAAGTTTTGGTTTAATACTAGTTTATTAGTAAAGTTATTACACTGAATAACTTACAATCTCTTAGAACTTTGCTGTAACAATTATCTTTAACCATGCACTTCTCAGAATAAGCCTGCACAGTGACGTGAATGACATGCAATATTTTACCCTGGTTTTAAAAGAAAATGATCTGCATTCTGTCTTTGGAGCCATATTCAGACCTCGGTCCTATGGAGTTCACAAAATCACAGAATGGTTGAGGATGGAAGGGATTTCTGGAGGTCATCTTGTCCAACCCCCCTGCTCAGGCAGGACCACCTGCAGCTGGCTGCCCAGGACCATGTCTCCCTTCCAAGGAAGGAGACTCCACAACCTCTCTGGGCAAGCTGTGCCAGTGCTCGGTCAACCTCACAGGAAAAACGGGTTTCCTGATTTTTAGAGGGAACGTCCTGTGGTTTTGTTTGTGCCCATTGCCTCTGGTCTTGTCACTGGGCATCACTGAAAAGAGCCTGGCCCTGTCCTCTTTACATCCTCCGTTCAGGTATTTGTACATATTGATGAGGTGCCTCCGAGTCTTCTCTTCTCTGGGCTCAGCAGTCCCAGCTCTCTCAGCCTTTCCTCACAGGAGAGATGCTCCAGTCTCTTAATCATCTTCGTCTTCACTGGACTCTCTCCAGTAGCTCCAAATTCATAGTCACCCATACATTTTTAGGGGTAAAATTTAGCCCTGTGGCTTTTTTGTTTGTTTGTTTGTTTGTTTGTTTTAATCATTCTGGCTATTTCGGGAACACTTAAAGTGGAAAAGTAATGAGAAAATAAGAATATCTAATTTACTCTCAATTTCTTTTTTCCTGTTAGATCTGCTTAAGAGGCTGTGGTCTTGATCTAAGTCATCTAAGAAATGAACAAAGGAACAATTTATACGGCAGATTAATGAGTGTGAGGGGCTTTGGTAATATGGCAGTAAGTACCATAGAAATGTTATAAATACCTAAAAATTCAGCACAGAGAGGTATGGGCAAAACTCCAAATGGTCGTCACTATTGTAAGATGGAAAATAAAACCCTTAATGGGCAAAACCTCTGCCTGTTATTGGTAAGAAGCACTAAAAGTAGCCATTCTGAGGAGCACTTGTGGTTGACTAGCACTTGTTATGCTACAGGAGAGGAGCAGTAGTCCTGAGGAAGAGGTTTTTCTTTGTTGTATCAGCAGTTTTAAGTAGAGCGCAGATGCTTTATGCTTCCAGGCTTGGTTACATTAGAAGATGTATTGAGCACAGTACAGAGGATTTTTTTTTTAAAAAGTAAGTGATGTGCTAGGAATTAATGGTGTGACTAGTGAAATTTTGCTTCTCTCGCTTGTAGAAACTACAGGCACTTTTCACTTTTGCATGTGTTTCTAATTGAGATAGGTGTAAAGTCAGATATTTTCACAGAAGTCACAATGGCCAGGGTGTACAATAGCAATTAAGTATTGAGTGTGCATATGACTAATTAATTAGTGCCATAAGGAAACATATGTTTTGGCTCCTTCCTGGAGCCAATTACCACATGCCTATGTTATAAGGCAGAATGAGAAGCGGCCCCATGCTGAAATAGGAGTTCATTACAGAACAACATGACAAAGAAGGAAGCAAGTGCATGCTGACCAAGCCAACTAGAACAGAGCCACAACAAAGGCAAAAAACATCAAGGAAACTTTTGCACTGAAAAGAGAGCTCTGGCTGCCTTCAAGGGACAACTCCAGATCATAGGTGCACTTGCACAACTCTTTTTTTAAATTAACGTACAATGCTTAAACATACTGTAGGGCTGAATATGGGCCATGGTTGAAAAAAGCGTGTAACTTACTTCTAATGACCCCATTCCCATCAAGGCTGGAATGGAGATAGATTTTGATACTTTCTTTTTTTACTTGGTTTGGGTTCATAGTTGTGTATTTACAGTGTCACTTTGATTCACTCCATGCCTCAGTCCTGTGCTGTGGTTCCCCTGGTTGTCTTCCCAGCTTCAAAACAGCTCATTCCTCCTGAGCAAAACCAAGGAAATAGTTTGCCTGAGCATCAGTATAAAGATACGCAATGGGCTTTTGGCCAGGCTGCTTCTAAAGAGCTGGTAAGGATACAAGTCTAGGCTCACCAGCTGACCCAAGGGCTAGGGTTTGCTCCCTTCTGCACTTCCCAAAGACAGCAGAGACTTCCCTATTCTTCCTCACTTTTAGAGGTTGCGGAGATGGTACCTTCCCCAGTTTTTATTCTGCTGGGATTTCATTATCCTCAGAATATTGTCTCCTTGAAAGATGCTTCTTCGAATGATGTGACTAGGCTCTAAAGTACAATTGCAAAAGTCAGGTGCAATTATACGGCTTGGTTATATCTTCCATGTAAATTATTTTTCAAGCAGCATTAAGAATAGCGTGCTCTCAGTCACTGAGAATGGGGACAGAGTTCAGCTGCAGCTTGGCAACTAAATGTTAGCAGAAACTTCGTAACATATTCATTGAATATTTGCACAAGCAGGGATTACGTCAGTGACAATAGTACAAATTTGTATGTTAAATAGAGGAATGCCTTCTAGCAAAATGACAGAGTGACTGGTAATGCCTTCTAATTCTGTGATTTGCTTCAAACTTAGCTTTGGTATTATTTTGCCCAACTCCTGACACAAAGATGTGGCAAGCGCAAGTATGTTTAAAATAAATCTCTTCAGAATTCTTCATACTTCCATTCCCACCTTGCATGAATCCACCTCACCAAATACATTGCTACTCTATGATGCTTCTATCAGACCTAACTGAACAGGATTTAAAAATCTTTAACATGGCTTTATGGTGAGAATATTCATGAATACAAATCCATAGTTTGCTCACACTTAACATAATCCAGGTACACATTCTTCCTGTGCACTCATTTACGGGAAATGTAACACAGATGAAAAACCCATACAGGCTCATGTTTTTTATATTTGACCATCTGTGCTTCTTGCTGCCAAGAAAAAGTCCTTTGCCTTTGCTCCTGTCATTTTATTGACACTCTTGGCAGGTGGGGTTTTTATTAGCTTTTTATTATTTTACTTACTTTTAGTCCTTGTCTCCCCTCTTTAGGTCCACGGCAGTATTTTAAGAATATGCCCTTTTCTTTCCTGCCAGTTTTTTGCACCTGAGCATCCTGTTTAGCCATTTTGCTTCTCATCTTGACAGCTGCCAACCCCTCTGGCTTTTCTGCTTCCACCTTGTGGCTTGTGAAGACTGCTGCTTTAAACCTGAGCGCTCCTCCTTTCTCCCCCCCCTCCTCTGCGTTAACTTTAGGGATCCATGCGTCCAGCGGCAGGCCCACTGAAGCCGCGGATCTCCAGGGATCAGCCTGCTAAGCCGCGGATCTCCAGGGATCACCCTGCTGCATTAGCAGTCATCTTCACGTTTGCTCATCGCACGTGTGCTGCTTACGGCTTGGAGGTGACTCTGCGTCCACTGTCCCTGCCAAAGAGGGCAGCGACCTAGTCGTGGCTAGACCAGCCGACACGAAGAAGGAAAGAAGGACGGGCCAACAGCATCTAGAATTGACACTTGCTCCAGTTTCTGGGTTTGTTGAGGTCTACCCATGTTTCTGTGAGCACATCACACCTGGAGAACCCAGGGTAAGCCCAGCTTGGCCGGTGACCACCTCTCCCCAGCAAACGCACTCCGCGTCTTTTCAGCGGGGGCCGCTCTTCTCCGAAGGAGGGGTCTCTGGCTCTGCCCCGAGCAGCATGGCATGGTCTGCCTCCCGACCGTGCTCCCATTTCGGGGACAGCCGGGGATGGCTGTGAGCGGGCTCGTGGGGGCTGGCTTCGGCGGTGGTCTGCCAGGGGTCAGCCCAGGTGCGCTGCTTGGCGCGCTCGAGTCCGGCCGGACTGCTCTCCGTAGGGTCAGTGCTCGCCTGGAAGTGCGGTCGTGAAGGTCAAGCTCTGAGGCACCCCCGGTGCCTTGGTTTTTCATGGGCAAAGTGCTGCTAATTGTGCTCTTCACTTTTCATTTTCATTTCCATACTCCTTTGGCAGGGCGCTGTCTCGTACAGGTTAAGATGAGCCTCGAGGCACTCTTAGTGCATTAATAATACTACATGAAGGTGCTGGACATAAACAGGAAAGGCCTTGGCATTCTTTCAAAGAACAGAAGTTCAGGTACTCACAAAATCATCGTAAAAAAAAATCAACAAAGGTTTCTTTAAAATCATCTTCATTTGTCCAAGCTCTGATCCCATACCTGCCTGTCCTGCTTCTTGGCACATCTGTAATCAGAAGGATGTAATAAATAGGTAAACAATTTATCACATCTTTAACGAGCTGGACAAGAGAAAACTCAAGATCATGTTCAAAACCAATTTAACAAAACCTCATCAAATAAAATTATTTGCTGTAATTGTGATCTCCTGGATTTTGATTTGTTGCCAGGCAATATTATTTAATGCTCTCAGAAATGAAGAATTTGTATTCCAGTGGCACAAGATATCAGAGCAACATCAAAGCCATTTATAGCCTGTATGGCTGAGTTGCACATGAAGTTTAAGAAAATATTCTGTTTAAACACACTTAGTTGTGGGGTTTTTTTGTGTTAAGCATTATCAAGGATAACAATATTTCATTGGAGGCAGATGACTATCCAGAAACATAATTAATCATGATTATTTATGTCATACCTAATTATCGGGAAATAGCCCCAGGGACACACTTCAGTTATATTTCAGAACCTTCAGACTATAATTACTTTGCTTTGTATTAAATATTCTTTCCATACTCTTGAAGAAGTTTAGAACATATTTATAAGAAATAAGGTCAAAGGGATAGAAATAAGTAATGTACAATCAAATAATGAAAATATGTGCGTTTGGGGAAGTGCTGAGTTATTACGAGGAAGTATAATAATTTCATTCTCTTCATAATTAGGTAAAAGAAATGGCTTTCTACAGTAGTTTTTAATATGTGAGCACACTAGCATAACAGCAAGGGCTTTAAAACACAGGCCTTTTAAAATTCCGTTAATGTAGTGTAAAGTGGATTAAAAGTTGGAAAAAAAATGCAATCCCACCTAAGGGTCTGAATTCTCAAAGACTTTTCATCTGTAAATTTTGAAAGCTATTTTTTAGTGAGGACCTTTCATATTCTGAGGAGTTTCATAGCTTCTGGTGTTGCTGTAAAAAATACTTAGATGCATTTCTGGCTTATTATTTATAACACATTGTGTGTAATTAAAGCATTTAATAGGAGTTGTAAAATTAGATAGGCAATGTACATGAGTATGTATGTGTGTAATTTACATTCCTGGTTGTTAACGATATTGAATACCTTTAAAATGAAGAAAGGATAAGACTGAATATAAGACCTCAAAGCATGCACACATTCGTGGACCTAAGCTATAATTTTATTGAAGGGCATACCACACAACAAAGTCATTCCTGTATAAATGAAAACCTGGACATTTATTTTTACAAATAAGGGGGTTTTTCCCTTGTTTTTGTTGATAAAAAAGATAACAACATATTTTCAGCACCGCTATAGCCAGAGGCTGTTTTTGGGAACACGGTTCTTGCATAACAGATTTGCAGAACTATGCTGGAATGCATGTCATTATACTGTCTGGGAAAGTAGGTTGGGGGGGGTGGCTTGGCTTTGGGGATGTTTTGGTTTGGGTCGTGCTTAGGAAAGTTATGTATGACCGGGCCCAAAATTCGCAGTATATTTGGTTATCTTATTAGCTGACAGAATGTGAGCTTAGAAGTACCCATTCAGTACAGCATTTTGGTGTGTGCTTAACGCTAACGTAAAGTTGGAGTCTACTGACCTCAATTCACATGGTTACTGCTATGTGTATGGTTACGCACAGTTTGTACCAGCACCAGAAGCCTCAGTACGGCTCTCATTGAACAGACTCATGCTGGCTTCTGGGACCCATGCCCTGGGACTAAACACTTCCATCCAGGTGTCATGCAGCGAGTGCTGAATCTCCTCTTGGTTTTGGCAGGCGCGCTTTAGGATCTGCGTAGCTTCACTCTTTCGGCCTAATCTTACGTAGGTCCCATTGACTTTGGAATCATGTTTCGCTAAAGCTCTTTTTGTGACTTCTCTGTGATTTAGTTAACCAAAAGTGAAGGGCCTTGGCAGCCACATCATTGCTGTATTTACTGCCCATGCCCTGGTTTTAACGTCTAGGTATTTCATGACACAGTTTTGAAACCTCTGCAGGGCTTGACTTTACAAAACCCTCATTAAAATGAAATTAGAGGATTATTCTCTTCGTTAAATTATTCAACCTGCTTAAATACTAAGAAAAAATAATAAAGAGGATGTTATTTTAAAATGCTAAGAAGGAATGCCTCATTAAGGTTCAAAGTCAACAATCTCCTCTTAACACTGGGGCAGACAAACAGAGAAATTGTCTAGTATTTAACGTAGAGACAGCCCTCAGATAGAGTCCATTATGGTTTAATGACAGTGCACTGTTTATCTAAACCAGTGATGAAAAACAATGTGTACGTTCGAACTGCCACCCTATGTCTTCTGTGAATAATCATATGTGAAATTGAATGTTACCTGGGGAAATATTTCCTTAATAAAGGTCTAATTTTTTTCTACCTCCTATCCCGAAAGGTATTTTTCTTCTCTGTTTGCTTCCTAACCGTAGCTGGACATTTTTTTTTTTCACCTATTATTTGGTTTACATTACAACAGAAGGCAAAGTGTTTGGGTAATTGAACATTCAATTAATTAAACTAACTAATATTGAAAGCCAGTTTTATGAATTGATCACTTTCACTTGGCATTTTCCCCCTCTGTTGTTATCCACTTCCCTGAGATTTCTGAGCATTAGTGCCTAAGTGGGGCACTGCGTGTTGCTCCTGATGGACAGGAGCAGCCTTCCCTTAATAAAGCACTGAGGCAGAAACAACGATCTGGTGACTTTTTAGAGAATATTAAATGTTTCCTTTTAATTTTTTTCTCCCAACCTACCAGCCTCCAAAGGCAACCCCTAGGTAAGACGCAGTGAAGCTTATATAGCTGATGTTGGTTCAGCTTACGCTGAGGCCAGCCGAGGCACTTCCCTGAGCAAAATTTCCTGAGGCGGTGGTGAGTGGCTGAGGTGAGAAGCTATCCGTCTGCAAAAGGCTTAGGGGAGTTCAGCTACCAGCAGCACATGGGAAACGGGAAAAGAAAAATAAAAAAGACAGACAATTCTGGAAAAGGGAAAGTGGTCTTCATCTAAGCTAAACATGCTATTTTTTTCCAGAAGGAGCAGTCTTGTGTCTGGGTCTAAACACCCTCCGCGCCTCCAGTGCCTGATCTAATCCATGGGTTCTGCATAAACTCCTGGGCCAGGCCAGACAAACACCTCAGCTTTCACCACGTCTGCTTTTCCCCAGATTGAAAACTCTGTCTTTCCTAACCACCCTCCGCCGATTTCAAATATGTGCCGTAGCCACCAGAAAGCTGCAGCTCCGTTCCAGCTGGTGAGGAATGGTGAGCAGGACATCTGTGAGGGAGGGGGGTCTGCCACGCTGGGAAAAAAGGACACTGGAGATCTGAATTTTCTGTAATTTTGACCTGGCATGCAGGGAAAAATGGGAGAGGTCAGGGCTACCTTTTCCAAGGACATAATGGAAGAAGGGGGATTTTTATTTTGTGCATGGTGCACATGAAATGATCCGCAGTAGAAGTTTTTGATGAGGTGGACGTAGAAAGCTTTAAATAAATCTCTCCCTCCAAGAGAAATCCTCAATATTGTTCTAGTGGTGCTGGTAGGAGCTGATGGAACAGCCTCAAGTGTGCACAAATGCACACTGCCTTCCGCTGAAGGTTTTGGAAGAAAACAGACACTTTTGTCCCAAGAAGCTTTGTTTGCCTGTATGTTGGCGTTGTGAAGGCTGTGGCAGCCTCTGCATTGTTAGAAGAAATTATCCCTTGACCATTTATTCTTCCCAGTCCTTTCCTTCATCTTCCATTTATTGTTTTACTTCTTCTCTATCTCCCAAGGTTTTTTTCTGCAGGAAGAGAGATTTGGCTCATGGCATCCATCCTGCATTATTAGTCTCTGTGGATGTAAGCCCTGGAGTGTGACTTTGGTGAGGAATCCACTCCAAGCATAAGCTGGGAAAATAATCTCATTTCTTTCTAAAAACTGCAGCCTCAGTAGGGAAAAACCACAAAGCGTTGGCAAATAATCTGCTGTTTCTATACACATTGTTTCCCGCCTTTTTATTTCAAGTTTTCCCAGAGTGGAAGCCCATCTGTCATCCGACAGTTCTCCTGCAGTCTTCCCAAGCCACAGCACAACAGAGGAACTATTTTAAAATTACCATCTATTTGTATTGTTTGAAAACCTATTAAAACACTATATATACAACTTGGAGATATTTTTAAACTCTTCCTGGAACCTATTAACAATTGCTGAGGCTCAGAAACAATCCAGGTGAAAAATGCTTTTATATGGTACCAAGTTACATATTTTTTACAGCCATATTAGCCACTACAGATAATCTCCTATTATTTGAATATTAAGTGCACAGTAGACACATCTGTACGGGTATTCAGCTGTACATCCCTCCCAAAGGAGGGAAATAGGGAAGGTTCTATAAATGAGCACCTATGTACCATATTTCTGTTAGTCTGCCTTGTCTTAAATTCTTTTGGGATAATCTTATGGAATTAATTAGATTATGATAATGACCTTGGTTTATTTGCATTCGTCCCTGGAAGAAATGGCCTGGAACTCCAGATTCATCCCAGCTGCCTTTGGTCATTTGGAACATGTAGGTTCTCCCTTGTATTCAGTGTAGCGAGACAGTGAGGTTCAGAAGGTGATGCAGCTCCCCTGCCTAAGAAACCATTGCTGTGGGGCATGACGTTAGGGGGCCTGAGCACCTCCAGGGTCCCCTGACTTCAGTGTTTATCCCAAAACTGAAGTGTCCACACTTTTATACAGCTGGTTCGCAAGAGAATGGGCTATGTGTCTTTTAAAAAAAGCTTAGACCTCTCTGGATGAATCCTCATTTAGTGTGTAGAAATCCTCTGATCCTGTAGGATTTCTGTGTAATTTTAAAGACATTTCTGTAAGGACTTATTCATATTGATGCACTTTCATACTTGATCGTTTTTAGCACTTTTTTCCCCAACACTCCTCTAGTTATCTGACCACTCCAGGCACTTCAATGGTAAAGAGAGGAGGGTAGCAGTAATCTCTACTAATAGCACCTGAATCTTTCTACAGGAAATTAACAGATAATGGGGCCATGAATAATGAAGTCAAAGGCAGCTTTCTCCCTTGTATCCCTTGTATCGAATTCTATGATGCTATCCCACTGGAAGTCCAGCCTAGAAAGTAATTAGGGATGACCTCTACATACATGCTACATGTACGCATATGGAGACAGAGATGACATCCATCAGTGCCATGCCTTTTAGTTCAAGGGAATCAGTCAAAAAGCCCATCCTCTGTTTTTCAGTTGATAGCTGACTCAAGCCGACTTGACTGTTCTGCTGAGGTATGTAATATTTTCCGTCCTTTTTTTTTTTTCTGTAGTGGGGGAAGCTCATTTTATGACATCAAGAATCCTTGGAAATATTTTTTTTTCATTTTTTTAAAATTTAGAAAATGTTAATTTCCATGAAATTTTCATTTAGAAATATTTTTCTGGTTTACATAGAAGGAATAACAATCTTTTATGAAGTTCTCAGGTTGGAATTTCAAAATCCTGGTTTGGGTAAAAGGAAACATTTTGTTAAGTGAAAACTTTTATTTTTTAACTTGTTGATTCACTACAAATTGTCATCAAAATGGCAAGAACAAGCAGCTAGAAGAGTTATCCGCCAACTGTTATTGCCAAAAGCTGTTTAAAGGCAGGGAAGTGTCTTTATTTCTAAGATGTCTAGACTAGTTTTTCACTTCCTCTCCTTTTTCTTGCCTTCTATACACTCATTAATAGTTGGATATTTTGCTAAAGAACTCCAAATGGGTGGTTTTGTTATTCTTAAATGCAAAGCAGAACCAATCAATAATTCCGTCTGCTGTTAAATAGACCTAGACTCTGGGTGGTGTTAACAGTAGAAAAAAATGAACAATACAGGATTAACAAGTATTTTGATCTCATTGCTTGTTTAATTCAGCTAAAATACAATAGTATTTTGTAGGATTAAACAGGAATCTTTATTTAAGAAAATACACATCAAAGGGTTGGTCTCTGGTTTTTGCCTTTTTTTTTTTTAACCTTCTGTCTTTTTTATTTCAAGCTCTTTGCAGGTGTCACACTCTTTTTTTTTCACGTAGCTATTGCATTCATCCATTTTCTGTATTTATTCAGCATTAGCTACAGCGGGTACTCAGGTAGCCAGTGCAATAATTTTGAAGAGGCTCACCAGAACCTACTGAAGTCAAGAGAACATCCTTCATTGACCTCAGCAAACACGTTGTTTAGAAGGGAGTTTCAGATGTCAATTGAGCATTGCGATAAAGTCTTTCAAGTGTAAACTCGGTAGCTGCACATCCCCTTCTCTTTATGTCACTTCATTACATCTCATTGCAAAAGGTCAAAGCAATAGAGAGTGATACATTTCCCTTTATTAGGGAGCAACGGCAAGGAGCTGTTGCTTAGGTTTGGGTTGTCGTGACTGTTACTCTCAATGTCACTGAAACACAGCATGGAAATTAAAACATTGAAAGGAAATGTAATAATTGTGAGTTGCTGTCCTTGTCTGTTGAATAATGGGATCTTTCCTAGAGGCTGTGTTCCCTGTGGCGGGTGACAAGCTTTGGCTGAATGTGACTGAACCTTAGAAATGTCATTTTTTTCAATCTGGGTCTTTATATCTGAGTAATTATAAAATCTCCAGAGCAGGGAACTCTTCAAATCAAACATATGCATCGGAGTAAAATATTAATTCAGCAAACATGACACAAGATAGCACATCAGTCCGTTCGTAACTGGCTCCTTTATAACTCTGCAGTATTCTTTTCCTGATCCGTAAATGTCACTCAAGAACACAAAGTATCTTCCACTTCCTAAAACATAGAAGCTTTACATCCCTACATCCAAAAGCCTGAATTTTTATAATTCTATTCCAAACTGCAGCAAAATGCTGAAAATTCAAAATCCTCAATGAAAAGGGGCATTTGCACAAAATTTAATGTTAAGTTAGGCATGGCGCTGTTCTTTTTGCTAAAACTGAAGCACTCTGCAGGAATTTGGACCTTTTTGTTTTATCTTGTGTTACACTTTTATAATGTATAGTGATATGTAATATATTTTGAAATGGAAATATATTTTGAAACCAAGCATCAAAACATTTACTTCTGGAAAAGCTGAAGCCCTCTACTTTTATTGTGCCAAAAAATGATTTTCTTTTCCAAAATCAAAGCTCTTCTTCAGAACCTGTCAAGCTTAAGGGATCTGCATATTCCCTCAGGATATTTTCTAGTAGCTCTAGTTTTTTGACTGCTAGGGTCTTTCACAGGAGTTGCCCCTATTCCGATTTGGGTTTTAGATGCTGTCACAGTGTAAATAGAGAATAATAGCAAATAATAATCATAAATGGAAAAAGAAAACAGAAACAAGGAAAGTATGAGTTAGCTTTCGTGTAGGCAGCAGCATGCCTCCAAACTTTCAATTCCCCTGTGGTCAGCACTTAGACGCTTTCATACATATATATGTTTTTCCTGAGCTAACAAATATTTCTTCTTCTCCTTAAGGATGAATTTTAGGTGTGAATGAACATGAAGACAGTGTGTGTGAGAGGTCTGACTTCAGGGGTTGCTGATCCCTTCAAAAACATTTTAAAAGCAGCTTAGATAAGTAGGGGTAAAAAAGCTAGGAAAGTAATGTGACACTGGCAGGAGAGAAGGCTTTGGGGGCCTCATCTCAAAAGGAACAGTCAGCTAAAATTCACTATTGAACTAGTGGGGAAAGAATGCTAATGAGAAAGAACAAACAAACCCTGGCTGGTTTGCTAATGTCCTGATTTATATACTGCATCAGGGCTCTCTTTTTGCTTCCCCTCATCTTTCCAGATCTATTGCTGCAGATGAAGAAGATTTCTACAGAGGAAGTGAGCAGCTGGAATTAACCTTGTGCCCATGAATTAAGCAAGCATTTCACTGAAAAAGGAAAAAAAAAGATTAAAAAAAGAGAGCTAGAGCTCTAGAGAGACAAGTGAAACAACATGCTACGTCAGTCGGTAGTCTGTGGTCTTTATTAGCCAGAAACAATGATTATCACTTAGCTGCTGGTACTTGAAATGGAACAAACTAGTCCTCTACGGATCAAAGCACCAAGGGGAGAAAAGCAGCAAGGAAAAGAAATGTTCGTATTATCTAGCCGGTTAAAACGCCTGCATTATCTGAACATCTACCCGAAGCTTGAAACTAGCAGCATTACAAAAGCGGGAGTAGGATTAGTTTCCCATTTAAAATAGACATAGGTCTTTCTGATTGCGTGTAACCGTTTCTGCAGCCAGCTGACGGGGAACAACCACCCCCCGATGCGTTCATCCTGTGTGAGACCACAGCGTGACCACGGGGTGCTGCCGGGCAGTGCTGCCGCACGCGGCGACCCGATGCTCTGTCATCGTGCCAACCCCACGAGTATTTCTGAGCTGTAAATTGATTTAAAAACACTCATAATGACCTGCTTGCATCAAATCAATCAAAATTCATTACAGAGGTAATAAGGGTATGTTAGAAACTGTCATAGATTTTCTTAATCGCTCCCTTGGATTTCCAGTTCTTTGGTATTCATTTGCAGCTCCCGAGCACATGCCAATATCTGGGTAAAGTGAATGAGTAGAGGTGTGTCACGAAAAGGCGCAAAAATGTTTCACACTGACTATTCAAGAGGCTGCTTCTAGATTAAAAAACGGCTGGCTGAAAACAGACTACAATGTGTTATGCTACATATGAACGCATATTTAAATGGCCTAGAAAGCCACGCTAAAAGAACTTTATACAGGTGCCTCTGAAGGCGTGCTGATGCCAGGCAGTGCTGACCTGACCTCAGCACAAGGTCCCTGCCCGTGGAGCATTTACGAACATTGACTTAGCAGTGATCCTATCTTCCTAGTGTTTTTCCCAAACCCGCTGATACTGCTGCTTTCAGCTCTACCCAAGTCAGCAGGAAAAAAACCGTTCAGGAGCTTATCCCACTTCTTCCTTTGAATCCAGCTTGGGTCACCTTTCCTTATTGTTTGTGGCTGTTGCCAGCAAGCTGTCCAACTTTGCTGAGGTCCCAATGCTCACAGGGCCAGGAAAAGCTATGCTTTTCTTTTTGGCCCAACGCTGAGCTCCTTTTACGAGACTGAGCTGTTACTGGATGCTAGCACTAGCATAAGCAAGCTGGAACTGAGAAAAGCATTCTAGAAATTGGGAGTGAGTTTGGGAAGGCACTCAAAAATATGGAGGAACATGAATACAGAAAAGGACAAGAGGTAGAGAAGAGTTTAGGGAAGAGAGGAGTGTATAGGAATGAGCAAAGAAATCTGTATGTGTTTGAGGAGCGTAGAGCTACGGGTCTTCCTGAGAAAAACAAGAGAGTGCTTGTATGTGTCCAAAGATCAGAACTGCATGGAGAGAGCTGGAGAAGGTTTGCGTGGCCGAGGATGGGAGGCTGAGGAAGGACAGCCGGACAAAGCAGCAGAGATAATCTGAGTTCCTGGCTCTCTTATAGGCTCTTGGCATGGCCCAAGACACACTGTTTAGTCTTCTCATGACTTTCCCAATTCTGATGTCCCTATGTTGTGGAGTCGTTGGGTCAAGAAATACTCATCCAAGATTATGAGGACTTTGATGATAAGGCTCATATACATAGCAACATAGGTAAGACCTGTCTATCTGCATGTTCCTGTAGCATCTGTTCGGTATGTATCTCCGGGCAGGAGCGGGACACAGAGGCCCGTGTGCCTCATGTCTTGGCTAACAGATCTGGAGCATGTAGCCCAGGCAGCAGTCTCAGATGGTCAGAATAGAAATCTCCAATTCTGAGCATCTAACCTGGGTCTGGAATTGCAATAGCAGAGGACAGGGTAGTTCATCCCTGTTTCTATTTGTAGACAGAGGGGAAAAGGATACGAGTCTGAGTATGTATGGGTCATGTACATGCATGAATAAATTCGCTGGAAAGGGAGTCTGCAATTGTGAACAGATTCTGGGACAAGGCAGTAATGCTCCTAGGAGAGGTTTAGAGAAGAAAAGGCTGCCAAGAGAGGAGAGTGTGTCTGATGAGAGGCTGGAATCAGCTTTTTTTGTGGCTATGGAAAGGGGTTATGTGAGAATTTTGGTGATAGAGGAGATAGGGTAAGAGAAGATGGAGTGGGGCAGAGAGGGAGCGAGCACAGAGCACCACAAAATGCGAAGTATGAGAGCAAGAAAAGAGCTCTATAAAAGAAGGGAGAAAAAAAAGTGCTAAATAACACAAGGAAGAAAGAAAGGAAAATGGCAACATAGGACAAGAAAGAAGAAGAACAAAGGGCAACCACTTCTTCACTGGATAGAAAAAAATGACCTTAAAAAAAATTAATTAAGGAGGTATCTGGAAAGATAAAAGATGACAGAGAAAAAAAGAACAGAACAGAGTGAAATAGCAAAGAGAAAGAGGGAGACAAAGTACATGTAAACGAAGTTTTTAATTAGCGCAAAGGATAGAGATATCTACAGAAAAAGAAAAAAAAAGCATATGGATGAAATACCGGAGACACTCATTTATGTAGGTCCCTTCAGGCTCAGGTTTTTATGCCTCTTTTTCACTACCTATGTTTTAAAGTTGAACACAGTTCTCCCCTCTTGGTCTTTCTGGCTCTTTTCCCCCCACTGTGACTATGTATATCACTGCTCCAGTAACACAGAATGATGTAATACAAATTTTCCATGTTTATATTTATATCTTTGCTCATTTTTTATCATTGTTTTCTGCTGACAGTGATTCCCTTGTTAAAACAGTCTTTTTATCTGTACTGACTGCAGGTTTCTGGATGACAACTTCTCATCTATCCGGGGAATTTTTTTGGTAGAACTGTTGGCACCCAGTCACTGTGCATTTGCTCTGCAGCTCTCAGCACCACTTACCATGCGTCCCTCTCAAGGAATGACATATCTTTCTAAGGAAACAGTGGTGGTGAACACTTATTCAGGCTACATTTGCCATGAGTTTGTTCATGGACAATATGTTTTATGAATACTGTTGCAGTTTATTTTTCACACAGATGACTCCTATGAATTAGCTTTTGTCAGACAGACACAGAGTCATCAGTTCCCCCAGTCCCTGACACTAGCACAATCTGTGGGTTTGAACTCTTCATTAAAGAAATTGGATTACGAAATACAAATCTCAGAAACAGGTTTAGTAAATGGTGGTAAAATATAATGAAAATCTGAAAGCCCTGATAACCTATTTTTTACTGTTTTGAAAAGCTTGACATGCTGTTTTGTATTGTAACTTCCTCCAATTCCCTGTTCTTGTTAGGGAAGCTAATGTAATGAGGGAGGCAGAAAGGTGGATAATAGTCCTGCCTTCAGCATCTGGACGGCAGCATGGATTAGAGCATAGTTTTAAAAGGCAACCACAGGCTTGCTGTATGGTTTTATGTTATGCTTTTGCAGGCTCTGAATGAATTTGATATGCACCATGAAAAATTTCTAAAGTAAACTTTGCATGGAAGGGGTATAATGTAGGGACCATTTGCCCCATCTCATTAAACCAAATGGTAACCTTGGGATTGTAACTGTGTGAATTTTACAGGTTGTGACTGAAGGGATGACCCCAGAATGGGCACGTGCACTTGACAAACGTCAGTCTAGCTAGCACAGGAGCAAACAGCAGTGGAGATGTGTTAGGCCAGACCTCGGCATCAAATGGGTGCTGGAAACTTTGTCCAGCTCATAGCAAAGCACATGTCACCTTGTCTTCACTGCATGGGTCCTGTCGGTGATTACACATGGGGGAGAAGCTGTAACGAGCCGTAAATAAGAGAGGGTGTGTGAATGGCCTGGCCTTTTCCAGCGTACGTTTCCCCCTCACCCTCAGAGGCAGTGAAATGACATTAACCCGAAGCACGTGTCATGCTTCTGCCTGGGCACTCTGCCCCCGAAAGTATGATGGGAAGAAACAGCCAAGACTTGAATTTTCAAAGGCATGCAAGAAACTGGGCACCCAGCTTCCATCAGGTTTTAACAAAAATGAGGCACCGTAGGCTTCGGTTGTGAGAAGTGTTGAGCTTATGCCAAATCCATGGTCTTCACTCAGGGCAGAAAGTTCTGCTCACTTGGCAGGGTCACGCAGGATCTCCCATGGGAAGATCTCAGCTGTAAGAACTTCTGTCACTGCCAGCAACCCTCACATGTTGTTTTTTTATGAGATGCTGCTGGAGTTTTCTTCCATACAGGCTCAAAACCTAAGCTATGCCCCCCAAACCAAGAGGAAGGAGCCCCTGGACTGCAGTGAGCTGTGGACAAAGCTTGCAAGAAGCGACGTCTTCTGAATGAAGGAAAAGGACCGTGGGGTTGGAGAGCAGATGGAAAGGAAAGGGAGACCTCCACCAGCCAGCTCACGGTTCAGGTTTTGAAGCATTATCAACCAAAAGAAAAGCCTGGGAACACAATCTTTCGTTAAAGCTCTCCTGGAGAAACACAGTTTCAGGCCCCCTTGTCAAACCACCGTAGATGGTCGGCATGTTTGGAAGGATATAATTTCTTTCTCTACAAGTAGACTTGTTCTGTATAGGACTGGTGAGGGAGGGGGGGGCGGAAAATGAGTGTGTTAAAACCTGTAGCAGATGGACGGTCGTTCTGTTTAGGGTTCAGCTACTGACTATACTAGGTACTGCTGGATTTCCAAAGAAATACAGATTTGCTTATCCTCACCACAGGTAAGATGACACATGAAAGCTACTTGAAGACCGTGAAGGTCTGTAAAGGTAGCTATGCATGTCACAAAGACAACTTCTTTATATGGCTGTGTGTACATCCCATTAAGTTAAAGGAATAACTATTTGCCTGTTTCCAGTTTTCTAACTATGTAATTATATTTCTGTATAAAGGGAACAGTAGGTAAAGGGAAAAATAAGTACGGTTGGTTTTAGATACACACGTACACATATATGTGTGTGCGTATATGTATGTATATATAAAGAGTTCTACTACAATAAAGCCAGCCTGGCCACACTGTTTGTCTGCCTCTGAGAGATTTTGTATTAAGCCTTGTGTTCTTACCAGCCTCACAATGATCTCAGATAAGCAAACTGCACCTTTGTGAACAGAAGAAAAATCTATTGTTCTGATGTTTATCTATTTGCGTATTTAGAAAGAAGTGTGATCTCATTCTCCATTCATTGCCCTGTTTTATTCTTCAGTTTACCTCTGAATACATTTTCTTTGACCATCTCTCTGACACAGCTACTTAAAGAAATTTTAATGAGTGGAAACCCACTGGTTATTATTAAAGCTGTTTAAGCAATGCAAGGTTTCATTTTCTTGTGTAGGCTCCTCTTATTCTTAATTGTAATGATCTCATTCCCTAAAGTGTCTGTGCTTCCATTATTAACTCCTATTAATAACTTGTATTAATAATACCCCATACAAGTCCCAGTCTGTGCTGAAACACTGCAAACCAAACCTCAGACAGGGAGGAAACAGTCTTCATGTTTTGTTTTAAAAGGAAGCAGAAATATTCCACTTAAAAGCAAAGCCAAATACAATATTGCACTAGATTCTCCATTATGCTGATACCTCACTCTTCTTGTCCTACCAAGAAGCACTAAACATGTCCTGAATAAACACTGGACAGATCCTACCTTGAAAGGTTGAGATACTTGTGGCATGAATTGGGAGTTAAGGTCAGACTGCCCTTGTGCAGTGCGATGCCGAAGCTGGAACCTTGACTCTGGTTTCTTCAGCTGGAAAAATTGTAAGTCTGGCCCGAATTTCTCGAAGACCACTACAGAGCAGAACGAGCTCATAGAGGCGCAATGCATAAACAGCAATGATGCTATAAGCATCTGCATCAAGCTGTCACTGCCACGCCATTGTAGACAGAAGCACTGGTGCAGCAAGAGGCATCGCCAAGTCGTCACCCACCTCGCTGCAGCTGATGTAAAAAATACCTATTACCGCATATAGGAACCACACTGTGGTGTCACCGATGTAGACCTCTTGCAGGGGGATCAAAAGAGGGGAGGGGAAAAGGGAAAGAAGGAGGAAGCATGGAAGCAGCCACAAACTCAGTGCCTTAAGCCTCCATCCAGGCGTGCCTGGCTGGGCAGAGAGGTCAGGCAGAGCTTGCACCACAGGTAGGAAAAGGATTGCTGGGCTTCATCCTGCAGGCCCTGAGCTCCCAGTGCCTCAGGGCAGCCTGGCCAGGGGTGGAGACTGGGGCGGGAAAGAGGGATTGAAGTCAAGTGTCCAGGGGACACAGTAGCAGGAGGAAAGCTGTGCTTAAAATCCTCCTGGAGTGTGCGGTCTAAGTCTTTTGCTTTACTACGACATAAATAATTCTGTTTATCGTTGTTTCTAAAGTTAATATTTTACTCTTTTTCCCTATAGTAATTTTTCAGTTCTAAATACGTAGGCCGACCACTTCAGCGTGTCGCCTTTTTTGTAGCGCACTTGGTAATGCCCAATTTTCCCATGCTTCTTGTGAGGACTTGAGCCTGCATCTTAATGAATTTTAAGCAGCACCTTCTAGACACCTGAGCCTTTCAGCATCGCTGCTGGTGACGCTGGGCAGAGAGAAGCAGGGACTGATCCCACGCAGCATTATTGTGGAGGAGCTGAGCCCTTGTTACACCGAAAGCTGAGCTGATGCCTCTCCCCAGGGAAGGGTCTCCCTGCCATGTCTTGGGGAGCCTGGCTGGACATGTCCTGCGGGATGTCTTATCAGCACAGTGCCTCTGCTTCCACTTCTGGCAGCACACAGCGAGGGCAGGGATGAGCAAAATGCTGGAGTCTGTGCCTGGTGCAGAGATGATCCTCTTGGCTCTCCTTTAAATATTTCATTTGAACCAAGTTCAGGGCTCAGTCAGACTGGCTCCAGAGCCCCTGAACACAGCCTGCATGAGTGAGACGGCAAACTCAGCTCAGCTCAGCTCCGCTCTGCTCATCCCTCCCATGTAAGCCATCACTCGCTACCCCAGCCCTTTGGGAATGGGGAATATGCCTGCAAGGGAGTGCTTGCTAGCTTTGGTGGTGCCCCTAAATACGGCATTTCCTTCTATTTTATCAGCTCTTGCTTCTCCGGCTAGGTCCTTTTCCCCTCCCCTACAGCTTTTCTAGTTTGCTTCGACTTGTGGCTTTAATAAGAAATGAGTCTGAGGGAGGCAGGAGCAAGAATGATTGCACAGAATGGATATCAGGTGTCTGACCTCTCCCTGTGTAGATAAGTACTTCTTAGTAGATATGGTCAAAAATGTTTGGTGGAAGCAGCTTTGTGTTAGATAGTATCAGCGTGTTGTAATTGGGACATTTTGCAGGAAATATTGATTATAATGATATTTCATTTTGAACAAAATGGAAAGTAATGAAGCAACCTCCTCACTTTCTGTAACGCAGTGTTTTGAAAAGACTGAAGCTGATCAGACTGGAACCCCTTGGCTCCATTTTGGAGTGGCTTTCACTGCAAATTTTGTTTTTAAATGAAAAATTATAAGCGACAAATGTCAAAATAGTAACATTTTAATTAAAAACACTTGTAGGGCAAGTTCTGAAAATGAACATTCTGTTCTGATCTAATATGGAAAGATTCAAAATCCTGGGCCATCTCTGAGACAGAAATTCTGCCTCCTGCATAGCTCTGATAATATCCAGAGCTCAAGTGGTGCATTGATCCTGGATTCCTTGACCAGTAAAACTGCTTTTGTGTATATGTGTGTGTGTGTTTTCTGCAGATGGCTTCCATCCCTCTTTATCATAGCAGTTCCCAATATCAGCCAAAAATATCTACACAAAAGCCTCTGTTATGTCTCCGGGCTTGAATACTGGCCAATGTTACATATATGGAGAATAGTAACTCAGTATCTTGAATGGCTATCTCTTGCATTATACTGACATAGCCCGAGCTGGATAAAATGCAGTGTGTAAACTGAAATTGAATGAGCCATAAAGACTTAAATTATTCATTTGGGAAGTATGTTCTGAGTGTCACCGAAACCCTAGAGATCAGGGGAAAATAAATAAAAGCATTTTCTCTTTTGTTATTGGCTTGTATCTTTGCTTACTGAACCCTGTGCTGGGCAGCCAGAAAGGTCCTGCAAGGGGCGGAGGACTTGAAATTTCCATTATGCTCTTGCCCTGTGGCAGCCATTGGTATAGGTGAAGTGCCTTCTAAAAGCAGTCTCTGCACAGGGCACGCCAAATTTGCAGCAGCTTGAAAGCTACACGGCTTTGCCTCTCATTGCTGAAGAAATAAAGCTTCCTTTTAGAATTTGCCACAACAATGGGGGTTCCAGATGCAGTTTTCTATTACAGACCAGCAACAACAAAGCTATGTATTTTCTAGAAGTAAGTGCCATTTTCCATTCCAATAACCCTATGTAATGCTGTGGCTCTACATGTTCCTTATTTTAGGATTAATATATCTGACAGGAAGACTGCTTGTTCAGATCCCCTACAATGCAAGGAAAGAAGGGTGCTGATTTTTAGAATAAGATGTCAATTCAAGTACTTAGACTACTCTAAATAAGTATATGTATTAGTATTTTTAAAAAATCGCTATCTAGTAGTCACCATTTAATTTCCATTGCCTGTAGTTCATGGAGCGGGAGAATATACAGCCTGAGAAAACAAAGCTGAAACCATCTACTCGTATTCTACTGATAATGGAATTATTATTATTATTATTATTATTATTAGTTACTGGTTCTAATTCTATTTACTGCCGTTCCTTACAACACAAACAGGTTTCCCATGGCATATATCTGACTAGTCTCTGCTAAGCCGTGCAGGACCGTTGTGCCCGGCGCTGGGAGGTGGGCTGCTCGCAGGGACAGCGCAGCTTGGTCAACACAAACCTTCCCCAAATGGCTGGGTACCCTCACACCACAGGATCTGGCTGTATACTGGGGGTCCCCAGACCTCCAAAGCTGTCCTCGCAGCTCAAACAGGTTCTCCTCGCTGCAGCCCAGGCAGTGGGATATGGCTAGCAAGAGGGTTGCCAGGGCTCAGTCATTGCATTGGTGCGTTAGTAAGGACTGTAAATTAAAGCAAACTCTACGTGGTATTTGGAGCGTGCGCAGGCTCCGGTTGGGAGATTCTCCCCCCGTCTCGTTCAGCTGAGCTCAGGGCACCCCTGATCACGCAAAGGACTGCAGAGTTGAAGGCATTTTCACACCTCTGGGGCACGTTTGGAAGAGGACGGTCTCACACGCCCGAAAGCTTCAGAGCAGCACGGGAGAGAGCAGTTTGGGCCGGGCGGCGGGGGGAAGGTTTGGCATTCGGAACGCATCCAGAAGGTGCAAAGCGAGCCCTTTCCCTCTGTCCAGACTGCAGTGCTGCCAGGCTGGGAGGGCCACGTCCATCGGGGAACGCAGGGACCCCCCCACCTTGCCGCCAGCTGGGAGCCTGGCAGGGGACACCAAGGAGCCGAGGGGACTTACCTCTGTGCTCCGGCACCCAGGGGGAGAGGCTGACGCAGGGAGGGATGGGACCAGACAGGGTTGTCAGATGTAGCGTTTCAAGCACACTGTAGTGACAGGGAATTTTTCTCTGTCATGGGATCATGCGAGCAGCCCTGTTCCACCCACCTGTATCATTACCGAAACAATGGATGGCATATCTCGCCTGCTATTGTCTGGGTGGCAAATACACTTTAGGGAAGGAATGAAAGGTGGGTGTAAGAAAGCTTGACTGCTATAATTGTCTCCTATTAGCTTAAACATTTCTCCCTCTTTTCTGCACATTGATCCAGCCCTACCACTACGAGGGAGGGAGGGAGTAAGGAAGATGTTATCCGGGGTTGGTTCACTTCCTTCTTTTGTGTTTTGTTTGTTGGTTTATTTTTATTTTTTAAACTGGAAACGAATATTTAGACTATCCAAGATTATGTGTAGTTTTAATGAAACAAAATCATTCAACCCTTTTCTCCTCCTTTTAACTTCAACCGGTCCCTAGGAAGCTCCCCTCAACAGGCTAAATGCTTAGATTTAAATGACATTTCCCTGTTCACAAAAGCAATGATTTCTTATGTGATCCATGTCATGGGGAAAAGTGACATAATTCTTGGGAGGGATAGGATCTTGTAGGTTAGGTTATGTGAGTCTTGAGTTACCACATGAATCTTATTATTCTAGGTAGGTTCCTCATCTTTTTTTTATGTTTTCATCATATTCCACTGAAGGCTTTGACGCACATTCAGCAGCGGATTGAACTGTGACAGGCAAAGCAATTTTAATCTCTAGCTTCAGCCTTGTCTCTTTCTGGGAGACTTCTGCCCCCGCAGTATGGACTGTGGGGCCTCTCCTAAACCCAGGCAGTTAACAGCCAGGCTTATTAAAGTAAATCTTAATCCGTTTTGATTCATGGCAACATACCATCCTGCAAAATGTGGTGGTCAAGAGGTGACTCTAAAGCCACCCGGCCACCTCAGCTACAGGGGCGGCAGCTTTCAGGAGATGGCAGAGTGGACAACAAGGGAGTAGGGATCACTTTAGCAGGAGGATTTTAATCTGACAGTGAACGTGTGGCAAGATCCTTAAAGCCTCCCAAGGAATAAAAGTTGCAGGAGCTCAAAATATTTGTGTACTTGTTCCCCCATAATTGTAATGTTTCTTTCCCCCTTGTGTCTGCACAAGTTCTTGGTCTGATGACAAGGATGGTGTTGAAAGTTTAAGCCATCTTTAGGTCTTTCTTGAATTTTCCAATAACATTCCAGTATGAAATCTGAAGGAGGGACAGCAGCATCGGCTGTCATATTTAGCTGCCGTGAAATTGTGTGACATTAAGGCACAGGGAGGAAAACAAAATCTTGAAAGCTGATAATCCCTGCACTTTGTTGGCTACAGAAAAGCCAGGTTAATCCCAAAATATTGATGCTGTTTCTGGTGCTGACATACCATCTGCTCTTCTTCATGCTAGACGTGACCGGATACGAACTTTAAAGCCCTTCTTGTAGGTGACACTTATTTGTATCTTGAGACATTTTACCTTCATGTAAACATGCTTTTCCTTTCCCTTGTAGAAACCTATGTGCTTCAGTGATGTGGGAATTAACACGCGGCAGCAGACACCAGGGGCTGGCCTGGCGTTTTTGCATTCTTTCTGGAAGGGTTTTGGTGGACCCTGATGCCTAGCTCTCAGGTGCAGCGGTATGGTCTCCTGCCGTTTTGGCAGTCCATTTGCTTTGTTCCTAAGTGGTAGACAAAGCAAGCAAGGCTTAATTTTGGCAGCTATGAGTAGGAAGGGGAGAAAAATTCTTGCTGAAAACTGGCTAACGTGCTTAGAGAAGCTGGCTCAAGAACCGATGGGTAAATCCCCAGCAGCAGCTTGCCTTTTACAGAAGGAAGTTGTATGAGGATTGTACAGTGACATTTTGAACAAAAGCTAATATTAAGCCTAGCCAGTCTGCAAGCAACCCACAAATTCCTCTATTTCTCTAGTAGAACACATTTTGAATGCAGCTGCCTGACCAAACTAGAATGGAATTAAAAAGAATAAATAAATTCTTTTGGCTTAAAGGGAAAAAAAAAAAAAATTACTTCCTGAGAGCAGTGCTGCACCTTGCTTTAGAAAGCATCTTATTTTTTGAAATTTTCTATAGCAACAAAACATTTTATTTAAACACCTTCTACCAACCCACAACCCAATTTTCCTTTCTCATTACAAGTGTTTATGACAAACACATCATCAAGGATTTTTCTGTGCATGGAGACATAAATACAGCTTCCTTAACTAATGGGATTGCCTGTTTTATGCTAGATACACATTTAACACATACATTTGTAATACAATTATTGATGCAATGGATTAAATATGGGAACTACAAAACCATACAAGAAATTAATTCCCAGTTACTGATAAGGCTAGAAGGATTCATGTGCACCAGGAGGAACTAGTACAACAAATAGAAAATGTAAACTGTGACAGTATTTCTTGCTTTATCAACATTATGGGAATAAGACTGTACACCAAAAATAGACCTGTTTTGGAGCTGTATTAAACCACATTTTTAAATAAACATACATACAAGTGTGTGCAGAAATGATGTTAAAAGAACAATTTTATGGCTGCAGAGTCACTTTACCAAATACCAGGAATTGTCAGAATTAAAATCATGTAGGAGATAAATCTGTCCCCTCCATTGTGTCTATGCGTTATGACATAGTTGTTAATGACACAGTCACGTATAGATTTTTTTCCAAAGGACCATACGCATTCATCACGCAGGACGGATGCTGCTCACTTAATCAGCAGTTATTCAGTCTCGTTTACTCCTTATTATAAGATGAGAGGCCCCAAGCTTTATTTACTGCACACTATTCAAATCCGTCTCTAAAGACAGAATTTTCAGTTGCCTCCTGGGCTTTTCTATTGAGCTCATCCCTGTGGTATCTGAGCACTCCGCAATGAATGCATTTATTTATACAAGACCCTTGTGAGGATAAGGGATATTATTAGCCCTATTTTACAGTTTCACAGACAAAATTTTGGTTTCCCAGTCTGAGGCACCTACGGCCAGATTTTTCCAGTGTGCTCAGCTTTATCTGTTTAAAGCAGAGTTCAGGTCCTATTGAACTCTGTTGCAGCTGCAATACTCAGCATTTCAGCAAATCAGGCCCTAGGGTATGAAATCAGATACCCAGAAAATAAAACATGCAGAATTACTTTCTGCTTTGAGGAAGTCTGCTTTTTGCTGTTTCTGACTTCTTGTCCGATCCATTCCTTCTCCCTGACCCCCTCTTCCGTCTCTGACTGCTGCCCTGCCTCCTCCTCTCGTGCCCGGTGAGGGGAACCAGGGTCAGGCAGAGCCACGAGATGTGTGGGCGATGCGAAAAAGCAATATGCAGAGGGTGGGCAGCAGGAAGGGGTTCAAAGGAGCGATTTAGAAACTTTGCCTGGGCAGGTAGGCGCGGCGTTAGGAAAGCCAAAGCTCAGCTGGAGTTGATACTTGTGAGAGGTGTCAAGGAAAAAAAAGAGGAGCTTCTGTGCTACGTTAGCAGTAAAAGGCTGAACAAGAAAAATGTGGGAACGTTGCTGAGTGGGGCAGGTGATTTAGTGAAAGCAGACAGAGATCAGCCTGAATATAAGGAAAAACTCTTTGCCAGTGAGAACAGTCAGGTTGTGGAGCTGGTTGCTGAGAGAGGCTGAGCAGGCTCCATCCTTGGAGGTTTTCAAGGAGGTTAACTGGATAAAGCCCCAATAAACCTGGTCTGACTTCTTGACTGACCCTCCTTTCAGCAGGAGATTGGACGGGGGAACACCCTAGGTCTCCTTCCGACTGAATTATCCTCTGGTCCTGCAGTTTCATCTCTACTCTGTTTTACAAGCATGTTTTTCCCAAACAACAACTCACCTAAGATTTGGCTGTGGTCTTTTTGACATTTGAAATACACTGCTTTCTCAGAAATTTAATTGCAAGAAACCGTCCTCAGTCCTGGGCTGGTTCATGTGCAGCAGGGCGGACATCTGAGAAACAAAGTGCTGAAACCTGGGCATTTACCTACATTTTCCCTGCACATGTGAACTGAGAGATGCCCTTCTTCTCTTCCAGTGGACTACAATAAGGTGAAATTTGGGAGTTTTATTCATGGTGAGAGGAAAAGGCACATTCCTGACATGAGGACCACAGTTTCTTTGAAATATGAGGATGCTGGTGCTTTTCGAAGCGAGGTTGGGAGAAAGTGCCAAAAAAAGAAAGGGAAAAAAGGGAAAATGTTGTGTTTCCCCCTAACTTCATTCTCAGATACAGTGTAATTATATTTCCCCCAAATAAAGAAAACCACTAACCACCACCAACAAAAGATGAACAATGAATACTTCTACCTAAATAGCTGCAGTCTCACAAAGCTGTAAGCAATGCAGGTACGGCCTGGTGTGCAGAAGAGCCTTAAAATAGTTCATGATCTCCAAATCATTCTAGAAATGCTTCTGCATGTTACCTTCCCATGATGAAGATACAGCAAGTAGGAAATGAACTGCCAGAAAAGAATGACAAATCTATATCGGCCTCAACTGTGGTTCTCTTGAGTGCACAGCCCGAAGCGTCTCCCCCTTTTCACTCAAATTTCTGCATATCCTCTTTTTGTGTGCAATACTGTGGATCACAGGAAAATAAGAAAAGTCCTCAAGAGCTTTTCCATCTATAAATGGATTTCAGAAATTTCAAAGTGCATTACCAATGAAGATGTAGTTTCAAGGTTTCAAAATTCAAAAACACTGCGTATGTGTGAAGTTGTACCCTCTCAATTTGTTGTTCATTTTTTTTCAACTAATAGAATAGTTTTCAGCTTCTGTGAGGGCAGAGGACATATTATTTCTGTATGAGAACAATTTACTTCAGTTACGTATACATATACATATGCACATGCACACGTGAAGGAGTGGTTTGAACTAAGCCGAGAGAAGCCACATCTGACCTGAGAAAAGGAATACACATGCGTAGACAGATTTGCATCATTAACTAAGTCAATTTTAAACCCTGGAAGGCCTTACATCCTTCACTAAATGCAGTGATATAAATATTATTTCCTTAGTTGCATGCTTATTGAGGCCAACACTGAAATTCATGTTAGGCAGTACCTCACTTCCAGAGTGGAGGTCTCTGCAGAACCAGTGTCAGTGCTGGAAAGCTGAAATCCTGTCGTAGTGGCAGGAACCTGTACACCCTCTCTGCATCTCCTTTCTAGCAGGAAACACCCTTAACATTAAAAATTCTTTGCATGAGCAAATGAGGTGCAACGCTCTCAAAGTATACGTGCATGGGAGTCCGATGAGATTGTTGGGATCTAGATGGGACTGCTAAATCTCAGCTGCTCAGCAAAGGACCAAAGCAATCAAGTTGTGGGCAATCCGATCTTCCTCAACAGCCTCAGGTTTTAAGATTTTCATCTCTGGTCACCATGAGCAGTGCTGGTACCCTTTCTAGCCCTGTGCTGCCCACAGGTAATAAGCTGGTGTGCGAGACTGAACGAGTTAATGTCTCAAACACCGTGGTGGGGCAAGTTCTACGTAAGGGCGAGCTCTGCCTGGCAAGGAGCCCTGCAGAGCCAGGAACCCCGGGTGGAAAGCAGCCCATCAGCACAGGGCAGCGGCGGCAGGAGGGGGAGCCCGGGCCGGAGGGTGCCCAGCTCCCGGGTCTGGTGTGCTGAGCGGGGCTGTTCACCTTGCACGGCCAAAGATCACCTCTGCGGGGAAGGGGAAGCGGAGGAGAAGGGGAAGTTACTCCCCAAATGACCCCCAAACCAACAGACCCATTTCCCAAAGGCTCCCAAACAGCTCATGACTCCTAATTAGCCTAATGAGCTGGAGGGCCCGCCCAAAGGAGGGGCCATGATGATAAAAGAACACAAACAAGCCCCAGGTGTGTGGATTCACTGGGATGGGGCTCTTCAGTTGACTGAACCAACGCTGGATCCAGGGCTGGTGACATCTTTCTCTTCTCTCTCTCTTTTTGTTTTTCCCCGTAATGCCCACACCTCGCCCCTTTAGGCATAACCTGCTGACCAAGTCTGGGACTAGGAGCGGATCCAGCCGCCCCTGGGCTCCTCTCTAAGAAGTTTGGAAAACAAGGGGGTCTGCTCTGAACCTCCTGACCCAGCAGGAGGGATCTCTCCTTATTGTCTTCCCTGAACCGATTCCCAAACAAGTAAGGCCTGGAGTATATGTTTGGTGATGTAGGGTTAGCACATGTTACACAGTTTACTGACATAATTTCATGCCAATTTTTGTGGTGAGCAAATAAATGTTGAGTTTTGTGAGTTAAAGGATCCCTGGTGTCATTTCACCTTAATCCTGACCTGGGAATCAGCAAGCCTGAGTCATTGTCCTGCGAAATTGGGATGTGACAGCTGGGAAAGCACTTTTCCCCCTTCTCAGCCTGGCTCCTAATTTCATGCTAAACCATGCCCTGCAGCATGACTGAAGTTCAATCAGGAGGTGAATGAATGCATAGATGGCACAGCAGCCTTAATCCCTGTAACTTTAATTTCCTTCACCTTTATAGACTGGCAAAGGAAGAGGTAACTTTTTTTTTTAAGGGAATGAATGCTGTGGCTGTAGGGGATGGGCTTCGTTGAAGTAACTTTCTATTTACTATTGAAAAAAGAAAGCTTTAGGTTTATTGGAATCATTCAGTGAAAAAGCACAGAAAAAGCAGGTCATCCTCCTATCTCTCATTTCCTCTGCTTCCTTCCTACCCCTTCATACAGTTTGAGGGAGACTTTTTGACATCCGCTCTTCAATTTGGGGCTGTTCTCAACACTAATTTTTAGTTTCACTGGGAGCATTTGAACTCTTGAATAATGCTTCTCTTATCATCACCACACCAAGTAGTTATTGCTACAAAAGAGGTGAGAGATAGAGAGAGGCGCCTGATACTTCCCAGCTGAGCCAACTGCTGGTACTAACCTGCTTTTTTTTTTACAGAACAGTGAGTCACGCATTAGGGTCGAAACAAGATTTATTTATCTGACTTAGAAGAAATAAATAAAAATTGAGAACAAACAAACAGGAGTCATTGACAGTCAGTTGTTACCTAATGAATCATATTCTTGGGTTAGCAGAGATTTGTATGTTTACGGAGTAATTTTTTCCTAAGTGCAGTTGCTCTTGGAGACTTGTGTGCTGGTACTAATTCTGTGATTATAACCCGCTCTCTCCCTTAACCTTCTTTTCTTCTTGCTTGGTAATTTTGCTTTTTTTAGAGAAGTCAAACAAAAATATCTCTTTTTATAACAAGAAGAAAACATCATGTGCGTAGTGGGTGGGACACACTCATGGTTTGGCGGACCTTGCTGATGACTTGGTACAGACATTTTTTCTGATTTTCAGCTCCTAAAGTGAGCTAAAAAGATAAAAGCATTTAGTGAATAATTATCTGGTACAACTTTGCTGTCCTGCCTGTTGCTCCACTTGGCCCAAGGTTGTTACCAGGGTCAGGGCTGGGGTGGGATGTCCCTGTGAAAATGAAGGTGCTGGAAAGTCGTCTGACTCTGTGCTCTGATAGAGCCCATGTTGGGAAAGAAAAAGGAAAAAGCCCTGGTTAGGAAGCTGCTGTTTCTTTAAGTGGGAGATAGAGAGCTGAGAAAGGTTTTAGGCAGAGGCTGTGCAGTGAAGGGAAGAAAGATTCACGGTAGTTTTCAGTGGTAATCTTGTTCTCCTTTTTCTAACAACATCCTTTGTTCACTTCAGAAGAAAAGATGAGTAAGAAGGGGCAGGATGGAAGTACAGAAAGCAATGAATGCTAGAGAAAAGGTAAATCAGTTATGCCTACTTACTGTGGTATGAGCATGCAAGATAATAGGATATTGGGAATGTGTCTGTCAAAGTAAAGGAAACGGGGAGAAAGGGCAAATACAAGTGAGTTACCTATTTTCTGAGTTCAGTGTCCACAACAGGCATTCATGAGCAAGCCTCGACTGTTATTTTTAAGGTCTGCAATACAGTCGTTGCATTTCACATTGAAGCCAGGGCAGAGGTGACTGGGATTTGTAAAGGGACACAAGCGCACCAGCTCAAGGTGACAAATCGGTTGTCTAGATCCATTCAAAGCCCGTACGTGCTACAAAGGCAAAGAGGATATGAGCGACGTCTTTGTAACCTGGCAATCCAAGGCTCCTTCCTCCACCAGCTCTCGCAAGTGTACAGGGAAGCCCCTGGGCCTTGGCTTTGTGAGAAGCGTGTGCTTCACGGGGGGCTTCTGTGGAAGCCAGAAACCCACGCTGTGCAGTCAGCAATCCCACAGGTCTCCACAAAAGGCTGTTCTTGGGCAGAGAAGGAAAAGGTGCCTCACCGTGCAACGGGGGGGAAGGAAGCTGAGCGTCGAGACTGCTTGCTTGGGCTCGGGCTCTATCTCCGTGCTACCTAATGTGTCAATATAGCCCTCATGGGGTGCAGCCGGAGCTTCCCCAATGTCCTCGTCCAGCCTGGTGACAGCAGCTGACGAAGTGCAAAGGGCCGTTGGGGAGTTAGTGCTTCTGCAGACCCTTGGTCTGAAGGGAAGTGAGTGAGATGCTGCCCAGAGGGCCCCAGGGGAGCGAGTGGAAGTTTATAGAGATGACATTTCAGTTTATGGGAAGCATAAGGAAGGACATGATGTAATCACTCCTGGACGTTATCTTAAAGGCTCCTGGACTCCAACTGAATGCAGAAAAACGTACAGTTAGAAGTACAGCTGTGGCATTTAAGGTATATCACCGCTGAATATGGCTGGGGAGCAGATCAGCACAGGCACTGGTTTTTGAAAACCTTGACCCAAGCTTTAGGATGTTCTTGAAAAGGACACTCAGAGATGTGAAAGAACACAGAAACAACTCTGTCTGGGAGCTTTGATTGGAATAAATTACAATCAGTAACACACCCTCTCGTAACACAATCTTCTCTTCATTCAAAACCCTTCTGTTACTTGCGAATCATCAGAGGACAGTAGAATTACTTTGGTGTAAAGTTATTTACTTCCAGACTTCTGGTAGGCTGTAGTGAATTATAGTTACTGAACAAGCTTTTATCTAAGGTTCCTGCAACTGAGCAATTAGCTTTCTGACTTTTACACTAAAGCAATTTATGTAAACAGATTGTGGTTATGAAGCAAAATGCTTAACAAGTCATAAATTGTGAATCAGTTGTTGATTTGTGCTTTTTTTGTTTCTTTTATTTGCTGAACAAAACATAAATTTTCTGCCTGTAGTGAGGTGGGTTTTTTCTCAAGTATTGAAATGTGCATGTCTTTGGGATATAGAAGAATTCCCAGAAAGAGTCACAGCCCCTGGCAGTTTACCATGTAAGGTGAGAGGATTCCTCTAAGGAACAGGCATTTGAGGAATCGTTACAAACAAGACACCATCAGTTATGATGGAGTGTGAATTTATAAATTTATAAGCAGGGAAAGATTACCTTGCATTTACCATGAATACAAAAATGCAGCTGTGCAGCTAATGTGAGGTAGGTCAGGCTATATAAATTAATCTTTCTTATTCTTCCTACTTTGGTGAGTAGACAAGCCTACAGGATAAGTCATCTAGTTCCTTTGCATGATGATACTTCTAATCCTTTGTCCTTGGTTTGCAGAGCTCAACAGTGTTGCCATATAAAGTACATCAGTATCACAGAAGCTTGCTCTATTTGAATAGATGGGACAGCTTCAGACTCTCTGCAGGTTCAGGCCTTGTTTAATGTAGACTTCTTTGGCTCACAGCTGCAAGAGCTACTGAGATGGTAACTTTTGGATAATAATGATATGCCTATGTATTTCCTTTAAGACTAGTCCTTGCACCTGCCCTGGAAGATATTGCACTTTGAAGATTATGGAGCAGAACATGATAAGAAAGGACTTCTCTGACTCCTTCAGCTCCTTAATAATTAACTATATGACCTCTGTTTAGAAGTAAAGCCAAGCCAATTAATGCATACTTCAATAGATTATATTGCCTATAATACGACTATGATCTGTAGTGTAAATTTAGGAAATATGAAGATTGAGTGTGGATAAAACGTTCCATAGAAACCATGATGAGGATTATAAAAGCACTTATTTGCAAATGTCTTCTCTCATTCATTCTATGGCACTTTGCGTCACTATGTAATTATGTATAATTGCTTGAAAAAACACTTAGACTTCTGGCCCCTTGGGGTGCAACTTAGAGACAAAAAAGGGTCAGCGTTTGAGTAAGGAATGAAAACTTCTGCACTAGTACAGCTTGTTCCCTGGAAGTGGAAGTATTTCTGCAATACCTCCTGCAGCAGGGTTCATCCTAGTCACCTACATCCTACCTACTTTTAATCCAGATTTGAAACATTTTCTGCCACCTACTGCTTTTGCATCATTGTTGTCCTGTTATCTAAAAAAAAAAAAAAAAAAAAAGAAAAAGCTTCTGATCAATTAATGGCTTCTGTCAAGTTTCTGAAAGCGGTTTTTGGAACATCTTCACAATGTCTAAGTGAGTAAAACAAGTGCAGTTATCTTAATTTTCAAGGTAGAGATAGGGAGGAAAAAGTGGAGGTAGGCTCCTGTGGATGTAGGATTGTAACAGGACTAAGGATGTGTGTTCATGGTCTGGTGTTCTTGAATCCTGCTGTGGTGGGTTAGACAGACAGGCACATGCTTAACCTCTCTTGCAAGCTTATACATTGTCTTAATGGCAGGTTGGGCTTTTTTGCTTTGAGTACGCTTACATGCACAGAATTGACTTTCTGTGATGGTCGGCTGGAGCCTTTCGGCAATTAACTGAAAGATTAGCGTAGGAAGAGAAGACAAGAGTCCTTTTTCTTTATGAATCCTTTTACAGGTATGGACTATCTCATTAGCTAACTTTGTTATTTGACAGTCGCGGAAAGTGTCATGAGGTCTGAATAACTGCCGTTTCTGCTCACCTTGTTCTCTGTGCCTTAAATGCCTTTAGGTATTTTGCCAAATCTGAGGATAAAGACCGATATGCAAACAACATCCCTGAGATAAATGGCAACAAATGTTCTGTATGACACACTTTATTTGTGAGGTGCTCAGTTAACAGAGTGATTGGTGCCTGGCTAGACAGATGGGGGGTTTTATTATTTTTCTCTGATCCTTATAAATTGGATCTTATATTTTGAAAACTGATTTGACAGCCGGTAGGGCTGCTCAAACTGGAGGCTTGAGAGAGGTTGCACTATTCCGGTGTCACAAAGGCAGGCAAAATGCAGAAGAGTTCTGAGGGCTAAACTGCACTTGCCACGAGGAATGGGAAATAGCGCACAAAGTCTAGACCAGATACGGGTTGAAAATGTCCTGTCTGGGTGAGTAGTTAAAGGTGTCTGTTTCCAGGCTGCAGGACCCACCAGCCGGTGGTGGTCAGGGCCGTGCATCAGCCTTTGGGCTATTGGCTTTTGCCTTCATCGTCATCAGGAGCATCTGGGTCCGCAGCCCTGCAGTGTTTCGGTGCTGAGGGCGACCCTGAGGCTATGCCACAGGAACCATCCCGGCGGCTGCAGAAAGGCAAGGGGGAAAGCAACAAAAACACAGTCAAGCCTGACGTCTGGCCAAGTTGTGTATCTGCAGTCCCAAATCAGAGCACTCTGTGCACGTATGGAAATTGTTTCAAGGCCAAATCTTCATTGCTAGTATTACTCACGAGCATGCCATTCAAGTCAGCATAGTGGTGAGAGTTAGCTGGATCTCAGATCTAACTGCTTTGCCTTTCTTCTTCATCCAGCTTTGGAAGACATCTCTACAAGTGGCGTTTCTATTGTGAATTTGGGTTCGCCTTCGGAGTGACATACCAAAATGAGGAAACCACCTCTTAAGTTATTCCTGGTTAATGCTTGCTTTTCTCTCTAGATTAGCAATAACCCCATATTCATCCCACTTTTTTCCTTTCCCTGTCCCCAGAGAAGTGTAGCCTCCAACTTTGTGGTTGCAAATCCAAATCTGAAATCTGTGACAACATCTTTTCTCCACTAGGCAGTGTTTGGCCCTTGTCTGTCATTATACAGACCCGTAGGAGAAGCTCTATGCTGCATGATTTGAAGAGGTGAATTTTCTTTCAACCACAAGATGTAATAGCCCGAAGATATCCATGCTAGGCCAACGACAATCAAAATGTTGGAGCCATCATCTGTTTTGGTTTTGGTAAAACATTCAGTGGTCTCAGCCTAGATGTGAGGGGACAAACCACTACATCTCGAGTGCTAAAATTACAGGTGGAGATTAGAACTATTCCTCTGGGGGAAGAGAGTTAAGTATACTGACAAAATGGCAAATGTGCAAACTCCCCTAAGGAGCACTTAAAAACCTGCTTCGTCACAGCAGTGTGATACGGACATGAACAGAGGATTGTTCTCTTACTTCAGATTCCAAGCAGCCATCGACTTTATTGCATATTTTCACCTATGTGAGTTACAAATTAGTGACAAATACGTTTGAAAGCTAGTCATTACCTCAATCAGTCAATTATTCAAAAGATGTATCAGTGTGATTAGTTGCTCTCAGTTAATTATAGGAACAATAATTAGCTAATAAGGGAGCACCATCATTCATATAATACTGATTTTCATTGTTTCAGAGACACTAATTTTAAAAAGTCCCTGGAATCTATATATATTGAGAAAACACCCAAGATTACTTTTAAAACAGTGTTATCAAGTTGTGGGAAGCGCTTTACTCTCTTCTAGCTCTTTTTGCCAAACTTGCACTTCTGCCATCTTCTCAGCACTGGGTTCTGTTGAAAATTAATATCGGTATCTTCAAATGTAATCTTAGTAGTGAATTGCCTTGAAGACCGAGTGTCACACGGACGATTAGACAACTTGCTGCTTTTAATCAACCCTGGACAAACCTAAACTGATGCCAAACACTGGCAAAGAAAGATGGATATGTCAAAGACATTATATCTCATTCCTATTATTACAGATGCAAGACCATAGGATTTCATAAAATTAGCGCATGAGGGAGGATGCATGGTGCAGGCATTTTGTTTAAACAAGATTCTGCCTGTTTGTTCCCTATATTTGCATTTCCTTCTCAGGACTGTCAGCCCCAACTTAAACCTTCACAGCTCAGTTATGTTCCCAGGTTCTAAAAGTGAAGAGAAGAGGCCCAGATCCTGATGGGTAAGCAGGGACCTTACTCACTGTGACGCCCCAAGATGCATTTGCAAGTCCAGTCCAGTGCATCTGGCTCACCCTCACAGGCTCAAGCTAAGGGCAATAATCTAGCGTTTGGTGCTGAAGCCACTAGATACGCTTCGTATGACCAGGGTGGATAAAAGAAGTCTGAAAGAAGCTAACAGTTTTCCAGCAGCTGAGAGGGTGACTGTAAGGCTAAGAGTAGAGGTCCCTACTTTTGTGGTTAAAAAGAGCAGTTCCACGTTTTGCCGTCCACTGGCCGTACTTGCCTGACTGTAGCTAGCTGGCACAGGCAGCTAAACCACCAAAAGCCTAATCCCACAAAACCACGCAGGGTGAGGGGAGTACGGCCCTCCAAGGACACGGGGAGTGGGGCAGTGGGATCGTTGCTTTCATCCGCTGTGAGCTGCTACTTCTGCTTGCCCGTATTATCCATCTGAACCATAAGCACAGGCTATTTCACCTCTCTAGAGTGGCTGAAAACTCTCCAGCCACTCCAAGCAAGATACTCATCTCAGAGTGTAATACACTCCTCCTCCTCCTCCTACTTACCTCTAGCTTGTAATCAAAAGGAACCTTGGGGGGTCATCTTCGCAGCCACCTGCAGACTTTTCCCAACTCCCCTATCTGGTGAATGCCCTAAATGTTTTTATCGCATGCTAGAGACAAGCTATTAGAATACTCCCCCTTCTCCCCAGCTCTCCTGATATTTTAAAAACCATATGATTATCTAAGGCTTTTGGTTTTAATCTTTTTCATTTTCATTTCACCTCTATCTTTACTCTGAAAGTCTCTCTTGATTCCAGCTCCAGTTCTAGCTGCCCTGGGCAACAATTGCATTAACATATCACTAACACACTCCATTTATTTATTTAAAATAATAATAATAAAAGATTGATAAAGCCCAGTTAGATCTCAGTAGACTATGACCATCTTTAACTTAGCATAGTCTAGTGGTCAAAGCAATAGAATAGAAGACAAGAAAATCTGTGTCTGACAAAAATTCCCTCAGAAAATCTTGTAAGCTCTGTATCACAGCTTCTTTATATGTGATGTAGGATTTATACCTGACAAGGTGTCGTAAGACATCTATATATGATATGCGTTGTTTTGCAGTTCTCCATTTCATTATCATAGCTCCTAAATACTAGTTACATGACTTGGACTTACAGTTTTGGCAACCTCCCTTGCATGCTTTCTGAACAAAACCACTCTTTGTTATCTGTTTTTCTTTCTTTGTTGTACTAGGTAAAAAAGGTTAGAGGAACACAGAAATCCTGTTGTATTGAACTTATGGTATCTAGTCCCATTAATGCTTTAATCGTCAAAAAAATAGTTTATGTATATTTTTCAGACTGATTTTAAAACACTCTCCTCCAAATAGTGAGAGGAGTAAGAGCTCTCGAACATTCACATCAATGTTCTTCAATGCATAGCTCAAACCATGGCATTGCACTGGTTTCTTTGCAAAAATGTGTAAAGGTCTGCAAATTTCATCTGCATATAACGCTGCAGAAAGGTGAAGATTTTAGGACTGATTTATCTGAACATTTCTGATTATTTTGTCTGGACGTACTTGACACTCTCTAGCCAGATCACACGACCTCTGATTTCTCATTACTGCTGTTGTTTCTTTGCAAGACAGCTGCAGAGCCCCTTCTTGTATCTGGTGCTGAAAAAGGTTCCACTCTCCCTGGTGCAACTTCACTTGATAACCTGATAGCTATTTTGTCCTTTCCCTGTCCCTGCCGCCTTTCCTGTCTCTTCCTTCTAGTTCGAGCCAAGCAATTTCCAGCTCATCCCTGAGGCCTTTTCCTCTCTCTCTTGTGAAAATTTTCCCCCTTCTTTCCTCTATTTTTTTTTTTTCAATCTTCTATTTCACATGGCAGTCATGGAAGGAGGCTGGTGGGAGGTATTAGTCCAGGGAGGTATTACTGCTGCTGCTGAAGGGAGAAGGTAAAATAGGTGTCACTGCTGAAGAGAGGGACTGAGATAGATGTCGTGAGTGGATACATCACCATCTCTGGTACTTGGCAGATGGAAGGGTGAAGAACAAGATGATAAACTGTGGCAGCCATAACAACTATGGGAAAAGTTACTTCAATAGGAGGGAAGAAAGACTAAATTAATTCTTCTGGAAGTGGATGTGCTAGGGATATGGACAAATTGGGGTAGTCACAACCAAAACCACCCCTGTTGCCATTCCCTTTTTGCAGCACTTCTCCTTGCTGGACCTACAATGATGAGACTCAACCGCTTCTTCGTGGCTTCACAAAAGTCCCTTTTCAGGCCAAATCTACCGTCTCCTCCCACTCCTTCCTGCTGGCACACTCCTGAGGCAGAACATCTTTGAGGGAACTCAAAGCTCGGTCAGTGCACTTGCTAGCCGCGTGGCCGGGCTGTGTGCTTGCGCACGACCAAGCGCCTCCACCTGCCTCACTCGCCCTTCCTGCAGTGCCACAGGATGGGCATCAGATGTCTGGGGCACCCTGACACCGTTCCTCAGAGGGCAAACGCTGTCTGCTGGGTTTTCTAGGGAAACCTGAATAAGAAGTAGTATGACTTGGGCATGCCTTCACATCCCTGCAGCCCTGGGAAGTGTGGACGTAGCCCATTTGACCAGCGCAGAGCCCTGGGAGGGAGCTACTGATGCTCTGCAGGACACCAGGAGCCTGCAAGTGTTTTAAGAAACCAACCCGATAAACTTTGAAACCTTGAAACCTTTCATTTGGGCATCGTTGCTTGTAGAAGACATCTGGTTTCCCCAGGACTGGAAAGGGTAGTCAGTTGTCACCTACCTACACCTGGAAAGGTCTAGGATGCTGAATCTTATAGTCTCCGAGTGTTGAAGTCTGTGCTGGAAGAACAGGTCCAGCCTTGGGATAAAAGGGAGTCCAAGGGAAATATAGTGACAGAGGGGATTACCAGTACTGATAGAGGACCAAAGGGTGAGGAGGGGAATGAACAGAGCATTTCAGTGAGGAAATGCCCCATCTTGTCATCATAGTGATTCAGTGGGATTTGAAATGACAGCATCTTCTGAGCTCCCTGAGCATTCCTCTTGCGTAGGCATTGCGACCTGGCACAGGCTGGTCCTACTCACTAATCTTACCAGTCTTTCCCCAGTTCTTGAAAACTTGACACCTCTATGACTGAAGGAATGATTCACTTCTTTTTCTGGAAAGGTATACCTTCTTTTGCTGGAAAACAGAAGCAATGCAAATGTTATTGGATCAATCTGATACAATTACTTTGTGTAATCTTGGATTTAATCTCATTGATAAGAACTTAGAGAGATATTGTGAATTACTTTTTCTTTCTTCCTATGCTCAGTTTTGTTATAACAGAGACTGGAAAGCACTGATTCTGATTTTGCCCCTTTCTCCCAACAATTATAGCAAAACCAGTTAAGTTATTTTAAGTGCATTTCTTGCATTTTATCAGAAGCTCCTCTTCTTCTCTCCAGATGCATATGCAATTACATACAAACCCCCATGCAGTTAGTATGGACAGGACAAATACTTACAACATAGTGTTCCTGTGTAAAAAATTCTCTATAAAGCTGATCCTTCTTGGACATTAAAACAGGCTCTCCAATAAAGAGAAAAGAAAATGAGGAAAGTGTGTGACGTTAGGAACTGAACAAACAAGAACTCTGGCATGCTAAAAGACGGAGGAGTGAGGAAAAAGCAAGTCAAAGACCTCTCTCTTGAAATCTCCCCTAATTGGCAAGTCTCTTCTATATCACCATGGTACTGCAGCACCGTGAGGAGACAGATGCTCCCTAAAGCAGTCAGCATCCAAAGAATTCAGTATATTTCAGGCCAAAGCAAATAACCTGAATTATGCTAGAAAACCACCTAAACCCCAGAACATTTCATGGTAAGCACATGTCATCTGCTTCCTCTTAGAAGCACTATGAAGCAGGGAGGAAAAAGAGGCAATTTTTACCATTTTTTAGAGAAGAACTGTATAAAATGCAGAAGATAATCAACTCACAGGCTTGGTCTGAAAGAAAATTTTCCTGTAACAGAGAGAGAAGAACATGCTGTAAGTGCTCTTGATCTCTGCTGGCTGAGACTTACTGGATAGCAAAGGAGTAGCGCTCCTCCACATCATTTCGGTGTGCACTTGCTCAGCAAGGGACAGGCTAGGTCCCTCAGCTGAAGGGTCTGGGACAACCGTTTCTATTTCAGTCCTGGTTTCCAGCATTTCCTCAGTCTTAATTCAGCTTTGTATGGCAAAACAAATACGAGTTCTTTCAAACAAGGGACACTTCCTCTGTTGAAGCTTGTCTAGAAGAATTTCAGCAAGCTCGGTGAGTGCAAGACACCTTTGGAGCCCGTTCAGTTGCATTCATGTGTTTCTGCATGCTATTTAATTTACTGCTGTTATCTAAATGTTTTCGTCATCCTGGAAATATTTCTGTGTGTTGATAAATTTTGGTGGTTGTAAGAATTAACGCCTACTGGATAAAAAGCGTGTCTATAAAGTGCTCTGTGTTTTTTGTGTAGGTAGCTGTATATAGATGCAACCACAGGATTCAATAATCATAAAAAAAGTATAAATGCTGAATTCAGACCCAATGTGCCTATTGATTAAAATGCCAATAACAGCTATATATTGTAAAAATCAGGGGCATATTGCGAAATTATATACAGAGCACACAAGTAAGTGACTTGCTAAGATTATGTTATTATCCCTGGTGAAAGTAGTTCACATAATTGTTCTGTCAAATAAGTTTTTTACATCGCAAGTTAGAAATATGTGGGGAAACCTGTTAACCCCACTTGTCTGACCTGTTCCTGTCAGAACTATCTTTAGTTGGATCTTCAGAAGCAACAAACCGCATAAAGTCTACGCCCCCTTTCTAACATTATTATCCCCCCTGCTGTTTTAATTTATGTGTTTAATTTTGGTTTGCTGGGTGCAATATGGCTAATTGCTTGAGAACTGTGCAACCTTACAAGTGAAATTTTTGCTTTTATAATTTGTAGCACATCAAGTGTAATAATGTACATTTAATTTCTGAAAAAGATAATTATGCTAATAGAATTATTTGAATAAAAATCCACACTTTATGCAGGATAATGTCCTCTACCTCTTAATTTATACTAATGTATGTCTGTAAGGAATTTTTAATAAGCTACTTCAACCCAGGGCCAGGAAGGGCTAGACAGAAGCAAAGGACTGACAGGTCTATAATGGGACAAAAAGGCTTCTGAGGTCTTTGTAGCAAAAACTGTCAGAAGTGATGCAGGTACTGGTTTTGGATAGATGCTACAAGATGCAGTGACCAGCCCTGGTCACGTGGGAGGATGTGGTCTTGCTATGTTTAGCTTACGGAGGAAAAATAAGGAAGGAAAAAAAAAGACACTTGAGGTGAGCAATTGCATTACACGCAAGCAGGGCTTGCAAGGTGCACGCCTTCATGCAGACAACCCATCACCTCCCCAAAATCCGTGGCTCCCCAGAAGGAGCAGCACCTTGAGAAACTGACCCTGGAGAAGCCGGCACCCAGAGGGATGGGGCACCCAGCCTCTCCCAGCAGCCTGGAGAGGCAGCTGGATGGAAAACGCAATGGCAGGAGAGGATCAGCAACTCCTTCAGCCCCGGGGAAATGCAATTTATTTTTAAGGCCATTCATTAGGCGCCAGTTAGGCGCGAGGGCTTGGAATTGGCTCAAGAGAGATAAGGTACCACACGTACCACTCTCTGATGTCCAGACAGCCTCCATGCCAGACAAACTCTGTTTCAGCATTTGAGCAGTGTCTGCAGGGGCATTTCTGACCGATCATGAAGCTTTTGGAGCTGGGAGGGGCCATGCTGAGGCTGGGCTACCCAGTGGGCCTGCAAAACTGTAGCCCAGCATGGACCAGCATCTCATCCCACCATCACCATCCATGGCGATGCGCATTCAGGCCGTTCCATGCCCCGAAGTCCTCTGCACACGGCTGAAGTACCCCAAGAGGTGCCTTGGGGCCTTTGCTTTTCAAGGATGGGCACCACCTTCATTTTCCTGGACGTTAGGATGCTTGCTGCATTGGGCAACTCTGCTTGCAGCTGGGAAAGCCATGCCTTCAGCTAACCCTCTTTGCATTTAGTCCGCAGGTGCCCTGCGCAAATGAGGTGTTAAAGCAGTGTAGCACTGTTTTCTGTATCTTATTTTAGAAGAAATCGGTTATCAGTGTGGCCAGGTTTAAAAACGTGGGTGCGATCCCCCTCTCTTCCCAGAGTAAACTTCTGTCCCCTGCCTCCTGCACGCGTTGCTCCGTGAAAGGCTGGCCACTCGTCTCTGTGAGCATCAAAACACACTGAAATCTCATGCAGCAGCATAGAGTTATTGCTTTTGAAATTGCGCTGCTGGGGGTTTCCGATGTTGATTATTGCATTTGTAGTAATTCCCTAGCCTTGGAATGAAGAAACTATTGCAAATCCTTTGTGAACTGCTTAAACAGGGAAGTATGATAAATGAAAGTTTCTAAAGGTGGTGACTTTCATACTAGTTTAATATAAAATACCATGATTAATGCCCAGACTGTCAGTTCATATTTTCTCCCTTAATTATTTCAGGACTTCTTTTATGTGCCATAAGTATATTTATAAGTGATAAAAGAGCAGGATTGGCAGCCTAAGAGCCTGAAAAACTATTTATCCATGGAAAGGGTGTAGTTATGAGCATCAGGTTTTGCAAAACTCCTCTGTGTTTCTTCCCTTTACCAATGTATTTGTCTTCCTTCTCCCTCTGCACTAAGTTAATCGTCCACAGAGCTGGTGATTTCAAGGTCACAAATAAGGAGACACTTTTTGCAGCGTCTCCTTTTTGCTAGAAAAGAGGGGGGACTGAGGTCAAGCCTATTCATTTCACAAACGCTGGCCAACATTAATATCGGAATACTTTCTTGATTTCCTCTTTTAGGTACGGGAAATAGCTTTAATATCTTGGATACCACAATGTGGTAGCTATTGCCTTTTAATGTTGATCCCTACAGGCCATCAATCCCTAACTAGTGTTACTACTTACTGAAACTGAGGTGGTTTCAAACTGAGATTTATAGGTAAAAGATTCCCTGTCTTATGACTAATTCCTCGAGTTGTATGGTTCCACTTCATTTTTTAAATTCCTTGGGCCATCGACCACCACTGATTTTTAGGTAGAACTCTTCACTGATTTGTTTGGGGAGTACTTAAAAACATTATTGGATGATATGGCCTCATACTTTTATGGACTTGAGTTATTTAATGATGTCAGAACATGGGGGTTTTTTTTGAGACTTGCTCTTTTTTTGGTTTTGTTTTCCTTTGATAGCTTTAAATACAAAGTGCCTTATAACTGGGGAAGAGAGAACAAGTCTGTATGAAATAAAAATGGCTATGGATCTTCACTGAAAACGCATATCGAGGCTATTTTTACTTTCATTGCTGAGTTTTGCAGAATAAACAGATTACAATAAACAGAATACAGAGAGGTGATAGCATTATTATTATTATTTATAAAGCACTATAAATGTGCATTCTGCTTAACAGACAAATAAAAGACATCTCAGGAGATCACTTCAAGTTCAACTTCAGCATAAAGTACAACTTTCTCCCGAACATTTCCTTTTTTCACAGTTGCAAAGAACAAATGTTTCAGACTGGAGTGCATTAAACTAAGGAACTGAAACCCTTATCTAGGCTCAGAAAGTAAGTGATTTGATTGCACTGCTTAAAAGTATAGGCCAAAATGCACTCTCTGATAAAAGTACTCCTGACTGCAGTGGAGGCCAGAGCTGACCCAACATTCCCATCAAAACTGCTGGAGTACAGGCGTGCCCTGAACTTTGGAAAATTAAGAAGAATTTTTATGTTTTCAAAGGTGATGCCTCACTGTAGGTCATAACACCTCACAAAAATTGTTGTGATGTATCAAACTCGGCATTAAGCACAGCACTCGCTTTCAACCAAAACCTTAACCTTTTAAAAAGTGTTATTCTTTAATTTTTTAAAGAGCATAAATGCTGAAGTGGCCCAGGCCTAGTGAAGCTCTGTGGGGATGGAAAATCTTGGAGACTGAATTGATTTAGAAACCCCCGTTGGAGCACTGATTTGAGTGATGGAAGACAATTGTGTAAGCCTACCTCCCAAGGTGTCGAGACATACACACACTGCTATTGGCCATAGGCATAAGCTGGGAGTGAAGGGCAGAACCCACTCCAGAGGAACAAAATATTCCAAATGAAGAGTTTCAAAGGAAATTCACGGAAAATATTAACCAAGTAACACAACGAATTAATTAAAAATAATGCATTAAAATACTAATTAAAATAAGTGCCTATCTAGTATAATGTTTACGTACTTCAGGGGAAGGAAAGAATGTTTGTCAGAAACATCTGTAAATTGTAAGGCAATAGGAAACAGTGGCAGGCGCCAAGTCTGTTAGGAATAAATCACAGCCAAACTTCAGATGTTGTCAGGAAAGAACGTGGATTTCAGGATATCTATCTGCAGCTAAGATCTCTGGCAAGATGCAAAGTTTTTCTGTGCCAGAGGGACACCTCCTCAGAACAAAGTCTTTCTTTTATAGCTTAATTGTTAATGTAAACCCACATTAATACAAATGTGGCAAGCAGATTTATCTTAATTTAATCTCTGGGCCAACTGGGTAGTACTTCTAGATAGCCTTTTCAATATCTCTGGGAATTCAACCGACCAAAAGAAACAACTTCCATGCCCTTTTCATAGTCAATGGGGAGAAATAGTCAGCTTTACAGTACAGTTTGTCTCATCTTGAAGTCAACATCTGATCAAATGAATTGTGTGAAGATACCTCCCTTGTGCCACTGTTGGGGCACTGAACGCTTACTGCAGCAACAAGCAATGAGAAACAGGGCTCTAATAAGAATATCACCTTAATTACTCAGCTTTTCAGCCTTACACAAAGATAAACCCAAGTCAAAACCTATCCCCTGAATACAAATATTCAGAGCAGATCCCCAGAGCCACACTTCATCTGTCGTCCCTGTTTACTCACATAGATGTCACAGGAATGCTGAGGCATACTGCCCAGATTTTTGTAGCTCCCCTAAACATGAAATAATGCTATTCTTTCTAATCTTCACTGTCAATTAGCTAAGGACTCCAGAAGTCCCAGCTAAGCAGTGGCAGAGGATAGACTACAATATATTCTAAATCCATACTGGAAAACCAGGTACTGCATTTTTTCTGTGCAAGAGTGTTTTGAGCACATGCACAATCCGTGTCCTGAACTCTCCATAAACTGTAGGAGTAAACAGAGGGTGCTGCATTACAGTGCTGCAAAAATCTTCCAGAAACCTATGCTTGTCTTTACATCATGAACAAAAATTGATTTGTGAAGTCTGTATTGAATGCTTCATTGTCAGTAGTAACATGTGGAAGCCTATTTTTTAAGAAATGGAAGAAAAAAAGGACGAAAGTCATGTAATTCTTACTTCCAGCCAAGTAAGACCCGACACTTTCAAGTAAATATAAATGGTAACAGAGATATTCTAGCACTGCTTTATATTCTCAAGTTACAAAAATTAGTAGGCTGGAAATATGCATCGTTCTAACAGGGCCTTTGGTTCTCAACTGTTTATCCATAACAATTCAGACCACTTTAGAGGTTGGGAACTCTTCCTTTTCTATTGGTTTGACCCAGGGGTTAGGAAATGACCCTACTGGAAAAAATCTTGACTCTTGTGAGTTCAGTAGGACTTCTGTAGTCAACCATGGCTGAAGTGGGATTTCCCTGATTGTCTAAACCAACTAGAAGCAAATAGCATCAGCCTGATAGAAAGTTTTATAAAACTAAGGAGAAAATTTCTCTTCCAGGGATTAGAAAGCACTGAAGCCAATTCTGTTGAATTGGAGCCCACCTTCTGACATACTTTACAGTCCTTCTCGGTGTGATAATTGATTTCAAATACCTCCTGAAAACACTGTGGGATGGCATCCAAAAGAAGGGGGGATCTGCTATACCTGGCTGACATTTTTTATTACAATCCAGTTTCTGAGAAAATGCTTTTGGACAGAGTCCTTTTTCTGACCTGAAAAAAATAAGATCAGGAAGATTACAAAGCAATTCCAATGACGGAAATAAAAATTGACCCAGATGTTTTGTTTTAAAAGTCTCAATCAACAAATAGCCTCTAAATCAACAAACAGCCTCTAAAGCTGTTTGAAAACCTAGTATGAAATTTCTGTTTAAGGGCTAAAGGAAATTCCCCTCTTGTCCATGGAAAGGGGTTCAACTAGTGTCTCAAATTCTGTTCCAGCTTGTTTTAAAACTGACTATTTTAGATCTGCTTTACCTTGATAATCCTTCCCAAGACTATCCAGGAAGAAGTCTGGGTGCTCTGAGGATTCAGAGATAAAAAGAAGTCTCCGAAGTGGCCTAAGTGCTAACTTCAGCTGCCTCTGGCCCTCATCCAGCAGAGCACTTAAATCTGTTCTTCGCTTTGAAATTGGCTTGGCGACGTCAACAGGGTTTCTCATGTATCTGCAGTTAAATACCAGCATAAATGATTATTTAGACCTAACCCCTCTGCATGAAGGCTTGAAGTGCCCACAGTAGTCACTGTAAGGGAGGGCCTTGTTTTTGTTTCTGGTGGTCACGTAGACAAGTTACTTTTCCCTTTCAACAAATCCCCTGGCATTTGGTTTGCTGCACCATGCTCCTGTTCAGGCTCAAAAGCTTTTCTGGCCCAAACTCTTCCCTCTCGATCTCGCATGTGAACAGCCCCACTCAACCCAGTCAAACACCTTCTTGGCACCCACACAGATTTACTGCAAAAGCCTGTGCCCATTGCTTGGGAGAGCTGACCCTCAGTAAAGCCAGCATGGCTTTCACTAATTAAAGAACAGGTCACCTTCTCTAGCTTTGCCCTTTGATTTCTTCTAGAAATCCTTTTCTCCTTAATAGAGAAACGTCTACATGATGAAACAAAGCACAATCTTCTGGTGACCCTTGTTTGAGTGGAAATCTAATAGCCGTCTTGCGAGCTGGGGAACCACCTTTTTTTTTCCTTAGAACTTTGTAAAAGCTAATTGGAAAATAATCACAGCCCAGCACTTAATAGACTTTCACATTTCAATAGCAAACATTTTTTGCCTGTGTTCAAGATGCACATCCTGGGCAATTTGCTCCCTTTCATAGAAGGTAGATAGTTTGATCTTGGTTAGAGAGAAGGCTACAGTATATCACTTTTATTACCTACTTTATATGAGAATAAATGTTTTATAAAAGTTCTGAAAATAATTTCTTATGTCAGGGAGGGCAAAACTTAGTTCTAGTACTCAAGATGCTTTAATTAGTTTTCCCTGAGTTTGTTTTCTGAGTTGTCTCACTACAACTGGATCAGTTTTATTACCCTGAAGAAATAATTTGCTCTTATTAAGACCAAGTACTCTGTTCAATAATTTAATATGTTACATTGTTCTTTCACGTTAAAAGGCCTGAGCCAAAGTTCACTGAAATCAATGGAAAGTCTGCTAGGGACACCAAAGGGTTTTGGATCCTTTAAAGTGAGTTTTAGTCTGAAGAAGCATCTACACTGCAGTTATGTGCAGCATATCTAACTTGGATATTATTAGAGGTATAACTATGGTAGTACAGGGCTTTGTGGGACCAAATGGTAAGTATTTATGCAACTCCTTGAGCAGGTGGGGCTTTTTCTAGTCTGAGCTGAGTTTTATGCTGCCATGGTTACATTACTAGAAATACCTGCCCTAGTTAGCTTAAATTTAGCTTATATATGCTTACACGAGTTGAAGTCACTCCAGTATAGACATATTTACCCTCCCTAGAGGTTTCTTGTGTTATAGTGGTATGATTTCATCACTTAAATCAGAGATATATCTCTGTCTGGATTTGCTACATCACTGGCTGGATCATGCCTCTGCTCGTCAGCAGTCATCCGTAACAGTCTTCTCTAGCGGTATTGTCATTTTCACTTTACAATCTATTTTCTTCTTTCATTACTTGAAAAGGTTTTGATACTCCTCCTTTTCAGATAGGTAAATTTTTTCCTAGCCACCTGTGTTTCCCTGGTGGATCTCCTAATAGCAATAAATTAATCCCTAGATGCGTTATAGCATGGTTGAGTACCATTATATTGACAAGTGAGCCAGAAAAACCCTTCTAGCTCAGTTCCTTGGAGACTGAATAAAAAAAGCCATCCTAGAACTACATTGATATTAGGCAGTATAAAAATTGTGTTGTGTGCTGGAAGCATTATTTTCCTCCAAGTGATAGTCAAGCCTCAAGCTTAACAGACACACTTTACAAGTGTCCAGTATGCTTGTGTATCAGTCTGAGAGTCCTGAGGATCTATTCTAATTTCAGAAGAACAATTAAAATCCCACAATAAACACGTTAAACGTTCATTTAACAAGAGAGAAAGTCCCTTATCAGGTTCATTGATATTCAAAAAGGGAAAAGCTGATGTCTGTAAGCAATCTTATGTACTCAAGTATAGTCTGTCTTTGTTATAGTCTTGTAGGTCCAGTTGAAAATCCTTCGCCATATCCTAATGTGTCATTATGGGCCAGATCCTAAGCTGTTTCAGACCAAGAAGAAGCTGCCTAATACTTTCACTCTCTTTTGCCTTGTACCAGATGGAGCTAAAAACTTGCTCTCTTAACTTGTCTGTAATGCTTATTTTTTCAAAACGTAATGAAGGTTCCTTAAGGCAGGCAATTTTGTGTCCTAATTTTCCGTTGCTTTAATTTTCATTTCTTTTTTAAAAGTTTGTGAGAATTTAATGTAGGCTTAAGTAATTTCTTCTAAGTTTCTTCACAAGTGTGACAGCCACAAGTTTTTAAGGAATGCCCTGAATCAAGTGAGTGAGGCATAGAGTGCTCTGGCTGCAGCAACAGGTATCATGAACCCTGCCATTAATTTTCAAGTCATGGTTCTGGAACCCTTCCACCTTCTTGTGTCCTCAGTGCATGGACTTCATGAGAAGTATTACTATGGCTTCTAAATGGAAGGAAAAATGAGGGAACAAATTGAGCAGTTATTAAGAATGGAGCTATTTTCCTGATGAAACATGACTCATGCTGACAATGGAGATTCAAAGTAGTCTGCAGATTTAATAGTCATAAGTAATATTTCACTAGTGATAAGTGATGCTTGAGAAAGATAAATCTTGAAGGGAAAGAAATTCTGCCTGAGTTTGTTCAGGCACTTTTTGTATCTTTATTCTTGAATATCTTTACCACGTCTATAAGGGGCCAATGCCTAGGCTTTGGGGACAGCTGAACTTAATTTCTAAGCCTAACACACACATGTCCGTATACACTGGAGTTTTATTCCATACCTTTGGTACTTTTATTTTTTTTACTTCAGAGCAGAGGCTATTTCTATTGATACTCATGAACTGATTAAGTGAATCACCCTGAAACAACCAATTAATAATGTATATTCTCACTTATCTTGAAGGGTTAATGAAGACAACTGTGTGCAGGCAGATTTATAACATTCAAAATACCTGGCATGAAGGCATGAGCTCTGAAGCCAAAAAAGGCACAGGCAGACTTCATGCCTTACTGTCATTTCTTCTTTGGGAGGTTCAGAAATTTAACGATTCAAAAAAGCCCTCGTCATGAGTGTGTGTAGGTGGAGTCAGGACTTATGTATTAATTATAATCTACCACAAGCTCGTTAGATTGCTATTGTTGGACCAAAGAAAAATACTTCTTTACTGTAATCTTGATGGTGTATCAAGCTACCATATTTCCTTCTATGTATGTAAGAATGAGTGTATTACAGTGTAACTGTATTAAAGTAGCTTTTGCAAAACTTCTCAGCTTTTCCAGTGAGTTTTAAAAGCTAATATCAGCGTTGATGTAATATAAAAGAAAGATTTTGTTCTTACACTTTTTTAAATGTGAAGTGCATGTTTGATATTCTTCATACAATACTGGTTTTTAATGAGGTTAAAGGCTGCACAAGGTGTCTGTTTCTTGACTGATAGAAAGGCAGAAGGAGAAATTAGTAGTGGGAAAGAACATTATTTGCTTCTCTCAGTACGCTCTTTTTGTCTTCAAATCTGAACCCTTTATTATTTTCATCCTTGCTCTATTGAAATCTGGGGGCAGGGGATACTCAGGTAGCTGGATATGCCTCCAAGCAGACTCAGGTGTACTAAAAAGCCTTATGTGTGAGCTCCTGTGGTGTTTCTCTAAATCCTTAAGCTAATCTATTGTCCATCTCCTTTATACCCAATGCTCTGTTCTTCTTTTTCTCTGTTTTCAAGCTGGACAATTCTATTTTCTGCTTCACCAAAATGAGAGTCAAAAGCCTTTGATTTATACCCTCAGTTATCTCATTTACAGACAGTACCATTACAGAGATTTTTGACTATCCATTCTGCTTTCAGGTAAGGTTAAAAGTGCTCTGGATCTTGACAGCTATGCAGCAGCAGCAGGCTCAGGAGAGCTGCAAGAATGAGTCATGTGTTCTCCAGTGGCAAGTGGGGAGGAATTTGTATTCTCGAGCTGCAAGAGGTGGTTTTCTCCTCTTTTATTTCAAAACCGAGTTATTCCCAGGTGTTCTAGCCAACTAAATTGATCAGCGAAGCCACCAGTGTTAGGTCAAGAAGAAAGGAAATATGTTTTGCAGCTCAACCAAATGCATCACATCCTTTCCAGTATGAGGACAGCCACGCTTCTGTCAGGGTTTCTCCAAGGTTGCTTCTCTTCCCTTCACCTCCAGGGCCTGCTTGAAGAAGTTGCAGTTAGCTGGGGTGCCCAGAAGAAAGCGGGCACATCCTTTCCCTTGGCCAGCCACCTTCTTTCAGCCTGTGGTCCCCAGAAGCGTAGAGTGCAAGCTGCCCTCTGACAGCAGGTATTTATGTTACAGTTGTACAAGCTGCTTACTGCAAAGCCGAGAGCCTTCGGTGGACCAGACTTTACTAGCAGTGGGCAGCAGAGCATTTGCAGAAAGGGAGGAGTGTCAGGCCATGTACACAGGGAGAAATTTTCAGAGCGATGTCCGAATCCTACTGGAAGTTGATAGGAGTTAGGCACTTAACAGACCCTTTCTGCCGCTGCATGCCTTGTCCTGAGACAGAGATGTGTTACTCGTGCAGGATTCAGTGCTTCTAAGGTGGGTTGTTTCTTTTTCTGTTAAGAAAGAAAGAAAGAAAGAAAGGAAAAAACTCAACAACATTACTTTCCACTGACTTTATAAATGTAAATGCCAGAGGGTTCAGGTTCCCCGTGTCTATTTTTTCCTAGCTAGACTCTTAAATATATTTAGCTATACTCAAAATATAAACTACAACAGGGAAGATCAAGGGGGTTTAGTTCCATTTTCTGACAACCCCTGATTTAAATTCATTGCACTAATACACTTTAAAAACAAATAATTTCCCTGTATGTAAATGGGTAAAAAAAAGTGGCTATGCTTTACTAACGATGCTAGTATTTAACAACCCCATGAGTGCTGATACTAATGCTATGCTGAAGTATATGGTGAGAAGGAAAGCAAAGTTTTTACTGCTTTTGGGTTTCTGAGATTTTTCTTACAACCAATGCTCAGCCAAGCTGGGAATAAGAGGGCAATGCTGCATTCCTTTATGTCCTAGCAGCTGTATGGCACCTCAGGTTAATGTAGCCTACCTCCAACACACTGAATATATCAGCCCATTTTAGACACAGGTGCCAGAACTAATGATAGGAAGCCAAGTGGAAGCCCAGGCATAGGGGTAATTTTAGGCTGGCAGTCAGAGAAAAAGCTCTTTCTGGAGATTTTTTTTTTTTTTTTGGAGGAAAATTTATTTTGTAACATCACTGGAGGGCAACACGAAGGGTCAGAAGTAAAATGAGATAGCAATTTGTTGACAATATGGGGAAAATGCTGCCAGTGGACTTTGAAGTGCGAAACGTTTCTTAAAAACAGACCAGATGGGAGTTGATCGTTTTGACGCTTGCAGGACACAAAACAGACAGATTGTCAATTACCTAAAAGACTGCACAATTTGTCAAATATGAGTTGGACAACAAGTGAAAGAGAAGTTAACAGTATAACGGAGTTCAATGAACAAGTTAGCCTAGCTGTGTGAAAATCTCTAGCGGAAGATATTACTTTCAAGCATATTTTTAACCCCAGAGGAAATATCTCAGTTAGCAGTGATGTGTTTTCTCAGTCTTGTTTTTAAGCTGGATTTCCCAAGGAAATGTTGTTTAAGCACTAAGATGGTCCACCTATCTTTCAGTCCCTTGCCTTAACTTTTGAATCAACTGGCGGTTTTTGACAAAGGGACAGCGATCTCAGATACACTCCCTTCCTACACAATTAGTGCATATAGACGGTTTGATAGAGAAGAGAACCCCCTGATAACGTCTTCTTGTGGCAGTATGTGCACAAACTGTATCAGGCGTCACTGAACCTGTACAGGTGCCATTTGCACTGAGAAACAAAGCCAGAAAAAAGGCAGGTTTTATTCTTTTTGTGCTGCTCATGCAGAGGTTTTATTCTTCCACAATCTACTAAATTCAATAGCCAGCATATGCAAAAAGACTGTCACATTTACAAGAGGACATACATCAACAAACTAATTCCTTTTTATTATTATTTCCTATTTAAAATGTTTGAAAACCCGCTATGCTACAGACTTCCATAGGCATCCAGGCAGCCAAGGAAGAAATGGACTGACCCATATTCTACTGAAGTCAACCACAGCATTTTCTTTGCCTCAGATGGAGTACTACGTTAGGGCACTGTGAACGATATTGTAGGGGAAGTACATGACAGATGAGCTTGTAATATTGGACACGAGCCATAAAAAAACCTGACTCTGTGCAGTTTTGACCAAAAAGTTCAGGTCAGGTACCTCAGAACAGCCTAATGGATGAGGAAGAGGGAGAGGAATCCTTATACATTCATGTAAACACACATGGATGGGTAGTAGGAAGAAATAGATATGGAGGGAAAACGGGATCATTTTGTTATGTCTGACAGTCACACAATTATGGATGCATAAACAAGCAAGCTGAGATATTAGTCAAAGACAGATATTAAACAGAACATCAATCTGACCTAGACTCAGTACAAACTGAAACCATTTTCGATCACAGTAATGCTCAGCAAATGGAGCTGGGGGGTGTGTTTTCGCGTGTGCGCGCGTGTGTGTAATACACTCAAGAAGTGCCAGATTGGTGGTAAACTGCAGGCCAGTTGTTTATAGCTTAGAAAATACTTAAAATAACATCAACAAGAAGCCTGCGGGATTATCCATACAAGCACAATCCTAGGGGCATCACAAACATCCTTGTGTAAAGCAAGACCAGCTGGCAGAAAGGAAGAATCATTTTCTCTAATTTTTGAGCTTATTAGCCATAAAGAAAGCCTGAGTAGAAATGTAAGGCATGGCTGTGTACAACAGGAGGCAGAGGTCAAATAAATGCTGCATATTCTGAATTCCACAGGTAAAAACACCCCTCCAGAGGACACCACTCACAAGCTTCAGGGACAGTGCTGATTATAATGAGAGAAGAAATTACAAAGACAGAAGCAGTAGCAGAGAAAGTCAACATATTCTGAGCTGGCTGCTACCAATCAAGTTAGTGCATTGCCCCTTATCAGCTGGAAATTTAGTTTTCCCTCAGCAGAGCTGACTACATGCACTTTCCCAGTCTACTGCAATGGAAAGTTCAATCACCTCCAGAAAGCAAGTTGCAACCCCAGACAAATGATATATTCATGAAACACCCCAGATCATTGTAAGAGCACTGTTCTAACCTGTTTGAGACACAGCCTTATAGAAACCTTTGTCTCAAGGCATCTTTAGGCTCTCAATGATGTCTAGGGGGTTATTTAAAATATAGATATTAGAGACCATGTGAATGTAATAGACATTCCACAATGTCTGTCCTAAGGCTCCAAACCACCAGGCTATTCCATCAGGCAAAAAATCATAAAAAAGCCATTAAACTCAGACCTCTCTGAAGTCAAAAGTAAGAGAGAAAAAACTCGAATCCTCCAAAAGTTGATGTGTTCAGTGAGGTGGGAATGACTGCATTTCGTACACTGTACGTTTATGTACTAAAGCACACATCTAAAAAGAGAGGAAACACAAGGAAAAAAGGGAGGGAGAAAAGACCTGAGGGCCAGAAAAAGGCTGGCTTAGTCTCAAAAGATCTCAAAAGACACAGTGACAAGATCCAGATACACAGAGCTGAAGGAGCTCTTCAAAGTCAGTGTGAGAAAACCACTTTCTTTCCACTCGAGATGATATTGCCCACAAATCTACAATGCATTTTCTCACACGCATAGACCAGCCCCTGGCAAACGGAGTGAGATGTCGGGGTGTGGGGAGGGGGTACGCATGGCAGACTGACAGCCTGCGCGCACCAGTTGACCAGCAGTAGTTCACTCACCTGCCACTTGCAATAGCCTCCACCCAGGAGGTACTTCACATGAAAGAAAATGAGGTGTTAGCTGACTTAAGCAGTGCAGAGGTCACTGCTGATGAAAGACTAGCGAGCAGGAATTCAAAGGAGCAGCTTGACAGGAATGCAATGGCATGACAGGAGCGAAAGGAGTTGAGCATGCCACCTGCATCTCTTCCTGAAGAACAGTACAGGGGGAGGTGAAGAGGCTCAGCTGTTTTGCATATGACCTAAGGAAAGAGGACTCGGCGAAGGAGGACCGAAGAAATCAAAAGTAGGTTGTCCAAAAGAGATGACAGCGGCAATGCGCTTTCTGCTGCCCTTCGTCCTGCCGTTTGCTGCAGTCGTGCGGTCCCGGGGCGGCAGCGGTCCCACACCACTCCTCGTGTGCTGGCACAGCCGGCTCGTCGCGTCTGCAGCCACAGCTCATGAGAAGAGAAATCACGTTATCGTAGGAAGGGAAACCGCGGCTCAAACACACGCGCTTTCTTGAAAACGGGGGCAGCTGGTAGGTGAGCATGAAGGGTAAGAACAAACTCTCGGGCACACTTTAGAGCGAGGTAAAGCTTAGGTCTGCCTGAAAGTTTTCTGTCACTTTTACTTAATGACAGAAAACAGGGTTTTCAGCTAGTTTATGTATTCATGGAAAGGCCTATTTTCTGTCAAAAAGCTTCATATTTTTAGGAAGGGGATTAGAAGAAGATGAAATTTTTCATGTGACTGAGAAGACTGCAAACACTTCTTGATTGCTCTTAATGTTGTCTCAGTGTAAAAAGCTGCCAAAATTTTCTCTACCACCTTCATGATTGAGTACAGAAATGAACCACAAGCCAATGAAATCTATTTTAAACAAAGCCTTGGAGTCAGCATTGCCAAAATACATCTTTATCGTTAAAATAATAAATAACATTGACAAAACGTGCAAAAATAGGAAAGATCTCTCTGTTATGGCCCAGCTCAGGGAAAATACATGTCAAAATACCTGAGTGACCTTTTGAAAATATTTTATGCTAAAAAAATACGAAGCATGAAATTGAAATCATATCCTGCTCCTTAGTTAGTGTCGCTGCGTAGAGATAAGAACCAAACCACTTGTTTTGAGGTCTGGGAAAGAATGCAGGCAATAAATATCAGCTTCCATTATTTCTCCTTAAACAAGCAGCGCAATATTTCAGCCTACAAATCTCAAGCCACCTTCAATTGTTGCTAACAGCCAAATCTAATCTAAAGACTGGGGACATGGGTGAAAGTGATATACAATTTCTGTCTTATCCTGAAGTCTATACCAAGAATAGCCTTCACTTGAACCAGAAGAACAGCTTAAGGCTCCAGGACTCGAATACCTTCCCTGTTGCTCACTTATATCCCTTGCTTGAAGGAAATCAGGTTCCTGCTGCCAATTACGTTCATCATCATCACTCATCCACAGAGTCTTACTGATCTGAGAGACTTTTGTTACTCTGTGTGTGTGTGGCTACCCTGGGCTGGTGTTTAATCTCATCTCTGCCAGGTCGTGGTGTGTGGTAGAAGAGCACAGATGCCTCTAGGGATATGGAGGGGCAGCAAACTGAAGGGTGAGTGGGTCAGCAGGAGATGAGTCTTCCCTGCTCCGTTATGCTTTATGTCATGCCTGCCACTATGAGATCTCTACGTCAAGGTTTTTTTTTTCTTCTATAGCAGCTTTAGTTTCCCAAAGCATATCTAAAAATGCCAGGATTTGGTATAAATAGTCCAGTCCTGAAATTAAAAAAACCTGTCCGCTATTTTATTTCTTGGCTACAGACAAAGCAGTAGAGTTTAACTTCTGCTGCTGTACTAGATAGCTGTTGTACTGCCCAGCTCATGCCTCTGTCCTAGAATGATGTTTACTGATGGGGCAGAAGCAGCAGGCTGCTATAGGAAGACACTGCATTATGTATGGCTGAATGCAGGCTCTTGAATCTTGGAGTTTGGCTCCTTTGAACTCCACTGCTGGCATCTTTTCTGCTTTCAAACTTCCCTTTCTGAATGGAAATGTCCAACACCTTAACTCAAGACTGGATTTCCTCCTTTGCTGGGAAAAGTGAGAGGGATTAGGAGGAGGGAAATCTTCTTACCTTGTTTTAAGTCACAGTAGTATAATGCTTTCAAGCAGCTTTTGCTCACCAGGCCTCCCAAATAATTCCGTCACCAGGATGAAGAGGTCCCATGCAAAGGGGAAATAAGATGCGAATATTCCCAGGTGCATGAATTAATTATTTAATTATGCTCAGCAGGTCTCAGAGGTGCTTTTTGTAAAAGACAAATACCAATTTCTATGTAGATAGATACCTATGTGGACACCTAACCCTCCCAGACAACCTGCGTGAGGTATTTGCTGTCTGAAATGTGTAAGACCCTTTCAGTTAGTTACCTCCCTTGTTTTATTCAGCTTTTCCTAAAGACTTTTGTTTGTTTGTTTGTTTAATGTGCTTGCCCTTGTACTTAGATTTGCTAACCCATTCTCAGGCCTGGCTAAGCTGGTTTTGGTTGTATTGCCACTGAGCATCAACATATGTAACATCATTCGGATACAGAAGTGTTTTCAGAGCCATCAGATGGCTGTGACAAATTACAGGGAGGGAGTTCTCACATGGGAGACAATTCCTTAAAAGAACAGAAAAAAAAGCAAGAAAGGAACATTGCAGTAACTCAGAGTAAAGCTGGACCTTACTGAAGAAAAGAGAACTAAAGCAAAACCCTCTTAAGAACAGAGCTTGGCAGATTGATTTTGGTATCTCTTCAGCTTTTGCTGCATGCCAGCATTCCGTGCAAAGAGTGAGATTTAAATGAAAAATACAATTTTGTTCTTTTCTGTTTGCAAAGATCCAGCCACTGCTTTGTCCCCACAAAATTATACGAAAAGGAAGCCAGCTTTGAGGCTTCCCAAGCGCAATGGATCCATTTAGCTGCCAGAATACTATGTGCAGAGTCCAGTCCCCCAATTTTTGTCTCTGTTTCCAGTTATTGCATTAAAGTGACAAGGTCTGTCAGGGTGATGATGCTGAGCTCATTAGCTTGGGAAGGTGATGCACCACACAGTCCCTTTTTTTTCCCTATAAGTGGCCATCTGAAATTTCGAGGTCTTCATTCTTTCACATGCTGTGGACTTGCTATTTAGAAAGTTAACTTGTTTCAGAAAGAAAAAGTCACATTTTTCTCCAGATGTAGGAGGTGTATTTTCCTACGCCACAGGCGATGTGAAAACTGGTGTTGGTTAATTAGGCAGAACCTTGATGGGTCTCGTGTGTTTTGCCACCCTCACTTTCTGCTGGTACTCTGCCTCTCAGGTTTTCATTTACACTGCACCCGCTGACCACAGGTCTATGGGCCAGCCTGGGGAACCCAGGGAAAAATAGCCCTTGAAAATCTGGGCTTGGATTCTTCCTGCAGACTGTCCAGCTGTTCCCATTTGACTTTCTGTTCTCTATATTGTTTCTGTTACTTTTCATTTGCACGTTTACATTCGCTTCTGTTTTGCTCTGATTGGCAGCAGATACCTGGGTCTGTTCACTGACATTTGAATGAGACAATTCCTTCTCTCTAGGATTATTCCCATTGCTGAGTGCACTGGAGTCTACTGCCTGGGTAGTTTCCTTTGCTTTGGCCATGTAACAGTTAGTCAACGAATTTTGCTCCGGCTGCCTTATTTCTGGAAGCTTGCTTCAGACTTCATTGAGTTTATTGCCCACACTGTGTCAAACTACAGTTCATTATTGTCGTCATTTTATTAAAATAGTCCCTAAGTGCACCAGATTCTGAACGCTTGACTGCAATATTCCGTGGAGATCTACTTTATTTTTACATTGGTCAAAGCCAACAGTAAAGCTGCCATTAGCAGCCAAGCTAATGCCTTTGTGAAGTGCTGCCATGCTTTCCCAGTGCCTGGCATTTAGTCGTTGGCTCTTCAATGCTGTATCTCAACACTGGGTATATATTGCTTTTGCATACCAGGGGTAAAACGCACTTCTATTGCAGAGGAAGCAGCATTAAGACGAGCTGAAATCCAGTTCTATATTTAGAGCTTCATGCATTCTTTATAAGTTTTGTGTTATCTTTTCTGATTGAAAAAGAAAGCAATGCATTTGGCCTTTACGCCATATATTAAACTCTAGAGTGTTAAATAGAAAGGGGAAATGTGTATGAGTCGATAAGTGATCTTTAATATGTAAAACATGCTGCTTATGTTCTTCAGATCTATAGCAGAGATACTGTCTGGTTTATATGTAGTGCAACAATTCAAAAGTTTGTGTATTTTAATACCAAGCTCATAGGGATGCTATAATGAAATGCAGTTTCCTGAGAACTTTACAGCGAAGTAGCAGAAAGTCAAAGAGAAACTGGAAACAACATTTGTGATTAGTAAGGTGTGACAATTTGCAGTGCTTTTGTGATTCTAGGCCAGTGTTGTGAAGTAGAAACAAAATACTCAAGTTTTAGCATTTGTGTTCTGTTGATACTTTATTGTTTCATACAGCCTCGGCAATAACACTGTGGAGCGTTTTAGAGTTTGTCATGCCTTTATGTTGAGCTTTTCCAGGGAAAGTGGGGAAACATGTGTACAGTAGTGTTTATCTTGTGTGTGAATGACTGTTCTTGAAGTACAGGCATACCGAGAATCTCATTTCAGTGCAAGTGAAGCTCTTCAGATAATCATGTCTGGATATTTTTAATAGCTCTTGGTAATATCTTATCCCCTTCCACTCTAAGTATCTTTGAAAACCCTCCAAGTGCTCCAGGCAAATGCTTTGGAGCAGGGCTATATGCGTAACAAATTCAGGTATTATCAAGAAAAACTTTAGATAATAAAAGAAGTTCAAACCTCGGACTTCCCAGTCTTTTACAATTAATACCCACTGGTTTCATTACAAAACTTTTATGGAGGACGAAAAATATGCAACCTCCTTACCAAACTCACTATAAAGGAATTCATTTCACTAGCTTTTTGAGACAAAGTACAACAGCTTAATCATTGAGTAGAGCTGGTAAGCTGAGTGTGAGGAAACAAAATCATGACCTCAATCATATTAGCACCATCCAAGTGAATAAACTGGCCAAATCTAGTGTTTGAGGCCCTGCCTCAAACAAACAGAATCAAACTATTAATGTAAACAAAAAAGTTAAATTTGTTTAACAGGTCAGCACTGAGATTAATCAAAGAGCAGAACCTTATAAGCATAATTTTGCTTCCATATCTTGTAAAAAAAATTACAGTCATAATAATAGATTCCTTTCCCAGAGACTGATTTTACAGCAACTCTGAGTAATTACACACATCTGGTGATAACTTTAAAAACTGCAGTTATAAAAGGAGCTAAACTAAAGACTACAGATTCCCTGTGCTATAATAGATCAGGTTTTGGAGCCATATCCCCTGTGACATCCCTTGAAGGACAAATGCTGCTGCAAATTTGGAAAGACTCAACTGTAAACTTATTTGCAATATTGTTATTATTAACATCTGGGTTACAGAGATCTTAATTTCCCCGACAGTGGAAAAGCAGCATGAAAGATTTTGCTGCACACCTCTAATTAAGTTCAACCCAATTACAAGCAGTGTTGTATAGTAGAAATTTCACATCATAGTGTCCTTGATGGACTGATAGTTAATCACCACAGATGAATTTTTACAGTAGTTTTCAAAAGCCCACCCTCCACACAACACACATGTATTTGTATTTGTATAAAAAGCAGTCATATACATTGCAAAAATGTGTAAAGTAGACATTTTTCATCATATGGTTCAGAAATCTGTTACGCGCTCTTGGCTGGCTCGTCAAACCCTGACCGCTAATCCATCTTCCCTGCTCAACTCAAACATCCCAGACATCTTGGTAGTGTCATACAGCTGTCATTTTTCAAGCAATCCAGCAGAGAAGAGTTTCCTTTCTTTCCCAAGACAGACATTCCCTCCTCCCCCCAAAATTTCAAGACAACATTAGGTGCTAGATTAGTGGTAGAATTAGCATTTGCTGCTTCTCAAGCCAACACACAGAGAAATGGGGACCTCGGGAGCTGTGTGCTTCTACCATATCATGGGGGTTTGGCAGTGCATGTGTTTATTCCCAGTTATTTATCACACCATTACGCTCTTATCTGAATGCCTCACAATCTTTTGGGTCCTCAGAGCAATGCTGTAAGATAAAGGGCTATTCTGCTGACACAGGTTGGGCAACTAGAGCCAAAATTTGCAAAGGCATTTAGCACATTGTGTGCTGGGTCAGAGGCAGACAGGGAGAGATGGAAGGAGGAAAAGGTTACCAATTTTAAGTGCTTTAACAGTTCAAATGCAATCCTAGGCCTGACCTCATTATATTATGAAGCTGTAGGACTCCCAATACTGGATGCTGCTTAATCTATATACCCGGCAGTGAGAGGGAAAGAGTTATGAGGGACTCTCAGGGGCACCATCGCTACCTTGCCCAGGTATTGAGGGCTACGGGCTTGAACCATTTCCACGCTGTGTGGGAAAAGGTGGGTCCCTGAGGAGACAGCAACGTCAGTGTACTTCTCCTGGAGCTCCTCCTCTCTTGGCTCACCAAGGTGTGCCGTACGTGTCTTGTGCCTTTTACCTGTAGGAATTGCCATGTGTAGTTGTAAGAGCTAACATCTCATGGTTTATTAGTCGGTTCTCTCATCCAGGAGATCCGGAACCGAGGTGGTGAACCAGGGGCTCCCAGATGAGCGTTTCTGGCTGTGCTTTAGTTTCTTGTACAAAGTAGTCCTTCTCTGCAGATGCCCACAATTAAGCTTCCCCTTCCTCAGCCAGCATGTTTAGGAAGAGCAGGGGAGGATGGCAGGGGAAGGCATCGCCACGGAGCTTAACTTCAGTCGCTGGTACCACTGGGATCTAGGTAGCTTCACGCAGAGCCTCAGTGGGGATCTCCAACAGCAGGATCTTCACCACCATAGCGACCTGGCCCTCAAAAGGATCAGCAGCAGCTGTTGAGAAGCATGACAGTTACAAGGTTTTGGGGGAAAATACCTTTTGTGGCTCATGCACATAGGGTCACGCAAAAAGTAATACCATAGCAGAGTGCCTGGGAGCCCAGGCTAGACAGCCCCCCAGCTTCTGGGCTTATGTATATTTTTCTCACTTGAGTACAGAGATGACTGCTTATACTATATAACTAGTTAAAGGTTTTTTTGTGTATTTCCAAAAATTACCAGAAATCATTTGGGGAGGGGAACAGAAGGGAATCTGTATGCCTTTGGGACTGTCCACTGAATTAGATTTGAGGCATCAGGCTTGGTAAGTAGAAGTAGAGGCAGATCAGCTAGGCAAAATGTCTGACTTACTTAAGATGCAGACACACATGCTTATGGTATGTGCAGAACAGAAAATGAACTTGTTTATATGTCTCTCTGTGTGTGTATGTTGGGGCATCTGGCATTTGGAAAGATCTGTATAAAAATTCAGTCTTTGTGTTTTGTCTGACAAGTAATAAAACCATTCCCAAGTCAGGACAAAATTCTCTTGCCATACAGTCAACCCCTGCTTCACTGGGGTGATGGTGGTGGGGTAATAGAGCAGAATATAATTAAAAACACGTTCTAAAAATGTTGTTAGACTGTTTCTTCTAGAGTACCTTCCTGAAAAGCCAGGCACCTTACCAGCATCAGTCCAATTACAGGACCCAGAAGAAAGGGAAATTATAAGTAATAATTTTAGAAATAGCCCCAGGATGCACTGTGTGTGCCTCTGAGCCAGGAAAACCCCAAAGGGCATGAGTCTGGAATATAGTAGCTGGCTCATTCCCAGGAAGAGAGCTGCAGTCTCACTGAAAGCCTGACAGACACACTGCAATGCATATATCTTAAAAGCAGCACCAGTGGCACTTAGCCATTCAGATCTGATTCTCAAAAATAATTTGGGTTCAGGAGAGCAGAAGTGAGAGACATTTTGGGGATAATCCTAAGTATTGTTGAGGCTCTGTTTCCATATCCCGTTGGAATGAATTCTTTGTTATTATCATTCAATGTAATGTTCTAACCTCTGTTCTTTCAATAACCTAAAGAGCCATGTAAGTTCATAGAATGAGTAGTCCTGGGCAAACCATCGGACTTGTACCGTTCACAAGATCACAAGTGTACATAAATTTTTTGTAGGATATGGTCCCAGGAACACCACTCATCTGTAATGAACGTAGTGACTTTCACTATGAAAGAGGATATTGTTTAGTGAATTTTTTCTGTGATGCTACCAGACAGGGCAAAACGTACTTGTCTGTTTACGCTCATGCTTTCAACTCTATTCAACAAATCAATACTGGAGAAGTTTTCTTCCTCCATTCTAATTCTTAACTTTCCTTGCTCCAGTTTGAAGTAGCACAGAGGGGAGAGGAGTCACTTAGCATTTGAGTTTTGGAACGAGCTCTTCTAAATCTCAGCAGCCAGCCGGCAGCTGACATCTTCTAATGAGAATGATCCTTTTCTGCAAACAGCCAAGTTCCTTCTTCTGGGTTCTGCCGTTGCCAGCATACTGCTATAGAAAGACTCCCAGAGACAAAAATACGTTAGAAAATAGTAGCAGGAAAGGAAATAGTATTGGCTGCAAACCTGTCAACCCAAATCAGATGTTAGCTTCCCTTCTTGCTTCCAATTTAGTAGAAATATGATAAGGATTTGGAAATGTGACTTTTCATCAAATATGATCCTATTTTTCACTCCTTAAGTTAAAAAGTGCCATTATATTAGTGCGCTCTCTCTTCTAAAGTGAAAGAAAAATGTCTTGGTTTTAATAGGCTGGAAACATAACAGCATGACAGTCATTTGCACCTGAAGCTTTCTTTTCCTCTCACTTCCATCCCCACACCCCATTCAAGTCCACAAAGGCCTTTTTCATGTCAAGCACATGAGAGCTTTCTGTGTGGTCAAATTGTTTTTTGCAGGCGCTAATAATTGTGCCTGCTGTTAAGCTTTCAATATACAAAAGCAGGACATACTCTTTATATGTCTGATAGTTTTATTATTTTTTTATTATTATTTTAGATGAAAGAACAAAGCTGAAAGCTCCATAGGGGACAAGGAGAGAAGTTGTCTCTGTAGATATATGTCTCCTGCTTCTTCTGTAAAATCCCCCATCTTGGGGCTCCCTTCAGCTCTGCAGACCTGGGGGCATGCAGCATGACTTCCCAGACTTCCCATGATACTTGGAGTTCTCCTTAGGCTCCAGCTGTGGGAAGCAGGCAACTTGAGTGGGAAATTCAGCTCACTTTCCTTTTTTCTCAGAGCAGGTTACAAGTACTTCAGGTCTCAGAGAACAGCCTAAAACTGACACAGGTGCACCCCTCTTGACTGGAGACAGAAGGAAGATTAAAAATATAATTTAAAAACCCTTGTGATCTTTAACCTAATATCTCGTTTGTCTTTCTAGGAAGTGGGTGAGCCAAAAAGAGTGCAAAAACTATTTTGGAGTGCTTGGGTTTGGCAGTCCTGAGCAGACAGGTAGGCAGACATCTGATGTTTAAAAGACACTATACACAAGAGAGAGCCCCGACTATGTACACACCGCATAGAGAGGGAAGCTGGCTGGAGGCCCTGTGTTCTCTCTATAAATTGCCAAAGGGAATGAAATTCAGAGTAAATGCTCAGACTTTTTGATTAAATCAATCCATTGCCACTACCCAATGCATCTTGTGTTCTCTTTTATTGCAGCGCATTACCCAGCAATAGTTGATACCATAAATGATCTATACAATCTCCTGGAGCTCTGGGTGAAATAAGGACAGGCTAGTCTCATTATCTTCAAATTTCCCTACTTTTTTTTACTTCAATCAGGCCTTTTACATCCTCTTAAATGTCTTTTCTTATATTTATTGTATGAGAAGATAAAGGAATCTATTCTGAAGATGCTTAAATAATTGTGAATGAGGTAGGTGTAGAGTCAACCTGAAGTGGATGCCTTGTTAAAATGAAATTGCTGTACAGGGGACCTACTTGTGATGGAAGAAATAGCGAAGGCTAGACAGCAAGATTCCTATGTACTTTTACTCTTCTGTGCCCTTTTCTCTATTCATCAATTTGCCTGGTGGGGAACAGGCCATTGTTTAATTTAGTGATGCAGTCTACTAGGCCTGCTGTCAGGACTTGTGGACAACATCATAAATTAAAACTTACATTTGGGGAATTGGTGCAACAGGCCACGGGGTTGCTTCAGGCTCTTCAGGCAACAGAAGGCAAACTGAGAAACTAAGTTGTACTCAATTCTTCCCCCTTTCAAAAAACCACACAAATGTTCTTAACATTGTCCTGGTGAGTTTGCCACATTGCTTTAATGCGGTAAAAACCCAATAATCAATCCTATATACATGGCACACAAGATAGCATATGCAGGCACTCAGAGCTGCCCCAGTCCTCGCTTCTCTGGAGGTCTCTGGAGTTGCACAGACAGCCTGTCCACTTCTCTCATCCCCAAAACATCAGCGAAAAATCCTTCATAAAGTTATAAGCTCATTTAGATTGGAGGCAGACAGTCTTCCTGGCTTAGCGCCCATCACAAAAGTAAGCAAGAGACACTGCAGAAAATTGCTGGCCATAAAATACACACACACACACACGAGTATGCACTCTTGGAAAAGGCAGCTAGACCTTTCAGCCTGTCTTTATCAGTTTAATAGTTCTAAAGAAAACCAGGCAAGACTCTTAGCATCAATAGCTGAACGCCAGACTCCAAGAGCTTGTGTAGCAATTACACTGCGTATTTTACGTGGGTGGATATACTGGGAAAACAAAACAAAGACAGAACTGCAATGGGCATATATGAATGTGTATATGTGTGTGACCCTGCGTGTATCTGCAAGACCTTTGTATTCCTGCCTGCCCCCCTAACTTAAATAGTCGTGCAGCTGATAACCGCAGCACAGGCACTTACTGAAACTATTCTGAGAGCCAGGATGCTCACAGCATCACCCTGCCACCAGCGTTTCCCAATATCTGCACGTGGGTCAGATGCCTAGAGCCTGGCCTTTCCTGGATGCCCAACCAGTCACGATGCTAGATGAATTCCACTCCTACTTCTCAACAGTTAAGATTTTCATCAAACAAACTGTGAATTCGTGCCTTTCCTATTGAGGTGTGCTTGGTTTGCAAGAGGATTTCCGTGGCTGCCCGGTTGGGGCACAGCACTGAGCACAGCTTGGATGCGGCTGTGAGCGCAGCTCCTTCTCGCTGAGAAGTTCAGGGCATGGTCCTTCTCCTTCCCCCCAGGAGGCAAGTGGGGTGGCGGGGGAAAGTGTCAGCCTTAGAGGGAGAAATGGGGAGACGCCGAGCTGCAGGGCTGAGACCCGCCGCGATCCCCAAATGCGACACGAGCCCTGCTGAAGGTATTCTCAGCCGAGTGTGCTGCCTGGAGCAGTTCTGTGAGGCTGGAGTTCTTCCAGAGGAAGCTGAGCCCGGGAACACAGGTTTCAGCCCCCTGAGACCCCTGCCCACTTTGTTGTGCTGTGGGCTATATTTTAATACTCCTGGCCAGTGGAACTCGGGACCATTTGTGACTCCATACCAGTAATAATGCAAGGGAGAAAACCAGCAGGCTTGTATGAGGTGACAGTAGAGTCAAGTACAAAAGAAAAACAGTTAAAGGACTCTTTGCAAAGAACGGTGGTTCAGCCTTTATTTTGCAAAGATTCATTCCCACACAATTCCCTCTTTTGAGCAGTAGCTGACGTTTCTGGAATGGCAAACTATGTCCAGCTTTGCAGAAAGGGGGTCCTGGTGGACACCAAGCTGAACGTGAGCCAGCAATGTGCCTTGCAGCAAAGCAGTCTAACGGTATCCTGGGCTACATTAAGCAAAGTATTGCCATCAGGTCGAGATGATCCTTCCCCTCTAGTCAGCACTGCGGAGGCCACATATGGAGTCCTGTGTCCCGTTCTGGGCTCTCCAGTGCAAGAGAGACATGGACACTGGAGACAATCCCACAAAGGGCCACGAAGATGATTAAGTGTATCTCATATGAGGAAAAGCTGAGCGAGCTGGGACTGTTCAGCCCAGAGAAGAGAAGACTCAGAGGGATAAAAAAGAGGAAAGCAAACTTAAACATGAAGGAAGATGTCAAAGGGATTCTCCCATCTGAACCTGTTCCTTCCCTCCCCCTATTGTCTCTTTTTCTCAAAAAGGGCCTGATCAAGAAAAAGATGCTGAACGCAATCCACTAATGCCCAGCACCTCTCACTCAACCCCAACATCCATGACACACACACACACTCCCTCCACAGTCCAGGCATGTCTTCCAGAGAAACAATGCTCATGTATCGTGCACATCAATTCTAATTTTGTCTCAAATAGAAAAATAAAAAAATAACTCCATCGTTCTTTTCCTCCCCCCCCCGCTCTTTCCCTGATTGTCACTGGGAGGCACTGAGAAGTACATGTGCATGAAAAGAAGCCAGCTGGCCACTAGTTTCCAGCTCTCATTAGCAAAGATTTGGATGATGAAAAACTTTGATCAAATCTGAACATTTTATAAATGATAGCCTAAAAGCGGAAAAATCAGTCAGTCAGTAATTCTCTGCCCACTGCCTTTCTCTTTCACACAGCCAGATGCTGCTGCTATTAACACCCTGACCAGAAGTAGCCTCTTGTATCGGTATTGAGTTTTAAATACAGTTTTACCTGCTCAGAGTAAAAAGAAAGTGGTGTTTAGACCAGAGGAGGTTCTGGGTCTTCCTTTTTACACAACAAGGAGCGGGGGGGGGGGGGGGGGGGGGTTCTGCCTGTATAGGGCAAGGAAACCTTTGTGCTACCATTGCTTTGCAGACGGCACCAGGAAATGGTTCTTTTAGGAGTTTTTGCTTGGCTTCCTGTACTGGAGATATTCCTTGGTTTGCATCAAGCTGTCTGCTCTGTTCTCCCTTGCAAAGTGGGCTGTGGTACACCTTCAACAGAGTAGCTGCAATGGGATGACTCAGGCTAGCATCACCTAAAGTGACCGTGACAGCCAAATGGAATTGTGGCAGCAGCACAGGCCAAATGCTAAATAACATTTACAAAAACTAAATAAAGTGGTTGGGCCCAAAGGCAATGTGGAAGACAGCATTTGGCAATTGCTCTTTTTAAGGAGGTATATTTTTAATGGTATTTTTATATCATGCAGATATTGCAAATATGAATTGCTCACCAGTGAACACTCATCTTGCAAAGATTCCAGCACTAACTGGATCTTACTTTCTCACATAAAAGGCATATATCACAGAAAAAATAGGACTATCTCCCACATGGTCAGGTTTTAGCAGAAATTAAAATCTTAAATATCTCCCATTTATTGCTCTGTTCTAACCGGTGAAGTTAGGCAGCCTGGAAAGATGCCAGTTAGCGGCTAGTGTACAGGAGAGTCACTGCCTATTCTCGTTGGTTTTAAAGACAGATTTCTTTAGCTAGGTAACTGTGCTCATGCAGGATTATCTTGAACAGGACAGAAAAACATTATATTGTATCTTTATCATATTAGCACTTAAATTCAGGAATGTCTTGGGGTCTCAGCCAGACTGGGGCTCTATTGCATAAGGCCCAGCGCAGACAGGGAGTCTATGAGCAGTCACAGGCTTTGCAGTTTTAGTCTGAACACTTCTTTCTGAAAACCATAGCTGCCGCATAGGGATTACTGCCTGAAAATCTCACTTTATTTTTAAAGGAGTATGTTTCTCGCCCACAGTGCCTGGAAATGAAAGTCCTAAATGCTCCAGCACCAGAACACATATAAAAAGACTGTAAAATGAAATTGTCTGCTTTCATGGTGTTAAGTCAGTCCTGTGATTGATTGGGGAAAAGACAGGGTGTGAGGAAGGGAAAGTGTTATTCAGGGTTTCTGAATGCTGGAGTTGGGCAGAACTGCAGGTCGTTGTTCCTCCTCCCCATTCCAAAATTTAGTGATTTTAAACAGACACCATCTTAATCAGACCATCTGCAGCCAGAGTACAGGCCAGTAAAGACTGGTTCTGGGAGACCAGCATCTGCAGGCTGCTGCATCATGACATAACGGAACACTGGTACCCAAGGATGTTCAGGGATATTTCGCATGCTGAAAAATGCAATCCATATACCATCACATTGGTGTTTTCCCGCTGCTGGTCTTTGTGAGAGCTATTTCTTCAGTGTCCCTCCTATTTTACTTTGGCTTGTGCTTCAGCTTGGGGTTGCCACTCACCCAGAACTCACAACAGATCTAGGCAAAATCACTACAGTTCACCATGCAAAACACTAAACCCTGTTTCTAGCATAATCAAGACACAAATTAGCTTGCAGTCACTCATAGTCGTCTTCGTTTCTGCAACTTGGCCTTTTGACTGTACAAACCAGCCGGATACTAGCGATTTTTTGCATGGGTGCAGAGTTCCCGATGCTCATTCTCTACATTATTGCTACCACAGCTGTTCACAGGCATGATGAGAGACGATTTTATTTTCTTTACTGCTTTAAAGGTGCGCCATATTGGTGTTTGCTGGACTTCTTGCTTCAGTATTCAGGCCCCGCAGTTCAGAGAGAAAAGGCTTCCATATGTTTTGCTTTCTGACAGACTCCTTTGGCCACTGCTCAGAAACACGTGAGTTATAGCCAGGCACCAAGCCAGTATGGCCTTCAGGTCAGCTGGTATGGACTCTCCATGACTAAGTCAGAGCTGGGGGAGGCTCTGGAGGTAGAAAAGTTATTTTTCACACAAATCCCCTCGTGGCGCTTATCTTGGAGTTAAACTTTGCTATGTGAGCAACAAGGTTAATCCAGTAAATTGGGCTTGAAAAGACAAGATTTAGGTAAACAAAAGGACAAAGAAAGCTACGGCTAGCAATTGGAATGAAAAGGAGGGAAAAGTCATGTCACCTTCTTTTGGAATTTATGGGTCATGTTTTGAAATGAAAGAAATTTTTGAAAGTCTTTGAGATTTTCCTTAGTTTCCCTTCTAAAGAAAAGAGAATCATAGTTTACGTTTCTAACAAGACCACATTTGGGGCCTTTCAGATTTCAGAGCCCTTCTGTTTTTTTGTTTGTTTGTTGGGTAGGTTGTTTGGTTGGAGGTTTTTTCCCCCCTCTTTACATCCTTCTGTTGTATTTCTCTGATTTTTCACTCATCTTTCCACATTTCCTCGTGGGCTGGAAAGCAAATACTGCCCATCAATGTCATCAGCCAGTTTCTGAAATGTTGACCTCAGACTCTGTCCTTAAGCATTCTTTAGTATTGGCCTGAACATTGTGTCTATAAGAACGGTCCCATGGTATTGCTTTCCTCTGAGGAGCCACCTGTGATCCTCTCCAATGGTGCACTGAAAGAGCCATGGGCTTTCGTTCCGAGGCAGCTCAGCCTTCATGGGACCATGACACTGCAAAGGGCATGGGGTAACTGTGGAGCTGGAGGTGGTAACTTCTCTGTTTGCGCATCAGAATGAAAACCAGGAAGAACCAACACCTACAGAGAGAACGGTGGACTGGAAAATATTCTATTCATGTGCATTTGTTCTAAGTTTCTGTTTGTTCTCCACCCTTTCATTACCTGTGTTTTTCCTTATTGTCTTTTTGGCTCAGCAAACCAAGTTAAACATGGATCAGTGGACCTGATTTTTCACTCTCTTTCTTCTTACACCGGTAGAACTAGAGTTATAGTGGCCAAGAGGACTATTCTAGCTGACAAAATCACCCGATTCACGTTGTTTTGATTAGTGGATTGTAGAAATGGCATACTGGGTCCCGCCCTGCATCATGTCATTGCTGTTAGACCAGCTTAATCAAAACCCATGAGAAGGAGAGCACAACAGGGTGTTCCTTCCCCTGGCATTCACTTCCCTCTGCTGTCATTCAGCAGTTTAGGGACTTCCCGCAGTGGAGGCTGTGCTGGGTTTAACAGCCACTGGTAAAAGATCAGTGCTGAGATCTAAACAAAAGCCCCCCGGGTTTCAGCGCACTCATGTGCATGCTTAGCTTACATGGGCAGGGCTAGAAACCACCCTGCTTGTTTGTAAAATGACCTGGGGATCTACAAAGGCCTGCTCTCTTAAATCCATCACCTGGTGTCAAAGTGGGATTACATCCCCTCCGCCACAGCACGCCCACACCAGCTGGTGAGTCATTCCTGTTTGCTCTCACACCACCACCGGCTACTTGAAGAGATTTTTCCGCTTTCACGGGGCAAGGAGCGGCTGTTTGGTTTCTTAGCAGCATGTTCGGGTAAAAAGAGGAGCTGCGTGTAGAGAAAGGCGCTTATTGTAACCTGTGTTTGCACTGAAAATTTTGAAAGCGCAATGCAAACAGGGACATCAAATATAAGCTATATCTCAAATATGGTCTTAAGTCTGAAAAGTGTGAGAGAGAGATGACCTCTACCTTGCTGGATGTTAGCGTTGCTAACAGGACTAACATAATGGCTGCAGTTGTGCACAGACATCATGATGGATGGTAAATTTTCTGGTTAAAAAGTTCTTCTTTTTTTTTTTCACCCATTTAAAACATTGTCTCATTTAATCTCTGATTATACCGGATGTTTATCCACAGTGTACCAAACTGTACATTGTAGATTTCTTTTTTTTTTTTTTTTCATAAGGAAGCCATAAAAGACATGAGAAGCAAGCAAGAATAGAAATAATCCAAAATTTAGAAGGTAAATTCCTTCACTCTGAAGACATGCCTGGTAAATACTAGAAATATGCTGTGTAACTATATACCGTGTGACTTTCACAGTAGCAGAGCAAAAGAAAGCCTAAATCATAGTGAAGTTAGGGTGAGACAGGACAAATAGCTGAGAAATGGCAGCAGGAAAATTAATCTCTATAAAACTGCAAGTGTAAACCCAGGAATCAAAGTAAGAAAATATCATGAGACAGAGCAAGCTGTTGAAGAGGTATAAGAAATCAATAAGAGAATCATCTCAAAAAGACAGTGGTCTAAGTTTACATGATCTGCACTTAGATGCTTCGGTGACTGTGACATTGGTCTCAGGGTTCTTCAGTCAGGTAGCAGGTGCTTTCAAAGCACACAGCAAATATACATGTAGACCTGTTGTTGTGATTGTCCTCAGTAAGTGAGAGTTGAAGAAGCAGGCTTTGGCTAAGTTTGAATCTGTCCCTTGTACATCTCTCCTGAGAAGGGCCTCTGGTTCCTTGTGTTGTCCTGCTTGAAGCACGCTCTTCATTTTCTTAGCAGGTTCTAGTTACTGAGCATCGACTGGCATTATTTTCCTCAGGGGATTATAAACCTACAAGTTGTACATCTAATGATTTTGAAGAAGGAGAATCCAAAATGAGTAACTACTTGGGAACGGGTCTCAGACCTCTTCACTTGCATTGTCTCACAAGACCATCTTCTATGTCAGCAAAGAAATTACATTTAAAAAGAGAGTGGGCTAACTGGTAAGGGTGCTAAAAGCAACGCAGGGAATCTGTTCAATTGAAGATAAACAGCTCCAAGATAAGGGTCCTTTCTGAACTAGAGAGACTTTTTTAATTAACATAGATATTCAATTCTTCTGAAATTTCTGTGAAAAATTTTTTGACAGAACTGATCCTGCTTTCAGTCAAACCTGAAAGCTGCAAACCACCCTTTTTGTTTTCAGTGCCGATCTCTATTTTGGTACTTCTGTGTTTAGGCAACCAAAAGTAAAAAGGCACAAAGAGCGGTGGCCTCTGAAAGCTGCTCAGTTTTACCTAAGATAAGCAGATACAGCTGTCTCAGGCTTTTTCAGTATCATTTGTACTTTTCTGTGCTTACTACAGGAAATTCTTTGAATATTACAAACACCGAAGTTATCTAACTGCAAATAGCAGCTGTCGTTGGCAACTGGCAAGTTTTTAAGAGTCTCTGCTGCACTTTTCCAAACCTTAACCAGAACTCCATTCAGATTCAAATCATGGTCAATCAGCAGTCGGTTCTTTACAGCAGACAAATGAACGTTTCTCATCCTATTCTCCCTTAACCTCAGTTTGGGAGGATCATTGTTCGGCTGTTCCTCAGTTACAGGAAATCCTCGGTAATTTGGATATCTCTGTCATAGACTATTATGAAGTTCTGACATATGCAGGCTGCCAGTAAAATGTAGAAGAAAGCTGCATCATTGCTGACATCATACGGGAAGAACTGGAGGTAAATCTACAAACTACAGTTCTCATTTGGGAAGTTCTGGAAGCACTCCCGCCCGTCTCAAAATGCAGAGATGTGCATTGAGGACAGCGGGGCTACGCACAACCTTCAGGCGACGCATCTCCTCCAGGCACGTGCAGGACTTCAGCGAACGCACCAGACGTGCCTGTGCTTGTTTATTGTTTCAGCCAAGTGCCGTGGAGTCAGAGAAGGCGTAGATGTTTAAATCTGTTTTGGGTCTTGTTTTGTTTCATGTTTTACTTGGGCATACTCAGAGATTTCTTCCCTCTCTCTGCAGCGAGGGCCTCGATTTATAACAACGTGGAAAGGCAGTCATCTAGACCTGCCCCAGTTGGATTACACACTATGGAAAGTTTGTTTAATTATGAAAAATTAAAGACAACGGGGATATGTTTAGACTAAGAATGTAGACAGTTTCTTGGCTAGAAGCAAAGCTGAACAAAAAGGGTAAGAATCCTAGAACAATTGCGAAGGATTTATTTACATTTTTAAAAAATCTACATATGTTTTCACTTAAAGCTCTTGGAAGGGTCATTTCAAAGATTAGGAGTCCTGGCTGTTCGCATTCATGTCTACCTCCATTCCCCCTGCTTGCAACTTGAACGTTAAAATACAGACCACAGCAAAAGGAAATGCATGTCAGGTGTGACATATCAAGTGACACAAAAGCTCAGTCACAAGAAACAAATTTTAAACTGATCAAGTACAGTGAGGCCTTTTAGTAACATTTATTGGTGTATTTTGCACAGTTCAGGCCACAGGAGTTCCCAGAGAGTTTCTGGTCTTGCTGCCAGTGAGAAGTAAAGCTTAAGGTGTATTCTTTTTAAGCCCTCCTGCATCACAAAATGAAAAAAAAAAAAAAAGAATCCAAACTTTTTTCCCAATAAGTTTCCTTTAAGTTTTTTGTTTCGCTTTGTTTCTGCTTTCTTTACCATACCTTCAATGTGGGTTACGCTTAATCTCCTCTTTAAGTCTCTAAAGCTTCAATAATCCTTACCCTACCTTTCTGGAACACCAAAACCCAGCAGTATAGTTGATCTGCAGATTTGAACATGGGCCATTAGAGCTATTCATCACAAAGATGAAGCACAGTTTAAACAAGAAGATAGTGCAAATATAGGCCATCCTGTGTCCGATTAAACGTCCGGCTGCCCTAATATTCTGGCTCGGTAATGTAGGCTCTGTGACGGATTTTCATGATAACACAGGAAAACATCATCTGAGAAGAAAATTACAGCAGGGGAAGGGGATGCTCTGGATTTCTTCAGCCAAATCTTCCTCCTTTAGGAGGGACGACACTTATGTCACGGAGCCTCAGGCTGCAGCTCACTCATGGAGCGGGGTCAGGGGTCAGCCTACCTATAGTTTACCTTCCCTAAAGAGCTATTATCACTATATAGTCACCTCGGGCTCTGCATACAAAGGTCAAAGCTCTTATCCATGGCTGGGAGTGTGGACTGCAGGGTGAGGTAGCTGGAGGCTCTGATTATTGTCCGAGAGCTCTGTGAGGGGGCCCTGCCACGTGGGTGATTTTGCCACTCTGGACCTCAGGAAAAAAAGGGCTAAAGTCTTCAAACTCCTTTCTGAGTGTTTCGAAGTTTCTGTGCCAGGAAAGCGCTGTATGTCATTAAACAGAAATAAATGCAAACTTCCCTGAGCACCTTGCTGCTTGGCACATGAGGTGTGCAGACTCAAGATGGCCACGGAGAATTTCACTTGAATTTCAGATGCAAGGGGAGGTTTCACGAGGTCATGGAAAAACAGACAGCTTGCAGCCATTGTGAGATTTCAGAAGATTTCTGGCAGCTTTTTAAACAGCACACCTTCACCTCCATACACGTACACTTCTATACACCTGTAGTGTGTGCAGGAAACATAAGCAGTACTAGGACAGTGGTTTTACTGATGATTGTAGCAGATACAGATATCTTTCGTTGCTTTAATTTCTACACTTCAAGTCCCATGGAGTCAGGTAGTTTGTCTGCCCTCGATGACTTTTACTATCTATGCATTTAGTACCGCAACTATACCACATAGTGCCACTGGAGTTTTTCTTTTGAGAATTCAGAGTGTGGCACACTTCTAATTGCCAAGGAGAAATAATGGCAATATGAAGAATCACCAGAGTGTTGGTTTTGTCAGCCACACCTAGATAATCCCAGCCTGTGAACTTTCTGTCCTATCTCCAGGAATGTATGGCTCTGAGACAGAAAGCAAGCAGTGAATGCCAAAACAGGCAGGTAATCACTTGGCAGCAGACTCCTTTGGCTTAAGCTTTGAGCCAGAAAATGGACATTTTCATGATAGTGGCATACAGACAGAGGATTCCTTGAGGGAAATAAAACTTGATCTCAGTCTCTTCACAGGTGACAACCCCATCTGCTTTGTGCTTTATGCTCCATGTGCTTGTGTCAGTCGCATCTTCGGAAAGTAACAATTTAATGTAAAAATGGTTTCCTAGATATGAGTGGAGGAGAAAGAAATAAGTCCTCCATTAAATAATTAATTAACTGATTACAAACTGCAAACATTAATGCTCATGATTTAATGCCACACAGAAAATGGAAATATAAAGAACATACTAGATCTGGGGGACCAAGGAGAAGAAACATGAACGTCTCCATTGAAAAAATGTAGTATTAATGTTTTCATCATTGCTTGCTTTGTACTAGACAGGAATCCATTAACATCAGGTAAGGCCTATTTCTAATCCCCTTGCTAAGCCCCAGCCCTCAACCCAGGAGAATTTCTATATTCAAGCAGAAACATGTCAATCATTTTGGCCAATTAAGCACAATAATAAACATGAAACAAGGAAAAAAATGTGGGCGGTATTGCTAGGATAAGGAGAGCAGTGTCTACACATTTTGAAAGCTTGTCTAGATTACGAGGTTAGCTCAATGAAAAATCATCTACAACTTGTCTCCTAGGTCCAAGGGATATTCCTGATCTATAGCTTATTCATTTCCTGTACTGATGACACATGCGTTCAGTATGTGGCAAATGGTAACAGGATTACATTTCACACATATTTCCCTGAGTTTTTGTTTCCTGAGTACTCCCCCTGCTTCTGTAGTATCTTTCAGACTAACGGCAATTCAAATGATCACTGGGTTTATCTGGAAGCTTGTGAAATAAATCAAGTGCTATTTGCATGCAGCAAGCTGACTAGATATGCTGGTTACAATGGTCTCCGTGATGCTCTTAGCTGACAAGGAGATAGTTAAGAAATGTCTGTTTGGTTTTTAGGTGTTCTTTAAGCTTATCTTGTAAACGGTAACACATTTTCATTTGACATCCAAAACCACAATGTCACTGACTTGCAGAGGGCATCAAAAGTTCTCTTGAATTTTTATTATTTTTATTGATGGCCTACTTTTCCTTCCATTGCATTCTCAGTGACCCTTCCACATTAATTGAGCAGACCTGCAGCAGGAATTTATACCTAGCTCTACAGGTAAAGCAAATGAGGGGAAACAGAAGCTGTGCAAATTGCCTCTGAAAGCGATGTACACACACCCCAAAGAAGGTAGAGGATTATGTTGCCCCGCAATTAGGAAAGGTAAATTTTGAATAAATATAGGAGCCATAAAATGTAAAACCATCCTGAGATTAGCTGAAGGCCTAGTCTCCCTCTCTCTCTCTAGTATAAGCCCAGCTCCTGAGATGATCAAAATTCTGGGAGGAAAAGCCCATGTGCAGCGTGTACACATCCATGGCATCTCTCAGGGGTCAGAAAGCAAGCGGGAGAAGATGGGGGAAGCCTGGCTTGCTGCCAGCTCACATTTTCATTTTGAACAAATGTGTGTAAAGAGTTTAGACAGAGTCCCTACAGACAGTGTTTATCTGCTCAGCTTCAAAGCAAGCCACAGAAGGACTGTGATGAAATCTGGTGCAATTGTCCCTTTCAAAGCCAAGAAAAAAAATAATTATATATATATATTTATATATATTATTTTTTTTTTTCTTCTGGAAAAGACTGATGGCTAGGCGACTGTGGGCCTGAACAGTCCTTATATTGAAGCATAATAAGCCATTTATCATCTCCATTTAAGGCAGCTCTGGTCTGTCCTTTGCTTTCTAACCATGAATGGTAGCTGCAGGAACCATTTCGCTTGAGGAGTTGATCTGCACTCCCCCAGCCACGGCTCTTGACGTATGTTTGTGCAGGCTGGTTGTAGGCTAGCTCTGATTCATGAACTATGTTTTTATTTTCCTTTTATCATTCCCTTTGGTTGAAGCAGTGTCTATAAATACCATATCACCCAAACGCTGAGATGGTGGAAAACAGGTTAGGAATGCTGTATGCAGGCAAATCCCTCCTGCTCTCTCCCTGTCTCCCCAGATAAATAGCCCATCTCTGGTTATCCATTCTAAAGTCACCAATGCTTAAGCAAGTGGCTGGCAGGTACTAAATAATAGAGGAGCAGGAAAAGCTTTTGGGGATACCAAGTCCCTCCTGCAGCCTGAACAGTACTGTTTTGCTTTGTGATGGTCGGGAGCATCTAGGAGGTTTTTTGAGCTCTGAAAAAGGCAAGCTCCATAGCTCACACAAGACCCAAATGAAGCAGACTATACTCAGGAAGGTTTTATTTATTTTTAACCTTTCTAGCTGTACCACCAGTGATGCTGACATGCCATTAACCTGCTCTTCGCATTTTAATGTTAACTATATACGCATCCATTGCATAGCTGTTCAATCTAATCTACATTTGTTTCCAGACTTCCCCCCCCCCGGCCCCATCTCGATCTAGCTGGTAAATCAATGAGGCTGCTCTTTAGATTCCAAATCTTTGGAGATTAGCATGACTGAAGAAAAGATTATATAAAAAGGGAGGGGGGAATCACAGCACTTCTACAGGGAAGTACTGCAAAAGAACAAGCACAAAGAATACAGGGTAGCGCATGTTCAGAAAACTTGGATATACCTACACTGCAACTGGCAGTAATATTGACTTTTGTGTAGCTTCAACCTGAGCTGGATAACAGTGAAGGCTTTGCACTATGGGCTTAACATGGGCTGCAAAAGCCAAGCAAGGATGCTAGGGATGTTCATGCCAGTTGAGGTAACCATTAGCAAGGCTACTACTACTGGCACCAGAAATAGCCAGTTTGAAAGTTACTTGGCATGTGCCACCACAGCGAGCTCCTGTAGGCAGGCAGAGGCACAGCCAGCACTGACCTGCTTAAGAAAAACAGCACAAACCCCCCCACCAGCGTATTGTAGGTGGATAGGTGATGTACAGTTCAGCCGGGGGAGGGTTTGTGTGGTCTGTAGGCAGACTCTCCAGAGCCAGAGTTCAAATCCAGCAGTGCTGTCTGGGGAAGCTGGTATTCCTTTTGATTCAAACAAAAACAGGAGCTTCAGCTCTTCAAGTTATGAGCTCCTTAACCTTCTGCTGTACAAGTGTTTACTCAGCATGCACTCGGTGTTAGCGTAAAATTCACTCAGGGCCTTAATCAAAGGCCACTGTAATCAATGTAAAGACTAGGAGGAAAGTAAGCAGATCTTCATCTTCTAGGGATTTTTCAGTGGAAGTTGGGTTACTAATTCTTTAAGGTTGACTTGAACTGTATTTAACCTTTGGGTTAGGTTGAAGCAGCTTCTCTAATATAGGAAATAACAAAGTTCTCATCAAAACCAGTCACTTCTGACTCACCAGCTAAAACGATCAGGTATCCTCCTAGAGCCCTGTCATCCACCGGATGAAGCTTCCTTTTGGCCGAGGCTAGAGATAACCTTAAAAAGAAGTCCAATCTCTGGAGTCAGAAGCCTTAACTAGATATCTACCTTCCTGTCACCACATGAAGAGTCCTGCCGTGTACTCAGCGTCTGAGTGGGAAAGGTGTTCCTGTGGAAAATGCCTAGCGTGACGGCCACCGATTCTGACTGAGGCGTTATCACTGAGTTACAGATGAATTAATGATAATTTCTCCCTTGATGCCAGTGGATGGGTTTCCTGGGGTGGATCTGCAGAGCAACAGTGAATGGGAGCTGACATTTGGAAGTGCAGTCCCTGCACCCAGAGGACCCATGACTCTGCCGGACGGTCAGAGTCGGTGAGTTTGGCATCACTGTGACAGTCTGGCTTCCGACTCTCCGCATACCACAGCTCCCCTCCACAGGAAGCCAGAAGTTAGGAGATGTATGGCACACACCAAACTGACACCCACAGACCTTCAGGCAGGATATGGCCGAGACACACAGTGTGGGTAGGAGGTGAGATCTTCATGTCTCTCCGCTTTGACACACACAATAAGTCAGGCTTGGACCACCAAACCCCAAAACGCAAGGAAGTTTTACTCTGCTTCTGATGCTTTAGACATTTTTGTTAATTCCTAACTTACAATGTGAGTAAAGGTCTTTCTTCTTTGACAGCTCATTGTATAGCTATTCACTTACGCTGCACAGTTGGATAGAGTTTGGTGGTACGAGCTACAATTTCAATGGCAAAGGGAAGGAAATGGTTATCATCGCACCACTGCAGCAAATATCCATCAACTGTGATGCAACAGCTCAAAAGTAGGGATGCCTTCTTGTGTTGCATGGGCAAGAACTGCTCTTACGGCACTGTCCAGATGATTTTGCTTTCAAAAGATGTGCACTGAATATGTATGGACTAAAAAGCAAGTGAAAAAGGCTCTGAAGTTAGATAACGCAAGCTTTGAGAAGAAGGTGAAGAGAATGATTAACTGAGGATGCAGTCTTGGCATTATGTCTCCAAATTTAAACAAGAAGAAAATACCTGTGATATAGATATTTTTGCTTTACGCACCAGATACTATCCACTATTACCTAGTACCCTTATCCTAGTACCCAAGATACTGTCACCTAGTAGCCCTAACCTCTCAAGGGGCTGGATTTATGAAAGCGTAGTAGAATGGTTCTTGTCTAAGAGCAGAACACCAGTTCTGTCCCCACTGATATACAGCATCATTCCTGAGGTTGTCCTTACTCGATTGAAGGCTGCAAGCTCAGCAGTCTTACCTACATGGTACCTTGCCTACAGCACCATATCTGCCCATCCTATTCCCCTTTTCTTGTAGAGTGGAGAAGAGGGGATCTAGGGGATCTGAAGCTGGGGATGTCTAGGTCGGGTGCTCTCAGGTCAACATTTAGTGCAGCCCTTGATGGCTCTGGGCCACCCATATTCCCCTAAACCCAATAGATACACCCATAAACACAGCTTAGATTTCCCTGGGGAGAAATCTTTTTTTCACCAGAACATCATGAACAGCTACTTGATGACACGAGCTCTCCTAGCTTCCCTGGCTAACACCACTAAGTTGTGCCCATTTCCCACTGCGCGGGGCCCTAGTCCCACCCTTTCCCCCTTCTCCAGTCCCCTCACCTCCCTCCTGCCCAGTAAAACTGAGATGTCCCAACCCTCAGCCTCAACCCATGTTTTGGTTGATGAGATGAACCATCTCTCCCTATTACTCTATCATGAACCAGAAGTTCAGCCACTTAGGCATCCAGGGTAACTTTTCAGCATCCCTGAGTCCAAGAAAAAGCATCTGCCTCCTTCCACTCAGTGACAGGAGTCTCAAATACATGCAAAAATTATCCTCTGGAAGTGCCCACATCTTCGCATTGACAAGAGCAGGCTACGTGCCATGCTTCTGGATTCCTGAAGCTCGAGGAAGTAGAACTCATCCTTTGATATGATTTGAAGCTGTTGCTCTAGATTAATTGTAAGGGCCCTGTCTATTGTTAATCTGTAAAAATGTCCAAGAAACCCGCAGTTTGTTCTTAAGATACCTTTTCCCATTTGAAAGCTCAATGTTATTTTGATCTTTTATATCCAAGTATGCATAAATCAATGTCATTGGTGCCTAAGCACATAACTTTTGCCTTAGTAGAGTAAAATGGGTTTCTTTTAATAATTTAAAAATATTTAGTTTGATGGGTACTTCCTGTGCAGTGATAACTCCCCTGATCTATTATGTAAGTCATCCAAATGAGTTCCTTTGTTATAGGCCTACATAGAGAGTATTTTTTTTTTTAAATAAGATTCATATGAATTTTGATTTGTGCCCCATCTGTCTCTGGTGACAATCCACAGACAGATATTTATATTTGGAAAATAGGTTGAGCTGTCTAGTGAATATTTCATGGCACCCACAAGATGACTGCTTCTAAAAGTCATTGGCATTGGTAGTCACTGAGTATACCATTTTTTTTTTTGTGAGAGACAGATGAGTAAATCGTTCTCAATAAAGCTGAGAGAAATTTAAAACCGAAACTTGGAAGGAAAATAGCTTTTACAAGGATGAATCTGAGCCAGTATGAAGGGATATATTATCTTTGCAGAATCTTTTGGATCACCTATTCCAGCTAGGGATCCCCTAATATTTTTGAAGTCATTTTATATTTTTTTCTGAGTGTGTCGTATTTCAGAGAACTGGGCAAATGGAACAGCTGAGGGTGTGTCTTTCAAAAAAGAACTTGCAGAACAGGACACACTGACAATGTGTGTAATGCATGGCTGGACATCAACCAATTAAAGGGACAACTCTTTCCTACACCTCTAGAAATGAAGTGCAAATTAAATAGCCCTTGTTCAGATAAATGACACTGATAATGCTCTTCTAGGCAGCATTCAAATAAATTAATATTGAGCAAGAAACTCATTGAGCTTCTTCCAGTTGACACACATCTTCTACCAGGATCACAATTCCATGTAATATCCACATTACATATGGCTGATATTTGCCTTTACAAAACATAAATAATATACAACAAAAAATAAATATTTTTAAATAGGCATCTGTTAGTCCTTGCAGCCATGAAGATAGGAGCTTGCAAAATACTGAATGATTCCACAAAGGTCAGGAGCTCCTTTTTTTTTCTCTATCTTGTGATAGAAGAACAAGGAGATACCCGAGGAAATAAAAAAGGTAGTAACTGTCAGACTGATAAAAGGCAAAATTTGTATATTTGCTGACCTCAGCAAAACTGAGGCAAAAAAGGATTCGGAAAGGCATTAGTCACATCTAGGAATAATACAAATATTCACTGTCACATTATTCATGGGATGACTTTCTAAAGAAAATCTTTGTTCCTGTTTTAGGTCCTAAGCAACTTCCTGCTTGCTTGGGTTAGAAAGAAACTTCCCTCAAAGGCAAGAGATTGTGTATTTATCTGTTTTTATAAGTGTTGTAACTTTCAGTGAAGACTCTGATGCTGCCTGCTGTTGGACACCACAAAATAATGCTGATTGATTGCTTTGAAACAAATATGAAAATATTTGGAGTGGGGTCTTTCCAGTGCTTAATCTATACACCTCTGTGTCTGAGGCAGATCTGTAATCATCCTTGACAAAGGTTTCACTGGAAAAAAAAAAGCGACTGATTTGACGCATGTTTATTGAACACATTTAGGCGTGACCAGGCTCTCATTCTGGATTCTGCAGTAGATGGGCCATTGGTAGGTGTTAATGGTAAGTGTTAATATGCCAACATGCAAGAAATGTTTTCTCCAGCTCTTTGAATCCAGAATCACAGTTGACACCACTGTCAGAAATGGCAGGAGAGGACCTTGATGGGCCAATGAGATTCTCAGCTCCATGTCTATTTAGTTTTTTACAGCTGGTGAAGACAGCCTGAAAGAAAAATCTGTGGGAGGTTTATTTTGTCACTGACTGTGTTGTGTCTGTTTCTTCAGAAAAATGGAAAACTTCAGTTTGCAGCATCTTCCACTAGAAGTATCTTAATGCCAGAGTTTGAACAACATGGAAACACTCTACTGGGATCCTTATTCATATTCTCATCTGTGACTCTCTGCTTGCAGTTTCTAGCTACATGAACACTTACATTTTTCATGTATTACTCAGACTTTATACCTTATGAATATGAACAAGAAATTGGCAAACACTCACATCTCTTAAGATAAAATTCAAAAGTTCCCTTAAAGAAAAAAACCTGCATTCCATCTTTAAATCTAAAATTTCCTTTATGTACTTCCAACAGACTATTTATTTTACTGTCATATATATAGCAAGTGAAGCAGAAAAGATCCCCTAGCTAGGAAGTGGTGGTAAACTTTCGGAGGTACGAAAGCGTATTGAAACACACGTTATTGAAGTAAGATTGAAAAACTAGTTTACGCCTTCAATCCCACAGTAGTACACGCTTGTACAGACTCATACTAGCCATGAGGGTATAGGGTATTAATGAGGCAATGAGCATCTTGCGTTGAGAGACGTAGCAAAGCTAAGCTGTTAGTCACCTCCAGTTGCTTCCAGCACCTATGGGCTATATGACATCCAAACTGGGGTCCTTGCAGGAAGAATTCCACACCTCAGAATAGGGTCTGAGATGTGCAGAAGATTGAGGAGGAAACCTTTTAAGAAAGACAATAAAGGAAAGCTAAGGTGCACCTTAAATCTTACTGCTTCCTAAGATTTAGGTGTGGTTTCATTCACGATTCACAGCTCTCGAACTCTTAGTTGCGAAGATCACTTTTTTCCTCTGCCATATTCAAGGAGGATAGACCTTTGTAGCCTATAGTGAAAGACTTGACTGACTTATCCTGCTAAGAGTTTAAAAAGCAGTTCCCACATTACAGCCTGGCAGGAGGGTCAGACAGAGGAACAGCCCACATGTAAATCCACCCGGGCTCAGCTGGAGGGTAGATGACAAACTCTCCAGCGCTGTCAAAGGAGGTGCACTTCTACTTGTGATCAGAGGCAAAAGTCCAGTGCCATGTTAATGCCAGGTAATTCTGAGGTTTTATGGTTTAATCAAAGGTGTCAGGGTGACAGAGAAGGACCCCAGTCTCTGACCTGATCCCACCCTTCCTTTCACACAACTGGTCCTGGCAGAGAGACCCCTACCGTTAAAGAAGCCTTAAAGGTGCCGACTGAGATAAATACCTTACTGGCACTGCCTTCCTAAAAATTCAAGGGTCTGGCTCTGGCTGTCCCTGATGATTGTTCAGAGATTAAGTAACAGTGATCTACAAGGTCAAGGGGGGAAGAAAAAGGTCACCTAGAAATCTAAGTGACAGTGCTGAGCATGGGCTCTGCTGTGCAGCGTACCGAGCGCCCATGCACAGACCCACGCAGGAACGCAATCACAGCTGCGCACTCTCCACTTCTGGACTTCTCAGGTAGGCTAGGTGAAGTGTACAAATAAAGCTGTAGGCAGCAAATGCCTTACGTTTTTATTAAAATCTTCTACATGGTAGAATCATAAATGTATCTCCCTTTTACACACATGAGCAGGGGCTCGGGGAGAGGGGTGCTTTCTCTCAAGGCTTTCAGATTAACAAAGGATGTGTCTGGAGCATAGTCAGTGAATGATAAAAACTGAAAGGAGAGACACATTCGCTCATTGGCTGGGAAATTATCAAACATGTAGAGCCTAGGGGCTATCTTCAGATGCATGAGCAGCTCCCATTGAAGACAAGGGAAATGGTGTGTCTATGCCTGCGAAGAGAAGTTGATCCTGGCCTTAGGTACTTTTGAAGGAAGCATTTTCTTGCCTCTCTCAAAAAAACCCAAAAAAGGTACTTGATTCCTCTTTCAAAAGCAAAAAATAAACATCATAAAACATGTTATTACAGACAGCCTTGGTGCGGTCTCCCCACCCTCTAGCCTTCCTCTCCCTATCTCCTTGTTATTTAAATAGAAAGTTAGATATATCGCACAACTTTAAAGTGACCTTATATGGTAATTTTGCTGCAACAGTAAAAAATGATCAGTTTCTCTGTCAGACAGCCAAACAACACTTCTGCAGTGCTTTTTGCGCCGACTTCCAATCTTATGAACATTTGGTCGAAAAGCATATTTCTGTTATAGTCCTCATCTCACCTACGATGTCTGAAGTTTACAACACTCTTTTTGAGTGAAAACCAGGCAAAAGCCATCCCTGATAAAAATAGCAACAAGGAGAAAATCCCAGTGAAGGAATTCAAGCCAATCTTTGCAGCATGTCAAGGCTAATATAGGCCCTGCCAGTTCAGAAGTAGGCGATGCATGCTTTACGCGCTTAGTACAGAAGCAAGGTGAATGAGAATAAATCGGCCAGTCACAAAATGCTCACAGAGGCCCGGCTGACGCCATGGTGCACTCAGCCATGCACCGTGACATAGGAAAATGCAGCCTTCCTCCATCACCGTCGTCCTGCTGACGTGATGGGAGGAGGAGGAGGGCAATGATTCCACTTTGTGGTGGGAAAGCAACCCAGAGCAAACCAAAGCGCTACAGCAGGCTACAAGTCCATTAAGGGAGAAAGTTAATTTTTTAAACTCAGATAATTCTCACCTTCATGAAAAGGACACCTTAGACACAAGACCTTCCTGCCGAGCAATCGCAGGCCTTCCCTTTTTGCATGCACCAGGGAAATTAGAGATAGTGAAGCTGTACCACAACCCTTGGTGTGCAGCCCAGCACAGCCAGCTTTTGTTCATGGACTTCATTTTCTCCCTAAAGAAAGGTCACACGTCAATTACTGTATACGGTGCACCTCATTGAGAGATTACTGAACACTATCAATGAGGCTATAATAGAAGTCTGCACTGCATCAGGAAAATCCAGCAGTTTGACTTAGCTGATGGATGCGTCATCCGTTCCCAATATCCTGGCTGCTATTAGAAATTAAAATCTCTCTTCCTTTAACTGCTTCAGACATGTCATCTGTTCTTGTGGGTGAATGTACCAGTAAATGTCAGTCTATAGACATATCACTGGGGGGGCGGGGGGTGTGAGAGAGAGTAATAAGCTAAATTGTTCATATCTGAGTGAGACACACAAATCTGAACATAGGCACATAAATAAATGGTTCAACAGTCAAAAAGACCACGCGCCTGTAATGCCTTTTGACATCGCAGGGAGCAGCACTTCCAAAATCTCAGAGCGGGGGGTGGGGGGTGGTGTCAACTGTTCAGGGGTGCAGCACAACTTGGTATGGGATTGTTGGCAGAAGGATTGAAAATGGCCCTGATTTTCTGTAGTAAGTGTTGGTAAATGGAGGTTGCTCTACTGTGTTTCGCAATATGCCCTCCTGCGCTCTTATGCCTTTGGATCCCTGTAAACTGCGGACGGTTTGGGGAGTTTGTCTGGCAGGGGGTACTGCCAGGACAGGTGGAAGAAATGAGTTAATGGCACAGAGACTGCTTGTCTGACTGACTGCTCTGCACAGGGTAGCTGGAGTGGGAAAAGCTGCGCCGATTTTCTCCTTAAACACGTGTTGCAAATGTGAGGAGGGTACATCAGGACTCCTGGGGCATTTTTAATGACATCAGAAGAGATTATTTAACCTCAAGAGGTTAACATTTAATAATTAGGTTAGAACCTGCTGTTATCAGACTTGTCAGTCTTCTACCACTAAAAGAAATTTTAAACATCTGTGGAGGCCACAGACTGGGGAAAAAAATTGTCATGCCTCAAACACTGGGCAAAAAAATGTATAAGGAAAACATTTGCAAAAGTATCCCGGGATCATTTACAATTGAAGTGTTTAAAAATGAAGGTTGATACCTAAAAACGAATGCCTAGTGAGATTAAAAAAAATCTATTGGAACTTTTATAGATGATTCAAGATACGGGTTTTAAATACCTAAAAGACTTTTTAAAGTCTAGTCTTAAGCTATTCACACTTCTTGAAGGTTTTTCGCCTTAAGCAGATAATAACTCCTTTTTCCCACCTAAATTCCCTCAAGTCCCTGGGTGTCTAAGGGAGGCTTAGTCTTCTATGTAACTAAGGTGCCTTTGAAAATTTGCAGAAATTGTTTTAGCTTTGACATCTGTTTGAAAGTGAAGGTTGTAAATTCATTATACACCAGCATTAAACTAACAGAAAGGAAAGCAGCAGCGTGCGCATCTGCTAGACAGGAAAGTGCTGTGGTAAGAGTGTTTGTACCGATATCTCCAGTCTACGTGCAGAATAGTCACCAGTAGATTAGGGGTTAAAATAGAAACTGAAGTATAAAAATCGCAGAGCAAGACGAGGAACCACTTGAAAATTTAAACACAGAAATAAAGCTCGCACCACAGCTCAGACCAAATTAAACCAGCCCTGCACAACATCTGGTCGGGAGATGGTGTGCTAGCAGCTGAGTGGCAGCATGTCTCCCGGGCTGACAGGTAGTCAAGAGAAGGTACGGCTCGGGCTGACTTGGAGGCTCTCCCACCCAGCCTAGCTAGCTGGGATACCTGCTCTGCTTCTCAGCCTGCGTTGCATGGCCCTGCTCTCAAACTAGGCAGCCCGCGAAGAGGGGCAGGGGAGGCTGGGAGGAAGGCTGCGAGGAGGTGGGGGAGAGGACTGCGGCAGGAGAGGACACAAAGGTGTAGGGTAAGGGGCGTGGGGATGAGTTGCAGCAGAGGAGGAGGTGGGTACAGGTGGAAATACAGGCGAAGGTGTGGGTGTGTAAAGGCGCAGAAAAGTGAGGTGTACAGCTGGTATGCTGAAGTCTCACCTGTGGCTGAGCTGGGGAGCCCTGAAATAAACTGGTGAATTATGCTTAGACACCCACAGGCCAAAACGGGACGAGGTGTCCACCCTTCACACAACGCTGAGGCCAAGCTCCGCTACCTCCCAGGAGAGGACAGCAGCTGTTTGGGGACAGCGGTCAACAGCGTGGATCAATGGACCCGAGCACAGCCAGCAGCCATGGCAAGGTTAACGGGGGGGCGAACTGCATGGCGTGTACACCAGGAAAGATCAGATCCCCTCAAACGGCAGAGTCACAGTTGGCCACGTGGACCTGACGGCTTCACCGCTGAGACCTCCGAGAGAGGGAGAGTCCAGGCACCTAGCTCCGCTTTCCTCAAGCCCATGGAGCTGATGCGGCTAGCTACCCTTTCTCGAACCCTCCCCAGACCAACAGCTACCAAGACCGCTGAAAACATTTCAATTTTGAAATGCCACAATTGTATAAGAAAGAAAAATGCATTTAATTTACTTATTCTCTTTCTCAGTTCCACAGATCTCACTATCCTGAACGTCACCTTCAAAATCCTCAGCGGCTTATGAGAAACAGAGTTTGCTGTTTTCCGAGTGCCTCACGAAGCCAAAAAAAGGACAAGCTTACTTTAGGCCATTAAAAAAAGAAAAGAAACAGCAATGTAACTAGGGACTGCCAAGTCACTCTGTCCAGCCTCCCAGCTTTATGCTGGACTTCTTCCACGCTGCCTTGGATTACCTCCCTTTCTTCTCACCTTGTGAAGATTCCAGTCCTGCACAGATATCCACGTATGTCTCTGAAACTTCTAGCCCATGCTTTGGTCTGTCAGTGCGATTTAAGTTGTAGTCTTCTTACGTTGGGACTCCACTGTTGCTAACTCTCCCATGCTTAACTAGCTCACATAGCAGGGTTCAGCACATGTGCAAGAGTTTGCAAGACTGACTATTTGCTTGAGAGCACTTATAAAGAGACATTATATGAGGGCTATAAATATTTGGAAAGTGGCCAAGAACAAGTTTTGAAACTATAAAAGTAACATTGGGGGTGAAATTACAACTTCCATCGTCAAAAAAGCAGTGCTTTATTACAATTTAGGAGTATTTTTTTTTTTCCTCCCTAGAAATTAATGAAATATTTGAAGAAAAATACTGCAGGAAGTTTTTTTTAACACAGCCTCTGCTTTCTCCTGGAAACAATCATTGCCGCCTTTGTTTCAGACACTGAAAGAACCAAGGTATACCAGAATACTAGAAGAGTCTTAGCTATGCACAAGCATAATCTAGAAGTATTATGCTTGTGGCTTAAAAGATCATTCTTTTTAAATGCCTTTTTTTTTTTTTTTTTTTTAATAAATACACAGCCAGTGTATAAAAATACCAGAAAAATCAGAATGTTCCTGGCAAATCAGCTTTGTGATGCCTTCTCCATCAAGGTTACTTATTCAAAATCATGCAGAAACTGATTCAACACAGAACATGCTCCAAGTCATACAATGTCTCTGCTTGTCTAGATGCAACAAATTACAACATCTGACAAAAAGTACATAAAAGGAACTTACAAAAGAGATTGTAGGAAGGAATGATTCACAGAAAACAGCATATTTTAATGACAGGCGAAGGGCAAACAAAGTGTCTATCATTATAAAAAGGGGAGGAAGGCAAATTACTGAAGAAAGAAGCCAACAACCTAGCTGTAAATACATGGAAGAAAATGAGAAGATGAGCCAACAGCCAGCAAAGATTTGTTAGAGACAAACTGTATCAAACAACTCATTCATTTCAGGAAGATGATAGCATAGATTCCCTTTGTGGTTAGGGAAAAGTATACACATCATATAACTTAATTTTAACAAAGTTTTTCTGTGGTGTATCACAGGAAGACCACGTGAGCAAGCTAGGGGAGTACAGAATGGATGAAACACTTACAGGGGAGTTATAAAGCTGGTTGGAAAGCTGTATTTGGAGAGAAGACATGAGTGTTTTGCAGACAAGTTATGTGGTGATTCTGGAGTTTTACAAGTGTTTGTCCATGATCCAGTGATACTTAATATTTTCATTAATGACCTCAGCGTTGGATAAAAGGAGGATGCTTTATTAAAATTTGATGATGATGACCAAGCTAAGCGGACCTGCAAGTGTGTCAGAAGACAGGATAAATCTAGAATGATCTGGGTGGGTGCTAGAACTGGGGTAATAAAAAGAGACTAATTCAGCAGGTACAAGTGGAAGGTACATAGACAGGAATCATCACCATGAATAAACTCATGCTCAAAAACAACTGTGGAGGTAGCATTTCTACAGACCAGATCTGGGGATCTTAATGAATTACAAGCTCAACAAAAGCCAGCAATTTCATGCTGTTTTGGAAAAGGCAAATGCTGTGTCAGAAGGTATGAGTAGGAATAAGTGAATAGACTTTGACCTCTATTCAGAACTCTGTAAAGCTTCAGCTGAATATTTGAACATCTGTCTAGCTTTGGGCAGAACACCTCAAGAAATGTAGAGATCAATAGAAAAGAATCCAGCAGAGTTCATGAAGAAATACAGAAAAACACAATCTCTGGCAGCAGATTGAATGAGTTCCGATTGTAGCAGAAAACAAAAGCATAGCTGGCTCTCCAAAGCCCACAGTAAGGCAGACAAGCAGTGACAGGCTAACATTATAACCAGAAAGATTCAGGTTAGCTGTAATGAGAAAACTTGTTAAAACTGAGATTACTGAAGTGACAGAATAGATTTCCTGGTGATGACTTTCGTTGGAGGTCTTTAAGGACAGGTTAGGCAATACCTGTGATGGAGGAGATAAATACCACTGATCTTCCCTCCAGGACAAGGAGACGATTTCTTCAGGGGGTGTAGAGGCAAAGATAATAATTTCTTCTCTAAAGTGCTTTTATAAAGCTTCTATAAAGAATCGAGTTTGAAATTGTTACTGGTGGTTTACTCCTGCAAGAGTGATCAAAATGTCCATTTGGGAGCTGGATCCTCATTTTAACTGGGACTGTGAAGTGAAAGATTCTCTCGTGTACCAAGACCTCCAGACAAAGCCACGGGATTTTGGTGAGCTTGCAAGATCAGGTTGCACTGGCTTTGCTAATACTCACCAGAAACTGCTATCTTTGTAAGAGCTTTTGTTGGAATTGCACATAAACAGATCTGTTACCTTGCTCAGTCCAAGATTACGACCTTGGCTGAAATGATGTTTGCTTGAATCCATTACTAGAAAAGTATATTCCAAGAAAGAATTGAATGCAGCAATGGCCTCAAAGCAGAGAAGGAGCCAATATCAGGATCACTTTCTTATTCTGGAAATTCTGTCAAAAAATTGAGAGCTTTCAATCATGCAGATAAAGTATCAAAACCCAAGAAAGGTTGAGACAAAATCAGCAGACCTGTATCGGGAAGAACTTATTATGGAATAAATTCAGTACCAGACTTGATATATTACGATTTAGTGACATGCCTCTCTATACTGAAGTATGGCTAGAAGTGCCAGACCTGAAGGATGCTGTGCACCTGAACCAAGCACACTCAGCATTTCAGTGACGTGGGCTGAGAAGCTGAGCGAACATCAACCAGCCAAACTTGCAAAGAAAAGCTTGGACGGGAAGAGAGGGATCTGGCTCCATGCACTCCCTCCAAGAACTTGGTATAACTCTTCATGGTTAAGGGACTGGTATGAAAGTTAACTGGCACACAGGTAGGGCATTTATGTATAGAAGCTGTGAAGCCATGTGCTGAATGGTATATAAAATTGTGGTAACTATTAGCTGAGTGGTATGTGATAATAAAAAAAAGAATTTTTTGCTGTTGCAGATGACTCCAAAAGCTGGATTTTTTTAACATCAAAGACCTGATAAAGCAAAAGACAAGAAGGATAGTTGTGGCAGCAGACAGGATGAAGCTGGGGTGTTGAGTCACTGAAATTACAGAGAGGAAACATTATTGACTCTCTCTCCCTGATTATGTAGGACTTCTTCCTTATGGTACAGCCCCCAGTGCATTGCCAAAACTTGTTTAAAATAATTCAGTCACTTCTCATGGGATGCAACTCTGCTAACTAATCATTTGGATTTCTTTTTTCCCTGATTCTTCTACCCACAATTTTACATCCCACTGTACTAGCCCTTGGATGACCTGCATACAAATTCCTTTCCGTAAATAGAACTTGCACCTTTCAAAAAACCCATACGTTGTTGTCACATCAGCCTCCAATTTCATTCTGGGTTGGTCAAATTACAACATAATGTTAATATTTATTTCTGGTAATTCCTTTTCATAAATTGGTCCCTCCTGCGCCTTAAACACATCTGCTACTTTTCTCTGAATGTCTTCCAACTTATCAATATCTTTCTAGAATTGAAGGACCTAGGATTATATCCAGTGGTTTAGGTGACTCATTACTTCAGAAGCATTTTGCATTATTAAGTCCTGTAAGTAATTGCAAAGAATTTAGTAAGCTAAATTCCAGTAACCCTGAGCCATAAGTTGTTGGTGGTCTGTTCTGTGTGGCATGACTAACAACATTCTGTGCCTCATGTGGGTCGTCACCGGGAAAAAGAACCCCCTCATGCTCAAAGCAGACTGGACCTGCTTCATGGCCTTCTGCAGCTGTTTTGGCTTGTGAAGATGATGGATGCTTCACCGATGTTTTCTAGTCCAGTCTGTCTAATGTTTAAATTAGGTAATGACCAGATATACTGGTGAAATTCACCTCTGTGCAGATAATCTGCACAATGCTTAAGTTTCCCTTTGAGACCTGTTTTGAGGTCGGAGATGTTCTCAGAATAGTTTGCAGACTTTACACTGACCATATGTTTACCCTTAATAGTTACAAAAGTTAGTCACTTCCATATAAGTGGACCACAACATATATGAAAGTTCAATTTTTAATTCAGGTTTATGCTTTTCCTTTTCTCCCCTCTTTGCAGCAGAACTCCTCCCGGCCTGGCTCTGGGACCTGTGCTTGGTGGAGCACTTCTGCTTATATACTTCCCTTGGTTAGTCAGTCTCCCCCAGCATTTATGTTGCTGCCTGTTTCATCTGCTGGTGGTTCTGCCCAAGTTTCTTATTAAGCATAGGTAGATACAGAGCATCGGCATACAGCAGCTCTACCTTTAGATGTATGAATGAGCCATGCCAAGGCTTCAGCTAACACCGTTCCCATCTTTCTCAACCTGATCAAGGATGAAGCAGTCCCCTACTTCACACCCAACTCTAAAACTGTTGCCAGCAGAGTTATCTCCTTGTAGGGTTTTATTTTCAAGGAAGCTGTGATCAAGCTACATTTATATAGCTACTTTGCGTGTTGCTTTTCCTTGCTGACAGTCAAATTTTGAATTCCTAGAAAGAGGGGAGTTCCCCACACCACCACATGGACACACACCATCAAATGGTAATTTGTAAATGCACCTATTCCGTTCTCTCTTGAAGTTGTACTTTGCATACTGCTTGTGATTTTTCCCTTTCTTCCCAGGAACAAAAATTAGGGTAAGCCACAAACCTGCTAACTCTTATGTGGATAAGTGGCCCAGTCAAAACCAAAGGTACTACCTGGGAGAGCTGGAGGACTCTCCTATGGGACTGTAAGAGCAGGCCTTCTGCTGCCTAAGAATCTGTAAAGCAGATTTAGTTGCTGTAAAAAAATGGCTGGACTGTTATGACCTGCTGTGCTCAGGTTCTTCCCATCACTGTTGATATAACTTAGCTTGGAATCTGAGTCTCTAATAAAACATTTGAGTGTTTTATTTTGCGTTTTATTTTGTTGTGTTTTTTTTTTTTTTTTTTTTTTTTTTAATGCACATCAAAGTCACTCATAATTCCCAGAATTTTCTACACTGAACTGTTTGCTTAAGCAAAGACTCTAGTGATGGTGCGAATTATTTATTTATACAGTCTACTTTTAAGTTGGGGCCAACATTAATTTGGCTGGGTCACTGGCATTGTGGATTTAATTGCCATGTAAATAGCTATAGAGCCTATGTCTTTAATTAGTGTGCTAAATTCTACACAATTTATGAATAAAATATACTCATTTTGACATTTTAAACCAGTTATTTTATTAATGAAGAATTTATCAGTGTTATGCCAATTCCCTTGCCTTTTGTTAATTATATGCCTCTCTTGCATTTTCTGATATGTTAATTTTGTTTGGTATAAATATTTGTCCTCATTAAGATGAATACATTGTCAATGTTGACTCATTCTTTTCCCCCAACAGATAACTTAAATGTGATTTCCTTTTTTGATCTTGTGGTTCTTACTGATTTATAAGAATCGTCTAGCTCCATCTTCCACTAAGTCCTCTTCAGCAAGGTCTAAAGCGTCACCCAAGGAATGGCCTAGCTTTCTCTACGTGGTACGCACACCATGGCGAAAGGGATATAAGGTAGGATTTAGCTAGCTGTGTTTCTCACGAGAGGGAATAAAGAGCCAGGTTTTGCTAACACAGCACTGTCCCTTCTGTGAACTTCTGCGGCTAGATTGGTAATTCACACATGATGCATGCTGAGAGGCCGAAAGTATGCAGATAAGGAATGAGGGGCATGATCAGAAGGAGGCTGTGGCACCAGAGTGCTTCCAGGGCAATGGGAAAGCCACGAACTTGTGTAGGAATAGCTATGTCCCTCTGAAAAACAAGGGCTTTTTTAACCTCACATTCCTAGCTAGGGTAATTCTGACTCCCTTTTCCTCTCAAAGAATAGGAGAGCAAACAACCAAATAAAATTGACATACAACCACGAGTCCCTTTTGACACACAGCTTGCTTATTTTTGCTTGCACATGAGCTGATAATGTGCCAAGACCACCAGGGAGGTACAGGGAATGTCCTGACTGGGGAAGGAGGGAGCGGAGGGGGGCAGGTGTGAAACGTTCAGAGAAGGCAACAGCAAGTCTGCCTCCGTGAAACGGGACGGGTGGGAATGGCAGCTACAGAGAGTTGTATTAAGAACCAGCTTCATCTGAAAAACGTGGAGTCCCCTGGTTTTGTTAGGCACCTACACAGTGGCTTGAAGTGAGAGCTGATAAGGCAGGCCAGGCCTTTAGCAGTTCGGACTGAATGCTGCAGATAACACTCGCTGATGAGAAGGAGCCAAAATATTGACCCCGGCATGATTTGGGAACCTAGAGCTCAAGAAAACAGAGAAGCAAAGTACTGCTTGAAAGCAACTTTACGGAAAATAGTAGCTATGTGATGACTGAATCAATTAACTTAAGCACACAAAGTAAAAAATAATGGAGCACAGAGATGAGAAAGAACGATGTATCTTGCATAATTTTTATAAACAACAGAAAAGCCTCTTCACACTGAAATTGTATAACCTTTAAGATGCTAGGAAACACTGACGGGTGAGCACTTAGAAATAAATATTGCTCAGGTTTCAGATATTATGTTGCAAAGGAGTCGGGCTTTCACGGTAGCTGAGGGTAGGAAAGCTGGTGCGAGGAGGAGCTCAATGCTGAACGAGCAGCACCTTACAGCAGAATCTTTTTTTTATGAGCCAGTCACATATAAAACCCACATTAATAATGACATGAAAATCAGTTCTTAGTTTATTACACTGCTCTGGACAGACTCTATCAAATATTAAGCCAGATTAAGCTGAGGTTGCCTGATCTTGTACCTCTTGGCCTCTTATAGCTGTTAAGAAGAGTTTGGTGCTTCCACCACTGCTTGTCAGAACATGCAAGCTTTCTGTTTAATTATGCCTTACCTGTTACAGCTTCTAACCTATGCTAGGTCACAAAAAGATGTCAGGAGAAGACAAATCAAAGGAAGCAGTCACAGCTTAGAGTTAAAACATAACAACAGCCACACCGCTAAGGAGGCAAACAAGTCTGTGGATGCCAAATTTGACGTGGTTCCAAGGACGTGGATGAGATAAGCCACTGGAGAGTAGATCTACCGAGAGTTACTAGGGAAACCATATCAGGGTCAGGAAACCCCCTGAGCTGAGTACAGTTGGAAGCTGGTACAATGCTCAGGGAGTATCACGCTTACTTGTCCAGTTCTCTTTCTTCTTTTTGCAGGTACATACGTCTCCTGCAGCACACAGGACAGGTCTGGGTGGATGTTGCTCTGGGTTACCGCAGCCAATGCTCTTAACTCTGAGTGGTGATCTCCTTTGATTTGTCTTCCCTTGACTTCCCTTTCTGGCCTAACTTAGACTAAGAAGCCTTAATACAGAAAGTGTAACTTGTGAAGTACAGCTTGTAGGCGCGCAATGGACTGCTGGAGGGACTAAAAAGTCTTAGCATTATCATGTCCACTCTGTCACTCCCTCTCTGCACCTCCTTTCATTACAAACTGTCTTTTTTGCTCTGTATTTGCATGGCACCTGGGATAACGAAGACTTGCTCTGCCGCACACGGCTCCCAGGGAGCAGGGAAGGGAGGAACGGGTGGCCTGACCCTGGCTCAGGGAAGCTCCGCTCACGCCAGAAGTGGTGTGCGGGGCACGTACGGCAGGAGCCACCAAGCCAAGGTCACCCCACCGGTTGTCCTGTGTCCTTCATGGCTGATGCACTACAGCACTTGCAGCAACTCTGCCACTTGGGTGAGTTAAGATAACATGTCCAGAATATCATAGCATCTCCCGGGGAGAGGGTGAGGCTCATCCTGATGAAATGGGCATGGTGAAATGAAAATACGCTGAACTGGAAGAGATATCTCGCTACTTGGAATGAGCTGTAAGCTGTAAGCGACATCTGTCTGTGAGCAATGAGGACGCCAATATGGTTTAGATGGGAATGGCCCCGGGGTTGGACTGAGATGCATCACATGGACCGGTCCTCCCACACATGGTCACTGCCTATCCACGGACAGCAGCTCAACTTAGCAGGTTGGATGTGTATTTGTTTTAGAGATGAGGCGCTTTTAATAGGGACGAGCTTTTAATCAACAGTTGCACTAAAAGTCTGGAGACTATGTGTATATGGATATGTGTGGGTATGCATTTGCACAGTGCTTCACCAACGCAGTGGCCATTTTGACATGTGGAAATGCATATATATATTTTGCCTTGGATCACCTCTTTAAATCTGAACTTCAGAATCCTCACAGGCTCTGTACTGTTGTCCAGGCTATGTGAAAATGGTTTTTTTCCGTTCCTACATTTTTTCCCCCACAGATTTGCTATAAGTAAACTTAAATGGTCAGGTTTGTGTATCTCCTGAGATAAGATTATATGTCAAAGGACAGATGGAGAATCTGGGCCTGCACAGAGATGAGATCCTGCCTGCCATAAGTCACCTAGGAACACAGAGAGGAACAGGAACACACCCTTCTGACTCCTGAGATCTTTAGCACGTGGATTACTTTCCATTGCAGACAAATTTCAGGTCATCAGGCTTATTTCAGTTGCAGTTAAAACTACGATTTGAACACAGATTTAAAAGTAATCCGAGAGTAATCCACTGAGCTCCTTGTTGAGCCATGTCCACCTGTTTCTATTATTTTAATTTTGCCATTTGTGGACTGTGACTACATTCACATTTTCCTTTCTACTTCAGTTGTTTATTTTTCTACTATGGTGTTAATTTAGCTTTTTTTTTTTTTTTTTTTTTTTTTTAGGTGCAAATGCTTGCAGGCTTCCTCTGAAATTATTTGATCGTACACATTTGTAGAGTGCTTTAACATCATCTGCTACTTACTTTTCTAACATGCATTTTAGACAACATTGTGATTTGTTTGAACATTAAATTTGTTTGTGGATGGAAGCCAGCATACTGCTTTCAAATCATAGATCTGCACTCAATTGTGTAACATTTGGATCAGGAACATTTAGGATTAAATATGTTTTCTAAATGTTTTGAGAAAGCTTTTCTCAACAGGAGCTTTGCTGCAGCATTCACACTTTTCAGGTAACTGATCTCAATGCTCACTGCCTCTGAACAGCAGGACTTTGAAGACTTCAGCCAGGAGGTGACTTGATTAGTCAATCTTGTTTTTTTTCTTTGTTTCCTTTCACCTCCTCTCTTTTATTACGTTTGAAAATTAAAACAAACTTTGCCAACAGCAAATTTGTTTGTATGTTTCCCTTTGTTTGCACTGAGATTTATATATTTGCATACGATTGCCATTCCTTCTTACACTGAAATCAATTCTGCTTTAGTGTCACTACAGTCTAAGTAAAGGATATCCTGCTGCAATTTCAACACAGTAAAGGCTGATTGAAGTGTCAATGATTTCAGCTGTGTTTTGTATTACAAAGTTAAACATGTTCTTCTCCATTTAAGCAAAACAATCCCAAGAAATAGAGATGGCAGGATAAAGGGCAATAGTCAAAGATGTGAGGTCTTTAGTGAAGCTTACTGCAATAGGAAAAAGAACCTGATTATATGGCTGTTCTTCTCTTTCATTTATGTATTTTTTAAATTTAAGTGAATGATGTCGTGGTACAAAGAAATTTCTTTACATCGTATTCTGTTCCCCAGGTATTCCTGCAGTTGGTCATGAAACTTGATTTATGAGGACAGAGAGGAGCCACACACAGGTATACAGAGAATGATGCTCTAGGAAATTATAAGAACCCACATTATAGGAAGTCCATTAGCTTTCACTTTTTAAATAATTAAACAGCACACTCATTCACCTTATCTCAAGAAGTAAAAACGGAGCTTTTGCAAAGGGCAGCCTCTTTTACTTGAGAAAATATGATGCTTCTGCATACAAAAACCAGAATGCAGTTTGAAATGTGCAGCAGAACTGTAGAAATCAATCAAATTTCATTCCAAATGCACATTAAAAACTAGAACTTTTCATTACACAGACAGTCAATATTTATGCAAGTCAACATGAAGTGATAACTCTACAGTTATTTGTGGATCAACATCACTCATCAGTAGAGCTCATCAGACATTTTGCAATACAACAAGTTTTCTTTAAAGGGAAAAAGTGTTGTTCCTTGAAAGTAAAATATTTGCAGAAATAACTTACTTTCACTGAGCTGATGAGTGGTTTGAAAGCCAGTTATCCTAGGGCTGTGCCCGATCATACCGATTCAGCCAAAGCTTTCAGTAACTCTGCTTTTTGGCTTTGTGGAAGGAATTCTGGAAGCCTAGAAAACTTCAGTCACATCTCAGATTTCCAGGTCACTTAGCCACCTTACTTTATGCTGGGGGCGTTCCAGTCTGTTCTTTAATCTTTCAGGATGGCCAAGGTAACAACACAAGTAAAGAAATGATTATTTAGTTTCGTAATTAATAATTCCAGGGTGAGATATTTTGGGTTTCTTCTTCATCCAGCAGTTGTAAATATTTCAATTTTCATTCCAGAATAAGCACAAACGTTCTGCTATCTCAGAACTTCCTAGAACATTGGGAATTCAGAATTCTGAGCTGGTCTAATCACAATAATTTAGAATTTCTATTTTTTTTTTTTCTGGAAATGTTTGTAAAACTTTTGAAATGTCCTTAGTTGTGTTGATTAGTCTGAAAATTCAGACCAAACCCACGAGGTTTTATGTATTTTCAGATGTCCTTTACTAGGCTTCTGTCTGCATTTTTTAGTTATCCAATAAGGAGGAAGAAATAACAGGATGTGATTTAGATCTCTGTACTGTCTCAAAAATATTAGCAAGTGGTGACTAATCAAAACCAGCAATGCACGGACTGATATTTCTTTGCATAAATTATTTTCAAATACATGTTATACTAGTGGAGCATGAAATATAAATTACAAGAAAATGGGTAATTTCCTGGCTGGGTAACTAATAGAGACTACTAATTTGACCAGCTCTAGGAAAATTGATCAGCTACAAATACTGATCTTTACGCATAGGGCTACACATTCTGAGCATTTAAAGACATAGGGAGACTCAGCTTCAGGAAAGTACTTCCCAAGTCCTAAATGCACAACACTGAACAGTCAGCCAGATACTTTATGGGTTTATTTCCCTTTCTCAAGTACGAATGACTGCCAGAGGTAGTGTACAAAACTAAATGGGCAATAATTCCCTCTCTTACTGCTAGCGAGAGGTTGATGAAAAAGGTATACTGCAACCACCATTAGTAGTGATCAGCTGTAATCAATTGTACAGGTCTCAAACATCAGATCTATTGGGTGTTCTTGAGTGCCCTTTGCTTACAACTAAGACTAGTAGAGTACTCCTGCAACACCAGTCTTCGGCGTTCAACACAAAGAATGAACTTCAAAGCTCTTATGGTTGCTATTCAAGTTTCTTGTGTCAGAAATTACACGTACGTGGGGAGACCATGTCCCAAACAATTCTGATGGTTCATCTCTCCCACCGGTCAAGAAGATCTCCCTATTCTACCTGCTAACCAGCTTCACCAGCCCCTGGCTATTTTTCATTGCTTTGTTTTTCATTGCCATCCTTATGACAGTGCACTTAACAGCTGTGACCAAAACCTGAGTACCCAATCCCTACTAAAATTAATACTGAAAAAAACGAGGTGCATGAAAGCAAGAAGAGTCTTTTTTGATCCTTTCTGGTACATTTATAAATGACAATTCTTTTATTCAAGTGATTTAATAAAGACAAAAAGTGTCTTAAAAGTGCTAGGTCTAGGAGAATTTTAAGAAGGCAATACCTAGGAAGTCTCTGAAGATAAACATAGCTGCAGAACGTCCTGCCTATAGCTGTCTGTCATCTGTTTCAACCTGCGGCTCTAGCCACAAGGGGCAAGGCCCTGATGCTTCAGTGTCCAGTCGGAGACTCCTTAAAATCCTTACTGATAGAGCCCCAGTTTTGGAAAGTGTTAAGAAGCTACCAGCCTTCTGAAAACGTCTCCTCAAAGATATTGTTAAACTGCCAAAGCCCGTGACCTCCAAAATCACTTATCGGATATTTGCACTAATTGTGGCCTACAAACAGCCTTCGGACTGTGCTCACTAAAAGTCATTGTATTGCAAAGACTGAACAAATAAAGAAGCCAGTTTATACTAAGTTATAGCTTTGTTTCTCATTGGTGGACTGAGAGGTAGAGGGTGGAGAAGCTATCTATGCATTTAGCAATATATGACCATGAAACATTATCACTCCTCTCTAAAAATACATCTCAATTCCAGAACAATTTAGATATTTTAACAGGGAAAGAAAAGATTGGCAATCAGAGGTCAACATTTCACAGGTCAGATTTCACATGTTTCTGGGTCTTAGTTTTGTAACAGGCTTCATCTCAGTGCTTCATTTAAAAAATTCTGTCGTTTAACTGAACTCAGTGGGACTGCTCATATGCATAAAATTAAGCATGTCCTGAAAATGAGCTGGGGCCAGGTTTCTCTACCTTACCATATTTTGTTCAAAATAGACACCCAGAGACACTTGCAAATGTGCACAAGCAGGGTTCAGTGGTAATTTTTATACATCTGTCTTTTCTCATTGAATTGTGTGGAAAAAAAAATGCAAGTAATGTACTCAAGACGAACTTTTGTGCAACATTGTAAGGTGTCATTCCTATGCCTCACGTTTGCTTTGGAGCACAAATGGAGAAATGCAGGACCTGCAGCATGGGTAGGCAGCCCTTACCACTTCTGGGAGTGGGGTTTTTCACTCCGCAACCTATTGCAGGGCTGAATGAAACACAGGGCCCATCTCTGATCACAGCCAAAGGTACCGCTTTCTAATCTGCTACATCTGCAGTTGCATCTGATATTACACAGGTGCTTTCTTTTATTACACTTTTCTATTACACTTTCTCACTGCAGAGAAAGACAAACCTACATGAAACTAAAAAAATGCAGCCTATTTTACCTAGATCCCAGATCAGGACACTTACAAGACAAAGTCAGCTAGATATCTTCAAACATCAATGCCTGTGACCTTTTTTTTTTATCCCCTGAGGGAAACCAGTACGTAGAAGAGCTTTAAAAGAAAACTGTAGGAGGCCTATGAAGAACCGCATACAGTATGTGTAACTTTTTCCCTGTAAATGAGTAGGGCAGAGCCTCTTCAAGGACCGTACCTTTCAATTTCAGCATCACTGCTAACAAAGATGATGGAGAACAAATTATGATCAAGACCTGCAGACTCTCCTTTTTTAATACAAAAATTTCCTATAAAAGCTTTCTCTACACAATACGTCCAAAGAAAACCCTGAAAATCCTCCCCTGCAGGAGTATATTGATAAGAACCAAAACCATGCCAGTTAAAAACCACCATTACAATGGGAAAGGAGTACAAATACCTATGCTTTTAGGGAATAATTACAAGACTCTATTTCTAGTTATAGGGTTATGCATGTGAGGCAAATACTGATTGGTGGTGCCAGCAGATCACTTTCATAACAAGGTACAGAATGCAAATGCTTTGTGGAAAACAGTAATTGATTCAGTACCCAGTTGGTTATATGCATATTGATATCAAGGTTGCCTGAGTAACCTTAAGACTAAGTACAATACAGAAAGTCATTTATTATCACAACTCCCCCAAATATATTACCTCATGCACACGTATCTTTTGAGACTCAGACCTGAACTGTGCTACCCAAAATGTCTATCTGGACTTGAAACAAGCAACAGACGCTCCTGGAGGCTCTAGGAGAGTCTGAGAGCTTAGCAGGTGGGAAGATGTGTAGCATGTTTCCCTCCACTGCTCTCCCCTTCATTTCAGTTCCCTTGGGATCCGGTGGCACTGGGGAATTCTGGCATTACCTAAGCAGAGGCACCAGTTCTGACAGATGCAAGGACATATTGCAGAGGGGGAAGCAATTTGTATGCAGTTACATTTACTGACTACAGCCCTCGGGTTGGAGGTGGTGACTGCTTTTTCACTGGACTTCTTTTCATGAGAAAGCTGTGGATTGACTGAGAGTAACACAGTCATACTCCTTGGAGATCAGAGGGGAAGCTGAGCCTAAGCTCTCAAAGATGTGAGCTTCTGGAGCTCAGGCTGAGCTCTGAACCTGGTGCTTGCTTGGCAGGCAGTTGTTTGGCTGGGTTCTGCCCGCATCTCATCAAATTCCTGTAAGAGCCAAAGCAAAATCCTGAAGCAATTTTGCGAGGCAAGTTCAGCGTGAGATATGAACTTGGTAGCTCAAGATTACCCCTGATTTTTGAAGCACTAGTCCTGAAGAGAAGATGCAATTCCCAAGGCCCTCATTGTGAAAAGTAGAAAGATGCTTACTCCAGGTTTAGAGTACAAATTGATTAGGAGTCCCTTAAAATGAAGTGCTTGACCTGAAACATCCAAACCCTCTTTATACTTTGCTCTCAAAAGCATTCTCCCACCTAATGCCTTCTACTGCAGCATTGCTGTTCACAGCAATCAGTATTCTGGGGCACAGGCTCTTCCCTTTCTTAATGCAAAGCCTTACTTACACTTCTTTTAGTAGGCTGCATGGTAATGAGGGTAGTTTGCAACCTTCACTGTCAGCGAGAAGTCCCGGGGTAGCTCTCCCTGATTCCTGGTTGGTGGGATGCACTGCACATGGCACCCTTTAATTGGGGAAAAAAAAGCCAAATGATACCTTGTCAGTGTGGAGTTAAACCGAATTAAGTTAACACAACAGATGCCTCGTATTTCATCCAAAGTTGGCATTCCTCAGGGATCATTTCTGCTGGCCTTTAACAGAGATTCAATGTAGTCGTCAACTTTGCTGTGCTTCAGAATCTGGAGGTTGAAAAGCTGAAGCAGCAGATGCATACGTACACAGCGCACACAGTTACACATGGTAGCAATTAGATGTGTAGTAGCAGCATACAGCTCAGCATGGTGTTTTAAGAGATGTGCCTACTGTTACTTAGATTACAGCATCACTGAGATTTAACAGGGGAGATCAGGGTGCCCCTGAATTAGTCACTGTACAAGCATCTCCAAGGGTTTAACCTCTGAGGAGATCAAAATGTCCAGTGCCCTCCGCAAGGTGACACACAATGTCAGGAAAGAGCTGGGAACAGAAACTGATTCTTTCTTGGAACGTTTCTGATGTAGCCAAAGGAATATACTGTGGATGTACATGGTGCTGTGAACATTTATACATAGCTGAGTACACATTTTTTGAACAAAGCTGGTCAGGAAATAGTTAATATTTTCAAAGAAAATTATTGCAATAAGTTAATGTCCTCCCAGAATTTAACCTCTTCATACATTTTCCCTGAGAAATGCTGAAGCTTCAGGCTATATGAATGTGAAACGTGCCTTAGTATGCACTAGGGAGAGGAATCCTACATTAGGTTCAGCTCCTGTCTCAACTATGTCTGATCGGTCCCCCAGTTTAAGGCTTGTTACTAGATTTGGAAGCCTGTTACGTCTCAGGAAACTTATACGTGTAACTTGTAGCTGCTTTCATAGTTTAAAAGCTGTCATTTCACCTTATGCACAAAGAAATGCTTTTCCTGTCTATGTCAAAGCGATCCACACAGCTCTCCCACGGAGTTTTGAAAGCGTCTTCTGGGTACAGCAGCGCAGCGTTTCTTCTAAGAGAGCAATTTACTCTGCCATTATATTGTCTGCAGGTATGCAGCTGTATTGTTTTACCGTGTTGATCTTGGAAGGAGCTGGAAAGCTCATAAACTGGAAAGCAATTGGTTTCCAGCCGAAGCTTTACTTCTTCCTAGCCCACTGTGCTCTCCAAGGGAATCTCTGTGGGATTTTGTTAAAGAGGAAAAGGAAGATGCAGTTGTGTTCAGAGCTGGGGCCAATGCAATATTACTCCAAATCGAGGGTTACATCCTGCTCTGTTTCTTACTCATTCCTTCTGTCAGCTCACATAGATCAGGAGCACACCTCATCCTGCGTCTACATCAGCTGCCCACAACTCCCACCGCCTGGTTCCACATTTCTCTCACCACAGGGAGCCTGCGCATTTACTGTGGCCGCAGCGATACTTCAAAGGCAAACACAGGCAACTCTTGAAACACGGATGGTGAACACATGCTGGACAGAAAAAACGCTTCCTGCGGAGGGGCAGAGTATCACGTAAGTGGTGCTAACTCACAGATCCAACATCCCAGACACTTTTCTCTCAGATGTACCACTGGCGACAATACCCTCAGTCTGTAATCAAGGCTCTCCAGTACCATTCATAAATGGGAAAAAGCACGCGAGACAAAGGCCCCAGGCTGCAAGAGAAAGAGAGGAGTTGGGGGGGGGGAAAGCCTGACTCTAAGAAACAGTGCAGAGCTGCTCTGCAAATGGAGTTGGCACGTATGTGAGCTGCTCGTAGCTTGCAGATACTGATGGGAGTGAAATGTGTGGAGTTCGTGGGGAATTTCTATTGAGCCCCATGCAGTTCCAGAGGCATTCCTCCTTAAATTTAAGGGAGTTAATTAGAATAATGTATGTGCCACTTCAGCGTGATGCCTGGTGATCACACTGTGGAGAAAGGAAAGAAAAGCTTGCTTGAGAGAAAATGCCATTATCTACCCAAAGCAAATACAAATCTGGAACTTGGTGTATACTTTTTCAGAGATGTTACAATCATCAGTCACATAGTGCATGGATCTGATCCACAATACCATGCACACAGTCAGCTGTTCAGCATGTTGCCCCGTTGCTAAGTATGAAGTCAGAAAATAAGTAGGCAGGTCACTTCCCGCCTCATTAACACGGGGGGGGGCGGGGGGGGGGGGGGGGGGGGAGGTCTGAAAAATAAGGTTGTGGAAACAGCCATGAAAGCTTGTTGGAAGCTAAACAATACCCAAGATCCACCCATGATTCCTTTCCTTTACCTTATTTCTTTTTTGTCTCTTTCAATGGCTTATTTTCAGTTGTTTCTAACTACCGGTGATTTCTGCCTCTCCTAACCTTTAAGAATCCCAAAGCAGGGAAACAATTTTCTCATTTACTCAAGCTGCAGGAGCCTTTTTTTTTTTCTCCTCTTTTGGAAAAGTAGAATTATCTCAGAGAGACCACCTTTTGCGTTATTGTAAAAACTTACCTTGTGTGAAAGTGGGTGTGCTGAGGGTCCAGATGGGGCAGGAGGATGCAGCTGGAGCGCTCCCAGCACTCAACCAGTGCTGGTTTGCTTTTATCATACCGCAGAGAGATTATCAGCCTTGAAGCCACCACTTCTCTTGGGAGCGATGTCTCAGGAGACATTCTTCAAGGATTTATCATAAAAGCACCATCCTTCAGCCCCACCGAAGTGTGACTAAGTGAGGTTATGTTAGGGTAGGTTTTTTTGTTTTCTTTGCCTCTCTCTAATGCATTAATTTTTAAAAGCTTCTATAGCAAAAGCTTTAAACAGAAGGTTAAATATGTAGAAGGAAAGGTAGTCAAAATGTTTGATAAATGAAAGAAAAAGATAAAATGTTCATGAAAAACAAAAAACATCCCTGTTTTGTTCAGAATGCGCACTGAATTCTCTGTTCCTATAGATTCATCTGGAGCCATTTTTGTTTTGTTGGGTTGGGGGCAGAAGTCTGTATGTGGTTTTCTGATTTTTTTTGGTTAAAAAAAGAAAGAACAGGGTTCTGCTCCTCCCTTATATTCATATCATGACTTCTAAATGAAAAGAACTGTGTTGGAAAACAAAGGCTTTTCAGCAGCACACCCGATTCATGCTGCAAACCTTATATAACCAGCTATGACATGGGTTAGCAATTATACCGTGAGAAATGAGACAGCAGGTATACGGTTGCTTGCCTGGGGATACATCAAGAAAAAACCAGAATGCAAGGTCTTGCAGAAAAGCCACTTGCAAAATCCAGATTCAAGCATGGAAGGAAGGCCTGGGTTAGAAGACAGAGGCAGCCTATAATACAGTAGCAGGTCTCACTCAAACAGTCCCTGCAAATCTATGGATAACCTCCTTGCTCTGAAGTGATGCTCTCTGGTCAAACCTGGCTGATGATACAGTTTGAACAAGTTTCCTCCCACCTGTCTGTTTCCAAATGAACCTTCTGAAATGACATGTAGTAATTTCTCAATAATATTTCAATTTGCAACGTTAATGGGAAGGAAGCTTTGGTTGGACAAACCCCAGTTCTTGTGTTTTGAGGGCACCGCATATAAAGCCAGCGTCGTGCCAGATGCCGACTCTGGCTAGGGAGGGGAGGGCAGAGCTCGCCCTGACGGCCAGTACTTGTGCCTCCTCGGGGGCCGGGAATGGTGGTGGGCCAGGCAAAGAGTTGGTGTGGATGAGGGGGCTGGAGGCCACTGAGGGACTGCAAGGGCAAGAGAGGTCTTTATATCAGGGCACGAAACATGAGAATCCTCGTGAGGCGTCACTTCACTGACAACAAAAGGAAGGGCAGACTTTTAATTTCTTGACAAACTTTTGTTGATAGCTGGAAGAATTTAGTGCTTGGGCTTGGAAGATCTAGTACCTACAGTTCTGTGAAATTAAATGCCAATAAAGACACCCCAAAATCTCTACAGGCCTGGCTAGCGGAGTGCGGTGAACGGTCCTGCAAATTTCCCCCTAAAGACCTGGAGGGTGTCTTACAGACCACCCTGAAGATAAAAGAGGATTGCGTCTGCCTTGTACGTGCCTTAGAGGCTCAGATGCAGCAACCCGCCAAGGCGGCGGTTAGTGTCGATTACTGCTTTTTGTGTGCACAAGGTCGGGACCTTTCCACCGCCAGCTCCACCTTCCCTACCCACTCCAAGACAAACTGCTCTGTCCAGCCCCAGGGTCCTTCCCCCACCTCTGCCCAGCCTGGCCGTTCCCCACTCCGGGGCAACGCTGGCAGCAGGATTCGCTGCCTGCCTTGCCTATGTGTCTGCGGGACCTTCCCTTCCCCGGGCACAACCGTACTTCACCACAAGGCTTACAGCATGTGGCTAGGTAAAAATAGCATGCCAGGAGGTGAACACAGCAAAGCCTCAACCTTCCTGTGCCGTAGCCTCGTTTGATTATTCATTTTCCTCTCCTGTATTGCTATAATGATAGCCTGTCACATGCCTTTTTTGTTTGGTTTTGGTAGGGAGAGTTTTCAGGAAAGGTTTTTCACTGGAATTCCATGTGAGAAAATTGCCATTATTTCTAATACTCTATTCACAAGAAGCAGAATGATTCTGTGACAACTTCAAAGCAAACTTTGACTAAAACAGTGATAAAATGGTACAGATAATGCTTTTATTTTTTAAAACATGGGGCCTTTTTAACCAAGGAAAATGGAAACAACACCAAAATCTCCTAAAAAATGATGCTCCCCTCCTTTGAACAGATGTTACTCGCACCTGGGAGCGTGAAACTCATTTCAGACAAGTGCTGTCCTTCAACAGATGACCCTCTGAGGGGTTGGTACAGCACCTAGCATAATGAGATGCTATTCTCCAATTAGGAACTTTAGATGCCTGAAGGAAGTAGATAATGCAGCCAATGTAACTGTTAATAAACCCGGCGATACTAATTTTGGCAATATTCAGTCACCACCTGGTTTGCCACGTGGTGTTCTACACAGTGTGGCAAATCACGTAGTCTTATAACCTTTATCCCCAGTAATCAGTCTCCGTGTTTGTATCAGTGGGACCTGTCCAAGGGGTCTGAAAGTCTCTCTCCTCTCCACAAAGGAAAGATTTACAGCTGTTTGTGTAAATCAGCGGTGTTTGGGTGAATAAAGATAACATGTTTAACTCACCTGTTTGCTGTATCTGAGACATTGTTAAGCTCTGTAAATTAACACGGGTAAGTTCTCTTTACCTAAATTAAATCTCAGCTACACTAATAGGTTAAATAATTTAACAAGGTCCTAAGTCTGCATGACAGCTTTAATTTCGTGCATAACTTTCATTGTGTGCTGAAGTAGTTTCGAGGTCAGTTGTATTAAACAAATGCTAGCCTAAAGACAGAGTTGAGCTGTGCAAATAGTTCCCTGAACTGGGAAGCACGTAACCAGCAGATAACTCAGTTACGCCTAAACTTGTTATAGATGTTATTTCTTTAATCTTTTGGGCTTTGGAGCAGGCTTTGGAAATGAAACTCCTTACTGTAGCAATCACAATGACATATGTGCAGCCCCCATTAGAAAAAAAAATATTTTCTGAGCTGGGATCTGAGATTGAGCTTGCCTAAATCAAGGTTTAGACATTTTTTTATCACCTGCTAATACACGTGCAGGCATACTGTTCTTCTGTTCTTTAGATTCCCCCCCCCCCCCCCCCCCCCCTTTCTTCAGAATATATTATTTCTAAGGGACAGTTGAATTAAGTTTCTTGTCTTTGGTTTTTCTCTTTTCCCTTCAGCTCTATATTGTCATACCTTGCCAGCCAATCTCTCTTTCCCTGTAAGCAGCATACCCTACCATTTAAGAAAAAATGGTTTGCAGAAAAAATATGTCCTAAAAGATGCTATGACATTTTGTGAAACAACATAATGCAATGTGACTGATGCAGATGGATATGCCCCATAAAGCTGAGAGATTTAGATATGTAGTTCTCCCCCAAAAATCACTTCATAAAGCAGTTTTGTTTAAAATATCACTTTGAAATCCTATTTAAACTCCTTGGAATAGATAGCAAATTTATTTAAACTTTTATATAAAAGGCTTTTTACCTGAATGCTTAGAGATTTTCTGTGTGCAGTGCTTTTTTCAGCTCAGTACGTAGGGGAAAAAAGTATACAATATATAATAAAGCACCTAGCTAATGTTTCCTTCTTTACTCCCCTCCCTGAAGGAAGAAAAAATGCTTTAGTGGGATCAATAGTTATAAATCATTACAAATGATTTGAGGTTTTATTTCATCTACTTTTATTATAATGTCCATGCCATCTGCTGTACATATTGAGCTTATTACACTAATTCATTTTGCAAGCTCCAACCTCTGAGTGAGAGATGTCAGAGGGCAATTGATTAAGGGATACTTGTTCTGTTACACCTTTTTCTTTAATTTCTCTCCGTGAGGGTTTCAGGTTGAGCAAGTGAGCTGACATGATAATGGGGCCTCGGGTCTGGAGATAAATGAGACGTGTGACTTTGTGCATTCATAAATATCAGACCATCTTTTAACCTGGCCGTGATGGGAGTGGCAGTTGGTGTCAGTTGTATGTTAGTACAAAGCTAAAGGCATGAGGTTGTTTCTCTTCTTAAAAACCGAAAGAGAACGGATGCTTGACATACATACAAGTGATAGCTCAACCTAGGAATCTACCTCCCATACACCCCTTATTATCTGTAGTTACAAGAATTTTCTGTGATGGGAGTAGGACAAAGAGGAAAAGTAGAACAAAGAAAAACTCAAAAGGTCCTCTAATAGAGCATGTGATATCACTAATATGGTGAGTGAATACTGGCACTGTATCGAGTATGTGTATCTCCACCACAAAGGAAGAGCTGTTTGCTTCTAAACTTTTCAGCCCTGAAGTGTACATCCTTGAATACTTGTCTTCCACATTTGCACTAAGCAAACATTAAGATACAAGGGTTATAGGTGCTTGGAAAAAAAATCCATCACCTTGTCTCCATCAGTTCAAGACAGTGTCAAGAAGAAGAAGTGAACAAGACATGTCATAAATATTAGAGACTTGCTTCGTAACCTTAGAGCAATCAGTCCAAGTATGACAGTATCCTGAATATTTAATAACCAGTGCAAACTTTACAACAGCAACTTGAGCTTCATCACATTTTGACCTATTTATAATTAACTTGTCCATCATGTCTGAGGTCCTGACACTATACATACAGCTGAGTAACATTTACACACATGAGCTGTTCCACAGAATTCAGTGGAAACCCACGATAAATCTTATTTAGTGGATACTGGTGCTGGAACCTAAATGCAGACAGCCACGCATGAATACGTCAGCCTGAGATGCTCTCTAAAGGTCAGGACAGCATTTTAGCACAAGCTTCCTCCTCAGGGCTCCAGGACCGTCCATCCAGAACTCTTTCCCAGCACAATGCCTACTGTTCATGAAATAAAAGCACCTGGGCTAGAAAAGAGGCCTCACCAAGCTGGACAACGCAATATAGCTGAGATCAATCACTTTGAGCTGTGGCCCTGCGCTTCTGCATGTATTTTTTGAAGGCTTGGATCTCTGCAACATGCTATTAGTTGCACCTGTGTGCAACTTGACTCTAGCTTGTGGCCCCTTTGAAGTTCCAACTATTGCAGGCTTCAAATGCAAACCGAGTGGCCGTCAAATCGCCCTCTCCCTGTGTGCCCTCTCACATCGTTTCCATTGTGCCAGCAAAGTGCCTAGATTGCCTTTTTTCATCCGAAGACAGGCTGAGCAACTTCCATTTATTTGGGTAAAAAGGTCCTTGGACAATCTTAGTTTTATGTAAGGTTTTATATTAGCCAATGACTACTTCAAACACCAGCTCTGCTGATTCTCAAGCACATACTTTACACTGAAGCTAAATGGCACACCACAGAAGTCTGTGTTAAACTTAGTATCAGGTACCTCTCAGATGATTACAGAATTTGCTGGCTGAGAGCTTTACTGCTATAATACCTCCAAATACCTCGAAACTGCAATGAGTATGTTCTGCTTCTGTTCATGAAAAAATGTCAGATCCTGCATGACATGACACCCCCCGATCCGGTTGCGTCATTTCGTGCATCTAGTTTCCTCAGCACACAGGCTCCTGTTTTCCCTGTTATTAGGCACTTTACAGCTCCAGGGCTAATTGCACAAATCGATTCATTTACAGCCAGCACAACAGAAAACAGGGCAACAATGGAGACAAAAAGATTGCAGTAAGGCATTGCAACTGGTGTACTGATGGATGCTGAATAAAAGTGCCAGCTGTGTCTTGTCAAAAGAGGCAACCGAAAAAGAGAATCCTAACAAGGACTTTGTGAATTCAGCGGCATTTTGGTGTCTGTAGGGAAGAAAACAGCAGAAAAGATTACTGAGAGCTTCCCTACCCACTAGGTCACGCCACCACCCTGGGTTGAGGTGTGGGGTGCCATTCCACCCTTATTGCTACTGCAGTTTGCACAATATGGGGTTTGCTGCTGCGTTAAGAACAGAAAACTTCCTTCTCTCTCCTCAACAGAGCTTCAGTTAGTCATGCTGTACCCATGTCTCTCCAGTGGGTTTTCTCTGCAGCTTACTGAACTTGCAGTACTGAACAGGCAGTGCTAAGAGCAAAGCAACTGAGTCAGGAGCCTGACTGCTGGGTAACTAACTCCTTTGCTGGAGAGTAAATAAACTCCTTTATAGAATGCAGTCTCAGAAGAGTTCTTCTCCAATTGGCACAGACCGCGAAACATATCCTTTCCTTGCAACACAGGCAGAAAAAGTAATACCCTTCTGCTCTAATCTCCCCTGCAGCAATCTCATATATTCTTACTGGCATAGCCAAAGCCACTGGCTACCAGCCGGAGCTGTGTTGAAGGCTTGCAGGGCTTGTGCAGAGGTGATGAATGCAGGGCATGTGGGAGACAAGCCATTTACATTCTGGCACTCTCCACAAAGGAGGTCCCCGAAAGAGTTTAAAGCCATCTTTCTCTGGTGGGAAATAGGGACATGTGCAGCTTTGTCACCCTTTGCCACTTGTCCAGCTGCCACCTGCAGAGCCCTCGCCTCTTGTGTAGCCTCCTGGACAGACCTATGGTGCCCACCTTGACTGACACAGCTAAGTCTTTCTCAGGATCTAAAACTCTGATCTAAAGCTTCATTCCACAGGTCAACTCCCAGAGCTAAAGGGGATTGTGTAGGGCAGAGGCAAATATTCAAAGTCCCAGCCCAGGGACTTCAGTAATTTAATGAGGACAAACAAAGCATAGAAAAGATGATTATCAGGAGCATCTTAGCAAATTAGCACCTCACATATTGAAAGCATTACAGAGTCTAAATATTGCAGCATGAACATCTTGCTTGTCTATGAGCCTGGGCGATACTGCAAACCACGTAGGAGTTACATTTTAGTTGACTGAGATGCACAGTTAGCTTAAAGAGCCACGGTCATTATTTTTAGACACGGCTGATTAATTTGTTTTACCAAGACTCAAATGTAACATAATGTATATAATGCAATTAGAAGGCTGTGGCTCTATTAATACTGTAGGCAAAATGCAGAGATAAGCTTCAGAGAAGCAGTAGGAGTCTAATAATTACTTATACCTTCATCCTGTCTCTGGGAACTCATGGACTTCAGCCTGGAACTTTGAGCATTTGAGAGGCATGTGCACTAATCAGTGTGTTATTGATTTTCCCTCAAATTCCACACCTGAATGTGTCTTCCTCGGTTTACATGACAGCCTAAGAGTCTAACAGGACATGACTATACACTGAGGAGGTCAAAAAAAGAGGACAAACATGCCGCAATTGGGCGCCACAGCCGGAAAACGAATGAAAAGTGGGTTTTCTTCCATATGACTTTATCTTCTCCCAGAAGAGCGGCATGCCTGGCAGCCAACAAGTGTGATGCAAAGGAAGTCATTCCTGCTCCATGTTCGTCCAGATGATGATAACTGTACTGTACATAGCTCAGGGGGGTCCTTTTTTCACCTTCAGCACCCCTCTGCCAGGACCACAAGGTTAATTTCTCATCTTGGCTACTCTGTCCAGCAGCACACACAACAAATATTTATTTACCTTTCTGCAGGCTAATAGCTACATGCTGTCAGTTCCACATTAAGGTTAAAATTTTGGCCCATTTCTAGTTCTGTACATTGTGTAGAAAGAGTCATGTTAAAAACCCCAACGAATCAACAACAAAAAACCCCAGTCCTCAAGAAACTAAAACCCCAATACTGGCAAATAGCCTAGGAAACAATGTAGTGATGCATGCTTCATGCAGAGCCTGTTCATCGTTCTCTATAATAAATTGCATGAGTCTTGTTTTCTTCCTTAAGGAGTTCAGTGGTCCTTGGCTGTTTCTCATTCACCAAAGGGCAAGTAAGAAGCAACCATATTTAGGGTGTCAAAGCACATCAGCTTGCCTATGGATATGTTAAATAGGAACTAAGAGTATAAGGAAGAAAAAAGGTCAGATCTTGAAAATACCCTACAGACAGATGAAGTAAAGCAGCTAAAGAGACTTAACTACTGTCTAATTACAGTAGCTATTTATAGAATTGAATATGGCTGAGGTTTTCTTCGCTAGCCATGCTTAGCAAACTGCAACTAACGGGTCTCTAAAACTTAAGCTTTATTTTTGAAACAGTGTTGGAGAACTGATTAGTGTGTGCTTACACAGAAATGCATAAAATAATCTAATTATAGTAATACACGTGCTGTGACTGAAGGGCGATTTCTGTCAAGACTAGTTCTTTATGTTGTATGTTTCATTGTAACTGATCTTTTAATAAACAAACAGGAAATAGTACCAACAAGCAGCAGCGGAGCAGCCATTCATTCAGCTACTGAGAAACTTATAAATGGGTAGTGAACACCTTATTCTAGAGGGATTTCCCAAAGGAGAAATAGGGTACCTCAGCCTCCATTCAATCCTCAACTCCCATCTGTATTCAAACCCAGAAATATCTGGTATCATGATAAAGTTTTCAATAATTGACACAGATGTGTTTGCGTCCTGCACCATTTCAGTTAATGGAGAGCTCCAGGGAGCCAAGATTTTGCTTCTTGTGTATTCATTTATTATTCATTTAAAGAACATGGCCATTTGCCAATAGGAACTGAAATGAAATCACCACCTTCACGCAGGCAATCCAACAACCCTCCAGTCGCAATGACATTCAGTTACTAATGGGTTAGTTCAGTTTTAATCCGCTGCCTAGAGATGAATAACATTAATTATTGTAATTGGTAGTGACAGTAATGGGTGCAACATTTCCAGGGCTAATTTACTCTACTTTTGTATCATGCTAATGTGGCTATTCTGCTTCAGTACCCAAGATAACTAAAGCTAGCTCAAATGTCTCTCTACTGTACAGCATCATTGTGTAGCTCCTGCATGTCCTAAGACTTGCAACGTATGAAATGGTATAGAGTTGCTGCACTTAGGCTGTTGAATGGACACAAATGTACTGAAGCATCATGAAAGAATTTATGTGAACCCGTCACACATTGGCATGAAATGTTTTGTTCGGTTTGGCAGCTGACCTGGGGAAAAAAACCATTGGTTTGATTAAATAATAATAAAGAACCCATTTACAACAGGTGAAAACAGGAACCAGATTAAAGTAGGTCATTTTTTTTTTTATTATTTTGTACTTTACAGATTCAGAGCAACAATTTGACCCAAGGTTTCTTACCTCTCAAGTGAGTCTCTCAACTGCTAAGTTATTAGTGCACGCTGAAGCGGGCCTCCCTCAGGCTCGTCTGCTCAAACTGCTCCACTTTGAATAGCATACTTAAATATTTGGTGAGGGAATACAAATGATTCTGTAGCTCCTGGTCAGGATGCTAAAATATAAGGGACCCAATTATTTATCCAAAATGGAATAACACCTACAGGAAGGACTCGGAACAGGTCTCCATCCCCAGCCTTTTGAACAGATGATAAACCTAAGTGTTAGGACACATTACCAGGAAAAGAGGTGCTGGGCGGTTACGATGCCCTCAGGCAGAGAAGGACTGAATCTGCGCCTGCGACTTACCAAGTAAATGTCCTAAACAGAGAGCTACTGAATAAAACTGGGACTCAAGGAGTTTAAGAAAGTGCTGAAATCTGAACTGGTTTTTGATAACTATCGCAGGTAACTGAAAACTTAGTAAAGCACACAAAACCAAATTTGTCTCTGCTTGAAAGAGTTCAGGAAAAATTAACACATTAAAAAAACCTCCCCAAAACCTAACTCCATCTATGTATGCATTTATATACATGTAGGCACTTAGAAACTTGTAGGCACCAACAGCAAAGACTATCAAAGAAGCAAAAGAGAGGTAAAAACATCCCAGATATTTTGCCCTAGTAGTAATGCCATCTCAAATATTAGAAGGAGCTTCTATTCACAAAAATTGAATTTAAGTCTGTTCTCATGAGTTACATTAAATTAGATTATGTATTTATATACTGACTGGAAAGAAAAAAATACAAGGTCATGAAACAAACAACCAGAAATAATCGAAAATTATTTTTCCAGTCAGTCTGAGTGCTTCCAAAAAGGCTTTTATGAAAATAAATCAGTCGCAGAATTACATTAAATTATTCTTTATCAGTTTTTCAAACTTCTGACTTTTTACTGGTTTGTTTTGTTTTTTTTTTTTAATTTCAATCTAATGAAAATTGATACCATTTAAGATGGCATCCTGTTTAAAATTCTATATATTCATACACAGGGTAAGTTGAATTTCTGACTTGCGCAGAATATATGAAAGACAGCACAGCTCCTGCCAAAGGCAAGCATGCCTAACACCCGAAGACTACTGACATTCACAATGAAAGAAAACATATGCTCCCCGGAGAAGTGCGCGGGGCAGGATTCTGAGTAGCCAGAGCGGTTAAACCCAGGGGCAGATCCCTCCACCTGTTTGGTGACTCCGAAGGGACAGACCGGGGATGGGAAGTGGGAATTTGGGTTACCAAGTCCAGCTCGCAGCTGGCACACGCCCCCGTGCCACGTCAATGCGCTGCCTCAGAAGGAGTTAATCTCCCACTAGTCCCCTCTGGTTGCTCCAGAGCCTCCCTCTTCTGATGCTCAGAAACCTTCCTCTCCTACACAGCCAAAATTTATTCATTGCCTGTTTAGACTCATTTGTTCCTGTGCCAACATTGTCCTTTGGCTTAAATTGCTCTCCTCCCTCCCTGGTGTTTATCCTCCCGATGTATTTATAGATAGCAATCAGATCCCATCTCAGCTTTCATTTTGCTAGGCGAAACAAGCCAAGCTTTTCCCAGTCTCCTCTCCTAAGACAGTCACTCTATTCCCCCCCTCCCCGTCATCCTCCTCCTCCTCCTCCTCCACACCTGCTCCTGCCTCAGTTCTCAGCTCACGGTAAGAAGCCGAGACGTCCACTCGAGGACCGAGGTCCCCTCTCTTTCAGGTGCCACGCCGAGAGGTGGTGGGGATGAAGACCCTCGTCCCAGGGAGCAGGAGGGGGGTCCCTGCTGGCTGGGAGAAGGGTGCAATCCGGAGTGAAGTCAGCGGGGCTGAGCAGACATCACATACCTGTGCCCAGTGGGTTCAGCTGCTGTTGTCACTTCGGCTGCCTCAGCTCTGCTCACGTGGGCGCGTGGGTCGGCCCGTGACTGCTAACCTTAACGGGACACTCATTAGGGGATGCACCTGGGAGATCCATCATGGGATAAAAGGACCTGCACTACTTCAGGCCCGCTGCAATGAGATGTATGCTCTTTGGGAATAACTAAATTAAAAGTATGCATTAATAGGGCTGCTGTTCATATTTTCTGACAATGTATTTCCTCCGTACTATTTATAAATCTTACATGAAGAATTATTGGTCAGATTCTCAGCTGGCATACATTGATGAAGCTTCATTAGCTACAATGAAGCCTATCACTGCGCCAGCCAATCAGCTGACTATTTATTAATTAAGTTGTAGAACACGCCTTTGAAGGGGATTTTTCTTCCCTCTGCATAATCCATCCAACCATATTTCTTCCTTCATTTTCCCCTGAACAAAATATACTCTTCAGATTGTTGCCAAAACCTGTGTGATTCACTATATTGAAATAAATCTACCCTTCTGGAATTTATAGACAGGGGCGCTATGCTGAGTCTGATTAATCTCAGATTTGAAGGGCTTCAGCCCAGCTATAAGTTTCAGTAAAGAGCTGTAATTACAGGTTAAGTATAGCAATTCCAGATTGCTGAACATTGCTGTATTGATCCCTTTAAACCATTAAATATGGAAGTTCAAATTCATGCACAAAGGCAACGTTTTTGAAATCCCAATAATTTAGGTGGATTACGTTTCTGAACGTGGCGCAGTAGGAGAACGCCTGCCTAAGTAATGGCTTCTCTCTGCTGGAGAAACTCAAAAGCAGGATGCACAAGCAGGACTTTCATTTTATTTTAAGAAGGATAATGTTTTGTTGAACTACCTCCCCTTTTTTATCAGTCATATTCTGACAAAGGGGAAGATAGGGTAACAAACCTCACATCACAGCCACGAACCCAGTGATTTGCCTGGTTGCCACTCTGCTCAACGGTATGATCGCACTGTCAAAAAATCAAGGACCGCTCCTTCAATAATCCTCCTTTCCATGCTGCTCCAAGTGCAGGCAACCTCTCCCTCCTACCGTGGGAGCCAAGTACAGGTAATATAGGCACTGTGATGTGCTGCTGATCAGCTGGGAGCCCAATCATCACGGAGCGTGTAACATAAAAACGTGTTAGCGGTGAGACCTAGAAGTCTTGTCTCCTCAAGCTAAATTAGGGCACCCTCAGGATGCTCTTGTCTGCTTTGGCTACTCCTTTTCCTGCTGAGGTCTCCTGGCCCATCTCATGCTGGCAGGACCACTGCTCACACCAGCTGGAGTGCGTGGCCTCCCATGCTGAGGGCGAGGAGGAGGAGGGCACAGTTCTGAGTCTTCTGCCTTAAGGTATGAGGGGAGGCATGGTGGAGAAGGTGGGGTTGTTTTCTGTGCCCATCTGAGCAAAAATGTGACAACACCCCTCCCCCCCCCCCCCCCCGAACTGCATCCAAGGAGCTGGTTTTTGCCTTTTTGTTTTTCCTTTAATTCAGTGACAGTTCTGATATTTGCTTAAATGTATTCTCTAAGATCAGGGTTGTTGTCTCTTTGCGCCTGTAATCGTATTAAAAGTGCCGTGCAGCCTTGCCTATAAGCTAGAATATTGGTATTATGTGTCATGTCTGCAAAACACTTATGAGATCTGGTTCATAATTACAGCTTTCTAACATCACACAAGAACATTTCTCAGACCTACTAATTGTGCTGCCCTTTATGGTCCATCTTATTGATTAAACATCTGTTAGTGTTTTGGCAAAATGAGAATTCACTTGCAATGCAATGTGTCTGGTATATTAAATTCTGTTTAAGTCAGCCCTAACTACAAGTTTGAGATACATGTATTGTATCTCCTTAATTGTATCTTAGCATTTTTTGCCTCTGTTTGTTATTTGTACTGTTTGCTGGAGGGCAGGGGAGTGTTCTCATGTTTTCTTTACAGCAAATTCAGATTATATTCCCTTAATTTTTTTTGCCACACTTGAGCCATTTCAGGTGGACAAATGCTTGGGAACTTCGCAAAATAATAACTTAATACAGGCCATTTTTTTTTCCATATGTCACAATCCAATTACACAGTAAATTTTATCCTTTGTGGCCCTGCCTGAGAAACTGATGTATGAAGTGAGTTAGTAAAAAGAAAAAAAAAAAAACACCAAAAAACCCCCACCAAAAAACCCCACAAAAAACCATAAAGACTTTTTAATTAGACATTCTTAATTGTGAAGAATTTCCTTTTCAAGGAGAAAAAAAAAAGGATCTTTGAACAAGATCCCTCTGCTCCTACTCTTCATAATTCAAATTAAAATAAAAAAGATGTTAGTATGCTGGTAACCTCTGGGAAATTAAAAGAGTAGCTCTTGCAAAGGGATTGCAGAGAAGAAATGCAGAGTCCTTGTCTCCTTCCGTTCCCTGTGCTTACTAAAATATTGGAAGTTCTGTACAAAAGAAATCCAAAAGCTGACACAAATAGAGAGGAGGAGAGAGAGTCTGTTTCACTGCTGTCCAATGCTATTTCAAATTGACTTATCCTTTCTTTATCTCATTTGCTGACTGATAAAATCTTGACAGTATTAAAAAATAATCTGAGTGCTATTGCATGACTTGTTTTCCTTCTGCATGTTTTATGTATATTGATTGGAGAAATGAAGAAGTGCTAATATCCATATGTTGTCACATCAAGAAAATGTGGACCACTTATTTTCCCAAATTACATTATGTCTGGATGATTTTGCAAAGATCTGGGAGCTGAGCTTGCATTCAGTTTCAAGATGAAATGAACTGACCCAACAAAGAAGGAAAATTAAATTACTTCTACCCATATTTTATCTCTTTGACATTTACTTTCAGTGCCCCTCCCTCCATCATCTCCTTTAGTCTGACAGTTACAGTATCACCACCGAAATGCTGCCTAGCAAGAAAAATACTCCCTGCCTGCCGCCTCTCTTTGTCTTTGATCCAGACCTGGATGAAGTCAGAGTGAGTCTTTCTGCTGACTTCAGGAGGTTTGGTCAGGTCCTTTACCATTTATGGGTGGGAATGGAAACCCTGCTGCAGTGTTTTGAGGGGTTTATGCTCCTATTTAAATATTTTAGACTCTAACCTGGAGTAGAGGAACAGCCTTTTAAGCTTCAGACAGAAAACCCACTTGCTTAAGGGAGCATACAAGATCAAGTGTTATGCTGGGCCGTGGCCTTCAAGCTTCATCTAAAACCCAAGCTCAAGAAAACTGCTGGAGAGATGTGCACTACTGTGACTGACTGCCAAAAAGCAAAATGAACAAGCCAAGGAAACATGGTATGAATAACAAGAACAAAAAGCCGCTTTTGGATTCCCGTCACCATCCCAATAAATAAATAAATAATAGAAAAATTAAGCTAGCAGACCCTGAAACTGTCTGAAAACTAAAGCTTTCTTAGACACGATACTGTTCAAGGTATTTTCAATTCCCCCAAAATAAACAGACCTAATTCTTCCATTAACACCTTTGCCTTTTTATTTGTGCAAGGATCTGAACAAACCAGCTTCTGCAATAACTTTAGTACACGAAAAATGTAGGAGCAGCAATCCAGCTCTAGATGTTGCTGTTTTGACTCAATGGAGAGTAGGTAGCACATTAGTAGCAACACTGGAAGTCTCCTCTCTTTTCTGCTGCAGAGGTTTGATTGTACTGAGTCAATGATTAAGTATAAGTGATTTCAAAACTGCAGGGTCAGAGCTATGTAGAGCCATTTCTACATCTAAAAATTAAATCAGACATCTAAAGACCTTTAATATTGTCTGCAAATGCCTGAAGTCCGTTCTATGAAGACCATCTTCTGGAGGACAAGAAAGAAATTCTGGCTCAACTGAACTGACCACCATACTTCCATCAATGAGGATTTCACTTTAGGTCATTGACCACCACCTTTGCTGCTGACAGTGCCAGCTTGATGTTTCTCAGAGATTTCTCTTGCCATTCAGGCTTCTGAACCCTCCCACTCCTGCCTTGTTTTGCTTTCAAACAGTATAACTCTTTGAGACAAAAAATATGTCGTCTTCGATTTACCTGTCGGGTTGGATGTCTTATATTGCACCCAGCAAAGACTGAGTGCACAGGGACATCTCCAGGGGCAGGTACCAGCTCCATGCTCAGGCAGCAGTCAGGGTCAGTTCCCTGTAGCTTCTACTATGTTTTTTTTAAATGTCTTGGTCATGAGGTATCCCACTGCTTTACGGAGTAATGGTCCTACGCACTGATCCGGGGAATTATACTCCCTCTTTAGAAATCTAAGGGGATGTTTCCAAATAGTTGGGAGCAAAGATTTAAAAAGAATCCAATCACATATACACACATATATACACATGAGCACACACACGCTATCTGATGATCAGCAGTAGGCAGGAAGGTATGGAAATATCTAAGTGTAAGCTCTTGTGAAATAATTGGACATTTTATAAGAATACTAAACTATTACTCTAAAAATCTGACATCATTTTTTTGCTTTGTAAATCTGTGTCCTTAATTATAGACAGCATGAGAAATAGGAAGAACCTGAATTTAATATTGAGTCAGTTGTGACTCCAAAAATGTGGAAGAGCAAGAAGGATGTGTAGGCGTTTTGTATGCTTTGTGAAGTGCTCCAGCACACAGGTACGCTCAGAAACAATATTTATTTCTGGTAGCCAGCTGACTTACTGCGGCTTTGATTCACCCTGCTGAAAAGTTTGTCAAATTCTCCCTTTCAACTCATCTCTGATGCACAAAGCGCCCAGGGGACGGCTTATGGCTTAAATGCAACTCCACCAAACAACTTACAACTGCTGTTATGATTAAATGCACAGCTCCAGCTTTAAATATGAATGTCCCCAACTTCAGAAGGCGTTTAAAATGCACTTCGCTGTAAGCAACTCAGGGACATCCTCACTCCTGCTCTAGGACACCAAAAAAAAAATCCTCACAATTTTTTCACTAACTAATGGAAAGGTTCCTGGGTTAAGCCTTGTAGAAGACTATCCCTACTTTCTTCAGAAAACATCCTATCATGCCAGAATATGAGAGGCAAGAAAGAAGACAGAGACTGGGGGCTGCATTAAAGGTTTCTATCGGTCTCGAGGGTAGGATGCAGAAGAAATTGCGTAAGCGGCTATGGTAGTGCTGTGCCCCAAACTATTAGCTTCCTCTGGGCTGTGAAAACGGAGGTGTGATTTTTTCTTTTGTTAGAAGAAATATCCTCCACACCACCAGTTAAGTGCACCCTGCCTCGCTGTCTGTTGGCCTCCGAGTTCAAGAAGTCGGCAGCTTGGGATACTTGCTGGTGGCTTGGCTGGCAGCTTTCCCAACCCTGCCTCTGTCCTGACTGCCCAGAGGAAGGGCTGGGCATCTCCTGGGATTCGGTTTCCCTCCCTCACAGTGCTAAAGAGCTCTGCCCGGGGCTGCTCCCATAAATACATGCCTGCAGGTAGACAACGGGAATGGGAAGAGCTACTGAGACGTCAGTGAAATTCTACCCTATGCCTGTACGGCTACGTCTGCGATCCATGGGAGCTGTTGCTTGTTAACCTTGTGCCCAACTGGCGTTCCAAATCGGGGCTTAAGCAGGTCCCTGTGTATGATACAAGCTCTTAATCAAACAATTTATCTCAGCTGTTTGGACAAAGAGAGGCACTTTTGAAGGCTGTCTCATTCTCGTCCTAGAGCAAACCTCAGCCGGTGTTAAATAAGCAAGAGCTGAAGTGAATCCCAGTTAATTGCAGCCTATGGGTTCTTGGCCAGTTTTGGCTGGGCAAAGTCAGCTATCTTCTGCACCTCTGGGGAAGGATCTACACAAGGAAGGGGTGAATCTCTTTTCGTGGTGAAAGATCTGACATGCCAGAAAGAGCTTAAAATTTTGCTACAAAAAATTGCATGCTCGTTTCATGGCTGTAAAGGCAGATTTAACAGAGTGGGGACTACAGCTCTAGACTGGAAATGTAACTCATGCAGCAAAAATGCATTTCATAATCCTTTTGTTTGAGAATTCTTTCCTTTGCTTCTGCTTGTTTCGGGCAGCACGGGCTGGATACATGATGCACAATACTTAGGTTAAGTCATGCGCAAATACGTAGAAGCTGGATACATTATCTAAAAGCAGTCACAAACCAGAATTTTCACAGTACCAGTGAGCTCTCATCTGCTGTAACAGGCAGCTCCTGTGGCAGCTGTCCTCAAGATGCTTCCCTCCACTCCTGAAACAAAATTCATTGTATTGGGTAGTGGCCAGCTCTCACCTTTGTATCAATACAGGTCTCAGAGCAAAACCCAGACTTTTCTTTCTTAGGCTGAAGCCACGTATTGTTGCCTTTGCAAGCAGTTGAGTCTAATTTCATATTACACCAAGCAGACCAAAAATCCCATTTGAAAGGTGACAGGCCAGTGCATTAAGCAATTGCACCACTGGTGGGGTTAAGGCGGATAAATTATATAAGACTAGAGTCTGACACTAGAAAACACCAGCTGGATCAAGGACATTTCTATCCATTCTGGCTCATTAGACTGAGGACAACAAGGTCAGCTATGTTAAATTTAATCACAGGGCTTCCTAGAGGGTATGGTAAATGTGTTGGCTAATTTTTCATACCATATTCCAGATAATATATCACCCACAGCTTGAGAGGTAGCTTGCTTGTGTTTAAAATATCCACTCTACTTATGGCCAGTTAAGACAAATCTTTATTGCTTTTCAACCAGGATGAGCCAAATTAATCACAAGCATTTACCTCCTTCCTCCCCTATTAAAAACAGAGGGGTTGTAGTTCATGTATGTTAGCACTGAGTTTGGCATCATCTTTTTAACGGAAAAATAAACTGAGCTGTCTATTCTAAATTGAATCAGGCAAAATAAATAAGCAAACAAGATTTTTCTTTGCTGTAGGTACAGAGACCATGTCCGGAATGGAGAAGGCTAATTAGTTTTAAACTCTTTGGGGAAAACAGTGTCTTTTTGTACTCTGTTTGTAAGGTCCCTAACACAGTGGGGGTCTGTTCTATTACCACAACTTCCATGCGTTACAGTAATAAAACTAATACTGTGAAATTTATTTAACGTTCAGTCTTCCTGGGTGAACTTCATCTTGCCTCTGGAAGGTCTGCTGGCCCTCACAGGACAGTGCCATGAATGAAGAGAAGAATGGTATGAGCAACTCCTGTGCTACTGATACATCTCTTATGATGCATAGCAATTTATAATAATTAGGTATAAAAGCTAGTGTGATAAAGCAGGAGTAGGTAGTACCCCCCCTCCTTTCTGGTGCCAAACACCAACCTGGAGAAAACCATAGAATCATAGAATCCTTTAAGGTTGGAAAAGACCTTCAAGATCATCGAGTCCAACCATCATCCATGCCCACTAAACCATGTTACAGAGTACCCCGTCTACGCACTTTTTGAATACCTCCAGGGATGGTGACTCAACCACTTCCCTGGGCAGCCTATTCCAATGTCTGGCAACCCTCTAGGTAAAGAAATTTTTCCTAGTATCTAACTTAATCTCCCTTGCCGCAACTTGCGGCCATTTCCTCTCATCCTATCTCCAGCCACCTGACAGAAGAAACCAGCACCCACCTCACTACAACCCCCTTCAAATAGTTGTAGAGATGATAAGGTCTCCCCTCAGCCTTCTCTTCTCCAGACTAAACGGCCCCGAACACAGGACTCGAGGTGCGGCCTCACCAGTGCCGAGTACAGGGGAACAGTTGCTTCCCTGCTCCTGCTGGCCACACTATTTCTGACACAGGCCAGGATGCCGTTGGCCTTCCTGGCCACCTGGGCTCACTGCTGGCTCATACTCAGCCGGCTGTCAACCAGCACCCCCAGGTCCTTTTCTGCCGGGCAGCTTTCCAGCCACTCTTCCCCAAGCCTGTAGCGCTGCGTGGGGTTGTTGTGACCCAAGTGCAGGACCCGGCAGTTGGCCTTGTTGAACCTCATACAGTTGGCTTCGGCCCATCGATCCAGCCTGTCCAGATCCCTCTGTAGAGCCTCCCTACCCTCAAGCAGATCGACCCTGACTCCCAACTTGGTGTCATCTGCAAACTTGCTGAGGGTGCACTCAATCCCCTCATCCAAATCATTGATAAAATGATTTTTTGTCGCATCCATGCAATGCCCCACTAGAGTATCATTTTGCTTTGCTACTGCCAGAACATCATACCAGTCCAGGACTTGCATTTGTGGATTTTCCATTTCCAATCTTTCTGCTCATCTGAAGGTAGCCCTCATGTGAGATAGTGTGTGTTGGTCCTAGGAGAGTGCCTTGTAAAAGAGGTCCTACCAAGGGAAGCATGCACTGCAGCTGTTGCTGAATGTGCTGCCATGAGAACAGGATTGGTGATCTACAATGAGCCAATCCATTATCCTGAGAAATGCTAGGGTGATATTTCTTATCATTAGCTTAACTGTAAATTGTTAGCTAGAATCCAAAGAATTATTAGTGAGAGAGAAGCAAACATTAGCTTGCATAAAAACACTGCATAAAATTCTGCTTGGGAGGGGAGAAAAAAAAAAAAAAAAAGAAAGGTGATTTAAATGGCTGTGCCTGAATCTTCTTCCTCAAAACAGACTCCACATGGTTCCAACAATGAGAGGCCAAGAAAAGGGCTGGAGGAACGAACGAGATGCTGAGTACTGCAAATGCTGTCATGCTAGACTGAAAATAAAAAGGACAACAGGCCATACTGGTTAGGGGTGTCATGGGGAGCAGTTAGTAGGGGCAATGTGAGGGGTGTGGGCTCCACGTATGAGAGGCTAATAACATTGTGAACTGTGTGGCAAATGAAAATTTGAGGACCTTCTGCTGGCAAAGGGAGGTTCTGTCACCTCACTCGGGGAAAAACAACCCCCAAAATAAGCAAAGGCCCACAAGACAAGTGGGACTTCTGGCTCCTGAACATTACATTGCGGTGTCTGAGTTTCATAAATAACCTGGTTCCAGGAAGCCTCTCTCCTGATCTTCAGTGGCTTCCTCACCCCCAAAGGATCCGTTCATCCTCTTCATCCTCAACCTCTTCCTCTTCCTTTTACAACAAAAAAAGTAAAACTAAGGGTAAATGAAAGGTTGCTAATCATCTGCTTTAGGCACATCCAAGTCTATCTAAAGATCCATGTCATAAAGCACTCATCATGACAAAGGCACTGCTTTGCAAATTCCATGTAACAAACAGCTTGATCTAGGCATTCATTACATGACTCTTCACTCCCCTCCCCACCAGGCTACTGAACCTATAAATCTTATCTAAGGTACTCAAAAATAATGAATGATGAACATGTGTTAAAACAATCAAGTGATTACCCTGAATTTTTGTATTTGAGTTAAGATTTATTTAGGAAATATTAAAAGAGAAGCTTGGTATTATTTCATCGAAGCAACAAGAAAAAAGGACAAAATACATCATAAACATGAGAGAAAAGGAAAAGTGGCTGTAGAATAAGCCTACATAATACCTATAACTAGTATGTACTTATGAAAGGGTCAGCCTCCTTGGTGCAGTGAAGCAGGTCTAAGCTAGGTTGTAGGTAATGCCTCTAAACTACTTATTCTCTTGGGAAGTGTTGGAAAGGCTCTAGGGGGTTCTGCAATGGCAGAAAATGCCAGATGACACCACGTTATGCCTAAGCCTCAGAAGGCTACACTTTTAATGCTAAGTGATGGTTAAAAATTGCACGTAGGTTGCTTTATCTTCAGAGGGTTCTCAGTGGTCTAGTTGGGTATCACCACATCAGAGAAGTACCAGCTATTGAAAAGTCAAGCTCAGTTATCAGCAAAAGTATCTGAGATACTATAATTATTACCCCATAATTAATTGTACATCTTAGATACTCTGGCACAGTAACTAGCAGTTAGGTAGTTTCTTATGAGTGACAATTTTTCAGTAGCAGTAAGTGAGATTTGAAGCCTGACTATGCACTGCTCTGCAATTTGCTGAATTATATACACCAGGATGAGTATTAAAATGCTAGCATTGTGATTTAGTAGAACTTGACATTCACTTCAGCCCTGTATTTTCCTACCGGTGTATAAAGAAAAACAGCTTGCTTTAAGGTCAGGTGATCATGCCTTTGTACTTGTATCACTTCTTCCTGTGGAAGTTCCCATAACATGTAGAAAAATTAGGGAGATAATTCGACCACAGGTAATAAGGAGACCTTCAAAAGATACACCCCTCAGTTCCCATCAGCTGTAAATGCAGACACTGGAAGCTGCTTTCCGTTTGCAGTAGAGGAAGGGAAGAGGAATAGCATATCCAGTCAAAACAGGGGACCATTTAGGCAAGCACAGCCAGGGAGCCTTTTGAGGCAAATCCCTACTGTATTACCAAAGCCAAGCAGCAATGCTGATTTACACCAGCAGATGAATATAAGCAATGAATTAGAATTTTGCCCAGACCTTCTGTTACAAGATATCTATGCTTAAAGTTCCCTGGGGTTCTTTAATGACTAATAGTCAGCTTATTCACGGGTTTCAAGCCTACTCCAAAAGACAACACACTGCAGAGTTTGTAGAATATGGATACTCCTAACCTCATGCTGGGGTGTTGATTCATTACAGATTTGGCAGAGTATTGATTCATTCCACTGAACAACTAACAGCTTTTCTTTAAGGACCCTCACATTTCCTAGGACATCAACTGTCTGAATACTTACCTACTTTATTAAAAAACTCTGACCAATTTCAGAGTTCTGCAGATGAAGACATGCCAAGTTTAGTTCCCGAACAATAAGCCTGCATAAACAGCTCAATTCCAAACACTGAAAAATGAATAAAAAGCTTGTGTTTAGACCTACTAGGAGGTTGTTGAATAGACACATCATTTTATACTACTGAAGACATTTTACTGTTCAGTATGTTTTCCATGTCAAGTTCTAGGACAGATTTGAGCTGATGCACAAAAAAAGTTTGAAAAATGCTTCATTTCATATAAAAAGAGTCATTATGGTTCTGGAGTATCATGTCTTCCACATGTCATGATCCTAATATCCTGGTTTAGACTCTTAGAAATAACTGGGCTGAAGAGGACAGATAACCAGTCTTTCTATCCAGAATGCCCGCATTAATTTGCAAATCTGAGGAATCAGTCTAAGTTACTAAAGCATTATTTTACAGGTATTAGCACCCTCTTAGTCCCCCCACCATTTATTTTAGACTGAAGTCACTGAGTTCATAGTTACACAAATTCTAGTGATCCAGATGAGTCATCAGATGCTTGCGAATGGAGAGCAGGCATCGTAAAAGCTCTATCAACTGATTCGATTCCGTCAATAACAAAACATCCCTGCAATTTGAAGCCTTGTTCATGACTCTTACCAAATGCATCGATGGTGTCAGTTCATTTCTTGGTAGGCATCTGTTCAGATCCACAGTCATCATCCTTATGGTGCATCTGGTGACCGACTTTCACTTCTGCCTGAAAATAATCTGCCTGTCTGCAGACGTGACACCCGTTTTGCACTCAGTCATTGGCAGCCGATACATCTCTCTCTTATGGACCCTTTCATTTTCTCTCAATTGAAGGTCAAACTTATAGTATAGATATTTTTAATAGAACAGAGACTAATATAGTCTAACAAGATTTTTTTTTTTTTTTTTTTTTTTTTTTAACAGGGGATGGATGGGAGGCACCAGATCACATAATGGGAAGAATGCCCTTTCTCCCCTTTACCTCCCAGTTGTGGGATCTGACACTGAGGCTGGGACAGGGTTTTCATGTGCCTTCTGTCATTCTGTTCAACCCTCTGAAAATGCATAAATGCTTTTCATAGTAGCTTGAGAGAAAAAATTAAAAGGCCTGTGCCCAGAAGAAAAACCCAGAACAAGGCCATGTTCAAAGACTTCCTTCAGGACTCTGGGACAAGCTGCATTACTTGGGGATTGTCATGGCCAATCCAGATGTCTGGTCACTGACATAACACCTGAACTGGCATCATCTGGTAAACTCATCAACAATCTCAGCAAGGAGGCTTATGAATGAGCAAACACAAAGATGGTTCATTTTCTCACACACAGAGGGGGTTTGGAGCATACCAGCAACGTAATAAGTCAGTACAACTCCTGTTAATGCTATGTCTACTTTTAGAGTAAGAAAAACTGTCCAGGTCCGTCATTCCACAGCTTTGTGTTTAGGTCATGCAGATCCTCTGGCCCGTAAAGGAAAGGTCCATGCCCTTTGTATCTTGCTGATGAATCCTTGCTGAATTTAATGGGGCAGACCCTCTCTGGTGTTTAAATCAACACAGCAAGATGACCCTTTACTAAACACAGTGCTCTGCCATGTAGGACAATGTGGATCACCTGGGATGAAGGAGGAGGAGGAGGAGGAGGAGGAGGAGAGGGACAGAACGTCAAAAGCAGAGGGGAAAAAAACCCTAATATCATTTTGCAGAATCCTGTCTGGCACCTGTTTTTCTCCTTAATGTTTTCTTAGATTTCTTTACATTTTGGGGGAAGAAAGAAATGGAGATAGAAAGCACCCACGCTTCCTTTTCTGAATGCAGAGAGCAATTTTCTAGAAGGCCGTTAGGGTGGTGCACGGCGGTGTGAGCACCCCTGTGTTAATTTAAAAACTCAGTTGGTGATCTCCAGGCAAACTTAAGGCCACTCTTAATAAAGCGTGTGCATGTATATTTGTACAGGGAAAAAAGTCAGGGTTTTGTGTTAACAGCATTTTGCTTGACAGACCCTTCACAACCTAAGTACTGTGGCCAGTGCCTATTGTGCTTTTAATTTCCTTGCTTTCTGCTTTCTTAGGAGAATTTTTCTTTTTATAGAATATTATTTTTCGGTTCTAATTTTCAAAGGCCCTCACTGTGAGGAGCTTTTCTCTGCTGACATGCTTGTGGGGGGCCTTTGGCTTGCATTTAACATTCCAGCTGGGTTTCTGGGGCATCGCTTTAAGTGCAGAATCCCCCCAGGAATAACAAATAATCCATTTTGTTTCCTTTAACATTTGTTGTATCCTTCCTTACTTTCAACCAAGCAGACACATTTAGTAACCATCACCAGCAACCTCTGTCAGCAACTCCTCCACTCCCCCACTTCCAAACAGAGAAAGTACAAAAAACAGACTTAGCTTCAGAGGTGGCAGTGGCGGGGGAGAACAAACCGAGGAACGGTCAAGCCTGTTATTGCCAAAACAGAAGAATTCAAGTCAGTGCTCAATGAAAATAAACAGGCTGTTGAAAAAGAAGGTGAAAAGTGAATGAAAGTTCTGCTGCCTCAGGGAAAATAATCTCACCGTTTGCTTCATCATCTACGTCTCCTCAGGACAGCACTGAGGCAGGTGCCTTCAACCTTACTGAAGACAGCACCTCAACATTTGCTCAGAGATCAGCAACCATGCGTCTTAGGGCATTTCTCTGAATTGGGGCCTATACATTGCACGCTAAGATAAAACTTCTTTGAAATGTTTTTATTGTTTAGTCATTGTTTCACTAGCCAGCTTAGAAGACAATGCCCTCTTCGACATTTAATCCCTGCTATTCATTGCTTATTCCGGTTACCTATGGAAAATTCACCTTTGTGCCTGACCGTCCTCCTCCCCTGACCACACAAAACTGCCTCAGATGTCTGACCTGCCACTGTAATTCTGCCTTCTGCCTCTGAGTTTCCCTTCACCTGCACCAAGAGTCACCCGAGTCCGGTTGCTGAAGGGCGAGGCAGTGTAAAAACAACAATAGAAAACGGTGTAAAACAAGTGTAAACGCAAACCCCAGCCTCTCTTTACCACTTGCACCCTGTGTAATCATTCGCGCCACCACAATATGAAATGCACATACTTAACACTCTTTCCGAGAGCTCCGCTCTGAAGCACTTTGCGGAGATGCAAGTGACAAAATAAGGTACGAGGCTGTGAAGAAAATAATAATCACGAAGTCTTGGTCTATTCCTGTTACCTGCTGCACATTACTCTTCTTCAGCAGAACCGCTCTGATTTACAGCTGGGTGAGCAAGACACCGGTTGGAAAAGCAGCAGGTATGACTGGCAGGCGGTTGCCCCTCTGCAGCTGGCAGCGCAGCCCCTTCTCCGAACTGCTGCAGAAGCAGAAATTGGTGTGCAGAGGAGGGAAGAACGTCCTTCATTACCTGGAGCTGAAGTACGAATTTGAGGTAAGTGGGGTAGTGTGCAGCTGACACCTAACATACCTCAGAAGCATCGTACTGTTTGCAGAGGGAGGAGTAGGGTTTGGGCAGGTTCATCCGTGTTTTGCTACTTGGTTGTCTTCGGGTACATGGTCACACCCTGATTACAAGCGGTATAACTCTGGCAAGAGTGCCTTTATGTGGCACGGATGGCACAAGGGTGAGGTAGGACAATGTGCCATTCCCCCACGTTTCCCCAGTTAAATCTTTTTTCCAGCTGGAAATTCTGAGCTAGAGCAGCTGGGGGTCTCAAGCCATTTTTCTGTGGTTTTTGGATACCCAGCAGTGTTTGTTAAACATCTGGAAACATGGAGCTGCCTTGTCTTATGCATATGTGCAGATCAGATCAGCTCTAAAGGCACATACAGATTAACATGCCCATGCCCAGTGAGATGTACCCGGTGGACCCAAAGGCTCACCACTGGTGTGGGAAGAGAGGAGGGCCTTATATTTCTCTCCAGGAAAGTCCAGAAAAAAGAGAATATTTTGGCTGTGGCGTTAGAAGGGCCACTGCGCTTGCAAAGCTTCTGCCAAAGCTGCACAGCAGGGCAGCCCCTGCGAGCAGGGAATATTGCTCCTGTGCTTCAGAGAGCCAGGTTCTGGAAGCTTTGCTTCCTGACACAGTCTTTTCTGCAGCATCTCTTAAAAGTATCATCATGCTATACACAGATATGTGGTTTCTTTGAGTTCAGTTGAGTTACAGTTTATATTGGCTGGATCAAAAGCAGATGTAAGCTCATAACATCCATCTGAGAGTGTCTGACCTGAAAACAATGAGAAAAAAAAAAATAGAAACCTACCTGCATCATCAAATTGGTGTGCAAAAATAAAACCAGCAGGTAGGGAACACTGCTCATGGGGGACGATCACAAAAATGTGCCAGCATCAGGTGCTGCATTGTGCTGAAGCCCCTCTAACAAACTTGCTGTCAGTGGCACAGCTGAAGAACTGTAATTGCTCGGTTTTCCTCAGACTTTGGCCTGTACCATCAAAAATGTAAAACCTTTGTTGAATGTAGGGTATATCGTGGGCCTAAAAAGCCTACCTCGTAGGACAGCCTCCAACAGAAGGAAAACTATAAATCCTCTAACTCCATTTCACTTCATGGAGCCCAAATGCCTTCAAGGAACCATTCAATATTTGTAGCATTTAGCAGAGAAATGTTGTAACCAAACACTTAAATGAAGATGATGCACTTTTAAACAAAATGCATCGCTAATCACCACCCCCTGACAAAGTCATCTTCGGTGCAGCCCATTTCTTTAAAAACTTACCCCAAACTATTTGAAAGTTTCGAGAACCCACCTGAGGACAGCTGCCCAGAAACTCGGGGCAGGAAACCTGTCTTCGGCCAGGACCTCCACATCCTCTCCTCAGGGCCAAATGTATAGACTTTGAACAACTAGGATAAAGGCAGTGATCTTACTTGGCATAAGGTATCAAGTGAGCTGGTCTTCGCTGTGGTTTTTCTTAATTTTTTAATCAGGTTGTTTTTATTTCCCTGCTTTCCCCTTAAAGCCTTGCTGTGTTGCTATCTGAGCTGGAAATCCATAAAGTTGTCTCATCACCACCATATTTCAGAAAGTAACTCTTTCTTCTTTCATGAAGTAAAGCCTTTACGTTTTTCCCTGGGAACCACATTTCTAGCAGATACCTTGGCAACAGACAGTGCCTTGGTCTGATCCTTAAAAGGCTTTAATCAGAATGATTTTTGAAAACACGGATTAAGCTCCATCTATGCTATAAAGGAACCATTTTTCATTAAGCCATTTTCAACCAAACTGCATTCACTCAGGACACTAAATCATGCAAACAGAATATAAATCACTTAGAGGCTCTATAAATCATGTTGGTCACTGATAAAAAAAAAAAAAATGATTAAAGTATTCATTTAAAAATGAGCTAAGGAGAAAAAAAAAAAAAAGCACTTCCTGCATCTCCATTGCCTGCTGCAGCCTCATTTAACTGAGCTGAAACCTGTGTAAGGCAGCAGGTTTTCAAAGCCGAGGTAAAAATTGCTAGAAGTGGTCAAGAATTTTTGGACTAGACTTTTCTTCTCCCTCTTCTCACAATGAAAAAAAAGCAGTCATCTGTCAAAACTGAAATTGATTGATGGCAAAGGTTTGTATTCAACAAGTCTCTCAGCTTTAAAAAAATTCAAAAGAACCTTTGAATGATCAAGAACTGCTGTTTTGGCATTTTTTAAAGTGAAAAGTTTTATTTTCTAATTGAAGGAAACAAGTGAAAACTCCACGTTCCTTTTGTACTTAAAAGAGGCAACTGCTTAGAAAGGTCACAATCAAAATATACTCTTTGAACATTATTAAAGTAAAATATTTAGTTTGGCCCCATCTTGATTTTATTTTGGAGGTTTTCATCCATCCAAGTTTTAAAAGGACCTTTCATGCCTGGTGTGACATAGGAAAAAAACTGGAATTCTTGAAAACCCTGACAGGGTGAGGAAGCTCATTCCCACCCAGGTTCAGTAGCATTTTCTCTCCTCCGGTTCCACTGGAAGGGCACTCAAGGCCATGTGTTTCTTGACTCACTTTAAGATGGCTGAAAAGTAGAAATGAAGTTATTGCAGGCTTTAATTGTCAAGAGCCCAGAGACACAGAGGTAAGATCCCAATCACAGAAAGTCGTATCCTCCACTGGGGTCAACCAGAGCAGCAGCTGGGCTGGTCTAGGGTTCAGGCTTTTTCTTCAACCTATCTTGTAGTGGCACAAGCATCTGCTATGCTAACAAATCAGGCCCTATGTCTAAACGCAAATGTGAACTCTATTGGCTACAGTGCTACCTGTATTGGCCACTGCTTTGCTAAGCTGTGGGTTTTTTTTTTTCCCATTAATGTACCTTCTGAGTCCATTTTAAAGAGAAACTAACAAGTCAGCCATTGATTTACCATGGGACCCATTAGCAGCAGGCATTTAAAACTGCAGACCATTTACTTTAGCTGTATTATAGCCCTGCTGGTATCAATCACCATAACATCACAGACATCAGCAGGGCTGCACCAATTTATATGATCAGAGGATCTGCCTTCTTACCTTTACCGAGGTATTTGCAGTAATTCAGCCTTGATTCTGAGAGTGGTTATTTGCAGCTGGACCCCTTGTAGAGCCCCAGTGAAATAAAATTAGGTGAAGCAATTTCTAAGGCAATTTAAGGCCATTAAACATGACCAAAAAGTGATTAACATTGTTTGTGTGATTTACTGCCCTGGCTGAGCACTGTTTGGTTGAAAATGACTTACTCAAAAATGCTTTTAGATGCAGCCGGGAGAGGACTGAATCCATGCTTTCAAAAACACTGGTCTTAGCCAAATACGGAGGGTCAGATACAGACACTCTGCTCATTACCAAAGCAGTGGCCCGAGGTATTCTTCTAAGGAAGAAACACAGGTCTCATTTTATGTCTAGCCCTGACACCAGCAGGTCTCCACCCATAAACTGCGATGCAGTGTCAGAGCATTCCTAAGAGAAACCCTCCGTCTCTGCAGCGAAGTTTCATTCTTACAGGAGGCAGTTTGCAATGTAGAAACGAACCCACAGCCACTGATTTCTAGAATCGCTGCAGCATGTCATAAACTGCCCCTTCTCTGCCCCAGCGGACTCCTCTCCTCAGCCTTTCCAAAATGAGGAAACTCACCTTGGAGTATATCTACATGCGTGGCTCCCTAAACAAGAAAATACCTTAACTGTCAGAGGCAATATTCGCAATGCTCTCTAATCCAAATACTGTTTTCTGACAGTGTCCCTCTGTCACTGTTTCATAAATAGGAACGAGAGGGGTGTGCAGAAGAACCCTTGGAAAGCTGCTTCTAATTGCATAGGTTGTGCACCAAATTAAAAATCATCTCATTCAACAATTCTCTGGCCTAGATTTGTTTGCTCCCGCTGCCAGATGCAACTTAGTGGCACCTGCTCACCTTCTGATTCGGAAGTGAGCTGGCAACACCTGTTCTGATTTAATTTGATGAAGGTAAATCACTGCACGTCCCCTAGCAGCAAGGATCCATTATCGGTAACTACGTTATCTGCAGCGTACTAAACATTTGCTCTGAACACACTTACAGAAAGATAAGCAAAAGAATAGGAAGCATCTCAGTAAGCAGTTGCCAATCTAAATTTTTCCCTCTCTAGGAGCACCTAGCTGTGTGGGCAGGAGGGAGGAAAAGTGAGTTTACCATGAGGCTTTTGAAACCTGTAGATGAATGCAGATAATAAATCTGCATTAATGGATGAGGACTTGTAGCTCTACTCAAGAGGACATCTGCAGGAGGTGGAGGACTTCTTTTGGGCTGCAAGAAAAAAAATATGCTTAATGGTTGCAGTTGTAAGAGACCGAGCTGGTGCTGTTTATGAAAGTGGGATATCCAGCCAGAGCTGCTAAGTGGGAACAGGAGGTGGCTCCTTTGGGTTGTGGGGACTGTGGGGCACACAGCCATGCAGCTCACTGCTTTTGCATCGATGGGCTGCAGGACCATTGTGATCTCCCAGCCGCTGCTGGGCTTCTTGTCAGGATCTGAGGAATTCAAAAAATGTCATGAGGGAAATAAGACACCCTTTTGGCAGGGTTGGAAAAAAGACCCGAAAGGTCCTCTGAAAGGAAATGCAGATTGTGTGTGAAGAGCACAGGCACAGCTTTAGAACAGATTTTCTTTTTGAGTCTCCCAAAGCCTGCAACAATGCCCAGCTAATGCAGTAGCAAGCAGAGTGAGGCTTGCCTTCTCCTAACTAAGCCCATCGGCCAACCAGTAACTACTCAGTGCAGCGCTGCTTTTCCTTCTTCCTCATGTTTCCCGGTCCAGGAACGCCCAAGTCCCTTTCAGAGCCAAGTACATCACAGTTCCCACACTTCACCTGTTCGCCAGCAAAACCCGCCTCATATTCTGTCTCAAACCCCAACCCAAAATCACACAACAGACCTAAAAAGTACAGAGTGGAGGTGTTTGCTCGGAGATGTGTCTCTCTGGGGAGCTCAGTGCAGCATCCACGGGCATGCTGAACTGCTGGCCCTTAACACAATCCCTAGACTTTAATTTCACTCCTGTTTCTACAGCAGCCTCAAAGATGTTCATCTGCATCAGGAGATAACAGGAGACGGTGCTGTTTTGCTTGCTGTTCACCACTTCCCGTTTGACTCAGCTACCACCCTCTTTTTTTTTTTTTTTTTTTTACAGCTCAATTTTGCAAAGCTCAACAGTGAAATTGCAACCAAACATAGTTCATATAAGGGGAGAATTACCTCAGAGGCTTTAAGAGAGAGCAAACGCTTGCATCAGCTTTTGCGCAGGCACGGTAGCTGACATAAGGCACAATGCAACAAGCAACCAAACCCAGAGCTATCTGGCAGTGACCTACACATCTGCTGGAGTAAGAACCAAGGCCTTAGGGCACAGTTCAAACCACTAAATGAGAAAAAGCAACTTCTCCAGTTCAAACCATTGAATGAGAAAAGGCAACTTCCCCATTCTTTCTTATGATGCATCCATCTGTGGTGCAACTAATATTGGCAATGGGGCCATACCTATTATAACACCTTATGTTATAAAGCAGAACTCTAAAATTACATTGTGAGATTCTCTACCTAATGCTGGATTAAATTTACTTTGTGTTCAAGTGAAAAAAGTTGTGTGTGTTGTTTTATTATTTTTTTTTTACTTAATATTTTCCCTTAACTAGTAGACTGAAGATTCATTCTGGAGTCCCACAAAAGTCAAACCCAAACACTTGTCTTCCACATTTCTAGCAAGAAGTGTTGCTTAAACAAAACCTTCCCCCTGGGCAATGCCAGACTGATACAGTGGGTTTGGGAACTGGGGAATAGAAAGACAAATTGCAGTTGTAAAGGAATGAGGATTAGGATTTAGCAGTGGCCTGAAGGTACAGAGTTAAAGAGAGGGGGAAATCAAGGTAATGCATCTAGGGAGCATGGAAAGAGGAATATGTTTTTTGCCACAATGAATTTAAGTGACTGGCAATGGTATCTGGAAAGGCAGACAGTAGGGAGGCAGGCAGAGGTGGGAAAGTAATTTGAAATGCATTGCCATAGAGATCTGAGATGCACTCATGCAGGGATAACACGAAGTGGATGTGAAAGAAGGGCTGTTGCGATACCAATGGAAAGCAAGAGGTAAGGACTGCCACGGGAGAACAGAAGGAGTGGAGAGGAGGATAGGCATGTGGTGGGAAAAGGCTGAACGAGGACGGAGATTTGAGAAGGAAAAGGTATCTGCCAGTATTGAAAGTAGTAAAGAAGTTCAAGGATGAAATAACCTAAGCAGGCTGACCTCAGAGCACGTTTATATAAAGGGAGCTGCTTGGTGCCTGACTCGTATCATCAGGAAATGCAATTCAGTTATAAGCTTTCTGTCACAAAAGGGCTGAAACTGTAACATATGTTTTCCAATTATCGCTTATGATTAACTACAAGCAACACTTCCCTCCCATGCTGAAAGAAGCTGCAAGCAGTAGTCAGGGTGTTACTCTTCTCTGAAATCGTAGTCCTCTTTCTCACGTAATTCAGAGAGTTGACTGGCTTGTGGTTTCTTCAGGGTGGTTTGGTGGTGGGTTTTTTTCCCCTTTTTTCTTTATTTGGAAGAAAAGTCTGCTGACTTTGGCAGCATGACTTGAGCAGGTTCCTCCTTTCTCTGAAGGTCTTGCGCTAGATCCCTGAGACACAAAACCGATTCACACTAGGAACTGCATATTAATGCAAAGCAGGAGGAGAACTCCCTTGCGATGGGACGGCAGTGACACAAGCGCAGGAAGCTGCCAGGAACTTCACAGGGTGAGTCGTAGAAGCACAGTGAGGTAAGGGGAGTTGCTACTTCCAATAGAGTGAAGTCACTTGAAAGACGCAGAAATTTCCAAAATTGGGAACAATGGGTTCCTGAAGGTGAACAATTCATAGCAGACAGAAAGAATTCAGGAAGAAGGGAGTAATTTCCTTTGGGACGTATTTTCAGTGAAATTGGCCCAACTTCATAAAACCCAGGAAGCTATGGTTTTTCCTGCAACAAATCTCCATCACAGCAAATCAGTCAGACCTAAGACCAAGTAAGAAGTTACACTGCTAGGAGAAATATCCTGCGTCAGGAAGCCAGCTTACTTCTAGGCCCCAAAGGACAGCAAAAAAATACAACTTAGTGGTGAACTCAGCCAATACATTAGTTTTTTGGGCTAGTTCAGCAAGACCCAAGTCAGCTTTCAGGAATTTCTGGCTATAAACCCTGCTATTTGGAAGCCAGCAGAAAGTAAAGAAAAGAAAAAGAAAAGAAAAAGAAAAATGAAAAAGAAAAGAAAAAGGAAAGAAAAAGAACAGGGGTCTGCCATCTGATGAAAAGAAAAAAGAAAACCCAGAGGACTAACAGGTAAAGCCCACTGGCCACCATGTAAATCCCAACTCTGACATGTGGAAGTTCACAGTAACTTCCCCACATCACGCAGAAAATCCCTAGAGTAATCCAAGGAGGAAGGGTGCGCTCATGATCATCATCATCATCATCTCTCTCTCTCACACACATGTAAGCGCAAACACACACAGTAATACAGGTTTGTACACATACACACTTCTGCTTCTTGGGATCAGAACAGGTACATAGGGTAGCAAAGCCTTAATTCCTCAATGCAGAGAGGTGTCCGTATGTAATGGTGAGCTACAGCATCCTTCAGTGAAGTGCTGGTCAGACAGCGAGACGTTAAGAATAACATCGTCTACTGCAGAGGGCCTTAGGGAGGAAACTGTTAGGCAGGAGTGCAGAGCCACTGCTTTTATCCATAATACCAAACACTCAGAGAGGACAGAGTCTTTCCCTGTCCTTCTCAGAGATGTATGAAGGTGAGCAACTGTCACTTCCATTTTACAGAGGTGGACATGCTCACGAATGTTGCCACACGTGCGATGGTTGGTATATCTGGACACCGGCAGCAAGTCTAACTCACTCGGTCACATTCCTTTTTCACACACATTGGGCTTTCCCTCATGAATCTGTAAAAACAAGCAAGGTGCAGAGTCCTTCAAACCACCCCAGTGTTCTCGGAGATTACAAGAAGGGGGTACGCATTTTCATTTAATTACAGTCTGTTTTTCCTTCAGTGATGCTGGGACACTGGGTAAAAGACTGCTGTGCTGACCACCTTCTCCAAAACAAACATTTGAGACACCCTGGAAAAGCTGCAATGCCAAGTGTCTCACTGAAGGCTGATATCCCATATTACAAATACATAATTTCATAGTAATTACATATATTACATAATACAAATCACTTCTACATCAGGTAAAGAAAGCTATTCCCGTTATAAAGTGCAGAAGCCTAATTCAATTTTTTACAACACAATGCTCTCCAGAGTGAGCAAATTTGGTTTGGCTTTCTACAGACTACAATTACAGGCTTCAAGCAAAGGCGTCTGATGAAGGATTCAACAGTATCTCTTTGTAAATTATACTCTGGCATTTGCATTTTTCTCCCTATTTGATGGGGTGAGGGGAAAGAGGCAATTGCATAGAATGGGACTGGAAGAAAACATTTCAGAAAAAATTGCAATTCAAGAAATAGTTCCATAGGATTCAGAGAGCAGGTATGTGCAGAGTTGGTCAGTGACAGGCAAAAAAATGGAGAATTAGGGAACTGCAAGAGAATGAGGGAATGATGTAGCTATTTTTTGTGGGCTCCAGTTAGTATGGTATGATGCACTCTGGAGATGAGAGTGCATGCGTCTGTTTCCTAATGACTATATTTGATTCTGCAGCTGATAGAAAAGAAACAGATGCAGCCACTAAGAGACTGGGCCACCACACTGGCTGACACAATTTACAATATTAATATATCTATTTAGAGAAGTCTGCTCATTCAGCATAATCATCCTTTTCTTGATTAGTTCAGTCACTATCCAGGTTTTTCTCACCATTTTCATTTCTTTTAATCGTGCTCACCCTTCTCTGCCCCAGCCTGACCTGGCTACGTTTGGAGAACAAACACCTCTACATCTTTTTTGCATTTATACTGTGAAGCCTAACAAGCATCTTCATTAAAAATCTAAGACATCATTAAGGTATTGTTTCTCATATTGTCAATTGTAATGGGGAACACAGAATGTGTATTGTATTACTTAGTTTTTCATTCGATTTCCCTACAGCAAAGCAGGAGAGGATTGGGAAACAAGCAAAGCAATAAACAGGAATTTTAATTATTTTTCCCTTTTTATAGCAGGATGGTCTTCAGACACCTGCTTCATGTATCTAGTGATGTGTGTTCCCTCCAGCCTGCTAATACCTGATAGTCTAAAAATGATACCCACATCATCCAAACGGTCTATTTTATTCTCTAACCGTAAATTATCGTTTCATCAGTTGCGACCCTCGGTTAGATATGTCTCAACCTTTACACTGCACATCCCCAGCCTTTATCAATGCTATTCTAAAGGGCAGGCATATTCGATTTAATAGTCTTTTTACTTTTCCCTTCATTTTTCTGTCTTTTGTGACTTAAACAATCAATCTTCTCACTTTTCTCCCATTTTTTACTTGAGAACTTCTATTTTTATTCTTGCGCCTGTCTGTGCCTCCTTCGTCTCTAACAACCTGTCAGCAAATAGCATTTTGTGTGTTGACACAGCTCTTTCCCTTTTGATGGCAGACCAGAGGCATTAGTGTACCTTCGCTCTGCCCTGGAGTCAGGGGAAGGGGGTTGTCACCTCCAGGGTAGCGACTTGGAAACAAATAAACTGCTCAGAGGAACTGGGACTGCTGCTTTTGCATTGCACCGGCGCTTGAGGATGCCTCCCTGAATCCCAGCTATCTTGTCCTCAAAACGATCCCCGCGTTTGGGTGTTCATCAGCTGGTTAGGATGATGCCGTGGGATGATAGGTTAGGATGTAGGCTGGGATGACTTCTCTAGCACAGCAGTAACACCTCCCCCTCTGACACCTGCTCGCACACACACAAATTGAATTTCTCTCAGAAAAGTCCCCGCGAGCACCGAACTGTCGCTGCTCAGCATGAGAAGCGGGATCCCAAAGCTATTCCCCAATTTAAAGCCCGTCATGATACAAGAGGTAGAGGCCAGCTGAGGTCCTTGCAGCTTGCTGGAGATGTGGCTAAGCTCACCTCTAACCCCACCTCCCTTCTCCTCTCCGGCCGTACGCACAAAAGGGCACACAGAGAAACTCCCCGAGGCTCCGAAATGCTGAATGGCTCTTGCCGTGCCGGTCACCTTCCCTCTGCGTCACGGAGAGCCAGCGCAGCACGGAGCGATGGAGAGCTTTTTCCTTTCTGAGCATGTACCGAAGACACTGCTCAGATGAGGAGCTGAGAAATACGATTTCTCCCCCTCCCTTTTTTGTTTGTACTTTCTCCCCCTAACAAAAATCGGTCATTTCTTGCAGCCTCTGCAGTCAGTAGGGATTTTATTGTGGAGCTCATCAGTCACAACATGGCTTATAAATACAAAATGCCAGCACAGGTCTGTCAAGTCTCTTCCTCGCTGCATGACACTTACCTCTCTGTTCCCTCTCCGCCAGTCCTCTGCCTTTTCCATTCTCCTGTGTCTCCAGGCCAGCAAATCACTCGCTGCCAGCGCGGTGCCGAAGCACTTCTCCAGGTGTGGCTTCCCTCTGCGCCAGCTTGCCGGGGTGTCACCCTGCCACTCGGGCAGCACCCCACGGAGGGGACATTAGGGGGAAGTCACCCCACCGGGTACCTGACGGTGGAGGCAGGGACGGGGAGAACATCATCCCAGAGGACTCACCAAGCTGCACCTCAGCCTCTGGGTAGCAAAAGGCATGCAAGGCTTCCCGTGACTTAAATCGACGTAGAGTATTTCAAGACCCACAATGACAAACCAGGGCAAGGACTGGTGGTGTTAATACAGCTGCCTCCCAGTCCCAGGGATTAGTCTACAGGGCAAAAGAAGAGGGCTGCTTTACCCTGGCATGGGCAAGGCTGCCCCATGCATTCCACGCCAGGCAAAGCCTCTCAAGGACCAGGTCTTCAAGAACACTAATAGCTTGTTCGGCGCTTCAGAGGAGGGAGGGTCAGCAGAAACTCTTGTACGGCTCCATAATACATTAGAGAACTTTAATTCTATTTGGATGGTGGTTGTTTCCAGGAGTGGGCGCGACCTGGATGAGAATGTGGAAATCCCTTTCCTCCACTAGCCTCTGCTCTGCTGGGTCACGTCACAGGGCACGGAGTGGGATGAAGGGTGGTGGAGAGGGAGAATGACCCCTCGCTTGGCTGCCGTGCAGCTGCACAGCCTGTATCTGGTTGCTCACACCTGGGATCAAGCAGCAGTGGGAAGCCTCTCCCCATACACGCACAAGTGCCGTTGCAGGAGACGGTGGGCAAATAAGGTGTCCGAAGCTCTCACAATTCACCCCTTTCTACCACTTTCCCTTCTTCTCTCCCCCAGGTAAAGCTACACCTGATTTATGCCAAACTTGGAAAGCATAGACGTCAAAATGCGAAAGCACAGGCAGGTTTTACTCCGAGGATACTCCTGGGTCTTTAGAAACCTCTAGTTTATGTCAGCCCCCCCCCCCCACCCCCCCCCCCTTCCTAGATCAAATTTCACAAAGTTTCAATTTATTTCCAAAGTCATTTTTTACCCCCATGAGCCTGTCTTGCTGACATCCTGTGACTTGCACAGCAGTCACTTCTTTTAAATACTTGATCGTGGCCACTCCAAGCCAATGTGGGGTTCTCTATCAAATCGACGTACTGGAAATCTGGAAAGAACCAGCAGTTACTGTGTGCAGTCCCCTCTGACCCTGCGCTATGCCATTTTACGTAGAAAAGGTAACGTGTCTGCCAAGGAAAGGGGATGTCAGATAACATAGAAATGGTTACACGGCAGGTAAACCAGGAAAACACTCTCCTGCTGATGGGGATATATAGAACATGGAGAGGTCACTCACTTCTGAAGGAGAGAAGTAAAGCTGGCTGAACAATCAGAGTATATCTTGGGAAACTTCCCAGAAATCCCATGTTTCATTCATCTCAGACCCTTAGCAAGTCTAACTTAAAAATGTGAAATACCTTAAAAACTAGGACTAAGCTACCTCCAAAAATACATTTCTGCCTATATACCTAAATACGTTCTCCCTAAGGCAAGACAACACTGACAATAGATTTCACACGGAAAAAGCTAAGTTCCGCTTTTCCCTCCCACTCCCTTTCAGTTCCGACTCCTCCCTCCACTTCCCAGCTCTTCTTCCTCCAGGAATATTTGAATTCAAAGAGCTCTCTTGTCTCACCACAGGCTTTGGGAAGGGATCCCACTCTCGCCAACTTCAAAAGCTTCTGCTTACAACTTCCAGCATGAGAAGCTGGTCTTCATGTTTAGGTCTAACAAACCTATAATTTTCTGTAGAAGTAAAGAAATGTAGCTACCACTTGGTAAGGCCATGACTCTGCAAATAAATTCATGTAGCTAAATCTGTCTGGATTCCCAAACTACCCATAAAATGATGGCCTAAAAACTGAATGCAAAAATTGCCACGATTAGAGAAAGCACGTTTCTCCTATTCTTATTTGGACCTCCATGTATACATCAGTAGAAGATTAGCTTATACATTGTACAACATGTTTCAGTTCTTTAAAAAAAAAAAAGCTGTTTAAATATTTTCCTAACTGTTAAAGGGGATTTCTTTTTATAGTACAGATAATTAAGTATTGAAGATGTAGTGATCTATTTGATACAGAGAGAATAAAAGATTTGAAGAATTTTAAATAAAAAAATATAACCAAAACCCTATCTGAACTGACTACTGTACACTTTGAAATTTAAGGCTGATATTTTATCCCTATTCCTACAAAGTCTTCCAGTTACTGGCTGTGCATATTTATATCATTTAAATCAGTTACTTTCATTCTCTCGTATTTTTCTATGAGTGTAAGAGAAACTTATGAAAGAAGGGGGATTAAGAATTAGAAAATAAGACCTAGAGTTGAAGTTTGTTCCCTAGTCCATATAAAGAGCTAAAGCATGCAACATTTTGTCAGATTATATTGCTTCCTATTTCAATAACAATAAAGAAGTGATCTGATGAAAAAAGAGAATTTTCCTACAGCTTCTTTCTGACTTTCTGTGTAGCCTAATCACTTTTTTTTTTGTATGCAATATAAAAGGAATTTGGACTGTACGGAAACATAGTGAGAGACAAAATACCAGAGTTTGGTATCTGCAGAGCCATCAGGTACCTGTTATAGCCATCAATTCAACAAATCACTTAACATGCCTATTCTTAGCACTCACTGAAGCCCTATGGGGCTTAAGCATGTGCTTAACTTTTTACTGCATTAAAACTTGATCTAAATAGTAATGACTGTGTTTTAATTTGGTTTGTTGCTGCTACTATTGATAAACGTACTTGTCACTGCCTCTAGTAAGAGTGTGTGTTGCACTGTGGCCTTAAAAATTACTCCACAAGCAGAAATCCCACAGAAGTGCATTAGTATGTGTTTCTTAGATGGAGCTAAATAAATATCCTAGTTCTTGCTAGCTTCTTCAACGACATTGCCTGTTCGCATCTTTAGCTGCAATTTTGGCATCTTCTTCCCACATCTTGTCCCCACAACCCTCCACAGCAAACACATCCTTTGGGTGCTGGGGGGGTCCCAAGAACAGGCAAGGACGTTGGAAGAAGGCAGCGGTTGTGCTCGCGAGGCTGGAGCACAACGGTGGCTACCAAAGGAAAGGCAGGAACATGACATCGAGGTGAACCGGTGGAGTGAGTCACTGGGAGGAGAGAAAGGGTCTGGGAAACACTCGTATAAAGTACTCACAGAACCTGTAATACAAGCATAACTTCCCAAGCCACAAAGCTCAAGAGGGTTTGACAGGTAAAATGCATAAAACCAGTCCTGAAGGCAGGCCATCATGTGTAACAAGAAGAAAGCTCTTCAGAGATGTTTTATTTCCTAAGGTCTTTCTCTCTGATCCATCCATCCACACACCAGATTTTTTAGTGAGATAAAGATATTTTCAGATAGGGGTAGTTTCAGGCCTTTCTCTGTGCCAGCACTTTGCAAGCTGCCAGGTCAAGTGGGTGCCCCCTCTGCTCTCCCTCTCCTTTTTCTCCCCACTCCCTGTTTAAGCTGGGGTTTCATCCACTTCCAAAGGAAGGAAGCATATTTCAAATCTCCAGGAAACAGGAGACTCTCCTTGCTCTGGTTCTGTCCAAAATTCAGATAATTGATTAATGAACTTTTCCTCTCCGCTCATTTGCAGCAGCAGGAGGAGAGGGAGGTAATTATGACACTCATAATTGAAGGTTCACTACTGTGTGGTTACAACAACCAAAAAGCTAGGAAGAGGAAGGCACATGACGTGAGGTTTTTAAGAGTTTGTCAGGAATGAAAGCGGTATCGGCAACAAGTCCCCGCAAGCTGTGCTGTTTGCGGTCTGCCCATTTCCTCCCCACGCCTGACGGTGCAGAAGCCACGGTAATGGACACCCCAGATAATTCCTGCCATTGCAGCTGAGCCTACCTGTAAACTCAGGTTCAGAGACATTTGCATATCGCCACATAGCTGATCAAGTCCACTGCAGCACGCGCTTAATCTGTTTGTTACCCACCTCGTAGCGAAGGTTGGCAGCACACAAAAACACTTCCAAGTGCACTGTTTGCAGTGTCAAGCTCACAGCGAGTTCATTTGCACGACAGCAAGCTCAGTTATCTTTGGGGAAGGGACTTCAGAGGATAATTCAGCTATAATAGGATCCACAGTTTTTCCTACTGATCCCAAGTCACTATTTTACCTACACGTGAGTGCCTCCTATCAAACCTTCCTCCCTCCCCTCTTCTTTACAAAGAAAACAAAGCCCCACACACATACAGAGCCGTATTCCCTGAAGAGCCTGCAATTTATAGATCTCGCGTCTTCAAGGGGTTGCAAACAAACAGCTCGCTCTCCTCTGGCAGCCAGAGAAATCCACTGACATGACAGAAATTGGGGGTTAACTCTGTGCCTCATTGAGAACGGGTACTCAAGCCCAAGCGGTGTACCCAGAGGCACAGCTCTCCGACATCCAGGAAAAACACCTACCGCCCTTATTTCCAGAGGGTGCTGTAACTTCAGTTTGTGTGCTCTGAAATCGCTGGCACTGAGGGGATTAAATCAAGCCTTAGCTTGTGGGTGCACTTGATTCATTCAGTAATCAATCACCCTAAAACATTGCCAGTGAAAAGAAAGGTGTAATTTGTATCTAAGACCAGAAGAAAAGGAAACAAAATCAATATTAGAATATAACCAGGTATGGCCAAGAGTCTCCAGTGCAGGATTAGCAATGGGATAAATACAAACGCTTAGAAAACAATTACACAGAAATCTAAATCATCCTGGGATGATATATGTCAAGAGGACTGCTGTACAGGAAGGCAAAAGCCAAACATGAGCAACAAGAAATGAACAGGTGAGAATGGGAACTATTTTTGTTTTGTTCTAAAACTACCTTCCCAAAATTTAAAATGTCTATAAAACCATATAAAATGTATATAAAGCACTAGAATGTACATAAACCCATTACACCCTTGTTCAAAGTATTTTAACAGTTTTAAAATTCCTCCTTGCATCTTCAGAAATGTGAGGTTTTCCAAAGGAAGCAGTTGCCAAACCTGTTGCTTGAGACAAAGAAACACTTTGTTCAGTAGGATACTTACTTTCCTATCAGGTGAGTTAATCTTTGCAACTTTATGTATGAAGAACAGCTGAAAATCTGTTATTTCCTTTTTTTTTTTTTAATGTGTTATTTTCCTTATTTCAATTAATTATCTCGAAGCACAATCAACTTAGCAGGGTGCCTTCAAAAATTCCTTCACTGTGGTGCTATACCACTGAGCAGAGAGTTTAACTAGATGATTTTATTAGGAAGCCAATTAACACTCAGATCCCCCAAAAAGCAACTAATCCATCTTTTTGTTTCACCCTTCTGAGCAAACTCCACACCGTGAGTCCGTAGTCAACCCTGTTACACATTGTGGATCTCTGACGAGAAAAGGCTTTTGAAGATATGTAATCCTGATTTTGAAGAAATATTGTTTGCCAGTTCATGGGAAAGCAGCCATCCCTTGTTCTACTCCTTACCAATGGGTAGGGAACAAATGAGAGAAGATGAATTAGAGTGCAGCTTCAAATAAGTGACTGTGAGCAATGACACTTGAAGTGAGAATGGGAATGGGTGTGCTGCCTATTACAGGAGATACAGTCTGAGCTACTCTGGTCAAAAAACAGGACAGCAGAGATGAAGGAAAGGGAGGATGCTTCAAAGGAAAATGCTGCCTTTTGTTAAAAAAAAATGACAACACGTCTTTGTACAAAATCAGACATTGTTGTGGGGTGCAATTTTTAGTAATAATGCACCATTTACTGCCATGAGTTGGCACTGGACTGGACTTCTTTTCTATTTCCTTAAATCCACATTTTCTGTCCAAAACTAGTTAGAATGGAAAATTTTTGATACAGGTTTTGTGTCTCGCATCTGTATAATTCCACTCTGACCTAATGTGTCTGTACAGGGATTGCACTAAGAGGGTATTAGGTGGCAGAGAATTAAGTTTCCAAGGAGCAGAAATAGAAAAAAAAAAATCAATTTCGTGGAAACTGAAATACAGAAATAGAAGTAAGGAATGGTATGAAGGCATAGATTTACCAAGAATGAACAACGAAGGGGCTGTGCTACCCGTATTAGTTTGGCCTGGAGTACTGAATGACCTTGCAGTTCAGTCTCCCACCAATTTGCAGAGGGGCTGGCTCTGCCTTCCCCAGCTTCTGTCTTCTCCTATTCTGTAGCTTTTATAGTATGACCTATGTTCAAAGCCAGAGGATGCCCACATGCTTGTATTTCAATCCCATCTCTCCAGAAATGCTGCCTCCTCTCCGCAACGACCTTCAACTTTCTCCCTGTAAGGACTTCTTTGCCACACTGATATTTGCCCATGCTGCTGTGGGGCTACAAACCCCAAAGGTCTGAAAGGAATTAACCAGGGCAGGAAGGAAGCAAGAAATGAAAGAGTGTGTTTAAACACAGAGATGCATAAAAGAGTTGAGGAAAATAAGATGGGTTTTTTGCAAGCTATCATATGGGAAAGCAAGTACGTCAATAAATTAAAAGAAAGGATGGACTCAATAATAGCTCTGAAAGGCCAGATTTTCAATTTCTGCTTCGGGAGATAGACTGCAGGAAACAATCTTGCACAGACACAAAAATAACTGAAAGGTCTGAAAACCACTTTCCAAACTCTTTAACAAAGTGACGAATTGCTGATAAATGGTCTCCGGCTCTAAAATGGTAGTCCAAATTTGGAGTCCCCGAAATGCTAATGAAGGGGAAGAGGGATATCAAAGTCTAAGTCCAGATCTCTTTCTTCAACTTTGGAACAAAAATTCCATGAAGCCAGGCTTTGACTTCAAAGAATAACTCCTTTATCGGCAACCACAAGATACATGCAACCAACACAACTGGTGAGTTGGCACTCTGTGAAGCCAGTTATCCAGGAGTGATTGTAAGCAGAAAGAGATGGGCACCGCCAGAAGACACATTGTCCCACTCCAACAAAAATGCACCTGCAGGAAGAAACTCATCCCGTGCCGCCCAATGCCAGAGGCCCAGGTGGTTAGCTTAGATAAGACACTTTTAGACAGTTCATTTCTTCACTCTCTAAAAGCTGTCCCATCTTTTCTTGGGATTTGGACTTGTTTTCCTGTAGGTCTAAATTTTGGCTTTACAACGAAAGAAAAAGCAACGGAGCTAAGTCCACTTTGGTTTCGCTGGGAAAGATTTGCATAGCTTGAAGCAGACACAAAGCAGCTAGCGCTGTCGATGCCTGGCCAGAGAGATCAGGAGCAATGTTTTTAGCCCCAGCTCTTGGTACAGAGCTGGTGCAGAGCAGATTAAAAAAACCAAACCCGCTAGTTATTTAACTGAGAGGTGCTGAGATGGAGCAGCAGAGGATTGGGAAAACTAGGGCTCAGTAGCTTTAGGCACTGACCTTACCCGGCTCCTGCTGCAAGGAGGAAAGTGGGAGACGGGCAAATCCCACTGCCTTATGGCAGTTCTCAGCAGCTGGAGGTCTCAGCATCTAGCAAAGCCAGCCTTTGGCAGCCCCCTCTCCTCTTCCCCCTTCTCCCACCTCATGATTTACTTTCTGACAGTGTCACGAGAACTGCTGCTATCCCTTTCCCTAGCTTAGGTTAGCTGTATTTGAATATTGCATGTTATTTACCGACGACCTTCGCTTCAGAAGATATCTGCTTTTTGTAGCCTAGCTGTGTGAAGACTGACAGCAACCTTCATCAGAGGATAATTTCCAAATGAGGAAAGTATCCACGTGGGACTGTCAGAAGCGCTGAATTGATTTGTGCCTGCACCACAGGTCAGATTTCAACCCATTTTTCTTGAAGACGAACTAGACTGATTTATCCTCAGGGGCCTTGCCCTCCACTCCTTACAAGCCTCAAAACCCAGAAATAAATGATGTATGTTCATTTAGTACACCCATATCATGTGAGGGCAATTGATTCAATTACATTATAGCTACTGGAAACAAAGCAGCCATATGGCGAGCTTTCTGCCCCGAAGTAAAGGATGCTGCACAGCCACAGCTCTGAACTGGGAGTTAGCTCCTTGCATGGATGCTGCCCCCGGAACAGGTTTCCTGAGGGGAGAGCTTTCCCGGAGCCACAGGGGAAAGCTGAGTTCACGGCTGGTTGAGATAAGCATCTAAACCTTCAGATACTTCTCTGAAGCTTTATCTGAGCTATCCAGACCTCCCAAGTCTGCAAAATTGCAGTGAAAATTTGGTAAGAAAAGGCTTTGTGTGTGCAAGCGTGTATGTGTGTGCAGGCACATACGTACACGCTTTTTATTACCTCTTAATGCTGGAAGAACAAGAAGTAGATTGAGAGGAAAAGCAGTAACTGTACTCTGTTTTGCTTCATATGCCATGCACAGCGCTCGCTCTAAAGACATACAAAATTCAATCATGAGCCAAATCTAGCCTTAAATCGATAAAGTTCTGCCGGCTTCAATGGAGCAATCGCAGAGACATACTCCAGCCGCTGCTTTAAGCCCACCCATTTTCACACTCTCTCTGCTTTCCAGCAGGCTGTCTAGGCTGCCATCCAGAGATGGCAAATGCAAAGGTTCACAGATATCTACAAAACCTGCATATGAAGTAGTGAAGTAGGGTGCGGAAATTCAGCATGGTTTCTGAAGCCTAAAAAAAAAAAAAAAAAAAAGACAGAAAAAACTGAGCTCCTCCCTTTCTTTATAAAGGGAAGACTTAGTTGAAGAAGTTTTGTTCTGACCATTTTCCAGCATTTAGCCAGAACCACCTTACCAGGCTCAGACTTTCTACTCCTGAGCAAAACCCCCTGTGGTCCAGAAAAGGCCCACTATTAAAAGTAGCTCTGGGAATAGGTATGAGTTGCTCTTAATGAATTAAAAATGTGACAGCAGCTTTGGGATTTTTGCGGTTTGCCTGCGAATCCGTTCTGACCATGAAAAGCCTGCTAGTTTTACCTCAACTAAGTAGAACACTTAACCTCAGAACAGGCAATATTTACTTGTACTTCCCAATACTTAAGACAGGAAATGCCTTAAATGTTGCAAATACTGAGGTTATAAAACTGTAAATGTTTGCCTCTCGGAGGCACCTGACAAGTTTTTACAACCCTCAGCTGCCTGCCGACAGAGTCACCCCAGCACCGGGGTTTTCCCTGTCCTCTCCTTTTCATCCATTTTACAGGGTGCTGCTGGAAACCAGATCTTTTGGGGCATTTCAGTTTCAAGGCTACTGTCCTACCAGCATTTGTAGAAAGGTGATTCGGGTTTCACTGGACCTTTTAGTTATCTCTTTTTATTGATGGAAAGGTAAGTCTCTCAGTTTATGTTTTGTTTCATTAGCTGCCTAAAGAGAGGTTCGAGGCCTCAAGGACCTTCCTCAAATATTTTAAAAAGAGAAATTCAGCAGGTAACATTTGGGAAGGCAGATGTGAATTATTTCTTTTTACAGAATGATAAAAATCCATGGAGTATGGAATATGCCGGGACACGGTGCCACAGTAGTCTTTTAATACCATTTCTCTCCATGATACCTTAAAAATCCGGCAGAGGACTCTTCCTGCCTGGTGTTTCACAGCGAGCTGGCCGGCTTGGGTATTTCCATGCTCATTCTTGCATAGGCCTCTCGGAAGTGAAATTAAAACCTGCAGTCCGCTCTGCTTGACTGCACCGGCCCGACGACAGCCACGACACCCAGGGGTTGCAGTCGCTCTAGCGGAGCAGCGCGCCCAGGGGAGTGCAGAGCCCAAACCCCCCCCTGGGGCAGGGTACCGACCCACCCCACGCCGGTCAACGTGGCCAGGCTGGATCCGAGTGGGACAAACGGGTCCCTGCCAGGGGTCAGAACCCAGGACAAAACACCCACACCTGGGAGACGTAAACCAACCGGTAAGGCATCGCCACACGTACACGTTGGATGGAAAGGTGGTCTTCGCCCGCCTTTTCAAGGCTGTGCTGGCATCAGGATGAGGTTTGGCTGGCTTTGCATACTAACACGTTGTCCATATGCCCTAGATATGACCATATGCTCATAGAGGCGTTATTCTCGTGTAGCTTACACGGGTGTAATCTCACCGGCGACAGTAAATCAGTCCAACTGCAGGTGAGGGAAGAACCCTAAGTCCTGTGTTCAAGGAATGAAAAGATGTCGCTGGATTTCCTGATTTACCCTACTATACAAAGGAGAGGAGAATCGCATGTTAGGAGTTTGTACGCTTGCCTACTGGAGCACCTCTGTAATGCATCCCTGTGCCACGGGTGAAACACTTCAGGGAATTAAATCAGCACAATCTTCCCTAACTCAAACAAAACCAACAACCTAGGACGTAGTTCCTGCCAAGAGCCTGCTGTAGAAGTGAGAAAAGCAATTTCCAGACTTCTTTTTTAACCGTGAGCCGTTACTAGTGCAGTCACGTACTGCCTTTGTGGCTAGTGTTGGACCCAGGAGCAGGGGCTGGGGTGTCGAGGGAGGTTCTGCCAACTGGGATCCCGCGTGCCTGTTGCTGGAGCCCCTGCTGCCAGCCCATCACTGCAGCTGGGACGTCTGCCGGCCGGGCATCCTTTATCTTGCTGGCAGGACATGATTTAATTGAGCGCTGTGATTGCTTCTGGCTGCCCCAGTGTAGGTCTGGGGACGCCCAAGAGAAGGGAGTGACGGCACCGGCGTGGTTTCTGCTCTGGGTGGCCCCTGTGCTGCCCCAGGGACGAAGCTGCTGTGGAAAGGAGCCTCTATCAGCCCGACTGTCCTCAGGGAAACTGCCATTTCTCAGAAGGGACTCCGCTAGCAGCCAAAATAATAATATTGTTTAGGTGCGCTAATGACCCTGCCCCTGCCAGGTCTGCCCTGAATATGTCTAGCTCGCTACCCTCCAGAAACGGTGCGATAACACTGGAGCACCAGGAGTGTTATTAAATATCTGTGGCCCAGCTGAGCGTGTTCTAGCTGAGTTTTTATTACAAACTGCTATATGTCCTTGTCATTAAACAGGCTGCTAATTCATTATTTTGGACGTTAACAGAATGCAGAAAGTATCTTAAAATAACATCTTAATTTATATTTTTAACATCTTGGCACCTCTAATTTTTATTTTATAAGCTCTATTAATGCTTAATGTCTGCTGCTGCGTGGCAGCCCAGCTACACTGACAGCTATTGTTGCAAGTCTTTCATCTTTGATCCATCCAATTGGTCAAACAATGAATTTAGTACAATTTCCTTGAATCCAAAGTACTCCTGCTTTTACTATTGCTTCTGTGACAGGGGTAGATTTTTTAATAATGTTCCACCTGAAGCACAAACCAACATACTTTTTAAAATATATGTATCAACCAAAGTTTTCCCCCAAATTTTAAAGGATTTCTGTCTTCTCCCAGGACCTCAGTATTTCACATGTGTGAATGCAAGGGTAGCAAAATAATAGTTTGTAACATTACCAAATTATTTGTCAGTGGATAATATATTTGGAGTTTGGACAAAAAAAAAAAAGAAAAATAAACACAAGCCTCCAAAGAAATAAAAATAACCTGGTTAGAGGGAAAAGGGAGAATAATCTGTTCTGACCCTTCATCTGTTATATTACTCCACAGCTCAAAACCATGTTACGTATGATTTATACACACATCATACTTTGCTATGTTTCAGGATTTTTGAAAAATGGACATCCTCTCTCAGGTCTCAAAAACAATCACCATATAGCAGGCTTGCAATCTTTCCATGACTTAACAAAAATTTATAGAATATTGTAAATAAGTGCATACATACAGGACATTTATTAGGCTTAAAAAAAAATAAAAATGTATCAAAGTGGTTCTATACCCAACTTTAATTGGAAATCAGACTGTAAACATTTTTAATGAGTCAAGCTGAATATTCTTTTTGAATTTGTGAGTCTTCTCTCTTTTCCACAGCCTCTTGTTCCTTAACATAACAGGACCTGCCAGCCTCGAGTATCCTCTGCCTCATATGCGGCCTTCATTAGGATTCGCTCCCAGGTCTCCAGAAAGCTAAAAAGGAAGCAGCTTCAGGAAACTCCATGTGTGGCACTACTGAAGCTAGAAAGGCGTATTCCCTAACAAGTATCCTCTGTGCTCGGGCAGCCCACAGTCCCACTGGTGAACTTTCATTAAACACTACGCTCCTTAAGTCTGCAAGGCAGCAGGACAGTTTCCTTAGCAGCCAAGGAATTTTCTACCAAAACAAACCAAGGATCCATATATCGTCATATCTTTCCTTTCTACCAGTTAATGTTAAATACTTCAGAGGAAAGTGTGAACAATGATCTCGATTTAGCAAAAGAACATCTGCTTTGCTTTAAATGTGCTTAAGACCCCCGGCTTCAGTCTTCATTTAAAAAAAAAATAAAAAAATTACAACTTCAGTAGCATCTAAAACGTACGTTTAACACGTCAATTCCAGGTTACTTGAATGTATTTTTACCTTGCATGCAAAATGTTTCAAGAGGACTGAACCCTGTGCGTACAGCTAAGTAGGAATTTAAGTGCTTCCTTGGCCAGGGATAAGTAAGAGCACAAAATTGAGTGCACTGGTCAATCGGGTTATGTTGAAATGACTACATAAAAGCTGGCCAAGAACCGATCTTGGGCCCCAGGGCCAGAGAGTTGCCCTTTCTGTGGCAGGTTTGTCTTGGAAACAAATATTTGGAATAGTTCGAAGGGGAGCCAGGGGCTGAGCTGGCTCGCAAAGCAGCGAGGACAAGGAGAGCCCAGGCTCTCCCTCCCGACGCACTTTTATTTAGCAGTACAGACATACCCTCAGGACCCTACACCCCAGTTCTCATACCAGTTTTCTCTTCGTGTAGCTCCACTCCAGATTTCACTTCAGTTATTCCTGCCTACACCAGTACATGCCCCTCAAAGGCCCTAATAATTTTCTTACTCATGCAATCCTAAATCCTAGGGAAAGATTTGGGTTTTTTTTTCAGCGTGCTAATGACACGAGGTAAACATGTTTGTATATCCTGGAAATATAAGGCTTCTTTGCATTACTGATGATATGTCCATTTCTGTTAATCTGCCTCTGCTATCAGTACTCAAGCCTAGTCAGCTCCACTTATGTTCTGGCAATGTCAGTCATATACTTTGATTTGTTGTCAGATGATGAAAACAAACTTAAGCAAAACTTTCCTTGGGAACAAGAGTGAATCAGAGCTGTAACTGGACCTTCATAAAAATATGATATTTAGAAACTTGTGGTTACCTCACTGATTTGCTCAACCCAATTTACCTCAAGGGGCAATTACCACCTGAAATGTCACAGATTTTGTATACCATTTTGAATCTCTGGAAATAGTTCCTCCGCTCATGATTTTTCTTATGGCACAGTGGGAATGCTGGTGTAAAATGTCTGGCTATAAATTGCTGGATTTTAAAGCAAATATCAGTATTCATGGAGCCAGGTTCCAGACCTCCAGCTGTTTGAGCCTGACAGGGTTGTCTTTAAAATTTCTGTATTTACTTTAAATTTCTGACTGCTGTAATCAGTGGATGAAACAACAGCTAGAATACTGTATGGAAAGAAGTAAAGGTGGGAGTTAATTTTTTTTGTAATGTCTCAGTACCATGTTTATTTTCTTCCCACGCATTTCTAGTTTATAAGTTAAAGCATCTTTAGTCACTCATAGTTTGATTCTTTTTCATAAGATGATGTGAGTACTTCATATAATGCAGCTACACCAAGATTCTTCTACTTGATATTTCATAAAGAAGTCAGATCTCAAAGGCAAAAGAAGAAAAAGAAACATGATGGCAGACCATTCAAAACCATAACTGGGACATCACAAAAAAAAAAGTTTTCATTTTGTTTGTAAATATCAATCAGAAAGTGGTCCCCTTCCCAAAATTAAGGAACCTGCAGATCCTTTTTACAGCAGCAGGCTAAACAGCATTTTTTATCAATATTTTTACTGCTTCTGCCGAATGAGAAAAAAACAAGGCTGAGCTATGGAATGAAGCATAATTTACAATTTATCATTTAAACACGCAAGTGTCTAGGGGAAAAAGGCTGGAACGTGTGGGAGAAAGAAGACTTAATTATATATTACATTTCAGAGGTCCTTTCAGCCCATACCTCAACAGTTCCTAGCTACTCAGTCAGTCACTTATTTTTAGATCTAAATTTCTCTCCATCACATGTGAACCTGTTATCTAATTTATAAGGTACTCCATCAAAACTTCCAGTTCTTAACCATGAGGTAACAGAAAACATCAAACATGTTAACTAAAGGACGTCCCAGGCAATTTTAAGGTCCATCTTTTCTAGTATTATGCCTCTTTTATTTTATTGCCTTTCTTTTCTTTGCATCTTTACCGTAGTTTTGCATCTACCGTGGGACAGAGCCTGAGCAATGTGTTTAAGTAACTTGTATTTAAGATTAAAGAGGGGAAAAAAACCCCAAAACACCAAAAAAACCCCAACCCTGGGAAAAAATAAATATTCATAGCTCCACGTGAGAGAGCAGAGGGTGCAGAAGTCACCTGGCAGCAGCAGCCCCATTGACCCAGAGCTGCTCCGCAGCACAGCGAGCCCCGCTCGGCTGCCTCAGCGTACATGGGAAAAGGGCGATAACCACTATACAGCGGCACTGTATAGGCAGCGTTTGGCCAGGAACAGGTCAAAAAGCAGTGCTGCTGCTGAGGACAAGCCCCCGTGTTCAGCATCACCCGTCACCGCCATCCCAGGCAGCTGCCGAAGCCACCGGTTTCCCCCGCACCAGGCGCAGCTCCCGCTCGCCGCTGTTTTTTCGGGGCACCGGCTGGCTTTGGGAGGGGTGAAGGGCTCTCACAAGGGTCCCTCGGCCCCCCTCGTGCCACCACAGCCACTTTTCAGTCAGTGCAGAAAATAACAAACATGGGGCCATGGTGCAGTCTTTTCTCCTGCTGAAAAATGAGCTGGAGATTTTGCTTTCCTATGTATTGCTGTTGCTACCAAGATGTCCCCGGACTGAAAACTGCCATCTAAAACGTACCTCTCTTACCCCTTTCTGATGCAGCCCCCTGGAAAAGTTTTAAAGCCCTTGGACCAGTGCCGATTCTCTGACCTTTGCTTTTCATGAACTGGGAACTATATACTAGATGGTGTGATCAAGAGCTGATAATTACTGTCTTAAATCTAATGCTATGGTCAGCATACAAGTAGAATATTTAATGCCTTTAACAAAAATAGAAAGGCAAATGCTTCTCTGTAAAGTCAAGGCATGTGTGTCCTATTTGGCAATTCTAATTCCTTTCTCTAGCAGATCTGCTTTCATCCCTTAAAGCTCTTTAAAATAACACAGGAATACCCATTATAATATTGTAAATAGTACTGTTCAGCTCTCTTTTCAGCAGAGGGAACAAAGAGCCCGCCTTGTAAAAATGGCTTCTTATCACTGTATTTCCTTTGTGACTTTCTACGCATTACACTTATCTTTAAACAGGAAAAAAGGTATTCAGTCTTGTAAAATCAATGAAGCTTTTAAGCAATGGAATCATCTTCTACTTCCTTTACATGTCCTTTAAAAACTGTACAAGCTCTCCTAACTTGCTTCAGTTGGCAAACCCCAATCTGACCCTTCATGCCGAACTAGAGTAACTTAGCTGGATGCTAAAGGGAATTACAAAATGGCCTTTTGTGAAGGAATTCTCCCCCTTATGCAACAAAATAACTTCCAGGCTAGTCAGCAGCTCTCATAGATCCAGTGTAGGGAATATCTTATTTATTCATTCCCTGGGCAAACTGAAAAGTCACCACAAACTTCAGCTTTCACAGTGATTTAAAAAACTAATGTCAAGAGGAGACGATGCCACTTACAGTTGGTAGAAACAAACAAAAATATTTTACTTTTATCTAACTCCTTTCTTCCTGGAAAATCTTCTTAGTTAAAATAAAATTCAAATTTAAAGGGTGAGCTGAAAAAAACAACTTTTCTGATTACTTATTTATTTTTTCCACTCCCCAAGGACTGTTCTGTCCATTCTCCCCGGTTGTACCAGCCTCCTTCCCCAGGGTCTCTGCGGTCCAAACCCATAGATCATCAATACCAAAAAAATCACCATCACTTGGCGTTACGAGGGAACACCACCGCGCACATGTCTCTGCTGACGGGGACTATCAGTATAAAGCAGAGCAACGCACCCTGGGCGCAAAACTTTCTGCGTGTTTTAAACAGGCTCCACCACCTCCAATAAAACTACCAGCATCTGGGCCTCAGCAAATGCAGAAGCTGGAACACACTCGCCCTTTACGTTTAGAGAAATGAAAGGGATCGCACCCTCCCTCCCTCTCCTCACCCCAGGTTCTCCCGGCTTCTGACCCCTGTGCTGAACGGGAGATGGAGGGGGAGCAAAGGACAGAGTGTGTGGGGGAGGAATTTCTGTGATTTCTACCATTGTCATTAACTCTGGGGCCTTTTTCCTACCCCACACATTTCTGAGATTGTTTCGTGCTTCTGCCACAGCTGTCAGTTCCTCTTAGTCGGTTAGGTTTAAGACGAAACTCAGTGTCCGGAGGTGTGTTTTGTATCAGTATCAGCTGATGTACTTTCTGTTCCAGCTTACATCCTGCGCTAAACAGTAGAAATGAGCTGAGTGAATTTCTACGCCTTTCCTCTCTTCCTAGCTTTTATTATAAGAAGGAAGGGGAGTACGTTTGTAGCACCCTCCTCCCGCGCTACTTCCCAAGGCAGTAAGGTTGAACAGGTAGCTGAAGAACGGGTGCTGACCTCGGCTGTAGAACCAGGCTGGGAGGGTGGGAGTCCTGGGCTGCAGCTGATGGAAAGAAGGTGGCAGAGCAGGCCGCAGCCACCACCAGTCCTTCAGTCCTTCGGATGGACTGCTTTGAAAAAGGGGAAAGACGTCGTCGTCTACTGGGGGTGAGCAATCACTCCTCGAGACAGAAAGGGACCTCCCCAAGCCACAGCTCAGTCGTGCACTCCTTCCTCCCGACTGTTTGCCAAAGGGCACCCCGGCAGGGAGTAAATACGTCGTCCCTACCGAAAGTTGCCTGAATACACTGTCACACACTCCTCCTTCTGTCCTAAGGGCTTGGGGTGGGTAGAGGCGTCATTCCCTGCGTGACTAAAAAGGCTACCTGCGCGTATTAGTGGTCTTGCTGTGTTTTACTTACACACCACTTAAATCCCATTTAAATCCGGTGCTTGTTAATTTAGGCACACAAACAGACAGATAAATGCATCAAGCAGATGCTACTGACATTTTCCATGTTGAGGGCTGGGCGACAATAGCAAGCAGAGGTGCCTATACTGCTGTGTGTCAGTATTTTAAAAGCAGCTCCACAAATGCCACCATCTCTCAGTACCTAATAAACAGTTCAAGAGGATGTTGTTGAAGCTGCCAAAAGGGGTTTTAAAACTAGAGTGTCTCACAGAAGTCAAACTCACAGCTTGTACTCAGAATGCCTCCCCCACTTTGCAGATGGATAAGAGAGGCAGACCGCCGCTGCCAGACAGCGCAGGGCTCGGCACGAGGAGGCTGGGGGCACAGGGACGAAAAGAGACGGTCCGTGAGTGACACCAAGCATGACTGGGAGAGAAGCACTGGAAGAACTGCCAGGTTTGGGCGTTACAAAATTGGCTATTCAGCAGGCTTGCCTGACTGAGCCGGGCAAGGCAGCGGCTCTGCAGTCTGAAGCCCGGGTTCCCCCTCTCCTCCCCTTAAAAAAGCAACCCTCTGCACCGCCGGCTGGCCTCTGGAAATCACTTTCCATCGGGTACCACTTCAGTAGGTGAACAACACTCTCTAGGAGCTCTCTTGGAAGCACAGGCGACGCGATGCTGCCTAATCAAGGGTAGAAACCTCCACCAGGCCGCTGGGCACTGGCAGGCTCCTCTGCCCATTTGAGAAAGATCTCAGTCCCTAACTATCCAGTTAAAACGCATTGGAAGATTCAGGACGATGCCCACGGGAGGCACAGAGAACGAAGGCTGCTTAGCCCCTCAGTTCAGCATTTGTGCACCGATAGGGACCTGTTAGCACGAAAAGAGCTGTATCATTGTAAGATGAAGGTGTGATTAATTTTATTGATGTGTGGGTTAGAAGAAATGAATTGGTGCTAAGTGCTTTGAGACAAAACAGTATGATGTGCTTCCAAAGGGAACTTGGGAAAATAAACTCTAAAAAAAAAAAACGGGCGAGGTTAATATGAATTGGGAGTTGGAAGCTGAGTATAATATTTGATGCTTTGGTATTTGAATCAAGCCAAAAACTTTGATTATCACATCAATCAGTTGATTAAAACTAGTCACCTGAAACCTGGTATTATGTGCTGTGCAGGACATCAGAAGATATTGTTTAAGCCAAGAAGCATAAAAGGTTATTGCATCTCACATCTTCATTCCATGCTTATGCTGTGGCGATGCCATCTATAAAGATAGCAGGAATGCCGCATTTGAACAGAGCAAGTGTTATGTATGACTGCAAATGTTGTTGACTTACTCTGGGTCATTGGCGACTGACATTTCAGAAACTGCAGACATGTAGAAGATATGGTGTATGTTATATGGAGTCAGAGAACAAGCCTGTTCTTGCAAGATTTCAAACTCAATTATGCAGGCACAAGGAGTTTAGATAAACTTTGCAGATAATATCAAATGAACTTTTGGTTGCTTATCTGAACTGACCCTCTGAAGGCATTTGGGATTATTCTGAATGCTGTTGTTGTTGCTGGAAAACAGCAAGTTAAGAATTTAGTTTTAACTTTTGCATTTCTGGAGTCTGGTTTGCCTGATTGTGCAAGGGGAGGGACAGATTCCAAACTCTTTGCCCATTTTCATCAACATTTCATTATATCTAGCTGACTGCAGTGAATAGTTGCTCTCCAGTGCAAAGAAATCACAATTTGAGCCTTAGAGTTACATTAGAAGCTTTGTGAATTGAACTATGAAAGATTTTCCTTGCTTTTCCAAGAAAACATATTCAGAAAAAACCCCAACCAAACCTTCCCCCAAGATTTCAGGGGGACGATAGACTTGCTTCAGAGTTTTGCTGATTTCTATCCCATACAGGTCAGGAACTTCACACACCTCTGTTCTAGGAGGGAACAGCATCTGGTCAGTCCTGGAAAGCATTAAGTCACGATGGACTTTCCATTTGCAGTCTCCATCTCCTAGCCGGGATCCACTGCTGTAAGGTCACTCCTCAGTTACTGAACTGTGCCCAGAGGTGGGGCTTTTTGTGAGAGTGGGGAGAGAGCAGTTGTTGCTGGATTTTGTCTTTCTCCCCACCACTTCCAGTCCTGCACGAGTGGAAGGTCACAGCGGGGCTGGGACAGTGGTGACACCAGTCACCGCTCCGTGGGAAGGGTGAGGACCTCTGATGTGAGCTTCGAGGAGAGCTGGGAGCACCAAAGAGGAGGGCTCGGGCAATGGGCATGGGGAGAGAGGTCTGATGTAGCAAGGAGTGGGAAAAGTGCTGAGAAAGAAGGACATGCAGGTGAGACTTCCTAGAAAGTAAAGGTTTGGGGACAGTAAGGTTGGGGTCACATCAGCGCAGGGCCACCTTCCTGTTCAGCTGATGATTTCTGGTTAGGCTGCTGGGGGAAGGACCACGTGTGCACAGCTGCCAGGCACACATCCTCTTTTTCTCTTTTTAGAAATGCGTGATTTCAGGACCAGCACTGTGCTGCACTCAGGCATAGGATCTCGACGTGGCACTGCCCTGCAGCTCCTGTGGAGTTTCGTGATCTTGATGGAAACTTTCTTTTCAAAGAGCTCAGGCCATGCTTTACAGCTGCCTCCTAGATGGTAAATAAAAGTCCCTCATATCAGGAGCTTGATCCTGAAACAGCTCCTAGTATTGACATAAGCAGGGATTTATAGCCTTAGGCCGTACAGGATCTTCCTCAGCTTCACCCTTCAACAAGATTCACTACAGCCCTTTCTAACCAGGGTGGCCGTGCTGTTTGCTCTCCTGCCAAATGGTAAAAAACAACCACTCAATTGTACTGAAGTTTCCCAAAAGAGGGGAGGAAATACTGCCTGCTGCTGAGGTCATACATTTAAAAAAAAACACCTCATTACCAAAGTAAGTTATCCAAAAAGTTACAGGACACAAAAAAGTAAATGACTGAATTCTACAGGTACTGTAAACCGCACTAAGTTACAGACAGAGCATATGGCTGAATTTACCAAATCAGTGCTAATACCAATTCAACTACAATACAAAAGTTCTCCAATGTTGAAGTTCAAATAAGTAGCCAAATTTCACAAGGGAGGCCTTTATGTAATACATGTACTAATGCCGATATATGTGGTGACTCCATGGGGTGGTAACTGACCATCAGCACGACGGCCATTCATTTGGCTGTCTCAGCAATAACAAACTATTCTGGGTTAGTTATTGTACTTGAAATATAGTTTTGAAATGCAAATAAGCTCAGCCTTGGAAAGCTCGTGATTATCTAACCCCTCCTACTTAACCACAAGAGCATTCTTTTGGCCTCCAGAAGCCAATGCATGTAGAAGTCTACTTGAAATCTACGGGGGAGAAATAGTTGCACTTCAGCACCTAAAAATTAGAGTAGATTCATGCAACCTTTAGAAATGCCTGTACTCTCAACACTCTGCCATGTGCTAATGCCACCATGTTCATAGTGTTCACAGTTCACAGATCTAGGTGTCAGCAGCTAAACAGAAACCTTACATACGATGCTGCATTATTTACAGTAACCAGTGCTGCACAGAAAATCATGGCCCACAGCTGCAATTACACCTGTCACTCTCATTTGAATAAGAACTACATCTTATCATTACTACCCAGCAGAATGAAAAAAAAAAGTAAAACTCGTTGTTCTTAAGAGGAAGGGAAAAAAAAAACAACCCCTAATCTCATAGCAGAAGTTTAACAAGTTCTCACTTGTCGGCTGCTGGTTTGCGTGCCCGTGCAGCTCGTACCAGGTAGTCCTCTTTCATGAGAGGCGGCTTCCCAATGCAGTATTGCAGCGTTGTGCTTGCAGTGTTCCAGACAGCACTGGACACTGTGGGTAGGAGGCTGCTGGTGAAAGAGGATCTCTACAGGCCGCTGCCAGCTGTATTCCTCTAACATCAATACGGGCAGGGTTGGTTAATATCAGTATGTTTAAGAATGCAAATTCCCTCCCCGACTTGTGACTGTAATGAGAAACTCCCACCAGTACGTCAAGCTGAGAATCATTCATTTGTGAACAGCCAGTAAGTCATTGCCCAGACAGCTAAAATAAATCAGAATATCTATTTCCCAGAAATCTGAAGTAACTCTATTTGTTTTGACGGCAAAATACACACAATAGAATTAATTTCAATTAATATTTTTGACCGTCCCTGTAGAAATCCTGATAGGGAAACACATCAAGTTTGTCATTGCCTTTCAAAGAGAAAAGAAGTGGGTGCTGACACAGGCTGAAAGAGAGTGGCCACCTGTACAGAGGTAAATGCATGTGTGGCTCTTAGCCCGTAGCCCAGCCAGGTGCTCGGGATATCCTGACGGCAATGAGAAACTTTTCCCTCATTTACTCAGACAGACGAGATCTCTGGCAGGGGCAAAGCCCATGTCATGGGGACACAGTGGAAGCACATTGAAGGACATACTGTCCTTCAGCATGGCTAAAAGAAATTTTGCTCTTCTAATCCTCTTCCAGTGTGGTTGCCTCTCTGAGGTGACCTCTGCCAGGAAAATCTAGATTAGCCATATAAACCATCCTCCTTCCACCCTCTCCCTTCTTCCTGATTACAGAGGAGACAAGGTATCTTTACGAGACTACCCCTTTCTCTTCCTCATCCTTCCTGGGTCCTGCACGGAGCATGCTTCGGCTAAAACCAAGGGCCTGGCCATCTCCAGGGAAGCAAACTGCTGGAGACCACCGATGGATACAGCCCTGCTGCTTATTAATTCTCTTACCCCATCAGCCCTTTGTCTTCTCCCCAGCTGCCCTGCTTCCCATGTCATGTCCCTCCTTGGGCTTTTAATTCATTCAGCTTTGCTGGTGCTAATGAGAAGAAGCCTTGGACTAGGTCAGCTGGTCATATACAGCCACTGGCAGCAGCGCTGATGGTGGGAGTCTCGGCATGTGAGAAACAAAGACTGTAGAGCTTTCCTTCCAGAAGTGAACGCTGGGCAGGTGGTGGAGCCCATTGTGTTCCACCTCTGTAGAGGTGCAATGAAAATTTCCTTTCCATCTCTTTGGGAAGCCTTATACCCAAACGCAACTTTTCAGGAAAGAAACCTCTTTCACTGACTTCAGGGACAAACACTTGCAACCCCTGAATGAGAGTGTATCTCTCGGTGAGAAGCTTTATTTTTAGGGACATCCCACTGAAGCCCAGCAGAGCTTTGCATAAGGGCTCCTACCATGCAGGACACTCACAACAACTATCTGACACCAAAGTTGGGGTCTCAGGGCAGAAACTATGGGAAGAGGTAAAGCATTCAGCCTGTTTCAGACAATAAACAGTAACTGGCAATAACCTTGCAGGTTCAAGAAACCTCCTTTTTGTGGGCTAGCTTGCCCCTGTAAGTGCTGCTCCAAGCAATTTCAAACACTACAGAGCCTTTAAAAGCCCATCCAGAGTTGAAACAGCATGGAAATCTGCAAGCGGAGGGTACCTGCTGACTTAGGAGACCAGCCAAAAGGAAGACTGCCAGGAAGAACCTTAATTTCTGACAATAGCAGGTTCTGAAGCACTTAGTGTTTTTAACAGTTTCCAGTTAACTCAGAAATGGCTGACAATGAAACCATAATGCAGGAATGTGAAGCACTGTGCACGAAAGTGGACAAGGTGTGGTTGAAAACAAGCAGGTGCCAGGAGAAAGCGGAGAAACCAAAGAGCTCAACACTGTCCTTGGGTTGACCTCAAAGTACCTAGCATGACTAGCAACCTTGCTGGGCACTACGTGCTGTGTGTTGGGCCCACGTGTCCCAAACCACGTTGCTGTGTCACGCTGCAGGACTTTGAGCAGGCAGCGGTGGCGATGGAGGAGGGCTGGCTTGGGAGGGACTCCTGCCCAGCGTATCTCCTAGCATGCACGTGGCGGGTGTTGATACTGGCTTGGTGGCCAGTGGCCATCGCCCTTTGAGGAAAACTGGTGTCAAGGGGACATCTCAGCCTCGATGGCACCTGCTCCAAGCACTGCCGTGGACTGCTCTCCTAGGGCTGCTCCACACTGTGCCGCAGCCACTATACCTCCGTGCAAGAGCCGCGTCAGGGAGCAGAAAGATCGCACTCCCCTCAAATCTGGTCACTGGCGAATTTGTAGCTGGCGGGGCCTAAATGACCAGATACGTCAAAATATGCAAAGCCTCATTTTAGAAGCTGGAATCAGCTTTTCCTGTTCAGAAAGCCAATCTAATCCAGCCTGAGGCCAGGGAATGATACCCCGCCATTACAGGGAATCCTATACTACAGGTGAGGAGCAAGCAGGGAAAAATACACAAAATCAAAGGCAGACTTCACAATCAGCAGAACGTGAATTTGCAGACACTGTAGCAAAGAGCAACAGTCAAAGCTGTGCCCAGTATTCGGAAAGAGAAGAAATAAGGTAAAGGTGTAAACCAAAACAAGTGAAAAGGGTCTGTCTGGTGGCAAAGCAAAACTCTTCTGGATCAAACTAGGCAGAGATTTACTTGTTTTGGTAGAGGCACCTACCTCTTGCTGTTAAGAGAAAGCATTAGAAGAAGATGCTGACACAAAAGTGGAGATTGAGCATATCTGTTTTCTCTAGATATCATATCCCCGATGTAGTAATAGACGACAATAGGCCTAAATTTAGTAGATATGAATTTTTAGCAGTAACAATAAAAACTAAACTAGAAAGCTCTCACCATCAGCCATCCAAGCGGTTGGTAGAAAACAAATGTCAAGCAATGCAGAACACCGAGTCGGACTCATATCTGCATTTAATACTGCTGTGGAACAACGCCGATGAAGGCAGCTTGTCACCTGTTTTGTTCAGTGAAAAGCAGAAAGCAAAACTGCCTACGCTGTTGGAACCGATGTCAGAGTTACTGGGGGCATGCAGATAAATAGCGACAGGCAGAACAAAAACAAATAATGTGAGAGTCAGCACTCTGGCCACGCCAAATGAGGCAGTGCTTCTTGGTAGTCAGAAACAAATAGATATAAACAGCAATAATACTACCAGGAGATTAGAGGAGGTTCCTCCTCTCTATCAAATGTAAAGAACATCTGTATCCTCCCCCCTCAAGTTGTTTTTTCACCTAAAATATCTTGGACAGGTTAAACCATAGCAAATTTAGATAGCTGAGCCCTACAACACGATGATAGACTCAAATTCAGTAGGTATGAATTTGAGCAGTGAAGTGTAAGTTCAGATGCTCATATCCAGAACTAATCCACTTATCTCTACCTGACCATGGTGACAGCGATACTGAAGAGGACTCAATAAATTACAGGCACTTCAGGGATTATTTGAGCATTGCTATTTATATGTATTTGAAGTGGAGTTTCACGATATACTCAGGCTGATGAACTGTTCTTACTTCCAACTGTACCTTTAAAAAGTCCTCTCTTTGACCAAACCGAGCCCGTTTATTGTATCACACACGAATTCATATTGCGCTGACACAATTAGTTATAATCCAGGCACAGAAAGAAACCCGTCTCGGTCGGGCTCCTTACCCCTGAATCGCACCCTGCCCTCGTAACCCGCCTGCTAGCGCGGCGGGGAAAGCGGGGACGCAGCCCTCCAGCCCGGTCCCCGTCGCAGCGTATTCCCTTTCGGCCGCAGGGGGGTCCACCGCCCCCCCAACTTGCAGCAGTCCCCAGCCTGAAGCTGTGGCTGCCCCTGCCAACGCAGCTGCCGGTTCCGCAGCTGCGGTCTGGTTCTGGGTGGGGAGGACAAGGAAGAAATAGCAAGAAATAATCTCAGTGATTATGCGAGACAGAGAATACATTCCCTTAAATAACCTCCTCTGCCTGCTGAAGTTAGCGGAGCATGCCTTTCGAACGCTGGCTAATGCCAGGTTAAGTTCAGTAGTTCGCAGCTGCATATTTTGTTCAAGTTGTCCTTAATTGAACAGCAAGCTCGGGGACTACAGCTACATGTAATATCTTCCAGGAAAACACATTCATCTCAAATGACATTTTTCAAAGAGGCGCATACAATCTTGTTAAAAGCAGGAACCCTAATGGCCATTTGCTCCATTATATACCAGCAGCAGGTATGGCAGGAAAGGGAACAGCTGCTTAGTTGCTTCTGCGATCTATTTTGTCTAGATGTTTGTATGTTTGGGAGCGTGGTCTGGCCCTTTTGCAGCTCTCAGATGAATCACTCTGCTAATGGACTAGCAAGTGCCTGGATAACATTATCAGCGATGCGGACCGTGGTTCCTATATTGCCTTAATACACCCCCAAACCAATCTGGTAAATTACTTCCATTATAGGATTTAGATAGTATCCCATTACAGATCAAGCTTTTGGTTAAATGTCATTTCTTTGAAAGACATATTTGGTGTCAAGGTCTTCTTGGTAGTTTCAGAAGAGAATGAACAGAGTCCCAGACTCCCTTATTTACTCCTCGAAGCGTTCCCTCTAACTAGCAATCAAAGGGTGGAACCACAAGAGCCCGGAGAGCTGTGGTGAGGAGAACTTCTTCAGTTCACAGAGGAGTGCTGGCTAGAAAGTTTTTCACTAAGGTCTGTCCCTGGAGTACTGTAAACATGCAAGTCTCCCGGTGACATACTGAAAACTGTTTCTAGGCCGTGTTGGGTAATTCTAAAATTAAAGTCACTGTCTTCCATTATACTATTATGCTAGAAAAATCACTCCGTACATAGGCTGCTGTTAAAGAAACTAGCTCTTCAGTACCTTTCTGGTGGTTTACTCCTGACACTTCAGTGAAACTACAGAGCCCATCTCAGCTGCAAAGTACAGCCAGGCTATGCTGCATTTATTATTGCATAGTTCTCTTCCTTGCTCTGAAAGCAGATCTAAATAAAATAATTTTCCACTTGCACTTGAAAAAAAAGAAAAAAAAAAATCCTGCAACAAAACCAAGCCATGAAAATGCTTCTATTTGTATTATAAAGTATAAATGTTCTTCCTCTTTTTTAAACAAAATGAAGACATTTGTGTCCAGCCTATGCTTTTTTCCAGAGTTTCCATTAAACATTTTTACTTTATAGTTAATAAAAAGAGGCATTTCATTTTAGCAAAGTCCTGGCACATTAAAACTAAAGTGATGTGGCATATTAGAAGGACTTGCCAGTATTAACTATCTTTACATGATAATTTATTCCATATTTAGTGTTCAATGTTTGCAGTATTTAATACAGCTAAAGCATATGGTGCTGTTTTATTCAAACAGTAAACTATGTGATCATTAAGATTATATGGAAATGTAAACATCATGTCAGAGTTCAGCGTTTCAGAAAGGAGCTGTTAATCCTTGCAAACAGTTTCATTATAATAAGCAACCCAATCAATTAATGATTTTGTTTCCTTATATATTTACTTGGTATTACGTCTCCATTTAGAGCAATTAATTTTGTTGTTTTTCAATTTTATATATATTTACATTTCTACATTATTTTAAAGGAATGTGTCATTTTTATTTTCAGTTGATAAGAAACAAAGATTGGCAAAATCTGTTTAACTACTAAGCTGGGAGCTGAGATCAATCTCCATTTCACTTGAGGATTGAAAGCAAAAAGCTTCTGGCTCTACAGCAGCTTTGTCAGCCTTGGCAATTTGCATTATGTTACCCATGATAGCATGCACAAGGATCCATTGCCACGAATGCAATTTAAGAAAACACTTTCAGTTCTTTTTACTCCTTTCTCAGTATTTTCAGGCAGCTGGAGTGCCTTTTTTCCCCTTGCTGTGGAGAGATTACTTATTACTTGTATTTAAGTGAATAAAAAAAAAAACATCTTGAAAGGTAATAAATAAGTTGAGCTCCTAAGAGAAACTTTTCAGGGCTTTTCACGCAAAGGGGGAAAGCAAGAGGGATTTGGATGGAACATGGTAGGCACACTGCTTTTGAGACTGAGAGGAGACTCCGTTGAGCAGAGGAGGAGGGAAAGCCTGGGGAGGTGCTCTGGGACTGCTTTTTGCAGCCTCCTGCCTGTTCCTGTTAGCCTGGCACTACCTGGACCACTGCTAAGTGTAAACCGGCCACTGATGCTCTGTACTCTGTGCACTTGATGATAGCATTAACATAATATTATAATTTTTCAGCTATGGGTCTTGCAGGAAGATGTAGACATTTGGGGCCAACAGCTGTACTGATTAGTACGCGGCGTTGGACATTCTTCACTGTTGGGCAAAAATGTCTCCGTCTTTACTGAGGTCAGGATTTCATCCACAGAGCCTGAAGATTCAGCACAACCCAGACACAAGAGTTAACCAATACCCAGCATGGCTGTCTCCCCGCTCATCAAACACTGCTGCTGTTGCAAGACCCTTTAACTATTTCATCAGGCTACCTGAGGGTTTAACGTTGTGGAGGTATCTCCCTCCAAATCTGACTTCCATTTCCTTCCTGGGCTCCTGCAACTCAGTCTGACGTCAGCAGCAAAGGCAAAATGCTCGAAATACCTCGGCTGTTCAGACAGTGAGCAAGCCCAGAAAATAGACAAGCCTTATCTGTTGCCTTTGGACAGAAGGACACTGATAACGGTACACTCAGAATTTTGCTCCAAGGCACAAAGAGAACAAGGTATTAACTTGCAACGTAGCCAGGGCCTGCAAAGCTAGCTAGCATTTCACCGTCACTGTAGAAGCTCTCCGCGTGCAGATGAATCACGTTCCTTAAAAGAAAAGCCCACATCACAAGGGAGATGGTGAAATCTGGATGTCTTTCTAGGAAATTGCACAGATTCTGCTTTGATCCAAACAGAAAGCTCAACATTGGGGTGACTGGGTGAAAGTTTAAAACTGAACATGAGCTAAAACTAACTTAAAGCTCAGTATTGGGTTACCTGCATGAAAAGGTGAAAGCCTGTGTTGAGCAAGTCAGGCTCAGCGTTCTCACTAAATCTTCTAACTTTAAAGTCTCTGAGACTGGGGTTGCGATGCCCCATTTTGTTGTCAACTGTTTGTCCTCAACGCTATGCAAATTCAGCATGAAAATTTCTTTCTTACAGCCATTTAATTTATACCATCCATTACCCCTGCCTGCATGACTGACATTTACTGCATGATGTCTGGTAAGTAGTGCTGGCGGCTGGGAGCCGGGAGACCTGGTGTCTATAGCTGATGTTACTATCTTTGGTAAGTCGCTTCATCTCTTCTATTGCATCCACTTAATCACGGTCATCATCTTCAATTGAGCTGTTTGAAGGGACTCTATTATTACAGCTGTTACACCCAATACAACAAGGCTTGAATTATTTTCAGGGAACACAGCAATACAAGATTGTGAATTATTAGGTAGCACGTCTAACCTAAAGGATTTGGCAGATACAGTCACAGAGTTGAATGTAACATCATCCAGGTCTTTTTTCCACCCAGTCAGCAGTGTAGGTAAACAAAACATTTGCTCCCTATACTGAAACAATTGTGCCTCACCCACCATGCTGCAGAAATGGGGAGGAATCGGTGGTTCATTTGGCCCCTTCTTTGATCATTATTGTCTTTTTCATGGGCCTGATCCAAAGTCTGGAGCTGTTGCCTGGGGGCTTTTCCTTCTCTTCCTTCCCTTTCTAAGTAGCAAAGCCTTCTCCTAGTTCTCCTGACTCACTTATACTCCTCCGTTGAAACTGCTGGAAAACAGGTAGCAAAGCTGACATAGAGGAAGCCACAAATCCTTTTAATTACACAAATTTACACCAGGTAGATACCTTAGACCATCCTTTTCCCTCCTGATACCTCAAAATAGTATCCAGTTTTACCTCTGGTGTTCCTGAGGAAAATCAGGATGCTGATTTAATGAGGACAAAGAAACTAATTCAGGAAACATGAGAAGCCTCCAATGCAATTCCTTTCATGCAGAATCAAACTTCAACCAGAACTGTATTAAAAACGCGACATGGTTGAACAGGCCTTTTATGTCCCTCAGCTATTAGCACTAGAAGTCCTAAAAAGAACTATGGGACATCTTGCGAGGATGCCTGTATCAAAGGCATCAGATAGTTTTCTAGCTCTTTTTTTACAGATCAAGTTTTAGAGACAGTTTGGGTACTAGCATCCAAACATTTGAAACTGAAATCAGACTTTGGGAATGCACACATCTCTTGGGATCACTGCATTTATTTCACATGGGCTGCAGAAAAAGAAAATATTCCAGTTCCTCTAAATCCTCTCGCTAATCCATTTCCATCCCTGGTGTAACAAAGTGTTCAGATACAGACTTCCCCAAATGATCTCAATATCGCAAGGACCATTTATTATTTACTGAGCTCTAACCATGTCGTTGACACTTGGTGATTCATGAAGACCTCCCTACTTTGAGGAGTCTCTTTGAGTAACAGGCAGGAGCTGAGACCTGCTGGAAAACCATGGGCAGAGGGAGGTCAGAGTCCCTCTCTTCTGTTGCTCCTCCACCACCCTTTGCCCAGGCTTCGAATCTGTTGAGTAAGTTGTCTCACTGGTGTTAAGTTCCCTACCCAAAGCCATTACTGTGGGAGACACTGTGCTACCCCCCTTCCCCGGCACCGTGAGGCTGCCACCTCCCCTTGGCTTTCAGCAGTTCTGAAGCAAATACATGCTGCAGTCTCCAATTTGCCTGTCAGTCCTCAAAGTGCCGTATGTTTTTGGAGGGCTTGGTGTTGCAGAAGGTAGGTATGTATCACTGAAAAAGGAACCTCATTTCACAGCTATTTTTCTGCATCCTTAATGCTAAATTTTAAGGTGATTTTTGCCCTGTTGTAATTCTGTAGCAAGCATAACTTAATTATTTGGCCAATTATAATATCAGGGAATATAACAACCATTACGTGAATGGGAGTTGAATCAGCACATTTTCCACTCCACAGTAAGCAACAGGAAAGAGAGGGGAAAATGCATTAACTGAGCAAAATCTAATAAACATAATACTACCTACAGATATGTGCTATTTAATCTCATGAAAGGATTTTATGCTTCTGTTCACATGGCAATATCAGATATCATCTCACTGAAGGAAGCAGTGACTCCAATGTGCAAGCCCAACATCAGGAAAATAATGTTTTCATTTTAATAGCTGCAGGCAAACAAAATTTTGCCTTTCTTGGTAATTCTTAAATGTGGGGCGAAATAATACTCAGGCATTAACACATTTCAGGCTAGATCCATGTGGAAACCGCTGCCATTGACTTCAATCTGAGCTTTCTAGACAAGTCTGTGAGCTTCTCTGGCATACGGCGCATCTTCTGTTTGTCTGCATAGACCTTCCCCAGCTGGGACTAGAGCTGGAATGGGGGGTTACCAGATACTGCCATACAGAGAATAAAGATCTTTCTTCATGACTTCAGTTAAAACATAACCACCGCGTTTATTCTGCTGTTGTGTACAATTCCAGGGGTTGACAAATTCCCCGCAAAATTCAGATGTTTCAATCCACAGAGGCATGAATAATGAATTGGTCAGAAGCTGTGCTGAAAACCCAGAAGGGGTAAAAAAAACATACCAGCTTTAATTTTCCTCTGTACCCCTCACCTTGGAGGGGGGGGAGGGGGGGGAGGCAGAAAAGGGGATGGCTAAGCTTTTAGAAAATGAGCTAATTTAAAAAAAAAAACAAAACAAAAGTCAAAAGAACTAGTGCTTCAGTTCAAGAGGAAAATGTTTGTACTGAATCTCAATTCATACAGTGCTCCACAAGTGTTAAACGTCCTTACATTATTATCAGTTACAGCTACATGTGATATTGATTATGTTGATAATCAGGATAACATTTTGAAGAGGAAGTATTAGATTTTCTAACAGTGATTAGTACATTGATTGTGATTGGCTATACAATTAGAGAGTTATTAAGGTGGTATTTGATTGTTTAACATGGCATTTTATGTCAGCAACTATTTAGGGCATCAGCGGGCCCAAGTTGGAACATTCGCGCTTGTAAAGTACACATTTTCTAAATATAAAATTCTCTTATTAATGTCCATTTTTAGTAAATGGGATCCTCAAGTAGCAGGTTTCTGCATGCCTGTTATTGGAACTGAAGTCCACAGCATGCATCCAAGTCTAAATCTCTTTAAAAACAATAGCCACATTTATGGCCACCTCTTCTAACATCTGAATACATATTTAAGTTGAATTTATTATTATTATTCCTTCAATACAGGAAAAGATACCCTAAGACCCATATATTACATAGTACTTATCCAGACACTACTGAAGTAAATTGGAAGGGTCCTTTTATTCAGGGACTTAATGCAAATCCTAAATTGGGCACTTTGAAAAGTTAAATTTTACATCATTTTAGGTTATGTTCTTATTTTCACTTCAGAGATTCAAAATAAGAGTTGACTAGAGTGTTAATCAGAGATTTTTACTGCAGCTGGAAGTATCTACCTGTACAAGGTAACATTAGATATATCAGGCTATAAATTCTCATTTTTTGTGAACTACACCTGGATTGCACATTTGTTTTTCTCAAGAAAAATGGCTGATGCAAGAAAGATTTCAAGATATATCAAAATCAGGAATTTAGTACTGATAAACCAGTGGAGCCTTATTTTTAGTGTTCATAAAAGGCAAGAAAAATAAAGATCAGCTGTCACGTTGCAAACACCGCTTATTTCACATACCAGCAGCTAGCTCTGTGGAGGCAGGTAGAACCAGATTTTTATCTTTTTTATACACAGACACATCAGGCATCCCTAGAAGTATGAGGGAATCTTGATAAAACAACCGTATCTAACTGTATTTTCAAAAGAATAAGTGCATGGTACTGTATGTAAACCATGGTGTCTCCTCATTATAAAATAAAAAATGGCTATGCTGAATGTCTCACATTTTTTCAGAATGTACTATTATTCTGCTTTTGCAGTTGCTCCTTCTTCTTGGCCACGTGTAGCATAGCGACAACTGCTTTCATAGCCCAGATTCACGCTGCAAATTTTTAACAACTGGCGTACAGGTCCCAACAGACAAATTTCAGGAAACTGGCAAATCTGTTTCTCTTTTAAACCTGATTACATCTCCTTCTTTGAATAGCACAAGGTCTCAGAAGACACATGGTCCTCAATATAACCTGCATAGATGCTGTACTCTGTCCCAGCAGCCCTCAGGAGACACTCATGTACAACATTTGTATCCATGATGGTGACAAAGCCAATCAGGACTTTTAGCTCCGCGAGTCCAGTGACTCAGACTGCAGACACCTACACGTATTTCCCCGGTCTTTTGGAAGTGCCTCTTCGCCAGTGGCCCATTCTATGACCTGACAGACAACGGTCCACAGAAGACAAGAGCACCAGTTCAGCTCTACGCTGTTGGGTAAGTGCAAGATCACCTCAGCCTGTGGGGACAGGAGACGGTTTCAGCTCCCCTCCAAGGTCAACGAGGGGAGCAAGGACAGCAGTTCTGCTGTTGCAAGGAGGACAGACACCAGCAGCTATGAGGGAGAGAAAGGTGGCCGGGACTCAGCCAGGGGGGCCCACACAACCCACACAACCTCTGGAGATCACCAAAACCTGCCCTGATTTGGGAGCAGTCCCTCCTCTTCGGTGGTGTCTCCCTCTTGATGCTCAGTAGCATCACGAGTGTGTGAATAGGATGGAAGAGTCTCTGGGGAATGGGAAAGGATGGGAAGGGGTGACACTGCCGTGGGTCTCTGCCCTTCTGAAACCCACCAGGCTGAAACCTGCCACCAAATGAAGGCGAGGGATGACCCTTAGATGAAATCCTACACTTTTAACACTTTGTCCCCATACACAGCACATAAGCATGTCCTCTCTCACATCTTCTTTAAAAATGGCCATCCTTTGTAGAGTTGAAAAATAAAGGAAAGAACATGGAGAGTAGCTAGTTTATTTCAAAAAACCTGTCTTAGCTATGCAGCAAGAAACAGAGTGAGCCACCTGGTAGGGTTTCAACTGTTGCAAAACAGAAATATACCAGGAGTACATTTCATAAGGTAGTAAAATACCGATCCAGGTCCCCAAGCATAACAAAATAAGTGACATAAAGACATAAATGTGTGTTCCCTGAAAAACTCACTAGTGACTTTAAAAAACAACAAGACCTCAGGCTAAAGTCACCAGTACTCATGCACTGAAGAACACAGGCCTGTAAGTTCAAGACCAATTTTCCCATTCCGAACAGACCCAGCTGCTGCAGAAGATGGCAAAGGGAATGCTAGTTAAACTTGTTTCAGGAAGAATTACTTTTGTCTGTTATGCATTGCTAGGGAGCAACAAGAGTCCTGTCTCCTTGCGCAGCATTTCTTGACCACTCTGACATCTTTGCTTCTTAAGCTGGTCTCAACAGCATTTTCCAGGAGATAATCATCAGTCCTTAGCTGCTCTACTGCATGCTGGTAGAAAACATAACCACGACTACACGCGAACAAACTGGCTCCACGGGCAGTTGGCATTTTTTTAGTGGTGCAAGAACAGGTAACAGGCAACTCCCACATCCGTAGATTATCTTCTTTGCTCTGAACAAGTGAAGTTTATTTCTTCTTCTAGATTTTTTGCACACATTAAAAATGTGTGATAAAGTTCAGCATAAATGCGTGAGAACCAGTACCTGTCTTGTACCACCTTTTTCCTTCCTTTTTGACATGATCAACAGCATTATAAATATTTGAGCTATTTACACAAGAAAAATACCAAAAATAAGCAACAATTAAACACATGTTAAGACACAGTGGTAAAGTGATACTTTCCTCAGCTTCAGCACTCCTCAGTGACTCTGCTTGGTGCTTTGCTCTTGAAAACCAACAGATGACTCTTTGTTTCCTTCTCCCAGTCACCACATCATCTTTGTTATGCCAAATACGCCGCAATACATAGCAAGAAGCAATAGCATGAAAACTGCTCGCCTCAGACAGATGCAGGCAAGTCAGCCTGCCAACAGCATACCAAAATGTTCCCGGGCTTCAGGGTGAAGTAAGACAACCTGGTCTCTCTAAGAGGAGCCCTAGGCTTACATCAGGGTAGTTGCTTTGGATGGCGAGCACAGACACGGACCGCACCAAGCCTGGCTTTCTGCACCCAGGACTGGCCGCAGGGGGCCTTGACCCCTGTCTCATCATCGTATGATCATGTAGCATCTCTCCGAAACAACCACCAGGGTGAAATACAGTCCGTTCGATACAACGGGCACCTCACAGTTGAAAAACAAAAGGAAGAAAAAGAACGAAATTACGCCTCAAGTCTGCGTGAGTATCACAGGTTCGTGGCCTGCACTGAGGGCTGGGGAAAACTCTCCCCACCGCCCATCCTGGGTGCTGCTAGGTCTTCCAGGGTGCATCACCCCCACCACCCACAAGGTGTTCACGTGCACCGTCTGCTTTCCCTTCTTGAAAGGTCCCGTCAGCTCTGTCGCAGCGGTAGCAGTCATTTAAATTACACCAGAGCCGGGTGAATTGTGTAGCAGACCCCAGAGCAGGCCCCATGACCGTGCTCGGGAGAGGTAGCTGCTGGGTGCTGGGGATTTTAAGTAGTGAAGAAAAGAGAAATGTGGAAAGCCAGCCTCACCCACCCCTGATTTCCTCAGCTCTCCTCTGTGCTTTTTTGTAAACCACAAAAAAAGCGCATCCTGCAGGATACAATGCCAAAGGCAGTTTGGGTAACGTTTGTGCTGTGTGACCACAGCGTACCAACTAGCCAGGAGTCTGCACAAAGTATGAGCTCAAACAGCAAAATTTGGTTTTTTTCTGAGCACATGTCAAAGTCAGCTGTTGCATGCTGATAAAATTTGTGGCAGCAAGCTTTCTAGTGTAAACATAGCCTCACTCACACTGAAGTAACTGGTCCTACAGCCCTTCTCTGCTGGGGGGTAAAGCCATCACTGCAAAGTGGGAAAACATGACAAGAGTCAGACAAAATGCATGATGATTTACTAATAAAATGATAGAGGAATGAGATCACTCATAAGCATGGTAACCATTTTACTCCATATGGCTCAAACCCTGCTAATGTTTGGGACTATATCTCACAAAAATGTATACAACTCATACCAAGAATTTCCCTCCCAGACCACTTTTTACTAAACAGAGATTTTCAAAAGCATTTTCTGCTGGGCTAAGCTTTGCTTCCATCAAAATTGCTAGCACTCCAGTTTAACTTTGATGGGAGCAAAGCTAGGCCAAGTCCAACCCACAAAGTTTCATTTACTAAATGCAGGGTACTAACACTGGTATCTGCAGCCATATGAAATCGTAGTTCCTGCGCTGTGTCCCTGGAAAAGTGAACTCAGGACTTTCTAGCAATACAGACCCTCAAATAAGAGCCCATTCCAGCTCAGCACAAATTATCTCTTCATATGAATGACTTCTCATCAAATCCTAGTTACAAATGCTTACGTAAATGTATCAATATTACACTAATGCACTGGGGAACCAAAAGTAAAGAAATCAGAGAAATCAAACACCAGCAAAAAAAAAGAAGAGAACAATAAAGCTTGGACATGCTTCGCATTCTTTTCTGAATCAGAAGTACTCCCCGTTCCAGCAGCAGCCGGCTCAGCAGCTTGGACTGCAAGTCTCCTTTGCAATGGTGAGACAGGACTATCAGAATTAAGGAGGAGAGATAACGCATGAAAAAAGAATTTGGGAAATAAACAAACAAATAAAACCATGGAGGACTAAACTTATTTCAGCCCAGCAGATCCTACTAACAAGGCGCATCTTATCTCTATAGTCTTAATAAAAGCACAAAAAGACAACTTATTCCTTTTCAGTACACACTGAAATCACTCAAAATAAACTGTGGTTTGGTTGGAGATAGAGCTATTGTGGACCGTAATTACATACAAAGAAAATGGATATATCTAATGGGAAAGCTTTCTACGCTGAACTAAAATGCAATAGTGAGGATAATTACTTTGATCCTTAAGTCTTTTCCACAAAGACAAAATTCTTGCCAAGTTGGAAGTTGATTCTGCAATTTTTAATGTCTTTTAAGATAACTCATTTCCTCCTGCTACCCCCCACCAACCATCAAGTCCCAGATTTTTTTGAATAAACTACTTAAGGGGACATGTCCACTTACTTAAAAGTAATTTCTTTTCTTTTCTTTTCTCCTTTCCTTTCTCAACTCTCCTTTTCACTACTGCTACTACAAGTAACACTTAAGATAGAATCATAGAATAGTTTGGGTTGGAAGGGACCTTTAAAGGTCATCTAGTCCCCCGTCCCCCCCCCGAGCAGGGACATCTTCAACCAGACCAGGTTGCTCAGAGCCCCGTCCAACCTGGCCTTGAGTTTTTCCAGGGATGGGGCATCTACCACCTCTCTGGCAACCTGTTCCAGTGTTTAATCACCCTCGGTGTATAAAACCCTCTTCCTTATATGTAGTCTGAATCTACCCCCTTTTAGTTTAAAACCATTACCCCTCGTCCTGTTGCAACAGGCCCTGCTAAAAAAATCTGGCCCCATCTTTCTTATGAGCCCCCTTTAAGTATTGAAAGGCTGCAGTAAGGTGTCCCTGGAGCCTTCTCTTCTCCAGGCTGAACAACCCCAACTCTCTCAGCCTGTCCTCATAGGAGAGGGGTTCCATCCCCCTGATGATTTTTGTGGCCCTCCTCTGGACTCACTCCAACAGGTCCATGTCTGTCTTGTCCTGAGCTCTAACTGGAAAATAGTAAAGGGAGGGGAAATGAAAACTCATATTTGGGGGTGGGGAGGGTGGGGGTCTGGTGCTCCCCTCTAGTTATGTTTACGTTTGACAAAATCCTGCACAATTAATTGCCAGAGGTTTTTTTGTCACGGGTATTGGCATTTTAATGTGATTGAAATTGAGCACAATGATAACAACAGTAATAGTATTTTTTGTTGCTCCTGTCCTGAAAACATTTAGTTAGGATATAGGAAGTTCTGGTGCTGCAGCAAGGGAAAGAAATTTTTCTTTAATCTTATGGTCAACAAGGGCTGATGTTGAATGGTGCACATGGGAGCAGCTGAGGTCAGGGAACCAAGGCATTTTTAGAGAGGTGTCTGGCAGTGACAGTGCTTCCCGGTTCTTCACTCGCACTGCATTACGCAGCACACAGTTAGAGGCATTTCCCAATACCCATAACTGAGACACTACAGACCAAGTTCTTGGAAGCCTTCTCCTCTCTGACAAAAGATATCCAGGAACCTTCTGATGATCTGCTGATGTGCTTTATTTCTGGTTTGGAAAATTAACATATGACTTGGTACACAATCCTGCAAAGGACCTTTCCAAACAGAAACTATTGGACCACAAAGACAAAAGAGTGTGTAGCTGGATCTAACTATTTTAGCCAGGTACCCCAGGGAAGCAAGACCCATGGGGTTACAAGAAGGGGCATGTATGCATGTATATGCATGCCTGTGCACTCACATGCCTATGTGCGTCTATCCCTTTTGCTCCTTCCCTCTCCATCCTCCCCGTAATCTTTGAGACTTAATTTCTAACACATTTCACGGAGGAATAAAGCTCTCAGAGATACTCATCCCCTACAATGTAGTGAAAAAAGGAGTTGGGTAATGAAGAAAGATCTTACTAGAGCCTCTGCTGAGGGAAAGGTGGTAGCGTGAGCTCAATGAGTATTAAATACCAAGCAACCTACACAGGACATCATTCTTGAGGCACACATTTGGAGAAAACCAAGCCCCCACTGTTCATGCACCTGCTTTTTCTCTAATTGCTTGTACTCCTGATGGATGGCCTCCATTTAACTTTGGTGAATGTGCACCCACTGGTGCATAAATTGACCTCAGTAGCACCAAGTACTTGAGCACTGTGAGTAGCATGACATAGGCTGCACGTTAGTAAACTGAACAGTTTACATTAAAGTTACCGGTTCAACAGCTGGCTAAACCCCATCAGTTTACATGTTACTGATGTAGGAACAGTTTGATCCAGTGCTGCGGTGAATTTTGAAACAACAGTCTTGGCACGAGGCACAAGTGGCAGCAGAACGTGGATTGACTTTTTAAATGTGTTTTTGAAATAGGAGCCCAGGCTTGGTTTGGCTAGAGTCTAATGTACCGACCCCACCACTCCACAGGAGCGCCACTGCACCCCATTCCCGCAGAGCGATGGTAATAACCACACATCTCTGACGTGCCTGGTTATGCTGCCCAGATATATTCACCCTTTTTTTCCCTGTGCAGAGGATGTGAAACAGAAAAGGTGGTTCCTATGTTCGGTACCGACTCTCCCCTTTTCCTCTTTAGGCTGTACTCTATAGCTAAACAAGCAGAGGAATTAAGTCAGCAACTAATGACTGTCAACCTGGGAGAAAAGGAGAATTGGAAAGCAACTCACGCTTGAGGACACAGGCATAAATTACTCCAGGTAAGCCACACACAGCATGTCAGCAGCTCTGCAGGATCTCCCTTCATGCATCTTCTACCCTGCCACAGCCTGTGGCCAAGGTTCATTTATCCCTTTGTCCCTGCAACTTTCTGAAGCACAAATGCCTTCAAGGGCTGTCCCTGGAACAATGCCACTCAAGCAACATCCGTAGCCCTTGAAGAAATCTTACCATGTGTATTTCCTTTTCTCCTTAAAGTTGAATCTATTATGGGCTTTCATACAGTACCTACTTTCTTCACGCTCATATAATACAGGCTTTTACTGTCAGGAATTAATGCATCACGGGGGAAGAAGAGAATGATTTCAGCTCTATATGTTTCTCTCTCTACATCCATTTCTTCAGGGAGAATACAATATTCCCATTTGAAAGCAACAAGAAAAAGGGTTTTCAGGGAATGAGTGTTTCAAGTATAGTGCTTCAACATTATTACAGAAGCACCCAGCAATTCTAAGGACATATGTGCAATACTCCGACTAACCTGTTTCAAATGTTTCGTTATTGAGCTGATACAGCACGATCATGACAAACGAAGGCTTGTGGCTCATTTTACAGACAGGTAAAGAAAACAGAGCACAGGTTTTTGAGTTCAGGTTTAGACTTCAATGCTATGCACACAACAGTGAAACATGCTTTTCTGTAATGACAGACAGTAGTAAAAAGCGGCTCAATTACAGGTGTGTTGTCCCAGACCCACAGATTTGTGGCTGTTAAATATTATGTTAGAATTAAACAATACAGCTTCAGGGGAATCATCTGTTGAATACTTTTTCTGCTTAGAGAATACCTAGCGAGAAGGAAGCCTCAAATTTTTGCTCTTTTATCATATTGAAGCCACAAGAAACTCGGTGTTTAACATTGATTTTACGGTTTTAAACCATTGGTTTACATTTATCATGTAAAGCAAATTATTCCATTTTAGACTACTGCAGGTCAGCTAAGAATCAGTCCCAGACAATACATTTAAGCAGCTAATATGCAGTTACGTTAAGAGTTGGTCAATTTTTTTCCGTTTTCTCTTTGCTTTTTTTTTTTTTTTTTTAAAGAAAAAAGCAAGAGTTTTTTTTAGGAGCTTGGAAAGGGTATTTTTTCACAGAGAATCTGTTCTCATCAAACTTTAGTTGCTGTCCTGTTAGAAACCTGCATATATTTGCAAGCAATGCAAACAGTTCTTCAGCTCAGGAACTATGTAGCGAGACAGCCCCTCGCATGATGGAGTCCTAATGTCAGCTGGATGATAGTTTAATAGAAACAGTAAAAAACAACATAGTGGAATCTCAGCCCGAGAGGGACTGACATTCTAAGTGTCTATTGCCTTTTTCTTGTTATTCCATTCATTTCATCCAGTTGATGTAACTGACTTTGGTCTTAAATGATGAAGGCCTTTTGGAGGATTTTCACTAAGCTTTCCCTAGTTGCTGGATTAACAGGACATTCGGATGCATTTTTTTTCTGTAACACTAAGTATCCTGTCACTTTTAATTCAAACTGACCCACTGCAATAGCACTAGTTCAAATGCAGTTTGTTTGGTGTGAGTGAATACTTTACATAGTCTTTGACAGAAATTTCATTGTAAGTACAATGCAACATTTTCCACTACAGAAACAATCAAATCACGATCTTTAAGCACCAGGGCTACTTCGTGTAACAGCAGGGACTTTCAGAAGAACAAGAGGGTTTCATGAACTGGAAGTGGCACTGCAGAAATGGCATTAGCAGAGTGAAGAAAGTTTAATGGAAAATATGGCAGCTCAGGATTAAAGGGCAGGCAAAGGTGAAACTACTTCAATGCAAGCTCCTGCTTTCTGCTCAGCAGATTTTGACTAGGCAAGCCTGAACTGTTTGCAAATACCTGTTGTTCCTTGTCCAGAAAAATACATTGACTTCATTTCCCAGCAATTCTCCCCCCCCCCCCCCCCCCCAATACATGGCTTCTTTCTGTACCCTTGTAGTAGAAAAATATAACTCCTCAGCAACAGTCTCTGGACTTCTGCTCTCTTCAGCTCCATCCAAGGTTATGCCAACACTCTTTTTTCCACAGAGAAAACTGCAGTGATGCCACCGTGCGTGGTGCCCCCGCAGAAGATTTTAAGTAACTGATTAGCATCAAGATTAAAGGAATGCAGACTGACCAGGAAAAGAAATTTATAAGTAGGCCTCCCACTAAATGGAAGGTCTGAAAGCAGACATTTCCCCCCCATTTTCTACATTTTGTGTAGCCATTCACAAATCCCCACTTCCACTCCTCTGCTGGCTAGTTCCTCTCTATTGAACATCAATGCTTCTCTTCTTGCAGCGTTACAGAAACGGGCTTTCCTACATTCAGCTCTAGCCCTCTGTGTGTGTGTCTCAAGCTTCCTTCCAAAAAAATGCTCTCCTCATAAAGTGAAGTTAGATAGGAGTGCTGGATGTGTTTCATCCTCTACAGACTATTCTCATCCTTTCTGCTTGCCAGAGGAAAAAAAAAAAAAAAAAGTGTTTCACTGGGGAATATTTGACCATATACTACTTAACCGCCAGCTGCTACTGGAGCTCCTTGGTGGGCCCAAAGACTGAAACTCTTTTTCGCTCCCAGCATGGTTTCCCAGGCCAAGACATCTGAGGAGAGGCGTGAGAGGATGCACATGCTGCCTGCGACTGCCTGTGGTTCCCTTCTCCCACGGGGAGGGAGAAGACTCCAGTCGCCAAGGTTGTCAATCAAGTGTTAAATCTGCAATAGCAAAGCATACTTTTAAGCCAGCCATCTATTTAATAACACTTACTCCTTACTCAAAATTGCAGACAAACCTGTCCATAATCTGATAACATGAAAGAGACTGACAGATGGCTGGTGACGTCTGTACCTGCCCCCTTCCCCCATACTTGGCCAATTCCCTGTGGTTTGCAAGTATCTGAGCGAGGCAGGCTCTGAGAAACAGGATGCTTTGCACTCCTGGACAGGCTGAATGTGTTGCAGCAGCGAGCGTAACCTGCTGGTTAAAGCGCAAAAGCGATTATCAAAAGAGTTCGGATGCTGTTCCTGGCCACACGGATCATTCACATGTGCTGCACAACTTGACAGGTGGTGGTTGCATAAGTTTGGGGAAATTTTTTTGCAATGCTACGGAAAATCTGGTATTTTAACTTTTTTTCTGGGTTGGTGAATGAAGAAGGATCTGCAATGGAAATAACTTATCTTTGACAGCGTTGCTGCAATTACACTGACATTACCGAAACAACTAGAGCCTCTGCAAATCTTTCCTCACTTTCAAAAACCAGAAAACATACTGATGTTTATAGGTGTTCAAGGAACAGTAATTCATACTGGTACACCACACATGAATAAAGCCTGATGCTTACAAACTGCGTCTGTCATGCAGTCCGCCTGATTTGTTCAAGTGGCCGTGTTAGACCAGCACTGCTTCTGAGCTGGTGAGGTTATCTGGCAATAAATAGAAACACACTATTTAAAACACTTTTGACTAATGCAAACCCAGCTAAATCTGAGTTGGCAGATTTATTAGCACCCAATATTATACTATGACTCAAAGAATGATTAGCCAGGACCCTTGACAGGCTGAAGATATACGATCTGATACGGCAGCCTTTTTCTGCATCTATGGAGATGTCCTTAGGTAGGTGAGTGTGTGTTTAGTGCTTGTGTAAATTGTTAGACCGATAGCTCTGAAATATGAAAGTTTATCTTCAAAACTGGGCACAGGCTGGGTCCTTTTTTATAATGCTGTACTGTGCCTTAAACAAGGCTCGGGGGCTTATTGCTAAGAACAGGACAGGAGAGAGACAGTGCTTATTCACCAAGGAGACAGCTAAGTCTAATGAGATATTTCTTTACAATGTAGAAGGTACAAAAATACCTGGGACATGCTTCACATATTTGGTGTGTATCTTGAGTACAGAATTGGTCATTTTCAATATAGTTTACAAACTTTTCATGCTGCACACCTATATTTGCTTTACATTGTAGTTTGTCCTGAAGAATTAGGTATCCCTATAGGGATATCTTAGTGAGAACATTGGGGAGAAAAAGCACAAAGCAAGCTCTCCAAAGATAAAGAAGAGAGAATTGAGACATTTCTTCTCCCCTTCCCTTCTTCCCTTGCAAGGGGAATCAGTGTACAACTTGCTTCAAATTGAAGTCAGCTTTGCAAATTCTCATTTGAGCAATAGCCTAATCCAGAAAAGTCCAAGTTAACTGATTAGCTACTCAGGGTATCCCGAGAAAAGGAGAATTAGACTGTTTGCAGAAATGAAGAGTAAAGGAGGGGCATAAGTAAAAGCAAGATGACAAAAGGGCCTTGAAATTTCCAGTGAGCATCTAAATTTTGTGAGCCATTCTCAAACCTAAGAAGCACGTGTTACTTAACCATAAGTAACAGGACTGCAGCTGAGCTCTCGACAGAGCTGTAATAGAAAGAGAAACGTAGCATGGACAGAGGGCATTAATGGTTATTTTCTTTTATCATCCTGTGCTTTCTTGAATTCTTATTAGGGAATTAATAAACACATATGGTTTGCAGAACAAATCCGGGTGCGAGGAACTTTCCAGAGTACTTTTTTTTATTATTATTAATGGTAATTATGCCTACAGGTGAAGTAACAGCTGAGTGACTCAAGGTACCCTGCTGTTTAATTTAATCAAAGGAGTCGTGAATCCTTTAACAAGACCTTTTAGAAAAAGGACAAAAATAATTTCCCCTGTTACTGGGTTACAAAGAATACAAATAATTTATTTCATAACACCTAATATATAGTAAAAGTATAGGAGGAGAGAAAGAAAAAAGGAGAGGGAAGCAAGTAGGCCACTTGAAGGCATGTTGATTTTTTTTTTTTTCTCTCTCTGAAATTTTGTGGCATGTTCTTAAATCACTGCCATAATCTAGAGGGTTTGTAGATGCTACAAATTAGTCAAGACAATTATGTGTTAAATTCAAAAACTGTGAATTTAACAGAAAGAGCATTTGAATGCTGCTTGTCCCTAGAGCACACAATACACCTCAGGAGGAGGCAAGACCCCATCTACTGACACTAAATCTTGGGAATCTACACTGAGATTTCCTTATTTCTGCTGTTCCAAAGCCTGCAGCTTACAGAACAAACTCTTTCAGAACTTGGGAATCAGAAGCAGCAGGAAAGATCTACTGATCTTTGGTGTATTCTGTCTTTTCTGATGTCCCAAAGTATGGGAAATTTGAGACTAGACAATAATTTGAGAGGTTAGAACAAGTGGTATTTAATAAAGCTCTGGTAGATTTCAAGCACCTTACTTCTTGAGCACAGATGTTCCTGAAGATAATAGCATAGAATAAACCCTGGCTTATGGGTAAGACAACTCAGTGTTACTACTGGGTTCTTCAATTCATAAAAATATTGAGAGTTAATGTACCAGCCCTACTGTCCGAACAAGAACTGCAGTCCCTCCTGCCCATAACGTGTCTTTTCACTGTTCGATTTCTACCGCTCTCAACTTAAGTTGAAAACATAAAATATAAGGAAAGAGACAAACCAAAATACTCTTTAGCCTTCTTTTGCAGTGAACAGCAAATTGCAATAATCTTCGCAATCCTCTGGGACAACTCCTGACTCCTTCGATTACAGAGGACCCTGGGCGACTCCAGTTTCTGGCAGCACGGCCCATCTCTCACTGAGCGTAAGGGTAGCCGCTGCTCCTCACACTGGCTGTTTTAGCCACGGTGGAGAAGTTACGCTGTCTACGTGTAGGCCCCAAAAAATCAACCCTCTGCCTTGGTGCTTGATTACCCAACAGCTCAGGTGCATCCCACACGGCTCTTGTTCCCTCACCGCCCAAACCTGAGCTCACCAGGGCTCCTTCCCTAACTGTATCTGGGTTTTTGGAGAGAGGCACAACAGAAAGGTAAAGGCTACGTGCCTACAGTCACACAGCAGGTCAGTGGCAAATGTAAGAGTAGAATAATTTTCTACCCAAGAGACCCTTTTGTCAGAGTCCAGCCCAACCCAGAAAGTCAAAGAATTAACATATGCGGCAACCTTTCACTTCTAGAACTCATCTGTAGAAATGTCTGTTATGTTAAAGGCTAATTAAGGTCAAGCATACCACAGTCTATGTCGAAAAACTTGTTAAATCATTTACTCTCTGGAGGAGCAGGATTGGTTTCCACAGGACTCTTGCCAGTATTTTGTTCGAACTACTTTCAGAAATCACAAGCAATAGGGTTTTTTTTAGCAGTTCCTTTGCAAGACACTTCAGGTGTCTTGCTACCTGAAAATTCTAACCTGATTTTTGGCTTAAATGTATCTCCACTTACATTTTATATCCCTGTGCCTCCTGAACATGCTTGGGTGCATCAAACTACATTTCTTTCATTCCTGGATGTTTGCATATTTCAAACATTTATGGCCTGTTATAACATCATTTCTCCTTAGTCATTACCTAGTGATACATTGGATTTTTAAATCATTCCAATATTTTGTCCGAGTTCTTTTGTTCCGCTCCCAGTATTTGCTGCTTCCTACTGAACCACCTCCAATTTGTTCCTCTCTTTTGTAACTCAATGCTCCAAATGAATTCAGCAGGCAAAATTCAACACTCAATGTACGACATAATACTGACTCACTAGATTTTCCTTTCTATCCTCCCCCTATTTTCACACCCTTCTGAAGACCAGGTCCCTTTTTGGCACCTCAGTAAAATAACCAGACGCGTTTAGCATGCAGTCTAACCCTTGACACACGAAATGTCGACTGTGCGGAGCTCCCAGGAGACAAAGAAATGTGGTCCTGTATTGACGTGCCTGAGGATAAAGCTGGGCTCTTTTGAAAAATCTGCACCACTCCAGCACCACTGGAGACAATCAGAGACCCAGTGCCTGTTGCCACCTTTGCCTCGAGAACGGAGATGGGGATGATATTTCTTAAGTACCACGAGTATAACCCATGGATAAAGGCTGGGCTGCAGGGGAAGCTAGGATATACTGCTTTTCCATTACGGGGTGAGAATTCGACGACAGCATTGGCCAGAACGGGCCAGAGGTGTGGGAGACATCGCCCCTTCTCCCTTCCCGCGGAGGGAGAGCTCCCGGACCCGGGTCTCCTCCTGCTTGCGGCTGCTCCCCAGCTCTTCCCTGAAAGGGAAAAGGGGGATTTCAACAGGGGCACGTCACTCCCTCCTGGCACAAAGTAAAACTTTGGGGCCACACAGGCTAAATGCGCAGGAAAATGGCTTCTGCCCTATTTCTGCAGACAGGAAACGTATCCATCGGGAACAAAAGCATTCCGCTAGCGTTTATAAGCAAGCTGTTAAACAAAAGCTGGGGGTCTCCTGCTTCCCCACGCTCCTGGCTAGGCCAGAGGCACCGGGAAGAGACTGGAACAAGGAGAAAAGAGCTTTCCCAGCAGGCTCCCCGCTCATGCCTTGTTTGTGGGGACAGACCGAGCGCCCCAGTAAGCCCAGTGCCGCGGCAGCAGGTGCCGGAGGAGTCACTGGGTCTCCCTGCCCGGAGCCGTGGCAGGAGGCTGAGCAATGGGGACCACTGTTTCTCTGGCTGCCTGCCGGCCTCGGCCCCACGAGGAGCCCGAGGGGAATCCGTCCCTGGCTCTGGCCCAAGATGGGATGAAAGTCTCCAACCCTCTGGTATGACCACCTTAAATTAAGGCGCTGGTTTTACACTCTCGAGAACTGGGACGGGTCTGCCCAGTTCGGGCGCCGCTGCTGCAGCAGCTGCGTTTCACTAGCGTCCAAAATGAAGCCTGCCGTCACTGCTTCCTGGGGCTTGACTCTGCATATCTTTTATCACACTCCTTTTAAAACGCTGGTATCGTCCGAAGGAAAAGAAAACATCCTGTGCTATCTGGAATTTTCCATGGTTACGCTTTGCCCAGGGGTGACTTGTCCCTCCGAGGAAACTTTCAGCGTTATGTAATATTTTTTTTTTAATTCTGCTGTTTGTATCTACAGAGGCAGGCAGATGAATGGAGAGACAACTAAATGAAAGAATAGCCTGAGATTTTTATCAGAGTGCAGAGCTAGGATGACTCAATGATCAAGACTACTGCTCTGGAAAGTTTAGACCTTTGTTAATTGAAGATTGCTGAAATTCCAGGATGACGGGGGGTCATCCTTGAATCTCTCTCACAGAGGAAATTTTAATTTTAAGAGAGGGGTGTGACTGGAAATACCTAAAGGGAATGCCATTTTTAATTTTGAGATCCTGTCAAATTATGCTTTCCTAAAGAGCTAAATGTTCAAGTAACCGCTTGAGGATATGTTTTTTTTCAACATTTAGAAAATATTAGTGATTTAAAAAGCCACAACCTTGAATCCCACTGTTAACGTTTAAATATACAATATAATTGCAACCACTGTTATCCAGATTGCCACTTTTCTGAACATTTGAATCCCTAAGCCCCATGCACCTTTTTTGAAAGTGTGTTGATTCTTCCCAGAAGCAGCTCTAAACTCACTCTCCTCACTGCTCTGGAATATAAGTATTGGACATCAAGTATTTTTCTGTGTTATTGTATAATTCTTGCACACACAGATACTGTAATAATATAATTTCTAAACAATATGATTTTCCACACTGAACTTACATGCGCACACAGTCTGCAAAAGAGTTGGGGGTCTGGTTCATCAAGATGAACAAGACCATCCTGTCATAAATAGATTTTTATTGTGAGGTGGTTTGTATGTGGACGATTTAATTACTTGCTGGAGCAATAAAATTCCCACAACAGTGAAGGCTGGCCAATCTACCCATTTCTCACTTGATTAACCTGCTGAAACTGAAGACACCTGTTCCAAACTAACAGATTTTTATAGAACGAGTATCAGAGGACTTGACACTTCGCCACTATCTTGGCGTCATATTTCACGTAAGAACCCCCCCCAAAAATGCCTTTCATTCTGTGTCACAGATACATTTGCCTGGAGCTGTTATCAGGAAGAATGCAGAACACCTTGTCAAAAGGCCGAATGTCTTTAAGACGTGATCTCAAGGAAAAAAAAAAAAAGTAGACAAGTATACTGATCATCCATATCCAGAGGCTAAGAGGCTAAATCCTTTTGTTATTGATCTACTTGGGTTAGGAATTCAGGAGATACATGTGTGCCTTTGCATGTCTGTTTGCTGGTCTGTACTGTGTTTCTTCTGGGACACAGGTGAGAAGCTAAGTTCAAGGATCTGTCCTAAATTCATCTTTTATTCTTAGTATTGCAGATGCCCATGAGCTGTAATACCCAACGTGCCAAAAGTCTGTAAGCATTTTCCAAAGCATAGCATTACACCCTATTGAGGCAAAAAGTTACTCAAAAACAGAGGAAAGAGCTGTTGTTTCATCATTGTTGTTCGAAAAATGTTATAAATCTTGTGTCATGGGATTTTGAGCATCGATCCACCCGCTCTGGTGGTTCAATTCACTTCTCTATGGAGATCAAATTCTTAGCTGAGGGAATTTTAAATAAAATTAGCCTCCTGCTTCTCTGGTATACCAGCTGAGGATCGCTTTTCTCCTCTACAGCCTGGGAGAACTCACGATGCGAGTTTGCTTTCAGGGCTTGCTGTGTGCTGCCGATGAAGTAACACTGCGGTGGCAGGGAGAATTCTGCACAAGCCCTTCAGTGGTGCTGTCCCAGCAGCAGATTTGCTACAAGTAAAGAAACTTTCTGAATTACAAAGGAGCAACAGTTTGTGCCATTACATTAAGAATTCAAAGGAAATTATTTAATAAAAAAAATCCTTGTTTATACTCCAGCTGTTGATTATCTCCGAGCCTGGTAGCAGCAGGTACTATTTACAAGAAATCCTGAAGGGTTCATGCCAAAAGAGAAGATAATGAGCCAACCGGGCCCAAGACGAGACATTCCGCACTTCACTCCTCCGCAGGCAAATATCCTAACACTACCTGTTGGTTCCTACTTCTGGCATGCAGAAGTTGCGTCTGACTTTTCTCAGAGCAAATGCAGCTTTCATGACAGACTAGTGACAGGTGGGGAGATGAAATTCCTCTGTTTAGCCATGAAGAGGTGCACCATGGATAACCCCACGCACGGTTATGTACGTGTTCATCCCTAGCTGGAGGAAATGCCTACTGGGCAGCAAAGCTAACTCTGCCTTCAACACTCAGCCCTTCGCCCACCCGTAAGTGTTGGGTAAAACTTCACTGAAGCCAGCATGTCCTGCAGCGCAAGACACACAGCCCGGTAGCACCATTACTGTTGATGTAGCTTAAACTCTAAACTGTGCCAGCCAAAATAAGGTTTACCACCAAAATCACGTTTTTACTATGCCTATCCCTGGACTTTTTCAGGTATAGGAATACCATCACAAATCATAATTCCCATCTGACTCTACTACCCAATTCATGTTTTCAAGAACAGATTTGGCCTTCAGTCACAAACCCTCTTTAAGCAAAGCTGATGCTCTGATGCAGTCACCGGCTGGTATCAGTGGAAATTAAACAAACCCAGTATCCAGGATGGAAAAAACATTCTGTTGTCCATCACCAGTATGATGACGCACCCAGTCCCTGGTGTAAAACACAATTAACACTGCATATGAATGAGTCATCATTGAATGATTTCAGCTCTCTGAAGGGAACACTATTGCCTGTGTTTTTCCTTCAGATGTTCCACATTCCCCCAAAGACACCTAAGATTATAGTATGTATTAAGTGTTGTTCCTAAGGGTCAGTATAGCATATCAACAGAAGAAATACAGCTTATTGCTAACTTTCTGCACGCACCATTTGCAATTCTCTTCCATGGGCACTTGCTGACTGAAGTAATCTCAATAATAAAGGTGAAAAATATATATTCCTAGAAGACTATTACATGGAATGACATAGGATGTAATACCCTGTAGCCACAGAGAAATGATGACTTTAAATGAATGAAACTAGTGCTGCTTATGTGGTGACAGGAGGATACTGCCTTTTTAAAAAAATATATATCTGTAATGAAAGCTAAGCTGTTATTATGTGTAAAGCAGCTGCAGAGAAAGTGATAGCATTAAAGGCATTAGAACAAAGATTATCTGTTCTCTGTAATTAAATCCTTTTCCCTGCTTTATACCAGATGACTCCTCAGGTCACATAAGCCCAATTCAAGCATCATCCTTGAAACCAGCCTGAAGAGGTTGGAGACAGTCACTGGAAAGCCCTCAACCTACAGGGATTTAATTGTTCTGTGGTTTCCATCCTGCTTTCTCTCTGCAGGAGTGGAGAGCTGTGACATTGATCCTAAAAGTATCCAGAAACAGGCTGGTCTTTCCACCGCTTCCACTTCCCGCACACCTTTTGCCGGTGACCTCTCATACATTCGAATCGACAACATGTAAACATCATTTCCTTGCCAGAGCAGGCAGATTATTCATACCCTAGTTCCAATAGCTGTATGACAAAATATTATCTCCTGATCACTGAAGTGGGAATATCCATCTCCCAGAAAGTAAGCCCAGTGCCAGGCTGTTCTCTGCATGAGTCGGGGGACAGAGGAGTGTGTCAGCACATCTGTGGCAAACACAGAGGCTCTTCAGTGGCCTTTTATCAGCCTGTCACTCTGGCCAGGCTATGGGATTAACTCCACGCTCTCCGATTCAGCTTTCCTCCTCATCTGACACCACCTCACCTATTGCTTACCTAATACTCTTCTGCTGGAAGCAGTCACGCAGGTTTAAAAACAAATAAAGGTTTTGCGTGTGCCAGGAGGAGGGGAAGAGGGACTCCTACTAGTTCAAACTGTGATCCACATCACTGGTGATTAAAGAAAGAAAAAAAGAAAAAAGTCACTGCTGTTTGGTGGTTTATGAGAGCTGCTGGTCTCAGTCTAGTCACAAGGGGAAAAAAATAAAATCTATTCACATGGATGGCCTCAGCCTGGTAAGAGGGTCTCAACACTTGGAGGGCAGGAAAGCTGAACTTACATTTCCTCCACCTAGGGTCCCTTTGGATTAGAGCTGGAGGTGAAAAGAAGATAATGACAGGCAGACCTGAATTGTACCACATCCCTTTAAAGCCAGAAAATCAAAGGCTGACCCAGGAAACAGTCCTTCCGCTCCAACCATTCTCCTGCTAGACAAAGTAGCCTCCTTCTAGTACAGTCTTACGGAAAGCAAGCTCTGACATTTACAGTCTGTTTCCCCTTATAATCAAACTCATTTTTCAGCTTGCAAGGCAATTTTGTCCCTTCTTAAACTTAGTATTGAAAGAAAAAAGAAAAAATAGAGGAAGATTGACTTGGGACACACAATAGTTTGAAGAAATTCAGATATGAAACCCCTCTCTTTTTTATTTTACGCAGACAAAACAGGAGTGTAAATGAGTGAGCTCTGCTGGTGCCAAGACTGGAGGAAAGCCTGGAGCCTCTGTAATTCATCCCGGAGCCATAGTAGTGCTAGTGGTGAGAGGGCACAAAAAATGGAACCCCACTTGTCCCGAGAAGCCCAGTGTCACCGGTGGCATGAAGCCAGGCTGGACTGGAAGCAGGCACGCACGCACCAGCCCTTGTAATTCAGGTCAAGCTCAGCCTGTGCTCCCTGCCCTCCTTTTCCCCAACTTGGCCTCCCAGCTCGCTCCTTCCACTACCACCTCCACCCATGTTCTGAGGGACACGGCAACCTCGCCAGGTGACCATCACTTCCATCAGCTTTCAGGATTTCCCAGACCTCTGTTCTGCTTTACGATGAATGCAATTTACGGTATGTCCCAACAGCACTATCCTTCAGTAAGAGACACACGTATGGAAGGGAAGCCAACAGCAACACATAAGCCTGTCAGGCAAATGAAGCCACCCTCACTGGAGGTAACTCCGATGAACTGGAGAGAGTCAGAGCACGCAGTGAAGCTCTGGAGAGCCCAGGCCCCTTACTTCAGTCAGTGGCCAACGCAACTAACACGAGGAATCTTTTTCTTAACCCGAAATTTTTCACCCAAGCCTACAAAGGCTATTAACGTTGTACCAAACTTGGTAGTATTTACTTTCAGAGCTTTATTAGGCTCCTTTTTGCTGAGCAGTTAAAGGATATTCTGAGAGGCCATGCAAATGCGTAAACTAAAACAGAAAACTGACAAGAGGAAAAAGAAAGCAAATGAAGTTTTACGGGAATGCACGTATGACGCTGTGGGTGTTGTACAAATATAGCTTCCCTGTGCCACTGTTTCATAGTCCACAGCAGAAGACTGCTCAGCTGGTCCCAGGGAGCTAGGAGGAAAAGGCAGGTCAGCCCCTCTATTTTGCACAGCATGGCAACATGCTGCCAAGCCAAGTCTACAAAATCTTTTTACAGCTGTAATGTAGGTGACCACTTTCCTACAGCCCCCCCATAAATTCTGTTTACTCTCTGAGGGGGCTTCGCTGCAAAGAAATTCTTTTTTTCTTTTTTTTTTTGGTAGGGACTCTGACTTTTGCTTACTGAATCAACAGAGGAAAAATACAAACTATATAAAAGTGTGCCTACTGGAAATGGGGACAAGACTGGGAATACGTGTGTGTAGAGAGGCAGAGGGCTGCATGCAAAAGCAGAGAACAAAGTAAGTCTTTTGTTACAGAGGCTTATAACACATCACAGGTATTGAAAGCCAAGGCAAACAGGAGTGGCTAAGACTGCTTTCTTGTACCCTTTTTACAAGCGCATGGTAAAATCAGGCATTCCAACTATTTTATGCACTAGCCTGTCTCTGACACTTTACCACAACGTATGAGTAAATAGCGTGTTGACAAATTATGGATTTAACAAGAGTTTATTTCTTAGCCGAGGGAATTAAAGGTTCTTTTATGCCTCAGAGAATGAAGGTACATTTGTACATTTTTATCCTACCTAAAACAATAGAATATTCTTATCTATAGACAAGCTGCTTGTGGAATCCTCTCTTTTCACTCTTCTTGACACTATCTGGCAGCATGTACTACATGTTGTAAACATGCCACATTAAAAAAAACAAACAAAAAACCCAAGAAAACCCAAAAAACCCCCACAAACCAAACTTTTCTGGTCAGTTCCTTTTTTAAATAACCATTTGCATTCTAGCATTAGTACATTTTATTAGTATTAACATCCTTTAGGAGAAGTAGGGAGAACATGATGTACAAAGGCAGTGCTGAGAGAAGTGGGTTTGTTCAGTCCTAAGAAAAAATGGCAAAATCATATACTATTGCTTTCAACTACCTAACAGATGCATACAGAGAAGGCAGAGCCAGAGTCTTCGCAAAGGGCCAGATTTCTAGGATGGGAGATAATAGGTCCAAGTTGCAACAAGGGAAAGTTCAGTTAGGTGGGGGGGGGTGGGGTGGTAGTAGGAATTTAGAGTCACCTTGAGGGTGCTTTAAGACTGGAGAAGGTACCTGGGAGCTTGTGGAACCTCCATCCTCAGAGACACCTCAACCCCAACTGGAGGAGGCCCTGATCAAATTTGCCTCTTCTTTGGGCAGGATGACCTCCAGCAGCCCCTTCCCACCTAAATTCTCCTCTGACAGTGGTGCCCTGCCTTGCTTTACTTCACATTAGAGTAGCTTCTCACTTGGATTCTTACAGTGGACTTTGATCAAAGGAGATCATCCTGCCCATCCTCTGCAAAACAGTCCTCACGGACATCAGCTGAAGTGCTTCAGCTAGCGGTGCTTTGCAATAGGAGGAAATTCCTAGGAAAGCCTGAATCCTCCTGTTTTCAGGACACAACCTCCAAACTTATATGCAAGTCCAAACCCTTGCCTGCAGTAGGGTAGGTAGCTGTTTGGTATCAGATGAATGAGACTGTTTTGGTGCTTAGGAAGGCTTTCAAACTTGTTCTTTTCTTAGGATGCATTAAATAGTTGAAGGACAAAAAGGACTTTAAGCAAGTTTGAAAATACCAGAGAAATATTTTTATCAATATGAGTAAACACATTACTTTACAAACTCTAGTCCATTTAACCCCTTGTTAAAATAGACATTTAAATCGAAACAAGGAAGTTCTCAGTCAGACAAGCAGCAGAAGTTATTTTATACTTTTTACAGCAAACCACCTCCCATAGTCGGGAAGTGTTCCGTTTCCTACCCTGCTAGGTTGCTGGTGATAGTCATTTTCCTCTGCCCCCTTGCCAGTTCACCCACTACCCTCCAATCTCCTGCTCTCTGCCTTCTGGTTTTCCATCGGACAGCGTTTCTAGCATATGACACACTTCTACAGTTTCTCTATGCCCACTCACACCATTGTGCTCTATCTTCATTAGTATCCTACCCTGTCTCTCTTCCTGATGTTTTTTCCTCTTCATTTGTCATTGATGTTTTCCTTTGTGTCGGTTAGGCTCCTTATTTTTTTCCCCCATGTGTGCTTTCATTTTCCTTCTATTGTGATTAAGATTTCATTTTAATGCAAATTTCAAAGCCAAATATTGTTATTCCCAAATGCTACATGCACACTCACGTTTGAACAAGACAGAAACACTTCTCATCCCTTACCTTTTGTTCTAGGTTTTCCCACCTTGCTATGATGGTTTCTTTCTTCCTCTGGATTAATCTCTCATTTCTTGCTTTGATGCTCTTTTCTTTAATAGCACAATTGTTTTTCTTTGATGGTACATTAAACTTCTTTTCTTTATCAGTATTTAAAGCCTGATTGATGTTTGACTTCTTTTGTCACCATTTTCTTTGCGTACCTTCTATATTCCTTCCCACTGTTGGTGTGCTATTTTATTCCATCACCATTTTTAGGAATACTCCTCAAAGATAATGCTAAAGAAAGCCACTTTTTCTCAGAGGGCCAAATACTATTATATCCTTCATACATGCAAACACTGAAATTAGTAATAGTGCACACCTGCAAGCTAAGTTACCTAATCTTTTTTTTTTGACTCAAGGCACTTCCAGGGTCTGGGCTGCCACTAGTTTGCCTCTTGAATATGCAAACAAAATGAAAAGCAGGTGTTAAACATTGCACTTTAGAGCCACTTAGCAATGTGAAGGCAGAAGCCCTACTTTTCTTTTTCCCTTAGCCAGGCCATAAATGAAGCTAAGGAGAACACTGCAGGTTCTCTTTCTAATGGAGTCTAGAGGTCTGTAATCAATTCATTGAAAAATTATGTTTGTGACCTTTCATTCTGGCATGAACAGCCACCAGACTCCATTTTCCATGAAGTATTGTCAAACATGGATGTTTTATCAACTTAACTCTGAAAATTGGAAACCAGAAGCTCTGGAATTTGAATAACACCCTGAGAAATATTGAGATTGGTAAAATTACAGTTTTGCTTATTCAACCACAACCTGGGACCTGATCTTGCATGTGCTGAAGTACGTGATTAACTCCAGGAAGCAAGTGAAGTTACAAGACCTACAAAAAGTGGTTTCTATAGAAGAAAGAGGGTATGGAAGATTTAAACTAATAGTTCTGCTCTTGATAGTAATTGCTCCAGGCCTAGCAATTCCTCACAGACAATTCAATTAAATGCTGACAGAAACACAAATAGAACTCACACGGTCTTCTAGTTCTTGCAGTGTTGCACTGATGTCATCTTGTCTGGAAGTTACTGCAAAAGGCTGTTCTTACTGAACACATAACTACTAAATAACACTGAGGTGTCCGAAGCAATTAGAAAAACAATAACCTTATGTTTCAAAACTTGAATTTCCCAGTCTCCAGAACTGACCTTGTTGTACCTGGCAATCTCATACTGGATAATGTATATCTTTGCATTCCAAACATTTGATGGGTTTTGCATTTCTCCATTTTGGGTTTATGCTTGCATTCCTGAAGAATCTCTGATGGTAACTGAAATAGAAGGCACTCGTTGTTGTGCTGAAATTAGCAGCAATGAATCACCTGGACTGGAATTTTTTCAGTGTGTAACTAGTTTATTTGTTCTAATCTCCTGTTATTGCACAGATATTTACCTTTCTGAATTTAATCTTGTCAATGAATATCATTCAGTTACCACTTGTCTTTCCTGACTTTAATGATAGACTGCAGTATTTCATATATATATATATATATAATATCAAGTACAGTTTTGAAACGCTGGTGTTTTTAATGGTAACAATTGTTTACAAAGCAAGGCAAAAGAGCGTTGTAGAGACATACAAATAGTCATGTAGAAAGATTGAGTATTCTAATTTATAATAAATTGACAGAGCATGAAATTTGAGCTAGTTTTAAGTTTGTGGTAAAAACCTCCAAAGCGAGTATACCTATAATTAATTTTATAATAAGACAGACTGAAAACTTACAAACTCCATTAGGATGGAGGAGAAGTTGAGAGTATTTCTTGCAATATTAATAGCAAGCAACTTAAGGAAATACTTCAATCATCTCAAAACAGAGCCTTTTAAAATAAGGTTAAGCTTAAAAAAATATCAAAAGCTGTTAACATATGGAAGTACCCACTTAAGCCTCTCAAACAGCTTTAACTATGACTGCCAGTGATATTGTTGCAGAACAGTATTCAATAACCTTCTGATGCAACTAATACATGTTTGTATTTATCATCTCAAACTACAAAAAAATGCGTTTCAGACACTCCTTAAAAGTATATGCACATGCGTAGCATCACTACACGGCAAAATCTGTCTGTGGGCACAGTAGTTGTTCATTGCCCAATTGCGCTGGATAAGTGTGGTGTAAAATAACTGGCAGCGGTTTCTGAGGCAGGTTAAGCATTTATACTCAAAGTAGTTAAAATGTTTTAAAACATAAGAAATCCATGTCTATGTCTTCTTAAGTTCTGGGGCCAAACAGGTTACTGCCCATGATGTATTTGTGACTGACTCCGATACCAGTTATCAGTGTTTGGCAAATAGCTATAGAAACAGGTAAACCCTTGCCTATCAACACTGGTGGTTTGTTTCTCCTTATGTCATAAATTTTCATATGAATACCCTTGTTGAAGCTTTACTGCAAGATTCTGCAGTATCACAAAAATATTTAATGAACCCAACTCCAGCAAGTGCTGGCCATAAAAACAATTTGAATAGTATCCCACAATTCAAGCAAGCAAAAATAGTGGTATTATAATGGCTTTATTTGGGTCTAAACTTCACTAAAATTTCTTGACGTACTTTGCAATCCAGCCATTTCTTGGACTTCTTTGATGAGAAATCTCTCCTCAGATCTACCCTTTCTCATTACCTGAAGCTTTTTTACACTCTTTCTTCCATAACTAAAACTGTATCTAGCTATGCTTACTCTTCCCAATTTTTCCCTTGCTTAAAAAAAAAGTACTAGCAATCCAAGCTGGTTTTATTTTTGTATCTCTCAGCAAGTTCTAATAAAGTAAATTGAGCAATATTCTCGGTTTATTGTATTGATAAACAGACTGTAAAGTGTTTTATGATATGGTACTTCTCATATGAAAGACACTAAACTAACATAAATTGCGATTGTAACTGTAAAGTACTAAAATATATTTTCCCTCTAGGGCTCTCTAGTATATTTGGCTGAAAAAAATAAAATAAAATAAAATAAAATAAAATAGACTTGTTTATTGTGTGTATTTTTTGTGGTGTAATTAAACGTCTCTATGGTTTCCACCAGGAACAAAGTCCTTGTCCTGGTTTCAGCTGGTACAGAGTTAATTTTCTTCCTAGTAGCTGGCACAGTGCTGCATTTTGGATTCAGTATGAGAATAATGTTGATAATTCACTGATGTTTTCAGTTGTTACTAAGTAGTGTCTACACTAAGTCAAGGATTTTTCAGCTTTTCGTGCCCAGCCAGCGAGAAGGCTGGAGGGCCACAAGAAGTTGGGAGGGGACAGCTGACCCAAACTGGCCAAAGGCGTATTCCATACCATGTGATGTCATGCCCAGTATATAAAGTGGGGGGAGCTGGCCTGTGGGGATCACTGCTCGGGAACTAACTGGCCATCGGTCAGCAGGTGGTAATTGCATTGTGCATCACTTGTCTGTCTTGGGTTATATTTCACTCTCTTTTTGTTATCTCCCTTTTCATTACCATTATTATATTTTACTTTTTACCTCAATTATTAAACTGGTCTTATCTCAACCCACGCGTTTTACTTGTTTTCGATTCTCCTCCCCATCCCACCTGTAGGCAGGGGGAGGAGTGAGTGAGCGGCTGCGTGGTGCTTAGTTGCTGGCTGGGGTTAAACCATAACAGTCCTCTTTCCCTGCTCAAAGCGGTCTACAGGCCCACTAATAACTTTACAGGGCTGCCTTGTTCCAAATTGGAGGTGAAAAAGCACTTTCTTTTTCACTTTCTCCAAACTGCCTCCAGAGGAATGGATCTCTCGGCACTTGCTGCCCTGTCATTTCCAGGCCACACTAATAGTCATTATTAATCGACTCTTGAGTCAATCTTTCCTACTGTACCACTGTAATCTGGACCCATGCAAAAATTTCCATTCTCCACCCAAAGTGGTGTCAAGTGGATTCTTTGCGGTGATTACTTTGGATCTCATCCAAAGTGAGTATCGAGCAAGGAGGTATCTTCCCCCCAGGATTAGGACTTCTCAGTGTGGCAACTCCGGTACCGTCAGGGATGTAAAGCAATCGCAGAGGATTTGCCCCCCTACCCGTGGTGGCCAGAGGCAGCTGTGTCCGGACTGGTAAAGACACAGAGGTGCTCTGCCTCTCCGGTGGGCACCCCAGCCCAGGCACAGGTCCCGCTGCCCCAGGTCACACCAATGCGACTGTAGCTCTGCAACACCCACAGTGAAACTGGGGACAAACTCAGTCCTCGGCGGTTTTATTGGGGAAGAGTAGAAATTTGCAGGGATGTGGTAATGTAGCTATACGCTCCAGACAGGTCTCACTTCACGCACAGTAGCTACATTTTGAAGCCCTGCTCTTCAAAGACACCAGGACCTACTCTGATCCCTCTTGCAGTGTTCACCGACAGTAAAATTACTGAAGTGCTTGGAACTACTGAAGGGTGGCGAGAGGGAACAGTGTGAATCAGAGCAGTATCCAGACCCCAGGGTAGTAGTTTTTGCTCAGTAAATACAATCCCTCCAGTTTCATACCTCCTTGCTTTAACAGCGCTTCCCACCCAGACCTCCCATTAAGGAGGAGGTGCTAACGGAGCTGTTGTAATCCTTCTTCAGACAAAAGGCAGCAGTTGAAGTAATGGATAACTGAGAAAAGAATACTCACAGAAAAGTCAGAGAACAGGATCTTGGAAATAAAGGTGGAGGTGAGGTACTTAAAAAATTAACCTCCTCCTCTCTTTCCGTCTTCCTTTAATAGAATGGTGATAAACCCATCACCTGTTTTAAAGCTCAGAGCAGCTGCGTAATGAATCTGCTGTAATACACAAGAAAGTGCAAATTTGCCATTGCACTCCAACAGCTTGTGCTCCACTCTGAATAAGATGGAGGATTATACAAGCACAAAACCACTCCCTGGAGTAGCTGAATGGAGCTGGTAGAATTAAGGCTGAAACACAGTTAACTCCTGATACATGTTTAAGCACAAAATGTTAAGCCCTTCTTTTGACATAGACTTTCATAAGCTTTGATTGTCCTTACAGAAAATTCCACATGGGACTTCTTTCAGTCTCAAGAGCTTGCCTAAAAAAGGGAAAAAACACCTCCCTAGTCACAAAGGAAGGATCTGCTTGCTTCCCCGTGGCTCTTTCTAAATCCTAAAACTCTCTGTTATAATTCAGGATTAATTTTCTTGTTTGGAACAGTAGTATTTCCTAGATCTCTCTTGAGCAGTGGTCTATCTTGGATCTGAACCTGCCATTTTAATTTGAAAGCATTATTGTATCATGTGCATTCTCCAGTTCTTACTCTTGCCTAAGCCTTCCTTAATGTTCTTCAACCATTTCTTTTTCTGTGAGCATCTTACAACAGATAAAAACCTCTTCTCTCAAATATAGCATAAGGTGAATGTTTTGCATCATCTCGCTGATTCATTCTTCAACCAGAGAATCCTACTTAATTGTTTGGACACCTGTGAGGTAGAATTTGTCTCACATCTGTATCTCTTTGTACCCATCTTTACAATATATTGGCTCAAAACAGACAGCCTCTTCTATCCTGGACTTTCTAAAAAGGACATGTCTTACTGTAAAGCAAAGTGTGATAAGAACACAGAATTTAAGGCTTGCAAAGCTGATCCTACACCTCTGTGATAAAGCTGGATTAGCAGCAGTAATATTAGCAGTACAGAATTCTTTTCTCTCCCAAACTCTGGGGAATTGTTTGAAGAGGAGATAAAAAAAACCCCACAACAAACAGAAGCAAACACATATCACAGAGCTGTACAAAATCTCAGGCGATAACAGAATTCAGTCTTAATTATTTCATACATAACTGGTCCAAGCAGCAAGTTGAGCCAGAGCAGCGGGGTTGCCCTTGGCCGGGCAAGTGTGCCAGTTGTGCTGAGGTTGCCATTGGCTAACACCCAGCATTTGACAAGTAGGACTTCTCATCACTGGCCTGAAGGAACAGGTCCTTGAGGGGACACGTTTCTTCAGCATCCTAGCAGAAACTGGTGTGTGCACCAGGTTTTGCATTCTGCAGAACCCCAGTGAGGGGCAAATAAAAAGAAAAAGGCAGATCCCCAGACAAGCCCACTTTTCTTCCTCCTCACATACACACGTTTAGGGGACAATGAAAGGAGGAAAGATACCCTATCACAGTATCTTTTGTGATAGCCCTGGGTATGATCAGAATTCATGTATGTTCTTACTAAATTACGATGGTATTATATTGCAGACCTCCTCAACTTTTTTTTTTAGAAAGAGTGTTTTCCCTTAAGATTTCTTGCTAAATCTGTTGGTTAGTGCACACAAAATCCATCTGCTTCCTGAAGATTGCCTCCAGACTGCAGAGCATTGCCTTTAATAATGCACATCCTCCTTGTTGTGTGTTTTACTCTTTTTCCTGGGATGTGTACTGAGTGGTTTTGATGTTTCTTCTCTATAGTCATGATAGAGGGTGCATCAAACTTTAAGCTAAGCATCTTGCATATGGGAAACAAACACACACCCCCAGAGGAGACCTTGTGTACACTTTTTGAGACATGAAGACCTCCCTCCCATCACCATTTCGTCACCTGAAATATGCTACAGTCCAAAAGCAAGCAGGTAGGTAGCCTACACCAACCTGAAGGAACATGTGGTTCCACTGTACACAGCAGAACTAATGAAGCCTGGTCTGCCCTCTCTGTAGATTCCCAGGTGTCTACTAAAGGATGAGGTTTTTAGTTGGCGCCTCAGAGGGAGACCCTAATAGGATCACTCTGCTCTTCCTGGTCACCTATTTGCATAGAACTTACGAGATACTCAGAGGTAATTTGTATTCTGTGAAACTGAATTAAATTTTGCCACTGGGTTTGCAGGTTGCTTAGAGGGGAGAAGAGGAGGACAAAAGCACAACTGAGTGTGCTCGTTCCCTTAGAAGACGAGGCTAAAAATCCTCTTTAGCTGGGGAGAGGTGGAAGGAAGGTAACACACATGAAAGGTGAGAAACATCAGCAAACAAAGGAAAAACAGTGTCAGGACAAAGCAAAGAGAGGAACCAAAAGGCCAGTAAACTACACAAGCACCAAATCTTTCTTGTGAAGTCTTTTAGTCTTTTGCCTCCAAATTCCACTTTACATTACAAACATGAGTAGTCAATGTTTCTCCAGGTTGGCACAAAAATACACATGTAGCTTTTTTTCTTCAGAATATAAATAATACACTCGTGTCCAAGGAAACAAAAAATTATTTATCAGTAAATAGGGGATCACATGCCTTCATTTAGTGACTTAATTGATACTTTGCTCAGTGGGAATAATTCTAAATTGCTCCTCAATTTATATGGTTGTATGACAACTCTGCCACATCATAACAGGCTCTAGGGATTGCATCTGGCCTGTTGGTGCCTTCTCCTGCCACCCTTTCCTATTGGAGGTAAAACAGCTGGTCAGTCAGGAAACACTTCAGCAAAAGGCATGCAGCTTTTTCTGACATTTGCTCACGGTCCAACGCAGGTTGCATGTTGCCACTATGGCTGTAGCTTCTGTGGAAAAGGTGTGGAAAGGAAGAGGGTGAGCATCTGCAGAAGAAAGGAGAATGGTTCCAAATGGGGACCTTGTTACAGGGTGCAGCCCATGACTTCTCTCCTGCCTTGGCTCTGCCCTTGCAAGAGCAGAGGGTGATGTCTTAGCCGAGGTTAGTGAACAGCTGCTGAGTGAAGTGGCCTGAGGAGCGTGAATAAAAATTCCCAAAGGCAATTTGTCCAGTGTGACTTTAGGTCTGACCACAGTGCCCTATATCTGTAGTATCTGGGCTCCAGATTAGCAAGCTTCTTATACGTGCTGCTATTCTGGTGCCTTCGGTGGGAAACTACTGAAAGATGAAGCTAGGAATGTGTTTCTAATGCCTGCATCTACACAGACCTACATAGGTGATGTTGTGGGATGGATTAAGTCAATACAAAGAGCTCTGCCCAGCGAGGCTTTCCTTTGTTTTACATCTGGAGATATCTGTGAGAGGTGACCAGAGTGTAAACATGACAAACTAAACGGGACTTTTAACTTGTGACTCATTAGGCACGCTGGTGATTTACGGCGGGGCTATTTTCAATGCCATTTGTTGACAGAGGAGATAAGCATTTGACCTGGTGCTCTAAGCTCATTTTGTAGGCATTGTATATCATGGCGTTTTAGGAGCACGGCTAAGCAGGAGACTTGTCTGTTTCCCTTGGCTTGGTTGTTCCCCTCTGGGTCAAAAAGTTCCCCTGGAGAGAGAGGAAGGGGGAGAGAGAGAGATTGTCTGCTCCTTGAAGAGTAACCACCATGCTTAGCTCCAGCTGTAAAGTGAGGCAGGAGAAAAGGATGGCTGCAGGAAGAGACAAGCCGGCTGCTCAGCTCCAGAATACTATATACAGCTGAACAGACATTTGGACAATCATGCTTTACTAACAGAACGGGGCTTGCATGTAGACTGGAAAAATAAAACTCTTTATCCAGGTTCAAGGCAACAGTGGAAGAGGTTGAGAATCAGAGCCAAAGTCTTCACAGGAATGTTGGCTCTCCCTGGAATGAAAAGAAACTTGTGTTGTGCAATAAGGGGGAGAAGAGGCAGGGAATCTAAATCCCATTTGACATATCATTCTTTTTTATTCTCTCCAATGAAAACACTTCTAATGGCTCTATTTTTCAGTTTCATGTCAATTTTACAACAGTTTCTGGTTGACTAAAGCCCAGTCTTACTCTTTACAATATAGAAACTGGAAAACTGTCTTAAGTTTGCTGGCCCACCTGTTCATTCCAGTGCAATGCAGTTGGGCAGTATGAAATAAGCTTGCTATTATTATAAAAGACCTCATTTAGCATGATTCAGTGGGGCTATTTCAGTTCTAGCTACAGCAAAGACAAAGATCAAATGCAACCGAACAGCTCTGAACAGCTTCTGAAACAGATACCTCTATCTAACGGTGCCTTCTATTATTTTTGCAAAGTAAAATACAATGGAGCGAGTTCATTAACAACATTCTCCAAAACGTGCAGGGTCTATATGGAGAAGCTGGAGCATTATTTGGAAGTACTAGCAACCCTCTATACCATTCTTACCCTCCTCCCTAGTGTCGCTGTGACTCACATGACTGTTGGCTGGAAAACAAATGTTGCTACTCTTGATGACCTTCTTAATCTAACCCTCACTCTACTTTCCATTCTGATTTTTTTTTTTCTCCTAACCCTTCTTCTTGGTCCTCTGGTTGGGAAGTCGCAGGTGAGGAGGAGATCCAGGTGCACTCTGTTAACTTACACAGCAACTTGCTGTGAAATGGCAACTTGCCCTCTTCCACGGCAACTTGCCCTCTTCCTATCGGGATCCTGTTGCACGGCTCTTTGTGGATTTTTCTGAAGGTGCCCCATACTCACTCCCTGCCTGCCTCTCTGTCCCTTGAGGATAAAGTATGCTGCACAGGACAGAGCTAACTGAGGAGGGCCTAACAGACAGAAAGAAGAGGGGAAAAAGTTGTAGGAGAGACACTGTGATCCATCCAGCCATTTCCTCTCTTGCTCTGCTTCTCAAGGGTCTCTGTGGGCTGGCCTCCTGCTCAGCAGTGGAGAGGAGAAACTGGGCTAAGATAAATGCGCTCTCAGAGGGACACTGGTACTTCTCTCCATTTCGACCAAATCGAAGCCTCACTCCTCTTTTGCCAGGCCTCCGCCACTGAGTTAGTAGCCGACTCCTAATACCTCCCTGCAGCTGTTAACCAAAGATGCCTTCACTCTCTCAGAAAATTGGTATATAAATGAGGAGCCAAATTTTCTCTTTAGCAGCTCCAAGCCATTAGGCTTTCCACATTACTTACCTGTCAAATCATCCAACCGTTCATCTCTGGGGAGTTTCAAATAATGCCCAAATCACAAGTAATGAAAATGAGTTTCCTTCTTAATCTTACTCCTTGCCAGCAGTCCCTCACAACAGGTGATCCTGCCCTTATGATCCTGACGAGAAATAAAAGCAGGTTCTGCCAAACTTATCTTCCTTCCCTTGGTCATCTCCACATCAAGCTGAAAAGACAGAATTAAGACTGTACATAGGTACAGCTAATGGGGATAAAAGTAATACAACTGAAGCTTGTAATTGTTCTCCAGACCTTAAGCATATGAGTTATCATGTAATGTAAAAATAAATAGTGCATATTATGTGTATTGACCTGAATCCTAACCACATTTGTAAAACAATATTAAGACCAGTGACTAAGCATAAAGCCCATGATTACAAACCAAACCTCAGTCTTCTTTGCATGAGTCACATTTTTTTAAGCAGCGTAACAACTTTGTGTATACAAACTGAGGAGAGGCGAGACCCACTGGTAATGGAGAAAGCCCTGCCTAAGTCCATTCTCATTTCTACAACAAAATAAAGGCTGTATATCCACAAAATCTACCTTGAATTTTCAAAATTCAAAACTTAACTAAATGGACAAATTACACTTTATGCCATATTAATTGAAAAATATATTCTTAATTTGATTTTACTGACTGAGACCCTTCTCAAATAGCTGTATTTTCCAATAACTGGCCCAGCACATTATAATCTCTTTATTTCAATTTTAGGTAAGTTTGCCAGATGATAGATGCTGTTTGCAACTGAGCAGAAAATTATATATACAGTATCATTAGTGCTTTAATGCTTCAAAAGATTATGGAGCTTAGAGGTTTGCGCTTCTCATTTACTGTTCTAAACCTGACAGGGACAGTCACTTTCAATTTTTTTGTCAAAATTTCATACTTGGGAATTCCAGCTCATCTAGCTCAAGACTGCAAATTTTTCACTCTTTTTCTCCATCCGCCTATTTCCGCAAGGTCCTGTTCATGCAAAACTTTTTGCATGAAAGGACAGGAGGAATCAAGATAAGGGAAAATGCCAGCAGAATATTATCTCCTTCTGTGTATACTTGTACTTTCTGACTGCCAATAAGAAGCCCTTACTTTTGTCTACTGTGTTATGCCTACCATTCCAATGCAATAAGAATGGAGAGGGATAGCTTTGCTTGATGCCTTTTCATAATTACAAAGTCTTTAAAGTCACTCCTTTCAGAAAAAATATAGGTAGACAATGGCTAGCATTCAGTGAAATTGATGAATACTACATTGAATGCAAAATGTATATAGAGCAACAAAGAGAAAAAGGTGATGTTTCACACTGAAGCCTTCACATGTCTTCAGGGCTTTTGTGTGACTTTCTGTCTTCATCGCTGAATATACATAACTTTTCAAAGATCTTTTCAAAGAGCTGCCAAAGAGGTAATTCACATTTTTATAAAAGGAAAGAACAAAATGTTTAATTGTAGTGGTAAATGTATTCACCCCTGTCCCTAGCGCTCACCCTTTTCTTTAAATACATGATTTTTTGGAGATCATATGTTTTGATTTGAACTGCCACATTGTGCTTGGTTTGAGTCAAAACTGATTATTGAGGTTGCTGGCCACACATGAAAACAGGGGAGGAAAAACCCCATACCACCCTATACCTGTTAAGGTTTTTTCTCACTGGATTTGACAGGAAAGCTCTCTGTAGTTACTATTATTTTTTTTTGTGATCCAGGACCAGAACTTTAATTGCACCCATAACTTCTCTTATCAACACATCTGTATCCAACTGTGCTAACACTTCACTCACCTTCAACTTTTTTTGTTTGTTTTGGGAACATTTCTTTGTGGTTCTAAACAACATAAATTTGGTTTCCTCATCAAGAAGCTCATTTAGCTGCAGCTTGATTGCAAGTAATTTGCCCTAACTGTCTCCGTCTTTTAATTGTTTGTGCCTTTTTCTAATCTATAAACTGTAACTTCAGGCAGGCCATTTTTGTCTTACCATTTCCTCTTTGGAAAGGCATATCTAATAACCCACCTCATATCCTGTGGCTTTAGGCATCTGAAATCATATGAACAGAAGGGATAGACCATCGATTCAACTCCAAGTTAATTTGAAAAAAATACCTCCATAAAATCTCCTTTTTAAGAAATACGAAAATAAAACTTCATCCATGAAATTTACTTTGGTGGAAAATAAATATGCATCATCATTGGTACAGAACTGACTCCCTATTCTGTTTCCACAGCGTTTCCTTATGACCTATGAGAGACATGAAATTCTAAGTGCCAATTTGGGTACTGCTACAATCCTTGATTTAATCAGAGTCCAATGAATTTTATTCCCACAGTACTGAATTGGCACCATTTACCCTACTGGAGACAGAATACATGATCTCATAAAGTCTCTGGACATAGTCAAGCCTATGCATAAGGCAGCTTTTTTTTTTTTTTAAGTAATCTCATTAGAAGTTCTACCAAATATGGTATCCATATCAAATCTCTTTAATTCCTTCCACCTAATCCCCTTTACCCCCAAAGTGTAGCATAAATGTATTAGTCAGATTAGCAGCACATTCAGGAGTAATCCCTTCCAAAACAAGAGAACTATATGCATTTTTCCTGATCCCCAAACTTTTGTTTGTGTTAATTATTCTAAAGCTGGCTGACAGTGTGAATAATACTCTTCCCCCCTCTAGTCTGAATAGCAATTAAGGAATTTGCATTTGCTCCTTCTTTTTCTTACAAAATAAGATATTTTCTCTGCACTTTGTGTTCTGGGCAAGTTCCTGCTCTGACTCCCGCTGGAGTCTGTGGCCAAGCTCCCAAACGACTGTTTTCGGTGGTGTCTTTACAGCACTTGCATAAAGCACAAAACACACCCAAGAGTACAGGAGCCTTGGGATAGGCAAAGAATGCCAAGCACAGTAGGATTTCTTTCTCTTTAAGTTCTGTAGACAGGTACTTTTCCACATGGTCTCAAGACCACAGTTAGCTACTGCACTTGCCTGGTGGGGACCAGGGATTCCACCCAGAGGAGTGCTCTTAGCAAAAAGAATGAGAAGCATTTTCTGTGATGATAAAAAGTTTAGAAAGCTTTATCACCGCCTTGAGAAATTTTCCTTTCCATTCTTTAAACCACTGAAAATATCGAGACTGCATATGAAATGAAGACCACATTCAGGTGGCCAAAATTCAAGCAAATGCCAATGAAAAGCTTCTAACCAATTTCTGGCAGCTTTCTGGGAGAGAATCAGCAGATGTGTGCACATATACTCAGAGAAATGTGCACTAGATACATGCGTGTATGTATTGTCCCTTCAGAGCTCTCTTGTCTATGTAACATGTTTTCTTGACGGATAAATAAAAGGAAGCAACATGACTAGACAGCCTGCACAGTTTATTGACATTGCCAATACTCAGCTGTTTTGAGAAGAAGACATATTAGCTGAGAAGTTCTATTTTATAAGCTAAGTGGCTGATGGCTTCTTGTATGACGCTGCAAATTACTGAAGTGTTCCTGAAGCTCTTCTATTTTTTTTTATTTTTTTTTTTTTTTTCCCCCCCAAAGCTTTTCAAATCATACTGGAAGCTTCCGGAGTTGATTGTACTGCAGTATCTCATATATAAGCTATGGAGAAATTTCCATGTGGCAAAGCCAAACTGGCATGAAAGAATGCCAAGACCCCTCAAAACCAACATAATCAAGTACTTTGTTATACTATTAAAAAGCAGGTTAAAAAATACTTTCATTTCTGAGAAAGACATTGATTGTATGTGAAAGCTCTGACCTCCCCCCCCCCCACACATGCACGCACACACACCTGAAGCAAGGAAGCAATTTCTAATTGCCTGATTCCAGTTAGGAAAAGAAACTCCACCTGGCTTATGGACACAAACTGCTTTTCCCTAAAAGACTCAGAATGTCATGTCCCATTTTCAAACATGATATAAGTTCTTGGGAGCCTAAAGGGCACAGGAGTTAACAGGACTGAACTGCTAAAACACTTCTAAATAAGTACCATTAGCATAACATTTCTGAAAGTCCCTTGGGGACAAAGCAGTGCAAGTCCTATTTGAAGACTTTACAATAGGTTCCCAGATCTCATTTGCAGGGGAACCCATGCTCTTCCATCAAGTGAAAATTCTGTATCACTTACAAAAAGTCCTTTGGGCTCCTTTACTCCTTAACTCCTTATTCCCATTGCAGCTAGCGAGAGGCTGGGCTGCCTGAAAATGCAGAATAAGGTATTTAGGACACTAGAAATATTAATTCGACAAGTAAAGTATCGAGTCTTTGGATTAATGAAGCAGATATAGTTAATAACAGGAAAGACACCAATAAAATGCCACTAGCATGATGAGTGGGAATAATATAATACACCATGACCATATGGACTCAAAAAGAGTAATTACATGTGAGTAACCCATCTGATCTTTCATGTTGCCAGGCTTTTATCTCAGATAGTCATTTTTCTCTGCTATTACCAGCTTTTTGTTCTAATGAAGAACATCCTCCCCTTTCACCATCCTTATTATGCCTAAGTAATCATTATACACGGATACAGAAGAGGGTGAATTCCTCAAAGCAGATGCACGCCGAGAAACAGTAAAACTTCCTTTCTGCAAGGCCAGAACAAGCTATATAGGCTCATTTGGTACCAGCAGATAATTCAAATTTGTCTGGTTTTAGTGGGCACTCCCACAAATTTTAACACAATTTGCATAGAGGAGAGAGTCAAGTAGTGTGTTTAAAAAAAAAAAAAAAAAAAAAAAAGTTGTTTTTCTTTCTTTTCAAATGACATCTTTAATGAAAGAAATACAGAAAGCAAGAAAGAGACTTGCATTTGATCTTTACATCAATACACTCACTGGTCAGTTCAAGTGAAGGGGAAGCACACTGGAAGAAATAGGAACCTGGCTTTTAGGAATATAGAGTATATCCCATAGTGGAGTAATAATATCTCAGAGCTCTCCACAAGCATGCATTTCCCTCCTGTCTTTATATCTGCATTGAAAACCAAAGAAACAGCTTTCAGTGTGAAATGAATGCTTAGCCCTTAAACAGATTTTACACAAGAGGCAGAGGCAAGAAGAACGGAATAGCAGAGCTATGATCTGAAAGACATAATTGGGACTGGAGGGTAGGAAGGTAGATTGTGTTTTCCAGGAGAAAATGACAGAATTCTACTTTTCCTAGCTTTGTGGAACGTGATAAAAGTACCCATACAGAAATGTTTGCTCATGTCAGCTTCAAGCATTCCTACGTCACCCACTTTGTTTTAAAAGAGGTGAAGGAGAAAGGGCCAGGTCAAAGGAGGGGGACATTTAAACAGGTGAACAGATGCACTTGTTCATCTCAAGTGGGGACAAACCTGAAATAATTCCAGCTAGATCTGAGTCAGAGGAAATTTCTCTACTTTGAAAAGGAGATTCAAAACCGGCATCACTACAGTCAGTAATAACTTCCTTGCAGTTCATCTTTTAATATTCAGGGGAGCTATTCAGACCCAGTGTAACCCTTTCTAATGGGTGCTGCAGAAGCATGAAGGATTATGGTTTCATACCACATACGATATCAAACCATATCCTCCTGGGAGACTTTACAACCTGTAAGAAACTCAGGCTGTGTACGATAAAGAATCTGACACACCTCAGAGTAGCATTTGGTTCTGTTGGTTACCGGCTGTAGATGTAGAACGTAAGAGCTTGCAGGAGTGTCTTTTATGCCCATTTATAAACTGATTACACCATGCTGGCACCAAAATGCTTAAGACAATTTGCTCAATTCCTGTAAGGCAATGATTTTACTCACTTGCTCATGTCTGATGTTGAATGTTTTCTTAACCCACATGCAGCAATCATTTGGACATAGCAAATCTGATTGAAAGAAAATTTTCCTAAAGTACTGGCTAGGGAGTTCCAGCCATGCCGACAGATCTCTGACAAGCTCCTCTCTGTGGCTCTGAGAAGAGCTATTTGCTTAGACTGAAGGCAAAGATGGGCAAAATTCCACTCTGTGGCCCAAAGCATAATTTTTCATGAATTTGCATGAGATGAAAGTTTGCTACGCTTTTAGGGGAAGAAAAATGTCAACCGTTTGACTAAAAAATGAGCTCTTTGCAGCAAACACTCATTGTTTTTCTTTTCTGTACACAGAAAAATTCCTCTCCTCTATACAGAAGAAAGGGCATTAAGAAAATGCATTTTTGCTTTCTCCGAAGGTGTGAGTGCCCCACTGAAGGGTTTTTCCCATGTAGCTGTAGGTTTTTGAAATCCAGGAACCAATTTTTTTTTTTTTCTCAGTTGGTAGCTTGTAGTCACATTAACCCCACTAAAATCTCTTGTTCTGCTCCAGATTGACACTGGAGTATCTCTGACAAGCAAAGACTAGTGCCTGCACCTGAGGATTAGTTCCATTTACCCTTTGCAGCAACAAAAGCTCTTGTTTTCTTGGGAAGGTTTGAGACAGCCTTCTGATATGCTATGAAGTTATTAATGTTGCTTGATATTTGCTTTGACAGCTGCTCTGTACCCTCTTTAATCATCTTCATCATGGTTCACAGCTCTTTTTTCCCTTCATTTCACTTTTGCCTATGCTTCTTAGGGAGAATGGTGCAACACACAAGTTGATAAATCTTTCAGCCCTTCATGTATTTCCCCCCCTTTATCTTCACTTCCAAAGTTTCAGTGTTTGGCAATTTTTTCCTACTGCTCAAAAAGAGAACAGAGAAGTGTTCCACATGCAAATACCACTGGAGTATAGCGGTTTTAAAATATTCTGACTCTCATGGGAGAAAATTAGTTTGCAGCCCACATTCATTCAACAGGTAATTTGGTTATGCATTAAAAGGGCTCCTTCAATACTTGAGAAAACTTTTGACAATTGTATTATGAACATTATTAGCTGCCTGCCTTTATTGTATTTGGCTGCCTTTCCTTTGAAGTTATTGCTAATATTTAGAGGAGCAACCTCTGCTACAGAAAAGCTTTCTCCAACCATGACACTTTTTGGAATTACGTCATACTTTGTCACCTGACTTCCTTTTCCCAGAACAAACTGTTCCCTGTGAAGCTGTAGTTGTGTCTGTCTTGTCTGCTATTAGTCAGGCTCCTGTTTCTTGCCTGTCAGGGTGCAATGCAGGAGTACAGTATTCTACAAGCAATGTCACTGTCATCCACATTCCCCCAACAGCCTTGTTCCCTCGGTTGCTGCCAGAGCAGAGGTACAACCTGGTTTGGTCCCCTGTGCTCCGGGCTTAAGATTTTAGGTCTGATCAGCTCCCCAAGAGCGACTGGCAGAGATTTAGGGCTATGGGCTAGCTTCCTCCAGTACCATTTAGGGCTCAGCAGTCGTCAGTCAGACGAATCCTGCAACAGAAAAAGGTGTGATCTTCAACCAACTGGAGCGATTGCAAAGCTTCCCAGAGGGCCAGGATGCCATCCACCTTTCCAGTCTGCCTGGAATCGGCAGCATTAGATAACAGCCAAGAAAATCCATTACCCAGAGCTTTCTTCCAGGCATGATAACCTATTTCTCACGTCGTGGGACAGTGTCCGCATTCCGTGAGGGTCTCTGTCAAGCGTCTACATTTGCAAATGTTTTCACAATTGTACAGACAGCGATTTGCAAAAACTCACAATACTCTATCTGGTTGGTATTACTGAGAAGGCTTATGAACAGCTAAGCTTCATCCTGCCTGCACCCATTTGGGGGATCCACAAAGGAAGCCTGCACCAATCTGGGGGATTTACCAAAAAAAAAGCCCCAACCCTAAGAACAAAACAAAACAAAATTGAAAAAGAGAAAGAAATTCTCCAATCATCTGTCAGGCATGTGGAAAATACTGTTCTACTTCAAGTTTTACAAACAGGAGCCCTGACTTCATATTCTTGGGATCAAACTCCTGTTTCTCTCAATCACATTAAATGCATTCTTTTCATGTCAGTAGATTGCATACATCACAGAAAAGAAATGGCTCTTGATATCTGTCGGTTTCAAAGTCAGATGGTTATGATCAAAGTTTAGCATCGTAGCACCTTACAGGGAAAATCCATGTAGAAATGCGACAGGGGAAGCAAAAGCAGAGCTACTCCGCTTTGATTTCCAGCCAGGGTGCATCTAGGAAAATACACAGGTACGATCTCTTCCTTGCTCTTCGTGCACTGTGGTATTCATGAGAGAGTCTCAGGGTGGCTGCTTTCCCCACACGCATACCCTTTATGTCTCAACTCATAGAAAAACAACACTTAGCAGGGTGGAAATGCAGAGCTTTTATAAGGTGACTTTCTCCCTTTCACTAAAATCTTTCTGTCCGGCTATACCCTGTCACACATGACAACAGTCTCTAGCTCAGCTGCTGCAACATCAAAACCCACACGAGACACTGCAGTCTCCCAAACACCCCTCTCTATCACAGCATCTGACTCTTCCTAATTAATTTCCTTTGTTGTACAGAGAGCATCCAGGAGCTAATTGTTCTGATGAGACAGATAAAACATCAAAGGATGTTTTAAAATGTGTTTAAAAACGTGGCACGTTGACAGTGCTGCAGTCTGAAGCCCACCAGAATTCAACCAGCCTGTGCCAAGGAAAGCTGGTCCTTGGGGCCTCGTCAGGGTGTTTGAGCACTGCCTCGACAGTTCGCCTTTGCAGGGGAGTAGGAGCTCGGTGTGCAGTTCAGTCTCTGTATTTTTGCTTCCTCAGCTGAGGCTGTTGACGAGGATGCAAGCTCTCTCGGTTGTAGGGGAAGGTGTTGTATGTGAAGGGATAGAAGAGGATCCCCTGCTCTTTTGCTTCCCCCCCCTAAAGCCCCTTCCTCCCTCCCCCACTCACTCTCACTAATTTCAAGGAAGTCCTAAGTGGCCATCAGACAGTAATGAGGTTTTGCAATTGGCAAGCTGGATGGATTTGAACTACTGACCCAAGAATTAAAATGCTCCGTACGTCGTTATCTGTGCGTTCGGAATTCGTCTGTCTCTCACCAGGAGCGCAGCAGATAGCTTTGCTTTCTGACCAGATCCTTCCACTTTTCAGAAAAATAACTACCTCAGGTGGAAACGAGATGCTCTCAAGCCCCCGCTACCTGATGTTTAAGTTTTCTTTCTACTCTAACAGAACAAAAAAGTAATGTAAAAATCTATCAGCCCAAACTGTAAAAAAGTTTTTTCTCTTAGAAGGACTGTCCACATGACAAACAACAAGAAACATGAAGAAAGGAAAAGCCAAGGAGAGGGAGAGATTAAGACCCTGATACAATACATAGGCACGTGCTCACCTGGCTTCATGGGACTTACGTAGATGCAGAAGTGCTGTCACGAACAAAAGTGCTCTTTGAAACGGGGCCTCGGAAAAGAGGACAGTGGAGGGAGAACAAAGAAAACACGGGAGTCTTTTAAACTATCTGAAAAGGATTCAGGCAAAGAAGAAAAAATGGCTGAAAGAAACAAAGGAAACGGGGAACAAATAAACTGTGCTCAAGATGTTACAAAAGAAAAAAGCAAGGTCACGGTAGCATGGGGAGAAATGCAAGGAGAACATTGAGCTATATGGGGAGAGCTGCTGGAAAGCACAACACAGATGAGATGGAGCAGCCTGGCAGAAAACAGGAGCCCTCACACTCTGCAAAACAGCACGTTCCTTCCTCCTCTCCTGGGCTCCCAGGACCGAGGGACCAGTCCCGATTCCCCCCAGATTTGCAGGAAAGAGGGGCGGAAAATTTTTACGCAAAATGCCTTCGGGCCCCGCAGACTTTACAGCAAGAATCAAGACAAAATTCTCTCCTGTCCCTGGACTGTCAGCGTTTTTTTTGGGCTGGAGGTTGGTGGTACTGTTTTGATAACAAAGCTTGTTGATACAGGTACAAAGGAGGCTCTTGGAGGTCAAACACCACCCTTGGAAATGGAGCGACAAGTTTAACAGACTCACAGTGTTGTTTTTGGTGTTTGACCTTAAACAATATGTGAAGCTTGTAGGATAAAAGAAAAACAGAGTTATAAATATGAGCTGAAACAAGTTTTTCAGAGTTCTATTTCAAACGCAAACATGAAAAGGAAACAGAGAAAATAATCACATATGAACAGAAAAAACAACAAAACCAAAAAGCTGCTATTAGAACTACAAGCGGAAAAGTATTCAGAGCAGATATATCGCCTGTCACTTAGTATTTTTTATGATTCAGGCCGAGTAACTGAAAGGACCAGCCAGTCCAATCCGACTGGAAAGGCTATTTTCCCATGTTAGAGCTCAGACTTTGTTTTAGGTTATTTTCAGCGCTGCTGATGGAATGAGATGAAGAGATTAAGTTTCACCTACACTGCACTAAAGATATGTGGACAGAATTTATCTCCAGATCTGAGCTCAGGCCCAGGCCTGGAGGTACGGCGGTACCGGGCACAGTGACTTTGGTGGCCGCCACCGCAAGTGCTGGCAGCAGGCTCAGCACCTCTCAGCATTTGGCCTTATGCATGGAGGTTTGCAAATAACTTTTGGCCGGATGGTTCTCTCCCAAGGATAGATGGAGTTTCACTGAAAGCGTTGTCACACGCTGTGTGGCATTACATTCGTAGCATGCTCTGGTCTCCTGGGGTTTTAGAATTCTTTAACAGTGAGACAAACACAACATCCTTAACATATAAATACCTAAGAGATACAGAGAGAACCAATATGGGAGAAAATGGGTATTTGTAAGGAGCGTTTGAAAACAAGATTTTCTGACCTGGGATCTGATTTTTTATTTATTTTTTTTTTAAATGGGGACAAAATGTTAGCATTTACCTTATTTTTTCCCTTCAACTGCAATTTTGAAAACTTTTCGATCTGATGTTGACTCAATAGTTTCATTTTCGATATACATTTTCAAAGCACATTTCAAAAAATGAAAAGTCATTGCGAAGTAAAACTTCAAGTTTCTGATTTGTAAAAACATCTTCAAAACTCATTCTTAGAAATAATGACATCTCAGCATAATTTACATGGCTCTAAATTTAGAGTAGTCAAAATAGAAAGCTGTTCTTGAAGAAAGTTTTGCAGCTGGATGTAATACTCCCTGTAAATTTGACATAATGAGAAACACACCGAACTTCTGACCACCCAACCTAGTAAGCCTGGTAACAACACGGGGCAGTCATCAGGCTTTCCTCTCCAGAAAGGAAGCGTATTCTGCTAAAAGTTGAGCTCAGGGTTATCATCTCCATCTCACTGTGAGGTGAGGGGCCTTGCCCAAAGACGCGAAGAAAGGCAGAGCTGGAGGTGGGTTAGACCTCCGTTGTTGGTGATTGCTAACCATGCATTCAGACGATGGTCTTCCTTTATGGGGAGCAGTGGAGAAGAGAAAGAACTGGCAGTGCATACAGTTTAGAAGGAACCTGAAAGTCTCATTACGATGACAGCAGTTCCTTGGGGGAATACTGCATGAAACTGGCAACGTAACCTCTTGCGATGGGGAGGAGATCCCTGTGTGGGAGACTTTTGGAAATTCGGGCACACTAAGTGGAGTAATTGGCCTTAGGACCATGCGGCTGAGAGGAGGGGCGGGAAGGGTGGGTAGGACTAACTGTTGACCTGGTTTTACCTGTTTTCCCATTGTTGACACAAATTTACTTACATATCACCACCCTAGTGGTTAAAAAGATTGTAAGTACTGTTTGGTTCTTCCCCCAGATCCCCTTTTCAAACCTGGAAATGTATTTCACGTCTATGTCTTCCCAGCCCTACTCTTTAGTCTTCTGTTTACATGATAATGGTGAAATATGGCTTTTTTCTCAAGCTAGAAGCCAGGTTTCTCTTCCATTCATCCATTATAGAGCGAGAATAAGAAAATGAATACTCTTATATCCATTATATATATCAAGAGACTGAATCTACCTTTTTATTCCAAGAGCTAGAGATGACTGCATAGCTCATGAATTACAAAGCAATTTTGAGACACGAACAGCAGCAGAAACAGTAGTAGCGTTTGGCACAATGTATGACACAGATGCAGTATCCAGAGATTGAAAAGTAAAGGGAATTTCTATCTATTTATCCATTCATCTCGTTACCGTGTGGCTTTTACTTCCAATGTGGGAAAATAAAATCCTCTTTTACATGCTATTTTTTCCATGCATACTCGACTTAAATGCTGTTGATTTATGAAGCTTATATCAGTGGCATAAAATATAACTGTGTCACAGAATTTGGAGAGGTATGTTCAGACAAATATGCTGGAATACCTGAATCTGTGAATTAAGATGCATAGTATAAAAATAATAAATATATTGTTACCATAAATTAAATCTGTAAAGATTTTTTTTCTTACTTGTTGGCAAAGGAAGCGATCTCTCCAGTGTCAGGATTGAACTGCAGGGCACTAATAAAACATGACACAAATAACAAATAAATTTCCTCTGTATTGAATGGTTTGAGATTTATTGAGGTCTCTTATACCAAGATCTATTGGGAGTTGTATAATCTAATGTATAAAATTTATAGCTAGGAGATAAAATGTGGATAAAATAACCATTACCTTACAATATTATTTCAACTCTTGCATCTAATTTGAATATTGTTTAACACAAAACTTGCAGCTTTGGTGGAGAAAGGCATTTACACTGAGTGAAAGTCATGACAGCACTTTGAAACTGAATTATGAAAAAAAGAGAGAGTACATTAAGTTTTCCTGACATTTTACAAGTACATAGATTTACATATAAACTAGTGATCAACTCTCTTTAAGCTACGTGGGGTTTTCAGTCATTTGTACAATGTGGTTTTTTCCAGTTCTGAACAGATTTCTACCCCTTTTAGCAAACAATTTAGGTATCCTATCTTGGCTAATTTAAACTGTATGGAGCAGGACCTCAGCTGGAGACACAGCACAGAGGTGCACTGATTTATGCCATCTTAAAATCTGGCCAAGTCCAGCTCTGAAAATAAATTCCAACTAACCTGACTGCATGGATGCCAGTGTAAGTGAGTACAGACTGCAGTTCTGATTCTGTTTTCATTCATGGTAGTGTCAGTTCAGAGATAAAGCAATGACTTCCATGTCAGCTTGAATGTAAGCCAGAAGGAGAAAAAACAATTGGTTCTTTGGACCTAATTTTACCTCTGCTTGATTCTGTGTTGATGAAACTGCACTGACATAAAAGTGTGATCACTCCCTATTTATACAAGTATACATAGAAACAGAAATGACTTCACATTTTATTTTACTTCTGTTCTGTTTTGCGGAACTTGCTAGGGCAGACATCACATTTTTCAGAACTTCATTATCCTTTGATACTGTCAATTTAACTGAAAAATAAATAACCTCTCATTCAATAAACATAACTTAATTTTTCAAGAAATTTCCCATATGGAAAATTTGGATACAGAAGATTGCTACCAGCAATTCTGAGCCTTTTACTGTGAAAGTTATTCAGGAAAACCTGAGATAGAAAAGATCCTTCTTTCCTGCAAATTTAAAGTTGGTCTCCCTATTTTCTGATTTTCAGCTACTCTCATTTAAACAGGTCCTGACAAACATTTTCACCTGCTGAGGAGACCAATCTGCTTTCCCCTGCAACATGCAAACTTTTTGAATAGAATACCACATTAAGGTAAGGCACCCTGGAAATCCAAGTCTTCGCTGGAAGCCCAAAGAGGTTGGATAGTTGCAGTGACGGGGCAACCTCCCTCCATACTATTAGACCAAGGCTGATTTCCAGAAGGTGAGAAGCAAACAGAGGAAACGGCATCAAGTTGTGCCAGGGGAGGTTTAGATTGTATATTAGGAAAAAATTCTTCACTGAAAGGGTTATCAAGCACTGGAACAGGCTGCCCAGGGAAGTGGTTGAGTCACCATCCCTGGAGGTATTTAAAAGACGAAGTGGTGCTTAGGGACATGGTTTAGTGGTGGACTCGGCAGTGTTAGGTTTATGGTTAGACTTGATGATCCTAATGGTCTTTTCCAACCTAAATGTTTCTGTGATTCTATTCTGCCTAGATGGGTTAACAATATTAAATAGCTGTTTACCTAGATGTTTATTTATCAGAAAGTTGACACCTACTCTAGATTATTTAGCAAAGAACTACCAGCAGCTGTCAGAGGTAATGGTGTGTTTAGTGTTTACCTTGAAGCCAGATGCAATCATTGACCTTGAGGTGAAAGGCTCTGTAACCTCTCCCTAGTTTTCTGAGCCCTTCCATTTACAGGGTTTAGGTAAGAAGTATCTTGCTGAGCTTCTTTACAGAAACCCTCCCAAAGATTTAACTGCTAATGCTTTCTCTGACTGTTTTTACCACTCTAACCCTTCTCCTCTGACGGGCTTAGGGACCCTGCTGTTCTGAGTGCTATCAATTAGTATAAAATCTGACTTCTGCTCTTATGTTCAGGCACTTATATTTAGTTTGTGAGTTTGTGTGTTGCTCAGCAGAGACATGATCCTATACCTATTAAAATAATGGACTGAGGTGTTCCTTCTGTTTTTCTCCTGAAAAAGCATGTGTGGAATGCAGGCTGTTCTAGCCCAGCCATGCACAACAAACCATCCCCAAATTCATGTGCTCTGGTGAGGTCAGAGATATACAGACCTTTTGGCCCAAAGGTCGCCTTTTAGGGCTTTGGTAATGATCTAGTGTAATACTGTAGTGTTCATCTTTCTGTCAAAGACAGCTATTTATCTTACAACTGTTTGGTGCCTGCTTTTATCTGTTTGGTATTTGACTGGCCCGTGTGCAGAACAGTGCAAGGACAATTTGACAAATAACTTACCCCAAAGCCAACCCTTCACTTTTGGATTAAACAGTTTGCCCACAGCATTCCCTGTGGGAGGGCCTAAATAGTGTCAGTGACATGTCAGGAGTATGCTTTTGTACCTCAAGAGCAGTAATTTGGGCTGGGACACAGGACAGACCTTAATGGTTAATGAAAGTTAATGGTTTAGGCAGCTGGGGTGCCTCCTGTCAGTCTGATATTGTATTTTGCTGTCTCCATTTTGTTCTACCTTTTAATTTATCTGTGCGTAAAGTGGGTTTGGTACTTATGCTTACCTGTCCATAAGGAGTGGTGTTTAGACTTAATGAATACAGGCTTTTTGAACTCTTTGGATGAAGGAAACTATGTAAGTGCAAATTATCCTCTTGTCTATCATCTCTGAAGTCTAACCTACTTTGATGTGATCGTGATCTAAGTCGCTTGTAGTGTGTATTATAGGAGGGGTTCTCACAGCAATGAATGTAAGTAAAGCTTTGAGTAACACAAAGTAATTCATGAATGTGTAAGTTCAAACACAGGACGGAAATTATTATTTTAGGCATAGTTCCAGGATTTGGTTAAAGTATCTTTAGTTTTTAAATTACTTGCTCTCCATTTTCAGATACAAGCTAGCTTTCATATCCTCCCTGACTTATTAGAGGCCAGACCCTCAGGCTAGTATAAATCATCAGTACTTTACTGATACCAGTAGAGCTGTCCTGATTTGTACTTAGCTGAGCACCTAGTCCAGTGAGGTGTATTTACAAAATGTAGCCAGGGGCAGTACTCTATCGAGATGGTCAGTAAAAGTAATATGAATAATAGCTACCAAATGCAAAAGCTAAAATCCTTAAATTTTACAGTCTTAATTATAGGGTAACTATATAGGTTAAGCAAACCATCTCTAGATTTGTACCACCATTCACTTTTGACCTTTGCACTAAGAATGCTTTAAGGAACAATTAAGGAGCAGTTGCGTTTAGGAGCAATTCCTTATAAATATATTAAAATAAATATTGCTATGTCTATTGTTCTGATGTAAGCCTGAGAAGGGCTGAGAATTAATGTAGACTTTGAGAAATAATTCCTAGTGTTTTACCTCTGCAGGTGACCCAGTCTGAGTCAGTCACGCAGGCAGGTGAGCAGTGTTCATGCGGAGCTACGTGGATTCCCTTGCTGCACCCTGTCTATTCAGTTAGCGCTGGAACACCGCATCGCTATGGGCTCCTCTCTGCAGGAATAATATTGATTTCTGTTGAATGCTTTCTCCTAGGAGAAAACAAAAGGAAAGCTTCCATTTTTCTAGTCCTGCAATGAAAAGTTAATGGGGAACAGAGTTTACAGCAGGGGAAAAGGAAAGAAAAAAGAGGGAGGAAAGGAGAAGGGAGCTAAACACAGAGAAAATTTAAAGGATGCAAGGGGAGAAGGATGGATGTCAGAAGGATCTATGTCAGAAAGGTAGTTTTTCAGTTCCATCTCTCCTGAAAAGTTCACCGGCTCGGAAGAACTGAGGTCCCAGCAAACTACTACCACAGAGCTTTCACAGACAATGTGCAGGATTTTTTACTGTTTTTACAACCTCCAAAACCTTGATTCAATCTCCCCAAACTGCTTCATGAGAACGTAGTATTCCTACAGACAATACGCTACATGCACCTTCCTACAAGGTCAATACTACGTACGTGAATGCAGGAGGCGAGAGCAGGAGAATGGCAGCTGGAACTAGAAGACCAAACCCAATTCAGCGCCTGAGCTGGGTGTTCCATCTCACTCCTAGTTTCCAAGCAGTAGCTGATTCACTATCACAATTCTGCCCAATGCTCTGTCTTTTTGTAATTATTTTTCAAAAAAGGTTCTCAAAGAACCTTCCCTTGATGGAAATCATGAGCAAGCAAAATATGCCTGGAGATTCAGGCATTTACCATATTTGCTGCTCTTCCCTCCTTCCACCTTCATTTTAAACAAGGGGGACTTGCACTTCATCCCTGTAAACTCAATAGCAAAACCATAACTGGTTTCAATGGACAAACTCTTTCAATCGCAACAGAATATTGATGATACTTACTATTTTATTAAACTGCTGTATTTTTTCCACCCCATGAAGCATCCCCTCCCTCCCTTTTTTGTTGCACAGAATGACTAATTTAATCTGTTTAATCTGTAGTTAAACACAGCCTTAAATGAGTAAATTCTTTCCCTTGATGATATTTCTACATTTGAGACTGATTTTCTTCACTGCCAAAACATTTTTATGCCAATGAATTTTTTTTGCATTATCATTACATTTAGCCTTAGCTTGTACAAAAAGCACAGCAGTGTCTCCTTCCAAAATCTGCTTTTAAGGAAAATAAGACTCAGCCAATAAGAAGAATGTTGTGGGGTTTGGTTTTTTTTTTCCCAAAACCGTTCATGAGGGGAGGAGAGGTAATTTTCCAGCACGCTTTCAATTCTGATTACCATACGAGGCATGTGAAGTGTTCAGCCCATTGGTTTCAATGCATGCTCTAATGAGTGCATTTTGGTGCAGACTCTGAAACACCAAGTTTCTGAAATAAAATAAAAAAAGTTCCTTTCTGTGGAAGTAATCCAGATTAAAAGTAAAGGAGTCTGAAGCCTAGACAACACTCATTCTACCTTCACTGATACCCACTCCCTGGATGTGTAAGTGGAGGCTGGTTGGATCACAACAGGTAACAGACAGGAGGCTGTTCTGCAAGAAGCATGATTTTGTGAGTGTTTTGTTCATATACTCCTCTATTCCTGCCTGGTCATTTTTAGGGACAGGATCCAGCTAGGCTATCGGGACCTTTAGTCTAATCTGTATGTTCTTAAGAGCCATCCCACCACAAGAAAATAGCAGTGATACATATAGCCTTGAATCGTACCCCTTGTGCAGGGAACTGGGAGGGTTTGGTACTTCTGAAAATCAGACCACTTATTCAGATACCGAAAAAGATTGAAGAAGTAGTTAACATCTGAACATGTAAGACCCTGTCTGTGCCTCATTGCTCCATTAAAGCCCAAAAGTTTGGGTGTTTTTTTTGTTTGTTTGGTTTTTTGTTTGTTGTTTGTTTTTTTTTTTTAATAAAAAAAGGGGATTGTACTTGATCGACCTAATCCCCCTCTAGCTGAAATTATATCACTGGCTTCATTAGACATTGGAATTAGGCTTGTGTTGCTCTGCATGGGCATATTTTGAATCTCTGCTAGCTAGCAGTGTTCTCAGACAAGCGATTAATAGTACTAACTATTTTGGTTAAAATTAGGGCAAAGAGATACTCCTTCTGACATGCCATTTAGGTTAAATGCATTCTCCTTCTGTTCAACTTGTCTGATACTGTAATGTTAAGCCAAGAACTTATCTAAGTAAAAAGATTAAGCATATCTCTGAGGAATGCACAACACCATTACAGTTGAATCATGAGGTTAAAGTGTTGCACTGAGGTTGCAAAATATCAGATAGTGAAGAGATTGAAAGGATAAATCCTCACTCATTTAGCGTAGTTGCCCTATTCCACCTGCTAATGAAATCAGTATGTAAAGTGCATTGGAAAGGGGCTCTACATGTTACATCTTTCAGTACAAGTTACATTGCATCCTGCTATGGAAAGTGATGGCTTATTGTAATCATTCTTCAGGCTTGTTTTTCACTTGGGATCAGAGGAATGTAATTCAAACATAAAGAGAGTTGCCAATAATTCATTCTTAAAGAGCCCTATAAAGATATGTGGCCAATACTGTGGCCTCTTTCAGGAAAAATAATGGTCAGACATTTTGCATGAAATTATCATTTCATTAATGTACCGATCGTTCCAAATGCTTTCAGACTTAAGTATGAATTAAACAGTATCATATTCATCTTAGAGCTGTAGATACAAGCTTCATCACCTGCCATAGCATTACATTTTATTCACCTCTGGAAACAGACTTGTGTTTATGTATTTGAACATTAAAAGCCCGATGAAGAAAAGCACTTCATCACATGCTTAAGCAATTTAGTAGAGCAGGGTCTAGGGTGGGAGCTAACCCTCTCCACTGGTGAGCATTTCAAAAGCAAGCAGACCAATTTTAAAACAATTAAGAAGACATTGTAAGGTGAGACTGCATCAAAGAGTGATTAGACTGCACTGTTACTGGATAATATTAGGGACACAGGGATATTTTCCAGCAAGTTTGCATGCATAACCTAAATGTAATATTCCTCTAAGGCAATGCATTCTACAGATGGGAAATACAGCCTGACAATGCGTTAATATTCAGGATGGTGGGTTTTAGTCAGTTGGAGATGAGGGGTTTCTGTTAAACTTTGCATTATGCAAGTTGTATATGACAATACTTATGTCTTAATCCGCCAGAAGTATCCAAAGGTGGGGTTTTAACAAACAGCCAGACAGAAACAGATCATCAAAATAATTTAATTTAGACATTAAGTACGTGCCTTAAGTGGCGTCCAAATGACTTTCCCATGACCTCATGGCTGTGGCCTTTGATTCTCTTAAAAGGAGATGAAGATTTCAGTGAAACAGTTGATAGCTATCTCAGAAAACTCTTTGTAGGTCCATGTAAAAACTGTATTTTCTATGAAGGCTGGGCTTCTGATCTCATCAAGCAGCTCTGCTGGGTCTGTGGTTTCCAGGCATATCTGCCTTAAACAGGCTCTAAGCACAGCCAAGAGGGGACAGGAGCCTAAATTCTACACTCACTTCTGCCAGGGGTTAGTCCTTGTAGTGCTGATCCCTGAAAAACAAGTAGTTCCCTAGACAGGAAGACTAATGAACCTCATTTCCGGTAACTTTATGGCTCGTGACTAATTGGATTTGGCTGTTGGGAAGACATAAGAGCCACCTGAAATTTTCCTTGCAGCTGCGGCTTCTCTATGGGCTTCTTCCTGAGTGAGTGGATTCTCGGATGACTAGTAAGGATTCAACTCTTCCTGCTTCCTCTTCCTCATTTGTCAAAAGCACTTCTTCCTGTGCTCACACACCTATTTTCATACAAGTTTTTTAGGAATGCCATTCCTACATTCTACCCACATCAAACTTGACTGGAATTGGACAGTAGGTCAGAATATCCTAGTGGGAGTACAGATGATGCAGGAACAGAAGTCTCGCTTCCATAAAAAAATCAGCTTTTGGAGGGCAGCCTAGGTCTACAGAGCAAACTCATTGTCCCGTTTGGAAACAAGGAGTGAGGAGCTCAGAAAAAAATGCAAGTGAAGATTGGGCACGTAGCACTAGCATCACAAAAGGGCTAAGAACCGGGACCCAAATTTGCAGCATGCAGCAGATCTGAAGAGATTCAGGCAGGGATTTCTGCCTGAAAATTTGACAATTTCTCAACAACCATAACCAGCAGTCTTCAAAACCACCTGGGCTCAGGCGATGTCTTACTATGCTCTTTATTCCCTAGGGAATACGTTTCATTAAATAGAAATCACTATTACCATGTGGAAACTATAAGAGCGGCAAGAGACCATTGCCTTCACCTCATACCACCCAGGAGCTACCAGACCGCTGCTGACATAACTCTTCGGGGGGGTATGCAGAAGGCAACAGAGGGGAAGATCTTCCTTTCCCCTTTCCTTCTCTGGCTCTCCAAAACTTACGCTTCTCAAGTCAGCTCCTGAGCCACGTCCTTCTCCCTCCTCCAGCCTCAGTGAATTATTTACCCTTCCCATGTCTTAGGTTTGTCTCCCACACAATGAAGCCAGTGTTGTGCTAACACAAACACCACCTGCGGCTATCCTGATGGGTACTAGAAAACTCCAGGGTGTGTTATTAGCTGTATTTTATAGGTGGGAAAATGAAGATGGAGAGAATTTAAGTGACTTGGTCTGACAGGAATCATGGTCCAAGGACTTCATCACAGCATTACCTTACATTACAGCACACATCAAAACACAAGGCTTTGTGTGACTGGGTTCTAGGAAAGCAACAGCGACTTCTGTTGGTAGGGCTGTCACTCGTTTAACAGGTTAGTCGAATTCTGACTCAACCTCCCTGCTTAAATTCCTTTAGCAACCTCTGTTTACTGTGATCTGGAAAGTCCAACACAACTTACTGCTAGCTGGCAGAATGCTTTGGGAGCGTGTCTTAAGCTTTGAGATAGCTGAAAAATCTTCTAAGAGCTTTTATGTCTGTTGATGGGTGAGGAAAGAGGCAGCAGAGAGAGAGAGAAGGGAGGGAAAGAACATGAGATCCTTCAAAAAACACCTGTGACTGGATGTTTCAGAGTACAGGGAAAAAGAAAAGGTTTGGAGATTTCTGGAGGTTTTTTCCCCCAGAAAGTTAGAGGTGACTCAAACAAGTACCTTCAGTCATTTTTAAGGCTGAAAACTACTACCCAAAAATATCCATGAAAAGGAACAAATGAATAAATGCAAGCAAAAAATTCCTAAGCCAGCCCAAGTCCTGAAACATCAGTTTAATATGCTCCACAAGTGAAATATTTATATGCATTCAACATCAGATGAAATTTCACAGTGGTTGTCTTACGTAAGCACAAGGTTGCATTAACAAGTCTGAAGGTGACAAAAGCATGAATGAATGTGGTAAGCTCTTTATGCATGAAAGGAACAAGGCCAACAAAGACCTAACCTCCCCCCCCCCCCCCCCGCAAACTTTATTTTGTTTTTCAGGCACCCAAGGCAGTAGACTACCTAACTGTATGGTTTTTTGCAGCGCTGGGTTTGCATTACTGCAAACCTTTACAGCCTTATATTAAATTCTAAAAGTGAGTCAGGGATTTTCCTCTTTGCATTTCTTAGCCATAATTCAAGAGGCAGAGAAAGAATTATTTAACAGAGAAAATGAAAATATTATTTTATTAGCACTATAGCCACAAGTGAACACGGGAAACAAAGCAATTAAAGTAGGAAATATGGATATTTTGGTAGAAAATAAAACATATCAGGCATGATAAAAGTCACAGCAACTTAATGTGGACCTACGTAGTTGCTTAAAAACTTAAACGTGTCTGTGTATAAACATGCACAACCTGGAAAGATACAAGTGTATATAGACACACTGATTTACAGAAATCTGTGCAGGCTCCTTTGTTGTTGTTGTTATTGTTATTATTGGGTTTTTTTGAGACAATCCTGCCCAACATGCTTTCCTATTTCTGCTCTTTGCAATGATATGAAACAGAGGAGAGCTTAGCCAAAGCTGAAGTGAATGCAACATTTTTTTTCATGGCAATTGCAGTTACTAAGTGTTTGGTAAACAGGTCTAGAGTACCCATGCTGCCCATTCCTGAGGCCAGTTTCCCCTCCACTGCAGTTAGCCAGTTCACATAATCGCATTCATGACACTTACTAAGATCTCCCATACGTGCTGGATTTCCAGTACTCTATTTCCTACACTGGATGGAAACCTGATTCTAAGCCTGAACTGAGATTCACAGCCAAACTATGTCACTTAGTCTTCTATCTACATTGTCTTTTTGCTTTTGTGTCTTGCACTTTCGTTCATGATTGTAAAGAGCAACCAGGTCCTTCTTAGACTTTATTCTGCAAGGCTAAGACAACCAAGCCTTTTCATCTTCCTCGTAAGACAACTCTTCAGTCTTTCAGTGATCTAAACACTTTTCTTTTTCCACTTTATATGTCCCAGCTTCAGTTCAACTTCTTGAATAAGACACTTACTACATAAGAGGCATTGCTCTGACAGCGACCTGTGCCTTGAACAATGGCTCCGAGACATCCCCTGCCTCCACCGCAAACACCCTCCCAACACATCTCTGCATCACATCTGCCTTTCTCGTGGTTGGAAAGCATTAGTTCTCATCTTCACCTGTGGATTAATTACTGCATGGAGATCTTTCCCTTATTTCCAAGTGCCAATACCAGGATGACAGCGAGTACATATATACAACTCGACCACCTGTAATATCGCTTACTACAATATGTTATCCCAGACCATGATACTCTGATACAGTGCAAAATAGGGGAAATTAATCTCTACTGTTCAGACCTGTGATATGAAATATTCAACCCGTAATACCCATGTGTTGTTAGAGGGACTGCTGTTGGGCAGCTTTGGATACCAAATTGGTCTCCAATTAGCATTTTCTCTTCTATTCTTTTTCACATCAGGGACCAGCAGGAAACCAATGAATAGCAGCTAAGCAATGAGAGAAATAAAAGCACTTGAATGCAAAAATCATCAAGTCAATACTAATGCTGTTGCTATTATTTAGGGAAAACATAAGTGCTGTATAAATGAGCCTTATGGTTTTGTATGGCAGTTCATAAATACGTAGCTCTGCAGACAGAAATCAAAACTAAGTGATTCACTGCAACAGATATAATTAGAGAACAAGTCTGGAAAATACTTTCTCCCTCCCTCCTTGACAAAAATTTTCTTCTCTTCCATACATATGTGATTCTTGTCACACCAGAGAACTTTCAGTGGAACAAATATGAATCCTTAGAGTTACAACAATGAAATATGCAAAAGAGAGAAGAATGCAAGACAACTTTGCAATGTTGATCATACTAATTCCTTCTGTAGATAAAAGCTGGAATGGGAATAATTCAAGGTGTAATTAGCAAGTTAGAAACTGATGAGCACCCCATAGGAGCTCAGAAAAACAGGGAGGTAGAAATCAGAGCATCCCCAAGATGTAACCTAGTGCGTAAGAACATTATCCATTTAAATACAAAAATGGATCAGCTTCCTTTTCATGCGTATATCTGAATATTTCTATTTTAAAGAAGTCCAACCACCAGCTGCAGAGCACTAACATTCAGTAATGAACATTGCATATTAAGGAGAAAAATAATACCTAATATACGCAAACAATCTAAGATACACATATACCTTGCTCTAAAGCCCACTGAAGCTGCTACAGGGATACCCTGTATCAACTTGGAAGGAGTTTGGATTAGTCCTAGTTTGTCGGAAAGCACAGTTTGAAGCCAAGTTAGATTCACAGAAAATATCAAGAGTTGAAGTGTCTGTATCTTTCCAATAATGCTGGCTAAGAAGGGGATTCAGATGCAAAAGATGCAGGAAATGCCATCCCACAGTCATCCTTTATCAAAAGGTACTTCAGACCTTTAGCCCTTTTTCTGTAAGAGTTTGGAAATACGTTATATTTTCTACCCACAACAAAATGATCAGCATCCCCGCTGGCCAAAGGCCTTCAGGGGAAGGACTTGTTCTTTCTTCCCCCACTACAGTTCAGACGGGTAATTCTCACTAATACAAGTCAGAGCCACAGAATGTCCTCCATACGCAGATAGGAAGGTTGAAAGCTCCACAACACGTAGGAAGGTTAGTGGCCCCCTCATGTATTTTGGGCTATCCAGTGGACTGCCACTGAGCTCCTGCTACCTAAAAAGAGCTCACCAGCTCTCAGTTTTTATGTTGCTTTTTTTCCCATTCCTCCATTTCAAGTAAAAAGTCTCTATAGCAACTGGTTTGCATCCTGATGCATCTGAAGGATGGGGACAAAAGAGACGGAGTTTATTTCAAGAAATGCTTTCGTTTCCAAAAGTCACTTCTGAAAGAGCATGTGCACAACATACGTGTCTGCTTTGTATACACTAAAATGTCCAGAAGTCACCTGGATTCCCATGAGGTCCCACAAAATGCTATGACTAAGTGCCCTATCTGAGATTCCTGATGGGACCTGGCTCAGCAAGCACTGTGCTCCCAACCCTCTGGAAAGCTGAACCCCAAAGTTTGGTCCCAAAATAATCCAGATGAAGGGTCACGTTCATGCCTCAAACGGCACTTTAGCCAGGAGCATGCTGGAAACATGCAAGAGCTTTTAGCCCAAGATTTCTCAGAGGTAAAGAGTTATTTCTTTTCCATGTGGCAGCATTGCACTAAAGTCTTTACCATTCATTGCCCACAACGAGAAACAAAGATAGTGAACAACAACTTTGAAAAGAATGTACAGTAACAAGAACTCAGATATTTAATGTACTTAATTCAAAAGTATTTTGCGTCTAGTTTATAATGAAAGAATATTCAGACAAAGATTTCTCCCTTAGAAAAATGCTGTTCCCCAAAAGCTGCCATTTTGCCCTCACCTTGGCAATGTTTACTTCTCAGCTGCAGCTCTGAAAATTAGCAAGTACATGGCTTTTGCCTTTTAGGCTAATTTAATTAAAAGTGATACTAGATTGTATTATACCTCCTTAAAATACTGTTGTAAGAAATAGCCTGGGGAACCACTCCCCAGCTGCTTTAGAACAATGCATAATTCTGTTTAACTTCCCGAGCAGTGAACAATGCTGGTTTATCATAACTACTTGGAAGGTTGCCATGCCACAACCTAACAGTTCTTTTCTTTATTATTATAATTTCTTACTTCTTAAACTCAGAGGATGGATACCCAATGGACTGGGGAGAATATTTTGTGTGATTCTGACACCTTTGAGAAAACCAGGCTTCACTGTTTGCTTGTCACTCATCAAACATGGAAAAGCTCAGGAAATACATACACACTCCAATAATGGTGCAGTGCCTTTGGACGTAAGCATCTGTGACATATAGCTATATAATGGTTATTGGGAAGGTGCTTCGAACAGAGGAAGTGTGGTGTGTGCAGCTAGAGAACCATGTGTTGTGGGTCTGCAAGTGTATATGCTCTCTCCAAAAACACACATAGCATTTTGTTGGGTTCAACTTTTATAATCACATACTTCAGAAGTAGTTCAGCTTCCAAATTATGTGTAGAGCTTATCTATACAGTTAACTTAAAATGAGCATAAACTTCAGGACAAATAGGTAGAGGTCAATTTTTATAATAAGGCAGATTTCTAATGCCTGAAATGTTTATTTGCATATCAAAGGTTACAGAAAAGAAAAACAATTGGTCTAGCTGGAACTAGTGATAAACTACCTCGTGATCTTAGTTTCATGAAATTACAGTCCATGCGTCATAATATTCATGTAAGTTTGCTTTCTTTCTGTTGAACAGCACTGCAAGCGTTTAATTCCTGATGGGAAAAAATACCTAATTTCTTTGAGGATAGGGGATTGTAGGGAGTATCTCAGCAATCTCAAGACTGATTTTCCCTGCCAGACAGAAAAGCACTGCTACACAGGCTGGTCAGCATCACATTTGACCCACAGGTTTTATTTCACCACAAGCAGAAGAGAATGAGTTGACTAGGAACCCACGTGAGTGGGGAAATGTGCTTAGCACAAATCTTTGCCTGGCTTAGGAAACTGTGGGTACTCAGACACTCCCAGGACTGGGTCTACTGTATTTTCAAGAACACTAGCAATGGAAATTCATGGCTAAGTTTAACTAGCTTTTTGATAATTTGTCCTCTAGACGACAAGGATCTTCATGCTAAGAGAAACATTAATGAAATGCATGAAAAGATTTCTGCTTTTGGTGGAATGGGACACCTGCAGTTTAAAGAATTATTTTTTTTACAGGGGCCTGATTGGTTCTAGTATTTGAATACCAGAAGGATTTGGATTTGGGGGGGATTTTGTTTAGGTTTTCTTACTAGTTTTACAATGATATAAGTGATGACACACTATAATACTGCAGATTTAGAGAAACACAGAAATTAATTGGCTCCTTGTTCTTTTCTTTTTTTTTTTTTTTTTTAGATATTAATTTATCTTTGTGAGTAACAAAATCTGTAGCAGAATCAGACTCAGGTATTTCTATCCATTTCAACCAAAAAAAAAAAAAAAAAAAAAAAAAGGAAAGAAAAAGAAAAAAAAGAACCCAAAGATGATGAGCATCATTGTCGCCAATGAAAAAAAATCATTTACCTTTAACAAAAGCCACAAAATTCAGTGATCTGCACTAATCTTTACTTGGTCAAGATTCCTATTAAAGCCAGTAGGAATTTTGCCTAATAAAAGAGAGAAAGCTCTTTCCCCAAAACTGCAGTATTTTACAAAAATGTTTCAAAACCTGCACTTGTAATAGGGTCATCTAGAAGCACTTCTGGAATGGTTATACTAGTTTTCCATAATAGTATTGCAGCCAATATTTGTACAAATGTAGACATGAATCAGGTTAAAATTACCCTCAAGTTGACTTAAAAATTCTGAAATCAATATTTAGGTTAGTGATTAATTAAGCTAAATTACTTTAATTAATTAATTAAACTAAACGTATTTAGCTTAAACTTTAGAAGAACCAAAAGAAGGGAATCTTTGGCAGGTGGGGCTTGTCTGCCTTTCAGATTTTCTATTGCCTTTTTCTGTGTTTTTAAATTACTACACAGCTTGTCATGCCTGAATCTCTCCAGTCTGCCTATATTGCAACTAGGATATACCAAATAGCTACAGAAAAAGTTCAAAGGCAACTTTTTTGATTTTTTTTCACCTCAGTGATTCCTTACATGACACCCAGTAAATTCCTTAATCTCTGCCTATGTATTTGCTTCAAAAGGAAACGTTACACCACCACCACTAATCCAAGCTCGCAAAAGGTGCTACAAAATTTAATTAACATTTAAACATGCTCAGTGATCCTTAGGTGACAGAGGGTCTAAGTACAGTGTGACTGTTACACCCTGGAGTGGTGCACAACCACGAGAATAAAACTGCCTCTGTAGTACACCTGATAAATCAGTCTAAGAAAAATGGATACATGTAGCTCAGATGCCACTAAATTTCTGTAGCTGGGCTATAAAGGCCTTTGTATGTGTGTGTATGCATTCAAACACCAAGCTATATACTGCTGTTATTCTTACTATTCCCATGTATTTTTCTTTTCCTGAGCAGGCTCCAGCAATCAGATGGATTAATGACATGTTGCTTCATAACAACAAGTCAAGTGTTCCTCCTCATGAAAAGATAAAATAAAATAAAACACTTCACTAACAAGATTCATTAAAAAGGAAAGCAGCCTGATTCAAACGGAGATCCAGCCTAGCGCACCTGCTGCACAGCCTGCCTACTAGCTCCAGCTGTGGGTGGCGAGGAGGGGTAAAGAGCTGGATGCAATCCAGCGGTGCTTGCCCGCACACAATATGTTATCCTTTGGAGAACATGCTAGGATGCAGAACAAATCCCCACAAAAGACTTTGTGCAATTTCCATGTTAACTCTTGTTTCCTAAATCACAAAAGAAGGTCTTGCTGTCAAGAAAATGCAGAATTAACTAATGCATTTTTCAGGCCTTCCCATGCTGCTATTTCTCGCCTCCTCTTTGATCCCCCAATGCAAGCTGCTGGAAACAGGAAAAGCACAAACTGCATAAACACCAAGCTAAAGATCTGAGCCTGGTAAGTGCTAAGGATCCTCAGGTCAAATTAATGAGCCCTGGGGATGCTCATCTCTTAGTTCAAACCTTCAGCAGCTCCTAGACTCAACCTCCAAAACACCACCAGCTGCAAGCCAATCTATTGTGACATGGGGAGTATTTTAGCATCCATAGGGCATTAATTACCATTGCTTCCTTTACGCCTGTCAAACCCACCCGTACCTTTACCGCGGTTATCACTAGTGACATAAAAAACATGGGAAATGGTTTCAGAAAACTGGTAGACACAAACAAATGGCACAGATTTTTTTTTTTTTTTTTCTAAAACAATACATGCAAATCTACCACAGGGCTTACTATTTATGTCTCCCGTTTGTCTTGTAATACAGCTATTTGCACGGTTTCCGACATCGGTTGCAATACAGGCAACTGAATGTCATGCTCCTACTGAAACTCCAGAAGCTTTGATTTCTCTCAGCCTGGATTTACGTACCATGCCTCCTCTTTGTATTCTCTTATCCTACTGATTTTAGTTCTGAGCTGATGCATCTCTAGATGTCGTGGCACGCTTTGTAGTGCCAATGTTGTGAATAAAGAAGTACTCGATGGCAGGTGGAGTAACTAACATGCATCCAACACCACAAGTACCAGTGATTTTTCCATACTCTGTTTCTCACAAGAGATTGCTCTGATGGTTCTTAGCGAGCATCAGGGCCGGGACTGAAGACTGTGATGAGTCTTTAATCTTGGAAATGACAAATCAAGAAGTCCTAAAATAAAAATGCTGGAAGAGATGGAGAGGGATCTTTCTAAGCCTGTCAGACTGCTAGAGTTAACTAACACTAACTCATTTGTGTCAGAGAACTTCAGGAGGTAAAAGGTACATTTTTTTCATCTGAGACTTTTGAAGTTATCCCATAGGGTGCAGTCACTGCTGTTTCATGCGTTAGGGTCAGATTCCGGGCTTCTTAATCACAAATTCAATAATCTAAGCAGTCCTCTTAAATCACGTGCTGAGTAAGAAAAAACGTTTTGTGAATGCCCTGCGTAATAAGGTACAGAGATCTTTTTGCGGGGCAGGATGAAGAAATGACAGCTTCTCTCCCTACTGAACTTGCAGGGAAAGTGCAGGACACCATGCCAGACACAGACGAGCTCGGCGCTAGCGGCACTCGAGCTGTATGCGGCGCTGAGCAGCCGCATCTTCAGGCATTTTGTGAGGGGGAAAGGAATTTGGCATGTATGAAGAGAGAAGCTGTTCCAGCCATGAGGGACAGCATGAAAGGCTGGATGAGGAGACAAAGACAGCAGTCAGATAGGAAACGAAGGCAAACTGGTGTGAAAGGGAGGGATGCAGAAGGACTGGGGAAGAGAGGATGGAGCAAGCTCTAGCTGCGGTCTGCTCTACGTGACCAGTCCACGGGAACGTCTTACTGAACAAACTCATGAGGACTGACTGAGAAAAGCATCCACCGCACGAGCAATCCGCACACAGAACCTGGGACCCAGTTTCATTTAAATGATTATTTTTCCTTCAGCTCACTCATTTGTGTGCTGTTGATGAAGATTTCTTTTCTCAATTAAGTCATAGCAGGCCTCAGCCTAAACAATACCAGTACTGAACCCGTGACCTTTTAAGCCGAGCTGTCAGGCAGGGGGGCTGCAGTAATGCGAAGCAGAGCTAACATCGAACCGGCAGGGTACAATGGCCTCATTATTGAGTTTGCTTGCACTTGTCCGACACTGGGTAAAATCCCCGGAACGACGTCAAGACCTTTTAAATGTCAAGTCTTCCTGGGTCTGGGCACTTGTGCCTGAAAGCTCCTAAAAGAGCAGCAGGATCTGGACTGCAAAGAGTGATTGCAGGCTGTTTACGGAGGAAAGTGAGCAGGGGCAAATGAAAAGAAGAAAAACATGTCTGGGAAAAGAGATTTTTGCAGCAAGCTGTGAGATTTTGCCTGGTAATTAACTTAGGAATCGTGCAATTGTTGCAAACAGTTGACCTGAGTCTGCCCTCTGGGTTGAGAGCTAAATTTTGTATTTACTAGCTACCTTGGGAGAGGTAGAACAGATTGAAAGTAGTGGTACTGAGGAGTATTTATTAACAAATCACTTTAAAAGTGGAGGGCAAATAGCCAATGAAATCTGGCTTGTGAATTTAATATGGTTTTGTCGGCATATGGTACCACTCAGGGGACACGAAGGAGGCATTTTTGTTACATATGTACGTGTGACTGGCAAGGAAGCTGTAATGAGAAGACTGAAGCAAAAATAGATGTTTCTTGTAAATACATTTGAGCGGAGAAAACGAAGCAACATTGAAACTGTTCAAACAACCATTAGCGACAATACTACTTCTTGTGGATTTCGAGTTACACCTTGCAGGGTGAACGGTCTGAACTCTCTGTAGCAGAAATGGGAATAAACAATCAAACAAACCAGCAAATGCATGAATAGAACTTCTTTTTGTTGCAGTCACTCCTGCAAAACATTATTAATTGCAAGGCAAGACTTTGGGAAAAAAAAAAAATCATCCACAAGAGAGTGATTTAATATGGATAGACTCATCCCATGTTCATGATCCAAAACTCCCACAGACTTCACAGGGTGCCCACCCCCAATCTGTTGCATCTTTTTTGTTCTTCAATCAGAGTCCACTATTTTAACAACCTGAGTGTCACTGAAAACTCATGAACTGCAAACAGAGAAGAAAGAGGAAAAAGATGTCCCATGTGAACTTGGAAATGTTCCTAGCATTCCTATTCTACCCTTGGAAAGATTTCAATGGACTTTGGCTCAAGTCTGTGAACATGGGGAAGGTATTAGAACAATAGAAATTTTCAGTGAATGAGTTCTTTTGCACTAATTCCCTAGGAGAATATAATACTTCAAGAGTGCTAGAAGATCCTTGTACTAGGTACTTTAGTTTTGGTAACTGCAGTAACTTCCTTGCAGACAAATCTTTAATCCTTCATTTACTACCCACCACATGCTGCGGACACTTACACTTGTTTGGCAGAGTATAGGACTGCTTTAACTGCAGCACACAGCCCAGCTGAGCCAGATATTTGCAGAAGTAGTGCAATGATCAAGAATTATTCTACTTCTTCTGATATCTTATATCCATGACACATACAGGTAAAATGATACAGCTATCTCCTGCAGTCGCATTTTTCTTTGCTCCTTATATCTGTTGTGAACTCACATGGAACGAGAATGGCTTCTTTTTTTTTTTCTCTCTTTTTTTTTTTTTTTTTTTTTTTTTTTTTTTTAAATAAGGAACAGAACTCATACCACACTTGAGAGAAAAATTACAAAAATATGAAGTTGAACATGACGCCATTCCTTCATGGTCTGATACTTTTCAATCTTGAATCAAAGACGGAAAGGTAAGGGGAAGGAAAGCTAGGACCAGTGATTCTTCCATGTGTGAAGCAAGCTCTGCTACCTATTTGTTAGCTATTTGCCTCCCAAAAGCAGCCACAGTGTGTAACCAGAAATTCAGGCCACAAAAGATTACAGCACCAAAAGATAAGACTCATCAACTACTGTTTAGAAAATACTTCCATTATAAGCATGTTTTCAATGACTCAGAACATTCTTAAAGTCTAAGAAAATGAAGGAAGGAAAAAAAAAAAAAAAAAGACAAGCTATCCTTGGGCAGAATATCTTTAAATAGTCCTGTGCCCAACAAAAACTTCTTAAGAAATCTCTTTAGCTCTTTTAGAGGTTCCAAGTAATTCCTACAAGTTCATTTGTACTGCCTTATTTATTTTTTATTATTTTGTTCTCTTTAATAAAATTTAGAAGTAAATTCAGACGCTGATGTGACTACCAGTAGCCTTTACCTTACAGCCCCTCCTCTTTGTTCTTACATTTGGTCTCTTCATTTATCAAATACTGCTACATTTGGTGATCAAATATTTGAGTAGGATCACTATCCATTATTTTACAGCTTTGTGGCTGACATTCACTTAAAAAACTACCGAGTGGAAGACAGAAAGGTAATCTTTTTTTGCAGAGCTCCCAGCAAATAGGCATTAATCTAGTTTGAAGATCTCATTATTTAAGTCAAGATTTACTTTTAGTTCTAGGCACATACATGCAAAATGTTCTCAGCAATGTCTGATGATTCTTGTAGGATGTCCACTAAGAGGCCATGAGTCTCCTAAAAAAGTATTCATTACTCACCAGTATTCACCGAGATTCATCACCTGTCTGCCGCATTGCCTGCATGCAGTTCATTGTGCAGAACTAAGATTTGAATTTCCAATTGCTTTTACTAAACACAAGTCATACCGTTCATTTCAGTTTCTTGGTTGGCCAAGTATAGCCTGTGAAAGAATCAGTTTGAGCAAACCCTAACGACTGAGTGTTAAAACACCAGGACCTTCCAGTGATCACTCTGCAATACAGATTTGATATTCCCTATCGTGAAGAACATTTCTATATTGGAAGATAGAATACATACCACAGACAAAAAGAGGCACCAATACAGTGAAAAAGAATGTGCTTAAAAATCACAGTAAACACTAACAGGCTGTCGGTTTGGTGTGTAATGACCCAGCTGTCATTATTGCCATGGCTGCAAATTCTGCTTGCCTGCTGGGCTGTGGAATGATGTTGTATCGGTTGGATAGCAAGAGCCTGATATTGCTGCTAATCGGCGTGGCTGGGAGCACGCTGCATACAGCAGAGCGTGGCCCCCCACCCAGCTGGGCTCTAACCGGCCCCAGAGCAGAGCCCCAAAGGCGGCAGAAGGAGGGGAGGCATCTTTCATTGGGAAGGCACGTGCATCGTGAGGGTTTGGGGGCTGCCCGAACCCTGCCATAGACACCTACCTCATCGCTGGGCATCCGTATCCGAAAATGCAGCTCGAGCAGCTGGGGTGGCTGGGGGGGGGAAGCAGAGGTGCCCAGGGCCCATAAGGCACCCACCACCCCACTGCTCACAGGTCTCCTTCCTCCAGGAATATCAGGAGCCTGATGGTTTTTTAGAGGCGTGCAACTGCAGCTCCAGTGCAGCATGTGCTGCAGTGTGAAATTCAGCTGTGCCTAGGAAATTCAAGACAAACAACAGTAACTTCTTCGTCTTCTCCCCTCCTCTTTCTTTTTTCTCCTTCAACACGGCATCTACCTCTTGATGCAACTGAAACTTGTAGCTGGGGTGTGGCAGAAGTTATTTTGCTAAAGCAGCAGCCTTAAATGTCAAAGAAATCTTACAATAACTCCAATCTTTGTAGAAATTCAGAAAGAAAACATTTGTAAACTTAAAGAGAAGGGGGAAAGGGGCAGCCTGAGGAAAGTGTGAACAAAAATGACTGGTTTAATAGCCATGGTGAAAACGCTCCGGAAACAAGAGCAACATCGGTAACTGTACTCCCATGCCAGTCACGTACACGCTTACAGCTCTAAATAAAATAAGGTCTACTGACTCTGTGGTCTTTTAAAGAATTAGCTTCTGCTACACTCGTAACGCTTGGCCAGAGCTACCCTTAGTATCAGTGGGCCAGGTCTCCATTCCTTTTCACCGTTCCTGCCCATAAAAAATGTTCTTAGAAAGCAACTTTAAAGTTGTGCATGTTGAATACCTGCTGACAGGAAATTTTGAATTCCCACCGCAAATGTGTGAGCCATAAGTGCTTGCTTGTCCATCCAATTAGTGGGAGGAGAAAAAAAAAAAAAAAGTGAAAGAAAGTGTGCTATTTGAGTTCTCCAAACAATCACAACTTAACAACCCAGTTCAATGCAACAATATTTGTAATCAGTCTATACAGTGAAAACAAAAGTATTTTTTTATTGAACACTTCTGAATAATGGATAAATTTAAGGAAATTGTAATCTGTTTTGCTGAGAAGAAAAGCAGGCTAAATTAATTGAATAATTTATTCGTTGTAAATTATGGGCTCCAGTCTGCTATGGTGTCTTTGTATATATATATATATTCATTTTCTGGCATCTCTGCTGAGCTTGCTAATGAGGATACCAATTAGTAACAATGGTACTGGTGGTTTTATTTTAGCTTTACTTGCCTCTGCATTTCCTGGTTTTGTTTGGTACCAAAAGCTGATGTACTAAAAGGACATGGATTCTTCCATTTAGAAAAAATATAAAAAATAAATAAAAATCAGAAAATAATGGAAGTCTGAAAAAAAAATAGTAGCAAATAGACAACTTGTCTGAGCTTTACAGCTTGATCCTCCAGTCAGAAGTCTGAATCCATTTCAGCAAGTGCCCAGGCTTTGGTATAGGTATTTGGAATAAGCCTTCCAGTGTTCACAGCTGTTGCTTACCTCTAGTTATGAAACAGCAAAATAGATATTTGACCCCAGTAACAGTGAGAACTCCAACTGAGTGTATGTAAATTAAAGCTTATTCTATAGCAAGTACTTATGCTTGTGTAGTGATTTGGAAAGGTACACGTTGCTCATCTGGCTTGGGTGAATCAAAGTAAAGTCAAAGAAAAATCCACCTGAGGCTTCACAAGACACTCACTGGTGTGGCGACTTGAGCTGCTTCATGGGCAGACAGTACGACACGAAGAGTTCGGCAAAGCCCTTAGGTTTTTTAAATTAAATTCCAGTCTTTCAAAAGTTTGAGACAACATTGAACTACAGAACTCCAGGGTGGAATAATTTGATCTGATTTTGTATGTCTACAGTATAGGTATCTGTCAGAGACTGCCCTCCATGGCTGCTTTTGTAACAGCGCTTTTATTGCAGTTCCTCCTACTTCAGGTGTCTGCTTAGGTTGAGGTGAACTACTGGGCCAGCCACATTCTCTCCGTGGATTACAAAGTAAAGCAGGGGGGTGACTAGCTCAGGTGAAGTCAACCACAACGTAGATGTCTGGCTGACCACAGCCCCTTGTGCCTCGGGACCAAATTAAACATGAATGAGGAACTCTATGTTATAATGCCTGTAAACAGATGCTGACCAGTAATATGTGTTGTCCATTCACGGAAAATGCTGTCCCCAGTATTCTGGAAAACAACGGTCAAATGCACAAAGAATGAGCAAGATAGTCAAAGCCTCAGTAGCTGCTGCCTTCCCCTAAACCCCAAAGTTTATTAAAAAAAACCCACTAAACTAGGGTGTGAAAGCACTAAAGCCCAGAAAAAAGGTGACATACTGTTTTCCAGCTTACAGCCTTTGTACAGGTCTCACTTATTTTACCTCCCTTGCCCAGTGGAAACAATTAAGATAACTGAAGCAAAAGTGACAATGTCTTTACTAATAAGTAAAATTGTCCAAGGTCTATTGTCTTGTCCAAAGTGAGCCACATGGCTTATGTCTGCGTAACTAAGCTGTCTTTGACTCGCCAGCCCAGTGTGGCCTCATCCATGTCAGGTGTTTAAAACAGTTTCTGACCTGCAGTATTCTCTGAATCGTGTCCAGGCACTGTTTGGAAAAATACTAATTGTTATGGGCCGAAACTGCCAGGGAGCATCCCAACAACTTAGCAGTGTGGGTCACTGGGGAGCACCAGTTCAAGACTACCCCTTTATCTCCTTAGCTTCCTAGCCTGCTCTCACGAGTGCTAGCTTGGTCTATCTGGCCTTATTATACCTATTCAGTGAGGTATAAAGTAAATGACAGATGCCACGTCAAGAGTAAAACTGGAAACCTTCAGGCTTTATGCAGCTGCACCTTCACCTAAAATTCATGGACTTGCTTTGTTTCACACTCATATCCTATGTTAGTCAAGCTTGCAGGGCCCCAATCCTTTCACTGGTTGCTCTGTTTATATGCTGACTGGGAAAGGTCTACTTTGTACTCCTCCTGTTCCAAAAATGAACACTATCCTTTCCTTTGGAAAACACATATGAATACAGCTTACACAACGCGATATGAAAAATGATGCGGAACAACTGTGGATTGACAGCCGCTCTTCCAAACCCCTCTTCTCAACTCTTCCATTGAATTTATTTGAAAAACATTCATCGAAATGTCAACTTGCAATTACCATTTCCATGGCATTTTTATTTGGTTTTTAAATGAGTTGACTTTATCTGCTAAGCTAACTCATGACTGTTCTCTCTGTGGTCTTCTGATTTCTCTTCATATCTGCTTATCTCACCCTCAGTGTGTACCTGATCTCACATGGGGCAGTCATGGACAGGCAGCCAGCTGCAGCAAAAAAAGACGGGTACGTTTTCCTACTCTAAGACTACAGACAGAGCTCTTGCCATAAAATGCAAGGTTTTGAGATAACCAAATTCAACGCAAACTGGCAGGATATATAGCCTTGCAGATACTACTTAGTCACATAATTGCTCAGCCTAAAACTTACAGAGAATCCAGGTAGTGCGTTGAGCATGAATGTGTGGCCGGCTTTGCTATCTTTCACAAACTCTCACTTCATTGCTATACATCCCTTTGCAGTCAGCTGGAACAGTGCCTCTGGAAAACTCAGAATTTCTGAAGGACGATGAAACTTTTTGTTAAGGATTAATACAGTAGTGAAGCAGCACTATAAAACCAGAACAAAACTTCCTCACAAATGAAACTGTTGATTGTCAAAACAACAGCCTATGCCAGGGATTTGTTATCATTTGGCTCCTAGTCCTTTGACTTTCATCAAGGTTGGATTTGACAGTCTGGAAATCCCTCATTGACTGTCTCTTTAGATAGAAAGGAACTTGAAGATGTGGTAGCAGCGCTTCGTCAGCGTGATGGCTCACCTGAACCTGAAGGTTCATCTGGCGACACTGGTTTTGAGAGAAAAATCTTAACGTCTCACCGTAGAATAGGGCTGAGGACTTGGAGTGGGCAACGCTGACACTGTCATCCTCTCCTGCAGGCCACTGATATGACCTCCTGGGCTCCGTATTCTCCAGGGATTGCCTATCAGTCTATGCTGTCTATCAAAATACTTCTGGGATTAATTGCTATGCTTTTCTACATAGCCCTGGGGAATCAGACTGTCAGAGGATTTTTTCAAGGGGAATGGCAGGGAAAATGATCCTGAAGTTCCTTTCCGTCAACCGCTCTGCACAGATGAACGCACTTATTTGAGGTGTTGACCACGGAGGGGTGTGTGGTGTGTGCAACAGGCCATCCCAAAGATCTACAGAGAGAGAAGGAGGTTGCTTTATTTTCTGTACTGCATAACCTGTGATTTGCTGGATCAGTATTCAGCTTGGTTTCTGTTGCTATGTAAAAATTAGAGACCCAGCACTCCTTGGTAAAGGGCGAATGCCAGGTTGTCTTTGTTTCCAGCTTACAGAGTCTCTTAGTTCCTTGCTAGATGCCCCCAGTGACAGCAGAGTTGACATTGGCACAGTTTACATAACATAGACAAGCTGTTAGGAGCCAAAAGAAACCTGATTCTTTCCTACATCAGTGTTGATTTTCAGTATAATTAATCCCTACAGTCTAAATGGCATGGGACTGGATACTGTTCCTTCTTTTTAAATTTACCAGCTTCCCTTGCTGAAAAAGCGTAGTCTTATTTTAGTTGCCTTTTATTTTGCAATCCATTAAATTGCGAAGATGGTATTCTGTGTACACCATCGTTCATCATTCATGCCTATAAATCTTCTTCTAAGGAATCGTAAACATCACACTTTTTACTGTATGAACAGTAAGTAATAAATAACACAAAACCAGATGATTATCATTCTGCAGATTACCAGGTGCAAACCAAACAATTTCAAACTCAGTTTATCCACTTTTAATTATTCTTTCTGCCTCATATATGCTAAACCTACTGGCAAGTAACTAGCAGGAACTAATGAAGTAATATTTATATATTTCACTAATTATAACTACAAAAGAGGGAGAAAGCAGCTAATTAAATGACAATCAGATCTGTGAAAGACTTTAAGGACAATGAAGAGGGACAACATTTACAACTCAATGAGTAAGGGAAACCCTGCATTTACAAAATTTTCCCCTTTTCATAATCACAAAGCAACGTGGCTCTTTTTTCCCACTGAAATAAGAAAGTGGCAGGCCTCTAATTCTGAAAGACATAGTGAGAAAGTGCTTTTTTGAACGTAAAACATTAATTTAATCCACAAGTATGATAAGTGCCACACACTGCTTTTTATTGCATTGGAGCTGAAAAATGATTTTCCAAAATGTAATTTCTTATCAAGGTGCCTGACTAACTTCAGCTAAGGTTTTTAACTAGCTCAGGCTTTAACCTCAACTAGCCTTCAGAGAAACACACTTAAAGCCTGGGCAATAAGGAGGTAATCAGTTACAGCAGGGAAGAATTGCTCGTGTGGACTACACAGTTGTTGGATCAGTTCAGTGTCATGTTTGGTGCAGGTGGCCTGGAGAAAGTAAGCAATACAGTCCAAACCGAGTGGCTAAAGGCAGTCTCTTACATCCACCCAAGCATTAAGAACCTGAAATAAACGTGCCCTGTTGTACCGAGGAAGGACAAATTGAACTGTTGTCAAGAGGAGGCACTCGGTGCCTTTGGGAAAGCAAAGCATTTTAATTCTGGTGCCTAAGTACATATTTGTTAGCCTAATACGTGTTTCAATAATCTGACCAGGATGTAGGGAAACACATCCAAGGTTTCTAACACTGTCCATCCCGAGTCAGCAGTCTCTGACCTGTGAAGGTCTCCATAAATTGCACTTTTCTGTTGCTACCGAGTTGCATTTGATCAGCCTTGTTTGGGAGGTGTATGCAGAGGTTTTGCCCTTGGCTAACCCGTTGCATTTAAGGGCTCTGTTCGGAAAATAATTTATGGGATTCTTTGCCTATGCACCAGAGTACAGAGAACAAGAAGCAGAGTTTGTAAAGCATGATGTGACACTGCTGGAAACTGCACGGTACCCTAAATCCTACCGTCTCCTCCCCAGAGACCTGATTCAGCAAGGTGGCTGCCCAGGTAGCTGCTGTGACCTCAGTGCAACCATCTATGCTCCGAAATCTGCATGTATTGAAAACTTGAATCATGGCAGCTGCTGCCACCAGTGTCCACACTCATTGTGTGGATGCCCACTGAAAGAAGTCAGCACATGAAATTGCCACAGCCCAGTTCAGCCCAAAGACTGAAGTTCCACTGCAGAGTTTCACAGAGGAGGAAACTCCCACTGTGGGAAACCAGCATACCCAGCCACACTACCACTGCAGTGTATATATGTCTGAAAATGACCCTAGCCAAGCAATGCCTACACAAATGGTCTTTTGCATTGTTTCAGTCAATGGCAGAAAGAAAAGTGTATTTGTTTCAGCAGAATTAAAATGAAGAAAAAAAAAATTTACCCTGACAATATAAACATGGCATTTAATTTTGTTTAGTTTGTTTAGGCCCTGCTAACTTCTCTTAAAAATGCATCAATTTCCAAGCAAAATGATCTACATTCTCCTTCTTTCCTCAGCTAGTAGTACTTTCTGATTTTAGTATGAATATGTCTGTTGCTTTAGTCAGGACAAAAAAAAACCTACCAGAAAATAACATCAATACCACCGCTGATCTAGTTGTGACTGTTTACTTCAAAGTTACAGGCAACACGCATCTGTGGCCAGAAAGTACAAATTCTAAAAAATATCAGAGCATTTATAGAGTGCCATGCTGAACATGGGGCTGGGGGGGAGGGGGGCAGGGACTTTCAAGAGGGGTACAGTGCCAAGCACACCTCTCACAGCGTCATGCCCACTGCATTCTCTAACACTGTATGTACAGTGACCTTACTACTACTTTTTGAGATATAACACTACAGCTTTGATCCAACTGCTACTGTCTTGCAAACTTTTTGCAAAAGAACCCCCTTTCCCTCTTTTGGGGAAAAAACAGGTAATCAGATGTTCAGGCAACCTACACCAAATTCTAGATATGGGTGAGAAACAGTAAATCAGGCCAAAACTTCAACAGTCACACTCATTGCTCTCATTTTTATCTATCTCAAAGTCATTATACAAATGCTGAAAAAAAGAAAAAAGCAAATATCCTAGCTAGAAATAAAGGTGACACAACAGGTCAAGGAAATGGCATTCTGGTTTTCGATGCTAAGGCCCACTGGTGGCTCTCTTGAGCAGATACATCTATTCCTAAACATTGTGTCGGAAGGCATGACCACTCCAATTAATATAGTTATGTTAATGAAAGACAAAAGAAAAGATGAAGATCTTCCATAACCAGTCAAGAAAGGACACAGCACTGACTATCAGAATGTGGCAGTTTCTGGTCGCTATGTTTTCAGTTGACTACTTGCACTAGGACAGGAATTAGATTTTATGGAGATTTTCTAAAGTGTATGTGACACCTTGCTATTCAGAAATTCTGGTTGTACACGGGATTTTTCCTCTTGGGAAAGACATAGGTTAGAAAACTTTCTAAGACCATAGAAAGGGGGAATTTTTTTTCTCCAACCATATTATGGACTCTATCTTCACTACCTGAGTAAATGTTCTAGTTTCTGCTATTTATAAGCCTGCTTGTTCCTAGCGTGGCTTTAGCACAAGTTGCCTTGACAAATGCAGAGTGGGAATTATTCTGAGAAGGGGTTAGCAGAACCATCCAAGTGTGGCAAATATATTAAATAAAAGCTTTATTGAAATAAATATATGAGATGAAAAGCTACAATAGTACCTACCTCACTGACAGGTTAATAGCTCAGTGTTTAAAGGCAGGAAAACAAGAGTGGGTGAGAACAGTTGATGGCTTGTGAGATGCTACACTTGAACCTTTCTGTATACTGGACTCATATAACTCCTGTTCCCAGGCTGTACAAAGTGATGCATTGCCTTTCGGAGAAACTGATTTCTTTCCACTTACAACACAGGCAGCCTAGGAGCTCAAGCCTCTTATCTTCAGCACATAATATTTTGAGTCCTATCTATAGCCTTCCAGGTTTACAGATCTCAGCACTAGCATCAAGGCATGTCCTGAATCTAACCTGCTTAAGTTTGGCCCCCACCATTCCAAACGCTTCCTACACCACTGCTTGCAAGTGGGTCCATGGATTGGTCTCTCCAGTGCTGGCACTGGAGAAAAAAACTTCTCGCTTGCTTTGTGCGCAGCTTTTGTGCCAATTTGTATCTTAGCCTAAGATAAAGGCAAGAGGGTTGAGACTGGGAGACAGAAATACAGGAGAGGTGGTTGGTCTGAACACCAACAAGGAACAATCTGGCAATAACCCTCCAAGAATATTCTGGATGTGTAAACTTTGCTGATGCTCTTACTCAATTCAGGCAAGAACTGACCCAAGTACAAATCATGTTATAAAAGGGATAAGTGAAGACACTAAGATTTTGGATAATTTTTTGTTCTTTTCTCTCTTTTTAGGGAGAAAAGTAGTTAATACCATCATTCATAGCACTCAAAGGGCTCTGTAGGAGACTCAGGTTCGAATCCTTAATCTAGTGAATTGTTGTGTACAAGCATGACTCTAAAAAGAAGTCCAAATACTCACCTCAAAGCAGTCAGTACCTTAGGGAAGCACTAAGGCTGGAGGAATTGTGCAGAACAAGAATTTGAATCAGTGTTCCCTACACTGCAGATCCTAGCTCCAATGGGAATTATTTTCTTTTAAGGTATCTAAAAGTTTTATGGGAGAGGAAAGCAATTTCTTATCCAGACTAGCTAAAAGCTGACACAACTCTCAGGCTTAGAACATCTATTTGCAGGGGGACATAAGAAACTTGACAACTCCTACCAGCAATGTCGTTCACAGCCATGCAGGTCAATATGGTTCTATACCACAGTCTCTGATGGACTTTGTCGTTTCCCCAAACCAAAAGGCTGCCAAGCCATTTGGCCGAGAGCCTCAGGATCTAATGCTCCCAAAATTGGCAAGTGGCAAAATTTACAGGTCTGCACGAAACATCTCAGAGATACCCAAATATGACCCAAATTTGGTGAGAAAGACAACATAACTTTGTGTAAATATTGGCATTAATAGCAGCAATGGCATGAAAAAAAAAAATTAAAAAAACCAAGCAAACTAAGAGAGCAGGCTTGGGAAAAAAATCACCAGAACTTATATTGACAGAGATGGCATTGATTGGGTAAAATTAATCCGCTATTTGAACAGAGGAAAACGGAATACTAAGACAGACAGACTGTAAGTGGAATAAAAAGGAGTGGTTGAGCTGGGAATTTCACCACTGAACTTCTTTCCCAATGACAGCAGCCTAAAAAAAAAAAAAAAAAAAAAAAAAAAAAAGGCAGGTTTCCAGAGCACCAACCACATTGTTAATTAGCAGTATAATTTGTGCTGGCTTTAATGATGGCTTATTCTGCTCTGGCTGTCAGGAGAAGAAAACAGGAAGGGCATTTGGAAACCTTATGAAAAATAACCACAGTTTTAGGGCATTTGGTCTTGAAAAATGTACAGCTGTTGATGGATTAAAACACACACAACTCCCATAAACATTCGAAGAGTAATAGATGGAAGGAAAATAGGTAATAAGAGAGTGAAAGATTTTGTTTATAGACTTGACTGGTTGACTAGGGTATAATTATGGGACCTGCTTCCAATCCATCCTATGTAAAATAATTGGTGTGTACAGGAGACGGATTTACTCATAATAAATGGATCTCCTCACGATGGAGCAGAATGATATCGGTGTGAATACACTAGAATGACAGCATAATTTAACAGGAGTGATGCTGGAGGGTGGACATTATTAGCTTCAGCATTTCTGAAGGCATGTTATACTTGCAGGCACATCTTACTTTCACACAGAAGGTGCACAAGGTAAAAGAAGTGGCAGTCTTATAGATTAGAAGTTTTAAAGGAGTTAATTAGATTGCACTAATCTTTCAGCTGTACTACTGCTGAGCTGAGCTAGGTGCTGCAGAAAAAAAATGTGGCCAGCCTTGGTTTCGACAAAATTTTTCATGTCTGTTTGTAGAATGTCCTTAGATATGGGGAGTGTGCTTAGATATGGAGAACGTCCTTACTGTTCTCCCAGAGCTGAGCCAACCAGGCAGGTGACACTAACAAAGAGTGCAAACACCCACCGTGTTGTTCCTCCCCCCCCCCAAAAAAACAACCCCCAAATTCAGGGTTGTTCCATCTAGTACCACTGGCTATCAGACTCAGGGAGCTACTCTGCTTCTTCCTAGTGTCCTTCAAGTCCCTGTGGCTGCTGAACAATGAGGAGCTAGGTCTGGCTACAGAAGAGGCACCAAAGTTGATTACAGGACTTGAGTAAAAGAATCTTCATCCATGGCCCTAGTGGAGGTTTAAAATCCCTGCTGTAGTTCTGAAGGGTTGAAATGTGTTCAACACACACACTGCTATTCAGCATTGACCTTGCATCTGTGATCATCCTTGATGAATTTGCTATTCCGATCAGAATTAGAGCAGTTCAGATGCGCTCTGACTTAGCAGTAACCAAGCATTTACCATTATACGTTAAAAATATTCTCACGGACAGGCTTCATGAAAAGCCATCCCCACCGACCCTACCAAAACCCTACCAATTGCTCTTGGGGACTGAGGATCTGGAGGTGGTCCTTCCAGTTGAGGAGGGTGATATACTAGCAGATCAGCATTCCAGTACTGCCGTCACTACTAGGTATTTTTTTCCTGCAAGCAGTGGGCAAGGCTATTGAAAACAGAAACGGACTGTTAGATCTGGACAGTCCAACTTAGTGAAAAGAACTCTAGACTAGAAGTTAGGATGAGGGTTGTACAGCTTACTGAGTAGTCTTCTCTTTTTTTTGCTTATTGTTGTGTGACAGAGTCCATCTTGCTTTTCTTGGGCATTGCAGATCAAAAGAAATCGATACTAACGTTATTATATTCGCTGATACATTAGTAGACACAAGTACTAAAAGAAATCTGAAAGTTAACTGTTCTGCAGTGTGCAATAAATAGTACTACTATTACTACTAGTGACAATTAGTTGCTGAGCAGAGAGTTGCAAAGAGTTTCTTCAGGGTAATATACTGTCATCTATACCTATATTCAGTGGAAAGAAATAACAGGGTATCTCTGTGGAAAAGCCATTTAAAAATATATACTGTACAGAAGAAAGTGTGGTGAATGATTTATGTAACACACTAAAGATATAAAAATGCTTAGGCATAATTTATTTATTTTTGTTAAATATCCGTTAATTTCATTTTGCAGGTCTTCATCCCCTACTTCCAATGCTAGGTTGACAAATCCTCCAAAGGTTGGCATAGATCAAAGCTATAACTTATATTTTAGTTATCTGCACTCCAAGATACTTGCACCAATTTGAATTTATTAAGAATAATTAAAAGTGTATGTCAAAAGGGAGAGGACATAAAACACACCACAGCTAAGTCACAAGCCTTGCCAAAAGTTAAATGAAAACATTCCCTTCCACCAGCTTTCCAAGGAAGAGGAGCCAAATCTATCTCTGGAGCAACTCCACTGAAGTCAATAGGGTGGCACAGGGAATACATTTGGCCAATGCTACCTGGCGTATGGCCTTCTAGGAAGCATCAATTAGCAGGTTGGCCACATTACTGTCTTCAGTCTCTCAAGTGACTCGTATCTATTCTGCAGGATACATTTCTCCACTGTACTATCCCACTCACACTAGTAGAAAACCATCAAGGAATGACCGACCACAAAGCACTACGGTAGGTAGTGCGAGTAAGATTTTAGTCAGGCGATTTGCTCTTTTCCCTGCACCCCCCTGGTTTTATTTCATTGTCTGGAAAAAGCCAGAATTTACAGTGACATGGCTGATGGTTTCAGGTAAACTCTGGGCTCTGGTCAATAAGCAGGAACAGGCACGTGGGTCGACACGTCACATAACAGCCCAATCTTTGCTGCACAGACGCCAGAACTGCTTACGTTACAGCTCCTGAATCACGGCAGCTTGCAATGCGCCATATTAAGACAACACAAAACCAGTGGTTGTTCACTGCACTGACAACTGACAGTGATAGCTGAAGTAGCGTACAACTGCCAGTGTAACAAAGGACACTTCCAAGCCAGTGCTTCGTTTTTCAGAACTGATTTTGCTGCATTGTTAACCTAAAACATCACTTCCTCCCTGAAGGGGAACAACCAGATCATTCGTTTCCTATTTATTTGTCTTTTCTTAACACGGATACTGCCCTGTGATCTGCTGGAGGGGGTCCATGCCACCAGAAGGCTTTCAGGAATGGCCACGAACAAGGATGCTCCACCTTATGCCCATTTACACACAGTGGCTGTGGGCAGCCAAGCTGTGAAAGCTTTTGTAGACATGAGCAGCAGGCAAGCCTAGGCTCAAGGAGAGTCTCCGTCCTTCTCATAACATATTGGCTACCCACCAACAATCACTCTGAAGCTTAGTCTCTTTTTAGACACTTTGTAGAAAGAAAAAAATTTAGGAACAGCCGGTGAACACAGGACTGCAGCATCTAGAGTCACACAGTTTTCTTCTCCCCACCTTAAACTGCAGGACCAGTGCCACAATATTGCCTTCTGCCAGAAAGTGGTGTGGCCAAAGATCAAAGCAATAAAGTAAGCATGCAGCTCAGAAAAGCTGCTTGTTTGTAATAACAGCCTTAAAGAATGGCCCCAGGAACACAGTTCTAAAGAAACCATTTAGAAGCAATCTGCTGCTGAAATTAAATCTAAACAGTAATTAAAAAACAACAAAAAACCACACATCAAGGCTAAGAAGACGAATAGCATAACACAAAGGAGAAAAGAGTTTAGACCTCTTCAGAAAAAAAAAAAAAAAATCCAACAGTATTTTTCTACTGCTGTTGACATATAGGCACTATAAGAAACAGGTAAATTAGGAAAGCATTCTAAAAACTCAGATCGACAAAATGGTTCAGAAATAGGTTTGCAGGTGGGGTAAGATGGATTTTACCCTGCAGATACTTACGCACATTATGGCCTACTTCTTAACTTTCAACAAGAAATAAAAGCATTAGTTAAAGTGTTCTCCTTTCCATTGCAGACTAGACTTCCAAAGCAGATAAACGCCCATAATACATGAGTAAACTCTTAGTTACTTGAAAATTGTGCTTAGCTGTCTTTGAGTCACATGAATGTGGGTGTGAGAGAAAAGGACATATGTTCTGAAAAGCCTCAACAAGAATTAAACTTGAAATCAAAAGCCTACACATTAGCCTTTACTGAGAAAGAGAATATCAAGTTCAACCTAAAGAAAATTAGATAGGCACCTGAAAATTAAGGCTGTAGTAAGTTAAAACTGTAAAAATAAGATATTGAACTATTTTTCTATAGGTTATTCTCTTCCTTTCCTCAGTATACTCTGTAGCTGATCTTGGAGTAGTCTGCAACATTGCCAAACAACTTTGCAAATGGTGTTTACAGTGAAGATGCCCACAGATTCCTCCTGAAATCTGTGTATATGGATGTTGTCATTGATACCCATTCTCATTTCTTTCTTCCCCCACAATCTCTGATCCCAGGAAATAAAATGGAAAGAAATATGGAAAAATGAGAAACCTAGATCAACACATAAATACAACAGGAATTGCAAAAAGAGATAGAAGCTGACTCTCCACTGCTTCATAATCTATACAGTCATTTAGATCTGTGCAACATGATCTGAAAATCCAGCTGTGCTTTTCCAATTACATTGTCATCAATAATAAAAATTCTGCATTCAGAATTTATCTCACAGTTTTGTTGCCGATACGTGAAACAGCAGTGTACAACTTGTTTTGCCTTTCTATCAAGCATATATAATATGCAAAATCTGAAGCACAGGCTCGAACAAGGAAGATTTGTCAGATAAAAAGAGCCTTTTTAAACAATTTTTTTTAAAAACTGAAACTTGGGGTTTTTTTTGTCCTTCTTGTATTTTGATTATTTAGATAAGCTAAAAAGACAAAGGGCTATAACAATCATTGTAAGTACTGCCAGTAAAGAAAGTCCATGAGTATGCTGTACGTACAAAACCAACCATGACAGTGGGAGGTATGATTACTGTTCTTGAAATTTTTTGATTAACCATAAGGCAGATTTCCCAAACACATATTATCAGAGTTCTGCAGAATAAATGCACAAACAGCATAGCTCAAACAAAGGGCTAACGAGTCTGCACCAGCAGGTGGGAATATGGGAAGAGACAAGGGCCTGTAAATATGCCAAGGTACAGAGAATGACTGGGGAAAGAAATGAACCTGCAGCATGACTCAGATGAAATTGGCTGAATATAACAGGAGCAGCCTGGGAAAGAAACATCTACTAGAAGCTACCGAGAGCTGTGTTATTTGCGCAGCCAACTAAATAGGTTGAGCAAATACCGGTTGTGTCAAGTGCCATGGAGCTAAGACCCAAGAGACCATGGCAGGATCAACTTCTGCTGATAAAGGGCAGGAGGACGAGGGCTGGGGCAGGGAACCACAAGTGGATGTGAATCAGCTGCATTGACCTACCTTTGATGTATCTCCATGACCTAGAATCACAGGTTTCGACTGCAGTATGAGCATTGTAGGATGGTACAACTCAGCAGGGAGAGCTGATCACATTCACCCCCAGTCCTTTTGTTCAGGCCACTCCATGGGATGTTCTACTCTAGCAAATTACATGCTGAGGAAGAAAGGGGGGCCTTACTGTGATATGGGACATGGGTGGTCCTCAAGACTCCTGTACAGCCTTGTAGCTCCTCTCTATCTTTGGCTTGAGGAAGCAATATCCTCCAGACATAATGCTTTCCTCTATCCATGGTTGAAGGAACTGCCTCACTAACGTACTAACTTCACTTAGTTATGAAAGTTCTCATAAAACTACATGATCATGTTTGGTCATTAACTAGCATGTTGGACAGATTCCAGTTCAATGAAGTACTTTTTGCCCCATAAGTTCCCTCTGCAGTTGCAGGTATATGCTGCAACTCTTTACTTCCACCTGCATGCCACTTGCATGCAGTTGCTATGCTCTATGCTAATGTTCTTTCACTGGTGGGTAGAATGACCTCTAAGAGACACTTGTGATTAATCAAAACCGCTGTTAGCCCCTTACTAATGATAGTGGCAGTAAATCACCTAATGATCATAAACTGCTTAAGAGAAATTTTCAGGGACAGATGCAATAGACATGCAAAGTATTGAACTGAAAAGGAAAAGCCAAAATAATCATAATGATATTTGTTTTGAAGGGAGACACCATTTCAAGCACAGTGATTGAACAGAGGATTTGAAAAGAATTAATCTCCTGCATATTAGTCAACCCGACTGAATCATCCTGTAATATTCCACTTAGCTCATAATATTCAATGTTATAACAGCATGCGGAAATTTTCAATCAAGATGGTTGTTTGGAAGCCCACATACTAGCTGTAATGCTAAATATAAATATATTATAAACCAAGGAATGGAAAGATACTTTAAAATCCATTTAATAGCTCTTTTTTGAGCACTATAAGTATCCTGTGGTTCTCAGTTGGGGGTTTGAAAAACAGCCGATCCGTGATTTACAGCATTGTACCTTCAGTTTCTCACAAGCAAACTTCATTGCTTACAAGAGGCACAAGTTCATTTGATGTTTCCTTTCAAAATAAACCTGTCTGACAGTAGAAGTTAACAGGGTGGGAACCTTGTAAACAGATACTTTAAAAGAATTTACTGAAATTCCCCATTCCATGTGTTTCAAGATTAAGTACAAAACTGCCTCCGTTTAAGATAACACTGTATCTTAAACCAGAATATACAGAAAAGGGAGATGATGCCTTTAAAAATATCAGGCCTTTATCAGTCTTTGTCTTCTATGAGAATTCAGGAAGTTATCAGGGCTTGCATGAAAGGGATATGCTAAAACCATGCTTTTTCTCTTGTGCTATTTCTGAGATACTTCAGAAAGGACGTTTCCTCAGTATAGCTTAGTAACCAGAGAATAACAAAATAGTACAGAAAGTTCTGGATGATTTTGGTATTATAGATCATGCAGGCACAGCAGAATGCTCCCCGGGTAGCTCATTCTTTTAGATTTAGAAATGCAATTTGCAGGCAAGTTTTAAAAATATAAGTAGTAAGTAAAATAAGCATCCCAACATCTTAAAAGAACACAAGGCCTGGTACTGTTCTGTGAAATTATTATTTGGAGGGAAAAAAGACCCAGGATATTCCTTCTCGGTGAGTGCGTGCATTTATCTTGTGCAGTTTTCAGAAAGGTTTCTTCAGACTCTTACACCTATAGCTTCCCATCCATAGCTTCCCATCCCTGTTGGGCCTCTTATAAACACTTCAGGTAAGATTTATGAAAATACTTCGGCTGAATCCTCAGCGCTGCAGGAGCGGGCACTGGCACACAGTCAGACAGCCTGGACAGACAGTGGCACTTTCCTACTTCTCCTCCTCCTCCTCCTCCCCAAATCCGTGGGATCCTTGACAGCACAGAGCAGCCAGCATTGCACTAGAAGTTATACATTCTGGTGATGGAAAAACGTTTTTGTCTCCATCCTTGTTTTTCGTTACTTGCGTCTCAAAATCTCTCTGTTCAGTGTGGCCTGCCCTGTGGTACTTAAGGCACAGCCCAGACCTCAGGCTGCCTCACAAAATCTGGTACAAAGCTGGTCAGCATGGAAATGGAAACTTGGTTGGCTGTGTTCTCATCTCACCTGTACCGCTGGGTTGCTGTATCACCTAGGGCAAGCCAGCTCAGCTCTCTGCACGTATAAAATGATGCGGATGATAATACATATCCATTTCACAGGGGTGCTACAAAGGCTGATTAATTAATGAGCACTTGTAAAGCATTTTGGGAAGCTCGGATATAACCTGCTCTGTAAAGATAAATGGGGGAGAGGGAGGGTGGTATTTTGCTTTCCAGAGTATTTCAGTTTCTGTTTTGTTTCCCCTCACTGTTAACATGAAGCCATACGCAAAACATGAGCACCGAGATAGGGAAGAGTCAGTTTAGCAGCCTGTTCTATAGAATTCACGAGACACGACCTCTCTTTGCTTAAGCAGTAGGAGTATATTGTACAAGTCCATCACGCACTCGTGCTTTTGTTGTTGGTGGTTGGTTGTTTTTTTAATATATTGAGGTTTTAAGAAGGTAGAAAAATAAATGACATATCAACTACTTATCAATCTTACAGTCAAGTAAATACTTTAAGAGACCCAGGCAAACTACACTGGTACAGCTAAGAAAATTAAGGTTTACCTACAAAGATGGCATTAAAAGAAAAAAAAAAAAAAAAAAAAGTCTCAAAAATCTTGAATCACCACCCCTCTCACAGAATAGCCCACTGCACAATCATTACATCTCCCTCCTGCACAGGTAAGAAAGGATACCTTTGAGTGAGATACATTGACCATGAACTCTTCACAGACAATCAGCAGAAGTTATTTAGCACAGATGTTGCTGTAATTGTGAGATACTGGGAAAATCAATGTTTAATGGCAGACTCCCAACTCCACCCTGGCAATGTTCTTGAGTTAACACCACCAGGCTAGAATTTAAAACATGTAGAACAAAATTGGCTGAGATAAGTCCTCTAAAGTTGTTATCATCACTCACAATATCCCATGGTTTTTTTGATCCCTGAGTCACCCACAGATAAATAGATTGTGATTTATATCCATGTACTTCTAACCTTTGCTATCCACTGCCAGTTTATGGACAATGCTTTTGTGAAGTGCTGTGCATACACATAACATTATTCTTTGGGTAGGAAACATAGTGTTTGAACACAACAGAAAGATGGAACACAGCGCATGCTGTTTCAATATGAGGAATTATCCTAAATGTTGAGAATCTCAGACAGCCAATATTAATGAAACACATAATCATAATGCTTCAATGATAGGCGAGTATGGAAGGAAACAGAGAAATAAGTGGTGTAAAATTTGGTAATGCATTCTACTCATACCAATTCTGCATAAAGGATGAAGCTGTTGATGACACAGGTGACATCATTCATTCTTTGTTTCATTTAACGAGAACATCCTAAATGCAATCTAACAGAATTTGTTTCACCTCTCTCTCATACATGGTCTTGCTCTCTTTCTCTCCTAAACAATATGTGCGTAGAAGAGATATATATATAGGAAATAGAATTTTGTAAGCTTAGTGACATTCCTACATGGCATAGAAGAGTCTCACCAACAATTCACAGATGTACACATCACACAAAGGGGTAAAATGTAATTTGTAGGGATGACTGACTGATCTGTATCCATCTGTACATTCATCCCAGGATAAGCATTCCATCTGCTGCAGATGCTAACTACAGGGGTTTTGCAATATCAGCTTTCAAGGCAGGGAGGCGTCTACAATATACCTAAAGGGCTGGCTAAAAGAGAGAGTTACAAGGGTAGCTGAGTTGCACAGAAGGGCTTTAAGTGGGTCAGCCATCCAGCTGCAGAACTGCGTAACATATTCCATCTGAATTAACAACACTTAAACCCTGCATAATCAGTGAGAGCACTGAGAGGAAACGTCCTCTGCAAAGGCTTACTTTTCTTTGGTGTTCACATTCAGAAGCAATTCTGTTTGTAACAGAGGGACTAGGATCCTGATCTCTTTGTTGCTTTACCTCCTTCCATTCCCTGCATGGGAGTGTTTATGTGTGTGCCCTGTCTGTCTGACCTTAATTCTACCGAATTCCTCTCCTTTTGGCTCCCCATGCCCAGTGAACTGAAGAGCCCGCTGGCTGAAATGCTGACGCTATTGAGCGGGACTCCTATCTGCTGCCTTGAAGGCTTGCGGCTTGCCTATTGCAACAAAGGTGGTCTCTACTCTCCCGTGTACAAGTACATACTCAGAGCAAAAAGGAGAAAAGACAGACACATCTGAAACAGCACCTCAACTATCGGAACAGCAGCTGCAGTACCAAACCACACAGGACCCCCGTCTATGGAGTGCAGCACAACAGTCTTACAACCTAGAACTTGAGTATTTTCCAATGCACTACGACACAAAGTGACTAATGTCTGCCGCGTGGTTTGCATTTTCTCTCTCACACCCACGCACGCTGTGTGACTTAGGAAAAAAACAAACCTGTCAATGCAATATGTCTAAAAGCTGAGGGACTAAAAAAGAACTTGAGCACATCTTGATCGATGACCAGATTTTATAGATTGACAAACAAAGCCACTGTGACTGCATAGCCACATAACCTGTTTTGCACACTTCTTTTAGGGGTGTAAGTCATTTCTAAAGGTATGGCAGAAACAGCCTGGAGTTTTGCCTTGGGAGGAGTTACATTCTTCAGTGGGTAACAGTCACTGGTGTAAAAAGCAATAAAAAGACATAAGTAAAAGATGCCTGAAAGACAATGCTTTGCATGTGGAACCTCTTCCCACAGTTAGTATCTTATTCCAAAAGGTACCTCACTGACTTTTGGGGAGTATTCAAGAACTAAGATGTATTTCAGTGGGCACAGTTTTGTTACAATCTAGCTGTCACAGAAATCTTTGGGTAGAGCAGGACAGTAGGGAGATTAGGAAATTGCTAGTTGCTGTCCTCTTCCCTTATGGAACTATTCGGATGGAGAGGTATAACTTTCTTGTTCCATTTTAGGAACAACTGATTAACCAGTGACATTATATCTCTGAAGTGATTTCAAAAATCCACCCAACCTTGCCAGAATTTCTCCTCTAACAAATAAACCACTCACAATCATCAAAAGCTCTGAAAGAAAAGAAGTGATTTTGCCCAGTAATTTCCCTTTGTCACAACTAGACGTCAGTGGGACTGGTTCACAGAAAGTTCTTCAAATGTGTTAGGGTGCCTGCATTCAGTAGGATTCAAAAGAAAGGGATAAATTTATTTCCAAATCAGTGAAAAGAAGAAACATTCCAGGTCTTTTAGATGCTCTCACACACTAAGCAGTATATTACCAGCTGCCAGGATCAAAGCCTACTGGGAGTTCCTAAAGGGGCAAGCGACTACATAGCGTGACTGCTGATTACACCTTCCCCAGACAGCCTCAAAATGGGAATGTTATTAAAACAGGATTATTTTAAGGCTGTCTTCTCAGTGTCTCGGTCAGGCTGAGCTAATGCAGTAAAAGCTGTAGTTAACAACACAAGTAAACCACAGGCTGAGGTATACCCGCAGTAGCCTTCATCCCTACCTTTGATCAGAAAAATTCCATCCGGAACATTTAGTTTGGAAATATGGATGCATATTACAGGATACTAGCTGGTGTTTTGGGTGATTTACTTCCTTTCTGCAGTTGACTCGTCTAAATTGGACTCATGTTGCTCAACAAACGTCTGCACCACGGTGGCCAAACCAACACACCGGTGAAGATTGGTGCCACTCTCACCGGCCGTCCTGCTGACATCAGGGGCTTGCCGGGGCCTGCGGTGTCGCGTAAGCAGCAATGCCACAGCATAAGCAAGTGGAGGGACCCAATATGGCTCTGTCCTGGCTGAAATACACTGAACACGTTTTGCCTGCCTAATATAATTAAGCTTCCGCTTCTGCTGCCAAAGAATGGCTCACTAAAACTCTCCTTGCTTTCAGGATAAGGTGGAATCCTCAACAATGGGGAGATTTCAAAAAGTTTCTAGTTTCTCAGAGAAACCCCTCAAATTAAAATGTGTCTTTTTTTTTTTTTTTTTAAATTTGCTGGTCCTTCTTGGACCTACAAATATGAGATACAACCTTTTCAAGAAAAAAAAATAATATTGAAATTTCCCTGCTTCTAGTTTACTCAGGTATATTGCATGGAACAGCAAGTTCTTACAAAATGTTTTGCTTCCCTTCTGTCCCAAATGAAATAAAAAGAATGAAGGAAAGGAAGTAGACGGGAAAGACAGAAAAAGTCCTTATTTTTTCCCCCAAATTCAGGAAGAGTTATTTGTTTAGGAGGGGAAAAAAATGGACACATAAAATCCCACCAAATAAGATGACATTGTTATCTTATTCAAGATGGTGGGCAGGACTGTGATAGTGCTTCTGTCCCCTACTATTAAACAGTATTTTGGGAAGCTGCTTCTACTTACTGCTTCTGAAGAAGCAGCTCTATCTCCCACAGGACTACAGGTTTCCCATTTGAGTCCAAGTTCTGGCAAGGTTCAGATATGCTTATCTTTCAGTACCTGATAGGAATACATCCTGAGATTCCCAGACTCACACAATCTATATGCGGAAAAGGCCTCATACATTTTCTTTTTCTGCAGAAACATACTGTATGTTTAATACTTCTCTTCAAGCCTTGTTTTAAATATCTGAGGTGATAAAGTTCCCACCACATCCCTTGGGCCATTATTAGACTCATAAATCTCAATGTTGGGAAGTTTTTCCAAGACTTGCCACCTAAACTTCCACTTAGTTCACTCCATGCCTCCCTTCATTATGCCAAGTAATTCTCTACTTCATGGGTACACTCTTCCAATGTCTGTAGATTTCCCCCTCTGCCAGTTTGCCATTGCTTAAGCAAGCTGCAGCTACTTACCTTAATTTTACATTTTAAAGCAATCCCTCCAGTACCCTCAACCTTCTCACTGCTTTCTTTTTTAATAGTTTTCTGGTACTAGTGTGCATATAAATGTCCTTCAGTTTGTAGTCCTTTTGAACAGAGTCTCTGCAGTTACAGCATAGGATTTCAGAGTTTAACTCTTCTCCAAAAATAAACAAAACAAACCAACATATTTTTTCCCTTCTGTGTATGTTTCAGAATTATAATTAGTTTTATTAGCACTTGCAACTGTTAGTGAGAAGCCAGATCAACTACTTCGCTTTTTTTTATTATTATTATTTCTGCGCTGCCCATTTGCCAGCACAAATTATTTCGTCAACTTTTGTACTGTGAAATACAGAACTCCTCACTGCTGATGTGACTGAGCTCAGACTGAGAGGTTCAAAATGTCATTTCTACCATTGCAGACTTCTCTGATGTTCCCTACGCTGAGGGGCAAAGCAACTGTTACAATTTCATGCCTGCTCTGTGCACACTTCCGATAGGAGCAAACTGTGCTTCTTGACCCAGAACTGAAGTAATCTCAAAACCACATCCCAAGCATGCACACAGATATGTTCACTTTGGTGTTTGATCCTAAAACAGAACAAGTCCAGTCTGAACTGAATGATTGCTTTGCCCAAAGCCCGTGAACTTTCTATGTTACCTTTCTGAAACAACGCTAGAAATGCCTTCCCACTGTTAACTTAATGCACAGCAACACAGTTCAGTTTGCCAGGTGAGAGCGCAAACAGTGCAAAGCTTTAGGAAGCTCAAATACATACAAAAAAACCAGAATGAAATAAATGCATGAAGATACTCCAGTAAAAAGGTGGTTTGTACCTGAGCTACAATACTTCTAATTGAGTAAACCACAATGTAATTGATCATTTTCAACTATTATAACAATCCTGTGAGGAAAATGGAAGCACCTGATTTAGTACAACTACTCCAGTTAAATATGGGCGAGAAAAAAGTAGAACTTCCTAGAATCTTGAAAATTCAAGGAAAGAATGGAAAGTTCAGTCAACACTTCATTTTATTCAAGAATTGATCTAGAAGCAAGTTGCAGGTTTCCATATGAACATTCCTATAAAAGACACCCCTGCTGCTTTGGTCTGCTTTTCTTATCACATAGTTCTCCAGTGGAAAGGCCCTGCTATTGAACCATCTCTTCCCAATCCAGTCACAACATCAAAAAAATCTTTTCATAATAAGAGGCACTTTCCTCTTTGCCAAAGGCAGCCATGATATTTTGGTGATATTGCTGAGCAATGTTAGTCTGGGAACTAAAGGATATAACGAATAACCACGTATTATGCTGTAAGGAAGGGCAGAAGAAAAAGATCCTTACAGGAAAAACAGAAATCAAAAGCAGCTTGCCTGAATTTTAGTAGTACATCACATACCATTCTTTTGTCATGTCCAATTAAGCTATCGTTGAAACCGCATGTCATACAGCACTATGAAATAGTTACTTATCAATTCTTGCTTTTATTTGAAATTACCCTGCAAACACCTAAGTTCATTCTGGGCCATAGATTCAGATAAGCTTTGAAACACAAACGTCGTCTTAGCCAAAATCCAGAAGTACATCTGAAAACCCTCCCCCGTACATCGTCTGTGTCCAGCTTTCTGGTACTGAAGTAAAATTTGCCATGACACAGTTAGGATTTCGGAAGGTATAAGCCTAAATTAGTTCAAACTCTAACAATATATATTTTAATCCTCCTCCAGGCACATACTTGGATACTTTTTCATATCAAATCTAAGCATCTCCCTGGAATGTTTATTTAATGACCTTAGCCTTAGCATCAAGAGATTAATCAGTCAACTGTAAATAACTCCAGACTGTCCCCAAGAGTTTAAATTTTGTCAGAGAACCTAACTATAATGAACAATAGAGAATTGCTTGGGGTTTTTTTCTGAGGAATCCTGGAAGAAAAAAAATGTTTTGAAGGGGGGAAAAAAGCTAATCCCAAATGTAACCAGCTATATTCGCTTTGTCACTTCAGCATCTCATTTAGCTTATACCTCCGATAGATTGATATTTCACTCATTATTTCCTGTCTTCTCATCCGCATACTAAGCAAGATGGCTAATTCACTTTAGAAGAGCCTTTATTTATGACTCTCTCCCACCCTGCTTTAATTTCAGGGGGTGTGACCGGTAATGTTTGGGTTTTTTTTTTTTTAATAGGTTTCTTTTAATGGACTACAGGATGTTGTTGTAAGGTCACTGACCACACTGACAGGAGAGAAAGGGCTGTGAATCTGTATTATTTTCAGGTCACCGATTGACCAGGAGAGAATGGGCTGTGACTGGGAAGTGCCAGCTTTCATTATTCTGCATAGGTCTGAGTGACCTTTCATTTCCACCATCCTTCCCTACCTCTGCTGTAAGAGCCTCCTCTAGTTTCAGTTTTCCTCTGTAGTATCCATTTTCAGCTGTTAGCTCCTCATTCCAATGAAGAACACTGTCAGGAGTCTGAAGCAGTTTATTCAGGGCTGGTTTTGTCCCATGCCTCTCCCCAGTTTGGTTTCCAACCCCTTCTCTGTCGTGCATAATTTATACAGCAGGACTGTAACAGACTGCAGTTTCAGCCTGTGGCAAACACCCATATGGCTCAAAAGCTAACCCTGGGTGAACAACTACTGCTCACGTAGTTGCCTGAAAGCACTGTGCTCACCAACATATGAAAGTACAACCAATTCTTTCAAATAATACGATTTCTCCAGGACACTCAGCTATTGTGAAGTTTGCTTTTTAATAAAACAGTTGTGACTATGACTGCTTTACTGAAAATAGAGAATGTACTAAGATTTCTAATTCTTAATTCAAAGAATTCTGAAGTAGAACCAGAGTAGTTAACTCACTTTTGGGGCAGGGGAGGAAGAACATGAAAGCCAATATAAGTAATATACACAAAGAATTGAACACAAATCTTTTGCATCCTCCCTATGAAACATTGGGGACTGCCAGAGAAAAGATAATGGATAAGGTGGGTCTGTTCTGGGGCTTTTGTTTATTTTTTAAAACAACAACAAAAGACAACTGCAAAAATTGAGAACTATTGGCTGAAAAAAAAAAAAAAAAAAAATCTAGATCAAGGTTCCCAAACTGTTCTCAAGCAAGAGACTGTTCTCAGCCCTCAGCACTTGCAGTTTCCCACCCACCTTATCATCAGTCCTTTCAAAGACAAAAGTGATGTTGCTCTGTGCACCATATAGCAAGTTCCTGGAAATCTGGAAACCTGTTCTTTCTGAAACAGGGAAACTGTTGCTACTAACTTGTGCTTTTAGAGAGGATGAAGGGCATTTGGTCTATATAGGTGAGACACAGCACACCAGAAAACTTGGCTTTTCCTCACTGTGAGATATTTAGGACAACTTAGAAAGATTAAGTGCCAAGTATAAATAGTCTGGCAAGCACAGGGTTTACAGCAGCAGAAGGAAGATCAACAGGCATGAGGCTTTTGGGTAAGAGGGAAGACAGGGTAATTTTCCAGGGGGTGAGTCAATAGAGAAGATAAGGACTCACATCACAAAATTTTATTGTTGCAAATCATTGATTGCTTACACACAATGCTATTTACTTTGATTCCACATGTTCATCACCACATCTGTCATTGGTGAATTGGTTCATGTTTTTAAGATGCTCACATATTACATTATAGCCACTCCATTTCGCACTAACAGCAATACTACATAATTCATCACTGTCACTTCAGGCAGTGTTCTGTAGCTGTCTTGACCTGTAAAAAGGAGAGGCAATAAAGATGTAGAGCAGTGTGACTCTTTGAAATCTAGTGTGTTAAGCCCTGTGGCAACATGCTTTCAGTGCTGAATTTCTTTAGCAAACTCCAGCTCAAGATGATCCTTCAGTGAAAGGCAGAGGAAGAGGAGAAGTTCTGTTCCCTGTTGCCAATGATTAAAATCCATCAGTCTGCTGGGGACTGTTACACAGATGGATAGGTAGTTCCTAGACAGGGCTCCACAGTTCTGAAGAATTTTAGAAATTCTGCACAGCTCAGAGACATATGACCTTCTGCATCCACCAGGCAGCGTCTGTTTTAATGGAGGCATGTATTTGCCTATGCAAGCTGAAATTAGACAAGACTGAACATCAGACATCCATCCGTACGCTCAGGGTCTGACAGCCTGCAAGGCAACCACATTTTCAAGATCTGCTACTGGGATCTAAACCATCATAATGTCAACGCAGTCACTGCAGCAGATCAGTATGTTATGCAGCAACTTTTTATTTCTACATCCATATAAAGTCAGTCAGACTTTGCATGGATCAGTGTAAACCCATGAAAAGAAAAGGAGAGAAAGAAATGGTAGGCAAGAAAATACTATTGTATTTTAAACAGCAATACCCACAATAAAGTAAATTCTCAAGTATATGAAAGAGATGGCTAGAGTAGTTTGGCTTATTTCCTTATTACTTTGCTCTTTTACAAGACTATTTGTTTCTTCCAGAAATAAGAGTGTAACTATTTCAAAGCTCAGCACAGCCACAAAGAGAGCTCACCAGAACACATTAAAGATGCTTTTTGGTCTCTTGCATGACGGTTGCTATTAATATTGAAGCAATGAGGAACCAGTGATAAGTAAAAAGTGCAGACATACAGAACCTAACATAAACTCACCCACATTTTTGGCAAACCACATTAACCAAAGCAATGCCCATTGAAGCTTTTAGGTATAAATGCAAGATGGAAGGCAATCCTTTTTGTCTTCGACCTCGCCTATTAAAAAAAAAAAAAAAGAAAAAAAAAAAAGAGTAAAAACTAACCTTCTGATGAATCTAGCTATAACTGTCCCAGCAAGCCAATAATATGACTCACAGAGAAAAAGGAATTAATTCACTGTTGGAAGACACAAAGCAAAGCATCAGCTAAAGTCAAGTCTCCTCATAAGGTATGATCCTTCTGTCCTGAATGTGAGAATGAAAAACTTACAAGTTCAGCCCAGGAAATGAAAAAATGGTCAGAAAACGCTGGGGTTAGGGGACCTACCTAGACAGGATTTGCTTTCATAGCCTGATATCAAAAAAGGAGCATCCGTGTCTCTTAGAATGAGATATCTGCCCAGAAACAGCAGTTCAAGAATGTTTCCCTGATACAGGTAAATAATGCCTACTGCTTGGACTTCAACACTGCAGCTGAGCAGCCTGGTAATTTTCAAACAAGCTTGAATGACTTAATGACAAGTAACAATAACATGTCTGATTACCCTTGCCTTAACTTCAACATTTTTCAGTGTTTGGTCAGTTAGAGAATCGGGGCTGCAGAAAGAAAAATAAGGTTTCCATGGGAAGAGAAATATTATGATCGCTCACTCCTGTCAATTAGATGCTCCAAAAATCACATTAACTGCCAGGTCCTAAACCTTAAAAACCATCCCATTCCCTTGGGTGATATTCAACATGTCAATTCCTCATGCTGGAAAGAGTAAGCAGCTAATTTAGTTTCCATCACAACTATTCCAACACTGCACGCCTGACAAAGACATCACCCGGATTAAGTGAATGGGGAAATAATTTTCCAGTCCTGACATTCCATCTGTATTTCCATTTAAACTCCAAGACCGAATCTTTCCATACCTTCTACCAAAACCTTTGTCCATGCATTCATTTCTACCCAGAATGCATAAGAATAATAATTAGCAGTGGAAAATAAGGAGAAGAATGGTATAGCTAATCACATTCCAATATTAAGAAAAAAACCAAACCACAACATCCAGATGCTTCACACCCCAAATTACCTAAATCATTACTTTGGGTTACAAAAATTAAAAACCAAACTATTTTTCTGGCATTAAAGCTTGCAATTTGTTTCTTTGTCATTTAGAAACGTGACTTGAGAATATAAAAGCTAACAGGGGCTTACATTACCTACTATCATTAAACAGTCTAACCTTTTATAGTAATTCACTACATTTGAAAAAAAAACCACAACCCCAAACCTCAAATGAAGGATTATTTGGGAGAATAAGCAAGTTGTTCTATGATGTTTTCATCTCCCTCCTAGCCAACTGGCAGAGAGTTGTAATCTTACCAATGAAGGCATTGAACCTTCAAGATGGAATTGATACACCTTCCCAGAGCCCTACAAACCTACCTGTGCTGAAGCCTTGACTCTTTTCTAGTTATAGAAGTCTTACCTGGGGAGAGGCTGTGGATAAGGATGAGCAGAAGATTTGATTCTGTATGGTTTGCGAGGACAGTGACAGTAAGCACACCTCTAAAATGGAATAAAGGTCTTTCAGAGCCGAGTCCTCTGTAGGTGGCTCTGAGTCTTTTTGTGCCTCTGAGTGGTTTTGTGGCCAGAATCAGCACCCTTTCTGCTGACGTGGAGCGATAACTCATTGAAGAGATTCTGCCTATCATTTCTGTATGGAAGATGAAGCAACAAAACCATTCCGTGGTTGCTTTTTCCATCTCCAAACTACGCATAACCAGAAACGAGGAGGGGGGAAAAAGAAGCATTATAGAAAGTAATATGAGTCAGGGAGGAACCTTTCACAGTGCTTCTCTTCTGACTTCTCCTCCTCCTCCTCCAGATTGCCTCTTTTATGAGTGCAAACACAGCAGGTTATGTAGCCATGGGTTTACTTTGCAGAAGAAGTCACAGCCCAGGACCCTAATCTTGAATTCCCCAGTACAGTATACAAGTCTAAGAGTGCTGAAAGAAAGCCACACCAAACACCAAACTAACAGGGACACAGGAGTCTGATCAAATAAAAACTAAATATAAACATGGTCTCAAAGTGGTACCTTAAAAAAACTTTAAAAATTCTTCAGTAAAAAGAGGTAGTAAAGAAGATAAAAGTTTTCTTTTGCTCCCCTTTTTTCACCCACAAGAATTTGTTTTCCTTTGCATAAAAATAATTTCATTGGAGAAAAGTGAATTGCAGGCAAAGTTTTCTAATAGCAAAAGTAGTTTGATTCAATTTTATTTCTGGTGCTCAAATTCTATTCCTTCTCTGGCCCTCACATCCAGTCGCCATGGCAACAAAAGTGTTGAAAAATCCTCTGCCCATTTGATAATCATTTAATCATTTAACAACAAAAGAGATTGGGAATGGAAGAGTGGAGTAGTGGGAAACACCAAAAGGAAAATAAACTCTGGTATGGAAATAAAAAAAAAAAAATAAAAAAAAAATGGACCGGGACCAGAAGTAAAGAGAAGTTGCCTACAGGATCTCTGTGCCCACATTGAGAGTAGGTTTAAGCCTTTCATTATGTTCCTTCAGACACGATGGCGTCTTTTTTATATTTTTTTTTTATTTTTTTTCCCAGGGGAGCCTGCATGCTGTCTGAAATGTCCTCCAAGTAACTGAAAAAAATCCAGAGAAGAATCCAGAGGATCTGTGTTAAGAGTCCAGAAGATGAGCAAAGAGCTATGGGTGTTCCTAACCAATAAAAGCCACATTCTGGAGTTTGTCTTGTTTCTTCCTTCTTGTCAAAAAAAGGAGGGCTGAGCCTACAAGCGTATTTCAATAGGAAATCTCTGAGATGCTGAAGCCCTCAATATCCAAACACAGGACACGCTGCTCTTGCTCTTATCTATACCCCAGCTGCGAGTAAAATGATTACTTCTTTTTTTTGTTTTAACAGCTTCATAGTAGCCCTATCCCCCCAAAAAACTCCTCCAAAAACCCACAGATAAACCAGCAAACATACATGAAGGACAGCCAATTTATCAGTTTTCTACCCATCAACCTAGATATGGACATGGAAGCTATCAAGGTAGTAAGTGATTTCACTTACACTTTCACCTCATGTTGAGATGGAAAACTGCATCTTTCTTGTCAGCATTTCATTAAACAATGGTTTATCTGTTCAAGTTAACTCAATGGAAATTATTCTTAAATCTTCATGCTAGAAGTCAACAGCTCCTGTGTCGTTGGTAACCCATTTGATATGAGAAACTGCAAATGATCAAATGTTCTTGATGTACCCTTGGCAAAATGTTGCATCCCAAAGAAGGTGGTGAGGAGAAGGAAGACATTTGTGTGACAATCTTGGCTACTCATGCCTGCCAGAGAAAAGCAGCTCTGCCCTTTAATGGATATTATTGCAAATACCTTAGGAAAAATATCTTCTGAGTATGCTTCTAACAGGGAAAGGTACAGAATTTTTACATGGCATTGAACTGATAAGCCCTAACATTTTTAAAATAATTGCTATTTCTCAGTTAGGAGTAATGTATCTTCAGCCTTTTAAAATTATTTGGAAGGATTTCTCTGAGGTGCCACATCACTGTGGCATCTCAGCATTCAATGCAATTATTCAAACATGCCTATTACGTTATGCCCACTGCAAAGGAACGGAACGGCACACTACAAATTTCTCCTTCAAACCTAACATATACAAAGGTCGCTAGTACTGCTAGGAATAGAGGCTTGAGTCTTGCTTACTTTTTGCAGTGTTTTCACCACAAACATCCCCTTTTTTTGTATAACGGAGGGATGGTGAGCATCCATCATCCTCAGAGCTTTTCCCAAAAGGATCGTCTTCATTTTTGCTTTCTCTTTAACTCAGGAAAGTTTGAATGTGGATCTATATCCATTGACAACATTGACAACCCATTGCCCAACAAACTAAAATACCAAATAATAGAACTCCAGAATTAGGCATCATTGGATTTAACTCCCAGCCTCAAGTAAACAACTAGGTAAGACTTACTTTTGTAGCTGCCTCTAGATTTGCCTTGCTTCACACTCACTGTAATTTTTTTCTGCAGCCCAAGGACTTGTCAAATCTAAATTCTTGTCACAGATGTTGAGGTGAGCACAAAGGCAGATACAGACCCATGGGAATTTTTGACCTGATCCACATTCCTTATTCACTCATATTCATGTAACATTGATGTGCATAAGAGCTTCTAACACTGCTTTCTTTAGTACCTATCCCTGACCTGAAGTACAGAGCTACAGCACAAGCTTCAATAGATAAGCCACATTGTACCTGAAATACAAATGACCATTCAAGTAGCTTTCGCTTCCAAGCCCCCGTGTTTTCACACTTCCAAACCTCACTGAAGAATTTCCACCAGAAATTCAACCAGAAATTGCCTCAGTTCTTCCAAAACCCCAGCATAATGCCATCAGAATGTCAAAATTCAGTTTTATGCCAGTCTGGACCAAGATCTAATTGATAACTTCCAAGGCAAGCTACAGTGCAACTTGAGGTTTGCAAATTCTTATTAAACTCTGCGGAGCATTTCCCTTGGTGACAGCTAGCCAAACAACTGTTCAGATAAAACAGACAAGGTGGGAGCGATCGGGCTGAGCGCTGACATTTTCATGCCGCCGTTGCAGTGTGGCAATTCAGGCCGGGGCCACTAGTGCCAGCAAGGGAACACGTGCGTGAAATGAGGTGTAATTTGTACAAATAAAGGCCTCATAACCAAATCATAACATTCTAGTCTGCAGATGCCTGTGCTGCAGAGCGATGCAGAAATACATCATTCAGTCTTAGCTAACTCATTTAACTTTTTGGCAGGGTAAATTATCCCATGCTGAACTCCATGCTATGTGGTCTAAAGTGTTACTATAACATGAGCTAGATTCTTTAAAGTGATTTCACATCTTTCTGCATTGCATTGTGATATACAGACATTCCTTGCCTTACCTTGCACACATCCAGGTATCTATTTAGTCATTATAAGCTCTACTCTGATTTTTTTTTTTAATTTTACTTTTTACCTTTCACTCTTCACTTTGGATTTTATAAAAGTTGTTTCCACTACCCTTTGCCATTTTTTTCCAATCATTCTCTACTGGCTCACATATGTGAGCGGGGAGAGGCAAATTACAAAAAGGAAAATATAGTCCTCTTGTTAAAAAAAAAAAAAAAACAACAAAAGAAACCATTAAAAAATTAGTCTGCCCCCAAAATTTATAAGGTAGGCAAAAAATCCAATATATCTTGCCTTTTTATTTGTCTTTTGGCCTTTGCACCTTAAAAATACGCCTAGGTTAGAATTCAGAGATTTTGTTCCCACAATGCCAGGCCAAAGAAAATTCCTAAAAAGTATAGATTTTCTTACCTATTCATCTGAGTCCAGAAACCGGAGCTTTCAGTAAATCACCAGATCACACAGCTGTTGGGCTAAAGTCACAAGAAAAAGGCAGGAGTAATAATACTCCACACCTGATTCTCTAGCTCTGGAGGAAAAGAGCAACAAAAGGGTAAGGAGGCAATATGAAGCATGAGGTTAAAATCAACCACTTATTTCTTTCACCTGCTCCTCCCTCTTTCTTCCAACTGTGTTATGCAGCAGACGGAGCAAGAAGATCAAGAATAGGCAAAAGGGCACCAACCTGAAGTCAGACACCAATATACCTTCTTATGAACTCTGTCTCTTTGTACTACAAGTATTTTCTAATGACCCCTGTCAGGCACAGGATGTTGGGCTATTCAGACCTTTCACCTAACACAATCTATATTGGGTCATTGGGTGACCTATATCTTGCCATTATATTAAAGTTTTATAAAGCCTATGTGGACTCTAGATTACTATTACTGTGATTTTACTATGCTTGTGTCATGATCACATTGGCTAGGTACTACCCAGAAACAGAAAGGAAGAAATGACTTCTGCGTCAAAAAATTGTACTCTCTAGTTGCCAACTGGCTCTATTTTTATTTTGTAACTTAAAGAAAAGTTGGAGGGAAAAAACCTTCTTTGTATTGTAGGCAAATGTAACCTTCAATGTATTGAAAGGGAAATTCTACAAATGAAGTGTAGGCGGAAGTGGGTAGTACCCCCCCTCCATACACATAAATCATAGCTTGTCTTTTGTTCTCCAAAGGCAGGATTCACCATTAAATCCCACTGGGAAACGAGTGCGCCATCATTTCTTATGCAGGTGGACTTTGCAAGATGCAGAAAAGGCTAAAAAAAGTTTGGCTTTATGTCCGACTAGCTTGTGCTTCTGTGAAAAGTTCATCACTTCCAATATCACACTTAAATGATTGTCACCTGTTCTCTCAGATATCCTGATTTAAGTCCCCACAAATCCAGGAATTTAATAGCACACTGAAGCATCTTTATTACTGAAGAGGAGCTGGCTGTATTGTGGCAGAGCTGCTTACTGCTCCAGTGGGATAAAACAAAATAAGAGCAAAGATGTCCGATACTTAACTAGTGCTGTATATAAATAACTCACTATTGCTGTTTTATAGCAAGACAGTTGTCCACTGAAATATAAGCAGTCATTTCAAGTAAATAATATGATTCCTATCTATAATTAAAAATTACTCTTCAACATTGAAACACTACCTTTATTTCAGAAGGATCCCAAAATGCTATGAAAACTATTTTGTTGCAGAACACTTACATTTAACTTTACCCACTCAGAAATTCAGCCACTTCTATGAGAGATCCACTCCAGAATGGGTCAGGCTATGGCATAGTCAGAGAGAAAGTATGAGGAGCATATCAGTTTGAAACTACAAGAGGAATTTTGTTGGGGCAAAAACTCATTCTCTAAGCTGGAGTCTCTCCAAGACACTGGACCTAAAATCCTAAAGCAAATGAAAAACTACAATGCTTCATTTTGTTAATAGTAATGTAATTAATCATTTACCTTTTGTATAGCATTACACTAATTACACATCAAGCTGGTTCACATAGGTGGGGAACAGAGCTCTAGTATTCACTTCTTTTTCCAGAGGAAATCTTATTTAAACCCAGTTGCAACAAAATTCACAGGATTTGATCTCTTACTATATAAAGAAATCCAACACCTGTATATGTTAATATGTCAGAGACATTTAGAAATAAAAGATAAAGGTGAAAAATGCACTTTGTTCTTACTCCTTTTCAGTTAGGCAGGTTTTCAGTAGAGAAAAGTTTTCCACTTTTATGGATCATGGCTGTGACAGATGAAATGTCTGTGCAGCACAGAATTTATTTTTCTTGCAGAAATAACATTCTACCAGTTTTGCCAGGAGATGGCAAGTTTTATGTGCTTATTTCAGTTGAAAACATCTGCACTAGATAATATAAGCCGCTGGGTCACATGTTAAATAACACTATTATATGTGGCTGCTTATAACGGCTGTTTTGCATCTTCTTCATAATAGTTTGTAACTAAGCAGAATTGTCTTGGATCATTAAATGAAGCTGCTGTAACTTTAACCCTTAATGCATTTATACTTCTTAGTTTTTCAATTAATTAATCTCTGATTCAGTTAAGTACTTGAGTATAAGCCATTTCCAGAAATAGAACTCAGGTACCTACATCATAACTTGAGTACAAAGGCATTCTCAAAGCACCTGCTTGCCTCCTAAAATCTCAGATGCCCACAGATTTTTTTTTTACGAGAATTTCCAAACAATCCAGTTTTTCTGTTTCTGAATACATCAGTGCTAAAGGACTCCTTGCCAAAAACTATGTGCATCTTCTTTGAACCGATAATGTCCGGAGGGTTGTCTAACCAGGTTTTGCAAACCTGAGCTGCCAAAGCAGCTTAGATGCTGGATGAAGTCTGTAAGAGTGGCGAAACATTGATGCAATACAGGTCTACTCCACCACCATCAGCGTCACCGCTTGCATCTTTCCAGTTAGGCACATGCTTGAGCATCTCACCGGAACCTGGGTAACTGTGGTTACCCAGCCAGGTTTTTCAATGATTGACTTAAAATCCAACATGCCTGAAAAAATCAGTATTTGGTCTTCATCAGAAGCTAGCCCACAGTGGAATTCTAATGAAAAAAATAGCATGTGCCCTGTCATGTTAAGATTCCCAAGATTTGGGTAAATGACAGAGAAAGAAACTTTGGAATGGGAGAGGATGTTTCATGTCCCATTTGACTTAAGACTTCTGAAAGTTCATAATTACATTCTAGTTATACCTATTAGTGGCTTTTTGAAAACAGAATCTTTTTGGCTTCCCAATTCTCCCTCACTTATGAAGTAAATCTGGAAATGTTTTTCTAGATAAGAGTTACATCAATGCAAGACTGGTGTGTTTGGCCCTCTTCCCAAATATTTATAACACTGGAATCCAACACGTTCCAGCCCATGATAACAGATTAATGGGTTGAGAAAAAATGAAAACATCTTAGAAGGCAATGTACCTTCTATAAAAGCTTGGCTACAACTTGTGGGAACAGGTTTTAAAAAACAGGGATGCAATCTTATTTAAAACACACTGTTAATCAGGAATCTTCTCATCCTGATGTATGTACAGCTGGTTTTCTTCTGCTAAATGAAGGCATCGATGATCTAGTCCACAGTGATTTACTTTCCTGGAAGTCTATATTGAAGCTGATAAAGGGTAATGATTGGAAGTATTTTAGATAGCCCTGCCCAACTTCTCTGCCAGGCTGCTAGGAGTAGAGATAATAGATTGTCTTGGGCTTCATCAGTCTAGATCAGTTCTATTCTAACAATTATAGAAATGAAAGGTGCAGAACAATGAAACGAGGCATATTGTTGTACCAGATGGTCCATTTTAGAACAATTCACATGCAGGTCTAGAATAAGCTGTGGCTCCGATACCCACTAAATGCATTTGCAGACTGTTCCAATAGTTTCAGTCCAGTTTCCTTACTTTGATCAGGACTGCAGAACTGACACATTTTTATGCGTTGGTTGCTTTCAGGATTTAATCTCATTTGTTTAACAGCTTTATAACTTCCACTGGCAAGAGTTTATTCATTTATTTTGACATTCATATGGGCTACCACTGTAATTGTTTCACTATCTCAATATCCATCATAATGGGATCTCAGCAGGATTTTCTCTTAGTAATCTCACTTTATAATTAGAAGTATCATATCCAGTCTTCTAATCAAACTGGCAGAAGTATAGTGGTTGCATGTAAATCATTTTATGTGCATTCCCAAGCCAGCAACCTGTGAAGCCCAGATCCAACAAGTGCTCAAATGTATTTGCACTCAGTGAACTACTGCTAGGAGCTTCATGGTATCTATTTAACATGGCACCAAAAGGAAGTCTTCTCCATTTCTGAGTAACAAAAAAATGTTTCGGTTAGGACTCACAACATGGTTCTCCATTTCCTCCACTCCTCCCAAGTCACTTTGCATTAAATAATACTGCCTTTATATTCGACATGATGCTATGCCACCCAACGAACCACAACATAACCTGTCATTACCTAATACAATGGGATTGGATATATTGGAAAACTTTTTCATAAATTTATTTTCTTTCAGGTTGGGTACCTGCTGCTATTGAGCTGGATGCTAATTCCAAGTTAAGTTTGGGCAGGACGTAGAAATAATTCCGGCACATCAGGAGAGCCCTCCCCAAAACAGATAGCCTACTGTCAGATCCCCATACTGTTTCTGAGCCATCTGTTGCTAGGAGTTTTTGCTTAATGCATTCTTTATGGTGAAAGAATGTGCATGCATTATGTTTTCTTTCTTCCGTTCCCTTCCTACTTATCAGTTGATTCAAGGAGAAATATGAGAGTCCTTTAAACAGGGCAGTAAAACAATATTCTGTATTAATGCTACTTAGGAATGAGATTTCCTGTAACATTTGCACGCTCCCCGAAATGAACCAAATATGCAGAGAATTGCAGGCCAAGCCCAGAGACAGCTAAATGATCCTGATTTAACAAGTACTATTACACAGAGGGAGAGGTCTCTGATAATGGCACAGAGAGGTTCTGCGTGTATTTAACACAGCTGCTGTCTAAATTCTGAAATGCCACAGAATAACTACGGATGAGGAAAAGGTTGATATCTGTCTCTGGGAGGGACAAACAAGCTGTCATAACAAAGCATGAAGTCAGCAAAGATGTTGTCTAAACTATCAAGGACTACACCATGACAAAGAAAGGACAACACAATTTATTGGGAATCAAATGCCATTTTACTAACAAAATTTTGGCACTGAGTACGGACCTTTTACCACATCACACTGATTTAAGGGGAATAAATTGCACCACCTAATTAAAAAGAATACAGATAATACAAAAGGACAGAGGCAGGGTTAAAGCTGACATTGGAGAGCTGTAATTTGCAACAAAAATCTGGAAATCAAAAGCCTGCTGGCAAGGCATCCACTGAAGTGAATGAGGTGAGAAATACATGTACTGTCAAGAGGATGCCTGTACATCAGCTAGTGTTATAGTCTACTATTTTATTCAAACAAGTTTCCAGGGCTAGGAATGAAGTCAGAGAGTTCAACAATGAAACTTTTTTGTTGGCTCATCAAAGCTGAAACTCTTTGTGGGCAAAGGATTCAGTTTCTACAAGGATCCCCACTTATAAAAGTTGGGGGTTTATTTCTTATTTTTACTGTTGAGGCACTCTAGTTCAAAAGAACTGCTTTGAAACACTGAAACACTGGGAAGTTTGGTCTGAAAAGGACACCATGCTCTGAGTTGCTAGGAAATTAATGACAAAATTCTGCTGATCCAATCCCTTCCCCTTCAGCCTAGGTTATTAATTTAGAAACGTTTTTGAGACCTTCAGCATTACATCCCTGTTCAGCATAGAAGCTAGTCTGAAACCTTTTGAAGATAGGAAGCCCAACTTTTGTTTTGTTTTACTAAGGATCTTCCACTGTTGCCAGAGAGTCTGTTGTTACACATGGTTGTTTTCCTTCACTGTCTGCAAGTGAGAAGTTTGCTCACACTGAACATCGACAGGAGGCAGCTCTGACAGAACTGGTTTTGAAACAGGACCATCTGAACAGAGCTACTGTTACCATTTCAGAGCAGTATAGAAATTAGTTTTCTTGTCCAGATTTAGGGGTTCTATCTCTCCTTTTTTTGTTTTGTTTTTTGTTTTTTTAGTAGAAAGCCAAGCATAAGCAGGTCAAGGATACAGCCAGGGCCTTTCAAGGGAGGAAATGTTCTTGCTCAGGAGCGGCAAGCAGGTCAGCGGTTAGGGCAGCAAGAGTGGACAAGCAGAGTAGTCAGGCTCAGGTGAGGAACAGATTCTGCTCCTCCTTGCTGTGTTGAAACTCTTTTCCAATATTTGGGTTCAAGCCAATGAGATTCGTGGAAGGCTTTTCTAGAGTAACCACGCAATCAGTGCGCACAGGGCTGGGAGGGACCTAAAAAGGTGATCTGGTGAACTCCCTTTCCTGCTCCCCCTGCATGGTCCTGCTGGCAGCTGCTCCCAACGTGCAACAACTAAACAACCCATTTCCTTCAGTATGTCCCAATTAATGTTTTTCTTCACTTTTCTCTAGATTCTCTTCTCCTGATCCAAACCTCTGCTGAACCGCAGTACCCAGAATTAATCCAAATATTTTAGCCATGTGCCTCACCACAGAAAATGGGAGAATTACACCATCTGCCTTACAAATATGACTCTTGCTTGCATCCCCAGTATGGTGCTGTTTGTGGGGTTTTTTTTCCACAAAAAGCATGAGATTGTTGTCATATTCATTGTGCCACTAACTACAGCCCTATATTTCTTTTCCCTTGTAACAGGACAGTGATAGCAGGTGCGACTATGAGACAGAATTTGACCCCCCCAAAACTTTTATTGACAGTGCCTGCGAGAAAAAAAGGTGAAAGAAAGGATTAACTTTCAGGTGTCTGGTATAACAGCAATGTGCTTTTCCCTTGAAACGGAACAAGTGATCTACAATGTCACTGAGTTGCGTTAAAATGGAAATCCCCGAGACACTGTTTTTTGTAAATCGCTTTTCAGAGAATAACAGTGAAGCAAAAGAATTTATAGGTCTACTAATTTTGCCCTTGATAGCATAATTGCCATTACTATTCTGATTCCTAGAGGGTCTGATTTTACAGAGGTGCTGAGCAGCTGCATTTACCATTGATTTCTGGTGGAACTATAAAGGATCAGGACTTTTGAAAAATCCATACCCACTATGATCCAACCCTTACCAAAAAAATACTTTTCATATTACTTGAAAGTTATTCATTTCCCTCAGTAGGTTTTTCTGATACAATTCTCCAATAAATAATAAATCACACAAAGAACATTCTTCAAAACATCTGATACCTAGCAAATGCTTTGCATGTCTAGAAAGTGCCTGGGTTTTTTTAATGTTTTGGAGAGTTGTTTTTTAGTGTCAACCAGTCAAAGATTTCTGCTTGGACACAAGCTCTCTCTGTGTATGCCTCTTGGCAGAGCTTGGCAGATAACGGCATGCAGTCTGAACCCGCTATGACACTCAGAGTTTATAAAAATCACTGGGTCACAACTTAGCAGGCTGTTCAATACGCTGAAGCAGACACCATATGCAACTGGTTTGGACACTAGAACTATTTATGAAGTTGTATGTGGGCTTTTTTTCTAATAGTTTCAGCATTGGAAATGAGCTAACAGGAAATAATCCCAACCTTTTCTCCGCTGAGCAGATTAATTGCAATGTCACATTATTTGTTGTATTTTACAAATGAAAGTTTGGCCGCTGATTTTGTTTTGTGTTTGGAGGGGTGGGATGAGGACAGGGAAGTGGAGCTCTGATGCAGGAGAATTAAACATGCCTAACTTCTGCATTGGCAAAACTGTCATGGTGCTATTAACTGTAAAGGAAGAAAGTAAAGCAGAAATGAAAGCAACAGGCCATCGTTTGAATAATGCACATTTTGAATGAATAATTAGGCACAAAACAACAGGAGAAAGCAAATGTAAACACCAAAGGGGACCTCAGTGGAGTACTAAATCAACACTAGCATACAAAAGAGGGTGCATGAATACAATTATAAACATATATTTACATATTTTACATGCTCCCATTAAACAAAATCTACCATGATAGCTGATTTATAACAATTTATTTGATCAATGAGCTGAGAGTTTGTTTGCGAGAAAGTTACCAAATCCTCGCAGAAAATATTCTGAGGCCAGATGCATGCTCTGTTAACCATTCTGCAAATAAGTATATTAGACTGAAGCATTTTACCAGACTAAATTTTTAGGGTTTTTTTTGTTTGTTTCTTTTTTTTCCCATAATTAAAATACACTGGTCTTCCAGACAAGTTGCTTAAACTATGTCATATGCCTAATAGTTTGACATAAATAATGAATAATCTCAGGGCAAATAATGCTCAAAAAACCCTTAAGCTTTAAGTTATTCGTTGAAAATATTCAGAGACTACTGACAAATAAAAATGGCATTCACAGAAATCAGGACTAATTCATGAATGATTCACAAACAGAAGAAACAGCTGAATTCATAATTAATATTCTTTACTTCAGTAGTTCAACCACAAAAAATAACCCTATTTGAATGAAAAGTAGTGACCTGAGCTGCTTACCAAGTAACCACGGGATACTATATAATAGTCCACAATATCTCAGGAAAAATAAGACTAACTATATGATCAGACATATTGTGAATAGTAATCTGTCTAGTAAGTTGACTGATATGCCGTTTCATCATATTAAATTGTTCTACATTTGCATTCTGTGCATTGTTTGCTGATGAAACCTCGAAAATGTGCTTTTTTAAAAGAGGTGTGGAAAGGAATTAGAGTAAGACTTGCTAGACTTCTGGGAATATAAAGGAACTTCTTTTGAACAACAACTTGTTCAAAATGTTCCATATCACTGATTTTTCCTAAAATTGAAAAACTGGGAGGGGGATTACATTAATTTTACATTTAATTATTCATGATAGGGAAGATAATGTTAAGTCCAAAAAATCTTTAGAACATTTTCCTTCATAAAATATTCCAAAATCCTGGCACTTTGTTCAGGTTAAAAGAAAAAAAACCTGAAAGCTTAGAATTTCCTTCAGATTAGAACCCTTCTTAGCAAATCCACTTCTAAGTACAAGGCAGTCAAAAAAAAAGTCATATAATTTGTCTTGAAGATGAAAACAGAATTTCTGAATTCTTTTACATTTTTAATTCAATTGAAATGGTCAACTGAAAAGAAACAGCCAAACATTATTTAGACTAAATGTTTCACAACAGGGGAAAAAAAATATTACAGTGTTCCCATTCTAATGAATATTTGAGTAAAAAAAGGAAAGGTCAGCACTTTAACTTACCTTTCTGTGTTTTCTTGATAAGAGAAAACCCCAATTCTTACTTCACTAAATTTACTTCCTTATTTTTAGTGGAAAAAGGAGGGATAAATAAAAGAATGAGAACAAATGTTTTTCTCCAGGAAACAGATATTAAAGATGTTAACTTATTTTAAAATTATGTTCAAAACTCACAGTTCCTCTTTCTTAACTATTTCTAATAAGACTGTTCCCTATGCCATGGACTGTTCCACCATGGTCACCACTCTCTGATATAACGTTATATCACATTTATCCTACAACATTTTTCTTCCTCCCTGCATCTTTCCAGTATCCACCATCTGAGTCTCTACACTCCAAATTTTTAGTACCAGTCTCTACTTCCAGAAGCCCCTCCTGAAAGCCCAACAATACTTAAAGTTCTGTGTTCCCTAAAAGCCAATAAACTCTACCTTAATTCCTGGAGAGACTACCAAACCTGCCTGGGCCTACAACAATATTTTCAAGGGCAATGAAAAGAAGGCACTTTAAAGGAGGGCTGGAAATAGTTTGAATTTTTCATTTGGAGAAGGAATGGTTAATACCAAAAGCTGGGCGTTCCCTTCCAGGGGAAATACTGGAGGGCAGATGAGACAAGGGATTTCAGAATTTTGATTTTCGTGCGAATTGCTTACGGCAGCTCAACCTTCAAAGTTTCACCTATTTCTTCAGCTTTTACATATCTTAATATATAATCTGCATCCCTTCCATCCATAAAAGTTGTTTTGTAATAAAGAAAAAGCCTAACCATAGTAGACCTGGTATTGCCACGAGCTTGAGTCTTCTATGATGAATTTTCAAAAAAATTAATCTGAAAACAGGAACTGAGCAAAATTCAGAGTCAAACCTTCTGCAATGCTTGGTTTCATCCTTAAGCAGAATGGAAACATTGAACAAATTCCAAGGAACAAAATGTATTCAGAAATGTCAAAAGGTCTCATTTTGACATATTCAGTTAAAACATCTGAATTTCCTAGAAGTGGTTTGGTTACTGAGTTGTGTTTCAGCATTAAACTTTACCTTCTCATTCTCTCAATCCAGTTTTGCCTACTGTCTCCATAGCAGGCTGACGGGCAGGCATCAGGACCAAAATAAAGTCATCAACAGCATACATTAGCTCAGGTGAGTCTTATGATTCCAGAAAATGCATTAAAGAATACATGTCCGACCAAAACCCCAGCTTATAAAAGAAAATAAGTTCTATAAAGGTAAAATTTATCTATGACAAAATGCTATTTTATATTATATTTATTTAATATTGATCTGAAGCAAAATAATTTAGGTCAGTGTCAAAACAAAATCAATACTCTTATCCAGGTCAACTAACATGAAATAAAATAGCAATTTTAATTTTAATTCTCCATCAGAAAAATTTGACACTTAAAAAAAATGCTATCACGCTTTTTTCCCCCCTTGGAAATTACACTTCACAGTGGAATATCATTTCGGTGAAAAATTCCCAACTACCTCTAGCCAAAATCCATGTTCAAGTACTTAAATACGTTTCCTGATTTTGCAGAGGCAGAACGCTCTGTGCTTCCACCAGAATGGATTCATACATAATATAGCCAGAAGGGACATTCCTATTCATTAGCCTGATGTCCTGTATAGCACAGTCAATAGAGATTCCCTGAATTATGTTCAAACTAGGCAAAAAATAATTGCAGGGATGAAAAGTCCACCACATTTCTTGGCAAGTTTAAGTTCTTCCAAAGGTTAAATAACCTCACTGCTAAATATTTGTACCTGATTTCGAGTCTAAATTTATCCTGTTTCCATTTCCAGCCGTCAGCTCTTCTTACGCATTCATCTGCTAGACTAATGAACTTTTTATTATGACATCGCCGTTCGCCATGGAGTTACTTACGAACTGTGACGAAGTCCCCCCTTAGCCTTGTCTTTGTTAGGATAAACACATTGTGCCCTCTGGAGTCTTTGACCATAATGCACGTTTTTGAGTGCTTTAGTCATTCTTGTGGCTATTCTTTGATGAGAACACGCTGCTGTTAAGAGACTGAAAGCACTGGGTCTGTAATTTGGTCACTATTGTGAACACAAGGCCTCCTACGGTGCCCCTGGAGCTTAACGGAAAGCTTCCACTTGGATGTGAGGAGTTTCGATCTATAGTGCAGAGTACATGCTCTTTTGTGAGAGCAGGGTACCAGCCAGGATACTGCCTGCTCAGCTGCCTGCTTGCCACTTGGTTTCTCTCCTGCTCCCACCTAAGAGATTCTCTGCATCCATTTAGACGGCTTGTATCCCACCGAGACTATGGCCTTAACAGCATGCCCATTAAGTCAAAATAACAGCAACACAAAATGTACAAACTGAGCCATCTCCAATGTGCAGTTTGTGAATGCTCTTTTTATTGCTATGATTGAAGTGGAACGATTTGGAAATCAGGACTGAGAATCTCTCTTCCCCTATATTCCTTTACGGGGTAATCAATGGGTGTTCATTACCCAAGTGCTTTTGACAATCAAAGGCTAAACATTACTTTGGTGGTGGAACAAAAGTATTCAACAGTTATTTAAAAGTCTTTAACGTGGGTATGGAGTTTCTAAGACAGATAAAAGATTCACTTACAAAAAATAAGTCGTATGCTTTTGGCACAAACATTTTGTCTCAAAGTGAGTTTTGCAGTTTCAGTGACTGAGTCCTTGAAATACAGACAAAGTTCACTCACATAATTTTCATTCAAGATGCTGACAGCTGTATTGCTGTTTTCTTTCTGGATTTCACTGTGTCTTCTCTACAAAAGACTTCAAAGAAATGGCATTAATAGGCTGCTTGTCACTGACAAGGGTTGATTTGCTCCCAGTCAGGAGATACCTGCACTGGCCAAATGGTAACAGCCTAAGACAGTCTTTCAGTCAAATATCCTCCCATGGGGAGCAACCCGTTGGATATAGAAGAAATTTTCATACACTTTTTAGCTGGTGGGACAGCCAGCTTCCTGAACAAATAGAATTATGTAAAGTTTCTGGTCAAAATATGACATTCTGAACCAAAATGTGGATGAGTATCATCTCATCACACAGACAGAAAATGCAGTGTTTGCCCTTTGAAGTTTTGCAATTTTGCCTCTGGGAAAAAATCACTGCAGTTTTTATGCCAAGCATCATGGGGCATACGTGCGCTGATATGCCTAGAGTCAACAAGCCACCTGAGCAAACTGATTCCCTTGGGCCCCGCTCCCTATAGGATACTTTGCGCAATTCCATGTCTTTTCCACGAGTCACAGTTTTTCCATCAGCATTTTTAGCTGCTGGCTGCTGAAACATGCATTTTGAAGTAAAAGGAGACTTTATTTAAATCCCTTCCTGTTGTCCGATAGCTCTGCAGTAGCTTAGCTCTTCATCATGAAGCACTATGAGGTCGTTTCACCCGTATTTGTAGTCCAGTATGTTAATGTGATCTGTTCATCTCTTAAGTGGTATGTGTAACTGCCAGTCAAACAGCTGATTGAGCCTAATGATCTCACAGGCTTTAAGAGATTTTTTTAAGTTAACCCTGAAGGTTTTCATTTTACATTAATTTCTCAGTGTATCAAACTAAAAATTGCTTTATCATGAAGCAAAAGATTCTCACTACTTCATTGTTAGATATTCTTATTGATTGCGCTTTTATTTCAAATAAACAGCACCATCCAATCTCTTTGAAGTACTCTTTGTGGCTGGGTTGCCTTGGCAATAAAGCTATGTGGAAAAAAGGAAATCCTCTCTTTCAGAGAATTTTCATATTTTGAACTCTGGTTGCCTTCAGAAGCAAGCCCCATCTGCAAAAAGAAACAGGGCCCTGACTCTGTATCAGTACGTGAAATAACCTATCAGTTGTTCAACAGCCCTGAGATTGCCAATGCAATGGCAATTTTTTTAGCAGGCTGCTGAGGAGGAGGACAGAGAAACTGGCAAGAGACTACTCTGCTGCAACGAAACCTTATCTGTGATAGATTTTAACTTTGGAGAGTGAGAAAATTCCGACACAAGTTGTTTAGTCATAATTTTGCCAGCTAGCTCTATTTGGCAATTCATCAAGTTGAAAGGGCACTGTAATGAATACTTTGATGGTTTTAATTTTCTCTGTAGCATTTTAGATTTTAGTCAGCATCTTTACTTCCCATGCTATACGACAAATAGCACGACTATAAAACGATACCTGGAAGAACCACATTAATATTAAGAACTACTCTGTACAATGTATAGCGGCAAGGAAGAAGTCAGACAAGGAAATCCCTTTCTAAGTTTAAAAAACTCCCCAAACTTCATACCCAGCCTAAGCACCCGTAAAAACTAAAGTTATCTTGTGAAATTGCAGAAGTGACACTTGTTCTTTCATAAGCATTAAAAATTCAGTCCTTTGGCTAAAGCGTACGGTTCAAAATCCCACTTAGGTATGTTGGCTCAGTCTGTGAAAATTTTAACACGTCCTCCCCAGTTCTGTCCTATCTGTGTTGTATGGTTTGCACACAGCATGCTGACAGAAGCGAGCCTTTGTTGCTTTAGCTGGGTTATTCAGGGGAATGGTCCAGCTACCCAGTCGGATGCAGCTTACTCAGTCAATAGATTGCCTTACACAAGAAGACTCTTCCTACACAGACAGTAACAGAAGAGACTTTTGTAATAAAGCAAGAAAGGCCAAAGTTATATTACAGTTATGCATATGTACGTGTAAATACCAGTATCAATAAATTCTGTTAACTTCTCTGGGACAAAAAAAACCCCACCAAATAACCCTTAAAAGCTTCATGTCGGGAGGACAGGGGATGGAGAGGGAGCTATAGTCACTTCAGATGAAAATGCCTTTAAATATGCTTACATAAGACAATCCAGCTCTCAAAGAAGTATCCTGCATAAAATCTCCCATCTCACCCTCTAGCATGTGTGGCCAAAAAAGGAATTCACATTTTTCAGTCAAATGCTGAAATTCAGCATGAGACACAAATGTTGATTTACGCCTATAAACCTGATGCAAATTGTTTAAACCTGGCTAATCCAAAACCAGATTGAAATCACCTGACAGCTTTTCTTCAGCCACTTGAATTTTTTTTCCAGTATAAGGTGTTCTGCTGTCTTATAGAGAATTTGAAGTATCTGAGATAGGGCTCCAGTGAGCCCAAACAGCTTACAGTTACCTCCAAGGCTTTGATAATAACTTCATAATGCTTTACTTGTTTTGAGAAATGTCCACAATGCTGCTCCAGAGATGCAAGACATGACAGAATAATTTGGAATTAATAACAAATATTCTTTTGTGAATACAGCTACAGAATGCAGCAGATTATAAAGCTGCTTCAGCAATCACCAGCACAAGTGAGCTTTACATTATGATGTGGACTGATGGTAAGTATGAAGATGACAACTTGTACTTATTTAGAAAGCCAGTAAAGAGGATAAATACATTTGAAATGAGAAATTATCTCTCAGTTAACATTCAAAGGAAGAAAAATTAATCTACTAAAGCAGAGTGGAACAAAAGTGAATGAAGAAGTACGTCATAGTCTGTGAAAAAAAACTCCACTTGCTGGCTACGTAATCCAGCAAGAAAATTTTGCATCTCAACTGAGCCGGGGTATATATAGAGCAGTCAAACACTGAGAGCTATGTATAGAAAAATTATGAGAAGACACCTCCTTGTTAATGTTGCAGAACAGATGCATGCTGAGCATGGGCATTATTCCAAACAGCAAGGAGTGACACCACAAAGTAAATCAATCAATGCAAGTTTTTAATTTAATTTTCTTGGTAGCCAAGACATACAAACACAGATAGCATGAAGATGAATGCCAGCTAGGAGTGAGAGCTGCAGACCTGTGTTACTGCTCAGATGAGTATCACTGCTCACAGAAACTCTTGAGAAAATATGCCTAAAATAAAGATATTCTCATTCTCCTTTAAAGGTGTACTAGGTTTAGATTGATGGGGTTACTGTGGTTGGGTAAATTGAGTTTCTCATAGTCTAGTAAATTGAGCCATTTTGGCGTGAGGGTAAAAATCAGCATTCTGCCTATTTCTCTTTCTGGTTTTAAAGAAGGCACTTCCTGGGGTCAAGAATTGTGCATACCAGATCACCACGTTACGGTGTAAATAAATGTTTAAGTGACATGGCAACACAAAATATTCAGCTCACTTGTCCAAAGTCATGCAGAAAATCTGAGACAGAGCTGAGAAATAAGACCAAGTATCTTAATCCTAGTTTACTCACTAATACATCTTTCCTCTGAAAATGCGCTACCCTGTTTTAGTTATCCAGCTAAATACTTTCTTTCCACCAGAAGTGACTCTGTATGCATTTTGGTGCCAAATCTATTGTTACTAACATCAGTTTTGTTAGTAAGACAAGGAATTGCCTTTGCTAGATTGTGAAAATGAGGTGAAACTGGCACATTCCCATTAGATGATGCATCTAATGGGACCACATCCACTAAGGCTTGTTAAATCCTATAGCTTGAATAGTGTATCTGCTGAAAAAAAGTAAACATCTTCATTAAATAAATAATTATGTAATTAAACCAGTCATACATAATAGGATAATGTCTGATTAAAGTCTCAGACATTTTAGCATTATTATGTGAGTAAAGGGCTTGATGTTATTGCTACCTGCTCAGTCAGCACATCTTCCTAATTTATTCATTGCATTTTACAGCTCACAACAGAGATTATTCTAGAAAACTCACAGAAGCTGCTTATACAGTGCCCAAGCATAATGTATAGGCAAGGTAGAAGCCTACTGTAGTTGGACTGTATGTAACATATTCATCAGTGAATCATTATCCCCATTTTATAGACAGGAAATTAAAGCTACACAGAACATGAAGAAAGGCCTTACAGCAACTAGTTTCCAGGTATCAGTCTTGGCTGGCTAATTTACTCTCCTTACTTTCCTTCTTTACAGTCAGTGGAGAAAACTGAAGACCTCTCCTGAGCGGTAGCATTGCAAAAGTACGCAGAAAGTCTGCAGCAAGGGAAGACATTGAATCCAAGTCCTCAAGAACTAAACTGACGTTGTACTTATGCCAGGTGTAAGCTCTCATCCAGGACAAACATTTACTTATGGACACAGCTAGTATCTGGTTGTATGTATGTGTTGGAAGACCAGAGACAAAAATTAAAATAGGTAGAAAAAAGCACAGTTGCATTTGTGCCATAACCTAAAGGACATGTACTGCTCAAGAGCTTCCCTTGCCCACTTTTTCCTTCTCCCTCTCCTCACAAATCCTCTTCTGTAGTAATATAAAGTAGAAATGGGACTAGATCCAAGATATTCTCATTCCCAGGCAAATTTCATAATCACTAGGCTGGAGAGTTGATGCTGACTCCCACATTAGCTCAGTGAACTCACAGTTATATCAAGCAATATGAAACAGCTCCAAAAAGAAAGTTTGAGGGCCCCTTCACTTCACAACAGATTTGTAAGCTGAGTTAGGGTGGTCTCCTACTAGGAATGAAATATGTTCTCGAGCACAGGGTCAGGAAATGAAGGAACAATACAGGCATGGAGCCACAGAGCTATTGGGTGACTGAAGCCATTGCAGAGGAGGAACACAATACTTTCCCATCTTTGGAAGAGAAGTCCAAATCTTCCTCAGATTTTAGCCTGGCATACATTATGCCTGTAGAAATTATCTTATGCAGTCATGCGGTGTTCTTGCTTCTCCATTTACCTCTTTATAACTGCTTGAACGTGGCCAATTTCTGCCAAATTTTACAGGGCGGCAGCGGTCTCAAAGGTATTGAGTTCCTACAGGTTTCCTGCAGATGAGCAGCAGCACATTTGCCCTGCTTGCTGAGGGAGGGACAGCAGTTCGAGCTTTGCTCTTCTTGGATACCGGAGCACACGTACAAAGAAAGAGAGGCTACCAGAGCCCCTGCTGAAAGAAAAGTGGCAAAGGAGCTTGGTCGTTATTCAGGATCAGAGTTTCTGGCCAGGAAACCCTGAGCTGGGGGGAAGCAAGCTGCCGCCGCTGTGCCTTCTGAAACGATTTGTTTCATGAAAAGGCTTTGGTGCTCAGCTCTCACCTCAGTCTCGGAGCTGGAAGCTCCGGGTGGAAGCAGGCACCTGCCCATGGGCAGAGCAAGGTCCCTCAGTCTCAGAAAAGCGAGGGGTTTGGCATACTGCATTTCAGGAACAGTGTTTTGCTACTTCTGCTTTAGAGGCAGGTAGCAAGAAAGGAAAGGTAGAAGGAAAGAGGGAGGCAGGTAAGCAAATTAGCTCCAGAAAAGCAGTGATGTAATCCCCACTGGACAGACTATCTTAACATGTCATAAAAAACCACTGGGATGTTTAAGGGAATTAATTAGTTTACAGTTTCTATAAATATATTCTTGAGTGGCAGGTGTTCTGGCATCCATATGCAAAGCTGACTGCCCAAATACAATTGCGAAACCACCCGCCAGGAAAAAAATCATGTTTATCTGCTGAGAAAATAGATATGTTGTGCCAATCTGTTCTTTTCAGAGTAGCATGCACGGCAAACCTCTTAACTCTGTCATGTCCATGTAATCACAGAGTGAAATGTGGAAATAAGAAGAGCTAGTGTCCCTGCACAGAGGCCGAGAACACTTTTTTCCCCCCACTGACATTCTTGGTATTGAACGTTTCTTTCTCAAAAGAGGTGATAAATAATTTGCTTGCTTATCATAAGACACTGGAGAGCAGATTCCACCCTCTACAGTTACTTCAGTCTCTTACTGGTGTGAGTGAGAAGTGATTCATCTCCCTACTCAAATGTTTGCAAGTCCTTCTCCTGAGTGAAGTCTACAGTTCTTTATACTTGTATATTCTTTTGACTCAGATTTAGTATTCTAAATTTAAACTAACGTAGAGTTCAAAATACTGGCCTTTAGCATTTGAGCCTGCAAATATCAACAATTAATATGCAATGCAAAAACATTCCCTTGTACTGTGAGAGGCTATGTTTACTTGATTACAGAATCACAGGATAGTCGAGATTGGACGAGGTCTTTGGAGATCATGCCAGCCAACTCCCCCTGCTCAAGCAGGGTCAGCCAGAGCTGGTTGCTCAGGGTTGCGTTTTGAACATCTCCAAGGAGGAAGCCTCCACAGCCTCTCTGGGCACAGGTTCCACTGTTCAGTGGGAAACTTTTGATTAGGATCTTATTTTCTTTCCACTTGGAGTAAAAAAAGAATTGTTCTTTTGCTCTATGACTACTAATTATCAGCAACAACAACTACAGATTAGTTGCTATTACCTGTATCTAAAGTAACCACAGCTGGATAGCTGAAATCATAGAGTGACTGCACTGTTTTCCCCCTTACAAATAATTTGTTAATAATCCACCAGCAAACTTTGGAAAGTACAAGGATACCTGTGCATATACATTACCCAACCTGTAACAAGAACTTTCCAACCGTCTGACCAACAGGTAAACTGCAGGAAGTGCCAAGTGTTTCCAGAGTGGTGACCTTCACCAAAGCCAGCAGCTTCTGGGTTTTATCACTTGTCCTATTCACTCATGCAACACTGTCTGCTGCCAACTTGACTTTATATATGTATGTGAATACGTAGAGCGGGCAATGCAAGGGAGTTGGACTAGTATAGAATTGTAGTAATGTTTGTAGTAAACAAAACCTAACGTTTTTATTTAAAGGGACAGTAATGTACCACGCAAAATAAAAGAGTATACGACTACAACAGGGATGTCATCCTGTCCTTCTTCAGGAATTGTGCTTTCCTTCTCACATGGTTTGGTTTTCTCAAGCTTCCCTCAGTGTTGGGTTGTAGAGGCGAGATAAACCACCAGCTGAGTCACAGAAATCCAGCCCTGTGGCCACAGCTTTTGATTAACAGAAATCCAGCCGGCTCTGCCAAAAAGATCTCTCTGTGCAACTGCTATGAGAACCTGTTCTTTATTCGCAGAGCAAAGGAACCCAGCTCTGATAAACATTATCCAAGTAATCAATTGTCTTAACATGCTGCTTTCTCTGTATCATGCCACTTTCCTTTCCAACCACACAGAGCTAACTTTTTCTGAACATGGTGCTCTAAGCCCCCCCTCCCAGTAGCAACACTCTGCTAGCAAGCACTGTGTATTACAGGGCTTTTTTATAACATGGGAGACCCATCTCTGTGGTGACAGCTGACGTGACCTTTTGTGGGGGTAGAAGTAAATCACAGGTAATTGAGATTAAGCTAGGCTGAGGTAATATCAATTTATCATGTTATAGAAATCAAAACGTATATTTGACAAAAAAGTATTTGTCTTGATGCTGAGATCATAGAAAAACAGTGCTTGGAAATCTGTTACTAACTCTCATTTGCCTGTACCTGTCATTTTGTAGTTAGGAGGCAGTCTTGTTAAGTTTCATTGCTTCCCTTGCCATTTATGCAGAGTACTGCGGCACCTACAGAATTTATTTAGAATTAAAATATTTAAAAGACACATCTGTGACTCTAGGCTCCTATAGTACCTTCATTAATTTATACAATACAACAAAATCCAGCAGCATTAATATAATCACTTCAGTGGGAATGCAACAATGTACAGAAATAACTTCCTTTCCCATGATTGCTATGAGAAGTTTGCTCTCAGCTTTCTCCAAATACTCTTCAAACAGCTGGCTTTCATAGCAGCCTGAAAAGTCACCGCAGAAAGGCAATTTGTGACCCAAGGATAGGCAGCAATTTCAGTTTGCTCAGAACCATCAGAGCTGCTCCCCTCTTTCTTAATGAGAAAGCTCTAGTTTAAGGATTAGAGGTGCTACAGCATGGCCCAGAGGAGAAATCTCCCCCTGTATCAAGTCCCATGGCAGAGCCAGCAACTTCAATTTCAGCTCAAAGTGCCCACAGTCTCTAGAGCACTGGCATCACATTTGCCCATACAAAATACTTCCCATAATAAATAGCTGCATTCCTCACTAGCTGTGATTTCCAAATGATTTAAAGTTACGGCCCTTTTGTAAAGGGTGGTGCAAACATTTAATCTTAAAATGACAGAAGCGGGGGCAACTGCACTAAGGGCCAGATCCAAAAGGAAAGGTTGCAATCTTCTAGCCAGATGATGATGGGAGGGTGGCAGGCATTACAGGAGAGTAAAAATGGCAGCATGCACTGTTTGCACTGCAGAAGCACTACTGTAAACCATTTCCATTGAGTGCAAGAAGTTAGTGGAAAACCACTACTCTTTAAAATAAACATCAGGTTAAAGGATTTGAGGACCACCTTTTCCTTCTTTTTGTTCAAGGAAGATTAACCTTTGCAAGGCCTCTTTAACCAAATATTATGCAAAGTCCAAAGCGGCATAAGCACCGTCATTTCCATCAGAATCTAGGCAATTTTTCATTCTCTTGACTTCCAACTACTCCCCTTGAGGAACTGCATTCAGAAGTCCCAAGATAGCTTTTAATATCCATTGCCCAGGAATTTAAACTTGCAAAATACATGTTTTTACAGCACTCAGAAAGCCCACACTCTCCTGAATATTTGCATGTAAAGATGCCACCCAAGTATGCTCAGATGGGACAAAAATGGCATTTGAAGTCCCTTTATCTTGCCAGAACATAAGCCAGACTGACGGTTTCTATAGTATTATTAATTTGTATTTATTAGTGTGGGGTTCAAAGACATTAATATTTTATAGCACAGAACAAGAAATATTCCCTCTCATTATAGCCTGACCACACTGATGCTATCATGGTTATCACTCCAGATTTAAGAAAAACAACAGAAAACCCCAGTACTACAGCTAGGTTGTTCTGAGGGTGTAGATTATTCCCTCTGTTGCTGGTAACATGATGAAGCCTTAGAGAACAGACTCAGACAATTTGCTTATAGACATTTTCTCCACATCTTTTCACTTCCCTCTCACATTCCCTTCGAGGTAAGCAACAGACAGACAAGGGTCAAAGGACTCAAGTAGTTTCTGTCTGTCTTCAGGGTGCATCCTTTGGGTGTATACCCATTCCCCTCTTTCTTACTTTACATTTGCCTCTTTCTAGCTCCTACTGTGCCCCAGTAAGCATCTGTGGCAGGTAACTTCCCAAACAGAAGTCCTGTCCGCAGCTAAAGCCTTTCCCAGATGCACAGGCATACCAAATACAGAGGAGACTTTCTTTCATTAACCGCAGGTCTCATGGCAAACAATATATGACAGCTACTGAAGGACAGAGCAACCTGACTCTGTGGGAATGATAAAAACCAGTGTGTCCATTCTTACTGGGTTTTTTCCTACTTATTCTTTTAGTGTTTCTCACTTAAGGTCAGCCATCACATCTGCAGTAAAGTAATGAAGGCTTACTCCTTTTCTGTACAGTGGTCTTAGGCTGCCTTAGACAAATATATGTGGGGAAAAAGACATCATTTTTACATGTATAGGCGGACCAAATTTATTCTCTGCATGTAGTAATTAGTGATGCAAATGGTCAGTAAGCAATGTTTCCATACTGTAATAAAATAAAATCTTTGGTTAATTGGGAGATGAAAACACATAAAGAATATGAGAACTCTGCCTATTGTTCTAATACAGGCCTTCATCTCATTTATATTGTTAATTGAACAATTAGTATTGCTGAATTGTAAACCCGCAGGGGACAGAAGAGCGGAGAACATGTTCCTGCCACGCTGCATTACTCTGATGGCACTAAGTAGCTGTGACCACAGGACACCCAGTTGCTCTCCAGAGTCTTTCAGCAACACAGGTGCATTTCAACCATGAGGGAGGGAAACTCAAGTGCATAACTGTTCAAATTTTGGTGAGACTGCTCATAGTGGTACTTCTCCAGCAATCACCCAGCCCATGAAGCCTTACAGATAGGCAAACAGAGGAAGGAAAGACGGAACCGTCAAGAGGAGTAATGCACCATATCCAGACCAGCCAGGCATCAAAGCCATCCTTATCCATGCCTCCTCTTCAGTTGGCAGAAAGTAACAACGTCTCTGAGGCTACTCCGGTTGTTGTTCATCGATATGTATGTCTATGACTATTTAGTGTACAGATTTTAGGCAACAGTTGCTGAAACGCAAGACTTCTGAACTTGCTGATTACTACAGAAGGAAAAAGAATAAAAATGCATAAAGAAGAAGGAGCAGATTTAGAACAGCAGCTGACTGACAGCACACAAGAGGGACTCTGCAGGGGAGAACTTTCAACTGGGATTCTATCAGGCTAGAATAATGCATGGGCTGGACCGTGTAGAAAGAGACTCATCTATAAATAGGACTAGTCTTTCTTCTGCATTGATCAGCAGACAGAGGCATAGCCAAAGAACTTAAGGTAGATGATCTGGCAACAATAGAATGTTTTTTGTCTAAAATAATACAGTGGAGAAATTGCTCAGGAACAAGTAACTCATGAAAAAGTGTTATTGCTGAAATGTTGCTAACATCAGTACCTGCATGGGCTTTTTAATCTGTCACTCACAGTTAATGTTGGCCACATACATTAACGTCATCGAGGAGCTAATTGAACTAGCCTTCAGGTTCTCTTGAAAATTATCTGAGGTTTTTATTCCATTCTTGCTGTTATGCACTGGGAATGCCAATACGACCTGAAAAAATAAAATTATTTTCGTGACCTGTCAGTAAAACATCACCATGCTGATGGAGAACCATGACTAGAGATGTGTTTCCTTCTCAACGTGAAAGCAAAAAAAGGAAAAGGAAGAGAGAGAGGGAGCTACACAGTTTCTCTTGTCTTGTGACATGAACCTTGGGGCTAGCTTTAACTGGGAATGCTTCAGGACCTTTAGTGACTTGGTAAAGCCACCACTGAGTATCTCCACCTGAACCAAAAAGTGAGGTATTTAAGAGGACAGGGTCTGGTAACCTTACACAAGCCTGCAATCCCTGTGTCACTGCACAACTGCATCCATGTTGAGAAACCAATGTTGCCTGAGCATCGTTTTCCTGGGAAGCATAAAAATGTATTCTTTTCAGTACTGTGTATCTCTCATGCTATGCAGGAATAACATCACCCATTACTGTGATGAAACATGGTAGCTGCTTAACAAAAGCTACAGATGAGGTCAGGAAATCAAAATTATACTGGGACAAATTGGATCTCTCTTACACCTATGAAACAACACAGTAGTTGTTCTGGATTTAGACAAATTTAAACAAGAGAATCTTCAATGCCACTCCATTTTTATTTTTTTTTATTTTATTTTTTTTGCGAAGTTGCAAAAGGAACTGTAAACAAGTGGAACACGATTATCCATGTTAGAAATTGCTCTGTATGCCTCTTCCTTAAAGCATTGATAATGCTTGCCTACATTTTTTTCTGGAAGATCTCCCATCAAACTTCTCAACTACTTTACAGAGGTAACTGAAGGCTAACTGGGACTTGCACAGAAATAATTGCTATGGTTTAACATAAAAAATATTGAATTATTTTTCAGTGGAAAGGTCTGTGAAATCCAGAGTTGCTAACCATTTGACACACCGTTATTTAATTCAGGGAAGCAAACCACAAACAGTGTATGAACAGCACTATTTATCCATGGAGAATACATGTCATTGTCACAGCATATTGTGCATTCTAAAAAGTTCACATGATTTCAAAAAAGCAATTAGACAAATTCATGGAATGAAAATCCAAGAAGTGCTATTCAATACAGAAATAAATACGTCTGCACAAGAATGTCTGGCCTATAGAGAGCTGGTAACTGGGAGTGTATACCAGTGAGCTACTAAACATGTTTGTCCCACTCTTCCATTTTTTCCTAGGTATCCAGTTAATCACTGCCAGTGACAGGATCCTAGGCTGGACTGAGCTTTGGTGTGACTCATGCAGCTATTCTTCTGTTCTTGGAGGAGAATTCTGAATTTATTGTTATTAGACATAGCACATTTACTGTGTACGAGTGACATAAGATATACAAAATCATGTAAAACCAGGCACCATTACTGGAAACACCCTAATCATTAAATCAATATTCACCTCTGCAGTAGTTAAATTTGCCACTGTATTTTAAGGAAAAGAATTTTGCAAGTCTAGTGCAGCAAGCGTTGATTACTCTATTTTTAATGATACACAGCATATTAGTACAGTTATTACTACTTTGCTGCAGTCTAACTAAAAACATACTTCAGAAAAACTTCCAAATATTTATTTCCTTTCCTCTCTCCTCTTGTGTACTGAAAAGCTCTAATCCAATGTAAAAATTACAACCATTGCCTTAACACAGACAAAGATAGAGATGTTTCCTACTGCAATGAAGCTTCAGACTTCTTCCCTCCCAATCTCTGACAATAAGGGCTCCACAGCAGTCACAGCATTTTGCTTCATGGCTATCTTTACTGTCAGTAAACACTGAAAACTGTACACATCATCTATATAATCTTTTTCTTTTTTTCCAATGCCTCAAACAAAGATTAATGAATATAAATGCTTATGTAGATTTTTTTTTTTAGTGTATTGATCATTACTGTTGCATCTACCTAGCATACTGAATGGCTTACAGACTCAATGGACAGCTGAGTAGTTCCATAATTCTCGTGTGGAAGAAGACCTAAACCCTAATCTTACAGTTAAGCAAGCATGTATGGCTTTACTGATGCACACAGCTGTGATGTATTTGTGAAAATTATCTGCATTAGTGTTAGTCACTCTGGATTTAACTGTTTAGAAAATCAGTGCTTAAATCTACAATTACACAAAGCTAGCACTCAGTGTGTTACATTTCCCGTTCTGAGTAAATACTTGGGGAAAAAAAGAATTACATGCACTACAAAGTTAAAGACTTCTTGGAACACCGAAGAAAACTTACTCAAAGCAAACTAGTCTTTTAGCTAGTCTTTTAAAAACAGATCAATCCTTATGACTTCTGAAAATTGATACGTATTAGTTATGAGTCTTATGTGGTTTCTTCAATTGCTCTCCGTAAAATTCTCCAAGTTTGGGGTGTTTTTTTGGTTGTTGTTTTTTTGTTTTTTTTTTTTTTTTTTTTCCCCATAACTGAAGCTGTGTATTTTATGTTAAAATTAGAAACTCTTCCATTGCGGCTTTTTCAACTTAATTATACCTCACAATTGTTCCTGATTTTAGAGCTATCACAGATTTAACCTCAAATCTCTCTTTATTACTAGCTAACACTTTACTGTCTAACATAATAATGAAAATGCTAGATGAAGAAACAGCAGAGGCAACTCCAAAGTTTCCAGCTCAAAAGCATTAAAGTGGCTCTTTTCCTCTTAAAATAGGTTGCTAGATCTAGCAGTGTGCATAGGTTTTATTTGAAGATTAGGATTTCAGCATTGCAATGACTTTTGAGTGAGAGTCGGACATCTAATTACTCAGACACCCTTAGTTGCACCTAATCCTGGTATTACCGCCACTTATGTAAACCTGGAATAAATCCAGTAAAGTTAAAGTGGTTATATAGAATAAAGCCCGTGTAAGATAGGAACAATTCCTTCTTGGCCCTCCCCACCTGTGCTGTACTTTTTAAGATTGACTTCCCCTTTTCCCCACTGCGTGGCAGCCCACCATGCAATTAACAACTGTGCTGGTGCTTCTTGCTGGTATTTACCTTATACATCGTTACCATACACAGCTACTTCTGAGAGTCAAACAGTAAATTAAAGGAAGCAGGTGTGGCATCTGAGGTCTAAATTTCGATAATGTAAATGAGTGGCAGGTGGGAAGTTTACCAGCCACATAAATCGTATATGGTCCAGCTACATCCCTTATACCTGCCAGAGAAACAATCCCATTGACAGAACTTTCCCTCAAGTGACTGAAGCTGCTGGGGAGACACTGGGGGTGCTGGTGTCAGCGTGAGCCTTTATTTTGGATGACAAAGGAAAAGCATTATGTCACTGGGAAGAGTTGAGAATAGCTACAGAGGAACGTTCTTCTTCCATGGGGCCAGAAACGCCCTTTGTCACGTACCAGTTGCAAGCCCTCTCCTTCCGTTCCCTGCATTTATCCCCCAGTATTAGGGTTGTCTCGTGGCAAGAAGACGACAAGATTTGAACCATTGTGGCCTGGTGGACCTGATAAGTTTTCTGACTACCACCCAGTTACACAAAAGGCAAGTACACACGGTGGCTTGCTTTTATTTATTTGATGCTTTTTGTTCTTAATTACTTGTTTTAGGAAAGGGCGCGTTTCCCACACTTTCATTTCCATCAGTGATTGTGGCTTGTCTCCCAAGAAAGCAGGCACCACCACAGTGCCTCCCTACCTTCCATCTCACCAGAAGTGGCTGCCACCTCTCTGCTAAGTCTTTCCCATTTTCACCAGGCAGCTGCTAAGCGGGACCTGCAGATCATTCATCTGACACATCTAGCTGCAATGGGCAGGGAGCCGAGGCACTAGATTTGACCTTCTGATCTACTTTGCTTATGCACCTAAACCAGATATACCTGCTCCAGTTCTACAGTGCACTGAACACTGGAGACCCCAATTTTGCCTGAGGCTGCAGGAGCTGATATAATACAAATTATGAAAGCTCTTCTTTTACCTGACAGCAAGCTCTGTACCATTGCCTTGTCCCTTCTCAACCAGCACTTGGTGTGGTTTTGTACTGTAAAATCTCAACAGAATTATAACTCTTACAGAAATACATTGCTCCAGCAAGCCCAGCAGAGACAATTCACCTGAAGTCTCCTCCCTTTTTCCGGGTAGGAAGGGATGGCCGACAGGAAGTCCCCTACAAAAAACCTCTCCATCATGCTCTTCAAAATAGCCTGTATTTGATAACTTTCTGAATGTGATCCAAATAGCTGATATAATTAGCAAAACCAAATAAGCTTCCAGGCACTCAAGCCCTTCTTCAGGTCTCAAACAGAAATTATGGGAGATAATGAAATTTGTCTTCCTTCTGTGTCAGCCAGGTTTTTCTCTGCTCTTTTTTTTTTTCTTTTTTTTTTTTTCCCCCCCCTTCCTAATAGTACCTGTTCCTGTTGCTGCACTAAAAGCTAATACTTCTCCCTACAAACATTGTCTCAGAACCAAAACCTGTCCGAGGGTCTCTACTGAAGGCAGTGTGTGCACCTTAGATAAAGCAGGTAAGAAATGACCAGCTGGACAGCTGGAATGTATTTTAACACTACTGACACACAATTTCATTTTATTTATTGCATGATTAATCATATTGGGATGTCTGAAACAATGAAGAGACATATTTTCTTTCTACTAAATAATAAATAAATGAGTCACACTCTTAAGTGCAGTCTAACCCAAGTTAAAATCAGGTCATCCAAGGTGATACAACAAGAATCTCCCTTCCAAGCTATCTAACCTCTTTTGCAAATGCTTATAGCTAAGGAACGGTCAGTGATTGATGACCATTCTGTACAAAGCCATTCTTTCTAGCAGGGTTATTCATCCATTTTTTACAGACGGCACTAACAAAATTGGGGAAAATCTGTTGGTTTAACATTTTGTAGCCTGTGGGGGGGATTTACCTGTGATTCATTCATTTTAGGAAGTCGGGGGTGGACATCCTATTTTGAGAGAATCTTCTTGCTACTGTTTTTTCTAACGTGCATCTGAGTACTCCTCAGGAAAATCGGAGAAAGAAATATTTTTCTTACTGACACATACTTCTGTGAACAATCAACAAGCATTTTGTTCTGAGCCTTGGTGATGAATGGTCCCAAGGCACTCTTCATAGCATCAGGGGTTTCCTCTAAATGTCCTTGGGCAAATAGTACATCAAATGTCTTTTCACTAAGGGTGATGACATTCAGAGTTGTTTGGTTGCTAACGGCTGCCTGAAAACTAGCTGCTTTTCACTTGTGGTAGGCATACAGAGATTCTGAGAAACGTTGTCCTTTGGGATAGGAAAGCACTGCAGAAACATCAGATCAACTTTTTACAGAAAAACCAGCTGAAGGAACCTTGGATCACGGTCATATTGTATATAGTGAAATACGTGCCAGCTTCATATTCTCCTGCTAGCCCAATGTCAAACAAGTCAGGTCTGGTTTGAAACAAACACGGTGTCTGCTGAGATGCTCTGAAGAACTGCTCGGCAATAGGGATGTCTATCAGGGACCTCACACAAATGAGCTCTCCCTCCCCCAGCAAGTTGCCATTAATCCTCCTTCTTTCCTGTCACTGCAGGAGTTACTGCAGCAAAGCTACTCTGAGCCTCTGTTGGGAGTGTGTCTGAGGCAAAGAGGAAAAAAAAAAAAAAACAAACCAGGAATATTCCAGCCTACCAACACCAGGTAACTGACATTCAAGGGCAACTCCTCTAAGGACTTCCACAACTAGATTCCAGTCCTCTTCCTACCCCTCTGGTTTCTAAAACAACTTATTTCTCATAATCTCTCATACAATTTTATTTCTGGGGAAGCAGGACTCTACTATTACCTGCCTTGAACAAATGGGAATTGAGGAGATGAGCAACTTGCTCATAATCAAGCATCAGCCTTGAGATGGAGGAAGGAATGGAACTCATAGCTCGAGTTGCAAATTTTCATCCCAACCCCTAGACCATCATTCTTCTACCATTAGGGATTCAGGGTAGATGGTATGGGTACTTACTTCTTGAATAGAGTGAAACCATGTGGCAGCATACTCTCCTTTCCTCCTGCAGCCTTCCACAAGCTTATCAGTAATGACAGGGTTCAATATCAAGCCAGAAAGTTCTGAAAACAGGGGGCCCTGCCTGAACTTTGTGTCCTTCTCAGCATAACTCCATATATCCCAGCTATACTGACATAGAGAGCACAATACATTGCACCTTCAGCCGGCAGTGTTTTATTTTCCTGGCTTCTGTGCTGAGGAGGAGTGCATGACGGGAAAATCAGTTTGGCCCCAAGGAGCTAGTTAATTCTAACTTTCTGAAACCTCCTTATTTTCTTTCTATGCTTATTTAGGTAATCACACTACACTCTAGGGCATAGATTTGGAGTGTGCAATTCAAGCTGTGTTATGTCGTATTATGATGCAATATCATACAGGGTAAATGCTCGCTTCCTCTGGGGTGCTGCGTTTTGAGGCACGCTACTGCCAAGACATAAGTTTCCGAAACGCAACTAATGACAAAATCGTCAAATCAGGAAGTACTGATTCCAACTCATCTTAGAAAAGGTTAAAAAAAGAAAAAAGAGTGAGGGACAGGGCAGAAGTTATAAAGACTGTTGACAGTTTTAAATACAAACCTTTTTGACAGGCATTTCTTGAGCTTCCTTTACATTTTAATACAGTCGATGCTGAAGATAAAATACAGACTCTTTTCCCTGCCCAGCCTGCTATTTCTGCATAGTATCCAATTTCAATATCTCTAACAAAGGCATAATCAGACTCATGATTACAGATGTGGGACATCTACTCCCACCACATTTCAAGTTGAAGCTTTAAGACCCACTTTTCACAGATTACTGCAACTACTTTTATTCTGTGTATAGCTTTCTCCTTTGTTCAAAATCTCCAGTTGTTTATAAATGTTTAACTATAAGTTGATACAAAAAGGCTGGATATTAAGCTATATAAAAATGAAAGTCACAGATAAAAAAGAGCTGCAAAAATTCTAAGATAATAATAATTAAAAAAACCCAAACCCTGCGCTCCCAGTTGGCTATTTGCAATTAAACCACTTTAAAATAGGTCTCACTACAGAGAGATTCCTGTTGGGCCTTTTATAACCTTCCTCCCTAGGGATTAATCAGTGGACAGAATCACTGCTGAGATGGGTGGCATGTGTTCCACAATGCCCACGTAGCCAAGCATGCACTGGGTAATTGGCTTCTGTCACATTACTACATTTTAGCTCCAAAACCCCATGTTGTCCTAATGGGAATAAATGAATGACTTCTACTGAGAACAAAAACTGCTGCTCACCAAGAAAATTGCTCAAAATTGGACCAGCCTGAATCAACAAATATGGGGAGACACTGGGCTTTAGTTTCACTAATTTCTTTCTATGGTTTAATATAAGGCTGTCACCTATAGTACACTAAAAACATGGTACCTGCAGCTCTCACACAGGAAATTCTGGACTGGGTTGTATCTCATCCAGAGACCTGTCAATCTCCTGGCTTCTTACTGAAGACTCAGAGACTGAAAATACGGAGGGAAGGTAGGCAGTTAGTAGCAAAGGCGGGCAGCTGTAAGAATAGCCCTAGTACACTCACCAAGCCCTCTACCCTTACCCTTGCCAAAATATACCTGCTGACATGCTGCTTTGCTGATACTGCATCGATACATCACTTTGTGGAAATGAGCTCATTTCTTAACCTGCCACAGATCATATATTTGACAAAATAAAATGCAGCAGAAAAGTAGTTTTGGACCAGTCTGGTTCCTGCTGTGTGCTGTTCTGAAGGAGTGATTTTCAGATTATTATTCTTGCCTTAGCTATGCTGGCTCGATCATCTAGTTTACATCACATGATGCAGGGAAATGATATATCCAGATACCGATCAAAGGTTGAGGACACACAAATGTCTTCCGTGTTACTCTCCTGCTGTTGCTCGGGGACAGAGTAAAAAGATGTAGCCTGTTTCTGTCTATGGCATCTGGCTTGCTTGGCAATCTGACTCAAATGCCTTGAATTTGAAAAACTTTGGCTCTTGAAACAAGTGAATATTGGATTTTAATGAGACTGAAACACGCAGAATGAGGAAGTGCTAAACTGTATTCTTACTCCTTGGAGGAGCCCACGGGAGTAGCAACAGGAGCGTGTGGATGAGTGAAAAATGACAGCAACCTAACATCAAGCAATCCAGCACCAAATAAGTAGATTCCTATCAAACAAAACCTGTACAAGGTGCATCTCTCTCCTGGGTGCGATGTCAAAATGGCTGCTTTCTCCATCTAAAGACTGACTGACAGGAGAAGGCAAATTCTGTGTTTTGCCAGCTGTCTCGGCTACTGAGAAATAGAGGCTGCAGATACTTGGCCAAAGGATCGCTTTTATTTATGACATCAAAATTTCTAAACTTCATAATATCTATCACAAATCCAACTGGACTAGAATTGCTAAAATATCTCCTTATAACTATGTAAATGCAAATTATGTTGTAAAACATTTACCACCCAACAGTCTAGTACAGCCTCTTTTTGTAAAATGAATAGATATGAAAATATCTATATTCATTCTATATGCATATGAAATGAATAGATATGTGAATAGATATATGACTTGATTACTTTCTTTTCTCTTCCCATGTGAACAGCCAGGGCCAGCCATTTAAGAGAGATCAAATATTATGTTCTTTTTCTGGCAAATGACACAATCTCTCCAAAACACTCCAAGGTTTTGACCAATTCGCTTAATTGCTTTGCCTTATTTTTTCCATCTGTTCAATGGGAATAGTGAAATACTTACTGTAAGTCTCTCTTTAAAAATTCAGCATTATATTCAATTCCTGAGATATCTGTGCAACCTCTTTGAAATCAAAGGCTAGTTTCTACTATCCTTTCCATTAGTTTTTCTCATAAATATAGTAAGTCTAGATAAGGATGCTCATTTTAATTTGCTAGTTATTTACCATTCACACAGATGAATAGTATATTTTGATCACCAATGATTAATTATCTCAGAAGTTCAAAAGTAATCACAAACCTAAAATTAGAGAAAGCTAGTGATTCTAGTGGAGTACTCCAAAGTCTTTTAGGTGTCTTGCATTACTCATGTTTTGTATATGTAGTCCTTTTGGGGAAGTTTACAGAACTAAATGTGTTAGGTCACAAATCAGGCAACACAATCAATCTTTGGCAATCCTGGAGATACCAGACTGAACTGAAGGGAGTTAGTATCAGAATGATCAGAATTTGGTTCAGAATTTCTAGAGGATTTGGAAACTGAAGAATGCTAAATGAGCACTTAATGTTACTCATGGTAATAAGAAAGCTTGACAGCCCCAGCTTGGCATATCACTTAAGCATGTGCTTAAAGCTAGGCATGTTCTTTGGGTGTGTTGGTGATTATGGGTCCTGATCAGTTGTTCGGTGCTGTATACGCATGGAGGAAAAATATCCTTCCTGACCCCCCGTGGGCAATCATCTCAGCTCCTGAAGCATGAAATTAGAGTGGCCTTATCTTTGCTTGCATACTGTAACTACAAATGTTATTAGCGATCATAAATTTAACAAGCCCTATTTTAAAATCCATCCACAGCATTATTGCATGACTTTTGAAGATAGTCCTTTTCGAGAACTTACAACTTTTTTCCTTCCATCTTTTAATTTCATTTGAGTGAACTGGGGGAGGAAGGTCACCGTCAAACCTGCTGAAAGGCAAATATTAACAGTAGTGCTTAGCTCCATTTCAGCTACCTTCGAACAAACAGCCACTTCCTGATGTGTAGAAATAATAACATTAAAATAAATACCACTCTGTCCTTCCCTGGGGTCTATGCAAAGATTTCGAACCTTTACACCCTGGGCAAAGGAAACCTCAGCTCCCGAATTATAAAATGTTCTGATCTAACTGAAGTTGCCACCTGGCCAACTTTATATCACTTGAACCCATAGCCACGGTTTGCTTCTCTATTAGTTTCTTCTTTCAACGGGAAAGCCCACTGCAGCTCGGCAGAAATGATTAATCACCAGTACAGAGAAATCACCAACACAGGCAAGATAATTGGCTGTATTTGGAAGACAGCAGGAAGAACAAAAGGCCTATCAATGCCTAATATATATCAGCATAACCTTTTTGTTCAGAGCGGGATTCATTGCAAGTATTACTACTATCTGGAAGGAGAGAAAAGGTAAATGGCAGTGCTGCCTCCCACACATGGAATACCCATCTCTCATGCACAATGAACAACATGTGTTTTTCAGTCCAGATGACTTTGTACTTTAGCTTGAGGAAAAACAACAAAGACACAGTGAAAAGAAACCCTCCATGACCTGGGGTGGGGCAGAGTATGTTTCTCACTTGACCTTACTCGAAACCCTTCCCCCGGCAGATGAGTTCCCACTGCGACTTAAACCACGAACAGCAGATAAACAGATGTTAATAGTGTCTTTGCCGAAACACTGTGCCAGAACTCCTGCTGAAAATGCTACTGGGCTTTATCCTCCCTCCTGTAGGCAGCTGTGCTAAAGGAGGCATTCTGAAAGGATTACAATTTTGCTGCAGGCTCACGAAATAGAAAAAGCAGAGTTATGCGGGAGAAAGCCCTTTACTGAACATCTCTTCAAATAAGCTTACTTAACAGTCAGATGGGAAAAGACTGGTCTCTCTTTTCCTTCTTGCTTCCAAGCCTCTTCCAGGGCGAATACCCTGAGATTTACATTGCACTTGAACCTTCTGCATGGAGGCCACTGTTCACCCTCCCGGTAAGCCCTTCCTTCCATTCTGTTCCTGATCTCCCTGTCTTTGATAACACTGATTTAAGTAAAACCATTCTATCAGAAACCTACCGAAGCAGCTGACAGAGACTATATCGCACTTCACTTCAAGTATTTGCAACAGCAAAAATAATCCTTGGTGCAAAGTACCTGCAATCGACAGAAATAAAACTAAAAAAAAGAAGAAATGAAAAGGTTCCTCACATGATATCCTCACAGAAACCTCTTGGAGTAGATGCCACATTGGCCAAGGAATGAAGAAGGGACTTACAGACCCAAACACAGGATGCTTAAACTAATGAGGCCTCTAACACATACATTTTGTCTGCAGAATAGGCACAGAGGAACTTACATCAACACGTCACCATTACTCAGCCAAAATTTACATTTGTACCTTTGTTTTGACAAACTGCTCCAGAGCATCAAGGGGAGTTCAATAGCATCTGTACTCAGGAGGTGGAACTATTCTTTGTTTCAAGATTTGGGTTCTGGCACCTGAGTTCTTAGGTCAAAGAAAAGCACCACAAGTTGGCTTTTTTTAGCTGTATGCATCTGCATGTATCTGTGAATACAGTGAGGACTTGAAAGTTGTTTTCAGGAAAGCTAGATGCAAACACTTTCTTATCCAGCTCAGAGTACAGTGAAGCAAAAGGACCTTCTGGGTTTTCTGTGGTCCAAATGGCAGGCTTTGGTGTAAAAATAAGAAGAAAAAAGTATTGGTGGCAGAAAGCACAGATGAAAATAAAGAAAAAGGGCAACCTGAAATCTTTTCTAATTTCTATGGGGTTCTAAGTCCTGTGGATTGGAGAAGGTGAAGAGAGTTGAAGAAAATGAGGATGTGCATAAAAATAACATAAAAATTAACTGTTATAGCAAAGAAAGCAGATAAAGTAGAAAAGCAGATACAGAACCTCACTGCAGTACTGCTGGACCAACTTCCAGGACAAGCAACTTGGAGCAGCCATGAATACATCTAGATTTTTTATAAGTTGGTCTGGGAGTAGAATATGTTCTCCTTTTCAAAAAATAATAGTACATATTTTTTTTTCCTTTGGAGAGAGAATGACTTTCTAATGTGGAGGAAATGCAGGTGCAACAATGGTTCCTAAATGTGTAAAATGAGGTCTCCAGTTGGTAAATGGGTAACAGTTTCTCTTCTCTTATTTTTCCCCTTTGCTGGAGCTTCTGAACATTATTGAAAAATAAATGCATTTCAAGTGTATGGATGCACTTATGTGCGAACTGCTATTGCATCTCTTTTTTTTTTTTCTTTTGCCCTTCCTTGTTCCTAATATTACCAAATGATTTTGAGCTGCAAGGCTTTTACATTAATGGAAGCTCCCATTCAGCTGAATTCAAAATCCTCTTTACTATGAATACTGAGTGTATTGGGTTTGTGTGGCAAGGTTTTGGTAGTGAAGGGGCTACAGGGGTGGCTTCTGTAAGAAGCTGCTGGAAGCTTTGCCTATGTCCGATAGAACCAATGCCAGCTGGGTCCAAGATGGACCCGACCCTGGCCAAGGCTGAGCCCACCAGCGACAGTGGTAGCACCTCTGGGATAACAGATTTAAGAAGGGGAAGAAAAAACCCGCACAACAGAAACTGCAGCCAGAGAGAGGAGTGAGAACATGTAAGAGAAACAGCCCTGCAGACCCCCAGGTCAGTGCAGAAGGAGGGGGAGGAGATGCTCCAGGCGCCGGAGCAGAGATTCCCCTGCAGCCCGTGGGGAAGACCCTGGTGAGGCAGGCTGTCCCCCTGCAGCCCAGGGAGGTCCACGGGGGAGCAGATCTCCACCTGCAGCCCGAGGAGAACCCCATGCTGGAGCAGGGGGATGCCCGAAGGAGGCTGTGACCCTGTGGGAAGCCCGCGCTTGGAGCAGGCTCCTGGCAGGACCTGTAGCCCCGTGAAGAGAGGAGCCCACTCTGGAGCAAGTTTTCTGGCAGGACTTGTGACCCCACGGGGGACCCACGCTGGAGCAGTCTGTGCCTGAAGGACTGCACACCGTGGGAAGGACTCACATTGGAGAAGTTTGTGAAGAACTGTCTCCTATGGGAGGGACCCCATGCTGGAGCAGGGGCAGAGTGCTGCCCCTGAAGAGGACGAAGTGGCAGAGACAACGTGTGATGAACTGACTGCAACTCCCATTCCCTGTCCCCCTGTGCCGCTGGGGGGAGCAGCTAGAAAAGATCGGGAGTGAAGTTGAGCCCGGGAAGAAGGGAGGGATGGGGGAAAGGTGGTTTAAGATTTGGTTTGATTTGTCATTATCCTACTTTGGTGTGATTGGTAATAAACTAAATTAATTTCTCCAAGTCGAGTCTGTTTTGCCCACAACAGTAATTGGCAAGTGATCTCTCTGTCCTTATCTCGGCCCATGAGCCTTTCGTCGTATTTGTTCTCCATCCGTCCAGCTTAGGAGGGGGAGTGATAGAGTGGCTTTGGTGGGTACCTGGTGTCCAGCCAGGGTCAACCCACCACACTGAGGGACAACACAAGTGACATTAAACCTACCTGGATGGTTTCTTTTATTCAGGCATCAGTTACATTAATATGTGTAAGAAATTACTTCACGTGTTTAAGCACAGTAAGAAAGAGGGCTGGGGTCAAGAAGAAAGAGAGATCTGCCAACTGGAAAGAAAAAATGGGAGGATGCCCACTGCTTTGTGAGAAGCATGATGTCCAAAACCAGACATCAGGTCGGCGAACCTAAAAACTGTACATCCTTTGTAGTGGTTTCTAAGCTTCACAAAACACGTCCCTGCAAGCTTTCGCTCCATATTAAGAGCTTTTTTAATGCTTTAGTAGGTTTGCATCACACTCTGAGACGACCTGTGTTGTTATGATATTATTATCATTACTATTTTTAATACTAATAATGTGATTTGTCATCCCAATTCAGCACAGAGGCCCCAGGAGGAGAAGTCTCCTCCTCAAAGCCAACCCTATCAACTGCACCTCGAGACACGGAGAAAGTATCAAAAGCATGCTGTACCCTTGGCTGGTTTGCCCCACTGGAGTTCATTTAATTGGATATTAGGACTGACAACGTTAGCGCGCAGCCTGACAGGCGATGATGGGAGTCTGTCTGTGGCTGGCAAACTGGTCTCATCAGATCAGGAAGGCTGCTGGCCTGATCTCTGGCAGAAGTTCAAAGCGTGAATTAGATCTTGAGGCAACACTTCCGTCCTTGTATGATAAAGTTAGGAAGTGAATGTGACTTTAATTTGGAGATGAGGTATCCAGGCTATGAAGCTGACATCTGGGGTTTGGTCAAATATTTATACCCAGTTTCACACAGGAATGGATAGACTATCACCTTCAAAAACTGAATAAGCTGAGAAGTCCATTTTTTCCTTTTAAAGTTTAAGACAACTGTATATCATTCAACAGTACAAAAATAAAACTCTGACAAAACAAAAATGGCAAAAAAAGAGTGGAGAAGAGAATTACACCCATAGTATGCGCAATTCCAACTCAACAAAAATACCATCGTATGAGCAAACACTTTCAAGTAGGATATGAAAAAGATAACTTGGAGCTTATGACACAATTAATCCTGATGCTACATCTACATGCAGGGAAAATGGAGAGGAGATGTTAGGGTAGTTTGCAAACCAAATCAAAACCACAGGAACAAATAACATCCCTGTAACCTGAACAAAAAAAATAATCACATTTATTTTAGGCTTAGGTGCATGAGATCAGAAGAGAATGTTGCACAGGGCTAGATTATAATTAGCATTTACACACCAGCACACTTTGGTGATGCTGCTGCCTCACAGGTGACCCAAAAGAGGCTGATGCAGCTTCCAAGGGGTAACGAATAGGAATATTCTCTCTTTTTTTCTCCCATGGCTACAGAAAGGCCTCAGTAGGACAGGACTGCACTGGATGTAGCTTGTACCCTGACCCTAAATATCCAACAAAGTGGAGCTTCAACATGAGAGGAGGTATCACTCCATGAAGTGAAGGCAAAGTGGCCTTTCTCTCCCTCTGTCCTATATAATTTGCAGAAGACATCATTCCCCGAGGAAGAGTGTCTACCTGACCCTAGAGCTCCCACCAATAACATACACTGGTCTGTTGCTGTTGCATGGAGTCCTTCTGAGGCTGCCTTGACCAGTCTACAAGCCTACTTTCACAAAGAAGCTGCACCATTTGGCTTTCCACGTGCTTGGCCTTCTCCCTCCTGCTGCAGAAGCTGAGCGTCTTTCAAAGCTGGGCCCAGGAAGACACAGCACGTGGGAGGGAAGGAGGAGGGCATCCACCTCTGAGCATTCCCATGACTACACCGCCAGTTGCTTCCTTTCAAAGGCTTTCTTTTTGAGCAAGGAAGACAACAAGTTCCCCCGCATATGCTTGCAGGGCCACCTTGTTTCAGCTTTTATTTCATTTGTTTGTTTCTTCAAAAAAATCGACAATATTATGGGAATGAACATCCAGAGAACAGGAGAAAGTTAAACAGCATCCTGCTCCGAAACACTCTGGTTAAGGCAGAGAGCATCTATGCCACTGTATTTTAATCAGGCATTTAGAAGAGAAATAGCTTTGACAAGATGGTAATTTAGTCTTTTTGACTCCATCACATCAAAGCAAATCTATCTGGAAGTTCTCAGAGGAAACAAGGTTCTGCTGAAAAATGCCAAATTCTTGACCCTGACCTATTTTGTTTGCAACAACAGGAGTGATACAAACTTCTGCCAGAGCAAAGCAGTGTTTCTAGGATCCCAGATAGATTCATCCCTGCTTCTGAGTCACTGGGAACCCTGCCTGGCAATTTCTGTCATCAGCTGGAGAATAAGGGCATTCTCAGTTTGCTTTTTTTTTTTTTTTAATTGGCCTTTGACTGGCAAGAACTGTCTGAAAAAAAGAAGATGACGAAAAAAACCCTCACCCCGCAAAGCAACCAAACAAGCCCCTCACAAATATATGGTGAAAGCAAAACCTTCTTTTGTGTGGTGACCTTGATTCTTTCTCTCTCAGTAAAGAAAATATGACTACACTGTCAATACTGGATGTTACTGATCTGAGATCACTTGGGCTTTATCTACACTGGGGATTTACACACACATTTTCCCACTGAGCAGGAAGCAACAGAGGTAACAACTGTGGTTGCAGTGAGTAAGCTCTGGAGGCAAGACCTATATTTTACTTGTCTTTTCAAATGACTTATCTGCTTCTCAGCTGTTAGAATATTTTTCTCAGGAAAGCGAATGGAGGACAAATCACTGATATTGCTACCTCCACTAAATCCAGGCCAGTCTCTCACTTGGGATAAATTGGTGGAAACACACTGAAAGCAATGAATTAATGTTTATTCACAACCAACCTGAGGATCTGTATTTTCATACGTGAATACAAACCCATAGAGAGAGTAGGATGTGGCAACAACTGACACTAGATTGATTTTCTCATTTTCTGAGTTTGGCAGTGTGTTACACATCCCAGGAGCAGATTTGCCACTGGCTTAATACTTCCCTACATATATAATATTTCAGAGGATGCTGCTGAGGTCTCTGCCTTTACTAATTTAAATATTTGTCCATTTCAGAAATCTCAGCTCAGTTTCTCCGGCTTCATTTCCTTACCACTCTATGGCACATGGTGGCTTACTGCAAATGAAAAAAACCAACCCTGCAAACTGGCAGATGCAGAAAAGAGCTACGTTAAATTATTTTTCTTCAAATTGAGATAATCCAGCCACTCATATTTATTGGCTCAAAGTTTTACAGCCCTTCTGATGGCATCTCTCCTCCCTAGAAACCAATAGCTGCCACTGTTTATCTGCAGAGTGCACCTACGTGGATGTAGGTGCGTTTCTTCTCTGATAATACTTGTGCTATTCTGATAATTTCTGAGCAGTCCTGGCTCCTAGACACCACACTGTTACAATGCACTGCACAAGTACTAATGAAATTAGAGGACACATCCTATGCCATCTGAAAGCTTCCTCACATGAGTTGCCCAAAGGGAAATCTTTTCTTTTCTACCTGCAAATGACATGAATGAGAAAAGAAACAAAGCTGGCCACAGCTACTTGGTGCCTGATTAACAAAGCACACACTGCTCCAGCGTGCTTGAAGTATAATAATTCAATTTAAAGGTATACATTAGAAGCACATGCTACAGCTGACTCTGTGCACTTTTAATTGGCTTAACTACCAGGTTTACAGCGAGGAGGTGGAACTCTTGCTGAGATGTTCACTCAGTACAGAATGACACACCACCACAGACTGTCACTTATCCAGAATAAATCAGAGTTGTGTATTGCCCTTCTTTCTCAGTTTTGTTTTCTAATCCAAAACATTCCCCTTGCACTTATATCCATCCCTCCAAGTACTAATGGAAGCAAACTTATACCAGGGGATTTCACAATGTGAACCAAAAGCTTATAAACAAATAAAAAGCGCACAAAACATTGCTCATTTCTGACATTTACTAACACTTCTGTTCCAAAACAGCACTATTGCTGCACTTTTTAGGAAAAATTTTATCAAGTTTTAAACCTATCATAATTCAGTCACCAATAACAATATCACAGCTTTGCTTGTTATATCTCATTAATCTGGTGTTACTCACCCTCCTTCTCATAAAGTGTGCAAGAGTGTTATTATAACCTCACTCTTCTTTTAATTGCTGTTAAAAATCATGGTGATCAGAGTGCTCTCATCATTTTTGGCAGCAGTTTCCAAGCTTTCCACCTGGTTTCACTTCAGGATTCATAATTTCCCTCTGGCTAGCAACCCCCACTGTTGCAGCTGCATTTCTACCAGGGTCACACGGGCAGTTGGGGTAAAGCCATCTTACACAAGGAAGTAGCGTTGACTTACAAGTCAGAACTTCCAAGTGCTGACTTGACCAGATCATTAAATCCTCTTTTTTTTCCTCACATTTCTTGTCTATTCAGGAAATTCAAAATAGCAGAATAAGACGGGGGCTCCGCATTTTAAGCGCTTTGCAAGATGCCTTTATTTTTTCTCATAGCAAGAGGCCTCCAGCTGTGGGATGCAATGGAAGTTCCACCAGCTAAGACTTTCAGGATCAACTGGAAACAAAAGTGGAAAAGTGTAGCATCGTGCATTATCTCCTCAGGATTGCAGACTAGGTGATCTAATAGGTCTTATCCCTCTTCCTAAATCTAGGAACACCAAGTAAATCTCAGTTTCAGGCTTTCTGTGCATCAAGTTCAATATACTTGACGGCTAAGGAAAAAATAACACTCAAAAAGCCTCAACCTATTTCTACATTGAACTTAAACTAATAGCACAGCTCATTTAATCTTTAAATTTTACATCTGGAAGCAACACATACAGAGTTTTATGGCTGAACAGAAGTTTCTTAAGTTCTACCATCCTGGACTCTGTGAATGTCTGAATATTTCCTCTGAACTTACAGTGTGTCCTTATGATGTGACCTCTGAACTCCGTGGTGTGTAGAGAATCTGAATTGCAATTAATAAGAGCATTATAAATGGCAATGTAAATTACTTTGAAATGTTCCAGAGGTTTTTGCAAAAGTAAATTAGAGTTTTTGCTTTTCTCTGAATATCTAGATATAATGGCTTACATGGAAATATGTACCTGGCTTTGGATTATAAGTCAAAGAATCCTGAAATTTACAATTATGCTCCTGCAAACAAGGTTTCCTGGTGGATGTAGCAAAGAGATGCTGTCTGAGACATGGATGCAAGCCAGTTCCCCAGATCTAAATATCGAAGGTTAAGGGAACTCTGTAACCTCAGTATAAATACGTATATGAATATATGTAACGGACATTACAGTGGAGCCCATCCAAATAACAGAACAAACACTTCTTTGAATCATAAGGATCAAATCCAAACTTTCCAAGACATCCTGTAAGTCAGCAGTTATTTCAAAGGAAGTTGAAGGTGTTCAATAGCTCTGAAAAATCACAGCCCAAATTGTACAAAGCACATAGCAATACAGGTGCTGGTATTATTACTCTCTGCCTCGGGAGTTTTGAGAGAGACAAGCCCCAGCGTAGACTGTTTCAGATTCCAGCCAATATTTCAGGTTCCAGCCAGTGCAATCACATTAGTTATGTAAGCCACTTTCCCAAAATGCATTACTAGTTAATAATTTTTTACTTAAAGATAGACATCTTCTGCTGTTTTAAAGTGTTATTAGTGGAATTGAGGGGGCTTCAAGGAGGAGAAGTAGCTTCCAGTATTTTACACACAAAAAATATAAAATAAAATGGAGAAACATTAAAGTTTAATGCTGAACTTTCAACATCATATTTTTCATGATTTAACCCCAGCCTTCTCAATTCGTTTGTTGCTATCAGTTAAAAACTAACCTGAACACTTCTTCCAATCAAAGAATGTGCCTTCAGAGCTCTAATTTTCTGGCAATACCTGAAGGTTGCTACCGTTGTCATAACTTACATCATCTGAATGACTACAATTATTTGTAATGCCATTTCCTTAACAGTCCTCTGTGAGATGACAGTAACAATTCCTAAACCTTTACTGTCATTAGAGGGAATGATTGTCAAGGACACAGAACTGCTCAAAGTTAGAAAAAGAAAGAAGCAGAGGGAATGGCCCCCAGCAAGAAGTTCCCCCAAATAAGCAAGAAAACAGAAAATTCAGGCTACTTATTGGAATGATCTTTTTGCTTCTCTGAGTCTTTGGATGAGCCAAGCTCTTGCTAATGACCAAAGGAAAAATAAGGGAATAGTAGCCTTGCAACTCAGGTGTGCCAGCAAAGTGCCCATATTCAAGGAAAATAAATACCCACCTACCCATTGACCAAAAGAGGTGGCAGAAGGTAACCAGGCCCAGGGGATTATTTTTTTTTCCCTTATCTTTTCTACTAGATACATCATTATAAACTACCTGACTATCTGAATTTTAACTTTTCATGCCCAGGGATCAGACTACACCCTGTGAGGCTCTGTGTTACGAAGCAATACAAAGGGTAGTAGATTCTACGCAAAGCAATATCTTTTACACATATGTTCACAGATCTATCTGCAGTCACATATCCTAGTTCAATTTCAGACATCTAGGCTTCTTACCCGAAGGTCTGATTATATTACCATTTTGCTTCATCATATCCTTTCACCAGAGTCCCTCATGTTAGCTCATTCTCCCCCCCATCACTCTGTCTGGAGTTAGCTAATTTAATTATTACTTTCATTCGTTGTCACCTACTATCCAGAGCGCATAGTCCCTACTGACCTCACTTGCTAAGCATCCCAGGCTGTGAGCACTTCAGCTCCTGAGAAGGTCTCCTCACTTGCATGAAAATACTTAAAAGAACGCTATTTTCTCCTCAACCAGCTAGGCACATATTTGCAGTTCTTTGCATAAGCGGTTATGGGAAAAAAATGAAAGGATGATGGCCAAATTGCCTTTGCTTGTGGATTTGACAGTTGTCCATCTCCCCAGCGTTGTGCCTGTAGCTGTGCATGCCACACCATGTGTTTAATTTAGTGCACCCTTCCTTGCAGTTCTACTACAGTCTGCATGTAGGTTCCCAGTCATGCCAATACTTTCCATGCACCAGCATTTAGTGACACGTTGAAATCAACTGAACTTTCCAGAAATGCAGGAGCCTGAGCTGTCATATATGAACACAGGATTAGGGTTTAAATGGAAATAATTTTGCAACCTTAATTACATGGCACGTTTGGCACAACCATTAATAATGAATGCTTGGTTACCCGTAGAAATTATTGTTCAAGCGAGCGGTTTCTGCTACCTCCAAATAAGCTTTTAAAAATCAAATCCATCTTACCTGGTATTTTTTAACTCAGAAATTAACAGACCAAGCCATCAAATGTTTGTATGATGAGGATTTTATCCTTTGCGATGAACAATAATCCAAACAGTTCAATGTATCGTAATTCTATGGAAGTCAGAACTAAAGCACTGTTAAATCAGATTAAAAGTTGACTTGAAAAGTACCTTCCTACTCCTATGCAATATGAATGCCATAACTTAAAGCTATAGTTTTTGTTCTTGCTCATTTAAAATCAGAAAACATATCTAGATATTTCTAACAAGCATGGTATGCTAAATAGAATACAAAATATGCTAAGTAGTACAGCATGATACAAAATGTTTTACTGAATGCATGGCCTCTCAGTGCATGGATTTTGACCAGCTTTTTTACATACAGACACAACCCATCTTTTCTGCATGATGTGATCGAAGTAGTCATACTGAGGTGAAAAAGTAGAAATAAACTAATATTGCTATGTAACTTGAAAGATACATTTCATTATGCAGATGCCTATTTCCTTACCGGCTTTAAAGTTACAGGAAGGTTATCAGAGATCTTTAAACACATAAGTCCTTCATTCAGCTTTTTATATTTCTGGCTTATTTCCTGACTCAGGAATAGGCTACAGTAATTCAGGTACAAATGAAACTGCCAACAGGCTGCTGCACTCCTTATACTCAGCAAATGCATACTCTGACTCCAGCTTTTTACTGTTTTGATATTGGTTGCATAACATTAATAAGGCATTTCAGATGTAATAGTCTTTAGGGATTATTACTGAACTTCCCAGGTGGTTATAGCTACTCAGCCTCTGGCTCTGTGACTCCACACAGACTAAGCAGTATTCTGTGGCGTTCTTAGTAGGTATTCATTTACATGGATCACACCACGTGTCATTGGGTAAGGAAGACAGCCCCCAAAAGCAGGCTTCCTCCTTGTCTCCTATCCTAACAAAGAGGTTGGGTGCATATGTTTTGCCTTACATCCCCATGAAATCTCGTTATCCAGCCCCCTCCCATCCCACTGGGCCATCACAGGAGGGAAATAATTCATAAACTGCTGAAATCAACCTCAAAGGAACTTTTTTTTCCCCTTGTGCTTAAAGGTAGTCTTGGAGTGGAAGGGGGAAGGTGACTGACTACTCTTTCTCTTAGAGTTCTGTGAGTGCAGGTGTTTCAAAAATGAAAGCAGATGAATTTATTGCATCGATAGGGTCTAAGTGTCTAACGTTTTAAACAGATGGAAAGTTTGCTCAAGGAATTCCATGCAAAGCGTCTTCACTTTGTTTTGAACAGTGAGAACTGCATCATTCCAAATCGTACAATGCTAAATCAGAATTGATGAATGGCAAAGTCCTCCTCTGAGAGGAAAGGTACTCAGAAATCTTGTTCCAATACACCTCTGTTCAAACCTACTTTGAGGTGAAAGGCAGCTTAAATGTAGTCTGATCCATGCTCAAAACATGAAGTTATTGCCTTTTTCACCATCTTTTGCATGGTTTATAAAGGCTCATTTACATGACTCCTCTTGAATGAAATGTTTTTAAAAAGTCTCTTGTGTTTAAGTATCAATAATTGTTTACTAGAAGCGTTCTTCAATTGGTTCCTCGATTTCAGTGCATTTCTAGTCACTTTGCACACATCTGTGAAAAGTAAATGCATGTTGCCAAAAACTCAGTTAACCATTTTAGCCAGGTCACCTGGAAGTCAGGCAGCAACAGAATAATCTTAAGGGACCATTTGTGTATCACTGAGAATGGCCCATGCTTTTATAAAACGATTACAAGCTCTGATTCATGACAACTGCAAACAAGCTGGGTTAATTTTCTCCCTTTCTCAGCTTGATTCTGCCCATGAGAAAGAATCTCTGTCTTGCATTCTCTTATCTTCAGCTAAAGAAGATGAGATATTTCTCAGGCAGAACAAATAAGGATTAGATCTCACTGCAAGATGACATGCTGCTGTGTAGCCAGGTTGAGCTCATGCCCCTTCAAAACTTCCTCATGAAAATTGCCTGTTTACTTCGGAGACTCTTTCCTATCTTTGTGCTTTATTTTGACTACAGTCTTCTGGGATTTTTTTGTTGGTGGCGTTAAGAAAGTGGGATAATATAAGTAACCATATCATGGGCATGTGTCCCTTTCTCTCACCCAAAATTGTTGCTGTAAGTTTCCAAGACTCCAGATATAACCCAAACTAACCTGGTTGTGGCAAAACAGTTTGTATTTTCCGTCTTCCTTAACAGTTTCACAGTGGGTTTTCACACAGACGTGTCAACAGGCCAATATATACAGGTAGATACCACAGATACTATAAATTAGATAAACTCTAACCACTGCTGTCAGCCTGGATATGCTACATAAAATAAAATGGAGAAACACATAAAATAAAATGGAGAAAGGGCATCCTGATGCTGATAGGAATTCTTTTGAAAGACATAAGTTCAGCATCAGTACTGTCTGCCTTTAATGTGGTTTGCAGGTAGCTCAGTCAGAAAAATTTGGAAGTTCTGAGTACTTCCTTTTCAGAAAAAAGCTGAAAATTATATGGGGAAAAGCTTTCTGGTAAAGTATTTGAAAGCGCATGACTGAAAGTGCAGAAATTGATCAATAATGATAATAACATTATAAAATTAACTCACTTTGTTTGGAAGAGGAAAATTGGCTTGGAAGGAAACTGTTGCCGTAGTTCTGTTGTGTAAAACCAGATTAAAACAATCCAATGGAACTCACACACTTGTAATTGGCAGAAGAAAAAGTGGGGAAAAAGTTGAAGCAAAATTTTTTCAGCTTTTCCCCCCAAATAGACAGAATTTCCGATCTGAGGTTTCTCATCGTACTTTAGGGCTATATATACGGTTCCATCCTATTTAACTTTACACAAACAGCCATCATTCTCCTAAGCAACACGGAGGAATGCATGTCATCAGAGATAACTTCCCAGAAAACCAGACAAATCACATTACACCTGCTTCAGAATACTAATTTCTTAATGCTTATGCCTGTGTTTTGAGAAACACAATAGCCTGGATTTCATACCAAAACTTTAGGGGCCCACTTGTGCTGGGTTCTTCCTCTAATAGTTGGAGATGGACACTCACCTTCAGAGAATGACTTAGCTCACTGAGCTAAGAATTACACCTGGAAGAAATGCCCTCCAGTTAGATTAACAGTTTAGACAAATTGAATGATACCGTGTCAAAATGCCACTCTGCTCTGATCCTCAATGTAGATACACAACATGTAGGGCTTTTCTGTGAGTGTGTGCACACATGCTATGAAACATCTTTCTGAAGGTCTTTCCTAGGGACTCCAAAATACATCAGCCCAAGTGGAGAAAGGTATGAGAGGCGAAATCAATATGCACACTACAGATCTTCCCAGTCTTGAGACAGATGCTGAAGTTCTGAAATACCACTGGGAGAAGAGTTTGTTCAACTTCCTCCATGCAACTGAAATGACCTCATCAGCAAATGGCTCTGAGACAGGACAAGAATAGTCTGCACTCAAGACCAAGGCACAGGGTTGGGGCTCTACAATCACTCCGATCAATCAGCCCCAAGTTACATGACAAAGCCAGCATGCTGAGGGAAAACTTCAAAGCAACCTAGACCTTAGCAATACACTTGGGCTGTTATAAATTTTACATTTGCCCCCATTCCTTCTTCTCAGACAAACCTCCAGATTTTTTTACTCCAGATTCACACATCATAACAATCAGCAGTAGAAATGTCGATTATCACATTTTAAACAAACTTATCCTTAAGAAAAGTAGATTTTTTTTTTTAAAGTTAAATAACTTTGGGGAATCTTTTGGCACTATTGGTTCAGATTCTTTTGTTAAAGAATACAGATTCAGTAAAGAAAAAAAAGAGCAGGTATCGCAGCAACAAAGCTGGGGAGGGGGTTGCAATTGGAAGGACTACAGAAACTCAATTTCATTTGTTTCTATGATATAAAAATGCATTGGGCAATGGGAACAATCAGAATTTGGCACGACAGGATTCCTCTCCAAAAACTGTTAGACAGAAGCACACAAAAATCAATGAATTTTCAGTGACCCATCCACGTGTTAGATAAGCACACAAGAAAACATAAGCCTCATATTCTAATTTGACGAGAGCATATCTGACTGGGGAGATTATACCAAGGGAATGAACGAATAACAGACATCATCCTCCCCATCCTAAAGCTGTACTTGTCCTATATAACTTGCCTTACAGTGAGCTTAAATCAAATCTACAAACGTTCAGGACATACAAAAGAATAAATCAAACTGGAACCCAGAAAACAATAGCACTGCAGTAATACTACCCAGCTTTCTTCATTTTCTCTAGCTTTAGCTTCTATCAGAGCCTCCTTAGGTGCTCTGCTGTGCTCATTTCTGTTAAGAACTCGTTTTGGAGTTGGGATTCCAGAAAATGAGAAAGATTATTCTTGCATAGGTCTCACGGCACGGCTGGGTGAAAGCTCTGAACAGGATCGCCTCTGTCCATGAAGGACCCAATTCCAATCAGGCAGAGCTCCAAGGCAGCAGGAGACCTAACAGAATCAGGGCGCACCATAGTTGTGCGAGAGGGTTTTGTTCCTGGACAGGTGAAGCTGCGATGATGCCCAGATTGCTCTAGGACAGCGGCCAGAGACTGTGCCAATGGGAACACCTGCGGGGTGATACAAGAATATTGAAATGGCAGTGGGACGGGAAATAAAAAGATGTGGATGCAGCTGGGGCTCTCTTTTAAGCTCAGGAGACCCTTTTCACGTGTAGGTTCTTGGAGGCAATTCACAGCCAGTAGTAAGCAGGTGGCAATGAAGAGGTGAGGGTGCTGGGAAGAAGCGGTCAGATCCCAAAGCTGGCAGGAGCAGCTGCTGGAGCTGCAGTGACATTGTAAGACTCTCTCATCACTTTGCCCCAGCTCACCTGCCATCATGATCACCTGTTTGCTGCAACTCCCCTATCAGGCCACCTCTTTTGCCCTGGCCAGAGCCTTGTTCTCCTCTTTCTCCTTCTGCTTTATCAATCTCCAGCTACTTCCTTACTTTTTTCATACAAACGATGCCCTTTTGGTGAAGATCTACTCCCTAGATCATTCCTCTCCTTCCCTTCTCTCCCTATGAAGCTTCTGCAGTCCACTCTGCAAGTCAAGCACTGTCCTCTTCCCTAAGTTGCTTCTGTTTAACCTTTGGCTGCTCTGAGGCAAAGCACTTTCTCCAGGTTTCTGCAGTACCAGCCATCTGAGGCGAGCAATGTGAGTTGAATGCGGGGGAAAAAAGCTACTTAGTTTTGTGGAAAACACGCTTCTGGCTATTTGATGCAACAAGCAAAACCTTATTTTCTTCTTCACGTACATGCAGTCATTCACCAGCCCGGGCACTAAAAAACACATTTACAGCAATTTCACACACTATTTTTTAATCGTTGTAAATAGTTCTCTTAAAACACCAATTGATGCAACCAAGTAGGATGGCCTAATAATAAAAGAGAGGGAGAAAGAACAAGAGTGAAAAGTCACATACACAGGTGTATAAACACACACTTGTACGATGTGAAATCATTCTAAATATAAATTTATGATGGTTTTAAGAGAGGCATTGACATGGGATGGAGAAAAGGGGAGTGTAGAACACTGTCCTGCTTTCAGCTGGGATAGAGTTAATTTTCTTCCCAGTAGCTGGTACAGTGCTATGTTTTGGGTTCAGTATGAGAAGAATGTCAGTAACACACTGATGTTTTCAATTGTTGCTAAGTGGTGTCTGTACTAAGTCAAGGATTTTTCAGCTTCTCGTGCCCAGCCAGCAAGAAGGCTGAAGGGGCACAAGAATTTGGGAGGCGACACAGCCAGGGCAGCTGACCCAAACTGGCCAAAGGGGTATTCCAGACCATGTGGCACCATACCTGCTGTATAAACTATACAGGGGGCAGTTGGCCTGGGGAGATCGCTGCTCGGGAACTAGCTGGGCTTTGGTCAGCGAGTGGTGAGCAATTGCACTGTGCATCACTTGTTTTGTATACTCCAATCCTTTTATTAGCATTGCCATTTTATTACTGTTGTTATCATTATAGAAACAACAAAGTTTCTTCCTTTCTGTTCTACTAAACTGTTCTTATCTCAACCCACAAGTTTTACCTTTTTTCCCCCCCGATTCTCTCCCCCATCCCACTGCAGGGCGGGGGGGGTGGGGGGGGGGGAGAGTGAGTAGCTGCCTGGTACTTGGTTTCTGGCTGGGGTTAAACCACGAGAACCACAGAATGAAGTTCCCAACTTCTCTGCCAGCAATGCTGGAATAGCGAAGCGGGAGGTAGTATATACACACATACAACTAGACAGGAGAAAAACTGCAACACCACCAGAGTTTACAGTGAACTATGTTTAAGGTTTTGCAAAGCATCAGCACCAATTCACTGTCAGTCTGCCTCCACACAGCCTGTCAGTGTACAGAACCAGGGGCAGATATAAGATGGACAGCAGTCCTTAACTTGCAGAGCAAACATACCACATCCAGGGACCTTTTCTTCCAGACGCCCAGCAGCCAGAAACCCTCTGGAGTCCCTCAGTACCTGTTGGCAGGGCTTCTTCATATCTAGAAGCGGCCATGATCCTCCATTTACTAACAAAAGCAATATTGCACAACTTCTTACCCTGCTGTGCTGTCCCTCCAAGACAGGCTTTTGCTTTCAGTGGTAAAAATCTTAACCTCCTCACCTCTATTCCTAGCATCTCACCCAGGTACTCATTAATTGACGTGATGTCTTTCCACTAATCATCACTCACGTTGGTAATAGGGAACCCTAATTTGTCCCTCCATGTCTGGTACCTGTGTTGGTCCATCTGCTGCCAACATGCACTATGGCTGCACTGACTGCTCCATTTTGCTTCTTCCCGTACGACTTTTCCCCCAAACTTCTCTGTTTACTCTTGGCTAGAAAGAGTGTGCTCTCTGTTCGGCTGCAGGCTGCCTTAGCATCCGGAGGCCACTGGGAGCTTCAGGCTCTCTCCAAATTCTTTTTCATGATCTACACAAGGGTTTCCTCTTCTGCTCCTCCTTGCACACTGTTACTCTCAGTCACAAGTTCACTCTTAGGGACACAGAGACTTCAAATCTGATCTAAACGGGGTTGGCACCGGACTAAAATGCCAGGGTCCCCAACCTCTTACACATGCATTTTTAGTTTATATAAAAAAAAACCCTACCCCTTCAGGCTAGCCAAACCACTCTGCAAGTGAACGTGTCTTCCTCTGTCAGGAAGCTTTGCTCAGCGCATTTAGCTAGGCCAGATGATGGCTCATTTTCTGTGGCTTGTAACACTCGTGAATCAGTACATTTCTTTTTCTGAATTCATACCAGACTGGGACCCAGGTGAGTTTAATCTCTTTGGAGAATATTTGGCCTTTATATAAACGTTCAGATTATAAATGAAGCCCTATGAAGCAATTCATTTTTGCATGTAAGCGATCTTATTGCCTCACAGTTACACTGTGTGGTGGCTTTGTAATGAATGTCTAATTTTCCAGAGCACTGGCAAATGTTTTTGATTGCTTTTCTGTAGCTATTTCAGCTGGGTTTTGATAGTTTTCTTTATCTTTCCTATTTATTAGTACTTCTGGTTTGCCCAGAGGCATCTATTGGAAACTCTAAAAAGTCAAGACAAAGGATCCAACCACAAATTACTCTGTGAATGAAATTTTTTCCTTGAGCTGGAAATGTTTTGAATTCAGTACAATTTCTAATCACCAGCTGGAACAAGAAGCAGCAGTCAACACAATCTAATTATGTGCTTACAATTGTTTGCAGGAAAGTTACAATTACTAATAAAGATTAAGCTGAACCACAAAAAAATATATTACATAAAATTAAATAATGGTGTGCTGCCTTTAAGGGCTAAGGTAGTATTTTTGTTCAAAATAAACATAAATGCTATCAAGAACATTCTGCAAATACTAGTAACAAACACATAAACCAATCAAGAAAAAATCAGACTAAACTAAGAACTTATAGGAGGGGGCCTATATGCTCTGAGGGCACCTTCAATGTATTTCAAACACTTACAGAACTAGTTATTAACTTAAATCCTGCCCAAGCCATGAGCGACTCAACTGAGAGAATTATCTACAGCAACTAATTAATAGCAGTAAGTTTCTCTGTCTGTGAACAGTCCTTAAAACATTATTCACAGTATATGAATCATCATTTAATCATTTAGAAACACATTTTATGCATTGTATCAGCCTATGGAATGCTTGCAAATTATTTGCTGTTCATAATTTGTTGTCTGCACTGCAAATTTCAAGATAGTCAAATATTACAAAATACAATAATATTCTTCTCAAAAGTTTTGCAGTCCATTCTGTATGATTTAAAATAAAATTAGATTACTTCTATGTACTAGTTAAAAAAAAAAAATTGAAAATTTTCGTGCTGTAAGTTGATTGCAGTTGCTGTCAGAATACTATTCAAAGACAAGCACACACCCAGATAGAAATAATTTGCGTATTAAGTGTCTGACTTTCAAGCTACATGGAAAGAAAGCCTGTGCCTATCCTTGCATCGAGATAGTAAGGTAACTGTTGTTCCAAACCATGTACCATATAACTGAAAATCAGTAAAAATACAGATATATTTACAGGGATTTTCCTGGAGAAGTAAGCACTAAAGACTGAAATTTGCACACTGTAGGCTTAGAAACAGAAGAGTCATGAGGAAGCCATCGTGATGCAAGAGAGACAGCTCCTTGAGTTCAGAAACTGTTGGAGAAAGAGGATTACAGGTCTCTGGATGAAAGAGCTGGCTGTTGCCACTGAGTTCAGGGGAAGCTGTGTATTTGTAAATAATTGGACTACTCCCTGCACCCCTCCTTTGCCAAAACACCACTTGAAGCATCCAGTTCTCCTCTATGGATAAGACAGTTCCTGGAGTTCTAGTCACATCATCTGTCCTAAATTGAACCCAACATTTCCATAACCAGCTGGTCACCTAACTCATGGAAGGAAACCCAAACTAGGAGAGAGGGCAGCTGCGAAGCCTGTGAACCTTCTTATAGACTGCCCTGAACACTGAAATGATTGAGTCTTTGCATAAGTTTTATAGCTCTGCTCCTAGATTTCTTCTTTTCATTTTGACTTTTTTTTCCTGGTAACTCTAAAGTGTGAAGAAGAAAAAATAGAGAGAGAAGTAGCTGGGACAGGACTCAGCACAAATATTCATGGAAAAATACCTTCAAACAAATGTGTCCAAGGCATCCTCTATCTGAGGACGTGCTGGTCCAATCATCTATGTGAAGGTGTGATCATAAGAAGCCAAAGAGATAACAGGCACCTTCAAAGAGAATTTCAAGTTTTATCTGACTGGACCACTAGCTGGATACATTTTCCCATTAGTTGCCTGCTCACCACAGAAGAAGCTCTTGTCCCACTGAAATTAATAAAACTTACTGAAGTCGGTTAAGCCAGAATTTCTCTCCAGTGACTTAACAGCATATGTGAATATTCTCTGTCTTGTCCAGCTCCAAGAGGGTGGGTGAGAGAAATATTGTAAGAAACCAAAAGCAGCTTGAAATTCAAGGTTCTTTGGATCTCACTAAAAATTCACAAATCAGTCTATTTTCCCAGAAAAATGGAACAGGTGTCAAGCAAAAAGAGAATCCTTTGCTGAGAAAATATGGCTTAACTATCAAAAACATAGCAATGAAACAGAAAAAAAAAAAAAAAAACAAACAAAACAACAAACTCAACCTTAATCTTAAAGTCTGCAAAGCAACATATATAAATTTTGCAAAGCATTGTGTTAGATGAAACCACAATTAAAATGTTACCCATTCTAGCAATTTTTAGATATTATTGGAAGAGTTCCAGTTGATGCAACTGGATTTTACATCAGGTTCCCAGTAACTGTGGTATATTAATTTTGACAAAGAGGCAGTTCCCTGTGTCACAGTTGAGATGCATTATTTGGGCAGTTTCTGAAAGAATGAACATTTATTATTTGGATCACATTAATTCTATCAGCAAAATAGATCGGATTTTTTTTATTATTTTTTTTTAAGTCAAAATGGCACCTCTGCTGCACATTCAGTTCTTTTAAAAAGAACCTCTAGAACTGTGCTTAAAAGGAAAAATGTAAGAGTGCTACACACGGGTCCTTGAAATATACCTCAATACACTGTTCTTAATCATGCTATCACAGAATTCTTTTGATAGGCGATTATAAGGGATAGGTAATCTTAGAGCTATGCTTAGGAGGGAAAATGTGACTTGGCTGCCTGGAACATGAAAGAATGCTACAAATTAGATCTAGTCAAGTAGTACAAAAAGTCATTCATTAACATATGCACAAAAAGAAAGTACCAAGTTAGCGCTATCATTATTCAAGGAGGTCAAAATTAGTCCTTCATGTACATTCAGTTCATCAGCAATTTATTTGCAAGAACTTTTGTGAATCCTAAAAACCCCAGAATTTTACCACCAGTAATTATCTTGAAAAACTTTATGAAATGTGCATTTTTATTCAATACTCAGCCTTTCTTATTTTATTTTTTCCAAGGAGTAAGTATTCTGTGCTAGCAACCGAACAATCCCACAATGCTAGTGATGGCCAATGGCTAGCCAGCAATGTAAAATAAAGTCCTAATTCTTACCCACTATTGTCTGTCTTTGCCTCAGTGGTCACCAGACATCATCCATAATACAAGCAGGTAATTCGGATATAATAAATGAAGGCAGGACTGTTTCACTAAAATTCTTAGACAGTATTTGTGTGACTAGGAGATAAGAATTAGCACACTGGATTAAACTATTGATTCATCTAATTGATATCCCAGTTCCACAAGGCGTCAAAATGATTCTCAATAATTGAGAAAAGATTACTACAGCTGAAGTTTTGCAGCTAAGTGGACAGCTTGTGCCTTGGTGTGCAAGTGATTTTCCACCCCGAAATGTTTTTTGTTCTGCCTAATACAAACATGGAAGCTGTCACGATCCATAAATCTTTTGTCTTTAAAGAAATCTACTAATTAAATGCAAATGGATTTTGAAAATAACAAATCATATGGATAAAGCACAATCCATTTTTTAACAGCAGGCAAACACCAACAGATTCAAAAGGTAAATTAATGAGATAAAAGTGGCTACAATGAGAATACGTTATTTATGTTATACGGGTCTACTGAAATGACAAGGGCCTACTCATCAGCAAGGAATAACTCAGGAACACAGATTCAAGACAACAAAGGTTGAGAAACATAGATTGACAGACAAAAAAAAGCTGTTCTAAATCAAACTGAATTTGAATTAAAAAGGGAAAAAGAAGGAAAGTAGTGGAATAGGAGACAAAAAGGGTAGTTATGCATTCATTGTACGTCAGTCAATATTGTTAATTTGCTTACTAACTGCATAAGAGGAAAAGCAGAATCCTCAGACTATAATCTCCTCTTATAAAACATGATAAATTTATTTCACAAGGAGGGAGGGGAGACTTCTAAAGAGAAAACGGGCAGGAAGAGTCAGTCCTACCAATACCTGGCTTGCAGTAAGCCTCCAGACCCAGGAAAAGGAATATACAGAACTGGACAGTTTTACTCCAGAGCTTAGATGCCAGCTAAGCCACCAAAGCCTTCCATGCATGGATCATCCCCTCTGCCTTGAGTGGCGGTGCGGGTGGATTAGACGAATCAAATAAATATTCATGGTCTACAGGCAAATAAGTAGTACAGAGGTGCTCTAGTTTTCCTGTGTTATCTTCACCTCTGTAAAAATGTTACTCTAAGACTTTGCTTTCCTTAGGATAATACGATCAGGATGCTCACAATACTGAAGAGTCATGTCAGTCAAGACTGATGCTAAAGGTGATCTTGCAGTCAGCGGAGAGAAGGATAAGAGATGCTAGCAGTGTATCCATTAACACAGTTCCTCAAATTTCTGTTGGAGCAGGTTATTTTCTGGCAAAGGCAAAACCTCATGGGCATAGGACACAACTCACATCAAGGCAGCTCCAGCACCGATGACTCTACGCAGTAGCATGGCCAGCCATAACGAGACCCAGCTACCACGGAGAAGTATCTAAGCCGTCTTTGTGAGGAAACTCGGGAAGGAAACTCCAAAGCTCACTAAAGAACTATACAAGTGACATGTGCTTGTGGGAGAGTAAGGACATCCTTCCATCTTCTGAAAATGAAAAGATAGTTGAAAAACCTGTGCAAGACAACCACTGAAGGAAGAAAAAAAACACAACCCAAAACCTCTATAAAGTTTTTCAGTAGGTTTTCCTGCATGAGGAAGTGATCAGATTGGCTATTAGCATGGGGCCCATTTCATCTGGAATTTATTTGCTAGGAAGGATATTGAGGCTGCATTATTCCACCTCGGTATTTTTTTGAGCTGTGGGTGTTCTGCATAATTAACAAAGACAAATATCATCTTTTACCAAGGTTTATTCCCATCTAGGCAATTGGATTTAGTCCATAACAGAGAAAATCAAATACAGGATTAGGAAATGCTATTTTTTCCTCAAATACAAGCTTGTCAACATATGGAATTTTTGTAGAAATATATTTAAATGGATTTTTGTAGGGTGTTGAACAAGGAATGGTATTTTCTTTTTTTTTGGTCAAATGTATTACTCCTCAGAGCAAGTAGCTAATAGAGTTGGCAGAAGACACAGAGTGTGCAAGCAGTCATTGAACTGTGTAATAAAGACACCTTGGCCTCTACCACACCTTTCTCAATGTTACTTCATTCCAGGGTCTTTTAAAGGCACTGAGAATTGCACCTTTCAATAGCTGGACACTGACTTGTGATATTTCTGAGAGGTAGTCAAAGGGACAGGGCCTCTCAGTATGATGCCAGTTGATTTTCATACAACTGGCATTGCCTATGGTCAAGTCAGATGTTCACCAAAACTGGAAATACATGTGGATTTGGAAAAGAACATCATAAACATGTGCAGGACTTTGACGTCCATACTCTGTGTATGGACAGATTATGAAATTTGTCTTACCACAACATTACTAAACCCTGGAAGCATTTAAAATTTGTAAGCATCCCAGTCTTATCTTAAAGCGTATTGGTTGCCTAAGACTCTGCCCAGATCTGCTATTGCCTTTTGGTCTGCTTCACACACAGTCCTGATGAAGATACAAAAATTAAGATGTTCTTTTCTGCTTATATCTCCCAAGCTTCCCAGAGCATTTATGGGACTGGCATCTGATGAAAGGCAGATGTGATAGCCATTTTTATATCCTACTGTGTGCCACAACCTAGCATTACAGGAGGATGTGGGATACATCTATTCCTCCCCTTCTGCATGAACCCATTACAACACATTAGCTAGTGCTAAAATCTTGACAGTGCCTGCTGTTGGGTGGAAATGCTTTTTTGCTCCTTGTTGAAATGGATTGGGGAAAAAAAAAAAAAAAAAAAAAGAGAGAGTTTTACAATTTCTGGGGTTTCATATGATTTTTTAGCTTTAAATACAGAATCCTTTGCTATAGGCAACTAGTAAAAGACTTAACTGCTCTAACCGCAAGACAGTTCCGCACCTTGTTTCTGCAGTCATTCAGCATTTTGTTCTGCACGGTGGCACAGTTTTCATGCCAGCCGGGGATGGATTCTACCCTTTATCCAGACTTCCGTAACACCTGGTGGGTCGGAGACTCTCCCAGGAGGAGGTGAGAGTTAAGTTTGAATTTGATCAAGATCAAGAGGCAGGGAAGCAAGTTTAACTCTCCAGGTCCTGTGCGAGTTTGCTCACAAAAAAACTAAGGAATAAATGGGATTGGAAAGAGGTGTGGGCAGCACCATCTGTTCCTGGTTTTAAATGAAAAAGAGAGATTCCCTGCTGTAGGCTCCAAGGAAACGACGCAAGGGTCTACTTTGCAGAGGTGATTTCATTTCGTCGCTCTTAATGGAGAAAGGATCCCATTTGGCTCTGCACAATTCAAACCCCAGCCCTATCTTAGAATTCTCCATCAGTTCATCCTAAGTGCCTCCCCGGCGGAGCATGCTGAATTCAGCATGGTAGCGCCCGTGTCCCATTGCGAGACGCGTACCTCTCCCGGCGCAAAAGAAGAGCCGTAGTGCCTCACACAGTTCTGCCCTGTTCAGCGCTGGGCCCCGCAGCGCTTGGCACAGCCGTGCCCTCTGCACCTTCTGGGATGCGGCTCAAAACATTTGCTTTTGGGGAGCCATTGACTCAGGTCGTTCCCACCGAGAAACCTGCTGCACAGCACGCAGTTAGCAGCCGGCTAACAACGCTGAGTTGTAATTATACGCAGCCCCCGCCGGAGCTCTGTGGGAAGTCTGTCTATCCGTCACCCAGTAACGGGAGGAGGGAGGACTCGCCTTTTCTCAGTGAAGTGACGCTAATTGATGTGCCCATCCATACCACTGGTTGCAGGACCGACTTCCCGATTAGGCAGTTAGGAATGGTTGTGTTGTGTTTGTTTCAGACGTTCCCTTGTCGATGTAAACATCTGCTGCCCTCAGTTATGACAGCAGAAAAGCGGCTGTTACAAACCCAACCACGTAAATTGTCAACAGTTAAGCTATCTGTGCCTCTAACCAGTTGCAAAGTAACAGCGAGAGCTGCAGCAGATTTCTTACTCTCATATGCCAACTACTGCTCAGCTGTACACGGCCCATGTTTCCCTCTGCCCACTTCGAGAGGATGAAGAGATAAAGAGAACAGGCTGCCCCCAACGACAGCAGTGATAACACTCATTATTATACCCACAATGCCGAAAAATGAAGGTTTTCATAGGGAGCTGCTGCATGCCACATAAATTAGTTACTCACTGTTCGCCAATCCTGTTAGTTAACAAATGCTCAGCGTTTCATTAGTTCCCTTGACAGCTGCTCCAGGGAAAAAATTTCCTTTGAGGGTGACACAATGAAGCTGGCGTTTCTGCTCATTCAGCTATATGTTACCAAAGGGCTTACAACCCCCCAAACTCCTGCCAGAATAAGTTTGAAATCCCTGGCTTTTGTCTGAAGAGAGTGAAATACTCCACAGAGAGGGTCAGGAATTGTTACCCTCTGTCATTAGCATTCCTTATGTATCAGCAGCGAGCAGGTTCCCCAGAAGTCAGAGCACATTTTACTGTATACCAAGGTATCACTGTAAATTTTATTTAAGTTTCAGCCAATAAAAGGAACAAGCACAGCTTCCAAGAGGGAGGAGAGGGAGCTCAACTTTCACACATGACACTACACTAAATTTTTAAAAACAAGACAATCTGTTCCCTCTCCTGATATCGAATGTGTAGCACAGAAGCATAAAGCAGGGGCTAGTCCAAACTACTTGCATAATCTGATATTAACTAGTAGATTTCCATGTTGGATTGTCTCTTACAAATCCATCATTTTTCACTACACTTTTCATTTTGTGCCTCTAGGACTTGAAGAATCAGATAAACTACTTTCTTACGTGTTTCACTACATTTCCCCCTTCAATAGCATTCTTTTAATTTCTTTGTGGTTCCTTGATAAGTAAAAGAAACTTTAATCTCATTAAAACCTTAAAAGCTTTCCATTTTTACAATAATGCTTCCCTTTATTTATCTGAAATTATATTCTATCTTCAGTCAAATGTCATTAGAAACATAGTTACAATGAACATCCTTTTGAGCTGAACTAATGATGAGAAACTTCCTTCATATATACCTTTAACCTGCTGGTATTCAGATCAGCAGCCCTACTGATAGAGGTAGGCTTAGAAAATACATTAATTTTCCTATTCAAGAGAAGATCCTCCCAATATTCTAGGCTTCCTCTTTCATGTTACAATTACAGTATCTGCTTGTTTTAAAGGACCATCTCTCATATTTGGCCTCTTTCAGCAATATAGCAAGAGAGATAAAAGGTATGTATTTGCTGAGGGTAAAGGAATTATACATATGCTGTACACTCTTACCTATAGGCCTGACATAAATCTTTCTGGAGCCAGTATTGGACTTTCAGTTGTCTGGATGGCAGCTGCATTAATGGTAACCCAAAACCCCCAGCCTTTAATAACAGCTGATGTCACTACCAGGGCTGAAGCTATATGTATTTTATTTTTTTTTACTATATGAGACAATAAATGTTTCAACCAGTCTTTTTTTCTCTATATCAAGCTATGACCCAATGACCCAGCTTAAAAAGTTATCTTGTATCAGCAGAATGAGGGTAGCTGTCTACGCTCACTTACGTGGCAGTCATGAGATCAATTTGACTTAGCTAAAATTTTCCAAGGCCTGAATTAAAAACAGAGCTGTTACGCAAGTTATTAGATAAAATCACAATCACGTACTAGATCATGTCAAAGAAAGATCATCAGCCTTATACTGATTTTCCTCCATCCTTCTGCATGAACATGACCAAAGGGAAAACAAACAGATGGGGAAAGGACAAGTAGACTTGGTCACTGAAGATGACCTAAGAGTGTGCTAAAGACAGGATATTTGAAGGCTTGCAGAGAAAAAGTTAAACTCATGCAGGCTATAAGTAGAGCTAAATTTTAAAATTTTAAAGTACTATTTCCGGAGATTCAGATGACATACCCCTTTTTTAAAATTAATGATTAACAAAAAGATGGGGAAGATTGACAACACTGTAGAGAGAAATTTCTCTTTCCTAATGCTGTAGACTATGCCTATACAGCAAAATGGAGTTGTGATTGCAACACAGTGCTGCACTGTCATGTTAACTTTATTCTTACTATTGAAACATAATGAAAGCAAGTGGTTAAGGACAGATGACTTGAATTCTTGCACCAAAATCTTAGATTTCTGCCTCCGCTGTGAATGCTACCTGCATTAGCTAAAGTAAAGCAATTCTGCCTCGGCAAAATGGAAACTAAACAGCACTGGGTTTGTGTAGTTTTTTGATGATAGCAGCAGACACAGTGAAAAGGTGCAAGGAATATGCTCAGAGTTAGTTCTTAGAAGGTTTTTTGCTCATGATCATACCATAAGGGCCAGTAACACTGGCATGAAAACGGTACTGTCCAGTTGGTAGCATTTGCATTGGTGATGTGCTTCTGGTTTGTTTTTAGACTATGATCAAACATATTCAAATGGGTAGCGCTGAATTGAGAGACATAGTCAAAGAGGGTAAGGAAATCATACAAACATGGGAAGTCAGCACCTACATACAGGTATATATTAAGTTTCACTAAGAACACAAAAACCAGTAATAATAATCATCATCATCATCTCAAACAGGAAACAAAGGGATGACCAAAACAGATGAACTATACAGAGAAGGGGACGGTGATGAACCGAAGCATAAGAAGGATATAAAAAAGTATCTACCAACAAAACCGGAGTGCTTAAGTGGCTGACAATGAAATTCAGAAAATTATGTTCAGCAAGGGGCATTCTTTACCTTCCTTCATGGCGAATGCTTCGGAGTTCTTATGTTGGCTGATACCAGTGACACAAACTACATGATGAAGCCATTACAAAGTGGAAGATCTTGCTGGGGACATTGATTAAGAGGGAGGTCACCTGCATGACTTTAAAATGAGAGAAACTCCAAAGGATAGCAAGAGGAAAGATTGGATATCTGGAAATAAACTGCCAAGGAGCAATTGAAGGACTGGTATTATTTTGTAAGAAGGCTGGAAGGGTGGCCTTAGAACTTTGTCCAAATATGAAAATGAGGCAAAAAGCACAGAAGAAGAGTAACACACTGTTTTCCCTGTATACTGGGTTAGGACAAGCAGTACAGGACTTACATTTCTTGCAAGTGGGGTTTAGGTAAATGAGGACATTGGGGATATGGAGGTTGTGGTGTGTCCCTCAGAAGACTTCTAAGGAAGAGATGAGACAAAAAACCTCACGGGAATACTTCCTCCTTGGGCAAGGAGATGGACTAAACTTTCTGAGATCCCCTCAGCTCCATTTGTAGAACATAGAGTCAAGGAGTACCTGGAGAACAGGATCCTCAAGGTTTGCACTCTATACCAGTCACGCAATTCACATATGCAAACTGGATGTAATCTGAAAATAAGGAGACTCCTGCTGTTAATATGTTCTTGAACAACCACAAAGCTTCTGTACAAACATCCACAGAAGATGTTACATCCAGCAAAATCCTCTCAATCTTACTGTTGACGACTGGGTTAATAGTTAGAGGAAACATTTTTGGCTCTGCAACACAACTGCTGTATGTTCGTGAAGAAGTCAGTTCATCTGTCGGTATCTGTGAAATGAGGAATGTGCCTTTTACCTCATTCATACAATAGACAGAGAGGGTTATGACACTTATGCCAGTTCCTAAGTAGTCTGAGATCATTAGACGGATGGCAAAACACACATGCAAGGTGTCATTGTTCTGCATGCAAAAGCACGTGGGCATTGTTGGAAGACTAATCTTTAGTATGGACACAGCTCTGTGAATGGCTTACACGTAAAAACCCCAAACTGTAGAACTTGCAATATTGATGCAACGCTGCATACGGGTTTCCTGTGCTTAGGACTTTATTTTCATGAATATGTAAATTTCATTAACCACTATTCAGACCATAGCACTTTGGGGGTGGGGAGGGGAGAGAGGGGAGGGAGAGAGGAGCACCACGTGGAAACCTTCCAGCTGCCCTGCAGCGTGCACGGAGAGGGTGCACAGAGAGGTGAGATGAGGTCGGTGATTATTTACACAAGAAGAATAAATGGAGGAAATACTGGATCAGCAGGTGATTAAAGAACACAAAGAAAAACAGGATAACAGCACTAGAACCATTGTACGTGTGTCAATAGCAAATTATGCCTGCGGAGAAAAAGCCAAAACATTTTTCCTGAATTAAACCCAACCGGAGTGAGGTTTACATTGAACAGTGAAATCTGTTCTTTTCAAAGAAGGTTTGAAAACAATAACTTCACGTGCAAATCAAGAAAGGGTCTCCTCCCTTGCTTGGTCAAGCTATTACTGTAATGCTGTTTTCCTGAATTCAGGATTAAAATTCCTTTTATCTTTGCCCAGATCTCATCTGCAGTACATTTAACAGAATCAGACATTAAAAGTGACTCACTAACAATTAGGCTTCTGCTTCTGAACAGAGAACTCTTTGAACATGGATGCAGCAAGGAATGTTTTGGGGATGCTCTTTCTTGTGAGATGAAATTTAAAAAAAAAAAATATTTCTCCAAAGGAAAACGCAAGAATATCATTCAGGTGGTGGAAAAAGATGTTTAAACTTCAGCTGTACAGAGGGAAGATGATGTTCTCTGCAGAATGTCAAAAGCAGCAGCCTTGCAAAATTAGATTGGGACAGTGAATTGTATGCAACCTAATTATATTAACAATATTACAAAAATCCAGAAGCATAACAGCTGTTTCATATCTGAGCTGTGGTAAACAGAACCTCAGCAATCTCTGCCTGAACCATGCAAACACCGGACAAAATTCAAAGCTGCTTCAGATGTTTGTATGGTAAATACACCAAGAAAGCAAAAAACATGGATCCATTTGGCTACTCTTCCCCACCTCATTAAATATAGAGTAAAAAAGAAATGCTTATGCCCTTTCTCTGATGTTCCGCTTCTCATGAACAAAAATATCTCCACTTGCACGCAGAGCACTGTGCTGATGCCAGTCACAGGCACATATGATGAATAGGGGCTACTAGCCCCTAGCCTGGGATTTAAAGTAGCAGGGAGTGCAGAGCCAGCCTGCACCAGCCTGACTGGGACAGCATGTCTCCTGCAAGCCAGTGCCGCTACCGGGATTACCTACACGGTTACCCAGCCATACTGGGAGAAGTCGTGGCACAGCAGTGCTTCTGAATGTTCACCAAAAGTACTCAAAAGTTCACCATGCAGAGAATAAAGATTTGCTTAAACAAAGTTTCCAAATCTTCCACGGGAAAAGCATGAGCCCCCCCTCTCCTCCTCCAGCCTCCTGTTAAATGGAAAGTTACAAGGGAATTATGCGGCGAAGGATTTCAGCTCCCCAGCTTCCCAAGGGAATCACTCGAGGGTTTCCAGGCTCTCCGTTGCCTGCCAGTATGGGTGAACAAGAGCTAGAAGTGTGGGAGCAGTGGTGGGGGCCAGAACTCCCCGGCTTGGGTTTGGGTGCGACCGAGCTTGCAAGGCAGCACGCTGCCAGACTCCGAGCTTGGAGGGGAAGAAGCCTCCCCAGCTCTCCCAAGGGAGCTCCATTCCCTGATTGACCTGCCTTACCCACCTCCAGAAATTTAGATGATTACAGACACCCAGAAATGATTACACAGAGCTCCTATGCTGAATTGCTACAACTGCTCACGGAAGAATCATTTTTTGTTACTGAGGTTACTGATTTGATCCTACGCATTTTTTTAACTACAGGGAAAAATAGAAGGCCCGTGATTAATAAAAGAGGATTCGGTATTATGATATTCTCTTTCCTTTTTGAATTTTATGTATACTTGTAGTCCAACTGAAAATCTACTCACCTTTCCAGCTGTATTGAAAAAGCTTCTTTTTCTTTACCGATTTATATACATCAAATCCCCTGCCCTGCTTCTTTACTCCTCTGGTTTTCCCACTTCCCATCAGTCTGATCTTCCTTGAGCTCTTTGGAAAGAAAAGAGCTTGTCTTTCACCAATATATTATGATGCCTAATAAATAGTTTTATTCCTTTTCCATAGCTGTTGGTAAATACAGTGCCCAACTGAAAATTACGCTGTTTTTAAGTTTTCCACTGACTAATTTTTACGACTTGCAAAAGCAATTTTAATCTTGATTAAATGGAGTGTGCTTAAGTATAGTTAAGATGCAATCACCTAAGACGGGCTGACTGATTAGGTGAGAAAAAATCAGGAGAGGAGGGGCTGGCTCACCTTGAATCTTTTTTTTTCTTTTCTTTTCTATTAAGAATACTTCCAATAACCTGACTTTTCACAGAAATCAGAGATCAGAAAATAGAAAACAACCCTTACTCAACATAAACCCCCGTCCAGATTTCTAGTAAATGTGACAGGTAGTTTAAGAAGTTTAAGTCTCAATTTTATGCACAGAACAAGTGTTCTTGAACAAAGTTTCCAATCCACAAAAACTGGCAGTTCCACTATCCCTTTGTGGTAACAGCCTTGAGCTTACCTACAATTAATATAAATCAGGTACATTCTTAATGCTTTTTCCCAGGCATCATTCATTCCTTATCGTACATTACTTGCTCCCTTGGGACTCTTTAGGTTCAGCCCCATGCCCTAGTCCTGTTGCATGCCAGGAACAGAAGCTGACTAGCAGTGATCACTGCAAATTACTATTCCTCAGCAACAGCCTGCTCTTAAACTGGCCTGAGCACTCTCCTGACCTCTGGAGCTCTCGGAGAGCAGTACTGGAGTCCTGGACACAGCAGATGTTGTGAGGCGCACACTAAAGCTTCCTCAGGTGCAAAGAAACTGAACACCTTTGTGTGTATCACTGCCATGAAAGAGGAAAGACATCCATGCACAAAAAGCAAATGCTTATAACATGGTCACAAAGCCATAGAAACTGGTGAACATGAATGAAAAAACCCTCACCCTGCATGTATTATAGCCACTTACTAGCGAGATTAGACCCAAAGCTTTTCCTCTCCTCCAGTACTTTACTGATAAACTCATGCAGCCACTTCACACACTCGAGGTTGGAGATCCAATTCTACAAGATCCTACACCATTAGGTTACATGCAGAGTCGATAAGCTGGATATTCATCTTTCTCTTTACATTCCAAAACATTTGGGGAAGGCTATTTCCAACCAAGGGCCTCTTTTCCCATTCTTACACACATTTTTTATCCCCAAAACCACCTAGAACTAATTTTAACTACTCATAGCTGCCTCTGTTTCATGTCGGGCAGGTGATACCACATATGGTGATGTTAACATTTCCAAAACAGGATGACAAAGTCAATAGTTTGGAGGTCTATTGAAATAACTACTCCTGCCCTTCTCATCTATTGACTTTCTCCTGTTGCTTTGGAAATGCAACTGTCTCTTGACCATGGCCCATGACAACCATCATCTGCCCAGACAGTAACCAGAGGCTTACTGGTACCTGGGTAAGTTCTAAATAAATTGCTGAACCATGGCGAGACAGAATGCTCCTTACTGCCAGGCAGCGCAGCATTGAATCTGTCTGAAGCTTCTTCACACAGTAAACCCTACATGCTACAGCTTGATGTAATGTGATTTCACACTTCATGCAATGGCATAACTGAGATTAAAATACGCAGTTCCCAACTGGCTCTTGCTTATGAGAAGAAACAATCACCCTGGAGTGATGACTAGTTTTGGGTCAACCATCGCCACTCATGTCTCTGAGGGATATTATGGTATAATTGCTGTAACACACTCATAAGGCTGTTGCAACTCTACGAGTAGAAAGAAGTGTTGCTTTTGCAGGGCTAAAAGAGACTCATCCTATGTAGAAAAGGTGCAGAACTTCAAATGCAATTAAGCAATAAGCACACATAATCAAGCAGGTCAGAAGTTCTCCGATGTAAGGAGAAATAAATGCCTACCAGAAAGTTTTCCTATTAATAAATATATATTTTAAAAAATCAAAAGTCTGCTCCGGCTTAGACAAATATTTGTGGTGTTTCCAGACTGAACGGCTGGCTTATATATTGACATTGTTCCAGAGACATTTTAGTGCCATTATTTGTAAACATTTCTGAACAAATTTGCGAAGTGCTGAATAGAAGTCAATGATTAGTATATTACCCAAAGCATCTTCATGGCAAAAAGAAAATGCACAGTCTTTCCTCTGCCACTGTTTCAAGTGTCTCAGGGTTTGCCTAGGCACTGCAGGACAGTAATGTCTTCTGACTTCTGCATGCCCCTCAGGACATCTCTTGTGCTACAGACAAGAGGTGCTTTTGCTGGTGAGCATTTTCAGTGTCAAATCACTGATACAGCCAGACGGTTGACAGTGCAGCACTTTGAAAGCCCATTCCTTCCCATCCCTTAAAATATGCATTAATTAGTGATTATTAGTATTAATTACAGGACATTACAGACTGTTATCATTTTAGATGATGGTTAGTAGCAACGTTACATTCTTTCTGGTTTGTTCTTTTTAATTATTACTGTTAGAGTTCCAGAGCTGGATGGTGCCCCCTTGTAAAAGGCTGTTAGAAGCAGGGGAGCTGCCCGGGGCAGCAGAGCCGAGGGCAGCTTCCTTGGCTCCAAAAACCCTGTCAGTCTCCTTGGTTTGGATTGGGGTTGACATGTACAAGGGGAAAGGGTGCTGTTTACTCCTCCTTTAAGTTTCTCTCCGGATACTTGCTTGTAAGCATTTCTCTCACTGCCACCCACTGAGCAGGATTTATTCATATGTTATACGGTTGTGCAGATTCAAGGAAGAAATTTTACTCCTCCATCTAACCTGCATGGCTGAGCTAGGCACGAGACGCATTAGCTCTAAGTTAACTGGTTATTAAGAAGAACTCAAAATGTTGCCTTTTCCAGAGTGAATACCGGGCAGTGTGAACTGTACAATGAGACAGATTTGTACAGAGCCTGGTATAACAGTACCACAGTGACTCACATCTGCCGGGAGCTCTGCTGGTAAGTAACAGCACCGTACCATCAGACACAGGAGCGCACCTTCCAGGCACAGACCACGTCCTGTTCCGGTGCCTGCTGTTTACTTTAAATAGAAACCAGTTTTCTTCATGCAGTTTACAGATCACATCTAAAAGAAGATTCCCATTTCGCATCTAACGCACGTTTCTAGATGCTTTCCTGAATCTCTTAAAAACAATTACGTATGTGATTTTGAAATAGCCACAATTCCAGAACAGGAAAGTGAAGGCATCCCAAAATTAGACTTGCTTCTATCCCGCAGCATCAGTTAAGACGAGTAGCACACGAGACAACTTGTAACTTTACTGTTCTAGCTTTCCATACGCTTCTCTACATGGCCAAAAACTTGTCACAAACCTGACTTTTTTTTTAAATTCTTGGCTGTATGTGAGTTTAATAAGTAATGTAAATTGGGCACGCAGGTGACCTTGAGCCAGGTTCCTCCGAGAGAAGCTGTAGCAGTGGTATATAGGAAGAAAAATTGTTCTCGGTCTAGAAGAAGGTACAAATAATTTACAAGAAAATGGGGCATTTGGAGCCGCTGTGAACGGGACCAGCTGTGATTGATCCAGTAGGATCCAGCTAATCCAGTATCTTATTAGCAATGACAAGAATTCACAGAAATATCAAAAAACTTACCATCACTAAAACCAAATGACCTGTGGAAGCAGAAATATTAATCAATAAGACTGATTCCCAAATAAAAGTCACTGGCTTTTTATGAGGGCTCTCTTTCATCTTTCTGCCCATTTGAGTTCCTGATAAATTAAAATTGTGACACAAAAAGATACGTCTCATACCTGCAGTGACCACAGGTGTCCCAGTGCTCTCCTGAATTTAGCTGCTCTTTCAAGTTCCCTGAAGAAAAAAAGAGAAAAAAAAAAATCTAAAAATTAACTGGAGCATGATTCTGAAAAAAGCCTGAGTGGTTGGGCTCAGGGCATCCCACACAGTCTGTGATGGGAGGAGGAAAAGAGGTGCCTTTTTATATGACCTCTACAACAGTCCTTCCTTCAGCAGGCAAGGATAGTCAGCAACATTATTAAGAAGTAGTAAGACAGTAGAGCAACATCACAAGCAGTATCGAGTATTTTCCATGCCAGTCCACGAAATACGCATAGGACCAACTTTAGTCCAAAATTCATTGTGTTGTAGCTATGTCACAGGCCATTCAGACAGCATTTTCAGAACAGTAAAATTTCTTGCTTGATCTTCTCCATTAGTGCTATGCGGTCAGATAAGAGTCCAAGATCTAGACTGAATATAACAAATGGGTTAACAGCAGCCAAGGACTATGTTTCAGACTGCTACGCGAGATTTCCTGGCTTTTAACCAAGATCATCGTAATCCATGGTGTTAGAGAAACTCAGTATTTTCCATCTGGTTACCAGTTTTCCCTGACAGATCTTACCTGTGGTTGCAGTATTGATGATACATCACACATTTGCACCATGGCATCCCAATGGTGGTCACTTAAATCACTGTTAGGTCTCACAGAAAATAATTTCTCTCTGAGTGGGGCATTGACATTTCCTTGTTAAAGACTCTCACCCTTAGGGGAGTTTCTATCACCAGAGCTATTAACAGTGATCTGGATCTAAATACTGTACTGTGTTATCTGCATCCAGATGGCATAAAAATGGAAATTTCTATAAGATTCAGTCTTGACCTTTGGATGAAAACCATTCTTTCCCTAGTTACTGCCCGAGGTACTCTGAGGTGTTTCTCTTCAAGCATAAAAGCAAAATGGTGATTTATGATTAACATAAGAGAAAAATAGCTTGCCCGCAAGTTTATGACAGGGTGAGTCTATTTCGATGCCATTATTCCAATAAATCACGATGTTGCTACCTACTCATCCTTTCATGGGTAACATATCTGGGTGTTGCTCCTGCACGCATGTTTCATTCTCCTCTCCCTAATTTTTTCTTTTTATATATATATATGTGTATAATACGTATTTCATATGAAACACTCTATACATTTTACAGTTCTAAAATGCATATGCAGTAGTAAAGCAAACCCCTTTATGGTTAAAATATTTTATCTTTGATTTAGAGGTAAAGCTTCTGTTGCATATTTAAACAATTTGCTAAGAAAGTAAAACTCATCCTTTTTTTGAAATGACAGCACAAAGCATACGTGTCACTTTGTTACTACTTCAATACTCTTTTTTTTAAGGGCTAACCAGTAGCACAGGTTTTACAGCAGTTCTCTGCACAGGGTAAAGCTGGCAAGGACCTCTTATGAATGCAGGTATGCCTTTCTTGTAACCCCCAGTCTTGCTGTCTCAGGCTGTGTTTTAATTTCCCTGGTGGGCTGAGTTGCAAGTGAATTTGGCTTGAAGGAGTGACTAGGAGAATATAAATATGAATAAGGTCGTATTCTTTTGGTAAGTGGAGCCATCTGTTGCCACATCTAGAAAAATACGTGTTTGTATGGAATTCTGTTGATGATGTTACAAAACATAGTCTCATCCACTTCATTTGGTGACATGCAATACTATAATTCAAGTTTAATACACACATTGTCTGGATTGGATTTGGAAGGGGGATAGGATTTGGGGGGAGGGGAAAAGGGGATTCTTGCGTACTGCTGCACATCATGAGCTTGTTCCAGCTCCCACTGAAATTTCTACAAGTCTTGTCATAATTTCCAGCAGCTGTACTTCAGTCAATAGTAGGGTACAAAATTGCATTCCATTACAAGGAAAACTCCTATCATATGTATGCAACAGGAATTTTCCTTGCAAGATTATTATAGGCCAGGCTTATGCTGAGGTTGTCACTGTTGTAGCTATATCGAAGTTACGCATATGCCATTAGTCATATCTGCAGGCATCATAAAAGACTCAGTATGCACCACTGTACAATAGGAGTCAAATTCTGAAGGTCTTGCTCAAGATAAATCTTTTAACAAATCCAATGCATTTTTGGGGTAAGGTAACCATCTGGTTTTTGCAATTTATCCTTAGCAAAATAATGAAGCATATGCTGAAATCCCAAAGCCTGTTCCTATAGTTAAATATTTAATTTTGCCTTGTTGGATAGAACGTGCATGCTTTAATATGTTGTTAAAGTCACAGAGCTGGAGACAGAGATCATGTAACTAAAGAAAAGTAACATGATTTTGTTACTGCAGATACCTTGCACAGGTAACTGTATATGAAGTCTTAATAACAACCACTGTATGATGAAATAACTTTTTTCTTTCTTTTGCAGCCATAACAAGTGTCCATTTACTAAGGGAAATTCAAATGTATAAAACTATGGCCTGTTATATTTGAACTACTTCCATTGTATGATGGTTCATGATTGTTGTTTTCCATCCATTTTATTCATTTAGGTCCAAGCTAGTTGTAACTCAGTTAATTTTCTCACTACTGAATTTTCCCAAACATCATCCATTTGATATCATCGTGACTCTATGACTGTGATTATCTAGCAGTAAAAAAGAAATTTTGATTAACCGTTGTAGATAAGAGAAACAAATTCAAATGTAAGTTGTTTTCCGACATCCCTTCATTTTATTGAAGAGAGGCATGTGAATTCAATTAAATGTATTTAGTCCATTTATCTAATGAATGTGATTCTCAAAGATTATTTGATATATGTGATAATACATAATCAATATAGCCTGCAAGAGCCAGTCAAAGCTCTATACAACACAATCCAGGAGGTCACAGGGATATGCAAGTGTTCATTTGATTTGGTTTAGCTTTTGATGATGTACATCAGCACATCAGCACAGAGTTATCTTGAAGCTGGCTTCACCAGAAAATCTTGTTTTCGGAGCACTGAAAATAACATCGATAACTTCTGTTGGATTCAGGAGATGCTGTGTTTAAGTAAAAGTTGGTTTAATTAGAAAGCTGGATAAGAAATTGAAACAAGCCACATCCTTACTAGGAATAACATCTAATATTTAGTACACAACTTTTCAAAAACCTAGATGCAACAGAGTTTTAAAAGACTGAAAGAAATTCCTGTCTCCTTTTTTAGAAATAAGGGAAGATGGCGTTAAGAGAGCTTATACCAACTCTTTCCATCTCGTATGGAGAGTTAATAACAAATCTGGAGATTTACTATCAAACTCAAGACTATGTTATCTACTAAGTGATTCTTGCAAGAGCTAGCTGATTCTTCTCAGCAGGGCTACAGTTTTACAATAGGTTACTTAGCTGACCTGTTTAAACACATCAGCTTTGTTCCTTTCCTCTTCTTTATTTTCATGACACCATTTTAGAGCCTCACCCTTCTTCACTGATCAAAAAAAAAAGTGTCTTTTGTGAAGCCAAATTTTTGGTAGAACAGAAATTTGTCAGACATGAAGTACCTGCCAGATTACAAATCCAGACAACACGTTCTTCTGGACCGTATTAAATAAAGACATTTGCCAAAAAGGTGGAGTAGACTGATGTAGTGTCAACCTCATTAATGTTGGGGTAGCACTGAAGATGGATATCATCATGTTCAACCTTGTATTAGCAACATCCATTATTCAATAAATTATTAAATTAATAGACAGACGGTAACAATGGGCGTGTGTCCTCATTAATTAATTAATGAGAAGGAACTCAACTCATGGTCATCTTATGTCTATAGATTTAATAATTTATAGAATAATAATTTATTGATTCCCCACTATTTCTACAGGAGATAGAATTCTATTTCAATAACCATCCATTCTAGTCGGAAGCTGTTATTACCAGGCACTCCGGTGGCTATACATGCACTAATTGTGAGATAGACTAATCCTTCTGCAACTCCATTCTAAATGCTGGGACTGGAACACATTACAAAAAAAAAAAAAAAAAAACCCACACCAAAAACCACCCAATACTGAAATAGCCTTACAGCAGCACAGTCACAAAATTGACCTCTAAAGAAATGAATGGATGAAGGGAGTAAATGGTGTTATGTTTCATTAGTTTGAACAGAACTCATTTGGCTCTTGTTGATTAATTGAGCTTTTCTAATTGAATAAAGTGCAGATTTTTAAAAAATATATTTTTGATAGGCATTATCGAAAGTGGAATAAAAGCTCTTTTCTAATTAAAAATATTCTTTTTATATTCAATGCTGTGGCTTACATTGCAATATATTTTGATATGGCATCAAATACGCAAATTGGGAAATATTCAGTGCAATTATTCATATATAATAGCCATTTTCCTACTTCTGAATTTTATTATTCAAGTTATGATAAGTTCTCAGAAGACAAATGACACCTCTCCAATCTTTCACTTTACAGAGAAATCTGAAAAGCTAGTTAAAATTTATGATGTTTTTGATTTAATTATACATTTTGGCTGAAGTATTTTGGGGTGTATAAAGTGATAAGATTTTGCTGGTTGCCAGTTTCGGGCTACTCGTATGAATCTGTAGGGACAAGATGGGCTGCAGAAGTGAATGAAAGAGTTGGTTTTCTGTCCAAAGACACAGTACTTCCAGAAATAACATTCAAAGCATGTCTCCGAATTGAAGTTTCCTCAGAAAGAGGATCCCAACTCATTCTGAAACTTTCAAAACCAAAAAACCACATTCCTCCAAAGAAGGAAGAAAAGACAGGTCAGGGCTGTATAATATTTGGGGGACAGGTGTAGGACTAACAAGGGAAGAGAAGAACGGCACAGCTAAGGGATACTGAATGAGACACTCCAGTTTAGACTGACCCTTCCTATTCTTCCCCTTGAGGTGGTTAATGAAAACTTTGGTGGATTTTATAACAAACTTAGGCCCTGGCCTGAATAATTTGGAGTGGCCCATTAACAGGCAGGCTTAGGTGTTAAGCAACGCAGGCCAGTTAGAAAGCAGCCAGCGACAGAAGCAGCCTTATTAAGTTTCTCTTCACTGCAACTCATTTCTGAACAACAAATGCTGCCACAGCTGAAGTAAACTACAGAAAACTCCACAAATAAAGCAGTTAAAAGCTCAGCAGTTAAAAGCTCAACAGTAAAACCGAAACTCTCCAGAAGCATGGAAGGCAAGTGAAAAAGATTTAAACGTTACTTCTCTCTTTGTCTGCAAGCCGTGGGTGAAAACAGAAAAGAAAAGGGAGTGGTGTTATTTCTGACAACGGTTGACTCTGAAGCACTTGATAATTTTAATAGTTTTCAGTTAACTTGGCAGAAGAAGCTATATTGAAACTGTATTACAGAAATTTTAAGAGAACTGTGTTCCATGTAAAAGGAAAGGTGAGAGAGATACATGTTTTTAAATGGAAAATACAAAAAGTACAGAAGCCTATCCTGCAATTTTGCAGGTTTTAACTGAGCTCTTTATGAGAAACTCAGTTGCTGTTGGGATGGATCTGAGATAAAAAACCTCAGACGTGTTGGAAGACCCAGAATCAGGTTTTGGCACAGCCAACTGAAATTAGGTTTGTAATAGCAGCCATTTAAAGTGAACTGAAGTTTCTGTATTAGTCTAGTCACAGTGCTCTGACACAATGTTTTGACACTGTCACAATGATGGAGAACTCAAAATAGTACAGGGAAAACATCCGAAGGAAGAAAGACATTGACAGCTTTTGCCAAAAAACCTCTCTCCCACAGCCTATGAATGGTGATCAGTGGCAAACAGGAGAAGCCAAGGCAATACTACACATTTAGGAGAAAAAAACCCCACCCCACCATACAACTGCAATAAATAATAAAGCTTTTCAACCGGTCGAGAAATAGCACAGTATGCAAACAATGGACCAAGTGGATGAGGTAGCTGGAGACTTACACAACAGCTGTTCACAGGAGCAAAGAAAATGGTTCAGTAGAAGATGAATAACCAACAAGGCCTCTGTTAATTTTAAATCAAGTACCGTTTCCAATGTAATTCATGTGGCAAATGAAAAAGTGTTTGTAAAAGCTACAGGTAGGAAGGAATGAGCATGTAGGAGAGGGAGATGATCTTACCTCCATGAATCAGTAGGTGAACAAAGCAGAAGGGTAAAGAAGCACCATCCCACTCCCCTAGACAAAACCAGACATGAATATATCCAATATTTGGCTAAACAGTATCATGTCTTGCATCTCGGCAGGGGAGTTAAGCATTGCCTGGAAGGCTACCCAAAACCCATGAGAATTTTAAGGTCCTATTTCCCATAACTGGGAAGCCCTCTTCAGAACAGAGGAGGAAATGCCCAGCTTTCCAGGTCTCTAGGAGAATTCTTTTATATTGAAAGTCCTAAATAAGCGGAAAAGAAAAGTAATTAAAAATTTGATCACACAGTGGCTTGCTAGTTTCCCCCTCAGACTTCATTAACAATTTTAATGTTTTTTTACGTAGTAGGTTTGATTTTATTGAGAGGCAGCTAACTTTTATTGAATGGTATACTGAAGAAAACATGCTAAGTTTAGAAGGATATGAAATGAATTTGCAAGGATTTTGTGTTAAGCAAAACACTAGTAGCACCAGGGAAAAAAACCCCAACAAAACCAAACTGAAGAAAAAAAAAAAAGAACAAAAGTAGGTGTAGATTTGTTGCTAGTGTTGATTGAGAAAAAAACTCAACACCCACCCACCCCCATAGCTCCCAACTCCTCCATCCTCTAAGAAAAAAAGCCAAACAAACAGCAAAACTAAGCAACAGCCAAAAAGAAAAAAAAATATTCAACCAGCTACCCAAATAAACAGTTCAAGAGTTTCCCTGGAGTAATACTGTTCCTCTCTGCAGAGGTAGATATTACAGATAAAGAAATAATTGTGCATCTCAGATCTCCTTTCACTATTATTGCTACAACTTATCTCCACAACATCTTACCACAGCACACAGTTTAATGAGCATGAATTTATGCAGAATGAAGGTTTAGACATGTCACCACAGCTATCCACTATTACCCATCTGAGGTATTGACAGAAAACAGTTTCAAAATGTATGAGAGTTTCGTAAAAAGACTGCAGAAGGCAAACTCTACCATATATTTAGGTCACACAATTGCAGAGAAATAATAAAGGGCAGGTTGGCCTCTGCTGACATTCTCTTCTCCAAAATGGCTTGTGTTAGATGTTCACATCACAGTCCCTAAAGATATGAAACAGAAAATACCTAGAAAAAAATCCCAGTTGGATTTGGGGTCCCAGAAATGACCACAGCTTTCTCAGCAATATTATAAAGAGCAATGGTCAGGAACAGAAGTGGAAGTAAAAGAGAAGCCTGTGGGAGTTGTGAAATTTTCATCCCAGCCCTACAGTAGCAAAAAGACATTTTTTCCAAATTCCAGTGACAGATGAAAATGGACAAAGAGCAGACTTGTCCTATGCAAACAGCAATCACAGCAGGCTGGGCCAGCTGAATCCCAGGACACAGCAGACCCTAAAAGAATAGTCTTAATGCTTCTTGACAGTACCATAAGTAGGATTTTAAGAGACACTCACAAGCCTGCAAAACCACACAGAATCCCAGAAAATAATCAAACTTTCATCATGAGTTTGACAAATACAGAGGTTACAAGCATTAGAAATTCTGTATCATGTTGTGCTTGGCTAGGAAAGGAAAACTCACATTTTTAGGAACATGCTAGTTAGAAAGATTGATGTGCAGACCCGGGTGACACCACAACGTATGGTGAGAAAGCTGATCTGAATTAAGCTGGCTTCTGTGAGAGGCACCACTAGAGCTTTGGGCTCCATTTCAGGAAAATATAGTACTTCAATTTTCTTCTGGTGAAGAAACCACTTAAAGACATGCTTAATAATAAGTGATTAGTCCTAACTACTTCAAATGAACTTAAAGCAAAATTTAAATAATTTCTGGCTTAAGAATAGAAAAAAAAACACTGTCAAAAATCTTTATATGTGCAGAGCATCATACATGTTCAGCTAGCAGAGTAACATCACCTCAGTTTTTCTTTTCTCTTGGTGTCTCACTCCCTTTAACAGCTGATACTGTACACAGTAATTGCTAGAGGCGATTATTTTGACTTCTTTCTCCTTTTCCTCTTTTTTTATTGTTGTTGTTCTGAGCATCCATATCACTATTGGACACACAAATTTAGAGTTTTAAGGAAAAAACCCCCACGCTCAGAACTGTTTAAAGGACATTTAAATTAGGTTTAAGTGTGTAATACTCTAATCCTTACCAAATTAAAACCTTGTTACTTATAGCTGTTAGCAATAATATGAAATAAAGTTACACAAGTTATGAAGTACACAGCAAGTTTTTTTAAGGAAAAAAACTAATATAAAAAGCAAATGAATTAACTTGCCTTGTAAGTAGTGGTGTACATCCTGTATTATTAAGTATGCAATTACTGTGTAATGTGGCACAGCTGTAAAATATTTAAACTGTTTTTCACTAATTTTAGTTTGGCAAAACCGCAAGATTTCTGATAATTCTAGCATTGTTAACATGACAGGGTAATTCTCCAACAGACATTTGGAAAGGACCATCTTACAATTATCAGAAAGTTTTCTTCTCTTCATGAAGAGAAGGGTAAAATTTCCAGACGTGCTAGTTAGAAATATAAATCCTACTTTGAAAGACAGGTTAGCTCCTAGTAAGGTTATACTGATGTTCAAAAGCTTCTTTCATGACCAACAAATTCACTTAACATTTTCTCTCAGCTCCATTTTGCCAGTGTGAAGTTACTTACATAGTTTTATTTTAAGTTGACGCTTTTGCTACCACCAGTGTGTGGGCGGAGGAGAGGTGATTCTCCTCCCTCTTGGTAGGTACCACTATTCCAGAAGAATGGTGCAGTGCTAATATTGCTAAACTGGGATGAAGGGGTATAACCTCTGTTTGTGAGTGTAAATAGGAGGAACAAGCTCTTGCTGAATACCATACCAGCCTCTCCATGCAAGGGCATACACACTGGGTGCAAGAAAGGCTCATCTCAGGTCAGTTTGAACACTGGTCCTTAGTTCCTTTGTAGAAAGTTGAAGGACGGGATCTCTCCACCAGCTGCACTGAATACACTGCGAGAGCCGCTTCTCAGACAAGATCTAGCAGAAGACATGGACAACCTTTGCTAAACAAGAAATGTTTTTAAGTGAAATTCTTAAAGCAGAGGTGGCAAATAACTGAAAGTTCACTAGCAATTTTGTTTGGGTATCTCAGCAGTGTAATCCAGCTCCTAGTTCAAAAAAAGCAAGCTGTGAAACAAAGACAACGCACCATTATTTTGCTCTGATTGTACAAGCACACGTAACACCATAAATTTCAGCCAGTACGGATCTTTCCCAAGGTTAATGATTTCTTCTATTTCTTCTGTTACAATGACAATACTTACAGTATAGGTCTAATTTCTGCCTGAAACCTGACTTTTTTCCCCCCTAAAAAAAACAGGTGTGGGAGAAAGAAACAGGTCTAATTCCCTGAACTCTAGCTGTGTTCAGTTCCCAATCAGAATTTAGCTTAAGAGTTTAGACTGTAAAGATTATAAAGGCAACCAACATGAGTATAAACCTCAGAGATGCATAGTGGAGCTCACTCTGAACTAGAAGCACAAAGCTCCACAGATCAGCAAACTACCTGCATGCAAAATGAGGGGTTCCTACATGAGCTGCCTGGTACAGAGCGGACATGCTTCATATAAGGGCTACAAAAGGGAGCCAAGAAGGGAAAAAAATCACATATTGCTCATCAGCGGCCCCTCCAGAAGCCTGGGGAACATTCATACACTTTAAAGGGATTCATATTTAGCCACTCAAGAAAGGACACAGTAGCCACCCTGTAATAACCTGAAGATGGAGGAAGAAGACATTTGACAGGGAGGACCAGAATGTGTCAGGAACAAAACAAAGGTGATGAGAACTCTGAAAAGTATCTAAGAGACTTCTTGTAAAGTACAGAACACCTCAGAGATAAAAATCTCTAAGTAGAATTTGAACCTCTTTTAGTTTCTCTGCATCTATAATATACAAAATTTGAAAAGAAAACTCTTTCTCCTCATACTCTGGATATGTCATGTAATTGATGGCTGGTGGTGGCATCTAGTCAGAATCAGTGAATTAAGCAGAGAATCTTCCCACTCACACAGCAGGTCAACAGCACTGTCAACAGTTCAGGCCGCTCCAGGCTGAAAAAAACCAAAAATCTCCAGCCATTTTAAAGACACAAAGAATAATTTATTTATTTTTTTAATTCAAAAAGAAAGAGGAGGTTTTGGTCAAAATCCCATTCTCTCCCCCTACAAACCAAATGTATCCTCCATTTGCTACCTACAACACAAACAATATTTATGTAACATAAATCCTGGGTGACTAAGACACACAACCAGATGCAACATACCATGACACACTATTGCCAAAACGTGGAAAAGGCCTGTGTATTGAAAATCATGATTAGGGAAAATGAGTCACCTGAGGGAAGCCACCCACAGAACGGTTTAAGACAGGCATTTGATGACTGCTGAAATCTCTCCACAAATAATTGTCAAGGATTAGCTACAGAATTGTCGTTCTGTTTGCAGGTAAACATTTGAGGTTTTGGAGACACTAGGACTTGCACAATGTATTATTATCCCAGCAATATAATTATTACATTCAAATGACATATTGCTGTTACTGGGAAATATGATTTAGAGTCAGTATAGTTTATAGCTATACATTCAGTCAGGAAACAAGTAAGCAATTGAGCCTTTGTTAAGGGGTAGGGGCACAAAGACTATGAATAAAACTGTGAGATTTGTTTTGGATGGGTATTTCTCAATGCATATTTGCACAGACTGTTTATAAAATCCTATTTTCTTTATATATATGTGTGTGTGTGTGCATACACACACACACACAGGGTAGCATCAAGAGCAACTGAATGATTGAGAAAAAACTATGAAGAAATAGCTCTGAAATCCTTGAAGAAAGCCAGTCTTTACTCAGAGATCCTATTCAGGCTCCATACCTTCACGTTCCATTCTCCAGGGATTTATCTGAACTCCAGTTACCTGCAGGCTCACACAAGAAGGTGAGCAGCAGATGGCCAAATTTCCAAATCATGATTTAGCCATCCATTCCACCCCATTTCTTCCTCTTCAATATCCACCTTGCCCATCCTTCTGGCTCTGTCACTTTGAAGAGACCTCAAAGATACAAAGCTACCAAGGTTTAAGAATTATCCCTTCACTACTTTACTCATGGAGATATGGTGCTTTAAGCTGACTTATACCAGCTAGTGCAAAACTCTTTTACTGTGTATGAAAAAGGAAGAATATAAAAAATGCTAGTGACTGCTTCCTGGACCATGTGCACTATGTCCTCAAAATGTCTTCACCTGATTTTTGATGATGGAGAGAGTTCACATCGTTAACACAAGATGCTGCAATTAGCTACAGAGAGGAAGAGAGACTGTAGATTGGGTATTTCTAGGTCTGAAATTCCCTTGGACTACTACCTCCAAAAAAGGGGAGGTGAGGGGTGTGGAGTTGAGGCAGGATTTTGCTGTCCCTCTTGTTAATCTTGTTAATGGGACCACTGTTCAAATAACTTGAAAATTGCTGCTGGTAGTTTGCAGTGGGCATTCAAGTGTGATACTTCTTTTTTTCATAAAAAATTAAGCTTGCAGTGGAGAAAGACATCAAAACACAGAGTGCTGAACAGAGTTTACTAGGGAAATAGTATCTGTCCTACTCATCAGTGCTTGGAGAATGATGAAGACAGGATCCGGAGGTCATCAGACTGCTGGCCTTATAAAACACAGCCTCTGACAGCATTACAAGCAAAATAACAGCTGAAAGAACTTTGATAATTTTATCCTTTGCTGCCTCTAACTCACACCAGAATATACAGAGAGCCAAAACCAAACACATGACCAGTGGAAAAGTCAGAGAATACTTTGGCTCTGAGCAGATGACTATACTTTTTATGGTGTGGCAGAGACACTTCCCCACTCTTAGACAAGCTGCTGGATGCTCAGAGAAACCTAGTCATAAAGAGAAACAACTCAGTGCTAAGAAGAAATGTTTATTAAGCAAATCCCAGCCCTTGCATGAAAGAGACACCAACAAAATCAACCCTAAGTGTTCCACTATCAGTTCAATAAAGTTCTCTTATTCCTTCCAAACAATCTTTCCATACCCACATATGGTTTCCCATCTCAGTCTTATTCAGAACACACCACGTGCTTCTTCACACACTCTTATACCTATAATTGGCATGCTCTCAGGTTCCTAGTCTTTTCTTGGAGCAGAGGTTAATCTTCCTTAGAGGCTTGGCTTTTATTCCTGTTTAATTTTGCTCAAGAAAGTTCTTCTGCATTTCACAAAAGTGTTACATGAAACTGCTTTGCAAATCAAGTGGCGATACTCAGAGCACATTACCTTTGACCTACAGAAAAATCTCCAGGAATATTTAAAATTTTAAAAAAAACCCCAAACTCATCTACTTTTGCTTTTTAGGCCAGTAGTTTTCAAAATGTCAAAACTTATCGCTTATTGCTACAGAAGCACAGGAAATATGATACATAATGTGCATAGGTAAAACCTTATTGATTTTTGCAGACATAAATTGATGCAGCATTACAAGCAGCTTCTTTTGTAGCTCATTTCCCTACATACATGCATAGTATAAAAACCCAGCTTATGAATGTAATGTTCATAAACGTCAGTGGTTCATTTAATGAGCAGGTGGCTCTTGCTCTGGTCTGTGGATCCTGGGGAAATACACATTAACCTTTTTCAAATTGAATAAGGCAGGACAAGATACTAGTTTAAATACAAACCAGGGCTAAATTCACATAGCTTGTTCCTGAAGGTATTGAGTGTTAGCTGGATAAAACAAGTCCTCGTATTTTGATTCATGCTGGAGATTATGGTTGTCGGATTTGAGTGATTGGCAGCACAGAGTATCAAAAGAGCACGAGTACGGAGCAAGGTGAAGGCATGTTACCTAATTAAACCCTTGAGCGTTGTGTAGCAAGGATGTCGCCAACCAGCCAGACCAGGCTGGCCAAGAGGGAAATGCCACGTAGTGTAAGAAAACAAAGTGGCTATCTCATCTCCTGCAGACAGGGTCTGCTTCTGGAGTGGTATTAATGGAACAGCAGAGGAGCAGACCTGAGCCAACTGGAGACTATTTACGGAGCTGAATGGGAGACGTCAAGCCACTATGGATCAGCTCTCTGGGCTGCTTGCAGGCTTAGAACTTTCACTTCACCTTCCACTTCCACAAGGAAGGAGCCTGCACCACTCTTTTAGTACGTAATAAAAGCAGAGATACTGACATGCCAAACACATCCAGAGGCCTTAGCTGAGGTGATTACTAGAGCCAGCCTTTCACCCTTGCCTGCACTTAAAGAGTCTCAATGTGTGCAAGTTTAGCTATTAAACTGATAACTTGTAAAAGGGTAGCTTATAAAATTTTATAATAGAACATGGAAGACACTTCTATATATATTTGCATTCAACATGATCTACTACAAACATAGCTTTTAGAAATCTTTTAAATCTATATAAAACCACATCAAACCTCTTACAAATATATCACCTTTAGCCCTCTGATACATAGATAAGAGTGTAAAGAACATAACATCCAGATAAACTGATGTAGAAACAGCTGACTGGTAAGCTCAGACCTGGTTTCTTGAATTCTTTGTGCTGGCAGGGGGAATCCCTGACTATCTGATAGAGGATAGAGAGAGAGAGATGAGGTCGGAGCTCACAAGGCACAAGCTTACAGGTTTCTATTCTCTTTCACTAGGAAAAACATTAGTATCATATCATATTGGGTGTCTGAAAGATTTTCACTAACAGAGTGTAAAACCTGCAGATACAATCAGTATAAACCCAGGCTCGCTACATGTTTGAACCTGAGATGTATTTTGGCACTGGAATATAGCCAGTGAATTTAGGAGTATGTGTTAAGGGAGTTATGCAAAATAATTTCTCATGGGCAACAGTTCATCTGTGGAGGAAATGCAATGTAGACAAGCAAAATTCAAGCATGTTATTTTCCTCTTTCTGTATCTGCAGTGCTATACAGTAGAGAGGGAATGCATGGATACGAAATGACGAGGTGAGATGAGAAATAAATAAAATTGCTAGTGCTTCTGGGGAACAGCCCTCCTCCCACCCCTGCAAAGCAGAAGTGGTCCCAAACTCCATTTGAACTAAATCACATGAGATTCATTATTCCATATGAAGCACAAACCATGTGCTAGCACTAAATCATTTCTATGAAATCTGGAATATATAATTCATTCTAGATGGCCTCCTCCCCTGGAGATTTTTACTTCATTAATGTAAAACAAAACTCTTGTTAAAAAAAAAAAAAAAATTACACAGTTCAGCACTTCCACTTAAAAAATGCCTTGGTCTTAAAGAAGGCAGCCTCATCAGTTTAATGACGTTTGTTGATTACTTTCCATTAAAATGGACAAAATATATGGCTTTGTAAGTGGCAATTTAACCTTTGAATTAAAATACACCTTCCTTTTTTTATTCCCCCCTGTCTCAGTCTCTCTATTCCCTCCCCTTTCAGATATTTATTACTCACCTCCTTTCTGCTCTGCTCTGAAAGCTTTTACCAAGGAATAATCTGATGAAAAGCAAAGCCTGGTTTCATCCAAACAGGAAGAAGCCCAGGGGCGCGAGGGGACCGATGACAAACTGTCCCATTGCCTCAGCTCTCCGTCTCACGTGTACGCACAGTTATCAGAAGGGAAGACCATCACAACAGTTTCTAAACCAAAGAGAGGATATTCGCCTTGCGTTTTGGACCTCTGCTTCTTCTGTAGACCAGTTGTCCTTATGGCAACCATTTCCATCAGAGACAAGCAGCTCGGTACTGCTCTCTGCTGCTTACTGCAGCTTTTGCAGCAGCAGATTTAAAAATGTCATTATGGAGAGAGAAATCCGGGAGGTGTGGGGAAAGAAACGGAAGAGGATGATCACTTCAAGTGCTTCATTCTACGGTTAAATTCAATTCCAGCCCGCTTCCCATTCTCTCCTTCTCCCACACTTACATGAGACTTGTTTTCTGAACTGTCTCCCCTTTGCACTTTACAGAGGGAAAAAAATCCTTTATTTTTCCAAATTTGGTGCCTGATCTCGTACGATATTGAAACTATCTTGCATTCACCTTTTCAAAGAAGAATGCGTGCTATAAAGAACACGCTAGGCATTATTTGCCACTTCCACACGTTAGCGCACCGCGGCTGACTGCAACTAAGTCAAGGTGTTGTTTTTAAAGCCAATGAAAACACTAGGGGAATGGAATGGTGGGAGGGGGACGGGACATCTCCCTGAAGAGCAGGGAACATTTGTAAACAGAGCTGGAAAACACAGCTGGCTCCTTCCTGCTTCTTAGCGTGTTTTAGCTAAATGACCTGGGGCTCTGTCAGCCACTGTGGTCTAAGAAGATACTAGAGGAGCTGCATTCGGTCTTGCAGTAGGGCTGCAAATGCAACCGGACAACTGCCAGTACACAGCAGGGATACAAAAGGAGATAACGGGAATAGCACAGAGCTCTCAGTCTCGTCTTATCTGCTACTCAGAAAACTACCACAGCAGAACTGGCAAAGTTGCTCAGCTCCACTTCAAAAGTCTCAAAACAACCTATCTTGTCTGGAGCAGTGGTTAAGACAGCACATCATATACAGCCATAAAGAGCAAAAGAATGGAAGCTAGTGCCTTGCCTACTAATGGAGGTCTGTGGCTTCAGCAGGCACCAGTAGAAAACATTGATCAAATGCCCTGGCCTGGCTACCACTGAAGCAGACAGTTCTGCTGTTAAAAGATTTACAGCTATTAACGGCACACAAGAGTACAATATGCTGGAAACTGTTATTGAGTGAACATGTGAGAAGGGGTTTTGAAAATGAGGCATATGCATATCGAGCCTAATAGGCTTTAATAGCAAGTGTCAGAAAATGTCAAGAAGGTTGCCGAATACTGCAGATCATCCTCTTCCTCTAGTCATATCCACTCTGAAGTCTTCGTATCAATGGTTTCAGAATTGCCTCAGCTGGAATAGGAAGGCAGACCCAATCACACGGTCGTTCGAACACCCCCTCCCCGGTGTGCTTCCAAAGAGCCTGCTCTTGTTAGCCAGGGAGCTGCAGGCAACTAAGTCACCAGAGAAATTGCTGTCTCTAGCAGGAGGCTAAAAACTCGGGTAGGGAGGATCATCCTGAAGCAACCGGACTTAAGAGCTCTAGTTTCAGATGCAGCCCTTTGACCTCTGTAAAGTCCTTGCCTGTGAAACAGGGATATCATCTTTTCCTCTTTCTTCTGCTCAGAACATACAACCTCATTAAAGCAGGAATCACACAAGAACACACAAGTTAATTACAACAGGAATCACACAACTGTGCAACACTTGCCACCACATATGGCTTGCTGGCTGCAGTCAGTCTGCTGAGACTTCCAGATCTGAGTAAAATGTGAACAGCAAGCAACAGTAAACTGAGAAATGCTCCTTCCCTAACTGACTGCATGCTTTAAGAAAGGGAAACAACAAAAATGGTACCACTACATTTTAGGCCGAGAGCCTGTCATGTCAAGGATTTAAGACTCAGTAAATACTGTGTAAGAAGTACTGGATTTATATGTTTATCATGCAAGGGTGATGCAACAACAACGGACTAGGACAGATTGGATTTTTTCAGGTGGTTTTGTATTTTGTTCTGATGCGGGTTTCAGCTCAAGTACCCGAGACACTTCCACTTTGTTCTGGGGGAGCGGGATTAGTCTCATATGCCAATTTTGAATTCTACTTCCAGCTTTCTGGTTGTTATCACAAGTGGCTACGAGATGTGCTTTCTGGAGGTTAATGCATACAGCCTAGTCCATTCAGTTCCTCTTGACATGCAATTTTTATCCCTTCAGTTCTTAGGAAATGAAGAGGATCTTGTTACTGTTTTAATTTTGCACCTAGTATCAACATCGATATTTCCACACCTGCAACAAGAACAAAATAAGGCCAAGAAAATTAAGACAAGCTGCAAAGGGACAACTGTTTGGCTTTAATTTATACATGCAAGTTTTATCATCACTCTAGTTGAAACCTAAATAATATCCGAAAGCCATCAAACATGGTTCCTATTACGCAGCAATGGCTAACCTTTCTGAGAGCGGAGGCACGGTTCAGTATCTCAGTCAGACTGTTCAGATGCTGGTGTCCCGCCATCCACACTTGAATATGAAAAATTACTCGTCGCCTTAGAATTCACAGCATTAAAAGCCAGAGGAAGTCGAGCATGACTCTACCAGGGGCAGGTGCTTAAGTAAGTCAGATGTCTCATCAGGGCTTGCACGGGAGGAAAATGCAGGAGAAAATTTTAAGCCATTAATTTTCTTTGCAGCATAACTACACAGACCTCCGGACAAAGCAGTTTTGTGGAATCCGGGACTGGTAAAGCTGGTCTGAAGGGGAGATTAATCTGAAATAGTTTGGAGATCACCAGCTCCCCTGTGGGAGCGTTCACCCAGATGAAGCAGACGTGCAGTGGCAGGGCCAACAATGAAAATTATTAGAGAGTGTGATTCATTTCCTCTTTTTCCTTTTTAGTACCATCTGGCAGCGTGAATACAAGACTGGAAGCAAAAAATGCAGTTGTGTTCAGCCTGACAAAAGCTGCCTAACAAGGACCGTTTTCAGCGAGACTGAGAGCTGTAAGCATGTATCTAGCACTGACTTTATAACTGCTAGGAACCCCCAGATTTGTTCCTGTCAAGCAGCCCATATGGCACCCTGGCGAGTGACTTTAGACAGCAACCCACTGAATGATTAAGGACTTGTGAAACAGTCCACATATTCTGTGGGGTTTGTATAAACTGCATCCATTTATTTCTAATGCGTTACAAATAGTCCGGTTGTTCAGCATCAAAAACTCTATGTTTACAGGAGAAGCAAAACTCAAAAAGGAAACCAGGTGTCCCACAGGCAACTCTTAGAACCACATCCAAATGTTTGCAGAGACTGGTCTTTACTCCTGTCTGTAATGCTGGCCCCACACAAGCCGTCTCACTCTCCTAAAGCTGCATGTGCACGCGTACATGGGAATTGTGATGCCCCCTTCTTTTGTAAAGCCCTTCAGGATCTGCAGGTGTAAGCTGGATGCTGGATCCACAAGGCAACAAGAACAAAGGCCTCTCCTCATGGAAAAGTCCATGTTGGCCTAAATTTCCCACGTCAGGTGAACTGGGCTCTGTCTATTCCCCTGTTGGTCTGGCAGAAATCAGATTTAAAGCACTCTCACAGTGCTTCATTGCTTCACAACCTTTACTCACCTAGGCTGTTTCCCAAACACACGTGCAAAAGGATTTGTTAGCTTTCAAGGAAGTGATCCCTTTCTCATTCCAAAAGAGGAGGGGAAAAGGGGTTGTTGTGGGAGCTGAGCCCTCCACACCCTGCTGCCGGGGCTTTGCAGGACCAGGGCTCTGGGAGTTCACGGGGAGCCTAGTGACTTTCCCATTTAATCAGCTACAAGTTTTCATCCCTTCATTCCTGTCTGAAGGCTGTTAGAAAGAAAGGACTAGCCCTAGAGCCCTTCGTTACTAGGAAGAAAGCATCGGCAGAGAATGTGCTTTTCACCTCGTGCAGTTTTCACATTAGATTCTGGTTTGGACTAACCGCCTGCTCTCCACCACTAACCTGTTACATCATGAGCCAGCAAACCTTTAAAGTACTGCCCTCTTGAGAAAGTCGTCATTTCCTACAATAATAATAAATAATAAAATAATAAATAATAAAATAATAATAATAAAATAAATAAAATAATAAAATAATAAAATAATAATAAAATAATACCCAGTATGACACACGCTACCAGCCCAGGGAGGAAGAATTTGCTTTGCCCTTGACTAGCTGCTGGAACAGAGGAAGCTGCTTGCAGCAGCCCTGAAGCACTAAACCAGTAGGAGGAACCTCAGAAAACACACAAACAGATCTTCACAGCTCCCTGTAGGTGTTAGATACACAAAGGAATTCACTAATACTAATAGAATACATGTTATCTTTCAATTATTTCAACCGTCAGGCTCTTTAGGAAGGTTTTCATAAAAGTTTCAAAGCATCCCAAACAAAACACCAGATTTAAATTTCCGCCACACCAAAACTTCAAGGGTCTTTAAAACAGTTCTAAACTTTGCAGATGAGTACGGCTCTGTTCTAGCACAAATACTTAGGCTGTTAAATGACACAGATGTACTTACCTATTGCATCATTTACAAAGCAAAGCACTTAAAACCCAAGCAGTGAATATTAAAGGACATAATAAATTTTACATTGCCTACATAACAAACATACATTATTCATATATTATTCACATTTACATAAAAGGAATGCATTTTTCATCATTACAGAATAACCTTAACTCTGACCTGTGGATTTTCTCAATATATTTGTTGTACTACTTTTAGTTTTTAAATATTTTATATTAAGTGTTACATGGGAAATACTATCATTCGTTAACTTTATCAACTGACAATTTTAATTAGTTTTTCCAGAGAATAGGATTGAACATACAGTTTCACAAAGTGTGTAACAGTGTTGATTTATGGAAAAATTATGCATCTTGATTTACATTTGGGAATGATTAAAGTATTATTAATGTGTAGATACATCTTTTAAGTTTGCATTGGGATTACAGTTGAAGGTTAGTTATGAAAATAAGCTTTTCATCCTTCAAAACTCCTGACTCTGCATTTGAGCTATCAGTCAGATGTAAAGGGATCCTTAATATTCCTTCCAATCTGCATCCGGATCAGATAACTCTATGGTCAAACACAAAGGGTCCTTTCAGTTGCTTACAGTTGCTACTTAAAGCAGACCCACTGGACTCAATATGCGGATCAGGATTAAGATTGATGCGGTAAGATAAAATTTGTTTCTCAGTAACCCTAGGAAAGTAGGATAGAAAGGGTTCTCCTTGGTCATCTTTCTTCATGCTTACAGGAGTACAAAATATTTGCATATTGACTACATCATGCAGATGCTATAGAGTTGATGATGTTGTTAAGTATTCATCTGTTTAATTCTCATTGCTTCTGCTGCTTAAGTATTTCAACACACTAGTATCATTTGGCTATTTCACTGCTTCTGATACAGATTGGATGACGCGCAAAATTTGCACACAAATCAACATTCATCTCTTAATTACTTGAAATGCTTTATTGTGCTAATGAGATAAAAAGAACCTACTAAGTTAAATATGCATCAAAACGCTTAGAGGATTACGGTCACAGTTCCCATCTTACTTCTGGAAACAAATGCAGAACCATACAAACTGACTATCAATGCTTGAAGCCAAAACCCAAGATTTAAATTCATCTGTACTTTTGGTAAATCAAGCTCTAGATTCAGACTCTGTTGAGATAGTACATCATCCCCTAACATTTACCAGCCTTATTTCAACACAGCGTCTACAGCAGTAGCTCCTCTTAGTGCAATGCTTGTAATAACATGTGGTTTCTGGCAGTGGATTTTTTTCTGGCACTCTGTCACATAAGTCTTTTAAAAAAGTCAGTCCATACTGAAGCCATAACTCCCTTTTTGATTCTCATTTGTCATTGTCAGCTGGTGGGAAATATGAGTGTAAGACAGGAAGTTGAAGAGGAAATTAGGAAAAAAAAAATCAATTAAAGGACAGCAAGAATGCTTTGAATGAAAGGTGTAAAAAGATGCAAGTCAATACAAGAGAAACCTATCAATTTCCTTATTGTGACTATATTAGAAAACTGTAGCTTCTGCTTGCCAAAAGCATGAAATCAGTCATTCTTTCCTTCATCATTATAGATTATGGTGACACAACTTAGGTACAGTATGAGGAGCGATCTAATTATCAACTGATGAATCATGCTATACAATTTTAGTTGTAATCAGTCATGTTCTAAATGGAATCCAAGTTACATGCTGGTAATTATCCACTGTGGATGGAAAGATGTGATGATTTATTTTTCAAACTGGCAGTGCCATCTGATACGTTCACAAAAAGGCTACAAAAAGAAGTAACTGTCTAACAAAATATTTACACAGCATGAAAAATACCTACATTTCTATAGGTATCACAACCCCAGATCTTACCCCTGAATGGTAATGGTCAGCTCAGACTCCACCATTTCATACACGAATCTAGACTGTCTTTCCCCAGTATATCGCTTCACATTTTACATTGAATTTAATCTGCAATTTTATTGCCCAGACTTTCAGTCTTGCAAAATCCTTCAGCAGTTCTTTAGTTTACCATTGTCCTGACAAACCTTTGTATCATCACCACTGCTCATCCCCTTTTCTATGCCTTCTCAACAGACAGCCATGCAGAACTCCACTGACCATTTTCTGCTGGACTCCATTCCTGTCTTTAGCTGACTATTTATCCATGATAATTTATCTTACCCAATGCCAGCCTAGTTTCCTTAAAAGCCTTTGTCAAAAGCCCCTTAAAAGTTAGGGTAGGCTATATGAATAAATTCATTCTTATGCATCTTTGCTAGTCCCTTCAAAGGAGGCCAAGACTCTTATAAAGCAGAACTTCCCTTTAAAGAAGTCATGATGACTCCTAGCAAGTAGGTCATGTTTTTCCATGTTGATATGCATCATTTATAGTTTCCACTAATTAGCCTGGGAAAATTATCAAGCTTAGAGGCCCCCCACGCTCCTGTAAAGACTGGCTGTCATATTGGTTATTCTTCAGTCACCAAAGAAATTTAAGTTTTCCCAGTACTGTTAGTAACTCAGCTAGTTAATCTGGCAGTTACCTTACTTTGCTGATACCAGCTGATTCTAGTAACATTAGTGATTGTTTTGTCTGTTTTTTCCTCAACCTTTCCTATGGTTGCTTCAAACTTAGTTCAATCCTCCAATGATTCTCCCAACCCGAGCCCCCATACAGGGTTCTGACATCTGAATCTAACCTGGGTTCTACAAAGCCATCAAAGGAAAAATGTTCCAAAGAGAATAGACCACTACTAAAAATATTAAGTTTAAATACTGTAGTTAGATCATGCAGTCTGGTATAGGCTCCTCATTTGTTTGCCGTACTCAAGATTCATGCTACCACAGATAAATACTGGGTGGCATTCGTCAAGTTAACCTCTACCTACAAGCAAATAGTGGTAGAATGACCCCAAACACCTTGGGTCTTCCATACGCTGTAACGTTTGTTTAAAGACCTTCCTTGTGAGCTTAGGGTGTCTGGATTTTGACCTTGATAGTGTGTGTTGAGCTGCACTCTGGAGCCCTTCTGGAGCAAAGCGACTAGATTTGCCAAGGAAACTTAGCCACAAGTGGAAACCAATTTACCAGCAAGGCAGCCTGCAGGAACAGACTGGAGAGAAGAGGCTTTGTCAGCTCAAGCACAGCTCTCAACAGAAGCATAAACGTATGCTTCAGACACCTCTATTAGGCTGAATCCTGCCAATGGGGATGTTTCTCTCCTTCTGAGACTATAAAGAGAGTCTGTTTGGCTCAGTGCCTAACTTCTAGTGATTATTATTAGGAGAGAAGAATTCTAACTTTTGTGATTCAGATTCTCCTTCATAGAACACAGGGATCACAGTCCTGCCCTGTACCTCAGGGGGGGAAACACATTCAATATTTTGAAACATTCTGATACAACACTTGGATGGAACTCTCAAAATTAATGCCTTCCAGGGAACTCAGAGAGAATTCAGAGCAATTAGTTTTGTTAATTGCTGTATTTTAGAATTTTGTGCACATTTCAAGAAGTTTCTCCTTCAGCTCAGCTGAAGACTATTTTAACTTGCCTAACCCAGCTTAGACAAGGACTTTGCTCTCCAAACTAGGCTGAAAATGCTATGAAAATAGACTGTTTGGGTACTCTGGTATTTTATACCAATTGTACACCATTTTACACTAGACATTCACAAAAAGAATGTGTGACAAAATGTAACGACAGTTTTTCCACTACTGGAGAAGTTTAAGTTTTAGTTGGAGGTTCAGGCTGGTTTTCATTTTATCAAATCAATTTGATCTTCTATAACAAATACAAAGTTAATATAGAGTTTATAAAATAGGTATTATTATTTACTTAATGGCCCATAACAACTTCCATAGAGAATTTATATTTCACAGATCATTGACTTGATAGATTGTGACAGCTCTTCTGAAGATGTTCTGGTCTACTGGGTCATTACAGATAGCATGCACAGACAGTAAATCTATGTCCTAAATATCCAAGTAACATTTTGCTCAAAACAGTTAAGTGAATGGGATCAAAGTCAGTTTAAAATATTTATTTTATTTTTAAAAGGCAAACCAGCATGAGGCACATTACAGACTATTTGCTAGCAAAAGCCTGAAAAAGTCATGTTGTGAATTATACAAATGTTTTCATGTATGCACAGCTGAAACAAGCAGACATGTCACAAAAGATATAGGAAGAAATAAGCCCTGTCTCAAAGAATTTGTACTTTAAACCCTTACCCCAAAAAGATTTTCCTTGTTGGTTTACTACCCAGTAATGTATTATCTGTCTGAATTTTGATTACTACCAGATATCTAGTCCCAGCCCTGATGGCCACATACAACCTTCCTTCTGTGAATTGTCCATTGCTTTCACAGAAATTGTTTGCACAGGCACCTATTTCTCCCTGCATGATTTTATACTAGTTCTAGGAAGCAGAGGAATCCTTCAGCAAACAAGAAGGAAAACATTGAGAAGAAAGATTGTAGTAATCTGTAATCATGAAACATCACTCTAGACAATGTGTAAATTTTGATGATTCTCTTAGTGTCTTGTTAAAATGAAGATAAACATTATTGATGCCCTATTAGGATTCAGAAATCGGCTGAAACAAGGCTTTTTTTTTTTTTTTCCTTTTCAACTTCATGTTAAAATACATTAAATAATTCCTCCAGCTGCTATCCCATCTTGTCAAAGGTGAACCATCTAAACTAGAAGCTGTTTACTAAAATAAGACATAATGAAAACACTGAGATCTTGAATTATAGTGCCAAGAATAGCACCACTCAGCCAGTGGCTTAAATGTCACAAACTCAGTTGATACTCACAGATCAGATATACAGCAACAACCTACAACAGAAGCATGCAAGCAAAGCAAAGTAACATTTTGATTTAAGGAGGCTTAGATTCAGGAGAGCGGAGATTTCACAGTTGTCCTAGGATGGCTACTGATCTCTTTGGAACAGCTCTCCGGCAGCCACTCCTGAAGAGAAAATCACTCTAGAAGCAGCTGACCAACCTCTTCTCACCAAAGTTTTAAAAGAGGGTGATTCTTCTGAACCAGCTGCTGTTTGGGAGTAGAGGAAGGCTAGAGGAACAGAAACCCTGTTAATAACAAAAATGGCAACAGAGAGGAATGGATATCATAGGCTGATATATAACGAACAGCATAGGAATGGGAAGGTCGGTTCTTTAGCAGTAGAGGAGAGCATCTCTTCTGTATGAGGACAGTTGCTATCTCTCCTAATGAAGCCCTGCCATGGCATTATAGAATAGAATAGAACAGTCAGTATTTTTAAGTTTATGTTGGCAAGTTACCAGCTAACTTAAAATTAGTTCCAAGGAAAGTCATCAGTAAACATCTGATGAAAAATGCTGATGTACCTGTGATTCACATCCAGACCTTTGGTAGCAACAACTACCTGACAAAAATCCATATATTACATAAGATTTGGTGCTATGACCAGCACACTTCTTTCCCTGTCTGCATTTTAAAAAGCAGAGCTGAACACCAGTCATCTCCATGCAGGCAATATATGCTGGCAATACAGTACCTTGCATGTAGACCTGAGCAGACAGAGCTGCTTCACAGAGCCTTAAGGGCAACAGTGAACTCTTGAGAAATAAAAGTTCCTCCTTGCCTTTTCCCCCACAATTTCTCATGGTTGAGCCCTCAGAGGGCTGCACACTGCGAGCTGACCTTCGCTACTATCCTCTTGGCATTCTGGCTGGAGCAGGGTCCATCTTCAGCTGCTGCCTTTCTGCAGAGTTTGCAGTCTGGTATAAGGCATTTCACACTGAGGCCTCGTAGTGCTCAGTTTTTGGAAGAGGAAAATGGTGTGCAAATTGCAAACTGTCCATTTGAATTTACTGCTGAGAAGTTGGCTAAGTCCCTCTTCTTGTGTACGATACTTCTATTTTTTACATAAAAAAGCAAACATCATGCTCTTACTAATCAGTAATATGGGTCACTAAGCTTTATCACACAGATGGAAAACAACAATATCAACCAATCCTTAGTCTTACTTTATTTTTGGTATTGTCAATCATATGCTTTGATACCATATTACATTTTATTTGAGGCAACATATTCACAGACAGGACTTAGGGAGGTAGAAAGACCAGATGAAACAAGTTCTTGGAGCTATTACTAACTTAAAAATACCAGATTTTAGCTGTCTCTTCCTTTCCTCCTTTTTTGAAAATAATGAAATAAGGATGCACCAAACTTTCATATTAGAAGTGGAGAGACACGGAGTAGAAAGTACTTCCTTCCTCTGCATTCTTTTAGATAGGATAATAGATAATAGTCTGAGGTGTTAAAATGGCTGATTGGCTTAAAGCTAGTTTTCTCCATGCTTCCCCAAAATCCCACTTGTGTTCTCTCTCCCACTTCTGGCAGAGATCCGGGACTGCTGCTTATTTTCCTGGGCCACTGAGCTGAATCTTACATTGCCTGGTAGCAAGGCCAGTCAGTGCTTACTTTGGGAAGCAGCTGAACCCAGTTGCCACATTTCCCTGCAGATGTATAAGGCTGGACCCGGTGACCTGCCTCTTGCTGAACAGAGCCTGAGGCACGCGGCATTTAGCAAAAACAAACTGAGTAGTCCCATCGTAGCCACTTGGGACAATATGCCAACAGGGAGGTGATTCGTTAACAGAAGTTGATTTATACAACAGGTTTTGTCCTGGTTTCCAAGTGCTCCACGGCTGGACGTCATGTTTCTGAAATGTGCTTATTACTCAGAATTTATTTTATACAAAAGCGGCTGCATTGCTTACGGGTTGGTAACTGACTATTGACCATCATGATTAGCTTGAAAGAGTGCTCTTCAGGAAAAGCGATTGCTCGTGTAGGCTATGGATTGGATGCTCGAAATCTAAAAAAAGCCAAAAGCTAGCAGGCTTCCAGTTGCTCCACAGAGGTGAGAGGGACACCAAACAACAGACAGGTCTACAAAATTCTAGAAAAAAATCCCAGTAAAGACAATGCTATCCTTTAATAAATTCAGGGCTCCCTGCTGGATTAAAGCAGAGATCCAATCCATCAAAGCCACGTTTTGTTTTCTGTTTACAACCAGCAAAATCAAATTTAATTTTATTATTGCATCCACGAAGTAAATACCTGTATGTGCATCATTGCTGTGTGAAGGGTGAGATAACCAGATCCTGACTGTTCTCATTTTACTGTCTCTGTGATTAATCTACAACTGGGATTTTCCCACAATCTCAGCCGCATACTGCATTTCCATACACTATCTTGACAAATTTTGCTAGACCCAGGTTTCTAACCTGACATTTTTGGAGCAACAAAGTTCTGGACACGTTATCAGTACATATCCCACATACGTCATTCCTTCCCTTGCCTGTCGGTGCGAACGGATCGGTGACTGCACCACTTTCTCTCCCTCCTGCCATCCGTGTTTCCGTGAAGGGCCTCGTCCCTGGCATAACAGTGTCACTAGCAGGCCAGAGCTGAGGAGGACAGCAGGATGACCGACATTTCCTCTATTTTTCTGTAGCTCTTCCTGGCGATATTAATGGATTAACACCTTTTCCCTGGCACCACACATAGCTGCTGTATCAGTTATTTTTAAGCACCTCTGAAAACCTCTTCCCTTTCTTCCTAAATCAACTATGGGGAAAGCAAAAGAATTGCTTTGCCTACAAATGCATTTTTTACATAAAAAGGTAATCTCATTTTTCAAGACCACTCCAATTCACAAAATGTCGCTTTTAGACATGTCTCCCCACAACAAATAAGAAGCTAAGAAACAATTGAAACGCACTTTTTTCTATTCTTATTTTATTTAATAACACTTGTCCCTGTCAAGATTCCCTATATCCACTTTTGAGGCTTTCCTCCCTAGGCAGAAAACCTGTTACCGCATTTATAAGATAGGAAGATAAATATTTGTTAGATATGCAGACAAGTCAATTAAATTCATTACTTCAGCCTCTCCCAAAATTCTTCAAGCAGTGGTCCTCTTATCTCTGCAAGTTGCCACTAGACTTGCTTTGAACAAACATCTGTCCCTTCCTTATAAGAAAAATGGGTGATTTAATATTTGATTAGCAAGTACTATTTCACAGTTGTCCATGTTTTTAAATGGAAACAATACTGTGAATTTCAGTATTGATTTCAAGAAGCTTTGTGCTGTATTATTCTAGAATTCGTACTGTATATCTCACACTTGCAAGAATTCATTATCTCTAGGGAAAGGGTAAGTAGAGCCCTGTATTTGGGAGAAAGGAATACAGAAGACAGGATTAAATGGCCCTCTTTTTTTTTTCTGTGATAACATCAGCTTTATTTTAGAAACATATTCTAGCACCAATTATGTTTTTTAAGCATCTTAATAATAAAGATAAACTCCATGCTCACTGTCTGAACATATGCAACACCTAAAAGCTTGTCAGAATGAGAAGGAAATAAATTTGATTGCTAAACAATACCATTGCTTTATCTTGCTCTGCTTTTATGTTTTGGAGGAGGAAGATTTCAGAAGAACATCACATAGTAAAATCTACTTACAACAATCACTTTTTTTGTGTGTGAATTTCTGACCTTTTTTTCCTTTTAAATTTGCCCCAAACATTTTGTCTTTGCACGGAGTTTGACATTGTAAGGCTGTAAAAAGCAAAGGAGGACACAATAGGGGAAGACGGGATTTTTTTTTTTTTTTATTTTTTTTTAAGAGAAAAAGATCTGCAGGACTGGTCAGTGCAGGTTATTGTTATCAAAAGCTTTCCCTTTTGAAAACTGCTTACAGAGAGTGTAGATGCACATTCATTAATAGCTGTTGTGTTGCCAGAACAGCACCTAGAGAAGGAAAGCTCTGTGGCAGAGATGGAAAGCCATGCAAAAAGGTGCTGGAGAACCACTGGCATGAAAGAGAGCACTTCATATGAAAATAAATGGCGATGTTCTGCATGGTTTGAAGAATCGTCTTCTGGCTCAGGCACCGGGCTAGGGCTCGGAAGATCTTGGTTCGGTCTCTAGTTTTGTCATAGTCCCTCTCTGACCTTGAGCTAGGGAGTGTGTCAGTTAAATTCAGCCTTTCTATCAGAGAGTAATAGTGCTATGCTCAACGGTATTTCATCCATTTCGACTGCAAGCTTTCTAAGGCAGGAACTGTCTCCCAGTGTGTGGTTGTACAGTGGCTTTAGAGCGCTTGGGCTTCTCAGCTGGGGCCTTTAAGCTCTAGTAACAAGCATAAAGCTGATTTAGGAGATGGGTTTTTTTACTGCAGTTTTCACTTGTGCTTGATTAGCTCAGAAGAGAATTGGAGATTCTGCTAATCTGCTAATTGAATGTGAAATGTAGAATACTACAGAATGCTCAGGAATGTAGGAAATAGATACCTGAAATAAACTACTTGAAAGGAGGTTGTAGCAAGGTGGGTGTTGGTCTCTTTTCCCAAGCAACAAGCGATGGGAAGAGAGGAAACAGCCTCAAGTTGTGCCAGGAGAGGTTTAGACTGGATATTAGGAAAAATTTCTTCACTGAAAGGATTGTCAAACATTGGAACAGGCTGCCCAGGGAAGTGGTTGAGTCACCATCCCTGGGCGTATTTAAAAAACATGTAGACCTGGTGCTTAGGGACATGGTTTAGTGGTGGAGTTGGCAGTGTTAGGTTTACAGTTGAACTCAATAATCTCAAGGGTCTTTTGCAACCTAAATGGTTCTATGATTCCATTATTCTATATTCACCTTTTTTTTGTCTAGTTTGAAATCTGGTTTACCATTGTGTCAACTCAGTGAACTTCCAGAAATACCTGAAGCCCTTCCTGAGACTGCAGCCCAGAAAACCAGCAGGTTTACCACAACAATGTAGATGCTAAAAAGAGTAAAATCAACAGTGTTCTGCTTGTTGGACTTAAGTCTCTGTGATGGGTAGTATCCATTCCAACTGATTACAGCTCACTTCTCATAAGCTGTTGGGAAAAAGATTGTCTTCCCTCACAGGGAAGGCTGTGGGACTGTGAGGAAGACCATGGCTAAGAGGAAGGCTCCCTGCCCACGCAGTCAGGTGCAGCCTTCTGCACTGGAAGGAGAAGGTTCCTGCCACAGAGAGCAGATGGAGCCTGCTGGGGTTGTGGGGACCCTTTTGCAGTGGGATATGCGAGAGCAAGCCAAGAGTGAGAAAAGAAAGCCTGAAGGGAATCCGAGGCAGACACAGAGAATAGGAGGCTGCTGAAATAACCTGGGAGCTGACAGCCAGGTGGCTGGGGTGTCAAAAGGAAGATCACCCTTGGGATCCAGAGGGGGTTGTACAGACTTTTTGCAACCTGAAAGTTACTGAGCATTGCTATATTGGGAGTCAATCTGAAAGAAAGACTCATTCCACTAGGACAGAAAAATAGTACGGGGCAGTTTTGTTTACAAACCCCTTATTTCAGTTTGGTTTTACTCTGAGCTTCTCCTGTACTGAAGAGAGTTCAGAGTTATGATGCCAGATGTCTACAATGTACAATCCTGCTAAACCCTGTATTTTGAGATTCAAAGCCCTTTCCACTGTTTAGGGTGCTCACTTCAAAGAAATGATCCAAATAAGCACACTGATCCACCGTAAAGTGCTCCCCCCCCGGCCCCAGCTCAGGGACCCATGAATCATAATAGAATCATAGAATCATGAAGAGCTGTTGTGTCAAAATTATGATCAAGGTAAACATTTGGAAGAAGACATGCCACAGGAAATAGAATTGAATTACTAACCCTTGGGTGCCCACAGACTCCACAGTGTACAGGACCTAGTTGCACGGAACCAGGGGACATTCAGTCTGACCTCATAATAAAGGTTATTCAAGACATTTTGATGTTTTGTTTTGTTTAAAAAAAAAGTTTGTAGAGTTAGATCACCATTTGGAAAAGCAGTAATATCACCGAATGAGCCAAACTGTATCAGACACAGAGAGCTAAATCATCTGTTCATAAATTCAGGTAAAATTATCACTATTGAAACCACAAATGGCATTCACCTTCCTCTATTATTGGAAACATTGTAAAGCTTTATTTTTTAGCTTTTTAGTCAGTTACTTATCTGGGGTTTGGGAGCCACACAATTAATTGAGAGGATTAGAACCTATGTCTTGCATCTCCCAGGAGTGTGCCCACAACCATTATTCTGAGGTGGTTTCCTCTTGTTTCCTGTTGTTACTTTGCCAATTTGTGTAAAATACTTAAAAAGTCATTGAGAGGGAAAGAAATAACCAGGTGGTGAGAACAACAGCTTTCACGAGTCTAAAGGATGGGACATGTATCTGTAAGGATACTCAGCTCTAGAAGCTTGTGGAAAGCTAGCGCAATCGCCTGAAAGCTAAGCACTTTGGATTCTGATTCCTTGTAGACTGAAGTCAGTGCAGTGATTAAACCACAAAAAAACTTAATTAAAAGGGGAATATCAACATCACCTTTTTTCAAAGGGCTCCAAATTTTGCATTTCTTACATTAAAATAAAAACCCTAAATTTAGGAGGAAAAACTAGATATTGCTGCTGGAAACAATAGCGTCATGAACAGTAAAATCTAGTAAAGGGCAAGACTTATGAGGAGCGGCTGAGGTCACTCGCTTGTTCGGCTGGGAGAAAAGACTGAAGGGTGATCTCATCACAGTCTACAGCTTCTTCAAGAGGGGCAGCAGCAGAGGGGGAGGTGCTCATGTCCTCTCTCTGGTGACCAGCGATAGGACATGAGGAAAGGGGATGAAGCTGCACCAGGGGAAGTTCAGATTGGACCTGAGGAAAAGGTTCTTCGCTGAGAGGGTGGTCAGTCACCGGAACAGGCTCCCCAGGGAAGTGGTCATGGCACCAAGCCTGACAGAGTTCAAGGAGCACCTGGACGATGCTCCTAGTCATAGGGTTTAGTTTTAGGTAGTCCTGCAAGGAGCAGGGAATTGGACTCGATGATCCTTATAGGTCGCTTCCAACTCAAGATATTTTCTGATTCTATGATCTATAGTTTCTTTAAAATTTTATGTTCAATAGTTCACTACTTCATGCTACACAATTACTTCTATTAATTACATTCATCTTATTAATAAGAAGATTTAAATTATTTCCAGATCCCTGTAATAAGTGGGTTGTTTGTCTTAGCAGATGAACTACTGGATAAGACAGAAGGATCAATATTTCAATTCTTCACAATATCAATATCAAAACAAGATTAAACCTTTTAGACACAATTATTCTGGCTTTAGAAGATTCTATAGAGCAGAAAGATTCTGTAGAGATGTGATCTGGAATTAAAGAACCATAGGGTATTACAGACAACTCATTATCAGAAAAGCTTTTCACATGAAGATTTCCATAGAACAGAATATAAAAACATATGATTAACTCCAAACAATACATCACAAATTGTGATCTAATTCAGTTGAAAGAGTTTTGGTGGGGGTTTTTTAATTCTTTGTGACTATTACATCGGATGGAGGAGGGAGAAGGAAATCATAGAAATTACGAACGCCAAATGATAATTTGTGTAATGTAATGTAACACAATGTAAACGTGGCTTTACGTAACACAGACTCACAAGAAAAAGCGACAGTGTTTTTCAGACATCCTATGGAGCATCTAATTGAGCTACTTTCATTCAATTTCTTTTAAAAAAAAAAGTCTGTTGGAATGTTAGAAATAAATTTTACAGAAATTATCCCCTGGAGCATGGAAATTATCGTAGATTGCCCTTTGTAGTTCAATTCTCAGGACACAATAATCCTCCCTTTCCATGAGCAAGATGCTAGGCAGAAATGATTACATAAAATATCTGGGTTTATGTGAAAGTCTTAAAAGGACAATGAAGACAGACATGAACAGCAGTTTCTGCTTCAATCAAAATTATTGATAAGAGAACTGGCTTGAGGCTATCAGACCATGAAAATGGTAGAAAAATTGTTCCCTTTCTGGTCAACTCTGGTGACCACAATATCTTCTGGAGAGAGTAGAAAAGAATAGTCAGTTGCCAACACAGAAACACTGGTCTGGCAAATGGATTTGATGACATTACAGCGTGACCACAGCCCCATGAAGTAAACTTATCCTTCATCCTTTAAACTACATTCCCGTAGACTGAAGGTTCTATATCATATAGACTATCAGGAGGACCAGATACTTCCTTATGCTAGTCCACACAAGAAGATTAACTGAATCTATTTGAACTCTATGCAGTTTCTTTCTGTCTTAGGATGACATTCTTCAATAGTCAGGAAGAATTAAAGAACTTTTATTAATATAAAAAACCTCAGCTGGATGCAACTTAGAAGAAATTGCTTTATCAAAAATAGTCTTTTAAAGACATTTTCAAGTATGGTTACCAATCTTAAGAGAGTTTCAGAAAGAGACCATCTTATCCCAGACTACTGCGACTACAACTGTATGCTGTTCTGAAATACAATCTAGTGGAACTTGACTTTCTCCAATAAAAGTCATAAAAGCATAGCTCACGCTTACTTCTTGGGGATCTACACTATTTTTGCAATGACGTGCTCTGGATGAGAACTAGTGATATTTCAACCGATCATAATGCTCATGCTTTTGCTTTTACAGAAAGACACATGGAACTCATGCTAGTGCCTAGAAGAGCCTCTGCACAGGTGTGTAGAAAATATACATGATTTTTTTAGCTTAGATTTTTTTAAGCAACAAAATTAAACAACAACAAAAAAGTCATTTTACTGTATAAAAATTCAATACTCACATGATAAAATTTAATTTAAAATATTTCTATTACCCTTAGGAAGACTGTGAACAATTTGTTTTTCCAGTACCAGATATCCAGCATGTATTTTGTTTAGATAGATGCACATATCAAATAACTGTTTTATTAGAGAAATAAGCCATCTGTTAGTGGCTGGCAACGCAAAGGAACCATAACTGCATAATAAAAAATCCTGCAAAAAAATTACAGATCTGAATCACTAATACAAACACAAGATACACACAAAAACTGTCACAGAATAAAATAGAGCAACAAGATTGCTAAATGTACACTCCTTGTTTGAACAGACTAACAGCAAAGCCCTGGTTCAGCGTAGGGTCGTCCCTCAATATCAGCTGGCAGAGGGCTGGAGATCCCCAGACTGCCTCTGGAAAGGTATATGAGACAATTTGGACCACTGCTCTGCCTCACTGAAAAAGTTCCTTTTCTCCCCAGACTCCTGTACACAGCAGATAACTTTCAGGTTTTGAAGCTCATACTTCTCCAATTATTACAACTAGTCAGAAAAATATTTACAACATAATTTTATCAAATTATGTATTTTTGGCTCTAAATCATTTTTTTTTTTGCCTGAAATGCTAACCAAATCTTAAAATTATCAGATACTTTTCACAGAAATTGAGAAGAGAACAAACAGACATGCTGCAAATGCAGTCTTACTAATAACAGTGATTCAAATACAGCCAAAGGAATATTTCTAATTAAGCAGGATACCTCCTTCCCTTTCAGCAGTAGAACCATGATGGATAATGCTTTTCAGGAAGACACTATAATGAACCGGCTTTTCTTCTCACTAAGGCAACAAAAAAGAGTTCACAGGGATACCCAAGAAAGTCAAGGGGAGTTCACTAAATGGCACAGAATCCCTCATATGTTAAAACATGTGCATTAACATTCATGCAGGGGCTCCCATCTGGAGCTTTGAAGAACCTTTCAGGACTTAAAGTGCGGGCATATATTTTTTTACTGCTAACTGAACTTACTGGAAATAAACTCTTCACAATCTTTTTATATTAAATAATTTTAAAAAACCCCAAAACACCACTAAACAAACCAACAACTCAACTACAAAGCAATTTCCACACGCTCTGCAGAAACTGCCACTGAAACACAGTGCTCACTCCTGGACATTTCTTCCCAACCATAGCAAGGAACATCACTCACTAAGTGTGCTAACAAACTCAATTGCTTTAGTGGCATGCTGTGGCTGCACAGATGGGTGCATTTTACTCTCATTTGGCACACAGCTGATAGGCCTTTTGCTTGGCCTGGCCTTCCGCTTGTGCCAAGATGCACACCAGTCTACAGAGGCAAATTCACAAATGTGGAGGCATCAGAGCCCCTCTAAAATACCAACAGCACAGCTCTGAAAAACCTGGCATTAAAGGACATCATCAGAAACCCAGCCTCCGTGCAGCCTGTCCAGCTTGACCCTCCCCTGCGCAGACTTAATTTACAGGAGGCACTTTGTTCCCAAAATACCAGGATTCACGGAAAATTCCCTTCCAACTCCACAAGGCAAGGTATTAGGGATGGACAAGAACCAATTGACACATAGATGGTAGGTATGGCTCTCTAGCTGTAGAGCAGCCAGGCAGCTGCAACTTGAGATCCCAGCACCAGGAATGGCTGTGAAGTTTTACCGGAACGGCAAACATCCCGCGGTGCTGCCTGGGAGGTCAGTGCTGTTGGAAGCCAGAGATCTCCTACAGGGGAAACTGCCTGATGCTTAGATAAAACCATCTTCCTTCCTGAAATCCAGCCAAGACGTTTATCAGCTTCCTGTTCCTCACATTGCTCTTTTGCAAACCCAAACTCTACTGTTTAGGACTTCTGCTCCCACGGTCCAAGAAAAATAATTAGGAACATGACAGATTTTGAGTTAGCATTTGCAGAAAGCAAAAGGCAGAACCTCGCTCCCCATTGAACAATAATCCAGAGAAAAATTAATAGAAACTACAAAGAAAAGTTAGGTAATTTAAAGACTCAAAATGTTAACTTGTCCTTTGTAACATATCTGTCTCATAAGAAAATGATAATGTCAAGCTGCTTAGTAGTGACAGCTTTTGTTGTTTTTATTCACTATCTACAGATTTGATAGGATGTTTAATTACCACCTATTTTCTCTAATTAAATGCTACTCTGAAAAAAAAAAAAAAGGTGGTTCTTGGAAAAATACTGTTTGGTAGGAACCTCTCTATCTGTTTCAATGATGCTCCCATCAGGAAGGTTCTGCAGGCCTAAAGCAAACTTCGTAGTAAAATTAAACAAAGCAAAACACATACAAACATACCCCAACCCCAAACACTGAGACATTGCTCAGAGCAGTCACTGAGTAGGCCATTTTCCTGACTTCAGACCATGGACTCGGCTCCAAGTACTGCACCCCAAGCAACTGGGTACTCCTTGACACTTTGCTCTCTCCTTCTGATCCCACTTTTGAACAAGTGTGGTAGCCTCATTTACCTCTGCAGAACTGTATTGCTTTCCAACCAACTTCCAACTATCTACAGCAAACTGTAGCGCTCTGTGTATTTTTGGACTGTGCCAATATCCAAATCTATTGAAACTGGAAAGGTATTCAAAAGAAGAAATCTGCATGGGTCATTCACTAAAAATGCAGGAAGAAGAAGCAAAAAAACCCCATTGGTTTTGCTATTATTTTATGCCTATATAGCCGGTTAATCCTTCCAAACTTACATTCATTGACTTCACAATGCTGTATAATGCACCTTTTCTTTTTTTATGAAACCCTAACACACATGAAATAGAAAGTAAGTTTTGTAGGACCTGGCTCAAATCTCTGAGCTCTCCTACTGTTTGGGAAGAAACACAACTGTCAGGATGCAGCAACATATTTTACTTTGCCTTTTAAAAAGAAAGCAGACACAACAAGGGATAATTAAAGTAACTTTCACAGCCAGAATATTGTTAAAACATTTGAATACCATTTGTATTGAACTGCTAGATTTCTAGCAGTGCAAATTCATATCTAGCATGCCAAGAAAAAAAGAAGTAACAGCAATGACAGGAAAATCTTTTAAAATATTGTCTCACTCCTAAGCCTGGAGAAGTGTTTTCTGTGAGAAAAGAAGGAAGAAACACTCAATGACTAGTTCTGGATGCCACAAACTCTTTACAGAGAATGCCAGTGAAGTTCAAATTAGTGCCTATTTAGATCCTTTTTTTTTGTACGCAACATACTAGGGACTGTATGGAGAGCACATCTCTCTCACGTAGGTTACAAACAGCCATCAGTAATGACATTTGGTTCCCTCCCACCTGCTCTAGTTTCTAAACATGACCCTCTGATGAAAGACTGGCCTCCAGCAGCAATTCTCTGAGCCATGTCTTTCCTTCACAGCCTTCAGTTTATATTCAAGTCGTGAACATGACACTGCTTTTGTTAGCTTTTGATTTTCATCTTCTGTTTTGTGCATTAATCCCCATAACAAAAATTGTCATTGCAATAGGTGCTATAGAAATCAGTAAAATTAATAAATAGTTGGTATAATATCTAAATACTCTCCCCTATCAGGCTGAGTACGTTGCTGAATTTGTGCTATTGTAGAACAGCTGACAGTGAAAATAGTTATAATAGATCACTTTGACAACTTTAGATTTACATAATGGATTCATCCGCTTTGTAGATTGGGTATGTGTACATTCTCTCTGCATGCAAAACACGCCTATTACCTTTAAAATATTTGCTTTGAATGGTATCTGCTGCTGTGTAAAGTATATTTGTTTACAGTCTATAGCTTTAAACATGTATTTTTAAGAGATGTGTATTAGCATGTTTATGTTATGTGCAAACAAAGTAAATTTATGTACCTGCACCAGATGCACCTGTTTAGTGATTTTGTCACATGTTTTCATTTAATTCACACAAGCTGACTTTTTCTTAATTCACACAAGCTTTTTCTTTGATACTCTCAGCCCTTTTTCAGATTTAGAAAACATCATTAGTAGCAAACAAAGACACTGCAGAACTGCGCCTAAAAAGCTGATACCTTTTCCAGTCTTCTCACAACAGATCACAAATGTATTTATTACCCCCAAAAAAATAAAATATCTAGGATTAGTTCATTCTAGTTCCAGTCCAATTCCATGGATACAAAGAGCGAAGAAGCAGCAGAAGAGGCTGAAAAGGGCCATGTATCAAACATGAGATAATCCCCTCCACAAACACAGACATTGTGAAGGAGGCCACGCTGCTGCCTTCTGAGGTCTTCTCATTTGGGAGGACACGCAGGGCCGGGCTGCAGCAGCCAGGGCTGTGTAGTTCTACTCGGTGTTGAGACCAACAGGGAAATTCAATACCACTGAATTTCTAGATACGAGTGGTGTATAAATTTAGAAAGGGGCTTGCACACCTTCCCAGCAGGACACACAGCTCTGAAGAAGCCCAGTTTGAGTAGGATGGGGGTCTTAAAAGAACATTTCTGGTTTAACATCACCTAAAACTGAATCCCAGCGCAGGGACAGCCTGCCGAGTGACCGCTCAAGGTGGGGTACACGATCCCCAGGCAGTGCTCTTCAGCCTTGCAGGATGGGCAGCTCCAGAACAAGCCCCCCAGGCAGACTCTCCCAGGTCCAGGCCCATGGGATTTCAGCACACAGCTCCAAGACAGTTCAGTGAGCCTTTGGATCATCTCTAACATTCTCCCACAAATGTCTTCGCTGATGGGATTTTGTCAGATTTGCTGCAGTTACAGGGCCTGGGGAACATACCTTGCTGTACGCTTTGGAAACATGAGCATCTGTCTCTGACAAAATAACCTGAATTTTCAGTCCATGGGAAGTTCTTAAAAGTGAAATTTTCTGTAAACTAGAAATTCTACTTTTTGGCCAGGAATAATATTGTATCGTTTATTACACATGAATATCACTGAGGAGTTAATGTAATTTCTTCTGTATCTGCTACTACCTTGGACCTCTATTTCTGACAAGACAAAAGCATTTTTTCCTTGCAAAACTGAAGGACTTTATAATACTACTGGATGATCTAAGCACCTATTTTCATACGTATTTCCCATTGGTACTTCAAAATTGTGGAAAAATGTTACCATCCGTATATCCCACATTAAGAACGAGTTGCTCAGGGCAAGACATGAAGGCTGTCACAAAGAAAGCAACTGCAGATGGGCAGTTTTAATGTCAAATTGTTTAGATCGAGACATTTAAACTCTATGTTGTATCACCTTAAACATTATACTGAATTACGAGATCATGTATGGATTGTTGTTGCATTGTATGGTTTGAAGAATGTGATTAATTTGCAAGTTAACAGAGTTACTTTAAGATAATTAGAGCCTCAGATAACCCTTAGTTTGAATATATTAGCATTCTTTTTTATTTTTCAAGGTGGAATATATTGCCATCATTGAACTAAACCACAAGCAACGTCTGCCAGCCATAAGCGTAGTTAATAGCTCTAAACAGTTGCTGTAATTTATTTGATTTTATAAAGTAAGTTTGTAAATAAAATCAAACCTGCAATTAGCCATTTTATCATTCACTAATATTTTTTTTTTAAAAAAAGAGTGAAACACAATAAATGTTTATACACCTTCCCAGCTGTCAAGGTAAATCTTCCAGCCCCATTAACACAAGTTGTTTCTCCTTATCACATGGCTACCTAGACTTCTGCTGCACTCTCATACAAATACTTACATATAGAAACATACATGCATCATCAGTCAAGGATGAATTGCAAGTTCACATTTTTCTTAACCAAATTCTGGTTGTAATCATATTTCTCAGTATCCAGGCAGCTTCTTAAAGTGATCCTGATTCTGCTTTGGTGGCATTCACGAAATAAATGCTTCATAATTACCCTTTCAGTGTGATTCTATGGGGCCACATGGCTGTAAATGAGAAACTAACCACGTAAAGTTAAAAAGAATAAAATCCAAACGCACAACAAATTTGGCAGCACATTTTCTGACCTCTCAAAAATGCCAGGGGATGGTTGTGCTCTTAACTGCAAACCAGCAGTGAGTGCTTTCTTTGTTCATTCTCCCATTCTTAATTGGGATGTGCATTTTTCATGCCTAGTGCTCTCAGGTAATTATTCACTCTTGTCCTGGTTTCAGCTGGGATAGGGTTAATTGTCTTCCTAGTACCTGGTACAGTGCTATGTTTTTGAGTTGGGTATAAGAATGTTGATAACACACTGATGTTTTCAGTTGTTGCTCAGTAGTGTTTAGTCTAAAGTCAAGGATTTTTCAGCTTCTCATGCCCAGCCAGCAAGAAGGCTGGAGGGGAACAAGAAGTTAGGAAGGGACACAGCCAGGGCAGCTGACCCAAAGTGGCCAATGGAGTATTCCATACCATGTGACGTCATGCCCAGTATATAAACATTAGGGGATTGGGGGTGGAGGGATCATCACTCAGGGACTAACCGGGCATCAGTCTGCCGGTGGTGAGTGTTGTTCATCACTTGTATATTCCAATCCTTTTATTATTACTATTGTCATTTTAGTAGTGTTATCATTATTAGTCTCTTCTGTTCTATTAAACTGTTCTTATCTCAACCATGAGTTTTACTTCTTTTCCCGATTCTCTCCCCCATCCCAATGGGTGGGGGGGAAAGTGAGTGAGCAGCTGCGTGGTGCTTAGTTGCTGGCTGGGGTTAAACCATGACAACTCTCCAAATACCTACTGGTTGGCATATTTCCCCAATAGAGTGCTGCTGTTTGGTCTTTTCCCATTTCATCAAAAAAGATCTTAAAGTAGTCAAAACCTGTTAAGATCAGCAGGCCATGCCATCTTTTAACTTCCTTAAGCACATCGCACTTGCTGTATGATGGACAGTCTTTGAGCAACAACAAATGACTCATTGTTTCAAATTCCTTGTAAAACTTTAAAGAAAAAAAATCCTATAAAGGTGATGTTTTTTATTACCTTTGCTCTGATACGTACAGTCAATGGCAAGTCCTGAGCTGGATATTTGTAACTAAACCCAAATGTTACGCTTCAGGACTGCAAAAGAGCTTACATTTTCTTGAATGGAATTCTTGCTTAGGAATCGATTGCCTTGCTCTTTTATTTCTTTTTCACCTTTGTCATGGTTTAACCCCAGCTGGCAACTAGGCACCACACAGCCGCTCATTCACTCCCCCCCCTCCGCCCCCAGTGGGATGGGGTAAAGAATCAGAAGGGTAAAAGTGAGAAAGCTCATGGGTTGAGATAAAGACAGTTTAATAGGTAAAGCAAGAGCCACGCGCACAAGCAAAGCGAAATAAGGAATTCATTCACCACTTCCCATCGGCAGGCAGGTGTTCAGCCATCTCCAGGAAAGCAGGGCTCCATCGCACGTAATGGTGACTTGGGAAGACAAACGCCATCACTCCGAATGTCCCTCCCCTTCCTTCTCCTTCCCCCAGCTTTATGTGCTGAGCATGACGTCCTATGGTCTGGAATATCCCTTTGGTCAGTCGGGGTCAGCTGTCCCAGCTGTGTCCCCTCCCAACTTCTTGTGCCCCTCCCCAGCCTCCTCACTGGTGGGGTGGGGTGAGAAGCAGAAAAGGCCTTGGCGCTGTGTAGGTTCTGCTGAGCCACAACAAAAGCATCCCTCTGTGATCAGCACTGTTTTGATCACAAATCCAAAACACAGCACCATAGGAGCTACTATGAAGAAAATTAAGTCAATCCTAGCCAAAACCAGCACAACCCTACAAAGTGTGATTCCTGGAATTGGTGGGAAGAGTAACTACAGCAACTAACAAGACTTGAGCTTTCAGAAGGTAAAAGAGGGCTGGCTGCTCCTCCATTGTGCTAAAATTTTACATCACTTTAAAGAGTAAGAACAAAACAGGAAAAGAAAAGATGGTGGGGGGTATGGGGAAATCAAGGCATGAGCTGCAAAGTAATCAAACCACTTAACTGAGAAGTAAGTGATGAGGGTGTTTTAGGAAAGTGACATTGCTGAATCCCATCTTCCATTCTAGACCTTACGCTTTTATATTCAGATTACTGCTCACAGCAAGCTGTCTTGGCTCCCGGGCTTTCCCTTTGTCTCTGCTATGATTATTACGACAGATACTCCTTCTATCCATTCCTACTCTCTGCTGTGCTGTCTCCCTCATGCACTTGCTGTTTCTCTTTCTGCCTCTCATTATTTGCTCAGGCTTTCAACCCTTCTGTGACAGCATTCACAGAACAAAAGGTTGCCATTAGATTTATCCCTATTTATCCTCCTTTGATGCTGAATTGAATTTTGTTCTGCTAGCGTGAAGAAAGCTAGATTTGTCATCATCTTCATCATCTCTATTTTACTTAAATCACCCTGAACACAACTGTAATTTATTTCTTAGATTTATAAAAATCCTTTATGACCAAAAACTTTTCACCAAACCCTTCCCCTATTATTTATCTAGTGAAAAAATTGAGGTAAATGCAGACATGTTTGTATCCAAAATGCCTATAGGCATTTTTCTCTTGTACCTTGAGAGCCCCCTAGGAGGTACAGAATGGCCAATTAGCCAGCTGCGTATACACGTAAGGAAGAAAAGTAGTTCACATAATAAAACTAAATTATCATCGTTTTGTTTCTTTTCTTACTTTTCATAGAAATGCTAAAACATCCGTAGGTAGGAATCAGTCTCACTTAAAGTCAAATTGCTCAGAAAAAGCATCAAATGGCTGAAGAGGGATCAGCTTTCATACCGCTTTTGCCAGTCCATCACTGTATCAACTCCAGCTCCCAAAGCCATTAACCATCACTGTATTTTAGGTGGTTGGGCTGCAAGGTCTCTGTAGATTGGCACTGAATGAGAAATGTGTGTTGCAAAGATACTGCAAATGCAACAGAGCTAGATGTGTTCCTGACTTCACATGAAGTTGATTCAGTGAAAAGAAACTCTGAAATCTTCCAGAGTGTGGCACTGACAGGATATATGTATCTGTACTTCTAATTTCTCATGAAATCAGAGAAGAATGTATCTCAGAATGCTCCAGTGCCATCCATATTATACTCTCTTCCCAATATGCATTCACGTAACTTTAACAAAATGGTAGTTAATTATGACTCGCCATGCCTCTGGAGCAATAAAACAGTGTTTACCCCATTTTATAGAAAAGTATATGGAGACTAAGCTAAATCAGTCCAAAATCATCACTGGTAAGAATCCAAAATTCTACACGGCTTATGACATTGACTATCACACATATGCACATAAACTGAGAAGGTAGGTGCTCCCAAGCTCGCAGGGGAACTACACAATGGCATCACCAAAACTCTTGTCACCAATGTGACAAGGGGAAAGACTATATTCTCCCAATGACAGCCCTCATACTGGGACTGGAGTAACTATCACCTTCCCAAATGAACTACCAAATCCAACTGGACAAGCAGGAGTTCACAAGTGAACCATGAAAAACTATAATGAAGAGTTCACAGAGAAGAGAAACGGCATATGCTTTGAACTGCATGTGACAGAGATGCCACCACAGTCAGGATGATCTTCCTTGTGCCATTGTTCAGCCTCCCCATGAACACAGAGACAGCAGAAGGTGCAGAAGATGCTACAATAAGCTGGTCACTGTTGCTTCCATTCTGAGAAAGCTATATATTTGATTGTGGAAAAAGGGCTTCTCTCTACTAGAAAGGACTAGGTACCAGCTACTCAAAGTTTACAAAGACGTTGTCACCAATTAATTCTCTGTGCTCTACTTCCCTTTTCTTGGCAGTGAAAAATGAGAGCCCAGCACATGCTGTTTGCCAGCTTTAAGCAGCTTTTCAAAAACAAGCTTCAGGCTTGGATATGTCAAAGAGACAATGCTAATAGCACAGGATCAATGACTTCCTTGTGACTCAGGGTAGAGGTCAAATCTATACACTTTTTTGACCTCTCTCCAAATTTTGACACAGCCACTGATTGCTGATGATCTGCTAACAGACTCCACTAGCATAAGCAATATATGACTGCTATCACTTCAATTATGCATCTCAAACAGGACCTTAAACGTAGACAGCGGATGCTATTTTTCCCCCAGAGCCATATACGTACCACATTCAAAGATCAATGCAGGCGCCCTCCCTCCATTCCAAATTGCTGCAAGTGCTGTCCTGAAGAAACAATGCAAGACCCCAATCCTTACATTGCTTGCTACACGCCTCTTCTCTAAAAAGGGAATCATATTTGAATAACATACAGCTCAGAGAAAAGTTTAGGCTGAGCCCTGCGTTTTGTTTCTGTTAAGACTAAAGGAAAAGATTTCTCTATCATTACAGAGGTGAGAGTGTTTTCAAATTAGGCCAGTCACAGGCCTGCTGTGTGGACATCAGAGCAGGGATTCAGTGTACTCATAGTACATTAGGAGGCATCATGTTAGGCATCACCTAACAGACTAGGTCTCTCTAATATCTCAGAAACTAGGGAGCTGCAGTAAACAGCGCTCTCTGCAAAAGAACTGGCAAGAAGTTTGAGGATCCTGTTCAGTTTTTCAATATTACGAGACATGCAGCAGAGAAGCTTTCTCTCATTCTTTGATCAGAGGAGAACAACTGTAGTGTGGTTAATTGGGTTGGGCTGTAGTTTATCCGATTTCCTACTTTGACTTTATACAATGTGCTTCTATAAATCTTTGGCATATAAATTGAAAATCCAATCTCGGAGCAAACCAACAACCTTATTCGACACACAAAGAAACCGTTCACAAAATGGAATGTCCTTTTCTCCGCTTCTACTAAACAACAACCTCACACTATATCCTACAGAAAATCCTCAAATTTTGTCCAAACTTCATCCTTCTCTAAATCTGGAAGCCGGCCCCGTTTCATACTCTAAAGATCCACACATTCTGATGAATGTAATAAACCAGCAGAATTTGAAATGGCTCTGCTTGTTTTATGAATGTACTAAAGGCAATGTATCATCTCATTATACCAGTGAAGAAATGTAATGACAACAAAGAATCTTCTCCTCACATTTAACTGCTGTTTTGGCTCCAATCTGGCAGTATTCATGTGTTTTATTCTATAGAAATAGTAACTTCTATGGGCATATCAGTGTTTTGTTGGATCACAACCTCAAAATATTAGGTAACAGACACAACAGGTATGAAAGATTATTCATAGTTTCAGATGATATGGCTGAACATGGGTTTCATGTTTTATGCAAGCCTGAATTATATACATCCAAAGGGAGCTGTTCAATTTAGAGACTCGCAAAGCTCAATTTAAAAATTATATCATAATTTTTGAATTAACAGAAAAGTGAAACCATAACACCTGTAATTTATTGCCTAGCTAAACCTATTAAATATGTAGTATAGTTAAACTGGGAAAGAATAAAAGAGCCTTTGAACAAGAAAACTTATTATAAAAACCAGGTCTCAGTTCGGAGTGGACTTCCACACTCTAGCTATAAACCCTTAAAAATAGAACTCAAAAGGAGGAATCATATCACACCAGTATTTCTTTCATGCATCCTCACAGCCACCGTCATTGTACCTCACCCTTAAGATAGAGTGGGGTCAGTAGCACCTTACCTGTTGCACAATAGCCACCTACATATAGGAACCTAACAGAAGTATAAGGCATTTAAACATTTTGCCATTAAATTACTAAGTTGAAAGAATTTTTCTTTCTGGTAGTATGTGTGTTTTGCGGTAGTACTCTGAAGCCTCTACTCTGGACCGCAACCGTATCATAACATCAGAGAACAAGCAACGGTGGTGTAGTATTTTTGAACTTCAGGCACCACTACCAAGTGAGAATCCTTAAGAAAACAGCCCCTCATTACACAGCAAGTAGAAAATCACCTGCTGACAGGCACTAATCCAGTCAAAGCTTTTAGTTGTATAATAAACTTTATTCAAGTGAATTAGGAAAGTGTATGGCTAAAATGGTTGAGGCACTTAAATACTTTGACAGGTAGGCATTGTGAGAGCTAAGAAACTACATTTACTTTTTTTTTTCTCATAAACAAGAGAAAGAAGGAAAAAAAGAGAGACAGACAGAGGCAATAGCTGAGACTACCAAGACCACTAAATGCTACTTTCAACAGGCCATAATATAATACCTTATTACATCAGCATTAAAAAAAGGAAAACTTTAGAGCTGTTAACATGTTAAATCTATCTGTTGCAAAAGAAGATATGCAAATACCAGAACAACACAATTTTTTTAAAGCCCTACAAAATGTTTAGTTCAGAATGGCATGAAGAACAGAACAAGATCTTTGTTCTTGGGGTTGACGTTTACATTTTCCTTCTTCAAAGTATAGAGTTATTTTTAAGTTAAGATAGAGAAAACAGTATCCCCGCCCCCCCCCCCCCCCCCCCCCCCCCCCAAGAACAAGGATATGCTGATAGCCCAGGCTCAGAGACTTGCACAATTCCCGTCTGTCAGCAGATAATTCAAAACATGTACCTCAGCAGACAGTGGTTCCTGGCCACCTGCCTTTTATCAGAGATGTTTGTAGTACTTCTGGTGCACTGTGTGGTATTATAAGTAAATGAAACATAACGTGAATGAAAGTGAGGTAAAAGTAGTATTAAAAGACAGACAGACATTCCTGAGGACAGGACAGATGCTATTCATTTTGTAAGGGGACCCCTGATGTGAAATGGAGGCAAAGGCAACCAGGAGATTGCAGTACGGGGAAGACAAAGGAACTGGAGATATTATTGCTGACTCTTCAACCATTGAAACTCTTTTTCTACCATCTTTTTGACCGCAATCATAATTAAGAAAAAAGTCGCTCCGTGCTGAAAGAATAAGAGCCAAGAACAACAACAAATCTGAAACCGTGTTCTTCTGTCCCCTGCATCAGTCTAAAGCTAACCATAAACAATAGACGTCACACATTCATTTGACACTCTCTTTACACTATGACACTTAACATAGGTTCCCAAAAACCAGTGAAGGTCTTTGGTCATGAAAGAGTATTACCGAGACACAGGATGGACTACTTGTATGGTAGATGCTCCATTATTCACCTGCCAGGAAGGGAAAATCTGAGGATAGTTGGCCTTGCAGATTAGGCGGCTGGCAGAAGCACTGTGCCCAAAATACACTGGTGCCAAGCAGCTATCTGTGAGAGGTATTATTTTTTAGGCCCTCTAAGGACATTTCTGTACTCTTGGCAGATCACAGTGTGAGTCACTACTTGCCTCTAGGGGTAACCTATAAATGCCCAGTATGTTCTTTATGAATATTTACTGATTCAGAGTTAAGTATTTATGCCCCAGTCATACTCTTGTACAGCAGGCTTGCTGTGCTTACTCCCCTGTTCTTCGTTAGCAGTGCTTGAATCGAGGTGAGGTACAGATTAACCACACTGACAGGCAGTTTGCACACCTCTGCATGCCATGGACACTCACTGAAGCCATAGTCAAGGAGTGAGTGCTAAAGAATTTGTCATATCTTCACTCATTTCAGAAGCTTTTATGGCTGCAGCTTACTTTTCCCAATCACAAAACTCAGATGGCTCTGTTGAAAACGTCAGCACAGGTACATTTTCCAAACACGGGCTGAGTTTTGAGCAGCAAAACTTGGCACAGATCTATGCCAAACTTCTGGCTTTTGGTAGCAATTTTAAAAGGCCAAACTAAAACCCAAGTAAAAACTCTGAGTACAAACTTATGTGAATCAAAACACACTACAACATTTGGTGGAAGGCCTGGGAAAGCATGCAAACCAGGAATTGCCAATACTGGTCTTGCAAGAACTTTCAGCATTTTCTAGCTAACCCCTTTCAACCACCAAGAGGCATAAGTGAACCAAGTACATTTATAGCCTGCGACTCAATCAGCAACATCTTGAGTTTTCGAGTACCAGAAATCAAAAAATCACAACAAAGTTGAAGAAATACTCATGTTTCTTTGATATATAACTTCACAGAAAATATATAAACACAAGAATTTATTGCTGCAACCCTGTGGACATGCACAGGTTTACACAACTGGCTAAATAAGGAAGGGGTTTTTACGCTAATTTCTAATGAGAAGAGGCCTGTTTCATTTTTTATGTGAAAAATAACTAGTAAAATTCAGTTCAGGTATGCTCTGCAATTTGTAAAATTTTTGACTGGTTCCTCACCTCTCTGGAAAATGTCTGAGGATCTGCAGATCCAATATTGTTTAAAAGTTTGTGCTATTTTAGGTGCTAAATCCAGGGAGTTTTGCAAGCAATCCATGTAACAATACAGACAGGAAACTCAACATCCCATTTAACTTAATGAGTTTATATAGACTTGGGTCTGATGTCCAACTTAACTAATACAGAGACTATGATCATTGCCCTCTATATTCTTGAAAGAAAAGCATGGTGAGTGGATGCTTTACAATATTCTACACATCATTTTCCAGGTCTGCCAATAAGTCAGATTCCTCCTTCAGTCTGTGAAGTTCCATGTCAATGCATGCACCTAACAAAACCAGGAAACAAAAAAGTCCTCCCTGACCTCAGCTACTTAAAGATACTGTTAATGTGTATGTAAGAATGAAACCTGCACTTCTGCAGCACCTTAGTAACAGATACAGCAATCACCAGGTAGTCTTTTCTGAGGTTTTGAAATGCCCTTTTTTAAGGTCTCTGAAAGCAGGCAGCTTTGCAGAACTGAATAACCAGAACTGTCTGCATGTTTGCTATGCAAGAAGTATAGGTTTAAGTGACGTGACCTGACTTCCAGAAGATAGGAGGAACATTTTTTTAATCAGAATTCTTACTAAAGTACATGGCAGTCTTCAGGCTCAAATGAAAGAACCATATGTGAAATCGGTGATTTCTATTATCCTTTTTATTACATAATAAGAGTTCATTAGGTAACAGAAATAGGAGAATATGAAAAAAAACAAAGAACAGTTACCTAAAACTGCGTTGAGAGCTTCTCAAGAAAGATAATGCTGTGCTGTACTGGATGAGACATAGCAAAGCTGTTCTCACAAAATCTAGTGGAGCTCCTTACTGTCTGCTTGAGACTGATATATGACAGACTCAGAAACAGTTCTGGATGCCAGACTTTGGGGCACTAGCATGCTTCTGATCTGTTAGCTCTACAGATGCATGGGGAAAAAGCACAAGAATTTTCCATCAGCCCTAAAGTAGCCTTTATCTGAACATACCTAAAAAGGCTTGCACAGGTGTTAACACAAACTGACATTTAGTGCCTGCAAATACACAAGGAACTGTGTCTACAGGGAGCCGGTTTCTAGGCCTGTTCTAGTGCTGGATCAGAGAGATCCTCATTTCAAAAGCAGTCCCACATTTCTTTTCTTCCTAGTTGTATTTCTCAATGAAAAAGGAAAAAAAACCCAACAAACAACAAAAAAATTCTCAACATCAGTCACTCTTGTTAAAGTATGGTATCAAGCCTGCAACTGGCATAAAATCACCCAGTTTCTCTTAAGTGAAGCACCTCTGATTTACAGTACTGTAGATCTGGATCATCCTTTTGAAAATAAAATCTGTTTATGAAATGCATGTTTAAATCCCATCCTGTTGCCTTCCACTGAGTGATTAATTACCATAATCTGTGTGCTAAGTGATGTGCAAACTTTGAGGACAGACATGCTCCCTGCTCTAGACATTGTTCTATAATATCTTATCAGACTGCTTTAATGCTGAAAGCAGTGTCATTAGTAACTTGCTTCTCTTCGTCTGTTTTCAGGTTGAATAATGCCTTCTTTGCAAATACACCAATTTAGGTGCATTTCCTTTGCAAGTAATGCTAATCACTTCCACCAGCTCTCCCTGCTGTATTAATCTTTGATTTACTAGAGTTTTTCGAAGCTGAAGAACAAGGTCTGAAGAAGCAAAAAATGCAATTTTGCTTGTTTAACACATACTCCCATCATATAGCTTCTACCAACGCTATATACAACATGGCAAATTAAAAGCCTAAGTCCAGTTAATTTCATTTTTGTTGACTTTCCCTTGTAAAATACCCTCACCTCTCATATGAAATCAGCTGACGCTGTTGGCTTCACAAAATTTAAATCTTTGCATTCAAAAGCACAGATTTTTCTCTTCTTTGTTACCTGCCTTTGTATCTCTTAACCTCCCCATGCAGCCTTACACACTGACCGAAGGGTAGAAAGAGTGCCCGGAATGAGATTTTTACCTCAGCAAGGACAAGCTGTAGGTAGGAGTTTGTAACTTGTTCTTAGACACATCTCCAAAAGTGTCCTCCAGTAAGTGTGACATGTCACACACACAGCAGCTGTCTTCTTTTGCTTGGGACCCCTCAGCAATTCCTGACCCTCCCTCTCCTTTTCACAAAATTGAAAGGGTAAACATATGTTTGAATACAGTCCCCCTCCAATTTTAGACAATTTCTCATAGCAAATAACATTTTTCTCACCAGCAGATGGGGCTACTCTGAATTTTGTGCTTTCTGCTGTATTTTGCCTCTTAAAGACACCAAAGGCCAGCACTTCATGTCTCACAGCTTTGTTCAGTTCCAGTGGCTTTAATAAAGCCATGCTAATGTATTCCAGCTGAGGACATGTGCCAGTGGCTTTTTTTCATGGAAAGGGAAATGTCCCCAGCTGGCCAAATAGCATAGAATCACATTTTCTATTGAAATCTGTATTTTACTCCAGTAAACAATAACAAGCCTACACCTTGTAATGCAATTCATACTTCCAGTGCTATGGAGGAGGAGGACCAATACAGCTTTCAGTACCTATGGATTCATTACACATGACCAGTATATCTCAGTGAAATCCCCAGCAGATCAAAGCAGACATTAATGTAATCTCTAACAGAACCAGGCAAATGATTGACAGACTTGCTAACTGCTATCCAGTTTCAAACCTTTTAAATATGTCAGAGATTTGTTTTTATGCCATGAGATTCCTCCCAAAGGGTGCTATATTCAGTATGTTGAAAAATTATACACCACTCAATCAAGTTTACTTGGATCTTTCTTACTTTTTTTTTATGGACAAAAGAACCTTAAGCTCTGAGGTATGAAAGCAGGAGATTGCCCACCATCAGTAGCTGTTCTGTTGCACACCCCAGCCCCAGGCTTATTACATACAGGTGAAGGATAGAAGTCTGGTTGCATCATAAATCACCACCTCTCTCTTATTTTTTGCCATCATAGACAATTGCCTGGTACTTTCCAAACAGGTGGGGCAGGGAATCAAAACCCAAGCCCCCTCCTAAAAAGAAAAACAACCCACCCTGCACAAAACCCCTCTAAGCATAAGAAAGAAAAGAGATTAAAAGGTAGCACACTACTAAAAGTCACACACTACTAAAAAGAGATCCCCCTGTGTATTTATGCTTTGGTACACTGTATTTTAAAACTACTGATACGATATCTTGAGATGCAGTATATTACTACACTCAAGAGAGAAGAATATTCCATAGCCACAGACATACTCTGGAAGAAAAATCTGGAGCAGAGAGGTCTTCTGTCCTTGCATGTAATCTTCATAGGATGTGCACAGGCAGGGAGACCCTGTCCCTTGGAGACGCACCAGACATTCTTGTGTCATAACTTGTGATTCAAACTTATGGAAAAGATCATCGCCATAGACAAAGTCCTGTGTTAGTGGAGAACGTGAGGGTTTCTCTTAAGACTGACAACTCCCACGAAGGTACCTGTGCATTCCTGCCCCTCGGTATACTCTTCTCCTGACAGTGGCAACTGGCACCCGGAATCTAATCTTCCATTTCTCTTGAGATTATTCAGGTTGCACCCAGACACTTCTCACAGTAGCTCCTGATCTTTTGTCTCATATCAGGTATCATATATAGACTTTCTCCCACAGTAAAAAAAAAATATGTTAAAACAAAAGCAAGCCTGACACTATCTTAATCTATCATATAGAGTTCATTACAGCTTGGTAGTTGGTCTCAAAACATTCAAGACACGCTATTTGATAGCTTTATTCCTTTCTTTTCCAAGTGATCCACAGCACTCTGATCTTCTCGGTGTGCTCACCACACACAGCCATAAATTTTCTCTGCCCGATATTAAACCACTTTACCAACCTGGCGCTAGAGGGTTAATTAGCTGGAAAGATGCAGCAAGGATTACGTTACTCTTACACAGCTGAAGGCACCAATGTCTCCTTATGCTTTGTAAAGTCTCATCTGGAGCTGTGAGAAACACCGGATCAACCTACAGCAATACCATCAATTATTCTTCTCCCTATAACTTTTAGGTGGCCAAAAGACTGGAAACATCCTTTACAACTGCATATTGTTCTGCCATAATGCCTCCATCAATCTAATTCTGATGAGGTTGGAAGGCTGCTTTAACAGAAGTTATCACTCAAATTTACCAAAGGAGCAAAGATGAGTGGAAGTTAGGAGGTTGCTTTCCTTCCCTCATCTGCCAATCTACTGCCAGAATATCTGCACCTTTTCCTTTGTATTTCTGGACGTAAGGGACCAACAGGACCAGTAAAAGTTTGTAAAATACCAGGGGCCATAATGGATCTTATGTTGGGAAATTATTCCAAATCCCTCCATTTCCACTAGTTTCTACCATTACAAATTCTCTCTTTACCCTGGATTTTGAGACAGGACTATGTACTTGCTTGGTACAGATCAAGACAGCAGTTATGGTTGCAACAGAATATTTGCTAGTTTCATCTTCTATGTCATTATAATTTTAATCATTTCAAAGGCTCTAATAGTCTGTGATTGATGCTTTTGCCTTTGGATTAGATATGCACATAAATAAATTAATTAAACAGACAAAACATGGAAGATGGATTAGAAGTCAAATTCTGCTTGCTACTACATGAGCATCAAGAACGTGGATTTTTTAAATAGATAAAAATCTGAAGTGAGAAAACGTTACTGAAAGAATAAAAGCTACTAGCTCTTAAGACAAACATGCTTATCACTCAGCTGGAATATTGCAGGCTGTCATTTCAGCAGCATTTTAGTTTTGTTTAAAATATACTTAGAATCAATTATGGTAACTCTGTAGACTGAAAGTTGCTGGTAAATTGTTAAGATTCGTCCACTTTTAAAATAAGCATGTTCATGGCTGCAAGAATTTGAAAGCTCTGTGAAGTCCACTTTGTACCTTTGTATTGGCTTTGTGTGGCAAGGTTTTGGTAGTGGGGGAGGTTACAGGGGTGGCTTCTGTGAGAAGTTGCTGGAAGCTTCCCCTGTGTCCAACAGAGCCCACACCAGCCGGCTCTGAGACGGACCCACTGCTGGCCAAGGCCGAGCCAGTCAGCGATAGTGGTAACGCCTCTGTGATAACATTTTTAAGAAGGAAAAAAGTTGGGACAGGGAGAAACAGCCGCCGGAGAGAGGAGTGAGAACATGTAAGAGAAACAACCCTGCAGACCCCCAGGTCAGTGCAGAAGGAGGGGGAGGAGATGCTCCAGGCGCCGGAGCAGAGATTCCCCTGCAGCCTGTGGGGAAGACCCTGGTGAGGCAGGCTGTCCCCCTGCAGCCCACGGAGGTCCACGGGGGGGCGGATCTCCACCTGCAGCCCAAGGAGAACCCCACGCTGGAGCAGGTGGGTGCCTGAAGGAGGCTGTGTCCCCGTGGGAAGCCCGTGCTGGAGCAGGCTCCTGGCAGGACCTGCGGATCTGTGGAGAGAGGAGCCCACGGAGCAGGTTTTCTGGCAGGACTTGTGACCCCACAGGGGACCCACGCTGGAGCAGTGTGCTCCTGAAGGACTGCACACCGTGGAAGGGACCCACGCTGGAGCAGTTTGTGAAGAACTGCAGCCTATGGGAAGGACCCACGTTGGAGATGTTCGTGGAGGACTGTCTCCCATGGGTGGGACCCCACGCTGGAGCAGGGGAAGAGTGTGATGAGTCCTGCCCCTGAGGAGGATGAAGCGGCAGAAATAACGTGTGATGAACTGACCATAAACCCCATCCCTGTCCTCCTGTGCCACTGGGGGCGGTGGGGGGTGGGGGCTTGGTAGAGAATCCAGGAGTGAAGTTGTGCCTGGGAAGAAGGGAGGGGTGGAGGGAAGGTGTTCTGAGATTTGTTTTTATTTCTCATTACCCTACTCTGGTTGATTTGTAATAAATTGAGTTAATTTTCCCCAAGCTGAGTCTGTTTTGCCCATGACAGTAATTGGTGAGTGATCTCTCCTGTCCTTATCTCAACCCATGACCCTTTCATTATATTTTGTCTCCCCTGTTAGCGCTGAGGAGGGAGAGTGAGGGAACAGCTTTGGTGGGCACCTGGCATCCAGCCAGGGTCAACCCACCACAACCTTAAAGCAGGAAGCTGGGAGGAAGAGAAAAAACTTATTAGCATGGCAGGGAACTTGCTGGGGTACAAAAGGAAAGGAATGCCTAGAGCAATGGGTAAGTACACAGAAACAGAAGGGAGCACAGGTATTCAAAAATTTAAAAGAACAGCCAAGACCTGCACACTGACACGTGTCAGTTTGGCTTAATTATATGTCTGCACCAAATTACCAACTTGGAGGCAAATTTGTACCCAATAATATACAACTTGGCACAGCCATAATGAATCAGGCATAAAAATGTCAACAGGAGTACTGAAAGGGCAAGGGAAGTGTAGAAGGCAAGAAGATAGCGCAATAGTGCTTGAATGGGCTAAGAGGATATGACTATTCATAATGGGAAGCCATTTAAAAAAAATGGGCCATTGAAGCTGAACAGCAGGGAAGAAAAACAAGATGAATTAGACCACAGAACTCTCTCCAGAAGGAATCCCATCTTATGAGATGTTTAGAACAAGACTCAATGAAGTAGTAAAAAATATACTGTAGCAAACAGTATTTTGGGTCAAAGAAGGTCTTTTTCTGTCTCTAACTCTGTTCATTACATGGCATTTCAGGGAATTAAGTAGGGAAAAACAAAGTAAGAAAGGGAGTGGCAGGGGAAGACTGGCTAGAAGCAGCATCCTGTTCATATAGGTGAGAAATGGTAGGAGCTTTCCAGCAATGGTAAAAGTTGAGTAAATGTTCTCAAGATGGACATTTTACGCAGGCTATATACAGAGGGTTGGGAATGAAAAAGGGAGTGTTTCAGGGAAAGAAAAAAGTTGTACCATTGGGCACAGGCCATACAGATTCAAGACAAAGTAGAAACCTACCATACCTATGTTCATTTGTATAAGTACTGTTGTACCTGTGGATTTGTTGAGGACAAAAAGATAGAAAACTAGATTTAAAAAAAAATAAATTAAAAAAACCCTCAGAGGTTGAGAAACAGCAGCTTTATGGCAATGCACAGATCCATAAGCTAGGCAGAAGTACAGATGCCAGAACACAGGCACAGCTCAGGTCTCCATGCCAGGGACTATGCAAGAGCAGCTCGGCTATATAACACGTGTTGCAAGCACCCAAGCAAGAAAACCAGAAAGTTAGACTAAAGAGGAACAGCAGAAAGAGAAGGCTCTGTACTATTTACTGCCAGTGCTAGGGAGAACCATCCAACCACAGCTGGATGCCAAAGTAGACATCCTGAAAACACTCGACACAATATGCTGGTTCGTGGAGCCACTGGAGAGCACAGATAAGCTCAAATACTTTCTGCCAGGTTGCAAACTGATAAGGCCCCAAGAACATATGGTCTTTCAACAGGCGTGTATGGGGCCAAAGAAACTGTTGACTGGACTCACCAGGGACAGGGACAAGAAAAACAGGACTGTAGTTATCGACCTAGGATTAATAGTTAGTTCACTGCTACATTAGAGGCATTGTTTGACAGAGCTGGAAAACAATATTTGCTGGCACAGTCACAGAGCATTACTTTGTTTGATATGAAAATGTCAGTGAACATCTCTTTCAATTATTCTTCCTTTCCCATTCTAAAGTGATGTTTATTCCACACGAACCTAGTGTTATCTCAGTTTAATTCAGAGAATTACTCATATCAGTGAAGCTGAATAAAAAAAAAGGTTGTGCAAAATGTTACAAAATACAAAACCCATGTAAGACATTCAGGATTGATCTTCACAAAAGGAAAGACTGCCATCCAAGATAAAAGGCCTTGTTGTAGGTTCACTGGTTTTAACCATGCATAATAAACAGGATGATAAATCTTTAAACACTTAAGTAAAAGTTTCCATGAACGACTTCCCAAGCTTCTTTCAGAGGAAGGAATAAAATATTTTCAAATCATCTGACAGTAACCTAAGACCTTTAATTCGCACTTTCTACAAAACACATAACCTGCTATGTCTGCCTGGAGTAGAAGTGGTAAGTTTTAAATACAGACGCCAGACTTATCAGAAGCCCAGATTTATGGGCACTATATATATATATATATAGTGAGCACACAATACCATGGATTACGTGATCAGGATTACCTCCCTCTTCTCAACAAAACCAATGGAAATCTGAATTTCCAACACCATAGACTAGCTGGTCACTGAGCCAGAAAAATGTGAAAGAGGGATCAGAGAACAGTCATACATTTCTTTTTGTATCTTTTATAAAACCACTTGTAACTGCACAGTAAGGCTTACCTCCCTGTGCAAAATGTCCACAACTAGACATACCAAGTCCCATCCTAGCGCTCACACAAACAATTCAGGGAGCGGCCTAAATTGGTCCCACCTCTCTAAGAATTGCTGGAGTAGATATTATCCTGGGGTTTGTGCCTTTACGTTGCCGTGTTGCTCCAGTTCTTTACCTCACCCTTCATAAGCGCTCTGAGGTCTGATGCAGTGCTCTTACCAGCTCTACGACACAGCCAGATGCACGCCAGAGTCTGGATCTGTTGATCCCTACACAGCCAGAGGAGGCAGAAGAGATGCTGCCGTAAGAATTGGGCAGATACAAAAGGAAGCGCATGGCTGGATACTGTGGTCAGGCTAATCATCAGGTCAAGGTATGAATGAACAAGTAGTGCTGTTTAAGCTGGAAATCAAGATTCCCAAAGTTTCCACTGTGTTTTGTGAGAAAGCAGGGTAAATTCTAATCATGTAAGGGAAGGCATTCCTTCCATTCAGCTGGAATCAGAGGGCAAGCAATGTAAAACTCAGGCAAGGTTTCAATATTAAAGGCAAGGCTAAAGTGTGCTAAAGCATGCTGGTGGAAATGCAGTAAGAGTATGTGCAAGAATATAATCATGGTAGAAATTACACATGGAGCTAAAAAAAAAAAAAAAACAAACCACCAAAACCAAACAAGCTGATTTTGGAAATTAGAACTCCATTTTTAAAAAAACCCACCTGTTAATTGGGATCATGTGTGCAGACACAGTTTTATTCATCTCCATGTGGTTCTGCTGGCTGCAGATCTCTTACAGGTTCCCTTATGCAGTCAGGGTTATGTACTTCTGCAGTTTCTCACCTGGCTAATGTCAATTGTCAAAGGTGTCACATAGAAGTATATGACTTCCAAGATACACAGGCAATGGATGCAAAGCAAGTAATATGTAAGATGGAGGTCTTCAAAATGGGCAGTTGCAGAGCTATGAGACTGATATATCTGACAATTAACTTGGTGTTTTGATGACAGATGGTAAGTAAGAGTGTGATTACCAGACGACAACGGTTATGTAGAATGAGTTCTCCTGAGTAGAAATACAGTGGTTATAGCAAAGACTTTGCAACAAGATACTATATTTTCCAAATCCTCTATTTGGCATCTACTAGTTAACTACAGTTATCTTCAAAAGGAAAGAAAATATCAGGCGGTTATCAGGAAAAATTTTGAGCAGTTGCATGCTTTTTAATCTGCCTTTTTTTTTTTTTTAATTTACCAGAAAGTAGCCATAAGAACAGAAAGAGATGACTGTTTCACTAGATAACACCATGCAAGTCCTGTTTAAGGGCAGCACTAGCCTCTGCTATTAGGTATGTCTGTGCAATTCTTGAGCAGATGCTCTAGATTTCCTCTGCAGTAAAAGGGCAGCCGCATGGGGGGGGTTTGTCTGGATCCCTGTAGGGAGAGCTGGCAGCGAGGTGGCCCCCTGGGACTGCCTTTTTCGAATTCCACCAAAAAAAATAAGGGGGTGTTTGGCATGATTGTTATGGTGCATCAGCTGGAATCACTTCCCTTCCGGATGCTGCTAAATCATCTCTGACATAAACCGTTTATCCCCAAGGCTCCTGAAAACATTTCTGAGCCACAAATTCTTTGCCTTTGCAAAAGACTTGCTCTGACTGAGGGCAGCCAGATTACCACATGAGATAACGCTCTCTAAAACCTTTTATCCCTTCTTGAGCCTCCTACCAATCACACCAACTGAATACTCTACTATACTGAACAATAAACACAGTCTGCTGCTGGCAAAGCCTGGAAAAACATTCACCTAATACTGTTTTGTTTACACAGAAATTGGAAGGCTTGCCCACTGCCATACAAGGGAAAAATTTTAAAAATTTCTGGGGTTTCTTTCCTGCTCAAAACAGGCATGCCCAGGGAGCACAAGTGTAGCAAAAACCAGAAGTATTTGGAAGTTCAGTATAAAACACAGGCATCCTATCACTAACACTGAGCCAAATTCTATGCTGATTTTTATACTTGCAACTACACCGTCTCCAGCAGTGCTCTGAGACCTTTATTCTAAATGTTCTCTTGACTAATAGGAGTCTTGAGTTAGCTGAAAATGTTGTACAGTTGTGTAGAAATTTCCCACAGAACTAAAAAAAGATGTTCTTTCTATAATTGCAGATGTGTCAGAAAAAAAGGCAGCCAGAGCAGGAACAAGCTGAACAAGGGAAACAAGTAATGGGGTAAGAAGATTAAGGAGCAAAAAGCTGAACTGACACATCAGAAAACAATAACAACAAACTCAAAACAAGTAGGGTGGAAGCAAGGATTAATGGGTAAAGAAGAATCATGGATATGATGGGAAGAGGAGGCCAGGTCTGTGCTTGCTGAGCTCTCAGCCCTCCTGATTTAGTATGAAAGTTTCCTGGAGTCTCCCCATTCTTCTGCAGCGAGAAGGGACGGAGGGAAAGGGAGGTGAAAATTTACAGAGGAAAAAAGAAAACCAAACAACGTTAGTTCTTACTCTGTTAGAACTACTGTTCCTATGTCAAGCTAGGCAAGTCACTTAAACTGTTTTACTGCTGGATACTCATCATGTGTTCCCCGTTTTCATGTTCAGCTTGAAACTTGATTTGCAGAAGTGCTGAGCCCTCACAGCTGCAGCTGGGAGTTGTGCTTGTACTCTGGGAACTGCTCAATGAGAATCATGCTTCTATATATAAAGTATAAGTGTTATAAACATGTAGTCTATGTATAGTCTTAACTAATGCTAAGTATGCTAACAAAAAAAGAAAAAAACCCAAATTCCTTAAGCATTAAAAAATAGACACCCAAAGGAGGTAATTTCATACATTATTTCCAGTACTATCACCTCAGTTCTCAGCATTTTTTCTGAAAATAAGCATCTTGTAGTATGCAGATACTTAGAACAAGCACTAAAAACAATAATGCTGTCTCCCAAGATGATTTCAAATAGCATGTAACAGGTGAGGTTTAGAGAGCTCTACTGAATGATGGGGAGAAAACAAAGTAGCTGCTCATCAAGCAAGCACTGCCCATCTGGCAAACGAGGCAGGGCTTCACAGACAAAAAAAATTAAACACATTATACAATCCCACCTACCTTGTAAGATATTACACAAAGAGGCCTAAATAATTTTTAAAATTTAACTCTGGCATTTCCTAGTAACTGCAGCTTTGATTTTGCAATTTCAGTTGTGGTCTCCTGTACGTTATGGAAAAGTAGCATCTCACTGCCATAAATTCCCGAATCCCTTAAAAAGATTTCAACGTTATATACACCTTTTAGGAGATTTTTCAGCTGAGAGAGAAAGTAAGCAGAGTAGAATTAGTTCATCAGTGGTCACACTACCCAAACTCAGCCTCCATGCAAAAAGTCAGGACCACATCTGCTCATCCTCAAATGAAGCTCAAGATTAAAAAGCACAGGCTAACTCAGCCTTAATGGGGTGGATTGGAGGGGAAAGGGGAAAGGTACTGTTTCATTCTCAGGAGCAGCTTTAGGTTGAAGATTTTATACCGAAAATGGTATGGTTGATTTAGTTTCCTCAAACCAGCTACTATCAGAGTCAAAACATATAGTGACGCACAATTGAAGTGCTAGTTAATAATGTCTTGGGGAAGAGGCAAGAAGAAACAGGAAGAAAAAAGAAGTGCAGATGAGACAAAAGGAGATAGGATATTTAACATTTTGTAAATATAAACAAACACACACATAAAATCAAGTTATATGGTAAGTTCTTTGCTTGCTCAACATATTGCAGTGATTTAAAAACCAGAATGCCTAGACACAGATGAAACACTTGGAGACTACATATGCTATCACATAGGGTATGTGGCATTATAAATCACTTGCATACACAGAATGAAAACCTTGTGATTTTAAATGTTGCTGTTGAAACAGAGTTAATGGTAAACTATGCAACTTGACTGCCTCCATAACACTATCCAAACCTGCTTCCTTCTTCCCCTTTCCCTATGCTTAACCCTCCCTCCAATTTAAAAAAAATAGATTATAAAATTTAAAAATACAGCTTGCCTTCTGTTCCTATGGAAGCATCATAGATGAATAAATACAATAATTTACTACTTTTGAAACAGCAGTAATCACCTGGTAAATATACTGAGACATATTTGTCTTGTTAATATCACTTGTATCTGCCAACAGTAGTTTTGAAGATTCCCCAGGGCATAACAATTAAATCTGCTAGCACTTCAAACATGTACAAGGCAAAGTATGGCATATGGATCTGGGTGTCTGGGTCTTTCTACAGAACTTGAGAGGAATCATGGATTTCCTATTTATTCTGTCAAAAAAGAATTATGAGCTGCTCATCCTCTGGCTGGAAGGTATCCACAAGAGTACTATAAACTCTCCATTTAGAAGGATGCATTTCTGTACTTTGAGTATTTATAGGTGCTATGACATCATAATGCTGGGAATAATAGTATTTATATGTTTTCTGTAAAGGAATCATTTACAGTAAAGCTATTAGATAAGGTGAAGAATACTAGCTTGCCCATCAACAAGTGCTACATAAACACAAACAAGATACATAAGATAAAAAACATCCTGTGAACCTAGTATTAATCACAGCTGGAAATTAATTTTACTTTTGTCATGACATGCACACTTGAGGAAAAGAAACCCAGGCCAATGAATATTAAAAAAGGGGGAAACAAAAGGAAGCATGTTTTACTAAAAATATACTAGTCTTCCGTTCACCTGCTATACTAGTTGTCCTTCAGCTTTGTCCTCCAGTTTCTCAGATGACACTCTTACCCTGTTCCGCAGGATAGTTGATAGTCATTACATCAGATGTGGGTTCACCCTACTGTTGCTCTGCACAAATGCTTGTAATTTGAAAAATGTTTTGTTTTTCCATGCACGTAGTAAAGTAGTTGTCATACATGGCAATTTTGCATGATGTTGCATCTATTCAACAGGGAATGACAGTTAGCACAAGGGAATGAATAAAAAAAGAATAATCCACTTTTGTATGAAATCAAGTTTTAACGAAATTGTCATTAATATTTATGTTAACTGTCATCAAAACCTAAAGAGACATGTTAACATTAGAAACTGAGCAGCCTGGAATCACATTAGTCTCTAGTTTCAGAGAAAAGCTGCTTTAAATGCAAAAGCTCTGATTTCTGTTCTAGCATTGATTGTTTCTTTTGAAAGCGTTCCTCCCCACATCCACCCTCATCTTCCTTCCAGATGTTCATGGAGCAAACACCAAGTGGTTTGGATAAATGAATGCATGCAGTTGTAAGGGCAAATTGACTTCTAGTTGCCAAGAAGTTCTCTAGTCAGATTTGCTGATGACAGAACAGCAAAATCTTGCCTCCGCACAATTCCCAGTTCACTAGCTACTGATTTCCTAATATCTTATCTTTTTAGTGGCCAGGATGCAGAAGAGCTTTATGTTGATTATCAGAAATAGACTCTAATAGGAAGCCTATTTTTAAATGGTCATTATTATGGTCAATGTATTATTGAAGGTTGCATTCTACACAAGCTGAACAAGTCCACATGTATTAGAAGTCATCACTTCTGATAAAGATGCACAATCTACGTGTACAAGAGCAAGATATAGCAGGATATACCTGTACAGGCAGAACTTATCCTTCTTTCCACAGTACCCTCGTGGAAAGCTGTGCAGCTTGAGTTCCAGCTCAGATCTGTCTTTTTTTTTTTTTTTTTTTTTTTTTTCCTTTCTATTTCTTCTCATTCTCCTGACTTAGAAATCAGCCAGGCATTATAATAAGCATGCATTTCTGGTTTGCAGCCAGCTACACATTGCACTAAAGAACATGGTAGACTAGAAAGGCATAGGGTATCTGATCACCCCTACATTCTTCTTAAAAAAACAAACAAAAAAAAAACCAAACAAAAAAACAACCCAACAAAAAAACCCAACCAAAAAAAAAAAAATCAAAAAAAAAAAATCACACAACCAAAGCCACTGAAAAAAACTGCAATACTGAACAGTCCTCAGGAAAATACTCGGTAACATATACATGCACACTAGCAAAGATAATATATTCCTCTCAAGAACCAGTATGCAGGGTCCCACACTCTGATTAATCCCTCATGGCTACAGAAAGCAGTGAATTTACAGAAAGTCCCATAACATTTTCCCTTAAAAAAACCCAACCAACCAAAACAAAACAGGAAAAAACCCAACACCAACAAAAAACCCTCACCACACCAGGCAAAACCGCTCCTTTGAAAGCCTTTTCTAAAACCTCTTTTTCATCTCAGTGGATGGAAGGGAGCAGGATCTGTCCTAATTAGCTCAGGGTCAAGACTAGAAATGGAGCCACTGCTGTTCATCTGTGCCCCAGACAGTACATTTTACGAAAGGTAGCATCAGAGAAATTGTCGCAATTCGTTTATAACTGCCTGGTGTGCTCTGCCCATACCGAACTGGATTAATCCATCATGAGCAACCTTAACTGTGAGCCTAAAAATCCACTAGAAGATTAAGCACTAAACGGATGGCGAGGCAGGTACGGACACTGCAAGGACAATTCAAACCAGGCTCCAACAGCTCCTTCCTTCCAGGGAGGCACACTCCAGGGTCCTTGTTGGCCTGTTGCAGGAGGTACCAGCAGTGTCTGCAGTGAACGGGTATCTCCAGTTCTGTGTGCGACCGAGTTTTCCAGGTCCTGCGCCTGAGTGCTGCTTCCCTCGGGAGGAGGGAAGCCAGAGGCCGGCTGCAGGGAGGGGGCTTGGTGGCCAAGATAAGGCGAGAGTCAACCCTCACTGCTGCACCACCAACTGCGTGGTGCCCTTGAGGGGTGAGGGGGGCTGCTGGACCTTGCTAGAAGTTATCGAGGTAGAAATGCTTTTTCCAGTGGGGAAGACTCTCTGGAAGTACACAACCAAACAAAGAGATGGCTTTGGTAATGTTACCAGTGATAAGGGACCTACCAATTATTTTCCAGTCAGTGGAATCACTGCTCAACCTTCCCTGGCCAGAGGTAACTCTGCAGTGGAAATGCATTTGTCAAAAACAGATTCCTTCCCTCAGGTACCAGCTATACCAGCAAAACAATGATGAAGTGTCCCAAGAGGCATTTTTTTCAAATCTGTTCTATCTAAAATCTCTTACAGTCATTTTTAGGCATCTAAAAAAAGGTTGTAATTTTTCATGGAAGGCATTTTCAAAATATTAGGGGCATGTATTTAGGCAGAAATAGGTACATGCAAACCCTCCACTAAATATGTCCTTTGGGGAATCCTAGATCAGAGGCTTTCGGCTGTTTGTTGGCAGGTCTCCTGTTTAGAGTAATAGCTTAAAAAGGCTTAACAACATGGCTTGATTTTGTTAAAACCCAATAAATTTTTTGAGAGAACAACAGGCAAATCAAATTGTTAGAAGAAAACCAGAAGCAAAGGAACAAAATCCAGTCCTCAATCTGGAAAAAATCCCCAAATGTCTGAGAGGAGTTTATAACAGGTCTGTACGTATGCCACGGCACATGAAAGGGATGGCCCCGTATTGACTGTTCCCTGCCTCTCCTAATACAAGAGCTAGGTAACAGTAAGCAAAGGGGCTCACAGCTGGGGGCTGCTGCAGGCTCTACGCATGATATGTGGTTTCACTGTGATGCACCATACCACGGGATGCTGGGACACATTAAAAGCTTACATGACCTCAGAAAGAAACTGGACAAAATCAGGGTAGAAAAATGCATTAAAGGCTGCTAAATGCATAGAAACTACCCTCTGACTCAGGATGTCCTTGGTTTGTGGCTCAGGAGGAATATCACATGCCTAGCCTTTTCCTATATTCTTCCCTAAGCACCCACCTTCAGCTCCTATGAGACAAGATACTGCACCAAACAGATCTTGTTTTTGCAGTCATTCACATGTAATGCAATCACTTAAAAAAAAAAAAAAAAAAAAGAGGAAAAAAGACCCTACGAATACTTTTGTAATTCAATTACTGTATTATTTTGCAAGCATCAGAAAGTTTAAGGAGTTGCTTATGGTCTTTTAAGATAAAATTCACGAGCAGTTCCGAATTCCTTGGAATTTTAGACAAACCAATGGATGAAACAAAGAAGCAGGTGAGGGCTTTTTCTCCCTTCCCCACCCCCAGTTTGTTTTGGTTTCTTTGTTAACACATGCGGAATAAGGTTTAATTTAAGGTATTCATCTGATAGAGCCAAATAAAACACAAGTATGCCACTCCTGTGCCTTAACTGTTTACATTTGTATTACTATGCTAGTTTTAATGAAAGAGATGAGAGATGGTAACAGTGAAACCAAAATGGGATAGACCTTACTGCAGTGGACTGAAGTGGAACTATGTGCCATTTACTCCCTGATGAGCCAAGGGCATTATCCATTTCCAAAAGAAAGAGAAAAAAGCGCAGGAAAAACACATGACAATTTTTTTGCAGGATACAGTATGACATTCATGTTATAAGAATATGCAAAACAATCAATTTTGTTTCTTGATATTGCAAATCCTTTTCCTCATTCTATATTTGTTCTTGAATTCTTTTATTCAATAATTTTTGGGTCCTTTAAAAAAAGGGGAAGACAAAAAACCCTTCACGTGCATACACAAAAGCCCACATACTTCCAACGATGTATAAACCAAATATTAGACACTCAGTTATCATAGCTGAAAGTTATGTCCATTATTTCATTTAAGTCAGAGTTTACAGGAGCCAGAGAGTCTTGTGTTAATTTCATTCCTCTAAAGCAGGTTCTACAAGGCTCTATACATTTGTGTAGTAAGTCTTGAAAATTACAGAGTAACTTAAGTGTACATTGATTTCACTACCCTATTCTCACAAGCTACACCTACTCACAAGTCCATGTTTGTGGGGATTTCCCCACAAACAAGTGCTAGAGATATCTCATTTATTTTTGCACTTTTTTTCTTGTCAGTTGGGATCTAGACACATCCCACTTCTATTTTTATTTCTTCTCCCCTCTACTACGTTACTACCGAGCTGAGGGGGCTGAACTAATATCTTTCATAGATCAAGAAGAAAAACACTGCAGTTGAGGCAGCAATAAAGCAAGTTCCACTGCTGCTCTCATCAGCGTGTTTCAGTCACTCATCAGAGGAGCTAGAGGTGGTAGGCAAATCCCATACCTCTGCCCTCGCCACTGACCTGGATCAGAGAGGCAGTAGCTTTTTCCAGCACTGGTCACCAGTTTACTAGAAAGCAGAAATAGATCCTTCAGTTTATATCCCTTAGAGCCACAGAGTAATAAAGGGGCGGCAAAGCATTGAGCCAACGTTCATCCTGGCTGGACTTGATCTAATGACCTATAGGTGAAAAGCTCTGTGTATCCCATTAGCAATTCTTTGAGTCATCCTGACCCTTTGTTCCTCACCTTTATTAAAAGACCTGAAGATTAATGCAGGCAACAAATGGCAGAGAGATAAATCTTGGTCTGTGTTACATCGCAGAAATGATGTTTCACAACTGTAATTTGGGGGAAAAGGTATTTTGGTGGGGGTTTTTTGGTTTGGGTTTGTTGGATTTGGTTTGTGGGTTTTGGTTTCTTCTCTTTTTTTTAACATAAAACAAAAAAATCACCATAAAATCTGATAGTGCCGATAGGTGTCTAGCTTGAGGCTTCTATAACTTTGAAGCAATTGTAGGTAAAGATATTATTCAGAGTTTAAGTTTTACAACATTAGATGGCTTTATTATCTTTCCAATTTCAAAGCAGGCTAGTAACTCGGTTCCTCCAGGAACACAACACAATTAGTCATCTACAGACATTAGCGAACGATTAGGTTTTTTCCCTAACAAAATGAAAATCCTTTAATTATCTTTAAAATACTTCTAGCTTATCTTGCTTTTAAATTTAAAGAGAGGGAATGTATGCCAAATTAGAATTAAATGCATGGTATTTACCTGGCTTTCTATCTTGGTCAAATTTGGACTATTGTTTCCAATGAGCAATCACTCTCTACTTCCTACCATTATCAAGGCTGTTTAGTCCAGATTCTCTTTCTCTTCCTTTATTTTTAGGTGTTTGTGTGATCTTGCTAAATTGAAAGGCAGGACTGACTCACTTTTGACTGTTGTGGGCAAACCTACACTGGCTCAGATCATTTGTAATCTAAAAATGCATTTTCTGTCTTCCCCTGTTTTCATTTGGAAGCCGATTTTGCTTCTCATACAAGAATTCAGAACGTTCAAAATAGTAAGCAATGAAAAATATCCTGAAATCAGTGCTGATCCTGCTCTTGCCCCACTGGTTAATTTTCTGCAACCTTAGATGTTGGTATCTGCAGCATCACATTCTTAAGTAACTACTCATTTTGCAGTTAGCTCTTCCACTACTTTTATCCAGAATTTATGCTTAGATAAGCATACACACATCCCCAAAGTATTTAGGTAAGTCGTCAAGACTTTCTATTAAGTAAACAGCATGTAAAGATCTGCAAGTGATGAGAGGAAAAAAATACATCGTTTTTAAACATTTAGTCATGAAATAAGTGCTTTTAAAAGCATGAGCCATAGATGTATACATTGGTACAAATAGCCTTGCTTGCTGTCTCTTTACAGTGCTAACACACACTCATTTAATCTTTTCCCTTTTCATTTGAGAGCTCTCTCATTGCACATCCCCTAAATGATTTCAAGCAGTTCAGGAGTTAGCCTGGAGGGAGTTGGGGAGAAGGCATCAAGCCCTCTTAAATATAAATAACTGATCCAGGCTAAATGCCGGTTCTTCTTAGGTTTAAGCTCGTAGGAGGAAGAAACATTATTTTGCACTTTGTTCTGCGCAAACTTGGAGTGCCTGGCACTTTTTTGCCACCCACCCCCCACCCCCCCCCAACCACTAATTCTCACAGTACGTGAGCAGCCCTTAACATGCAGTGCAAAATGACACTCTTTGGCTCTAAGTACAGATGAAGCAAAACTGCCCAGGGTTTTGTCTCTGCCAGGATTACAATGGAACTGTCATACTATAAATACCAGGTTCTTACTGTAGCTTTTTACATGTTCAGTTACTCCAAGTTTATGTTTTGACCTTTTATTTCGCATCGGAAGTAATTTCCTCCCCTGCTTCCAATTCCTCAGTCCTAGAGAGAGCTGAGCAACAGTTAACTCTACGCAAATACCCCTACCAGTTGCCACTTTTCCAGTGAAGGGTCTTTGGCATGTTCTCCCACCATCTTCTGCCTCCTCCCAAGACGTAAGAAATCAACCTTTAGAGGGATAAGCGTTCACAGAAATAATAGACAAAATTTGAAGAAGCAGAATACGAAATTTGTGTACATTTTTCAAAAAGTGTAAGTATATACCTCTGTGTCATTCAAACCATGGTATTTTATTTAATGAGCTAATCAGAAAGAATCACTGCTCAATAAAAGCTATAGAGACCATACACAATGTACAGTTTGGGATAAAACCAAGAAATCTTGAAAAATATTAGTAAAAAAACAAACCACTTCAAGAAAAATACGTGGTGCATGACTCTAATATCAAAGGGAATTGCCAGTGAACCAGATTTTAACCCTTCTCCACCACTAGCCTGCTGCATGTCTCTGACCAGCAATAGTAACAGGTTTCCCTTCTATGTTTTCCCTTTCACCTGTAAACTTTAATATCTTACATACGGAGAATACTGCAGTGGAGATGGTGCTTTCCAATGTTCTAATTGTTTTAGGTGGTCCCCCTCCAAAGTGATGAAACAGGGGCCTCAAATACATGTTTGTTACCTCTGGACTACAACAAATCGAAGCTTCTGGTGAAGATGGTTCCAGCACTTGGAAAACTTGAGTTATACATACTGTTTCTCTACCACATCTTCTCAGAAATACTGCCTATACATCAAAGCTCTACTTTACCTGTGCGTGGATTGTCCGGCTCATAGTTCACAAACAAGTTTCACCATGTCTAATGCACACAGGTGACTCATGGCGGGTTACAAAAGCGACCCAGCCTTGGATTGCCTTGAGGCCCTGTCTCTCTGCAGAGCCAATTCATGGGGAGCCGTGTAGGCAGCTTAGCCCTAGGTTGTAAGATAAACCCTAAACTAAACAGAACAGTGGCTGCACCTTTCAGAGAACCAAAACCTGAACTGAGCCTTGAAATCCCTTAACAAATAGTATGCCCTGAGTCTCAATCCAACCACTATTCAGTTGCCTGAGGACGCAAGGTAAAAAAAAAACAAACCACAAACCTGGAGGGTTTCAGCTTCAGTTTCAAATGACAACCTTGTGTATTCAAACAATCACAGACCAACAAAGGAAAGATAAGGGGAAACTCCACTCAGATATACATAATCCGTTTAGGCATATATCATAATACACTCAGACATAGTCATACACACCATTTCACAATTCAGGGAATAAAAACTAAGATTCAGGTTGGAAATGGGAGAGTCACTTCTCCAACTATACAGATGGCTTGCGAAGCAAACCCTTTCCCCCCTTGATCAGTTTGCCAGTCAAGGTAACTTCCCTGGGATTGAAAGCCCTTACCTGGAGGGATAAGTGAATATTATTTATGCTTTAAGTTTGTAAATGCGTGTGTGCTTGTGGTTGTCTGTGAATCACTTGTGGTTGTAATAATGTACTACTCTTGTCTTAAAAAATTGCAATTGTGCATTCCTCCATTGTATCTGTAAAACCTGCAACAGTGGCATGTTAAGTCTGTAAGTGAAGTTCAGATAAGTTGTTGCTTGAACCTTCCAGTTAAGTCTGTGAGTGAAGTTCAAGTCGTTTGCTAGAATCTTGCAGTGAAGTCCTTTTCCATCATATTAATTTGGCATAGTTGGCAGGATACAATGGAGGAACTATTGCAGAATCATGGTTGTAAACCTTCTCCTGCAGACAAGGAGAAGGCGAAGTAGTTGTGGAGAAGTAAAGAGAAAGTGGTGGCGTGGGTAGAGCAGTGTAGGAAGGAACAAAAGAAAAAGAAAAATAGGAAAGGTAAAGGTATCCTGTGCACTATTTTTGGAGCATGTTTAACTTGTGCACAGGAGGAGGCACTGAAATCTGAGACGGCAAACATAACTGGTGCAGCCGATCTCATTGAAGCTACAAAATTCAGGGCATTAGAAACTGAAGTTTGAAGTGACCAAAACTGCTTTAGATGCAGAATGAAAGATAAGTGTGGCCTTGAGTGTTCATAATGGACAATTGGAGGCTGAATATATGTTTTTGAAAGATGAATTAAATTCTGAAAGGGAGAAGAGCAGAAAATTACTAGAAAAATTAAAATTGTTGTTATCAAGTGCTCCAACTCCCTCTCCCGCCCAAGTCAGGAATCTAGTTATGTGTGCCGATCCTGACACTTGGGACAGGGATATCTGGGGCGACCCAGATGATGAATCTGATGGGGCAAATTATATTGAAATTCGACCCCTCATTAAAACGGAGGTACAGTCGAGGGCCAGGAATGATCGAAACTTAACTACAACCTGAGCCACCCTGTGGTCTGGACCTGAGCTTGCACGAATGCAAGAGAAATTTTCATGCAAGCTGGGGGAGAGTGAAACTGAGTATTTATAACGTGTGTCACTGAATGGAGGGGATTGAGTCTTGTTGAGCGAGGAGGAAGCTAGGGGATATTGGGGTCCTGGTGTGTTCCTTGATCAGGGTCCTGTGGGGAACCAACCCTTGACGCTCAGAGTTGCCTATTGGGCAGGGGGACTAGATTCTAGAGAACGAGGTGAACCTCTGACTATTAAAACAGCTGGATTATCTAGGCTGGCTGAATCAGTGCAAAAGGCTGTGTGTATACAAGTTATGTACAAGCAGGGGGAGCAGGGTATTCCCCTTACTGCTCTGGTTGATCCGGTCCACCTTAAACCATTAATTAGAGGTCTCCCTGACGTCTTGAAAATTTATGTGCAAAACCTAAAAGAAAAAATTATACGGGCAACTGATCATAATACTTGCAACCCCAACCAGCGACAGCAGCCTGTTTTAACATGGGGGCAATTATTACAAGAAATAGTGATTTATGGTGGAGAGATGGGCTGGCTAGAGGAAGGTTCAGATTCACAGCACCGAGTGTAACAGGCACGATTTTTTGAGGAGAATAACTCCCATCCCCCTCAAAAAATCTATTCTTGTTTTGACTCTCAGCACAATGAACTATGGAAAAAGGCATTAGCATTAGGAATACCCTGCTCAGTGTTACATGGGCAGTCCACAGAAAATATTTGTACAATGATAAACCTGGCGGAGCAGCCTATTAGCAAGGCTATGGAATGTACCGATATTGCCAAAACACAAGAGTGATTGTAAAATCTATCTCTCAGGTAAGGGCTCACCCAGAAATTGAGGAATACATAACTCTACTAAAACACACAGACGAAATTTATACCAATACACTGGTCAATGATGACATGCATGTGGTTGAACTGTGACTCAGGTCACAGAGTGGATTGTGTGGATTGTCTGGCTCATAGTTCACAAATGAGTTTCACCATGTCAAGCGCACACAGGCGACTCATGGTGGGGTTACAAAAGCGACCCAGCCTTGGATTGCCTTGAGGCCCTGTCTCTCTGCAGAGACAACTCATGGGGAGCTGTGTAGACAGCTTAGCCCTAGGTTGTAAGATAAACCCTAAACTAAACAGAGCAGTGGCTGCACCTTTCAGAGAACCAAAACCTGAACTGAGCCTTGAAATCCCTTAACAAATAGTATGCCCTGAGTCTCAATCCAACCACTATTCAGTTGCCTGAGGAAGCAACCTGTTGCTTTCTACAAAATCATGAAACAAGGTCTTCCTCCTTATCTTTGACACACTCCTTCTAAGAGACCACTTAAGAAGTGGGATGAGGACTGCAGCTGAGATTTGTCCTTCTCTGGCACTGATGCAGGCTTAGGCCAGAGCTTTCTCGAGATGCTGGTCCAAGACTGCACAATAAATCACTCTTCCCTCAAAACAAATTCAGGATGGTGTTGCATACACAGCTACATGTATGTTTTGGAAAGCAAACCAACCCTCTAAACTCAAGAGGACAAGTCGAAAAACAGGACCAAAACACCCACCAAAAAGAAACACAAAAAACCTGTGATGCAGTCACTTTTTAGTGTTCTGTGATGACAAGAGCTTACTCTAAAAGAAAGCGTCAGCTGAAACCAGTAGTATCCACTCTGATATACACAATGATGACAACAACATGATCTGCCCAGTGGAAATATTAGGAATGTTAGAGGATCCATTTGTCAAGAAAGCTATTTGTTTTGAATTATTCACTTAGTTCCTCAGTTAATAAATTCCAAGAATCTGGCTATTACATCCAGGCTATGATCTTTCAAACTGTGCTTAATTGTCGTTACAAAAGATGAAATTCTCTCTCTCATTTTGAAGCTGAGACAGAAATCATTACAAGAAAAAGTAATGATTAAAAAAAACCCCACAACAACAACAAAAAATGCAACCAAAACCCCCACAAAACAACAAACACTACCAAAACCATATAGCTCCCAGAACAGACAGAAAATTAACATGGCTTAATAAAATTCATGGTGAGCTTGTTATTGCTGCTGTTATGTAGGAGAGAATAAACATATTGACTAGTGCTCCTTCACACACAATCCCTCACTTGTTGGCATTCAGATAAGCCTGTGGCTATAAATAAATAAACCTTGATTTATCTGTGTTATAAATATACTGTCCCTCTCACATATGAGCAATTTGTAGACACAAGAAAAGCGCAATGCACAGAGAGGAGGGCAGGCACGGACCAGGGCTCCGTTCCTGTCCCCTCGGACTCAGAACAAATCACTGGCATTTGAGTTCCATTCATTCGTCACTACCTTCAAACGAAGCCACTGGAAACTCCACGCTCAGTGCCATGACCTTTATCCGTCCCTTTCCACTGCATACAAAATTGTACTTTACTCATTTGTCTTAAGAGCACATGCAGGTTTTCACCTGCAATTTTCAAAGCAGCACTCCACATACAGTCTTTCTGGTTGTACACTCCACTTTTCAGATCCTCCTACAGAAACCCAAACTAGTTTGTCAGATCTGTATGGAAACCCTGTTTCTCTGTAAGGCCTCAAAGAGAATTTATATTCATACTATATGCATGCATCTACCCTCTGTGGGATATTGCCAGCTGAGCTAGGGTTTCTTCACCATCTAATCCAAGCACATCAAAGCATCTTAGCAGTTCTGGAATGAATAACTACAAGCTTTCATGACATAATTTATACACATATCTAATGTGGTGAGCCAAAGACATCTGCAGTCCTGCAAAACAATTCAAGTTTCAGAACTGCCGTCCCGCAAGTTCAGCCCAGCTCACGAGGCTTCACAGCAATTAACCCAACTCACCGTGTCCCCTTTCCTGATGGGATACAAGGTGGTATTAGTGAGATTGTCACCGAGCAGTGCCACAGAAGTGCCATTGCCTGTGTTGCTTCCAGGCATCTGGTAAAGTCATCCAGCCACAGAGCTTTCACGCCAGCTTGGTGCACGGCAGCATTTGGGATGTGTTCTACCGCTACGGGAGGTTTTTGTTAGGTCTGCACCTGTCAGCATTCGGGAAACACCAGCATCCCCAGCATTTGGGCACCCCCAAATGCCCCAGTAAGTTCACATCTACAGAACAAGTTACAGTCTTACCTTGGAAATGTTTATTTTTATGTTTTTAAATATTCTGATCTCTGATCAAAGCATTCAAAGTTAGACTTCAGAAAGCAACTGTGTATTAGTTTATTTTTTTGCTCAAAAACTCCATGTTGCTCCTTATATAGGGAATATCTTCCAATTCAACAGACCATAACCTTTTCCTAATTTAAATTCCCCCATAAGCCATCCCTTGTACACAACCTGGCAGAAGTGACCTTTATCTGAATAACTGAAATATAAAAAAGTTAGAAAGAATTTGATGCAACTCAATTTAGAAATTCAGAAAGGCCACATTGTTGTCATATCACTGTATTACAGTAAATATAGCCCTTCCACTTCTCATCCCTCAAGTCATTTCTTGGTCTCACATGAACCAAGATGTTTAATTAGATACCAAGCTCCTGAAGGCAGAAACAACTTCTGTCTGTAGCTATGAATTTTCTAGTGTGCTTTTGGACATGGTAAAGATAATTTCCAAAAGAGCTTTGTGTAAATAATCTGAATCTAAATTTCCTTTCTGTTTAAGCATCAGCATAACTCACCAGATCTTTAAAAGGTTTCAGCAGGGTGGGCATACAGCCCACCAGATGCCCACTGTGGTTTTCGTCTTGAAGCGTCACATTGGCAACACCTGACTGCAGAGTTTTTTTGTACAATACTTTGATACGATGCCTTCACTCTGTACGTTATTCTGGTGCTTTACTGGAAAGAGTCTTCTGTTGGAAATCTGTATTCAAAGGAAACTGAAAAGCAGGCCCTTGGCACATGAACAAAGATATTTATTATTTAGTGGCACTATCCAGGGGGATCTGCAAAATAGCTGGGAGAACAGGACACTTAGGTGGTAACATCATATAAATAATTGTACTTCTCAGATGGAATCATTGCATGCCTGTAAGCAAAGCTGTTAACCATCAAAACGTTTTTTTTTTTTGGAGAAGGCAATCTTAGTCAAAGTCTCATTTCCTCTACAGACAAAAAAAAAGAAAAAAAAAAGTTATCCTCAATGATGATGTCCTCATACAGAAGCTTGTTAAGCCAAACCAAACTGTGTGTCACTGCATTGCTCATGTACCTCATGGAAACTGCAGTTGAAGGGCTCCCACTCTCCTTCCAGACTCTGGGCTGGGCTACATCTTTACAACAACCACATGTCCCTCCTACTTTTTAGCCAGGTCACAAGTTTTACAGGCTGCAGCTATAGCCTGCTTAAAGGAAACATGAGTAAGAGTATCTTGAGCTGCAATTCCCATAAAGCATTTATACCTGAGACACAGTTTTATCTAATCCTGCTTCTACCTCCAAAGAAACAAAAGCAAAAAGCCACCTTGCTGGAGGCTTTGTGAAAAGTGCTGTTCACTAGCTCTTCCCTCCCTATCCCAGGACAGAAATGATTGCCGATAAGCCTACGTCCCACAAAATGAGCATTGCTCTTTTCTGTTACTAATGGCTGATGATTTCTAGGTTCAGTTTTAAAGAAAGTATCAAAGAAAGCTGCCCTATATGAGAACTTAGCTGTTGAAAACGTTGGAGTTTTGAAGAAGTCCTCTTTTAAATTAGTGAAACTGTCAAAGGTCTTCCTCAGCTGCTAGGAGGAAAATGGCACGATGAAACATTTGGTTTGACTCACATCCCTACCTGAACAAGTAAATGTGTCCCAATGCATTTTGTCCTTACTTACATAAGGCATGAGAATGACAAACCAAAGAACTAGCTAGCTGGTTTTCTCTCCAAAGTTCATCCTCAGTGATTCAAATATTTACCAACACTTTATTTAAGCTCTACCATTCAACTAGTTCTGTGCGCTATGCAGTGTAAATCAGACTTGGAGAATACTGCAGAGAGGCAATACATCATCTTTATACCTGTTGACATGGTAAGCTTTGATCTTTAGGTCTGCCTTAGGCTAGGATCAGAAAGAAGGGAGCAAAGCCAGAGCCTTTAGTTTCACTGGGCTGTTTCGATTCGAGTTATAGGGATACACTGATCCACTCTATTAGTCACATCTTTCCATCTGTCTGCAGTGCCAGTTGGACAGAAATGCAGAAAAAAAAAAAGGTCTTTTAATTTTTTGTCTAAGTATCATTAAAACCCCTCACTTGAAAAAAATCCTTAGAATAAAAATCAAACATAAAATAAAAACCAACAACAGCTTAAGCTGGATTACCACAGAGGAAGAAAAATGAGACTGTGCTCTTCAGGTAAAGTGCTGACCACCGACTCAAGTTTGTAAGTGCACATTCGCTGTGTATTTAAAACACACGTTAAGGACTCGAGAGTTCTTCACCAACAGAAATCCCCATTGCCACCTGCCTACAGTCCCTTGCTGTTACAAAATGTGTATGCATGCATTGCTTTGCAGACACCCTATCAACAATTTGTGCCGAGCGTCTGAGACTCAAGCTATAGCATCTAGTTGAAGTGATATCTACAGTTATGGTCCTGGTTCTTTTCAAAGTGAGTTCCAAAGCCCTTTTTTCCTGATGTTATTTACAACGTCCTTGCTGTAAATTAGTTCGGATTGTCAGATAAAATTTCCCTAATTCAACAAACGGTCTACCCCAGAATCCTTCCATTAGAATTTTCACAGCAAGTAGATAGAAGGAAAAGTGGCATGAATTTAGAAAATGAAACTTAATTGAAACCCACCCAACACAGAAACAACTGCACTTCTCGGGAGCCGTGCGTTTCGGTTGTAAAACTTCTCGCCTATGCAGACAGGTTTACTGGGAAAACAAACAAATAACAACAAACCCCCTCAATACTTTAGGGTAGATTTTCATGGATTTTAGTTGATACATGAGTACTAGTTTCATTATAATTTTTCACTGCAATTTCTGCTTCCAAATCCCTTAGGCCCATTTTCAAACTCTGCTGAATTACTATGGTTGTATATTCTTTTACCAAACAGCGTATATATAAAGGCTGCAATACCCAACAACTGATGAAGTGTTTGCAAACTTAATCTCCATTTTCTTAAAATAAGGCATTGCTATGACAACGTACTACTACCACACCACAGCTCCAGCAATGCAGGCTGCAGGAAACACTATTCATCTATCTCTACATTACTTTCCTCTATATTCTGCCATAAGATTTCCAATTTCCTGTCTTACTTATTTTGAATCCTTGTGAATGCAATTCAGCTGGTGCTTTAATTTTCCCAGGTCTAATGTATTATAACCCTTACTTTACTTTCTCACAGAAGAAACGCCTATCGTAGTCTCTAGCACGGGATCTTCAGGAGCTCTTCTGAACAAATATTTCTGTAAACAACCCATTTCAGCTTTTAGCAACACTAACCTCATTCATTAATAACCCCATTCAGGTTTTCCAACAGCCCCAATGACCCTTGGCTTGACTGCAGGTTTCTTATACACGTTTTTTTAATATATATTCCACATATTTAACCTGGTTTCTCATGTATTATTTACTCCTTTTCCTTCTTGGGGTTTCTATATTTCACTCAAGTTTTCCTGACATATCTTTTTATTAACTTTCTCCTTCGATATCTTATACTTCAAATAAGCCAAGTCTTATTAATACTTCAAATACATTTCCTTTGGTTTTTATCAGTTAATTAAAAAAAAGACAAAACCTTCATCTCAGTGTGTTTTTCCCACCTCTTTCACTAGTCTCTTATACAGTGGATCAGAGTACAGACAGAACATATTTAGCTGAAAAACTATTCCTTTGAAAACAGAAGCCCAGAACCAAGTTGAAAGGGCTTTGGAGAACAATATTCATCTGAAGGTCCACCAAAGGCAACAGGTTAACATTAAACATTTTTTTAAAAAATCAAGCAACAACGGAGGACACCAAAGTGAACATGCAGGATGTCCAGAAAGGATCTGAGAGATGAGGAAAGTAATATCCCAAAAACAAGGAATTCAGGTTACCAACTTTACAGAAGACATTTCTGCTGGCTGAGTAGCTGTCACCAACTTAAAGGCAATTATAAAATATATATATTTATACACACACAACCATACCCTACCAAACCACAAGACAAACCAAAAATTTTTTATTTTGAACTATTTAAATCATATTTGAGGGGTAACATGGACTATCTGCTAGAGGTTCAATCTCTAGTCCCCAGTTCAGTGCTCGGCCCCCATTCCTGTACTGGTTTCTGTAGGGAACACAATAGCAAATTAACACACTGTTTTATTGCATGATGTGGACATCTGTCTACTGAGTATTAGAATGAAAACCCACCCACACAGATTTCATGTAGGACATCAAACAGCCATTAAGGAGAAAGAGAAGGCTCACTTCTTATTAAAATTGCCTGAACTACAGTGAGTAAAATTTAATGGTTCTACACCATGTTAGCAATCCCCCCACATCATGTAGTCCCCCTTAGTAGCAGTTTGAGAAATATATCCAGTTCATAATATTTTATTAGCCTATATAAAACATGGGATTCATCTGTTCCAAATATCCACTTACTGTTATTCTTAAGCCCAATATTTTATTAGTATTTTAAGCTTAGATTCTTACTATTTTGCAAAGAAATCATGTGTTTAAATTGTTTTATGTCCTAAGCAATACCAGTACATAACTTTTATGAGCAACATGCATTCCTAATTACACTCTTTCCATCCTTGCTTCGCAATATGGTATTATTTATATTCTGGTGCTGGTCCACTAGTCAATATACCCCAGGTATCCCAGGCCACAGAGAATAAGGCTGTTGTAGCTGCTGATTGAGAGCCTTGCTCTCTAGCTAAGCTGTATGCATTCTTTATTCCCTTGGAGATCCCCTATGACAGTATAAAATAAATTAAAAAAAAAAAAAAAGAAAGAAAGAAAAAAAGGCCACCTACAACAATACAGTTTTGATTTCAGCTGCCAAAACACCACCAGTGACTGCAGACAGGGTCCAGAAGAACTTGCATCTACAAGAGTCTTCATATCCTGGTCAGACCAATTACATTTTGAATTCTTCAACATCTGACATGCCACCTTTGTAAGTATAACCAGTTCAGGTTTAACAGAATCTCATACCAGTCCACCATCAGCCTTTAATAGGCTGAACTATTTTTAATTTTGCCAATAGCTTGCATATCCCAAAGCGTATGAGTCAGAGAACTTGTGCTGTTGGCAGTTCTTAGGCTTCCCAAAAATCTCTGCTTTGATTTTCTTCTGACTTTAGAAAAACAAGCACTTTCCTATTACAAACTGTTTAAGCAAATCCTTGGGATCTATTGTGTTGGACCCTTTGCCAAATTCGGGCTGCACATGGTTTGAGCCGTCTTCTCCCTCCAGTCCTCATCTAACCTCTTCTTTCAGACTTTGCCATACTACATGCCAAAGATGTCTGTAAGCTTCAAAGGAAGAGAAAAGAAGGGGCAGCAGGGAAAACATCCAAGAATAGAGTATGTTATTTGCTCTCAGGGGGTCCAACCTATCTGCACAGACCTGTCTGTCTCCACTAGACTTGTTTGCTCTCCATGTCACATGACAACAGAGCAGGAAAAGAAAATATCATGCTGTACTAAAATTTTAACCTGTACCTGCCGGGCTGGAAATCCCAATGATATAGCATAGGTTTGACAGCCATGTCTGAACCCACACTGCTTCTTGGGGCTGCTGCTAAGTTCCTATCCAGTACGTTAAAGCATCACCAGCCTATTGTAATGTCAGCTTTATTTTAAGCAGAGTTTTACAGAGGTGGTGAAGTGCATTACATGAGACTCCAGTCAACAGATAGGCAGACTGCATGGAGACCCTCAGACAGGCAAGATGAATACACAGTTGTAAAAACTATGAAGACATTAAATAGCAACAATCTAGAATCATTCTGTATGCATTTAATTCATTTCTGATGAGAGTAGGCTGGGAAAACAAATACACCATTTACTTACCTATACAAGAGTGCTTAGTAAAGACATGATGAATATGGCTATCTCAGCAGAGACACTTAGAACTCTATTGCATTAATATGCCTGGACACTCATTTACTAAATGCAGTTGTTATAGAATATCTCTTCCCATAACATTTTAACTTCCTTATTCAATCAAAAAAAAAAAAAGAAGAAAAGAAGAAAGGGGTAGTTACAGAACAAGAAAAAACGGAAATAGGTTCTGTATGGTATTCAATGTACAGAGGATGGAAGAAGAAAATTCTTGTTTTCTTCCTGGAACAATGTTTTATTGTAGGACAAAAATTCAATACAAACGTCAAGATGTCTCACTGCAATGGCTCAATGCTGTTCATGAGAACTACTAAGTCAGAAAGAAGAAAGAGATGATAGAGAGAGTAAAAGGAGATTAAAGTAGGCATCCAATTCAAGTTAAACAATAATTTTCTTACCTGGACAGGATCAGAAGGATGACCTCACTGTATGATGACATCTTACTGTACTAGATGATAAAATAGTACACTGCACTTCTTGGAGGGAAGACATTCACACGTTGCTATGCCTTCTTCGGTTATGGTCACCTAAAATATAGAAACCAGCATCTCAACAACTACGACTGGATTTCAATTAAGAAAAGATCTTAAGAACCAGCAGCAAGGAATTCCAGGCTTCTCCTTAAAATTCCACCTTTCTATCTGGCTCTTAACTCTTGTTTGGTTCACAGAAGCAATTAGGACTCCCATACTTGTACAAACATACATTAGTATAAAATTTTAACCAGAATATACCAGGTTATGATATTTCTGGCACATGAGAACTCTGACACAGAATTAGTATATTGATAAGAGTCACTCTTATTCCTCAGACTTCAGTGCAAACCATGAAATTCAGAGTGACTTTTTAATACAAAAGTAGTAATAAGTGAAGCATATTTGTTCAGCGTTGTCTGTAGCACTGTTTGGGCTTCACATATCCAGAGAGAGTAGTTCAACTGATAACAGCCTTTCTTGAAAGACAGTATGAGATCTTGGAAAAGTACTAAGCTAGATTTGTGAGCTTTGAATAAGATATTAGTAGCAGTGACTTCAACAGAATTACACATATCCTAAATTTTTACATGTGTTAATTACTTTATGAACTGAAGACTACACGTAGTATTCTCCAATATGCTGTTTTACAAATCCTCCTTTCAAAACACGAAGCATTTCCAATATACTTAGACTTTGTCCTGCTGTTTCCACTAGAGAGGCTAACTCTACTGGTCAAAACTGATGCACTCCTTGCTCAAAGAGCACTGCCACCCAAGTCAACAACAGTGCTCTCCGGGACAAAGGCTTCGTAATATATAAGCAGCACAGCACGTGCTATAGTTAAAACTGTCTCAGTGGTGGTTTGCCACGTATACATTTTTGCTTTCATCTGTTATCACATCCCTGATACCCAACTGAATGGACAGCGTATATTCAAGTAGGGTTTGCTGTGGATGAATATGCTCCTGAATATGCAATGTGTGCTCTTTTACTGCTGGGTCTTTTATTAAACTACCTGAATATTAGTGGCCTGAAATTGATATGATTAAGGTTTAATGAACTACTGATTAGCACTAATGAACACAACTGAACACACATTTTATTAAATGATTTGTCTCTTTAGAAATGAAAGTAATGTTGGGCCCATTAATAAAAATTATTTGGGTCATTTCTGAGCAACTGTTTGCACTCCTTGGAGAAAAAGGAGAGGAATCAGCCAGTGTGCCATCTGATTAGTGTTTCAGCAGGTCTAACACATCAATAGTCAGGGTTCACAGGCTGTATTTTCTAGTCTTAGTAAGGTCAGAAAAATTAAATAATTTTCTGAGTGCCTTTCAACAAGAGAGATATGTCCTTATGATGTGGCAGGATCTGAAATTATACAGCGTACAAGAAAGGAGAGGACTTCGTCCCCTAGTTCCAAGTAATACAATAGATGTGACTGGGAGAAAGATGGCACACAAACACAAAAAAAAAAAACCCACAAAGCATAAAAATCCGCCCCCAACCAACCAAACACAATTGGAAATATATTGTTTTGTATTATTGCATATTTTCTACATCACCTTTAGTTGAAAGCATTTGGGAAGCCACATGTACCAACATCTATCCAGCTACCACAATATACTGCACTAGTTTACATACAGTCTGAAGGTTTAAGGATGGAAATGGCATCCAACACACTTTACAGAAAGACTGAGGAAGTGTTAATGACTGTTCCCATTTATGTGAAGGTAAGATGGAGTTAATCGTCTTACAGTAAAAAGTCATAAAAAATCCATAAATACTCTTGGATCTATGATGACAAGTGATGAGAACATCACATTTGGCTTCTATTTTAGAACCCTATGTCCCACAGTATCCAAAATGACATGGTGGGTTATTAAGATATCATTCCAATTAACAAGTAAGATTGCTACCAAATAGTTGCCCACTTCCTACGTTAACTCAGTTGTCCCCAGGAGAATTTCTTTCCAATTATTCAATCAAATATGAAGGAGGAAGGAGTGACAAGAACACAGCCGGCAGCAGTGTTCTTCAGAGACTGCATTATCTGCTAACAGGTAACATAAATAGACACTACACTGAAAAATTTAGTTGTTTTCTTTCTAACATTTGCCATTCCAGCAGCACAGCAACCCCGAAGTAAAATCAGTATATTTCTACACATGGGTCCCCTATCTCGAATAGGAGTTATAAGTAAGGCCCTGATGATTCTAAGGAACCTGAAGGAAACCAGTCACATATTGCAGAGTTCCTGATATAGTTAAAAAAATAATAATTAAAAAAAAAAAAAAAATATCAACAGGCATCTGTTGACTTAATGGAGTTTTCTCTAGTGCAGCCTCATTATAGTTTTGAAACCATTTTTCCCTTTGTTAAATCAAGTCCTACTACCGTCAAAGGAAAACCCAAGAACATAGCTAGGGATTCAAACAGAGTATTGTAATATAAACTCTCTGTATGTAAACAGCCAGACCCAATATCACTCACATATTAGCTGGAATGATTAATGTAGAAAAACAGCAGCACAAATAGAAAGACTAATGAGACCTTTACAAGATGATTTTCATGTAATTAAGCATAATGGGCTAAATTCTGCTTCAAATTGTTCCGAAGCAAAACCAGAAGAATCCTTATGTGTTTCAATAGATCTGCTCTGCATCAGGAAGAGAGAAGCTGCTGGCAGAATTTGACCTATTCCCAAAAATACCAGCTTAGCAAAACAGCTGTTTTTCTCTACTGTGTAACTAATCGAATGAATCCACAAACTCTCAAAATAGATTTCTTCTTCGAAACTTTGAAAGGTTTAATGCATAATGTAGGAGGGAAAGACAGAGCACACAGAAGTAGAAGAGTGAGCAGTTGCAACAGGCCTAACCCAAAGCCTTGGAAAGTCAAAGGGAATCTCCCTAAGGATTTTAGTCTTTGGACTAGTTTTACTGGTGAAGGAAGAATGTTGATCGTCACCTTCCCTACCATATGGATAAACACAAAGGGAAGAGAGTCTGCCTTTTGTTATTGAATGTGGGGCTGAAGAGGCACAGGGGGACTGTGTAGAGAGCTTCCCTTTGGATGAAACTGAGGAAAACCACCCAAGACCTTTGCACAAGAGCCACTGAAGTGCTGAGGCAGCTACACCAGGAGCTGGAAAGACTTTACAACTGCTGGCAAGAGACATTGCTGCCACTTTTACAAGGTTTAGTACAGGTTTTAGCATGCGCCAGCGATGAAGGTGGGACTTCAGAGGGCACAGTCTCCCTTCAGAAACTCCTGTGTCGCCTCTTCATTAACGGCTCCTCGGTTTCCAAGAAGAAACACTTTGTCCTCACTTAATAAGTAGAGAGTTTCTTCAATACCAACATGCACAATTTATGTTTGTTATCTTCTCACCTGCTTAAGTAGACAATCTTCCTAATTGTTTACAGAGAAAACATTCACTTTCATTTGTGGATTAAGACATCACTACTTTAAAGAGTACTAAACCAAAGTCAAACCTCAGTTGTAGAAGACAGCTTTAATTAAAAAGCAAAGAAGAAAATTAATACACGCTTTCAACTTGCAGAAGTGTAACCTAGGGTAGAATATTGTGGAAGAATTGTTTTTATTAATTATGGTCTTCAACAAAACTACCATTGCTAAAAATCACCTAGAATACTTAAATTAATAAGTGGGCTGCTGTGAAATTTAACCTAAGAAAATTAATCAAGACATCATATGAATGTATGTGATGCAAGCATTATTTATGGAAATAAGGTCCGTAGAATATACGTACTGTAGCCAACAAGTAACAGTGGTTCTAAGAAACAGACATTATAAAATACTAGCATGAGGGCAAGCATTTAGTAAGTGATAAATCAGACTTTCTAGGCCATAAAACAACCACTAGCTGCTTGGGATCCTCTGCGAGAAAGTTTTTCTAGAATATACGTGTTTTAAGTCTGGTACTATGTACTACCAGTGCTTCTGATGGGCTTCTGCTTTGATCCACAGCTAAAATGGTTTCTAAGACTGTGGGTCATATTTAAGTTATACGTGAATATAACCCCAAACTAAGAAAAATCAGTAATAACACATCAAGATGTTTCACTCATCCTTGTTCCTGAGAAAACTGTATTGAAAGACAAAATAGTCACTTTTAAGGCTTAAAACACAAAAGGGAGTGGCAGGATTTATGCACATGAAACTACTGCTTTTATTAGCAAGTAGCTTAATCATATTTCTTTTTAATAAAATCATGGAACTGACTTGCTATAAACTTTAGGAGATGCACATTATTTCATAGGAACAGTGAGTCTATATTTGTCTGCAATGAAAAATTTCAAATGACTGTTTAGAAAATACTCCCTTGGACTTGTAATGAGTATTAAGCATCAGCAAATCTATTTCTATTTAATTACGAGTAAATTAAAGGTTGTTTTAAACATTAAGAATCTGGTTCATTTTTAGGAAAGGCTTCTCAGGGGTTGAAAAACAGCAAAGAAAATCAAAAGCTTGGGAATAAGGAATTTTAAAAAAATAATTATATCTTCATTTCTGAGGGCAGAAAAATTCTGGATTATCTCAGCATCTTATAAAAAGATAAAACATTAAAGTTATGTACCTAAAACCATACATTATTCATGAAATGTAAAATTTGCATCCTTAACTAGTTATTCCCCGCCCCCGCCCCCCCCCCCCACCCCCAATGTAATTAAACCCAATGGCTCTTCTTTAAGGGCATGTAAGAATAATAAACGAGATTGTTAAATAAAGAATTGAATTAAAGCTCATGGTAAATTTATTTGACAAGAATTTCCATTATGAGGGGGAAAAAAAAAAAAGTAACATTTTCAGTTGCTTGTACAACTACAGCTTCAAGAGTAGCTGGTCTTAGAAAAGACATGGTTAAATTTAACAGCAGTATGTTCTTTTTACCTAGGCAAGCTATCTCTCCTATTTAAACTTCCTTACCTATGTCAGATGATTGACGGCTGGATACCGCTCAAGACACCAGTGTTTGGTCTGAGTGGCATGCTGAAAGTCTCAGGGGACTTTTCTGAGCTTGTACCACAGGCAACAGGTCAAAATATTTACTTCAGACAACAACCATGAAACTTCATTTGCTGCTGTTATTTTCTTTCTAATTAAAGACTCATTTCAAAGCAGAGTGGAAATAATGTGTCTGCTATGGTTAATATTTAATCAGTAGTCTAGCGTGCCAACCATGTATCCCTTGTAATAGCCCAGGGTCAGTGCCCTGGATCCCACTGGGATGCCATATGGCTGTGTCCTGAAGACTGGCAGCCACAAATGACCCATCATGGGTTGAGTGATAGTATGAATCAACGAGGATACTAATTATTGGGTTTGAAGAGCTGACTCATCCGCTGTGGGAGTGAACATTATCTTAACAACCTTGAGTGTTTCACATCATGATATGAGATTTTAATATTGAATATAGATATGTGCTATTATAAAAAAAATAATAAAGCAAACTAGATTCAAATTAGCCAAGGTTTTCTAGCCATTTACTGTTAAATAATTTAAATATAATTTATCTGGCTATAAGACAAGCATGCTGCTTGTATTGCTTCTTCAGTCCAAGGACAATACCATAAATTCTGGTTTGGATCTATTTGGAATCCAGACCCCCAAACGTCCATATGCAAACTGCATCCTTTCTTATGCAGTTACAAGAAGGGCATTATTTCAAATCCATTTCTGCAAGTGGAATGTTTATCTCAGATTTCACGAGGACCTGGACTAGATTTTGAAATACAGAAATTGGGAAAGCACTTAGACGTACATTTAACCCTCAGTGAGAATATACCTGTCTATAATAAGGCATCTCCTGAACTGCTATCAAGCCTGGATTTGCTGCTCATATGTTCAGCAAATCTAGTAACCCATCCGTAAGCTGCACTCTAGAGAGCATAGCATCCCCCTCTGCTGTGCTCTTCTAGCAGCTCAGTACATTTTCCCAGTACGTTAGAACTCCTGATAAAAGAAAACCTCATTACTGTCTCTGATTCATTACTGATATCTTGGGAAGTAATTTGCTCCGAACAACAGACTGCACTCCAGAGAGAGCAGGATACCACCTTTTGTAGCAGGATGTTACGCAGGTAGGGTACCATCAAATATATCGGGGATCTTTGTGGAAGAGGAAAGCGTAAATAAAACCGATTTAAGCAAGTCACAGTTGGGAACAACTGCTCATCTCCCATGCTTAGTTTCAAGCCAACGCTTAATTGTTTAGCCAAAGCGAAGCTGGAAACAGTTGCTGCTCCCGAAGTCAACTGTATGACACAAGTTTAAGGTTTAAAGACCGCACACAAAACTCGGACTCAAAGGGCACCTCGCAGGCAGACCCTTCCCTTACAGAGTCCGAATTTTCTTTTTTTCTCGTGAGTAGCAGGGTAGTCTGCCTACTGCAGACTCAACTCAGCATGCGATCTCCAGCAAAAAAAGAGTTGGTATAGCTTTAAATTTTATCTCCCTCGGTTGCAGAACAGATGACTGTTCAGCCTGCGTCGTCGTAAGTGCTTCCTAAAACACAACTCAGGTTTGGGGTTCACTCGGCGAACTGGGGGGGGGGGGGGGCGAAAGGCCCGCCAGCCCAACGCCGCCATCCGACAGAAACCCGGCGGGGCACCGCAGAGCTGCCTCGGCAGACACGGCCGGGCTTCGTCTCCTCGCTCCCGACTTTGTGCCGAGCAAAACGCACCGTCCCTCGCAGGCGCTGCCCCTCGCCGGTCCCGGGGGACCCCTGCCCCTCGCCGGTCCCCGTCTCCCCCCCCCCCCCCTCCCTTGCCGGCAGCGGAGCGGAGCCGCCCGCGCTCCGCCGCCCCCGGCCGGCTCGGTAACCGGGCCCGGGCAGCCCAGTGCGGGTCTTTAGTCCCCTCTAGCGGCTGCGCTGCTCCGAGCTGCCGCCACGGCCTCCGGCTTAACTCCTGCCCGGCCCTGCAGCTGGGGGCTCCCGCCGTCCGCTCCCGCACGGGGCGGCCCCCGCGGCCCAGCCGCCCGGGGGGTGGGGGGAGCAGGGTGAGGGTGAGGGTCTCCACTCACAGCCTCCGTGGGCGCAGCTGGGAAAGGCTGCAGCCTCGGGGGCTCGGCGTGACGCTTCACGCAAGCAACCTACTTTCTGAAACCCGTTTGCTACCCAGGGGTGAGCTATACTACAAAATTAGAAAGCCATCGGTATAATTAAAGAGGAGCGAGATTCCGAGGCCTACACGCTTCCATGAGTACTCCAGCCCTCTAGCGCTGCTGGTCTGAATTCCTGCAGAAGACCTAGCAAAAGCGGGAGGGATTCTGCGTAGGACAGGCCATTTTTTTCTAGTAAAAAAAGATACCGCCTTCCCTCACTCCTCTTTCAGCCACTAGAGACTTCAGTTCTGCAGCTGGATCCAGGCCAAACTACTACTAGTCTCTGCAAAAAGCAGCACCGACTTCATTGAGACTCCTCACTGAAGTAAGCAGCGTGGACTAATCCTGGGACTTTCACCATTGCAAATCATGAAGCAAACGGGCTTTCTACTCACCCCAGCGCTGGGAGTTGGGAAAGTGTACGAGAACCTCAGACTTCTATTCCTGGCCTGGCAAACTACAGAGAAAACCTTGAAAATAAGACTCCTAGAGACTAAAGAAATGGAAACAATGAAAAGCAGCACTGTTGTTCTTAGGAAAAGAAACAAACCGAAATTGACATTTGATTTAGGTTTGTGTCATTTTTGCTGTTTATCATTTAGAGAGCTGTAGCTGATGGTCAGAATCAGCAATACTGGGTAGAGAGTCAGCTTTATGGTCAGCGTCGACACTACCGTAGCCTGAACCAGCGAACTCCCTGGCAAAGAAAAGGTAGCAGAAGTATTTAATTTTGAGTTAGGTACACAGGCATTCTCAAGCTTTTCCCAAGTAGACTTTTTTTTTTTTTAAAGTAGAGAGTAAATGTAAGAATACCTCCTGCACATGTTCTCTTTCTATGTTTCTCATGCCTTGTCACCAATGTTCCATCCAGAAAAAGAGAAATTAAAACACTGAGGGGGGGTGTCACCCTCCAGGAGCATGCGTAGCTCTCATTTAGCTCTCAATAAACAAACAGATTAGTTATGGAGGAAGGTGGGCAATCCACAGCTTCCCAGGCACTTCTGTCTCCAACCAGGCTGAAGATTATGTGTCTACGCGGAGTAATACAGCACAGCGGTTTCCAAGTGGCCTTCTACTTGTTCTCTGCTCTCTGCATTTGGGGGGGCATTTTTTCATTTTACACATTGTTCAGAACTTGCTGCAGTGATTTCAGAAGTTATATAACTGTGTCAGATGCTCGTATGAACGACAACTATTTATCTGGCTTTCTTCTTCCGGAAATCCTTCCGGCATTGCTTTTCACGGAAATACTAGTACACAAATAGCTGCATGGCAGCAGTGGAACTCTGCCTCTTTAGGTGCAGTGAAGATAATGTTTTAACAAGGAGACTGTTATTAGTTTATTCCTGTATTGCTATATGATACATTGCTCTGCTGATTCTATCAGATCACTTTAGGTACTGATTTTACCTATCTAAACTTCAAAAAAAGCAAAGACAACTTATTTGTCTTTTATATTTTAATGACATCTCATTTCCCCAGCACCCTGTTCAGTGTTAATAGTCCATATAAAAGCTCATTCTCATTATTAAAGCATAAAAGAAGAGGGGAAAAGACACAGAAGGGAAGGATTGCAGCATGGTCGTTGCTCTGAGTCCCATCTCCTAGATTTACCAGGTGTTTGACCAAGCTGAATTTGATCAGCATGTTATGTTACTGAAGGTCTACAGAGAGAAATTATTATCTCAAACCACATTGCAAACATTCTACAGAAAGACACCCCTGTGAAGAAAGAAGGATGACTCCTTATTTGATCAATGAGGGGAAAAATTAAGCACAAAAAGCTGAAGTGACTCATCAAGGTCACACAGAAGAGGTTGATTCTGCTGACAATAAAACTTCCTTTAATGTTAATAGGAGTGAGATTAGACCGAATTCAGACAGGGAGTCGGCATCAAATCCAGACTGTGGATTAGCAGCACTGACCTTTCCACCGTGAAGGCACACATCTTTCCAAAACAAGAATTACTCTTGAAAGATGACTTGTCTGCTTTTCTATCCAGATACAAATACCTCTATGTGAGATACCCAGGTGATCTCATCCTGCATCCTCCATATACACACGAAGACTGTGTTAGGCAATGAAATACTTATGCCAGAGCAACACGAGCTTATATAAAACTACATTCTTTATTACTGTTGTTATTATTTGCCCAAACAGTAATGTTTCAGAGGAAGCAAAGCTATTTCTTCAACTCTGGTGAATAGTGCCCTGTAAATAGGGAGAAGGGCTAGAGTATAAAACAGGCAAATGGAGAACTATTTGGCAATGGCAGTCTTTCATTCAGATATTGTCACAAAAACTAAATTTGCATTTCAATATGATATTTTTGTCAAAGAAAAAGATGGGTTTTCTTTAAATATATAAACCAAATCCCAACAGTTCATTTTAGACTGAACGAAACACTGCAAATGACCTTTATGTTTGTTCAGTCTGATTTGCTAAGATGTTTCTGTTCTGAACCAAATTCTTACCTCTTACCTCCTTTGATTTTACAGTTTGGCTGGTGAACTGAAAAAATCCATTCATCACCTAATTTTATCATGATTTTACAGATGAGGAACTGAAGTCCAGAGAAATTATGTGAATTCTTCAAGCCAGCACAGAGAGTCTGTGGCAAAGCAAGAAATTGGATCAACCCTGCCAGATCTGTTCTAATACCACCATGCTTAGATCATCCTTTCTGTCTGTGCCAGCATGTCCGCAGCATTTTGTTTAGCTGCAACAGATGAATCAAACACATGAACTAAAATGAAACGGGCAGAACAATGTGATCAAAATAAGTTGCTTTTCCTCTGACAGCATCAGTTAGATTTAGGAAGAGAAGATGGAAAAAAGAACCACAGCGATGGCTCTCTGCTCTATACAAGAAGTTTGCCTGGTTCTGCCAAGCACCCAATGTACCTATGATAAGAAATATCCCACTGCTCATGCAGCATGCACCTGCCAAAGTAAGCTGGTTCATGCCCGGATGGCATAGGAGAGCGCACACCCCAACTGTTTAAAGCCATGTATCCACCCTGAGTAGGTTCAGCTCCCTGATCAAGAAGCACTCCCAAAGGTTCTCAGCTATCCAGATTAAGATGATCAGGTTGGAACAGGTACTTTGTGGCTAGCTTTCTCTCTCTCACAACCATTGCTGTTATTTCTGCATCACTTTCTACTACAGTCAGGTTGTTTCGGCTTCTCTCATTGCTTCAAAAAGAAAAGCTGCTAGGGATTTCTTTGCACCGGGACATGTCAGGGTTAATATTCCACTGCTGCTCCTTGCCCCATTTCAATCTAGTTAATTTACTTAAGATTTCCCTACATGCCACATTTGTTTCAATGAAGACAGTTACAAAACATAAAAGGAGGAACATCAGAGTCTCCTGAAACAACCTGAGAGCTGGCTGCAAGTCTAGTGACACTGTTTGAAAAGATGGCAATGAAAAACAAATATACCTCAAATTCCCCAGCTATACAGATACCGCTTAAGCATATTACAAAGCATTATGTGAACTACTGCTCCCCTTCCAGTCCTGTTTTCAGCAAACATTTAATTTGCAGAGCTATAGCTCTAGATAATGTGTTATTATGCTGGTTGTTCTTACTTAGGAATAGATCCAAATCACAGCATTTGGAGCCAGCAACAGCATACCCTGAAAAATTGTGTGTGCTTGCATAAGGAATGGTTTAGATCAACATTTTTTTCAAGTTCCTTTATCCTCGCCTATATTTTAACCATGAAGGGAATCTTTTATCAGCTCCAGGGTTCAGAAGTGCTTGGACCTCAGAATGGGAATTCAAAGCTCAGCAAGGGACTCTGGGCAGTGCCAAAATTCTGCACTCTCAAAAATCATGGCTATCTCCTGCAGCATGATCGCTTGTAGCAGTGTTGTCTCAAGTGGCTGGGCAACCAAAAGGGAGGCATAAGCTCCCACTCGGGCACACCCGAGGAGCAACAACCATTTACTTCTTTTCACTGCGCACGCAGCATCAGAAAACTTTTAGCCACGTGCAGGCCACCTCACTCCCACTCACTCACAAAGACAGGTTCCTTCACCATGAGCAACATGTGCTCGGCACGGCACCCCTGCAGAGTTGGAATTAGCTAAGGTGAAGTTAATGAATCTTCATCGAGGAGGATAAGCAGGGAAGAAGTCACAAAGTAAAATGTGAGAAGGGTAAAAAGGAAACAAGGGGAAAGGAGGAGTGAGAAAGCTACCATACCTGCACCGCAGGGAGGTGTTCCCACCCCAAAGTGTGCTGTTTCAAGGTGATGCAATGTAAAGGTCTCAGGCCAGAGTTGGAGGGCAGGGGACTGCAGAGTGGGAAGGAAAGGCAGTGCCCAGATCAAGCTGGAAAAGGAGAGCTCCTTGAAGATCTCAGCAGAAGGAAACCTCTGACACAGAATTGTTAACTTTGACAAATGACTATCAGCTGCTCGCAACTGATGACAGGGTAAGGGGAAGAAAAAGGGGAGGGGGCATTGTTGAAAAGCAATGTATCCATTTTGATAACTGAGTTTTCACCCCTCTTGGAAATACTAAAAACTGAGTTTTCATCCCTCTTGGAAATACTAAAAGCTGCATTTTGGGTTTCTCCTCTTCTCTAAGGATACAATAGAGAAAGCAGGCTGCAGCAGATGAATCAAACACATGGACTGAGATTTACGGTCTGTTCTCAAACATATTTTTGGGGTACTTAATAATGAAAAAAAAAAAAAATCTATCATGGAAAACCACTATAGTTACCTCCTAGAATTTAAAAAAAAAAAAAAAGTGTTTGTCTTTTGTTTAAGAAAAATACCATACTGGTCCAGGATTCAACTATCACCTTTTGATCTGATCATTAGCATTACCACTATTTTATCAGATAACTTTCTTAACAAAAGAAAGGAGATACATTGTTACGTTTACCATACTTCTTAGGCAGAGTCCAAACTATCATACCCTTGTCTTAAGATGAAGGAAGGGTGCCCATTATTTCTTCTGTTTCTCTGGTTCCAAAGATGGTATTTCTCCTTTTGCAGCTAAGTTGGTTTTCCTAATCATACACAGAGTTGCCAGCTGGTTGAAGGTATTCTAATGGTTTAATGACTGAGAGACTTCAGCAGTTGCCTAGGAGAATATAAACGAGACCCAACCCTGCAAATCCACCTGCAAATTATTAGCTTTTTGCATGAGTAAATCCATTGAAATAAGTTCACGAGTAGCCCCATTATAGCATTCACAGAACTGAAACATAAGCTAGGAAACATTAAGTCAAGTGCACCTTTGGATTAGTTGTCTGTATAGACAAGCAAAAAATATCTGCAAAACAAGTCCAAAAGTCTCTATTACTAACATTAGCAAGACAAACCCCACTAAAATAGCCAGCTGCAGCATCTGAACACAGAGAAGTTAGTTTTGAAAGGAAGGCAGGTGTGACCATAACAACATCAATGATCTGATCAGTAAGAAATAAAGTGGTTGTTACAAATACAGCCTTAAAAGTTACCAGAAATCCACTGACCTACCGTTCATTACAGATTTTTACTCCTTGCTGACCTGCTCATGCCACTCAGTGCAAGAGGTCAATAGAGACAACACACTGAGAAGCACAGATAACGCAAATAAACTTAGTGTGGTGAAGAGGGAAATTAAGGTGCAAACAGGGGAATCCAGTTCCAGAATCTGATCATCAAACTTATTATTTGAAAGTCTTGCTTATATATTCTCTATATAACATGCTATATGCAGACAGAGAGTAGTTTTAAATTAGATCAAGCCTGCAAAGGCCTCCTGAAAATATAGGAAAATTCATTTTTTCAGGTGCTAGCAAAACATTATTTATGGCCCCATAAGCATTGTGACAACTTAATTACAGACACAGACAATACATCCTATAGAAACCAGCTTGTGCAGAGGACAGATACTCAAAAGGACCAGAGCTAAAGCTGAGTGGGTAACTTCTAGGTCAGACATTTCTAGTGCTTGATTTTGCAGCCTAAATAACATTCTTCAGATGTAAGAGATTTTATATGATAATTAGTGATGTAGGAATTACTATCATTATTGCTCTCAGTATGTTGCTTCAGGAGAGTTTTTCAGAACTCAACCTCTGAAGATGAAGTATAGTTCTTGTTTTGTAGTTTCTTTCATGCAAACTATGTCCCCAAAATGTCAGAGTTAACTGAACTGTCACGGAGTCAAGTGAGCTGAAGAGATAGATCATAACAAAGGGAAAGAGAAAAAAGGAGGCATAGGCAAAGGAGGAAAAAAACCCAATCCCTAACTATTGAGATAGTTAGATAAAAAGACCACACAGTGACAGAGGTGAATATTCTATCAACCTCTTTAAATAATTGTGGTTTACCAGGTATTGAGCCCTAATACTGTAAGATAATGACATGTAAGTGGGACCATGATAGCCTGGGGAGAGGCAAGAGGGGAAAAGTTGGGAAAACAGGAATCCTGACAGTGTAGCACTGAGCCACTCTATTGGTGTCTGTTGGGCTCTAGACAATACAGCTATGTCAGTACGTGATGTTTTCAGCCCCACTTTGTTATTTCACACATAGAGAGCCCTATTACTACCATAGTATTGATACATTGCTCTTTTCTACCTTATGTTCACAGCTGTGCAATAGCATTAAAAACACAAGCAGAAACGTAAGACAGGTCAATTTACCAACAAGTGAAGTAAAAAGCTCCCCACCCCCCAGTACCTCTTTTTTTTTAAAAAAAAAAAAAAGAAAAGGAAGAAAAAAAATAAAAGCCACCAGCTGAATTTTCGAGGAAGACCTAGCACATACTGTTTTAGAAATACAAGTGCTGGGATAAAGAGCTTACATGAAATGCACATGCATATTCAAAGGACAACACTCCAAAATATAATAGAAACAGCTGTTTGAGAGATGTCTGACCACAACTCTTCACTTCTGCGGAAACATAAAAGAAAGATGCAAAGGGAAGCATAACCAACATCAAGTATGCTCACCAGCTCCCGCAGACAAGAGTTGCAAACACACTTGCAAAACAGCCATTGCTTCAACCTCCCACATTTAAGGGGACTGCTCCACATAGACATCCCAGGCAAAGGTCTTCCAAGATGATCACACGGTAGTCCCTGGGTAAATTCATGTTGCATTTTACCAAGGGGAAATTACCTTGTTATTCTGGACAGAGTTTTTCATCAAAAAATGAGAAATTGTGAATATCAGCCGTGGTGTTTAAAAGGCTTGCACATGTATGGTTAATCACTATCAATCCCATTGAAATTTTCCAGCGGACCACATGCAGGGTTTCTAAAATTTAAGTTGCTGACTAGATACAACAGTTATTAGAGAAGCAAAAATATCTGCGAATAGTTAAAACTGGATATGTTTTTATGCTTTCTTGAGCAACGACCTGGAATGGTTCTTCCATGACTTGTGACGTGATTAGAACCGCTTAGTATGTGAAATGTGAGAATTTTACAATTTTTTTTCCAAAGTTTCCTCCTATTCCCAAGGCAGAGGTGAGGAGAGGATTGGGTTCTGAGGAATCAGAAATACTCCATGTTAAAGAAAACAAGACAGATATGCACATTTTTTAAAAAATACATTATCAGCTTCCTGACTGAATGTCTGCATTTATTGTTTCCTTCTAAAGGGGAAGCAATGCAGTCCACTTCAAACATTCTCAGGCTTGGTTCGCTCATCTCATTCCACGCCAGTGAGAGATCTGTACCACTGAAGAAGGAAGAACAGCTACTCCTCCTTCTGCACTGGTCTGCTTATACACACACAGGAAGAGAAATACTTCCAAACCCATGTCGTTGCTGCCCATTTCTGAAGTCATTAAACATCCAGCTTTAACAGAGGTCTACAGAATAAAGTATATACCTAGTCAATATGATAGTCTGTTGATTTGGTAGCAGCAAAGAAATTTGTATTCTGAGCCTCACAATCACCTGTAAGTCTTCAAACTTTTAGGAACATTTTGAGGAAAGCTCAGCAAAGTTTTGAAAGTGCCAGCCACACCGAAAGAATTATTAGAGATGGACTGTGTTCAATGGGAACCACAACAGGGAACTGTTTCATCGGTATCTACTTGCCACAAATGTGAATTTGCATAGTAAATACCCAAAGTCAGAAACACTGAGGATTCAGGTGCAGCCAGCCATCTTCCAAGCACACAGGAGTAACAATGGCACCAGTTCTGCATTGCAATCCACACTGGTATAGCACTGGGGCCAAGAGGACCTGATCTCTCTCTTTGTTCATGGTCTTGGAGCTCTAACAGAATCACAGTGAAGGCAGCTTCACAAAATTATAATACAGTCACTCAAATGGTCTCAAACAATTGTTTCCAAACTTCAACCTACAGGAAATTCTTTTCTGGTATGAGACAACCCCATCCTGCTTCTCCACCAAAACAGTATCATTATGGGAGTTTCCGTTATCAAAGAGTTCCTTGGCCTTTGTTGGCAGCCACTAAGTTGTCCTATCATTCTACTGGTGGACCTTTTTTCCTCACCTTTCATTTCCCTTAGTCTTAAAACAAGCAAAGCAAAACAAACGATCAGATGAAAAAAACCCAATAGTTTTATTTACTTTCTAAGTTTCACTCTCTTTTTTTAAATATCAAGTACAGGAAATCCCTTCCTACTGGCTAAAGAGACACTGTTAGAGGAAGGCATTACAACAGCTTTGTTGTACCTTGCAAAGTTCTGCCCATGAGGGAAAGGTGTGGATTCCGGGATTCTTCTGACACAGACTGATTCCCAGTCAAACTCCAGAGAAAAGACAGCATCAGTAACTTTGAAAAAGAAGATGAAGGAAGAGCAGGAGTTCAGGAACAAACAGCTTTAGTTCATTTACAGCAGATGAAAGATTTACAACAGTAAAGCTTGTGTGAGCAACTGGAGGAATATATTTGGGTTGAACTTTAATGTATCAGTTAATACCATTTCGACTTTTACTTTATGCCACTGTGTTTTATGATTTGACTATTCAGCCTCTTCCTGCTCCCACCAAGGTGGGATTTGCTGACCACATCATCAAAAAGTTGAAGTCCACCCTCATCTGATTACCTGATGGCTGCTGTGTGCTATACACAGATCTGCAGGTTCGCTGTGGGGATTGTCACCACTTAGCGTGTATGGATCTTCCGTGGGGATTTCTGGCTTCTGCTGCAGTGAACCCTGCCTGATAAACAGGTTGCAGAACTGAGGTATACTTTAATTTAAGCACAAACAAAAGAGTTCTTCTTTTGCCTTATTTAGGATGCTTTACCAGATGAAAGCCTGTTCTAACAGGTAACTCACTAGACTCAGGACATTCAGGTCAATTCCCACTTCATCAGCAGACTCTGTATGTGACCTCTTTAATCTATTCCACATTGCTATTTCCCAGCTGCAAAATGGAAAAATTCCCTGCTTCAAAATGATGAGAGGAGAGAATCCATCAAGGATTGTGAAATACTCAGCTATCATGGTGAGGGGGAACTTACAAGCACATAGACAGTGATACTTCATTTTAAAAGCTGACCTCTGCTTCTGTAGCATTCATAGTCCTTGCTCTTTTAGACTCATTCCATTTATACCTTATGATTAATATAAGTAATTTAGCATTTCTATTACTCCCTACATTATTATAGGAAATACAAAAAAAACAATTAAATAGCTCAAATAGGTGTTTATTGGCTGGGATTCTACGCTGAGATTACAACATTTGGGCCATAGGTCTCTCATGCATTTAGAAGCATTTTTCCCCTGGGTGGCCGCTTCATTGCTTTACTATATCATAATTAAAACTAAATTGCATTTGGAAAAACAAAATGCTGGACATTGTGATGCATTATTCTTGGCCTGGATTTGTTTTGCTTATTCACTTGGTAATTTGTGAAACTTGGTAATTTGCAATGGGTATCCCAGTCATTAGTGCAAATTATTCTCCTTCTACTGTATTTGCATGTAATTGCCTTTTGAAATTAATTCATTTTAATTTCTTAAAAATAATTTGTTACAGGATGTTATTTTCCTTAAGAGGGTTTAATTTCTTAAAAGAGTTCTTCTAGGATTGTGATTAAGATGCATATTTAGAGGAGGCATTCTTATACATTTACCTCAGAAATTTATGCTTTGTGTATTCAGAATCAGTATGTGCCACATGCTGGGCCACGCTTAAATTGCTTGTTTGGGGTATAACAGGCTCGTATTTGACTCCCCTGTGAACTAGAAGATTAACCAGCATACCTGGGGCAGCACTTACACCATAACCATATCACGTAACTTTCTAGGGAACAGGCATTCAGGAATAGCCAGAGTTTTTATCCTGAGTATCACACTGAAATCTTGGACACCTCTGTATATCCCAGACACTTACATAGATTATTTCAGTTCACCAGTGTTTCTCATATATCAATGTATTTATTGTGTGAGGTATGGAAAGTACTTCTTCCCCCATTTGGAAAATAAAGCCGCATTATGGTGCGACAAATTTTCTAGTGGAGATGAACACCGAACCTCGATCTTCAGCTATAATCACCTAACCAGGTGCAGCTCCTACACCAGTGAAATTTAGAGCATCCATGAAGACCCTTGGATATGTGGTAAAGAACAAACAGCTCAACAGTTTTAAGCGAGCAATTTCAGAGTCAGAGGGAATAGAAAAGCAGGTCCATATCCCTAAAAATATTCTCAGCTTTGGTGAGGCTCTAGCTAAAGCTCAGGTTGGGCGCTTCCTCCTGGTGACATTAACATTTCTATTAGAATGAGGAAAGAAATTATTGTGTGACAAAACCTGATACTCTGCACAGAAGCTCCAGCCGGGGTTTTTTCGGGACATTGCTGGCTATTAGTTAAATATGTGCTTAGGAGAGACCCGAGTGCAACCTTTTACTCCGGTGACTCCAGTTACGTTAAAATTTCAGCCATGCAAGGCAACAAAAACTCTGACTAAAAGGTAAATAATAATAATAATAATAATAATAATAATAATAATAATGAAAATTTGCTTTGTACAATGATTCCTTTCAAAGTGATGTGCCTTGGGCTGTTTAAACCACTGAATATCAGTATTCCTTTTCCTTTCAAATCTTACTTTATCCAGACTCAGTAGACACCCAGCAGGTGTTTATCTATCATGCCCTTTGGTTGCACAAAAGTCTCACTGAGACTTTGAGTACCATAAGGAATTTTTATATCACGTATTTAAATTTGTGTGTGAGAGTGTGTATGTGCACACACAATACAATACCAAAAGCTAATATAAGGTAGTGGCATAATACTAAGGCTTTACATATGAGCAAAAATAAAGAAAAAAATATCCCTATGATATGTACCAGTGCAACTGGATGATTCTGCACAACTGAAAACCAAGGCAAAAGAAGCCAGATATCACATCCACAGAAGTACCCCGTTCACATGTGACTGGTGATCACAACAAGCAGTAGCTCATTTAGTTTATTTACTAAGCACTGGGAATGCGCTCTTGAGTGTATATAACACAGGAAAGAAAGGGAGACTGTACTTGCAGGAATTTTCACTCTAGGAGACAGACAGGCAGCAGCTGAGACATAAAGCAGCAAAGTAAATGGAATAAGCGCACCACAACATGCGTTGTTTGTGGCCAGCAAGGCTGCAGCAGCTGCAAAAATCATTTGGAATGAAAGCCTGGAGACGAAGGGTAAAAAAGGAGTAGTTCTTATATCCTAACTGGTCATCCTTCCTTTTCTCTTTTCTCCCCTCCAAGATGGGGGAAAAGGAGGAGTTTGCTTTTGTCAGCACTTAGCAGAAAATCTCCTTGGGATGACAGCAAACAAATGGTTAGTCTTCAGGACATTTTTTCTGAAATTTATGTTTCCTAAATAAAAAGCCTTGTAGGGAGTAGACACATTACAATTTTTGTTTCACAGAGATTCTATTTATAGTCCAGAGGTTTTTTCTGGGTAGGTTTGCTCATGGATGGCAAAAAAAGTTGGGGAAAAAATATTTGTGGACGTGGAGTTATAAAGAGATTTGAGCACTGAGATGGAAAGCTTAAACACTTAAACCTAATGCAGAAGGCGGAGAAAGCTCCCAGGTTCTGGGCTTTTAAGACAGTTTTAAGGCCATCAGGTAGAAATGGACTGACTGGAATATAACACGACAAACTGGAAATCCAGAAAAAGCAACATACTAAAGAAGCATAACAAAGGCAGCTAGAAGCAGTGTACCAACTAAAGTCCAGAGCTATGTTTTCAGATGAGGAGAAAAAAAAAAAAAAAAAAAGAAAAAAAATATTTTTACAATATATGAATAGGAACACTGGCCAGATTACTTCCAAGGGAGAATATTCTATTTACAGAGCCCTCTAGAGATTCACTGGGATCATTCAGCTGACTGTATTGAAGAACCACTTCAGTTTAGTTTCCTACCTTCCACGTTGGCAGCATATTTTTGGCTATTAGCAGTTCTCCAAGGATAATTATTCTCTGAGCAGCAAAGAAATTTCCCCTTTTCCTCACCAACAAAATCTTAGAAGAACAGCAACTGCCCAGAGGGTAAGAGCTCAAAGCAGAATCAAACTTGATGCCTGAAAGCTGGGAACTATCTGACAAAATCACAGCTTGTGTAGGAGGACAACTGCATTACTCGTATTATATTTCCTCAATGTATTTCTTTCTGTCAGTCCAGTTTTCTTATTCTTTCTGCAATCTAGAGAATATCTCTATATCAGCTACAGCTCTATCAGTAAATTAAACAGTCCTGGGAATGTTCATAGAAATGCTTCATTTTATTGTATAGATGCAGCCATAGTATCTAGAAAAAAGAAATAGCTGTTTCCCTATTGCTTTATGAAGCTGATGACTGGATGAGCTAATCTAGGTAGAAAGCTTACTGATGTCCCTGCAAGTTTTCAATTCAGTTATTAGTATCATTTGCACTAACTGCTCTGGGAAGTGTTTCCCATCCTCTCTTGTGGATGTCTGCCCCTATGTAATGGGTAAGATGTACTACAATTTGAAGGATGAGTATTCATACAGTGTTTGTGATTTTCAGACTGAATAGAAGCTAAATAAGAAGCCACAGATTCCAGGAGATGATGTAAGCTCACTCTTGCTACAGGTATATGTCCTGGTTTTCAAGTGCGCCCAAGTAGAGCTGGATAAGGAAAACTGGAAGGCAATGTAACCTAAGAGCCATTTGTATTTCCTTCCCTGAATTCTGTGGGTTTTATTCTAGTTCATCTTCTATCACAAAATTGACGCCAGCTTCTGGTTCCTCCTTTTTACTCCAGAGCAAGTAAAGGTCTTTCAGGAAGAAGATGCCCAATCACACACTTTTCTCCCCATGGTCACACACTTGGAGCTGGGGAAGCTCAGGCAGAGTTGAAATAACTCTTGCAGAGTTGTTATTATTAAGGATGCTGATGGGTGACCTCATTGCTCTCTACAACCTCCTGAGGAGGGGAAGCAGAGGGAGGTGTTGAGCTCTTCTCCCTGGGATCTAGCAATAGTACGCATGGGAATGGTTCAAAGCTGCATCAGGGGAGGTTTAGACTGGACATTAGGAAGCATTTCTTTACCAAGAGGGTTGTCAAGCACTGGAACAGGCTTCCTAGAGAGGTGGTCAACGTCCCAGGCCTGTCAGTGTTTAAGAGGCCTTTGGACAATGCCCTTAATAACATACTTTAACTTCTGGTCAGCCCTGAAGTGGTTAGCAGTTGGACTAGATGATCATTGTAGGTCCCTTCCAACCAAAATAGTCTGTTCTATTCCATTCTAATGTTCTGATTGATTATTAGAACAGACAATTATATCTCAGGAGCCAAGAATTTATTCCTATACAGAGGCAATGAGTCAGCCCTCGAGTATCTCCACTGACTTTTGTGGAGTTATTCTCAAACTAAACCTGTGTAAATGAGTAATGAACCAATGACCTGATAAAACTTGAGGATATGCCAAAGAAGAAGTAATGAGGATGACAGATGAATCAGGCAGAACGAACTGAGTTACTTGGTGTCCTGGGTCTATTCAAACAAAATATTCTTACTGCAGTGAAATCAATGAAGAAACATCTGGGGAGAAGAGATATAGGCCCTATCAGCACTGTATCTTGGGAGCTGTATCCTAGAATGCAGTGACTCAAAGAAAATTTTGTGAGTTATATTGGATAAGCCATGGTGAATGCCACACTGGGGTAAGAAATGCTAGTACATTTCTTACACACTAGATGCTAGAGCATGGAGACTGCATATAGGGAAATGATTTACCTCTGTTGCATTCATGATGCTGATACTAGAAAACTGCATACATTTTTAATAGACACATTTAAATGTATTATAAACACTGGAGAGGGGGCAGGGAAATGCCAGACAAATTACCTCAAGACTGGAGAAAATATTTTACAGTAGCGGACTTAGGAAGTTCAGTCTGTTTACTTTACCAGAAAAAAAGATTGACAGCTAACTTGATGCCAGCATATAAATATGTTCATGGGAAGAAAGGAAGAAAATGTAAGGTGTTAAACCAGCATCTTTATTATTAAAATGAGGAAAGACATAGATACATATTTGGAAAGAGAAACCAGAAAAAATTGAGAAAAAAATCACACACTTTTTTTTTTTTTTTAAAGTATGGTCAACACAAAAATCGAACTACAAAAGGAAACAGTGGATGCTTTCAGATCAGGGCTAAATATTTTCCTTGTATTCTTGTATTTTAGTCAGCCCTAAACCTGAGCTCAGTACAAGGGCAATTAGGTGAAAGTTAATAGCTGGTAAGAGATGGTATGCCAGAACAGATAATAAAATGGTTCCTTTTGACCTGAAACACTGGATCCAAAGCCTGTCCCCTTCCACATGATGGGCATCCTTAGCTGCCTTTGTATTTGTATGATCTGGAATACAGATTTCATATATCCTTTCCAAGAGTGGAAATTTATTGTCACTTTTGCACTTTTGCTTAAGATACTTGGAAAGAGGGAAGGATGAGCCAGAAGTCCCTCCTTACTGTTTTTGAAATCATTCTCTTGTTCAATAACCCACTGGAAAAAAAAGAATATCAGTAGATGAAATACTGAGACAACTTTAATGAGAGTTACCAGAGAAATACTGTTTCAGTGCTTTCTACATACTTTGTAAACATACTGTTTCCAAGCCCTCTGTTAAACAGAACAACAACAAAAGCTGTAGCTAGTTCTATTTTAGTGGCTTGAACAACAGTGATAACAAAACCAGCAGCTTTTCTTTTCCCTTCCAGAAAGCAGCAATGTCAGCTAGAATTGGCAGCATGCTGAAAATAAAATGAAGCCCCAAACTGCCGAGAGACAAGTGTTGACATTTGCCACACCGTTGTACCTCTAGGCTTCTTTCCCTGTAGTTCCGTACAAAACTTGTCGGTTTTGTGCTGCTATTTAAAAACAGGATTGGGGCAAGTTAAAGTGAACTAGTAGTTCAATAACTTGTTCCTCTGCCTTTGTTCTTGTGATTACCTTTCCAGAATGACAGTATGCATTTCAATTGAAACAGTTGACAGTTTTCGTATGTCCTCATTGTAACCTTTCTATGGAACTATTGTTTTTCTTTTTTTTTTTTTTTTTTTTTCCTCTTCTCTTTGCTATTTATGCTACACCCCACTGATAGTAACCAGTATTTGTTAAGGTGAACAATGTCCTTTGGGACATTTAAGACACAAGGAAGAAATAGGTCTCTGTTCCAGGCAACTTTTATTGAAAACAGAGAATATAATTCAGAAACAAAACCACCCTGGCCGATCCAGAGAACAATCTAGCAGACTATCTTTATTTCTAGCATGACCATATACTGTATAAAATATTATGGAAGGGCCAGATCCAGCCACTCGTGCTAAAGAGAAGTTCTACAGATTTCAGTGGGAACTACTTATTGCATTATTTAATATTACTGAGGAAGGCAAAATCAGTCACATAGCAAGTGGATATATTTTTACAGAAATGGATTAGCATCAGTAAGCTTTGCAAAATAGAAATGAGGGGTTGAATGCAGATTTGTGTACAACTACATATGAAAGGAATTCAGAAGACAGAGGAGAGACATTTAAGAAAGGCTTCATGACAGATAGAGAATATAAAATTAGGAAGGAAAGATAAGAGTACATATATAGACAAGGGAAGCTGTATAAGGCACTGAAGGGAAAGAGCATTATCTTAAATTTCTTGAAGAAAGAGGACTTGGATGAGGCCTTCTGAATAACATATTCAGAATGGCAGTCTAAGGTTATTTGAGCTCTTGCACTTCTGATAGACAAGGATAAGATAAGACTTCAGCTGGAAAATATTAGAGTAATAAAATAGCAACCTGTGCTGGAGACTAAAGAAGATTTTTGAGAAAGGAAATCAGAATCAAAATTTTATCATAAGACTGTGTTAGGAGACAAGACAGTAACACCCAAAGAGCCTTTGAGGGAGCTTGAAAGATTGCCATGGGTAGGAAACTAAGGAAATTTGCATCAGCGGAGGAAAAAGTGAACTGGAGGGATGATCCTAAATGAAAACATGTAAATGTCCCTTGCATCAGGACTATGCAAAGAGCAATCCAGTTTCAACATGGGGGTAGTACACAAGCAGATGAGATCATTCACAATTTCAATGAAGAGACAAGCTGGCAGGCAGAGGTTTTAAAATACAGGTGGCTGAAAGGTGCGCCTAGGTTGCGACTTCTTTAAATGATGAGTTCTTGTCATCTCCCATTAAACGTCTTTCAAAATGAACTACCTTGAGGTAATACATTCACAAGTGACCAAGTATCCATTTAAGAATATGCCAGCAGGAGTGAGGAATTCAAACTGAAAGATAATATGGAGGAAGAGAACTCAACAGCAAGGAGATAATTTATTAGTATAAAAGAACCATGGGAGAAAGATGCTCTGGTCAAAAAGAAGTCAAAATCACAGTAAAGACAATAGAAAGAAACAATAAAAATAAAGATGATGCCTTAAGCACCATTTGGGGAGAACAATTGGGGTTTTGACTGAAATCAGTAGAAAGAGAGACTGTACCAAGGACTATTAAAGATGAGCCCAGAGGAATAATAAAAAATAATGAAAACATCAAAACACTTTAAATCAGTTTTTTTTTCAATTAACTGTTCTTAATGGAAAATCAAGGCTTACTTTAATTAATTTTGCTTTTTCCCCTTTTGTAATAAAACTGAAGACCAAAATAGTCAATCTTTTTGTTTTTCATATATCGTTTTTCTTCAACTTATTTTCAAGGGAAAAGTGGAAATTGAAAGAGGAGGAATACTGCATTTTCAAACAAAAATATTATACTGATTTTTGAAACTAGAGTACCCAGTTACTTTTTGAGCTATGCAAACCAAAAATTATATCAAATGATTAAACATGAAGAGGTAAGTAGGGTGACATTAATGACAAAAGATACATGTTTGGAAATTATCAGACTTGCATGGTAAAAGAAGCAAAGGCTTCATTTCTTGGAGGTTAGAGTATAAGAATGAACAACCATAGTTTAAGTCAATGAGTAGCAAAATGCAGAACCTATCTTTCAGCCTTACCAGTCTAATGGATCTGTAAAATCAGCAAAAATGCAGAGAAATCAGGTCTCATACTAGTAGATCTTGACGTATCAGGGTTTTTAGGAAGGTAAGGCAGAGAAAGCTATGTCCTGACTGGCATGAGTTTTTTCTTGACAGCCAATAACAGCTGCTGCAAGATAAAGAAAGGCTGTTTTGCGTACACTAGGGCTGGATCCAGGATGCATCCTGATTAACTCTGTTATCCAAATGGATCTTTGTTTTTGAAAGGGTCTGGGCTATAACATGTAAGTGTGAAATAAATGAGAAAAGCATACAAGGTTTAGAGACAGGAAACTCCATGGAGACAAATGGAAAGGTAATTGCACAGAAGAACAAAGGGATTTATGTAAATGTATCTGGGTATGCTAGGTGAACTTTTCAGTGACTGCATCTCCCCATGCAGGGGAGTTCAACTTTTAAAGACTCTCTCTTCCAACACTCTCTTTTTAATCTTGTTTTTTTTTTTTTTCACAGATTTCTGGCTTTAATTGTGCAGATCTTAGACCTTAAGGATGTTGTTTTCAGTTAATTATGATATATGATGCTGACATGAGGTCAGAACTTAATTAATTTCAGTTCTTTGACTACTTCTAAAAGGCAGCAGGATAGGGGAGAAGATGAATACTTTATGTCTTCCGAAAAACCAACAACAATTACTTTAAATAAAAAGACCTTCTCTCTCCAGGAGTAACAAAAATGTAGTGTACAGAAATAGATGGCACAATTTGTGACTGTGTGAATTTTTTATGAAGATATATTTCCACATTTGCTTCTCCCAGATCATGTGAGTTACAAGCACGGTTTCTGATAAGTATCCTATTTTTGTGGCTCTGACTGCATACTGCTAATTCCAGTTTTAAATAATGTATCCTTAAGTGGCATGTGTATGTTTGTGTCTTACGAACCCATCAGAGAAAAGAATATTGAATCTAATTGATCCAGTTTTGACAGCCACAGAATACAGTATTGTATTGGAATATGCAATTGGTGCATTTGTCTCTCTGTCCTTAACACAGGAAAAAAATTTCTGGTCTTCTGGTCTGCTTCTGTAGCAAGCATTATCAATAAAAGGCAACAGAGTTGCGCCAATCACAGTTAGTAAAAATTTTCCTCTGAAATTCTTTCATGCTATAAAAAAGTAGCTTTTTCAAAAAACATTTCTGTATGTGAAAATACTTGCTCTCTTTATAATCAAAACTTGCATTTTAAGGTACGCTAGAAAACCAGAAAGCTTCTATTTTAGCAACAAACAGTTATTTTCATTCTGGAGTATTGTCATCATGTCTTAAGGTACATGAAGACAGTTTATGTTTCTGTTCATTCCTGTGAACCTGATTCTGTGGCGAAGCTATGTGGCTACCATTAAGAATCTCCAAAACGGATGCCATATTGCAACTTGGGTACTGCAGACAAACCTGGCTGTTAGAAAACACAAAGCAGATGAATTAACTGGAGGGGAGGGTGTAGCTTTTCCTGAAAAGTAAAAAACTAAACAACCAAACAAAAACGAAACCTGCACAGAAGAGTGAGAGCATGGAAGAAACACATAAACACTCTTAAAACTATCTCTAGTGATGGGTACCGATAGATAGATAGATTGTATTTTCCTCTCAACCAGAAAGTCAGTGTAAAAATAATAATGTCCACAAATACATTCTCTGCCAGAGTGATATTCCATCATCTGCAGTACCGGCCCCTTAGGTCTCACCAGAAAACCCTGGGCTTTCGTACACGTCATAGCATTTCTCTCTCATATTTTTTCCCTTTCTTTCTTCTTCTTTCTCTCCATCTGACTGCCTTTCTCTCTCTCCCCCTGCCTCTCATATTTTCCTAGTTAAAATGTCACCTTTATTGGATCGTGCTCTGCCCGTGTGCTTGTGCATACAGGATGTGGGCAGTACCCTTACCTGTTCAAAATAGTATAGCACAGCTTTCAGTAAAAAATAGAAGAAATAGTGGGATGGATGAGGAAGAGTCAGAGAGGAAAGTGCACCCTAGCAAGTTTTAGCCGTGGCTGATGTGCAAAAACCTTGTCTGCTGAACACGCATACACGGTGCTGGCTTGCGGTGCTTGCCGATTGCCATTGTATCTGGCTGTAAGCCATGCAAGGGCCACCTGACAACCCTAGACTTAGCCACTGGCCAGCGTTGTCCTTGGCCGAGGTGAATACTGCCTGTGAATAACCAAGGATGGGCACGGGCACAGGTACCAGGGCTGAGCAGCGCTGCAAGGCCACTGATTCAGCACAGGTAATGGAGGTAAGCTGAGAAGGGCTTATACCTTAGGACCTGTTTGCCATATCAAGGGCTGGTCTGGGCTTGATGGGTGGGCGGTTTGGCTTTGAAGGTGACATTAGGAGCACTGTGACAGGACCAAGTAGAGACAAGGCACATAAGCAGCACATTCAGCATTCACAGGCGAAACCAGCCCCATGTAAATGACTTATAAGCCATGTAAAAAGCTTCCGTTAAAAGCATTTCTCGGTAATTTCACCAGAGAGACAAGGCATGTACCTGAACTGTTCTCTCTTCCTGTACTAGGACAATTGATGTCCCCTTCAATGCCCCTCTGATTCAGAAACAAAACCTAGCATACAGCACATAACTACGCATGGGTACAGCCACTGTGCCAAACCAGGGCCTGTATTCACTCTTTTTGATCAAGATCATTATTTCAACCTTTCCATGCACTTCCCAGTTTTACAATCTTGGCTATCTTAGTGATCATCTCTAAAAATAAGAAAGCAGGGTACAACTCTTCTGTCCCAAGCCAACACACACCACAAATCCCCTTCTCTTCAATTTCCAGTCCCTCCATAACTCAGGTATATGCTAGTTATTTACCACAAACTTCTGTTCCTTTAATGTAATAAGATCAAGGAAAGGGAACGAATATTTACAAATTTCAGTTGACAGATCTGTTTGGTTTTTACTGGATTTGTCTTCCATTGGGAATAATCCTTTCAAATCTGTAATGGTGTTTGAAATCTTTCCATATTTCTGATAAAAATAGCCTTCCATGAACAAGTGGGGTTCATCATAACCAGACATATTATTAGCTTTTATAATTTCTTGCAGAAACACCCCATTAGCTTATTGGAGCTATTAGAGTATAATTTCCTGAATCCAAAGACTGCTGCGTGCAGAACTGGGTGGGGGTTTTTACTTTCCTTTTTTTTTCTTTTTTTCTTTTTTTAATAGAACAGCATATCTGGTATTTTATATGGTCTAATTGCAAGGAAGATCATACTCAAGAAATGAAAGCCTATGTTCAAGCTGAGGCGATAGATAACCTTCAAGACCGCTATAGCTTACGAAGGGATTAGAGGAGAAAAAACTGCAAAGTGAACTTTTGAATCAAATATTTTGAGCTAGAGCTATGAAAAAGGAATCCAGCTCATTCTAAACACCATCTGTTTGCTGAGTGTACTTGCATATTTTCAATTGCTTTATTCCACAAACTGCTATTTACTTCCCTGAAATGTCCCTTGGTGTGAAGATAACATCTCATAATAAGCTGCTTCCATTTTGGGGCTACTGTTTGTGGGCCGTGCAGTGGTATTAGGATTTCCAAACTTCTCCAGAATCTGAACAAAGCAAACAAAACAATTAGTGAAACTTTAAAAAGCAGTGAAAAATATGCTCTCCTATATGACAGGAACACTAAAGGGGAAATTACAAAAATAATAATAATTTAGACATTATGTCTCTCATCATGTATACTTCCAACTTCATATTTTTCCCCCATGCCTACTGTTTCTATTTTTTGATAATTACAAAGAACTGGCACCGCATGTGTTCTGATATGAATGCTAACATTAAAAGTCTCCTGCCCAAAACAGTACATTCTGTTTATTTCCGAACTTTTAAAAGATGTTTCCTCTTTCTCTTCCCTTTTAAGATTTCATTACTGATGCAAACTGAGAAGTTATCAAAAATTATATATAGGGGTACCACTTAAAGCTCCAAGCAGTAATCTGAGTTGGATTGTACTGTTGAAAGCAGGGATTTATCTACTTTCTGTAAAACATAGCATGCACAGTATGCTCCCCTAAATTATAGCATTTAAGTATGGCCTCCTGAATATCTGTCTGTGCCAGCATGATTGTCTGTGTCGCAAAGAACCCCAGAGAGCTGGGGAGCTTCTTGCACAGTAGGAGATAGAAATTATGTCCTGTGTTAGCCCACTTCCACATAGATACTATTCCCATTTCTGGCCCACCAGCCATAACACAGAAACATTTTGCAGACAAGATTGTATTTTTCTCTGCCTGTCAGCTTCAGTTTTAACACTTTTATTCCCTAAGGTAGTGGGTAATGGAGAAGGTCCTACAGACAGTATGTTGCCTGTGAACCATGGGTCAGGAATATCCAAGATCTACATTTTGAGATCCTTATTCAGAAAAATAAACCCTTACACTTTCAGAAAGTCCTGTTAAAGCCAACTGAGGTAAGTAACTTACTGAGGGATATCTTCACATTCTTGTCAAGAATCTGCTTATTGCTGAGTAAACCATATCTACCTGAGTCAAAACTACAATAGTCTAAGAGCACAGTCACGATAGCCGAAACAATTCCTATGTGAAACTGGTTTCACAATGAAAGCACTTGCAAAGCAAGAGAATGATGGAAAGTTTCCTGTCCTCATGAAGCAAATATATATATATCAATGCAAACATGAAATGTGGTAATTTTATTGCGTATAGAACATAACTACTGATGTATAGCGTAGTCAGTTGGAACATACTGCAAATGAATGATGATGAGGCCAGCAGATAAGGAAAACATCTTTATGCTGTTACATAATCATCTTGATCAAGTTACATTAACACAATGGTGCTGTTTTGGGCTCAGTGCTATTAGCAGAAAGAGCACTTAAAAAATTATCCTGACACTTATCTTCTCCAGTTACATTAACCCATTCCCTGCTCCTTTAGAAGTTAATGTATGAACTCAAACTTCCCCCTTTTTTTTGTATCATTACACAAAAGGTCTTCTGAGACAAGGGTTGCTTAATTATTTTTTTTTTTTTTGGTGTCTGCTCATGCACCTTTGCTTGACATTTTTTCTTTAATTAAATTCTTTGAGTTATTTATGTTGTACCAGCATCTGTTGGAGCTTGGGTTCAATACAGCAAGGACAGCGAAGGTCAATTAAACCAACACTAGAAAGCTTTCAGATTCCACTATTGATACTGAGCATTTCAGTGTATATTGACACCTTTCCACCCCCCTCAAAAACAAACCCTCAGTCCCTGTACTCACATAACACATGCTTCTAGGCATATAGTAACATTGGCTTCAACACAGAATAGCTTGGCCCAAGGCACCTCCTGAAATCCTCATGGAAGCAGATATCCAAAAAGCTCCCCTGAGATTGGTTAGACACTGATGTCTTAGACGCCGGGGGGAATCTGAGGTTTTGTAGCTTGTCTGTTTCAGCACTTGGGGATGCAGTGGAAATACACTACTTTTTGGTCATCCAGTTTGTTTTGGCTTTCCTCTCCTGATTTTTGAGTGGTATGGAGTTTTTCAGCTTTGTCACTGCTGACCAAGAAGGACTCTACAAAACTCTTGAACCCTCACAGTCAATCATCTCTCACCAGAGAGCAATCTGAGGCACTCTTGGCCTGAGGAATGGGATTTCTCAAACAGCTTTCAGCCTTGGCGTTGCTCTGTTCCCTCTGAATTTAATAAGAGTTTTCCTTTCAAAGGAAATGGGCAGAATAAGACTAATGTTGAAAGCTTTAGAAAAATCTCATTCTTCGCGTCACTTCTCTTCCATTAGTCTTTGAGTCAGATCCTCACCTTGAGTATACTGGAATAGCTTCATTGATTTAAAGGGAGCTGCACTGATTTACACAGCCAAGGACCTGTCTGCCTCTATTTAAAAAGCAGTTCCTTGACCCTTTAGTGGATATAGGAGCCTTCTAATGAGGGTTTAGAGACCAATTGTCCAAGCAAAATGTAATTGTTTCAAAGTAACGAAACGTTCCCTTCAGTCATCAGGAATCTGCTGAGACCAAGTCTGGTGCTGACCTGCACGACATGCATACTTCTGAGCATCTTTATATATACCGGACCTTACGGAGATCCCAGGCTGGTTCTCAATGAGTAAAGGCAGCTCTGAAAAGCTCAGTAGCCACGTTAGTGTAGTACTCACAACAGGGCTTGTTAGTATGCTGAAACAGCTGCCTCACTCAGAACAAGGTAGCCCAAGTACGCAGGCTATATGGCACTGTGCTGTGCAATATAGACATATCCTTGACGGCAACACCAAGAAATTCAGTTACTCAGAACTGGCCCTCTACAACCTCTTTGTCTTTACTACTCTTAGGTGGAGAAGACTAGGCAGCTGCTTACCGTCGCTACCTGTGTAGTCTCACACTGTTTAAATACACTTATCATCGCTGCACTCCAACAGTGTTGCCCTTGCAACACGGGACCCACAGCAACTGGAAAAAAACTTTGTACTAACCCCTCCATCAGGAAAAAAGAGCATTGCAACCATTCTCTAAAACCCCTGTGTTTAAAGCTTGACAATAACAGCTGCAATTCTCAGCACCTCCTTTCCTCTCTTACTGAGGGGGAATCAAAACAAAAGAAAACTGAGGGGCTGATCCATAAGGGTGCTTAGCTACTGCACTCGTCAGAAAGTGTCTGGCACCCACTGATACGAAAACATTGTGACTTGGAAATCAATGCGAGCGAGGGACTGAAACTGGCACTAGGAAACCTAAATAACCTTTGTGGATTTAAGACCAAGTGATTTGCTCAAGTTTTCACAAAAAGTTTGTGGCAGAACAAGAAATTCAGGTGTGATCTCTTGAGAACTAAAGCTAACACCCTTTTCCATAGGATGTCCTTCCTATCTCCATATAGCTAGAGGGAAGTGTCTGAAAAACACAGCACATTATGCACTACTCTCAAACGATTCCGTGTTCTTGTCAGTTGGTATATCTTTCTTCATGAAAATCAGCCTCTCATCATCTAACCAGCCCTGCAGCTCTCTCTGCATAGATTGTCATAACTAAGCTTTGACTCTCTCTTTTGCCTTTGAAGATAAGAGAGCATGGTCTTACTGCAGTATCTGTCTAAATTTCCTAACGTGCTGAGCCAGGGGCTGGTCTACATTTCCTTCTCCTCCCTCCCCCACTTTGTTGTTATTTCTGTTATATGGAAATGTTTGAAGACTGATCTAATACTCAGTGAAGTCCATGGAAAGACCCATTGACTTGGCTAGAAACCGGATCCAATATGTAACAACAGACAATTTCAGAAGCAATCTAATTTAATTTTCGTATAAATTTAATTTAACCTAATTTAGATTACCTAAGTGTCAGGACTAGAGGTACTGCAAAGCCAGTCCACACCATGTAATAATATAAGATGGCTCAGTGATTTCGCCCCCTCCCACCAAGCTAGCATCATTGAGTTCACTATGACACTGGGAGCAAAGAACTCATGTCAAAATAGCACTGCCCTCAGCCTAATGATTCCCCCAAGAGGCAAGGCTCATTAGCTTGTGCACTGTGCCATACTAATGTGCCATTATCTGGGATACTTCCATGCCTTCGAACCAGTCTATAAAACCAGAAATGCCCTGTGGAGTTAATAGACATGAGTCGTTTCCCCCATCTCCATTAGATATCAGGGTATCAGTCAATCCCTTTGTTACTCTCTGATGAAAAGGTGGGGAATCCGCTGCAGGGCTGGTCATTATGGCAGCAAAGCAGCCAAACATTCTTGTAGTAAAACCACTTGTCTGAATGCCAGTATTTGCCTGATATATATTTCTACACCAAGAAAGCATGTCCTCGTGCGTACAAATTATCTCCTTCTCTACCTGAGAAGTTCATACATTAGGATATGAACAATTTTTAAGGTATCATTTATACGAATGTGTTTGTACTTGCGCATATGCATATAGCAATGAATACTTTCGTATTAAATAAATGGAGGTGATTACAAACTAGCCATGTTTTGACGAAAAGTTAAAAAAAGCAGAGATTTTTAACCATTTTTCTTGAGGTTTCCTCTGTTATTTCCAATGAAATAGCTAACTTTCATAATGAATTGCTGAAATTTCTTGGCATTTAAAAGTTTAAAGTTTTCCAACATTAGTTATTTTCACTGATGTAACATACCTTAATTAAACAGAGGACTGACCTGTGGTACATAAAGAGTCCACACTGTGCATCTGTGGATTCTTTCCAGATTAGGGATCCTCATTTCCCTACCACATAGCCAGCCATTAATCTGCTACTAGGACAATTATTTATTTAATTTCTAGAAAGTTTCCTTTTAATCCACAATTTTGCTCAGACAGTTGTGAGTGATGGGGAAAAGATCATGGAAGAATGCCAGCAGTCTCTTCAAAATCAGTCTAATTCAGTGGTCTCAAAAGCATTTAGAAATTCATCAGTTGTCACTCCTGTCCAGATACTAGGGTGATCATTTATAATCAACATCACCTGAGAAGCTGAACAGATGGAATTTGTCAACATTTGCTGACTGCCTGTGCTGCTGGTTGCACAGTTGATCCAATTCAAACGCACGTCTTCATTCCTTTGGTTGGCTGGCCCTGGTCCTTTTAAGGATGACTAGATATTATCTCAGCAGCCCCAGTTCTCCCTTTTGAGTGGCAACTTCTGACATTTCAGACTTCAGTGAACTGCAGAATTCAGTTTAGAATGCATCTAGCTTCCCCTCCAGTCACTAGTACCCTCAACATCTTTATCCATGCCTCTCTTGGGGATCTCTTCAGCCTCCACAAGACCTCCTACTTTATCTTGTTTTGCAGGTTTCGGCATGTAACTTTACTCTGCCAATTCACTTATTTTGTCATTGAGTTCCAGTGCAAGATGCTTTTTCTGTTATGTATGTCCAGAAAGCTTTATCTTTTGAAATCTCTTTCAAGTTTAACTTCTCTCATTGTACAAATCCACCAGCTCATCTTTTCTCAACCAAAATACTTTCTGTTTCCCTGTTCTGCTCCTCTAAGACAACAAAGAGAACTACAAAGAATAGCTGTATTGCCTTTTTTTTTTTTTTTTTCCCCCTGTAACACTTTCAGCCCACTCTGACATTTTAGGTTTTTTCAGATTCCCCATTTTTTGTCTGCTATTCATATTGCTACCAATATGGGGAAGCTATGGGACTACTAACAGTTCTGAAATTTGCTTTCTTTCTGGTCTCCCTGAGCATATAAACTTCTCATCTTCATTTGGGTGGACTTTAATTATCCTCCGTCTGTACCAATTGCCTATTTTCTGGAAAGTTTAGTTGAGTTCCCAAACAGACACTTATCAGGCAGGAATCCTATTCAGGGGTCAGACCTTGCATTTCCTTCGTTTGAAAATATGCAATATAGATCAGTAGACATTTGAAAGTTAAGGATGTTTGTTTAGCATCAGCTAGAATTTAGTATCATTGTGTAGCTTTTAGAAGTATTTAAAATACTCAGAAGTTCATATATATACACCCAATCTTAACTAATGCTACACTTCACTAATGCCAAGTTAGAGCTTCAGCAAAAGAGATCTGATTACTCTTTGTGTCTTTTAAGGTGCTGCTGCTCCTAGGCTTTTCATTCAAACCTCTTCCCACAAATATTTTCATCTTCACCCTGTTCCTTATTTGCCTTTAAGACAGCCTCTCTGCTGGAGAGAGCGAGAGTTTGAATGAAGATGCCAGACTATGAACCAGAGGGACTGAAATGCAGGCACATGTCCTCTTCTAGCAAGTCTTCCGGAGAGACAAAAATTTCTGGCAGGGGAATGGGTTGTACAGCTGAAATCCTGCAGTAAGGTTCAATATAGACCTCATCTGCAAAACCTCAGACTGGCTTTCCTTACAAATTAGAGAGCAACACTGCAGGCTTTCCCCAGACAGCAAAGGTGCTTTTAGCCCTTACTCACAGGCATGCCTCATGGGTCATTTTTTTCATTTTTGCTCTCTTGCTTGCAAGAATTTTCTATATCTGTTTATTTACACAGAATAACGTAACAGTCTCAAAAGCTAGCTCAGAGCAACATGACATGACAGACTACAGAGACACTAACCAAGCCATTTAATCCTATTTGTTAGCAAAGCTAGTCAGCCTGGGCGGAACAATGTTCTGATGTAGATTCTTTGCACCTAATCCTGTAGCTACTGAGAAAGGGGTTAAAGAGGAAGATGGCCATCATCCAGTTTAAAAAGCAACCAGGGAATTACACTGACTTTTGATACAAAGAAGAAATCAACTTGAAAAGAAATAAATGGGAAACACGAACACCTATAACGTGGGGGAAAGATCTTGGAGTGGAAACAGAGAACCAGCCAAAATCTGGTCTGGCACGGATGCAAGTTGCCCAGGCAGCATGGTCGCCTCCTCCCAGGCCTTACAGAGCAGCCTCCCCATCCACGCCACACGATAAGCAGCCAGTCAGTGGACTGACAATACTGGATGCAACATGTAGGAACCCCCATCTCAGCGGGCATATATTAATTTGCAGGGTGCTTTTGCACTGGGTGGGTTGACAGGTTGTAGAGACCTGCCCAGATATGCGTGCAAGTAGGGGAATCTGCATTCTCACGGGAGGGGAGCTCTGTCCTCGCAACCCACTTGTACTGAGTGTGGATTGGGGGGGGGGGGGGGGACAGTACCTATAACTCTGCAGGGTGAGGGGAAAATTAGGTTAGATTTTTTAGGATTACTTCAGAAACATCTTTAGAAATTTATAAGTGTTTATTAATATTTTGGAAGCGTCTGTTATTGTGGTTTAATTTGTTGTATGGCTGATGCTGATCCTGAATGTATAGTTCAGTGATTGCCAATTAATTACATGTCATTAATAAAACAAAAGTTACTTCAACCAAAATTTGATTTAAATTCTGTGAACCAAGTAGAGTTTTTTCCCTATGGTCTGATCTTTAAAAATAAACAATATTGCTTGTATTTTGAGGTACAGTCGAGACACTTTTGTATCATTCAGAGCAAGGACTGGATGGGGTCCCAGAAGAGATTCCCTGCTTCTGTTAAACATCCTCTCCTCCTCCTTGATGTCAGACAGGTCTCAGAGGAACTCCTTCCTGCAGATCCCCTTTCTCTCATGGTTTGGCCACATCCTTCTTTACAATACCTGATAACCATCACACACTGGTCTTCTCTGACTGTTTCGCACCTTTTTGTGGGAATCTCATAGCTTTTGATATGGACAAACCCCAGCCAGAATCCAAAATAAAAAAACGCTGAATACAAAGTCAGCTGAGCAACAAACAAATATTCCATATTTATCATATCTCATTCTCCCAATATTGGATTCATTTCACATAATGATAGACAACTTGTGTTTGCTTGATTTCTTATGAAGATGCAGGGGAGGACACAGGGAAGTGGCTGTATTAACTAGGAAAGAACGTCATATCAGAATACTTGACCTACAAACAGCTAACTTAAGACTCCTCCACGACCAGATCTAAATAGACCACGTGTATATATGGTCTTGCTGTAGTGGCAATTAAGCACTTTACCCATAGTCTGTAGAAAATTTCATCCTTGCCCTTTAGGGTGCCCTTAGGAGGTAAACGAAGATTTTACTGAGAAGAAATAGAAGTAAAGAGAACTTAAGTGGCTACACTTCGAGAACACACCTGCAGCACAGAGAGACTTGAAAGCAGTTCTTCTAAATTCCAGGCCAGCATCCTAAACACCAAACTGCTCTTCCCTGGGAGAGGAGAGCTCTGCACAGGAAAGCAAAGAGCGTACAGGAATTAGCAGGACATTCGGTTGCTGGACCTTGTGGCTTTCAGTGCCCGCCGTAGCCACAAGCATAGCTTGTTCCCGAAAGCTGACTGCTGGCTGTGCTTTAACTGCCTCACAACAAATGCGACCTGAAGCTACAAATCAACTAGGGAAAGAAATGAAGCCACCTCACTGGTCCATATTCCACCTCCTCGGCAGGAGATGAGTAAGCACAGGTTTACCGGAGGGGCCAAGGGACTCTGCTGTTGCACCGTGTACTGAGGGACGTGGGACACGTGCCACAGCTGCACCCCTGTGCTTGTGCAGCCCCCTAGGTGACACTGTGCCTTACAGCGCCAGAGCAGGACACGGACATGGGAGGCCATCTCCTCAGATGGCCTATGAGTCACAGACACAGAAGAGGAACCATCCTGACAGAGCAGGCCAGTGGTCTTCCCCCAGAAGTCCATTGCTGAGCCCGAGAGCAGAAGCCAGGGACAGCTGGAAAAAAGACTTGGGTTTTTGCCACAGTGAGAAATTATTCAAGTATATTTTAACCCGTAAGTAAAAAGAGGAAAGAGAAAATAGTAGGAAGATTACAGGGAAAGACAGGAAGAAGATGTAGAAGTGAGAGTACTAAACAGCAGAGGAATAGCGTGAGTCAGGGGACATAGGAGGGACACACAGGAACACAGCCCTGAGAGCCTTTGGTGCAGCTGGAAAGAAAGTCAGAGAGATGGAAAAAGAAAAACAAAGCCTCACTGAAGAAGAGGGAGGAAGGCAGGAAATTGGAAGAAGGAATAACACAACACACAAAAGGAAGAGACAAAAAAAAAAAAAAGAAAGAATAAAAAGGAGAAAAGAAAGAGATTGAAAAAAGAGAGAAAGCAAGAGCAGCAGTGCGGTACCGGTTCTCCAAAACAGCCATTAAAGTTATGGGGAGTGGGTTTAATTTTATTCCCTTTCCTGTGTGGTACACTACTTTAAAATGACAGCTCATGCTGCTATACAGTACGTACACATTTTTTAGGTATCTATATATAATCTTTTTATTTATTCCATTTCAGCATCTTCATAAATTAATGAATCCTTCATTCAAGAAATACTGGAGAGAAATGAGAGGCACTATTTATGAAAAAAACAAAACAAAACAAAACAAAAACAACAACAAAAAAAACAAACAACAAAAGAACCATGAGAAAGAAAACCTACAAAAGTGTAGTTCAAATGTTCTGTAAATCACACCAAGTAATTCTATTTCAGAGTATCTGTTGTGCAGGCCATTAAAGGATCTTGATTTTCAAAGAATGCCTCCCGCATATCCTCTAAAAATCAGACCATTCTGAAGTGCTCAGCTGGCACCCAAAAGTTGAGACATGCAAAGTTAGCAATCATGCCTGGAAACCTCAAATCCTCAAAGGTCATTTTTGTCACCCCTTACATCCTCCTCCCCGCAGGCACACACTCCCTGCTGAGTCACTGGACTTGAACACAGACAGCTCTCTATGCTCAGAGCAAAGTCCATCTCAAGAGTGGTGCCAGCTTCCTTCTCTGATATGTTTGTTGGAAATTATTAATCTAATGATTGTCTTCTGGCAGTATCAAATATGGACAGACAGCTATGAATGTTTGAAGTTTAATTATGTTTCTAAAGATGTAAACACGCCCAGAGGCTTAGGGAATGGGGTTGTGTTTTAATAAGTACTAACAGGTAAAATAAACAAAGACATTATTTGGTTGGATGGAAGAGGGAGCAAACTTATATTAATTATTCCTTTCTTTTCATTATAACTGAAAAGCAGCTCAACTGAAAACCCCGCTCATACAGGACTACAAAAGATGAGAGAGCTGCTTCCACAAGGTCACTAGCTACATCTTTTTGATCTCCCTTGTTAAAGAAATAAAATTAAAGTTGAACTGAAGAAGAAAAATAATCATAACAATTTAAAAAAATATACATACAACCATCATCTCCTCCTAGACGTGCACAGCACTGACTTGCTGCCAAAGTTGGTACTGATCTTGGGAAACCATTTTCTCTCTGCCTTCCCATTGGTAAAATCCCAGTGAACATTCATGATTTTACTATTTACAGTTTCAAAAATATGGGAAGAAAGTATAGCATGGTCTCAAGATGTGCGTGTATGTGCATATCTACTCAAGTTCTAAATCTGCTAGCCCCTAGGAAGTACTACAGCTGTGTTTTCTCTCAATTTGCGATGTTAACCTCTTTTTTCTTTTTAATGTACCCTGGTTTATTTTATGTTTAAAATATTAGAATCAAGTTTACAGGTTGCAGTGACCTATTGGTAGCACTATTGCTAACAAAATTTTGCATAACTATAATCAGTCAAAATTATTTTCCTCTTCTGTGACATGGTTCTGTGCAAAGGCAGAAAAACATCATTCCTGAGGCTGCGATGTCAAGGAAGCAGTTTTCTTAGAATAATTGTGGTTAGGTACCTTCTCAGTTTCTTGATGTCTAGAAGGCTCTTCAATCCAGCCAATCTGGATTCGCTCTGACTTCATTACATACAGATTTTCCTACCTAGAACAACAATCAGTTTACATTAGTGGCAAAAACTTATCTTGCTGACGGTATTTGTTATGGTCCCATCAGATGACTGCATATTACTGACTTAATACCCATCAAAAGAGTAGTTTTGTTCACAGGGTTCTTTCCTCTGAGAGAGTTTCCATATGGTGGTAATAAGTGCTCAGATTTCTCTTCCGAGGGCATGGACTTGCGACACCAAGAATTACTCCTGTTTTGTCCTCCTTGCTCAGCTGTTAAAATAAAATGTGCTTCATTTTTCTTTAAAGGTTCCCCAATATTCTGATAACACTTGCCTCTCTTCTTATCCCTTACCTCACTGACACACCCTTAAAGTTGTTGTTTTCTCCCAAAAATCAACCAGTTGCTAGAAAGAAATGTGGTTGTGAGTTACAATAGGGAAATATATCTAAATGGATGTACGCTGTCATGTTCCTTAAGCTGCTCAGGTCTTTTCTAACACGGTTTGCAAAAGATCCCGCTGCTGAGTTCCTGAGCATTTAGCTTCTCTAGCACACAGTGCCTTTTTTACCACGTCCTAGAGAATGTGACAGTAATTCCTTTTCTGCAGTTCTTGCCACTTTGATCTCTGCCTTTCTGTCCTTCAGAGTGAATTACTACAACACACTGTATTTGGGCATATAAACCTTGAGCAAGACAAAAGCCATTCAGTTGTCTTTTACTGATTTTAGGGGGGGTTGGCTATTGCAACCCTGACCAGTGAATTGAAGCCCCTACATCTGTTAATAAGTCAGAGCTTTGCTGACTTTTGGATTCACCTGTAGCTCTGGCAAAGATTGAGACTGGCTTATATTTTAGGCTCCCCTGTTCATTTGTCTCTTTGTGGTTTATAGTTAATCATCGTAGAACACAGGCACCTCAGAAGTTGCTACCACACTACTAAAGACACTGTAACTCTGAAAAGTGTCGTAATATTCTATGATCACAGCGATGCTTCCTTCTTTTTTTTTTTTGGAGTAGAGACAGAACAGCTGCCTTTGACAATGGAAGCTATTCCGATTGTTTTAGTCTAATCTAAGAAACATTTAATCCCTTTCTAATAGCTATTTCAGATGTGTGTCTGTCTGTGCAGACGTCTCGGCAGTGGGTTCCATGGCATTGGTCTTCATTCTAAATAATTCATTCCCAAATGCACTCCACTCCCAAAATAATGCATGGGACAGCTACCTTACTCTTCTGCGAGTATTGCAACTGAAGATGTATCATACAAGTAAAGAAATACATGCAAGACTGAGAAGTCCTGCTACCCTTAGTATGATTCAGTAACTTTCCAATATTTTCACTGGTATCACGGAGGAAGTCAAAGGGGGTGGGAAAGCTCTTCTATCAAACATACAAAGTCTCAGATGATGCTTTTTCTGAATATTCCAGCATAAGCGAGCCATATGGTTTGTGTTGTGGGAATCTCACTCTTGGCATAATTATCCACTAACTTAAAATGCAATTCAATAGGCAGTAGGCACAGTGCTTTGTTTATTAAGTGCAACCTTTAGAATCATGTCGGCATGTGGTGGGTTGAACCTGGCTGGACACCAAGGCTGCTCTATTACTCTCCCCCTCAGCTGGACAGGGGAGAGCAAATATAATGAAAGAGTCATGGGTTGAGATAAGGACCAGGAGAGATCACTCGCCAATTACTGTCACAGGTAAAACCGACTCAACTTGGGGAAATTAGTTCAATATATTATCAATCAAATTGGAGTAGGATAATGAGCAATAAAACCAATGTGATGGGTTAACCCTGGCTGAACACCAGGTGCCCACCAAAGCCATTCTATCACTCCCCCATCCTCAGCTGGATAGGGGAGAGAAAATATAACAAAAGGCTCGCGGGTCGAGATAAGGACAGGAGAGATCATTCACTATTACCGTCACGGGCAAAACAGACTCAATTTATTACAAATCAACCAGAGCAAGGTAATGAGAAGTAAAATGAAATCTCAGAACACCTTCCCACCACCCCTCCCTTCTTCCCGGGCACAACTACCCTCCCGGATTTCACCACCAAGCCCCCCCAGCGGCACAGGGGGACAGGGATGGGGTTTATGGTCATCACACGTTATTTTCTGCCGCTTCACCTCCTCAGGACGAGGGCTGATCACACTCTTCCCCTGCTCCAGCATGGGGTCCCACCCACGGGAGACAGTCCTCCACGAACTCCTCCAACGTGGGCCATTCCCACGGGCTGCAGTTCTTCACGAACTGCTCCAGCATGGGTCCATTCCACGGTGTGCAGTCCTTCAGGAGCACACTGCTCCAGCGCGGGTCCCCCACGGGGTCACAAGTCCTGCCAGAAAACCTGCTCCGTGGGCTCCTCTCTCCACAGATCCGCAGGTCCTGCCAGGAGCCTGCTCCAGCGCGGGGTTCCCACGGGGTCACAGCCTCCTTCGGGAACCCACCTGCTCCGGCGTGGGGTCCTCCACGGGCTACAGGTGGAGATCTGCTCCACCGTGGACCTCCCTGGACTGCAGGGGGACAGCCTGCCTCACCAGGGTCTTCACCACGGGCTGCAGGGGAATCTTCGCTCCGGCGCCTGGAGCATCTCCTCCCCCTCCTTCTTCACTGACCTTGGTGTCCGCAGGCTTGTTTCTCTTACATGTTCTCACTCCTCACTCCGGCGGCAGTTTCTCTCCGTCCCAACTTTTTTTCCTTCTTAAAAATGTTATCACAGAGGCGTTACCACTATCACTGATTGGCTCGGCCTTGGCTGGCGGCGGGTCCGTCTCAGAGCCGGCTAATATGGGCTCGCTCTCTCTCGAACACAGGGGAAGCTTCCAGCAGTTTCTTACAGAAACCACCCCTGTAACCCCCCCCCGCTACCAAAACCTTGCCAAACAAAACCAACACCTTCCCCCTACCCCTCCCTTCTTCCCAGGCTTAACTCTACTCGAGAGTCCTCGACCTCATCCGCCCCTGAGCAGCACAGGGGGACGAGGAATGGGGGTTGAGGTCAGATCATTACATGTTGTTTCTGCTGCTCCTTCCTCCTCAGGGGCAGGACTCTTCACACTCTTCCCCTGCTCCAGCGTGGGGTCCCTCCCACAGGAGACAGTCCTCCATGAACTTCTCCAATGTGTGCCCTTCCCATGGGAGAGAGTTCTTCATGAACTGCTCCAGCGTGGGTCCCTTCCACAAGGTGCAGTCCTTCAGGCACACACTGCTCCAGCGTGGGTCCCCCGTGGGGTCACAAGTCCTGCCAGAAAACCTGCTCCAGCGTGGGATCCTCTCTCCATGGGACCACAGGTCCTGCCAGGAGCCTGCTCCAACGCAGGCTTCCCACGGGATCATGGCCTCCTTCAGGCACATCCACCTGCTCCGGCGTGGGGTCCTCTCTGCAGGTGGAGATCTGCTCCCCCGTGGACCTCCCTGGGCTGCAGGGGGACAGCCTGCCTCACCAGGGTCTTCCCCACGGGCTGCAGGGGAATCTCTGCTCCGGCGCCTGGAGCATCTCCTCCCCCTCCTTCTGCACTGACCTGGGGGTCTGCAGGGTTGTTTCTCTTACACGTTCTCACTCCTCTCTCCCAGCTGCTGTTGCACAACAGGGGTTTTTTCCCCCTTCTTAAATCTGTTATCCCAGAGCTGCTACCACCGTCGCTGGCGTACTTGGCCTTGGCCAGCAGCAGGTCTGTCTTGGAGCTGGCTGGCATTGGCTCTGTCAGACATGGGGGAAGCTTCTAGCAGCTTCTTACAGAAGCCACCCCTTGTGGCCCCCCTGCTACCAAAACCTTGCCACACAAACCCGATACACAGCAACAATAATACATAACGTTCTAATAAACAACTTTTTTATAGCACAATAGTCACAAGGGTATTGTAGCCTGTACCAATATTAAAAACAAAGAGAGAAAATAATCTAATTTTGACCAGAAAATAAAAAAAGTATAGCTAAATGCCCAGCAAATGGAAATAGGATGTTGTATAGCACAGGGGCACTACAGGATTTTTCTTTTTCTTCCTATGAAAAAGTAACTATTAATTTAGCATTAACCTAAAAGATAATAGAATTCCTATAAGCTACTCTCAGATAATACCTTCTAGCAAAACACTGAATTAGAGGGCTTTTGCCACTCAGTTTTTCCACAGAAGTAGTCTAGGAACTAGATTTAGTCCTTCAAGTGCACTACAAGAGTCACCCTGCAACACAGAGTATTGCAAGCAAACTGTGTTCACAAAGAATATTATTCCCTTCCCAGGCACATACACCTTTAACAGTTACTACTAAATATAGTTTACTTTACTGATACTAGGAAGTCACCTTCAGACCTCAGTAACAGAATAGTGAATCTACATAATAAATCTCATTGATGTCCGGAAAAAACTACCTCTTAGTGGATTTCCTTCCTACCTCTTCTTTCCCCTTTCTCTCATGCATTTATCTTATTCGTAATCTGAAGATAAACTCATTCTGACCTTGCTTACGTCTATGAAACTTGATTAGCAGCACACATATCAAAATATGATTCAAAAGAATAAACTCAGGCTTGCAATTACATAATTAGCCTTATTAATGGCTTACTTAGATGTGTTTGCAACTTTGAGTTTATTTGTGCATTCTTAGCTGGAAAGAAGTATAAAAAACCCCCATTTGACAGATCATGCCCTACACTGCAAATAAATGCACTGCTGCAAAAAGTAATCATGCTTGACCTCTATAGCTAGGGGATGATACGTCACCAGATTCTTAAGAACTTCATCCAGAGGGGCCAACCTCTTTAAGAATAAATGGTATTTATATCTATGCTAGCTCAATCCTCTTGAACAAATACGATCACATTGCTAAGCCTTTTAAGTGACTATCTATATGCAATGCTGACTGAAAGCCATCAGCCCACAACTCATTTCTCCAGGTCTTGCAAATTGGACTTGAAAAGCTTCAGAAAGGTTAAAAAGTGCAATATTATTATTATACAGTAGTGGTGAGGTCAGGTCTTTGGTTGCACTGAAAAAGCGTAAAGGTGCAAGGGAAGCAGTTAAGTCGATGTATAAAGTTGACAGGTATTGGTATGGCTCATGGCACAATTCTCAGCAGCTGTATGGCCAATCTGATCTGGGATCATCTACAGTAGTCACTGCATGCTAAGTTCCTAGCTGGAAACAGATAACTTCTACACTAACATGTACATTAAAAGAGTCTTGGACCATTCCATGGCACTAAGGCCAAATGCCAATATCGAACTTGTCCTGCAAACAGGGTGGCTACATCAAAAAACCTATTGGGAATAGCATTACTCTGTATTAATTCCCTAAACAAACAAGCCCGGAAACTGTTTGGGATAATGATAGTTGACTTCAAAGTGTGGATAATTGGATTCTATTTTTTTGGAGCATAATTTTATATACCAGTAAAAATAACCACGAAGCCTTCTAGGGCACCTCCAGCCCACATTTGTTGTGCTAAAGGACCCTTTCTCCCTCCTATCCCTTTTCCAGACAGTTGAATTGTAATTCATCAGTTCTCAGGTTCATTTGGTAAAAGATAAGACAGCTGGCTCATCAGCAGATGGTGTTACCCATGTAACGTAAAAACCCATTCCCACTCCCAATATCCGCACACCTTTCTGAGGCAAAGGACTGCCTTGCCCGTGGCACTGGGCATGGAGACAGACCTCTGTCTCCAGCCCCAGTGCTGACAGTTCCACCTCCCATCACCTGACAGGGTCTTCCTAAATCATACTACCACCACTGACCCCTAATGCTGGTGTATTAAACCAAGCAGTGAAATACGGAAGTTTATAATCTAGAGATGCACACATGAGCTGTCTGTATCTAGGAGCTGTAATTTAAGAAAAAATTGCCTATGAAAAGAGTTACAAAATTGAATATATAAAGCTGGTTTTCTTTCCCCAGTATGTTGTTTCTATCAAATTCTTGATACAGCTTTGGGCTAAGTAGGTCAAGACATTCAGAAAAAGGCCAGAAGAGCTACTTTTTCAATGTTTTCTTTCTATGATATGAAATTTTTCACCAGTAAAAGACAGGGGGAAAGGATTTGGGATGTTTATGAGGAAACTCTTTTTTTTACATATAATTTTCCTTTTTCCTAAGCATTAATTGTACTGTAGAAGCACCTCTCCCTCTTAATATGTGAAACCTATCTCAGCTCAGCATAAACACACACGTAGGTTATTGAAGAGTAGAACTGAAAGCAATGAACACAGGTTTTTCTGCTTCTGGAAAAGTAAACCAAAATTCATTACTAACACCAACAGAGGTTGAGTTAGACAAGCACTAAGCTCCGAGAGCATGTGAGCCCATAGTGCTGAGTACAGGAGAAATTAAAACTTACTTCATCATCCTGTATCTCACAGGCCTGCCTTTTAACAACTTGGTAAATAAATGGAAATCCAGTGTAATAACACTTCCAGAGAGTGGTTGATAGGTTACAGCAGAAACAGGGTTTTTCCTGATGTACAGTTTCAAAACCAAGCATCTTTATTTCCCAAAGCCATTTTTATTCTCCAGTAATGTTCAAACAATCTACTATAAGAAGATGGCAGATCTTTAGGGGCAGAACAGGCTGAATAGAATTTAGGAATTGTTCCTCCCTTGCTAAAAAGGTGGGAAAAGGAGGGCTCTTCACCTGCAGGATTTTATCTTGGCCAAGATTTTATCTTGGAGGTAATGGCAAATCCTTGGTTGACACTAATGCTAAAAAATGTTGGAAATTCTCCAGGAAGAAAGCAAGTTTCCCCATTCAACTTCTTATTCAATCTGCATAAGACTTTATACCTGCTGCTTCAGATAATTTTTGTTTTTACATGCTCCAGAGGGATGCATTCCTCTAACAAACAGCTGTCTATACAAGCCTTGCAAAGCTGTCTTTTCCATTTAGTAGCACACTTCTACCACAGTCACTCATCTTTGAGCCTGTACCATGATTTCATGTGTCCATTTATCTTTTCTGTTGTGGTTTTTAAGGCTGATACATATGCACTGAAACTCTAGGACTGAAGTGTTTCAAGTCAGGTCCTGAAAAGTTTCCCATGCTCTTTGCTTCAGTTAGTTTCACTACATATTAGCCTTTAAGTAAAACCCATCATTTTCATAGTATTTTACGTAGGGGTGACTGAAGCTATAGAGAGTTAACTAGTTGATTTAGCAATGGAGATTAACTTTAAGTTTGTATTTATGAATGCAAACTGTATGTTCTCAATGTGGTAGGTTATCGAACAGTACGTTTTTAAAAGTTGTTATAGTGTCAACTGTTCCTACAAATAATACGTGAAAAAACACTAGGTAATAGAAGTCACAAAGTTGAGGATGGTGGGAAGCATAAATCTTGTCAAATACTTTATGACATAAAATAAACCTTGTATGAAAACAATTAGACAACATGTTGATAAGGTGGGGGTTTTTTCCACTTTTACTTTAAGAAGTTTAATGTGTTTGAAAATACGTGGTGAAAGCCCTTTTCAAAACATGAACATGTGGGTTACTACAGAACTGATGGTGAATGCTCTTAAATGGAAATGTTGTCACATTGCCTTGAATTGCAGAGGAATCAAACAACAGCAGAAAACAGATCTCTTTGTCCTGCACACTCCACAGCATTGATTTTTCTGCAAGTTTTCTATGTACAGAATTATGTTATTTTATTAATTTCCACCCTTTTCAGAGACCTAGCTTTGATCTGATCCAAATCTTTGTTGTTTCATCTATTTCAGTGAAACTGCCCAAGTTTGTGTGGCAACGGCACCATAACCAGCATTATATAAATGTTGCTTTCACTTCATTATATCTATTTCACAAATGGGTCCAATACGTTAGAGAGCAAACATATATGCAGTGTAACCATAAGAAGCACTACCAAACCAGGAACGTATCTCAGAACTGATGTCTGCTTTCAGGTCTTCCAAAGGTGTTCTACAAGACTAATAATTTGCAGAGTATGGGAATGCTGTGATTAAAGATATTACAGAGTATTCTATATTCCATGTATGATTCTATTAACGAGTATTTACGTTCTTTCTGGTTAAATAAAAGAAATAATCAAAATCGTTGTCTTTTAACTTTGTCCAGAAGATGAAAATTGTGGAAAAAATCTGAAACATTGTATTCAAACCAGAATTGATGTATTATTTTTTGTCTTCAGTCCTCCAAAAGTAATTCCAAAGTGTGTAAGATACTGGTAATAACCATTTTTAAAAAATAATAATTAAAAAAACAAAAAACAATTCAAAACCAAAACAAAAAAATTCCAGGAGAAAATAATGATTACATAAGAAGAATCAATACTACAAAGATCAGTTAAAAACGAATCATGGAAACAGCTCTAGAGTTAAGCATTTACCTCTTGGGGGGATATTGGCTCCACTAGAAGATGCCCTTCTCTGTGAACTTCCCCCGACTTTGTTGTATGAACTGTTTCAGAATGTAGTGGGGACAGCAGTGCTTGCTGTTTTCTAGGTCTTCCTACACTGATGCAAAATGTACTTACTTTTATCAATACACCAGGCCAGAAGAACATGTAATATAATGTCGTAATTCTATGGAGCGGGATGTTTAGATGGGCAACAGCATTTACTGAGAATTAGTTAAAATTATAAGGTGCAAGTTAGCAGGTAGGGGAGGAGAAGAGAGCTCAAATACTCCAGACATTTGTTTTGAAAGCATTGGAAGAGAAGAGGGCAGAACTGCATCAACATGATGCACTCCTTCGTGCATGTTTGTTTACTGGGATGTTTAAAGGCATTCTTGATGCACTCAAACCAGGTGGGAAATGTACTCAAACCAGGGGAGGGGAAAAACCCCAAACCAAACAGCTTAACGGTTCACTCCTCAGCTAGAATTTGTTACAATTGCTGTAATTTTCATTCCGTAACCTAAAAACCAGTCTTCATTCTCCGCCATATCCAACAGATATGCAGAATTCAGCATCATGAATTTGTCAGACATGAGTCTGCTGGAGTAGGGGAGGGGGTGTAAGAAGGGACATTAGAAGAATCAGTTTGGGGGTTTTGGGGGGAGCTCTCCAAATATGGTCTTAAATACTTAGAACTGTCCTGTTAAGCATAGTTTCAAGTTGTACAAGGGTAACATGAAGATGGTCATTTTTTCTCATTCTTCTCCATTACATGTGCATTTCAGCAATGTGGGTAACAAGCTAAATTGTGCTGACCTTTATCAGAGACAGGGGGTAACTGCTGAAGGAGAAGTAACATTGCTGCGTGCCATGTTGTCCATTTGCTGCTGCAATTTCTAGGCTTCCTGATACCACATAACCACACTAATGAGCACATCAGCTCAACACGCTTACTCACAAATCCCTTTTGAATCATTCTATCAGCTCCAATTGCAGGGGTGAATGTAAATGCCAATTCCAGATCTTCAGCTAGTTTAACATGCAGGAAATGATACACATTTTAATTTACAAGAGCCTCGACTATGTCTCATCAAAATAAGAAAGTCTCCTAATTATATTCCATGCCATCATGACATTTTAACCCTATAAGAAGACTGCATTGTCACATCATGACAACATGCTCAGCAGACTTCACAAATGTCATATATAATGAGTGGTACATGAATTACAGTAAAGTTGGAAGATGCCCATTTAGGACTCTTGCAGTTTGCTCACAAAGAGAAGGATGAAATTGAAGCCATGCTCCACCTGATTATTTCTTAGGAGCAGTTGTCCCACTTTTAAACCAGAGATTGCTGGAAGCAGTTATAGAAGGGGACAGACAGAGGTGAATTCAAAGTCCATTCACAACAGCTAAGAAATATCTACGTACTTCCAGGTAAGAACTTCCTATCATAGCAGTACTAAATACAACTGTTTCAACATACTCATTTTCCTCCACAGGGCAATACAGAACTCAACAGTCCTGCAGTTTCTGCTTCATTTCCTCACTGACAGTCTAGGTCTCCAAGTCAGTACCATCTCCTCTTTCTTTCCTGCATGATTTGCTGAGGCCATTTTAAACACCGCCAAGCAGGTTGTCCTTTTTCCACCAATTCTGCTAATCTAATAAATAAGGACAACGCTTAATAGTAAGTATGCCTCAATCCTCTTATGTACTGACTTCTGATCATCTTCAGGACACCCTGTGCTCTTCCCCAGTCCTTGACACTTGTTCTCTTCTTCCCTCCAGAGCTTTGACTTCAGTTATAACCAATCAACCTGCTGTAGAGCTCTGGTCTGAGGAAAGATGGCAATTTTTTAGCAACACTAAAAGGCAGGAGCCTCTCAAAACCAGTCATTCAGAAAGCTATGCTGACTACAATTTTGCCAAGTTTCAGATACAAAACAAAACCAATAGGAGTTGTGTATCCTGGTAAACATGCGAAACTCATTTTCTCTTTCCAGCTGAACTCGCATGGAGTTATTCACGGACAGAAAACAAACAGTATAGAGAACACACAGCTTGTCATTGGCAACTATACTCCCATTTAAGTTCACAGCAAGTCACACACACAACTGCTGTTGCTGTTAAGAGGTGTTATGGATATCACTTTTCATACAACACAAAAGAGCCTGTCCTCGGTACTTAATAATTTAGGGTAGCGGGTCTAACACATGGAGGCTCTTCAGTAGAAACTGAATAAAGTTATCTACCTCCATGTTTCTCTTTTAAATAAAAACTGTGTGAAAGTGAGTTAAAGAATAAATGAGGAACCCACCTCTCTTAAAATCTGCATTTTTACACATGAAATAACCTTACATGTGACAGACCCTCTGCTAAACTTGCAGCCACGGTCATCTTGTTATTTCACTGATACCCAAATAACTACAAGTCAAACACTATTAGTATACACAATATAAACACATACTATTGAAACTGCATTTTTATCAGTTCTCTAGGTTTTCTTCTTACTCATAATTTTTCAATGCATACAGAAATCATTCCAGTTAATGGAATTTAAAAGACTAAAAAAGCTGGTAGAGTTTAAGGAATAAGCAAGTTACATTGCTGTTCACAAGCAGACATCTATTACATCACTTTGTTTCAGAAAACAAGCAACTGGAATGCTGAGTCATAGCTGGTTTTAAATTTGCATGAAGTACACGCACTGACTTTCAGTGTAATTTTTCATGGCTATCAAGGGCAGCATGTGGCCTTGGCACCATTGATCTTTATTTGGGAAGGGAGATTAGTAAGAATACAGTATTAGAATCTGTGCCTGAGTGAAGTGAAACAGTTGTAGCATGGGAGCAGATAAAAATTTCCCTGCTTAAAATAGATATTACAATACAATTCATCTTTCAGAAAGGTGAAAGGTAACAAGAAAATACCAGTGCTCTTTGTTTAGTGTTAATCAAATAAGGCCCAAGGAGATGCATCTATTCTGTTTGGATAATAGTGGTGCTACCTCCCGAGCCATAACTTAAAATAATAATAATAGCAGCACAACATTTACAACTCTCCCAGTCGTCAGCATACTTGTACATCATACCCTCTACATATGAATTCCTTGCCTACACTGCTCATTGAGCTTGTCAGACCCTTTAGTGGCAGAAATAATTGCTTATGTGGGTCTTGTACAGAGAGCAGCACAGTTGGGTCCTGATCTTGGTTGGTATTTGAAAGCATTGGTAATATAAAGGAATAAAAATTGTCAGTGTCACTCAGGAAGTAGTTCATGTTTGTCTTCAATCACTGACCTGCTTAGATTTGATGCATATGCTGAAATCTTTTCATTCAAGGTGAATGAAGAAGGAACAAAAATACATTTCTCATAAGAGAAACTGAAACAATTTTAACCACTGACCCAAGATCAAGTCAGCGTGGAAAGCCTCAGGAGAGTTTATGTCAAGTTGGCCAAGAACTAGTGCGAATGCAGAGGCCAGAGCACTGGTTGAGTCCAATGGGTGGGCCACGTAGCTCAGTGAAGAAAGCTATGAGAACACCTGAGCAACTGTGAGGAAGCAAAGAGGTAAAGTTTCTAATTTTAGGCACAATATTTCTCTTGTAGCAGAACTGGATGGCTGTGCAAGGAACCCTTCCCATCTCCTTCATTTCTACTATATATAGGGAAGCAAGAGAATGAGTACTTTCTTTATAAAGTAACACCTGACTCATCTCAGCAGTTTCACCTAATAATGGCAACAACCTTGCTAACTGCTCAAGCAATAGTGATACATAGTGAAGTAATTTATCAAGATCCCATTCTTTCATGAAAAGAGGAAAGAAATGGTGTACAAATCTGAGAGAAAACAGCTGAACAAATTTATTTCCTTAAAGAGTACAGAGTTCCCAGTCAATGATAATGATGAGAAGGAGATCGGAGAGTAGTCTATAAACCAAGTTACATTTGCCTCCTATCTCTAGCTGCAAAGGGGGAGGTGCCTTAATATTGGACATCTTTGTGTTAGTGTAAGGAAAAAAAAAGAAAAAAAAGTTTTACTTGGGTGGGGTTGGTTCTACGTGATTTCTTCAGCAACCGCCAACAATATTCATTTAATACAGCCCTGGTGAGATCACTGAGAATCTTCTACTGGCATTAGTGGGTGTTTCATGTAGCTACACAAGGCTCAAGTTCAACCACACAGTTTAGCGCACACCTAACCATTGAGGCAACCAACACTTTCGTTGCCTTTGCCAGAACAGTTGCTTACAAGCCATAAAGTTAGGTACCTATGCAAAAGCCTTGCTGAGTTTCAACCACAAGTCTTTGCCCTAGAATAACTAAATGGTATAGTCCCATTGACTAATTAATCATCCCTGTGTATGTTTGCACCTGAACCAAATGGGGGGCGGCAGGGGGGAAATCACATCAATCTCCAGCAAAAATACACCACAACACCACCAAGGACATGTGGAGTTCATTTATTGTTTTGCTGATAATTTACTTATGGCAACATCAGTTTGCCGGTAGTATGTTATTAGAAAACATTTTTCATTATTTGTTCACAATGCCCGTTTTGAAAGGGTTGAGTTTATCTCATTCTTCTCAGCTCAAAGAAGTTTCATTTTAGATATAAAAAATGTGCAGTCATTAGTCTATCTGTGAGTTATTTAGTCATAGAGCTAGCAATGCAGGAAATACAGACAGTGATGGAATCCCTCTTGCATCTACCTTCCAGAGAATCAGATTTATCTTACAGATCACAACAGATAAGAGAGTTAGTCAGTAAGCCAAAGAAATTCCAAATCCTCTCTCTTCTGAGCTATTTGGATGAAGCATTGAAATGGAGGTGAGGACAGCAACCCAACTCACCAACCTTTCAGAAGAAAAAAAAGTTGCCATTTTCCCTTGCTTAAAGTTTATTTAATTTAACGTTGAGAGCTTGAACATTTTCTAAGCCCAGAGGCCATGGACAAAAGAGGTGAGTAAAATCCCAGCACACTACTAAGGTGAATTAAGTTTAGGCTAGAAATCCTAAATCAGTGGACAAAAATAGATCAGACTATAAACGTGTTTTTCTAAGAGGTCAAAAGGTCAGATGTCAGGAAATTGGACAAATAAATAGAGGCGAATCCGAGAAAAGAGATAGGCAAAAACTAAGGCATTTTCAATAAAAATGATAATGAGCAGCGGCTTATATAAGACTAGGAATAATAAATAAAAAGGTAATCTGACAATACATTTCTGTAGTTATTGAATAAAGGACTTGCACAAAACTTTCCAGAAAGACTTTGAAGAAGTATCAGCTCTGTCTGGGGATAGTTGAAACAAAAGGGAAAAAGATGTTCTGAAATTCAGTAAGTCTGGAAATCAAGCTTACGCGTTCAAAGGACACAACTGGAACAAATCCACTTGAGACACTGAAGTCCCACAGAGGTGTCGCTCATGAATGAGGTAGTGATTTGTGTTAGAAAAACATGACTGACTGACTGTTGTGTCTGCAGTTACATTGAAAGCTCATACTGGACATTAAGGGCTAACCGAAGTCAAAAGATTTCTATGTTAGCAGAGATGATTCATAGAATCACAGAATAGTTGAGGCTGGAAGGGACCTCCGGAGGTCATCCAGTCCGACCCCCACTGCTCAAGCAGGGTGACCTAAAGCCAGTTGCCCAGGACTGCGTTCAGTTGGAGTATCTCCAAGAACGGAGGCTCCACAAGCTCTCTGGGCAACCTTTTCCAGTATTTGATCATCCTGACAGTAAAAAAAAAGGTTTTCCTTATGTTTAAATGGGATTTCTTTTATATTAATTTGTGCCCATTGCTTTCTGTCCTTTGACTGGGCACCACTGAGAAGAATCTGGATCTGTCTCTACATGCTCCCTTCAGATATTTAAACATATCAAGCCTTCTCTTGCCACAGCTAAACAGTCCCAGCTCTCTCAAACCGGTCCTCACATAAGAGATGTTCCAGTCCCATGAATGTCTCTGTGGCCCTTTGCTGGACTTGCTCCGCTGTGTTGCTCTCTCTCTCGTACTGGGGAGCCTGGAACTGGACATACCACTCCAGATGTGATATCACAAGTGCTGAGAGAGAGGGGAAGGATCACCTCACCTCCCTTGACCTGCTGGTGATGCTCTTTCTAACGCAGCCCAGGATGCTGTCCGCCACTTTTGCCATGAAGGCACAATGCTGGCTTCACAGCCAATTTGTTGTCCACTAAGATCCCAGGGCCTTTTCTACAAAGCTGCTTTCCAGCTGCTCATTCCCCAGCCTGTACTGGTTCATCGGGCTATTTCTCCCCAGGTGCAAGACTTTGCAATTCTCACAAAGTCCCAGAAAAAAAGCTTTTGGCAGCTTCATCTAATAGGGGTAATGGAAATAATCAGATAATTGCACACAGAATTTTAATCAGTTTTAATTGTTGCCCTCTTTCTTTAAGTAGTAGGGATCCACTGAAATATTGAACCATAGTTTAAGTTCCTAATTTCCCTTTGTGGACCCTGCTCTAAAACAACTGTATTTGTTACTTGTTAAATGTTGCTAATGTGATCCATGTAATTAAATCACAGCTCACATTGCCATCGTATTTTTTTTCTCTCAAGGTATCTTGATATTTTAAATTTTTTCTTTTTCTAAGAATCAATAATGTAATTTACTTAAAAGACAGAAAACATGCACTAGAAACCATAAAATGAATACCATTTGAACAACGATACAGGCCTTGAAGCTGTGAATTGACTGTACCCAAAATAATAAATAGACCTTTCCCAGTGACTGGCCAATTTATAATCTGATCCTACTGAGATTTATGTACATGTTTTACACATGATAAGGTATCCCATGGACTTCAAGAAAGTCAAGTCAACATTTAAATTATTCTGAGATTAACCTTAGTTATGGTCTCTACTATACCCAAACTAGCAGAGCTGGGCTACAGATCCGTGATTCTTTTTGTTTGTTACCTCAAGATGTTTAATCTTCATATCACAAAAGTTGAAGAAAATTTTAAAATCTATTACTGGTTGACAAATATATTTTCCAACAGCTCAGCTTCTGGTTGTTTGAGAAATATTTATCTTTCAATTCACCAAAATTATTCCTTATTCATCCTTAGTGCAACTATATTTTATACCCATAATATTGTATTCATTAGTATTTTCCATAAGCTGTTATCAATAGCAATTTTATATGTCTATCCCTAAACTTTTCATTTCTACTGTCTTTGAAGATACATCATTATAACTCAGCTAGGCATAAATCTTGGACATAAAAGAGTTTGTTTGTTTTTGTAATTGAATGTTGCCATGACATCAGAACAATTTATGACCCTGGTAAAAGTGGAAATATCCATGTATTATGCACATGAGTCTTTACATACGGGGATCCAAAACAAGTCTTTTCATGTTTTGCATAACATTTTTTAAAATAGTCAAACCAGTTGGTTTTTAAGATTGTAGCATAACTTTTCCTTGCTGCTGCAGAGATTGAAATGGGCACAGATATGAAAGCTAAACTATTTCCATAAATATTTCAAATACCAGATAAGGTAAGAACCTGTCAGCATTTCTTTAACAAATCATTATTTTCACAGAAACTGTAACTCAAGTGTGAAAAAAAGCCAAACTTCTCTTTGGATTCCAACTTATTTTAAAATTAAGGGGGGGTCATTCAGACTAACAGAAAATTACTTCTAGCAAATGTGAAAAAATACAAAGGTAATACAAGACTTCCCTCTATCTCAGCCCTCCTGGCAGAAACTGTGGGTCTCAAATGTTTTTTCTGTTTCTGTAAACTATATTTCTGTGCCTTAAATTGATCTTTTTCATTTAAAGTGGAAACTTTTTTTTTTTCCCCCCAAGTGTCCATAACACAGACTACCAGTTTTGGACAGGAATTATTATAGAGGAGAAGAAATAAACAGAAATGACCACAAAACTCTTATTTTCAAATCTGGTTTGCTATGTGTTCATTCATTCTTCTTAACAAAAAATTCATAAGCATTTGAGAAGGTGGAGTGAGGTTTTATCTCTGCCAACCAAATAATCCTGGGGTTTAGGAGTCTGTTTCTCTAAACCTTCTTTCAAAGTGATTTTGTTATACTTCAGTGCTTATGCTATTATACAGGTATGGAGCCTACAAATAATGTTAGCTGGCTGACAAAATAAGGCATCCAGACCCAAGCAATTCTTTTTACAGTGTCAGCTTGCAGACCAGTAATTCTGGAAGGAACTATTTGTAAGGTAGGAATTTGTATGAATTGATAGGCAGAAATAATGGCAACAGTAAGCATTTGTAGGAACTAAAAAGTTTGTATGAAGTAGCGTGATCACCATCTCAGTTCTCACATTTGTCTACCTTCTTAAAGTTACTGTGAAGTTACACAAAGAATTTGTAACTTTCAAGAACTAATATTCAAAAGCTTGCTGTAGTCCACTTAGCAGGACATGGCATCAAGACAAAGAATTTATCTCAACTATTTGCTAAACATTAATAACCATCCATCTCTAGCTACACTTTCCAAAATTCTCAAACAGCACCTGAAGGACGGTCCAACCTGTTTCTGTGCTGTGATATTGTCTACAATGGAGTAAAATATGGGTAACAGCTCCACTGGATTTAACATCTTCATACCCCACCTTGTACCGTCTCATTATAGGCATTATCATATAGGCAATGCTATGAAAGTGAGATTGTTTCAGGTTTTAATAAAAACTCATCATCCCAAATGTTCGAGAGTTTTGAGGATCACGAATACACCACGCAGAATGGTGAGAAAAGGCTTAATTTTTAATAAAAAACATCTAACACCTTCCCCCTCCACCCCCCACCCTCAGATTTCTCAGCAGTCACCAATCTCATGCAGTATCCATTTAACACAACTTTCTGCTTTGGCTAAAACATGCTTTCTAGAGTATATTGCCAAAAGGTCACCGAGAGCAACCAAAATGTATTTTTGCTTTAATAAGGAAGCAAGTACTTGTATTAGAGATTCAAGATTTCCACATTTGATATACTGACTTTTACCTCAGTGACTTTGAATCAAAAAGGCACATGCCTAGGATCTCACTACCATTTGTCAATCTCTGTAGCACCAAGAGTTGTGAACATCACCACCACTTTGAGCACAAACAATTACATACATGATACTCAGCCACCTCCTGAATTTTCCCCACCTCTAGTTGAGAGCTCCATTTTGCTGGACTTATGATTCCAAATATTAACCGATACAGCTGAATTGCATGTGAACATATTTGAAACAGTCTCAAACCTATCTGGGATCAGAAGTATTTGCTTGGAAACCACTACAATCCCCTCTTCCCTATAAATACAAGAGCTGAATTAGTAAAAGGCAACGCTCTTAGGATGTTATTCTAAATAAAATAACTGTATTTCTCTTAGGATGTGGAAAAAACATCTTGAAGTAGCAAAAGGTTGCTATTTCAACCTTTTATTTATAACAGCAATACTCAACTTCGAAAAGAAAACTTAAACATCTCTGCAGGAAGAAAATCATTATTTGAGATCTCCTTCAAAATTCTACAAAATTGCATGCTGCTTTGCAGAAACAAGTGCTGTTATTCTACATGGCATGCCTGGCTATATACCCTACGAAAGCACTGCTAAGCGACATTTCAGCCTTTTGCTAATTTATGTTTAAAAAGAACAGCACAATGCTCTATATGGAGCCAGTAGCCCTATTAATGATATTTGACACTTCCCTAGCATAAGTCCTTGTTTTAGTTGGTTATAACTTTGCATGTTTTAAATATGGACTCTGAACTTCACACTTACATTTAAAGTTAGAGATAAAAATAGTGTGCAGTTTTTCACAACCAGGAGAAAAGACTCATTATTTTTCTTTTATGCAAACTGATGCCCCCCCCCCCCTTTTTTTTTTTTTTTTTTTTTTTTTTTTAGAGAAGTTAGTCTCTCCAAGGTTTAGGACAATGGCTTATGACCTGTGGGGTTTATGTGTGCATATGATAGCTGTCTCCCTTGTCATCTTCTGCAGCAAGAGATGGAAAAGTTAAATCTCTGAAAATTTGTTTCAAATCTGCAGAAGAACCTTAATACCAGCTATCTCTCTTTTCAGAAGGTTTAAGGTATGTTTAACCATAACTCTCTTCCCCTTCCCCTGAAAAGTTTTGGAATAACGGGATCTTAACCTTTTACTAAATTGGGTCCTGCACCTCATTCAATTCACAAGATGGCCATTTGAGAATGAATCAGGATTATGTATCCTGAGACTGTTGCTTGTACAAGTCCTGGATATTTGTCAACCACTTTAGAAGGTCTGAAGTCAAGGTTGCAAGAAGATGCTTAAAAAGGAGGGATTATTTAATGGGTAAGGCAGTTAAACAGTACTCCAGTAAACCACTAGTGCTGCCCCCCAACACTTCTGCTTAACACTAGCAAGTTACTGAAAACAAATTTGTCACAGTTTAGCCATTAATAAGTATTCACAGTTTTCTGCCAAGATACCTGAGAATGCTTTTGCATAAATTCTGTAACTAAAATACTGGAAGTAGGGTTTGAATGTAAGAAGTACCCTGTATGATAAGTAGCCTGAAGATTCCAGCCCTAAATTAGCCACCCAAACTTAGCAGATCCTTGGCTTCAGTCTCTTGGGCCTATAAAACGGGATATTAATAGCAACCAGTCTCAGCTAGGAGTTAAATTCATGAATGTTTGCAGAACATCCAGTGTTCAGCCCTTCCTAGTAAAGTCCCTCAATAAATTAATGATTTTCCATTCAATACAAGGATCAAGGAGGTGGAGATGTGAAGACATTACTAAATAAAACATTCAATGAACAAAGCTGGGGTCTTGGGCAGAGAAAAAATACCACAATCTTTAATTACACTGTTGCACATTTTATTGTAAGAAACATGTGCAAAGGTGATGAATTCAGGTGACACAAGCAAACTTAATTCTGGCACTTCCTGATTTCAACATATTTGACTTCGCAACCTTAAAATTCTTTTAGTGTACGATTTTTGGATGCAGTACGGTATATATTTGTAAGACAGCCAAAAACAGCTGCATGAATAAATGCAAAACTCCTGCATACCACAAATTTAACTAAATGTGACTTTATCTCCAGATCAGGAAAGACAGTAAGTATGCAAGTGCTTACTTTGGGGGTTGGGGATTCATTTGTTTCCAGTAATTTATTTAGATATCAGTGTCAGAGTGTGTCAAATCCCTCTGGTCTACAATTTCCACTAAAAATTCATCACTCAAAGAAAACACTTCCTGGACAGTGTGAAAGGGTTCCACGAGCATGAGAAGTGACTGAATTGACTGAAGTTACCCTTGCAAGCTTTTAAGGGCGATACAGCGCCATAGTAAGTCACTGGGTGAGAAGGAGTAAGACTAGAGGGTAAAAAACCATAAAGGATGAAAGGACTGCTTCCGAGTGGTTAGAGGAAAAGACAAGGAACTGGGACTCAAGGGGCATCCCATTAACAGTGGAAGCACAAGCAAAATTTGTCCTGATGATCTTATTCTTGCTGTCACTTCTTGAAAGATTCCAGCTTGTAGAGTGCATAAGACTTCAGACTTGCAGACTTCAGAATAAGCTGAGAATAAGGAGCATCTTATAAGACCTAGACTTAGGATCTATTCAATTTCCTGTCCAAATTGTAATGTCTTACGCATGCAAATTTGCAGAGCTGAATTTTATCTATTTAAGGACACCCTATAACTTACATTACCGTAGTGGTTTCAGGACTTTAATGCAGTTATGCAGCAATACATTGTCCTTTACATTTCATTTTCCTTAAGTTTATGAGGCAGTTGACGCTGTACTATCCAGTGTAGGATACTTGGGTTAATGATGGGTTAACAGGGACATGCCCAGAATCCATTTAGTTGGGCTGGGCAAGCTTGGTGCCAGGCTAGCTCCTGAGGTATGTAGGAAGAAAAGGAGTCAGGAGGAGGAGACCTCCTAACAAGTCACTTTGTAATGGGATATAAAGGTTTATGGGAAAGTTGGTATGCCCTCACTGGACAAAGCAGGGATTTGGACTTAACAACCTAAGTGATGTGGCTCCATGAAGTCAAACAAAAACTTGGCCACAGCTACCATAGACATTATTGAGATAACTTATACCCTAGCCTACCATATAAATAGACCTTACATCACCTTAGCAGTTATTATTTTTTAAAGTTTAGGAAATGAAATGCAAAAGCTACTCAATGCAACTCTTAAGTATGAACAACTAGGCTCTAAACTAGTTAAATATTTAAGTACATGAGCAAGCGCTTACATTAAAGTTGTTGTTCAATTTATGTGCTACTTGCTGGACTAGTACCATAAATCAACAGGAGTCAGAAAATGCAAAAGTTTACGTTCCAGCAGTGACATGATTTTGGCACTCATAGTGCTTTCTATTTCTGTTTTCTCATTAAACATGTTGCTTAATATGTATAAGGGGACTTAGTCAACCCTATTCCTTGTCAAACTAATATAATCATTCACTATCACTAATACTTTCTACGCTGGTGTGTAAATTTTCTTTTTTATATACATCACTTAAATATTTGCATCTTAAGATTTTGTAAGTTTTCTTGTACACTGGCAAGAAGCAGAACATATTTTTAAATACTACCACATTTAGTATTCCTTTAAATCCTCTCCTCTGCTTGTAATGGAACTACATTCTCCCTTTAACTGGGCATTGGATAAAGACCACACCGAGCACATTTTTATCATGAAGGAACCCCAAACGAGCTGTAAAGTAACTGATCTACAAGTCAGTAGGAGTATTGTGATAAACAGCTCTGAAATGCAATCAGCTGTAGCTTGAAATGCAGCCATTGTTTACCAGTACATGCATACCACTTTACAGTTTGTAGCAAGTGGTGAAAAATTGTACCTTTCCTAATAAGCGAAGTTGCAGTGGAAAATTAAGTAGGTAATATGTCATTAACAGATCTGGACTTCAGCCAAGACAGAGAAGCTATCTTGCTACTTTTCTGATGGGCCCCAAAGAATACAAAGTGACTTGAGGAGATCCTCAGTTTTATGTATTACCCAAAGGAGAGAAACTCTAAACAGCACAGGACCCCACAAGAAGTTGATTTCAGTTGTGATTAGTGTACTTCTATAAAGCTAAATATAAAATTTCATTCTCCAGTCTTTGTTTGGTATAACCCCCCATAAAAGCACGGAAGATATTTTTAAAGATCCCAAGTAGATATAACTGCCCAACTCTTACCAAGAATATTGAAGACAAGCATTAAAATTCCCTGTGAGATTATAGATTATCTCCCTCAGCCCAGGATGTACATCCTTTTGTTGCATAGTGTCTACGTTTTCTTTCAAACTGAAATAAAAGTTAAAAAATAAGTAGTTTTGTTACAATTCCTGACTAGAATAACACATCTTCTGCATAACAAGGCTCTGAAGATTTTTTTAACTCACTGTTTTTATGACTCTCAGGTTGTGCAATAGCCAGCAGCTTCCAGCACCAATGCACTGCACAAGACCACAGTGTCTTATGTTCACAAGATTAAAAAAAAGAAGAAAATGGTTTCTCAAAACTGGGAGTTGGAAGAGAAAGAACTACACAATGCCTGTGAATGAGGAAGGAATACTAACAACTATGGAAAAGTTGATCATGGTATTTGGAAAGGCAACATTAGAAAACTCAGAATAGACATTTTTTCAAAAAATACCTGCAGCACTTCTAAAAACATGGACGTACTGAAACTGAAACCAGAAAATTAAAATCCCAGCTGAACTCTGGGCTGCATTTTGGTGTCTATTTATCTTACTTTTGGCAAAAACATAGAGCAGATTAGTGCTCTGTTTTAATAGGGCACCTGTTATACAAAGAAGTTGCAACTAAAGACAGGCAAATGGCAGAGTGAAGGATTCTGAAGTCAAAAGATACAGCATTCCAACCTCAGCAAAGAAAAATAAACAAATCTTCACAGTGTAATTAATTCATCCCAGTCATCCTATTTAGAAAGTTGACAGTTTTATTCCTTCTTTCTGCTCCCACTCTTAAGTAACAGCAGCAGTGTTACACTCCTGGTTCAGTTAATCAGGTTATGTAGTTCACCAAAGCTCTAGGTCACGTTAGTTCACAGATTTGTTTTATATGCTGCTCTTGACAGATGAAAGAGTCTCAATTTTCTTCCCTCCATTAGCCTGCCATCCTGGGAATTGCCAAATTCTGGAAATCCCAGCAAGTTCCCAATCTTTTGCAGAATCAGGTCTACAAAAAAATAAGAAACTTCTGACAGAAGTAACACACAGAATCAGTTTACATGAGCTACATACTTTACATTTTCTCTTGATCATCATTACTAATAGTCATGGAGAGAATCATCCCAAAGCCCTTAATTCTATTTAGAGTTCCTTAAATATATTCTTCTTTTCCAGGGAGAGCCTGGGAAACTGCTGTGCATCAAAGTCTGACTGAAGTAGTTACGTTAAAGTTTGCTAGGTAGTGATATACATGCTTATGTATTACAGTGCACTAATACTGAATAATCAAACATTTTCAACTCACCTCCAGAAAAATCTATAGGAAGCTCATACATATTCTAAGGAGAAAGAAATTAAATTCTCAAGCATGGTAAAGTGCCACAGGAATCTTTTGAAAATGTTGTGGCATTTACTATCTTCTTTACAGGATTTCTATACCATTTTTTAAAATCAATCAGCTTTACGCTCCCGTCAGCGTATAGGATGATGGAAAAGTTCTAAAGAAATCTCATTATCAACTTCTCACTTATGTAAGGATAAAATCTGAAGGAAGAGAAGAATATTTTTCTGTTTGAATCAATAGCCTCCTAGGGAAGACCAATACTATTAATGAGAGATACTCCAGCCAACAAGATAAGTACAAAGTCACGCATATGCACAAGTCCCAGAACTGTTGTACATATTGTTGTACGTGCAAATGGCAGCCCAGCAGCAGCTGAAGTTAAAGAATCTGGAGCACCCGCATGCATCATCTTCTAAGAGCAACAGCAGGAACTGTCCTGATTCCAGTGCTTAAAACAAGAGAACCTTCTCCTTCCAGCAGTTTCAAGAATAATAGCTGTGGAGGAGCCCTGCTCAGTCTTAGAGGAACTTCATGAAACTCAGATGAAGGCATTAAAGACAGTGGACATTTGTTACTACAGTCTACAAGCTAAATACAGCACCTGTTGCTTATTCTTTGCACAATTAGTTCTGTCAACGGTCCTATTGGATAGATATTACTATCATTGTTTTGCAGAAGGAAAAACTGAAGTTGAAGAGTTAACTGAAGATTTCCCCATACGCACAAAAATAGCTGAGAAATTAAGGCTCCAAAGTAGGTAGCTTTGAATCACCGAACGATACACTGTCCATATAGCTCATCTGCTATAGATGCGAGTCTGCAGAAGGGAACAAACGTGTTCCTGGCCTTCGGATTTGCAGGACGAGCTAGAGATGGAACATAATGTATACATGGGCTGAAGCCAGAATTTTGGATGTAAGCTCTGATGCCAGATCTGGGTTCAAATGACACTGATCTCCAGATAAAAACCAATAAACATACAAATCTGTGGTCATAAGAACACAGATGGTGCTGTCCATATGTTTGTATGGCATACACAGGGGAAAATCCCGTAATTTAATATGCACTTTTTCTTATTCATTGACACGATAATTAAATTCCCCGAGAACATACTCAACAGCTTATGAGAGAAGGAAGCATTGGGAACTTCATAACATTGGCTTATTTAACAAGCAAGGGAAGTGAGAACTGCTACAATTTATAGAATTTATGTGATGACAGAGCAAAACTTAACCACAGCATGTTAACCCATAGACACTCTATAAAGACTAAGGACACAGGATGAACTGCTGTATATGACATCTCATTTCTAGATCACTGGACTAGCTTGTTGGATGATCCCAGGGTGACAGAATTATTTTTTCTACTTACACAGAGGCAAAGTTTTTAATAAGAGTCCAGACATTGAAATAAAGACAGTTTTTCTCCCAGGTTTATTGCTAACATTTAAAACAATGCTTCCATTAAAAAAGTATTTTCACACTTGATCAGTTTAAGGGGTTCATTATTTTCATGCTGTGCAATTATGTAGACTTCTGGTAAGTATTCTCTGCCTCTGTACACTAGACCGAAGTGCTAATTTTGGTATTTGCTTGATGCTTGGAATGTGATAATGGTATTTGGAAGGAAGTCTTTTATTGAGCTGTGTAAAAATTGACAGTCTCACTTCACATGCATTTATGTGAAAAAAATACTCAATAAGCATCTGTTCTTTTCGCCCACATCAGGTTAAGTGTTTCAAATGAAAGCCAGCAATCTTCATATATTTTAACACATTTAAAATGTCCCTATGGTTCAAATACAATATATCGCTATGAAGAATAGAGTTTTATTAACTACAAAGAAAAAAATAAAAGAAATATATCTTTATAAGACTCCCCAACTTGTGGGTCTTCAGAGCCATCCAAACTGATTTTTGTATTACTGCAAAGCTAATTCATATGGATTTATAAACTTATGTTACCTTGTGCAATATGATATGACCATTAACATAATACACAGTAGGGCAGAGGTGTTATTTACTACATACCTAATCTTGCCTAAATGTTTTATATATTGTTTGGGAAAGTTTAACTATGAATAATTCCTCCCAAACGTATTTTTTCTGTTTCTTTTGGTACAAGATTTGATGGCCATTTTCTAAGGAGTTCTAGATGAACACAATTCTAATATTTCTGTGCATTGTTTGCTGTTGACAAAACAAATAACAATGACATTCCATATGTGCCAGATATAAGTTGAAAGAGTAATAACAGACTCAAATATCCACAAAGATTCAACCTGAAAGGATAGTACTTGTGCAGAATATAAGCATGCTTCATTGGCTAAAACCCATAATGAACTTTTGCTTTTTCTTTGGGGTTTTTTTGTAACCCAAAACCAATGGGTTTTTTCATGCCTCTGTCTTTTCTACCATAAGCTTGTTAATGAATGTGTAAATGAAATCTTAAGGTCGACTAAAATGCAGGAAGGAGAAGATGCACAAAAGCACATTTGGGAAAAGAACATTTGGAGTAATGAGTATGTGAGGAGTCTGCAGTGCTGGCTTTAGGAGGATAACTTAAGAGTGTTAAAATCAAATGAAGTATTGCCCTTAGCTAACAGTTCTTCCCCAGAGAGAAATATTTCTTTGGGGAAACATCCACCTTTAGAAAACAAACCGTTCTTTCACAGTTTAAAAAAAAAAAAAGTTTCCTAACTAGCTATTACAAATAGCAGCCTATTTAGCATCTTTGCTAAGCTTAGGGAAAAATACACTATTTTAAAAAGAACATTAAGACCAAAATGGCTGGGTACTCACAGTTAAGAAACACCATTTTAAAACTGCTGTACATCCTCTCGTTCTTTTATACATGTTGCATTATGATGCAATCTTTAGTAAACACAATCACGTGACATTTTTGCCCACAGATTCCTGCCTCATTCAGTGCACAAAATACAATGTGCTCCATTAATGAGCAGCTATTCAATAATCTTATCCTTATTATCTTCCCAGCAGCACCTTTTTCCCCAGTGGCCCCAGCATTTCTCCAGCACTCCCTGGAGTTTGTAAGCCTGGTCTCAGGCTTCAGAAGATGAGGGGCTGCATCACATCCCACCTAGACAGATTTTGCCAAGAGAGAAAGGGGACCTGCACATCTACCCCTTGTGAGGGGAGATGTGAGTAAAGATCACAGACCTCTTGAATCTACCCGTTCCTCTTCTCCTCAGGAAAAAGGACCAGGGAGCAAGGCCAGACTGCCAAGGGCAGGGAGAGATTTCTGTGTGCCCTGATTTGCCGCTACATGAGCCCGTGACCCACCTCCTGACACAGCAAACGTTCAGATGGACATGCCCTCCTCCACCTCTCCTGAGGACACCACACACTACTCCCTTCTCCATAAGGTAGTCTACTTTCAGCCTCACTTAAGAAGGATTGACAAACCCGGTCCACCCAGACATCAAATGTAAATGCTTCACAAAATAGCAATAGAACTTCACCAACATCCCTGTAAGATGATGACTCCCATGAGATGTTAAGCTCTAGGTGGCACTTACCAGGTCTTGGCATCTCATATGAGGTGCTTATGGCCTAGTTTTTAAGAATGTTTCTGAAGCACACTCCATGGTGCTGTGTATGTTTCAACAGGATCTTGACTCATCTGCAGCATGGGTACTCTAAAGATGTATGTTAACGACTGGCTACCTCTGAAAGGTTTGGGTTAAATGACTTGGGTTGTAGTAGAGCTCTACGACAGACAAGGTGAGAATCAGTTCCTTTAGGGAGCTTTCAGTATCATCTTGTCCCATCTCTTCTTCAGTCCTCTACATACAGTCCCTTACTACACACCTTGCAATAAATGAAGCACAGGGTTTTATGGATAAGGACTGTTGTTACTACAGTTGTAGTACAGTTGGATAGTTTGTAGTACAGTTGGATAATGTTGTACCTGTACAGCTGTACAGCTATCCCTGATTCAGTGCCGGAGCAGACCAGTCTATATACTGAGTAAGGTGACAGTCACAGAAAGGAGGGAGAGGGAAGCGATACCTCTCAGGGCTGCTGTCTCAGTCTGGATGTCTCAAATTGGTCCCAATGCTAAATGTACAATAGTATCCACAGCCAGTGTTCCTGCTACCTCCAGAGAGAAGCACCTATCCTTCTTACCAGCACTTCCTACACTCTGCTGCCTCAACTACATCTCCCCGTCACTTTTGGTGCCAGAGCAAGTGTGTCTCTTGTGGTGACTCCTGGGGCGATTTCTGCTACTCCACCAATCACCTTGTGAAGAACCCCGTGGTCAAAACCAGTATTTCTCTGGATAGTATATGCCCTCAATACTTCAGTTATCTCAGATCCACCCATCCAAGGCCATCACATCCATCGAAAATATGACTTCAAGTTAGCAAACAGGATTTGGTAACGAGAAGTGAGGGGTAACCTTCTGATGTTACTGGTCCTGTTTAGAATAGTGTCTACAAAAGAAGTTTATTTCCAGATCTAGGTACTGCCTGCTATTACAAGCCATCCCATCTACAAGGTGAACTGGGCATTTCAGCATCTTGTGAAAAACGTGACATCCCTGGCAAGCTTGGGTAGAAATTCTTTTTTTTTTTTTCTTTTTTTTTTAAATGGTTGGTTAGTTAATTATTTAGTAAGCAGCTGAATAAAAAAAGTCTTCAGAGCTCTGCCTCTCTCCATTCCAAGGTCTTTCCCTTTATGTTTTTTTTATATTAGACTCATCACAATTATGAGCTGCAACTCAGAGCTCTCTATTATAGTCATGCAGGAACACTACACTATTGAAGTCAATGCAGATTAGTTTGATTTACTCTTATGTTTGCAATTTTATAAGCAACTACTCTTACACCTATTCAACTTCACTGAAAGGAATGAAGACAAGAGCCAGCCTTTTCTTGTTTGCTCACCAGAAATTTGAAAACCAGAGGAAGGGGAATAAGCCATGAAGAATTCCATGAATTAGTTGCTAGGCTAAGGATGGAAAACACACTTGGGAATTACCAACATTAAAGTACTTATGCTTGGACATTGCCTTCTTTTATCTAAAACAGGCTAGCTGTGGAGAAGGAATGATGAACAAAGTTTAAGTGCCTTAATTGTTTTGGAGATCTGCTGTTGGACATATTTAAGCTTCCCTTAGGCTTATGAGCTTGTAGAACTCTCAAATTAAAAAAACAAAAAAAAAAAAAAAGGAAAAAAAAACCCAAAACACTTTAATCCTCCTCCTCCTCCATCTAATGTTTCCAGACTTTCTCACCTAACTAGCAAGGATTTACATCAGTGAATTAAGCCTGTACCTTTAAAAGCGTAACCTGCATGCTTGCATTCCACTGAGCTTAAACTGTACTATATTGCCGCCCTAACTTTACCATGTCTCCTAGAAAACCATTCCCTGTTTTTCATCATTTAAGACACACACAACTCTTCGCATTTTCAGCAGGATGGTGGCAGAGCTGAAAAAATGAGAAAGGATCTGCCTTAATCCCTCATAATCTTCCTGAGCATCAGGATCTGTGGGCAGCTTCATTATTAGAGGTATCATTGCTTCCTCTATTACTAAGTAATTATTTGAATAATCCATTTTGCTTGAGTGAGTTCAAAAATCATTTTGTTTTGGGAGAAGTATTTTGGTAGTGATTTTAGGGAAATTCGTGTGCTCAGACCCCAAAATACTCATATCTTGTATGCTTTGCAAGCCTGGTACACGATTAGCCCTCAATTTAATAGGATGCCTAAACTAGAGGAAAACAATTCCTCAAGACAAAGTGCAAGACTGAATCACGTCTCTTTTACACTGATGTAAATAAGGGAGAGCGCCAGTGAAAAGAAGGAATTTACAGTACTTTAAATAAGAACAAAATTCAGGCTTGCAGAGCATTGCTTTGTAATGCCTCAGTGTTGCAGTTGAAATTGTACGTGTTGAGCACTGTGCTATAGCAAAAACTGATCAGAAATAAGCTTTATTAACTTTTTTAATAAAATCTTGCCGAATTTTCAAGGGATTCAGACCAAAAAAAGTACTCTTTATCTAAGTCTATGAGAATTTGATAAAGACTAGTCACCCCTACAAAAATCATAGCAATTTCTCTAACCATCTCTTCTGATGGGATTCAATTAGTAAAATAAAGGGAATAAGAAAAAAAAAAAAAAAAGAAAGAAAGAAAACCAAGGAAATCTTATTATATGCTATTAAACTCAATAAGGCTTTTCCATCAGAGAGCATCAAGTCTTATTTCTGGTAATCCCTCCGCTGCTATAAATCAGGAGTTACTGCTATAAAGACTACAGAGTTCCAACAGAATAAAATTGCAGTAAGCAGAAGCCAGACCTTTGAATCATATTGCACAAGTCTAGAGAATTGTTAGACAAAAATCTTTGCTTCTTGCAACTCTATGTTTTTTTTGTAAGTCTCACAGAAATGTTAGCCCTTGAATATTGACACTTTGGCAGCTCTGCCCCAGTCAGTCTGAAATGGAAACTTAAAGGTGAAGACCGTTAAACTTGGGTCTCAACAGATTTTGTTTCACATAAAACCTAGTATCCCACAGCTGGATTGCCTTCAAGCAACTTGAAACAAAACACAGATAATGGCATGGATTGTCAGCCCCACTGCCAGCAGTGACCCTCTTGCCTCCTGGCACCAGAGTGACAGCCAGGCTCCATGAGGATTATTACCTCTCAGGTCCAAACTGATCTTGAATCTCTTGCAGTCCCTTGGCTCAATTTAATTTGCAAGGATGTGATCCCCACCCCAGATCTGTCCTGTAGTTAGACTATTCTTTCATGGGTATGAGAGAGGAGGGTTTAAAACCCTTGGAACTGAAGTCCCACATTTCCTAGTCATTTCTCAGGCTACAGTGCACAAAAGCTGTGAACATGAATATTAGGTAAATATATTTGGGGGTGGGGGGGAAAGGCAGGTGCGTAATCTAGGGGGGTTGTGGATCTCTCTTAAAATTAGGCCCCTAGACTGTATCTACCATGAAACCTTTCCCCTGACATCCATTTGCAGGCTTGGACTTGAGATAATATAGTGATAGCATACAGAGGTACCATGTCACAGACAACTTCAAAAATATCTATACACATTTAGATTAGGATAGGTAAGTGAACACAGCCACTCTTAAGAGACTTTTTAGGACTGGAGCCTGCTATTTCTTTTTTAGGAATATGAATAACCCTTCCTCCTGCTCTCTTGTAAAGCAAGAGAGTATGGAAGTACGTGATGTCCTGACTGAGGAAACAGCAGTTTCCAGAAATTGATTCTGAAAATCATCAGCAGGTGAAAAACCTTGGATAACAGAGATAGTAGTACTAGTGTCATATTTTTACAATAAAGAAAATATGTAAATCATACATACAACCCCCCATCACAAGAATTTCTTGGGATTATCTGATGGGAGGCAGATTTCAAGTCAAACTTTGATTATAGGCGCGCTAATGCTATTCAGAGTAAGATGTACATTATAGGTAAAGATTTGCTTTGTCAAAGAATATATGCCATCATAAATAATCTGTGTTTGTACAGACAGAAACCATAGGCTTCGTTTTCTGTGAGCTATGCTGCAGAGAAATATAAAGTTTTTCTGAAACATTTTATAGGAAATACATGCTATATCTTACCAGAAAGTGCATCTGAATAAAAACACGTCTGGTCTAAAGCAATGTCATTCTCTGAAAAGTTGGTGGCATTTGTTCGTACTTAGCCTTGAACTGAAATTGGCCAGAGATATGGAATTTTGATGATTATGTTTCATATCTTTATCATATCTGCCCTGATCCCAAGATAAATAGACTATTTCCGAGCAATACAGTATTTCTAGATATCAATTTACTGTAAAATTCTCTATAAGCAATTTCAATTCCATGTAGACTCCACTATATTGTATTTTCAAAAAGTTCAACAACAGGAAAATGAAAGTAGAGGATCAAAAGCAAGTTTTTTTACAGTTGAAAACAAGCGAAACTTTGGAGTTTCATATAGGTACTGTCAAAAGGAGTAAAAAGCAACATATTAAGGGACTTAGTAGAACCTCAAAAAAAGAGTAAAGACTTGGCATCCAGTTCATTCTTTTATTAAGCTTCCTGATGAAAGAGAAACCCATCACACACCCCCAAGAAACCCAAACAAACAAAAAAACCCACACCCAAAACCAAAAACCCACAGAAAAAGGTCTTTGGTTTTGTAAAACAAACAAAAAAACATACTGTGAGAAATCCTAAACCCACCAAATATTATGACTGACTTCAACATGGACAAGAATTCACCTTAGGCATCCTACCATCCCACAATGACAAATAGTTCAAACTCAGATCCCTGCCCAAATTCAGGGAACATTTGGGACCACCTGTGATTCTACACCTAAATTTCTAAGTCACCTCCATTGAGCAGAGTTGTTGTATGTTACAAGAGGAATAGCCTACACATAGAGAGCAGAAACACTCCTCACGCAAAGATGGTTCACGCTGTCACGCTGTTCCAGGGGTTGATGTGATTCTCCCAGCCAGCATGTTGCAGCCAGCATTGGTGCGTGTGGTGGAAGATTCTCCCCGGTCTGATATGGTGTTCTCCTACTTTCTTTACACTGGCACTGCAGCTCACAACATGGGTTTTCCAGCAATAGGATCTGACATGAGTCCCTAAAACTGCATTCAAAGTTGCCTGAGAATATGATTTGTAGTGACATTTCTGAAGGGAGCTGTAATTCATCAAATACAGTCTGCAGCAGGAATGCCTTGAAATCCAAGGGGTGCCCATAAGTGACAGATACAAGATGTTACCACCCTCAAAATCCTGGCTAACAAGATGAACTCTGCTCATCTCAACCTTGATTGCTCACAGAATATGAGCAGACTTTCAGCCACAAGCGCTGGGGGAAATCCGAGGGTTTGTTCAAGCCCCCTGCCGCAGTACAGTGTGGGAAACTGCCGTGTTTCCCAAGGAAGGGGGATATTGTAACACTGTCTCAGTCTGGGCTCCACACACCCCCTTCCATTGAGACATATGCATGTGTGCCTTCATCTTTTTTTGGGCAACTGTCATTGGAAATTTCTCTTTCACTCTTCTCACTGCTTTACTGCTGCTTCGGGCTCTCTGACCAACCGGTCTGCCTTCTCTGCCAAGCCTCTTAGGGGCTCTTGCAAACACTGGAGACCTTCAAAGACATAACAAAGTGGACATAGGACACAACCTTGGAAGCCAGTTCTGAAAGACTAAACAATAGGATGCAGAAAAAGAGCAATCAAGTGAAGCATAAAGGCCAAGTCCTTAGCTCGCAGGAGTTTGAGCTAGTTGAGCTCGAGTTGCTGTCTGAAGCTTCCTGCTACGGAGATGACCATCAACCCTAGCCCTCTTCAGCAATTTAAATTACATGGGAGTCTCTTCCAATCCTTACAGCTCCTACTCTGAAGCCATTCATGACCAGAAGACTAATTTGTACTGAGTTTAGATGGCTTTAAACTAGCCACAGGTCCCTTTCCTAGGAGAGGTTATGCCACTGATGACAGCTTCAGATTCCCCCTAGGCTGCCAGCTTCACTCCAAATCTAATGTGAATCCAATCAGCGGTTTTACCCATGTTCTCTTACGTCTTAGATTTCTGCGCTCCCATCACTCATTGTGAAATCCACCTTTTTAGATATAAAACATGATCCACACTAGATTCTAGACATGAACTGAGGATAAAGCTCTTTTCTGATGTTTACCTAAGACTTTTTTCCATTAAGATTGCCATGTGACACCAACAGGTGTGCACAGCTTTAGATTATAAGCAAGTTAGCATCCTAAAGCCAAAAAAGTTTTGCAAATTTATTAAGATCTAGAGTCTAGTAGCTCATTTGATAAAGAAAAAATGTAACGTCAATGTATATAGAAATTTTTACATTTTTTTATCCACTTGCATAATTGTATGCTCATATCCCAGTGGTTAGTGAGATTCTGCATTGGCGTGTTTGTCTTTTAGATATTATAGAACACCAATATAAAAGCAACAGCTGTGAATACATCAATATTCACCTGAATTGTATGTTTTTAAAGCACCTAGTCTGGGAGAGTGGGTAAGTTTTGATAGCTTTTTATCCATCATAGCCAGAAGCTGTTACTATCTCTACAATACTTCGTCTGTTTTGAGCCAATGATCTCCCCACTGAATAGCCCCCTCATAGCATAGTGTCCACTTATGTCATTTGGGTTGAGTAGGACAGATTTGAATACTAAACAAAAACTTTGATTCTGGAAATCAAAATACAATCCTTATCTAAAGCACATGTTCATTGCATGCTCTTGTCAAACCTTGTAATCTATCCTAAAACTCCATGTCTGTCTTGTAAAATTGAGACACCTTCCTATCTGATGGGGGATAGCAGGAAATGAGAGATGCTCATTTCTATGCTAATGAGGGTTTTAAGTAGATAAACACCAAAGAATGCAGAAATGCTGATATTGAACGTGGTTGGCACAAAAATGACTACCAATGTGTCACTACAGGTTCACATTTGGTATGGTACAATTTAACCAGCAATATTGAAATTCAGCATGTCAGTTACAGGGGGGAAAAAAGAGAGTGAGAGAGAAGGAGGGAGGGGGAGAGGGAGACAGAGGAACAGAATGTAATATTATGGATGGAAGGAAAGTAACAAGGGTACAATCTATTATAAGAAATTACTTATGAATAAATTGCAGGAGTGTAAGAGCTAAGAAAATAAGAAGGGAATAACAATTAGATAGAAAGCCCAGACAGTCTAAGAGAATAAATTCCTTCTTAAGAGAAAGGTGTGAGGTCTTGTGTTGATTGAGGACAATAAGTACATCAATTGGTATTTTAAAAAGTCCTGGAGAGAAGCTCAAAAATCTATTTGTTATACAGGAATGAAACAAATCACTGAAGCCAAAGGCAAAACCAAAATCATTCCACAGCTGGGGAGATGCAGAAGGACTGCTATCTTTTTTGGTGGGGCACAAATAGCACACAAAACAACCATTTTTAGAATCAGTATGGTTATTCAAAGGGAGCTGATATGCTCAGCACCTCTTAGCTTTGTTAGGAAACAAATTATCAGGGGCTGGTACCAGGGATATGATGCAGCTGGAAGGTTTCATTATAAGAAAAAAATTCCTACGTTGAAATTCAGTTTATTTGAAACCTCTCACAAAACCACTTTATTTTACATAATTGAGGTAGAACTCATGTACCATTCCTTTGTAATAAAATATCCCCCATTATCTAGAAGCTTAGTTTAACCAATTTGAAGTTCACCTTTGCAATCAGGGAAACAATATTCTACATGTGTATTTTATAAACATTCACGGCTGTATCTTGTGGTACTTGTTTCCACAGCAAAATTGTGGATTTCTAGGTACCAATCCAAGATCTGCTTGATCATTGCAATATGAGTTTACAGCCTACAAATACCCCAAAAAGAGAGCTTGCCCCTGCTACCATTGCCATGAATTTTCAGTGAAGTCGAGTGATCTCGACTTCAAAATTACTTAATGTGGCCCTGTTAGTATTGCTAACATGAAGCAACTGTTATATTCTTGATCGTGCGTAGACAAACTCAACCTAAACTAGTGATAATGCAGAACCAGCAAACCAACCACAACATCGTGATATGTATGTACTGGAGATGAGAAAACCAATTTACACACAGCTCACAGAAGTCTTTCACTGGACTCAAGTTTTTTAGACGTTCATTCTTAACACATTTTCAAATTTCCAAAGCATTCTGCACTTTTGTTTTGCTTAAGTTATTTTTCAGGAGTAATATACATGTTGAGTTTCCTGCCCTGTCAAATCTGCATTATCCAAAAATGCCTTTACTCTTGAAGGATTTTTGCATAGCCTTAAAAGAAAAGCAGAGCAACCAGCAAAAGTTCTGTGGCTGATATGACTTATTCTGGGTTACCTTCATGAAAAGGTCCAAACAGGCTCAGAATTACTGAAAGGCAAAGAAACAACTATACTGTAAGTCTGAAAAATAACAACTGTTTTGCAACTCGCATAGTACAAAATTTAAAAAAAACCCCAAACATTCCTTCCAATACAATGGCTTATTCACTGAGAAGAACTATTTTCAATAAGTATTTAACGCCTTGATCTAGTGGTAACAAAACCTGAATAATTGTATGCACATTTAATAACAGACAGTTAAATTACTTGTTTTGGTTTATTTTCCTCCATATTTGCTCATAGTACTCTGTCACGAAAAGGCAGGACTTTGAATCACTGGGAGTGACTATGCTACGCAATGGAACTTTTAGCCATGTGTAATGTTAAATATCTGAATAATCCTACTAGCTGGTCAGACACCTGTGACAAGAATCTGCACAAGACTAGAGTTTCTTACAGTACAACATTAAAAGGCACCTGTGCAAAGCTCCAGTATGAAAGAAGCATAACATTTTGTAAAATCCTATCAATTGCCATAAAACCTTAGGCACCTTGCTCTCTTCTATGAAGAGAGTGATAAAAAAATCATACTGACGTTAACAGCCTGAGAGCTTCCTATGGTTGTTTAGAGCCAGGCTGTCAAAATTGATGCTACGGTTTACAGGACTTCCTCATTGTTGACTCTGGCGGGTAAAGAAACTGCCTCACCCTCAGAAGATGTTCAAGTTGCCTTCAAAGAGCTGAGCCTCTGAGACAGCACAGGCCGAAGGAGAAGGCAGGGACCATGATCTTTAAACAACTTGGTAGCTTCCCAAATCTTAGTGGCTAGCAGGACTTGCAATAGCTTTCGATGCAGCACAAACAGTCCCAAGCACCTCACAGCACTCTTAAACAATATTAATTTCCTCTTCCCAGACTGACTCCCAGTACAACCCTATATTGTACCTCGTGTGCGGCTCCCCTGAGGGAGATTTTGCAGCTTTCCTCTACAACATTTGCTCAGAGGAAAATATTCCCATAGCTGGACATGAGATTCAAGAGACCTGTGATACTGCTGCCTGAGTACCTCTGCTATGTTCTTCTCCAGATGCTGTATGTGCGGTAGGAGCCAATGCATGCTGAAGGAGGCAGAGTCACGCTGCGGCAGCAAGCTGATGCAGGCTTTGACTTAACTGGCAGTAGCAGGACTTTTTCTAATTCCTGTGCAAGTATACAAAATTGGTAGAAAATAAAGTAAAAAATCCTCCTACTGTGCCTCATGCAGCCTCCCAGGCCTTCTGTTTGCCCACTGACTGGATATGTATAACCAAAAGCAGGAGGTGACAGCCCCACCGTGTAGTTTTTCCCCTGGCGCTCTCATGCTGCGAACTATCAGCACTAACAGCTCAGTGAAGAGAGACTGCAGAAACACCACCACAAACACCGATCCTGCCCGTTCCTCTCTCTGACAGGAACAACGTAGTTGTCTAGAGCCCACTGACAAGGAAGTCGGAGGTGCATTTTGGTGACCTCCAACTCCCATTACAGACTCAAACACAACTATGAAGGCACTTGCAACAGCGGATCAGGCATAGGCGAGTGATACTTGCATCAGTCATGTCGTGGAGCCACGCGAGGTTACGGCATGGCTCCTCAACGGCAGCGTAGGGCTTGTAGTCCCGGGATTGGAACACTTCTTTAGTCACAAGGACCAACTTCAGAAAACAACTGTACAACAGCCTGATTCAAAGCCCCTTGAAGTCATTTGGAACCTGTTTTTAGGATGCTCTTATTCCTGGTTCAAGTGATAAAGCAGCAGAGGCTAATAGAAAAACCCCCTGTTCTTCCCAGAAGCCTCCACTTGCTCCCCTTCACCCTAAACATGTGACAGCACAGGCACTCTCCCCTGCCTCTCTGGAAAGATTTTCAATAAAAAAAGAAAACCGTGGCCAAATCTGCAGGCCTCTTCAGCTACAAGTTAAAAAAATGGATACCTTTCCCTTCCTCTCAACTCCCTGCCCCCAACAAAGATCATCTTGAATTAATCTTATCTCAACCAAGTAACAACACAAAATAATGCAAAGAAAATGAACAATATATGTGATTTCAGGTCCCAGAAAACATCTCAGCAGGAAGAATTTATCGCTGACCTTCACGCCTAGCATCTGCTGAAGAATATACAATAGTTGTAACTGGATAAAAAAAATTGTTTTCATTTAGGACAAACAAAATAAATGAATAATCCAACAGTGATTTCTGCTTGTTTTCCAAGATGAGGGTAACTATAACTATATATGTTGGTTGTGGGTTTGCTTTAGTTTTAAAGATCAATTTCTCATGAGCACCTCTCAAAGAAAAGAAGGGTTAAACATATACTTAATTAAGTGACTTCACACGTTAGCAATCATAACGTGTAGAAATCAGATGTGTTTGAAATATTCATGATGAAATGCAAAACCACATTTTCACATTTCGGTCAAGCTTGAAAATGGGTTTGTTTCTGTGAAAAATGTCACCAAGATACATGCTTTTTTTTTTCTCTTTCTCTTCCTTTTTTTTTTCTTTTGCATGAAAAGTACTTTGCAGCTAGCTTACATGAATTCATATTAACATTAGATTCATAGGGGTGAGACTCATGTTTCATGTTTTCAATGTGCTGACAGCCATATTTTCAAGTACTACATAAAGTGGTGTTTGGGTGCAGGGGAGAGCTGATAAAGCTGGATGAATGGAAAAAAAAAATTAAGAAATAAAATTAGTAAAACATTAAGCACACTTTTAAACTTTAGCACCTTTGTTACAGAGAAAGGCAAATTTCAAACAGTTCAGAATTGGGTTGTGGTTGAGTTAAACATGAGGTAAAACTTTTAGCTATCATTTTTCAGCTCTGTTTGTACGAGTGATCAAAGTTTATTAAAAGTGCCATAAAAAAGAAGCAGAGTAAATTCCGTTCTATTCGAGCAAATGTTAATTGAACACTTATCACCAATATACTTCCAAAATGTGTTGCTTTTACCTGCATAATGAACCACTGGCATTTTATGTCCAGAAAATATGCCATCAGAGGACACTCCTTGATACCTTTACACACAAGCTGTTTTTACTGCCTTTCAAACCAAACAGTATTCTGTGCTCTGACGCCTATAAGAGCTGTTTGGAAAGCAAAGTCTTTTCTTGCAGAAAGCATCAACCTTTTATAAAAAAAAAAATAAAATAGAAAGTTTCAGTGAAAACCAGAAAGATTTCAGTTTCAGAGCAAAAGTTTTCAATGAAAACTCAGTAATTTCTTGACAAAAACTGATCTTTTTCCACCAACACACTTGAAATGCTTACTTGAAATCCTGCACCTCTGTTGGCAGGCAGGCAACTAGCTTTATAAACATCTTTTACCAGCCCACTGTTTAGCAAGACCTCCTGTTGCCAGCTCGTATACCCATCAGGATCTCAGCCTACTTGTCTCCTGAAGAGCCAAGAGCTCAGATGAGGATATTTCCCAATAACCCACTACTTTCCCCTCACACACCTTCCATCCCTCTGAAGGGGAGAGGCCAGAAAGGGAGACAAGGTGAGAGGAGTTTGGTACAAACCACCCCATCAGTGTGAGAAAGAGGGTGAGGTCTTCTCTTAACAACTTCAGAAAGTCTCTGTATCGCAGACCCTGGTTCTTAGGGAAGACTTTAATCTCCTTGACCTCTCTTGGAAGGGACAAAAGCAATCCAGGAGATTTCTGGAGGGTGAGGTAACTTCTTGGCAGAGGTACAGGATGGCCAACCGAGGGGTGACACACAGCTGGATCTGCTATTCACAAACAAAGAAGCGACAGCCTTGGCTGTAGTGACCATGAAGCAGCAGAGTTCAGAATCCTGGGAGCAGCGAGGAAGCAGAGCAGCAGAGTGCACGCCCTAGACTTCAGGTGGGCAGACCTCCGCCTGTTTAGGAAACTGAGCAGTGGGATCCCACGAAAGGTGGCTCTAAAGAGTGAGTTCAGGCAAGCTGGCAGGTCTTTGAGGACACTATCCTCCAAGGGGAAGAACAGTCCATTCTGATGCTTAGGAAAACAGACAGACATATCAGGTATCCAGCTTGGCTAAACAGGGCTCGAAGGGGGAATTTCAAACAATGCTAGGGCAGGTAAGCATGGTCTTAGGAAACCCAAAGATAAATTGGACCTGACAATTGCTAAGGACATCAAGGACAAGAGACCTTCTGTTGCCACTTTTAAGCAGCAAAAGATTGAAAAAAATTATATGAAACCACTGCTGAATAGGGCAGGTGATTTAGTGACAGACATACAGATAGCTGAGGTGCTTCTCATTGGAAGCATACCTATGGCCTGTAGGACATCACAGGATGTTAGTTTAATTGGGTTTGTGCATTTCCTAATATTCAAAACCAATCAAATTTAAATTTTTGTCTCTCAGTCAAGTGTTGCAGCTTAAACAAACAGCGTATACTCAAGTTTTATCAAAAGGGCGAAGAGCTTTTTAATAATGCTTATCACCACAGTGGAGGCAACACAGTCCCTCCCCAAGGGCAACATTAAATCGCTGTACCTTTAACACAGTTCATCTATGATTAGTATAACCCTATAGCCCTGTCATATGCCATTGCCACTCCTGATAGCCAGCCATAAGCTTTGTACTGAGTTTACGAGGCCTCGGGACTAAGGTTTGTCAAGTCTGCTCTGTCCAGACTTCACTTAACCTGCTTTAAGCTTCGTTTCACTTGATTTAGCTGTGACAGCAGTTTCTCCAACTGATCAGGTGTCTATGGCTAATTTGTTTTACTTTTGTCTATCTTTGTGTGGTACAACCACAATTTCATACAGAAAGCAGTAACAAGCAGTTATGCTATAAAATATTTATGACTCTAGCACAGTCACATAGCGTAGAGAAATACAGGGCTGGTACAAGAGAAGAGGCTTTGGGAACTGGAGACACAAGATGCGGCACAGGAACACAAGAGAGGGGGCCCGGGCTTGGCACTGGGGACCCCAGAGCTCTAACCAGCTCAGTCATGATCAGTTGAAAACATGCAGATCCTAAGCTGGACAAAACTGGGTTTAGCAGTAACAAAGAAATACTATGTAATATACAGAAAGTATATAGTAGATTTAGATGTAACCTAGAACTCTAGACCAGTGGAGAGAAGGATGTCAAAGCTTGTTAACAAAGATACAAAAATGATCCCAAGTTAATCCAAGAGAGAGGAAGAAGAAAACACCAACATATTCAGCATCATATTTCTCCTGGCAAAAGACTCCGGATGCTGACAACTTTTTGTCCCCCTACCACACATGCCACCCACCAGAATGAAACCACTGACTAGGATCTAGATTAGTAGCAGCAGGGGAAGCATAACACCAGAAAAGGGGTAGAAACTAAGTGTGTGTGTGTGTATAGCAATTTTAACTGCATAATTATTCTTTCTTGTTCTGCAGCAATTAGATCTGGACTAATAATGACTAAACTCTTAAGACTTCAGTTATACTAGCAATGAAATATTGGCTTTATTTATACATAAGGTGTGCTTTCTCCTTGCCCCCAAAAAAGGCTTCAAGTGTAACATTGGCTGGACTGAAAATAAGAGAAAATGCCACACAACTACAAGACCTGGTAGTCTGAATAGGAGGTGAACTGCAGGAAACACACACTGAAATAGAAATATTTTTAGGATGGATTTTTAATCTACCATGTCAACACTTTCAGTCACTTAGTCTTTCAATTTGGCACCATCTGTGCATTGCAGTTATTACTTGGGACATCACTGGATTATATTAGTTTGCAATCAGAAATCTATTTGAGAGGAAATCATTGTTTTCAATACAATTAGAGTTTGCCATATTTCTCTGATTTTACAACACTTTGCTGTGAGAAAACAATGGGATATTTACTGTCTACATTCTGCTGATTATCAAAGATTTTCACATATTGGAAAAAATACACTGATGCAGCTCATTGGTATGCTCTACGGCATCAGTGTGATCAGCCAGTCACTTCCCTTAAAGTCGCAGTTGTTGCAGCTCCTGCTACTGTGAAGACTCACAATTAGGCTTTACTTTACCCATAAATAGAAAGTCATCTATTTGCAAACCAAATCTTCATGGGAAACTACAGGCTGGGGATACATCTGCTGGGTTGGCATTAACATTTTAGCTTTCAGCCAATTAGGACAGAACAGTACCTTACATTATTCTAGGGCATAAAGTATTGATTCCAAATTACAATTGCTGGTTTCAACCTTAAAATGTCACCTCACCTACCTTATCACAACGATCCCTCCTGCTACAAGAAAAGTATAGTAGCACTTAACAACAATTGGACATGAATCTATTAAATTACAATGGAATTTTTTTAGCTTTGCAAATTATAGCCATATTACTACCAACCGAGTTCTCTATGAACCATAAATGCAAAAGAATTTTTTTTTCTCCAATGATTAGCCACCTTTTGTAAAGCGTAGACATTTAGTGCATGCAAATTTCCTGCCTTGCAGATCAAATGTGAATTAGAGCACTAGGAGGCTGGCTTAGATAGTGTCAATTATAAAACCAGCATAACATAATCACACTTAAATTGTGCAAGTCCTTTAATGCAATATGGGTGACCCCTGTAAATTCGGTTGGCAAGAACAGAATTCTTTGTCACCACATTTTGATGTAGGACAAGATTCATCATAAAACAGGAATTAGAAAGGTTGGAAACTTTCTGAACCTATGGGTAAAATCTACTCACATATTGAGTATGTGAAAGGTTAGGCCCTGCAACATCTATGCTTCAGGCACGTAGCCACTAAAGCAAGATTCAAAAGCCAAAGTTGCCAGTATCCCTCCATCATACAATGGAAGAGCAAGGTGTCTCTGGCTAATGAAAGACCCACGTGTTGAATGGGAAGGGAGCTGAGATTTGGCCAGCGGGAACCTTGCCAGTGCAGGCATCCCCTCGCAACTCTCTTGTGCTTGCAGCACCTCAGTCAGGCTGGCACAAGGGGTGTTTGTCCCGGCTTGGGATTCAGGACAGTCCACCCTTGGCGGTATGTATCTCCACAAAGTCTTCTGAAGAACTGCAAGACACTTTCTCTTAAACATGGAAGCAAGAAGGGATAGCTTTTCCCTTACTCCTCCTACCATTTTCAACTTTGCTGTAAGCATTAGGTTTTTAAATAATTCCCTGACAGTTGGGAAACTTCAGTTGTCTCTTTAGCCTACAAGGGTTCCAACTTTGACTGTGAAATAGTCACAGTTTATCTATTATTATTTCCAAGATAAATGCTCAGTACACCTTCTTGGGAACTTGACACCAGCTGAAGAGGTTGTCTTCTTTCCTCATGAATTCTGCATTTTTTGGCAGAACACAGAAAACACTTCAAAGGAAGGACAAGCAGGAATCCGAACCCCGCTCTCAGCCCCAAATACAGCGTAGGCTATGGCTTGGTAGTGGGCTTCAAAGCCCTGAGGCCAAGAAAGAAGCAGAATTAATCAAAACTGTAGGAATAGCTCTAGTCAACATATGTCTAGCAGCAAGCAGAAATTAAAATTTATGGAATTTATGGATTAAAACCAACTTAAATATTCCTTCTAAGTTTATAATACACATCACAAAAACCACTTTATGTAACTTTAAAGCACTTTTCTTGCTCTTGTCCTAACCCGCTCGGGAGCTGTGGCAAATCTGTGCGTTTCTGTTCAGCTTTCCTGTACCTTGCCGTTCACAAGTACTGGAGATTCTCTGCTGCTAGAAGAGAAGATTAGAGAAACCCAGCTGGGTAAAGGAGCAATGGCACAACACAGCAGATGCCAAGTCTGGAACATCATTTCCTTAGTTAACATGATGAAGAGAGACATTTCCCCCAACAATATAAAAGTGCAATCTGAGACTTTTTCTCTAATTGTGTCTGCTGACTCCCTCTGCTTCAAGGTTATAAAAAAAATCTTATCACATTGAGAGGGCAAAAAGCCACAGAAAGCAAAGAAAAACAATTAAGCACCATGGAAGAGTGACGTGTTATTAGGACTTAATCTTAGCAACATCCTTCCTTCCCTTTCTTTTAAAGGCCCTTTAAAGCTCTCTAAAAAGGAAAAGCCTACCTTGCAGGGCAAGGACAGGGACAACTGTGCTATTCTTCATTTTTTATTGGTATATGTTGCTTGTCCTTACATTTCAGAGTCAATAAAGCAATTCACCTGGGCAGACATAAACTTGTTTTGTGAATTATCCATTAAGCATTTACTAAATTAATTCTTCTGTTTCTATTTAGCACACACATAAATCTGCATGCCAATAGAACTTTATCATTCCAGTGTTGCCTTTTTTTTTCCTGGTTTTTACCAAAATTAAAACACCATCAATAATTCTGTTGTCAATATATGCAGGTATAGAAACAAAATGAGCTTTGCAAAATTACTACATGGATAAAGCTAAAACATGTAATGCACACATAAAACAGTCCACATTTTACCCTAAATCCCACATATTGTTATAATCAATTTAACGTAACAGGAAGGCCACTAGTGTTGAACTATGTACAACATTAATTCCTGCTACATAGGGAAAATTGAGAAATCCAGATCACATACAGAAAGTTATTTTTTCTTCCCCATGAAGTTCCGTGATTTATGCTTTAATTGGAAAACATTATAATGTAGAGATTCAAAACCCACAGAGATCAAAGATTTCATATTCCAAAGACCCTGCTTTACATTTAGCAACACATTTCTTGTTCGCTGACAGTTTTACTCTGCAACAGGACAACAGAGGCTTTGTTATACTTTCATCTTGGTGGCCTACAAGACCTGATCTCACATATGAAGATCCGTACACCTCTACTTTCCACTTGGAAAAAAAGTGCAGCCAATCCTGTTTATTGCTGAAGCGTTTCCCAGATACAGCCCAAACCCAGAAGCCAAGGTTTCAAACTGTCACAGCAATAGCCACTCTTAATTCATCCCCACTCAAAGATAGGCTGGTTGGGAAAGAGCCAGTGACTGTTTTCTTGCACAGGACTACAAAGAAAGGACAAAAAGGATCTATATGGACTGAGGCATCCCAAACAAGCGCCGAAAGCTGGGTGCCACTTCTGGCCTGCACCTGGATTCAATGAAGCTGTGCTGGGACTAGAGGACAGAGTGAGACTAGCCTGTCCCTGGCTTGCCTGCTGCTGCGTGAGGCGATGCTAGCACACCCCATCCCTGCTGATCCCCAGCAGAAACTCTTCCGTGTTTCACACAGCTCCTGCTTTCTTACATTCCATTAAACTAAGGAAGGGTTTGAAGAGCAAACGGCAGACTAAGCACTACTAGCTGCTCCACAACAGAAGTAGAGAGTCCGGGAATTGGAATTAGCTTCCATTGCTGCCCCACTGTAGCTTGAATACTACTGCAGCTTTCTCAGTAGGAGGGACAGTGGGGAAATGGTGGGGACAAACTCAGAAGATGAGGGGGTTTAGAGTGCTGGAAAACAGCAGGGACAGTGGGAAAGTAGAGGAATCCTACAAAAACACGGAGGAATAGGGGAAAAATTAATTTGGAAGTAGGGGGAAGGTCAATTAACCGGGAGAATGGTGGGTAGGGTAGAGGAGGAGGCTGGGTATTTTCAGAAGAACAGTTAATGCGTTAGGAACAGATTAGAATGATTTGCAGGGATGAGAGGATTATGTAATGAATTGATTTGGAGGGCAGAATTAATCAATGAGTTAGTGGTACTACTCAGTTTTAAAATGCTTACTCATGCTAGAATGAAGATTCAAATTCCCAGCGGACAGAGTCAGTTTTTATGGATAAATTCTTTCACGGTGCTGTGCTACATAAATGACTTATTGGGCAGTTTACTATTAAACAATTAAGCATTACATGACTCCATTATTTTGATTTGAAAATCAAAGACTGAAATCTTCAATTTGGCGCAATGTCAGGGGAGAAAAATCCTAATCTGGGGCCATTACAGCAGCACACAAATGAAAATTTTACTGCTGTCTCCTCACTGGTCCGATAAAACCTCCCCTCTGGTCTCAAAATTAGGCTATTTGTTTATATATGTGGGCTCGAATTCTGCAGCTCAGCCTAACTAAGATACTGGAAAGGTGACCAGTGCTGCAACACTAGGAAGAAAAAGAGGAAATCCCACAAAACCAGGGAAGTATAAGAGTACAACAAAAATGCTCTTAAAAGAAAGGAGTTTTACAGAGATCTAAGTTCCTCTGAAATTACCACCAAGTCTGCTGATAATTTTATTCCATTAGTAAAACTAGCTGACTAAATAGGGATGTGAATTCCTTGTCCTCCTCTTCCCCAAAGGCAGCAAGAAAAGTTGAGGTCCAGGTTCAGAGACAATGCCTGAAAACATGGTAAGAAAATTAAAAGTCCCTGCTAGTGAGCAGGGACCACTCAATTATTGTGGTAAAGATTCCCCTAGAACTTCCCTAGCATTATTTCCTACCTATCAAATATTTCTTTATGGCAGGGTCATCTGTGAGAAAGTAGTTACAATAGCTAAAATCTACGGTAGTCATAGAGACAAGATATAATATTAGAAATGGCATTGTAAAACAGATTTTAAAGGGATTTAGAAATGGATAGGAAGAAAGAGAGGATGCCCTGCATAGAAAAGAAAATGCATATGGGTTTCTGGTGCTGTATGATACAAATTCCTCCCCATACTCAAACAGAAAAGCATATCTTAGTAAGAGAGCAGCCCAAGCATTTCTTCATGGTAACCAGAACCCCTAGTTTCTCTGTAGTTCCACAGAGCTAAGTGAAGCCTTACAAGAAAGAAGAATATACAGTCCCTATTTCAGAGAAGTTACATATGAGCCATAGAGGCTGGACTATTTTTGGTAGTTCACCAAGATTTCTGTCATAGGTGCAGGAGTAAGAATTGAATGCAGACTAGATAACAGGAACAGATCATACAGGGATGAAGGGAAGAATTATATGGAAGAACAAATGCAGGCATAGCTACTTACTTTTTTCTATGAAGCAAAACAGCATGTAGTTGAAACACATAGCAGTATCCAAGTATTGTTTGTCCAAATAAGCAGTTTCTACTGCTGTTAAAAAGAAGGTGTGCAACAGTAAACAAAAACAGCAGGAAGAAGATGGCCAACATAATTCCAATGGGATTGTCCACACGACAGCCTCTATGTTAAGCTGAAATGCACTTTGTGAGGCATTTTAGGCAGTGACATGCATATGCAATTCTGATCCATCTCAGCTAAAAGAATATTTAGGCTTGGATCTTGCTATGATAGTTTTTGCAAACATTTTTTTTAGAGGAACTGATTGTCTTGTATCATTTGAGCAGAAGGAAGGTAAGCTATAGACTTTTCAGTTTTTATGAATCACACCAGTTAGTACTGTTGCCTAATGTTTTGGGTTGGTTTTTTTTTGGGGGGGGGGGGGGGGGTGTGCAGACACACTCAAAATTTTTAACAAGGAAAAAAGTTATTATAGACTGGAAATCTCCCCACTTCTAACTTGTGAGACTATTATTCTAGTCGTTCTGAAAATGTAGAGAACTCAGAAGGATTAACAGTTTTTGTTTCATTGATTTCTTGCTAGAAATAAACAAAAAGATTTTCAGCAGTATGGGAATTTAAAGTAAATGGAGTTGTGTCTATGGAGGAGTACAATCGAGATTATATTTTCTTTGTTGATGGTTTCTTTAAAAGGGAAGTAAAAAACTCACAAACAAAAAACCCAAGAAAGATAACACCAGAAAACATTAATCTATAAACAAACAGCAAACAATTTCTCTCATGTTGTCTTCTGCAGATATTATGTAGATTTTGGCAGCAAAATTTGTTTGTCCTTGATAAAACCAAAATTCAGCAGAGAAAAGGACAAAAAAATCAATTTGAGAGTTGTGTTCTGAAAATAGATTTTCTCAGTTTGCCGCCTAAATATGGACTTAGCAGAACGCCTCCCTGGAAAAATACTTGGGCAGCAAGCCATGAATGACTCACATGTTGGACCACCAAGCTGGCAGCCTCACCTTCTAGCTCCCTTCCCAGCAGGGAACTTACAGCCTTCCTGCACACCTGATGAAAGGGTTTGGGGACCTCAGGATGAGACTTGCCAGCCCAAGCCTACTGAGGAGAAAGTTTTGCCAGCCCAAGCCTGCTGAGAGAAAGCTGCTTGGAGCTCAGATTGGATCTCTCTGATCACGGGAGAAATTGGGGCACTCAGCCTAGAACCCACAGTTGGCAGTCTCAGCCCTCCCTTTACACCACTAACACTGCTAACAGCTCTACCAGAAAATCAGCATTTTCAAAAGTTTGTCAGTCCACCTGCGGTTTGCCATTCTAATGCTGCAGAGCAGCCACTGTGAGCGTCATGGACCATCATTACTTAGAAAGTCTTGCCCTTCACCACTCTAAAATAAAACGTTGCCAAGAGGAGAAGGAAACTGACTGAAAGCCCCCCTCGCCTGCTTGAACATTCAGGTCATTAATAGTTCTGTTCAAAAACTCATGCTTGGATTTTTTCTTCTTTAACAAATAAGAGTTTAGAAGTTTTACTGGATCAATGCCCAACGGCAAAAAAGGCTGTGCAAGCATCTTTCCTCTAAACAGAAACTATTTGGTTGCTGACAGACGGACAGAAGGTGTTTGTGTGGTTTTAAAAATACCTTTGTGTGCCAGATTCGAGAGTTTTAATCAGTTAAACAGTTGAACACATTGTACAAATGTTAAATTCCCCAATCAGGCCATGTTCTCTCTTTTCTATGAAAGTGGAACAGGAATTGTACTTGAGGAAACAAATAGCTCTCAACAAATGTCACAAAACATGCCACAAAATGACCAAAACACATTATTTATCCCTTATTTCTTAAAGCAAACTAATACCTAGCATTCTCTTTTGTGCACTGCATATCAGCAGTTAGGTGAAAGACCCAGGACATCCCTGTCTGGATGGAAAGAGTTCTAATGTATATTTTATCAGCAGATGGAATTAGCCAGCAACGCACAAATGTGTCCTTCTATTAGAGTTTCTCTCTCTCAAAAAAAACCCCCATACATGGTTATTGCTGCTTTGTTCTAGAGAAAGGAAAAGTGCTGTATCAGACTGCAGTTTTCCAAGGGCTTTTCCTTTCATATGACTTTCAAACACCCCTTCCCAACACACAGAATTTTACGAAGGAAACCAGGAATGATGGTAAGTCACAGCATCTTTTATTTGTCCCACGCAAAGGCAGAAAAAAACCATCTTTACTCAGCTCTAGGTGCAGCCTTTCTCCTTCATTCAGGGAACAGCTTCAGGACTATTTTTTACTTTTGTCCCTGTTTCTTTCTAGAGGACCATAATCCATGAAAGTGCCTTTTTTCAAACTACAGGAACTGGACTGGGCACCGGGCACTAGCAGTATCCAGGATTACATTCAATCCACTGTGCACTGCTTGAGTTTGGTTCATCCACACCTGCCAGTCTTAACCAGACACAAATAAGTTTCAAATCCTGTTAACAATTGCAGGATTAGTTTGACACCTGATACTGCCAGATCATAGTCTGTCCTAGCGTAACGATCTTGCTGAATGTTGCAGTAGTTCAAATCCCTCCAGTGGGATCTTATTCACACTGAACGAGATTGACAGATCTTTGGCTAAATTACACTAATCCATGTCATGAGCAGGGAAGAGGATTCTTGTTTTTATTCTCTGAGTCAGCTTCAGGTTTGGTTTGAAGCTGCTGGGTTTGTCATTAAAATATAAATATGCATTTGAAAAAAAATCAACAGGTTTTTAAGCAAACAAGTCAGAAAGCACAAAGTGACATTTTACTTGAAAGACAGGTGAGATCCAGCTTTCAAGGCTCAGCTAAGTCACAGTTATGTATATAGAACAATAAAACTCAGTGGTAAAAGCTAATCTGTTATGGAGATAAATGGAGATAAATGCCTAAGGCAATAGTAATAAAATGCCCTCACTAACAAACATGTCTGCTCTTCTGAATTTTGTAAAAGTTTGCACTTTAGCAAAAAAAAACAAACAAAAAAAAAAACAAACAAAAACCCCCTATGACTTATTGTTGATATTGTTCTATTCATTAAAACTATCTCTGTTTTCTATAAAAGCAGGAATAGCCTCCATCCAGTTCTCTGGCAGCTCTCATGCACTCTTATATGGATTATTTAACACTATATTTGAACAACTGATCCTCGCCAAAGCCTCTGCTTGTGCAAAAATGTGTCAGAAGAGATTTGCGCTAGTAGGATTGATGCTATCCTGATCTATGCCCTGTCCAGGCAGCTATAACTTATTTTAGTCTGACTGAATATCCAGCCTCATAGCTGAGGATATGAAAAGTGGGCAGGTCTGGTTGAAGGTCCTGTGCGCTAGGATGGAGTTTCTTCTGCAAGAGTCTACCCACAAATTGGATGTGAGCATACAAATGCTTAAAGCTGTACAAGCCTAAATACAAGGGTCCCTTGCATGCTACTTAGAAGAAAGCTTATAAAATCCCTCTTCTTCCTTACAGCTTCTGAAAGATGAAGTAAGGGATAAGAAGTCTGTAAAAGAAAACCACATTTCAGTTTTAAAGGACTGATAGTCTAATTGACAGTTTTAAAATCTGCTAAGACTTCATAGCAATCTTTCTCTGAAGTGAATCTATTAAAAAAGTGAAATGTGAGATGAAATTGGAAAATGAGCTTTTCATATCAATGAAATAAAGCTGATTTGTTGAATTCGTATCACTTGAAAAAATCAGTTCCCCTGTTAGGTCTTAAAAGAAAAGGCAAATGAAAGAAAAAACCCAGCTCTATAAATCCTGTTAGAGGATAAAACCATGTAAATCTACTCCTTTCCTTCTCTGAATCAAGTACCACAGCAACATTATTCTTGGTGTCACAAGGTGGTGCTCTCCCTTTCAAGTAATCTGTTTCACCTTAAAAACGACCTCATTAACTTAGAAAAGCACACATTTTGAGACTTATCCACATACACTGTTACAGGAAACGAGAAGCATCTCATCTACAGTACTTTTTTGGCACAAAGACGTACAAAAGCCAAGTTTCTTTACAGGTGATGTACATGATAACTTGGAAATGCTAATGCATGACCAGCACCAAGCTCTTTTATAGTCTTAAGAACACTGGATTAGTTGAGTGTTTAAAACTTGTAGTTGTATGGTTGTTTTGCAGGAAGTTCCACTTACCTAAAACTTTCAATTCTTTACATCTAATGTTTTAATGATTTAAGCACCAAACCTATTCATGCAATCAATAATGCAATCCCCGTGTTGTTCATTTTATACTAAATCTATTTTATTCTATGCTCCTTCTCCTTGTTCCACTTTTGATACAGCAAAGATTTTTGTATTGAACATGTATAATTGCATTGAAGATATCAAGGAAGAGTTAGAGGGTTTGACAGCTAGTCTAAAGAGTTGTGATTTTTGGCACCCACTAATGTATTTGGAACCTGGAGGTATTAATTTTGCCCAGTTAATCCTGCAAAAATGACTAGCAGCACAGATGTCTGTCTCCATCTCCTGATTTATCAGTCCCTTGAGATCAATGGGATAGATTACAACTCCAGAACATCTTCTTTCCAACTGTCAATAAACTCATAAATGTAATACTGTGTCACAATTCACAGCCTAGTAGTTTCTTCAGATTCATAATTGCAGAGAAAGTTCCATGGCCACAGAAACACAGAATGCCTGGGGCACTAACTATTGTCATAGGATCATTCAGGTTCGAAGGGACCTCACCATGCAATCTGGCATCTAGACTAGAGAATGCCTACTGAATCTCTGGACTAAAACTGTAAATACAAATAATGTTGTGTCAAAACACAACAGAGAAAGACAGGGCTTTGCTTGCCTTATATGCTTAAGTTATACAGCCAGAGAAATAGCCTTATACTTTCAAATTAAAATATGGCATTAATATATTAACTGATGAGGTAGTAAAACACGTAAGCTAGGCCAATACAACAAGTAGCCAACAGAAATAAAGGACTGCCAAAAGCCAAGGACACGACAGAAAACCAGGGCACTGCAGTTAGGATATACAGCAAGAGATGGCACATAGCCGAAGCCTGAATACAGCGGGGCAGGAAGAGGAGTGGTGCTCAGGGAGGACAGGTAAGTTGAAGTCTTTCATTCCCTACCTATACTTGAATTGTTCACCTCTACTCTAAGCACCTCAAACAGTCATGCGCATCAGAAAAGTGTGAAAACAACCTTCTCCTTGATTTGATGCTGAATTAAATCTAAGTTCAGGTATTTGAGGTACTGAGCATCTCAGAGGAAGCGTTCAGGGCTTTAAAAACACCAGAGTCCTCAGAGAGGACTAGTTCATGAATGTTTCACCTCTCAGAAAATCCCCAGTTTCTTTACTGTTTCTGCGATATAAGGCATGTTGTGCCTATTTATTTCCTCCCTCACACGTCAATTCCTCCTATACTACAGAGGGTGTCCCAGCTAACAAGGAGCACGCACCGTACAGATCACCATCCTGGCATGTCCAAATGCCTCCCCATCGCCACTGGCATCTCTGCTACTGTTACATGTCAAGAACACAAACATCTCTAGCATCTCGGAAATCTGAAAGCAAAGGACAGTGTGAAACAAATGGAAAATAACAACAAAACTTGTATTGGAGAGCAGCAAATGCAGTGACTGTGTTGGGGAAGTTCCCATTTAATTTATTAAAAACCCTTCTGCCTTTTCATATACAGGGGAGTTGCTGTGGAATTCCCAATGTGCTGCACCAGAGCTCTGCAGCAGCTGAGGCTCTGCTGCAGAGGACCAGCTTGCCTAGCTGGTGTGGTGCCTTGAGACCTGCTCTTTAGCAAGGCAATGTCAACAGAAGCTTTTCCTGCCCAATGCAACTCTTACCATCTGGGGAAACCATTATTCTGAAAAGTCCACCTCCCGGTCCTTACATTCAGTTAGAAACAAATTTTGCTCCTGTTGAAAGCTCTTTCTCAGCCAAACTGATCTACCTACCGCATTATGTGGTATGTCTGTAGAATTTAGGAGAGTCCAGCATAGGCATGACTGTCTACTGCCATCCTGCGTGAAACACCTGGGACTCTACAATTTGAACACCTTGAGATGAAGAACTACATGTGAAGCCTGTGGCTCACTAAACCCCAAACTGGACTATGCTACCATATCTCCAAGGCTGACATGGACCATGACATCCACTCTGCAGTCATCATTGGCATTAGAAGAGCTGCACAGTAGTAATCCAGACAGGAATCCCAGGAACAGATGTTTCTCTGTACGTCTACCAAAAATCTACAGGAAAGCAACATTTTAGGCTTAAAAATTACTAAAAGAAGGGAGGGTTTTCTCCCAGCCTCTCACATTTTCAAAGTATTAAAAAAAAAAAAGTCCTCTGATATCTCACTACATTTCAGTTTTAAAACCCCACAGAAATTCAGGTCCTTGATTTGGCATCTCTGAAAATTCCTGGCAAACACAAAATGTATTAGCGCCCCCCCACTCCTAGGGACAGATTCCTCTTGATATGCGTCCATGCGTTCATTCTGCCTCTGAGGGCACCACTGTGGGTGGCTTCAATCAAAGCATGTGTCTGGGGGCCGGCAGGCTGAAAAGGGCATTTTGAAAGAATGAATGCATGGAGGACTTTGCTGAAGTTTGGGATCTTTCACCCTTCAACAAACAACGAAGCAACAGGGATATTGACGCAGCTGCCTGAGCAAAGGACAGGAGCCATCGCTGCCAATATAGTTTCCCCTCCGGAGGCAGGTAGAGAAGAACTGCATTGGACATAATTAGTTTTGCAGTAGAAAACAAATCAATTGAAAAAGCAAGTTTTCAATCCTCTGTCTAACACAATAACAGGAAGCATAACATTGATTTTGGTTTGAGGTGGATTGGTCTCTGCCACGTGGTATGTATGGGGCTTGCTTTATCTTATTTATTTCTTCCTGTCCAGAAGGTGACAACTTCAAATGAGTTAAGGCTGTTTACTAAGCCCTTCCTCCGTACCTGTTCAAGGTGCACCTACAAAATACTAGAGCTGGATTTAACCATCAAACTCCCAGACACTGTGGCTCTGTGTCCGCAAACAAACACAATAAGGATCCCCCGTCCCTTTCGAGGTATGACATCCCTTAGTACAGCAATCAAACCTCATTAAACAGTCATTCTAACAGGAAGGTAGCTAGCCCCTGCAAAAATTCCTCTCCATCCTTTCAAGCAGCTGAGACATGAACACTCAGCCTTCTTAATAAACTTGGTTCAACCTAATTTTTTCCCCAGCATATCCCAGAATGCTGCCAGATTCAGTCCTTTAGACCAGGCAGGAAAGCAACCATGGGCTACAGAGGAGCTTAATTCTGGGCCCGTGTTTGTCAATGACTTGGCTCACATATCTTGGAGCTGTTCTGAATGGGGTTCTTACTGAAATGGTACCTGAAGGCACATCCAGCACCAGCTTTTCGGAGAGTTTCTCTCTCAGCAGCTATAAAATGACAGTCATATACTGCCAGACGACTTCACCTCTCCTTTTGCACTCTCCCTGCCTCACTGCTTTTCAACTGCCTTCATCCCATAGCAAGGTCATGCACATTCACCCCCATCTGATACCTTTTTCTTGCTATAAGTCTGTATCAATATTTTGGAAGATTTAATCAGAAGAGGAAGCACAGAGCAGGAGAGATCAATAATTGATTATGCAGTTTCTTCCTCTCTCTAAGTGAATGATTCACATCCACCATAGCAGTTTAGTGATTTCCGCCAAGGTCCTGTGGATCTCCAGCCTAAATAAACTTCTACTATCTGAGAGGCTGGATAAGTAGAGGAAAGTTGGGGACAAGCAGAGATCAAATTTATTCATTTTATCACTTTTAATTAAATAAAATAAAGAAGCAAACATCAGATGTAACCACAAACATAGCGTAATTCCATCTCCAATAAGCAATCCACCTGTTTCAGAAAAAAAGTACCTTTACAATGAACATAGAGTTTGTCTAAAACATAAGACTGTACATTACAGAATAAATATTACAAACCATTGTTATAAGATCATTTGAAAGAACTGGTGAGACCGATCGTTTCCACAGAGCACCAGAGTACAAGACTATCAAAGCACACACAGCAACACCACAGCATTAAATCATCAGCAACAAAAAAACCAAAACAAAACCACACGTGCGGGGTAAATCAAGCAGAATTTTAAAAAGTCAAAATGAACTCTCCAATACAAAAGCATACCTGGAAGCAGTCTGTTATTTAATGCATTTTATGAACTATGTGAGGGCACAACAGAGATCCTTTCAAGTTGATATGAAGCCTCAGTTGAGAATGCAAGGAGCAGGAGCTTACCTTGCTGCTGCTCTTCTTCCACTGTTCAAGAACATTGCTCAGGAGCAACACCCCACCACTGAAGCAAATGCAGAAAATGAATGCTGAAGAAATCATCTTGTCTAAACATGTGAACTCCTGCAATGTTACCAGACACTTGGGATCTTCGCTGGTTCCTGAACAGTCACAAAGGCAACACGTTCATTCCCAGAGTCTGTCAATCCTTTTAACACCTGAAAAAGTGCCACGTGCTCTCACCACCAGCACCAGTCCTGACTTTATTCCCTGGCTTTGCTGGAGCCCAGATTTCTTCCTCTGCACAGCCCTGCTGAAGGAAAAGCAGCTAGCTGTGGCTTCCTGCAAGATTCTCTCATTTGCTAATGAGAAGACAGGCCAAGTTACAACTCCCTTCTTGTCACACAACTGCTGAAAAAACAGATACCTATCGACATCATACAGTTTCTCAAGCGGCCTGTAGCAGCCCTTACCATTCCATACTTCTACTTGAGTTTATCAATGTCCAAGCACTTTCTAATCTATAAAGCAGATTTGTATCATATATCACAATATATGAACTGTATTGGGCTGTCCATGTATTTGTATGGGTACTGTAATAATAAAAACTGTATAAAAACGCACTTTTCTGGATTGTTTCCCGTCGACCACACACTTCCAGAAAGTTAGCAATAGACCTGTGAATGACTATCCTATGTGCATCATGCACCAAGAGCAGCTCCTGCTGACTTCTCACAGGAATTATGCTCACAACAGCTCCTTCTTTTTTTTTTCTTTTTTTTTTTTTTTTTAGTCCAACAACATCTGCTGATTCTCTCAGAGGAGGTAGGCAGTGTGATAAACAAAGTCTGCAGGAAAAGGTTCTCAGTGACTTAGGTCTTGAAACTTAAGTGTAATACCTTGAACATGGCTTGCATTAAACCACATATAGATGCAAAGCATTAACGCTTGAAAAGAAAGAAATCCAGAATATCTGTTCTGTGGGAGATTCCAGCACCTATTTTTATCCTGCATCAGACTGATTTCCATATATTCCACTTAGACTTCATCTACGTATGTCCTAGTATTTTCACAGGCTAGAAATTAAGGTAATAAATATTTTGCTTTGATACTTTTGATGAAAACAACCAAGCATATAAACATTCCTTATATAAAAGTACTTAATCTAGCTATAGACTAGACTCCAATCCTTTGTCTAATGTTCAACATTAGGCTATATTTTTCCACAGTAGTACAGTGCTTCCTGGGAGCTAATTCCTAAGTATTGTAGTCCCCAACACACCATATAACCGAGACTCTTCAATCAGACTCCTCTTACCACAATATATTTGCATTTATTTGATTGTAATGAAAAATAGTGATGTTGAAACCTGACCTGCACTATGGGAAAGTGGTATGGAGCCTGAACAATTCCCAAAAGAAACCCAGTGCTAAACTGTCTCACCCTCATTCCACTTTGAACATCTTGATGCAAAAAAAGATTCTTAATCGGGTCTGATGGCAAATTAAATACCCGTTTCAGTTACCCTGACAAAAAACCCTGTTGATTTCCAAGGCCTACTTTGTAAAGAACAGTAACCTTGCCTGCTTACTTCTGCCATGAATGCCTCAATGTTTTCATCACTGCTAGGCTTAGAGCATGGAATCCTTTCCAGAAATCATTTCAAAGCCCATTGCTCTTTCATCTTCCAAGACTCACTTCCCTTTATGATACACTCAGGAAAAGAGTGCTTTTGGAACACTTACGTATAATAGACATGCCTTTATTTATCATTAACAATGAACATCACAACAGCTAGCACAGCCTGCTCTGACTGGGTCGCTCTCTTCAGGCACCCTTGCAGGCTGCACCTGCAGAGCACCTCGTGCTGTCTGACCTCAGGCTCTCCTGCAGTGGAAAGAGCACTAAAAATAAATAACTGAAAATCACAATTGCTTCACAGATTTACTCTGTCAATCAGAAATTACGCTGGAAAGCCAAGTGTGGGAATGGACTTAAACCCTGGCTTTGTGCTGCAGGTTCATCTCCCACTCACAGCTACACAGCCGTAATGGAATTTCCTCAATAAATAATTGTTCCTCTTTAAATTTGCCTCCAACAGTTTTATGGAAATATGGATCAAGTTTGAGAGGGCTTTTAACATCCCATTAAAAATTAACCGCTTGTATTATTGATTAGACAATTTGCAATGTGGTTGACTTTGCAGTTTGGGGGGGGAGGGGTTGGGTTTGTTTTATTTTTGTTTAAAAGAAAGCCTTGTGTGGATGCATTCTTTCTCTGTTGGTCAAGTGAGCACTTTGTTAAAGCACAGCATAATTTGATGGGGTTTACTTACCAAAGCACTATTTAAGGTAATACTATTGTACAATGGCTTTAGACTTCTTTAGGAAAATACAGATTCATCAGACACTTCACTCCAGTGAAAAGTTTTACGTAAAAGTTGGCACCCTCAGAGAATGTAAGGTCCAATAGCAACCAACATATTTACCCACAGGAATGATGGTTTACAGAAAGTTCTCCCAAGGAAAAGCAGGAAATAAACACTATGGCAGTTTCAAGTTAGTAACACTTCTGTTTCTGCTACATCCCTAAGATTTTTCATCCTTTTATAAAACAGTAACAGGAAAATGGGTAACACTGTTGTTCATCTAACCACACTGAGGTCAGAACAAAGGCAACTTTAAGTAGACATACTGAAGGAAACAGGGAAGGGCTGTAACTTTCCCCATACAAACAACTTTCTTATGTGTGCACCTTATTAATCTCTTTCCTTTCCGACTGCACGCACCTCCCATCCGACACTGATAAAGGGCACACAAATAACCTTCCTTTCCCAAGACCTCAGCCCCATAGACAATGTCCAGCAACTGACACCCCCTGGTGATGCCTGTCCTAAAAATATCAACAGTAATAAATACAGCATAGTCCAAAGACCATTTTAAGACCATTCTCTTAAAAATAGTCCTCAAAAAAAGCTTGAATTACCATATGACACAAACTCTAGTCTGTAACAGTTCTGTGAAACATGAAAGCTGTAAATTACAGGTAGTTAGGCCACATGAATGCTAGTAAGAACAGATAAGCAAGATGCAGTTAGATTACTTTCAGGCCCTTTATCAAACTCTTATGACTGAATAACATGGACGTGAAGTTTGGAGTGTCAAGTAGGTAATGTGTTTCAAGTTTTCAGACCATCATGACTGAAAAATGATTGAGCAAAGTTAAAGGAAGTTGGAATAGTGAGAATGAGTCTGCCTAAAACTTGGGAATGAAGAATAAATCTTGTTTTACGATGTAAAACAGATTTTTGGCTTTAGGAACTCTGGTGATTCGGCTTAAGAAAACATGCAGTTTACCAGCTGTCTTTTCTCAGAGGTTATCTACACAATTCCCCTGTAGGCAGCACCTGGGTTTGCAGGATGTCAAGATGACATTAAGTTTACTGTAGCAAAAACAAGTTACTGCTAATTTTGTCCCAGTACTCCCTCTCGCCCTGCTGCGTGTACTCCCATCACGTGATCTGCTAGGCAGGTACCAGGTATTTTTGCAACCTGGCTTAGTTATGAATTATAGGAAAGGTGAAAAACATGAGGGAATAGATAGCACATATGTGGGATTTGCAAACCTCAGCAGGACAGCTCTGATTGTTCGTGTCCTGAAATGCTTGATAATTGCTGAAGAAAAAGAGTGAGGATATTAGTTTTAGTTCTTTCTCCAAATGTGAATTTTACTGGAAGACGAATACATTTATCAACATGCTTTCATCATTAAATAGAGCCTTTATTCTCTATTTTATGAACACATATGTATATATATCAAAAAGTTTATGTTCAGTTTCAATATCACAGCACATATATATGTTTTATACACACATATATATATATGTGTGTGGATTTTCTTTTAGATTCTCCACAAAGCTTTACTGTATTTGTTTACAGAGAAAAAGCTGTATTTGAAACACATCTCTAATAGCACAGGGATAAGGTGACCTTGTGACTTTCTGTAGCATTTCCACATTCTGGTTCCACCTGTGGAAGCAAAGGAAGGAGAAGAACCTCACGCCACCAACAGCATTTTTTGTTCATAGCACACTCCTTAAATCAAAGGCCCCTGTTCTCTGTGGAGTTCTAAATTACCTTTTAAACTGACAGTCCTTTCCACACTGCTGCTGCTGTACTAACAGGCACTTTCTTCGGAGACCCTGAAATTGCAGGGAGGTGACCCACACTGCCTATTATCAGTTGCTTACACTGTACAATGAAGGCACTATTGCAGGAACAATAGTGTTAAAACCATCAAAGCCCTCTGGTTAAAATGGCTGAGAAACAAAATCCTCTACTTTAGAAAGATTTGAACCAAGGCTTATAATTCTGCACTTTTACACGCAAATTTACTCAGGATTGTACCAGGAGCACGCTCACAGGATGCAACGCAACTCCGCTTACAAAAGGGATGAAGCTCCCATGGACATTACCAGTTTAGGAAGAAGTGTTAGAGGCATGAGCGGCATGGAAGGGGGCAGAATGATACTGGAAATTCTGCTACCTGTATGTGGGCTTATCATGTCAGCATTGCCTACTGCTTGAATCACACCACAGCTAAGGGATGATTTTATTTAGCAGACATTAAGTAACTAAACTGATATATTTTATTCCATTTTAACAAAAAATCCCACCCTGTAATGGATTATACAACACTGATATTGAAACTCCAGAAGTGAAATTGTTTGCAACAACAGTAATTGTAATTAATAAGGCTGTGCAAATCTTGGCAAGTGAAGAATAAAGAAGTATCTTTAAAGACAGTAATAACAGCAGTCACAAAGAAAGTATGGCTATGGGCCAGCACACAGGCCACACAATCACAGCCCAACTAACTGTATTCCAAAAGCCCTGGCCCATTTTACAGGATTTGCCAGTTTTGTGGTGAAACACTTGCAGGTACTGAGTTCTTAGGATATAGGAGAGCACAAACACATTGTCAGCAGACTACACAGGAATATTTAATATTAGGCTTTCTTTTATACATCAAAGATCATTGATGGAGTATTATCCAATTTCAGCCAGGCTACGAATACCATTGTAAAAAATTTACTGACAACAAGAGTAACATGAAACAGAATAGCTTGAAATTATTGCCACAAAAATCTAACACAAAGAATCCTACTAGTGGAAGATTTACTGACTCCACATCTCTGAATAACCCAACACCTCCAAAGGAGGAAGCCTGAGGCTATTTAGTGCTGAAAACAGGACAGAGCTAGGAAAATACAGAACATAACACTGTCGTGTTAATCTTTTGCCATAACTGGGTTGGGTTTTCTTTGCAAAACTAATATTGACCTAATTGAACGGAATATACATTTAATGTGTAAAACAGAGCTAGGTGCTGGCAGTTCTTTTGGATGACACTGTCAGGTCTCTTTTCGTGCATTTCCAAGGTTGTTTACACTTATTTCATTGCAAATCATTACATTATATCTGAACAGCACCAGTGGTTTTATTTCACAGTGCAGCACCCATTGGCAGGGACAGAGCGCTCCCTCCTCCAGGCAGCACAGCCCACATACAGCCAAGACAACTCACAAACGTGCTGCCTGGTGACCCAGCTGCTACAGCTCGCTCAGAAACATCCATACAATAGTGTGGCAAGACTACCTTAAATACCATCAGAACCACTGATTCTGAAATCTTAGCGACACCTTGGTTTACTTGTTAGTTCTGCCCTTCCTCCTGCTTCCGCAATAAATTTCTTTTCTCTGCTGTACTTTAGAAAGTCATGAACAATACAGCCTTTTGTCTCACCTCCTCTGAACTGCATTGCTATGGTAAATTACATTTATGGACATTCACTCTATTTCAAAAATTTTCATCTACAAAACACAATGTTGACATTTTGGAGGTTTTTTTGTGGGGCAGAGAGAGAAGCAAAAGCAAAGTATTCCAGCTGCTGTTTATTTTCTCCTAATTACTTTCCAGATCAAATCACTTCCCTGGATGCTAATATATTACTTCCTTCTTTATTTCAGGTTAGCATCAATAATTGTCTAGCTACTGTAGATTTTGATACACGGGCAGAAAGAAAATTCTGTTGTGATTAAATGAGGAGATACATAAGTGAGAAGGAACTGTCAATAAGTAGAGTTAGGATTCTCCCCCCCCCCCCTTTATTAATTTAAAACTTCTCAGGCTGTTTGCAAGCCTCTTAGTACTTGAGAGAGGGGCAAAGAAGGTGGAGTTGGAACAGATGAATTTTGTTGCAGATTGCTGTTCAGCGGTAGTTGGAAGACAACTGAGAATCATTTCCATTACTGAAAAGATGTGTAATGCCACAAGGCTCAATCCAGAATAAAAAAGAAAAAAAAAAAAAAAAAAAAAGAAAGAAAGAAAAAAAAAGGAAAATTCTAAAAGGACAGCTTCATTATAAGGACATTTCAGTTCTTTCCTTCACAGATTGGAAAGGCCAAAATGTCATAATCTTGCATTTGACACACTGTCTTTTTTTATCTTTAAACAAACACCTTTGGTTTTTAAAAGTTATCATTATGTACAGAATTCAGAAATGCTAATCATTAGATAAAAAATAGGGAAGAAAACAGATAATGGAATGAAATAAGCTGGAAGGAGATTCATTTGGGGAATTAATTTACAATGCCAAAAATATAATTGCCAACTGATTAACACATTTTTTTCTCCCTCTTATGGGCATTTATTTTTAATTTATTAATTTCAATGCTCATTATACCTTGATTACACTCTCTTTTGGAAGGAAATAAGATTTGAAGTGGTTTCTATTTTTTCCCTGTTTTATTGTTTCCATACAGTAATTGTATGTCATGTACTTGAATCTGTTTGTACTTTCTCTCACTTGAGGTTCTATTTTGAGTTGACTGTATTTGGGGGGAACAAACACGTTTAAGGGCACTTGGTTGCAAATCAATCACTGAATGATAAGAGCTAATTTAAAGTGGTACTAGCATCTGCTCTAAGCTGCAGAGTGTCCTTGTGGCATTGCCAATGCTCTGTGCAGAGCAAGAAAGGAGCAAATACAAAGGTTACCCATAAAATGCTCTAAAGTTGTAGGTAGATTTCTAAAAAAGAAAGGTAATTGTCCTGCTCTGTAGAAATACTGGCCTGTCCTAAGTCAGTCCCATCTTTTGTATCCACCAAAGCCTGTCATTGTTATTGCCATGAAGCAACTGAAGAACATGTGAGAACTACTAGGCAAGACAATCTTAGTTTATTGGTTCCATTATTCTGAGCAAGCCGCCTATGGTTTTGTTTATATTCCAATCATCAGGAAACACTCCGGCACCCTACTGAGTACTGCAACAAGATCTGTTAAAGGGTGGACAAGCCTCTCTTGGGCAGCAGAGATAAACAAAGTCCCAGGCTCCTAGACAGTTACTATCAGCTGCAGAATTGTCTATATGCAGTTTTGTAAATTGTAATAAAAGCACGGTAATTCAAGTTGCACTAACTGAAAACAAAAATCATAGAACCATAGAATCATTTAGGTTGGGAAAGACCCTTAAGATCGTTGAGTCCAACCATAAACCTAACACTGCCAAGTGCTGCTAAATGATGTCCCTAAGTGCCATAATATACGTGCCTTTTAAACACCTCCAGAGACAGTGAGAGACAACCCACTCTATTATTATTTGCCTTAGACCAACATACACGCGTATTATTTGCCTCCTCACACGTACACGCATACCTCTACTCAGATCTGCTGATGTGTGTTGTTGAAGCACCATAACTTATTCAAAGATGAAACTTTTCATTTATTTGGAGACATCCCTGGCATGTTCTAGAGAAAGCCTGCATTTGCCCTCTAATTTCTAGTGTGGCTCTATTAGAACAGAGGACAGAAGTCATAATCACATTTCTGTCCCCATGTGCAGCTCACAGAGCGTGGGTTTGGTATGGAAAGGGTATCAGCTGTCAACATGAATGTTTCCTTTCCCCACACTACCCCACAGAGTAGCGGTTGTCTTTGTGCAATCACAATTGCCACTGTTATTCAAACCTTACAGGTCAGCTCCACAAAGAAACGTGACTTTGAGTACAAGAGATCTCTGACTTTTTAATGCTTTATTTCGAAGTAGAAAGCAAGCATTCTGCTAATCTGATTTCCAGTTTTCACTTTTTCAGACTTCTCAAGAGAACCAGCAACATATATCTCTACACGTTTTAAAGGAGAAAGTTAACTTCTCACAAAATAACATGCTTTAGACCTGAGGCTTTGTTAAAACGCTGAACGTGGCAGGACTTAAGGTAAAATTGTGAGCTAGTAATCTTGCTTGTGTCTTTAACTATGAGTTCCTAAATTCATTATATTTTATGGCAGCTATTACACCTCTGGATTATTTTCACTATTTATATAAATAGCTAGGCTTTGCTGGAATCTGGCTAAATTGTTTGCCTCAATAATATCTTAAGGCAGCAAGGTCCATAGGTTAATTGCATGCTTAGCAAAGAAGCGGTGCCGCTTAAGAAGCTATTTGCTTATTTCTGCATTTTGGTTTGGGTTTTTTTTAAAAGAGTAAGGAAGAGTACCTGGTTTCAGTACTGTGCCTGCAGTTACTCTTTCGAGACAGAATTAGCAGAAAGGATCACAATTATTTTCTTAATAACAGAGATTATTTACAGGTAGAGATACTAGAGCAAATATGATTTCAGCTAAAATCTCTCATCTTTTCTATGGTTTTCAGGGGACAAAAAGGCTAAAGTTGTTAGGGATGTATTTAAGACACTAGAAATTCAGAGCCTGGTACAAAAATCGTAAGTGGGATCTTGGCTGTATAAAATCAGCATGAGTTCTGCCATTAACTTCATTCCACCAGGATTTCCTTCACCTCATTAGCTTCTACCTTTGGAGTCTAGTCTATAGCAACCATCAATTCATTCAAAAGGATAATAACTCACAAAGTTCAGACAAAGGTTTAAAATGTGCATAGTTGACATATAAACCCAAGTCTCATTATCAAAAATAATGTAGGAGTTGAGTTTTTCATGGCAATCTGGTGCACAGATGCCTGCCCAGAATCAGATTTTCCAACCTGGATTTGTAGCTTAGGTGCTGGATTGCAATGGATGTTCTCACCTATGCCATTTACTTTAGTGGTTTTTTTCCCCCTCACCTGTATTACACACTTGACATTTATATACCTTTAAAATTATAGCCCTTGAGAGGAATACCAGCTAGTGAATAAGTCATATACCATGCCTAGACTAAGGCTGCTATTACAAGCATAGTTACAATAACAACATTATGTCGTACGTACAGCAGAGCTCTTACCATGGACTTAAGCGGACCCACAAGGCTGCAAATTTGCAACCACACAAGAAAATCAGCTATGAGTGAAATAAGACAGACTGGTAAAAGAAATTCCATCCCACTGGGGTTTTTATTGGCAAAACACGCATCGGTCAGGACTCCCTTGTCTGGGAGTACAGAACTAGCTCTAAGACTAACCAATCAATTTAGGTCTGTACTAATGGACCCACTGGGCTTTCAAGTGCTCTTGGAAGCAAGGAGCAAAGCTCTGAAGACTTTTATAGTATGGAAAACAAACCTTATCTTCAAGCCCTACAGAAACAGGCACCCAAAGCTGTATCTCCATATCAACCAGCCTTTAACTTCAAAGATAGTCCTGCTCTAAGGCCAGCTGTCAAAAACTCAGGCCTCTTTCCACTTCTTTGATGATCTATAAAGAAGGTGGAAATGCAAATTGTCACAGAGGGGGGAACAAATCAAATCTCTTTCCTCAGGGGAGGCCATCAAGAGACTCTCTTCAGCAACACTTAACACGTACCTGCATAGCTGTGAGTTACATCTCTTACCAGCAGTAATCTTCCCTCCTTTTCATTTTCTTCCACGCAATAGACTCACTTCTATCCTTACTCTTTAAAGCACTCTGTATGGTTGATTTAGCTCTTTTCTCCTCCCACTGTAGCTGCTTTATAAAAAGATGTTATTGAGAAAGGAAATGTATGTAGGTAGGAGAATGAATGCATAATTATTATTGTTATTATTGTTATTTTTGTGTGGAAAAAGATGCAGAATTTGGCATTCGGAAATGTGAAATACAAGATTTAGATGAGGTGTATAGCTCAGAGAGATTATTCTGTTCCATTCCAATATCTGTTACCCAATCATACAGCCTCTTTGGTCTAAATAATTTTAATTAAGCAATTCTACCTTCTGTAGCAGCCATTACCAGAAGATAATTGACTGCATTGGTAATGAAGCTTTCTGAGGGTGCTAAACAAACAGCAAGGTTAATTATCTGGCAGTAATGCTTGTTATGGAAGTGCAACACTGGCCAACTAAGTTTCCTGTTCTTCTGCAGTACCCTTTCAGTAAATCAATGTAATATCCGTGGCTATATATTGTCTTACTGCCGTACAAGTATTCAGCAACGGAAACAGGCAGCCACCAACTGGCTGGGAGTGCATGGAAACCAATACATAGAAAATATGACTTTTTATTAAATGTCTCTTATTCAGCTACTAAGTTTTATTAATTTTTTTCTCCCCTTTCTAACTGAGGAATGAATTTTCAACCTCTGTGTTTATGTACCAGGTACGTCTGTCAGCAGAGATGCATTTCAATTATAGACAAAGTCCAGAAGTTTATATTACCTACAATATAATCCCAGAGTGGATCTGATTTTTTTTTTATTCACTCAGCTTCTGTTTTCACCTTTTCTCCTTCTTAGCAATAAATCCACTCACACTGAATTAATTGGATAGATCACATTTGGATTTCATTTTGTGGGTTTAAATTCAAAGTGTTGACAATTCATGTATTTAATTCTGTATCACTCAAAACCAATAGTGACCTCTGAGTTTCTCTGCAGGTAAAAGGTTGTTTTAGATTTGTGACAATGTTGATTTTTTTCAGAATTAGAAATAAATGCATCAAGTCAAGTTTATTTGACCTTTAACTTGGGAAAATGTCAAAAGTTAGTTTTATTGTAGGAGTTATCTTATTTGGTGTTTTTTTTTCCCTAAGGCAGATTCCCAGCTTTATAGCCAAAAGAATACGCAAATGGAATACCTTGATTCCCAGGACCACAAGGCTATTCCCACCCCAATTTCAGCATCTCAAAACCAAAGCAGTGTGTCTTTATGTCAGTTTAAATAAAAAAATAAAAAATACCCCCAATGTAGCTGCTCTCTGAGAACAACCAAATACCATGCACTGGCATTTAGACACAGAAACATCTATACAGCATTTGGGGGGGGTTGGTTATTTGGGTTTTTTTGCCACTCACTACCCTTATCTGATTTGTATGAAATTCAGACATTTGCATAGAGGTGTCAGATGTGTGCAAATTCTATTTGTTAATAGTAGCTCAGCTGTTTTACATAGATCCAATTGCCAATTACAGGTGGAAGAACCCCAGCAGCCACTAATGGTACATAATTTTAGCAACAGCCCTTTCACATGGAAATCTTGCTAAGAATTCTCCAAGGAGTAAATGTTAGAGTGGGTTCTGCAGTGCTTGCTGAGCTAACCCTTCTTCCAGTGTCTTACTATTTCACTCTTATGGATACATAAGGAAGTGGAAATGCGTATGAACAGAAATACAGAGAACTACTTTGCATTAAAACAAAGTGCTTACAGCCCTTTTCAAGGAAAAAGTGGCTTACCAGTAATAGTAGTTCTTCAAGAGCATTGTTGTTCCTTACATACACTTACAGGACACTTTCTTAAGGCCACAAGCCTCTGATGAATTGTGAATAATCTCCATCTTTGAACTGATTTACACATATTCCTGAATGAATCCATCTAGTGCACAAAGCCCCTCAAGAAGATCCACTGGCAGTTCTGCTAAGCAAGGATCACAGAATCACTTTCTCCAAGTCTGAAAGAGCCAGACTTATCTTGTACAAGGACAGGAATTATTCCAGTGTTGATTTATTGAGATTTAAGTTTGCAGGAGCTCCAAGAACTCCTCCATAATTGCTGAGCCGAGGACAGTTTTTCTCACTGATGAAAACACAGCCATCTCACTGCTCCAAATGCACCTTTGTAGACCTTAAAAAACAATTGATATGCAGGCTAATGGCCATTCCTATATAGCAGCATAAAGAGACACGAAACAGTTTTCAAGATCATGGCTAAGGACTTGGAGACAAGTAACATAATGAAAAGTTCAGCAACAAAAGTTATCTGAAATTATGCTAAGTACGTTTTCATTTTTTCTCCTCTGCAGTCAGGTGGTGACCTCTTTAGGGTAAGTACCACTGCTTTTCTTGCATTGGCAGAATGCCTGATTCAAGAGGCCTTCAGCCCTGACAGCATGAATTTCACAGCAATACAAATACAAAAAAAGAACAGAAAATAAACTTAAGAGGTAAGTTGGGAACAAAGAGTCTTCCAGAAATCATCTATGTGTAGACAAAGACCCATTAAGAAAGGATGAAATGTTTTCACCCGGTGCTAATTTCAATTGTAGCCAGGAGCAACCCAGAAATTCTTATGAATTCAGATTAAATTTGAGAAAGAGTTCTACGAGGGAAAAAAAAACCCAAACAAACCAACAAAGAAGTAGTAACTACTTTTAAACACCATAATGTTTCATTTTAACCCTTTTTGGAACAAAGCATTTCTTTTTAGAAAGACTAAAACATCAAAAATATTTTAAAAGATCTCAAAATAAACAGACACTTCACTTTGCTGTTAAAAAGAAAGGGGGGGGGGGAAGTTATTTATCTGAAAAGCCAATCTCCCTCCCTAGAGGACAGTCTAAATCCATTCTGCCTCATACCAGCAACCCCCAAAGGCAGGCTATTATTGGCACGAAAGCTCAGATTAGTCCTGGTTTTTTGTTGCTGCTGTTTTTTATGACTTCCTCACTCTGTTTAGCAAAGCTTTGAGTTCTCTCATAATTTTAGCTCCAGAGGTTTTTTCCAAGGTTTACTGCAGCCTTTGAAAGTGCTCCCATGCTCTCAATTCTTGTCCCAAAGATGTCCACAATTTGTGATCAGATGCTTTATAACGCCACAAGTGGTCCAAATTTTGCCCTACTCATCCACTGTATTAGGCAGCTTCTTTGAGCCCCATGTTTCATCTCAGTTTCAGCAGTGAGTGTGAAGGGAAACCGTGCTTTTGAACTGAGAATGGTCCCTCAAAACATCCTCTATTCAACTACTGAAGAGCTACTGAGCCCCAAACTCAACACTTACCAGCACAGCAAGACAGTGACCATAGCTTTGGTCTGTTTCTCAGTACAATTTATTTGACCAAATGTAATATTCCACAATGCATACTCCTAGTTTATCGTTGAGGTTTCCCCTTTTGACTGAAGGGGAGAAATGCGCATTCTGATACCATTCACATCACATTAATGTGGACATCAAAAACAAGTCAGTTGAGTCACATCCTAGAATTGTTCCTTTATCTCCACTGACTACAAAGGGAGGGCAGGTGGTTTGCACAGACAACTAAAGTTAGGTTAGATGAATCTACCCCACTTGTTACAGTAGAGTAGGAAAAGGATGAAGGAAAAGAACAAGGGAGGATGGCAAAAGAAGGCAGCAGAGCTTTGGCTTCAGTCAAGACAGCAAGGCTCCACTCAGAACTACAGTGATTACCTCTGTACCCTCATCTTCACTCCTCTGTTTCACTTTCTGGTTTGTTTGTGGTTTTTTTCTCCTTTGCCTCATTCTATTTTCTTTTAAACATTTCCTGTTAGAGCCTGCCTAGCCCCTCAGTCAGTTTCCTTGAAGCCTGTCACATCACTGTACCCTTCAGCATTTGATTCAGAACAGAACACATTTTGTACAAGGCATCTCCAAAGGCGTGTCAGTTGTCACTTCCACAGAGTTCACTCAGGATGACTGAAGCACTTGGGGAAAAAAAACCAAACCACAATGTCTTCAGCTTTGCTCTTAAAACACTAGTATGGAATTTGTTGGTCCCAGTAAAAATTACAATAGCTTGTCCATAAAGAGAGAGCTGCAAGGGCAAGTGTGATTTTAGCAATACAGAGAGGGGTTTGGTGAAAAAATGAATAAAACTTTGGCCATTTGGAGGCTCAGCTCCGACATGCTCTCAGTCACACAAGGTGGTTGGTTTGAACCTTACTGAGAGATATCTGAAAGCCTTGGATCTGCGAAAGTGGGTCAGAAATACTGCAGCACTTCTCTGGGACATAAGGTCCTGCCCAGAGGCAGAGAACAGAAACAGACATAGAGAAGCAAGTGAGATAAAGCTACCCAAACTTCTCTTCCTAGCTGATAGAGTATGAATTTACAGCAGATTTAAAACAGTCCTTCTTCTGCCTGTCCTTTATTCCTATCTGGCACTGTTTCTACAGTGAATTTTGGCAACAGAGTAGGGCAAATGTTTAGATGGCAGAAGTCCAAGTTGTTAAACTATGGATGAAGTAGTAAAAACCAGGTGGCTTTCCAGATGCCCATTACTTGCAAGAAGTTTCTTGTCTGCTCTATCTATACGAGTTGTACCTAGCTCCTTTTTTTGCCTATAGTTTCTCTCACAGACATGCATACAGAGGCATTCCTCCCTCTTTCTTCCAACATTAGTTCACATCTATGCAGCTGTCTCCAAAATGATATGTTTCATGCTGACAATATTCTCTTGCCCAAAGGAAAGCTAGGCCTAAAGCTAAGCCTAGAAAAAGCATGGAACAGCCTAGAACTGGCCATTTCACTGTTTCAAAGGGACACGGAGGACAGAGATTTTTAAACCAGAAAGGGTTGTTGGAGCACACGATCCAGCCTTTGGCACATTAGACTCCACTATTCCACTCAGCCACCTCATCTTTCAAATCACCACCCTGGTAATCAGCCAGGTCTTCCAATGCCAACGGAACGTGTGGGAGGGGGTGTAAAAGTAGAGTCCAAAGTTGGACCCCAGACTCAGGAAAAGGCTCTGTTGGTCTGTTTGGACAATTGGCCTAGAAATGGCTCCCCACCTCCAGCGAGAGTACAAATGACTACTTGCATTTGTGAGATACAGCAGGCCAGGATGTTTTGCATCCAAGAGGACCCCAGTACCGTGGTAATGGATGAGCTGTAAACAAACACTTAAGTAACATCAGTGTCAGCTGGTTTTGAGCTGAATGGGAAAGGAGGAGGACAGAAATGCATACTGTTGTATTTAGCAGCTGATTCTAGCACATCCTTGGAAACAATAATTCAGGTGGAAGGTCTGACTGCCAAGGGGACTAATATCCAAAAAGCTGATATGGCTTGTTCATAGACTCTCTCAAACCATAAAGCTACCAACAGCAAATGGGTTAAGCCACTTGAGAGTGGAAGATGGGTAGGGAAGAAGAAAACAAAGCGAAAGGATGAAAAACAAAGCTGCTGCTTCCTATTTGCCACTTCACCGAGCACAGGTATCACAGGAACTACCACTGCTCTCCCTCACTTCATCAGCAGCAAGAGAGCTTATTAAGAGTTTTATACCCACATATGCATAAAAATCTCCAAAGCAGGTTCAAGGTACTGGTGGTAAAATTGGTACGTCACTTAAAGCTTTTTGCTGCAATGTTGAACAAGCAACACCCAAGAACCCTTCCATCCTTCAAGTTTCCCCAAGAAGAGCTATAATGAGACAAGAGACAAGATGGACATGGAGAACACAGGAATTAAAAATTCTGGCAAAGCAAGGCAGAGTACTCGGGTAGGAGTAGCATACAGAACAATATGAGAACAAAGGTCTAAAGTCCCTCATGGCAAAACCCCCGTAGGAAAATAAAGCAAAGCAATGTCTGTTTTGCTGGCATTACATATCAGAGAAGATGCTAAAAATGTTACTGCCAAGCAAACCAAAAAAAAGTAAAACAAGACAAAACAAAACATTCCAGTCATTTTCTATTGACAAATTTAGTGTTGTCTGCAAAATATACAATACACAAAGTATAGAACTACAGACTGTCCCGGTGTTGGTTTCTCTCCAAACAACACACAGATAAACTTCCCTGGTATAGGATGTTTCATCCTCACACTAGCATCCTGAAGATCACCATGGAAAGAAAGGTCAACTCCATATAGACAGAGAGGATTAGACTAAAGCATATCTTTCCTTTCCTCACATCTTATAACTCATTCTACCTAGGAATTGCACTAGGAAGAATGTGGTGCTTCCTTTACCAAAGCCAAGTGCAACTCACTTTTGGAATCTGAGGGCTTAATGCAAAGGAGATAGCAATGAACATGTTACAGTCCCAATGCATCTAGAGATAATAAGCATTAAAATGCTTTTAGATACTTAGCCCCTTTGAAGTTAACGGGACCACTTAAGCATTTCTAAATGTTTTAGACCTTGCAAAAACAAGGTCTAGAGCTCTAAGGTCAGCTGTGTTGTTTGACTGACCTACACACAAACACAGCACAAACATTTCCACCAGACTGGTATTCCCAAAGAGAGGCAAATGTGTTCCCCTGCCATCTGCTGAGAACAGAAAACTCAGATTGCTGTAGCACACGGTGGCACCGAATGGAAACACGTAAGTGCCAGAATGAATGGCAACCACTTTGGAGATTTGGGAATACTTAAATGTGTTTCATGTAAGGCAAGATGAGGAGACAGACACACAAAGATAGGAAACTAGCACACTTGATCCTTTTTCTTAAGCTTCTTCAGAGAACCATGTATTGAAGTCAATTACAGAAACAAAGCAAAGGGAAAACAACAGCCCAGGGGTAAAAATACATGTATTAAACCTATTACTTCCCTGCAGGATGATGAGAAATATCTTTTGATGTGACTGTCACAAGACAGCTAGGAAAACAAAGCATCTCTACAGCTGTCAGAAAGGTTGAAAATAATGTCTGTGGATACTTCTTAAAAGGGTATTTTAATACTGGGATAAGGCAAATGATGAAGTGTTTAACATTCAAATCAAATTATACAAATTGCACATCAGTTTGCCCAAATCAGAACTCAGTCATCCCCAGCCTCAGAAGGCAGGAGAACATCTGGGCAGCAGCAGAACAGGCCAAAGTGCCAGCCAAGGCCGGAGTCTTCAGCCTCTGCTAGGAACAGGACACTGGCTCAGTCACTACCGTGCACTTAACCTGACAGCTCGGAGCAAAAGGTGTCCTCCTCTCTTGTGGACAGAGATGGATAAAAAGGGGAAAGGGAAAAAAGGAAAGAAAAAGTCACACCTTCCAGAATTCCACATCATAATTAAAAAAAAAAAAAGGAAAGAAAGAAAGAAAAAAAACCCCAAACAAACAAAAAGGGCAACTCTTTTCCAAAACAAACAAAGAATTGAAAGGAAAGTGCTTATTCTTTTGGCCAACCACATTCATTGAGATCCCCGGTATCTTTTGACTACTGTGATTTCACCATATGCTGGACACATCTAGAAAGAGATTTACTTTTCAAAGTCTCAGAAAAAAGCAGGTCTGCATAATACTATGAATTTTTCTGGATTTTCACACTGACTGGACCATTTCCTATTTGACAAGAGGGAAGCTCTCTGTTGGACAGAAAACACAGTGCATCTCCTTAACATATAGTCAAGTATCTATATGAGAAACATCTCCCTATGACCTGACCATGTGCATACATATCTCAATCTCATGTCTCAGCCCTTATATATCTTTGGTGATCTCCCAAATCATGAATATTCAAACAAGAATAAGACCTATTTTTCACCCAGTAAACATGCTGCATAGGCTGCTGTGCTGTCCTCATTAAACCCATGTAAAAACTGGGGGGGGGTGGGGAACGTATTGCAATCAGTCTAGATCACAATAAAAAATTATTGTCTCTATGTTCTAAAACATAGAGAAGTCTTCTTTAAAAACTTGCAGTATAGAAAAGAGGAGGAAAGAAAAGAAAAAAAAGCCTAACAATTTGAATTGTAGTTTTCGTTAAACTTGGAAGAAGTCACCTAGGTCAAGCCTAAGAGAATGCTGTAAATCAACTCTGACAGTCCACTGGAATTCAAGTAATTGCAATTTTCTCGCTGCATATTGTCCGTACTTCATTTCTAAAACCAGTAAGTTTGAGCCCAACACAGTTTTGAGGTTTGTGACAAAGTGAGGATTATGATCTTCTCATTAGCTCTTATTTCCCTCAAGTTACTTGCTTTCCCTACACCACTCCACAAATTCAGCTGCTTATGGTCTGTTAATCATAAGGAGAACAAGTTTGCTAGAGACATTGCTTCACAGCAGAGGTCCCAAGCTGTTTGGACCGTGGACCATTGTCAAGTTTTTCTTTCAGAGCATAATATAGCCTCACCAACAACCATTTAAATTGCAAATCCAAATCAATCTACTGATGACGGAAAATAACATTATTTTCTTCATGGCTCACCAAGTGTAGGAAATTCCTGCTCATAGTTACTTGCTACCAGCTTTCCTTCCCTCTTCACACAAGAGTGGGATAAAACGCTAAGTTCTGGTCATGCTGGGGATAGAAAGCTCCAATTAAGGGGATAGGAGAGAGGGAAAGATAAGGCATTGAGAACAGGCAGTGCAGGAAACAACAACAGAAAGGCAGGTGGTTCTCATTTAAATAGCTAAGCTGAGGGAGAATCCTGAACTCCTTAGCATCTAGAGGCTGAGACCAGTATGGAACAAGCTGCCAAGCTCAGTGCGCTTCTTACTGGGTGCAGTGAAACACTGCCCTAGAAGAAACAAAACTCATTACCAACTACAGTGCCAGGTAAAGTTACTGGCTAGGCTAAGGAATTTCAGAAGGTTACTATACCACTAGTAGGGCAGGCATCTGCCATGTCTCCAGATATTCTAATTCTGAGCTGCAGATTATTTCATTGCCTTTGGAGGTCTGAACCCATGTGAGAAAAGAATATAGCAAACATGAGAAACTGCTTATTTAATTTTTTCAAAATGACAACCTCCAACACTCACAGTTATGAAACTGCCTTTATCTTCAACAGTATCTCAGCATTCAGGTCTCTTAATAAAACAGTTACTTTCCTACCATCAAGCAATATTTTTCAAAAGTCCCCTTTTCATTAAAAATGTAAATAAGGCAGTATCTTTTTATACATATCATGCATTTAATAGATAGAAAATATCTTGTCTTTAAGATATGAAGAAGAGTTCGTGATCAGTTAATTGTCTGTCAACTAGACTTCATTCAACCAACTCTGGGCATTTCAGAAAAAAAGAAGGTTGGAAATATCAGTGACCATAAGTCTTTAAAATTAATAAAAATTCATTCTTCCTGTATTGACAAGTTTTCTGTAACTCTTCTACTGAAACTAAACATCTTAAATTTAACAGTAGTTTCTTTTGGACTGAAAAGGAATTCAAAATAGACTATGCAGAAAAATTAGTAAACAATTGGGTTTTCTGATTTCTCTTTCATTTCTTTTACACAAAAGGCTGGGTGCAAAGGAATTATGCTGTTTTAAAAAAGTTGAGTTACAAGTATGAGTTTTTATTATAGTCTCCTATCTGGCAAGTAATTGAAGAATTAGCCGTTTAAGCACAGTGAAACACTGGCTTTTTTTGCACATTATTCTGAATACAAGCTAACATGCTTGTGTAACAACTCAAGTCAATAGAATTAGCCTCATAAACCTGAATGGACTTTGATCAGATTACAAGACTACAAAGATTATATATATAGTATTTAAGTATGAGAAGTCTCAATAAATTAACTGAAAAAAATAAGAAAAAGAAAACAAATTATCCCATTGACATGAATAGAGGCAGGATTTCATCCCCAAATTCTACTGTATTTGTAACATCTCTCAGCCTTTTAGACTGAAGCTTCACCTCTAATTTATGCTGAAAGGCTTTCTGCTAGCCATTGCTGCTTTCAAGAACATATGGCATTTCTCACATTTTATCCTCACAAACTCATCAATGACTGGGCTCTGTTTCAGAACTCTGCCTCCTCCTTTCTGTACTCACTCTCATAAAGAAGCAACATCTACTTTTGGCAACAATAATCACAGTTTGCTATTGGATACATAAACCATGGTTCTTTCCATGCATAAATTAGAAAACATGGACAGAAAAACAATGGCAAAATATTTAGACAAAAAAGAAAGCAATTTTACAAATATTCCTGTTTAACTTCTTGCCTTATTCCAGTATGATTATCCGAACATTGGCAAAGATCAAATCTGTACTTCTTTAAGCAGTGCTTTGCTTAATGCTTTATACAGTTGATCCTCTATCAAACATGCCAGTATTGAGGGTTTTGGGGTCATTTGAGCCTTAGACCATAGTGTTCTCTGGGAATAAAACAGAAGGTAACCAACTGTGGTGGCAACACAGAGAACATATTTATGAGAAAAACCAGCATTTTTTCAGACTCATCATCTAAATAGCTATGGAAATAGATGGCACATTAAAATATATGACAAGAGTCAAGAGTTTTATTCTAAGCAGTTTACACTTGAAGAATTTCCCTGGGTGCTCAGAACACTCAGAAAATAAAAATTATGTTCAGAATTTCAAGGTTAAGGTTAGACAGCCCACTTATGGTCCAGGCACAAAAAGTTGAGTATTGCACATGGGTTGTTGGACAGATTGTACCCAGCCTTGTGCCAGTACTCGAGAGAGAACAACAAACTGTTATCACCTTGATAAAAAAATCACACACTATTCCAGGTGAAACCTGCTGTGGATTTCGCCTTCCAAATACAGACCAGGTAACTACATGTCCCTTTTTGTGCTAGCCAGTAGAACAGACCAAATACAGTGGTGGCAGCCATAGTTATATGTTAAGACAATGAAGACCTGGTAAAAGAGCACATATGATCTCCAGACATTAAGTAACTATAATCAAATTATCTACTGAGTCAAGGTGCCTGTGAAAATACTACATGCTGCACCACACAGCAAAGGCAGAGCATCCCACGTACCTTACAATCATTTCAACCTTGGGCTATGTTTTAAAGACAAAAAGGTCAGTCGCTCATCTGGCTCGGTGCTGAAATCAATGGAGCAATCCTGATTGACGCCAGCTGAGGATCCCGCTAATGAAGACGGGGAAGTTTTCTAATTTACTTTTACCTGGGGAGCTGCCCTAAGAACTATTCTTTGACAATTTAATGACAATGGATGTGCATATTCTGTTACCACCATATAATGTTAAACCGATGGCATCACTCTCCCAGTTGGCCACTCAAACTCTGCTGGAGGACACTGTAACAAGGCAGCACATTTCAGACTGCAGGGCTAAGCACAGTTACATTTCAGTTGCTGCTATTAAAATATTATGCCCAAAATTAATGCATTACACCTTTCAGACTAATGTTCTCTAAATCAGACTGAATTTATTCAGGGGTATTTTTAGGCAAAAATACATCCTCACAAGCAATGTAATGATCAGCACTTTTCCCCCAGATGCTCTAATATGGAATAAAGCCTATGCAGTAATTAATATTTATGAAGTGAATGAGTTTCTGTTAAACCCTAAATCACAAATATATGGGATTTGAACTATAAAAATGCAAACTTAAACCAATATAATAAAAAGACATTTACATACATATTAATTGTGAACTTTGGTCAAGTTGTTATAAATTGTTTTAGTAAACTCAAAACTAATAATCAGGCAGGTCTACAAACTTACATATTGATCAATGTAATTTCTAGATTAGACATATACAACAGAGAAAGTTTCATTTTAGTACATTAGGGCACCTTTGAAACTTGATCAGTAGAAACTTGATCTTATGTCCTTCAGTTGCCAACATTACCTTGTTTCCACTCTCACATGAGTGCTTTCCCTGTTGCAATTCAGACAAAGCATTATACACAGAAACAAGCTCTTTGCAAGATGAACTGATATGTGATTCAAGCTGTGTCCTAGGAAGAGACAGTTTTACCCGTTATTAAAAATGAAAACTACATACACTGTTCCTAGAACATACATTCGGTATGTATCAAGCAGTTGAAGAAGAGTAAATAACACTTTTTGCAGTGTTTTTTCTCATCAGATCTTGAATGGCTTTATAAAAATTGCTGTTCTACATATAAACCATTAATAAGAAATTAAAGGATTACAAATCTTTTTATGGTAACTGATGTTAAAAATGTTTTGGCATCAGAAAGAAACTATGTGATTTAGCAACATGAGATTTATTTAAGAGCTCCTATATGAATTCAGCAGGCTAACTTCAGGCACCCAACCCAGAAAATGTTTGCTTTCATAAGAGCATAAAAGGATTCAAAAGAAATGTGAACTAATTCAAGCTAAATGTAGTAATGTCTCCTCAAACCATTATTAATGTTTTATTGGCATTTGTTACCTCCTCCCCCTTTCCTGATAGCACAGTGCAGAGCACCCTGAATAATGCCATCAACACCTTTGTTGAAATGCAGGTGGAACACTACAAGGTGTGCCAAAACTGACCAGCTCCGTGAAGGGGTGTGTTTGTTTCTTTGATACAGTACAAAAAAAAAAAATAAAAAAAAGAGAAAAAAAAAAAATCTTTCTCCCTCTTTTTTTTTCCTGGTTACTCAAGAAGCTGCCGTAAATCTATTCAAGATAGGACAGGAATGGGAGTGTATGAAACATGTACCTTCTCCTTCTCTTTAAGGAGATACTGCTGGTAGAGGTGCTGGACTGGTAGTTCAAAGGACCATTGCCCTCTGTTCATCTAGAGCTTGGCTCAGCACGACTACAGCCAAAAGAAGTAGAAAAAGAATCAGCAGCAGTGCATGCTAAGGTGCTGAGAAGCAGGAAACAAAAGCTACAGGATAGTATGTTCTCCACAATAAATACCAGCATCTCTTCTAAGGCTAGCTGCAAAGACTCCAGGCATGGTAATCCACAGACCACCAGTTCATTTTACACACACCAACAACTTGCCATCGTATGTCATCACATTTTATTCACCAGTACTGAAGGCATTCTACTAGAGGATATTATCTATCTAATCATCTAAGCTGTTTAATATCCATTTTTATCTTTCTTCCTACTAAAAATATAAGCCTATTTGACTTCACATCTCTCCCATCTTTTGAGCATCAAGAAAAGCAGAGCTGCTTGACAAAGTTGCAGGTAGAATGGAATTTTATACTGAACAAAGAACACATCGGCAAGCTACAAGTAAATAATTTAGCTCTGGGCCTGAGGCATTACCTTTTATTCAAAGAGGTATAATTGATAAAGAATGGTAGCGGAATAATTTACAAAATGTTAACTATGCAGTAGTATAAAATCCTGTTACAAAGCCAGATAATTATTTTACATACCAGAACCTCAAAAGTAAATAGATGAATGCACAGAATCTTAAATGATGTTAGCAGATTAATGGGCAGATGAAGGATATTGGAGACAATGTAATCCCTCAAAATGTTCAGGCCAAAAAAGAAAGTAATACTCCAGCTTATTAAAAACACACCTTTATTTGCTTTTACTTTCTGCATTAACTCAAAACTTCTCTGCTGCACTGGAGAACATCACTGGGACCCTGTTTAACATCTTCATTAATGATCTGGGTGTCGGGGCAGAGTGCACCCTTAGCAAGTCTGCAGATGACACAAAACTGGGAGGAATGGCTGATACACCCGAGGCTCATCCTGCCATCCAGAGGGACCTCAAGAGGCTGGAGAAATGGGGTGACAGGAACCTGATGAAGTTTAACAAGAAGTGCAAAGTCCTGCACCTGAGGAGGAACAAACCCATGCACCGGTATGGGCTGAGGGCCACCCAGCTGGAAAGCAGCTTACCAGAAAAGGACCTTGGGGTTCTGGTGGACACCAAGCTGAACATGTGCCAGCAACGTGCCCTTGCTTCAAAGGCGGCTAATAGTATCCTGGGCTGCGTTAGGCAAAGTATTGCCAGCAGGCTGAGGGAGGTGATCCTTCTCCTCTACTTGACGCTGGTGAGGCCACCCCTGGACTGCTGTGTCCAGTTCTCAGCTCCTCAGTACCAGGGATGGAGCTATTGGAGAAAGTCCAGAGAAGGGCCAGAAAAAAGATTAAGATGCTGGAGCACCTCTCATATGAGGAAAGGCTGAGAGAGCTGGAACTGTTCAACCCGGAGAAGAGAAGGATCAGGCGGATCTCATCAATGTGTACAAACACCTGAAGACAGGGTGTAAAGAGGGAGCCAAGTTCTTTTCAGTGGTGCCCAGTGACAGGATGAGAGGTGATGGGCACAAAGTGAAGCACTGGAGGTTCCCTCTGAACATCAGGAAACACTTTTATTCCTATGAGGATGACCAAGCACTGGCAGAGGTTGCCCAGAGAAGTGGTAGAGTCTCCCTCCCTGGAGGTATACAAAAGCTGTCTGGACATGGTCCTCGGCAACTGGCTGTAGGTGGCCCTGCTTGAGCAGGAGAGTAGGACCAGATGACCTCCAGAAGTCCCTTCCAACCTCAACCATTCTGTGATTCAGTGATATAGAGCCCATTCCTCCTCCACATAGGAAAGCAGCTTTACTCTGGACATATGTTCAAGTAATAGCCTACACTGAAAACTGTAACCTCTCATCTGCATCTTCCCCTGATTCTGCAGTTGTAGAAGACAGTATGGTGTTTCTACTGCAGTAGCTTTTCAGTTGTCTGCTTTAAATTAATGTTAGGTAATTACTAAATACCTTCTGCCTCCCTCCCCTCTCCGTCCCAGCTGGAAAAGTTGGTAACCTGTTTCCTCCACTGAAAATGCTCTTGGAAACCTTTGCAAAATAACTACATGAGCATCATGTCTGTAATATGTTATTTAAAAACAAATGTTTTCTTTGCAATACTTGTAGCTCTACGCCACTATGCATTTGTCGGTACTGCTGAAAAAGAACTCTGCAGATCTGAGATACATCACCACTTGTCTGTCTAAAAAATAGGATGTTTACTCTGCCAGGAACCGCATGGCTGACCAGGAATTAATTTGGAATCATTTCCTGGACTAGACTGAGGAAAAAGACAGGCAGGACTAATGTACAGAAGCATAATTAATCACAGTTAATTGAATCTTTCTTTATTTATTTATTTTAAAGTGGTTGATACCTTTCAGTTAGAGATAATATGTGAATTAGCATTTGGGGTTTTGTTTCCTTCTGCTTTGTTCAGACAGTTTCTGCCTATTTATTCCCTCATAGTGCTGTTTCCATAATGTAAGCCCTTACTTTCAGCCTGCTAAATGCAAGTGAAGAAGATCTCGTGTGTAGTTCTTCTGTGATAAAGAAACCAGAAATAAAATCAAAACACACAGCAATATTCTCTTATGAGAACACGCTCTGTTGAATTGTTGAGAATGATGAAAAGCAGCAGGGTTTGGCATAGAAGTAACTGTGGAGGAGGTCAGTCCATGCCTCTAACACCTATTCTTGACATCAAAGATATGCTGGGGAAGCAGGGAAAGTGTGAAGGGGGAAATGGGAGCTCTATTTCACTACCCTAATCTAATAAGGATGCATCTACCAGGACAAAATTCAGAGCCTTTCACTAAGAACACCAAGGAACTCGGGGGCCATCTGTCAGCACTGGTTAACAGCTCTCTGGGGCTGTCTCTCACATAGCAGAGCGTCTGGCCAACTGGCCTTTATTTTTTTGCTGAAGTAACCTCATCAGAATCTTTTAATTGCTCTCTGCAAAACTACTGCTGGTCTGTCACTGAGACTAGCCAATCTAGTCAAACCTCAAATTTAAATAGAAAAACAGAGAACTTGATTTTCAACAACAGCAGTCACATAAGTTTAAAACTACCTACCCATACGTGGAGATTCGTGACCAAAGCACCCAACCACACATGGATGGAAAAGCTTCCATCCCCTCGTTACTCTCTCCCCATAGCAAAGACACACTAAGATAGACCCAAGACAGTTCCTACCCAGCCTGTCCACAAAGACAAATGTGCCATGATATGGTGGTTCAGCTCAGCGATACGCTTAAAAAGAGCCCAGTAATACCCAAGTCTAACATTTGCTATTGGATACAGCAGCACAGAGATCTCAGCTGTATCTTCTATAACAGTGAGAAGCTAGAAGAAGAGCATTTTCATGGTAGGATGGTTGAATTTCAAGCACAGCATACTTGACAGTGTTCTTTATGGTGACTGCTAATGAAATACTGGTCTGAAGTACCAATACACAGTTTAAGTGTTTTACCATAGATTGACTTGCACATAACGTGCACGCTCAGATGTATACATGGTTCTCTATAGGTGAATAAACATACTACCCACATCTCAGCTTTAAGGGAATAAAATCACTCTGCATGGGACTGATTCCAGCCACCAAAGATGAACAAGGCCTATCATATTATAGCTAAATTCAAGAACCCTGCACCAAGCTTAGATAACTGGGGTTGGCACTGAGGAGGTACACAGATGGGAGGAATCCTCCCCCACCATCTGGAAGATTTGCTACACCTGTAGCAGCAGCTGCTTTGATACGCACAATAATACACATATCCTTCCCTTCAGAACAAAGAAAATAAAGGTCTCAGCAATGGCAAAACTTCCAGGTTTATATATTGTTGGTGCCTATTCCCTTGCTGTGAGTCTGATCCCATGCAGCAGCATAAATCCCTGCCTTACCTCCTATAACTAAATGTTCTTTGAAAATGGAGCCGCTGACCAAATGGAGGACTAGCGTAAGGAGGAGGGAGAAGTACAAAGTGACCTCTCCACTGAATAAAGCTTGGCAGATAATGAAAACACACATTTGTACAAATTACAGGTATTTTCTTAAACCTAAAAAAATTGTTATTTTATGCATCCAAACTGATGTGATTTTAAAATATTAAAGAAATCTTCTCTAGACATTTTGGTTTAATACTGCCAAGAATATCAATAGGATATAAAATACTCATTATGAAATACATACACACATACACAGGAGTATATTAAAATTGAAAGTTGAGATAGTTTTCTCTTATAGAAAGTCAAAACAAAACATAAGAAAGCATAACCAAAATATTCTGATTTGAATCACTTTGCATTTTTCAGGTGACAGATTAGGAAATTGATACTTGTACATCCTCACTGTCAAAAACAGACTTCTCAAATGAAAACTCATTCATCAGCAAGTTTGATGCCAAGCCCACCATGGAGTATCATGCCAGATTAAACCCTGTGACAGCAGCAACTCCAATCTTTTTTCTTTTTTTAAAAAAAAAAAACAAAAAACAAAAAAAACCCAAAACCACCACAACAAAAAAAAACCCAAAACAAATCAAAGAAGTAACTTTCACCAAAAATTATTTTGAGGAAAGTGAGTCGGAGGAATTAAAAAGCCTAACCAGTTACTGGTCTGCAGCTAAACCAGGATAATCATCCTGTCTCTGCTCATTCACGCCTTAAAGCAAAATAAACGCAAGAGCTTTTGAACTACTTTGAAGGAAATGCATTTGCTTTTCATTGTATGTCCGTATGCTAAGAACAGAACACTTTTGTGCAGTTTTAGAATTGTGCGCTAGAAAATGACTGGCGTGAAAATAGAATGACATAGAAACCAATAAAAGTTATGGACAGAGAGCTCATGAAAATACCATGTAGGCAACAAAACGCGTACCAGTTATTCTCACTCATATCCCTAGACACAGCTGTTCATATCTAGGGATTACTAAAGCTGTGACAGCATTAGAGAGAGATTGACAGCTGTCTGTTGTATAACAAAAGCAGAAAGCCAGCATGTGTTTTGCTAGCTTCCAGCTGAGAGGAGTAAACAAACAAGTCAAAGGCGTGTACAATCATTAGTGTATAGATTATGACTGACTAAAGCTGTGTGAAACTTCTACAGAGAAAGCCCTGAACAAGCCTGTGTTGCCCTCATGATGCCTAGTTTAATTTTAAACTGGAAATACAGATTAAGCTCACTAAAATATTCATAAAACTGGGCTAAATTAGAGAAAGGATTGGAGTGAGTTATTGCTTCAGATTTGAACTGTGTTTAGGCTCATCAGGGCTGCATAGATTTTTCGGATCAAACAAGTCCAAATTTACCTTTGGAGTTTTACATCGATTTTTTTTCCCGTTTGTTTTACCTGTTTTACAAGGAGTCTGAATAAAGACCAAACAAGAGGAGATGTTTATAAATCTGTATCAATAGCTGCTTTACTCCACTGAGAAAACACTGGTAGCTTTGGCATAACTAAGAGTCACCTGCCCTCCCAAGCACAAGGGACTTGGTCAGTCATACTCTTTTTTTCAGAACAATACTCATCCAGAGACTATCCTACAATAAAGCAAATTTGGAAAAAAAAAAATTAAATAACATTTATTTATTACTGTAAATCTCATTTGAGTTGGAGCTTAATGGGGCTCATTTCCTGTCATGGAGGAATTGGGAATCTTCCTTTGCTAGAAGCCTTTCTCCCACTTTATCTCCTACAACTATGAGGAAGCCTCAAGAGATCAGTCATACAAGGATTATGATAGTGATTACTCCTCACCTTCCACAACCTTTAACATACTTATTCTGTTCCCTGCAGGACAGTCTGAATATCTGCTGGAGGAAGGAAAGAGATTTCTCAGTACTTAGTGGGCTTATTTTGAGACTAACCCTCATCAGCCTCGGTTTTATATTTAGTTTTGGTATAATTGTAATATCTCTTAAAGACTAATACATGCTCTAGATATGGCATTGTCTCCATTGTAAGATATATTGGGTTTGTGTGGCAAGGTTTTGGTAGCAGTGAGGTTACAGGGGGGGTTTCTGTGAGAAGCTGCTGGAAGCTTCTCCTATGTCCAACAGAGCCAATACCAGCTGGCTTTTAGACAGACCTGCTGCTGGCCAAGGCCGAGCCCATCAGCAATAGTGGTAGCACCTGTGGTAACATATTTAGGAAGAAAAAAAGTTGCAGGGCACACAGAAACAGGAGCCAGAGAGCAAAGTGAGAACATGTAAGACAAACAACCCTGCAGACATCAAGGTCGGTGAAGAAGGAGGAGATGCTCCAGCCACGAGAGCAGAGATTCCCCTGCAGCCCGTGGGGAGACCCTGGTGAGGCAGACTGTCCCCCTGAAGCCCAGGGAGGTCCACGGGGGGGCGGATCTCCACCTGCAGCCCAAGGAGAACCCCACACTGGACCAGGTGGGTGCCCACAGGAGGCTGTGACCCCGTGGGAACCCCGCGCTGGAGAAGGATCCTGATAGGACCTGCAGATCTGTGGAGAGAGGAGCCCACGGAGCAGGTTTTCTGGCAGGACTTGTGACCCCGTGGGGGACTCACGCTGGAGCAGTGTGCTCCTGAAGGACTGCACCCTGTGGAAGGGACCCATGCTGGAGCAGTTTGTGAAGAACTGCAGCCCATGGGAAGGACGCAGGTTGGAGAAGTTCATGGAGGACTGTGTCCCATGGGAGCGACCCCACGCTGGAGCAGGGGAAGAGTGTGATGAGTCCTGCCCCTGAGGAGGATGAAGCGGCAGAGACAACGTGTCATGAACTGACCATAACACCCATTCCCCATCCCCCTGCACCCCTGCAGCGGGGGGAGGTAGAGAATCCAGGAGTGAACTTGTGCCTGGGAAGAAGGGAAGTATGGAGGGAAGGTGTTTTGAGATTTGGTTTTATTTCTCATTACCCTGCTCTGCTTGATTTGTTATAAATTGAGTTAATTTTCCCCAAGTTGAGTCTGTTTTGACCATGACAGTAATTGGTTGAGTGATCTCTCCTGTCCTTATCTCAACCCACAAGCCTTTTGTTATATTTTCTCTCCCCTGTCCAGCTGAGGCAGGGGGGAGTGACTGAACAGCTTTGGTGGGCACCTGGCATCCAGCCAGGGTCAACCCACCACAGAGGAGTACCACAGATACAAGTGTAAATTCTTCTAAACCAACAAGTCTTTGCACTCAAGCATAATTTGTAATTGAAAAAAATCTTGGTCAAGAATCACACCTTCAAAGACTACTTTTCTTTTAGAGTACCCTGCCCCATTTCCCAACATATGCAAATTGGGAGCTGTAGAAGATAATGCATCCTTTACTAAGTCTGTCATCCACTAGGACCACTCTTCTTTGTGACAATCTTGAAACCACCCAGCTGAAACATGGTACTCGGTACTGTTACTGAGGTGGTTAAAAAGATCATCAATGTTGTAATATATACAACTGGTGGATTAATAAACATTTGCCATCAGCAACATGGCCAATGTTTTGTCCTGGCTGATATTTCCAGTGCTGCCACTGGAGATTGAGCTGCCACATCCTCATAATTTCTTTTGATTCAGATCTCCTGAATTACAGCAAACAAAAAAAGGAGAGGCATTGGAGACAAGCTGCAACACAGTAAATGTCCAATGCTGGGAAAAAGATTTCGCCGCAAGAGCTGTCATACATTGGGAAAAGGTACCCAAGGAAGTTGTGGAATCTCCACCCTTGGAGATGTTCAAAACTTGACCAAAGTCCTGAGCGACCTGAGTTGCACTGGCCCTGCTTTGAGCAGGGATTCAGATGAAATGTCCTCCAGAGGTCCCATCTGACCTGAATTATTGTATAATTCTACGAAAGCACTCTGAAATTTCTTGTGCTGAAAGAAACAGCAGCAAAACTAAGAGGAAACCCAGAACTCTTGGCATTTATCGATTTCTAATTTTTAGAGAGTTTTTCATTAATTCCTCCCCAAAGCTTTCAGGAACATGTAGAAACATACCTACCACACTGAAGTAAGACTCCTCTTTACCAGGTGCCACTACAATTCACAGTCTATTGTAGTTATTTTTGCTCTTGAGATTTCATTCCTGTCTCAAGTCCTGACTGCTGTCTCTCATTAAAAACCTGACACATCTGAGAAAGCAGATTAGAACCCAGTGGGGTTCAGTCTTATAGGACATTTGCGCTGATCCCTAATTTTGAATGGCTATTGAGTCATCTAAGGTCAAATGGCATGGAAATATGCAATGGTTAACCCTTAGCGGAACTGAAGGGTTTTTTTGACAGAAGGTGCTACCTGCCAACCAGTAGATCTATTTACTGATCCAGCCATCACAGAACTCAAATGAAGCTAGCTGATTTATTCTCAGTTCTGATTAAAACACCGAATAAATCCAGGTACACTAGCAATCCTTCTGGTTGAAGTAACTTACTCAAATACAAACTTGATCACAAAATGAAGTGTTTCCATTTGTATGGAAATCCTGGCTTGAAATATGTGTTGGGGAAAAGTGTTATCTAAGCTCAAGCCAATGTTTTTATTTTCATTGATTTATACATATAATTCTATTGATTGTTATAATATTTATTCATTTCATTTCAACATGCCAAGTGCAATCTGCACTAACTGAAACTCACTTGACATTTTTCAAATAGAACTTTTTCAGTTTTGTAGCGCTTGCCTTCATTAGTTTCATGTGCAATTACTGAATATAAGATTAGTAGAATCCATACCGCAAATCACTTGAGTGATAATATCCATGAATTCTTGCAAAATTGGTACTTCATTTGGTCACTGAACATGAGGTAAAGCACATTTATTTATTTCTACATAAATTCTTCTTTGGTTTCTATTATAATAACATTTATTACAAGCTGTGTTTTTTGTAGAGATGCCTGTGACACACAGAAACATTCATTCTCTCCTGTACAAATAAAAGATTGACAATGAACTACATTAAGAAGAAAATACAGCTGTTGTATTTTGAGAAAAAAAATCTTTTCTTTAAAAGTCACTGTATTAAATAATGCAGTGTTTATGACTATAACTCTTTCCCTATGCACTGTTTTCATCTGGACATCACTGAGTTTCTTGGTAATTACAATCCATTGCACATCCATATACACTACAATGCTGGCAAAGGTAATTTATAAAAATCAAATCTAAAATGCTATGGATAGTAGTCAAGAAGCAGACATGAATCAGTTTCACACAGATGGAGAATTTGCTATGATTAATTAATTAAAGATTTGCAGTCAGACCTTTCTTGCTTTTATAACTTAATGAGTAAACACAAATTAAATATGAAGGTTCAAAGACAGTGATTTTCTGAGAAAGGTCTTCTGCCAATAATTTAGAAAAAGAGGTGTAAAGTATTTTACAACCTCTTGGAGATTACAGAATATAATATCCTGAAGAGTAACACTGAAATGTTCTTACATAAAAAAAAAAAAAAAAAAGAAAAGAGATAACCAAGCTTTGTGTTTGGGTTCAGAGCAGTTAGGGCAAAGCTTGTGTAGTCACCAAGTTGTATTTCTTTGCCTTTCAAAGGTTTTCTTTTGTTCCTTGCTTGTCACACAGTTGTATGCTGTCAGATGAATTGTGAAAATCTGCTGAGAACTCTCTGTTACCTTATTTAAGTCAACAGGAATTTCATCACTGATCTTATAAATAGTAGAGTCAGATTTTGATAATCCCATCTCTGAGGTCAGATTTTAGGGGAGCCTTTGGGAGAGGTATGAATATACTACAAATATGGGGCTTGATTCTGATTTCACCAATATCACTTTAAATACTTCAACATGTATTAGTGAAACAAAAATGGGCATTACAGGGGGATTTCTTCAGATTTTTGCATAAGTCCATTTCCCAGTGATACATTTGCTCCACTAAAGATTACTAGCAGGGTTCTGAGAGACATTCATTCTGCTGTGCTGGAAGCTGCTCATCGGATCTGCCAATATGGGACCACAAGCAGAGTACATACTCTGCTTTAGTAGCAGATCTGACAATAGATAGAGATCTGGAGGAGCATCAATAAACTCACAATTTCATTTCAGAAATAGCTTTGTTTTGTATTGTTTAAATCCATTTAACATTATGACACCTTACATACATTGTAATCAGCATTTCTTTAAACATAACGAAAAGCAGGCTGGCTTGAATTTTTAAGTGTATGCACTGATCTTAGCAGCTGATGGATAAAACCAAATAATTCATGCTTCTGAAAGTTTCTCAGAAAAGTAGTTACTGAGGTTAATATTTCATTAATTACCTTGTATGTCAGAGGTAGGTTTTTTCTCCTAACCATCAAGCAGAATTTCTGGAGAAAAGAATGAAGTGTTAAAACTTACATCACTGTCAATGACTTGCTAAACATACGAATGTATAGGTTGATAAATGAAGGAAGAAAAAAGAACAGGAAAGACAGAAACAATGCTCAAAATGACGTGGTGCTAATGAGCACTGAACATTGTTAGAGGATGCCAGTCATCCAGCCATCTGCTGAAGACAGACAAAACAACAAACAAGGTTAAAGAGAACAGAAGACTCAAAAAATTAATGGTTCACTCAACTCTCATCTGAAGTTTTTTATTGCAGGAAATACTTTGTTAAGATTCTGTGGAGACCCTAGATGCCAAATTTCATTTTAAGTCTCGACAACTACATTTCAGGTAAATACCAAAATAAGATACAAGATTATGTTGTTATTTTCCAGCCTTTTGTGATGGATGAACAAAGAAGTGCAGAGTGACTATGATGCCAAGAAAGAAACATTACTTCTAAAATACGTTTTTTAAAAGACTCCAAATTAGATAGGTCTCAAGGACAGAATTAGTAGGATAAAAATCAAATAAGTTTATCTAAATAAATTTATTTTTACACTGTAAAAGAATTATAAACGTATCATTCTTTCACATTTACTTTTTTTTTTTTTTTTTTTAAAGCTTACAGCAAGTTACTTTTATCTTTTCTTACAGATACCTGAAAATACAAAATAATTTGAGTTTTACTGGGTTTTGGTTGTTTATAACAAAGATGACTAGAAACATTTTATTACTGTTTTGGCTTATTTTACACTGGAAATTTACATCTGCTCAACCCCAGTCTTCTGGAAAAGTACCTGGCACATTAGTACAACTATAACATCATGAACACCAAGAACTAATACTTCCAGAAATTCAGAGAGAAAGGGGTTTGGGGTTTTTTTGAGAGTCTGTGTGTTAAATATTCATCAAGAAAAACAACAGCAAACAGCAGCACAGTTAGAAAGCAGGTGGGTGGCTTTGCAGATTAAAAATTCCAGCCTGTTTTCTTGCAATTTTCCTGCAATTTTGAATACAAGTGTTTTAAAAATTCCTTTTTTCATTCCTCATACTGCAAAAAATACACTTTGAAATCTATAATATTCATATCTTCAACCAAAACAAAAAATAGCAATAGGTTTATTCCTTCATCAAGAGTTTTTAGTTGACTGAAGAGCAAAATAAATCTATCGCCATATTTTTCAATTAAATTCACAAGTCAGCTAGAAGGCCTCAGTCTGAGCAAGTTGCTAGGCATGACTGGGTGACAAATTATGCTGATGAATTGACCAGAAGTTACAAGTATCATGCCAAAACAATAGCCTTGATACTAAGAAACTCTCGTTAAGAATCTAGGGGCCTCTAGCTCAGATTTAGCTCCAGAAAGCTACACTCTTAGTAAATACCAAACAGAAATAGGAAAATAAAGTGGCATTATTAAACACTTTTTCAACACAAAGTAATACAAATATGGTAGAAGGTCCCTTGCTATAAAAACCCATGCTCTTATAAAAAGCCATTTGACACTAGCAGCACTCAAACTTCTTGGTCCGTGCGCTACTATAGTAGCACTGAGCAGGGCCAACCCTCTGTCTCCCCATTAGTGTCTCTGCCTTCCCCATGATGCCTTTTGGGGTTCTATTTACACTTGCCAGACACATCCTCTCATATCCTGTTTGGCACCTTGCCTCAGCTATTTACATTGGAAAAACAAGGAGACAGCTGGCTGGTGGATTCAGAGAACCTCCTGCTCTAGTCAGAGAAAATAATCGTTCTTTTCCACAAAGCACATTTTTCTTTTTTAATACCAGCCTACAACATTCACAATGACCTTGCCTTCTGCAGACAAACATTATTTCCGAAACGACCACTACCAGAGATAGCCTGAATAGGTACAGAACAGTGCCCATGGATTTCCGACACAACACAATAATCCAAATCTCACTAAGGTCTCAAGTGGGCGTAAGGTTCATACCATGATGGATTATTGCCTCTGATTGCCCCTAGTTTGTAGTGCTCAATGTGCCACATCATTAGTCCTTGCTTTTACGTTATGCTTGATGTGTATTTTATCAGGAACATATTGGTGTCTCCTTGTTAGATCCTCAGCTGCCTTCTCTCAGATGAGGCTTGGCACGCTGTAAGGGAATGAAGCTGCTCTCTTTCATCATTTTTGTCTAAGGGGTAGAAGAAATTATATTGGAATTTATTTCCGTCTCTCAACTTAGGAATATTTTTCTCACCCTTTGGCTGTATCAGGAAGGCAAAAATAATAACGTCAATTTAGACTGGCAACAATCATGAATAGGCTGATCGCCAACACACAGGGAGGTAGCAGCAAATGCACACATTCATAGGCTGAAGTGATTCACACTTTACCTTATGCCTTAAGTGGCCTCTCGCAAACTGTTATTTTGCAGCCTCTGTATTTCACAAACTGCAGTTTACAAACTGCAAGCTCTGTCCTCCATTTGCAGAGAGCATACTGAAAGGAGCCCACACTGGTGAAATGTGAGATGGAAGTGGCTCATTCAAAGTTCCACTGAGTGGAGAAGAAGGAAGAAAAAGGAAGTAGGTAGAGAAACTGTTGCAGGGAAAGGAAGATATCGGGGAGAAAACAGTGCATGGGGGAGAGGGTAGAAGGAAACAAAAGAGAAGGTAAAACCAGATTTCTACTGCAAAACCAATGCCTTACCATGATTAATAAAGGAACAAGAGCAGCCCTGCTCACTGTACTACAATTCAACAGAAACATTCACATCTATTTCTTAGAAACAGTAAGTATATGCCCCATATAATTTTTCCCTGTGACTCAAGAGGAATAAAGGACTATGATGGCCATATCACAGCTATGCTTCAGAACTTCTACAGGCAGCATAGCATCACCTTTTCCAGAGATGACTTCTCTGAGTCTGTCTGAGCTTAATCAGCTAAAGGAATATGTCCCCAAAACACGCTTCATCCAAAACCTTATAAACTAATCTCTGCTAGGAAAAGAGAAAACAAGCAACCAAGAGGTCTCAGAATCAGTATCATCCTTCCACTGATCTCTTCACGCATAGCATCCAGGTCAAAGAAAACTTCCGTTAATGTTGCCAGTTCAACTCCTTCAAAAGCACACATTACAATACCACCTCTCATTATCAGACACCAATTTTTCTATCCCACACATGTGGGAGGCTTACAATTGCCCACATTTTGATGAACTTTTATAGTCACAGTAAAAGGCACATCTCTGGCGCATGGTCAGTTTTCTCTGCTGAATGCCAAGTACCTACTCTGTTCAAAGTATCAAAGTGCCATAACTTGTAAGTGAAATATTTACATATTTATTATTTTTCTTTAACAAGCATAAAGCAATGCACTTTCCTCTAACCTGGTTACAGAAAATGATTGAATCATGTTATCTGAAATTTGCACGCTGCAAACACACACAAACAGCCCGAGGCAGACACTCAGCCTGAAATATTTCATTGCTGATTTAAGTTTGGCAAAGTTATAAGCAACTGAAAATGGAATTCCATCATGGAAAGCATCAGCCTTCCTTAACTGTAGGCATCACTACTATCTGTCTAGTATATTTGTAAAAATTTTCTGAATGAACATTGTGGCTGGATCTCTCAGTGTTTGTTTGCTTATCTACTCAGGTACTTTCAAAATCCATAGACACAACAAGCCCTAGTTTACACATTTCAAGTCTGGTTCTGTGATTTGCCTATATGAAAACTCCATCGACAACATGAGCTTTAAGTATTGCCAATGGACTCTCCCACTGCAGTGACGTGACCCCTCTGCCGAGACAACTATTTCTGCATGCAGAACAGGACTGTTGAAAAAGAAACATTTTGGTCATGGTATGTTTCAGCTAGTTCAGCTGCAACACAATTTTGGGGAAAAAAAGGAATGTTACCAGACTAAAAACAAGTTGCATAATTAAATCTTCCAAATATTTCATAATGTGAATTCTCTGAGAGGAGTACCCCTACCACCTCCAATTCAAGCATCTGATTGAGGCAGCAGAGGGTATGGCAGCAGGCGTTTGGTCCTCACTCCTGGAGGCACCGTGTTCCAGCCAGTCCGTGCCATTCTCTGAGTCATGGCACACGTTTTCACAACCCCAGGCAGAGACCTACCATTAGTCCAGGCAGCACGAGATGCTCACAGCATTCAGACTGCTTTGTTACACCGTTATTTCCCCTCACTTACGACAATGGTGTTATGAATTCGACAGCCCAATGTTCTCACAATTATATGTCCATAAGACTTAAAAAAAAGCAGAGAAAACTAAGAGCAGATACAGTGTGCTTCCCCCCCCCCCCCCCAGTAGCCTAATTTATATGCAGAACACAGGCAAAAAGCCTATATTATGCAAAATAATAGCATAGATTAAATTCAAAGTTTGGGGGATCTGTAGGTCTTGTGTACACACATTTCCTCTTGTATATTTAATTTAGCTCTAAACAGGAATGATTTCTTTATCAGTAGCATTACTAGTGTTGTTTGAAGCATCTTTTTTTTTTCCTGTATTGTGAAATATTTCTGATACAAAGTGCAGTAGGGTTTGTCTACATTGAGGTTTTTAAGGAACCCACATTATTCAAGGAAGCAGAGCTCACAAGCGGTGCAGGAGGAGACAAGATTGCCAGACAAAGGGTCTTTGCGTGGTTCCCTCGGGAAAGTACTACCCAACAGCATACACCAGGTGCTGCTTCCAACACATAGCAGATACATAACACCATGACTTTCACCTACTTTTTGAATCATGCACCATCTTTATGGTACAGCCTAAGGAGGATTTTTTCATGCAACCACCAGAGAATCTGGCCTGGCATACAGTCAAGTATCCATTTTTCACATGCTCTTTTCCCCAAATATGTTTACTAAAACAAGGACAGTGCAGCCTGCTATAGGCATAGATCTGACATGGTTACAAGTTCATACAGCCCTTACTCCTACTCTGGAAGAGGGAAAAAATAATCCAGGAGAAAGATTTATTTGGCAGTTAAGTCCTGGGAGCTCCAGCTGCTGTAATACCTACTTGTCTCTATAATACAGACTGATGAATAATATGGAAGAAGGAGAAGGATAAGGGAAAACATCCTTAAAACAATCTAAAACCAAGAAAAGGAGAAGATTTTGGCTAGCTGATTGCTTTTGGTATTTCAGAGGCTGCTATTCAGATGCTCCAGTAGTGATGGAGATAAGTATGTAGGATCCATACACTAGGAATAAACAGATATTAATACACCTGAGTCTATTTACAGTGTTATCACACCTCTGCTTTTGCAATTTTGCTGATGTCTTCTCTAAGAGTGCCAAGGTCTGTATTAGCACTGACCTATCTCATTTCTCTATCTTCCATTTCTCAGTAATGGGCATATTCTGTACCTGGAAGAATTTCATTATAATAATGGATAATTATTAACATGTAGCTTAAGCAATGACACAAAATAAAGTTAATATTTTCCTGCCTTCAGAAGATAAAAATACTTTGGTTGGAATTTAACAGCTAGTAAATTGTTCTATAAAAATACAGCTCTGCAGCAATTTTTACTCTCTGTGTACTAATTACTGGGGAAGAAATCCTGGCCTTGTTGACACATAAACCAAAATTCCTAGTGAATTCAGTAGGGCCAGAATTTGGTCCACACAATTTTACAAAGTCACCATTTACAAACATACACTCATGGATTCAACATTCAGGCTTTTCAACTCAATAAACAAACAGAACAGGGAAATCTATTTGGCACAGACCTAATTTCCCAGAAAACAAGACAAATCAAATCAGCAAGCAGTGGGGAAGTAAGCAGAAAACCAGGAGAGAGAAAATGGGAAAGGCAGATGTTCTTTAGCAATACTGGGCTAAGTCCTGGCTTGTAAGCACTGCTACTCAAAGTATCTCAGTACCTTACCTTCAGGTATTGTGTGCCCTAACACAATTCGGTATTGTCACAGTCAGGTGCTTAGGCGCCCTACAAACACCTAGGACCTCACAACCAGAGTATTCACCCAGGCTGCAAAAACCTTTGATTCAGTATCTTTATCTGGAGTGCACATTTCCTACAGAAATTCTTCAATTCTCTTTCTGTAAGTTGATTAGATATTCCCCATGCTAGAAAGAGGCAAAATCTACCATATCTTGGTGCACAGTACATCCATACATCTGTATGCTTACAAATAGGTAATTATCTTATACTAACTGAAACAGCTTCCACAGATAAAATTGAAAAAAGACCTATTGTTTGGAAGTGACTTTGTGGTTAGGGAACTTGCCAGGGACAATGGGAGACTGGGACTCCTGATCTTGCTCCAATTTACTACTCCAGGGAAATTTTCCAGTTGTTTTTTCCACACTACAGTTGAGCACTCTAGTCTGTATTGCTGGCTGTTACCCACCATTTCCTCCTCCCACTTTTTCTCTTGATAGTTTTCTGTTCACCCCTTTACTACAGCTAAGACAGACATGCGAGTGTGTTGCTTACTCAGTGTTCTGATTTTGGCTGGGATAGGGTTAATTTTCTTCCTAGGAGCTGGTAGAGTGCTATGGTTTGGGTTCAGTATGAGAAGAATGTTGATAACACACTGATGTTTTCAGTTGTTGCTAAGTAGTGTCTATACCAAGTCAAGGCTTTTTCAGCTTCTCATGCCCAGCCAGCAAGAAGGCTGGAGGGGCACAAGAAGTTGGGAGGGGACACAGCCAGGACAGCTGACCCAAATGGGCCAAAGGGGTATTCCAGACCATGTGATGTCACGCCCAGTATATAAACTGGGCGGATTTGGCCTGGGAGGATCGCTGCTTAGGAACTAACTGTGCATTGGTCTGCGAGTGGTGAGCAATTGCACTGTGCATCACTTGTTTTGTATACTCCAATCCTTTTATTAGCATTGCCATTTTATTATTGTTATCATTATTAGTTTCTTCCTTTTTATTTTATTAAGTTGTTATTATCTCAACTCACAAGTTCTACCTTTTTCCTTCTGATTCTCTCCTGCATCCCACTGGGGGGGGGGGGAAGTGAGTGAGCAGCTGCATCGTGTTTAGCTGCTGGCTAGGGTTAAACCATGACACTAGGTCAACAAGGTTTTCAAATACAGCTAGTCACAAAAATTTAGGCACCTTCCTACATGGAAGTAGGTGGGCTGGGGACAGATGTTCCCCTGGCCACCAAATGCTACAGTTTCATATTTGGCAGCAGTACTGGGTAAGAAGCCATCTCCTGCCCTTGGTTCCCTGTCCTTACCCCTCCTACTCCTTGCTTCTGTCCTGCTCCACTGTCAACTAGAAGACAGAGTTTATCTAGGTGAAAAATGGCATTTTTTTTCTGGTTTGATTTTCAGTCCAAAAGGAGGTAACGTGAATGCATGAAGAAGCCACCAAGAGCATAGAGAACACAGAAACTACCTGAGTCGGCACTGGTGCTGATAACTGTCCACAAAATCACATCAAAAGGGGTTGGTTTTATGATGGGCTGCAGGTGACCCAGTGCCACACCGTCACCAAAAAGGATGTTCCAGTCCCCTACTTTATGCCACTACTAGCAGTCACAGCGATGTATGGTCAGTGGGATCTGGGGATTGACTGACTCCACAGTCCCACCAGAGAGGTGTCAGATCACTTTCTTTCCATCAGGATTTAGATCAGCTTAAACCAGGCATGATATATTATCCCAAATCCTTTTCTGGACTTAGGTCATCCTTACCTGTCTCCTCACAGCTGAGCTGCAATATGATTAGAGCTTCGGGACTGAGAGAACAAGAGTGGCAGAAACAGAGATTTGGCTTATATGGGATACTTATTCAATTTAATAGATAAACAGCTGTAATCTTCTATAATTACCTGTTTCTTATCTAGCTAGAATAAAAAGAAATGGAAAGAATCTATTTCCATAACCTAACATTTTTTAAAGCAATTTTTATAAGAGTTTTTATGCCAGTTACACAATAGACCATATTTTTTGAGTATCTAGAATCCCGACATACCAAACAAAATGTGTTAATTGCTAAAAATTAACTGTCACATTTTGCTCTAGGTCTTTTACCTAGATGGTTACCTAGCTTTCTTCCAGGTATATGATTATATTTTTTCTCTTCTAATCACTATTGTTAATATTTGTATGCACTGCCTTACACATACAAATAAGCAGATCAACTTTTAACAGCACAGTTAATAAGATCATTTTCAAAGGCATCACCTGCAACATCTAAACCTATCCCAAAGGAACCTACAACTTCCACTGTTGTTTTCCAGGGTATGGGTTACATGTTGCGCTGACTTCTTAAGCCCTGGTGACATGCTCATGCATTCTGCTGAGTCTTTAAAGAACAACTTTTTCCCGCATCTCTAGGGAACAGGTGCAAAGAACACCTCTTTAAACAGCACTTCAGTAGACATCCACCTGTACCTCCCTCCCTATCTCTACTCTTCTTGAGGGTCTTCTTTCTAAACATTTGGCAGAAAGCTCTTCCATTTTCTATTCCTTTCTCTGCTAGCTGTGGCATGTCTCTGTGAGCCTTTATTCCACCCCTTTCTTCACCAGACACACACTCATATCTCCACTCTGAGAGCTATAAGCCCCATTTTATGCAGTGGTATTGTTTAATGGATTTCACTGCGAAACAGCATCTGCGCTTAGCTCCAGAGAGCCTTCAGGTTACGAGTGAAATGCTAGCAAAGAGCTTGCCATACCTCAAAATAGGTGCAGCAAACTAGCAGATTTTCCTGACAAGAGGCAGTTTGTGTAGCTTTCCAAAGGGACTAGAGGATCAAGAATTTAAACAGGTGAGTCTGTAGACCACTACTTGAAATGAAATGAAATGCTATTTTTGCACTTCTGTACCATCAAAGACTTGCTACTGTTTTGCAGCTTTTCCCTCTCTTTCTGTCCCTGCCTGAGAGGGAAGCTTCATGGTAACTCCTGCCAAATTTATTCTACACCACCAAAGCCATGCTCAGTGCTATCTCCCAATCCACATGTGGCCAGGTAGAGAAGCCGATAATGAACACATACACAGACAAAACCTGAAAAGTGCATGCTTGAGTTCCTGCCAGCCACAGAAACTAGAGATAGTTTCCTCATCTGGCTTTTCCTGTAACCAACTAAAAGCTTTGAGAGAATACACTGGGTCATTTTCTAGGAATTAAGGTATGCGGTTCCCAAGGCTGTTGAGGGAATTCTTCTCGCTCTCTCTTTCCTATCAGAAATCATGAAAATAAAGATAATTAATAACAATAATAAACACTAACTTCATTGTGGCTTTTTGAGCCATTGTTAAAAAAAAATAATTCTTAGTTAAAAGAATCTTATTTGGAAAATGTAAAGGCAGAGACACAGAGGCAGAATACATTTGTCTCTGTCTAGAGGGCAGAAAGGCAGTGGAGCAGGGGGAATTGTGGGATCTGGGGAAGAGACCTACATGCTGGCCCTGTTCTCATGCCTTTTTCTGCACATCACCCCTGGGCTGCCACTATCATGGGCAGGATACTAAGCTAGGTGGAAAAATCAGGCTAACTAAAGTACATATTTATGTTTTCATATGGTGTCTAGCTTTGCAATAACTGACCATCTCAGAATTTTTAATATATTTGTGCCTGTTTTGAAAGGAGGTGCTATTACTCTGATTTACGAAGTAAGAACTGAGACATAGGGAGGCTAAGGATTACCTGAAGGTTACCCCAAAGGTCTATTTCAGACCAGGAGCCACACCCTAGAGTCCTAACCTACAGCTGCTGTTGCTGTACTACTGTACGGTACTGTTTTCCCTCAACCAGTGGTGCCCTTTCCTTACTGTATCAAACAAGATATATTTGTAATAGGAAATAACAAAATGCAAGCCAACATTAATCATAAATCATGTCAATGAAGAGCATGAGGTCTCATGCTCTCTGTACTTCTGTCTTTACCGCTTTCTCAAGGCAGAAGGAGTTGAATTTGAGAGGATGAGGGAAGGAACAAGGAAGGGAGTCTGCAATCCCTCCAGAACCTACACTGACATCCTTGTTCTGTAAACAGCAAATATCTATGAATCCCTTTGAAAAAGTAGATCTCCCTTCAGTCCACCTACAGGATGACAAGCTAAGTTGTTCAGTTAGTTCAAGAGACAGCAGTCTTCATCCCAGTTCCACACAGCAGACCTTAAATGCTTCACCTTAGCGTCAAGATCAGTCTAAGAAATGTGCCACTTGAAGAAACTTGCTCTTGACATACTTTCTTTAGGAGCACTCCATTACTTCAGAACCTCTATTTCAGCAAAGTCATACTCTCCACTCCGAGATAAAGCCAAAAAGAAGATTCCTTTTACTCTTAATTTGGCCTCCTTTTCAAAGGGCATTCCAGTACAGTCCAACTACAGAGTCACAGCCAGCTTTGCAACGAACCTGCACTTCCATTTAGTAAGCAGCGCATTCCTGCTCCACGGCCAGCCAAACTGCACAGCGAGAACATTTTTTAAGACCCCTGCATTCTTTGTCAGAGAAGTTGGAAGAAAGCACACACACGTACACTCACTTAAGCACCATTAACGTGCACTTAAAGACCACTAACACATTTCTCTGAAAGCTGAGGGCTGACCCAAGAAAAGAATAAAGATTTAGTTGTCTTAATCAATCATAGGATGACCGTGAGCCAACAGTACGATATGGGCATGGGAAAAAGTGAATATTTACGTTGTGTGGCAGATAGCACTGGTAATACCTCATCTCAAATTCTGTATAGAGTTTAGCATCAACTATATTTAACTGAAACAGAAATAAACACAGAAAAGGGCTGCTATACATCTAAGGAATGAGATATTTTTCTTAAGAGAGGAGAAAAGGCAGTAGCTTATGTAAATTTAGCAAAATAAAGGCTAAGAGGAAATATAATTGCTTCCTGTAAATATAAACACAAAGAGGAAAAGAGCTACTTAGTCTAAAGAACAATGTTGATACAAGAAGAGATATAAATACATTTGGCCATAAAGAAACTCAGGCTGGAGATCAGAAAAAAGATTTTCAATCACCAAAATTATAGGATTTTGCAGCAACTTTCTAAAAGGCATAGTACAATTTGTCTAGTTTTGAGAAAGGACATGATTAATTTATTAAAAGTATGATATGATTTGTCTGCATGTGATAGGAGGGAACAGTATTGATGATGATGTTATTTTCCTACAACAGTCTTAAAGTAGCTGGATCCCGCCTGGAGAACTGGATTCAGTCCCTACTGCTGTCAGGGGACTCCTTTAGGATGCGAAGGAAGCCACTCTAACCGAGCTTTTTACCAATGTTCACAAATTACACTCACAAATTGCTTCTTCATTTTGGGGGACCCAGTCTAGAGCCCCTGGGTTCTAATTTGCAGCTGTGAGGAGCAATTACAGCTGCAACTGAAGTCACAGGAAGCTGGGCTTTGAACACAGAAAATACCCTCTAATGCTAAGCACCCAGAAAATATAGGCCCTAAGTATCTCGAGGAGACTATTCAAAATAAGTGGCTGTACCCAGCTTCATACCTGTGCATCCAAGTTCCACAGTGCTACAATGGAGATGAACCCCAACACCTCAGAAAATGTTCTGTAACACTAAAATGATATTTGCACAGTGCACATAGAAGGCGATGGCTAGATGAAGCCTAAGGGAAAAAAATTAATGATGTCATTGCGAGAACAGACTTTGCACAGCATGCAGTGAATCAGGCTTCAGTCTGCACATTGAATAGCAAAAGGAAAAAAACCTAACTATTGAATTTCTGTTCTTTCAGTGTGCACAACTCTTGTGTGCACTGAAGAAGGCAGAATCTGGGGGCAAAACCAGTATATGATCATGTAATTAAAGACTATATCATGATGATGATGTAATACTAACATGAAATAGCTGGCTGCTGTTGCCATATAGGGCTGAATGCAAATTATTTTTCTTTTCAAGTTCTGCCTCGACTAACTGGGAAGAAGAATGGAAAACACCTGTTTCCTCACTTCCGTATTCTACAAGGCTTTGATTCCCCTTTGTAACTCCTATAGTCCCTTCTCTTTTACTGTCCTTGGCTATCTTATCTTTCTATTTTTGAGAAATAATGCCTTCAAGAGATGTAGCTCAAACTTTATCTTGTACTTGTGTGTGCTCAGTGTTTAACAGGGTAAGAAAAAAGAAAGGAGTTAGTATACTATGTGAACACTGTTGCGCTTACCAAAATATCTGTAAAGGCATACTACTATGATTTATTCTCTTTAACATTTATTTTAAAAAGAAAAAGATTAGAAATAAATCTATACAAAAGCTATTTTCACTGCATGAGGTTAAAAGAGCTTTTAGTTGACAACTGGGTTGCCTGCAGGCTGGACAAATTGTGTATGGGTTTTTATTTTATTTATAATAAGAGTTAATGTATATGTCTGAGAATATGCCAGGTTTAGGTTGAGAAAGTAAAAATCTCCCTGAAAAGTGTTTCTCATTTAACACAATCAATTGCAGGAAGGAAGGAGGATCCCACATAGTGCCTTTTTGTCAACAACAAAGACAATGACCACACATACAAACACACAGATGCACACATACAGGGCCAGACCTAGGCCATTTAATCTTTCCTCACCTACTGCAGTGGCACTCATTTATTTTAAATGTTTCACTTCATTTGACATCAGTTCAAATCTGACTGAAGAAATAATGATCTTACTTTCAGAGATACTGAACACATGACTCTTGGTGAACTCAGTGGCAGCTGTTGATACTCAGTACCCCCTGAAACTCAACATTAAAACATGAACCCACTGATTTCATGTATGAAGTATCCACCTGGAGAAAGCAAGACATTAATTTTTATTCAGTTACTTAATTTGGAAGATGATGATGTGTTGTTTTGTTCTGCCACATAGATCTGCTTTAAAAAAAAAAATCAGTTCCACCCCAATATCAGGTATATCAATCTGTTTTCCAATAGATTTGTCCAAACAGGCTTCTCAGAGACAGCTGAACGTATTTCCAATGTTTATTTATTTTTTATAGTACGAATTAACCAGTGACAACATAAAGGTTTTTGCAAGAAAAATTATTCCATCAGAAATTGTTCAGATTTTAATTAAAAATCCATTTTCAAGCACTTAGTTCAATAAAACCTGAGCCAGAGAAAAAGAAATGGAGAAAGAAAAAAGAAGAAAAGCATACAGGCAAACTTGAACCAAAAAAAGCTAACAAGCCTCCTCAACTCCACCAAAATGACGAAAGGGCACACAGGTTTACTCCTCAAGAGAACTGCAAGAAATAAAAGCAGGTACTTTGGCAAGAGAGTGCAGGGGACATGGATCAGGAATGGAATGCTTGATCAAGGGTCAGAGAATGGATGACAAAAATAACAGAAGTATCTTTATCAAGCAGTCAGAGGAATCTGTGCTTTGGATTTTAGTACTGCACCACAACTGAGACTGCAAAGTAAAACTAACTATTAGTATTAATTTTTTACTCTCCATATCAAAACCAGTACAAACCAAGCCTAATGATGCTTCCATTGTCCCCACAGAAGAGATGAGCTGAGCAGGGAAGAGCAAGGAAGTCCAAGGGAAAGGAATAAGCTCCAAACCTCAGGACCCTTCACAGAGATTGCTCCTGGCTAGTCTCTTTTTTTTTTTTTTTTTTCTCCTTACATGAGAAAAAGACAGGTACTGTGAACAGCAAGTAGAAACACGGTGACCAGAATAATAATTTATTAACTATGCAAGTTGTGAGCTAGCAATTAAGTTCATCCCACTAGTTTATATGTCTCATAAAATGGGAAAATTAAACCCTTTTTCTTTGCTTTCCCTCCTCTACCTTTGTCTACTCATTTGTCTTGCACCTTGTTCCTTGAGATTTTTATCTTTTGGAATCACAAGTGCACTTCTACTACTCCCCACTCCACAGCACCTGTTACAGACCATAAAGATATCTGTGCAACAAATTGACAAACCTGACTGTTCAGTGTTCACTGCTACTGCCCAGTGAGCTGGGGTAATAAATCATTTTAGCAGATGAATTTGTCATCCAATACTATAACAGCGTAAAAGCAGCAGAGGCAACAAGCCTCCAGGCAAAGGAACAGTAGCAAAACCGAAATTAACATCTAAAATGGAAAATTGCAACAATAAGAAGGATACTAGAAAGAAACAATTTAAAGAGCATATAAGCAGTATAATCCCTAAACCTGGTTTGGCTGCAATTCAACTGACCCACATATTTTGGCTCATTCTAACCATTCATACTTGGAATGAGCTGAAACCAAAGCTAAGTTGAGAGCTTAATGCGTTTGCTCCCTCTTTCTACCATTTGGTGGGCTGGAGTCAATACTTGTTTCTACCTCCACGAGATTAGCCCCTGTGAAATACCGCTCAGAGTTCATCATTTTTGTGTTCACATATATCAAGTGATTAGCTGATGCTCTGAACTACAAGAAAGCTCTGGTTAGTGTATCCAACGGTGGTTTAGCTTCCCTTCAGCCTTATTAGAACTAGGCAGCCCTCCAGATGTTGTGACCCAACCAGAACCCCATACTGTGCTATACCCTGTGTACCTCACGCAATGAACTGGTAAGAGCAGTTGCTTTTAAAGATGACGTTTCTCATGCATGTGAGTTTCAGAAGAGGTCTGTAGCTAACCTTTTCCACTGCTTAGTTCTTTGAAGCAGAGCAGCAGCCAGTAACTCCAAATTAAAGAAGGCATCAAACATGTAAAATTATGTACAATAACTGTTTCTCTAAAGCCATCCTACAAAGCAAAAAAGTACAATGAGTTTGGTACAGTTACTCAGAGAGTCAATGGCCAAGCCAGGAAAAGAGCAAGCCAAATGTACTAAGCCATTTTGTCTAAAATTAGGAAGTCAGGAAAACAGTGGGCTATAAATAGTTAAACCTCATCAGAAAAAGCAGAAGTGCCACATTTCCTACCTCTCAGGGTCAGTACCTAATCAGACAAAAAAAACCCCCAAACTGCCAAAGCCTAAGACAGGAAATGGAGCCAAATTATTTCTGTGTATTAGAAGACGTCATAAATTTTCCCCTAGTCATCAGTGGAAAAGCCACAGTCAGGGCTCAGCACATACAAGAAAAGCCTCATGGAAAGAAGAAAAGATAAACAGCCTTTCTCTGCATATGTGTGGCATCAAATCTACAGCAAAACTGTCCGATGATCCACGTCAGACTTCAATTCCTGTGACAAACCTCAGCTGTAAAACCATTCCAGAGGTGTTGCAATGAAGAAGAGACACCACAAACATGTCCGTCAATATGCAAACATCTATTCAAATGCACTTGTCATCAGTACTGATTACAGTGGTAGGACAAAACTAAAATGAACATGGCAAAAACACACGAAGGGAATAAGGAGCTGGTGATGTCATGGAAGACTCCCAGGCAACAGCAATCTCTGCCTCTCGAGAACGGGGGGGGGGGGGGGATATACCACGTAAGATGCACAGCATGATTTTACAGCAGTGATTTTTCCTTGGTGAACACATGGTCAGCTGTGACATCGTTGGCTCAGACAGGAGGACACATAAAGGGCTGTTACCATAGACTGGTTGACAGATCAGGTAATTAGCCACCTAGACGTCATGACCCAATTACTTCACAGTACCTTCTTTAGAAAGCTTTGAACGAGAAACAGTGCCAACTGCTGTAATTAACCAAATTCCTCTTAAGAGGTTATTGGATTAGTTTTTGTTGTTTGTAGAATACACACAATTTAACCAATACAGGAATATTACACAGACTATCCCTTTAAAATATACTTCATATGAAGGTAAATATTGATTTTACTGGACAGAGTGATATATCTACATAGGTGATTATGTCAGCACCACTATCAGACTTCATGGGTTTTTTTAGAAATACCTTATGCTTGGGGTGGGATAGAAGGAGAACTTACAAAAAATACACGAAATCAACATATTTCAGTCTATAAACAGAAGTTACCCTCAGACACACAACTACAAAAAAAAAAAGCTTTATTACCCAGAGTTACTGTCAGTTAACCTCTCATTGCCTGAACTGCTGTTCAATCCATGCATACTAGGAGACAACCATACTGTTAAAGCACAACAGAATTGGCTTATGCCTGTCAGCTAGGATAGGGTGACACGTCTGGGGTCTTTACCCTGCTGCATACAGGGTTAGTTACCACAGCTCCAGGACAGCCTAATAGAAGCAAAGGACAGGGCAAAATACTCATGTTCTGCTCCTGAAATGCTGTTTGCAGACTTCTGATAAGCACGGAGCAACTAAGCCTTCAAGAGTCAAAGCATGTCATCTGAGTCCCAGTATGCTCCTGCGTGAGTACTCCCACCTGTCAAAAACGTGCCTAAAATACACCTCAGTGCAGTTATGCTTGTAACTGTCAAGTAGCCCACAGTAACTCATTAAAATACAGAAATTCAGTCATGGGTCTCAGCCCAAAGCACTGGCCTAGAATGCTGCTTCTGCTGAGAGGGAATTTCATATGTGCATATCCAAACAAGTTTTAATCTACTCACCAGGTAATACCAGCAATTAACACAAGAACTTAGGTAAGACAGTAAGTTCTGCAGCCAGATCAAGACCAGTCTTTCAGCTCCACAGCTTACAGTATCTGACCTCTCTATTTCTGACCCACTGCATGTGCTATAATCATGGAAGTGAGAGGAGTACAGATAAACTCTCAGCTTCTGTGATAGGGCAGTAACTGAGCTTTGTCACGTTTTACTTAAATGCTTTGAGACCCACACAATTTGGAAAGTATCCTATGCTATTGCTCAAGATTACTGCTCTGACAACGGAATTCTAGCTCTCCCGCCATTAAAGCACTAAAATACATTATACCTCAGGAACAGAGATGAGAAGCACACATGTAAAAGAAATATACAAACAGGTCACACTGTATTTGAACTGCTTGGAGGAAAAAAACCCAATGTCACTGGCTTTTCTCCGTCAGCAAAATGCATTGAAATATTTCCTGCATACACCCTATTCAAGCACTGAAGGATATCACTAACAAAAAATCTAAGGAAAATCACCAGAAGTGCTACCAGGCTATATAAATGAGCAGTAGAATAATTTCCTAAAATGATAACAAACTAATGATAGCTTTGAGGTGATAAAACACTAAGTCAGTGCCAGATCGTATTCTGGAATAACATGATAATATTTCCTCTACCCAGGTAACTGGAACAATCAAACCATTTATGATAATGACAAAATAAAGAACCTTATGTCTCTACACTAAATACTCCCTGTAGTTAGAAATGTTTTTGTTGGGTTTTTTTTATTCCACTTTGCAGAAATATTGAAAATGTATGCAAGGTACATCTGTGCTCTTGATACTACCTATCTAAAACCAGCATGCAATATTTTACATGATTTTGACAAACACCAGACCACATCACTGCACTATCATGTGATGATCAGATCTGTGTCCCACTTTGGAATTCATGAGGGTAGGCAGCTGTGGGCCTCCCTATCTTCCAGGAACAGTATAGGCATAAAAGATAATCACAGCTTTCATTTATATTTTTTAAAAAGTTTCTGTCCAATTATCTGTCAGAGATAACCTTGAAAATGTAATGGAAACAAAAAAAAGATAGACAGATTTGTAGGTTTGAAAGAATTGAGAGCTACGTTCAGTTTCAACAGAAGGCTGGAAGTGAGAAACGTGAAAAATACACACACACACACCCTCCAAACAACTCAATTAAGCTTGAGGTATTTCAAAAATTTATGCACAAAAAAACCAACCCTCCCTGTCCAGATTACCCACAAAAGCAAAGCAGGATGTTCCTTAGCTGGCTAAATGGAAACAACTGCACCTATGACTAGCTGGACATCAAGTAGCCTGTGTCTCATGGCGATGAAAAGTGTGCATAGCAATCTTATTTCAGCCAGAGAGGATTAGATAAGAAGCTGTCTTGAAGGCCCCTCCCAATCTCAGTTACTACACTATTTCTCATGGTTTATCCCCCTTCTCCTTGAAGAGTTGCTCTATTTTCTTGACATCATCCAGCCTGAGAAATATTTCCCTTTTGTCTTCATATTTTTGTGTCATGGAGAAAATTGGGGAGAGTGACAGAGAGTTATCTTCAAGTACATAATGTGATGTTATAAAAAGAACAGGAATCAATTATTCCCTTTAATTAATGAGGACAGAGGAGGAAGTAATGAACTTAAGCAGCATCAGGGGAAATTTAGGTCAAATACAGTTACTGCATGAAGTTTCACACAGTAAGAGTTAGGCAAATGAACCAACCGTCAAGGGAAGTTAGAGTCCTCATCAGTGGTACATAGCCAAGGTTAGAAATCTCCCTGGAGGATGACTGAGGAAAAATGAAGCCATTCCTATTCCCTCAGTGGAAGAATGGACAAGAGGTTAAACTCAAGCTTCTTTGAACATTCACAGTTCTCCTTTCCTCTTTTGTTCTTCTTTCATCAACATCTTCCCCTATTTTTTCATGTTGTGTTAAGTGCTCTACATTGGATAGCTAAAGTTCTTTCAAAGCTTCACAGGAATATTGTATTTATTATATATATATTAGATATTAAATAATATTATTATTTATTATAAAAAGTCTTTCTTTTCTAAGCCTCATGGCTTCCTGTCATGTCAGGACTTCTAATAGCAAAGCCATCCAAGAATCTGCAGCAGTTGCTCTTTACCAAGGCACAGTTCTCATTCCAAGAGACAAACACCGGAAGACAAACAATACTAGCATAGTTCTTTGTAAAGCCCATCTCTAATTCTTTCTCCTTTTTTATTCATATGTTATCCAGGCAATGAAAATACAGAAGAATGAAAACAGGAAAGACAGAAAAGTTTTTCTTCTCAACCTGAATATTTTTTTGTTTTATTTTTAAAGGGAAAGTCCAGACATGCTTTTTCTTACTATTGCTACTTTTCCTTTTTCTGAGAACAGAGTAAACCGAAGTGAATCTGATGGGCAAAAAGGCCATACTTTTTATTTTAGTTTTTATTAGGATTTCTAAAGAGTTCTTATCTTTGTTACCATTTCCCACCCAAAAAGAAACTTAAAAAGCTTAACATTTTAAAGTAAAAGCACTAGGAATAACTTTCAAAAAGTAGTAAAATAAAAAAGGATTCCTTTCAATTTTAGGCATCCCATTTGCACCTCACTTTCACTTACAAGGTTTTGGCAAGAAGATAGGTATTGCTTTCTTTTTAATAGTTTAAAATATTTTATAAATAAAAACCCCAAAAACATTCCCAAATACAACAACAAAAATTTGAGAATTTTACAAATTTCTCCCAAATTATGCTTCTCTTTTCCCACTTATCCACACAGAGAGGATTTTTACATATACAGGTATATGGAGATGAAGAGATACACAGAAATAGCCTATTTTCTTGTGGACAAAAAGCTGTCAGGGAAAGAAAAAAAAAATAAGAAAAAACCTAATCATTTCACTTTATTAATGAAAATGCTCTGCTGGCATTTCTTAAGATGTCAGGTCCATTTCAGTATTTTGCAGAAGAAACAGGGTGTGAGATTTCTAAATTTCCATTGGAACTATTATTCACACTAAGGTAAGGAGAGATTGACGTCACCATAATCTGCATACCCTCTGTAGTTGGCTGGGGCCATGACCATCTTGGTTAAAATACGCTTCATGTTATGATAGGTGTCTAAAATCCTTGAGAAGGGCTGTACAGTAGAGATGCCTCACACTCCCCATGCCTACAGATGGAATCTAGGCAGTAACTAGCATTTCTGAGATTTCAGAAGTTAACTAAGAAAAATTTCAGTCATCTTTGAGTTCCAAATGACTTTAGGACATCACAGCTCTAAACCCTATATGCACAATCAGTGATTAATTGATTTGTCCTAGGGAGTTTACTGTCTAAACAGATAGGTCAGTGAAGACAAAGAAACATAGAGTGATGTAACTTAAAGAAATCAAAGCATCACAACAACAATAAGACAAATTGTCCTCTCGGTTCTGTGTCTTCTTCCTTAGAGAAAACCAATGGACATAGCAAAGATGCTTGTATGCATGATCACATGACTGACTTCCATTCTGACATCTACAGGTCTAAATGCTAAGGATAGAGTACACTTATCCCTTTAATCTACTGCATAATCTACAGTTATACAGCTATGAGTGCAACTTCCTATTAGCAGTTATTCCCCTTCTAGCTTTTAGCTAGAGAAGAGAGCAGCATAAGGGGCAGAAATCCACTAACCATGAGACATACCTATACTAACATAGTCCACAAAAAAAAAAATCTCACTGACACATTTTCACCACTACTGTTGCCAATGTCATTTAGGTTAGGCTATCCATCACTCCATCTATGACGACATTATGCACTCAGTTGGAGCCTAGATATACTTATGCAGACATAGCTTACCTTTATTAGCACATTACATAGCCAGCCTAATGGTTGAAAGACCATAGGATTCTGTCACAGTTGCCAGCCTCACTATTGGAGGGGTAAGTTAAACACAACACTAAATAAATGTACATTGGTCATAAATAAAGATCAAGATATGTAATAAGATGATCACATGACTTTGAATGCAAGACTCCATTCACTCCATTGCAATAGTTTGCTTGCAGGATACCTTGCATTCAGTAAGATCAATGCAAACAAAAAATAAGTGCCAATACCAAACTCTGTATGAACAAATCATCAAGTATGGAGCCATGTACTGCCTAGTAAAGGCCACAGGGTCTATATATAATTGGTACCCCACCTAAAGAAAGGTTATGCTACTAAACCTCACTTTTCCCTGTGGATAGAAATTGTAAAAGTGGTCAGACATTTTATGATCTTGGATAACAGTTTTCTTCCTCTTCTGTTCTGGTACTGTAAAAACCATGTCCAAATCTGGTAGGGCAAAGGAGCTAAAATTACAGAGATTTCCATTAAGTCCTGGAAAATAATAGGAATTAGATCCCCAGATCCCTGAAGTGCACTTTAAATTCTAAGTCCGACTTTCTGAACATATTTAATATACTATTGTATACTAACCAGTTACTTTATTCCAGCAAGATCTGCATTTCTTCTTAGAGATGACCCCAAACCAGTTTATATTGTTGGAATAAGGCACTGCGGGCAAACTTTCAATGTTTTTGTTCAGCTTCATTTCCCCTAAGATTATTTCAATTTTTATTCTAGAAATTGTCAGTATTCATTATAACTTTCTAAAAACAAAATACCCAAGTTCATTTCAGCTAATTCCTTCCAATGTTCTCCCCAAAGCATATCCTTTTAGCTGCAACATTGATAGGAGCTGCCATAGAAAACAGGTAGTTAATAATAAACAGCTCAGAGGTTGCAGGCTGTTTTTATTTGCCTTGTATTACAAAATACAAGCTCCAGCAAGGCTTAACATAACAGTCATTCCCCAGAAACAACACAGTTTAACACTGTTTAGACTGCTTTGGAACCAAGATCCTTAGTACCTCTTCCCATCAACTCAACACAAAGTTATTTTCCTCTCCGCTCACAGATCTTCTCTCTGGAACTCACTCAACAGTATGGCTGAATTGAATTGCTTTAAAAGCCTAAGCTTGGACTCAAGCAGAAGATAGATAATGACGACTACTTTGGGGTCCTTTTTGTTTGCCTGTTATTGGAACAGAAGCTTAAACTCTTGGGTTCATGAAGTAAAGCTTTTTTCCATAAAAGAATACTAGAAATCTGTTCTAAAAGAAAAAAAAGAAAGAAGAGAGAGCAAATTTTTTATATATAGTCACAAGAGTCTTGTAGTTGAACAATTGCAGAATTTCAGTTTCAACTTTCTCATGAAACTTGGGGAAGCATGGTGAGACTGATCATCGAATCAAAACCCCTGACAATTCCACACTCAATAGAAGGGCTTTGTCAGGCAGAAACTTCCCCTCTTACCTCCCAGCTTATGAGCTTAGAAAGCCAGTATATGAGTCAAAAAGCCCTGATAAAACTCCCCATTGAGAGGAAGGCTTTTCCAATGTTCACATTAACATTAGAAAAGTCTAGCTTGAGAAAATACAAATTAGAAAGCCACTCAGAAGCTCTGCATTGAAGGCTTTGTGCAGTCAGGAAAGGGATTAGAAAGCATGTGCACCAAGTGATGCCATGTTATCCATTCAGGTTAGCAATGTGGAATAGGACAAAGAGTTTTGAAAAAGGAAGAAATAATGGGAAATTTAAAGTAAATCTGGGAAGGAGACAAGGATAGGCAAACGAGGGAAGACAGATGGAAGAAGATTCTCTAGGAGAAAAAAGAAGCTGTACGGAGAACTGAAAACCAGTATAAGTCAGAGGAGTGAGCAGAGAAGTACCAACAGGAGAAACAGCTGGAGAAAATCCATGCTGACAGCAACAGATCTCTCTGTCAGTCACAAAGGAGAAGTGCTACCCTGTGAAAAGCCAATTTAGGTATCAGAAAGTGTCAGAATGGATCAAATTACCCAAAGGAGTTCAAAAATGGAGGTGAAGGGATGAGCAGGCTGGACTGGCCCAGTCACTATAGTAAGGACTGTACTGGAGAGAGAGAAATCCAAGTCTATTTCTATAGCAGTTATTGCTTTCCTAGAACAAAAGGGGGAAAAGCCTATTTTTATGCAAATATTCCCAGTTCTTAAAGTATGATTTGTAGTCCAACTTTTATTTCAAGATTCTCTGCAATGCAACACTGCAGATGTGCCCAGTTTACTTTGAGAGACCCAGGCTGGGTGCCAGGTGTGGTACCGCTCAGGTAGGATGGGGTTAACTGGCCCTGCCAAGAAGCACAGGATTTGTTCCCAGTCAGGACACTGAGCTGATACAGCCACAACGTTTCTGTTACTTGCCCCAACTTATTCAAAGCTAGGTGAGCTGGAGTGCCTCTGCGTGATTCAAAGGCAAGCAAAGAATTAGCTTGCCCAAAGGAAAAATATTCTATGAAGTTTTCAAAGGAGGCAGCAAGAATATTTCCACATTTGAACTTGCAGCTTAACTCCTTCACATGATATGCAGGAAAACTGCCATTTGGAAATCCCAATTTGAAGGCTTATTTTTCAAACACTTATTGCAGAAGAATGAAAACTACCCCTTTTAAACCTCTGAAGCTATATACAGATGAAGATACTTCTATATATTAGATATAATAATATGTATTTTTTTAAAGAATATATATCTCTTCCTAGCTTTATATCACCTATAGTTAAAATAATTGGTTCAACCTGCTCTTTTAAGGCCCTCATGTCTAAAAATTCCTCTTGGCATTCCATGCTGTTGTTGTTTTAATAGACTCTACAATACGTCCTGTCTTCATATCACTTGCTTTCTGTCATATGTTTGTGTAAACAACAACAACAAAACCAAACAGTTACAATCATTTTCACTACTGGAATTAAAAGTATTGCAAAACATATGGTTCATCTGCCTCAGAAACAAAAAAGCTCAGACTTTTCAAACAATAAATTATCAGGATCATTCCACCCCTATTCAATACCACAATGAACAGAAGTTTTCATACATGTAGTCTTGACACTTAAAACCATTTCTAACTTACTGAAAGGAAATCTAAACTTCTCAGGAGTTTCAAAACCTGGTAATACTAAAAGTTCAAAAATTTTGTTTTTTCTTGTTTGTTTGGGCCTTGTTGTTTTGGTGGATTTTTTTTTCCTCTGCTTTAGCAAGCTTAGATCATAACCATCTAGCTTTGATTGCGACTCCTGCTTTGCTAAGACAATTTATTGTATGAAAATAAAATTCCTAGCAAAGCAATATTCCTCCTTCTTCTATGGTACAAAACACACTGTCTATCTTGCCTCCAATGATTTTTTTATAAACTATAAATCTGTGCTGAAACGTAAAAGGAAGGAAAAATATCAAAAGACATCTGGGATCTGAACACTGATCAAACTTACTTTCAGCTCAGGTTTAAAATTGCAGCTTTAAAATTCACAATTTGTTCTAAGAACAATATTAAATATTTAAAGTGCACTTTGCACTACCATCAGATCGGAAAAGAGCAACAAAGCACTTTATCAGGCAACATAACCCCCATTAATATTTTTTCCTCTGATTTTAAAGACATATTTCGTATCACTCAATGGATAAAGAAACTGTGATGGAAAGTGCTGTCATTCTGCCAAAAGCACATACAGAACAAGACAAGTGAGAGCAATTAAATTTCTGATCAGGATAATAATTTAACTGCAGATCTAGAGACTATAATCATCTGGAACATTTGAGCAGTATAAAATATTACAAGGACTCCGTTCCTTAAATTATCATACACAGCTTGTCACCTGAAGGCACCTCACCTGAAGGTATGTAGTGGCTTCCTACCACTCCCCCAGAGATACTATATCTTCTAGCAGCAAAGACGACAAAAAAATGAAAGACTCACAGACCATATAAAGAACTGTTTGCGTATCCAACTGTTTGTGTATCCCAATATGGAGACAATTCCCAAATTCAGGGTCATCATTCTCACTAGCTTCCTTTGGCAGAGTAGTGCCTTTATTGCCAAGACACTTGATTTATCAAAGGAAAAAGTAACCTGACACTTCAGACAATCCCTTGTCCCATTCACATACAGAGCAGAGTAGATTTCAGCCTCCTCACAATAAATTGAATTGATATTTCATCATGATGCAGGTAAGGTAAGGTGGGTGTCCCTCATTCAGTCACTATACAGTGTCATGCCCCTAACAACTCAAAGATTCAGCATAGTATTCAAGAACACCCACAAAAGGCCAGTCCTTGAGAATTAAAAAAAACACCTTTTACTGACATTCCAGTATGTCACAAACCTTTCTGCTTGCTTAGGAAAAAAGCGGTAAGTGATCATTTCTTCAGCTGAGAGAAAAAGCATGGCTACTTGTTAATCCATCAGGTGCAGCTGCTTTATCACAGCCATTCTGAGGCAAATAATTTGGGGTGACATTCATCTCACTGCATTTTAGCAGTCTAAAAGTCAGGTGTGTAATCTAATATATTCATTTAGTTCCACTTAAAAGTCAGTGAAGAAAGCCAGGCCCCTCCAGCAGACTGGGGATGAGACAAGCCCTCACTACGTCCTAAAGCAGTTGGATGGATTGTCCCCCACTAGCAAAGGAGAGATACTTCATCTGTTCAGGCTCAACATCTTTTAAATTGGTAGAGATAGGCAAGATGAATCCAGCTGTCAGAACAACATTTCTGAAGTTGTTTATACCCCATGCTCTCATGTAAATCTTACTTACTAAACCTTTACTGTTTGATCTGAGAGGAACAAAGGGAATTTAGGGACTCAAATTTGTTTTCAAAGCTTGCACACGCTCACTTTGTGCACTGACTGTCCACCTGCAAGATGAGGCCAATTGTGCTGCCACTTCTCAAAGGCGCTCGGCAAGGATAAGACCTCTGCAAGCTGCAGCAATCTTTACATGTGAAGGCACTTTGGTTGCATAAGGTGGCAAGCAGGGTGGTTAGAACTGTGCTCACACATCACAGGGTATTTTAGGGTTTGTTCACACGGCCAGACACAATAAGGTGTATGGGACCTGACTTGCCAGCCAAGCTGTAGTAACTACCCTCATGCTTGCCATAGCCCACTGCAGCAGGGAAGTAAAATGTGCAAGCTGAAACCATCACTTTGGAAGCGGGGTGCGCGCAGAGCTCGCCAGCAGCCACCTAATGGAGTTTAGCTGTGGTGAGTGACTTACCTGCCTGGGCCACCTGTCAAACTGCAGCAACCAAACTGCTCGGGATCATCTGACCATGCAGTTAGTTTCATATCAGTTTTAAAGGACAGCTTCCTTGTATACAACAATGCTGCTGCAGCATGGAGACAGCTCGTAATTTGAACTTGAGAGCTGTGGGGTTTTTGGCAGGAGATCTAACCAGGCACACCACTGAGAGAAAGTAGACATCCCTTATTTTGATCTATTTTAGGGAAGAGTTTTTCCAATTAAACAGCATTTTTTTGAAGCTTGACTATTTCCATTTCACAAAAGCAGTTCCACCAAGCTTGTGTGGATGAGACTTCTACCAGATTTTGCCAGAAGCGTGACGTTTTTCTGCTATATTATACCCCATACAGACACCAATCCTAACTCAGTGGAAAGTAGCATCTCACTGCATTTTTTGTCACAATACTGTGTGACAAATGCACTTACCCTGACTTCTGAGTAACAAGGCTTATTCCAAATATTAAAAAATTACTGTCACTACAATTTACATTTAACAGTATCTTTCTCAGCTAGCTTGGGAAAATACTGCAAGGAGAATTCACAAACATTAATTTGACTAAAAGCATACATTTGCTTTGACAGCATTCACAATGGTCATTGTTTGCCTTGCTTAGATATTTATTCCATTTTTTTCTTTGTTTGGGAAGTTGCTTGTGGGAAAGCTGTACCTGGGCAAACAGATAGGAAGATTTGTGGAAGAGCTCTTCAAATGGCCATGAAGCCTCTCATGTCCTCCCTACTGTCAAAAGATTCAGACATCACATCAGCAAACAACCCTGCATGACAAAAATAAAGATCATCGAATAGTTACACAAGCTTGTAGAAGAAAATAGAATAATAACCCCTTCATAAAGCACTTCTTAGCCATTTGTCTGAAAAAGCTTTAAAATAAAGTTCCAATCTGCTTTAGTTAAGCACAAATTATTGGACTCAGTATGGGAGAAATTAGATGAATTCCTACTATATATGCATCATAAAAAAGATTAGAGTAGATGATCTAATAGTCCCTTCTGGCCTAAAATCCTATGAATAAAAAGGAAAAGCTGCTGCACTATTCACATTTTCAGCAAATATAGCAAATAACCCATAGAAAATGGGTTATTTTCCCCTCAGTCAAGAGCACACTAAAAAAGAACATTCAGGTTTCTTGAGTCCCACTGTAAAAACCCTCCTTGTATAACCGTAACCTTCCAAAGAAAGAAAGAGAGAAAAAAGACCCCAAAAGGCACTCACACAAAGCATTTGCTGAGCAATTTTGAATAATGAACAAATTAGTGGGGGAAAAAGCCTGTTTGCAGATAATTCATGAACAGAAAAGAGGACGACATTGATCAAATAAATTATTCACTGTAAATAGTTCATTCAGCTCTGGCTTCAACACACGTTACCAATTAAATCAGAGCCCAATCCCACAGCAATTATTTAGGAAGTACAATCTGGCCACCTGAAAGCAAGTCCAGATTGCTTAAAGTGTTTCTTTTTTTGTCGATATGTCATTTTTCCCCTCTCTCTGAGTTAGGCCACTCTTGCCTACCTACAATACCACTCAACATTTTTCAGCTCTTTTAGCATATTTTCAAGTTTGTAAAAACTAATGTTTTCCCAGCTACAATTGCCCTTAGTAAAAAATTTTCTCATTCTCCATTAGTACTTGTTAGGGAGGCAGGTCTCAGAGGACAAAGATCTTGATGCTATAGGTAAATTCATTTCCAGTTTCTTGTTTAACATTCTGCTTATTTTTTCCCTAAAATGACTAGTTGTACATTTAGGTTCATATCCTGTAAATCAAGTTTGCCTTTTCTTTTCCACAGTTCAAGCACTTATTGTATTAATATTGGGTTTCATTTTGTTGAGTCCAATAAATTCTAAATAATAATTTCTGCTGGATTCATTTCAGTCTCCAACTTAAAGACCAATTAGTTCACAACCTTGTGCTCATTGTTTCAAGTCTTATTACTTACATTCTGTAGCTCAGACTTCTCCACAAGCTGAATTAATATGGTTTGCAGTCTATTTCTGTCAATAAATATGAGCCATTTCACTTGCTACCCCTTAATATATTGTTTGTTACCCCTTACACATTGTTAAACAGGATGGCAACAGAAGCAACCTAGACTTGTAGGTATGAGCACAAAACTCTTTACAGCCTTAGGTATGTCAGAGATGACAAGCACAACCACCGGTCCCCTGTGTACATTCATACCACTGAAGGGAGGTCAAAGTGTCACTGAGCCTGTTACTGAAAACTGTGTCAGGCTCTAAGACAGTTTCTTCCCTAATTTAAGCATTAAAGACCTCCATGAGGAAAGCTTTCTACACCTGTATGGATCCCACCTGATCTTCACAGGTTTCCCTAGAGAGGCTGAAGGTTCCTTCAGCCAAAAGGGGTGATTTCATTCTGTAAAATACTACTAAAATAAATGAAATAAAATACTGAAAGGTCACCATTCCAGACACCTAGAAAATATCTTCTCACTTCTAGACTGTCAGTTCGGTCACTTATAACAACGTCTATATTATTCTGCCACTTTGTGGCTCAAGGTCAGTTTTTTGACCATCCACAGAGCTTCCACAAAAGTTCCTAGCTGGCTAAGGCCCAGAAGACGACCTGAATCTGAAGCACAGGGCACAAATTTTGTTCATACCATCACTCTGCCCCAGTAGACAGCACAGACAGAATAAATTAACTCAAAGTACTTGGCTTTAAGACTTCAACAACAGCCAAAGGCAAATCTAGTTTTTATTTCTGTTAGGACCTGAAAGGGTAATAGTATCAGAATGGAAAACTAAATGTACGGGCTTATATTATCCTCAGTTAAAGACCTACATTTCTCAGCCAAAACTGGGAAGTCTGTCAACCTCATCAGTACTGAAGTGTGGGATCTCTCCTTTCTTTACCTTTTGCTGTATCAAAAAAAGTAACTCATGTGGGCATACATATTAGTATAGACATTGATTTCAGGATATGGTTTTATCAGCAATGTGGAAAGCTTGCATATCTCCTTGCTCTGTCATTGTGGAACGACAAGCAGAATGTTTTGTAGCCAAGTAACTTTTACCACAAATTCTCCTAAATGTTTTATAGATACTTTCACTTCTCATATTCTGCCAGTTGGGCTTCACCATCATGCTGGATATTTTTCTAAGTCACCTCCCCACCTTCATCCTGATGTTTGGTGTCTCTGTCTTTCCTTCTTCTAATTACATGTGAATGTTCTTATTGAGGTGTCCATCATCCTGTGATGCAATTGCTTGCACTCTTGGATGAAGAATTTCTAGGAGGGTTATATTTCTGCACTGGATGGGTAGAACCAATTCTCCAGAACAGCAAGAGGCACTAATCAAAACAGGTACATTTACAGCCCAAATTATTTTGCCCTGATTTCCTTCCAGTGCAAACAACCAAGGCTTTGCCTTGAATAAAAGCTATAGCATCACAAGCAGTTTGACTTGACTTGGGTTGTTTGGCATAAAAATGCCTTTTCTATATCACTTTCTATCTTTCAAGAACATTTTATTCATTGTAGTTATATTTGAAAGTAAACCTTTAAAAGACTACTTCCTCTGAGTACATTTTCATAGAAGTTCATGTACATATATATACAGACACACAAGCAATACATAACAAACCTTGGAAAATTCTTCTTTCTTTTACTGTGCTTACTAACAGAAAAATCCAGATTCCGCACAGGGAATTGAAGACGATTACTATATTAGTTCTAAGAGCATTTTTCTTTATGCCACAACTTGTTGGGGTTGAAGGAATTTTTAAAGTAACAAAAAGAAATTAGGTTCATGCTATGCCATTGAATAAGTAGATAAGCAGATGAGAAGCTATCTGAGGAGGTACAATCGCTCTGTTGTAGTAATAACTACACCCAGCTAAACAATGGTACAGATATCAGCAAGGCAAATGCAAGATCCTAGCCAGGTTAGGTTTTCCAGTGAAGATTTAAAGGCTAAAATCTATAGCAGGTTCAACATCTTACTGCTAAGTCCTTTAGCACATGCACAACTCAGAAATCAGTGCAACAACTCCCATGCATAAGTCTTTTGTGAATTCTAGAGATGGAGACATAGCATTTTCCTGAATTGAACCCCAGGAGAGGACAAAGGGGAAAGGATGGAGGGAGGAGCTGGGCAGTGTGCAGGGAGATCCTTCTAAAGTATGAGGGGTAGCAAAACAAAAATCATGATGTTTGTGGGAAGAAATATGCTCAAGGCTCAACATTCCCAGAACAGAGAGTTGGGGTTTATTTTGCCATGAAAAATTAAACCTGAAAGGTCAGTGAGACTCAATAGCTATACAGGTGACAATAAAGATGCCTGTGCTTAATGCAGCGGAGAAAGCAAAAGCAGTAGATGAATAAAGTGGTCAGAAAAGGTGGCCAGGCAGACAAGTCAAGCAGAAGCACAGCAGACAGACTTGAGATAACATGGTTAGGAGAGAGCTGTAATCAGTTTCCGCATAGATAAGGACAGGGACAAGTGTTTTGATAGTACAGGCTGAACAGTCAGATCAGCAGATCTCAAAGCACGTTACCAAATCATTAATTAAGCCAGCTCCATACCCCTGGGAGCTGGGTACCATAACTTGATAGTCATCACAAAATCACTAGAGGGTGGCACAAAGTGGTTCAGTGACTTTGCTCAAGGTCACTGAGCTGGGAACAGAACCAAGGCAGTACAAATCCTCTGACAGCTGCTCCCAGCACCAGCCTATCCTCTGTGCTTTTGGGACAAGGGAATTTACTTTGTGAATCCAACTGTAGTCATGATCATTCTAGCAATAAAAAAAACCATTCAAGATTATTTGAATGTTCAGCTCCAACAAATATAACACAAAAAAGGCATTTTTACATTTGTACAGTTCCTTAGTAAAGGAGACTTTCCACCTTATACCAAACTGGAGGCAGAGCTAGAAGATAACCAGTCAATGGCATCATTTACAAGCGAGACAAGTGTTAATGTAATTAAGCAACAGATCCTGTAAGATGTTCAGCACACTCACAGACATTCATCTCAGGGAATTAGGCTTTAGCACTTGAAGAAAAGTCTCTCATTTGCTCAATGTGAACCCCACAAAAGAATTGACAGAATTAATGTCGTCTTTTGTGACAACAAGCATTTACCATTTCCCAAATTACAGTATGAAACAAGCCACTTGGTTTATACCAATTAGATAATAACTCATTATGTAGCAACCTTCCAATCAGGTCTTGTAGATCAACAGGTCCTTTTAAAGTCTTAATCAAATTCATGATCAAACTACAGAAATCCAATTATACTTCAGAAATGAAACCTGTTTCTTTGGATGCAGTTTACTCTAAGGACTAATCTGGACTCGCAAGTTTGTATTTATTCAAGAATGTAACCTAAAGTGACAGATGCAAAATAAAATGGGATTATATATGATTTATAAACATGGGAATAATTAAGCTATAATCATCCATTTTCTTCAAGTCCAATCTTGATTAATAGTTTCAGGAAAAAAAAAAGTCAAACCTTATCTGAAGCTTTTTATTTGCAGAAAACTAAACTAACTTTATTGGGTTCCTCTTCTCTTGCTAATTATCATTAGAAGTCCTGTAACACAGTACAGTGAGGAAGAGGTTTGTTCCCTGGACAGAACTGCTTCTGTTCCCAAGAAGAAGGTTGAGCTAAGGTTGAGTTGGCTTGGCTAGGATTTTTGTTGTTGCAGGGGGAGAAAAGGGGCAGATATTTTTTTAAAGGATGAGAGCTTATGCCTCACCCTAATTTGTAAGACTTTTTCTAAACTCCCATCCCTAACATTGCAGTAATATGTATTCCTGATGTTTTATGTAAGTGGTCCACACACCATTTCTGTGTTTCTTTTGTGTGTTTTTTTTTTTTTAATTTCTTTGGTTTCGTTGGTTGTTTTTTTTTTTCTTTTTTGAAAATTCTGTCCTTCCTCCTCCCCAGCCAAATAGTGTATCAGTAAGTTCCAGAGACCAGCTGGGTAAAATAATGTTTGTTGGGTTTTTTCAGTTTTAAAACTGAGTCTTACAGGTTCATGGTACATCTCCTTGTACACAGGTCTTTTTGGGGAGGGTTAGTTTCCAATTTAATTTTAAGCAGAACACCCAGAAATAATTTATCTTTTTTACAATACATATTTTGTGGCACTGAAGGGTCATTTTCTCTCCTCTCAGGAAAAAAGCAACCCATGTTGACCAAAAACATTCAAATAAATCATGGACTTTGAATCACTTCTGGAGGAAGCCTTCAAAAAAACAACTTTCAGATCTGGTCCCATTTCTAATCTTTCAAAGGGTTAAAAAGATGAATGCATTCTTAAGATGTGTATGAAGCTGAAAGTCAACATTGCCTTTGCTTATAGGACTTTAAAAAATTACTATTTGATTAGCACATCCAGTTCTGATTACTGGATCCAGAGTAGATCAATATACTCCACAAGCTGAGCCACAACATACTACAAGCTTATTCCTGTATCTCTTCTGTATCTTCTGTATCTCCTATAGGAGCTCAGACTAAATAAATTAAATGGATTTTCAAACTTAAAAACACGTAGAACTACATTTTCCAGGGCCGAGTAAACTGTCCACATGCAAGTAATCCTAACAGCACATGCAATCACATGAGCAAGCAATTGCTTTTCTAGCATTATATGTCTAACAGCATTCTAGCATAAAATATAAAATAATTTAGAAAAGAATATTAGGTAAATACAGTAGTTCCCTACTTATACCAGTATTTCACTGGCTGGGGGTCCTGGAAGCCATAGAAGTATCTGATAGATAAGCAACCCCAAAGCAAAATGTGGAAAAGGACAAAATATTTCCTATTATATTTAGGAAATTATTTCTGTTTCTTTGTCAGTAGAGCAACAAACTGTAATTCATCAAAACATGGCAGGACTGACACACTCTCAATCCTCCAGGTTCAATATAGCCCATACATTTTTGTCACATATCTTTATTTGGTAATCTTTAAACTATTGTTTTATAACCTACTTTTTCAAAAGTCAATTTTTTTAAAGTGTTCCTCCCTCACTGCTGGAAAGTAGTTAAATGTTTACTTCAATCTAGACACATTATGAGGCTCCATCAATCTCAAAAAGACTTAAACGTGTCTAAAACGTTAAGTATTTGTTTAAAATCCTTTACAGAATCAGGGTTTCTGTGAAAACCCATATCCAACATCAGAAGATGTTCTCTGCATTGAATATACCTGGTTTGTTGTTTTGGTTTGGTTTTTATTTCCCCCCCCCCATACAAGTCTTTATTACAAAATGTATAGGAAGTAGTATACCTCATTTAGTGCTAGAATACAGCCTGTCCTGGAGTGCCCAACCTGCTTCTATTTTTTCTCAAAATTGCTATTCCAGCATTCTGCTCTTCTTCAGACACTTCAAATACATTAATCAGCCTGTCAGATTCACTTTAACACTTTTGCCAGGACGCTTCTGATCTTAATTCTGGCCTGCGATACTTTTAAAATATCCAATACAATACACGGAGCTTTTTAAATCATTGTTGTTTTATGGTTTTGCACCTTCCATTGTGTTACAAACAACAGCCCATTAATCATGTCAACCAAGTTTGTGTGTATGATCCTCATAGCTTTTCTCCAATTTGTTTACAAACTGTTTCAGCATTTATTAGCATGCAGTACAAATACAAGTGATTGAAAATCTCTATGTGACAGAAGATCCTAACATTTCAACTTCTGATTTTGTCCCAAAATAGAGAGGAAAAAAAAAAAGGAGAGAGGAAAATTTGTTTCCTCAAACCAATGAGCCTGAAAGCCATGTCAAAACAAACTGAGTTTTCCAGGTAGGGATAGGAACCAGATCCCCTCACTCTCCTCCTGTGGGACTCATCCTTGGGCCACTCCACACATCCCAGAACATGTGCAAGAAAGCAGCACTGGCTGGGAGGAAGGAGGCAAGTACTCCTTTCTGCTCCTTGTCCATGAGAGAGAAGAAGGACCACAACCACTACTCCAGGTGGTTGAATGCCCAAGTAGGAAAATTAATTTTGTTTTTTTTGTAAAAAGAGTGAAACAATTTCTATTCAGATTAAATAAAGCAAAAAGTACAGTATTTTGTTTCAGTTTTCCCAGAAATTATTTTTTAAAGCTCAGCGAAATGCAACATCTAATTGCTTTTCACGTGGAGGATTTTTACCGTGGAGGTTGCAAAGTATTTGTGCCACCTAAAGAGCACGCCAAACTCAGGGCAGAATTTTGATGTCACCAGGTATCTCTTGATAATCACAAAACCTCTTCTGACTTTTACTATTATCTTCATATTCACAAGGCATTCTGTAAATTCAGAGGAGCCTGCCTGAACAAACTTGGGACAAGGAAGAAGCAGGGCTCATTAACACCTGTGCTTGGAGATACATCTCGGAGCTGAGAACAGGTAGACTTTTATAGGTGACTGATGACATGCAACATCTAACCTAGGCTTCTCAGCTGTGATTTGAATGTCAGAGACCAGTCCTGAGTAATTTCTTAGTAATACCAAGCTCCTTTCAGGTGCCTTGGTTCAGTGTCTGAAACATAGGGCATCCAATATCCTGTAATTGCTCATAAAAATCTTGGCTAATGGCCCAAGACATCCTCCCAAAACTGAGGTACTCATGTATGACTACTAGAAGCAGTAGCAGAAGTCTACAGTGGTCTGCAAAAGACCTCATACTTGAGTACAAAGGCACAAGAGGGCAAAAAGAACAGTGCAGTAACCAGAGGGAAGAGACACAGGAGCTCAGGGATATCAGCACTGTCAGGCTCAAATACTCTTACACCAAGCCAACTTCCTATGCTAATTTTGGACTTAAAGAAAACTGACAGACCAGGAACCAAGCCACAAAAAAAAGTCTGTGATGCAAGATTTTTCATTTTGAATTTGACCCACCTTTATTTTTTATTTACCAGCCTACAATATGCCTGCTGTTTTATCTGGTCACACTACATTTATATTCGGCCTAACCTTTCCTTTACATTCTCATCCTTCATTTCCAATTACATGCCAAATAAACTCTGCATTGCACAAGAACACTGAAAGTGGCAGCTGAAAGACTGTTCTTTTCCCTAAGAGATGTAAGGCATAAAAGTGAAGATAGAAGCCTTTCTAGATATTTCCAAGAGAAGGAATTGGTCATCTTTGCTAATGTGGTAGCTATGGACGGATCAGATAAGGCTAAGTCTCCAGAGGGGCATGTCCCGGATCAGCGGGATACCTTACAAAGTGAAATGCTAGTGTCAGGCTCATGCTTCAGTAATTCACGATTTAATGCATGCACCACTCAAGGCCACCTGAGTACTTTGTAAAGATAATAACATATCTGCCTTTATGCCGTTCCAAAGGCATGCTGCAGGCATCCCATTCCAGTAGTTCTGCAGCGTCCAGTCTGGCTGTGCTGCTCAAGATAAGGAGCCCACAGGACCATTTCCAAGAGCTGTTACACAGATGCTGGCATGAGCCTGCAGCTAGTGGTCAACACGGAAAGGCAGAAGTCGTGGTAAGGACCAGCTGATCTGCAGCCAGTGTACATGAAAGGGCCAGCATGGGTGTTTGACGCTCTGGTAGGTGTACCATTCAGAGTCTCGGTTTGGCTCCTGCTTGTAAGTCAGAAAGATCTGTGAATACAAGGGGATACCCCAGTGAAATAAAATGGATGCTGGCATTGCATCTAAAGGCTATCACCACTCGTTTAGCCAAACCTTATTTAAGCAAGCTAAGGTGTTAAGTGCAGCGTAGGTAGCCTCACAGTGAGGAGTACTCTATTTGATGGTTAAAGCACACACCACTGCAGCTTCCCTGTTGTCTTGACCCAGTTTAAAAACAACTCAGCTGTATGTACATGAGGTTTAATCAAACTTCTGCACTACAGGGTGGACACGTCCTTCAGCGTCTGGAGACAGCTTTTCCAATGGTGCTCCACCTGCAGCCCTTCCAGCCACACCATTTTACACTAACCATGTATCTGGATTCTCATTGCCCTGTCCTGAAGGTTAGTACCACTCGGACCTCACCACAAAACACACTAATGCTCAGGAGCCTGCACAAACATGTAGAAGTCTCTCATTACAAACACTAGAAATGTGGATATTAATAGTGGTAAAGCAAACTATATCATGTATTTTGCCTGTAGCTTGCTTAACACACACACAGTGTTATACAGTACATGTCCTTACAGTCGCACATATTCTTTTCTATTCCAGACTGGGTTTTTTTCCCATACATTGTAAGGCAGATCGCAGAAGTATGATCTTTTATCCAATTTTCCTTGCAGATAGATAAAAGGAATTTGTTATACCATGAATGAAGTGCAATTGGTTTTGGCAAGACAGTGTTCAGGAGGCACAGCAGGACACATATGTTAAGGCACAGATTCCATAGGATTTCTGTGCTCTTTTTAATTACCTGAGCTACAACTATTGGTAACAGCTTTCCTAGTCTAAACAATATAAAGCATAGAAATCAGAAAATGCAAGAATTATCCCAACATTAATTAGTTGCTATATATCCTGGATGTTTTCAACACCTGTACTAATATCTATGTATTAATAGTTTACCAATGTGACAAACCACTGACAAAGCCAGTGTGCCTACCCACAGAAAGTTACATTTTCTCATGACACATCAATGAAGTAAATTCAGTCAATCAAGTAACATTAGTCATTCAATCTCTCCCATTAGTTAACAATGAAGTGCAGGATAAATCTGTGGAATAGAAAAAATTTCTAAGAACACATCGCATATAAAGTACTTCTGTGCTTCAAGTTATGAAAGCTTTGAGTTTTGAAAGTCTTTAATAATTCATGCAGTTAGTGGGGATTTTTCCATAAAGTCTAAACGGAAGTGTACTTGCAAACGTTTTATGAGAAAATGCTAGAATTGTTAAACCAAACGTAATATTTACTCATTTTTTTTTTAATTATGACACCATTCAAAAGCCCCAGGCAAGTATCATACCACACTTTGTTAGGGACTATGCAAATAAAACAAAAAAAGGCATTCCCTTGATACAAGTATACATATGTGGGAGATATTTTCTGTGGATAAGACGGAGTAACCAAATTTCACAGAATATGTTCATTTAGATATTCAAACTGTCTCTTAAGTATTCAGATCAGCTCAGTGAAGTCTTGGCCTGAAGCCAACAAAAAACCCTAGCAAGTTCAACAAAAGCAGAATCTCATCCTTTTTTGGTCTTAATGTTACTTTTCACTTCAAAATACAGCTCTAGAATGTCTTAGAGCGCCACTCAGGTCAGAAGATTAAGGTTGCCAAGTTTTTCTAAATCACAGAATACCCCAGAGTTAAGCCATAGGAAAGTATTAAAATTACATCTGCAGAGAGTCTAAGACTTCTTCAAACAACTGCAGCCTCTTCAACAGACTTCCAACCACATTAGTGAGCAAAGGCAAAACATTTATTCCCTGACATTTACAGGAACCTGAACAAAGGCTGGACAACAGGTAAAGAGCATGTCACAGACAGTCCAGATGTATCCCATCTTACACACCTTGGTGTATCCGGGTTTAATACACTTGTCCAAACCCAGTCAGCAAATCTGGCGGAAGCGTGCCAGAAGATAGACTGCAATATACTGCTGAAGACATTTATCAACTGTCCATTGTTATAACAAGAGTAACCAGTAGTAAGAAAAACATAAAACATGGTTTTTGTTTGTTTACATTCATCATGTCAGTTCACTCCTGTGTACTGCCAAGGCTGAAGAGAATTTACCATTTTATTTTCCCACCTTTTGTAAATAGAGCCACCTTTTAATCCCTTAGCAGTTTAATCCACACTGTCAGTTGGTGACTGTGTCAAAACTCCAACGCAGAAAAAGATTTTCAAAGATATCTAGATAACCAGGAATGAAAAAACTCACATAGGAATTTTTCCAACAGCATTTAAGGCAGACAAGTTACCTCATTTACCTGAGTTTAGGAGACATCTGTATCTGGAATACGCTATACACCCCAACAAGCTTATAGCAGTCAAGACTTGGTCTGAACACAAAAGCAGAATAGCCACTTGAGCAGCATAAGACACCAACACTAATTAACCCTAATTTTCTTCCTATTTCATATCTCTAGCAGACTCGTAATTGAAAGAGTCTTAGCAATCCTAATAGGAACCTATCCAGATCTTCACGCAATTCTGCATTTTTAAAAGTCTCCCCTTAAAGCCTAAGAAATAGAAACCTAGGTTTAGGAATTTTAGCTCATGTATTTTTAAAAAAATAATTTATTTTATGTTTACATTGCCCAGCAATAAATATTGCCTCAAATTTCTACAAATAACTTGCCTAGTTAAAGATTTTGCAAAGACAACTGTTAAAAAATTGTAGCATAATGAATTGAGATGCTGTAAAACCCAATTTAAAATATTTTTCATATGCCATTTAAGTTGTTTTCGCCTCATGTTTTTGCTTGCTAAGGAAAAGAACATCAGTCTTTCTCATTATAGATGATTTTAGTTGCGAATTTTGAAAAGGCAAAAGTACATACTAAATAAAATATGGGAATTAAAGTCAACATAGTATTATCTATCTAAATCACAAACTATAATAATATTTATTGAAGTGTTGGTCAAACCCCAAGCATAAGCTTCATAATTTAGACTTTTTATTTTAGTAGATTGAAATACAAGGAGAAAGACCTGGTATAATAACAACAACAAAACAAAAAAACAGACAAACAAACAAACAAAAAAAACCACAAAGAAACCCACATCACACTTGGAAACAAATTGTGTGTAAGCTTTAATTACTTCCTTAAAATTTACCTAAAATAAAAAAGGAAAGAAAAGAGAAAAAGAAAATAAAGAAAGATTTACTAGATTCAAACTCTGATGAAGAAAGTAGCCTTAATGAAGAGCAATAAATACAAGAAATTAAGACTGGTGATCTTAATGTTGTACATCTGTTGGCCCCATGGTGAACTCCTTAGGGGAACAGAAAATAAGGAGAACATGCATAATCTTGAACATCGATATTCCCAGTGAACCAATATTTTTATTTAGAGGGATTAAACCTCATGTCAAACATTAATAAATTACAAGATTCTTCCAAAAGTCTGTACAAGTGTAATTCCAAGGGTGCACACACAGCCTTTTCTTTACAAGGACTGGGATCCAAATTTATGCTTCCAATCCCTTTCCTCTTTGCAAACCATCAGTTCTGTGGTGCCTGGGGCTGTTCAGTACTTCTAAAAATTAGGTCATTTAGATCTCAGTGCCTACATATGAATTTAGAAGTCCAGCAATAAGTCCACAGATGTGTTTTTTCTGGCCAATGTCCTAATAAACATTCTTTGATTTCTCCTTTTTGTTCAACATAACACATTGCAAAAAATGAACCCATTTCAAATCCATGTGTGTAAAATATTCATTGCAAAGGCCAAAGCTCAATACATGCTGCCCAGCCTGTTTTTTCTTGTACTGATTCAAAGCTCACTCTGAGATCTTAATAAGGATTGCCAACATAACCTGGATCCCTGGGTGGGAGGAGCTGTTGGATGATTTCTCATTTCACATCAGTAAAACACATAGATAGCAGTGGTAAGTCTCAGATCCAGACAGAAACTTCACAAAATCCAGAAACAGAATGTCTGCCTCTGTGATAACTGCAAGATAACAGGCCCAAGAATCTCCTTATTTCCTATGTTAGCAATAGAGATTGCAGTGGTCCTTTTAGCTACAATTATCATCACTCTGTAACAGTGTTCCCTTATACCACCAACCTAAAGGGATGAATGGATGATGTTCAAAAACATCCTTGCAAATCAACGCTATGCCAGTAGTTTCAAACTCTACTTGCTCCATATTTCATCAGTCAGTGTTGCTTGACATCACTGTTGCCATTTGCTTTCAGTTCCCTTCCACCCTCCAGATTACAAGAGCAGTCGCTACTATTGCTAGCCTTGGTATTTTATGAATATGACTCTCTATTACTGACAGCAGCCAATAATACTATTCAATGGCAATATGTTGCCATGGTAAAGCAAGAGTATCCAAATGTCTTATACACAATAAAGGCATTAATATGCAGCTATTGTCGCTTCCACCTCTTAATCCTGACAGAGAAAAGCAAGATTGCTAAAAGCAATTATGCTTTATTCCAAAAGAGTGACAGATATTTTAAGAGACAGGAGTGTCAGAAGAGTAACAAACTCCAGTAGCAGGTGAGATATACATATATATATATACACACACACACAATTTTTACAGATATTGCTCTAGCTCAAAGGTAAAGACCTTATTCTTTTATATATAATATGTACTATATAAAAATAGTCTACCTAATTTAATCCCATGTAAATAAACAATAAAGCAATAATGAATAGTAACACACTGATTTTTTTTGATTTATTATTGTGCATTTCATCACGAAGATTTTACAATGATCACATTTTAGTGGTGGTATATGGCAAGGCAGGGGTACAATACTCAATACATGAAAAAAACAAAGAACTCTATTCAAACTCCAGTATCAAGTGGAGATTATTTCTTCTCTCCTTTGTGCCATTTTCATGCTCTACTTGGAAAGCATGCATTTAAAAAAGAAAATCTGTTTCACCAAATACTTTGTTCCACTGCTGATAAAAAAAGAAATAAATACAGAACTAACAAATGCGTTGGGGGAAAAAAATTAAATTCAGGCATTAATAGCAGCTGTGTCTACTTCAATTTGCAGCAATTCTTCTTACACACTGACATTCAAAGCCAACAGTTTGCCCTCTTGCTCTGCCTCAATAACAAGGCTCTATCAAAGATAATTACATACACTTAACACATTTCTTTAAATATCACTTATCTCTGCTTTATTTATCTGCCATGATTTGATTTTATTAGACGTTTGTTTTTTTCATTACTTTTACTGCAACATTCCCTAGCAGAGTAAAATGTTTTTCTGAGATCTCTTACTCTCTTACAGCTTGTCTACAAACTGACTTGTTCAGGGACAGCTGTGGTTCAGAAAGAGCTATGATTCAAGACTAAGTACTGGGGACTGTCTGTCTCTTTTTAAGAATCCATTTGAAAGCAGAAAGAACTAATCTGGAGCAAAGAACTGGCGTTTTGTATGTCACGGTGTCAGTGTCATCTTCTTATAAGCTAGACTAAGAGAGCCCTTCCAAAGAGCTATTCCAAAATAAGTATTTGGTTTTCCATTCATACCCTTAACAATTAGAGCCTTTTCAACACCGTTGTTTAATAACAAAAAAGTGGTGGATATGAGACGAGCAAAACATATAAAAATTAAATATGACACTTAACATGGTAAAACTTTCAAATGTAATAGTATTGGGACACTAATAACTAAGCATTACTCATCTAGTACAGAAAATGTGATGTGTTGCTTTTATAATATAGTACAAAGAAAGAGTGTAAATAGGAAACACAGCTGTCTGAAACTAAGTCACAGCAAAATAATCTGATGCTCCAAAAATCACCTCAAAGTTTTTCCTTTTACATAGATTTTCATGTTTTCAGCCTTTCCCCCCCACCTCAAACTGAGTGAAATATATTTTGAAAGCTCATACTTGGTGACCAGAGTTAAAAATACTATCCCCACATTTAAAATCACCTACACAGAACAGACCTGGAATACTTCAAAAGCTATTAATATCGATAATGGTGAGTGTTTTGTAAGCTTTCAAAAAAAATCCATAAACTCTTGATTTTAGTTATGACTATATATCTGAAGGACATTTTAAACCTATATTAAAATATTCTATTTACAGGATAACCTTTATCATACTCTACCCAAGAGAACAACCTAATAAACTGTATTCTACTGGTGACAGTGATAGGGTTTAAATAATCCTTTCATTTCCAAGTTTTTCTAGAAGTAAAAACAAACTAAACCTTCTCTTTTTTGTCTTTTCACCAGTCAGATGCGCCACCGGTTTTTCTAAGTACATTTATGCCGAAAGTCAACATACTACTGAGCAATTGTTATTGTTGTTGATAGTGGAATAGAAAATATTTTACATTTAGTTTTAGACTGACTGATTTTCAATTATTCCAGCTCTAAGCCACTGCTTTTATTCTGAAAAAATATATCAAGGGGGGAAGGTACTGCTACTACCATTATACAATAAAAGCAAATTTGACTGACAACACTGAAAACTAAGTCTTATTATATTCCTCTTTTGGAGGTTTTTTTAATATTTCACCTGTATACACCAAAATCCTTATATGACATGGGCAAAACATGCTTAAGTGGTACGGTTTTTCAGAGTTGTGAGGTGCTATTAACATCAGTTATAACAGATTTTCATCATGAAAACCAATCTAGTATTTCTAATACACAGTACACCAATTCTGTATTTTAGACCTTGGCCTCAGCAAGTGCAGCAATTAAATAAAAAACTTACATGAATGTAATCTGCCTGAAGATTTTGGTTTTCTCATTTTGACGGACTGGCAACAGAGCTGGTCCTAAAAATTAACAGGGAAAAAAGGAATGAGTGAAGTTAAAGACTGTGATAAAGTACCTAGAACATGGCCTTCAAGAACGCCTATGACTGTATTATTTATTGCAGTCTCCACATTCACCTTTTACTTAGTGTAGGACAACCCAGGCTCTCTCTTCCACCACAATCAGTGCTTTAATTTTAATCAAAATTGGTGAATCCACACAGAGAACATGCTGGCTTTCATTTCAAGAATATCTTATCTTGCTGTCCTTTTTTCTTAAACCCATCTTATCGCCTTTTTTTTGCTAGCGCTTGCACCCCAGTACTTAGCCAGAACCAGGAGGCGGCCTTTGCAGTGGGGGCAGCGGCAAGGCCCGTCCCCCTCCTGCCGGCCTCCACCACAAGGCCTCTCCTGGCAGCGGGCAGAGGCACCGGGCACGTCGCCATCTCAAAGCAGGCCCCGGCAGACCCCAGCCACCTCCCTGAAGGGTTTTGGTGCAGGAGCGAACCTCCCTCACGGCACCGATGCACAAGAGCCTACGAGTTGCTGGGGACAGGGCCCCCCAGGCTGGCTGCAGCCCCCAGACCCTGACCCGGGACAGGGGCAGTGATAGGGCTCCTCAAGGGCCCTGAGGCAACGGACACACACACACACACACACACACACACACCCCGCCGCCCTTAGCAGCACCCAGGACGGATCTGTGGGCCCTGCTGAGACAAAATGGCACCCCCAGGCCTGGGGAGTGGAGTGGAGGTCCCAGCCTGCCGGTGCCCTCAGGGCCCAACGCCCAGAGACGCCTAAACACTCAGCAGCAGATCCGCGCTACCCGCGGCAAGTTTCAGCGGTGCAAGGTGGCTTTCCCAAAACGGCCTGGCCTAGGCTGGTCCCACAGCTAGAGCAAGGGCTTTCTGCAGTGGGAGGCCATCAGTGGCCACCTTCCCAGGAGGAAGCCCTGAAGCACCTCCGAGGCATTGCCTCCGCCATGCCCCAGCTTATCCAGCGCATCTCTCCCTTTCCCTTCTTAAATAGTGCTCTCTCCTGATTTGCTTTGACCCTCACAGTTGAGAATTCATTTTTAAAAGTTAATGCTCAGTGAGTCTTGCTGCCAAGATTTCCCCAATGGTTCCTCTACACAGTAATGGATCTACTTCAGTGTCTGAACGGCCGAGTGGCGCAACGTGAGGGCAGCCACGTCCCTTGCCTGCCAGGGGAAGGCAAGGTGTTAGCCAGGTCTCTTGCCTTCTGAGCAGCGCTTCATACTCCACTGCTTTTTGAGAATATTGTCACACGCAGTCCTTGGGAAACAAACAATCCATGTATCGAGCAATGCTGCTTGAAAGTATCCCCCAATAGATTTTGATGGAAAAATCTAGTCTTCAATGATTTTTGAGAAAGTTTTCAAAATGTTTTTTTCAAAACCATTTAATTAGTTTTGAAAAGTATCTGCCTTCACTGATTTTTTTTTTTTTTTTTTTTTCATCAGAAGGCCAACCACCTGAAATCAGAAGTATTTAGACCTTTAAATGCAACCCAGATGTTTCCCAGGAATAGGTTTTGAATACCTTGTGCCACCATTCCCTTTTCTGATGGGCTTCATTGTCTGTCATTAGCCACAGACGGATCATCATTTTTAGTAGGAGAGAGATCAGGTGCCTCTCATGGATTGGAAAGCCCATTTAGAGACCCCAATATAGAGGGAGAGGTTGAAGAATTAATAGGAATGTGCTCTGGATCTGGTATTTCACTGGCCTGCAATCTGTATAATCATTCAAACAAGCATTAAGAGTCAGGTTTTTAATTCTCTGCCATGTTTTTCCCACTTTTATCACAAGAAAACATCTGTTTTATTTACGTGGCTGAATTGGCTGTGGTCTCAAATTTTCATGCAAGTTAGTTGTTGTATTTTAATGAAAATTACCTTTTTCATTTCCCACTCAAGACTATAGCTTTCCTCTGAGATTGCCAATAACAAATGTCTCCTGCAGTGACAAGAAAATGAACTGAAGTGCTTGGGAACTACACTTGCAGGTATTACAACATTTCAAAATTGGATTTGTTTGAAATCAGAACAGATGGACAAGTTTAGAGATTACCTGAAACAAAAATACTTTAAAAAAATCCACTATAATCTATTATTTAAACTTTTATAGTTTTTGCTTCATTACATTAAATTTTAGTGAATGTTTCTGTGTAAAAATTTAACACACAAAATCATGAATTTATGAACAGACGGTATTTTATCATTAATATTTACTGATCACCAGCATAGTTATCTTCTAATACTACCAAATAAAACAGAAATATTCAGTGTTAATACCCAGCCATAAAAAGCCAAACATATCCAGTTAGAACTCCTATAACAGAAAAGTTCAACGAAATTTAGTTTTATTTTGTTCAAAAAAAAAAAAAAAGAAAAAAAAAGAAGAACATTTGACATTGCTAGCTACTTTTTTTTTTTTCTCCATAAAAATGGTTTCATTGCAGGTCAATCAGAATGATACTTTGTTTTGACCTCATTGCAGTGTTTTATCTCCCTTTCATCTTTTCAACCTGAATATATAACTGCCAGGTCATCCTGATTAACTATTAAACATAATATTATTTGTATTAAAAAGGCAAATGATGAAGTCAAAACAATTATCCTCTTCATTCTTCAGCAACAACTGGGAGAGAGAAATGCATGCCCTAAAACAATCTGGATTAATTCAATCATCTTTTTTTCCAGAACAGAAGTATCTCATCAGGACAAGTTAGCCCAATTTTAGCTAGTGTGAAAACAGAAATATAACTGTTTCTTCTGTTCCATGGTCAGAAATTGTCTTCCCAATTCGATTCGTTAATGCCTGCAGAATGATAAATGTGGTCTTATATTTATGTTTCTCCACTTAATAATTGCTGTTTGATATTTTCAAAGTCATTTTGGGGATTAGAATATGCATTAATTCTAGCTTTAAATATAGCTTATATCTATTCAACAGCCTTAAAAATGTTAGTTATTTTCTATGCAAAATGACTAAATCATGTCTGCTACTGTATGTACATATTCAAAAAAGTTGTATGATTTAATTTTTGCTTTTGAAAAATGAAGCATGGTTATTAAAAAGAAATTGGCATTTATTGGATATTTCTTTTGTCTGTAGCTGAAAATTTAAAACAATCAGAGTCTTGCTTTTGGTGAACTTCATTCTGACATAATTTAATTTTTATTTTTTTTCCTGAGTCCTTATATGTGACCACCACTTTGTTTAAGAGTGCACATGTATTTGCATCCTATATGCAGAGAGCTATGCAATCTAGATGTAATCATCATGCAGTCTACAATAGATATAACTAGATATAGTGATAGAGATAACTACCAACATAACACTTGTAAAATGCTAAATACTATGCCTCAGAAAAAATACCAATGAGACTACAGAAGATTAGCAGTTCAGTTGACATTATCTCCATATTTTTTAAAACCTGCAAGATGATGTCAGAGTTGCACTGATTCACCTCAGGTAGTATAAAGTAAGGAAACATGTTTATTTCCAGCTCAGAAAGATGCAACCTGAGGAGCCTGTCAGAAGCCATTTTAGGCCAGCTGTTATGACTGATTGATACATAACAAATTATGAAGGAATCGGCTACCTCACAAATTTGGAATGCAACATGCACTTCGTAATCAAATATCCATGCCCATACACCTACCTCACAGTAAATCTGTCATTACATACACATGGGCCAATTGCCACGTGAAAGATGATTTCTGCAGTCTTACGCCAATGGGAAACAGGTAGAAAACAGCCACACAGGGGTACTAAAATTTCTCTTACGTGATTATACTCCTAAATCTTCAGATCAGCATTTCAGATGTCTCATTGGAGGCTCTGAATTTAAGCTACAGTGGCAAATTTCATGAAGTCACAGGTTTATGTTCCTTGGTGGAGTCTCCAGCACACTCCCAGAGCTGCAGGACACCTCAATCTGTAACGTTGATTCAGAACCAGATTCCCTAGAGCTGCAACTGTGCAAGTCTAGGTTTTGATGGGTGCTGGTTCTAATTTTCTAATTAGAACTTTTCATGTGGGAAAAATGAAACAAAACAATTTCACTGATTTCCAAAAGGAATCCTCTCAGGGTAGTTGTGTAAGGCAGCACAAAGAGTAAAGACAGGGAAATTAAAAGTCCTAACCAGATTCAAGAAAAGAACAGAATGTAATTGGAATGATTTATGATGGCAAGGAAATGACAGGAAACTCTGAGATGCACAGTCAATTTTATACCCCATTGGAGAAAACCAGAAACTAAATCCTGATTCAAACTTTTGAATGTCTGGTAACATTTCAGTGATAATTTCAAACATACAAATGAGCCTAATTTTAACAAAGAACTCCATAAAAGAAAGATGGTTTGGGGTGGTATTTTTTTTGTTTGGGTTTTTCTTTTTAGTCTCCCAGTAAAACCTGACCTTCATAGACCCTAGACCTGGCTCTACTTAGCTTGCACAACATCAAGAAATCACTGCCCAAAACAGAAGAACAAGCTGTTGTTGTTGAGTTGGTCCACAATTAAAATCTTTTCTGCCATAAAATTGAAGATTACACATTTATTTTTGTTCTGGACTGGAAAAAAAATGAAACCACTACAACAGATCAATCACGGAGGTAATAGACCTGAGAACTTAAAGAATGATTTTGGGCAACATCTGCCAGGAATGTCAAAGTTTTAGTTAACCTTGCCTCAGAGCAGACAAAGAGATTAGAACAAGATGAACACAAGCTTAAATTCAAATTATATGTGCATATGATATTAAGTATACTGTCCTGGTTTCAGCTGGGATAGAGTTAATTTTCTTCCTAGTAGCTGGTATAGCGTTGTGGTTTGGATTTAGGATGAGAATAATGTTGATAACACACTGATGGTTTAGATGTTGCTGAGCAGTGCTTGCACTAAGTCAAAGACTTCTCAGCTTCTCATACTGCCCTGCCAGTGAGGAGGCTGGGGGTGCACAGGAATTTGGGAGGGGACACAGCCAGGACAGCTGACCCAAAGGGATTTTCCAGACCATATGGTGTCATGCTGAACAATAAAACTGGGTTGAGTTGGCCAGGGGGTGGCAGCCTGCTGCTCGGGGACTGGCTGGGCATCAGGTAGCGGGTGGTGAGCAATTGTATTGTGCATCACTTGTTTTGTATATTATTTGATCATCATTATTATTATTATTTTCCCTTCCTTTTCTGCCCTATTAAACTGGCTTTATCTCAGCCCATGGGTTTTACCTTTTTTCCAATTCTTTCCCCCATCCCACTAGGGGGGGGAGAGAGCAAACGGCTGTGTGGTGTTTAGCTGCCTGCTGCGTTAAACCACAACATAAACCAACAGCTGATATTAAAATTTGAAGTCAAGAGAAAATGGATCAGAGTTGTCAAAACTTAATGTTTCAACTTTTTTCCTATCAAAGTTTGTCAGAATAATCCATTTCCTCCAACATTTCAACTTCAATAAGAGTACAGTTTTGATGAAAAACTGACAAAAAAAAAATCAGACAGCTCTTGTGAAGATTATTACACAGCACAGTTCACACCTGTAACATTTTCCCTGTCACCCAAAGTGCAAATTCCCTCACCAATGCACATTCAATAATACCATGGCAATTTATAAAAAGCAAATAATTATAATCAGAGCAAAAGAGCATATGGCTGATCTCAACAAAGGGATTAACGCCTCCCATCTCAAAAATATCATTACCAAGAGATTCAGGATGAAGCAAGAGGAAGCAAAGTTAGTAATTATAGATTCTGTGTATCCCAAATATTTTAATGCAAAGGCAAATGCATAACAATCATGCATTCATTTAATTAAAACTTACCACACTAAAGGGGCTACAAGCACATGGTAGGAACCTGAAACTCAGGCATAGAAATAAGAGCAAAGTTAGGAGAGTCCTCAAAGTTGAACATCTGAAAGATGAGTTTAAAAGAAAATTGCATCCCCAAACAAGCAAAACCATAGTCTGCAGGAACCACAAAGACACTAGTGCGGAAGCAGCCTCTGGGGCTGCTTGGTCTGTGCGCCTGCTCCGGCGTGGAGCAGCTAGCACCAAGAAGTTAGTCCAGTTGGTCAGGGTGGACATTGCTACGGCATACTCAGAGCAACTGTGTGGCCACGCTTCACGTGCAGTGGGTGTACCCACACAAGGATTTAGTGAAGTCTAGAGAGCACATTGTAAGCACCCACCCCAGCTTACTGTACGATATCCTTCCTGTACAGAAAAACTTAAGACTGATTGCCTATCAAAGGACCAAAGGTTACTCAATTACCAAGTCAGGAATACTTGTTTCCTAGAGTGTAGCTTAGCCCACTCCTGCAGTATCCACACTGCCCTGTAATTCCAGCATTCCTCAAAACCTGCCCATTCCCATCCTCCTGGACTGCACATAGCCTCATCAGTCTAAAAAGTAATTATTCAATGACAGAGTTTTAAATAGTATCACAAACATTTCTAAAACCTTATTTCACTCTGTAGCAAGTATCACTATTACTTGCTTGTAATAAACCACAGTAGAAATGACTCAGAAAAACTTTGATCCCATTTTAAGTCAGCACACATCCTTTCTTTGACTTTAGCGGACACAGCACTAATCTTCAGTGTAATCCAGTAAAACAGCAACTTCACTAAGGAATATGAGTGCACACACATATTTCAGAAAAGTACTTGTGATATTTAGGATTTGGCATGCGCTAGAATCTCCTTAGGTTTTGCAGGGAAGAACAACATATTCCCTTCCTTGTGCTGCGGGGCTCTGATATACAGCTGCCAGCTATCATTTCACCTGATTTACAATCTTCTGCAAAGTCCACCCTTTCTGCTCCCTAATGCTTTTGGTTTATTTTCTTTTCCCTTTTGCTTTGTTTGTGGTTAAAACTGACTTAAAACTATTGATTTTCTTACAGTTGAATTCACTGGTTCAAAGAAGCTTCAAAAGATGTTATTCTACTGTATCCCCATGCCTATTTTGGATGCACCTGTTTCTGAATATGCTAAAGGCTACACAAACAAGAAGCTTCTACTTTGCAGCTTAGCAAAAGCTGCTATCTCCATGCTACTACCTACCATTAAGAAAACCACAGCATAGAACACTAGATGTTTTACAGGAGGGGAGTCTGATTTGGTGCTTTTAACACAATCTTAGAATTCCTGTAATTTGGTGGAAGCCATCTGTAGGCTACTGACACCACATTAAGAACTGCATTTCTAGACAAGAAGAATATGAAAGAGTTCTTTTGCCACAAGTAATAAGATATAGTCACTGAATGTCTACTCCAGCAGTACTGACCCATAAACTGAACTTTCAATATCCACAAAGTCAAAAGCAACTTGCACAAATTAAGATGTTAAGTGGAGTCACTAAATTCTCCCATCTAAGCAGCGTGGCTGTCATGGTCAATACTTTCTTATAGGACACCTTCAGATGCCAGGTGCATGATCATCTGTCCTATGCCTTTAAATCCGGGATTATCACAAGCCCTTTACTTCAGTCTCCCAAGACTTGTGTACTGCTATGCACAGGTAGGGGTGGAATGACCAAGACATGGAGCATAGTGCAAAATTTAGGGGGAGACAGTACTCACCCATTCAGTTGCAAGAGCCTGGGCCCTTCCCTCCCCCAGAAAGCCGTGCTTTCCTGCTGGACTGGAGGTGAACTGATGGGTGTTCCAGCAAGTACCTCACTTGGAGTGAGGCAGTGGCTCAAACTGAGCTCCTACACTGTTCCTGGACTGACAATATGTCACCGGTCCCTTCCTCTGATGTGGTTGGACATTAGTTCTTGCAACTGTTTTTACTGCTCAGGAGAGGGATGGAAACATCATGTACTACATGCTACGAGCTGGACCATTCTGTCTCTTTCTCCTGTTCCTAAGGAATAAGGTAGAAATTGTACGGAAAATACTCTGATGGAAGAAAAATTATGGCATAAGGGAACAAAAATACATTGACTCCAGAATTCTTGGGGCTTATTCCAAGATTAGTGGGTTCCTTATTGGACACTCTTCTTCCTGATGACTCTTGCATCTTTTTTCAAGCCCATAGTCATTCTTTTGTGGATGAGAAATAACTATTTAAATCCTTATATAGCTACTCAATACCACCCCAAGTATCTACTATGTAACTGCTCTCAGATTGTTCTTAATCTTAGAAGTCTGTGTGTTTAAGCAGTGTAAGTGCTGCAAAGTTGACTGAAACAAGCCTCTATTCACTTTTTCTCCTGAGGAAGCAGATTTAAGTCTACTCTGACAAACAGCTGGACTGTTGGCAACAAAGGGTTAATACATTTGCTTTCAGAGACTTTGATGAGACAACGAAGCAATAAAGGACTCAGCAGAAAGCGCCAAAGAAGGTTTTTAAATATTCTCTGAAAATATACTCAGAGCTCTGTGAAAATATATACGGGAGTCCACATGTAAGAAAGAAGGAATAAGAAAAATAAATCATTGAGTTGGAGCACGTGCCTAATTCAGAATAAGAACATGCAAAAAAGCAGAAATTCAACTAATCACATTGCAAGTGGCATTTTCCTTTGAAGTCCACAATTCAGAAGGATGTTTTATTTTCATTCTGGATATTTTATTTTTTTCCCCCCACATGTCAAAGCTGGACATTTTAATGTGTTCTGAAATAATGAATTGTACAGAGATGTGTAATTTGTGTGCTGGTATGTATGTTATGGGTGAATCATATCAAGAAGCATTTCCAAAATGGTAGAATTTACTTCGATAAAGTGCCAGTGGAGGCCACATTAAATTGAAATGTGATGGCAAGACTACACTGTAGTTGAAACTACGCTTGCTGAACTGATAGAAAGCTGTAGTTCTGTAGTAGCTGTGCAAAGTCTGTAGTAATGAAGACGCTGAATGGGAAAGCCCAGGCAATATCTTTCAGTGAAGATTAGACTGTAGCCTCATCACAAGAGAAGATATGATCAGCACAAAAGCAAGCTTTTTGAGAGACTTATCAATGTCTCTCCCTTTTAAAGATCCAACTAAATGCAATCTGGAAAGATAATGGAGAGCATTGACGTTAAAGTTGAGATAAGGTGATAAAAAAGGGGCAGGGGGTGGGGAGGAGGGGGGGGCAGGAGCAGAAATCTCGCAGTACTACCTGATAGGCACAAACCAACTAGAGTATTTTTACACACAACATAGACTAAGGGAAGAAACTTCACTTCCCCTCACCTCCACCACAACTGGAATCTATCATCAAGGAACAGAATCAATCTCTTCAGTCTCACATTTAAGCTACAGAAAACAAAATTACCTTATGGATTTATCCAGCTTAGGCCCATACCATGGCTCACCCTAGAAGGAGTTATAACTTTTCAGGGAAGCCATGAATGAAAGGAAGACAATGGGAAAACTAGAACCACAAAAAACCCCATGATTTCAACATACAGCAAGTCTGTAAAATAAATATTCCCGAGGGCCAACACATACTAGGCAGTAAAGAAAAGAGAAATCAACTTCTCCAACAAGTATAGATTAAAATTGTATTATCCACATACAATCGGAATTTCACATATGTATTAAAGAAAGAACTGGTTATACTCTGATTGCAAAGAAGCTTTCTGCAAGTTTGTGATGTCTGAGCTTGAGTGCTCATTACAACAGATGAGTGAAGTTGCATCACCTTGACTCCATTCTCCAACTGAACCAAACATAAGAACAAACATTTCACCTCGTAGAATCGTTCCTACCAATGCAATGCAACTCTTTCTGGCCACAGTTGGAGGTATTTTGGCACTCAAGGATGTAGAGAGGTGCCCAATATTTAATTTTCTTGTATTTGTTGGGTTGGGTTTTTTTCTAAAGTAGTCAAACAAGCGAGGTGCATACCTTGGCCATTGCAATTTCTAGTCCTCGACAATTTTTTAAAAGCCAACAAAATGCCCCTTTGACAACAATGACCTCAAAACGCACATCAGCCATCCAGTTAAATTTCCATGTCAGTCAGGATCAACTGTCCAAGCATTCACAAGAAGAATGAACCAGTGAGGAAATGAAAAAAAAAAAAAAATCACGTTAAAATTCAAATAAATATTCCTGGAGAATGTCCTGCCCTCCTCTGCTAGTTCTAATGTCAAGTAATTATCAGCTTCCAAGTGCTGCTGGCCATCGTCATTTTCACTTCTGAAAGCAACTGACAGGACGTAGTAAGAATTGCTTTGATTGAGAAGTGATACGATAATAGTTGATGATCTTACACTCTGCCAGGCTTGTCTAAGCAGATAAGAAGGTGCAGAAATAAAGTGGTGTCACAGGGTACTAGAAAATCTAACACCAGCTTGAGATAAGTGCATTGCTGTGCCCACACGCACTTGTACAAGTTTTTCCAAGAATCTCTCAAACAAAGTAAGGCTCAGAAATGAGTGTAAGGTTCTGAGACAGTTCATGGTTAGAAATCCCTGGAACTACTAGTCAGCCTATAAATTGGACCATAATCCTCTGGCACCAAGCATTAACAACATACCCTTCAAACCTAGAATAGTTTGCTATAGCGTACTTTAAGTTACAATAGTTGACCCCATTTCTATACTGCCAACATGCTCTAATCACTGCAGGCTTATTTACATTAATTTCAGTTGATGGCACAAATCTCTTGCAAGCACACCAGTGACTTACAGAGGTAGGATTGGCCCTGATATTTTTCAGGACCAAAAAATGTTCGTAGTGAAGAGCCTTAATGAAAATTTTTTTGTGTCCATGTAGGAATGATGTTTTTGCAGAAATATTCACCTAATACTTTCACAGAAATCCCTGGTAAAATATTAGTACCACCTCTGCTGGAGAAAAGTGAGATCTTTATGTGCACAGTGTTGTCTGCATTGGCAGAAAGGAGCTGAATTGCTCTTGATGAGCTACAGCGATAGATCACGCAATTCATGGCAGAAACCTAAATGCCACTATCTTCCCCTAAAATAGAAAGCTTATGGAATTTCCTCTTTGAATGAGGGAAAGTTATGAGGATAAATAACTACAATCTGTTTTTCCATTCTCTCTGCAGTGATTTACACAAGTCTTGCAATTTTACCTGCTACGTAGGGAATTCCTGCTGGGCAAATTCCTTTCTCACTTGATTTGCTTGTTACCCTACTCTTGTCTGGCCCCGCAACACGTAACTTATGACAGCTTAGAACTTTCCTTTGTATGTCAATGCAAGCTGACAATTTACACAACTTGACTCACTTGGGAACCTGTAATTTGCCTTGCTACATGCACCCTTAAATTGTGGTTTAGAAAACATTAGCCTTCCAAACATAAATAAACTGGAGAATTAAATCACATTGCCAATGTATACACTATTTGAATATGAAATTATCACTGAATGGAAAAAGGACTTATCTGCAACAAGCAAAGACTCAAATATGATGTGCTAATGATACATTTCACGGGAGAAAATATGAGGGAAAATAAACACCCTATGGATTTACAGCCAGTGATGAGTTTAGCTCATTTGAATTAAGAATGAGGTGTAATACAATTAAAATTAATAAGAAGCTGGTACAAGACTATTTTTCTTTTAATAATACTTGGAACTTCATTGCCATTCCAGATTCCCAGAGTCTTTTCAGCTTGAAAAGTCACTCAAATAATGGCTTTATTCTGAGTAAACTAGTGTGGTTCAATACTATAAATACATCTGCTTAGACACATGGGCTGATTCTGCTAAGTCTTATGCACGTGTTTACATTTTACAGACACAAATACTTCAACTGCACAGACCTTAAAAATTAAGCACCTGCCTACATACAGACATCTTTGCAAGACTCTTCTGCAGAGTTTATTAATATTCATTTTCACATTCTTAGTAAGAAGGAAGTGACAGAAATGGGCCTCAGCATATGTGCTTAATTTTACATAAATAATCCAGTTAACTTCATTGTTAATATTCATATGCATAAAGTACATAGATATTTGCCAGATGGGAACCTCTGTATTGGCTTTCATCTGGATCCACTTGTATTTACCTTTTAAATGTTGGCATATTTGGACCAATGCTCTGTGGAAATTCATCTCAGAAGCGTGTGTGATACATATCGGTTCACAACAGTGACGTGCATGTTTTGGAGGTAATGAATGTCTCTCCAAATTAAGTGATTTATTTTAAAAACCACTTGGTTTAAGTGGAGACAACGTTGAGAAGTGTACCAAGATGAATTTTAAAATTGGTCTTTTATTTTCGTAAAGGAAATTAATCCTGCACAATAATAATGCAAATCAACCTAAACTTCTACCACTTAACACAGCGTACACGACATTTTGAAATTACGTAAAATAAAAACATTTCCTCCCCCCACCCCACGAAAAAGCAGTAGTGTTATGCAGATACTGTGAGGACATCTCCACAGGACATCTACACATTTAAAAGTATGAAGCATCAATACAGTACATACTTCATCACAACAAATACACTGATATAAGGTTGCTCAACAAACCTTTCCTTTTTTTTTTCTTCTGTAACCTAGTAGTATTTTCTTTGACAAGAAAAAGTAGTCAGGCTTCTTTTGCTGCATAAGAAACTAAATTATATTAAAGCCAGAGCTAAAGAAAACAAAAAAAAGGGACCCAAGATCCTCATTCTGTCTCATAGTAGCAATTTAGTTTGCTCAGCACCCTGTCAAACCCACTTGACATGAAATTCCAAGCTACTAAAAAGTGTTTTTTCCTCCAATTTATTTTTATAGTACTTACTGGTTTGATCCCTCTTTATTGTACCTGGGAGGTCAGCTCTTCCACATCATTGTCAAAGGAAAAATAACAACTTTGAGAAGTATTTTAATGAATCACATTTCATGTTGAAAGAAAACATTGTCAACTTCCAAATTCCACGCATACACAAAATCAACAGATTATGTTCTTGCAAGCTTCTTAAAATATCAGACCTGGACCTAGCTACATGATACAGATCTAATGTTTTCCCCCTCGCAACACATTTCTAAGAGGTTGAAAACATAGTTAAAGGCAACCAGCCCCAAAAAGGCCAGATTACTTTATTTTCAAGTCTAAAGGCAAAAATGTGCCAAGTGGCATAAATCACTATAAATAGCAAATAAGGCATCCATAAGGGAGAATAGTTTCAAGAGGCAGTTTTGCCAATGTAAAGACACAGAGTATGGAGCATAAGTGACCCATGTGAAAGTTCCTGTCCTTACAAAAATATTCTGCTGCTGTTATGGTCTGCAGCTGGGTGACTGCAAATGGAGACAAAAACAATCATCACAGCAGAGCTGCTGCATCACACCTTCTCATTATCTGCAGTCTCCTAGTCTGAGACAAATGTACAGAGGCAAGAAGCCCGATGGTTATATGGCTTTATGGTAAAGAAAACCGTTCTTTGATAAATACGACTTTTCTCTTATGTCACGCTGCCCTTCCTCCCCATCCCCAAGACAGTCTCAGAGCTCGCTACAGTGCTGCAAGAAGAAATGCCTCAAGACTTCTGAACCTATTGAACATTTTGCTTCCCTTGTTTGCCTTTCCCAGTGTATAAAAAATATTAATACACAAACATCATTAGCCCAAGTTCACACTGCTGCCAGAGTGGCGATGCATATTCTCTACTAAGAGAGCAGGGGAAACCCCAGAGCAGCTGTAACAAGTCTGGGGAGCCTGGAGAGAGCAAGAAGCTTAGGCTGGCTGCAAAAGCCTCTCTGCGCTTAAAGTACTACATAGAAAGGAACTAGTTTTGGAATCTTAATGTGAACCTATTACAGTTACATGATCACAAATACCTACCCCGCACAAAAAAAAACCTGCACAGGCAAGAGTACATATGCCGTTCCTCAAATTTTAGGCTTGTCATAATACAGAACACTCCCTGTTCATACGTATACATATAATTATATAAACAGCAATTTTGCCTATGAAGACACATGCTTAAAGAAAGAGAAAGCAAATTCATACTCACAGTCATCATAAACTTGTTTCATGTGGACTGAAAAATGCCATCTTCTGCGAGAATCTTTTAGATATTTCAAATGAAAATCCAAACTATTACAAGTTCAACGTAACCATCACAAGTTTTTTGTGAAATGAATTTTTTTTTAACAAAAATTTCTTGACGGAAGTGTTTGATGAGTTACTTGCAACATATCATGGGATTTTCTGGAAAAAAAATGCTGTATACACAAAAGCAATTTGGTATAAATATGATTAATTATTCATTCAGTGAATTTACACAAAAACAGAGGATATTTCTCATTTTTCTGCCCTCTAATGTACCCCAAGACAAGAATCCAAAAATTTGACCAGACTTGATAAATATTTTCAAGCAAGAAGGAAGGGGGAAAATGGAAACACTTTGACATTTTCAAAATAGAACAGCACATCCATTTTGAAACTAACCTCATTCTTAAAGGTTTAAATACCTTCAAAACATAATTATTTGATCTTTGTACTGTATTTTCTGCAGCCATAGCCTTTGTAACTGAACAGAAGGACATTCTTCATATCTTTGCGTTACCAAAACCAACCTCAGAACATTGCACATTGAATCAACATGAGCCTTCCCCCTGCAATGCTTAAGTTTGGCCACTAGACTGAAAAATCCATTACTTCCACCGCTCTGCATTTTATTTCCCTGTAACATCATGCTGCATTCTAGTTTCTGCTGTAAGAATGTCTGCATGTGTTCCCACTGAGTTACATACTGTACCTAGACTTGGCTCCTTGTCTTTGTTATTCCTAGTCTGTTCTCATCTTTTACCTATTGCCAGTTGTTGGCATTAGTTCTTGAACGTATTCACTTACGTCTATGATTCATTCCTGCATTACCAGCAATAGTGCAAGAAAAGGATGTTGTTTCACAACAATTCCATGTTTCCCCTGTTCTTGCCTAGAATAATTATGTCCTGATAGGTCCTTCTGATAAGAAACTACAGGAAAACTTCCTGTGAAAAACAAACACGCTTCTTCCAACAGGTGGAAAGATGCTATCATCTTGAGTAGAGTCTGTGAACACCAGAAGAAAACAAGTGTGCCCACATAATGGTTTTGCATGTGTTAAAAAAAGCAAACAACAGGAATCCTGCAGGCACAAAATATGTTGCATACACTGCTAAACTACAGGGGGCTTCTGGTGGGTGCATCAGAGAGCTGTTTTAGAGGGACTGCCAATGGTAGAAGTGAGGTCTTAGTCACCTCAGGATCGGTAAGGACAGAAGGGAAAAAAACGTATGAAACTCAGGGATCCAAGCCAACCCAAATTTAGAGATTCAAAAAAATACCCAGCAACCTCTGTTAAGTCACACATAACTAAGACTGAGGAGATGGACGGAAGAAACTTCAGGTTTTTTCTACAGTTGTCAATCTGTAATCTTCAAGTTCCTCAAATCACATTCTTCTCTGTCCTATAGTTGCTACTCCAGTTCTGTTAAGATACATGTGGCTGAGCAAGTGGAGAAGCAGGGGCAAGCTTTTTTAGAATCAAGTCTAGCCTTCTGCATCAACAAGCTTTTATTCAGTATTTACTCTTTCCCACTGAGTAAAGCTTCCGAGGGTCGAGAAATTGTATTTTTTTAAAAAAGTCATTTGTCATTGGACAAGACACTGCAGGTGATTTGATATTTGTTTACATTTTAGCAGTGTCCATTTTTGCAATTGGAATTTGAAAGTGTAAATGTAAAGAATACAAATCTTTTTATTATTACAATTTTCATGCTTCCCTGGACATAACAGTCAGACAAGACACTTAGTTTTCATAGAATCACAGAATGGTTTGGGTTGGAAGGGACCATGGGCAGGGACACCTTCCACTAGACCAGGCTGCTCAAAGCCCCATCCAACCTGGCCTTGAACACTGCCAGGGATGGGGCATCCACAGCTTCTCCGGGCAACCTGTTCCAGTGCCTCACCACCCTCACAGTAAAGAACTTCTTCCTTACATCTAATCTAAACCTACCCTCTTTCAGTTTAAGGCCATTACCCCTCATCCTATCGCTATACTCCCTGACAACGAGTCCTTCCCCATCTTTCCTTTAGACCCCCCCATTTAGGTACTGGAAGGCTGCTATGACGTCTGCCTGGACCATTCTCTTCTCCAGGCTGAACAACCGCAACTCTCTCAGCCTGTCTTCACGGGAGACTTGCTCCAGCCCTCTAATCATCTTCATGGCCCTCCTCTGGACTCGCTCCAACAGGTCCATGACTGTCTTATGTTGTGGGCCCCAGAGCTGAACACAGTACTCCAGGTGGGGTCTCACAAGAGCCAAGTAGAGGAGCAGAACCACCTCCCTCAACCTGCTGGTTATGCTTCTTTGGATGCAGCCCAGGATACGATTAGTTTTCTGGGCTGCAAATGCACATTGCTGGCTCATGTTGAGCTTCTTGTCAACCGACACCCCCAAGTCCTTCTCCTTATGGCTGCTCTCAGTCCACTCATTGCCCACCCTGTATTTTGTGCTTGAGATTGCCCCAAGCTGTGTGCAGAACCTTGCACTTGGCCTTGCCAAACTTCATGAGATTTGCATGGGCCCACCTCTCAAGCCTGTCAAGGTCCCTCTTGATGGCATCACTTCCCTCCAGTGTGTCGACCGCACCACACAGCTCGGTGTCATTGTCAAGCTTGCTGAGGGTGCACTCAATCCCACTGTCCATGTCGCCGACAAAGATGTTAAACAGTGCCGGTCCTAATATCAATCCCTGAGGAATGCCACTCATCACTGGTCTCCATTTGGATATCAAGTCGTTGACCGCAACTCTTTGACTTCGACCATCCAGCCAATTCCTTATCCACCGAGTGGTGCATCCATCAAATCCACATCTCTCCAATTTAGAAACAAGGATGTCATGCAGTACAATGTCAAATGCTTTGCACAAGCCCAGGTAGATGACATCAGTTTCAAGAATATTTTACTACAAAAGTAACAATTTCAGCAATAACTTGTAACGTGCAATAGTTAGGCAGGGAGCTGAGTCTGTAAGCTTCTGAAAAGTAAGAGGTCACTGAGAAGGTAGATTCTCAATTTAGGTTTTAGCAAGAGTGTAGAAATAGGAAGTGTCACATTATTTTGACTAAGTTTGTTCTCTCTCATGTTAATCCTTTCAGAGACGATAGTTTCATTTTGAATTAAAACTGGTTTCTGAAGTTTCACATCTTGAGCACCAACTAAAGACAAGAGGCGTATCAACAGTCTCAAAAATCTTGGTCACCATAAAAAAATAAATCCAGAAAATGTAAAAGAAACTTTCAGCAGAAGACAAAGTTGTCACCTCATTTCTCCACTGTTCCAATATGTAGTTATGGGGAAACTGGGGGGATGGGAGAAAGACTGAAAAAAGAATAAATTATATGCACTTCTTACTGTCTTTGACCATTTGTGCTGTGCTAACTATAGTATAATGAACTTTGATATGAATTTCTTGTTTATTTTCATTTGTTGCCCTCTGGAAATGTAAGCAACTGAATTGTAACATTAGTTTTAATCTTCCATTTTATTTCCAAGTGTTACTGATACACAGTCTCCCCACATGCAAACTTGTTGGGGTTTTTTTGTTGGTTTTTTGTTTGGTTTTTTTTGTTTGTTTGTTTTTTTTTTTTGTTTTTTTTTTTAGCAAATGAGCAGTACCAGTGCTTTCAACTTCACAGCTTACACATGTAACTGGTATGAATGTTCGCAGAACACAAGGGTTCCAGTTACAGACAGTATTATCTGAAAAAAATTGTATATAAAATCACACACGTGTGTCATACAGCCTGCCCCTGCATCCCCAGGGGAGTTATGCTCATTACACGTGTAACCCATCGTCATCACTATGCTTCTGCACTGATCTGCTAACCCAGGCTGTCTGGCCCAGACACTGACGACTGCAGATTTGGAAGTTTCTGTGCTAGTTCTCTCCAAAGATTACTTATTCTCATACTTAATTCTCCAAAGATTACTTATAACAAGGCCTCCTTGGAGACCTCTCAATAGAAGACTAAAACCCGCACAGTTTTTCCACAAGTATCTGACAGGGTCTCAGGAGAGTTTGGGATATTTCCCCCCCTCCCAGTTATCACAAACAGCAGCATTTTGCTAATGGAAAACAATGAGTATTTGCTCAGAAAGGATTGCTACACCCAACTGTGCAGTGAAGAAGCAGAAATGCTGTCTAAATAAGCCAACACAGCCACAGAAACTAACCACCATTTGAAATGGAGACGGAGATCATAAACACTGCTTTGCATCATTTCACCATTTCTGCCCACAACACTACTAACTCACAAAGATGAGGCCCTTAAATACACTCAGCTCCCTTTGTGGGAAGGAACAGGATACAGCGCACAGTCCTCACCTGTATATTTTCCTCCAAACTCTGTATTTGTGTGCCCAGCGGGATGACATGTTTTGATTTACTTGTCAGCAAATAGAACTTTATATTATGCTCCTGCCTTTTTGCTTTCTTAGCTAGCAGACTACAGTGAATAAGGGTTTTTCTGTCATTTTTTAAATTGTTTTTTGAATCAAGGTATTTTTCATAAAGCCAGACCTGTTCATTATTCATAGGAAGCATATTGTTAGGAGGTCTGTCATTGTGTTTTGGGACCATTAGTCTGAGGGCAAGCATTCAGGTTCGTCTCCCACTCTCATCCTGCCTGTATATCTCTTCAGACACCTCAAAGACAAGGAAGGTGCCGGTACTGAATGCATGGGTGTCAATAGGATGGGTCGATTAAAGAACTACTACTTCTTCATTTTTAGCATTCTTCTCTAGTTGCTAAAAAAATACCGTGCACTGAATCAGGACAAAATATATGCTTGAAATGAAAACTATCCATTAAAAAAAATACATAACTCGATCCTTGCCAGTAGAGCATCCAGGCATATATTGCTCTGTACCTGTGAGTGAATCTTTCACAACTTGTCAACAGTGCTCCATGCAAAAAGGTGACATGAGAGGGACTTCAGAACATCCAGTCCTAATGGATGCTACAAACAGACAGCCCACCACTACTCCCACCCTGCTTTTTAAAAGCCTCTTGGACATAAAACTCAGTAACAATTCAAAAGCTATGACTGCTTTTGAGGAAAGTTCAGTTCCTCAAGTTTTTAACAGTTTTCCCTTGTAAAAATACCTATTATCAGGATTGATTTCAAAAGATTTGCAAAGTCTATTAATTTTAGTATCTGTGCCGTGCATTTTATGAAACATTGGGGCAATGACCTCAGAGGAAAACAGCTTATTCCACTTTGCTGTAAACATGAAGGAAAGAAGTACTTATCTTAATATTGCAGTATGTAGTTTGAAAAGTATGATTTCTTATTTAGTCAAGAGACACAGATAATATTTATATAATTCTTAGGTATACATAAATCTGTAAACCTATCAACATCTACCCACATGTTCTCAAATATCAAAGTTCATTTTTCCTGTATTGCCAGCAATATCTGAAAAAAGCTTCGTGGCATTTTAAAATAGTTTGTGATATTTTGCAATGTACTTTGTTACTTTTTATATGACCTGGTAGTTCTCAAATGCATTCACAGGTGCATGCACCTGCACATGTGAAAACATCTCTAAGGTTTGTTAAGGGCACCATCTGTAGAGAAACACTGCTTAGAAGTCCAGGCTTCAATATGCCATAAACATCCAGCTTTATAATTTTCTTTCTTGCCCAAGGGCTTCTCTTGTGAATGATCAAAGCAGCAAAGATTGCAGAATTTAACAACAGGTCTGGTCAGGCCTTAAAGAGCAAGAAAAAGAACAAACTTTCAAATAAACATAGAGCCAGTCCACCAGCATACAGACAATGCTACCATTTCAAAAGAGGAAGCCTTGCAGGCAGCTTATATTCAACATAACTGTCCTTGGAACAGAAAATATTTTGAATGAAAATGCTTGGACAGTCTGTTAATCCTAGATCCACCATGCACTGAAAAAAAAATCTTGCGGTATAGCTAGAAGAATTATTTGGATTGTATTTAGTTATGAGAGTTCCCTTCAGACATGAAAAACAGATTGAGAAGCATGGGTGGAATAAAAAAAAGCCTAGAGTGCACCCCATCGAAAGTCCTAGGCTAAAAAAGTGTTGGAAAAGTTTACTTTGACTCAGTATGACCCCAGGAAAAACTTTCTTCATGCCAGTAACATGGCACAAACTACCCACAGTGTGGTGTCGATTCTCAACCATCACTGTCAGTCCATAAGCTAGGATAGCAAGGAAACAAAGTAAAGTCAGAGCAGAAAAAGGTAATTGTCAAGGGACAAATTTTCAACATATCAAAAGCAGACAATCTGAACAATCATAGAGTTACTTACAGGGCTGCTGTTTTTATCAGACCTTTAGAAATTATTCTACCAAATAATTCTTATGCTTCAGAGATTTTTCCATCAATCAATCAGATAAGGAAAAATAATCAAGTAATACTCCAAAAATGTTAGAAAAGTTGAAGCACACCTCAAAGCTGTCCCTCTACCTTGCCAGTTTCCCAGTCTTGGGTTTTTTTAAATTGAGGTGTACTTTTTACATAAATAGCTTTAATTATTTTGTGCCACTCATCCCTGCCTCCATCTCTTGCAACAGTGTGGAAGTGACTTTTAATTAGTTATTTTCCCCTTGACATGATACATCAAGAACATATTCTAGTTTTTTTATTCAGTGAATTTCCCTGCCTTGTATTTCCTCATGAACAATACTGTATCCTCTGCCTTCTTTCTCATCCTCACTCTTATACTGCATTTGCTCTTTTTGCACACTCTCAGATGCCTTCTTTCCTAGTCCAGCTGACATGCAGAGTTCCAAGATAGGAAAGTGAGACTAGAGTGTGATAAGCATAGGAAACCAAGGAGAGATGGAACCTCTTCCAAACTGCATGTTTAGATCGTTTCCTATACTAGACATGAAAAACTATAGCCATACAGGAGATATGCAATAGCATATATGAAAAGATGTGTAAGTCCATGTCCATAACATAACATACTGTGACAAACATCATAATTTTCCACTTGCACGAGGAGGGCAAACCTCCGAATGTTGAGTTAGCAACCATCATGTTTCAAAGGCACCTACTGCTGGGCACCCGTTCTATGGAACAAAACAGAAGAATCCACTGTCTGGGGCAAATCACGTCCCCTTCTTTCTTATTCACCTCCTCACCTCATCTAGATCTGAATCACTGTGTTTGTTGGGGCAGCAACAGGTCCACAGTTTAGCCACCTTCTCAGTGGAAGCCCTTCCAGCGCTTCTCGGGCTCCTGTGGTGAGCGAGTGAGGGCTCCCTCACCCTCCACCACCTCCTGCCACGTCATCTTCTCCTGGGTCTGATGTCTCATCTTTTCACACATCTGCCAGCAGAGTCTTACTTCCCATATCTTGTCAGTCCCAGCACAAAATTCGCCTTCCTACTTACTGCCTTCACTTTTAACTTCATCAAATTAGTACAGCCTACCCCATGAGCATACTGCCTTTTATATTCTGGGAGTTCTGCCAGGTCACACTTGCACTGGAATGGAATTAGGTCCTGGATTCTAGAGCAAGTCCAACAGTTTTTAAGAGTGTTAAACTGCTGATGTCGTTTTTCTTAAGGTACAGTTAGAAGAGATGACTGAAGAGTCCCAGGGGACACTGCTGCTTACACATGTATATCTAAAGAGTCAGTCACGATCGGAGACAGGCATGACTTTGAACAGGTAGAACTGCGCTGTTCCAACACTTGTCTTGACCAATTATAATGAAATCTGACAAGAAATAAGTAGTACCAGAGGCCAGAGAATTACTTTCTCGGATCCAGCAAACACAGTTCTTACAGAAGCTTGTTCATTCACACTGAATATGAAAGTAGAACAAGTGAGGTATGTTAATGCCGATTTACACCAGAGCAAACATCAAAATCAGGTCCAATAGGAGGAGAAATTGCCTCTCTTAAAAGGTGATTTGCTGCTGTCACCAGAGCTAATACAATGCTCTTTTAGTAAACAGCAGCTTTGTCTATGGCTCTTCAATCACAACTTGAAGAAATAACAAGGGAATGTTTCCTGTTGAGTTAGAAATAATAGTACCTTTAGCAATTACTTACAAGCAATCTATTCACAATCTCATCCCTTGCAGAACACCTCTAAAGGCAAATAACAAGAAAAAAAACTATACAAAAGCACTGAATTATCCAGAAAAAAAATAATGCCTATTTTAATGATGCCAGTACAATGGATAGATGACAAAATTCTGTTTTTTTCACCCAGTTGCATTCACTTGCTACTTATCTTCAGAATACTGCTATGATAGTAATCCCTTATTTCACTCTCCAGTACTTGCTTGCTGCTCTCTACTCACCAAGATTTGGTTCTGCTTGTCTATACAAGGGTCACTGATGTGGGTGCCTTTGAGAGAAACTAGGAAACCACACAAGCCACGTCGTGTTGTTTACATCAACGTTTTTTGTTTAAGCTTTGCAAACCTGCAAGAGCCCCACACTGATCAGCAAGACTTGGGGTTGATTAGCAATTGATATGATTTCCCTACCGTGACAGAAAGACAAGCCAAAACCCGCAGGAAGTTCATGCTGAGTCCTGGCAGGTCTGCAAAACCCCTGTGATAAAACCCTGCACAGAAAAATGAAAGTCTGGGGAAGAACCACCTCAGAAATACAGCAATGGAGTCAGAGAAAGACATGAGATCTGTACAGCACACCCTTGCCAAAGTCGGGAAGGGAAGGGAAGGGGAAGGAAAGGGAAAGGGGGAGGGAAAGGGAAAGGGAAAGGGAAAGGAAAGAAGAAAGAAAGAAAAAAAAAAAGGCTAACCAATTACATTACACTCCCAGAGCATACTGGTATAAAAGATAAGCTGTTTGAAACACTAATAAGAAAGAAGGTGTGTTAAGATTTGCTGTAAACAAGCAGGTTCATTTAGGCATTAAAAAAACATGGAAGAATAGGGTAAGGAAGGAGTAATGAAAGTGATATAAAACCTACACCACAAGAAAGAGTGAAATCTTTAAAAAGTTCATATATAGATCTTTGTCTGAACTGATGCACCTTTGGGTTTCACCCATCAGTAGTTATTTCTATGCTGATATAACTCACAAATTAAACTTTTATTAAATGCGTTCAGAAGTTTCTATTTTTGCACATTCCAGGCACTTCAGATTTTCCATAACTGTCATCTAGAGAAGTCTCAGTCCTGAAGTACAGTGGGAGAAAAATGTGCGCTGTCTGTATATATATAATACATGATGGCTGATCACTTCTATAACATTTATCTTGGAATTCTGGTGACATGAAAAAACCACTTGAGTTTTACTTTTGTGGGGTTTTATGGTCAATGCATTCCCCTTGGATAAAGGATACAAACTTCCTAAGGACAGTAATTAGCAACCAAAAATATTGCCCTTCTTTTGCCCTTGAATCCAGTATGGTCCCCTGCCACCTTGTGACTGAATACACAGTATCCTTTGTATTATAGGCGGCAGTATGCCAAGCATATGCCCTCTAAAAAATTCTCTAAAACATCCTAAGAATTTTATGTCAGTATTACCAAGAAATTCAACCATAAATTGGATTTTTTTTTTTTATAACCCTGCCCATAGCTATTTGATATGGATTATAACTGATATCAGGAAGAGAGAGAACAAAGCATGTATTACAATGTTTCACAGAAGATGCAAAATATCACACTATGGGGGGTTTTTTTGGATGATCCCAAACATCTAGTTATGAGTACATACCTAAATTCCTGTGCAGGTCCAGAGCTTTTCACTCCTCCTTTTTTCCATTTTTAGTTACAAAGCAGCTATGGCTGAATATCAAACAGTCAGGAGTTGAAAGCTAAGAACTTGTTTTATGTATTCATTAACTTGAACTATGTAATCCTTTGCAGTTTATTCAGATTTCTGACCACTGACAGGAATATAATGTGTCATACCTCAAAGCCCATTTTATCAAAACATTACAACGCAGATTTCACAAACTGTGGCTAATATAGTATGTCTGTAAAGCAACATTTCTTTGAAAGTATTTTAATCAACTCTCAATATATTTCTACGTTGTGCATTTAGAAAGCAAATATTGTTTTCATGCATTTTATTTTCAAAAGATACTGAAAGTGTCTTGTGAAAATTTAGCTTAAGTTTCTACCTTATTTTAAGATAGAATTTTCAAGAGAGACAGATTTTCTCCCTTTGTAATCCATGTTTAAAATTGAGCTCTCTACTTAATAAAAAAAGGGGGGCGGGGGGGTTGGTGAGAGGGAGGCAGAGGTCAGAGTGAACATTAAGTAAAGCCAGATATTACATTACACAGCTTTCCACACTGTAAAAGGAACCGAACCGGGGGGGGGGGGGAGTGGAATTATAAATAACAGTTACTTTACAATTGCCCTCCAGAGCCAGCATGGCCGAGGAAATGTGGCTCAGCAAAGTTGATTTTGATGGTTCCAATGTCTAATCCTAAAACCAATATATAATTCGTGAGATTCATACATACCATACAACAAGCTCACAGAATTTCACTTAATTCCATTCGCTGATCACCAACAAGGTTTACATATGTAAAAATACTCCTTAAAAACAGCCTTGATCAACTGAGGAATCATCTCCTAGGTCTCCCTGTGCAGCATCCACCCCATCACCATCCTTCAGCACCTTTGACTGAGACCAAGCAAGTTCCTGGAACCGCTAATGGGCACGGACAGCTTTAGCATCTGTGTGCCTCAGATTATGTTGTTATCTCTTGGGTTTTGCACACAAACTCAGGAGGGGTGAGGAAAAGGCAGCAAGTGTTTGCCCTCATCCTTGCCACTGAATCCTCAGACCTGCAAAGAAGCCAGCAACCAGAGGAGCCACTCCACTACCAGCACAAAACTGAATTTCACCACCTTCAGCAGCAAAGGAATTTGGGTTTGTTTTTTTTTTTTTTCTCACTGCTCTAGCAGAAAAACTTAATTTTCCCTCTAATTTTCAGCTTTCGGCCAGTCCTGGTCCTGCAGCAAACCAGTGATTTTCATTAAGAACCCATCTTGGGTCTCTAAGAATATTACAGGGCTGCAGACCCTGGCAGTCTGCTTGGGGGATTGGAAAGGAGGGAACACAATTCTTTCTATACTTAACTTTTGAAGAAGGTGGAAAAACGGCAAGCAAAAGCAAATACATCTTTGTGAGCCTGCAGAGGAACTTAATGAAGGACATGGCGACAAACTCTTTAAAACTTCAGAAACATACACATACACTGGATGCAAAGCTACAAAATGCATAGCAGAATCCAGACACCCTTGCGCAGTATAGATCTGTCTGAATGAAAAAAATTATTCCCTAGTAGTTTATTCAGCAGCTGACAAGGGGTAACAGAAGATATTTTCTGCAATTAATATTACTGAGTCACATATAAAACTGATCAAATAGTGAAAATACACATTCACAGATAATTTCATCATCAATTGATTAAAACAGCTTGGACTGATTTTCTGTTCATCAGTTGTGCTGTTCCTTTCATTCTCTGAACCATGGGTCTTCTATCAAGAAACTAGCAAAAGAGAGCAAAATCATTCCCAAACTCTAAGGCTAATATAGTGGGAAAAGTTAGCAGGTATTTGTGAAATCTGATAAAAATCAACTAAGAGGACACAGCGCCACACAATTCCTCTCAGTGCCTGGGGTAACAAACACTGTGCTTTTAAACCCAGCCTCTGTGGAGTTCGCATGTGCCCGGGCCTTTGAACAAAATGTTCCTAAATTCACAACGTTCACAGCTATGGCACAAAGAAACGTAAAGACTCTTGCTGCAAAGGCTTTTAAGCTCACAAAAGGAGGTGCTGCATGGTTTCTGGCACAAGAAGATATAAAAATCATTCATGAGTGACTGTCACACCTTGTGAGAAAGTACAAAGCACCACAGACTTGAAACCAGTAAATGAAACAGAGGCCAAACACTCAAAATGGGGGTTTTTGCTAGTTAATAGAGAGACACAGTGTGACCCAATGCTCGCAGATAGCTTTCAACTGGCTGCTGGATCTACTACCAGTGCTAGAGGATTTTCAGGAATAAGTAGATTTTCAGTGACTTCAGAAGGAAGCTGGTACCGACAACAGAAAAGCTATAGACTCTTTGGTTCCTTCAGAGTAACAACTGGAGGCTGGCAGAGACGGGCTCCTTCCCGCATAAGGGGGTGAGAGCAGCAAACAAAAGCACTGGGCATTTGAAGAGGCGCTGAATCCTGAAGGACAGGGCTAACAACCCACTTTGGAGAGGTCCACGCCACCCACAGCAGCAGAGCACAGGAAGCCCCCAGCCGCTCCATTCCTGGAGGCTGAGGAGCAGCTCACAGGAGCCCAGCCTGGCTCCCAGCTGCTGCAGCCCACCAGCGGGACTCACTCCAGTTCAACCAGTTTAGCACTAGCTCAAGGCCTCCTTATTCTTTACATCCATTGAATTCATTGGAAAGTTAATTGGAAGGAGATACGTTACACCTGATACTGGCCATTAAAAGGTTAATTGGGATCATTCTATAAGCTAACAGGGCAATAAACACTTTCAAAGGCATAGCTATCCTTCCTAAGACAAACGATACACGACTTACTCCCAGAACTGCTTCTTGCTTTCTCTTGATTAGTAGAGGGATGCCCAGTGTTTAACTTCTGGATGAGATTAGGCTAAGTAGGGCAAACTGAATGCAAAGTGTCTTTTCTACCTCTTTCAAAAAAAAAACCAACAACCACAGAAGAAAAAAGTAAATTACATTTTTCAAATCAGAAAAGCAGCAGCTTGGGAATCCTTGTTTTTCTGACAAAAAAGTCCATACACATAGGTAGATACACGGAGATAGAAAAATAGGTAAACAGACACATGAATATAGGGGAGCCTTTCAGGTCAGGTCAACTTTGGAAAAATTCCTGTCTATGTAGCAGTGTTGGTTAGAGATATGATTTTGGGCAATATTCCTACATCATCAACAGCTCATTTAGATGCAGTTACAGCAATCTAACTGAGCTTTTGATGACATAACTGCTTTTGTTTAGCAATCCAATGTAAATTACTTTAATAATAGTGGTTTTGGCAGGTATAAAGTGCTTTTGCTAGACAGTGCTGACACTACAGCTATACTGGCAAGTATTTTAACCTTAGCATGTAAAAGACAATACCAAAGAAGTAGGATGAAAAACTGTGTATCGCAGTAGGGGAAGATAATGCGGACTCATTCATGGGCTACTTCCTTCTATTTTCTTTTAGTAACTTATATTTAATGATACTATTTAAGGAGCATCTCCTATTCCCTTTCTTTTCTTTCATTCTGGAAAAAAACTACAACCACACGTCTCTTGTATGAAACTTGGAGAGAAAATTTAGAAGTTACTCAAAATAAAGGCTAAACCAGCCTGACTAATAGCTGTAGTACGAACGGCCTCTTCCCCCCTGCCCCTCACCACCACCTTGAAGAGACACAACATCAGCAATTCAAGTTCCTCAGCACTAGCTTATAAATGCACAGACCTTGAAGGGCTAATTGGAGTGGTAAAAGAAGCCACCTACCTGTTCTTCTGCTGGTGTGGCTGCTGGAGCAATACCAGCAAGATGAGACCAGGAAACAACCCCACACACCACCTCTCACACCAGCACCACCACGAGACCTCATTCTGGAAAACAGAAGATGTCCTGTTCTGAAGTGTCTTAATAGCAACAAACTTTGCCTATGCTAGGCCTATTCTTGGTCATTTGAAGAAGTTGCATGTACTACCAAAATAGCTTCACAAGGGGGGGGGAAATTTAAAAAAAAGAAAAGGAAAAAGAAAAAAAAAACAAAAAACAACAGCTCTCCAACCAGAAGCAGCACCAGCTAGGGCTGCCCACATCTTCTGTGGCTACAGCAGCCCTGCCTCAAAAACCAAGGAGCAGCAAGAATGAGAAAAAAAAAAACAGCTGCCTATTCCAAAGACAATACAGAATGATAGAATCTAGTCTACAGATGCTAGGAAACAGTTCTCATTCAGGAAAAAACCCTACTATCTCCCTTTCCTGCAAGCCAAAGGTAAAACAGCCTGGTCTTCTCCCTTCTCTTTGCAGGCAGGTTCACACCGTAGTTGTTTCATGGGACTCCTATGCAAGAGGAGCTGAACTGAACCAAAGCTTAGGTCACCAGACCAACATATTTATTTATTTTCCACATAACTGTCCCAGTTTCATCTCTGTGTAAAACAGGCACTCTCCAGAACACAGCTAACAAAGGACTTCTTAATAACGTATACAATAAATAAGAGCATAATACAAAACCTGCATCTGTTTTCACTTAAAAAAGTAGCCCACCTTGCTTCAAGAGCAAGAAGCACATATCTCCAAGAACAAAAACGCACATGTCCCCAAATAGAGCAACTAAATTTCTAGGGCTTTCTTTTGTTCATTTCCCTTGCACACAAATGGATGAAAGCTAAAGGGCAGCATTCAGCCACGCACACCTCTGTACTATAGCCCACTTCCCCCTTCAGAGAACTTAAAAAATTCAATTGACCTTCGACAATGCAACAAAGTCTTACAAAATACTCTTTTCTGCAGGTTTGCACCAAAGAATTGGAGAAGCAATCAAGCTAGACATCTGCCAGAAGAGCAGCAATGAAGAGCCTAGCAGATATTGAAGATTCAGGTAATCTAGCCCCTCTCTCGAGCCCTGCAAGGTAGAGAGAACAAATACACTGCTGAAATCAATTCTTTATTCAACAGATGCTTTTAAATCACAAACTGAGTGGTGATTATATGTACTATGTTCTTTTCAGAAAGAAGATTTTTTTTTTTTCTCCTTCTGTTTCATTTTTACCAAGTGGGTACAAGAAGCCCAGCTCCATCCACTCTTTAACGTGACACATCTGTGTACTTGCAGAAAGCTGAAAATACATGAAAAGCTACACAAAGAGAAGGAACACAGAGCCAACAAACCCAAGCTGAAACCCCATAACAGTTTAAAATTCAATTTTGATTTACGTTTTTCTAATTGCTCAGGCACTGAGGCTTTAACACAGACATTTCTGGCAGAAACTTTTTCACCATTTGAAAAATGTTTCTAAATATTATATCATCAAGATTTTTATAAAGGAAGTACCTGCTGAAGTCACAGTAGAGAATACTTTAGTAGTCTCTCCATTTACTGTCAGAAAAAAGCAAGAACTAACTGCCACACCTTCACTCACCCTCTCTCACTCACTGTTCTCACATCCTACATTAGAGTTTACATGCCTCCTTTCTTTTGTGCACCTGATCTGCAAATTACTTCTGATTTGATGAACAAGCATGGTCACCAGCGTATCTTTTTATTTGCAACCAAGACCTTGTGGACCTGCTAGAGAGAAAACCACTGATTACTATCAATAAGGCCTGTATTTTGCTTTATTCCTGGCTCTGACTCTCAACTGTAACTTTTTCGTATACCATGCAGAGCTTGTAAAATCCTGCACAGAAAGAATGGAACATACATTTTAAATTGTATAATAATTATCTAATAATGCCCTCCTTTGGCTCTTCTCAATCACCGTTTCCTTCCAGTCTTCCACTGTTGTAAATGTTCACCTATTAAAAAATCAAATTAGATAAAGTCAAAATTGCTTAATGAATTTTTGTTTATTTTTTAAATGTAGAGCTTTTCCTTCTGTGCCATACTTTCCAGGAAGGTGTAGCTTTGGTTGCAGCACCTTGTGTATTCGTTTCAGACTTGCTGTTTACAAGAGAGGTGGGTGCACCTTCCTCGAAGCACAATACACTGTGTGCCTTTTCCTCAGCACATTAATCAGGGCCTACAGTCAAATTCCAGCAGATTTAGGGTTAGAAAAATAGCACTTCTTCCTGTAAGCAGGGGAGATTTGGTAATTCCACTCTTGGGCTATATTACAGCCTTACTAAAGTGCTCATCAAACAACACACAGTTTCTGTGGGCTTTGGGCAGCGTGGATTTGCAAGCTCCAGTGGAGCAAATCTCTTGCCAGGCTTGACCAGACAAGCTATATGTAATGAGGGCAGCCATACAGCTGTTCCTTTGAGTCCCCTTTGCCATCTTATCCTCTGACAATTATTTACAGATTAGTTATAGATTTGCCAGCTGGCTGCAGGCAAAGAAGCCTCCTGGATAATTCTAGATGAAGAGAAGATGCTGATAAAAAATGAAATAATTTTTTAAAAGGCGGGGGGGGGGGGGGGGGGGGAAGCTTTTGGGCAACAAACTGCTCTGCATCCATTTACTAACATACTCTTTACACCTCTAAAGAAGCATTTTATGTTTCTCTAATGAGTCACAAAACTAGATAATAACAGATTATTATGACTGGAAAAGGGTAGGGAATGTGATGAAAAGGGACTTTGCTAATTTTTTGCCTTTCTTCTAGACATCTTCAAAGGAAAAACCCTGAAACTAGGAAAAGAAAGGTACTCTGACTCTCTAGTAACAAGCATAATTTCAACTCTTTTGGTATGCAAGTATTTCAAGCGTCACACAATGTTTCCTCACAGATGTTTTTATTAGACTCTTTTCCAACGGTAAAACAAATTGTAATTCTTAATCTTGCACCAGAATAGCCAGCTTTAAGATTAAAGCATTTGCTCTGCTGTCATAAAGACGCCCTTGGCCCCATTTTGCTTATCCAGTATTTCCTCCACTGCTTTAGTTCCACTGCACATAATGGAATTAATTAATTCCACTGCACATAACAGAGTTATTTTGCAGTAAGTGGGAACAGAACAAGAGAGACATATTAAGAAAGAAACTGCCATTTGGGTCTGTCCCTGAATACCTGGGGTCTTACACAAACCAGGGAGATGCTGGGGGAGGAAATCCATGGAAAGACCCTTTCAGAAGATCAAAAACTGTCTTTGACCATCACTAAACCAAACTTACAAACCCCTCCTGTACTTCATCCTACCAGCCAGCCAGGACATTTGGTAATACCAGCGACCTATTTAGGCCAGCTTAACTCAGAACTAAACTTTCTCTTCTTTGCAAAGAAAGGAAGGGGGACAGAGGGGAAAATGGGAACACGGAGTGGGGGAGATGGTGGGGAAAGGGAAACCAATGTCAAGTAAGGTAAGTGACATCAACTGGTCAGATCACGGTGAGCCACAAAATCTCCCTCAAAATTCTCGACCTATCTTGCGCAGACTTGCAAAGAATAAAATAAGTTAAGCCTCTCCTCTTAGAGTGGCTCCCCCTCAGTGTGTGTGTTGTGGGGGGGGCTTTGGGGCTTTATTCTTTCTTTCTGGAACTGTTACCATAGAGGGAATATCCGATGGACAGGCTGAGGGATGGGATTTCTCTTCCCGACGCCCACCACTGCCAGGGAGAAACGCAAAGGCGGGTCCCATCTGGCAGGGCCCTCATCAGCCTACTTTTAAACCTGGCATATAATTAGCCTTAAGCAGATTTCAACAATCTGGCATAATTTTAACTCCTGCCACCCCGCGAGCGACAGGCAGCTGGAGGGGGAAGCGCGGCCGTCCCCCAGCCTCTGCCAGGCGAGGGGCCTTGCCGAGGCCGGCTCACCGCACCCATGGCATCAGCCTCCCGCCATGGGGAGAGCGGGGCAGGGGTTGCCTCGCTGATCCCTCGTGTAATTAATAAGGGGAACTAAAGCAATAGGTGGAGATTGTGTTAGAACAGCAATGCTGACTGAACACCTAGCTCCTGCAGAGCATCCGATACCGTTGCTCGGAGCACCCACTGCAAGAGTATCCAGGAACCGCAGTTGCTTCCGAAGACGACACAAGGAACTCCGAACGGAGCAGACATCAACTTGTAATAAATAAATGTTTCTTGATCTCACTTCAAAACTAAGAACACAAAGGAAAGGAAGAAAGATGTCTGGGGTTGAAAAGAAGGAGTGCTGCTTCTTCACACTTCTAATATTTCACTGAGGTTTTCCTTAAACAATTTCTAACAAGCTGTGCAATTTGCCCCAATCTTATAAAAAGTGTTTGAAAAATATTTTTAAAGTGCATGCAATCAGTAAATAAGAAGCAAAGGTGAATGATTTTACAAAAGTCTTGATTTGTGTTACAAGAGACGGGAAAAAAATACCAAGGAAAAACTCCAGGGAAATCTATCATTTTATATCACTGTTAAAACCAATCCTGGCCACGAAACACAGAGATCCTTGACCCAAAAAACTGCAGGGTGCTGACAGCATACCATCACTATCTTTACAGAGGTGATCCTTAAGGTATACTAGGTACAGCATGTTGCAGAGTCTGCAACATAAAATAGAAATGGAGTTCTCTCATGACAAAAAGCAGTTTTCTTCTGTACGTCTTTGTGCCTCGAATGTACATACTTTCATTTCACAAAGCCAAAGGACTCTCAAGACTCTGGCTGCACAGTATCAAATGCAAAAGAGATTTAATCTTCAGATTTGTGAGGATTTAAAGTTACAAACACTCTGTTAAGCATAGGTCTGCATACTGTCTTTTATTTACACACATACATTTATTGCAATCAAGTTTGTAAAAATCTCAAAGTAGTTTAAAGGCACAGAAGAGGTGTTTGCCTGAACTGCTCATGGCTCTATAATCTGTTTCAAACCAAAGTTGCTTTGATTTATCAAAACCAAAAATAGATTGATGTAAACCAATTTGTAGTTTCTTGTTTTCCCACCACTCCTATGCCCAAAATTCCCGTGTACTACTCTTATCCAGGCTTGCATTGACGTTCACAGACATCTAAGGTTTCTCCTAGGCCACTTCAGGGCTGTGTATTTACAATTCTCGGCGGAGAGCATCTGAAGAATTTGCAGAGCAAAGACACAGTTTAAACATAGGAGAAAAACCACACTAACCAATAAGACTTAAGCATGGCATTAAAACTCAACAGGTGTCTGCATGAATCAGAGCCATATATCGGAACACAAGCAAGATATTCTCTCTGCTTCTACTTAAGTTCTTTTTGCACAGGGTTTTTTACATTTAAAGTAGTGTCAGCAGATGCATAATTTTGCATTTCATAAATTAGATTATTTTTGTTGACACAACAGACATTGTAGAAGGCTGACAACGATAAAGCTGAAAATCACAGGCAAGAAAAGTGCTCAAGGCCTCTCTCACATGCACAGGAGGCAAATTGTCTAGTTTTTCAGCTAATGCATTTTAGACTAGTTTAAGATCATACTAAGAAGAATCTAGTTATTACCTCCTTGTTCATGTAAGTGCCTATTTACTGTGAAAGTCAAATGTAATGCAAAAACTTTCATTGCAGCAGAAAATGTCTAAACATGTGAATACATTCAAACCCTCAAGGGGCCAATAATACTGTCCAAGGAATCAGTCTTGCAGAACCTAGACTTCAAGCCAAAGCTGTTTGAATAAATACTTCTCCAGCAGTCTTATCTTTTAACAGCATGATAACTTTTGCAAGCATCTTGTATATTTATTACTTGTGAGTAGTCACCAAAACCTATGAAAGGCATGATGAACAGAGAGAGACTGACGAGCCGGCTGACAGGGACTCGACTCCATTTGGGGAGGAGTTGCCAAACACTGGCATATAGGACAGTCTCATAGTTTGATTGCTTATCTAAGCATAAAGAGAGCTGAGTTTGGTCCCTGGCTTAGCAGCGAAGCTTTTCAATACCATTACATAAGACTCCTCCATCTGAAAGGAAGAAGAAAAAAAAAACAGGAAAAAATGCTTTCTTATACACGGTATGTGTAGAAGATTATGACATCCACACCTATTTTGTACATAAGGCACCCATTTTTCCGTGAAGTTGCTCACATTTCCTCTGACACCAAAGGAAAACCCATTTAAATATCCTACTACCTCAACAAGCATCCTAATCACTGGTAAACAGTGTAGGAGGAGATGCAAGAAATTCCTCCTTCTCCTCTCTAGGGATGATATCTAATAATTTCCTTTACTTTTCTTCTAAGTGTCCATAAAAGAGTGTTTGCTTTTGTGTCAAAGAATTGGGAAGCACAAAGAGAGGAGTGAGTCTGAAAAAGGCCGGGATTGGTTTTCTTACCTATTTGGTTTTCTTCTAGATTTATCAGGTCAACTGTCTGACCTTACAAAAAAAAAACCACCAAAAACCAAACCACAAATTAACTAATGCTGTAGTTCATATAATCAGATATATATTACAACATTTTTCTGGTTTTATATATATAAAGTAACAGGAAAATATGTAATGGGAAAAAGATAAAGCTTTGGGGCTAAGGCACAATGCAGGGGAGAAACAGGGATGTACAGAACATGCACAAGGCTGGTTAACTTCAGAGAAGACATTTAACTTCTCCATTACTTAGTTTCCCTCTAACAGAGACAGAACAATACGTCCTTACCATCCAAATTGTTCCCCTGGTTAACACAAATACTTAACAGCAGAATGACTGGTGTACCAGCTCTGGCTACTTCATTCTATACCATTTCATAAAGTTTTATTTCTGCCATCTGTGTATATCCATACTTAATCACTGTCAGTTCTTTTGTTTTCCAACATGAAGTATAATGAGACATTTTTCCACAAAAACTGTGTTTTGGCCAGTTCTTTGTATATGGGAATTCAAACTACTAAACAACCCTCAGAAATCATGGAGCACTGCCACGCGCAATGGCCTCACGACATCCAGACATTTAATCTGAGATTCAATACAAGCAAGGCACTGCCAAAGCATATGGACTTTTTTTGCAGGACCACGCAATGCCTTAATCTCTATTCCAGCTGCCATATCTCCATCTTGCCTTCCCTCCTCTGTTTCCAGGGCTTGGGAGAATAGATGGGGGAGCTTGGCATGGAGTTGGGAAGAAAGGGGAGTGGAATGGAGCTGAAGGAAGATGCCAGCAGATCTCCATCAAGGGCCAAGCTTTTTTCCCCTCCTCCCCTAAGTACTCAACAGCTATTTACAAAGCAAAAAGGTTGATTTTCCACATACTCGATCGAAAAATTGTGCCAGCGTAGGTGTGCCAAGGTAGAGAGTAAAAGGAAGTATCACAAGAGAACCACTAGCATCACGAGGGGACCGGTGGCTGAAGGAAACCCTGGCGCAGCCCAAGAGCCCTGGGCACATTAATCTCTCCCAGCCCCGCTGTGCTTGCACACGAAGGGCGGCCGTGCAAGCTGCCCTGGCTGCTAGGTCTGCCCGTGGGCATGGCTGCACCCCACTGCCCGACCTCCATCCTGGGCAGAATGCCTGCTGCACAGGAACACAGAAGCAAGGTTTAGGGCACGTCAGGCTGAGGACCACCCCAAAACCTACCCTCCGGGCTGAGTAAGACATCCAACAGAGACCCACAGTAGAGAGAGCACCTACAGAGGCCTCAACTGCGTCAACTCTCAGCCTGTCATTTTGGAGTCTTATGAGGGGGAGAGAAAAGAAAGAGCCAGTGTAGTCTTTCAGCTGGTCTCAGTTCATCTACCTCAATAATATTCCCACTGCCTCTGTATAAGGGGTGCCACAGCAATCTCCTCTGTCTCTGACCCTTTCAGAACAAAACATTGATGCCTGATCACTGTGCAGATCTGGAGGACAACAGTAAAGAGGATCAGCTAAGGTGTTTGTCCTGCTCCCGTTAAAGTCAACAGCAGCCCTGGCATCAATAAAAGTCAGGAGACATGAGAGACAATGACAGTTGTTTCATTGCTTTGAGTAAAGGGAAGTGAAATCTTAATATTGATCAGGAGAGACTCATAGCTTTCTACAGGAAGTAATCAAACTGCCCTGCAAACACTGGATGGCAAAAGTGCTAAAATTTCCCCAGTTTGAATGGAGAAATTTCAAAGTGAAACTCAGACCTGAGCAAGTTAAACTATATAGCTACCTTTAGAAGGTAGTGGTCACAAAATTGTATCCTCAACCCATCAGCCAATACACAAAGACAATACAATATTCTTTCCCCGCCAACCTAAGGATAGGTCAATAAATTCAGACAATGTGCCTGCAGATAATTGGGCTTCTCATATTTTTTGCATTAATAAAATGACTACACATAGTGAAAGCACACTCAAGGCTGAGACATGTTTTTTCCATGAGCCTAAACAGAAGTTGACTTATGAAAGGTTTGCCTGCACATAATACTGCTACCTGTATATTGTGCCAATATGAGCGGGGAGGGAGAGAGAGAGAAAAAAATTCCTCCTTCTAAGGAAGGAAAGAGCTTTTCCCTCAGCCACATCCCAACATTTTTTTCCATTTTTTCCTTTTACTGTTTATGAGTATGTCAGCAAAGGTCTTTACTAAAAGATGAAATTGTATCATTTCCATTTCAGCAAACGCAAAACTTCTATTTGTACAAAAACCTCATGTTTTCCCATTAGGTCCTTGTAAGGAAAAAAAAGTTGTGATACCACGCGTACATACAATACGATGTGCATGACGAACATCTGAAAAAAAACCCAAATCTGAGACAGATGTAATAAGAGTTTTGCAGTAAAAGCTATCAATGTTAACATACTAGTTCTAATTTACTCTACTTCATGCATTTAAATTTATTAACTTCAGGCCATATGTTGGCTACAGAGTGTGGCTCTGCATTCCTGAGTCAGCTGACAATGAACAGTTAAGTTCCAATAAATTGGAAAGGTGAAGTAGGGTGAGCCTAACTAATGGAAGAAAACGTTGCGAGCGCAAATCCAATACACCACACTAGAGCAGGAGCAGCACAAAAATATTCCACCATATGTTTCGAGGGCTGGCTAAAGCTTCATGCAGAAAGCTTTGATGTTGCCTCTGTAATTGAGAATGTCAATATTTCTAGGGTAAAAAACTTTCTTCCATCGATTAAATACTTGATTTCCAGGCTTCATGTCAGAAGAATGTCTGCTTCCTCAAATTCGCTCCACACCAGCTACTATTATTTTGTTTTAGAGCATGTAAGATGGAGGATGTACCACTCTCTTGTGTTTTTAGAACAGTGCAGCTTTAGGCTGAAGGGCAAAGTGGATGTATTGCAATTTTTTTAATTCAGAAGCCATCTGTACTCTCTTTTCATCAGTGCAAGTGGAAGAGTTGCTTAAGAATCAGAGAGATCCCAAACATTTTGGCAAACTGAAAAATGCACAGCTATCCAACATATACACAAAACAAGGCCTTATCAGTGGCCAAACAACAGCACACCACATAGCAAAAGCTGACTCACAAGATCCACAGAAAAACAAGACCTAGAGACAATAAAGTGAAAGCACACGCCTGGGGATGACTGGCTCATCTTCCTCCTTTGACTTTCCTCAGTCCAAAGCTGCCTGACTGCAGTGCTTGGGGAGAGCATGCCCTTTTTCAGAGGAGCAGAAGAGGAAAACTGAAAATACTTGACTGCCACAAAATACACAGCTCTAATACTCCTCTCATCTGGTACCATGTCTGCCACTTGAAATCAAGCTGCACAGAAGCTGACCACAGTATCTCAGGCACTGGGAGCAAAAGCAAGGAAGCAAGCACACCAGGAGGTCAAGACCAACATTTTCAGACATAAAAGAAGCCAGGATTGTTACAAGGAAAAGCAATGGAACACCAAAATACTTTGAAGAATCTGGGACGTAAATCTGCACTCAGGCACTGAAACCAAGAGCAGCTTCGTTTTCCAGAAGTTTCCAAGTACATAGGTCCTCCTCCACAAGAGAAGGCCAAAGGTGGTTCAGGGGGGTCCAAATGCATGAATGCCTGTCTGCAAAACTTGGGGTCCACCCTCAACATACATAAGAACCCTTTTTCCATCAGGGCACTGCAGGGGCCGGGAGAAGCAAGGGGTCCCCCAGGACCAGGGCAGGGCCTGTCCCACCCCCAGCTAGGAACAGGGCACCTGGGGGCACCAGGGCAGCCCCAGTCCTGGGCACATCCCTGGGGATGGGGCAGGCCAGGCTGAGATATGGGCTTAGCTCGTCAGGGCTCATGGCTGGGTAGGGGGGAGCTGGAGACCAGTCCTGCCACAGTGTTTGAGGCAGGGGCTGACGGTCCCAGGGGCCTGATGTGGGGTCGTGGGACATGGGAGGCTCCAGTAGGCTGAAATGGGGTCCTGGGCAGGGCAGCAGGAGCCCTCAGGGGGCTGGGCAAGGGACAGTTGTATTGGATTTGTGTGGCAAGGTTGGGGGGGGGGGGGGGGGGGGTGTTACAGGGGTGGCTTCTGTAAGAAGCTGCTGGAAGCCTCCCCTGTGCCTGACAGAGCCAATTCCAGCCAGCTCCAAGATGGACCCACTGCTGGCCAAGGTTGAGCCCATCAGCAATGGGGGTAATGCCTCTGGGATAACAGATTTAAGAAGGGTGAAAAGTTGCTGTGCAACAGAAACAGCAGCCAGAGGGAGGAGTGAGAACATGTAAGAGGAACAACCCTGCAGACCCCCAGGTCAGTGCAGAAGGAGGGGGAGGAGATGCTCCAGGCGCCGGAGCAGAGATTCCCCTGCAGCCCGTGGGGAAGACCCTGGTGAGGCAGGCTGTCCCCCTGCAGCCCAGGGAGGTCCACGGGGGAGCAGATCTCCACCTGCAGCCTGGGGAGGACCCCACGCCGGAGCAGGTGGATGTGCCCAAAGGAGGCTGTGACCCCATGGGAAGCCCGTGCTGGAGCAGGCTCCTGGCAGGACCTGTAGATCTGTTGGAGAGAGGAACCCACGGAGCAGGTTTTCTGGCAGGACTTGTGACCCCGTGGGGGACCCACGCTGGAGCAGTGTGCTCCTGAAGGACTGCACCCTGTGGAAGGGACCCACGCTGGAGCAGTTTGTGAAGAACTGCAGCCCGTGGGAAGGACCCAGGTTGGAGAAGTTCGTGGAGGACTGTCTCCTGTGGGAGGGACCCCACGCTGGAGCAGGGGAAGAGTGTGATGAGTCCTGACCCTAAAGAGGATGAAGCAGCAGAGACAACATGTGATTAACTGACCATAAAGCCCATTCCCTGTCCCCCTGCACCACTGGGAGGGGTGGGTAGAGAATCCGGGAGTAAAGTTGTGCCCGGGAAGAAGGGAGGGGTGGACAGAAGGTGTTTTGAGATTTGGGTTTATTTCTCATTACCCTACTCTGGTTGATTTGTAATAAATTAATTTTCCCAAAGCTGAGTCTGTGTTGCCCATGACAGTAACTGGTGAGTGATCTCTCCCGTCCTTGTCTTGACCCACAAGCTCTTTATTATATTTTCTCTGTCCAGCTGAGGAGGGGGAGTGACAGAACAGCTTTAGTGGGCACCTGGCATCCAGCCAGGGTCAACCCACCACAACAGCCAGGGCCAATAGCGTCGTCAGGGCCCAAACATTTCATACCTCATCATAAGTTTGGGTGCACCTAGTAGGGTTTATTATTTTTTTTCCTCCGTTCCCCCCCCCCCCCCCTTTTTTTTTTGGTTGGTTTTTTTTTTTTTTTTTAAGTTCAGAAGGGAGCGTTTTCAAAGCAGGTCTGATCTCCACTTTGGTGTGCATCATTGAGCAGCCTCACAGCAAGATCTTTTCCAAATGAAATTTAGCTGGGAGACGCACACCAGCATGGGACCTAATGCTCTGCGTCTGTGAATGGCCATTCAGCACGCAGGTGCCAGCTGAAGGCAGTCTGAGGCAAACATGCCTGAAAATACATACACCCTGCATAACTTGTCCTCAGCACTGTTTTGATCCTCCTCTGTTTGGTGGCATTGCCACAAGCCACCTGCAGTAAACCTCCATGCAGAGCACAGCCCTCTCCTTCCCTTCTGCTCCCCAGTATGCAATGGATGGGATGTGTCCTAATTTTACAGCTCCTCGACAGATGGGAAAAGCCTGAATTAAAGTGATCTCTATAAAGATCTGTAGCTAATGCTTGTGATATTAAAGACAAAAAACCCACTCCCTGCATATGTTAACATAGTTCTACTTTGTGTGGTTAAAAATAGAAGTTAGTCTGACTTTAGGGATCTGAACTTAGCCATACTGTGCACACACACTCACTTCTATTTTTTGTTAAATTAAAAATTGGTCTATCTGTGCCACTATTTCTATCATAAAAGATTGAGGGACAGCTATACTGTGAAGATTAAAGGTAAAACCATCATGAGGCAGAAAGTCTACTACTGTTAGCAGGGAGAGCCCACCTTCAGTCAGAGGCCCCTGGGGCACTAGATATAATGCAGAGAGGACAAGAGTGTCCTCCCGGAAGACCTCACCACATAAACAGCTGTCCAGGAAAATGGTGAGAATTGATCCAGTAGAAGGAAAAAAAAAAACGAGGAAAAAGACACGGTCGTAACCTCCTCCTCTCCCAGAAGGAGAGCCTGGAATATCTCAGTGCTGCCAGTCAAGATGCCTCATGAACCAGAGCGTATAAAGGCACATCTGCATGCCCTTCCTCTCCATACCCAAACTCTCCCTCGCCTTCTCCCCCCGCTCATTGCAATAAAAATTAAAGCACATGTATGACTATTGTAGAGTAATACAATAGTGGCAAATGTTGCAACAAGCAAGAGCAGTGTCCTGGTAAAGTTACAGCCCCATCCTCTCCTTCATTTCACTTTGCAGAGCTTGGGACAGACACATCTGCTCCACTTTACAGGATTCTGACATACTGCACACCATTCACATGCACTTCAGCAACACCACGCTGCACCGTACCTTTTTGGCTAGGTTGCAGATCCATAGCACCCTCTAAGATGACTTTTACACAAAACCAAACCAATATTTAAATAGACACTTCATCAGGTTTTGGTTTTCCACATACCATGAAAAAGAATATATTAGGAGGGAAAGTTAACGACCAAGATAATCATATTTGTTGTAAACAATCTTCCGCAAGATTAAGTTAGCAAGAAAAAACCCACACATCTCATATCTCTGTCATGGCTAGCATTTTGGCAATGGAGAAAAATATAGGTGCTGATCTAGCAAAACTTCTTACACAGGAACAATTCAAGTGGTACAAACTGCATGACCCAATTCAACTGCACAAGCACTTGCAGAATCTGACTTTTATTTTTTAAGTAAATACTTGAAGACTGCCAAAATATAGACATCAAGACATAGAAGGCAAAAAATAAAGACAGAAAGAAATCTCAAATCTCAATTTGCCTATTTCCCCACCTGTTAAAAACTCTATTCTGTTAAGATATTGCCATTTTGCTACCGTTATTTAAACTTGTAATACTTGAAGGGCTGTTTCTAAAAACTCATGCTCTTTAGTGTATTGTCACACTCTGGTTTCATTAAAATAGGATTATAATTCCAGATCTCATGGCTGCAAATAAAAACAGGATGACTCTATATAAACATGAAAAACAGAAAACTAATTAATACTACTGATATTTTGCTTTATATTTTCACTATTTCACATAATTTTTAGTGGCATAATATTGAATATTTGGCCAATAATTCCATTCATATATTAAAACATAATCTTTACAGGAAACTAGATATAGATTGTTAAGAAAACTAAGGGCATTTGGAATTTTTTTGTGTGTATATATACATGCACACATGTGTGTATATATATTTTACCCTGAGGTGAATTTTCACATTGATTTTGACATTAATTTCATTCTTGCTAATTTTTGCAACAGACTGCTTTATATAATCCTGACGTAATCCCAGATGGTAAAAGAGTTTAAACACTGGAAGATATAAAAATACTAGCTGTGAATTAGAGAGCACGCATATTACATACCAACGATGTATACCTAAATTTATGTCACGTTTAATTGAAAACTTTCATTTCTTTTCTAGATACTAATGTCATACATTAACAGAAAATAAGAGGCTGAAAGCCTCTTACTTCCACGCTAGGCACAACAGCATTTCTTCCGAGCTAACCCACAGAGAAACACTTTACACAACGGCCTTGTAGAAGGGACTACGCTTCCTTCAGCTCTGCATGCACTGGTGAGCATCCTAACAGTAGTTAGACAAATCATAGGTTGCTTCTGATGATTCCCCCCCCCCCCCCCCAGTTAATGACTTATTTCAAGCCAGATCTAGCCCACTAATACATTTCACATTGGGCAAAACAATATTCTGAAGAGAAGGACTTCTAGTAACTTCTAATTTAAGCTGCAAACTAATCAGCAAAGTAGACAGGAGAGTTGCTGGCTAGAGAACTTGACTCCTCTACAGTACCTTTTTATGCTTTAGCTCTGCAGAAATTGAAGGATTGACACAAGAGCTACTGCATAAAATGTGCACTTTTTTTTTATTTGTGGGTGTCAGCCTTGATGACAGTAAAGATTCCTTCTGGTTTGAAATCTTTGGAACCAATAACAACAGAGGGAGACATAGCTTCACAGAGGATACTACTAAAACAATCATTTTTTCTTTCACTATTGTACCAAACAATCACCAAACAAAATTGCCTTAGCATAAAACTTGATTTGAATAGCTCTTTCAGCAACGTACTACATAATACCCAAAAGAATTCTCCTAAAAATGGCAGCAGATTTTTATCGGCTAAGTTATATACAAATTCAGATACAGCGAGATGCAACCCACCAGTTTGCTCAAAATATGATTTTACTTTATGTGTCCAATATTCAAGAACGTTCCTTTGATATTTTTTCATTTGTGCCTCTCAATACAATTAGGAAGACCAAGAAAGGGAGAAAGGAGACTTGGGACTGAAGCCCAGAGAATAACACATAGTTACAGTTACTGCCACCAGTTCCCCCTGCAGAGAAATTTTAGGACTGATAGACCTGGAGAATGACTGGAAATGAACAGGGGCAGGAGCAGGACTGGATGACGGGCAAGTGCTGGTAGCTCTCAGATTAGCTAGTCACCACGACCCCAGCACCCATCTCTGTGCAGCTTCTTGGGACACCCCAGCTGCAATACAGAGGACAGGCGACAAATCCCAGTGACCCACAGAGGTGGCACAGGAAGGAAAAACTTCCTGTCTCCTACAGGCTTGTCAACTACAAGCTCCTAAACAATACAAAAAGGTCCACCCAAAACCATCGCATGGCCACCAGCCTGGAGGATGTGCTGAGGATCCAGTAACTGGCATCCCTTGCATTAAGTATCATGGCACAAAATCCTGCACAGACGAGTGGGACACGTGCATCCCGGGGCCAGCCAAGTGAACAGACTACTCGGTCTCACACTCCTGTACACGCATACTTACAAGGAGCTGGATGCAGAAGTACAAATGACTGAAATCAGTTTTGTTTTAAAATAAATTCATCTTCCCCTCCTATAAAGTCTCCAAGATTTGCTACATCACGGACGTAACAGTGAAACATTTTCTTACAGTCTCAAGGTACAAAACAGGTTTTGGAGACCCTGAATCTGGCTTGGAACTAGAGTCATCAACAAAAGTCGACATGAAAGGCTTAGAAGTGCCATAAGAAAGACTTTCTGTAGCGTATATTCAAACCTGGGAATACAGACCTGAGAAAAAAAAAAAGCAGCCCATTCTCATAAAAACTCCCAAGTAGTTTAGAAAACTAAAGCATTGAAAGAAACTCCAGCAGACTTGCTAGGGACACTCTGCCGTAAGTCTCTTCACAATTAGGTTTCTAAGTCAGAGAGGAATGCAGCCTAGGAAGTTCAGGTAGCCTTGTTTATAAACTCTGCCATGAGATAAGATTTGTTCATTCCCAGTTAAAGCAGGAGGGTATATTAACAGAATAGTAGTCAAATCTGGCTTTCGACATGCTGTTCTACTCTTTCTGATCGCTTTTTAATGTTCCTACTCATCCTGTTTCTTAGAGCCAATGTTACACTTACTATCTCCTGTTTATTGTGGTGTCTTTTTTTATTTTATGGACAGCTTGTTTTAAAACACTTATTAGCAGTGTTTTCTGTTTGTTAGGGGACAGAAATGAAACTTTGCTCTGAATTGCTTCCAAAAATTATATAAAATATTGTCAAATCTGTTAAGAAACAGATTGGGTTTTTTCCACTTTTCAGAGCATCAGCATGGAGAATTGATTAGAGCTAGATTTTCCATTGTTTAACAAACTGTACAACATCTGATACTTTTTCATTATAAAAGCTTAAATGAAATTTCAAAATTCCTTATGAAGTCAAATACGAGGTGGGGTTACCAAGTACAAAAATATGTTTGGTTACACTAAAATGTTTCACTTCAATATATTGTACTGTATTCGTTTTGGTATGCCTAATGTAAGCACCTCACATTTTCATTTCAGTTTCTTACACTTCCTCCAGAAAAGGGGAAAATAAAAAAAAATCTAAACATAATTTACATTTTTACAAAAATAATTTCCCAGATTGGAATTGCTACAAGATAGCTAATTGTTAACACTTAGCAACTTAGGTAATAGGAAACCAGGAACATAGACTACATATGCCTACTAGAAACTCACATGTAACTCCAAAAAAATTCTGAGGCTAGCATTAAAATTAGTAATATGTGCCATTAAAAAAGTATGTAAATACTACTTAAAAGGAGATTTTGGTATAATCCTGAATACCAAGCATGAGACTATTTCACACTATAAATCCTTTAGCTAACCAGTCCCCATGTGAAATGGTGTTTTTAAAACCTATAACCACCACATTTAGGATTAGACAACAGAAAAACAGATGCAAGTAGATGAGACCAAAAGAACTGAACTAGCTCACAGATGGACAAAGTCAGCCTGCAGCCAAGGACCTGGAAAACATGGGCAGAAGTCTCTGCTCTCCTACAGTCTTTGCATAACCCTGGCCAGTCATTTCACATACAGTTTTGCAGAGCGTCTGAGGCAATCTGTCAGGGGTGAAGTTCCATGACACTCTCTGCTGAGATAGGGGACATTGTGCCCTTCTTCAGCGACAGCCACCTGTAGCACATATCTGTTTACTTCCTTGCTCCAGCACAGATGCTTACCTGACCGCTGCAAGCTGGGGAGGTAGAAATCCCTGCTGAAAACACCCTTGGTTGCCAAGTTAACTTCCCTCTGGTTTAGGGGTCTTAGGCTAACGTAGTGCCATCAGGCAGTGCTGGCACAAGGGAAAGGGTGACAGCACGCAGCTAGGACACGTGAACTGAAGCCTCCTCTTCACAGGCAGCCTATAACTGGTTTGGCACGGTGACACTACCACAGTACACCCTTCAGGGCTGGCATCCACCTCCTCCTCCTGTGACTTTCATCCTGCCGGAGCTCCTCTTCTCTGGCCAATGACACCTCACAGCTTTCATCTCGGCTGCTCACATGATGGCAAAAGCCCTGATGTCAGTCAAAAGGAGTTAGATTATTTTTGCAAATTAAATAGCGTTTGCTTCCTCCATTCATTTTGCCCCAAATGCACTAGGGAATTCCTAACACAGCCAGCCTGGCTGCGGAGGGGGAAAGGTAACCTGTAATGGTGACTTGGTGGCACCATCAAGACAGTGTATACCACAGGATTTTACCATTTTGAGCCAACCTATCTCCAGTCTTGAAGGAATAGAACCCTAAATAAGACACCCATAAAAAGAAGAGAATAGTGCCTCCCTTTCTTTGAGAGATGTTATGAGGATAAATACATTAAGGATTATGAGATGTTCAGATACTATGGTAATAGGGGAGATAGAAGTAGCCAAGATAAACTGCTATATAAAAAATGCAGAGACTTTAAAAAGAAACAACATCCAGCTATGCAGAGAGCACACTACTTTTGTAGTTACCATTAATGTGCTATCTATGAACAAGGAAAGTACTTAAATCAGCTTTGTTCACGCTTGAGTTGGGCAAAGAATGCAAAATAGCTACTTGCAAACTCTTGTCCAAACGTAAATTCTCCTTGATTGCCTTCCTATTCTGTTGAGCCCCTTTACACAAATACTATAATACAGGTACATTCTTGTTTGTCAGAAGAGTCAAATGTATGGAGGGAACATGCTTTTCCCAAATATTTGAAGGCTTCTCTGTGGATTTGGGTGTCAGACACGGGGCTGGGGGGGGGGGGGGGGGGGGGGCAATACTACCTGACTCAGGACATCAGTCACAAAGAGCAATTAGCAAGTTAGGTTTAGGAAATAACTAAAGTAACAGTTGTTACATTAGCCACACACATCTAGCCAGACGGTCAGCCAAAATACGTTCTTTCTAAACTATTCTCATGATAATTTTTTTAGCAACAAAGGCTTCTGTTCCTGTGAGTTCTTACACAGATAATTCATCTTCAGAATAAAAGGACCATATTCATTGAGTTGCTTGCTTCAAACAGATTTTCTCCGGCTCCAGTTCAGAAACAATACCACCTACAATACAGTGAGACCATAAAGAAACAGTAAAATGCTATAAACCAAGGCTTGATTTGCTTGTGTTGTTGCTGTGCTGTTCATACAGCTTAAGTAGCTCAATGACAGGGTGTCTTGTGGAAAATAGGAAACAGTTAAGCTGAAGGGAGATACAAATCCTGTTCATTTAAATGACTTGGTTATTTTTACAGGGGGTGTTCAATCAGAAAGCATCCCTGCTCCTTGGGAGGGAATTCTCGGAAGGCTGCTCCCTACCAAGCAAAACAGAGCTGGAATGACAAAAATGAGAGATTATGATCACTTAATAGGAAACAGTAAAAGCCAATACAATTTGTTTTTCAGTAATGAGCTAAGAATGGTTAGATCCCAGGAAACCTTTCTTTCTGTTTGGCATTTCTGTCTTCTCAGATTAACACACAAGTGCACAAGTCCCTGGGGCTCCATTTCTGCCCTCTGGATATCACAGCCACCATCTTAGCAACTGAGAATATTATCAGCCCTGTGGGAAAGAAATATGTTTTTACAGAAATACAAAGGCTCTCTGCCTGATGAAGATCCTTGTGAGATGCCCTACGTGAAGTGCCATTCTCTCATTAAATGACCAGACCAACTTCTTTCAAGACAATTGGCTTGGGGCGAGGAGGGGGCGGGGGGGGGGGGGGGGCGGTAGGGGTATTATTATTTTCAGAATTATGAACAAGGCCATTCAATACAAACACTGATTGCTCAGGTGGGTGAGTTAAACAGAAAGTGGTTCTAAACACTCATTGTCTCTCCTCCCTTCTCCCCCCACAGCTTCATTAGGTTGGTAAGTGCTTCTTCATAATTCCCATTTTGTCAGCACTACAATATCACTGCAGTATCTGCCACGCAGAGACAAAAAAATGAGTAGGAAGGAGCTGTCAAATAAAAAAGGATCTTAAAAGACTGTAAATCACTATAGTATGGAGTATATGGTGAGGGTAATCATTAAAAACATATCAATCAGTGGGAGCAGGTTAGTTAAGGGGGGTGAGAGAGAAAGAACAAGCCACCAAACTAAAAAAAAAATTATGATGTTGAAGGTCTTGAGCACTATACAGCCAAATTCCTCTGAAAACAGACCTGGCAACACTGCGAGATGGCCCAATGGCCTAGCCCAGCATGAATTTCTTCAGACACTGCTCATAAATGGGCTTTTTCTTTTCACTGTAAAAGATGTTGATTTCATGATTCTATTCAGAATCCTGGCTCTCATGTCACAGAAGAAAGGCTTGTATTATATTATGCACTTGCTGAACTAGACCATCTTCAGGGCATTTGTGTGCCTGCTAGACAGATGGCATGTCCCTCAGCCGTTTGAATATGAAAACTCTAGGAGCCCCTAAAGACACCAGGAAAGTAAAGAAATAGTCAAGAGGAAATGAGAGGGCAGAAAAGATCAAAAGGGCCCAGAAGGAGGCAGTTTCAAGGTATTTTCTTAATCAACAAATCCATGCATGCTGGAGGGCAAGCCCTGCACCACTCAGCTCTTGTTTTGTAACTGGAATGCCTCTTATTCTTGTATTACGCATCTAAGAGAATGATCGTGAAGCACTTCTTTTGTGGTACAGCTATGCAGCACCAGGACAAACAGAAATAACATGATGTTTAGGAACTTCGGAAGTCCCAAGCAAGACCAGAGCTATAGTCATTGGCTGATAAACCAATACATCCTTGTGGCTCTTGGCTTCATGGGAGATTTTCTGCTACACACATGAACATAATCTGTGTAGGTCTCCACAAATATGGATAGTCTTCGACAGAAAAAGCTTTTCCAGGATTTTTGGAAGACATCTCTTCCAAAGTTTTTAGTTTTACTGTAATAACCCTAGGTGTTTTCATGATCCCAGAACAGGTTTATGTCTAATATTTCTCACAGCTCTTCTGAAATCTGGGTGTCAATGCTCTTCAACAGGAAGAATTTTCAGCTCACCTCAGCAGGGTTGTAGAAAGTTCAACTTGGAAAAATATAAAGCCTATGTTTAAGGCAGAATATGACAGTTTTAAAAATTTCACTAAGGACTACCCTTACAAGTACTGCAAAAAACACAGTTCAGGAACAGAGCTGATAATCTGAAATGCAGTTGGAAGATGTTCAGATTTGTTTGGGTTTGGTTCCATTTTTACAGCAAGCAATTAACATTTCATTGTAGTTTTGGATAACTGGAAGCTCCTAGGGCATGGCTGTTCCTCAGGACAACAGTGTCCCAAAGAGAAAACAAGAAGACAGACTATTTTCTCTGAAGAGGCTTCAGGGAACCCCACATTCCCTAATTCAAAATCGAAAAACCTCTCTTTCCTCAGAACTAAAGACCAACAGCTTGCAGCTGATTCCTGTTGAGCATGCCCCATAGCTGCATGGACATCCCTTCACATGTTGCCTTCATTGCTGTGAAAATTCATTAGACCCCAGAGGTTTTGAAGACAATATGACTGCAGGATTTTTTAATTGACAAGACCAATACCGGAATGCACATCACCCAAACGTGACCTACCAGAGCTGGTCACTTACAGCTACCATAATGTGCATAAATATCCACCAATCGTTGTTTTTCCATTTGTCCAGCTTTTATGTTATCACATAAACAATCAAAAGGTCCATGAAGTTCTGTATCTCCTCTCCCTGTTATACCTATCTTTTTATACAAAGATAGCCAATACCCAAAGCTGAACAATGGATACCCTCCTCCTGATGGAGTTATATGGAATATTAAACAACATAGGCAAAAGCTCTCTTGAAAAAGTTCCTCCTTGTCCTTCCATATTTTACTGTACAAATACATACAGACACTATAGGAAAAAGTTAAGAATACGGTATAAAGTACAAGGGCTGCCAGCAAGAAGGTGGCTTTTGCATGTTACAGATCTCCACAAAGATCTACAAATTAGCCAAAAAAGGAAAATGCAAGGCACAAGGTTTGGTTGATGTGGTTTTGGGAGTGTCTGCTCAAAGATATGGGAGTAAAAATGAATGTGCACTGAGAAATCAGAAAGCAGCAGACTACAATATATATTAGTCTGCTCAGAGTTATGTGACAGTGATAAGGGAAGTAAAATAACCAAATCCATTAATGCTAGTCACAGGGGAACAGAAACGGATTTTATAAATATATTTAGTCTGTTAAATAAACAGAGGGAAACAATCAGTAGTGATTACAAACAGCTTATTTAAGCAGTCTTTAATAAGCTCAATGGCTTAGAGAAGAGAAGCCTCTTTAAGATTGATAAAAATCAGCCTCTCTATTGGGTGACTTGTTAAGAACCAGCTATAAAACCCTGAGGGTCAGTTTGGTCCCACTGTAGTAAATTGGGGTTTTATCAATTACTTCAATTTTGCCCTCTAAGTATCAGCTAACATTCACCTGCCTGTGAATCAACAGTCATAGATCCCAATACAGAATTTTTCTTTTGATCCTCCAGTTATTATCCTGGGGAGGATAATGGTCCACTTCTGCTGTAATCTGTGAATTCGTGAGCTTGAGCTTCTAGGTGAATACTTGCTATGGCACACAAAACTGCTAGAGGTGAAGTATCATAAACAGAGACATAGCAGTGATCTTGCCATTCTCATGGTCCTGAGAGTAGCTCTGTACAGTACAGATGAAGTGCCCAGTTTGGAGATTAGGAAGCCACTAGGGAATTACCATCCCAACACAAATGAGTACCTGTGGACTTTGTTCCACCTCTAATAATGACATGATGCAGCTGAAGCCGTAACTGGTAAGAACACTCTGAAAAACAGTCTGCAGGTTTCATAATGAGAGCCCCTAAAAGGGCACCACCTCTTGCTGAACAGGCCAAGCACTGGACAGTTTTACTACATTTAATGCTTGCAACTTTTAAGATGACCACCTTAAAAATAAGTACCGCATGCACTCAGCTAAACTCAGATCACTCTGGTCCTTCAGAGAAACAGCCAAGGAAGGCATGGATCAGTAAATAACTCACTCATCACTAAGTCACAGAGAACTTGCAGAGTAGGGAGAGATGGGCCATAGGATTCTATTACACAGTACATAGTATTAACTAGTAACTGAATATAAAATAACATCTTTCACACAATAGGAGACATAAGAGGTGGTAGTGAAAACTCCACAGGAAAAGCTTGCAATACGTTATTCTTGAGGATGGTTCCAGAGCAAAGTCATTGGCACAACTGTTGTCATTACTGCTTGTCATTTCATACAGGTGTTTCACATATACTGTACCTGTCTCAATGAAGGAATTGTGCTCTCACTTGCTGTTTACACTTAGACATGTTTCCTCTGTCCTCTCATGCATCTACTTGTCAGGCTGTCTCTCTCATCGAGGGCAGAGTTAGATCAGACTGGGCTATCACAGATAAGCATCAGGAGTACAGACAGGCTCAGACCACCAGCGGGAAAGAGAGTGCCTCTAACAAACCACCAAGCATCATGAAGCAAAGCACTTGGCATCCCATCAGTAAGCCTGACCTGCCTCCATATCTCAGTCCATCTACAGCCTGTTTCCTTCTGATCGTTCCCATTGCATCCAGCCCCCACACACAAAGGACTTGGGGAAATGCAGTTCAGTTCTGGATAATGCAGGAGGAAAAAGAATTTGAGAAAAACCAAAACCAAAGACTAAGTTAAAAGTGTTGTGGCATGTTGTTCTTGCTTTAACCCCTGCACTGGAAATCAGCTGTCAGAGCTGGAGGCAGAGGATCTGCTTCCATTTAGCCTGCTTTCCAGGATGACTAGGCTTCCCCCTCTGAATAACCTGCGCAGCTCTCTCCAAGCAGAATTCCAACTCTGGCAAGCCTAGCCAAGAGCAAACATGTATTTCTTACAGCTCCTACGGGGATTTATTCAAACCCTTTACAGTGTGGGGCTAACAAGCTGGAAAGTGCAAGGAAGAAAACAGAAGTGCCCCGTGAATGTTGCAGGGACTCCAGGGTTGGGGACATAGCAGAATATCAGGGTTACGCCAAAATACTTTTACTTCCAACCTTCCATAAAACTCCCATCACAACACTGTCTCACCCAATTATATAAAAAAAAAATCTTTTTCTAGCTCTGCACACAATTTCAGTGCACTAATCCACTCCTTTCTTACAAGTAATATCCTATCATCAGACATATTAAAAAGGACTCTTTTGCCAAGAAATCAGATTGTGTTACAGTAAATTAAGATAGGATAAAAGCTGATGGGTATTGTACCTGGCCAACAGAGAATAACCATTCCTGAACAAAGCAACATTCCATGGCAACCCTTACAAAAGGCTATCCAGACAAGCTGACTGTGATAATGCCAGACAAGCGTCAGAAGTGCCAGCAGCTGGCAAGAAGATACAGAAATCCAGCACTGAGGATAGAACAGCTGAAGAAAGTTTCTGCTAATCCAAACCAGGAACATCATCTTAATTATTTCTACACCCCCTGTACCTTCAAATGCACCCCCCTCACCCTGCCTGGATGAGCAAATACTCAGTTTGAACTGCAAGAGCACAGCTCCTGAAAACAAGGAACACTACTTTCATAGCCTGCCTCATTAATTCTATCTTTTCCCCTTGTCTTCACAAGCCCTGTTAGAGAGCTGATCCTCAGGGGTCACTCCCCCCACTGCCACACAACCTATCGCAGGGTGCGCTTACTCCTTCCACTCTGCCTTGCACTTCAAAGTCTATAGGTAGTCAGCAGAAGGACTGAAACCACAACTGAAACCATAGGTTCAGGGAGAAACACGTCAGAAAGAAAGCAGGAGGGGAAAGAAAACAACACTGAGGGAGAGCACTGAGAGAGCTCAAAGAAGACTTTGATTAAAAGCAGTAGTAGCTGGATTCAGAAACCCCAGACAAAAACCCAGCCAAAAGGGTCACTCTTGATCTGATTCAATTTGAGTACTGTGAAAAGGTCATACTTCTTTCTTGCTACTGAGGAACAAGTTCAATGAGCACTCCAGAAGAAGTGCTTCATAACACCCCTCAGTTCTTTGCTCCTTATTACCTCCATTTTCATCACTTTGAATAACCAGACATTCCTCCTCTGTGCGGTGACGGGTTTGGTACATCCTTTGCCAAGCTTCCCCTACTCCGCAGTCTAGTGGTTCTGGGTTCCCCTCCCACTGCCCCACATGCCATGGGCTCCCACAGGCCCCATCCCTCGGCAGAGACTGCAGGCATGCGCTGAGAGATTTCGGGTCATTTCCCTCAGCGTGGGTTCCCCACCCCCCGCCCCCTCCGCTCCCCTGACTTTCACCAGAATACATAGTGTTTTGTTCCTAACTGCCTTCTCTTCAGATAATCTGAAAGGATCAGAGAGTCATCCAGTTTCAAGGCACTGGTGAAACAGAGAAAGACGGAGGAAAAAGAGTGCTGCAAAATATTGGCATGTGACAAGCCTGGAAGGTGCGGATGTTGGAGGAGGACTCCGACAAGATGGGGTAATTGGGGATATCACAGCTGAGCAAAGGTACAGCTCTGAGAAGAATCAACCTGTGATACAAATACAACGAACACAGTTTACATTAATTCTTCACATCAATCTAACCTGAGCAGACACTAGCACAGTTACACTGTGACTGTTGTACTCCTCAAGGTAGGAGCTTGCACCCTGGAAAGTACAGAGGGAAAGTGAAACAAGTGAGGAAATGTCATGGAGAGAAAAGACGTGGAGATAACATAGCAAGTTCTGCTCTGTGTTTAAACTCCACAGTCCCTTCTTGCTTTTTTTTTTTTTTTTTTTTTTTAATTTAAATTGGATATAACATAAATATCGATGCATTTAGGAAAATTGCAGAAGTTTTTCCATAGTATTGTTGTATAGCTATTTAACATCTTCTACTAATGCCAGCAGGCTTGGATAAAGACTCTGGAGAGAGGGAAAAAAACTTGCTCTGAGTTACACCAGCAGAAAATCCATTTACTTCAAGTGATGTTTCTATGGGTTTATACCACTATAGCCACACACCAAATTTGTATCCTGCAGCAGGACAGAAGGGAAAAGAGGGTGCTTCCCTATCCACTCTTTGCAACAATATCAAACATTGCTGTACCTCTGTCTCACGCTAAAGAGACACCTCTGACTCCTCATCTCACTGGAAAATGCAGACATTTCAAAAATACTTGGTTTCTGATCGTTACCTACACACTGCTTTTCTGTAAGTACGTAGTTATTATAGTGCTGACCACAACACCGCTGCATCACCAGAGTAAATTAATTTCTTAATGTCCCTTCCAGAGCTTCTGGCAATATCTTGACAACATCTGGGGCTGACAGAAGATATGTTGCCCATTAGTCATCTGCATAGTTATTTACGCAACACCTACAAGGCCTTAGTAAATACAGATCAGGAAGAGTGCAGAGATTGAAGTCAGCTGTATAAGTTCAGTTGCCATTCCTAGTAGTTCTACCAAAGAGTCTTCACCTGTCCAGACAGATCAGACAGATGGGACACTATCATGAAAAAACAGTGTTGTTTAAAGCTCAAGAGAAAAATAGAGGCACATGATGATGAAGTAATGCTGTAATAGTCCAATGCCACAGAGTCCTGGATAATCTTTCTGAGACTTTCTACATGTATTGGGTGTGGTATTTGGGATTAAGTTTATAGTGGCATACAAGAATGGTGTCATGAGACTTCAGTGCCTCCTCCACTAAATGAGATGCTAAGCCTTACGCAGTTTAGCAGGTAGGTAGTGAATTTTCATGCTCTGAAATATTCCTAGTTTTCTCCCTCAGAGCTAAGAAACTGGGAGACAGAGTTTGGTCATGTTCTAAATAAAAGTTTCATCAGCACCTCATTGGTAAAGGATTAACAACTGATGATGGCCAGAAGTAGTGAATGGATATTACACTTTGTTTACTTATGTACCGGGTTTGCATGTCAAGATTTTGGTAGCAGGGGGCTACAGAGGTGGCTTTTGCGAGAAGCTGCTAGAAGCTTCCCCTGTGTCCAATAGAGCCAATGCCAGCCGGCTCCAAGGCCAGGCTCCGCTGCTGGCCAAGGACGAGCTCATCAGTGACAGTGGTAGCACCTCTGGGATAACATATTTAAGAAGGTGGAAAAAAATGTTGCGCAACAGCAGAAAGAAGAGAGAAGTAAGAATACGTGAGAGAAACAACCCTGCAGACCCCCAGGTCAGTGCAGAAGGAGGGGGAGGAGATGTTCCAGGCGCCGGAGCAGAGATTCCCCTGCAGCCCGTGGGGAAGACCCTGGTGAGGCAGGCTGTCCCCCTGCAAGCCATGGACATCCACGGTGGAGCAGATCTCCACCTGCAGCCCACGGAGGATGCCATGCTGGAGCAGGCGGATGCCCGAAGGAGGCTGTGACCCCATGGAGAGCCCACGCTGGAGCAGGTTTGCTGGCAGGACCTGGGGCCCCGTGGAGAGAGGAGCCCATGTTGGAGCAGGTTTGCTGGCAGGACTTGTGACCCTGCTGGGAACGCAGGCTGGAGCAGTGTGCTCCTGAAGGACTGCATCCTGTGGAAAGGACCCACGCTGGAGCAGTTTGTGGAGGACTGTCTCCCACAGGAGGGACCCCACGCTGGAGCAGGGGACGAGTGAGGAGTCCTGCCCCTGAAGAGGAAGGAGCGGCAGAAACAACATGTGATGAACTGACCACAACCCCCATTCCCCATCCCCCTGTGCCACTGGGGTGGGAGGATATAGAGAATTTACAAGTAAAGTTAAGCCCAGGAAGAAGGGAGGGGTGGGGGGAAGGTATTTTAAGACTTAGTTTTTATTTCTCATTATCCTACTCTGATTTAACTGGTAATAAACTAATTTCGTCAAGTCTGTTTTACCCATGACAGTAATTGGTGAGTCATCTCTCCCTATGAGCCTTTCATTATATTTTCTCTCCCCTGTCCAGCTGAGGAGGGGAGTGATCAAGCAGCTTTGGTGGGCACCTGGTGTCCAGCCAGGGTCAACCCACCACAGCTTACTAGCAGAAGACTTAAAAGCTGGTTTGTACTTCTGCTTCATACCTTTGTTTAACATTTAGCAAAGCTTTCCTAAACTGTTTACCAAAACTTTTATATAAAAGCTGCCCACACAAACGATAGACTCACTGCAAGTCCCATTCCTGACAGTAAACGTGAAGAAAATTTTGCAATCCATTAACAGCAACAAGAGAACAGATCTTCGTGTTGCAATTATTACAGAGGTCTTGCTGAGGCATGGTACGAGGCATGCCCTGTCAAATGACAATATTGTGTTAACTAGATAAGAATTCCCAATAGTCGCTCTACCTTAAACCTGGCTTCCAGAAAAATCTGAAAATAAGTCTGTTTTGCCATTAGTAGTATTGTTGCCTGAATAAAAGCACAAATATGCTACGCCCCACAGAGATAATCAAGACCGTATTCAAACCAGCGTTTGGATTAGGCATAGAAGAGCACACAAGTTCAACAGCAGCAAATTGCCCAGAGCGATAGGTCTCTGAACATCATTCACGTGACACCAGGGGAAACGTCAAGTTCCCATCTTTTCCTCCAGCCACTTGTACTAAGCAGGCTGGCCTATCTTCTCCTCTAGGGCTGATTTTTTAATTCTTATTATTATTTTATTTCTAAATCAAGCTGAAAGCTGCATGGAGATGGAGAAAGTAATTTAAATAACACACCTGCCAATTTTCCACAGCTAAAATACCCATGACTCTTGGAGAAAAACTGAGCTCCTTCACAATTATTAGTCAGAACGTGGAATCTAGTATCAAGCAGGAGGAAAAGCGTGCTACATCTATTTACATAATGTATCATTTTATAATATATAATGTACTCTTATTGCAACATTATATCAATTATTTACCAAAAAAGCTTTAATAAATTTAACTGTGTTGCTCCCACTTATCAACCACTTTAGAATAATTTAAAGCTCATTTCCTGATGCACTGAAATTATTCTAAACTGTGCATGCTGGCAAACACAAAAAGCTTTTTACTCCCCATTTGCAAAATGACATCTGCTCTATTTCCATCTTTGTTTTCAGATGCAAGATTACTTTAGCATTTTATTTCTTAATCTGTCAAATAGCATTGTCAAAAAACAGGGAGTAACACTTACTCCTCAAACCCCCATAGATTCAAAATTATAAAAGCTACATAACATTTTACCAAACTTGCATATCAGACAGGAATCATATAAACTTTCTTCCTTTCCTTTATAAAAAATGTCCCCTCTGCTAAAAAGTCTGCAAACATTTGTAACACCATGAAGGGAGAAAGCCTGACAGATTTATTATTACAGAGTGCCTGCTGCATAGCTACAGCGGAAGGTAGTTTTCCGTTATTAGCTGAATTTTCAACCAACGCCATCTTTCTATTAGCATAAGGTCAGTCCTGTTCTGGTCCCAGGCACATGAATACAAAGAGACAATAAAAGCCATCAGCCCTGGCACAGCCTCTAGCATTTGAAGTTCTAGCAGTCTGAGAAATTAACGGCTAAAAAATAATGGAGAAAAGGGTCTTTTCTTCACTTCCTTTACAATCATTCTACACATCAGAACCAAACACAAGCAAGAGACCTTGGAGAATGCTAAAAAAGAAGCATGCAAATACAGACCCACCACCATTTATTTCATCACCTCCCATGGTCTTTCTGCCACAGCTTCATACTCTGCTTTTTGCCTTCCAGTACTCTGATCTGGGAAAGGCTTATTCACCTGCTTATCTTGGAGTCCAAAGGAATATACTTCACACTCAAAATTAAATATGTATGGCTAGGATCAGAAGCGAAGGCTGGTTGTTTTGGTTTTCATTTTGGTTTTGGGGTTTTTTTTAAATATAAGCAAGGTCAATAAAACACACTAGTATAACGAACTACAGTCTCTTTTTCTAGACAAGTGACTATACCCGGAGAGTCTAACTTTTTTTTTAAGTGATATTTTTTTAATCATTTCCTAGTTATTTATTTGGTCAGTATTTGTATAGATTTTTCTCTTTATTGTTGTTGTTGCGAAACTGAAGGGGCAAAGAGCAAGCTGGCTCTGGCATCACTGACAGGGTGACAGGAAAGGCAGTTGCAGGTCCCAGGTCAAAGTGCTGGGAACAACAGAGGAGACTGAAGCCAAGTTTAGGATACAGCAAAGAGGTAAAAAAACCAGGCTGACCATGTCAGGAAGATGGTAGGAAAGTTAGTAGGGAAGGCTGTGTGTGGCAGGGAAGGATGGGTGGGGAAGCCAGATGCAGATGTGTTTGACAAGTAGAGGTCAGAACTCAGGCCTGTATGCGAGAAAAGAAACTGGGACAAAGGGGCTTTCCTAGGGTGCCAGGGCCTGGGTAAAAAGGTTGGGTGGAGTTGGCAGTAAAGGGTTAAGATGAGTAGTCAGAAGGAAAAAGGCAAGGGAGACTGCCTAGGTACATAAACCAGAAACACTGCAGAAAGAACAAAGTGTTCAGCAGTGATATGTTGCTGGCCAAAGGGCCTCAGAAGTAGGAAGCAGTGAAAGAGGAAGGTGGTGAGAAACAGCCTGTGATGTGGAATCGATGAGTGACAGTGACAGACAGACGGCAGAAGGAGCCAAGTCAAGAAAATTTATGTTTCTTCAAAAATATCAGTTTGATCCATGACTATAAAAAAAACCATATTGCTTGTAATTGCATGGGTGCCATATGGCATCACTGCTCAGCAGAAGTATTCATATACCTTGTGAGAGCATTTCCACACTTAAAAATATTTGGATTTCTTTAACTTCTGTTCTGGATGTCCTGGTACTTATAAAATTCTAATTTGAAACAATTATACCACATCTCTAACACCGATTTCTACCACTACTAACTTCTGTTGGTGATGCTTTTCATCAGATGATCTCAGGGCTCATTTACAAACTGGGTCAGCATCATTATCCCCATTTTACAGATGAAAAATGAAGGTGCTGTAGATCAGCCTGCATTATTAATGTGAACTCTCAACCCTAAATTCATTTTACTGTCATTTTCCTTGAAATATTCATTTGTACTTCTGCACTAAGGGTATTTTTGTCATGTATTTCTAACATATGTCAAAAGTACCTGGAGCATAGTAGGGGCCATTTTTAGCATTCTCGGAACTCTGAATAAATAAAACAGCACAGTGCCAGACTCCCACACTACCCAAGAGAAATCCATGCCCCCCTGAGCTTACCCCTCAGTCTGAGCATGTTCCACTTGAACTCCAGCATCTCTAGGGAAAGCTCCCTTGTTTCTCCACAGCTCAACCTGTTCCCGCATCCCCATCTTTCCTCCAGCTCCAGACCATTATGGCAGTACACACTTTGAAAATACAAGAATATCATGTTCCAAACTCCATTCAATTTCTATAGCAGCCACCAGTTGCATCCTGCGCTTGAAACCTGCATTCTTCAGCACCTGGAGAGAACATATTGCTTACGGCTTTTGGGGAAAGTCTGCTATGTTCTGGAACACTTTCCGAAGAGAAGCTGGGACATGTCACCTGCTTCTTTAGATGCATTCACATGGGCTTTTCAGTATTCTGAGAAGTCACTAAACAAGGACAGATGATCAGGAGCTGCTTTAAACACAAGGATGAGTTATAGCACAATGCCAAGCTCCCTTCTCCTTCCCTCCCCCCCCCTCCCCCCCAAATGCTAACCTTTTAAAAAGAGGCTTCTCTCTTCTGAAGTAAGAGAGGTTGGGCTACCAGCAACAGCTGAATTTTCTTTTATGAAGACCCTGAGGCCTGGCTCCCTCTCTCTCTCAAAGAGCACCTGAACTCTTCCACTTTGTGTCCAGGTGCCTTATTTTGCTGCTGCTAGACCTATCCCTACCTGTAAAATGAACACCAGTGAGCTCCCACCCAAAGCCCTGCAGATACAGACCAAATACCAACAGGAAGGATTTAACATCAGCCAGCATGGTTTTGTAACAAACCATAGTTTGATGGTAACAGTAAAAGCCTTCCTAAACCCCCGAGACTTCTTCCCAACTTTCCTTCTTGCACATAACTCAATACATTTGTAAGAATTTCAATTGCTGCTGTTGCTAGGAAAACCATGTGGCTTGTCATTATACACATCTGTAACCTTACCTACCAGTCCTTATGAAAAAGGTTGCTCACTGCCTATCCCTGTGCACACTGGGGTAGTGCTTTTCACACTGGGGAGTACCTGATTCTTCTGAGACAAGGAGACCATCCCACCTTTGGATACCAATACTGTGCTTGTACACAAACTCAGATTTAAAAAAAAATAAAGCGATGATGCCACTGCTCACAGCGATTGCACTGCAGACTAGGATGTACTGTTATGGGAGAGCCATCCCAAAGTGAAACATAGTGGTTAAACAAAACAAAAAAAACATCACAAGCAGAACATTAAAAATCTCATCCAACAATTACAACAAATTGACAAAACTTGAAAAACCTGTGATATTTTTCCACAGGCTTCTTGCTTAGCTGCACTTTAACATTTCACAGAATTGGCAGAGGCTGAACTCTAACAGAAAAGTCAGCTTCTTTCAAGTTTCAAGTTCCTTCTTCAAGGCCTGGACATATTAGAGACACTGACAGGGAATTAAGCTGACAAAATGCCTTTTTCTTTTTTTTTTTTTTTTTTTTTTTGCCACTGCCATCATTGTCAGAAACAGATTAATTTGGCTGAGATTTTCAATGATACAAAAACTAGACTCCAACCTGAAGTCAGCCTGAGGTTCATGTACTTGCAGTAAATGTTTAATCTAATGGAAATAAGAAAATCATACAACATCAAGAAACTGCTGATTCTTTAGGGTGTGTGGGTGTACGACTGTTGAGGAGGAAAGCAGAGGTCATTTAATTACGTTTTCTCCTTCCCTCATCTCCACCATTTACTGTCTTGTTTAAGTGCACTCTAGGTCTTTACAAATAAATGAACAGACGCCAGCCTGTTAGTAAGCTTGTTTTTAAGAATGTTCATTCCAGGAGAAGAGTTTTCTGAAAACATATGGTGAGCTAAATACATTGAAGATTTTTCTCAGCTGGCTTCATCTGTACAGGAATATACCCCTCAGGTGAGATGCTCAGAATACCCAGCATTAAGTCAACAGGGTAGAAATCCCCAGGTGAAAGGCACCACATATACCAGAAAGTGGGAAAGGAAAAAAAATTTCTCCTTCCTAGTTAGTCCTAGAAATCTGATCATGATTCAGTCCTCATTGATTTTTATAGTGATAAAGCGTTGCGCTCGCTGCAGATCATTGTAGTATCAGCCATGTTGATTTAAATCTTACAGAACCTAACACAAAAAGACAGGCTGCAGAGCACCCCACTGCCTAAGAACCACAGCATTTAACAGATGATCAGGAATCAGGCTGACCACAGCAAGCCACCTGTGACATCAAAAAACACCAGAATTCAAAGGCTTTGACTGCAGTTCCTTTGAGCAAAAAAGTCTAGCCTATCAAAATAACAATACATGCCCCACCTCAGCATACAGCCTTCTCCTGACAGCAGTGCTGGAGAATGCCAGAGCCTTTCCCCTCCTCTAATGAACATCCTCTGCGGATCACCTAATCATGAGAAGGAAAACTCTGATCCTTAACAGCTGAATAAATATTTCATTATTTTTGTAGCAGCAAGCTAAACATAAAAGCAAAGGACCTTAGCCATGCATAAGTAGGTAGGATCAAATACTCCATATTGTGTTTGGTTCTCCATCTTAACAAAAGGATTTTTAGCAGGTGACTAAGCACACTAAGTGGCACAGTCAATGGGATGAAATTAAACAAGTACAGTTGTGTCAGAAACATTAGACCCTTAGCTGTGTGAAGCACAATATTAGAAGTGACAGGGGGAAAAGTTCCACATAGCAAGCGAAACCTGAAGTCTTTTTGCTGTGTCAGCAAGGGGCAGGGGTAGGCACCTAAACATACATTTCCTATTTTTGTTTTTGTTTCATCCCTTAGAGAGAAGCCAACCCTGATACTGCAATCCCAAGCAACAAGCCTACATCGCCGCTCAAAACACGGATGCAGAATGAATAAATTCTGCTTGCAACACCCTGTTTGTACATACTGAAACACCACATTAATTTGAATGCAGCTGATCACAGATGCAGGAAAAGCTTCAGGGACAAAAACTAAAGCAAACTCATTGTGGAGAGTGTCAGGTACAGATAGCTCAAATTCCGCTTGCCTTGGACCTTTTTCACAGCTTCCACAACTCCATCAGAGTAGGCACCATACATTTCCTTCTCCTAAAGGAACGGTAAAAGGCTAATTAAGACACTGGAAAATTTACAGACCTGTCGAGTGTTATATACCAAGAGCAAGGCAGAACATGACAAAACAGTTATGCTCCTTCCCGACCTCAGCTTTTGCAGCAGTTCGTGGCGCCACCGACCAGTGCAACTGGTGGGTTGATTTGCTGACCAGCTGCTGCTGCTGCACAGGGTTGCAAGAAAAGAGGTAGCACCTGAGAATAATTTTTCACCTAGCAGAGCCCCATCCTCAAAGAGAGTCTACTAACCAGCCAAGTCTCCAGCAGAAACCTGCAGCTGCAGGTTTCAGGTACCACCGAATGCATCAGACATTAACCCATTTGGGAGGCCTGCCCCTGTCCTCAGATCTTGTACATTTTCCCTGGTTGAAATACCGATGCAGAAGGTTGGTGTAAGCTACCCCAACCCAAGCAGAAGTTGTGACTCTGAAGTACAAATGATTTTTTGAAATCATTATAAACCTGTCCTATGTGGAAGGTCAGACTAAATTTTAAGGTAAAAAAAAACCCTCTCTAAGGATTTCTGAAATAGTCTCATTTTTAGATTCCTGCAGTCTTGATGCCTTCAGTGATGGCACTGCATATATTTCATACATCCAAACCAGTATCCCATTTTGCCTTCCTTTTCCAAGTATGGCACTAAATTTCATTTTATCAGAGCAAAAGAGGAATGTTAGGAGTCAAGGAGAGGGGGAGGGGAACCAAGTAGCTTGGTGATAGTCACCAACCAGCAACTTGCTTTCCATTCTGACAAGCTCAACATTTCTTCGTTGTCAGGACTGTTATCTCTGCACCTAGCCAAGAGTTTCCAAAAAATGTTGGCGAGAGGAGGGCAGGAAATCATGTAGCAATTTTGTTCTTTTGCTATTGAATTTAAACACTTGGGAAGAGAGAAGGAAGAATTAATTAGAAATTATGAGAATTTTTAATTTTTTTTCTTCTTCAAATTTTCATGTCAATATATTATTCAACTTCTTTTTTAGGTCAAGGAGATAGGAAGAGGCTAAGATTTTAGTTTTATTATTTTTTAATTTTTAAGTGAAAGAAGTTTAATTATTACCACTTACAAAACTGATGATCCTGAAACCGATGGAGTTTCCATAGGTCACATTAGGTAGTACAAGGGTATAACCTGAATTCACTTAACCAAGATCAATACCTTATCTCCTGCAAAATACTGTCTTGATACTTAAAGATCTAATGTTTTTCTTTCCTGAGATATTTCCAATTTTGCAGCCCCCCAGAGACACATATACTCTTTGCAACTGACTGGGATTTCCTATTTTGAAGAATTTCAAGTGTTCAGTTTACAGATATTTTGCCAGAAAATTAAAAATTATTCTGACATTTTCACAAACTGAGTTTGATCATTTCATGTTCAACTCTAAAGATAACCAGCCAAAAACAGAGTCAGTTTCTTTGTGATCAATTCAAAAGCAATTGAAGCACAACTAAAATGATCAATGTAAAGAATATACTTTAACACAATTACTAAAGAATGAAATTATGGATCACTAAACCTTTTAAAGGAAGTTCAATCTAAGTTAGACAACTCCATAGCTGTAACCTTATCTCCATATTAATCTTATTTACAGCCTGGTAAACCTCATAAACAGGAATCAAATGGCAGCAGTTTTAAGAGCAGTAGTACGCAGCCAAACAGAAAGAGAAGCTTCACCCAGGCACAGCTTTGGATGAGATTGTGTGCATGTGGGAAGGAAAGCTTCTGTACTTGTGCACGAGGTTCTCTGGGTGCAGGATTTCGCATTTTCCTTTGTTGAATTTCACGACATTCCTCTCTGCCCAATCCTCCAGCCTGTCCAGGTCCCTCTGAATAACAACACAACCCTCTGGCATATCAGCCACTCCTTCGTTTTGTATCATCTGCAAACTTGCAGGTGATACAAGTCCCTAAGTCCTTTGTCCCATTGTCCAGATCATTAACGAAGAGGATAAACAGCACTGGACCTAGTACCGACACTTGGGGTACTTCCCTAGTGATTGGCCTCTAGCTGCACTTTGTGCCACCGATCACAACCATCTGAGCCCAGCAGTTCAGCTAATTTTTCAGTCCACCTCACTGTCCAGTTATATAGCCTGTACATCATCAGTTTTCCTGTGAGGATGCTGTCAAAGTCTGTCAAATGTCTTACTAAGGACAGATTAAACAACATCCATTGCTCTTTCCTCCTCCACCGGGCTGCTCATTTCTTCACAGAAGGCTATCAGGCTGGTTAAGTGCGACTTCTCCTTCATAAATCCATGCTTACTCCTGATCACCCTTTTGTCCTTCATGTGTCTAGAAATGGTTTCCAGGATTAGTTGTTCCATTACCTTCCCAAGGATGGAGGTGAAGCTGACCAGTCTGTAGTTCCCTAGATCCTCCTTCTTTCCCTTCTTGATGTGTGATATTTGCTATCTTCCAGACATAAGTCATCTCCTGATCACTGTGACTTTTTAAAGGTAACAGAGTGGCCATAGTATCACTCAGCTCCCTCAGCATACATGGGGGCATCCCATGGACTTACATGTGATCAGTTTAAGTGTTCCCTAGCCTGATCCACCGCCACTGAGGGTAAGTCTTCCTTGCTACAGACTTTTCTTCTGGTCTCAGAGACCTGGGACTCCTGAAAGGTAAATCTCACCATTAAAGACCAGCCTGAAGAAGGTACCGAGTACCTTCAGCCTTTTCGGTATCCTTTGCCACCAGAGCCTGTGCTCCATTCAGCAAGCAGGTCCGTGTTTTTCCTTGGTTTCCTTTTGCTGCTGATGTACTGGTAGAAGCCCTTTATATCACCCTTCAGATCCCTCAGACTCAACTCCAGGTGGACTTTGGCTTTCCTAACCCCATCCCTGCAAGCTCGGACAGTTACTTAACCTACTGGCTGGGCCACCTAACCCTGCTTCCATGTCTTGTACCCTCCCCTTTTTGTGCCCAAGTTTTGTTGGGAGCTCCTTGCTCACCCATGCAGACCTCCTGCCACCTTTGCTTGATTTAATGCTCATCAGGATAGACAGCTCTTGAGCTTTTGAACTTACGAGCTCTTGAGCTTGTTGAGTCCATTTTCTCCACCTGGCTGGAGGTAAAAAAAAGACATAAAGGAGTCAGAAATGCCATCCTGAGAACAAGGTGGACTGGGAGCAGGCCAAAGGCAGAATAGCAGCAGAGAGCATGCAAGCTATAAGGATCCTGCGCTATGGTCCCTCTATGGCTGGCATAGATTGCAAAGCACAGTGCAAATTCAGGATGCTCTGAAGCTGCTCTAATATTATACCTAAGAGCTGTCAGTTGTCCCAGAATACAAAGGTGGATTGCAGCTATCCTTCTTTCTTGTTACCTTACGTTCTGGTTCAAAGAGAGCAACTGAGAACTGGGGTCTTGGGAGCCAAAAGTCACACTCCTTCCTCTGACCCGAGGCAAGGGGAGGCTTTCCTCATACTTTTAAGCTATTCAACAGCTCTCTTCCTAAATTACTGAGTGAGACTTTACTGCCTGATCCTTGAGAGAAACCCTTGCTATTTCTCACTTTGGTATCTCTGACCTGCCATACCTTACTCCCTTACTGCAGTTTATTTCATTAAAGTTGGAAATGTCCAACTTTGATTCACTGTCTCTCCAAGCTTGATTTGCACACTTCTAAAATGAAAAATACCAAAAGATGTTACCAAAAGGTAAAACAAAGATTAACGTTAATAAAGTTGTGACAACTTAATGCTGTGTCACATGTTAAGGAACTTCATTATAGGCTGCTTAGCAGTAGAAAGGTTATGATTGGCAAAAGTTTAAACAGAAGCTTGCTTTATTTGCCTGTGAAAAAGCACGTATTGAACTCACCAAGTCTCATGCTCCAGGACACCTCCTGCTCACTTATCAGCTGTCTGCAGCTGTACTCCAGGTCACGCTTGCTGTCGGAGAGAGGAGACAAGCTGGCCACAGCACAAGCAACACCACCAACGGAGGTCCTGATAACCAGTGGGCCTCTGATGGAGCACAGGACAGCTGGCACACTGCCCACTGCATACCTGGCAAGGCATGTCCTGCTCTGGGCTCATCACACACACCAAAAAAACCTGTAAGCCTCCCTCTATCAATTGACCCAAAACATGCATTTTCACATATCAGCATCCAGATAACCTGAGAAGTCTGATGTCTGTGGCTCTTGGCCCAAGCAGTTGGCTAATATTCAGAGCTCTACATCCATTAGAATGCAGTTCAGTCACTGAACTTGAAAACAATTTAACATCTGCAAATCGGTTTATTAACTATGAACATGGTCAAAACGTCCGCCTATCCTTCAAATACAGCAGGAGCAAAGACTTGGCAGTTTCCTACCTCAGAAACCTCAAGCATCTCTCACATAAGCTCTGTTTGGAGGAGCTACCTGAGCTCCTGTCAAGGCAAAAATCTCTTGCTTGCTCTTTCTACAGGTACAGCCTACAAGCAAAAACCCATGCCTTGTTATTGCAACCAAGGATACCCCTCAGTGCCTATAGCTTCCATGTACCTGCTATAGGTACCTACCACCTTGGGCTGTTTTTATCCACAGCTGTTTTCATTGCTGCTCAAACAGCTTTTTTACTTCTCTGGAGTCATTAAAAGGTTATTTTTCAGGCTCTTTAGAGAAATCTACCACCTCCAGCTGCCAGCTATTAATACCTTCCAGCTTAAAAATAGGCAGTTTGTATTACTTCTGTAATGAGGCAAATTAAGCAAATGTATGTGTACAGATATATATATATTTACATCTGTATTTATCAACAAGGAAGCAAAGGCCTTACTTGTTAGGCTGTTAGATACAGCTAGTAGAATTTTTCTTTCCACTATGCAAGTGTTTTGAATGAATGTAACCTCCTCAGTCACTCCTGCAATAAATCCAACCCATAGAAGAGGGCTGCATCTGAACTGAGCGAAAATTAAGTCTCCTAAAGCTGAAAGGCTACACAAGACTTGAGTTTTGCAAGAGCAAGATCGACCAAGTGTTTAGATTACTACTAATAATAATTTTAAAAATCACTACACTGCTAAGCAACCACATTGGTTTCTAGCCACTGACGCCCACCTGTAAGCTTTGTTCTGGGTCTGCACACCAGTCAGTTTAGAGTTTACTACTAATGTAACTAACTGCATACCTCTACAGATCTCAAGTTCAACAGACCAAGGACTGTGGAGGGGAGATGTCACTGTCACAAGAATCCCGCTACTCAGGGCTGAGCCCCAGAGAAACCCTCTGTCATCAAGAGAGCCAAAGCTTTGACCAGGCACTCACTTCACTACAGTGAAGGTATCAGCACACCAAGGACTCTAATTTCTGCCACATGCCCTGACAATTTGATCCTATGAGACATAACATACTCTGAAGTAAATCCTGCAAAATAACATGGTTATTAGTTCTCTCCCTGCACCCAAGTCCTGCTTTTTGCAGTAGGGACAGCTACAGTCTTGCTTCTAGGGGAAATTACCTTGGCCTGCTTGTCTGACTCACCTCGTGCACTCAAGGGCAGAAATTGCATGCAGTATCATTTAGATGCTGGTAGTTAAAGAGGATGGCGTCCAGCATCCAAGATTCACAGGGATAGCTCACATATATAGGGCAAACCATTCAGCAAGAAAAAAAAAATTACATTTTTGCAAAACAAACAGATTAACCAAATGGAAGGGGAGGAAAGATAATAGGAAGAACACACGCAATCATCACAAATCAGTTTCCTGTTTTCCTTTTATTTCATTTTTGGATTTGCTTTCCATTTCTGAAATGAGTGTTTTTACTGGCTGGGTGAATGCAGCAAACATTTTCCAAGTTTTTTCTTAAGGATTGACAAGGTGCCAGTAGTGCACAAGTATAGCACGTATAAGGAGGATACTTCTTTTGGAGTGAGTAGCAAGGAAAAAAACAGTTTCCTTCTGACGTTAAAAGAGGTATTTCAGTTCACCTTGTACAGATTTAAATCCTAAGCAAACCCTAGCAGCTTTACTTCTCTCAACTTTCTCAAATCAGAAGTTTTCTAAACTACCATAGAATACAAGTCTTCAATAGGTCACTGATTTTTCTGATTTTTTTTTAAAGAGCCTTTTTTAAAATTGATTTTCAATATCTTCTTTTTTTTTTTAAAAAAAGCGTAGTTTAAAAAAACCCTCAGGTTTCAGAAAGTGCCAATGCCATGCCTCCCCTCCAAAAACCAGTCCATCCTTAAGCTATACAGAATTGGGCACATAAGAACTACATCTCCCCAAAACCATAATATCCTAACCAATATTTCTAAAAGAAGGTAAAGGAAAAAAAAACAGATTCAAAATAAGTGGCTTCTCTCAGGAAACTACATCAACAAGCATTTTACTGCCAGCCAAAAGAAAACTCCATCCATGAAAGCTACAAATGAATTTTACCTACAACCACACCTTTGCAGTTGTTCCTGGGTTTTGTTAGATGGCATTCTCCATCCTGCTGGAATCACCGCATAGGATACATCACCAAAAGATGATCATGGCCTTTCTTGCCAGCATATTTATACTAATAGAAACCTGGAAACTAATGGATATATCAATTTATATAAGGAATCTCCAATGATGGATAAGGCTGTAAGATTCGCTATGCCCTCAGGCCTCGCACATCATTTCTGTCACCCAACGCCAACACTTCACTCTGCAGGAACACCAAATATATGCCAGGGAACTTGCAGATGCTGCAAGGGTACAGGCACATGTAACGTGACACTAAACACGGTGGCCCTTCTACCTCCAAGAGGCAACCACTCCTACAGGAGTACTTCCACTTCGGAATCAGAGGTCAAACCAGAGAGCCTCAGGAGAAAGTAAATGCCACAGCTTTGGAGTTTGTGAAGGATCTGCTGGCCCATTTTGAAATGGACTACAGGAAAAAAAGGGTAAAGTAGAGAAAGTTCCGAACAACTGCCCACGATTACCTTTGGTGGTGAAGAGGGTCGACATACCCAAGAACCTGCCCACTCCTTAGGAATGCCTCAAACTGCATGTATCAAATCATGCTTTTAAATGTTGTTGTGTCTCCATAGCAGCCACTGGTTTGGCTGGCCCTGGAGAGACAAGTCCCTAACTCTAAGGAAAGTGGCAAGCATGTTTATATTAAGTCAGTGAATTTCTCTCAACAACAGGTGCATTGGTTGCGAGTCAACATGTAAGCAGACATGCCTACAGCCTTGTTGTCAAAATGCTGTTTGGAAAGAAAAGACCAAACTACATGGAAAGGGGCCAGGAAGAGCAAGCTGAGGCTGGCTGCCTAAAAGGCAGAGCACCACAGGAAAGAAACAGAGAGATGCTGTGCAGGGTGATAACCTCCCCTACACTTCCCATGCAGGAGCAACTTTATTTCACAGTGAATTCCTCAGCAGCGACAACACAAATTTGGAATATTCAAAACAGCAAATACAAGGAATCATGTTATCTCAGGAGCAGACAAACAAGTATCTGAACTGCATCCTCTGTCCAAGAGGAAAAAAAAAAAAAAAAACCAACCCACAACCAAGCACCAAGCTGCAGTAACCCTGGCAGAGGACATACATTGTAAGCTGTGTACAGACTCCCAAGCCAGTGAAATGTTTGACAGAAGAATACAAGTTGGCAGCACTGCTTAATCTGCGTTTCAAGGGCACAGCTGAAATCGCAGTTGCACACAATGCAAACACAGATCATTGAAGGGTATTCTTATATACCTTCTGCCGAAGGAGACCAGCCAATTATCTTCCCTTTCCAAGTGCAGGTTTCTACATCTACCCATGTTCCCTGGGAAACACGAAAGAGTAGAAAGTGGTTAAATAAACAGCTCTGCACCTTTTATTGTCTTAACAGAATACCAATAAGGGCAATCTGGAGACTGTTTTTTTTCTTTGGAGTCCTTTTTGCATCAAACCAGCTTAATAAAGAAATATAACCTTAACCTACCCCTGTCTCACAGGAGCATATTTGCACAATAATCAGTACTGATCAGTCCAAATGAAGACAGCCTTTCTTGGAAAAGCATGACCTAGTTCTTAATGTCTTATTTCTGTACCTAAAGTCTCTGAATGCTCAGTGCAGTTGTTAGGAAGTAACAGCAACTATTGCACAGGCAAAACCAAAGTATCCCGATTCCCTGAAGTTCAGGAAAACACTTCTACCAAACCACGAAGCAGCGACTCCAGGAGATGCTTTTCACAAAAAGAGAAGGGTAGGGAAACATTAAAAAGTGAAGTTCAGAGGATCCACTAACCAGGTATTAGTGGACTGATTTTCATAGCTGTTAAGCTCTCCATTCACTCCAAAGGAGATACTGAGCGCTAACTCCCTCTGAGGAAGAAAACAACTCAGGTCCAAACCAGGTGAAAATTCCAGTCAGTCCTGCGAGCACCAGCCCTGGTGCGTGGGGAGCAGTGGCTGCATGTCCTGCTGCTGCGGCACGGAAGAGTGACACCACCCAAGTGTTTAGAGTGGGGTAATGCCTGCTTTACTCTCTGCAACAACCTTCCAGTATTTAACTAACAGGATGAGTTGAGCTTTTCCTTCCCTTTGCAAAAGGGTCAGATGGGAGTCATTAAGACTGATGATCTCAGAGATCACCCAGAAAAGCTTGAAGTGAGGGCAGAGTTGGGAAAGAAGTAACTAAGGGCAGGTACAATAAAAATATACACAACTGTGGATGCTAAGGATAAAGCCAAAATAATTACTAAATAAAGTTTCCAAATAAAGAACTATGGAGCAGGTAGGGGTACAGCATCAAGAGAAACTTGGAGGTAGCAGTGTCAAACCCAAGGTGTTTCTTTAAGTGACACGAAGTTAAGCTACAGAGCTCCTTGCTACAGAACATTGTGGATATATTTCCGTAGCTCAGAAAGGGACTAGACACAGTTAGGGACGAAAAGTCTGCTGAGGGCTATTAATACAAATCACTACTTTTGGTTCAGGATGCCCCCATGTCACAAATCGTTCTGCCTGAGAGAGCATTCTGGGAAAATACTGCTAAATGCCAGCCCTGCTCCCATACCCTCTGCTAGCATTACTGACCGTTGTCAGAGATGGGCTGCTAAGCTAAACGGATTTTGTCTGATCTGGCAAGATCATTCTCCTGAGAACGCAGGCTGTTTGGGGGCGCGGGTCTGGACTATCTGCAGAATATGGTTACAGTACAGTGAAACAGGCACACAGCTGTAACCCCTGGCTCTGTCTGACAGAGCATCCAGCGTTGATGAAGATTTGTTACTAAAAGAACAAACAACGCTATCAGAGATATTCATATTCAACTAGTAACATAGGGAGCTGAATTATTAATTTTAAAACAACATCTCATCCATTTTGAATATTAGCACTCCTCTTACCAGCACGGAGAGACAGGGATGAAGAAAGGCAGTAGAAAGGACAAATAGGGAAGGAATGCCTTGCCTATTAACCTCTTCACATCTCCAAACTAGCCAGAAAATGGGAAAAGAAGCATAACCCGACTACAGGGGGAAATGCCACAGAGATGTACTAAAGGTTAGGTCAAAAAAGTTACTGACATCAGAAGAAGAAGAAACATGGAATAAGAAAAATCCAGTAGCTTTTTGGATCATTTATCAAAACTCAAAAACACCTATATGGAATAGCTTTAAAAATTTCTGCTTGCATCTCAAAACATCCAGTTCATTAACTCATTTTGGAAACACACCACCTACTATATATCGGGCACGTATCTAATCATTCTAAGAGTGACAAGTCCAAAATGATAGAGAACGTTGTTGCTGTTGTTATGATGATCTATTCTTGTTGCTTCTCACATTTTTCTCTTTCATCATGTAGTGATGATACAGATGAGGCAGGCTATAGTATTGTAAATCACACAACTACAAATACATTTCCCCCCCAGGTCTTTTGACCTTTTCCATTCAAGGTCTAATGCAAACAAAAAATTAATTTAAGTTCTTATTGTTAGCTCTTAATACAATGAGCTCGGGAACAAACAGGATACAGTCTTCAAAAGTGAATATGCAAAGCCAGGCACCAAAATCCACACGTACCTCTTGAATAAGAGTTGGAGTACCTGATCCAAAGACTAGACAATTGAAGTCCCTCTTCTTTACTCAATTGTCCTTTGAAAGCAGCCTCTGCTCTTAATCAGAGCGTAAATCTGAAATGTTGATCTCCATATTTGGTGTCAACTCATTAACACACCTCACCCGTTTGTCTTGTCTGTTATGTTTTGGTTTTTTCCCCTAGTGAGCTGGGATTTTATTCTTTAATAACGACAAAGATCTTCTTGGTCACTTGCTACAAATTCTCCCTCTCAAGTGCAGGCAACTGGCAGGCAACAAATGCAGCTCAGCTACTCAAGAGAGCATAAATCGGTTTTGCTGGATAGTGTGAAGCCAGAGGAAATGTGGTTTTAATACATTTATGATATGATTAATTGATGCTGTTGCCTGCAATAGAAGAATGGACTTAATTATCCAGGTCTTTTCCAGTCCTATGTTCCTATGCCCTGAAGTTAGCATGTAGACAACCAGATTCACTGTGAAACCACAGAATGCAGAAAGCTTATCCTAGCCCATCTATCAGGTTGATTCTTACATTAGCTTCAGCATTCTTCATCCCTGCTGCCTTTGCAAACATTATTAATATACTTCCATAGGGTAGCTACATTCATGGTATTTGCCTTGCCTTTACAAACACGAGTAGCTCATGCAGAGGCCGAATGGTGCATATTGTGTTCTTCCCAGAATTTTCAGAATAACTTAGCTGAGGAAAAGGTAAGGATCAAGTCATCAAAGTTTTAACTTGCCACCCTTCAGCATATGCAAATGCTGCACTATAAGGAAAACAAGTTCTTACAAGCCATTATAACAGAGTGCTTTAAAAAAGCGTGATTTTTGAAGTTGATGTAAATGTACATACATATATATGTATTTACACATACCTAGGACAGTCAAAGCATTTGCAAAAAAGAGGTTTTCCTTAAACCAGATTATCATCACTTAAAGAGAGTAAAAAATTTATTATATAAAAGAAAAACAAAAAGGATAGCACAGATACACTGCTTAAGTCACTAAAAAAACAAAAACAAAAAAAAACCAAAACAAAACAAATCAAACACAATTAGCAGATAACAGGACAGACTTTGACCACAGAAGGCAGTTGTCTCTGCTGCTTCCTCTCCTCCAAAGCAAAACACAGCCCAAATGCCCACCTTCTATATCTGCTTTCAGTCTGGTACAGGATTTAGTGAGAAGATGTGCTGGTTTTGGCTAGGGTAGAGCTCATTTTCTTCCCAGTAGCTAGTGTGAGGCTATGTTTTAGATTTGTGCTGGAAACAGTGTTGATAATACACAGATGTTTTCATTATTGCTCAGCAGTGCAGTACACAGTCAGTCAAGGCTTTTGCTTTTTCTCACCCAAACCCACCAGTGAGCAAGCTGGGGGTGCACAAGGAGTTGGGAGGGGACACAGCTGGGATAGAGACCCCGACTGACCAAAGGGGTATTCCAGACCTTATGGCATCATTCTCAGCTTATACAGCTGGGAGGAAGAAGGAGGAAGGAGGGGATGGCCAGAGTTATGCTATTTTGTCTTTCCAGGTAGCTGTTATGCATGATGGAGCCCCGCTTTCCAGGAGATGGCTGAACACCTGCCTGCTGATGGGAAGTGGTGAATGAATCCCTTGTTTTGCCTTGCTTGCATGCGCAGTTTTTGCTTTACCTATTAACCTGTCTTTATCTCAACCCATGAGTTTTCTTACTTTTACTCTTCTGAGTCTCTCCCCATCCTGCGGGGCGGGCGGGGGGGGGCGGGCGGCGAGGAAGTGGCTGTGTGGTTCTTGGTTGCCGGCTAGGGTTAAATCACGTCAGAAAAGCATATGGACCAAAGGTCCATCCAGCCCAGTGTCTTCTGCCCAGCTGCAGAAACAACAGAGCCTTGGGAACTGAACTAGCAAGTCAGGATGCTTCTGCAGTACTACTCTTCCCCTCTGTGCAGCAGCCTTAAGTCCAGGAACCTCCTGGGCTGTCCAAGGCTTTTGCATTTAAAATCCCTGAACAGGCTTTCCTTCTTGAACTGATCTAATCACTTTTGTGACCACGTAAGTTGTGGGACCTCCTGGAGGACTTCATGTGTGTGTTGTGAGGATGTGCCTCATATTTGGTTTGATCTGTCACCAGCAAGTTGCACGTGTTGCCCTGGTTGAGAGACACTGAGCCATCACTCCTCATTCACCATTTCTGTGCCTCTCTTTATAAACTTCTGTTACACCCTCCCCAGTCACCTCAGAGCCCTGGTCTGCCCGCAACACCCAATTACCACATTTTATCTCCAAGGCAGCAACAGCCCAAGCACTTGTGCTCACCAGGAGCACTGCTTGAGCAGCAGGGGCAAAGGCGGTGCTGGCAACAGCAGGAAGGACACCGTTCATGGAGAGGTCCTAGCTTTGAACTAGCACATGCACACACAAAATTCCTGCGTAGTATTGCACCCTCATTGGCATTGACAGTCTAAGATCAAGGTCTTTTAACTCAGCCAGACCTACAGGGACTTTGGCTACAGCAAAATGAAGGAAGGTTTGGTTTATATGGCATTTTTTGAACCAATAATTTTGATTAGGGTGTGATTGACACTTTGATCTTTGTTCTTCTACATGGGTATTACAACCCCCCTTTTTTTGAGGGGTTACAGTATCTGTCTGCAGGGAGTGAGAAAAATAGGCAGACGAAAGTATATTTCTGCAACTTTTCTTTTTGCCTGTAGTGAAACTTCATGCATCCCTTGGTGAAATGCAGGGTGACTGTAAGTGGTGTCTACTGTCAGTCATGTTCAGAGAAGAGTCAGCAGTTCCTAAGACACTAGTGCTCTTCAGCCCCTCTACCTCCTACTGGACAAAGAACAGAAAGGGAGAAGGTAAAAAAAGCTCTAATAGGTATTACTCAGAAGCAAACACTTTATTTCTATGCTTTCAGAGATGGGACTTCAATACTTGGGATATCCATCAACATCTTTCCTGGAGATAAATCAGTCTTGCCTTGCCTGCTTCTAGAAAAAAAATTGAAGAGGAGCTGGTATTCTTATCTCCTTATACTTATATACCCTTTGCCTACACAGAAAGCCAGCAGGAGTCTCTACAATTGTATGTCAGCCACACAGCTCATTTTCAGCTTACAGAGAAGGACTAGGTGACAAAAGCAAATAAAACCCCATGCTACTAACCAGTTTTAACAGAAAATACCCTTCAGTGTAATTTGATGCACCATGAAGAGATAGTACATATTTAGCTGTGGTAATAGTGGTTTTTTCCCCTTTGCTCTGCCCTTTTCCCATCATTAACTTAGTTTCCACTCTTTACCTTATTAGATCACTGGAGTCACTTTGGATTTATCTTAAAAGGCCTGGCAGCTGTCAGCAAACAGGATGGGCTCAATTATCTTTGATCATCCAAATCAGGCAGCTAAGCAGAACTAGCTGGGGCTAGAACTAACCAGAGAGGAAGACTATGCTGAACTGATACCATTGCATCACAACTTCCCTTCTAGAGGCATTTATCACTCCTTCCTCCTTACTTAACAGAAGGCATGTCACCTGGAATGCTGCTGAATTGTGTCTGGCAGAAAATAAAGAGAAGAAAAAGCTAATATTTTGTGTATGTGCAAGTTCTTCTGCCAGCATTTGGACCACTGCCAGCCTATCAAGTGCAAGTGTGCAGAGGGTTACAATGCTTTGTCTGGGCATTTGATGAAAACTGTAGAACCTCAAAACATAGGCTTTTAGGTGTGAATGGCATGTGCTGAATCATAATGTGGAGTTGCACTGATATTGAGAGTAGAAAAACAGAACTCCTCAGAATTTGTTTCCCCCTTCCCTCCCCTCCTCAAGAAGGATCTTCTGTAGTCCCATTAATATTCTATTCCTTGAAATATTACATATGTAAGAAAGATGGATGTTACATAGTCACTTTTCTGTAATGGTTACTCCTTTACTGGGGGGGGAGGAATCCAGTCTGGAGGAAAGTTACCTCATTCTTAAATTTTGTCTTAGAATATATAGGCAACATTATCATTTGAACTACACCTACAACATATGAGGAATTTCTAAAAACCATACAGATGTAAATGTTTTTCCCCCCTCTTCAGATGTTATAAGTAGAAAATAATTCTCTCTTCTGCTATTTCTAGCATAAAGCCTTTCAGAACCAATGTCAGTTGGAAAGAACTGTAAACCAGCCACAGACAAAACATACAGCAGCTAGCAACTGCCTTGGGAGACTGATAATACAAGACTTTCCACTTCAGAATCCCTCAGGTTTGAACCTGCCCCAGGTACGGGATACACTTCAATGAAACAGAACAGTTGTAACACATTTCAACATGGAAGAAAAGAAGATAGGAAAGAAAACAGTTGATCTACACAGAAGTAACAGCTACAATGCCTGCATAGTTGGACAGAATCAATGTCAGAGTTTAAAAGTTTAATACAAAGAATTCAAAGTTAACATTTTGGCATTCAAGTAAGTATTCATCTTCGCAAACCAAAGTATCTCCCACAGTAAAGGATTATAGGTGTACACTTGAGGAAAGCCTAGGTTTAAGGAGTGAATTGGTAGGGCCAGGCAACAGGAGGCCAAAGTGCTCAGGTAAGAATTCATAAAGAGATATGAAATCCTAGGAGCCCAGGATGACTTAGATTCAGAAGCAAAAAAAAAAAAGAAAAGTGAAAATATCACAGTACAAAATATGAGTAAACATAGATACCTACACAGCTGCCTTTTTGAAAGGGCAGTGATTCAAAGGTAGTCCCAGAACAGGTACTGGACTCTTAACATGCAACTTAGCCAGCATATCTTAGTGGTAGTACAGGTATTGGAAGCACTACCATACACGTAGTTCAGCAACTATACAGAGAACAATCCTGGGCTGAAGATTCATGTGTTTCAGAGAGAAGAAAAACTGGTACAATGCACCATAGAAATTCCAGACCCAAATCTTAAGAGAAGAAACAAGGGGAATATAAACCACTACTGCTCACCCACACAGTCTAACCTCTAATTGGAATTAGAGGCTTCTCTGATTCACAGGTACATCTGATTCAAGTCATGGTAAAAGTTTTGTAAAACAAGGAGTGACTGTACAGCACCACAGTGTAGACCCTTATCTACGTGGGAACCTGGAACTACACCATTTTGTCCTTCGAAGTTCCAGGAGGCTGTTTCTGCTTGCACTAGGAGCCCAGAAGAAATATACCATTACTGAGAATTAAGCCTCCTAGTGATTAAAATTGAATAGCTAGAGATCAAGACAATTTTAATGTCATATCTAGTTATGTACAGTAATTATATAGGATAACAGTAGTAATTCCCTCCTAGTATGATAGATATGCTTAACTTTTTTTTAGTGTGAGATGCCAAGTCTCTTTTTCAGCAGTACCATAGCTCATGGCCATGGGTGCCTACTTAAGTCACCAAATGAAGTTTGACAGCACTGACCTAGATCTCAATGTCAGGAAAGGGTTTACAAATTAGAACTAGAATCTAGCAGGCTTGACTAATAGGCTGGAGAGATCAATGTTGATCAGAACATGATTTCAGCTGTCAAATATGTACACCTAACTACACTCAAGTAGGGTTCCGCAATTCAAGGCATATGTCAGCAAGTGTGTCAGCGACATTACACATGCTGGAAGAGGCACTACATACGTATTAAGGCAACTGTAAACAGAGAAGACAAGTACCATACTGGGATTGAAGATTCCTGTGTTTCAGACTGAAAAAGAACATTAGTACAAGCTACAGGAGATCAAGTATTTCAAAACCATAAAATCGAGAGAAAGTAATTGTGTAAGATTATACAAGATCTGTGAGAAATAGGGTGAGGCTAAGCAATTGCAAAGTGTGCAGATAATTCAAGTGCAGTTAAAGACCATTCTAAAGTGATTAGACTGGAAGTCAATACTTCTGAGAAAGAATTCAAGTCAACCTACAGGTGAAGAAAAACATATCTTGCTTCACAGTAAGGCTGCTTCCATCAACACCTACATGTGACCCAAAAATCTTGTAATATTTAGACATCTAATAATTTTATAAATACCACTAATCTAAAAGGCCAGAAATATCCTTTCATTCAAACATTACATGCTGCTGGAGAATAGAACCAACCAGGAATTTCAGTCAAAAAACATGGTTTTAAAAATGCATGTTTATTGAAATATCCCTAGTGTAAATAAAATTTCCATCTCATATTAGGGAAACATATACAAGCATCTCAACAGTTTAAAACTTTGGACAGAGTGATTTTTCACTAGATATTTCAGTTTATCTATTAAAAGAGTCCAAATCAAAACAGATTGGCCTGAGCTAAATTTGGGCTTTGAGTGTGATTCCCCTTAAGATCAACAATTTGCTCTGACTCAGGACAGGAAAAATTCCAAATATCCAAAGGTAACATGGGGAAATCGGAGCAATTCTGTACTGTCAAAAAGAGTGCATTTCCACTGACTGAAATATATTTAGATTTTTTCTAGTGTTAAGATTTTCCTTGTTGGTATTTTTGGCTTCAAGGGAAATTTAGAGCATGAAGCCTTGGACAGGACTGTCTCTCCAGAAAAGTCAGAAGAAAACTCAACTAGGTAAAGAGGTTGGCATCTCACTTATAGAAATTTAATGACTTTAGAAGTTCCTGGGAGTTGTGTCTTAGTAGAATTTTACACCTTCCCTCTTCCACCCCCCCCCCCCCCCCCCCCCGAGCTTTCCTGGAGCTTGCCTAGGTTTATACATTTCTGATCTCCTGGTAGTTTTATGGCTCTTGGTGCAGCTCAAGTGCAGGACACCATTACACAACATCGCAAGGGAGAATGAAAAGTCCCTGAGGCTTCTGGCTAATCTCCCTGGCCAGGCAGAACTGCTCTGAACAATGCATTTAAGACACCACTGCCACCACCCCCAGTCAGTAGCTGGGGAAAAATAAAATATTTTTCCATCATGCTTCCACTTAGATGAGTGCAGGGATACAGCAAGAGTTTTATATGCAGTGAGCAGAAGAACCATAAGAACAGCCGATGCTGTTCTGGGTTCCTGCCACACTCTGTTGACCTTCCCTCCCTTACTAATTATAATCATGACATTACCCTCAACTTTCTCACCAACTGGCAGGCAATTACCCAAATCTACAATTGGTTTTGCCTTCGATTGTGGAGGAGGAAATAAAAATGCAACTGTAGTCAGAAAACAAAACTGGCCTAGAAGAGGAGGCATATTCTCATTCTACAAAGCTCATCCATGTACTTTTGAAAGTCTCGCTGAACTGCAGACAAAACTGAAGTCCCATTTTTTTCTTGCAGAGACAAAACCTCCATCAAAGAGCAAAATGGATTCTATCCAGCATCTAGCATTAGCAAGACTGCCAGATATGACAAGAAGTAACTGGACAATCATTTACGTTGGTGATTTACACAATATAACTTTGCTTTTTAGAACCAGCTGATATTAGCAAGGTGGAAGGAGGGGAAAAAGGCATCATGTGAGCTAGGAACATAATCCAAGAGCTGAAGAGAATGCCTGTTGGGGTTCTCTAGTTATTTGTCTCTATGTAGTCACACTTTCCTCATTAAAAAAATAAAACATCAAACCAGTAAGCTTGACTTCAAGCAGCTTGTTCTCAGAGTAGCTATCCAAAAGGAGGCAAATTAAGGTGGAAAGTTGTATGCAGGCAGTGGAACCTCCTTCTTATCCTTGTTACCCACAAAGTGCCAGAGTTACCATACCTCAGATTCATTCCTTAAAAAGAAAATATTTTCATAAATACTCTTGAAGACAGACCCTGGTCAGTGTATCCACCAAAATATACCATAAAAATGTTTTCTCTATCTGCTGCCTCAACATCAGTTGCTTAGAGCCTCAACTGCTTAAAAGAAAACTTGCCCTTTACATTGCTGGCAGAATTATTGCAAATCTATCTGTTAGAGAACAAATCTGGAGAAGAGCAGAAGTATATACACATGAAAGGAGAAAATCCAATTTCCTCATTAAAACCAATGTTAGGCAGAAATTACCACTTTAAAAGTTTCTGTCACCATAGGGAAGTCTCAGCATGCTTTCTGTCTAGTAGAAAGAAATATATACTTTAAACAGATTCCAATGACTAATTTTTTTTATTTATTTCTTTTTAAGTCATCACCAGACCAGCTACTGTCTTCGCTGGTCTTCATCCACCGCTAGAAAGTGTGCAGATGAGCGCAACAGGTTGTTATCTACAGCTAAGATACAGTAAGGTAACTACCTCTTTTTGTACAGATAGATTCTGTAGCACTTCTCTGTGGATTTTCAAGAGTGATTCCTAATTAGAATAAGGATTTTTCCCTTTTTGTACAGATGGGGACAGACAGACATGAAGAATTGAAGGCCTAGGCATGGAGTCAATCAGAATTGAGAACCTGTATATACATTTGTCCTTTAATTCTTAGTGAGATACACAGCCCATGCTGCCTTGGTTTTGCTGAAATGAAATACTTGGTGGCAAAATACAGAATTATATTTGTTTTGCTTCTATTCAGTTTTTCAATTTGTATATATAAGGCTAAAACCAGAAGAGTCATACTTAAGTAGGATGCAGGAAGATTTTCTCCTTTAAAAAGTTTTAATAATTCAAGAGCAGAGTACACCATCAAAAAGCTGTTCTTGCTGAAAGCGGTGATAGCATATATTAACAAGTTAGTGAAACTTCACTGGGAATATGAGAGTTATCTGTGCCTTTCCTCTATGTGTCGAATAAATTGTTCCTTGAACCGTATTTTCTTCAGTTCTCCCATTCAACCTGTCCCACTCCCTGGCCTTCAGGAGAATTCTCCTCAAAGCCAACACAAAGAAATGGAAAACCCACTGTAGCCAAAAAGAAAGTGGCTTTCAAGCACAACTGGGAAGACATGACAGTGACACCTATATTTGTGACTTTGGAATCACCAGATATTTTGATCCCCTCTAGCTGAGGAAGAAAGCCACAGAAACTAAAAAGTCCTTTTTATGCCTAGTTTCGGACCCTCAGTGAAACCTCTGCTGTGCTTTGCAGACTGAACCACTTCTCAGTGTTCACTGTGAACTCACTGTGAACACTGTCTCTTCAGGAACATGGGAAGGCACAATCAACCTCGGTCTTACCAAATATTAGGGACTTGTCATTTGCTGTCCCCATCTGGGACAGCACAACATTTTTTCCACACAAGTGTGAGGATGCCAAACTCCAGACTACCCCCGTTTCCCTTCACTGTAACTTATGTTATTGGTTGATGATGAAAATGACATAGCATAATATATTCCTATTATTTATCTTTAAAACTCTATTCCTCTTCATCTCCAAAAGTAAGAAAATTCACACCCAGACTTTAACATATTTCCTTTTAAGCTTTAAGAGAATACCACCAAAGGTTGTTATCTCTAGCTTCCTTTCCCTGTGAACCAGTGACTAGATACTGATTAAAACAAACACTTTTTGTACCTCACCACAAGGAAAGAAGTCTTACACAGAATTGGTGTAGAGCTATAGCTACTCCTGCTAATCTAGTGAGATCAGTTTATTTATTCGTTGTGAAACAAGCACAAACACGTACCAGGAGCCAGGTATTTTCACACTTATTTTCTACCTGGTTCTATATGGTATGTGTCTAAACGAGAATTTGGTGACCTCCACGTGGCCCTGTTGTACTATGGGCACTGCCAGTGAACTCTTCCACAATGAAAAGAGGACTGATTGCCTATTTAAACTTAGTAACTCTACAGGCAGGCATTAGTTCAAAGCCATGGATGAAATTGCCAGATGCTTTGTTTGCAAAGTTACTTAACCCTTTTATACAGTATCTCAAGAGCAAAGATTTGATTTCTGTTCAAGCCCAGCCCACCACACTTTCTTGGGGTTTAAGACATTACTCAGATTTGCTTATACTTCATTTTAGTGATTGCTTTCTAAGAACATACAAGTTTGAAGAAAATATTTCTCCAGCTTCAGCAGTAAGTATAGCTACCCCATTCTGATGTGAACCGCAGGACAAAAAAAATCAGGGTCCTTGTTATTTGAGTTGTGAAAAAAAAACCAAACCTGGAAGCCAGCATCCCTTTCGTGCAGTCCCCTTTCCTGAATAACCCCTGTTTCTGAGACACTAGAACAGGGGCTGGTTGTTGGGCTTTCGCTTACAGCTCCCAGCTTCTCTTAGCCAGACCCTGGACTCAGCAGCACTGGGCTGCCAGGGCTCATTCAGCCACATTCTTGGCTGACAGCTCCTTCCTGGGTCTGTTTCTATGGCATTTTCTCATCCCCCTCCCACCTGCATCTCTGCTCGCAACAACATTAAATGAAAACCTTTGTTTGGGGTTGTGAGACTCGGGCTTTCTGATGGAACTGCGATTTTTTTTCTAGTACATGGAAGGTAAACACTCCACTCAATTTTTAGCAGAGATTAAGCTTTATCTACGATAACAGCATTAACGCTTACACTTAGTTGCACACAAATTAATCTAAAGAAAAACCCCTTCCCACCACATCCTGCCTTTGATTTCAATAATGTTTCTGCATTGTATCTGCATTACTCTGTTGATCCACCAGATGAATCCTTACCACTTGGATTTTCACCATAATTAAGACACCTGATGGAAAACTGAGTGAACAAAGCACCCTGATGGCAAGACACTTACATGCTCTAGTAATAAACAATATAAGAAATTATAAAATTAACCTGTGATATGCCTAGAAGATAAAATGCTTCCATACATTACTGAAGGTATGAATATACATCTACCAAATTGAATACAGCATGAACCCACTTTCTGGCTAGCTTCAACTATTTGAACTTAAGTGCCCTCCTAGTAGTATTTCATGCTTCAAAGAAAAATGCAGTCATTTCAGTGAAGAGTATGAAACTGATTAGCTTATTTGGTCTTGGTAACTCTAAAGTGCAATAGTTAAAATGTGAAACAGTAACAGAAGGAAGAGATTTAGCTAGACAGATTAGAAGGTTCCTCCTCCGCTAACAGTGTTCAGCATTGTCACGGGCAATAAGACAGGTTCGTCCTTTCCATCGTTGTCCACTGTGGGCAGCAGAGCTGTGCTTCACACCACGCTTTTCAGGCACACAGCAACCAATACCCGTTCCAGCCTTGATGTTATGCAATCCGATTACAAGTTAAATCAAACACCAAAGAGTAACCCCAGAATATGCCCCAGCATCTGCCACTGCAGACCATTCAGAAAGGAAATTCCTCTGCTGTCCTCATGAGAACATTATTCCACTATATAGGTTGGTTTGATTAATCTTTTATTCTCTAACTAGTTTTGAGGTTGAAGAATGGGCTCTGGAATGACTCCCCTAGGGACAATGGCTGACCCTAACAATCTCACAACCATCTGCTGAAATTAAATTTACGGAAAATATGCCCATACAAGCCTGGCTGCCAAAAACCCCACACTGAATATAAGCAATTGAAACCAAACTGAAAGAGGGGCCAAGGAGCCATTGCATCACCTTGGTTTATAGCAAGGACTTTGCTATACAACGACATAGCTGCAATAAAATTCTGATTCCTAATGTGGGAAACATAAAACAAAGCAATATTATTCCTAGATTTTTTTTTTCTCTGAAACAAAACACCATGCTGTTTCTCCTTTCGTTTCATTTAAAATGGATGTCATTATATGCAGTGGAGTCCTGACCACTCTAACTGGACCCAACGGAATTGAGGAGGATCATTGAGTGGAGTTGCAGGACAGAAGGTCATCAAACCAGCACCACATTACTCCCCCTTGACATCTGATGGAGTCATGACAGCAGTTTGGATGCTAGATAACATGAATATTCATCTGTATGATTTAAAAATTACATTGTGACTTTGGAGTGACACTTCTCATGTGCCCTCGTTGTAACTTAGTGACACTGTGGGGAAGATGGAATGTCAAAACTCTGACTTTGTCATGAGTGTCACCTGCTTTTCTTCCTTCATTTTTTCTTTTTTATTACCACCACCTATTTTGAACAAACACTGCAGTTGCAAGAAGCCTTAAGCAACAGGCCTGGAGAGCGAAGGAGGATATTAGCAAATTTGTGAAAGAAATCAATAGAATGCTGCTAACTCAAGACATTTTTCCAAAGTAGCTGTGGCTTGTCTGTATGCAGCTCCAATGATGAAACCACTGGTTTCTGCAAGGAAAACATTTGCCTCCTCTGGAAAAAAATCCCATTTCAGTTCAGAGGTAGAAAGGACAAAAATAATAACTGTCTTAAGGTTCTAAGTGAAGTTTCTTAGAGACAGGCCAGTTGAGCCAGCAGGGATCCATCTCAGCCGCTCTTGCGGACATGCTACTCTATTAGAGCATCTCAGTTTGGCCTGGATTTTTTTCTTTAATAAATAGTACATAAATAAAAATTAAGGCTCAGATTGCAGTGTGTGTATCATATCTGGATATCTCCTATACGGAGTTCAGAACATTCTCTGAAAAATCAGGCTGTCAAGGGAGATCTGCTTGTCCTCCTGCTCCAAAGGAAGAAAAAGAAATAAAACTCTCCCACTTCAGCATCACTAGTTCCAGCCTCTGACGATAGAGAGCTATCAAACAGTTATACTCCTGCAATGAGCTAAAGACCTGATGTGCAATATTAGTTATGGGTGATTATGAGAGGAAAGTGAGGACCATCTCAAATCCCGCAAGCTTTCCTCCGGCCCGATGCTAACCGGCAGAGGCACACGATGCTCTGAAGCCAGAGGTATTGACTACACGGGAAAGACAGACGTACCGTTCCCCCGAGTGTACTTCCTACCTACGTATTTCTTTTTCTTATCGCATTTCCCACTACTTCACTTTCTCTTCCCAGCTCGCACGGCCCTTTCTCTTGCTGTTCATCCCTGGGTGCTTCGCTTTCACTTTCGCCCCTCCCAGCGCGGCCCTGCCCGCCCGCAGCTCCCCGGCTCGAGGCGGGCAAAAGCACTGGCCCGTACGGGGATCGAACCCGCGACCTTGGCGTTATTAGCACCACGCTCTAACCAACTGAGCTAACCGGCCCGCTGGCGACCCGGTTTCCAGGAAGCGGCACATCACGCCTGGCGGCGCGGGGGGGCCCACGCCGCTCTGCCCCGGCCGCTCCCCGCGGGACGGGTGCCGCTTGCTCGGGGTTCGCTCCCCGCGGCGCAGGCTACGCTTCCTTACAGCTGCCCCCAGGGCCCTGCGCGACAGGGGACGCTTCCGCTGCCTGGGACAGGGACAACAAGCACAAAACTTTTTCCCAGGGAGGACACAGAGACAACAGGGCTGGCTGCAGGGCGAGGGCGTGCAGGCTCCATCCCTGGAGGTTTTCCAGACACCTGAGGCCAAGCCCTGAGCAGCCTCCAGGCCTGCCCTCACAGCCGATGCTGCTCTGAGCACGGGGGTTTGGGCAAGACCCCTCCCAGGGTCCCCTCCTGCCTGAGTTTTCCCATGGTCTGAGCAAAACTCCGCACAGGCTGCAGCAGGACTGGGTGGGAGAGCAGGCCCGTAGTCTGTCCTCTGACGAACCAGGGACCAGGCAGGGATGACCAGAATCTTCTGAAACTGAGCCAGCGGTGGAGTTGAACGAAACTGAGCCTGGAAGCACTTGCCTTCCCTGGAAGGGTACGGCAACACAGGGAAGAGTTATTCACAATCCCTTTTTATCCCTATTTTGTTCTCCATCCTTTGGTGCTCCATTTGCACTTTTGCCACCTCTCACAGTTGCTTTGCTTTCCCCCAGCTCATCTCTACATCCCTGGATGGGCCCTGGAGCCCAGCTTAAGCCAATTGCCTGGACACCACTCTTGCCACCTCCCTTCTCTTCAGCACAATCCCCCACCAGCTCTTCCCTCACCTCCAGCACTATCTCCCCCATCTTGCCAGCCAGGCTTTTTCCCCAGGCACACACCATGCCTGAGGAACACCTTCCCCACACCCTTCCCTTGCTTCCTAGTCACAATTTCCAGCCCAATTTCTCTACATCCTCCCCCACAGTGGGGCAGGGAATGGGGGTTGTGGTCAGTTCATCACATGTTGTTTCTGCCGCTCCTTCCTCCTCCGGGGCAGGACTCCTCACTCGTCCTCTGCTCCAGCATGGGGTCCCTCCCATGGGAGACAATCCTCCACAAACTGCTCCAGCGTGGGTCCCTTCCACAGCATGCAGTCCTTCAGGCACAGACTGCTCTAGCATGGGTCCCCCACGGGGTCACAAGTCCGGCCAGAAAACCTGCTCCGTGGGCTCCTCTCTCCACAGATCCGCAGGTCCTGCCAGGAGCCTGCTCCAGCACGGGCTTCCCATGGGGTCACAGCCTCCTTCGGGCACCCATCTGCTCCGGCGTGGGGTCCTCCACAGGCTGCAGGTGGAGATCTGCTCCACTGTGGATGTCCATGGCTTGCAGGGGGACAGCCTGCCTCACCAGGGTCTTCCCCACGGGCTGCAGGGGAATCTCTGCTCCGGCACCTGGAGCATCTCCTCTCCCTCCTTCTGCACTGACCTTGGTGTCTGCAGAGTTGTTTCTATCTCATTCTCACTCCTCTCTTTGGCTGCAGTTTGTTGCACTTTTTTTTTCCTTTTCTTAAATATTATCAGAGGCACTACCACCATCACCGATTGGCTCGGCCTTGGCCAGCAGCTGCAGTCCCAACAGCTATGCCTCAATGCGTTGTCTACAGAGGAAAGCTATGTTTTCCTCAGACCCAGTGTTGTTCAGGGTTACGAAGATGTATTCCTACCTCTGTGCCCAAGCAAATAATTTCTTTTCCTTTTTACTGGCAATAAATTGCCAAGTTATAACTATATCAACTTCCCACACACACTGTGCTCCAGCCTGTCTTATATATTACATGCTGCCACAGGCCCTGCCATCGTGAACCCTGCCTGTGTATGAAAGCAAGACCATCTTCCAGAAGAAGCAAGATATTTAAGCAGAAAGTGGAACAGAGCACATTCATGGGTTTCCTTCTGCCTCCACCCCTTCCCAGCTGCCTTCACTACAGGATACATTAAGATCTTATTTCACATCAGCCACAGTAAGGCATCTGACAAAGTGATCTTCAGTCACTGCTCACTACCCAGCCCAAAATGCATCTGAACTGGCAATTTAACAACAAAGTATAGCTTTAGACATTCCACAGCCATGTCCTGTTTGTTCTAATCTCTCATCAATTCAGAATTGACAACTAGGGAAAAAATTTATTAGCCGCCCAAATAAAAGGGTACAGAGAGCTAATGTTATCAGCCTGAACACTACCTAGGGATTTATTAATAAGCTTGCCATTGAAATCTCACTCATAAAAATGCTAATGCAAGTTATTTGCATATGTCTGAGCATCAAAACAGAATAAAGACCCATAATGTTATATTTAATAAAATTATTATTACCCCAATCATAAAGTAAACCTTTGGTGGTCATAAAATTTGTGTTGAAGTGTAGCATGTATATGCCTTCTATATTTATAGCATTTTTTAATAATAGCTACTGTGAGTTTTGAATAAAACAGTCAAGAGGACCATTCTTGTCCAGCCCTTACCAGTGTTTTGAACTAGAAATCTGCAGATTCAAGAATCACAGCTATAAACAAGACATTATATCCAGCGTAACCACCACAGTAAGTTCCTGGTACAGCAGCAGCAAGTGTCATGCTTTGAACAGCTTCTCTGTGTTGGCCAGCAACAGATGAGGACAACTCGAGAGTCCCAGGAAGAAGAAAAATCCTTTCCCTTCAACCATCTAACATGAACCACCACCACGAAAGCTGGTCTTGCAACATCTGCGTGCCATTACCATGCTCATTTAAGGCCAAATGTACCACATAGGAGTAAGCTGTCCAAAGGAAACCAGAAGTCCCACACATTTCTCAGAAGACCTGGACATCCTCTACAGCATATGGGCAGAAAATGCCCACATCCATTATATCCCCTTAGCAGGCTATGCCTCTGAGATAGGGTAGCTATGCACATACAGCTAATCCCCAACCCACCCCCCCAGCAGGCAGCTCTTTGATACCTCGATAATATTATTTTAGTGCCGAGGCTGGTAGAAGATACTACATGAAGACATTTTGCTTGTTTGTCTGTATCACAGTTCCTGGATCTAGTTTGTTCCCCTAGAAAGTGTTTTGAGATGCTCTGCAACTCTCCACCTCTAGCTAACACCAGGCATCGGTTTACCATTTAACATGCCACATTAAGCCTACAGTTAGCATTACAGGGAACACCAGTATGAATTATTATGAATACCATTTCGTTATTAGTGCTGAAATTGTTGGCAGCTTTTCCATTTTTTAAATAGTGCCCATTTGTTTTGTTCCTGCTATGGATGGGCAGAATGGATTAGACTACATAAGACTACTTCACATCCAATTCGAGTGATACTCTCTTGCAGATTGAAATAATAGTTTTATTTTCCCCATTTTTATTCAGAAGAAATTGTAAGTTTAAGCCAGATCAAACCACACTTGTACCTTTTCATTTTAGAGTAATTTACATTTACAATTTGAAGATGGAATTTAACTATTGCTCCAGAGTGGTTTGAAACCTCATTCTAGAATATCCGTTTTATAAAATCAGTTTCCTGATAGAAAACTTAGAATCGTAAAAACCCAGAGTACCATGTGATTTCACTAAAACCTGCTTGCAAAGGACTATTCTTGATTTTTTTTATTTTTTTTTTAAGCAAAGAGTACAGAGGAGGCTTACAATTTATTTTTATATTCTAGGGAAGCTGGCCAATATAGTTCTTTCAACCCTGAATATTCAGGGAGGAGTGTTTCACAAGGTACTTGTATTTCCATTAGAATGTCAGAAACATCATAGAACATTCTAACCAAGTAGGATGTTTTTCACACCCTAGAAGGACAAATTCAGACTTATTTTGGGTGAAGCTATTGAAACTGCTTCCTTCCCCTACTTTAGTTCATAGCTCTCCTCCCAGATGCAGAGCTTAAATAAAAGACAAGTACACCAGAAAGAAAGCTACTTTGCATTAGAATAAAACTCACCTTCTATTCAGTGAAATTTTACAAATAGAACATTTTTTCATAATATGCCAGGCACTCCGTACCTCTAATTTGCATTGTACTACTAAGTGGTTTTATTAGAATTTGCAATATTTCCCTGATTTGTGATCACATAAGTGTCCATTAGCCTTCATTCAAAGCCACTGCCATAGTGGTCATTTTTTGTTAGACCTGTAAAACCTACCATTTCTGGCCCTCCTATTTCTTCAGTCCATGCAGACACCCTCTCTTCTGCTCTGTTCTGTAACACACCCAGTGGTCATTAAAGTTCCATTTGAAAAGAATTAAAAGGGACTATAATTTTTATGCGATTAAATTGGACCAATTATTTCTTGAAGCCACAAGTGTATAATTTCCTATAAGCACTGAAGAAAAATCAATATCCCAAGTTCATAAATAATTTATCACTCCATCAGGCTGCCATTTGTTAATGCAACAGAAGGACACCATTCTGGACCTGGACAAGAATTTCAGCTTTCATTCACATAGATAAGAAGAATGCACACCAAAACCAATAAATGGACTAATAGCAGTCCAAAAAAACAGAAGTACTCTCAACTTCTTATGTCCATGGTCCCTGAAGACAGCTATTTCCAAATAAGACACACTAGCATACAAAATGCCTCTATATTACTAAAATGTTGCACATGGTTCTTGCCATAGGTGACATTTGAATGTTTTGGTGGGTTGCTTACTAGTTTTGGAATCAGTTCCACATAAGACCTACAATTACAGCTAGCGTATACGAAGCCAAGTTTCTGAAGATTAGAAGATTACATGTGACTTCCAAGTGTTTAAAAAGAACTACCATAATATTTCTGTACTTAGTGTTAGTTTTCTGGTTCTAACCATGAAAGATATAGCAGTATATACTGTTTATGCTCCTGGGTTTGTTGTATTTTTTTTTTAAACTTAGCATCCTCTTTCTAGGCTTTCTCAGCTTCCCTCACAAAGTCTGCATCATTGTCACTGCTCAGCACTCAAGTGCCTCTTTTTGTCTTTACATATAATAGCAATTAAGTTTTGCAACCACCATATACATTAACATCTCCTATTTCCATTTATGTAGAGGAAGCAGCTGAAGTATTCTGAAAAATGGGGATTCAAGCAAGGCAAAATGCTGTCACTCCACAGTTCATGTCCTCATGCGGGTCTACCGAACTATTACATCTCTTCAAAGCAGCATTTAGGGCCAGTTAGAGAAGAATCACGCTGACACCCATTATCCCCAGGAGCACAGGGGTCTCATTACGAGAACAGCAGTACCTGGGCATGAAAGCACAACTGGATCAAGTTCTAGCAGGGTCAGCTCCCTTCTCTATCCTCCTGACATAGATAAACTGAACAACACGTATTTTATTCTGTATATGCCTTTGTGATGTGACCTTGGAATAAAAGTGCCTGTCTAATCTGAGTGGATATGAAAGTTGCTATGTTGCTTCCCAAATAAAAGAAGGCTCGGTCCAGAGTTATTAGGTCAAACATCCATTTATCCTGTGAAAGCCTACCCTGATCAAAGTCAAAAGCAATTTTGATCTCAGTGCTGCACCTAGCGCTCTCTGGCTGGTTTCAGAGTTCAAAACCAGCATGTCCAGAGGGCACACAATGCTTTAAGTTGCAGGATGTTATTTGAAACACTGGTCCTTGAAGCATGAAAAAAAATTTTTGCGTTAACCTAAACACGTACACACCACTTCATCCCAAGACTGGGAACACAAGCTGTAGGATGATGTGATATTCTGAATCTTACGTGTCTACCTGTTACCTATCAAAGCTTTCTGGATCCAACCATTCAGTAGATATACGTGAATTTAGAGAGCTTTTACTTAAAAGCCCAGTCAACTAAAAAGTGTCCTTAAGAATAGGTGCGGTTCCTCCTCCTTCATGTACCATACAGGTTTTCAGTCATCTGAAAGGGGAATCTTAGTACATTTATTAATCCAAGATCAAATATTAAAGAGTCTTAATGTAAGGATTTTTGCTTACCTGATAAGCATACCTATAACCACACTGTCTGTGAATTCACTTTCAATCAAATCCAAAACAGTCATCTGCATTTCAATAAAATTGACGAAGGAGTAGAGATCTGAGTGTTGTTCATTTAGAAGAGAGACACCTTATCCCCGATTTTTGTAAAAGGCGAGACTCTCCATTAGACACTGGCAAACGCGAGATTTCTTAATAGGACAGAGAAAGGGAAGTGTCCTGGTTTCAGCTGGGATAGAGTTAATTGTCTTCCTAGTAGCTGGTACAGTGCTATGTTTTGGGTCAGTGTGAGAAGAATGTTGATAACACACTGATGTTTGCAGTTGTTGCTCAGTAGTGGTTAGACTATAGTCAAGGATTTTTCATCTTTTCATGCCCAGCCAGCGAGAAAGCTGGAGGGGCACAAGAAGTTGGCACAGGACACAAACAGGGCACCTGACCCAAACTGGCAAACGGTGTATTCCATACCATGGGACATCCCATCTAGTTTAGGAACTGGGAAGTGGGGGGCAGGGAATCACCTCTCAGGGACTGGCTGGGTGTCGGTCGGCGGGTGGTGAGCAATTGCCCTGCACATCATTTGTACATTCCAATCCTTTTATTACTACTGTTGTCATTTTATTAGTGTTATCATTATTAGTGTCTTCTTTTCTGTTTTATTAAACCGTTATCTCAACCCAGGAATTTCACTTTTTTTTCCCCCGATTTTCTCCCCCATCCCACTGGATGGGGGGGAGTGAGTGAGCGGCTGCGTGGTGCTTAGTTGCTGGCTGGGATTAAACCACGACAGGAAGGAAAAAGGATTCCTGAGCTTTGTTGTCACAAAACAACTTGTTACATACCAAATTGTACTGATCTGAGAAACTGAGAGTTTAAAGTCAAACCAGTTTCCTAGATGTTTTTTCCATAGCAAGATGATATCAAGGTGCAGGATCTTGCCAAAGAAGTTAATTTTGGTGAGGACACTGCAGTTTCTGGAAGTAGAAAATAGTTTAATCTACTTTTAAAAACTCTTCAACACATAGAAGAAAAGGGATTAATCGCGTGAGCTCATAGCAGACTTATTTTTCTGGGGCTAGCTCTTCATGTTGCTTGACACTGGGATCAAAGTAGGATTTCTCAACCATTACCAACTAATTTAGAGGCACAAGTTTCATCCATGTCCTCTGTGCTTCTGAGCCACTCCAGCTCCCATTCTGGAGCAATACAGCATGGCAAGACCAGAGCCTGAACCAGCTGTTACAGACACCGTGGTCACTACAGCATTGGAGCAGTCCATTTTCAGGGCACAGCTCTAATAAATATCAGCATTGTCCCACCAGGAATATATTTTGAGTTTCATACACCAAAAAGTATGAGACAACTTAGCACAGCCAGAGTGCAGACTGAAAGCTTAGCAAGGATTTAGGTACAAAGCCAGACCCTGTTGGACAGGATCAATTCAAACAGAGGAAAGGAAAAGAGCAAAAAGCCTTTTAGGCAACACTTGAAGGAAGATGACCTTCTGGGACCCTGCTGATTACTTACATGATTTCTTGCCAAGAAACAAGCACTGCACTGCTCTCCAGCCTCAGCAGCCAGCATTATGGATCCCTACACATTGGTAAATTTACTTCCAGCCCCAGGCTGCAGTTGCCAAATATGGTGACAAACTATTTTTAAAACATGGTATTGAGACACATGCAAAGCCTAAGGAAAAAAAAAAGTCAGTCCATTTCAAGGTTAGGAGTTACTTTTAATTTCATTTTAAAGGTACAGAACTGCAAGGAGTCTACTTTTGTTAATAATCCTCAACTTCACCACTGGGCCCACTGGCTTAGAGCTGGATATAAGCTAAAATCTCTTAACTAGACCCTGATCAAGCAAAGCAGGTCAGGACAAGTATAAAGCAATGAATGACACAAAACTTAATTATATCAATCAAGTTCCAAGCAAAGAAGGCCTGTCCAGTGGCTTAGTCCAGGGTTGGGGGGGTTGTTTGTTTTAATTTCTGCCCTCCTTACTCTCCCTGCAAGGCATTAGATTCTTGCACACATAGATTTAGACTCAGCACATCTTGACATGTTTTTTAGGGGTTTCATAAACAATCAGTAAAAATAAGTTTTTCCCTGACCTTCACCCAGGGTAGATTTGCAAGGACTAATACCCTTGCAAGCGACCAAGTTTCTCTACATTCTTCCCAAAACTTTCATCCCCCTGGGAGGAGAGCCCTACTCACCCCAGGAGCCAGAGGTTGCCACATGCTGTCCTGTTTCATTAGGCAGTGTGCTGCTTAACCTCCCATTTCCTGCGTCAGGAGCCACCACGTTCGTATAAATCGCCCAGGTGATTTGCCACACACTGTAGGTACGTATCCATTAAGTACAGAATCAAGGCAGAGGGTAAAGCTTTAAAATACTTAACAGCCCAGATGATTTGAAATGAATTTGAAAAACTGACACTGGCAAAATTTTACATCTTTGTGCATATAGGTTATTCTAACCCTAGTATTACTATGAAATTGGAGTACACTAGTCACAAGGGTAAGGCCCTCGATCTCTGCCCTGGGACAGGAGAGTTTGGAGAGGGAAACTTTGCATGCAAGTCTCATTCCCCAATACCAGTTCCCAAGGGATCCTTTGTACAAGGTACTTTACTGCTGCCACTTCTGTGCACCCTACCATCTCTTCAGCTGCCATCAAGCAAAACACTGATGCTGCTCAGCTACATCCTGAGTTTTACAGATATTTTCCTCTGAATTCCATAGTTCTCTGGGTGTCCTGCTCAATCCCACTGATGGTAGTAAAGAAACCTAATGGAAAGAATAGGAAGAGAAAATAAACTACTGAAATGAAATTAGAGAGAGAGAAAAATTAATTTAAAGCAAAAAATGGGTGTGAGCTAGACACCTGCTGGTTTCTTCTTCCAGCAGAAATTATGCTATGCAGTATTAGGCAGGGATAAGAGAAAAATAACCCCCTTTTCCCCCAAATAATAACTAACAATAACTAGTCTCTTGCTTTATGCTGCAGCCCTGTTATTTGCAGGTATTTCTCTTTTAAAGGATTTAAATGTGATTTGAAGGAGAGAAGTAATGGAAGGGATTTTAAGACTTCCCAGTGCCTAGGCAGCATCCTGCAGGGACAACACTAAAATTTATTTGGAAATTTTTACCCCCCTATTGCCTACATATTAGCAAAATTCTATCTCTAAAGCTGAGTTTTATTACAAAAGCAAAGCAAGACTGCTTATTAACAAGAATTCATTCACTGCAACTCAGTGATTTATTATTCACATTTACATTTGTGCCAGACAACCTGAGCAGTGTCTGAAAACCCCAAATCTTACAAGTTTTAGTAGAACCCTAAACAGCTTTTTTCTAGTCACAGTTATTCGCTTGTTCAGAATATTTCTGTTACCCAGTTAGAAATGAGAAGACAGAGAGGGAGAACAATATTTAAACCATACCGTGGAGCTTGGATGACCCAAGCAAACCATGTCACAAAGAGTTAGCGTGCATTAACCCTTCCCCCATATGGTAAGGACTTCTAACTACTGCATCTAAATAAAAGGCACCAAAAAAATGACCACTAACATAGTCTAGCCACAATGAACAACAAATGCTTGCAGACCCTATGCAAACCAACCAAAAGCTGATGTTCACCTTAGTTCTCACAACGAGCAGAAACATATACATGTAACCCGGTCTTACTGAAAAAAGATTACAGAAATATTAGGGAATTAGAACGAGAGCACCTTTAGAGCAGGCCTCCTATAGGGTTTGACAGACTTGACCTACATTTACATTAGCAAGTACTGCAGCTCAGCAGAGGTATACCTGAAGGTCAAGCAGCTGGTTTGGAAGGCAGTGTCCACTCTATAGCTGCTCCAGGACCTTTACTTTATGCTATGCCTAGCATGGTCCTGCAGAGTGAGCATCCATTAGCTTTTGAAGTGCTCTAGATGCACCACTGACATCTTTGCTTAGTTTCATCTTGCAAGACTGTGGTTCACTTTTTCCAAAAAGATTCTCCAACAGGGACAAGTGGGAGACACTGCCAGAAGTGCCACCTTCATCCACTCTAACACATTAAAGTGGATAACCATACACAGTCCTCCAGTACCCTCAGTGCTCACATTTAGTCAAAGCTTGAGATAAGTCTAGTGATGTGGGAACAGAGTCTGCACCCACAAGGAAGGATTTTGGGGCTGAAGTAACCACCTCCAATGAAACAGGATTAAACAAGAACTGGAGCCAAATTTTAATAACGGAAGATAAAACAGTAAGAGCATAAGGCTATGTTGCAGTGGATCCACAACCAATATCATACAGGAAACTGGTGAAGTAATTTATCATCCCCATGTCTCATCCCCATCTCCAAGAACACAAGAATGAATACTGGGAAGTACTCAGATGTTCAGAGGAGTCACACAGCTAATAGGGGATAGCATTTGAGATAAAAGCTTGAAGCAAAAAGAAAAAAGATTTGAAGAAGAGAGATCAACTACATAATTTCCATCTAAACCCACAGTGGAAACACTTTGTTCCCAGAAGTATATGGCCACAAAACTTGAAGTTGAGCTTGCCTCTGCTGGAATCCATCTCATTGTTTCTCCGGTTGCCGCCTCTTTTAGAAACTCAGGTTTCACTTTAAAGACCATCAGAAAACAAGAACAACTGACACACCTACTCTCTTAAGTTTATAAGAGCTGATAAGTTTACAAGAATAAAAAACTCAAAAAAGCATAACTCTAAATGAGAATGAGTGGCATCTGAAGGCTCTTAAAAGCACATTATTGTTAACAAGTAGGAGTGGCAGCTTTTAGAGGCTAGTGTTATCACAGCAAGATTTGAGTTTAAAATGGAACAAAGAAGAGACAAGACATGTTCTGACATTCACAGCAATGCACGGGAAGCAAAGGGTAGAGAGAAAATGAGGAAACCAAAAAAAAAATCAAACAGTTGAAATTGAAATCTACTAACAACAGGAGATGCTGATAAAACCATGAGCTCAGTGAAGTGAGAAGTGAAAGTGATTCCTCTCAGGGAATCAAGTGATTGATTGATCACAGGTATTTTAATCTACTCTTAGTTACAACTCAATCAAATGTATGATTTAAAAAGTAGAAAAGCAAGCATCTTGAAGGAAGTAATCTGTATGAACTATTATGTTCATCTATTACGATGTGGATAATTTTGAAAAAAAAAAATCAAGATAGAGGTGCCAGTGGGCTTGATTTAATTGCAGAGGGAGAAGAGTGACCATTTCCTGGCAAAGAACTTTGATGTACTCGTGAAAGAACTAATGTTTTTTAAATAATCACGTGTATCACAAAGGGCAACGGCTCCACAGCAGTAACTTGACATGCAAATTCATGTCTTTATTCAGTCCACACATGCACATGCTGATAAGAGATTTAAGCAGAAAATTACTTATTTTGCATCATCATATGTAGAAGGGATATAGTTGTTTAGTCTGAAAAAAAGCTGCTTAAAAACAAGAAAAACATGCTACTTCACAAGCAAGCATCAAAACAGGATTTTCATTGCTGCTTTAGCCTCACAAATAGAAATATGGTCAGCTCATACCCTTCAGCCTAAGCTGGACAAAGGTGTTGTGATAGCAAAAATTCTGAAAGGCCATAATATGCACTAATGTGGGAATGAGCATCTAGTTTTAATATTTCACTGTAAAGAGAAATGCTGGTAAACTGGTTTTCCCCACTGAATCAAGACAAAGTTGGTTGGATGTGGCTCATACCACACCAGCTGCACACTTGTCTATCAGCTTCCAGCACTTAAAACTGACCACACCAATAACAGGAGATGTTCACCTGTTCCTGGATAGCTTCTGGTTGTTCATTGCAGGCTCTGCTTTTTCTCACTGGCCATTTTCCCTGCATGGTAACTATAAACCAGAGCCTCTTGTTTAAGGTAATATGTGACATGGGAAACATTAACTAAGGCACATCCATAGTGGGTCTCCCTCAAACGCACCAGAATCAAGACCTTGAGAAGACTCTCTGGTTACAAACCAGATTTTGTCTGAAGTAACCAATGATCATGCACTTTGTTAGCCATGTCCCTGGTAAAAACTGACAATCTCCAGCTTTCTTCCTCCGTTCTGATGCTGCTCTGTTTTCCTCCATTTTCCTAAGGCTTCAGGGACATAACTCTTAGAGACTTCTTTTTCTGTAAAACTTTTTCAACTCATTATAGTCCCCAGTGTAGCAGTAAAGTCATTAATATTTAAGATTTGAGAGGTCTGGCTAAGAAGTTTACCCTAACTAAAAGCTGTGGTTGTTTCCAACCCCCCACTGCTGAGTTAAGATAATACTGAATGTGCCACTCCAGTAGGGTCCACCAAGAGCCACCTCTACATATTGTCACCTTACTGCCTGATTTCTTACTGGAACTGTGGCAGCTAGCAAGCTACTTCAGGAGCCCACCTCCACCAGGGATTGACAACTGGCTTTGTTAACTTCAAAATGATTGTTTTTCTTCACCTCTTTTTTCCTGAAAGAGTATATAGGTTGGATCTCTGCAATCAATTGACAGAGAACAGGGGAGCAGAGAAGGCCATGCTGTCTGAACGTCCTCACTACAATCATAATAAAGCTTCTGTCAGACCTGTCCTAAATTGTACTTGCAGCATTAGGTACACTGAGTACCCAGGTTGACACCCATAAAGCGTCCCTACCCTGAAATTCCAGTAGTTCCCAGCCACGATATTCTGTGCCCACAGTTTCCCAAATGATCTTTTAGAAAAAGACTGATTAGAAAAAACTTATCATTGTAAACACAGACACTTAAGGCAGAGTCACAAGCAATCCACTCATCTAGTGGATTGAGAAAGAATGCAAGGTGAACTGAAAAATTTAAGATAAAACTAAATATGGCTCCAAAAATTTTCATCATATTAACCACATCAATTACCATGACTAATCATTCTGAATGATCACAATCAGGAGAAGTTTTAGAGAGATGCCAGCAAGATTTCAGAAAAATATAAAAGCATATGTCTGTATGAAAGAAAACCCATTAAGAAGTGAGTATAAGCACATACCTGAAGGGAAGGCATCTATTGAGGGAGGCATGTCTGCTTTTAAATCAACAGGCCGATAAATAAATCTAATTTACAGATTCCCAACCAGAGTCAGAACTAACGTGCAGAGGTTCAAGGCATGCATGCCTGGGATGGCCTAAGAGAGTGACTGCAATGTGTCAGTGTAAAAACAACAGCAGGAGAACTGCTAATAGCTTGTCATCAACATTAAGCATGCCAAACACAGGGAAAGGGAACACAGGGTAAGAGGAGGAACCCGAGCACCTTCCCTGCCAGATAGAGGTGCCCCAGAAAAATACGTTCATCCTACATGAATGAACACCCAAACTTTCTGATTTTAGTATTGCAGGCTGACATGGTTTAACCCCAGCCAGAAACTAAGTACCAGGCAGCTGCTCACTCACTTCCTCCCCCACCCAGTGGGATGGGGGAGAGAATGGGGAAAAAAGTAAAACTCATGGGTCGAGATAAGAACAGTTTAATAGAACAGAAATAATGATAATAAAATTACAATAATAATAATAAATAGAGAATTGGAATGTACAAGGGATGCACAACAACTGCTCACCACTCACTGACAAATGCCGTTAGTTCCTAAGCAGCGATCTACCTCCCAGGCCAACTCCCCACAGTTTATATACTAGGCATGATGTCATATGGTACGGAATATTCTTTTGCCCAGTTTGGGTCAGCTGCCCTGACTGTGTCCCCTACCAACTTCTTGTGCCCCTCCAGCCCTCTTGTTGGCTGGGCATGAGAAGCTGAAAAATCCTTGACTTGGTATAGACGCTACTTAGCAACAACTGAAAACATCAGTGTTATCAACATTCTCCTCATACTGAACCCAGAACATAGCACTATACCAGCTACTAGGAAGACAATTAACTCTATCCCAGCCAAAACCAGGACACAGGCCCATCTGAACTTCTGAGCCAAAGCTTAAGCAGCTGAACAGCCTTTTTAACAAAAACACACCATGAAGTCACTGCTGAAGGAAGTCACACTTTAACATGCTCAAAGACCTAGGTGCACAAAAGCAAAGCAGACAATTGAATGAACTGCTAAATCAGTATTATTATTATCAGCAGTAGAAATAAAATAAATATCTGACAAGTCCAGTCCAAAAAGCTGGCTGGATGGACAACTAGGATTAAATTAAAAAACAGGACTGTATGTGTCCATAAAGGCATCTTCCCCCCGATCTCTCAACTTTTATAGCCAACTACTTTTCCAGTCCACTAAGTCAACTTACACCCAATTACCAGAGACTGTTTAAGTGACTGCAAGATGCCAAAGACTATTGCCACCACCACAGCTACCACTCCTTCGCTTTTGTGACTTAGCCCATCTTTTTCGCAGCTTCTCCAGTGCCGCACACAAGGATGTTCAACAACAGTTATTGTGAATTCATTCCTGAAACAAAAAAACAAAGGAAAAAGCAGAGCCCGCTACTGCCAGAACACTATTGGAGGAACACCTGTAATCAGTTGTTTTAACAGGATCTGATTTTCTTCAAGATTTATTATTCTAGAGGACATTGGATTTTGTCCGATTATGTGAAAAAGTTCAATCAATGCAATAAAAAAGGAAGCAAGCATATTTTAATGGAGACTGAAGAGACAAAGGAGGTCACAGATATACACCCCATTCCTAAATTAAATTTAGCAGCTTTGAAAGCTCCTCAATACACAGCCCTGAAGAAGGAAGTCCTTCATCTATAAAAGATGCAGAGCATATATATTAGAAGTGCGGGCTGAGCTGTATGAATAAATCATAAATAATGTAACTCATTGAATTCCTCTCCACCTCCTGCCAGAATGGAGCAGGAACAGCTCATGATTTTTAGATAAATTTTGTTATTCAGAAATTATCTATGGAATCATCTCCATGGATTACTATTTACTTATACCTTCTGCCTGAATAGATAGTTGCTCTTATTCAGTGTTGGAAATTCCAACTGTTTTGATTGGCATGTAGCTCACACACCACATCTCCTCCCCCTTCCCTGAACACAGGCGCTTATTGGGAACTCGCACAATTACACATTTTAATCTCAAACCTGATTCATGGTTTGTTTTCTGTGAACGTGGCAGAATGTTCCCTTGCAAGCAGTAAGGATTCACACCGTTGGTGCAAGCAGTGCAGCCATACTGTCAGAGCTCGAGACAGAGACCTGGGCTCTAGGCCTCAGGCAGGTGATTGCCCCTCAATACTCAAGCACCACCAGCATCAGAGCTTCTTCCTTTAAGAGCCACTAACAGCAGATGAAAAATTATGCTATAGAGGACCTGGGTATTATTAAACTCATGCAACAGTCACAAAACTGGAAACATTCATCAAAGTTCTCTGGGCCATATTTATCCCAGACCTTCAATATAGATTCACTGTTCGCCTATAAAACCCTCCTGCCCTTGCATGCATAAAGTGGACTTTGATCAAAGACTAAGTTAGCTGTGCAGAGGGTTGGACAGGCCAGAGGACATTACACGTGACTGTTTCCAACATAACGATGTAACAGATGTTAGTATAGTCTTTAAAAAGTGCGTCTTGTTTCCAGGTTTGGATTTTTTTTGAGTTTTCCACCATTTTTAGTCATATACTTACTTTGCTCATTTACACAAAAAGCACTTGTCAAACATATGGTCTGAACTTCTTAAAGCTTTATTTCCAGATATGATGTCTTCAATCTGCTGTCCATAATCTCCAAAATTGGCACTCATTCAGGATCCTAGTTTAAAGGAGCCCTTGATTTCTGTATTAGGAACTTGAGGGAGGAGGTGGGTGGTTGGTGGTTTGGTTTGGGGTTTTTCTTATTTAAAAGAGAGAATCCCCCTTATGACAGACTTTGTTAGACTCTTTAGGAAGCCAGGAGAGCTGCTGAGCTGAAATATGGTTGTTCAGGATAACCTGTGTTCACATGAATCACTCTTGCAATGTGAATGCCACAAAGCTATCCCTAAAATAGTCAAAAAACTAAGGAAACAGTTATATCAAAACCATCATTTTGTTAAAAAACAAAACCTTTCAAAGGAATGTATTTATTTCATATGGGGAAAATGAAACATTGACAGCATTAAAATATTTTGGTTTACTTTTATATAAAAAAATTATTGCAACTTTCACTGTTTTCTTCCACAATTTGGAGGTATGCACAAAAAAATTAACACAATACAAAAGCAACAAAATCACTTTGTTTCAGCTCCAACAGAAATACTTTCATGATATCAGATAAGTTTGGAGAGATAGAGGAAGGGATGGTTATTTGATAACCTTGCAAAACTCAGCTCGGCTTTCCAAGAAAAACAAACCCAAAAAGGTAAAACTTCCTGACCAAGCTTGGGCCCAACAATTAATCTAAAAGACAATTCTGCTAAAAGAATCAGTACATTTATTTTTGTTACCTACCTACCCACCAAGGTCGAAGAAAAATATGCACCAGAACAATAGGCAAACCCAGAGAGAAGCTTATGAAGTCCAATGTTTAGTTATAGACAATATGCACTTTGCATCCCACTTCCAAATAGGCTTCACAATGAAACCTGAACATCAGGCTCATCCCCATTAAAGTGTCATAGCAATTTTGGGATAAACATGAAGCAGCTAAGTGATCCGAGGTCAGCTTTTAAAGGTCAAATGCCTGCTGTAGAAATAGTATGCTTGTCAGCAGCCCCAGCTGATGCAAGAGACTGCACTAGCACAGAAATTTTACTACTACCCATCCGTGCTGGAAGAAGTCCCTGAAGAACAGAGCTAAGGTACATTAATAGGACAATGTGGAATAAATATTTTTAAAATATGAAGTTGTACTCCTGCCAAAGCAATTCACAGGCACTCAAGCAAAACAATCACATCATTCTTAGCATGCAAAGAATTCTATGCACTACTAAAGAACGTATCCAGGATTATTCTCAATGACCAATGCCTAATGGAAAAACAGTAGTCAGAAATATTCTCTTTGATGCAAAGGACATTTGAATCATACAGAAAAAGTAGTATACACAGTAATAGCATATGTTACTAGAATCCTTCAGCTACAGGTAACTACTCTTTGAAAAGTGCTTGGATATTTCAAGTATCCCATTACCTCTTTTCACAAAAAAAATGCACAGTAACTCAGAGGAGTTAAGTGACTTGCTCAAAACTATTCAAGGTCAGGCAAAAAAAAAAAACCAAAAAACCTCAGCAACTGCCCTGTGAATAGACTCCCACTCTCCTGATTTCCCATTCCCCAGCCCAGCAAGTAGGTCCGCAGTGCCCCTCCGCAGTGGCAACACATGGCAAGCCTTCCATTAAGGGCTGCCTACCAGAGACGTTCTCCACCCACGTAGGATACATTAACCAAGATGTCATGTACACGCCAGCAAACACATCCCCACAGTAACAAGAGGACAAAACAACAGCATTCACACAAAGCAAGACCTCACTGAAGTGAGTGATGCCAATATCTCATCTTTTCTAAAGGGCTTGGCTACATATTTAAAATATTTGGAAGTGTAAATACTGCCTATGCATTTTATGACACAATAAAAAGTGGTTTAATACAGCAATAAAAACTCAAATATGCCTTGACAAAGTTATTTCAAACAGTTCTAAAGCCCATAGCTACTAAGTTTTAGACAGATATAATTTCAGAAGGGCCTTGACACAATACCATTTAAAATGAAAGTAAAAAATTCTGCATATCAAGACTTACTAAATAAATCTCAAGGTTTTTATGGCACTAATGAATGAGTATGAGCACATTGGGACTGCTGAGTAATTCGCATTAAAGCTATATATTGTAGAAGTAAAAACAGTTGCATATGCCTTAGTACTGAAAATGGTGTTTAGGACTATCTGGAATAACAGGGCTGCAAATGGGGAATTCTTGTGGTTCAAGCAAGAATATTTACAGGAGTCACCTAGGGCACAAGCAAGATCAAACAGTTAAAAGAATTAGAAGCAGCATGCACTGCATTCTGCCCATCAAAACCTCGCACAATCAAAACAACAAAAAAAAAATCAGAGTAAATTAATCTTGTTTGCAACAGTTAGTGTTTCATAAAAAATAACCCCCGGCATGGCACACAAACAACCTTGCGCCCACTGTGAAGAAGAGGATTTAACCTGCACTATTTCCCAGCCATTGGGGTGGGAGGCCCAGCAGCAGCTGGGGGTCCATAGCCTACCCAACACAAGTTCATGGCATTAATTACCCCCACAAGCAGCAAGGGGGCCCAGTTGTCCCCCGTAGGCACCAGGGCCAGCCCCAGTGCAAGGGGGGCTGCCAGCATACATGTTGCAGTGGTGGCCACGCAGTCAGGGCCAGAGCACCGGAGTACAGCCCGCCTTGGCCAAGCATCTGTGCAAGGTCTGCCCCCAGGGAAGCCAGTGGTGGTGGTGGTGGCAGTTTTGGCTTAAAAAAAGTTAGCTCAATATTAAGAACTTGAGGAAAGCATTTCTCCCCAGGCTGCCCACTCAACTGCTCAGCTGGATTAGCAAATTTTTTTTTTTTTTATTTTTTTTTTTTTTACACAATTTAAGCCAAGCTTTTGCATTTCAATTGAAATGAGGCAGGCACTGCTCTCACAAGCAGCTGAGTTGACAAGTCTAACAGGAAAGTGGTCTCTGGTTGAGGGGCAGTAATCTCTTTATGTGGCATCAACACCCCAAAGCTACATCACCCTCCCCACAACTGTCCCTTCACTAGCTTAGAGCAGCTGCTGCAACACCAGGATGAGGGGCAGGGAAAAGGCAATTTTTTGAGCCATCATGATCAATTCCAGGACTGTTAAACCCACAGAGTAATGAGCCACAGAGGTTGTTTACTTTAAACATATACAGCGTGCAAAATAGAACAGTGTAGGCTTGGCTTCTGTAAAGTAGTTCAATTTGACTTTGAAAAATCACAATGAACAGAAGTCAAAGCACAGAAAAGACAAGTTTTACAGCATACGTCATTTGCACAAGAATTTGCACTTCTATTTGCCTATGATTTTTTTTTTCCTTTTAATGTGGAAAATATATTAAAAGGTGCTTATCTCATTTTAATCAGAATTATTTCGGTGTTCTGGCAGAGAAGCCTGGTACCAACTGTTCCTGCACTCAGCTGGCATCAAGTACTTTTCCCTTCCCAAGATTAGTCAGCACACTTCCAGGGAATCAAGGCAGTAATACAGCAAGATAAAAATTAAAATACACAGCATCCCCAAATCATATGCAAGTAATTGGCAGAAACAAGACTCAGTCTTCTGATTTAGACACTGTGGAGCCCTCTTCTTGTTAATTAAAAAAGGTTAGGTGAATGATTTAGATGAGCAATTCAGAAGAATTATGAACCTTCCTAATCCTTTGTTCAAAATAAGAGCTGAAATTTCTGGAGACTCATAAAAAGCTAACTTCAGTCACACATAGCCTTGTGCATGCATACACACATGCACACCGTAAGCTCTCCACTTTCTTCTACCCTTCCCACATTTAACAAGCAGTAAAAGTGTCAGAATAATCTTGAAGAATAATGCCTGTGTCAATAGAAAATTTTCCACTCCATGCTGCCTTCAGTAACACTAAGTTCATTGTTCAGGGTAGGAATTCAGGAAACAGCTTGCCTGTTTTTTTGAAAAAAAGATAGCTGTAAGAGTGATGAAAGTAGTAAGGAATAAAATTTTGTTGTTGTCAACCAAAAAAAAACATTTTTATGAATTCCATTTTTGTGCTTGACTTTTAAAAATGTCATTCAGTATGCACAAAAACTTAGGAGAAGCTTTTTTTAAAAAAACAAACCCTCAAGTGCTTTTTGGCACTCTACATAAGCACCTCAAACCGCACGATTTTTTAAGACCTAAATGTGAAAGAATGTCTGTTTTGAAAACACTGCTCAAAACCAAGTTTATTTGCTTTTCCTCAGCATTAAGCTGCCCAAAGGAGCATGAGAGGACCTGAACTCCTGTCCTCACCACGGCTTGTACGCCAGCTCTAGTCCGACAGCTGTATAAACCATTTATGCAGCCCTAGGACCAAGGCGGCAGACCCTGCCCACACGCGCACTGTGCCAGTGCCATGACGATACAGCTGCCAGCTGGAGCAGGCTCACAGCTGGTCTTTGATGTGGGCAGAGGAACATGGTTCTGCCCATATATATCCATGTAAAGATGCCTGCAGCGAAAACCCAGCCTAACGTACATTAAGAGCTTACATACCCATGGCACGCTCAGCAGAGTCAAGGCAAATCACCTGAAGGCACAGAGTTAAAGCTAGGAGCTTAGCATATTATTAGATGCAAGTTACTTCTAAGAGGGAATACTGAGATGATACTTTAAACGTTTTTAAGGAAATATACCCTGACTTCAGAAGTCAGTCGATTTACCTTCTCTTTTCAAAGTATGTATGTGAATAACAGGAAGACAGAAGAGAAAGTAAAGCAGTAAAGACACAGTATATGCCAGCCTTTCAGAAAGTACCCATCTTACATACGTATCATCCAAAGAAATGTAATTACTCACATTTAAATTCCATTAAAAACCACACTACAATAAAGGTATCAGAACCCTTCTTTGCAGTTCAGGAGACACAGAGACTGGGGACTTTCATCTTGAAGCAGCACAGGTTCATTCCCAACACCAAAGCCAAAAGAAGAATTCAACTGGGGAGCTAATTGCACACCAGAAACCCTCAGGCTACTCAAGAATGCTCTCAGTTCTAGCACCTCTGTTGTTACTGTGCTGGGTCTATGTTCTTCTTTTCCTAAAATCAAGATTATAAAACGATAATCCCATTGCAATTTACCACCAGTAACTCCAGTAGGTCTCACCTCAGCACAACATCAGCAACTGTCTTTCCAATCTGGGACAACAGTAGCATGAATTAGTGGCCTGCCAGCTTTCACAAGGCAAAGTGCCATTTAGTTTTAAAACAAAAATCACAATCAAGACATTTCAGAAAAAGAGTGTAGAAAATGTGCAAACTGATCAGATATTATATACCAATTACATGGGACATTGGGTACAGAGACGAAGTTATGCAGTTCAGTTCTGTCCTGTCTCCCTAAAAAAACCTCCTGAACTCACTTTCCAGCTGATTCCTTCTACTCTTTCTTCTCTTGATACTCAGCTTCTTCCCCTATACCTACAGCAAATTAAGTCTAGAGAAATTCTTGCTCTGCAGAAAGATGATCAGTGTCATTTTACCCTTTGTGGTTTTGTATTATTTAACCACTTCTGAGCCCAGAGCTAATCTTTATGAAGTCCTTCCAAACCTTCCAGAGTCTATTCCTCATGGCAAAAGCATCCTGCACATACCAGAATTTAAACTCCCAAGTTTTTTTTTTTTCCTCTCGAGATTTTATAGCTTTAAAATGAAATTGTCTAAGTTTTGTTCAAAGCATTCTTAAATCAGTTCCAAGGCATAATCCGTTAGAAGAAAAAAAAATTGCAAACTGCACAGTACAAAGGCTGGCTTCTGCACAAGTTTCTACGTGATTCAATTTTGGTCGACTAACTTGAAATTCGTACACCATATTGTGCAGAATGGGACAGTAAGTATTCAATAAGACACTGAAACTGTGCATAAATTTAAGATTATGCATCAGTTGCAGTTCCTTACTGAACTGGTCTCCTATACGTGATTCTTAAGGCCATAAATATTTCAGAGAGATAAAAAAAGACTTTATAGAATTCTCCCATCCCCCAAATAAAGCATGAGGTCAAGAACATGGAAAAGGTACAGAAATAATCCTGGCCTGACGTTTAAACCACAGGTCTATTTCACTTTCTAAAAATTGATTTAATAAACTTTGAAATGTTTTGTATTTTACATTTTACCTGCATAAAATGATAAGAATTAATCTGTTTATAATTGCACAGATGGAAAATACAAGTTCCTATTAATGAATCAATCTAAACAGCATTTGAACTACTGCTTTTATAACATAAGGCTTACATTTTCCCCCCTTACTCCCAGAAGGCTATGCATTCTTTACTTGCTCAACTGCAGGAATTTACAGGTGTTAAATTAGCCACAGTAAGCCTTACCTTTTTTTCCCTGAATGCTATCAGAACATATTGAGAATTACAAAAGAAACATATTGAGAATTACAGAGAAAAAGTTAATTAAAAATTTGAATATAAGCACTAGAAAGTTCAAACAAAAGATTTTTCCCCAGTTCATACCAAGATCTGGCTGCATGCATAATTACACATAAATCAGACTATAAGTTTCTGTGCTTTTCTTCTTCAATAAGAAAATAAACCTTTCCCCCTGCAATTTAGCTATACATTTATAAATAACCAGGGCTCCTATTACAGTCAATATCTTGTGGATGTGATGTTAAAGTGATAAGATATGCACAAACAGACCAAAAAGTTCCAGTGATTTGTACTGTTGGGGCAGCTTGCCAGGTTCCCCATCTAAATCCATCCTATAAATAGAGGTATTCTAATGTAAAAAAGTTTCCCAAGTATCCACTCTGGTTTAAAGGCAAGTTCCTTCAATGTCAGCTTTCCACAAATAGAAATGATTGAGTTTAGCTCATATATGTCATCTGAAAGCAAATTTGAAGATTGCTGCCTCCAATATTCATACCAAAATAGCAGGTTTTATATTAAAGGCCACAGTGACATACAGAAAGACCCCAACACTCCCAACCCCCCATTTCTCACCAAAGCCTTGGCAAACAAGTACTTAAATTAAGTAGGCAAGGATCTAATTACAATCCTTGTGGAAAGGATGATGCATTTCGGGGGGGGGGGGGGGGGGGGGGCAGGGGGTGTCTCATTTGACAGTAACCAAAACTTAAAACTATCTGTACATCTCAAAACCCATCATAGTACAGTTTTGCTCTCAAACAAGCTGTTAGTGACCATGGTAGAAACGCTGTTAAAGGGAATTCAAGCGGACAAGGCAAGAGAGCCAAGGCAAAGACATTAGGACACATGCCAGTGTAATAAGCAAGGGTCCCCTGTGTCAGTAGATCTGAGAACCTGATAGCTCCCATCCCACCCACTCCCACGCACTGCGTAACCCTCACCATCACAGGATATGGGGCAGAAGCATTTCTTAACACATTTTCAGCCTTGAAAAAAGGCTAAGCTGTCACTGCCATTAGTTTTCTAACACAGTTTCCTTGAGGCAGATTTGACTAAGCATCACTAGAGAGTGCTCATTAGTTCAGTTTCTGTGACTAGTTTGAGCGGTTCAGACAGTGCTTTGTGCACTGGCATAGATTTAATACAGGCTCTGGGATAGTACCTCCTCCAACACAAAGCTGGCAAGAGGAAAGAAAGTTTTATAGTAGTGCTGTGGCCGTTACATTGAAAGCTAAGACCGGTTAAGAGCAGTAATAGCTTTTATTTAATCACCCTCTATAACTAAAACAAAACAATCAAAACACTCTTTTAGATATGTAAGAGCCAAAGTAGAAGCACATATTGCCAGGAGAGCACAGATGAAGCATGTTACACCCTAGGAAGCTCATGCATAGAAGCCCTGACCATCAAACTACCCTGACCAAGGACCAGTACAGATTATTTAACAGGTGCCACCCATCAGGTTATGCCTTTTTCCACAGAATTTGCACTTCTGTCTCTCCAGATTTGCTAAACTCTTATTGCAAGGATACAACCTGCTTGCACCAGCTGAAAGCACAGCACGCTAAAGTTAATATAAAACACAGCAACACATTTCCACAGCAACAACAAATACTCCTCTCCTGCAGCAGCCATCAAAACCTAGGCATCCTACACATACACTTTCTAGAATGTGCTATGTTTCATTGCATTGCCCTCTGGGAGGAACTAGGCAGCCACTATGCAGTCAGCTAACTCAGACATGTCTATGAAAGACAAGCACCCAACAATTAGCATGGCCTCTCACAAAAACTCTACCTCTGCTCTCTATCTTCAAGGAAAACTCAGAAAAGTCAAGGGAAGGAAATAATATAACTCTAGTAGATGCTACATACTCGCTATTAGAAGTAATCCAGGATTTAGAGATCATTTTGTAGCCTGGTAGAACTTCCCCTCTTTCCACCCTCAGGGAACATCTCCATGCAGGGAGGAAAATGGCTACCCCCATACAGGCGAGCAGGTCTCATAAGAACATGATATCACAAACTTTTCAAGTGACACGTGCAACAGTTAAGTATAAAAAAAAATATCTCTGTCCTTGTTTATCTTCTACTAGTCCACAAGTGATTTAAAGGCTTTCTCCTGATAAGGAAAAATGCAGCTCAGAAGCTGAATGTCAAGGAAACTGCTCAGCTTCCCTCCATAGATTAAAAAAAAAAAAGAGAGAGAGAATACCAAGTTGTGTAAGTCTCCAACAAATAGTAAATTCAAGAAAAATGCAATCTGCTTCTGACAATTTTATGAGTGAAAAAAAGACTAAACTCAGTAAGTTGTTAATTTCCAGTTATACATGCAGTTAGAACCATTCCTAGAAATAACTAGGAAGTGGGTGTGGTTTTCTTCTCCCTCCTCCCAAATTGTTAGTCTAATCCTATAGATCTTTGTTCTGGAAGGTGGGACTATGATGCAGTATACAGGTTGTGTTCACTTTGAAGGCACAAAGACTCAAATGCAGAAAAATATTTTAAGAGTGCCAGTTCCATGGAGAACTCCAACTCCTGACTAACCCCATGAACCTGTGCCAAAAAACAACTTGACAGAAGGTCCACGTGACCTAGAACCAATGCAGGAGTACAGGATAGCCTAACCCAACAAGCACTAGCTTCATACAGCTGTACATACACAAATAATCACAAGATGCTTTTTAAGTACATGATCTACATATTAACAAAGAAACTTAATACATAAAATCCAGTGTCACTGCTATATAGTCTTAAGCACCCTCTTTTAGCAGTGCAACCATTACCACCAACAGATACTCTTCCTTTCCATAAGGCATTCCTGAGGCAGGGTTACACAGAGCTGCTACCTCCCAGACAAAAAGATTCATTCACTGCTCCCTTCCCTGAAACAAGGTAACAAAAGCCTCACCAGGTTGAAGGGAGTGGAGCAATACCTGCACCACAAGTTCAACCAGCCCTGGCAGGTCCACAGCTCAGCTGAGGTGACAAACACCATCCATACAAAGATATCTTTTCCAAGCCAAGGCCAGAAGGATTTTGCAGTAATATGTAGGTGTGCACACAGAGTAGTATTTGTTCTGTTATTGAGATATGTAGAAAGTTTGATTAGTATCTGAACATTTGCCTTTAGTACCCTTTCAGTGCCCATAAGTCTTATTTTGAAGGGCTTTTAACACCTGGTAGTTGTAGCAACCCTCACTAAGTAATACTAGGGGACACAGATGCACAAAGTATCTTTCAAATACATTTCAGAGGCATCGATAGAAGTTATATTTGCAAGCATACATGGAAGCATTTAAATATGTGCAGCATACTGCTTAAAAAAAGTACAGTCCTATCCGTAAAAGCAATAAAGCTCAATACTTTTACCTTCCTTTAGTTGCATTAGAAGTGACTGCTTGAGGTTGGCTGAAGCTCCCGTTAACGGATTTTGAACAGAGTGCACTTTCTCTACCTTCTTGTTTTAGAAGCCTCTCATCCTATCTCAATGTACATCTCGTGCCTCCAATTAGCAGGGAGTTGCTCTCCTGTATACTGGTTAACTCAAAACCAGATGGGGAGTTATCTTAACCTTAGCAAGGCTCCCCTCACGAGCTGGATCTGAAACATTACAATTCAAACACCACTTCCAAATGAAGTCACACACACAGCAGAGAACAGGGCACACCAGCCCCACACACCTTACCTGGTGGTGACGCTTTTGTGGCAGCACTTCATGGCACTTGGAAAACAGCCTTTATTTGGCATTTACCTCCAGCTGTTCCAGCCCTTCACTTCAGTGCCTCAAACAGGTGTAGGGGCTGGTTCATGAGGTCAGCAGCCAGATGTTTTGCTGAAGGCAAGCAAATACATGAAAAAGTCATAGGCGAGCCCAGCTGTTCTCACTAAAGGAGGTAATCTGTGAGGAAAAACAGTATGATCTTCCTCAGCCCCCTTACTGTTCCCTGGCTGCATGCCCCCTCTGGCGTCACACCAGAGGCTCACCCTCGGTAAGGTATCCTCCACGCTGCTTGGAAGCTTTGCGGGAATCTCCACAAACATCAGGGCACAGCAAGAGCAGGCTACACCGCCAAGGGGGGCCCACAGCAAGAAGGGGAGGCCTCACCAGCCAGGGCCCAGCTCCACAGTATCCAAGGAGAGACAGTCCAGCAGTTGCCAAGCCCAACTAGGAGTCTAGATCAAAAGGCAATCTCCTAGCAATAAGGCAGATCCCATATCAAGCAAGAAACCAGTCCACAGGTCAGCACGAAAATCAGGTCCAATAATTGATCGGCTGGCTGCGGTAATACACAAGGCCAAGGCAGAAACTCAGTCTAGGGGTTGAAGTGCAGATCAAGAAACTCCACAGGCAGGGACAGAACTGAAGAGCAGCATTCCTCCATCAAAGTTCAAACAAGGTATGAAGGCCCAGAGCTGGGCCTAAATAGAGCTCCTGGGCTAGGGGTGTGGGCAGAGGCCCCAGGTGAGGCTGGTTAGGGCCATTAAGGCTTATTACTGCCCTCAGGGCCTTAACGACAGGCACCTGAGAGCAACAGCAAATTGCGGTTTCTTCCTCAGGGCACGTTAACACAAAGTGAGGTGTGATTGTGGCGTTGGGATGGCTTTCTATTCCCTCTGTTAGCTGGTTCGTTTTCTTCCTTGTCTATCCCTAGCAAAGACCTGTCCAATTAATACCCTGTGCATAAGACATGAGAAGTCACAACCAAGCAACCACTTTATTTCTTTGTGCTCCAGCACATCCATTTTGAGACTTTATGATTCTGTTCCCCTTCTGGGAGACTTTGGAAAACTAAGTACATAAATACAACCTCCGGCAATGCATACACCATACTGAATGGGTAGTTCATAGGAGCCCAAGTAGTGTTTATTTCCCATTCATTTCACCCTACAAGGAGTTTAGCTATTGACTTTCCAGTCAGATCTGAGTAGAAATCCAAGACAGGAGACTTGCCCTGGTCTCCCAAAATAGCAACAGAGCCACCCGTGCGTCCTCTTGTGTTACTACTCCATTGAAATGACTGAGTCACCATGCTCAATGCTTTGCATCAGGCCCCTAAACTGGATGGTGCCACTGCTTGACCCTTCTCCAGGTCTAGACCTTGGATGCTACTCCATGAGACACACCACTTTACTACCTTTGACACGTAGTAAGGAAGGAGAAAGGCAGAGAAATATAAGTTAACAACCTGATGTCAAAGCTGGAGGAGGGATTGGGACACGGGGGGTTAATGGGGAAACTTGGCAACCTGCTTGATGTTTGTTCTGAATTATTGTAGAATTTGTTCTGCCTATATTAAAATTTTGTAAGGAACAAGAATAATAAATCAGCTACAGAAAATAGAAAAGCTATGTCTACTCTTGAAAGAATTGGTTCTCCTTGAGGTCACATTTCTCCCAGCAGATACTTAGGTATTTTGCTTGAAGCTTGACAAAGAAAATACTATCACTTCCATGGAGAAAAAAGACATAGAGGAAAAAAATAAAAAGCAATACAAGTGTTTCAAATATAAATGCTACTGAAGAATTTCTGGAACATGATGCATATGAATTAAGCAAATGAACACCTGACAATTGTGCTTTCCTGAGACAATTTGTATGATATTTTAGTTTTGGTGGGTAGTCCTTCAGCTATATTAATCCCCTTTGGATTTTTTCACCTTGACTTAACCTAGTTGGTCTTGAAAGGGTTTGGCTGGCTGACTTCACTGTAATTATTACTTTCAAGGAAAATTAAAACAATCATGCAGTCATCAGTGTAATGGTAAATCTTGCCCTTGTCTGCAGCTTGCATGCCTAAGATCCTCAAAGTGTAAGAGTTCAGTTTCATGGAGCACTAAATGGAAGTAATATATTCTTATACTTTATCTCCCAGATGTGTGTGATGTTTCACCATACATATATTTTTTATCTCATAGAAAAGAGATATGCTAATGAAACATATGCCATTGAAAAGCAGTCTTTTTAGGGAGAAACCTTTGTGCTATTATATCACTTAAAGTTGTTAAAGTAATAATAAATCCTTCACCAGGATTTTGAGCCCATCCCAACACAGGTAAAGCTTTCAGTTCTCTGCTTGGTCTGTACTGGATTGCTCCATTGCTTGTAGAAAGGAATTACATGTTACACACAGATACATGGATAATCAGCTGGTGACAAATATCCTGTCTTGTCTTTCCATGGTCCCATTTTTTCTATCCCATTGTCGCTGCAGTCTTTGATTTTTATTTCTTTTTTTCCCTGTGCAGGTTCCTCAGCTATTTTTGAGGAAATCAACTGGACAATATTAGCAATTAGCATAGCGAGGCAGAGGCTAATTGCACTGATTAGTTGCTGGCTGGCCAAGAAGGGAGGTTAAGAGACCAAAGCCAATTAAAAAGGACAGACAGACAGAAACGGGTCACTCAAGGTGATTAAAGAGAGGAAATGCATACGCATGCAGTGTAGCTGATGGTTGACACCAGATGTTTGGTTTTGTATTTGGATTTTGGGTAGCAGTTTGGGGGTGTTTAGGGGGCTTCTGCCTGTTTTACAAAACCTGTTGGCAACATGACAACTTCCTATCTATCTGAGGGAGAAAAAGTAATGTGGTTGTCATGCATGCAACAATGAGGCTGAACAGCTAGGAGTTACCTTTTCTTGCACCGTGAAAACTCACATTCAATTGTCAGAGAAAAGGCTATGAGACTGTGGGGAGATTATGCTTCAGTGTGGCTCTCAGCAAGGGCCCATGTGTCATAAGGCCACTCTAAGCAACGCAGGGACAGTTTTGGTCTGCACTTGCTAAAAAGGAATTAAATATCCTCCAGAGTTATAGGAATGTATTAATTTACTACTCCCTCTCTACATGCAAGCAGAGCGTATCAGTCAAAAAGATGAGAGCTAGAAGAAAAGTTATGGTAATAGCTGGTTCTAAAAAAAAATTGTAATAGTTTTCAGTTAATTCAGGCAAATGAGGCTAATTTGAGAAGGATGTTACTACTCATAAAAGTGAAATAGTTCAGAGAGAAGTTTTAAACAAACAGAAGGTGAAAATCCAGAAGAGTTTGTGACTGATTTAAGGTTAAAGTGCTAATCTTGCAATTGCAGTTAGCAATCATGGTAATTGAGCTCGTGATAAGAGACCAGATGGTGATTACCACTGGGAGAAAACACCCGGAGAAACTGATTACTAGAAGCTTGGGATTAACTTGTAACTTAAAATAATAATAAAAAGGAAGAAAGAAAAAAAGAGAATATATCAGAGAAGTTTATTTACTTCAGGTTGATGCTAGGGAATGTCCAAAGTGTTTGATGCTAAAGCCACTACAGAGAATGTAAAAATGACAGAAACAGAATGGCATGAATGACTCAAAGCAAGAATTCAGAAACTTAGCACAGAGAGCTCCACACAATACTCTCATAAAATAGTAAATCTCAAGTCCCATAAGCCTGGGAACATATAAATAGTTTTCCCACAAATGCTTTCTAGCTAGGAAGGGTCACAGTCCTCCTAAAATAATGAGGTCAAACCTAGAGACCATTGATTTACATCTCAAAGGTTGAATAGCAGACCTACACTCAAATATAGGTGGTGTCTGGCACTTTGTCCACATGTGTAAAATTTTAAGTCATTACATAAAGCCCAGATGAGCTGAAACAACTATAAACAACTTAATGTCTTTGTCAAAATGGGCTTGGCAAACAGTCTACTTCCCTAAAATAGGAAAATGATTTTTTCCATCTGCAATGTATGAGTTATAAAAATCATGCAAACTTGAAAAAGATTTAATAGTTAAAGGCACAGACACTTCACCTTTGATAAAAACCTAAGGAGCTGAATTTAAACCTGCAGTACATAAAAGTCACTGGCCATTTCTTTACTTTCAGTTCAATTTCAAAAGGAGTGTGAACTGCCAGGTCATCTTCCAAAGCTGAAGGTACCTACAGAAAAAAATTACCAATATTATCATCATATTCTTATCAAAAAAAATCAAATTGAAATAATGGAGATGCTGACCTTCAGGAAAGAAAGACATGGAGAGAGGTGTTTTGCAGGGTCAACCAATTGAGTCCTTCATGGCAGCAGGGGGAATAACTGATGTCCCAGAGCAAAGCAGACAGAGATATGTGGATGCTTTAAAAACAGAAAACCAACTATCCTATACAATAATTCTCATTTCTAATTCAGCCCCTCTAAAAGATTCTACAAATAAAGAGTTGCTTGTCAAATCCTATTTTCATTAGACCCAGTAGTGGGATTCATATAATTTAATTTTAGCTATCCCAAAGTGAGTGCCTGGTCTAAGCCACTTATTTAGGTTCCTTCTCCAATAAGTGAAGAAAATTAGGTACTTTGAGAGGATTCATCATTTTCATGTCATTCTAGAATAGTTATCTAAGGTAGTAGAATTAATTGCTCTCTGGAGCAATTGATCTTCATTTTATCTCTATTGACTACAGACAGAGTCTAAACATTTACCTTTGATGAGATGCTTCATTTTTAGATGGCTAAAATTAGATAGGAAAACTCCCACTTGTTATGCCTGAGAAAGTAATCTCTGATCATGGGCCGCAGTTTAATGGACAGGAGTTTGAGCAGTTTTCAGTGCAGCGTAAGTTGAAAGATAGCACCTTCGTGCCCTCCCCCCCACCACTCCTATTATCCTCAAGTGCATGGAAAATCACATCAAAATACTGAAGCACGCATTAAATAGGAACTACAGATTCAGATTCTGATCTCCGTTTAGCACTGATCAATTGCAGGATGCAAAGAGAACTGATCAGCACATCCCAGCTTGAGCTGGCTTCTGTTCAGCAGGGAAATGGCAATGGGAGCTCTCTGAGAAAGACAAGCCGATGAACCAAGAGATCGGTGCAGTCATAAATAGGGATGGCACAGGTAGCAGCAGCTGTAAAAGGTTGCCACTCCAGCTAGGCCAAGAGGAATAGGTGAGGCTTGTAATAAATAGTGCAATAAAGTACAACGGTGCAATATAAAATGCAGATACAGAGAATGCAGGCAGTCTTCTTACGTGAGGGGACACCTAAAACTGGAAATTGAGCTTCCATGGTAGGACAGAACTAGAATAAAGGGGCTTACAACCTCACAAAAGGTGATACACTGACTCAGGAGAGATTTCCTGGTCCCTGTTATAGCCCTGGGTCTTTAAGAGCCTAACTAGATGGCATTAATAATCAGGTGTGGTTTAAATCCTATGTTAAATTAAGGGAAATTGTTACTTGGTGTGATTTTTAATACTGGCTGCAGAAAGGGAAAAGAGAGAAGGGAAAGGAGGGAAAAGTGCCTTTTGGAGGCTCTACAGAGACCCAGCTGCCATGTCGCACAGACGTTTCCACCAGGCTTTGCTGACCGGGAAGGTTCAAGTGAAGCAGGGCTCTGTAGGCTCTTTGGCTCTGAATAGTTGCTAAACAATACATGCAAGGTTTAATTTACATACAGCTGTACAGGAAACTCACCAGTTGCGAACAGCAGCAAAAGTAAAATGGGTGAATAGCTGCTATCATAAGTTTTATCATCCCCTGACCAGCACTCTCCCTGGTGACTTTACTTATATAAAAGAAGTTACTCTATCCTCAAGAGTCTCGTAAAGTTGAAGGACATTTTAAAAATAACTCACTCAGTAGGCAGACCTTTAGCCTCTAACATTGCTTTATTAAATCACAAAACACGATATATTCAGATAACATTAAGGTTCTGACCTTGGATGCACAAAAGTAAGGAAATTCAGAGGAAAGTTTGAACCTCTCTCTGTATCTAACATCAGACTTTTGCCTACTGTTTGCATTGAGGGCTTGTGGCACCTACTGTAGCTACGAAAGATCTCCTGGTGGTTTGGTGAGCCTTTCAATTTGTAGGTACAATAGATTAAGGATATGACTTTAAACTGGACATGAATTATCTTGTACTTTAAGGCTGAATTCAGATCTTTAGCCAAGTTTGGAGACTTTCTGAGTTCAAATGTTCCTGTGTTTTAAAGGTATCAAGACAAAGCAAAGAAAGACCCCTTATCGACAGCATGCTGTGGCAGTTAATGCAGAAATATGAAGTCTTTACAACCAAACTGTATGAAGACTGAAAAAGTCTCCTCTGGCCTGAGAATCAGCAGGAGAAATTTCAGGACAGGAGAAGGGATTTTTCCTTCTTACTTAAAAAGAATTCCAAAGCTGGGGTTTAATGTAAAATTATGGTTTAATCAAGCACTCCGTTATTCTCTAATGAACTAAATGGGGAAACTGACAATTAGGTATGTTTTGCTTTGCAAAACTTCATTGGGGGAGTTATGAAGGGGTTAATTCCCCAATTTTTTTTTAAAAATAAATTCAAAACACTTTAATAATTATTCTCCCTCAGGTAAAACTGTAATACCAAATGCTATCTCTAAGTATGTCATTACAGTGCATTCATAATTTCTTTTACAAAATTACAGATATGGGAACAGAAATTTAAAATGATAATAAAAAAAAAAAACAAACCCTGAACGCGTTTTTCCCAAAATAAAAAGCAATGCATAGTAACATAGGATAGCAAATAATTCTCTTACACAGTCAGGAAGCTCTATGCGTGGGAGAATAGCAAAGCCTTGTTTACTTCAGATGTGTATTCCCAATACCATCATCTTCCTCACCCTCTGATTCCCTCTACCACAACGCCTCTGTTTCTTTCAGTCCTTCAGTGCTGCCTGAGCTCCCAGCACGCTGCTCTCAGCTCTCCCCCATCCCCACCCTTCCCTGTGGGTCTCGCCGGGGAAAGAGCGTGGGGGAGTGAGTGCACACATGTCCCACGTGAACCTCAACCCAAGGGCCCCACAGGCTCCACATGACCCCCAGACCATGCATCTTGTGGGTCTTTGTGGTGCCTACCTATCTGACAGATTTGACTGAAATTAAGTAAGAGGTCACAGCTTGAGAGTGGGAGGATGGCTGACTGACATACTCACAGACAGTAATCCGCTGATCTTCACTGCCTTAGAAAACCAGATTGTTTAAGAAGGCTTCTGAAAGAGGAAATCATCCCCGAAAATCAGGTCCACACTACTTAACTCTGCATTGCTTAACTCCATGTTACTTACCACAACATGTGAAACCTTGGCAGGTTTAACCTTCCCTCTCAAAACACCTTCACATCTGGGGGCCTTCTGTCCCTCCCCGCCCTGCTGCTACCCCACACTCACGTGTGTGATAAACTGCGTCCCCTTAGATGAAGAAATACCATTGCTTCCCAGGTGGTCATCTCAGGGTGAGCCGGGGGAAAGCTGCCTGGTGCTACAGAACACACCAGCGGGGACACAGGGAAAACACCACTCAGTAATGAGTTTCACCCCTTTAAAGGACGCTGCTTTAATTGTTCATTTCCTAACTGATGCTGTTCTCAGTAGTTCCACATAATAACTAGTTTATAATTGCACTGTTGCTTACAAATACTAGACAGGTGCCATAGATTTTGTTCTAATTCTTTAACACAGACTAATATATTAAAATGAAATGGAAAGAAAAAGAAAAAGAAAAAAGAAAAAGAAAAAAAGAAAAAGAGAAGAAAAAGAAAAAGAAAAAGAAAAAAATTTAGAGATCACGCAGAAAGATAAAACTAAATTGCATTTTCAGCCTAAGAACTTTGACAGTTTCCTAATAACTACAACACCATCCCTCTACTCAGCGCAGACACAAGATTTAGACTCTCACATGCAGGTACTTCAAGATTTCAATTTTATGCTGTGTATCATCTAAGGTCTGTCTGGGATATTCGGAAATGTGTTTCTAATTGCTTTCTTCATGCAAAAGAGATGTCATAGATTACCAACAGCAGACCTATTAATCATCAATCTAAGTGCAGCTAGTCTTCTGCATACAATATTTATAAGTATTTATATACCTCTGGCTAATGCTCACAATCAATGACTGCTTGACAAGGCATGCTAGAGAGTTATCAAATGTCTAAATCTTTCCAGGAGATTTAGTCCGTAGTTGACCTTTATTCCAGATTATATTTGTGATATAAAGTTGGTTTTTTTTAAGGAAATTATTTTTAAAACGTTTACATTCACGGGGAACTGAAAAACTGACTGCCTGCCTATTTCTTGTAGACCTGGGGGATTTTTTTATTGCTGCCTGTCTGGTCTTTCAAATCATCATCAACTGCTTAATGAGCAAATATGATTTCTCTCTTGTCTCTGTAGTTTCAAAAGGTATCACTACAAAATAGGCCTTATGTGAGCTATAAGGTGTGTGTGGGGGGGTGAATCCAATCACTATATTAGTTTAATTGGGTCTCCCCAAACCCTGTGAGACCAAGTAGGAGTCTAATCAAATTGCAGACAAAGTCTATTCACATTTTACATATTTCTGGTTGTTGGAAAAAAACTGTTTACATTCTAAAGAGTGCATTCATCAGCTGCTGGTCAAACAACATCTAAGCATACACTTTTTCCTTTCACACTCAAGCTCAGAAAATTGCTGTAATTCAGCAATGAGAACTACAGAGTCCTCTTTCATTTCCATTGAGCTCTTATGTTGAGAAACAGAGCAGGTCAAATGATTTATTTCATCTATGTGTTTATTTTGCAAATAAACTATGTGATGATATTCATCTCTTTTTTTTTTTTCCCTTGCTTGCAAATCATTTGTGAACGAATCCAAGTACTGTGACTGTATATCTTATTTACACGCGTTTCCACAAACTTATTCCAGTCTTTGAAACATTTGCAACCTCTTTGCTTTGAATTTGTGTTATTTGGTCATCTTGGTGTGGGACTGGTCACATGGGAGATACTAGAGGACAAACACTGAATCAATCCAGAAGCCATTTTGCTTGCAAGAAGAGCAATTCCCTACCTATTTCTATAAAACGAAACCTGGGTGGAGAGTCATAAATATTTGGGGAAAACCCCAAAAGGCAGCCGTTTGGAATTTTGCATAAAATACCCTATACTTGACCTCACTCCTTTTTCCTTCTTGAGTTGTTCTTCTTGCCATCACTTTTAAGCAGAATTATCAAGACCACTACCTCTCAGACCCCTGCCATTTGGCTGGACTCCGTGTTACTGAAGCACAGGGCTCTGCGCTTGGTATGGTCGCAACATTGCTCCAGTGAGCATTTGGACTCGTGTTTGTCTGCAGCTCCTGGCCAGAAATATTAAAAAAAAACCCTTAGAGCTGTGAAGCTGGCAATGAGCAGCTGTGGACATCTCATGAAAAAAGAAGGGAAATGTTTCTGGAGGTCACCAAGCCACAGCTGATACCTTTGAAACACTGTATGATACGCTAAGTTTCCGTGGTGGATGTGAAAATTTTATGTCAATGGCATTTGCAGCTCAATTCAGCCTAAACTCTACTGGCTTTCTGCTGCCAGAAGACCGAGCTTTGGGATTTTTTTCCTTCTTCCTCTAGTCTACCTCAGAAAAAGTAGGTAGGGACTTCACTGAATTGATCCTCTCTGTCTTCTACCGTCCAGTGACAGCAAAATTGTAATTACCTGAAAAGAGGCTAATGTTCAGCAGCAAGCTGTGCTTCAGTTGTGCATTTCCTTTTGATCCCAAGGTAACTCATGGCAGTGGTAGGTAAAATGATTTTTCAAACATAAACAGAAAAGCCCCTGAGGAAGAAATATACCATATAATCATGAGAGGAGATACAGCATATTTTATTGAGGACACTGTCCCCCTACTCAGCACAGACACAAAGGCCCCTCTCAAAGGAAACCTAACCAATGTTTCAAGCATTCTGCTCCCTCGCACCCAAATTTGAAGGAATTTACAAGAATTCAGAGGCTTAGTATTGAAGAACCGATGCCCGGAAAGCAGCTACATGTTTCTCCACGTGAGTATGTATTTGTGTGCTCCAGGGAAATGTACATCCAAGCCCAGGCACAACCCTCCGATAGCCCCAAAAGTATCACCAAGCTGTTCAGGCTGGTGTGCCACAAGATCCACAAGTTAAACAGCTAAGAAAGATTCTCCGTGTGCATAAATAAGCACCAGGCAGACAGCTGCACTTTTAAGCCCCTAATTAAACACAATATTAAGCACATACTTGGCTTTAAACTTGTCAGCATTGAAATGAACAGCGTTACTCATCTGCTTAAAGTAACGCGACAGCTGAAGGACCTGGCGTTGTCCCCGGGGTGTCCCTCGCCAGCCCACCACTGCACCTCCAGCTGCGCCACAGAGCTGGGACCCCCAGCACTGGTCCCCACAGCAAACCCCGGTTGGCTGGAAACGTAGCCCAGCGTGTCGTCCCCAGTGGTCACGAGTGCTTCGCTCTTCACGTGCTCGTGTGCTGGGGACACGTTTAACGATTTACCTTGTTTCCTGCCTAAGCACATGCGATCTTTGTTTGGGGCTGCAGTGTGAAGTCCTTACACATCATAAGGAACATTTCATCACAGCCTCGCTCCCCAGCGGTGTTAAAAAACCCACCGTTAAACGGCTCCTACAGTGTATACCATGAGCTTGGCAACACATATAGAATGTATATGGGAATCTACTCCAGCGCTGACCTGCCACTTTGCCTGCACGCACATGGGTCACAGCTTTGGCCAAGTTATGTGTGTTAAAATAGCCAGCCTCATGCCACTGTAGGTGACGTTTTACGTCGTGTCAACTATTTTAGGACTGCTTCCATTTTTCAGACCCCAGAAGGAAACGTCATGTGCCTAGGTTTTTTAGGCATGTTGAACACCATCAGATTTAGTTCATGCTTTGGAGGAAGGGCAAAGTAATACCTCAAAAAAACTCAAAAACAAACCAAAAGCCTACACTTCCCCCCACTCTCAACCCTGTCTTAATGTTTTTCCAGTGGGCATCAAAATATCAAAGCATCATTCTTTTATTCAGTGGTTTTCATATAAAGCTCTCTTATGAATAGCTGTTCTTGCTGAAGGGAGCATCAGGACCTTCCAGAAAGGCAAGTTTCTTGCTCCCAGCTCCTGTAAATGCATTCCTTATAAACTAGTTGTTTAATTTCTTTCAGCTTCAGCGTCTCCCATTGTGTTCACCAGCAAAATCTGTGCATACACAGATTGAGCTAAATGACAAGAGCCTTCTCCATCAAGATACTCTTTTTTCAGCATGTATACACTTGTTCAGCTTTGTTGCCAGGCACCTATCCACTCTAATGGAATACAATTATGCCCAGTACATTATTTTTGTAATATTTTAAAAGTACCATTTAGCACAAACTTGCTATCCTTTCCTCACATGCATGCTATTTACAATTTCAGCAGACCATTTCAATGCTCGCTTCAGATTTCATCTCTAGAATTAGAAAGACAGAATGTTAATCACTAAACTATTTTTGCTTGAACATGATCTAATATATTTTATAAAAAAATGGAATTTTCTAATGCTCCTTGAGCAATTAGATCCATTAGGTATGCGGCTTCCTTAAAGGCAATAACTAACCTAATAGGATGGCCATGAACAATATTTTATTCAGATGACATTTTGGATTTTAGCGCAGTTAGCATTTATGAGAACAAGCCATTGCTTAGTGAATCTTTTAAAATTATCCAAACAGACTATTTATCATCTCTAGAAGTCTCTAACTGGCTGTTTATGTTTCACTTAGATTTAAGTAAGGTGACTGCTTTCTGGCCACTGAGCAATTTTTAACATACCCTTCAATAATACTTTCTCAAAAGCTATTAATGGCCCATGTGCATATAGAAAGATTGTCATCAGTGTGTCAGCAAACATCTGAAAGCAAACATACTTTGAGAGAGAGAGAGACGTGCTAAAATTATGTTGAGGGACAGGTGAATGTTGGTTCAGTAAGACTGCCTTCTTTTGAGACTACTGTCCATAAATTTTATGGCAGCTATGGGCAGAGACTATCCAGAATAAAAACCAGGCTCCTTTAATTTAGCCTGTGTGTTCTGAGGTAGTCATCGAGCTACTGGTAAAGTGCTTTTTCAATTAATTTTGCAGGCAAGGTAGGATTGATACTAGCCCCAAGTTTCCCAGATGCACTATTGAGTCTTTATTAAATCAAAGATGTGACCTCGTCAATCTTAAGCCTGCTGAAAAAGAGCTTGTACAGAGATGTAAGTCACCCAACTGTGCTACAGGGGCTGCAGGGACAGAGGTTCTGCCTAATGTGCTAAGGTGACCCAAAAGAGAAAAGGGGGGGGAGGAAATCATGTAATTTGTCAGTTAGAGAAGAAGAAAAGAGATCTTGGTTATCTATGGCCAAAAATCAGATGCCTCAATTTCTAGAAGATGCTTAAGTCTATTTGCATCTTTAGAATATCTGGTAAAACGCTACAGTGCAAAACAAAGTATAAATGCCTAAAGATTGATTTAATGTGAAGTGGTACATTCCCAGCCACATTTGAGGCATTTGCTTCAGCTGATATAAAGAATGACACCCTTGATGATACTCAGAGATATTTGTGTTTAATTCAGTGGTACTGCATTAGCTGGTAGTGACCAAAGATGTGTCTTCAAAGACCAGCTTTCAAAACAGTTTCAATTGCAAGCATTTTTCTAAAACCCTAAAATTCTTGAACTGCTTGGTTTGGGAGGCAAACTGCTACTGAATATTAAGCTTCTGCTATTCATTTTGGCTACTGTGCTGGAGCATCTGACTGAACATACCGAGCTCTCCGAAGCCAGCTCCCTGTATTTCCTCTACTCCCTAGCCATAGCCTCATGGTCAGAATCGTTTCCTCAAAGATGCCAGAAGGTAAGTGCAATGAGTAGATGAGGACTTTGCTACCTGGCTGACCAAAATTCACAATCACTACAGGTTTCTTCCTCAGAAAGCTGCAAGTCAAAACGGCAGCACGGCTAGATGAACTGTGACAACAGCTGCTCCCCAACATTGCCTCAGAGGTTAGCCCCACACCCCTGCTTCTGCCAAAACATGATACCAGCTGACCCTTATCCTCAACTGGTGTCAATCGGTACAGTGGCACCGTGTTCTACAGCAGAAAATTGGACTTTGCATCTTCCGCTCTTGCGGTTTTATAAACATTGAGAGTCAAACTCGGGGTCTTCTGCACCAAAAAGCATATATTTCCCCCTTGAAAGTTCAGAATAATCTTCTTTTAGCTGTAACTAGGCAATAGACTCTTCCTGTCAGTGAATCAGCTGCTGGAGGAAGACTTTGTTACGTGTACGAGGCTGCATTTACATTTTGACCCATTTTAAAGATGGCTGAGGGGGAGTGACAAGTCAGTCAGAAATCCTAATATTTTGGCAGAGTTCATTCCAGACTCCTAACAGGAAGAAAAATAACAGTCTAGATTTAAATATAGTAGCATATTCTTATTTCTTATTTATGACCATCATTTAATTAGCAGTTCTTTGCCTCTACTCCACTCCCCACTTTTTCTTCTGAAATGTTCTGGCTATGCAGCACTGTTCAAGAGTATGCATACCCTCCAGAGAAAAGCAGAATGGGTACTGGGCTTTCTGCTCAAAGTGGACCTGGTGATAGTTCTTAGTACAGCTCAGGAAAGCGGCTTTGACGTTACTTTCCTAATATTTCCCTTTCCTGCGTTTGAGTTCCCATTGCAGAGGTCTCTGGGCTGCAAACTGGATTCCCTTCAGATGAGGCCAAACCAAAAGATGTGCACCTGAGGTGCACATGGCATAGTCTAGCTATGAACGCACATTGGGTCAACAGGCAGCCTAGAGCTAGTCTGAGGTTAAAGCCACCAAGAGGCTTGTAGTGCGGACCTTGGGCACCCAGGAGCAGCTGGCTGGCTCTACAGATCTGCTCCTGTTGCACCGTGCTGCCCTCTGATGCAGACATATCTCCATGTGTCCCTTCTTCCATTCCTTGAATATAGAGGGAAATTTGATCATCGGGGGCCAACTGATTCTATGGATTAAACTGCAGATAGAAAGTCACAAAATCCTGGAAAGCCACCTTCAGATCCTGAGGGTTTGAGTAAGGCTTTGGATCACAGATCTGAGCTGTCCCTGATGGAGAGAGTATTATGGCAGTGAGCCCTGCGGTTTTATCAGGGAACAATGTTATCCATTGTGTGTGCCCCCCTTCCCTTCCTCTGTCCCAGTGCTAACCTACAAAGAAGTACCTCTTTTCCAGATCTGTGGTTGTACGGATATTATGAACTAGAACTTCATTCTTCGAAGGCGCATCAGGGGTGGAGCGCAGAGAGAATTTGAAAGGGGTGCAAAGGGGCTTTAAATAGGCCACCACACAATCTGTGCTGCATGCAAGGCTGTAGACCACTGGGAGACTAATAAACACTTCTCTCCAGCTCAATTCTTCTTCTGGGGTACACACAACTGTATTCATATTCCTGTCTGCCTCACCACCACCACCAAATCATCTTGCCCCTGGTATAAAAGAAAAGGAGGAAAAAGTCTCTAGAACAACACCACTCCCATCTTTTTTTTAATCATCTTCCAGTCCCCTCCTCAAAGATGCACTGATTGGGAACCATGGGAGCACAGATCCCTACTAGGAGTCCCTATTATTCAGCAATATTCTTAGGGATATACTAACTAATTTCTCAAGGGAGTAGGAGGGAAAATGGGAAGCCTGTTTCCCGGGAGCAAATGGAGCAAATCTATCTTACTGGCAGACTTAGACACACACACCACTTTTTGCAGTATAATTCAACACAGACATAGGAGACAACTGGACCAATAGTGAAATTAAGAATGCTGCATTCAAACCAGTCTGTCACATAACCCTGATATGCATAGGAGAGCCTCCAATTTCAAAGATAAATCATAAGTTGTACACACACAAATCTTCATTTCATCACATCTTCTAAGGCAGATAAACTGAATTCCGTATCAATCACCACGTTCTGATCTTCTAAGCCTTTCATCATTTTAACACAGCACTGAAGTAATAGTGCCAAATACTGCAATTTACAATTCAGCGAGGCTGGGTAGTTTGGAGCTGTTTTTGTAAAATACTCATCTCATGTATACGTAAGTTTTGATCTTAAATTACAAGGTGTTCTGCTTACTTTGTATTAAAGATGTTGGAGACATTTTGTAGCTTACAAAGGGGTGAAGAAAGTATCTTAATAAGTACTTTATTTAAAGAGAGATACTGTATGTAACCTGCAAGTACTTTTATAAATATGATTCTCTGAGTTTGAAGTGCTCGGTACTTTGCAGGCTGCGTTAGCCTGGGCACTGAATAGAGGACAGAGGGGCATTCAGTTCTAGGTTACAGCTTGCAAGATGAAGCAGGGCCACTTTGTTGTGTGGTTTTTTGATGGCAAAGTCAGGAATCAGTCATCAGTTGAGCTGGACTTTCCCAATTCTCTTTGCAAGTTTTCCATACTCTGAGACTCATGAGATACCTGACTTTAGAAAGACAAATATTCACAACTATTGTCTTCCAGAGGAGGGGTGCGTTGTCTCCTGCCCCTGCTCTCTCAGCACATTAGGCTGCCAATGAAACCTGGAGGGGCCTGAGCGACTGTTGCAAGCTCCCATCTAGGCAGGAGCACACATCTCAGCAGGAGATTCCACTGAAAGCCACCTTCTTCTTGGAAAAGCAGATGTTGACTTGTTCCAGGTGAGAGTGGTATAATGTCCCTTACTGTCCTGCTCAACTTAGTACATTTGCATTCCTCTGCTTCTTACCACTGGGAATGTCTTAGCTGATATTTAATGTTTTGCGTTATTTAAATTGGATCCAAATCTTGTTTATCTAGGTCTATTAGAATTCACATTCTGTTTCTACACTTATTCTGAGTTACAGCTTCAAAGGTATCCTTCTCCCTCCTTGTTTAGTGCAGTCTGATTTTCTTTTCCTTAAAGGGTCCACCTCCTCTGACAACCAAATATTTGTGATTTTTTTTCTTTTGTAAATACGAGAGTACAAATGTGATCCCTAACCCTACAATCTTGCCATATAGTTGCTTCAGCATTTCCAGTCTCTCAGTTTCCTTCCCAGCACCACCTTGTTCAGAAATAATGCTTCTGTGTGCAAAGCTGAAATCTCTGGAGGACCCTAGGGTGGGCTGTCTCATAACAGACATTTTGTCAGCCCTCTGCATTCATATGCACAGATATTTTTAAAGGACAAACCGGAAAAGGCCAGTAGTGAGGTGAGACAAAAGCAAGAAACAAAGTATCTTGTTATCTTGCAAAGGGCTTCCATGGTAAAGTTGTATCTTTTCTTACTTGACCACATAATGCTAGATTCCCCCTCAGGTAAAAACAAATTGAAAGGAAATGGAAAATAACCTATAATTTCTCTGTCCCCGCAAACATTCCACACTACCCAAAATGCACAAAGCTAATGGAGTTTATAAGGTGAGGGACTTACCAAGAGGGAGGGCTTATAAGAAGTTAATGAGGATTTCAATCAAATAAATAACTGCCTTCATACATACCCTCAACCAAAGTCACTCAAAAATATTTGGTTTCAATAAACACTGTGTGCACATATGTGTGTGTGTGTATATATATTATTTTTATTTTTTATTATTATTATTCTTAGTGAGAAGGATAGTCCATGCAGGCTGAAAAGCTGGATGAGGCATAGCTCTGATCTCCAGCCAAAATCAAGTACACACCCTTAGCTGGAAACAAGTCAAGAAAGACATGTTGGTAGGGGACTGGGCAATACACAGGGGTTCCCATTGGAATAGGAATGACTCCTCTGGAAGATGACTGTGGACCCTTTTGAGAGACAGCTTTTCCCATTCAAGAATCTGCTTAGAGCATCAAATCCCATGTTGTCAGGGGCACCTGAGAATAGGGACAGCCCTGTTGGGTCAGACCTTCTAGCCCAGTTCCCTCCAATAGCAGCAAGAGAAGCAACTATTTAGCTATTTATTCTCCTCATACTCCTGCAGATTCCACAAGTCCTAGACTGAAGACTTTAGGGGGTACATCCCTACTATCTCCATTACATCAGTTTATGGACCTAACTAAATGTCCATGAATTTGTGCATTTCCCTTCAGAGCCCGCTGATGCAATCTGTCTCCACAGACTCCTATTGTAAGAGATTCAGAAATAAATTCTCTGCAGTCTAAAAAGTAGTTCCTGCTATCTATTTTAAACAACTTTCTGCTAGTTTTAATGCATAGTCCTTGCTATAGTCTTGCACTAGACGTTCTGGTCTAGATTACCAGCCAAGAAATCTAGACCTCAGAATAAAACCCCCAGTTCTGGCCTGGCTTTGCATCACCTTATCCACCAATGTGTGATGCCATAAACAACCATCATATTCCCCTCAGCCCTCACTCCAGCCCAAAAAATCCCAGCCTTCTTAGTTTCTTGTCATAAGGCAATTTTTTCACCCTCTTAGTTGGTTACCCTTCCCAGTATCTTTTCTATATCCACTGTGTCCTTCTTAAATTGTGGAGACCTGAATCACACAAAGTACTCAAAAGACACATCAAAGTTTTATACAAGAGCAAAGTAGTGCTTTCTGGTTTGCTCTCAGTACATTCCTAATGATGCCCAACATTGTGCTGACTTTTTGGCTGCCCCTACATCCAGGCAGTGATTTTAGAGGACTGTCAAGGACAACTCCAAGAGCTCTTTCCCGAGTTGTAACTACCAGTTAAATGCTCAGCATTGCGTAAGCATGATTTAGATTATTTCTTTCTAACTGCATAACCCTACATTTCTCTAGAGTGAAGCTCACCTGCCACTTTCTTCACACCCTGAGTTTTGTGGGCAACATTTTCTGGAGTTCCCCACCAGCAGCACAGGATTTGACTAACCAAAAAAAGAAAACCTGGTATCATCTGCAGGTTTGGAGATGTCACTGCTCATTGTCCTATCAGTCAGCTCAGGTCTGACCAGCCTGATTTGCCTTTTCTATTCTTTGCAATTTTGCTGGTCTTTTAGGAGATGTACTGGGGATTGTATTAGTCCCATACCTGTGGGATTGTCTCTGGGTTCTAGTTTAAGTATTCTTCTGTGCTTTTAATTAACAGTGCCAGCAGCCCAGCAACATCCCTTGTTGAAGAATGTCATCCACAGTGTCATGGATGGAATCTTACATTGGTTTAGCTTCCCCCTTGGTTGGGCAGTCAGGTAATTCCTTTTATTAAGATAGTTAACAACAAAGTGAGATCTGGCCTAGCTGAGGTGCATCAGCCTAACTCACTTTCCAGGGACCAGTTCCACTTTTTTCCCCTCAACTTTCTCAACCAAAGTGCCATGAAAACTGTGTCCCACTTGTGGTCCTCTGTTCACTACACTTGTGCATATGCAAGTCTTACATCTGTGAGTTGTTTTCGTTTGTGCAAGAATTACCAATAAACATCAGCACATGCTAAGGCCAACGTATAAAGGGCTTGAACCAGAAATGCACTGCTGCAACTTGTAATTTCTTGGTCTTCTAGCAATACTTTGTAATAAATCTACCAAATATCATAAGACAGATGACTAGAAAATATAGTGCATGTATTTAGGAAGGGGTTAGCCGGCAGGAGAGAAGGAATGTGGGTAACCACAGTCCTTGAATTCTAACTTCAATGGTATGCAAAGCTTCAGAACAGCTTTTAAGGGAAAAGATAATTAAAGACACGGGGGTCAAATGAAAATGGCATAAAATACAGCATGGGCTTAACAAAAGTAGATTGTACCAGATTAACCTCATGCATTTCTTTGACAAGATAACCTACATTCTAGGCAAAGGACATGTGATTGATCCCATCTGTCTTAACTTTAGTGAAGTCTATGATAACACACGGGGAATTATTAGTAAAACAGAAAGAGATACGGATTAGCAGAGAAATTGTGAGTATGAGAAGCTGTCTCAAGCCAGACACAAAGTGTACTTTTTGAAAGGGAAGGTTTATGGCTGAAATGAGATTATAAATGAGGTTCCTCAAGAATTAGCTTTGACCCCACTTTATATAACTTTATAAAAGTCACTAATGATCAGGGAAGAATCATTAGGAAAACACTGATGAAAAAATAAAATAACTTGCAAATGAAAAGTGTTTTCAGTGCAGGGAAAAACTGGACTACAGTACACAAAGAAATGGATAACACTGAAGACTAGTTGAATAAAATGGGAAGAAATCTGAAAGCACAAACTGAAGGATCACAATCTTTGGGACTAACAGCAAGAAATTCTCCTATAGACTGAATGCTCCTCCCTTGGAAATGGCTGGGGAGAAGAAGGACTTGTTTCTACTTGCTGATTTGTAAGAAGGTGTCATGGTTTAACCTCAGCCAGCAGCTAAGCACCATGCAGCCGCTCACTCACTCCCCCATTGCACTAGGGGAAAAAATTCGGGAAAAGAAGTAAAGAAAAAGAAGTAAAAAAGAAGTAAAAAAAAGAAGTAAAAAAAAGAAGTAAAACTTGTGGGTTGAGATAAGAATGGTTTAATAGAACAGAAAAGAAGAAACTAATAGTGATAATGATAACACTAATAAAATTACAAGAGTAATAATAAAAGGATTGGAATGTACAAATGATGCGCAGTCCAATTGCTCACCACCTGCCAATTGACACCCAGTTAGTCCTCAAGCGGCAATCCCCCTGCCCCAACTCCCCCCCCCAGTTTATATACTGGGCATGACATCACATGGTCTGGAATACCCCTTTGGCCAGTTTGGGTCAGCTGCCCTGGTTGTCTCCCCTCCCAACTTCTTGTGCCCCTCCAGCCTTCTTGCTGGCTGGGCATGAGAAGCTGAAAAATCCTTGACTTTAGACTAAACACTACTGAGCAACAACTGAAAACATCAGTGTTACCAACATTCTTCTCATACTGAACTCAAAATCATAGCACTGTACCAGCTACTGGGAAGACAATTAACTCTATCCCAGCTGAAACCAGGACAGAAGGCTATGAGCCACTAATATGAAGGCATTGTGAAAAAAGCAAATGCCATCCTAACACATAAACAAGAGCTGTTTCTGTAGAGGTGGGAAGGATGCTTGCTATTTGGAGAAATAAAAATTTAAATGGAAGAGGCACAAGGAAGAGTTACAGGGATAATCAAAGGAATGAAGAACCTATTTTTGGTGAAAAGTCTAAAAGAAACTTGAGATAGGAAGACTGAAAGGCATGATTGTTATACACTAAATTATTTAGGCTAAAATCAGAGTTCACCCAAGAATGAATGAGTACGATCTTTAAATTGGATTGCTTGGGCTTGAAAAATAGACTCAAGAATTAGATGAGGTTTTTGGTGGGAATAAGAGGGGCAGGAAAACTGGTTTTAATATACAGTCTTACGGTGAAGGAGATCAGTGCTTGCACTAGCCAGGGATGGCACTCAATTAACTATGAAATCTCCTTTCCAGTCCTGTATGTTACCTTTAACAGAAGCAGTAATCCAAATCTGCCACTTAAAAAGAGCAGTTGGAGGACAAATTTCTACAGAGAAGCAGCTTATTCCTTGGAGATCGGTGGGGGGGGTTTAGCTAACAAAACTTAATCTGACAGACAACCCTGACATTCAGGAAAGGCCAATGACTTTCTCTTTGAGGTGGCCACCGATTGCACGAGCAATGCATAGGAGGGGCAGCACTGCCAGCCCGCACGGGTCCGCAGGCGGCTGGGACCTGTTGCCATCACCCACCACCTTGGTACACAAACCCTTAAACCTGCAGGAAGGAGAGAGTCTATGAGGGCAGCGGTGGGGGTAGACACGCGTTTCCTTCTGGTTAAGAGGTTTCCTCCTGGTTTACATTCACAGCAGCTCCGTGCAGCTGGCAAAAGCGGGCTTGAGGCACAGGCTACAAACATGTCCCATGGTAGATTTAATCTAGCTCGTGTAAGTCGCAGGAAGGGTGAAGATGTGGCAGCATGGACTCCAGCGGGACCGCCGCAATCCTGGCAGGGGCTCGGGGTACGTGTCCTCCTGTTTAAGCAACACTAAGCAAAGGTGCTTCCCACACTGCCATTTTTTGTGTAGACATATCCTCCAAAGCTAATAATCCTTACTGCCCAGAGGATTCCACATCGAGAAATACGCCACAGTTTAATTTGTACTTGATACTGTATGAAAACAAGCCGGGAACCACGTGCTAGCCTCTCTGGGTTTCTGGATCCTAATATAGAGACATTTCATTACTTTTGTCCAATTTATTGGGGTCTTTCTCAGTTATTGATGTACATGAAACCAGTAGGAGCAATATATTAGCCAAAGACTGTTTACAATGCACTGAGAGGAGATTGCCCAATTGAGACAGTACTCACGTGCTTCCCAGTCAAAGCACCACTGCAACCGTAGATGCAGAAAGGGGAGGGGGGGAGGGGGGATCCCATTTCTTTTTTAATCCTCTTTCAATTCTTTAATGACCCAACGGTTATATAAACATAGAAAAGTGTTTCAGCAAATGTACTTCAAGGAGGTTTAGCAGACCTGGGAAATATTGTTGCACAGAAATCATCACTGTTATTGATGCAGGCAGTGGTAACTCAGCTGTGATTTGAAATTTGACAAAAAACACGTGAAATAGGAGGTCCATAAATGAAAATGGTTAAGCTTTCAGGATCAGGGTGGAATATGAGAACTAATAGAGCACTATTTCTTTTGCAGAATTAAACAATTTTGTGGCAGATGGCTCTGTTTGACAGAGATCACACTCATTTAGGATGACAAAATTAAATGTTTTTCTAGCCTCACATCATGAAGTTCCTCATATATTACCAAAAAAAAAAATCTACCCTTCCCTAACCCATGCATGTTACTTCAAAATAACCTTTAGCAGCTGCTTCCAGTAGGGAAATGCTGGAACATGGGAGAGCAGGCTGTAGATAACAGACATCTGCTGCTTTTTAAACGATGTGTGAGGGCCCAGGCTTCTCCCAGGTAGCCCCATTCCCATCAAGAAGCACTAGCCCAAATCTGCAGAGCATTGCAGCTGCTTTGCACCACATTAGTAACATGAAGCATCAGGCTGGGTTTATCACCCAAGAAACAAACATAGCCTGCCATTTTCATGGTCAAAAAATGAAAATTGCAGCCAGAAGTATTTCCTTTGAGTTATGGCACAAGTCTCACAAGACCAGTTGACATTCATCACTCTTGAACTGGAATCCTAGAATTGCTTTCACCTCAAAACCAAGTGCTGAGTACTAGCCTACAGCCTCTATGGATCACTGCAGTGCCATTTTGATCTCTCTCTAGTGCGAGGTGACAACACCGACTGCCTTTTGGAGGGAAATTATCCACCAGGGCCTTCTTAGTACATGAATATAAATTTAGAGGCCAAACACACGGCCTTTGCACATTATTTATTATTTTTTTTTGTGAGCTGCAAACCTGAGTCTTTCTGCCTTTGCTATACCATGGCAAATGGGAAACAGACTTCTGTTTCCTAATGCTAGTATCCAAAAAAACAAGGTTGTAAACTCAGTTGTCAATGGCAACAGCAATACCATTGTTTAGCCTCTAATTAATAGCAGAGAGTGAGTACAAATATCAGTAGGCTTCTGTTTCCACAAATAGCAATTCTGGTTCCTTTCTGAACAAATATTATGGAGCACACAACCCTAATCCAGCTGCCCAGAATGGTGCTTATCTGTAAAGTTTGTAGTAGATGGCTCCCAACTTTAATGTTCAAGACTCTTCCTTATGACAGACGACAAAGACTTCCACACTGAAATTATTTTGAGTTGGGTTTCATCGAAGTTGTAGATTCCCAAATGGCAAACTCTGAGGCTTTTTATCTCTGCCCTATTATGTTCCCAGCCTGCCTAGGTAGTCCCACAGGGGTATTATCAAAGCAGTGGAAGCTGGAGTTACGTTCCTGCTGGAAACTGCCTCTGGAGAAGCTTTTCTTTCCATTGATGAAAGAAGGACCCTTCCACTCTGCTACTTGCGCTAGATAACTCAAGTTGGCCAACTGGAATATCCTTCTGACTGCTATGTGGCTCTTTTTGTTCATTGTATTGTACTTTTCCTGTGGGTCTTGAGAGGCCCAAGTTCCCATGCAAAAATCCAAGTCATCTGAGCTGGTTCACACAGCGAACAACATCCTTACTCTTTTCACTTAGAGGCAGAGCAATTGCTTTCACTTGAATATTTGGCCAAACCGCATCCACATTTGTCTACCTTTTGCATAGCCTCCCTTCCCCATTTCCCTGCCTGCACAAACAAGGAGTTTTAGGATCATAGAAAGGAGTGCTCTAGCAAAAAATTGCACTGGTGTGTAAATTATATTTGCCTAATGCTTCTGTAGCCCACCTCTAGCAAGCTATACCTTGCTCTTGCAGGATATTTATGGATAAGATGATGCAAAGTGACACTATCCTTGGATATAAGGTACAAGTCAGTTAAAGCAAGGATGAACAGGTTTTCTTTGGGGAAACAAAAGCAGTTCACACTCTATTTCCTTGTTTTCTTTCAGAGGGAGGAAAAGTTCAGGCTGTGGCCATACTGGGAGGAGTAAGACCTTTTGAAGGATGTCTGGTTGTAGCCAAAAATTTCTCTGGTCAGCCAGGGGAGCAATGGAAAGGATTTGCCAAACTTTCAGTTTCCCTCTTGGCAAGTAACCACAGCATATGATTCTAACATCTGAAACTCCGTCTTAAAACCAGGAAAGATTTTGACCTTTGTGACTCTGTCTTGAAGGCTACTGCATTAGTCTAATAGAAACCTTTTTCCTATTTCCAGCCTACATTTATATTCATGGCCCTCTTACATCTGTTTCCTCTTGCACCAGCATTGTCCTCTACCTTAAATATCTCTTTTCCTTTGTAGAGTTTACCTCCCTAATGTATTTATAGATAGCAATCATATCCTATTCTCAGCCTTCTCTCTGTTTGTCGTAATAATGCTAAGCATTTATATAGCATTTTTTATGTCTGAAGTTCTGCACAGACATTATGAGTTTCTCCTCACCAAGAAGATGGGAAGATAAGCAATATGAGTTTTCATTTTTTCATTTTTGGCTCTTTCTGTGTGTGTGTGATGAGATCATTCAAGCAGAAAGCTGAAGCTGTCACACTACAGAGAAGCATCACATTACAGCCCGGAGAAGAGTCAGAATTCACAAGCACTGAACAGCATCCCAGGAAACAGCCTGGACTAAGGTCTATTTCAGCTTCATTTTGCTTTATATCAGTTTTCCCCACCTACTAAACATAGGTGTTTCATAATAGTCCCTAATCTGTCCTATTAAAGAAGTGACATTTTAGTAAGAACAATGTTATTAAATTTGCCAGTAACACATAAAAGAAAATAAACGTACAATATATATTCTTTTTGTATGAGATTTCAATACTCTGGCTGCACTATTGCTCACCAGTCCAAGGGTCACAGCTGAGCATGTTTTGTTCTGAAAAACTTGGATGATCTTATGTTTAGAAATTTTTAAATGGGATGATAATGGCCTCGTATCTCCAAAAGCAGAGGAATATACCTGGAGATACTGAAAGAATATATATTAAAAGGTAATGAAGAAATGAGCTCTGTCTGATTGCTTCCAAGAAAATCCTGCAAACAGCACAAAGCCCACATGAAAATCTAGCAGGATCTCTGGCTAGTTTTCAGATACATAGCAGGGAACATGTAAATTTTTAGTGCTCAAAGAGCTGAAAAAGAAAACAAGGCATCAGATCTTATACACACAAAAGGCAAAAGCTGAGCTTTCCTTTTCAAAAGTTATCCAATTCATGTAAATACAACCCAGCAAGTTTTCATTCAATAAGAGTCCAAGCAAAATCAAAGTGTTAGACATCAGTTCCTCAGTAAAAGGGAATTTTAAATATCTGGGTATCCTTGTATCTGATTTAAGAAAGAAAAAAAATCAAAACACCAAAGACAAATTAAATCAATGGTTAAGTGCCTCTCTTCTAACAAAGTCCCATTTCACACTCCTGATTATTTCCAATAGGCAAGTTTCATTACCTCCTCCTGACAGCTGCAAAGCTGCACAAAAAGTTAGCTATGTCAACAAAAATGCTTATCACCTTTAGGTTTATTAATGCTCTCTTCTTCCTCTTCTTCCAGTGATGAAAGTTGGTGGGAGAGGAGAGAGAAAAGTTCTAAACTGGAAAAGATAAAATACTCCTAATACAAATTATAGCATAGTTTTAAAGGCAAAGAAGACCTGATAGATTATTGTCTCACTTGAGCTTTGCATCTCTTCCTGAGCCCCACCAGGGCAGAAGCCTCCAGCAGTTACAGGTGAGCCCAAAGTGACTGCTAAATGCTACAATATGGTACTTGCTTTTAAATCTATCTGGGCTTCAAGAGCAAGCACGAGGCTGAAACAGGGGTCTCCTTCCCTGCTTTATACCCCAGGCCCTGGAGCACCCCAGCACACCCAACTCAGACCCTGCAGCCAGGCCTGAGCATCCTCAGGACTCCCTTGCACCTAAGCACAGCAAAAAGCAACTCAAATGCCAAGCCAATGACTGCACCTATGGCATGTTGTCATTCTCACCGGGGAATGCAGAGAAGGTGTTACAAATCAACAATTAGCTAAATACATGTTGTAGCAGCAGACTTTTATGCAAGCCCAACCAAGAAAATCCCCAAAGCAGGCCAAAAAGTAAATCCTGTTGTCAACATATGGACCTAGACCTACCAGACTGGTAGCAGAAAAACTTCTTTACTGACCAGTCACTGAATCAACAAAGATGATGTAATATACACTGTTAAACAATAAGGACATTATCAAACAGAAAATGGTAGAAAAGGACTGTATCATTCAATCAACTTAAATTAAAGGTGGGACAATCCCAGCTCATAATTACAGTCTGTTTATTTTGAGCAGGTCAGCTTTAAGACCTGCTTATTGAAGTCAATTGAACTGAAGATCTCAAGGGCCCAAATGAGAAGGCATAAAAACCCCTCCGAGTCCAATGGATGAAATCAAAGCCGGTACATGCATTCTAAATTCAGAGAAAGGAAAAGCTTCATAGACCATGCTGGACAGAAATCCTCATTAAAAATGGTAATGAAGATGTCTACAAGAAAGAGATGAAGACTGACCAGTAAAGAAAACCATCTCTTAACTTTATACTAAGACAACAGCCAATCAACAGGCTGCTATAAAAATGGAAGAATATATTTAGTGCAGTCCTGCAACTTTGTCCTCGGTCCAAGACCATTCAATATTTTCACTAATGATGTGGATGATGGGATACAGCATATGCTTATTAAGTTTATAGACAATGACTAAAGCTGTGAGAACAACGGAGGACAGGACTGAAATTCAAACTGCATTATCAAATTGGATAAACAGCTTGCAAAAATGGGATTCAAGTGAGAAAACAAGCATGAGGGACAACACTTAGGCAGGAATAATCAGTTTGCACAAATACAAGACGGGGAACAACTGGTTAAGTAACAGTTCAGCATAAAAGGGTGTGAGGATTACAGGGGATTATAAAATAAGTGCAGTTCAGCAATGTGGGGTTAATGCAAGGCAGAAACACCCACAGTACCACAATATAAAAGCAGGACCATAGTCTGTGAAGTATATGAAGTGGTACTTTCCCTCTCAGTGCTGTGTAAAGTTTTTGCTTTAGTATTGTGTTTACTTTGAATACTTTAGAGAAAGACATAGATCAGAATCCAAGGAGGAACAACAACTGGAATGGTCAGAGTTTTAAAATATCTGACCTACACAGAAAGAGTGAATGAACCCAAAAAAAGGGCAGAGGGAAGACATGATGACAGTTATTGGAGGGATATATAAAGGATAAATCAAGAACTGTCATAATGCAAGTGGAAAGTGTTCAAAGGAAAAGTAAACACACAGTAAACCTTTTTTTAGCTTGATACATAAATAGTAAAGAAAAGAGCAAGGTCATTAGACGCTGAAGATGGGATCAATATTAAACATAATCTTGGTAGGGCTCATAAACTAAAACAGCACTTTAGCATATTTTCACTAAAGATGACAGTAGAGAATATTCAGATGATGTAGAATAAAGGCACAAAAGCAGGGTCACTATAAAACAGAGGCTAAAGTGAGGTGGAATAAAAAGTCAACGGACCTTAACTCATGCAATTGATATGTCCAAATCACATCTATCCAAAAACTCTAGGAGAACAGTCATATGAAATATCCTGCAATAGTAATAGCAAATATACCACCTGCACTTAAGAAATAGTAAAAAAATAATAGTAATAAATTCCAGTGACATACCTGAATCAATTTTGAAAGAAACAATAATCAAAGATAGAGAAATAAGGGAAAATGGTAGAATAAAATTCAAAATAGATTATTCTGAAATAGGTTGGATCAACCTAACAACTTACTTGCTACAGTATATTTGGGCTTTAGAAGGACGTCTCTTATAGTACTGCATGGGAAATGACCTAGACAATATGACTTAGTACCAGGTAATTAGCAAGCGGCTGAAAGGAGGTAAATATGTGTATTCTCAAAGACCGATTTCATAGCCAATCTTATTCAGCAGTATTTATGTTAGCGGACTCAGCAAAAAAAGTATGAAGGCAGTAAAGTAACAGGCTGATAAGACAAAGCTTGTGAGCATTGCCATACAATAAAACACTGATAATTAACAGGAGGCCGGAGAAAAGGGATGAAATACTGCAGTGGAGGGCAGTAGTAGCAAGGGGTGGATGGGAAATGCAGCCAGAAGTTGGGAGGGCATCCGTTTGAGGAGAAGGAAGACGTGAGTGAACTATCTCATCAGAAGTGATATTGAGCAAAAGTAATTGCACAAGACACACGGAGAACTGCTGAAATGTCCTTTGGAGCCCTATGGGCAACTCTGGTGATTGGCATCCCAAAAAATGATGAATTTAAGCTATTTAAACTGAAGCAGGTGCACGGAACAGCTTCTAGGATGATCAGGGAAATAGAAAGCTTATCTGAGAAGAAAAGAAACTGTTTAACAAATGAAGGCTGAGAGGGAATATAATTGTTCTCTATAAACATATCAAAGACATAAACACCAGGGAAGGAGAAGAGCTATTTAAGCTAAAGGCCAGCACTGGCACAAGAACAAAAAGGTAGAAGCTGGACATAAATAAGGTTAGGCTGGGAGCGTGATTTCTAACTATCAGAGGAATGAAATTCTGGAGAAGCACTAAGGAGCAGGAAATCTAGCTATTTTACAGTGAAGTTTTATTGGTTTGTGGAGGTGAAGTGTGAGGTGGCTGTATGGGACTGCAGGAGGATTTAATTCAATGAGACAGAGAAATCCTTTCAATCCTGTATCTCATAAAAAATAGAAAGGTCTCTCTAGAGTAGGCTGAACATGCATGTATAAATCAGTTGTGCTCATCACAGAAGCATCTCTTCTAATGTGCACAGTGCAGGGCACAACCAACCATCCTGAGGTGATAATAAGACAATATGAGAAAACTGTAACGTGGAACTTTCCTCTGATAATTGTCAAGACCCCTGCGCTATAAGCTTTCCAAAAACCTGTAGCGGCACATATGTTGGTGACACTGCACATACAGTCTGATGCAGCAATAACTTATCAAACTGCAACAAAATACTGGCTATGAACTTGTATTTAAAAAAAAAAAAAAAAAAAAAAAAACCAAAAAAACACCAAACAGAGAGAGAAGGAAACATTTTGATAATCTCTTCAGGTTAAATCCTGCCATCCCTATACCATGATTATTACTACCTAAACAAAAATCTGCAAAAATGGAATCTCTTGCATTACAGTACTTTTAAATTCACAAGTACTTCAAGAGGAAACCACAGCATACACAAACATACTTTGCAACAATCAGAACTGGTCAAATCTAAAAGCCAAACCCATCGGGAAATAGTTCTACACTTTTTTCTGTCTCTCAAGGTATGGGTTTGACCCCTTTTTATTTCTCAAACTACTTCATGAAAAGCATTGCATAAAATGAAAAAAAAGTGATGAAAGTTTCTGGTTAAATATCTACTAAATCCTATAAAAATTTCAATGAAAAAAAATCACTTTATAAATTATTTTTATTTTAATAATAGTTTTGATAAAGTTTGATGAAATATTCCATTAAATTTGCAGTAAAATGATTGAGATACAATTCATTGGAAGTAATAAATGTTGTAAAAGCTAACAGTTTATTAGTTGTCAGATGATCTTTTTGACAAAAATTGTTTTTAGTGATAATTTAGCCATATCTGACACACATATTCTACTCGGCACTTTGCCAAGGAGAATAACTTTAAGTCCTGTACTACATTGCCAATGGGGACATGGGGAAAGGAAGATAATTTGCCCAAAGGGAAAACAGTGCATCAATAAAGCATCAGCCCTCAAGCTTCCAGACTCCAAACCCCATCTCTTTTTAACAAATAATCTATTTCTGAAAGTACACATGAAAATCAGGAAAAAAAATTTCTATCTGTGCAAAAAAGTGCTATATGTGATATATTTTGCAAAACTATATAGCTTTTGAAAGTTCTCTTTGCTGAAGAATAAACTCCATTTCCCAAGGACTGACGTAGGCCTGGTTATGACTGTGAGAAATGCTGTGAAATTAAGTTTCACTTTGAGATAGAACTCAAGCAAAGCCCAAAATTCACAGTAACGATCGTGTCTGCACAGCAGATCTGTCCAAGGGTTCAGGAATTACAAGAATCCTAGTCAAGTCCTGCATTGCAAGGTAAAATTTACTCTGGGGCAGAAGGATGATACGAGGTCAAAGAATCACTTAAGTTCTCAAAATACAACCTAAGTAAGACTTAAGTGGGAAGGGAGCTTACTTCTGGCTGCCTCCCCAGGAGAGGAGAGCCTTCCTGTAAAGGTTTGTGCCATGCATCCCATGTGCTGCTGGGTGGCCCCTCCACACTGGGGCAAGCTCATCTTCTCAACATGACATTCAGCCAAGTCCTGCTCTGTTTCAGATAGGAGTCATCAGACAGCACACAGCTCTCTGCTGAAATTAGCTGAGGTACGTTTGAGACCTCCTTCTGGCCTGCTAGAAGTTCTCAAAGTATGAGAAAGCCTCGTTTGAATTTGTGGCTTATAATTAAACTTAAAGCCACAGCTGATGTAAGTCTTGGTGTTTATTTAGTATGGTTTCTTTATTTCTACTCGCATGGCAAAAATAATAAATCTCACAGGCCAGTGGTAGGACCCTGGATTTAAGGGAGCTTTAATGCTATAGCACTTGTCAACAGCATGTTGTTCCCTTTAAATGCTGTCATAAAAAAAAGAAAAGCAAATTAAGCTATCAAACAATCATTCTCTAGTGTGTTACAGCCAGTATACAAGGAAGGGAAACCTCTTATTTACAGGACTGAAGCAGGAATCTGGAGATCTGAGGATGTCTATAACAGAGGGGAACAGATGGAGTCAACTACTCATGCCCCTACCGCTCAGGAGGGAGGTACCTTCAGTGCATAAACAGGTACTAACCACACCAGGCCCAAGTTTAAAAGCCCTGGAAGGGATAACAAGGCTCTTTGGCTTTCTGAGATTAGGTCAGATTTTCCAACAATCAGGATAACGTTAAAAGTGAGTGAGAACAAATGTTATATGAAGTGCCTTACAACTCTGAGAGAGGTTTTTTCCATAAGCAAACATACTGATGGCGACACAGACACCTCTAATTATGGAAGTCCACACTAAAATGTAAATAAACATTGTATGGACAGCCTAATGGGCTTGGAAATAAGTCATGACATTTAAACACTTCTTACCACAACAGAGGAGGATCTTTAAGGGACACCTACAAAATCACAAATGCTTTTAAGAAGGAGGAAAGAGCTAGGAGGGAATAGCTGGGAATTCCCAGCCATGGGAATTATGAGATGCGAGGTCTGAAAAAAAAAAGAAAAAAAAAAAAAAAAGATGCATTTTTTCACTCAGAAAAATTGAATAAAATTAATTGTGGAGGTTATGGTGACAACACATTTGCAAGGCCGTTTCATGGAAATCCATGGAGAATCGATTCATCAGTTGCTATGATGCAACATCCAGTTTGAGATATTTGTAAACTGTGAAGCTAGGAGGATATACCAGGATTTTCACCTGCTAATTCACCCTTAATTTACCCAGTTGATAATAAATTTTCTTTAAGCGTTTACTGCTGGTGGCTTCATACTAAGCTTTTGGTCAGATCTGGTAGAGCCCTTTGCCTCTGGTGGGCCACAGGATCACTTTATAGCTGAGGCTCTGCTTCATCTTCAGCCCTTTCCTTGTCTTGTTGACTCAAGTCAAAGTTTTCAAAAACAAAGATGGTCTCCTACCATGGACTGTCAGTACGTGACAGACGGGGATGTCAATCTCATTTAGGATTTATGAATACTGCCAACACAATTTGAAGATAACAATTAGGATTTTTTTCTTTGTAATTATCCTATTATGCTTACACAGGCAATGGGCACTTACTACAAGGCAACTTGTCTAAAAGACAGTGTTTAATTGCTTATTGTACTTTAAACTTTTCCTTGTGCCTTATTGCTGAAAGTTAAGCCTAATCCTCTTGAGACGGATACTATATACCTATGTTCAAAATGGGTATTACTGAGAAATTGCTCAGCTCTGAGCTTTCCTGGGATCCTGATTTCCCATGTAATCTTGATTACCAAACCCAGTTATTTTTCCAATGCCTTCAAAAATCATCTCCAACAGTAACAAAGAATGCGTGTTTGATATATGCAGAATGCAGCCAGAAACAGCAAGTTTCATAGCACTGATTTCCACATGTAAATGAAATTCTGTGGGTTTGGATATTTTACTGCAAGAAAATTTTTTTTGCTTGCTTTTTGATCCCTAAAAACTATTAGCTGAGATCTGAAGGAAATGCTAAACTTGTAAAATTCCAGTAAGAAAAGCCAACATTGATCAGCTCCTGTGGTTATTCTTGGTCATGGAACATCTTCAGAAATTCCTGTTATAAAACTTTTTGGTGCCACAGAACAGCTTGTGTTCTCACCTTCTGCAGACGCATCCAGGGATAGGCATAAGAGAGAAAGTTAAGCAAAGCATTTCAACCTCAGTCAGACTTTTCTTGCTTTGGTGAGTTTCAATCGCAGAATTAATGTTGTTTGTAGTAGCTTTTGTGTACTTTAATAGTCTAAGAGCTCCAGCCACTAGAAATAGGTCAAATATACACAAAACCTTTCAAATCCGGAACTCAACAGACCAAAAAATCCAACTTAGTTCAAAATGTTAATATCTCTCCATAATTCACTTTGCTCTCCTTTTGTAAAACACTGCCACTGATGTAGCCATAAAAAGATGTATATATAAAGTGCAGCATAATGGACTTTCAGAAATTAAGTCATTTAATAAAAAGAAACCCCAGACAAGTACTTAATATTACACATTTATGACTTAGTTTGCTAATTAAAACAGATAATAAATATGTTCACATGAAAGGCATCCCATATGATTTCTTGTCTCAACTCAGTGAATTCTATTATTTCAGTGCTCTAAAGCAAAATCATATTTATCACAACTAATTATCCAGATAATTCCTTGAAATGGTCTTTTCATTTAATTTTCCTCTAACTCAGGGTCTTCCGTAGCTAACAACAAGAATTGAGCTTGGGAAACAATAACTTGCAATCCACACTATCAAAGCCGCTCAGCTATAAGGCTTTGATAAGGAAACATTATATTTCATAACTGGGTGCCTCAAAAAGAGGCCCACTGTGCAAGCATTTCAAAGCTGTCATTTCCAGTAGTCTTTGTGTGTTTGTTTCAATACCTCTTAATCACTGATTTTACTGGCAGTTGCTTTCTTTTATTTGATGCTGCATTCTCTGCTTATCCTGACCCACAAATTTTCCACAGAGATCAGATAGATTTATAGACCTTGCATACTGTGTAGGGCACAGAATGTTACACAAACAACATTTTACTCTGATAAATGGGTTTGTGCACCACATTAAAAACATCTTGCTTGGCTCCTGCTTCTGTTACCTTAGTCAGGCCCTTTATGTAAGTTAATCTGCGCGTCATATCACATTTGTTTCAGGGTGACTATTCATTCATCCTCTTTTCCCTGCTTCACTTCTCTCTTGCCTTTCTCTCAAAATGCACTGGGAGGTCTGTGCTGCAGGTGGTCTAGCCTGCTGCGCTCTCGGCACTGCCAGGGGATGCAGATACAACCTGCTCAAAACATGGGGAAAAGCTACATCGCAGGTCAAGGCTCTGGACAGAGATGTGAAGCGGCACATATTAACCAGCAGGAAACTCACAGGGCTTCTCGACTGCACCCTGACAAAGAACAGGGCAGAGACGGTAGAATGGAGATCACAGTGGAGACTTCAGGCCACCTGGAGCAAGCACAGATGCACAAAAAACCCTCAAAGCACTGCTAGAGCTGGGCCAGCTAAACCACTGCCAAAATGCTACAGGCTGGTCGTACGGCACATAAAACCTGGCACAAACAAGCCCCAGGTCCCACAGTATCCAGTAACAAAGTCAGAAAAAATCAGTCTGGAAATATCTAGACGTCGATTCTGTCACTTTGCACCCCTCCCAATACTCCAAAGCAGCAGTTTTGCCTCACTCTTTCATTTCTTCCCTAAAGTAGAGATGCTCATATCAGTTTTCAGTCTGAACTGTAACACAGGGGTAAATCCTTCCCAGCCGTAGGAGATAATCTACATTTGTATAAGCACGCACAAGAGGAAAGTTTTACCTTTCTTACTGAAATTTAATGTATCAAGTGATTTCATCAGCCTAGAACTTCCTAATTGGAACCTGAAGCCCATATGTTTATTTGAAAGTCTCCTGAGATACTGCTGGCTCAAATAGTATGAACCCCTCCCTCCCGCCCCCCCCGCTCCGCCTACATAGGCATCCATGGCCTCATGATGATTTTACCCTTCACTTGCAAGAGATCAAGACCAACCAGAGTGTAAATTAACTCTGTCAATGCTGTTCCAATATCCTGCATGCTGTGCCACCGTCTTACGCTTAATATCAATGGCACGAAAGGCTGCCATCGGGAGCAGAGCTGGTGTGCCCCGGGAGGTCTGCTGTGAAAATCCAGCACTAGTCAATTAAATCCTGTTAGTTCACTGCTTCGGTTTACAGCAAGAGTGCTGTTGGTACAAAAACAAAAGGAGCCACATTGCCTTGTGCCCACACACCAAAAAAAAAGCACACAGATGGCAGGGGGTGAGGGCTGATATCCTGATGGAAATAGGACGAAGTTGTACAGAACAGAAAAGTTACTGTCAAGTTCATAAGTGTGGAGGCAGCATTAGAAAGGATATTTTTGCCCACTTTACAGTAAAGAATGGGTGCTTTTACTGCTCTCCACTTTTTGCAGGTTGCCTTAACTTTCCTCAGGGTGCTAGGGAATAGAGTTATCTGCAAAGCAGGTGAGTGTAATACTTGAGTCAGAGAGAGCACAGTGACCTGTTGGGGTTAATATGCTTTCTGCTGGACCAGTCCTCTGGTGAATATTTTCAGGTAGAGTGTCACTGTGTCAAGTACAATAGCACCCTGCTGTTAGATTGTGCTCCTGCTCAGTGCAGGATCCTTTGTGGGCCACAAGCTTGCTTGCCATATTCCCTTGTTGCTTCCTACAAGAAATCCCACTAGCTGCTGGAAAGGGGAGTGAAACCTGTGGTGAGATGAGAGACATCCTTCAGAGAAAAACAAGCGTTTTGTGCAACCACATCCTCCAGCAATTGTCCTTGACAGGACAGAATCGAAAAGGAGGCCCACCATCAAATTAACAGAAGATCTTGATCAACACCATGCCAGGCTGCTGCTAGCACCAAAAGGGGCAGAGATCACCTGTATCTCAGGCTACCAAGGACAGTCAGGTCACCATCTTCTTCTGCATGGAGTCAAGGACATCGCAGGAGCTGTGACAACCACCAGCACCATCCTCTCCTCTTTTGCTGTGGCCACAAAGGAGAGAGAAGCATGTTGCTAACAAGACAGCCCATGTCAAGCGAAGGCCCCGAGGAGCCAGGAACCAAGGGCCGCTGCACTGAGAGACGCCATCCCCTCTCCCCTGCCCAGGTAAGAGACAAGTTAAAGTGCAGCTGAAACAGACTCCGGTGTTTCAGGTATCTCCTCTCTTCTGGGGAATAAGTTGCCCAAGAAGAGGCAGAGGGATGGCCCAAGTCTGCCTGGGTTTAGGAGGTAAATCAGCTGACAGGAGGGAGCGAAAAGGAGGAGGGAAAACACAAAACCCCAAGCCACTGCCCAAGCCTCTGGTCCACCATGATGAGGCACAGCAGCACCAGGACTAAGGCAGGGACAGCTGGGTGGGCGCCTCGGCTTCCCCGCCAGCCACTGGAGAGTCCGGCAGAGCTGAGCCAAGAGGTGCAGCCCCCAGCCTCACCTGCAGCAGAGCCGGGGCCCGCCGCTGGCTCTGCGCCCTCCCGGCGCTCCCCCAGCTCCGCACCTTCCACTGGCTGGGTGGTGGCTCCACGGAGGTGGCACCAAATCCCACCCTACATCAGTACGCCTGCAATCGCTCTGACCACACCAGAAAAACCATCGCCTGCCTCACAGCGCCGGGTTTGCGTTCCCTGGGAGCCAGCGCTGCCCCAGCCTGTGCTGGGTAAAGCTGCGGCGTGGTGCTTTCCTTCAGTCCAACGACGACCAGCACGATGTTCAGCCAGTTTTCTCTCCCAGCTTGGCGAGTTCTGGTGGTGAGTTATTGCAGAAGCTCCTCCATCTCCACCACCAGCTCTTCCTCACCAGCTGTCTTGTAGCTCAGTAGCGTTAACAAGTTGTTCTCAGCCAGCTGCACTATGGACATTTCTAAGTCTTGCTTAACACAATAAGGTTAATCGGCGCTTTTGCAGATACACGGCAAGATACTAGCAAATACTCCAGACCTCCATAGCTGTCAACCAATACCATAAACATCTACCAACTGACCCCACTGCAATATGTCAAAAGATGTTGTCTCTTTCCCCTGCTATTAAGCGATACTACCTTCTTATTTAGAGCATGGTAGCAACTGGGACACAATGCAGTACCATAACCTGCTCAACCTGCTTTCCAGTAAGGTTACAAATTGGAGCTCAAGTCAGACAAGGAACACTCCTTGTTCATTGTCTTTGAATAATTCAATGGCAAACGATTTTGCACAGAAGGCAACCCAAGGACAAACTGAAAGACATGCATATTTCACCTTTGGATTAAGGCTTTCACAAATGTTCTGTATATTCTACTGTATCATGTATTTTCCACACACCTGGATACCTGTGCAAAAACATGGACTACAACAATTTCTCATGGGACAGTACCCTGCTGCATTTCATAGCCAGGTCTAAAAATTTAATTCCTGACCTACAGTGGGTCAGCTCCTTGCTCCAAGGAACTCTGTATCTATAGACAAGAAAATTCTTCTCCAGCAGTTCCATAGTTCAAGTGATTGTTTCTCTTGTACGCTTAAAACGCATTTGCTCCTAAAGTTGACTGCATATTATTCTCTAACAGAGCTGACCAGCTAATCTTAAGTCTTGATGGGCGAGGCTTTATTACACTTATAAAGCAATGCAGCGAAGTCACCTCTTTGTCACTTCATAAAAGTTAATAACAGAGTCATAAGAAGCGTCCATATGCTCCTGCGGTAGCCAGTGCTATTCGTTCCCAGCAGGGAATGTTTTTTTCTCCCTCGAAAAACACACACAAACTAACTGCAAAGGTCTTTTAGCTAAAGCAAGATCTCTTTTCACTGTATAGAAACAGCTAATGCTTCTCTAAGGTTTCTACAAGAGGAACAAAGGGAAATTGCAGAAAAGAAACCTTGTACCAAGACCATCTCTTTATTACATTTTCAGCTGACTATGTACTGACTCGACTAGAAGGGCTTCCATCAGTATGCTTGCCTACTCATATCACCTCATTTCTTCAGTACAGCATGAGGATGGCTGGCCAGAGGTAACCTTGTTACGTTTAGCAGAGCTTTGCATGCTGGCAGGTAGTTATCCACGCAATGCCGTCAGGAGTAGTGCTCTAGTACAGCTCACGTGCAGCAACGCTTACAGACAGCTCTGAGGCTCAGGCAGGTGCAGCACACACTTCCCTCCTGGGAGGCAGGAGCTGTGTAGAGCACACTACATTAGTCCTCCAAAATCTTCGTGAGCTCTCTATTCACCTCAGGAGTCATCTCCGGATGTAGACACTGCTCCATAAAGCTCTCAAACAGTTGCCTGTGAGCTCTCCTTCATACCACAGAGAGTCATCAGGCTTGAGGACCTGGAAGTTGCCCATGGGGGCCTTACTGTAAGAGCTCAGTTTGGAGTTTTCCCCTCACAAAACTTTTAGCTGTTGAGCGGGTTCTTCGGGTCACAAGGCATACTAAGAAGCCTACCATACCTTTTTTGCCTAGGAGGATGAGCCTCTCGGCAATGCTAGATAAATCAGCCACTTTGCTCGCTGCTGCCGTGTATCTTTGTCTCCGTAATCTGCATGCATTCTACAAACCCAACTATAAATACGGGAAAGATACCACATGCATAAGGAATAACATTGTGCTCATTTTCATTTTTCCTTTCATAAAGAAGATTACTTCAACACAATGAATTAATTTGCTAATACATTTTCCCTTAGGGCATGTACATTTCCTTGATTGAATTAGTTATTGAAATTGATTATAGTTTAAGACCCACCCCCCAACATGTGCAAGGCCCTGATTTATTATTAAATGGTTTGACTTTTGTGCATTTGTAAAATGGACATACTGTGGATTTAACTTAGATGTTTTGTTAGTTAGTTCACTGGCAATAAAGCTGTGGATATCACATACAGTTTGCATAATTTTGGTCAACTCAGCACTTGCTGTTCCTATAAAACTAACTGGTGCAGCAATTGCCCACTTTGGTGTAAACACATTTGAGTAACACTTTCTATTCAGCTGTGGAGTAAAAAGATGTTTTCTCCTTTGCCAACGAAAAGGAGAGAGGTAGGATGCACGGAGCTCTGCAAGGTGGAAAGGAAAAATTGCTGTTAATTCTTTCCACAAAGAAAGGGATTTATTCGTTTCTTTTCTTTGTCTTTGTGTGTGGCTCTAGGTTAGCCATTTACTCTCCCTTGAATTTTATTTCTGACTTTGTGAAATGGTAAATCCAATGCTGAATTGTAAATTTAAAAGTCTTCCCTTCTTACCTCAGAGGGCTGAGGGGAAGATGACCCCAATAAAGCATATTCAGAACAGCACTCCCAGTACCAAGCTGTGAATGAATGAGTTCAGGTAACAAGAAGAGAAAAATTGCTTTAATGCATTCTGGTCCAGATGCATGCCAGCTTAATCCACCTGACCTAGCAAGACATATTTTTTTTGAATAGTAAGAAGAGCCAGAGGAGCCCTTAGCTGTTGCAGAAATAAAGAGAAATATCAGCATTAAACACTTACCAAATTGCAACCCTCTGCAGTTATTTACTGTTCTAAGCATAGGGAGGTGCCTCACAGCGTGTCATAGATACAACGGCAGCAGAGTTCAAAAATGCTGATGCTCCTTTACAAGGCTCACATTTGTATCAAGAGACAATTATACATAAAGACAAGAAACTGTCACTTTCCATAAGGGAGCACCGCTGGATCAAGGACCTCCTGACAAGATCCACCATTCCTGCCTAAACTCAGTTTATACTGTACGCACATGCACACAGAGCTGCTATCTGCTATCCAGGTCTGCTTGCAGGAGTGACTGAGAGCTCACACACACGCTTGGTTCTCGTTCTCAGAGCAGCAAAAGCAAGCAGCAGATTAACTGAGATCTGCCAGGAATTCAGCACGCCTGCAGATCTCAACAGGAAGAGGGGAAGATAATTTCTTTGAACTCTGCAGCCCCCTCTGTTACACAGTTTTGAAACAAACTGTTTCTCCTCACCACATTCAATGTGCTTCCTTTGAAATTAAGAAACAAGGAGGTGTCCTGCCATGGCTAATTTAACACCCGTAAACTCCATGGCTTGCAGTGTAGTGCTGTACAATGGACAAAATGCCTACTCCAAATCAAGTTCCAGTAGCGCATTTGGATACAAGCTAAAAAACATACACTTGCTATTTATTCCCCTGGCATTCTGACTGCATGTTCATCCATGATTCCTATGGCACTAAATTTAATCAGAAGAAACAAACACTGAAACTGGCTCATGTTGTGTCCAAAATAATTTCATTAATTTTCACATCAGAAACAGCATGCACCTTCTTTTTCAAGTTGGTTTAACCTATCTTCCCCCGATTTCAGTGGACGTAAGAGCTTTGGGCAAATAATTTAAGGTTAACAACTCAGGATCAACCTCAATAAAGTAAATCCATACTGATCTCACAGAAGCATTGCCATTTACCTGTGGTGAAGGTAGCTTAGCCACAAACTCTTTCAGAAACTGTTGAAGTTCCCCAGGTATTTGTCATTCTTCCATAGTCCACTTGTGCCTCATCAGGGGCTTTCTATCTCAAATACTATTTTATCTATGCCAAGGGTTCAAGTCCAGTTTACCCAAGGAGCTGTTCTTTTGTTCAATAGCTACTTTGACAGTTGGCGCTCCATGAACACGTGAGATGTAAAATACAACTTAACAGTAAAAAAGGATTGTCTTAGGCACTGTGAGTTTAGCCAGCTACGAGTATGACAAAGTAAAAATGTTCCCTCTTATTACTCCTGATCAATATGATAAACAAAAACTTCAGTACCTTCTGATGCGTTTGCCCATCTGTCCTAAAAGTTTAAGACTATTAGTTTCAAGTGTTCCCGATGTTGTTTCTACTTCTCGTTGGACTTTTATTCTAGTAATATTTTGACCTAATGTCCCCAGTTTTTCTCCCAGTTTCTTGCAATCCCAAGCAGAAGTATTCTGACACATTGTCCATTACAGTCAATCAGACACGAACTGTGTCCAGTGCCTGCTTATAGCTTTGCTGTTAAATCCCGTGAATCCTGGACCTTCCGCTGTTGTGAAAGCTGACAAGCTATTTTCCACCATCTGGAAGAGGTGAAATGCACTAATAATAATCTTTAATGGATCCAGATTCATTTTAATTACTTTTCCTTCAGCTTCAGTTTTCTTTGAGCTCACCTCCTTCAGAAAACCTGCAACATACCCCAGCTAATGGACTGAGTTATCATTCCTGGAGTCACTGCCCCGTCTCAAGGTGCATCTGTAGCTGGTCCGGGCACACCACTGATGCAGATGCCCAGGTGCGTACCCAAAGCGAGCACTAAGGGCTGGATCCCACCACGAGGAGCCAGCAGCAGCAGCTGTCCACAAGGGTCCTGCTAGACTTAATTTGAGCCCCATGATCAAACACGTATTACAAAACTGCCTCTGTTGGAAGAAAGGTAGATTGCAATCTTTTTATTCTTTTGAAGTCATTTCAAGGCCCCTTTAGAAGACGTTTGGCTATTGATATTCAACGAAATGAGGGAAGAGCAAATTTGAGGGGGCCCCATAGCTGAGGCAGCCTGCAGAGAAATTTTTCATTTCATTACCTTTCATTGTCAGAGATGTCAGCTCATGTATTTGGCTCTCTTATTAGTTTTCTTTAGGCTCTTCATGATGAAGAAAGAATAGTTCATCTCTGACCAAAAAAAAAAAAAAAAAGAAAAAAAGAGGGAAAAAAAGACAATTCTGGACCAAACTATTATAAGGAAGAGCTGGAAAACCAGTAGTTGGGTAAACTGCGAGCGCACAAATAACAGAAGGCAGTTTAGTTAGTTGAGCTGCCGAATTAACAAAGCCAGGGTTCCTACAGACCCATTCTCATACATACTCCAGCTGAAGCTTTTCCCATATTTGTGACACTTGTAATCTTTCTCCCCTGGTCCGTTCACTCCCTGGAGCCCAATTAGTGTTGAGCTCAGACTGAGCCTTTCCATCTACTCATTGCCTTGCAAGTTGCAGGAAGTTAAATACCCCAACATCTCTGTGAAACCAGGGCAATAATTATGGAGGAAAGGCCAAGCAGCCACACAAATTCTTACTCACCCAGAGCATGACCATACTACCTTCCTCTCCTTTGACAAGCAAGCTAAAAAAGGGAGCTGCTCCGTTTGTTTTGAGTATTATGCGTGCCTGTGCCTAACTCGGAGCGGATGAGGCTGACATTCAAATGCGGCATTTTGAAAAAAGAAAGGAAAAATTCAAAAGCTCTCCTATTGTCGCTGGGTGAGAAAGGAGGATATTGGGTGAAAGGGGATGCACGTCTGTTCGGCTGGGTAAGCGAAACAATTAACTTCTAGTCTTCGGCTATCTTTTTAATTGCTCATTAGACAGCTCATCTGTGTATACTTGCAATGGAAAAAACCCCATCCAAAGTATGTCACAAGCAGATGTGCGTGCCGCACAGCAGTAACTCCTCACGGAGCTCTGAGACATGATCTCAGGAGCGGAGCGGGGGAGGGAGGAGGGTATATTGATCGACCAGGGAGGCCAATATACTGAAATAGATCCTTTTATGTTTTCCATAGCTGTAGATGTGTTGTTTAGATTACAAAAACCCAGTAAGAGTAAACAGCGCAAGTAACTCCTTTGCACGCACTGCAGCAATTGAGAAATGGCTGCCGCTTTCCCGCGCTGAGGAGCGCAACAGGACCAGGGCGCTGATGAGCAAAGGTGCCCGAATTTCATAGCTGCGCACACGACCACCTGGCCCGCCCATCCTCCTGAAGCTACACGTCTCCTCCAGAGCACACCTGAAAAGATAATGTCATGCCATAATACACTCGTGATAAGCAGCTGCTAGGTGAGCTTGTCTCTGCCACCCTCCTGCTGCTCCTTGCCCTAAGCGTGAGCGCACGTGTTACTTCTCCTGCCTTCCACTCCAGCAGCTATTTTATAAATTCTTCACTGTGCATTAGCCTATTGGTTTATTTATTAGAAGTCAAGAATACATTTACAACATCCCTCTCTATGAAGCATTCTTTTAAGAGCGCTTCCATACTAATTAAGTTAAATGCGATAATGACACCCTGTTGATGGAACTGAAGCTAATGATAATGATGCCATACATTTAGTTGCAAGCACCTACTCAGTTAAATGAATGAGTCTATTGTTTGAACAGCACTATGTCCCACAGCCTGGGAGAGTGCAGGAGAGAAAAAAAAATATGTTACAATGCAGTTGCTTTGCAGGTCAATAAATAGGTTTGAAATGAACTACTCTGGCTCAGATGAACACGTGCCCAATCAATTACACTGTCCTGGTATACAGAGATACTGACAAGTGGAAATATGGTGATTTCTAAAACTGCAATAATGAAAAATTGATGCCTTTTTAATCAAATGAGTACACACTTGCTCTATCCAGAGTATTTTTTTATTTGAAATACCATAAGTATTTGGAAAAAGGTATTTCTTCCAAGAATGTTTGAAAATCAATAATACTCTCCAACCTTTGCTGATCAGATATCAGACCTTTTTTCAGACTGGAAATGTGCACTTAGGACTGAGTGCAAAACAATTTGAGTGAAATCACAATTCTTCATTGATTTTACACCCCAAGACTTCCCTGCTCTTTCTCCAAACACACTCCTACCAATACAGCAGTGTTTTGCTGTTGTATGCCAAGATTCACCTTTCTGAACGCATCTTTACCTCTGATTTAAAACAAGAAGAGGGGTTTTTGTTGGGGTTTCTTTTGCTTTCAAGATACAATCTACCCATAGTAATTTTGATCTGAACAAATTATATGGTCGGTCTTTTCCACCTGCAGCAGTCAGGTGTGTCTCGTAACAGCTTTCTTCTTCATTCTTGCTTTCACAATTAAAGAAATATTAAAAATATTCACCTTCTCAAAATTAATTTTCTTGAGCACGGAAGCTCACAGTTACACTTACATACACCATTATCCTTGAAAGGCTGCTTTAGCGCTCAGGGTTCAGCAGATAGGCACCGTGGCAGCTACAGCGCCCGACAGATCCCTTCCTCCTTTGCAGCCAGTCCATTTCTGTGAGACGAAGACCATGTCGTCCCCTGCAAGCTATTGCTGAGTAGCTGCCTCGAGATGACATTTCTCAAAACATCGCTGCCTGAGCAAACGCTGCAATTTCTCACCCATTTGTATGGTGGGTGCAGCCCCGGGGTAAGCAGGAGCACCCCTCATCCTCTGGCAGCCCTGTCCCCTCACACATCTCCGGCTTGGGGCCCCCCCTCTCGCCCAAGCCCAGCCTCAGCAGACCCCACGGGGCAAAGCAGCTCACCCACCGGCCGGACAGCTCGGGTCCTACCTGTTCACTGTGGCTACACCAGCTGGCTCGGTACGAACCACGTAAAGAAGCGATCCCAGCTAACTGCATGGGAGTAATAACCTTCTCCGGTGGCACAACGGAGTCTAGAGGATGGATCAACTACGGGCGTTGGCAGCCACAGGCTCTGCCGTATTTTTCTTTCTGCCCGCTTCCTACCCCTCTCTGGCTGGTTAAAATGGAGTTTTTGAGGGTATCCTGCTCTTCCAATCACACACTTGATTTTGCAAGACTGCCCAAATGATCTTGCAGGTAATTCACAGACCAGCTCATGGTTGCCCACATATATATGCGATTAATTTCTGGCCCTAAGGTAAACTATTCTTTATCAACCAGTCCTGAAAACTCTCATGCACACCCTTAGCGTGACATCCATGAACACTTCCATTAAAATCAACACCACTGTTCAGATGTGTAAACTTAAAGCACATCCATAGGTACCTGCAAGATTTCGGTCTGCTTCTGCTGCAATTTCATTGAGCCCCTATGACTTGGCATATTTAGAAAACATCTGCTGTAGTTAACAGAGTCCATACTCCTATTTTTCCCCTCTTTCTTTTTTATGTTCTCCCTCAAAGACATGACAGCGTCGAGTGTAAATGGAAGCAATATGCTGTATATACGCAGAACCTAATAGATTCCGTCTCAGATTGATATATATGTGAAACTGAACCAATACGTCTTTAAACCCATAAGATCTGCAGATGTCATTTACAGCCTTGTAAATTACAAACTTTTACTGTCTTATTTTTACAGTTGATGATTGTAAAATATAAAATTGTGCATTATCACTGTGTAATAGCACAAGCTTTAGAAACACAGTGCTACAGAAGGGAGCATATATTGAAAGCCAGAGTATTCAAGGGAGCCTTATAATGCAATTTTAAGATCTACAGCTGACTGTATAATAAAACTGTAAAGCCAGATATGAAACAATGTTTGCTAATAACAGGAAAGTGAAAACTCTATTGAATTCCTGGGACTTCAGAAACCAGCAAGAAAAAACGGACGCATAGAGGACGTTTAATTAAGGATAAAGACTGTTTGAGTCATGCTAGGGCATCTGGTCACCCTACATTAAACTGAACACTACTGCGAATAATAAAGTACGTAAGAATGATATAAAAATAACTTAAAGGCAGTGTTGCAAGCTGACAGGAGCAAGGAAGTCTTGAGTTAAGGTCCCTGATCCCCCTCTTAAATCTCCCTCCTGTGGCTGAGGCACGTTGCAGCCACCCTCGGTGACACTATTTCTCTCTAACAGCCAGGGCAAGAGCAGAGACCCAAGTGGCCAGCAAAGGTTTCCAAAACATGTAATTTTGCAGAGACCAAATGGGACTGTACCACCTTCTTGAGTGGCTCAAGCCCAGCACACTTGGCAGCAGTTTCTCCTGCTCATAGCTTTCCAACATGGCAAGTGTGGCACACGTTGCCTTTTGGGTCCCGGGCTCGCCGGTGCCGGGCGTACAATCCCACATCTTCTGTCTGATCGCAGCCCGGTGGCCTCCTGAGCATCCCCCACACTACCACAGGTTGCATGCACCAGCCAGGAGTAATTGAAGCATGTGATGGCAGACAACAGTACCTATAATTTTAAAAGTTACCATCTTCACGATGTTTGCCAGTGCTAAATACGTCACTGCAGAGCTTTGAGGCTTTTGTTACTACCACTGTCTTCTGGCAACAAGCCCCAGAGGAGGGAGGGAGGGAGGGAGAATCACAGGATGCACAAACAGCACAAAGCAGCTACAAACCCATAAACCTCCCTCCCCTTGCTTTTAGCCAGCTTTTACCATATGAATCTAGTGTCCCATTATGAAGGTTTTTGATCCCAGAGGTTGATGCCTACCAATCTCATGACAGGTCAAAGTCTCAGAGATGGTCTCTTCCTTAGAACGTTGTAGAAATAAGAGAGAGCCACAACTCGTGTCCCCCGAGGGACAGGCTGTGGTGGGGAGTCCACAGAGATAATTGCTGCAGATGCCCCAACTCTGCAAACAGCTACAGTCACAGTTTGTGCCTTACTGGGCACCAGAAAACCCACTGTGTGGCCCCAGTTTTGCTCCCAAATGGACATCTCTCCATCTGAACATCTCTCCTCACCGTGCTCTCCTGAGCAGACTCTCTGGTGTCCGAAAGGGGTGACCTCATACTGCTGCTTTAAGAGAAAATTCAATTAAAAAGTCTGTCAGCCGTGAGAGGCATGCCCACAGGGAGCCAGGCTTCATTAGTTCCCATGCTCACAGCCCTCTTGCTCTGTATAATGCCAAACCAGAAGTGCTTTTATAAAGCTTCTTGCAGTTTCTCCTCAGTACTATCAAGTTTACCCGCTCTACTGTGCAAAGGGCATTTTATACAATAGCTTATTTATAACAAAATATCGGGGGGGAGAGAATAGCAATTGTTTATTATTGGCTATTTTTGGTGCATATCCTAATTCTTGCTCTACATTAAAAAACGTCACAACCCAGGATCAGTCCCCCTCCCTCCAGCTCATCAAAAGAGGACCCTCCTGGAATGTGATGATCTTTTCCCGGATCTACTGAAAAATGGGTTGCAAATTATGCTGAGACACAGGGGAGACCCATAGCTTTGCAGCTTGTACATGTTGCAGGACACAGTACCACCTTATTTGGAGCAAAAATGGGGAAGAGAGCCCGACAAAGTCATTTCAGAGGTGCCGGTCCTGCTGAGCCCCCCTAGGGTAGATTCCTATTTCTGCCTGGAATCACATGCAAGATCAAAATATCAATTTATTGCTGGGCCAGGGAGGACTTACAGCTCTTATTAACCTCACCTTCATGGAAGAATTAGAAACAAGCCAAAAAAACACCCACCAAAAGCAAGAAAAATAAGCAAGTGGTGGTCTGCGCAATCATAAGTTTGGTACTGGTTCACTTTCTAAGTAATACCTATGGGAATCTCTTTTTTTATTATTTGCCTCCTGTTTTCAGAGTGTGGCTTGGCCATACTTTCTCTGCGACAACACCTAGAGTCTTACATCTGCATTTGTCTCCAACATCTGGAGCAGTACATGAAAAATTGGGTAAGATGTGACCTGCTATAAAAACATTACCTCACACGCATACATGTGCACTTCACAACAGCTCCTTCCTCTACCTCCCTCTCCACATCAGTAATCTATTCTGGAAGACCAGTCCTCAAATTTTATTTTATTTTTTTTTTAAATATGCCATGCACCTGGCAGGTGAATAAAAAAAAAATAGCAGAATTTGAGTGAAGAGACAGAGGCAACAGCAGGAAGTGTTCTGAAGAGATAGGAGATCAAAAAAGGTTTCGTTCACAAATCCCTTAAAGGTCTATTCATATATATAATAGGCTCATCATACCCTGGAATTACTTTGCATGGGAGCTCAGCGTGTGCACGTTTTTATCAGCCGCTTTCCAAAAGTGCGTGCCTTTAGGAGGGACAGCCGCCACGGCGGCCTGGGAGCGGTGGCAGGAGAGCTGGGCACCCCAAAACGGCCGCTGCTGCCGCGAGCAGACAGTCCAGCCTCACCCCCAGCCAATTTTCAGACACTCACGGGTGAGGTTTTGAAAACAAACGCACTCGAGATAAAATGTGCACATATGTACATACAACTATACATACATACACATACATACATATATATACACGTATCTATGGACTCGGGAATCCGACAAGCCCTGGGACTGCGGGACGGCTGTGGCAGAGATTTGCATCCCGGTGCCCTGAGTCCTGGGCTACCACTACCCTGACCAAGGTATTTTCCTTTCTCTTGTGGGAGCCCTCTCTAGTTAGGGGGTTCCCCCAACAGGGCCTGGAAAGGGGAGATGGAGCCGGTGGGAATATAGGAATTATCCTGTGCAGGGAGGGGTTTTTCCTCCTCTTCTGTCAGCAGTGGTGTTTCAGCTCAGTTTGAGAGGAGCCCAATACAGCTCTCTCATGGCATCCTTTCTGAGGTGTCCTCTAAATGAAAAGGAAAAAAGGGAAAAGAAAAAAAAAAAAAAGCATGGGAATGATTTCAAATATCTGCTACCTTTCCTTGAAAGCCTCTGTCTTACTGTCTGGCCAGCCCATCCCTCTTGGGGCTCTCCTTTAGGAAAGCCGTGCCTCATGAGATGCCGCATCCCAGGCAGCCATAAATTCATTTAAACTAATGCACAGCCCAGCCCCTAAATGCTGGCTGGAAAGCAACCCTCCAAACACCACAAATGAAACACTGGATTACTGAAGTCAGCAGAAAACCTTCACTGAGTCAATGGGTTGCCATCCTGGGGCCTCGGCAGTGCTAAGCCAAGTCCTCCTGTCCTGAGCACATCCATGAGCCTAAGCATCTCCACGTGTCCGTTCACCATTGCCAGCCATTGAACTTCTCCTTTTTGTCAACTTGAACCTTCAGCTAAAAGTGGTGAGTACTGGTGCAACACGTGTCAATTAAAAAAACCCACCTTAACATTTTAGTCATAAAGAAAAGGCTTGAAAACATGAGCTAAGTGTGTCCCAAAAGTTCAGAAAGCAGAAATAAAAGAACAAGTACATTCCGACTTTTAAGCAAATCTCAGTGGGTTTAGGGAGGTCTGGCTCATGACTTTTTAGTATCTCAGTTTGACGATATTGCCCAAAACCACAACGCTGATGTCAACATTTCACAAATATTCATGAGAGAAATAAAAGCAAGAAACAATATATGTGGTTTAGCTTCAAAAAATGGGTAAAAGCTGCAGGAATATTGGAGTTTAAATGAGCATTGCAGGCATCAAAATCTACACTAAGCTAAGACTTCTTAAATAGGTTGGTGTAAGGAAAGACCAGCATTAACATCACTTAACATTAAGTCTTCCTCTGTATGACAGCCCCACAGCATTTAAATATCAAGGAAAACTCTCCTTGCAACTGAACCGCAAGACACAAATGATCTCACCCTGGAAGCAAACCCCGCACACCCCCTTTTTTCCCCCTACATATCTGGGCTTTTTTATCTTAGCCTGGAACCTCAGATTTGAAGTGGCTGCTTTAATCTCTCCTCTTCTGCCCACCACCTCTTCTGCAGACCCGGTCTGCTCTCAACTACTGTCTGCCAGTTTGAGTCCCCCGGCTTTGGTGAGCCTGCATCAGAGCACCTGCAGAGGCAATTTAATTCGGCTCTCAGTCCTCCAGAGCCGACCCACAGTCCCGTAGCTGCGTCGGCTCTGCAGGACTGATGGGAATAAAAAGTGGTTAAGAACTTATTTTTGTGACTGAAGTCAGCAGATACGACTCTGCACAGAGGCAGCAGATGTGTCGAGTAAGAGCATTTTTAAACGGTGACTTCTCAAAGTGGGATTTTACTGTAAGTTATACAGCATGCCAGCTTTGTGATCTCTCAGCCTTGAGACTGTCCCCGTAATATTAATTGTATACTTTCCAAAGTGCTACCCTTAACATTTTTCTCAGTGCTAGCTGGAGTAGTAAGAAAGGGCCAGTACCTTCCAATAAATATAAATTTCCTCTTACTTCCGAGGTAATCTAATCCATACAGATGCATTTCAAGGTCTGTCAAAGTTATTCAGGCTCATTCCACAGCAGCACGAACATCCTCTGCCCTGGAGTTTTACCATGGAAGCAAATCCAAGAGTAGGTGAATTTTGTTACCTGGTCCACAGAACTAGTAATAGGAGATATTGCTGGATGAAACTGTGATATTTATTAGGCAAATAAACCAACAAATGAAAAACACAAAGATGCCGCCAAAGGCAAAAATGACACTCCTGTCACTGTGAGAAGCATTCAGAATTACTCAACCCAAATAAAACATAAGATTTAATAAACTGTTCTTGCAGATGTGGTTGTAACTAAGTTTTAAGAGAAATAGGTTTCACCGTTGTTCAGGCTTAGAACCAAAGGCACCAGCGAAGCTCTCTGGCCAACATTATTCAGCGGAGAGCTAAAAACAAGTCACCGCAGCAGCACTCTCTAGCATTCAAATATCTGAGCTGTGAATAACATGACACGAGCACATGTTGGTCCTTGTGTCTGCCTGTATCAACAGTGCGGGTGTCAGCAGATGCTACCCCAAATACGCCATTAATTATGCAACCCAGGAAACCCAACCGCAGGACAAGGGGCTTAGAAATTTGAACAAGCTAATCCCAACTCGCAAACAGGCCCCCTCTGGCGTGCAGAGAATGGTGCTTAATCTCCTCCTAGCAGGTTTCCATCCCTCAGCTTGTAACATCTATCCTCAGGGGTCTGCCGAGGCTCAGTAATGTAATGCAAAGCCTTGCATAAAATTTGAACATCACTGCCCCTAAAAAGCAAGCTTCTCCCGGGTTCAGCGTTTCCAGGCTTTCGGGAACAACTCCCTAACCCTAACCTGGATCTCCCCACCAGCTGCAGCGGCACGGCACCCGCAGCCCTCTACCCTGTCCCCCAGCCAGGAGGGTGCCCTGGGTCCCTCACCCCCCGCCCCTGCCCCATTCCTTCACTGCCCAGGGCAGGGGCAGGCACTGGCTGCCTGGGGAGGGCAGGAGAGCGGCCACATCTCACAAGGCAGGAATCCTGGAGGGTGCCGGCATGAGGGATGCTTCGCCTGCCGGAGGCATCCCAGCTCCCTGTTGCCCTGTGGCACAGGGAGAGGAGAGCTACCAAGGAAAATCCCCATTGCCCCATGGGGCAGCGGAGCTACCAAGAAAAACAAAAAAAAAAAGATTCCAAGAGAGGATCGGAGCACTGCCGGAGGTTAGGGACTTGCACAGATATGTTGCTGAGTGCATGTCTGGTGCCGAGGACCTGCCGTCCCAGCAGCCAGCTCCCCATGAGAACACAGAGGCAGGAGAGCCACGTTAACCCCCACACTTTCACCACCTTTGTCTCAAAGGACGATGAGGAGCAGCTGGCTCTCATTCACTCCAATGGCAAATAATCTGATAGCTAAACCCTGTCTTTACTAGGGTAGCTTTCAAATCTCATTGCTGGGCTGGCCTAGTTCCACAAATGGAGAAACTACCCTGGCCTATGCAGTGACCTCAAAAAAAGAAGAAAAAAAAAGTAAGTCTAGCAAGCACTAAAACAGAATTGAAAATCCCAGCCATCCTGCATCGCCTTAGACCGTAGACCTGGATTACAAATAAATTTTATTTTCCTGCAATAAAACATTCCTCTCTACAACAGGAGCATCAAGCTGACATTTGAAATACACCGTTTGACTGGAATTACACCAAGAGCAAATGCTCCAAAGTGACTGCATCACTGCACACGGCTGACAGTAATTATTAATAGGACTGCTCTTCCTTTGATAGGCACGCATTACAGATGGCTGAATAAGGGAAACATTTGTGAACAATTGTTTGGTGGCAGAAAAAAAAACCTGCTGCCAAAATTTTAACGCTTAAACACAATGCAATTAACCAGCTCCCAGGCCGAGCTCTTGCAAAAGCATGATCACTTTCCTAACACCCGCTGAGCTCAGTGGGACCACATATGTGAATGGTGTTTACAGGGTCAAGTATGGATGGGGCAGAGGTGCTTAGACTCATAAATCACCCTTCCAACAGGTAAGTTGCCCAAGTTATGGGGGAATTATTTTCACATGGATTAATTCAGAGCCATCTATTGCTAAAGCAATAGGCAGAGAGGGGTCAACAGAGTCCTGACCCAGCGGGTGGCTGCGCAGCCATATAACCACACTGTGTAACGCTGGAGCCCACAGTACATCCCCGGCTAAAAAGAGGAGGGAGAAGTCTCTTTAGATCTTCCAGCAAATCTAAATCAGGGATACGTCTGTAACAGCAAAGGCATTCGCAGGCTGAATCAGAGACAATCTCTAACTCCGGGAACTGAATAAATATGTCAGCATAAAACAAACAGGAAGTGACCACATTTTCATCCCAAAATCAGAAAACGAGGTTTTGGCTTGCAGAAGGAGGCAAAAGAATTACCCTTTGTTACAAAGTGTTTTCTTTACAAGAAGATCTCAGGAGGGCAGAAGAAAAAATCCTGCTTCATTGAAAGAAATACTAAAAAACTAATCCCATGACAACCTAACGGCCCAAACTTCCAAACTGTTATCCTCAATCAAACCAGAACATCCACGCGCAGCCCACACTGGGCTCACAGAGCAATACCTCACATGCAAGTGTTTCTCCTGCCAGTGCTCATATATCTCATTTAATCTCAGGTTCTTGTCGGCGCTCCTTGCCTGAGCCAGCTTACATCTGAGCCCGTGCCCGGCCGTGTCCTGCGCCCATCGGGACACCAGCCCGGGAACCGGCCTTCCCGGCTTGACAGGATTAGGGATTGCCAGCATCTCCAAATCTGGTGACCACCACAGCTCCCACGCAAACGCTCACCAAGGGCCGACAGCCCTGGGAAGCGCGGTGGGTTTGGCATATCCCTAAATCTCCTCACTGCGAGCTTGCCGCCATAGCAGAGCTATGGCTGTCTCCGGTCGGATCCATGGTGGCAAGATACCTGGGAATATTTCACCAAACCCTGCTATTTTCCCTCTCCACTCACAATTCTTTTTCCGCTTTGTTTTCTGTTGGTTTTAAGCTACAGAAGTTTCAGGTAGTCAAAATTTTTAAAAAAATATAATCCCAAACTAAATAAACAGATTCAAAAATAGAGTAAGCTGAGTGACTAAAACGCTGAAAAAAATAGTCAATCCCAATATTTCCACTGACTGGCCTTTGCAGTATAGCTTAAAGAAATGCAAATTTAAAAAGTAGAACCAAATGGGTTTTTAAGTTCATTTTTAGAAAAGCAATGCCACCAGTTTTTACTAAAAAAGTCTCCAAGCATTTCTACTTAATGTTTTAAAGAGGCTGAAATGAGTAAACACAGCTGTCGGTCTGTAGGAACAAATAATCAAAGAGCCTGAACTGTAAATTGTCCAAAACCAGAACACATCCTTCAGCCGAGCTTGTTATTGATGCCAGCTATTCAGAGCAGCAAACAGCAAAGTCTTACCACTTCCCTCGCCCATGAAGTTTTTGGCATTTCAGGTCCATATTGGCTTTGTGATCTTAAAGAGCGAGTGCTATCTGACGTTGACCGATAGGGTGACAGTTATCCCAGGGGTTTGCTGTTATTCCACTTACATAAGGAAGAAAGACGACAAGTATGGGTTGTAACGGGAGTCCCCCCCGGTTCAGGAGAGTGAAGCCCACGCAGCGACCTGCCTGCTGAGGACCACGAAGCCGTGACGCTCTCTGGGGAGTGATTCCAGGGCCAGGCTCGCTCCCAGCAACTTCAGGTGGGAAACTCCAGCTGCGCCCAGCACGTGCGAGCGGTTGGGCTGAGGAAGTCACTCATCACAGCCAACCAACCTCGGCCAACTCTTCAAGTCCAGCTTCGACTTGGTGTCAACTCAGGTTAAAAAGTAAAAACCACCAAGTTTCTTTCCACCCTCTTGAGCTCTGACTCGGCAAGTTCCCACTACGTTTGCAGCAGGGATGCACGTGACAATCAGCATTGTTCAATTAATGGAGTAACAACATTAATGCTGAAATGCCAGAAGGACCAGCGCCAACAACTTCACTGGCGGCACGTTTGTCCCCACGGTGGGACGTTCCCAGCCGACTCGCGCCAACACGGTCACCTCAGGGCAAGAGGAGCAGGGGCAGACCACGTCCTCACCTGCACGCCAGCGAGGAGATCTGCCGGCAAACAAACCCACCGCCACCAGTGCCACCATCACCCCTGGGAGAGGGAGGAGCTGGTGCACACGTTCGGCATCAATACCTGCCCGAAAGGCCATGGAGGTAACAACCAGCATGGGCCCTGGGGGAAGGAGTACAAGTGGTGGCAGGGAGAGTTTGGGGAACACGCTGGGAGGTCGGTACCTAAAACGAAAGCCGCTGTAGTTCCCTTCACCGGACAGCACTGCTGTAAAAGCCTTGGTCACAGACTGAGTGTATCGGGAGTCAGCAAAAGCCTGAAGTGCCAAAATCCCCAGACCTTCAGGCCAGCCCCTTGCAGACCTACAGGAGAAAAGGGGAAAAAGCTGTTGCAACTCTGTGTTGTTGCTAAAGACTGCCGTAAACGTAGGAATGTACAGATAAGGACATTGTCAAAGCCTGCTGCAGGATCCCCGAATGTTGCCATGCCAAATGCCAAATCTTTCATTACAGAAAAATTTCCAGCTGCCTCACTTGAAAATGAATTGTTTCCTGTCACTAAGGCAAAGCTATCACACGCCAAAGGAAAAAAAAAAAAGGCCAAATAAAATCTGCTGCTTCTCATTAGATCAAAGGTTGGCAGCAGAGATAAACCACCACACAAAACGACATTTATTCAGAAGAGCAATTGACTACAGAGTCATTTGTCACTTTTAATAATACTACAGTTGTAAAATGATGATAATGGAAATCAAGTTACCCTAATGGTAATAAAATATTTGTAAACTAAACTTGTTCATTTTGACTATAAAAAAGACATTGAAATAATTTAACTGCACAGAATAAAATTGAAATGGGTCTGTAATTACATAGATTTTCAGCATCTTCTCCTTTATGAAAAGAACTAACTGCTGATGACTCCCACATTTCCAGCACCTTACTCTGAAAAACAAAAGATTAGAAATATGTACCAGATGTACAGAAAAGAGGCCTGCAGCAACATTTCAGAAGTGATGCATACATTTCTTCCCATTTCTCCTCCTTATTAGTAGCATGCCAAGTGTCATATCTCATTAACTGAGTGAGCCTGTACGCCAGTGAAACTTCACTGAGACAAGAGAAGGGACAGAGCCCTATTAATGAAGTCACTGGATCTCAAAATCCCCCTCATCACCATCGAGGAAAACACTACAGGATTTCTGGTGACTTTGATAAACTAGCATGCTGGCAAGATGCATATTGATGTGGCCTGATATGGCTTTCTTACCCCAGATGACCTGCCTTCACAGGTTTGGTGAATTCAGGGTCACTGCAGGAAAAAATTGCGGGAAATTCAGCATTTTTCTCTAACCTCTCAGGTTTCTTTGAATTCTGTTTGGACGCATTTTCTAATGATTTTCCTGGAACATTTCACATTAAACATGTTCCAGGGCTGAAAAGCATGCCCGTCCCAAAGGAAAGACTGTAGGGAGCTGAAAAGTGCCTCGGAAGCCTGGTCATCCTTGGATTCCTCTCGCTGCCATTTCAGATTTTATTTTTATTTTAGATTAGAGCCACATGAGTTTCAACACTACATCTAGATTCTAGGAGAGTCAAATCTCTCTGATTTCAGAGCAAGCCAGTACATCTCGCAATTTCGCACATGCCTTTCACCCTGCTTGGATCTAAACCATGCCAAAATCAGTGAGAATGGTACTTCACCCCCGGGGGCACCGCTCCCTCGGATCCACCATACATGATAAACAAGGATGTATTTTGAAACTGGATGACCTGACCTACTGCACAGGAAATTTCTCAGTTTCTCAAATGACTCTGTCTGCAGGCACTTGCTTGTCACGTGTCAGAAACTTACAGAGAAAATCTAGACCTTAGGGAAAATGGCAAGAAACCAAAAACCGAAGCCAACACATAAAGGCATGCCAAAACTCTTGCCGGCAAGGTTTTTATAGCTACATTTCAAAACATTCCTCGCAGTTTGGGGTTTTTTTTTTATTAAAAAGGCTGTGATGAGCACTATACTGTCAATGTTTCTGCCATTGAGGAGGGAACCCAGAACAGCAGCTCCCGAGGACCTCAGTGGACTCCACAATGCCTGCAAGGCCACCATATACTTTCAAGGACAACTGTAAAACAAACTCTCAGTAACCATCCTGAATAAGTAATGTTAATATTGAAGTAGCCACCAAGGGTGCTTAGCAGAAAAGAACAATTGTCCTCACAACAAAAGGAGACCTCAGGAAGCAAATATTTTTCTATCCTATATTCTTATTCAGGGAATTACAGGTTTTCTGCTTCGAGACTGTCTCTATATGCATGTTTCTGATAATTATGTATATAAGTTTGTATATAAAACTTATTGCAGAGGCAAAGGACGAGCCACGTACTTTGAATGCAAGTGAGCTGGATTTCCCTACCCTAGGACAGATTTTCTGTGTGGACCTGAACATGGCACCCAGGGTGCTCCTGTGCTGCAGTCTGAAACATCATTTCAGTACATGTAGGCAAACTGGAATCAGCTTTAATCCAGTGAATCTGCATGGAAATAGACATCAGCAAAACCACATTCTCAGCTGGGGTTGTGCACAGCTGAGCCTGACTGCTGAGCTTTGCTGCCAGCAGCCCTGGACCAGGCGCGCTGGAGCTGGGTCATGCGATTGCTCTTCCTCCGCAACTGAAGAAAATCATAGCAATCTCTGGAGTGAAAACACTGATATGCCAGCTTAACCAACTCATAACCCTAATTCACCTCAAAAAATTAAATCCCTTGATCAATTTTACTGAAAAAAAAAAATAATCACAGGCTCTGGAATAAAATCTAAGTGGATTTTCAAGATATGCACAGATGTACAATCCACCCGAGCAATCATACCCAAATCAAACATACAATTAGTTGTTCACGAGCACCAACGGGATTTCACACTCTGTTTAATTTCCTTGTGCAAAACCTGGTATTTATTCATGTCCTCAAAGCTTGTAAGCGATATGGTAACATTAATTTGTCCCAAGTCACGTCAGAGAAAATTTGGTCAATAATATGCTAAACATCAATTTGAGTCTCTGACAAAACATGAATCCAAGGTCCTGAGACTCATCAAATGTACTAGGTGCCAATGCAATTAATCAGCTCTGACCACCCACTGTAGCTTGAGGAACACGCTCAATTTTAGTCCAAGAGTCATGACTTTGACACAGGAAAAAAAATAAACGCTGTCACTGGTAGTAGGAGAAGAAACAATATATTATTGCACAAAACAATACATCCTGATTTTGTCATGGGACTGACTGAAGCAATGAAGCTCAGATGGGTAAATGTGGGCTACAGCCCAGTGCTTCTCAGCCTACTGGCCTTCACAACACACACGTCCCTGCCAGGGCCACCCTAGGCCAATGGAGTAAGACTGATTAATTTCAGAGGCATTGGCTCAGTCCTGAAGTTTCCCAGCGCTGATGCTGGAGGCCCACTGAACCAGTGTGCCAGAGAAGTGTCTGGCATACACCAGGAAATAAAATATATGCAGTCCAAAACTAAATTACAGGCCAACTGATTAATTTTGGATAATGTGTTTTTAAAGATATATATTTTTTGTTTTATATATATATATATATATACACATATGTATATATGTTGTGGTTTATCCCCAGCCAGCAACTAGGCACCATGCAGCCACTTGCTCACTCCTCTCCCCGGCAGTGGAATGGGGAGGAGAATCAGAAAAAAAAAAAAAGTAAAACTCATGGGTTGAGATAAGAACGGTTTAATAACTAAAGTAAAATAAAATGTGATAATAACAATAGCAATAATAAAATATACTACTAATAATAACTGTAATGAAAAGGAATAAAATAAAATAAAAATTAAAAAATACAACCCAAGAAAAGACAAGTGATGCAGTTGCTCACCACCTGCTGACTGATGCCCAAGCAGCGATCCACCCCTCCCGACCAACTCCCCCCAGTTCTATACTGAGCACGGCGTTCTGTGGTATGGAATATCCCTTTGGCTAGCTCGGGTCAGCTGTCCTGGCTCTGCTCCCTCCCAGCTTCTTGTAGACCTGCTTGCTGCCAGAGCATGGGAAACCGAAAAATCCTTACCTTAGGATAAGCCCTACTTAGCAACAACGAGAACAGCAGTGTGTTACCAACATTATTCTCAGACTAAATCCAAAACGTAACACTATACCAGCTACTAGAAAGAAAATTAACTCTATCCCAGCCAAAACCAGGACAATATATCAGGCAAAGAACACTGCTATAAACACACCTCAAGCCTGCTGTCAATATCTTAGGATGAAGGACTGCTGTGATGTATGGTTTGTTTTCCTCTTCTAAAGAGCCAGAGGACCTATGCTCAACGTTTATCAGCTTGCCTCTTTCCAGTCCTTAAAATAATGTACATATAAAAGAGGAGACTGAATGAAGTGCTTCACAGAGCCTTGTTTCCAGCTATAACCTAAATGAGTTTTGCACATGAGTGGAATCATTTACTGCTTATTTAACTTTGCAAGTGCTTTGGAAGACCTCTTGTAACACTGACTTTGTTTTTCTCTGCTTGGCTGCTGCTTTGGCTGCCTCAAGCAGTTTCCCTCTGCACAGTCACAAAAAGGGATCTGGTCTTCTGGGTTTGATGGCCATTGAGCAAGGGGGTTGTCAATCCAGCACTGCAGGGCAGACTCCTCAGTCTGTAAAACCTCTCCACCAGCCTGGTGCTCTCAATGCAGGTGGGGCTTGCTCAAAGCAGCTCACCAACACAGAACTCGGAGAGCCCGGTGCTGCTGCAAGGTGTTGAAGCACTTTCCTCGCTGCCCTAACAGTGGGGTTAAACTGCCAAAGAGCATCACCTCCTGAGCAGTGTGCCAAACATGAACACGGGCTCAGAGACTTTTGCTTTTTCCTTCCCTGTAGGATGGACTTGGAGACTTATCACACTCCCGTGAAATGCATGGTCCCATTTCTTATGAATAAAGCCCTTCCCAAACACCTTCTACTCTGACTGCCCATGAGCAAAAACTTACTCTTTGACTTCCTTTCCCTCCCTGCTCTCAGCTTGATGCATCAGAGCCACATGGAAAAAAAAAAAACACAAAACAATATTGCTCACAGGGTCATGAGGTGTAAAACTGCGGTCAATGCAAGGAGGTCAGTCCGTACAAAGCATTCACATATTCTGGCTAAAATAGCCCCTTTTTCTCCAAGCATGTTCATTCTCAGGAATGTAGATTTTTCTGAACATCTTTGTGTTCATCACAACTCTCAAATTTAGGGTTTGCCCTTAGACTTTCAATTTCCATTCACAGGTCAAATATTCAGCTCTAACAGCTTCACCACCAATCTCTTACAGACACTCTGTTTCCCTTTTAATTCTCCCTCATTTAGCCAATTAGCATTCTGTTAATTAAACACCGAAAGTGCCTTTACTTTCTTCAGAAAAACACATTCCTGCTTAACCCTTAATTTATACGTGTACCTCTGCAGGCTGTTTCAATGAGATTAGAGTTTGCACACGGTTTTTGTTCTTGGGTTGTAGACATGATTCTGAGGAAATGCTGCAGTATAACATCAGACTTGCTGTCTGCCATTTATACTGGAGTTTTGCCTAGCAGTTTGACTGCTGAGATAATTAATAGTCTTTAGTAACCATGATTCCCTGGCTGTGAACTTCAAAGACAGCAGTAGTTTTATATTCCTTCTGTGACTTGAAATAGCAGACAGTTATTACAATATTACATGATCTGGAAGTGGGGGGCTGTCCGGGAGCCATTAATTGAAGTTGGCTAGAGGGGCTCCACCAAATCTACCTTGAGTCAAGCTTTGTATGGGGAAAGGATTATATGATTTTTTCTAATTTCCTCTCCATTTCCATCTGCACTCTGTCAAATTCAAATTATTGTATTATCCAGCTTACATTACAATACATTACTGTGCGCCTGTCGCAGAAGCACCCAGTGCTTAGCAATTTCCAGCTGAGGGTTCTGCTTTCCACCAGGCTTATACAGCTCCTTTTGCACCTCCTCCTCAGTCTGAGGCAACACCAGGATTTGTGCTTGTGTGCAAGCACAAAAGCGTGGTGTTTCAAGTCCCTCCACAGGTCTTCAAACCCCCCGAGAAATACCTCAATGTATTTATTTTCCATTCTCCTGCCTCTTCATTTGCATGCCACATACTTAAAGAATACAAACGAGACGTTGTACAATAACGTGAGACACAGCAAGCAGAGCACCCCTCTACAGCTTCAGAGGTGTGGGTACGAGTTTCTGCTCCGCTCTTGTGCCAAAATTTGCTGCTGCTCCCTACAGCTGGAACTTTCTCCTCCTCCGAGGCTAGCTGTCGAACAAACAAGACACCTGCGTTGCCCAGGTTGTGGTACAGTGGGATGGAGGAGGGGCTGTCCAGGCACCAGGGTGTCCTGGGGCCCCAGCGGTGTGTGCACCAGGTTATCACTGCAGGACCAGAGCCTGTAGCCTCCTCCACTCCTCAGAAACTACCTCCTGGTTAGCAATTTCAGTGCTTGCTGTACCCCTAGCTACAAAAGCCTGGTGTCTCTTGAGACCACCACTCCGTTGCACCAATGACATGTTGAAGGGTCTTCTATAAGTAACACAATATGGCACACTCTGCATGTGTAAATAAACACTGGTGAATCCAAAAAGGAGGAAAACATTGTACGGCTTTCCCCAGAACCAAAGATATCAAGGCCAGGCTGGATGGGGCTTTCAGCAACCTGGTCTAGTAGAAGGTGTCCCTGCCCACGGCAGGGGGGTTGGAACTAGATGACCTTTAAGGTCACTTCCAACCCAAACCTTTCTATGATTCTAGGATTTCACCCTTTCTGTCAAGATACTTCATGGGCACTTGAGAATGGCATGAACTCCACATCACAAGAAGCAAAAGTTATTCTCATTTTACAGACTAACTTTCCCATGATTACAAAACAACTCAAAGTCCTTATTTTCTCCTACATCCCACTGCTGCTCCTCGGCTGCAGGCTGTACCTCCTCCACATTCTCACCGTCTCAAAGCCTCCGCTTGGTTTTTGGTAAGCCTCTTCTTCACAACACCCCTGCCAAGAAAATAAGCACTAATACACCACATCTGCAGGTGGGGAGATTGAACAATTACTAGAAGATACACGCAGTGTTCACAGTAGAAAAAAGTAGGGAGTTTAGGTACCTAGATCACTAGACTATAGCCCAATCCGTTGAGTTCATCATTGAGTTCATCTTCCTCTTAACTGCAGCTGAGTTCACAGAGGCTTTGTGAGCACCGCTGTGTCTGCCAGGAGATACTTCAGTGGGCACAGACACTCTCCCGTAAGCTTCCCTGAACCCCTGCCAGAGGGGGGTACCTTACAGTAGAATTCCCAGGCAAAAAACTGTCTGATTTACAGAGATGGCTTCCTATACGTCTGGGATATCTGAATCGAGTTAAGATTACTGGCCCTTCTGCTCATTATTAGGCTTAAACACAATCCATTGGATTTTTCACCCAGGACTGGTAACGCCAAGATATTACAAGAGAGAAATTTCACAGCAGTGTTTCTTCCAAGGCTGTGCACAACATTACACTAGCTTGACTAACCCACTTCCAAGTCGTTGCCCCAGTCAGACCCACAATACCGATAAGCCTACAAGAACAAGTTGGCCGAAGTCTCGAGAAGGCACACGCTGCCATGGGACTGTCGCTCCATCCTTCGGCTCCCTGCGAGGCAGGGCAACAGCATTGCTTTGCTGAGCTCTGAGCAACACGGCCTGGCCTTCCTCCATTCTAAATTTCTAAGGATTTCTAGAGTAGGGAAAAGCCTCCCTCCCCATCCTTTTTTCTAAACAAGAGAACATGGCTAAGGACATACACGGTTAATCAACAGGAATAAGGTTATTTAGCAGTGCATACTCTGTAGAACTCCATATGCACACCTGATGAAACTGTTATAGGCCAGAAAAAGGCTTCTTGTTGCAAGAAGCTCTCAATGTAGGTAAAGGAGTCTTAACATAAAATCATGTCTATATAAATGCATTAGTCGACTCTCACTCCCATTTTTTTTCAGCGGACAGAAAGACTAGTGCACTTGTACAGCTGCCCCATATCTATTCTTCTGATCTATGTACACTTATACCTCAAACACAAGAATTTATCTGAAGTTCACAGTTAGTCAGTCACCAGTTTATAAAGTTTTTCATTCACCTAAAGAAGAGGAACAGCACCACATAACTCAGGTGACCAGGCAGAAAAAAAAGACAACAGACAGTGTTTGATTTATAGCAAAACCAACAGCTGCAGTTTTTAGACAAATGATTCCCAGCACAATTACAAATAATGAATGAAGGCACAAATACCACAATTTGTGAAGCATTTTGAAGAGGAAGGAGAGGGGGTGAGGAGGCTAAATTCATTAAAAAAAGTGCAGCCAGCCTTAGACTTAAAATGTAAACATCCATGTTGTCACCAAAGCAGCAGAATTTTGTTTTCTTACACCTTTCATAAGACTCAGCAAAACTCAAGTTTTGCTTACCATTTAACATATCCACATAGGTTTCTTCATCTGGAAGAATGTTGCTACTTATGTTGCCAGTGCATTTGAGATAATCCATAAATTGCTTTTCTCTGAGACATTTAAAAAAACAAAAATGCAACATCATTACTTCATTTATTTACTGTGAAACCCAAAGGAAATATTTCAAATGTATCATTTATTGAAGCAAAAATGAAAAAAAAAAAAAAAAAAAACCACCACCAAACAAAAAACAACTGCACATTATGCTTTTGGAAATAAATTTTCAGCTCTTTTCTCAGATGGATTCATCAAAGACATATCAAGGGGCTTTGGGAAGAGTTATAAGACTTTTTGTTTTTATACTATTAAAAGTCACTTTTCTCTGTGTTTGCAATTGATTTAATGTAGCCTTTAGGATTTTTGTTGCATAATTTTAACTCTCTGGAGAAAGCATGGCCGTTTAAATAATCTAAACAGGACTAATACATTTCCGTAATCTTAGCTGCTTTTTTATTGTTCATAAGAATTCAAATAAAATGTGCAAAATGTACAAAAATATTTTCTCAGTCTTTACGGCACTGGATGTTATTTGCAATTCATGGCAAAGATAGATAGGCTGATTGCAAACAGCAGTCTAGCATTCATGGTCAGCATCAGACATTTCGGTTGAAGAAACGATATAGTAAGACCCAGGAAAAAAAGTTTCCTCCCAATCTCCAAGTCAGTGGATAGCTGAGGGCTCAGATCTCCTCAGCTTCGTGTTTGTTTCAGTTGCTCACAGCTAACACTGTGAATAGCTTCATTGTCTGCACCCAAGTCCTTTTGAAATCCTGCTAAAGTTTCGAAAGGAGTCACATTGCTTGGCAATAAGGCCCACTCCACTCGCTGCTGCCAGTATGTGCGAGTTAAAAAGGACAGGTATTGAACTGAACCACCTCTCCATCTCACTGACTGTCCCCTTGTTTTTCAGTGAACAAAAAGGGGATCTCTGAATAGGAGCTGAAGATTTCACTCCAAAAGGTATTAGAGATGCGCTACAGACTTACTATCCGATATCATTTCAGGTGAAAGTACTCTGAAAGAATGGTAAAATCATTGAGATTTCAGCGCATGTGTCCTTTTTCCCTAGCAGAAGAATCCAGATACTTCAAGCTCTTTAAGAAAGGAGACAGTAAAAGGTGAATGACAAAAGCTTGAGCGAAAGGTCAGTGGCAGGTCCCTGGGAATGATTACCTCTTTGAAATCCAGGCAGCAGGGGATGCAAGGAGTCAAAGGCTGCGCAATCACCTCTGCTGAGCATCTAATCACCAATAGGTCTGATCAGTGGAGAACATGAGGTGAGGAACCAGGAGAGGTCACTGAGCAGGAACTACAAAGTGAATCACGCTGCTTTACACAGAAGGCAAAAAAAAACCCCAAACCAGCCCCCAAAAATGCAGCCTACAGAAACTGCTGGTAAAGGAGATTGGGAAAACAAAGAACTAGTAAAACACCTAGAAGGGAGGGTAAAGAAATAAAAATGGTAACAAAGAAGATCTAAACGCTTTTGCCAAGTCTGTGGGAGCTCACTGACTTTAGAGAATGGCTTCTCGCAGAAGCCGTTTCCCCTGATGCCTGAGAGTCACTGGGGTAGGTAGGAAGGGGTAGGTCATGGGTCACCATCTGGCCCTGAAAAAAAAGAAAACGGCACAGAAAATGTCAATTACAAAATAAAACACAGGCGGTGCGATCACCCGGGGACAGGCATGGTTTCAGCTCGGCGAGGAGCCCTGCCTCGCTGAGAGTGATGTGTTCAGAGTTGAAGTGCTTCACTGACCGAGAGCGCTGCAAAAAGCATCACCCCTGCCAGCTCCTCGGGGTCCAAGACACACTGGGGGAAGGGAAAGGGTGCTTGTGCTTCAGCAACCTCGATGCAGACTCCAGCCCCACCTCACACCTCAGCTCCGCACTTTCACAGGTTTAAAGGACAGCATTGCTCTATTCACCAGCGATGCGGAGGTCCGCTTCCCACCCCGTCTACGTCGCTACCTGCACAGTGCCATCCAACAAACGGCTGTACCTGGCAGACGCGGGGGTGAACACCATTAAGCATCGCCGGTAGGTTCACCGGAGCGCTGTGCGTTCCCGTGTTTCCAAACACGTGGCAGATGTGCTGGTATAATGCCATCAGATGGTGAAGGCAGGGAGAAGAGGGTGGAAGCTCTCCGGGGACATGGCCACAACCCTACTATATGGTTCGGGATGTCCCCACACTGGGATGGACAGGGCTCATGGGGAAGAGAGGCTACTGGTCCTTTCCCTGGCCCAGGCCAGGCTACAACCCCTCACGCTTTGCTTTTTTTTCGTGATGAATAGGCAGACAGCAGTAATTTAAAACATGCATAAAAAGAATTGTTTTTCCAGTAGCTTGGCATACCTGTGGTCAGAGGGGATTTGGGAAAGCAATATATGCACATGTGCATGAGTACATGCACTCCAGTCTTGTGGGGACTGAGAACTACATTTCCAGAATTAAAATGGAAAAATGAGACTCCATTTAATGGTGGTCACAGGTTTTGTTCTACATTCCTAGGTAAACCTGGGTAACTGCAAGAAGTCTTCTCTTGTATTGTTAAAGGCTGTATTTATCATGATCTGTGGCAAGATCAGAAACAAATCCCCATGCAACAAGATGGATACTTACCTCTGGATTGCTCTTACCTTACCAAGTTTCAGCAAACACACTGATGTGTAAAGGTGCCTAGTGGCTAATTGGATGTTTATCAATACAGTATTTAGGCAGTACTGTTGTTTTTTCCCGGTTACAAGTTGCACATTTGTTTCACAGTGTTTTCACTGCTTGTATGACTGCTAAAACTATATATTCAGGATAATGAGTTTTCTAGTGGTTTTGAAATGTTATTTAAATGCTGATTTCAGAAGTACTGTTCGTAACCTCTGTTAGGACTGCAGAGAAAGCACAATTTCCAAGAGGCTTATAGCAGCGTAAATCTATGGAGGTTTGGTGAAGCATTGCATTCAGAGCAAAAATTTGCCACTCATTTGACTAGATACCCACAAACCACTGACCTGGCTAAAAAGCAACCTGCAGCACAATAAACTGACAGGCACAGAAAAGTATCTCAGTTAAATGCAAACCCTAAGTCCCTTTAAGGTTCTTTTTCTCTCGCTACCCATCATTGCCCTTTGAGTTTGGAGGAAATTTTCCACACCCAGATTGGTTTCAACCCAACTCAAAAGTACTTCTGCAAATGGAGTTTGCTATTGAGTAAGCCTGCTCCTGCATGGGGGCAGGGGGCGGGGGGAGGGATGGATGAATCTCTGCTTTTGGTTTTCTAAAAAGCCAAGGTCTGTAGCAAGGCGTGTGGCTGAGCTGCTGGATGACATCGTGCGAGTCACTCCATCTTTCTCCGCTTCAGATTGCCACCTACTTGGAACTCAACTGACAAAACACTTTGAAATTCTCTAGTCAAAATCCTTGAAACAGCTGGGTCTTATTTTTATAAGAAGAAACATAGCCTTGTGCATATGCAATGGGGCCAGAGCAAGGAGAGCAGTGCAGCAGGTCCTGCCCTGGCTCTGACACTGCCTTCCTCCATGGCTCAACTCACCTCTCTTTGCCTTCGTTTCCCCGTGTCTGGTGTGGTATTCATTGTGTGTTTGGTATTTAGCCCTAAGGCGCGTCCTACCTGAATACTGTGTTAAATCTTGCTGACTACCACGTAAGAAAGACTCTGAATCACAGAAGGGTTGAGGTTGGAAGGGACCTCTGGAGGTCACCCGGTCCACCCGCCCTGCTCAAGCAGGGCCATCTAGAGCCAGTCACTCAGGACCACGTTCAGATGGGTTCTAAATATCTCCAAGGAAGGAGACTCCAGCACCTCTCTGGGTAACCTGTGCCACAGCTCGGTCACTCTCACAGGACAAAAATGTTTCCTGATGTTCAGAGGGAACCTCCTGTGCTTCACTTTGTGCCCATCACCTCTCATCCTGTCACTGGGCACCACTGAGAAAATCCTGGTTCTGTTCTCTTTGCACCCTGCCTTCGGGTATTTATACACATTGATGAGATCCCCGCAAGTCTTCTCTTCTCCAGACTAAACAGTCCCAGCTCTCTCAGCCTTTCCTCATAGGAAAGGTGCTGAAGCATCTCAATCGTTTTTGTGGCCCTTCTCTGGACTTTCTCCAGTAGCGCCACCTCTCTCTTGTACTGGGGAGCCCAGAATTGGATGAACACCTACAAATCACTGAGAAAAAAAACATAATAATTATAAAAGACAAAATAACTTCCCTTAGAGTTGGAGACTTCAGGAGTCTACTGGTCACTTTACGAAGGAGAAAGTTAAGGGTGAAGCTTGATCACTATTTTTAGGGACCGAGATAAGGAACACAGCATTATTAAAGTGCTTGTCAATTCATCAGACAAAAGTGTAACACAACCAAATGACCCAATTTGAAAGGGGACAGAAGAGAAATGAAGTGCAGTGCAATTATTTGTTTAACAATGGCAGCAATTAGCTGCTGGAAAATTTACCAAGTGTTCTGGTTGATTCTCTGTAGCTGGTGATTAAATCAACATCAGATTTTTTGTCTTCTTTGAAGTCTTGTTCCAGTTCATATAAGAAGTCCTAGGGTCTGTGTCATGCCGTAAGTCAGACAAAATGATCATAACAGTCCCTTCTGGCTCTATCGTCTATTCTTTTATATGAGATGACATTTGCTGTTCTGATGATTAGGCAATTAACACTGCAAAATATCAGAAAATTCCTAAACTGCAGCACTGCTGAATGACTTGAATTAGTCTTTGCCTCAGTCTCAGAACAAAACTCTGAACATAAAATCACCAGTGTACTTGTCTCTAAAACAAGCCAGAAACAAGACAAAGAAGAATTTGGTAGTTTAAATGACAGTTTACTCTATCCAGCCTATCTCACTTGTGTGCTAATCAGCAGTAGCACCCATATGCCAAATATAGGCTGATAAAATCTCTAAACTGCTGACCATGATCAAGTGCAGCAGCCAGATTTGATTGTAAGAAACTAAAGCTTCTCTAAAGGAAAAGTGTTATGGGGTTCTTTATCCTAGCACAACTGCTCAAAGTGAAGAGGTTTGCATTTACTCTGGAGAGGATTCCTTTAAAAAAAAAAAAATAAAAATCTTTGAATATAGCTAGGAGCTGGAATAAATTGACTAGAGGAGGTCAAGTTGCTGCAGCAACGATGTGTTTGGCTTCTAGAGACAGTCTACCAGATGTACCAAGCAAGAGCAACTTTTCTGAAACAGCCTTGATAATAGGTTTCTGAGGGAGACATCCCCTTGAAAGCAAAGCGTTCTGATGCCATTTACCAAGGTATGCCACGAAAAAACAGGAAGGCGTTAGAAAAGAAACTACAACATATGTTAATCATCTGCAATTCAATCACTTTTCTGTATAGCTAGGAAATGAATAATTCTGTGTAATGCTAAGCACAAGGCTGTGACTCTTTGTAGACAGTCCTTGAACTGAAACAATAAAGAAAGCAGCATGCTGTTTGTCATTCTACTGCAGCCCTTGAGAGCGCCAAAATAGGCTTCAGGAAAGTTCATGTCTGATTTTCAGACTCGGCTGCTATCAAAAGATCAAGGACCCTGAAGGATTTCCCTACTGATGAGTCATCCTTAGTACCTTCATGTTATTTACCACACCAGACCGAATGTCGAGCCCAGATCCAGAACCATAGCACTGTGGGAAGGTTTGGATGGCACATGACTGTGGATGGAGACCTGCTCATCAAGAATATCCCTCCTCCTAAACTAACACCAAAATGAGCAGTTTCAGAGAGGAGATGGATTGATTTTACAGACACGGAGTATAATGTTCCCAAAGCCAGGGGCAATCGCGCATATAAAGCCTGTGTCTTTCCCACTATGTTATGACAGAAGGAAGTGGGAGCCAAATATTTACTCGTTTGCAACCCATCTCTGTTTATACTTGCAGCTGATATAGATATGCTCCCGTGGCTTTTCAGGAACCGTGGCCTCTGGAGGTCTCACAAGCTAGTCAGAAGGATACCACATAGGACAGCTCTCACCTCACTTAGAAATGGTTTCTCTGTTCCTCCTGGCACCCGGGTTTAGAAACCATCGATCGACGTTGCTTCCAGTCACACACCCAGAGGCACCAGGCAGCAGTGAGCTCATTACTCCCCCCAGCCATTTCCAGAGCCCCTGTTCTTCATTTCTTCAGTGAAAAGCCAGAACTAGACTGAAGCTTTTGGAAGATTACATAGTCCCTAAGTACTTCAGGATAAGAAGTACAGTGCCTCAGCAGCACCGGCTCATCCCCACCTCAGCCAACGATGGAACTAAGTCCCTCTGATGACAGGCATCACTTTAGCTCATTTGCTACAGCCGAATGACTCAAAAAATTAAAGAACAGGGTGCAAAAAGATCCTGGAAGTAAAATTTAAACTGCGTTTGTTTATAAGCAGAGCAAATAGCAGTATTACTTACTGTGTCCCAAAACCCGTGCTGATCAGCACACAGGTAGCTATATCTAAGTCCTTTCTCCTCACACACACCATCAACTCTTCTCTCTCCTGCTCTTGGCATCACTTGTTTTGCCTGCTCTATTATACCTGCTGGAAATTTTTTGAAAAGCAAAGCTTGAAAAAGGCCAAAATAAAAAAAAAAAAAAAAAATAAAAAAAAAGAAAGTTTTTCTAATACACCATCCTCAATCAATAGAAGAAAGTTAAGCAGTGAGGTAAGCTCACGCACACACACCTCCTAAAAAAGTGAATAGAAGAGGTTCTTAGTTTGGCAGAAATCCCACTAGTGAGTCTGCATATAAATGCAGGAGTTTTGAAACCAGCCTGGTGTGGGTATGCACATGTACATATCAGCTGAAAAAAATCAGCTGTGCCTCCCTGTGGTCCCAAAGCAGAGCTGGCCCTCGGTGCACGGGCCCCACGCAAACCCCCTCAAGCCGGGAGAAAGCGCAGCAGAGGAGAGCCCAGAATTGTCCTGACAAATGGAAGGAATGCTCCAAAAGGGAGGAGGATACGGCAGAGCACGACACAGAGGCAGGAGCACATCAGCAGTGGAGATGCTGCTGGGTGGCAGCTCAGGAGAGCGTGGGCTGGGGCTCGTGCCGCTCACAAGCGGAGCACTAGTCCGTGACGTCTGGATGGCACGAGGAAGGTGCACGTTATACAAAGGTATATAAGCACAGTGACATAATTTTGCTCTTCTTCAACTTATGTCAGATTCCTGTATGCGTTGTTGTGAGCCACTGGCCCGAAGGCAAATACAGACCAAGTGGGCACAACATAGGGGAGCACGATGAATGACCTGGAAAACACATCCTCCGATGGCAGGTTGCAAGCTGAGTGAAGTGGGGCTGTTTTCCCAGAGAAAGAAAACACTTGGTGGTAGAAGGAGGGGTAACAGCAGTCTTCAAGTTCATGAAGGGGGCACGGAGAAAGGGAACAATCTGTTCTCTATGTCTGCAGGACATCAGACAAGAGGAAACGGATTTATTGTCATGCAAGGAAAATAGCTAGATAAAAGCAACTGGAAAACTCCGAGAGGAAGTCTTTAAGAAAAACACCCCTGAAGTACCTACCATCCTGGAGCTCGCTACAGTATATTTCAACAATTACAACATTCAGAAAGCACAGACAATGTAAATCACACATACATACACACGGCATGTACAAATAGGTATAGGTATACGATAGGTATGTAAAGCATCAGCTGATGTCTGAAAAAGGCACTTAGCCTAAAGTCTCAATTGCAGCATTATTTTTGTGAGTACCAAAGGTCAAATTTACAAGGTACAAAGGGCATTCAGCTGAACTTTGTTCATTTTCATGGGGAATTGGATGCAAAACTCTTTCCACTTAAAATCTCATCCTTTCCCCCTCTGATTTTCCTTTTCCTCCCTACTAGGTTTTGTCTACAAATGCTCTAAATGTAGAGACAGTACCTAAAATAATCTGAGGTGCACACGCTCCTGCTAGATATAGGTAAATGAGGGCACCCAGTACATTTGCAGAAAGCCTGTCACACACTAGGGAATAGTCATGTCAAACCAAGACCTTCTCTCCGTTTCTGTGTGGAGCGCTGGCTCACATCCAGTTCAGACAGAGTAGCTGAAAGTCATTTCTCTCTGATGTTGTTTAAAAGCCTAAATGCAATGAAATACTAGTCTGAGTCCATTTCCCAGTGAGCAGAAGTGTCAAAAAGCCACCATCAGAGCTGGATCTAATTGGCAATCCCAGTAGGGAAGTGAGGAAATAGATGGGGAGACACAATACCCTGCCTCCTGCGGTACTTGTTACGAAACTTTCTGCAGCAGTGGCTCCAGCTTTTGAGGCACTGAATATCATTTGCTTCCCACCCACATCACCCACACACACACACTCTAATATGGTTAACCAGACACTTCACTGAAATGTTCTGCCTCTTTCTCCCCTCTGTTTTTTGCTGCCAATGAAGTGTTGCTACTGTATGAAAAGTCACACCATGGATCTATATCCCTGACTGATTATATGCAACTTCAAATGCTTGACCCCGTGTCAGATTCATGGCCATTCTGGCCTCAAGCCTGCCATGGCTGCATTTCAATATATTTATCCTTTTCACTATATACAGAAGCATACTACTCAATTGAGCACAGAGTTATAGGGTCAAACATCATCAATTCTGCAGCTGAGGCTTTATCTCCCCACAACTCACGCCCACGTCACTCCCTATTACAGCGAAACAAACCCAAAATCAAACCCAAAGCCCTGGAAGATTGTCTTGATAGCATGACCATAAAATCAGATTATTCGGCCTAACCAGGCTTGCTCAAGAGCTTTGTGTGAATTTTTGGCACCCATAACACTGAAAAACTCACGTCAAGCTAGTCCAAAAGGCATAAGTAAGTGTTGTTGTAGGTATTCCTGTAGTCAAGTTACCAGCCTAGGAAACCTGGGTTTGGATAACTGCTATACCACAGTCTGCCTCTGGGAAAATGGGAAAGTGCCATTGATAGCAAGGAGGTAAGCATCTCGCTTTTCTCCCTTTCTTTCCAGGCTTCACTTTGCAGAATTACCCCATTCCAGGCACTTCAGAGGGCAAATCTGTTTAAAAAAGGTGCTCATGAGGGAGGCTGATGAGGTACCACCAGCAGCTAGAGAAAACATTACTTTATTCCAGCAGTTATCTACAGCTCTCCATGAATGTACACTGCCCTGTATACCTGTGCTAAAACAAGTAATGCATATTTCTGTTCATGAGCTTACAGGAGGAAATAGCTTATTTTACAGCATCCATCGTTAGAAGGTTTCTGGAGCCTTCCCAGTAGTAGTAACAGAAAAAAAGATCACAAGCAGCTCATTTTCCTCACTAATTTTCCTTCCAAGCCATTCAGAAGTGGTCTGCACAGTTGAGTTTATTTCCTCATCCTCCTTTCCTCTTCCCTCTCTTTCCCTGTCTTCTTTACTTATTTGTATTTCCTTACCTCCCTTATATTTTTGTCCTCCTTTTCACCTCCTGCTCTATAATTCATTGTGGTCTGCAGGAAAACTAAGTCAAAGCAGGAAATTTCATGTTTCAACATGAGTGCAACAAAACCGGTCCTCTCATCTCCTCTGAAAATGAGTTTGAAGACTTTGGTCTTGCTGCCAAAACTTCACTGTATATGAAAAGAAGCATAAAGAAGAACAGTAGCAAGAATTGGCAAAGAGCAAATAATAGAGGATCACCGACAACGGGTTGCTTCTGGGCTCTGACACAGGCTTTCCCACCATCCAGAACTGGGAGAGGCCAACACATTTGGTACAGACAAAATTTAGGCTCTGCAGTAGTGCTTGGCCAAATAAAAAAAAAACAAATTTTCTACACTGTCAGGCATACCCCTTTACACATCCTTTCTGTGCAAAAAGAGACACGCCGCACTCACAAGACCATTCCTGACAAGGGAAAGGGTGGCAAACTTGTCCAAGAACATGCTTCGGGAGGTTTGCCCAGGAAGGCTCTGGGTGGCCATTTCAGACACCCTTCTTGTTAAAGGAAACGTCAAACTTCCCGTCAGGGAGGAGAAACAGCGGCAGGTTGCTTCATAGGCAAGCACCAGGGCAAAAGCAGGAAGGTGCCTGGACAGGGAAAAGACTAGACAAATAATTCCTGGACAACCCATTAACAGAAATGCATCCTCAAATCCTGCTCGGATAGCTTCAGGTAAACGCATTTGTAGTAAGGAGTATTTGTACAGATAATTAACAAACTACACAAAAGTGAAATACAGGCTTTCTGTAAATTCAGTTCTATTACTAACCTACATAATAACATCAACACTCTGCACCATACATTCAGCTCTGCGCAAAAAGGGGGAAATAATATAGGCTGCCAGCAGATTCCTCTCCGATTCCTCTTCGGTTTATTGTAGTACACTATTAGGAAATAATGTCCCTTTTTTGCCATGTAAAGGAATTCTCATTTTGCTTTTCTAGCTCCTTGCCATTACTGTGGACAGGACAGCTTTGCATGACAGCAATGACTGGTGATGTGCAATGCAGCAGCGTGTTCCAAAAATTTCATTTCTCTGTTTACATCCCTGGCTTTAAAGTCCCATAGCAACTGCAAAAATAATAAAATCCCCAACTAAATTACCATACTGAAAACTTCCACGTAATCCTATTTATGCAGAAAGGCTTTTCTTACAGCATTTTGCAAAGTTTCTTCCCAGTTGCTAATATTTTAATAAAATACCTTTATTATCATGGAGTGCGCTGGGAATTAGACCTGGAACTTCTCTAACTGCAGGTTAGCAGGGTGCAATAAATATGCCAGTAAGAGCCTTTGGAGCTCAGGTCTTATCACTATTTCCTTCCCTTTCAAAAATGGTTTGCTTAATTTCAAGTCTTGCACCTGCTTCGATTACCCATTTTACTGATTATATTTTCTTTACCCCAGCTAGAGCGGAGGCCTGCTTTGCTTTATGCTCCTCAGTGGCAACGCTCCCATCAAGAATGCTTTAAGAGATGAGCACTTTCCTTGGCAGCAAAGCAGCAAACCATGACCTGTTTCACACAGAAGGCTGCCTCAAAAATAAATAAATAAAAGAACTCACCTCATAATTTATCCAGCATCTTCTGAGTCTCATCAGAGGAAATTAAAAAAGAAATTGGCTTCTTGAGAGGATAGATCAGACACCTTAAGGAACAGCTGCAATTTGTGTTTCTGAGAAATGAAAATTGAAAAGCAGACTAAAGTGGATATTGGGTGATTTATAAACCGCCTTTCTCCATTCTTTCTGAGTGTCAGTACATTCAGTAGATCATCGATAGCACTGCCTTTAACATACGATTTTCAAAACGAAATTAAACAGGCAACTCCGCGTCCCGCTTCCTTCCCACCTCGCTCAGGGCGCAAGGGTGTTCAGAGGACCTCGCAGCCCCTGCTTGCACGGCGGGACCCACGGCTCCCGCGAACACGCTCTCCAAATCTCGTGGCCCCCCCATAGAGTGCAACGGGCACCAACTGCTGTAGCTGTTAGCACTGTTTGTGCCAAACGCTTGAGAGCCTTCGTGAGCTTGTCCAAACGCACGAGGCTTGTTCGTGAGCAAAAATATTAAATGTTACTCCTTGACATTTTGTTGGTTTAGTAATCTAACCCCTTGGAAACTATATCAAGATCTATAAAGCCATTCAGCTCTTAATCGTAGCAGATATGAATCACCGTGTCAGTTAACGCTAGGTGCATAAATCTCTGGCGATGTGGATTTATGACACCGGGATGTAATTCACCAGTATCAGCTCTTAAATTTGATTAGAAATATGGGATTTGAGAAGAACAGACTTACATAGCTGGTTGCAATTTGAGTTGTGACCTTAACGAAAAAGTCAGGGACTGAGGCTCACAATCTGCCGGTGTGCTTAAGCAACAGTTTCACGTTCACCCTGCTCAGATTAATTGCTTCTTTAATCTGCAAACGCTGACACACATGCGCAGCTGTGCACGCTAATAGGGAGGACGGCAGCCGAGGCTCTATCAAGGTTCATTATATCCTGCGTGCTTAATTGTTTTCATCACTGGAAACCATCATTTTATTTAACAGTTTAAATATGGCAGAAACGCCATAATCACATTTAAGTATTAGAGGCATTTATAAGGAAACAGAAATGGTTTTAAGAGGAACACATATAACATAGCTGTGTGGATTTGGTTGTCTGGTGCAGGTAGAGGATTTTTCTACTCATCCCCTGTGCCTGTAGCCAAAGCAGGGTCAGAGTCTGTGATAAGAAGTTTTTTGATTCATTCAGCTTAGCCTGGTGACACTAGCACGCTGGGTCAAGTGCACTGTAGCTGGCTGTAATTGCAGATATTAATGAAGCTTTGAAAGGGATTCAAAAATGACTCTAAATGTCCACGCTGGCTAGAAACTAATTTTGTTCTCATATAAACATGGCAGATCATCCAAAAAATAATTCAGCTACTTGGGTCAAAATGCCCAGGTAACACTTGAGCTCTTTTACGGCTTATATACCCATGCCAGGCTTCTCTCTCCTTGGCTCATTATCTTGCTCTCCCCCTCCCATACCAGAGTGCTGCTCCCACACGCTGATGCTGCCATGCTTGCTATCGCAAAAGTCAGTTTGCAGAAGCATGCTACGGCTGGCAGCGTTGGGGGGAAACCACTGAAGCCTTGAAAGTGAGCCATTAGGTCCCAGCCTCGGAGACATGTCAGATTTAGATACCCTCCCCTGACAAGAACTCTCTCGAGTGGGTGGATTTTGCCTGTCAGGCGCCTGCAGGGCATTAAAGCACGGGTGCCTTCATCTCCCCCTGGGCACCCCCCAACTCTGCCCCTCCGGTCTTTGCTCTGATCACTGGCCTCAGTGATCCCACAGGTCCCAACCTTCTGCCCAAGTCCCCTTTCAAGACGCTCCATTTATGGATAAAACCGGTAAAACCAACACAAACAGACCATCCCGACCGCGGGCGTTGAGGGGCCTGGGCTAAACCGCAGCTCCCTGGGGACACCCCACAGGGTTACAGCATCTCCCCAACCTGCCAGCACGTCTCTGCGGGCAGTCTGCCTCACCGCTGGGGCAGCAGCCCAGCTCGCCCAAGGAGAGGGAATGGAGGGGCGCGTTGGATTTGGGCATCTTCTCCCACCCTGGCTCTGCCAGCCGCTGGCCACACACATACAGAGAGCAGAAACTTACACCAGCTAAAATCCTTCTTTGAGTCAAGAGGGCTTCTAGCAGAGCCCCAAACTTTCACTTGTAGCGTGAAAGCATGGGTTTTTTCTAAAGAAACCAGGCAAGTTGCTCAAGCAAATGCTCCGCAGAAGGTCCCTGAGGTGTCGCGGTGCCGCGTGTCAGCCCTCCGTCGCCTCTTCCCGGTGCCAGCCCTTCTCTGCATGAGGAGCTGAGAATGGAGCTGTTCTCCCTCTCCCTGCTGTTAGTCAAACTTTGAAGCATCCAACCGATACTAGTCTATCAGCCTTACAGTTATTTAAAGAGAGCCTGTCAGTTTATTATTAATAGCAGCAATTACATTATAGCAGTTAAAAGACACAAGTGAGATTGGGAACGTACTGCAGCGGGGGTTAGAGATCTGTTCAGGCCTAGTCTCTGCTAGAAGAGGCTTTCAAGTGTGATTATATGGGCAAACCCTTCTAGCTGAGACTTGAGATACATCTTCCCGCAGTACGTGGCATAGATGTGAGCTCGCCCTGCCAGCCACCCATCTATAAGCTGAATGGCCGCAGAGCCAAAATTTAGCTAATACACCCTTCCTCTCAGCATTATCTATTGCCTCAGGTTTAGCAAGGCACTCATCTATCCACATCGCTTCTGGTCATTTTGGAGCTTGAGGCACAGCATGCTGACACGTGCTTTCGGCACATCGTGCAGGGAATACCACTCCCTCATGTCTGTGGGAAACACACCGCTTCCCCAAAGGAACGTAAATAATCAGCAGAACGCCACCATTTTTTTGCCCATATAGCTGCATCTAAACTAGGGCTTTACATCAGCACTAAAGCATTATTAAAATAGCTCATCTAACCAACATTATTTTACTGTCAGCAGCTCCAAATGTAGGTCTGAGCCACTGGGAGAGAATCATCTTCCTAAATCGGCACTAAAGAGTTCATGCTTTAAACGCTTTCTCGAAGACGGGAAACTGAGGCAGAAAGCAATTGAAATACTCGCCCAAGGTCATGCAATACATTTATGCAAAACGTGACCCCACCTGCATTTTAGTCCATGGCACAGATGCCACGGAGGTAGCAATTTAATAAGCTACGAGCCCCATCTGTTCATTATTGTCTCAACTGGAGATTGCCATCCCCAAAGCTGAGCCACATTAATTGATTATATGAATGCTCCTGGTTTGCCCCAGTGCAAAGGCAGTCAATTTAATTTAAATCCTTGTTGGAGGAGATTTAAATTTGCTGGCTGACTTTATGCTGAAGCAGACAAGGAGTACTCACTTAAGTTTCATAACCCACTCCTGCTAGGTCTGACAGAGCGCATCTGTCCACCTCCTACCTCTTTGGCAATTTTTAAATCAAAACAAACAAAATGGGAAATGAGCAAAAAGAAGACTTTTCTTGTGGCCCTACCCACAGCTTAACCGAATTTCAGCTAGCAGGATTTCCCAAATCTAATAGCATTTCTTCAGTCTGATGTTTTCCCTGTCCTGAAGTTTCTCTAGTTTGCTTTCCAGCATCATGTATTTTCACTTTCTCTCCATATTTTAATCTAGGTAAAGAAAACAGAACACAGTTCTCATTTTTATTACAACTACCAGCACTAGACAGCAGTGTTGGAGTCGCAGAAGCCACCGGGAGGGGGGAGAAGCTTTTAAAAACTCTCCCTAAATGCTGCGTCCACTCTTTTTGACATTTTAAGTCATCAAAACTTCACTAGTGATGCGAGAGGCTGCTAAATTTTTCTCTCTTACCCTTTTCTTTCATTTTTATTAGTGGCTAGATTTTGATTACATTGTGCCTAAGACCAGCTGCCTCCACAAGTAACTGCATTATCATCAGAGGCAGCCACAAGTAAAAGCACTATGTATATAAAGGGGTCACAACATTTACTGCTTTTTTTATAAACTGCACGAGAAACCAATTCACCTGCACCCTGCTGGCGTTAAAATAATAGACTTGCAAGTCCTCCCTGTGAGCTTCGCACCCAGTGGAAAACCTACATCCATCGAATAATCCGCTTACCCTCCAAAACCAGTTTCCCTCTTCTGTCCGTAAAAACAAGATCTCTTTTTGCACATTGGCCCTGTTCACTAAAGAAAGTATATTTTCAGTTAAAAGCTGGTATTAATTTTTAGCTCTTTGTCCTAGTAGTTACAGCCCTGCTTTGTTTGCATGGGCGATATTTTTCTTTTATTCTTGGGAGAAGTGAGAAAAATATACAAATTCCATCTCACAAACAAAAAGGCACCAGCATAGACACTTAAGTTGTTTTGCTCAACTGCAGTGACATTACCAAGAAGTGCAACAGTAAATAAAGTAAGCAGGTGTTTGCAGGCAGCTGAACAAGGTGGTTTGAAGGTACCCAAATTACGGCAAACAGCCCATTTCTCTTTCTCTTCCACCTTCTACCCCATCACTTGACCGTAATGGCACTTTTGCTGTTCATCACTCTCTCTCCCCATCAATTTTCATTGCCCTCCTCAGCTTCTTTATCACTTTTGTTGTCAAACCTACAACTACCTTTAGTTCAGATGTTTGCCATAAATCCTGGCAATAGACATCTAACCCATGAAGAATATAAATAAATTGGCTAGTTTTAAGAGGCACTAGGCGATAATGTATTTTTTCATATCCACAGATATTGCTAATATCTTCACAGCTCTATTGGAAAACTGACACTGCACTAATGCCCTTACTCTGACTGTTTGTCTGTCCCTTCTGTACTATTTTAAGAAGCGAGCGTGTTCTGGTGCAGTAAATAAGGACCAAACCACCACATGACTTAAAACAGTCACCAGCAAAGAAAAATTTTCAGCCATTCCCTTTTTGCACGCCCTGCAGGCTGTTTACTACTGCCATTAAAAAAAAAAAAAAAAAAAAAAAAAGTTTGATCTTAACTCTAAGCTTTGCTAAAAGGCACTGAATGCTCCTGGGTTTAATGCTCGTGAACAGAACTATTATCGTTTCAAAGATTAAAAAAGATAGTTTTACCTTCCAGAAAAAAAAAATACCAAAACCATTGCCTCCTTTTTCTTGCAATTTTGTGGTGGGGGTTTTTTGTGGGTTGGTTTGTTTGGGTTTTTTTCATTTTTACACTGAAGTAACAGCATTGACTTTAGCGGGATGTGAGGTTTATTCCAGTACAAATAATAGAGAAAAAAATCAATCCCTTTCTGCAGATACGTCTATTGCTCAAGCTGAAATGTGTGACCAGGAGCAGGTTCTGAGGCAGAGCACCCCGTGAGCCATGTACCCTTTCACCACGGTGCCACAGCAGAGCCAAGCGGGTGGCCCAATCCCAGCCCTGTTTCACCTACCCAGGCTGAAAAAATAAAACATAGGTCCACACCACGTATAAACAATACTGTTGATGAGCAGGTCTAGCTTTACGAGAGACTGCCAGATCCATGTTTATCTGGAAATCAACTCTCTTTCCCACCAGTTGAAATTCTGGATGTTTGGGGGCAAGACCTCTTGGCTCCACAGCCGCGGTCCTGCCATTCTCATCAACAGCAAGGCACGACGCTATTCCCGCTAGCCCGGACCATACAGTCAGAAGCTGAAAGTGCAGCCTCAGTCGACAATAAGGAGACAAATCTCTAGCTGCTGACAAACCTGGAGAAACACGGCCCAAGTATCACCGAAACTCTCAGCAGCCAAATAAACAGGGTTTTTTAAAAATGTTGCAGCCACTGTTTACCTTTTCAGAGGGGCACAGGGAAAAAAAGGGAAGAACAGAGAGAAGAGCTCAGCTCATTTTCTGGCACTGTGGTACTCCTAGGATGCGGAAAGACAAACTCCTAAAGACGCACCGGCTGAAGGACAGGGTAGCAGCAGACACACGTGTTTGTGAGTTCTCTTCTCCTTTTGCTTCTCATTTACCCTGACCAAAATGAAAGGGTAAGGCAGCCCCTGGCTGCCAGGGAGACCTCCCACTGGCCGCCACCTTCTCCCCATCCTCCCACGGGGCAGGAGCCCCTGCGAGAGCAACGGCCACATCCCAAAGGCGCGTACCAAAGCCCGGCTGCTCTACAGAGAGAGGCAGCCTCATGGCCGGGGAAAGCGGGCTCGCCACGTCCGAGCGCTTCGTGCTCGAAACTGCAAGAGAACGCAACCTCCGAAACGGGCTCTGAGGCTGTAATTAACTGACTCCTGCCAGGGGCAGAGAGGGACGAGGAGAGGAGCCGAGAGGACCAAGCTGGCAGCTGAGTCCCGTCCCTTCAGAGAGGCGCAGGAGCCATGCAACTCCATCCCGACAGTGGCAGTTGTCACAGCAATTGCCATTGCCACCCTGAAGCCACCTCACGGGCAGCTGGTTGAGGCATCGTGGCAGCTGACCACGCAACCAGCGTGTTTAAGCAGCACAGTCAGACGTCTATATTTGCAGATACTTTAGCGGGTAGCCTGGTACTGCTGCAAACCGATGGTTTGTTATACCAGGTCAGCACCTACCCCACTTCCAGTCTCCCCCATCCAAGCAAATGCTCAGAAAGGTTATGCCTGAAGAGGTCACCACCACCTCAGATCGTGACGACCTGCAAGTGTAAACCAAGGCTGCCGCTGTTATCGTGGTGATGCACACGGGGTTTCTCCTGCCATACTTCCTCTCCTACCTGAAAACATTATTTCGCTTCATGTCAGCTACATAGGCATACCTATGATATGGGGTTTGAGGGGGGGAGAAAGGCAAGACATCGATTCAGGAAAACCAAAAAAGAGGGTAGGAGAGGGAATGGAAATATTCAGGTGTTAACAGGCTGCGATGCACAAATGGAAAACATTTTCATTACCGGGAAACAGTGTTTAACATCTGCGATTTGCATTCACACCTGAGAGTTCAAAACGGAAACGCAGTTCAACCCCTCAGAGGTGCTGTCTCTCACCATCCTTCCCTCTCGCTCCCCAACAGAGCTGCCAAAGACGACCAGCCTCCAGCATACCATCACCCTCGCCCCGAGATCAGGGTGCTGCGGAGCCAAACCCCCCATCACCCCCCAGATGACTTTGGTTCCCAGGTGGCCTCCACCCCAATCCTGCAAACCTGACGGGCCAGAGTGCCTGTGTGGGAAGCGACAGCAGTTAACCAGTGGCACGCAATGGCCATTTCAGGAATAGGCTGCCTGTATAGGACAACCAAGGTCACCTTCCAGCACGCTCTCCATCTTGCTTAGGCAAACTTTGCCCGGTGTTACATTTTAGACACCCCACAGCTTTTACCTTCCCTGTGTCCCACACAGATTAACAGCCACCACATCGTCTACACACAAACCTCTGCTTTCTGCTCTGTTATCAGGCGCCTGCCGCTCCCACCACCTGATTTAAAGACTGCCTGGTGCCAGCTGCATCTGTAATGCAGTCACCGGTGATGAATTGTGATGTCACGAGCGTTAGATCGCAGCATCGCTGAAGGAATCGGGATGATAAAGGGGGAAGAATGCTTGTATTTATACACAAATGTCTTCATAATCAGCAGGGCTAGCAAAGGAAATAGAATTAGTCAGGAAAATAGAATTAGCATTATTGGGATGCTAACTGGAAGAAACGTGATGCTTTTAAACACTGAGTGCGTGTGGTGTTTCCTGGAAAAGGATATTGTGTGCTGACATGCTGGAGACAGGCTGGGCAAAGCAAGAAAAGGGAGAGCTGAAAAGAGGCTCGGGCTCCAGAGGGGAAAACACAGGTAGAGACAGCATTGCTTTCTGCACGAAGGCTTTTAGTTCTAGTAGCAGCAAGGAAAATGGAAAGTATCTCAACAGAGCGAGGTGATTGAGTCTTGTTTTTTTATTCCAGAGAGGGTTGAAACTCGAGGCTCGACAGACCGGGTCTGCAAGGGTTTCCTCCCTCCCCGCACACCCTCCCCGGTGGCCTCGTGGAAAGGACACCAGCCTGGGGAGCTGGGCCTAAATGTCATTTTCTGCAGCTTACCCCTTCCCCTTGCCTTCACCCTTTAGGGCAGGATGTCCATGAGACAGAGCTGACAACTTCTGTCAAGCACGTGCCCGATTTCACCTGCTTCTGTCCTACAGGCACCCCCAAGAGCCATTCCCACTGGCATTTTTTAAATCCACACCCGACTGGTGTCCATCATTCGCAGCTCTCTGCTTCCTCCCTCACGTCTCCCTTCAGCTCGCGCCGCGCTGCCGCTGCTGATTGCAGGGTCTTTGCTTTTGAAGGCAGCCTGGGGTGGACTGCCTCCTTTTGGCTCTCTGGGAACACAAAATAATGACATGTTTTTTACTTTTGTGAACGGGAACCACTCAAAAGACACAGTGCTCCTGACAGCTCCTGGAGAAATGATGCCCCAGTGACAGGTTTCTTTTTAAAGCCTGAGCCCCTCCTGATGCCCATCTATAGTCCTTAGCATTATTAGATGTTTACAGCCGTTTCAGGAACAGCGGGCTCCAGGCTTTCAGTCTGCAGAAGAAACACAGCTTTACATTGAGCACTATCCTCTGTTCAGGCTGTGCGATTTGCTTTAAATCCCCACCAAACGTACTATCTGGTGGAGGAAAATTTTCCAGGAGTGCAGAGGTGCTTTTGAACAGCAGCTTCGTGATCCCTAGCTTCATATAAGCTAGGCATCGTAGCACTAGCTAGAGGCAATAACTTTCAGAAGACCACCTAGCATTAGACTCTAGGCTGAATATCTTGACATGGCTGTGCTAATGGTTATGTTTATGTATTTCTCTACGTAGCCAGTGGTATGCAGGATTTGGGGGTTCTGCCTTCTTTTTCCTGTTCTGCTGTGAGTTCCCCGAGAAGGCCAGTTTATTTGCATGTAGCTCATTTACTTTTATTTTGGAGGTGAAGATAGTACCTTTCTGCCTCCCAGCCACTGGTGCAGCAGCTGTGAAGCTGCTGGTTGAAAAGCGCTGTAGAAGTAATAAACTACCATTGCCAGAGTCACAAACTCTCCAAGAATCCTCATCTACAGCCTCCCAGCCTAATTTTGCCTTTCGATACATACAATTGGTTTCTGAACTGTCCAACCCGAAATAACCCGAAGGGAGCCGGTTTTCAGAAAAAGGTACTTCTCGTTCCTCCCTCTGCCGAAACCAAAGGTGTTGCACAAAACCGGTCACGAACGCTGTGAAGGGGAGTAGCGTGTTCACGGCCACAGCTCCGGGTGACTGGGAAAGCTTCAATCTTTTTCTAGTCATCCGAGTGATCCCCTTCCACCACGTCCCCAAGCCTCCCTTCTGGGCACGGCTTGCCCAGAAGTAGTGACTTTGCCGGCATTTAAACGGGAAAGGGGGGCTGGGGGGGAAGAAAGAAGGAAAGGGAGAGGGAAAGAAGCCGGGAGAAGCTGCAGAGAGCAGCGAGCGGCTGGAGCCGGCCGCCTACGCCGGGGCTGCACTGGCACCCAGCGGCGGCGGGGCGAACGCCCCGGGCAGCCCCGGCGGGGGCTGCGGGGGTCTCCGGCCCCAGGGCTGAGCTTCCCACAGCCGTGGGAGCCCCTCCTGAAAAACTAAGGGAGCTGGGAGGGTCTAATAACCTTCTAGGGGAGGGGGAGGGGGAAAAAAAAACACAAAAAAAACAAAACAAAAAAACAAAACAAAAAAAACAAAACAACCAAATAAAAAAAAACCACACCAAAAACCCAAATCTCCACCTCGTTCCGTTACAGCCTTCAAGCCACCAAATGGAAAGTTTCCGGGGAAAGGACACACGCGTTTCACTCTTTGCATTGTGCCAGACTTCACAGTGCTGGTGCTGAAGGAGGAATTAAGCCTTACTGGTGAAAAGCCGGCACCTGTAGACGGACCCGCTAAAAGAAATGTTTTCAGGTTCACATACCTGTTTTTCAAGGGACTGAGAATAAATCTGTCTTTTTGCAAGATAAGAAACATTTCACATTTCATTTCAAAGAGACAAAGTTACATAGCTCTGCACAACAAGGGCAATGTTTCAATCAGAGCCCCAGTAATAGATGCTCTATGCTGAATAGTCTTATGTAGCAATGACAATATAATCAATTGATGGATGAGTTAAAATCTTTTAGGACTCACTCAAAACCCACTCTGTATAGTAGCGTAAGCATGTCTGTTTTCCAGATAGGCTGTATCCATCTGTAATACCAAGGGAAGGGGTATGGAAAGGCTTCTGAAAGCATGAAAGATACTTTGAATATATCAAGCTTTGCTTTGCTTTTCTACTGTGCTTAATCTTTCCCACCCAATCCAGTACAGCCATTTGCCTTACACAAGTATTTTGCAATATGGAGAAATTACATAGAAGGAAACAGGAATATGGGAATTAGATTATACCCGTAGCCCAGATCCGTCTGGAACTGGCTGGTTTATGAAGCCAGAAGAGGTCATACAATTTCCTCACCTTCCTGCTATGATTTTTCCAACTTATCTTGAAATTCTCCTTTGTCCCACTTGAAACCCACCCAGGACTGCATATGAGAGGGCTGTACTAACACAGAGACTATCGGTTCTGGCTAAAACCAGAAGTCATTCATTCTAGCAGTACCCTGATACATTTGGCAGGCTTGTAAATTTGGGAATTAGACAATACAAGTTCTGAACCTCATTTTTTCCACACCAAATTAAACATCTGAGTTTTACCCACCACTGCCCAGTGCTGCAGTTGGCTGCATAATTGCCTCTTCCTAATGAGCTGAAGCTCTGCACATCTTGTCATTTGTATGGTTTTACGCTATGGATACAAGGATTAGCAAGGATTTAGGATTTAGATCTCATTTGAAAGATGAATAACTTACCACTTCATGTCTTCCACCAGTGGGAAAGTTAAGCAAAGTGTCATGCACTACAGTGCCCTGTGAACTCCCAGCACCAGAGAAAGGTCTGGACAACAAGTGGGTTTTACCACTTGACCCCAAAATCATTGTGTCTAGATCTGGTGAACAGAGGACGGAGGTGAATCCCAGAGTTTCGGAGGCTGCACTGAGAACAGCCTCCACCATTGCGTGCTGAGGGAGGGACTGCAGAGGACCAAAGGTGTCTCTGGAGGCAGCAGGAAAGCTCCCGTGCCCAGTGGGAGCAACACCTCATACAAGCCCTTCCCTGAGATGTTGGGCTAGAGTAAGGAAAACTCCTTTTGTGCTTCTGTCAATTCCATCCAGCTTGAAAGTTAGCTGCAGCACCCCCACGAAATCTCCGGCTGAGACTGCAATAGAAGAAAAGAGCCGGTTTCTCAAGCAGGCTGAAATTTCAGCTACTGCCATTCTCCCACACATTTGAACTCCCTTCTCCCCATTTATTTTTTCATTCCTCTCTCAAGCGCCGTGACAAGTCAGCTCTTTGTTTTTAGTGCTTCAATTACTCCCTCACAGCACTTGAACTCCTGAGCCCTCCCACAAAATCAGGATAATGAATAATGTTCATCGCCTGCTTCGCTGTATCTGTTTCCCCCTCCCAGGCTTGCAAGATGACTGGAGAGGCACAAGCACCGACAGCTGAACAAATCCCACACCGCCACGGAGGACAGGCACAGCAGCGTACCCTGGCAGCCTTCTCAAACACTACAGCCTGCTTTTCCATGTTCGGGGGTCTTTCTTCCAGCAACTGGCCACGGAAGACCCAGCCGCACTTGAGAAGCAAGGCTGGGAAGGAGCCCTGAGGGACAAGGATGCCCAACACAGCAAAAGGTACGCTGCCCTCCTTGGTTCTCCCCAGAAGTGTCCTTCCCCACACCATCCTACGTTAACAGCCATTTCCAGATACGGCAACCAAGGCACAGAAGGGGGAAGGTCAGACATTTCCAACCTGGGCTTCCTTTAGCAGCATTAGCTACTGGAATCAAGAGCCAGCGAGCTGCAAGCTAGCTCTTCTACTTCTGTTTGTCTGGGCTTGAACTGGACTGCTCCCTCTTAAAAATCAAGAAACACGGAGATAGGTGTAATATTACAGATAATGTAGTACATATTGCTGTTACTCATTCCTACAAAAGCCTCTTTCTTTAGCAGAAGTCCCTGTTGTTCCTGACTCCCCTTCGGTCAGCCTGACTCCAGCACCAGGAATCACATTTACCTGCAGCCCGGGAGGCATCAGTCACTTTGCCATCAATACCCTCACAATAGAGCCTTACAATAGTTGAAATTGTTGCTCAATTAATCGCCGGCTAGTTCCTGCCAAATTGCCTGCAATAGTTCTTCCTTTGGCGTGGAAGGAAAGAATACGGCCCTTTAAAGTGCTCTGAGGTCACATTAGCCTTGCACACACTCCATTACCCGTGACCTTGTCTCTCCGGCAGAAGTTGGAAGCGCGTATCGGCTATCTGCCTTGGGCAGCTGTCCTCCTCTGCCAGCACCTAGAGGCACCAGGCTTGAGACTAAAGGGGGTCCCTGTTTGGAGATGGGGGGCAGCCAGCAGGAGCACAGGGTCAGGACACTAGACGTGCTGTCCTCGAGCTCCCGGCAGAGACTTGCCTTGAAGGACCGACGCGGCCGAACAGGGAAGAGCGGCCAACGCTTGAAGAACGAGGGGAAGGTGCCGAGGGCTGGGGGGAAGCGAGGGTGCCCGGTGTGGAGGTGGTAGCTCACATAGTTCCCTGGCTCTTCACCTGGGGAGAGGAGCCAAGGGGGGGGAAAAAGGTGGGTTACTTTACCTGCTGCCACAGTCACATGGAGGTTGCTCCATTGTGGGACTTTCAGCAGGAGGAGACACAATGTATTTTCCATGGGAAACACATGGGAGTTTTCCTTTTTTTCTTTCCCTTTATGAGCTAGGAATATCAGCAGTGTTGAAAAAGCCCACAGAAACCCATCCAATGTTTTGCTGATTCAACAGCAGAAGAAGGTGACTGCCCTTTCCACCAGGGGAGTGAGAAGAGCTCGCTCTCCTTGCCAAGAGAACGAAGAAGAAATGCAGTTCCGCGTACCCTGGAAACCCAAAAGTGTGTCTCTGTCTTCCCCAAGCACAAAACCATGTGATCTGGGATTACTCTGCAGCTTACCCAGGAATGCACAGTGGAAGCAAAACCTCTGAAGTTAAGCAAGAAGGTCATTAAGTGTGCAAAGAATATGAGGAACCTTTGTTGAAAACTATCGCAAAAATACTGACTGTCATCGTGGGTTATGGAAGATTTTGAGTAGGAAGCTGCTCTGTTATACCTTCCTGTGAAAGCTTTTCACCATTAAATTGCCTTGCTGGAATATGAAGAACTGAACACAGCAAAACATTCTGTGAAGCCATGAACTGTGCGAAATTTTCATTAAAAATGTTTAAAAACAATGACATTTTTCATGGAACATTTCAGTCTTGAGTTTTGAAAGGCTTTGAGCTTTGAAATGAAATTTCCCTTTTAAAAATGAAAAAAACTGAACACTGAAAAGAAGTCTTTTGATATTTTTACAATCCAATGTGACAAATGAGCCATTTTTCACATTGCCAATTTGCTGAAAAATATTTTTAACAGGTCATTCCAAACAGATTTTTTTCCAAAATATTGACACTTCAAACAACTTTCATAGGGTTTAGGGTGTTTTTTTACCTAGCTCAGTGAGGACTACATATTTTGTGATTTTTATTTTTTTTTTTTTTTTTTTTTTGGATGCAATTTGGCACAGATTCCAGTCACCCAGATACTCGCGATTTTTAATTAATTGCTTTACCACTCCTGGCTGTAAAAAAAATGTCAGAAATATAAATGAAATGTCAACTAACACACTGCATTCTACTTGTAGTCTAGGAAAAATAAATAAATAAATAAATAAATAAATACAATCGGAGCTCTGAGTTGCAAATTCCACCTTCCTCTAAGTGAGTTCTTGGTAGGTTTGAGAAGCCACAAAAGATATGTTCTCATTTCTTCTAAGAGTTATTCCATTCTTCAGCATTTAGCAGGAATATCTGAATACTGTGGTTGTCACACCCTTCTAGAAAGCTAATTTTACTCCTTTTTAGATACAAAATTATCTCTATCGTTTCAATTTCAGATACCCAAACTTTCCTTTTACTGTACCGCCTACAGCATTTTCCACAGGTAATATCTATGGGGGAGAAAAAAAAAAGATAGACTGAAAAATGGGGGGGGGTACAGAAAAAATTCAATTCCGTATAAAAACATAAAATGCAAAGAGGTTCTAATTTCAGTAATTATTGCAAGTCACTGAATACAATTCTGTATTTCTGTTAATATAAGTGCTGCTTTATTTAGTGTGTTATTGTAGCGCTATTTCTAGTGTGGCCCACCGACACGAACATAGGGATCACCATACTGATCCATCTAAATATAGCACCTTGTAGCTGGCAGTGACAGGTACCAGGTGCCTATTATTAAACTCCAAGAGGATGGCAAACGATGAAACAGCGAATCCTCCTGGAAACCTGAGCAGGCTCCTGCTGCCGTGGGGTTTGAACGGAGCCGGATTGCCTTGGGGTGGGAAGTGTAGCCCTCCTGACCCCCCCAGGATCTTAATCTTCAAAACGGAGAGAGGGAGCCAGGGCAGCAAGGCGTAGGACCCCTGGTGCTGCCTGCTTCAGCCTCCCGAGAGCCTATATCAACGGCTCTAACAGCAGCAAGAAATCGACTTTGCTATCCTGAAACAGTGGCTCTCATGGCTATTTGCAACAACTTAGAAAGTCAGCACAGCATTCAATTATTTCCCTGCTCCTTCAGAAAGTTAAAGAGGTAAGACAGAAGGTGAGAAACACATAAAGACAAAACATTACCGGGATCTGCACAATCTGCTGGGAGCAAAGCATCGCTATATGGCCCCATTCACAGTAGCATTATCTGTCTTTCCCTCCCAGCTCACCCACTGACTTGAAGCAATTTCAGTTTTAATGAATGCTTAAATTCAAATATCATCGCAGAACTATCCAAGACTCTGCATACAAATATTTGGTTTATGCCTTTTGTGCAAGGTGGCATCCTTTTCAGCCTCACTGGAAAGAAGCCCAGCCAGAACCTCAATGGGGATCAGCAGAGCCTGCATTACCCTATTTTAAACATTTGTACAACGCACACTAGCATCGCAGGTAGTTTTGGTGCCTCAGCTAAGCAGAGCTCTGCTGGAGACGGAGCTTACAGGCAGCCAATCCTTTCCTTGCCAGGGGTGGACTGAGGCATCCAGCGAGCTCCATATACCAACTGGTAATTCGGGTACGTCTTTGGTTTCAATGCCCCTGTTTGCTTTTCTCCTACATGAGAAAATATAGCCCTCGGTTATCTTTTTTTTTTTTTTTTTTTTTTTTTGCGTTTGTTACTTTATTCCTCTTCCCCAGCCAGCCTTAATAATCTCCTCTAAAAACTTAAATAGTCTCAAAGCTAGAAGAAGAGAAGTTTTCTGCACCTTTGAATATTTCCCAATCCTGTGGAAACCTGGGGCAAACCGCAGAACATTGGCCCAGCTTGTTGCAGAGCAGAGGTGCATAACTCATGCTGCTCAAAGACAAGGAGAAAGAGCTCAGGAATTACATTGATGGATTCACTCTCTAATTGTTCATTAAGATAATGAGAACAAGCTATCAGAAGGATTTCTGAAAGAGGCATATTTGAAGGAAGGACCCCAGAGAGGCAGCAAGGAGGCCTGCAAGCAAGAAATTTGGAGATTAGGGAAAGAGGTGGCACAGGAGACGGTGCTCAGAGGGCCACAGAGCCAGGGAAGGAGACGAGCCGCCCACCCGCTATGGGCAAGAGGGAGGGAAGCCTCCGAGGAAGCCTTTTCTCATCATTTTTTTATGAAGAGGCCCTGAGGAGACCTGGCCCTGGGTCGGGCACCACTCGCCGTGGCTGTGAGCACTCCTCCTCCTCCTGCAGGAGACCCCCATCGGTGCGTGGGCAGGAGGAGGGGGATCGAGAGGTGCCCTCCGAGCGGGGACAGCCTCGGCGGTGGGAGGAGGCGGGAAGGCAGCCGTAAAGGTCCCTGCTGGATAAATGCCTCTGTCTTCCTCACCACAGCCTCCCCTCGCTGGCCACTGCCCTCAGACAATTAAAAAAAAAAACCACGTCGCTAGACCAGACTGTAATTGCAGCCAACTGACCACCGCGACCCTCGTCCCACCCACGCTGCCCCCACCTTTCCCAAATCCTTCAGCCAGAAGCATCTCTCAGCAGCAGGCTGTCCTCTCTGCCCTTGCTTCCCCAGCATCCCCAGGGGGACCGGGGAAGGGGTTCCCCCCGCCTCCGCTCCCCCGTGCGGGCAAGCAGGTATTGAATGGAACACCACGCCGGACGGCAGCGCTCAGCGCTCGTCTCGTCACCTCTCGGGCTCCTCGCAGGCAGAGCTCCGCTCTTGCAAAATCTTGTCGGCAAGCACGCCGGCGCCCGTACGCACTCCTCCCGACTTCTCCGAGCGAGAGCCCCCGCGGGAGAGCGCGTATTCCAGGCTGCTCCCAGCGGGAAGGAGGAAGGCGGCGGCTCCCTCGTCCTCCTCGGTACAGCAGGTACCCGGGGAGCAGGACGGGCCTGGTTCAAGCCTCCTCTGCAGGGCACACGTGGAGCCCGGCTAAGGTGCTTCATTATTTGGGTGCAGCTGCCCCTGGGAGCCAGAGAAGGTGGCAGCGCACCGTGCAGCATGGCTGCTTGTCCCCAGCATTTCAGACGGAGGCAAAAGAGGAACCGATGCCTGATATGTTCCTGCACTATCAGCTCTACCAAGCTGTAGTGCATCTCTCTGGCTGGGTTTGAGCTAAAAACCTTCTCCAGGGGCTTTTGGAAATCCAGGCTCAAACTTCGTGACTGAGACTTGGAGCTGGTGGTTGTGCTCACCTCCTCGTCTACCCGGACTGCATAAGGCAATGAAGGGTTTGATGGTTTGGCTACAATCCAGCAATATTGCTCTTTGAACCTATTCAGACCTGCAGAAAATCCTAAGACACGACAGCACCCTCAAATTCTCCTGGAAATGAAATATTAAATGAGGCTCTGGGATATTCATGTGAAGTTTCCAGTAAAGGAAACTGGAAGAAAAAGAGCTGTAGGTGAGAGGATGAAGGGACCTGGGGAGACTGAAAGGAGCAAAAAAAGAAAAAAGCATGCCAATAGGACAGTGTGAATGTTGCTGAGAACAGAAGGAGCAAGTAAAAGGAAGAATGAGAGAAAGGAGCAGTAGAGCACTAAGCCAAGGAAAGCCCCAGAGCAAGTCAAAGTAGCACATGTAAAAGAAAAGGACACCAATCAACAAATACATGTTGTAACATACGTAGCAAAGGAAATGGACAAGAAAATGGGCAAAACGCACAATTTAAAGGTGACGGAAAGGAAAATACAGGAAAGGGAAGCGAGGCAAATGTGAGCCAAAATGCACGAGGCAAGGGACAGTAGGAAAAGGTAACACAAAAGAAGGTTGGGTTTCTGCTAAAGCTAAAAGCAGGACCTTAAATGAAAGGGAGGAGCCTGTTTGACTGTGAAGTGGCGTATAAGCAGTGCAGAGCTCTGCTTTGGGATTTGCTATTTCACTTGAGAGCACCAGTGAGCCAGGTAAGTCCGGGTGGGAGGTGCTCTCCCCGTGCACTTGCTGAAGAACACGGCATCACAGCTGGAGGCATGATACCGGCTACCACCGCAGGGCAACGCTCACTCCGCCTCTTCTTGCCCCAGTCACATATGAGCTTGCCAGCGGTTCTGAACTAGCAGCCAATAAAGCAAAGGGCAAAATCATTTTGTCCTTCACCTGAAACTCCTGGGTTTTGATTCTGAGGCTACAAGCTCACTTCTTACTGATGACCTACATTTCCCCAACAAAGCCAGATTATTACCAGCACCTAGCGTGACAGCCATTTTAGATGTAATCTTCCCTTATGCTGAGGGTCATTATGTTTGCATTATAGCAAGTCTGAAACACTTCCATGGTCCTTTTTCCACATATCTGAGGGAAAAGAACAGAAAACTCTTCAAGCGTCTTCTGACAAAACCACTTACTGTCAACAACGCTGTAGTTTTTCAAGGACCTCCACCGCGAAATTCACCTACAGTTTGTTCCAACACCAATCTGCTAGTCCTCAAGTCTCCTTGGCCACCTTCACCAGCTGGATGAAACATCCAAGACTGGCATGAGAAGTTTCTTTACCAAAACCCACCAAGTGGGGAGGAGATAATCTCCTGCTTTTCTTCCAGTCATTTGTATAGTCTTAAAGACAAAATGAAGGCATGACACCATCACCTATGCCTGACATTCTCGCCATAGGAGGGAGGAGTCATCTCTGATCCCTCTTCTGTCAGCAAAGGTGTCCGTCGCACAAAGGCCAGCTGAAAAACCTCAGCTGTGAGGGAAAAGCACCATTTCTTTCCCATCCTAGTCAAAGAGAATAACCCTGCCTGACCAAGAAATCTTTTCAGAAATAAGTGTGTTCAACACCATAAAAGAAAGGACTGAAGAAAGGGAATGGTCACTTGTGAAAGAGAGGTGCTGGCAAGGTGGAGATGCCCACAGGTAAAAGGGCAGTTTGAAGGACCCCAGGAAATAATTAAAAGGGACGAGAAGCATGCACTTGTTGGAAAATGCATGAGAGCAGAGGTTGTCAGATACAAAGAATATCCACATCTATAGCCATGATTAATTGTGAGAGTAATGGGTTATTTGCCCATCTAGAATGCAGAAGAAGTGAAGTGTTGTGTAGAAATGCCATTAATCTCCCTTGATGGGTACATTATTTCCACTGAATTCTACCTGACATTTCAAGTTACTTTCAATATATTTTATTGTGTATTTTTTCACATTTTCAGTGCTCTATTGCCAAAGATTCTGAATCATCAAAATTAATCAGCAACCTGGAACAGAGTCAGATACAACAAATAAGGAACCAGGCGCTTTTGATATTCTCCCAATCCTAGATGGATGTATAACTCACATTTATTGGTATGGGAAGACCTGGGGCTGCTCAGAGAAGAAAAAAAAAAAAGAAAAAGAAAAAAATAACAACACCCATGTGCATTGTTGCAAGAAACTGATAGGCACTGTCGATGAACAAATGGCTACTACTTCTACTCTGAAGCATTTGTTTGACTCGTCATCTGGAGATCAGCAGAGAGGGGAGCCCAGGACACACTCCCCTCTTGCAGGGTAAATCACCAGGAACTGCATCAGATGCAGTTGTGTTACACCACTGTAAGTGAGGGAGGTCTCTGAGGATGACTGAAAATATCTGGGCTCCATACATAAAACCTACCCTGAAGGCCTGACTGCAAATTCAAAGCTACTCCTTTAACGGAGAAAGAATAAGAAATATATTTGCTTAATTACCCCTGAAGGACAGCCTGATGTGATGGAGAAAACTTTCATGTAATAAAAGTAAATGAGAATCCCTACCCCTGCTGCCTGTCGTAGGGTGCTGGAAACCAACCGCGTAGAGGATTCCCTGTTAAATGACACCGCCTGTGCTAACTCCTCACCAACCCCGATAAGCACAGCAACGGGAAGCTAACGCTGATGGGAAAGAGAAAAAGACCTGAAGCAGAGGCACAGCAGTTCCCACAAACCACGAGACAGCCGGGCAAGAAGCTTCAGTGGAAGGAGGAGCAACTTTTCTGGAAAGCCAGTATGCTTTCCTCCTGCCCGCTCCCCTTTCTCCCAACAAGCGAATGCTTCTTGAGAAGTTCGTGGTGGCAGCAGCTGAGCTAGCCTGGAGTTTGAGCCAGGCCCTCCTCCCCACACAGGCACCAGTGGGGCTCCTTGTCTGCACGCCTCTGCATCAAACCAAAATTTAAAATTCTGTTAAGAGAGGAAATCTCCTGCCAGCCGATATCCCTAAGCTCAGAGAAATGTTGCAACAACAAATGCTGTGACAGGAATTTCATGCTGAGCCCCAGCACCAAGAGGACGCTAGCATCTTTCCATGCTATTTTGAAGTGATGCAAAGATGTCAGCGTCGAAGGGACTTAAAGGACCCATTACTGCAAAGCCCTTTGACAAATAAATAAAACATGAAAGTAGTTCCCTTCGCAGGGAGAGCAGTGGAGAAGAAGGGGAGGGCTAGGAGCAGGAACACCATTTTCGTTATGGATTTGGATCTTTTAAAAACCTGCCTCTGAAGGCAGCTTAGAAATTAGCAGCAGCTTACATTTACAAGAGTATTTTTGCACAGGTCCATTGCACTGGCTAATTGACGGACTTTCTTCTTTGCCAGAGAGGAAATCACAAATGGGCTTTCTTGCTGACATACCTCAACGCCCTGGCTACTATTTAAGAGCCATCTCCATTCACACACACGCATCTCTGCATCTATATATACTTACACAGTAAGCGTATTTACAAACACTGCAAATATTTGGCATCTTAGAAAAGCTCCGATAGAGGCTTCTGTTTTCTCAGAGTATTTAGCATAAATGTACTAGCTAGGAAGCAGAATTGAATAAAATTGTTTGCTCTAAAAATAAATTGAAACCGTGGCATGATAAAGTTACTCTGAGACATGCACTTGCTTCACATATAATCCTAGACTACTATCTACACTACCTATTGCAGGTTTGGACAAATTAAAAGATTATGAGATCTTGCTATCTATGCTGTATTAACACTATGGGCCCATTTAAATAAGGCACTTCTGAAAGCAATTGCTCCCGAAACCAAAACTGAAAAGCAGGAATACTGTCATTTGTTAGCTGTGAGCAGCAGTGTCCTGGTGCATAATGTGTTCCTCATCTCAAAAACTTTTCCCGCTGACTTCTGAGAAAGAACAGACAACGGGCTGCTGCTTTTTGTTTCAAAAGGGAAGCCAGGAGGAGTCAATACAATTATTTTTGGCTTCTGCACACAGGGTATGCTGCCAGATAAGAACATCGTTGTTTGTGTTCTTTAGAAAAAATCTTTTAAAAACTGCTCTGAAGAATTTCTATCAGAATGCATGATCTTTATCAGCAACTAATGCAAGCTGAACGCCTGAAATACAGGAAGATGTCTTAGGTTTACCTTTTTTCCCCACTGGGAATAATATTTTCAGCATTACGAGTGAGGATACAAGCCGAAATATTGCGTGCTCAGATAGCAGCATCCATTAAGACTACCAATCATCTCCACTCTGGTGTCATCGGGACTGAGTTGAGACCTTTCTGTTGACTTGAACGGACGTTGGCTCAGCTCTTCTACTGGTGCAATTCAGGAAAACACTTAAGCACCTGCACTTAACTTCAAGCCCAAGGCTAAACTCCACCGAGACCGAGTCAGACATGTGCTCCAGAGCTGAGCTGATCAGGAAGTCGGCAAGAGAAACAGTAAGTAAAAGCATTCGAGGAATTAGGGAGACAAAGGAGCATGATTTCCTTTGCGATGGCTGCTTCAGAAATCCTTCCCCTGCTCCAGAGCTGCTCCTCCCTCCCTCTCGCTGTCCCATTGAGCAAGACCGGTGTTTCCATCCATCCTTCCTTCCTTCTCGCAGGGCTGAGGCTCTCCGCAGCGAGCTGCAGAAGGAGTTAATTGTTTTCATAAGTAAACAGTGTACTGCGCATTATACTATTGCTAAACCTACCTATTAGCAAATTAGTCAGTAGAGCTTCTACAGAAGACTGTGAAGGCAGACTTCTACACTGCGTCAGCCCTGAAGAAAGAAAACACCCGTGCATAAATACTTATGCAGATATTGACTTGTCCGGCACTTTTCCTGGATGAAACGTATTCTCTGCCCCTCTCCTGCCTCCGGCACTCGGTCCCATAATTAAGCAGGAAGGCCAGTTCCTCGCACCAACGCTCATTGACCCCTCGAAGCAGATGCGTGCCACGTTTCCCACGCATTTACAACGCGTGCTCGCCCTCGTACCCGCAGTGGCCCTGCCGGTGCGCTCCTGCTCTACGGCTCGCGTGGCTCCACGCGGCTGAGGAGCTCCCTCAAAAGGCAGACGACAGCTTCGCCAGCCAAGGAGAAATTTCTGGAAGGTGCCATCCAAGCCCTTTGCTGTTATGCACATGGGGTGGACTGTAGTAAGGTGAGAAAGGCCAGAGAGACAGCTGAACAGGCAGGGTTAGACTTTCCCTCCATTCATCACCTTCAATATATACGTTTCTATATCCAGCCATCATTTTAACACACCTTTAGGACAGCCAGGCCCGTGACCGGAGAGGCTGCAGAGGGAGTGTTAGATCAAATATTCACACACACACACACAGAGTGATTTCCACAGAGGAGTCAGCTGCCTCACAGGGAGGTGGCCTTTGCTGAAGTACATCTTTCTAGCAATTAATTCTGGCAAAAAGCCTTCCCTCAAACACTGCATTCAAACAGAACTGCAAGTTTTCCTTCGAAAGAACAGCCTCGCTTTGAAATAGTCTGTGGTATTCTATGAAGCTTAGGCTTTAGTAACCCACTTCAATAACCAGAAAACTGTTAGATCCATCATTTTCAGTCTTCATGCAAGTTTCCAGTTGTCCGAGAATGAGCACCAGCAACGACTTTCCCTTTGCACCAACTACTGTGAACTAAAAATGCTGTCAGCTTGACTTTGCATTTCATATTGATTCTTCAGGGCCCCCAGCAATCCGATCCAGCTTTGAAGCTGGCCCTGCTTGGAGCCAGAGGTTGGACTAGGCCAACCTAAATTATTCTGCGACCGTAAGATGCAGATGGAGAGGAATCGCTGCAGTCACAGGAGAACTACGGAGTCAGGATTGCTCCCTCAGCGCCCAATGCAGGGCAAGGGAACCAGCCTAACTTCAGACTGCTTGAAAATTAAAGGGCGCGGAATGGGACAGCAAGGAATCCACAACTGCCAAAATGCCAATTTTTCACATTAAACCTATCACAGCGCCAAAATATTTTATTCTTTCAGTTTTGCTGTGTGGGAAGTAGTAGCGCGTCTCCACTGCGTATCACAACCCTCGCTCCTGAACGTCAATAGGAAACACGCACATCTGCGTCTCCCATCCGAGCTCAGCGGGATGACTCGCGCTCCAGTACAAGCACATGCTTAAATGCTTTGCTGAGTAAAACTCCAGGCACCATCCCACCCTATCTGTAGCTGTGAGCCATCCTCCCACAAGCATTCATTCTTTGCTACATCATATAGAAAAGTCCAAAAGCATGTAAAAAGGTTACCGTTTTCTATTAAACTCTGTAGTGCTTTTCTATAAGGCTAGCAAATTCAGTTTATTGAGCAATATGACTGCCTGAGCATTTTTGGTGTGCTATAATGCATAAGAGATATTGTATTATCCAGTACTTTTCAATCTTTAAAAAGTTTTTAAAGACTGAAACGATTGCAATTTAATTTTAGGAATGTATTAGCACATACACTATAGAGAAAATACATTCATATTCAGCCAGCATTATAATAATTTCTGTTATCACAAAGAAATCTACTCTACTGGCATTAAAAATGTACATGAAGATGGACTGTATTCATCACAATTATCATTACTGTTAAGCATTTAAAAAGTCTGAGCCCATTACAATTTGATGACAGTTAACAAGAGGAGAAATTTTGTGATTAAAATCCAAAACACTAGAAGAAAAAAAATCCAGTATGACATCATTTGGAGAGAAACACCAGATTCAGAGCTCTAAAATGGATTTTAAATGATTTAAAATGTTATATTTCTTTAATAAATTAACAATGCATGCCTAAGTAGACTTTTCAGTATTCAGTGGAGGATTACCGCAGGAAGGTCAAGTTACACCAAGAGTTTGCGTATGACAAGGTTGTTCACTTAGTGCTGGAACCGACATTTAAGGGCTCTGATGTAGTATTTGAACGGCTACCAATGCGCATTCAGTCTGCAAAGAAAATGCTGATAGTTTAGGAGAGGAAACTATTAGACAGCCAAAGGTTGAAATCAATAATGATGCAGTAGGCTTTTGTGCAGGGAGGGTGAATTAGGCTGCATGCTGTAAGACTAACAGCGTTCCGACCAGCTGCCATAAACTCAGAATTTGCAACAGCAAATCTGACAGCGTGTTCAAAAAGTTGTAGTAATATGCAAGAACAGAGATGGAGGTCTGTCATAGTAACAATACTACAGATTGGTCTTCCGTTGTGTGAAGGCTACATACAGTTGAGAAAAGTACGAATGAATCTTCAAAATGGAAAACTTCAACCATTTCAGGTTATATTGTTGTAGATTTTGTTTGCAATGACACGGTAATTAAAGAAATGCATATTAAAACTACTGGCAATGAAAAGAACAGTAATATTTCTGCAGTATGTCAGCACACAGAACACCATCCTCCAGCACTGAGGAAAGTCCCTGACAGATAAGGTTTGACACACCAAACTGATCTTATCAAAACTAGGAAAGCTATGCCGCAGGCTTAAAACACCCAGGCTCCTAGCAATGCTGAGCAAACCGGTGGGTATTGAACCACAGCAAGACAAAAGAAGAAAGGGTAATTGAGCAGTTTGGTTCCAGCTTCAGAAGCAAGACTTTTTGTTACCGCATCCACCCACAGCTGGCAGAGCCACCGCCAGCTGTGGAAGACTCAGCTTTGCGACCACGGCACAAGTGGCAAGTCAGGAGCGTTTGGTCTGAGGGCTCAGAGAGGCACAGAGTAGCACTATGCATGAACTAATCTCTTCAGTAAAAGTGGAGTATCCACGTGAACCAATCAGCCAAGAATTCTACTGAAAAATGAGACAGACAAAGTCTTTTGTATTTGGAGGTCTCTTTCACGAGGAGTTCCTCATAATCTTGAATGACAGTCCGATTGCATCAGGGCTGGGCGAGTGCCCCCAGTGCATCCCTTGCCCCACAAGCTTTTCCTTCCCCCACGCTTCATAATTTCGGCACTGCACTTTCCCTCCACTGGGGAATCAACGCAGCGGTGCCTGTTCACAACGGGTGACTCTGGTCTGGGGAAGCCTAGGCTCTGCGTGCCCACTGTAATCATGGAAAAACAGTCATCTCAGGGTGATTTAGAAACGGAATCCAGCACAAGTGATCAGTCAACCCTGGAAGAGTTAAGATACTTCACTGGCATAGAATAGACCCTCTTCCTAAAATTATCCTTTGTCAGGCTCCAACATGTATTTTAAATCACACCTGTCCAAACACCAGATGGAACAGTACCTTGGGCCATGTGAAGTATTTTAACTTCAGCTGTCCATAGGCAGTCTTTATCCTCTCCGCTTCCCCTCTCTAGTCCTAAAAAACTCCTGCTGAGGAATGAAGGTCACTCCAGATGCCCATGGATGAAAATTACAGGGAACATTAGCATGAGTTCAGCTAAAGGAAAGTCTTTGTAAAAACTCCCCTGAGGGCTCAGGTAACCCCCTTCACATTTATTAGGAGTTTCTTGCACACCAGTGTTAGAGATAAGCAGTCCAGAGCAGTGGAAATGTTGCCCTTTCCCTTGGTTTCATTTTCCGTGTATTTTGATTTGGGGTTTTGTATGCATGGGGATTATAGACAACATGAATAATGTCAGGGCAGAGGTGACTCATTTTTAATGATGCTTTTTCAGCAATGGCATGTGAGATATGAGCAATACTGTGTCAGTTGCTTTGGCTCACATTTGCATCCAATCATCAATGAGTAAAATGAAATCTCACAGCTGCCAACATCCAATTTCTGAGGCTCTCAGGATTTTCATCAGACATCCACAACAGACAGAAAGTAACTCTGAAGTGACTTTTGCTTTAAAGTTACAACATTATATCTATTTTTAAGGAAAAAAAAACAGAACTAGGATATACTTCCAATAAGTCACTGATACTGCATGCTATACGCCATTATACAATTATATTGAAGGCACTTAATAAAAAGTTTATGTTTCTGCCAAAAATGCCAGGTAAACACATTTATTTGCTGTGTATCGGTCTAAATTGATTGCAGTTAACATGGCAGTCTTTCCTCTGAAAGCATCTCAGGATGGCCTGCCAAGTTATACTGGCAGATACATATTAGAGGCCTTCTAATACCCTTGCTCCAAAGCATAGCAGATCAGCTGTCAGGAAGAAGTTTCCTGCTTATATGTGATTTAAGAGTTCTCATTCAACAGATCTCAAGTAGCCATTTCAGCTGATATCGGATCTCACAGTAAAGAAAGCTTTCAAAATATTGATGAACCTAGCCTGTCAGGCTTCAGCAATTCTGTCCTCCCTTTCTCAACCCTCTATATGTATTTCAAAGCCTTTCAAACAGCTTCCTTAGAGAAGGTTGGACAAAAGTTGCTTGATCTGGACCCCAGTGAAGTCAAGAAGATTTGTAATGACTTGAATGTAGTCGGACACAGAACCACGGAGGTGCCGTATAGGCTGTGTCTACATTAGCAAGTTCACTGAGGAGCAGATCCGTAAAGAGAAAGTTGGTGCTAACACTTCATACCTTTGGGGGTTTGTCATGGTTTAACCCCAACTGGCAACTAAGCACCCCGCAACCACTCGCTCACTCCCCCCCGGTGGGATGGGTGGGATGGGGGAGGTAATCTGAAGAGTAAAAGTGAGAAAAACTCGTGGGTTGAGATAAAGACAGTTCAATAGGTAAAGCAAAAGCTGTGCATGCAGGCAAAGCAGAACAAAGAATTCATTCACCACTTCCCATGGGCAGGCGGGTGTTCAACCATCTCCAGGACAGCAGGGCTCCATCACGCATAACGGTGACTTGGGAAGACAAACGCCGTAACTCTGAATGTCCCCCCCTTCCTTCTTCTTCCCCCAGCTTTATGTGCTGAGCATGATGTCCTATGGTCTGGAATATCCCTTTGGTCAGTTGGGGTCAGCCGTCCCAGCTGTGTCCCCTCCCATCTTGTTGGGCCCCCCCCCCCCCCCCAGCGTCCTCGCTGGTGGGGTGGGGTGAGAAGCAGAAAAGACCTTGGCACTGCTCAGCAATAACGAAAACATCTCTGTGTTATCAACACTGTTTCCAGCACAAATCCAAAACACAGCCCCATGCTAGCTACTGTGAAGAAAATTAACTCCATCCCAGCCAAAACCAGCACATGGGTGAAGGGTTGAGTGCAAACTATTTGCAGTCTGGTCCCATGGACGGAGTGACCACAGCTTCTGCAAAGCTGCAGGAGTGACCCTTTTGGGTTTTATTCACCTGAAAGCTGCTGGCTTTGTGCAGCCCAAGACCACTCCGCTAGGTAAATCAAAGCATGGTAAATGAGGACGGACAGCTTCATTTCAGAAGCAAACTTCTCATCAAGCTTAAAATGCTTGATGAGGCATGTCCACGCTTATCAGTATAATTATGTTTCTTGACATTTTGTTAAGCATGGAAGCAGTAGCTGCGGTCCTACAGTCTTGAACATGAACAATTTAGTCATGACACCATGAAGCATCTATGGCATTTTCATTATTTGGCTTATTAAATAGTAGGCTTTTTCAGATTAAAGATTCTGAAAGATATTGAGATAGATAGACTGGGTCAAAAGTCTACCTAATACAGACTTTTACTTGTGTAGCAGCCAACATCAGGAGCTTCTGAATCATCCTTTAAATTACCCTAACTAAGAGTGCATAGTGGTGATTTATCTCCGTTAGACCTTCGTGTTCAGATGACAGCAGCTACACAGTTCAAGCCCCTTCCCATAGCCTCCTTCACAGTAGAAAACTAAACAATCAAACAATTAAGAAAGCATGGCTTTGTTGCCAGAAATAGCAGGTGCGAGCCTTCTTAAGTGTGAGAAGACCTGCCATCGTGAGGACAGTCTTTTTGGTCACTATGGCATGAAAACTGTGAATTGCTGAACAGTGTGTTTGGGAGCCTACCTCCCACAGATACTGCCTTTGGTACAGACTCTAAACACAAAAGAAAGCTATTGCTATTCTTTCCTGGATCTAAGAAGATAACGTTAATCTCCTATGTAACATGCTTTCTGTTATCAGCGCTCAAGGTAAAACAGCACATGGCAGTCTGCCATGCCACTAGTTATATACATATATATATAAAAAATAAATTAAGATTTTTGTCAATTTCAAGTCTTAAAAAGAAAATACAGGAGAGTCTACACTCTTGTCCTCAAAGTTTAACTTACCATCTCACATGAAAAATTCTTCCCATCAGCAACATATCTTCAAAGGATTTTAACGGTTTTACAAGCGTGTCTCCCAGGGGCTTTTATTAGAGCCTCGTTGACAACATTCCACGTTTCTAAAACACTGTGTCTACACAATGGAGCTCTGAACCCTAAGCTTACTCACAGAGAGCCTGCCAACGTACATAATGAGCGTTTATGTCTATTGCATGAGTTCATACTGACACGGTTCACACAATCCCAGTCAGGTACCAATCCTCAGCTGAGAGGAGAAATGCTCAAAATATTGGCACCTTCCTAAAGTACAACCCTGTCACAAGTCAGCACAAATGTTCCCAATTTGCTTCCGTCAAACAGTGTAGGGCAAGCCACCTTCACTGGGGTACGCTGCAACATACCCCTAAAGTCAGGGAGAGAAGGGGAGGCAAAAAAAATAACTTCTTCGCCTTTGCATTGCAAGGATGTTCCCAGAGGCACTTCCAGACAGGCAGCAGTTTGGAAAGCTCCAGTCTCTCATCTGTTAGCTGCTTTTTGCCGAGGGAAAATGCAGTGATTGACTGCAGGTGAGCACCTCCACTCCCCAAATCTCCAGTGCAGAGCTTTGGTCTACTACTTCACATCTGCTTGATTTGAAGGTGCTTGCTCAGGTGTGGGACTTGGACCCTGGCCTCTCCTAATTTTTCTGGTTTACCTGGCAGCTGTTTCACACTCCGGGTGGAGCACAGGTACATGTACGTGGCTGCACAGCACGATAAGGTGCTTTTCCCATCTTGAGGTCCCGTTGAAGTGACTGCACAGATCTCCTTTTAGCCACTCACAAGGGCACGTTTGCAACTCCCACGTAGCAAATTTCCTTGTGAGCTTAACAGCCACGGGCAGCCTAGAAAGTCTCCCCATGTCATCAAAAAAAGAGGTGTGGAGAGAGAAAAAGTGCGCAGTTCGCTTGCTACCACACTCGGTTCCTTTTCTGCAGCACTGTCACTTTTTTTGTCTCTGCAGGCTTCAGATCCATTTAACTTTACCTTGCTCATTCAGAAAACCCGTGTTTCATGCAAAGCCCTCCCAAAGGGTCTCTGCTCCATCCTGTCAGGACAGTATTCCGCGGAAATTATTTTTGCTTTTTATTTCACAGAAAAAGTATAATATGGTTTTGTTTTACTGGAGAGACACTGCTACAGATAACTATCAGCCTGAAATTCTGTACCTTAAAAAGCCTGAGTACTTTCAGGTACAAGTCTGTCCCCTGCCAATATTTTTGGTTTTACAATCACATTCTACTTTGTTCTCTTTTTGTTTTGCAATAAATTATCTTCCTCGCTGCTGAGCTAAAGGTCTGCACAAACACTGAGAGGAACTGCCTTTACATAAATTGTTGTCAAACAAACAAAGGACAAGCAATGATTGCCTCTACTCTAAGGTATCACGAGACACAAGAACAGGCAAATAAAATTGCAGCTTTGAGCGTGAGGTTGTACGCTCACCCCATCTCTCCTGTCCTTGCCCTGAAAGTGCCCTTCATCTGGAACATTGGGGGCTGCTGACGGAGCGCTGGCTTCCATTTCGCTTCCACCTGTAAGGGCTCGGGGTTCATCCTGTGCTGCCGGTTCAGGGTATTGGCTGCATTTCTTGCAATATATGATCTAGGATGAATACATTCACAGGGACCTTGCCCACATAAGGTAACTGCGGAAAACTCTGCTAGGTCTGCGGTTCAGTATTGTTACGCTAAACCCCGGCTCTCCACCTGGCCTCAAAGAAACTGCCCTCAAGATGAAAGTAAAAGGGGGTTGGGGTTTTTTTTCCTCTCTTCCACGTGTTAACCATTCTCACAACTTTGCCCTTTGCCTCTCTGAATAGAAATAAGAGCTCATCAGGTAGTAATTGTCATAAATGTGAGCTGGTGGCATTATGAACTATTGCAAATGTTAGGAAATATTTAGATTTTGTCACTGTGAGCAGTGCATAGTGTCAAAGGTGGCATCTGCTTTGGAGGGCATCTAGCTTAAGGTGCTAATTGGCATTTATTGAGTAACATTTGTGACTTCAATCTATAGAGTCTGATCTCTGACTCTAGCTTCAGACAACTTCGCTGTGTCAGTTAAAATATGTAAATACCTTCACAACATTAAGACATCTCAGATGCCCTTGTATTATACAGTTATCCTTTTCATCACTTTTGACCAAGTCTTTGGAAGCAATTATCATCTTATCAAAGACTTTTTACATGTTCATGGAAATTAAAGATTTATACAGGAAGAAAAATAACAAGAATGGTTTGTAAAGAAAAGTTCATATACTTCCTAAAGGCTTAAATCTTTTGAATCTAGTATTTTGGAAAGTATAGAGATTCAGAAAAAGCCTGCTACACTGTGGAAAAAAAAACCCAAAACTATCAAAGCTGTAAAGACACAACACACTTTGGTAATAAATCTCGGCTGTCTACATGCTTGTCTTTGTTAATTCATGTGCATCAAAGTATTCTAACAGAACTCCAATGATATACTCAATCCAAATTTTTGTAGTGTTTGGACTAAGCAAGGACACAATCATGTACCTGATTTTATGGCTCTGTGCAGTATGCAGTCTTGTCACAAATTCATTGACTTTTCGTTCATCTAGGACCCAAGACAGCCCGTAGTAAATGGTGAATTCTGCCTGTGTTCTCCAGCCTCAGAACAAAATCCTTCTTTTATTCACCTCAGCTAATTTCTGGCTCTTCTTCAATTGAAGGTACTCCACTGCAAGAATAAGTAATATATTACCAGCACTGAGTTTCTCTTCATGGTATCACGCTGTTGCAAGCAGGGCTGTGGTGGGAAAGAAACCGTTCTAGCACCTTGAGCACACGTGCGGGAAGCATGTGTCAAACATCTCGTGAAATTACACAGACCTGAAAAATATCCTAACATGGGTGAGAGACAAGCAGGAGAGCACAGCAAAGCAGAATAACAGTGCCAGCTAGTTTCTGGTGTAGGTATGAAGTAATGCAATGAAGATCCATAAAAGTTAACAGGAGAGCATGCATTTGTTATTTAGAGCCTGCCACCCACACAGCGCTTACAAACAGAAGAGCGGTGGCCTTTGCTCATGTATTTTACTATGTTGTGATGCACTTGGTCAACCCCCATGGTGGCAAAGATGGATTGTTAGGAATATGAATGTACAAATACTGCAAATGAATGAGGAAATGAAGTTGTCAAGAGCCCGCAAAGAGGACATCTCTAAAAGAGATAGAAATGTTTATCTGGGAGAGAGGGATCATAAAGTGGAAAGAGAAGGGGAGCAAAGCCATAAGAGAAGCAGACCTGTGTGCTGATATCCTAGCTAAGGAAAAAAGCACACAGAGGGAGCCCAGGAACAACACAGGATTCAACCAGGACTATACCAGTACTTCTTCAAGCAGGAAAGAGTCGGTTACTGAGTGCTACTTAATGTTGCCCGGGGAAAAGCTTCAATCGTACTACTCCAAAAGGAGAGTGACTTTCAAGAGGATGTTGCTTGACAGGGAGACACAATAGCGATAATCATGACTGTAAAGAACATAAATTGTCTCAGAATTTTGTTCTCCAGACTTTCTTACTGCAGGGGTTTAAGAACGAATGTAACCAAGCACAAAGCAGTTCCTGGCAGGGATGGCTGTACTCAGTGAAGAATACCAGGCAGTGAATGGTGCCAGTGGCATCAGTGAGAAATCTAAGGTCCAAATGAGGGAGTAAAGACTGCCCATTTCTTGTCTTTCACATTGCAGTCCCTTTATTTCACAGACTGTTTAGTTACGGGTATGTCAGAAACAGATTCTTGCTTCTTTCTACAGTCATTCGATCCCATACTGAAGTTTGGAGTCCCCAGACTGCAATGTTTGCTCTGTATTGCTTCAAGCATGAAAACAACTTTCCCTACAGGGAGATATTGATCATCTGGAAAACCTACATCAACAACAATGAAAGCTTCAAAACCATCATTAATGTTATTTTTTTCCCTTGAATTTGATTCTCCATTCCAATTTCTTAGACTGCAGATGGCAGAAGATACATTCCTTACAATGGCTGACCACAAAATTTTGTTTATTAATGTTGAACTTTCTCAAATGCTTCTACCTACTTTTGATACACCTATAATAAATGTACTATGAGAAGTCTTTCAGAGTACTTTAAAAAATGAAGCTGCATGATCCTAACCAACAATTTTCTGGAAAAGGTAAGTGGAGGCCAAAAAAAAAAAAAAAAAGAGGTAACAAAATTAATGAATTAAACTATTTGAGGAAGAAAAACTTGAAAACTCAGAGTTTTGTGTTGGGTAGATGGCTGGTTGAGACGGAGCAGGAAAGATGGTGTTGGAGAGAAGCTTTGTCTTTTTTTTGGATGGTGTGGTGGGTTGACCCTGGCTGTACACCAGGTGCCCACCAAAGCCATTCTATCACTCCCTCCTCCTCAGCTGGACAGGGGAGAGAAAATATAGTAAAGGGCTTGTGGATGGAGATAAGGACAGAAGAGATCACTCACCAATTACTGTCATGGGCAACACAGACTCAACCTGGGGAAAATTAATTCAATTGATTACCAGTCAACCAGAGTAGGGTAATGAGAAATAAACCCAAATCTCAAAACACCTTCCCTCCACCCCTCCCTTCTTCCTGGGCACAACTTCACTCCTGGATTCTCTACCTATCCCCCACAGTGGTGCAGGGGGAATGGGGTTTACGGTCAGTTCACCACACGTTATCTCTGCTGCTTCATCCTCTTCAGGCGCAGGACTCATCACACTCTTCCCCTGCTCCAGCGTGGGGTCCCTCCCACAGGAGACAGTCCTCCACGAACTTCTCCAACCTGCGTCCTTCCCACGGGCTGCAGTTCTTCACGAACTGCTCCAGCATGGGTCCCTTCCACGGTGTGCAGTCCTTCAGGAGCACACTGCTCCAGCGCGGGTCCCCCACGGGGTCACAAGTCCTGCCAGAAAACCTGCTCCATGGGCTCCTCTCTCCACAGATCTACAGGTCCTGCCAGGAGCCTGCTCCAGCATGGGCTTCCCATGGGGTCACAGCCTCCTTTGGGCACCCACCTGCTCCGGCGTGGGGTTCTCCTTGGGCTGCAGGTGGAGGTCTGCTCCCCCGTGGACCTCCCTGGGCTGCAAGGGGACAGCCTGCCTCACCAGGGTCTTCCCCACGGGCTGCAGGGGAATCTCTGCTCCGGCGCCTGGAGCATCTCCTCCCCCTTCTTCTTCACTGACCTTGGTGTCTGCAGGGTTGTTTCTCTTACATGTTCTCACTCCTCTCTCTGGCTGCCATTTCTGTGTGCCCCACAACTTTTTTCCTTCTTAAAAATGTTATCACAGAGGCGTTACCACTATCGCCGATTGGCTCGGCCTTGGCCAGCAGCAGGTCCATCTTAGAGCCGTTTGGTATTGGCTCTGTCAGACACAGGGGAGGCTTCCAGCAGCTTCTCACAGAAGCCACCCCTGTAACCCCCCCCACTACCAAAACCTTGCCAACACAAACCCAATGCAGATGGTCATGACCTCCACTAAACCTGCTTTTTAATACCTGCGATCTAGGGCAGTAGCAACAAAAGCTTACCTCCAAGAGCACAAGGAAATGCCAAATAGTTATTATCATTCCGCAATTACATTCATTCACAGTTTAACTTTCTGTGAGCATCAATACAATTTATAAGATTCAACAACACTGGCACCTACTGAACACAAAATGCTGAAGTCCTGGTACAGTACAACATGTGCTTACCTGTAGGAGAACATTACTTGGCTGCAGTTCAAACTTATTTTAAGGATTTATGCACTTGTTCCTCTTTGGTTTATCAGTTAAAGTTCTGACACATTCTCAGAGGAGGTTGCTCTTTGGGTGTTTTTTTGCTGGCTAAGATACTAGTCTGTTTGAACTTTTCATTTTGAAGAATCAGAAACTGGAACATAAAAGGAGAAGACACTGACAACTCTCCAGCCTTCAACTGCAGATTAGATCATGCAGTGACTGATGCCTACAGTTTCACTGTCTGTGATGGTAATGTGTCGTGATGACCTTTGCCTGTGGCGACAAGTTTGTGGGCTTTAATACCTTTGGAACTTTTCTCTGTGAAATAAGGGTGCATTTAGGCTCTGCCTTTGACTGTGTACCAATAACAATAAACAGTGGCCTCTCCCATCCCTATCAGATGGGTTGCTTAGAAACATACAGCTGGAGCAGACTTTGAGAAATCAAGTCTGTCACCTGCTGTTGCAGGCAGCCACATCATAACCACACTCATAAATGTACCAAGATCCACCAAGGAACCAGCAGGTGTCCTGCCTTTACTATTTCTTTTGGAAGGCTTGCTCCATGATCCCCCACTACCACATGTCACACTAGTGCATCACATCTTTTCCTTTGGTCATGCTGGCGGTCTTTCCTCACATGTGCTCCAGCCTGAGTTACTCTTTCAAACAGGAACCACCAATATTCCAGGTGGCCCTAGGTACTACTGAGGCCTCATACAATGGCATCAAGGTTTGTTGACCTATTATGGAAGCCCGCCCTCTCTGTTCTGGCAGACTGTGGGACTGCATTAGTCCTTCCCATCACACCATGGGTCACAGGCATCCTCTACCTAATTTAATCTTTGTCACCTCTAGCTGATGAGCCCCCAGTTCATAGCCAAAAGTCTTCTATTTTAATCCCAAGTGCTCAATGTCTTATACACTGTGCTACTAAACCTCACCCGAACTTTGTTCCCCCAGACTGTCAAGATCATTCAGTTTTTCCATACCCAAATTTTGTTGGCTTTGATGTCACACCTGAAGCTTTTTTAATCAGGGCCTGGTGAAAATATTAAAATCTATCTGTTCCAAGACAGATTATTCTTTAAAAGGGAAGTGCTGAAGCTAGAGGAAGTTCGATCTTAACCACCATGGTTTTCCTTTCAATTAGCTCCATACATACCATATGGTTCTTGGAGTAATCCACATCTCTCCAAATACAGGTGGGGTTTTTTCCACACAAATGGACAGTAGCAAACATTTTTTGATGTCCAAGAGACTAGATCTACTGCATTCTTTCTATTTATTTTCTGGGCATCTTATCAGAAGTGCCAGGCTCATCAGCAGGTGCAATTTACTAGTGAGTGAACCCAGGCTGACTTTCCCCCTCTCTCCCCCTCTCCCTTTTCCCATTGAATTTTCTTCCAAACTTGGTCTAAAAGTTTTCCAAACTCAGTCTAAAGAGTCTTGCCTGTATTTGAGGTCACACTACAGGATGAATACTTGTTCAGATCCCTTTTAATCCTTTTTTAAATAGACGTATTACACATTCTGCAGAGCTATAATCTTATTCTTGTGCTGTTCTTTCAGAGTCATGGAGAAAAGTTTACCTGACACCAGGAATTGTTGCCTTTTGCCCTTATACCCTAACATTACCCATCTTAAAATATGCAGCAGTGTATTTGGGGAAGAAAGGAGGAGAAGGGCACTTCTGATATTTTCTTTAAAGTCTGTTTCATCCCAGCATTTCATTGGGTATATATGATATACCATGGGCTATATCTTTCTTTCACGCTCTTTTTTTTTTTTTTTTTTTAAGTGGTTAAAGAATGCTTCCTGTTTCTTACCCTGTGCGAGCTCCACTTGAGCTCATCAATTCTCAAGGCAGTCTTGCACTTCTCATTGATCAACAAGTTTTTCCATTCCTTATGGACTTTCTACATATCCCAGATATCTCCACTGAAGCGCTTATTCATTCAGTTAGATCTGGAGCTCTTTCCAACAAATGTTTTCCCTTTGCTCAAGACACAATTTTCATCTAACATGTTTCTGTATTTTTGCTTTGAAATTCCCAGCCTCTTACACACTCATTTAATAATACCTTTATATGTCAAGAGAAAACTCTTAGTAGCCTAGGCATGGGTTTGGTCATTTTTTCAGTAATTTTAAACTGTAGTAAGTTGGGCTAAAGCTGTTTTCCACATGCAACTTGATCTGTAGGCTATTGCCCATCTGAGCCCTATTATTAGTGCTTTTTTTTTTTTTTTCCTCTGTTGTATATATGGTGAGATAGGCACCCATAATAAAGTTCTCAGTAGACTTTCTACTCTAACACGTTGTCTCCAAAGACAACTCTCCTTTTTTTGTTCCTTGGCTCTCACTAGTAACACGACATCAAAACTACCTTTTTTTATTATTATTATTATTTCCTTCTAAGACCCGACATAAAACTGTTTATCTTCAGAAAGACTAAAAGAAAGACTGACTAGAGAAAGGTAGGAAAATAGTGTCTTGGCTGCAGAATTAAGCTGAGGTAGTATGTACCTCTGGTCCTTTGCTCAAGTCTCTGTCCATACAAAAACCCCTTTCATTTCAAGGTCTAGTGTTTTTAATTTACATGACTTTGCTGTGTATTGGTTAAAACTCTACAGCTGCTCTGTAAAGAGAGAGTTTGCCTCTAATACCAGAGCAGACAACTGTGCCCTTTCGAGATGTGCCTGAAGGCAAAACTGATTCTGTACAATGCCTCAAAACAGGTCTTGCTGGAGTTATCCTCAGCCCTTCTAAAATCCTTCTATACTTTGAGCACCCACTGCTCAGCAATAAAATTTGCAATATGAAGCACAGAGGTGCTCATGCACCTTCTGAATTTATTCCTTCAGAACAGCTAGCCCGTCCTGTATAGTCTCTGTCCTTGCATCCCATTTCAATGACAAGTACATTAACTATATTCATAGTGAGAAAAACCTGCTTTTTCAGAATAGTATCGTTACACATCTTACAATAAAAAAAATCTGAGGAGAAAAACATCCTTCAGTGTTAACCAGGATTATTAAATTGGAAGAAGCTGCTGAGGGCATAGAAGGAGCACACTAGCCCAATATCCAGTCAACCCTTGCAGCAACAAAAGTCCTTGCAGTGACTCAGAAAGTTTATGGATAAGGACAAGGAGATGCAAAAGCACTGTGTAGAGATTATGAAAGGACTAACAGCCTTGCTCTTCATTTGACAGTGCAACAAATTCTTTCAGCTCGTGTTGGGGCCCTTTGCATATTCTTAATGATTATTACTAATGCACTTGACAGGAATAGCTTTTGTAAGCCCTTCATTGAGTTTTTCAACTCAAAATAAGAACTGCTTTTCTAGTCTGCAAGATAAACACAATTTAAAAAAAAAAACCTGCAATAAGCAGCTATAAAATCATCAGCTCAGTGTCTCATCCTGAAATTTTTAACAGTTGTGTAACTGCCTGTACCCTTGCATTTTGTTTCCATTTATACCTTTTACATCTTTTTTCACTGACATTTTAACCTGCTTCAAAAAAACTAAAAAGCAATAATAAGCGATAATAATGGATGGTCCTATTCAACTGGGTTTTTTAAAGATACATAATAAACTTCTGCCATTTTCATGTCTTGGGAGGTGTGCTTTTAAGTATGAAAGCTGTACTTTCAGATTTAAGACACTAAATAAAGGAAATGGAACAGTGATGATATGAGAGTTCTCCATATCCCAATTGTTTAAGTAATATTAATTAAAAATTCATAAAATAAAAATATCAATCACCATCCTTATAAATAGGCCTACAATTAGCATCTGAACAAAGCACAAAATGGCTGCTGCTGACTCCTGGCATCTATTGATACGCAGAACAAAGCCATAATAGTCCGACAGCCAAATAATCACAAGGCTGGTTTCGAGATTTGTTTTAAAGTGTTAAACGGGGGACTAAAACAAACTTTTGAGGGAAGACTAATCACTTCCTTAACTCTCCATTATACCTGAGAGATGTGTGTAATATAATATGCTGTCTAATACATTATAAAATCAAAAAGTGCAAGCTAAAACAAATTATAGGTGTTTGGCTCCAAACACTGAATTAATGCAGCTCTATAATAAATCAAAATGTACCAAGGTCATGCAATCTCTGTCATTGTCCTAGCACCTTTCATAAAATGCTTTGCAAACATACGCATTTTCCATACTTCAGGTAAGTAATACAGGCATTTAAAAATATTACTAAACTCCAAAAGATGCAGGGTAGGTGATAAAGACAAACACATATTGCATTATAGAGGACAGACTCAGATAGACATGTTCAGTCAAGAAAGAGAAATGCAAATTCCTCTCAGAAATGTGTCTCCAACGTATCACCTAGCAGAAAGGGGAGGGCTGGACACGATGATCTAAGAGGTTCCTTTCAATCTTGTCACCTACAATTTTATGGCCTGATTCTTTCTTTATTGGATAAACATTGCATATAAACACCAGAAAATGCAGAAGTCTGCAAAGGATATAAACCCTCAGGTATCGGAGCATAAACCACCTCTTAACTAGCGCAGGAAGGAACTCTTCTCACCAGCAAGTCATTTTGTAAGCACCCAGATCTTGCCTCTCATGGGGAAACATCTGGTACCAAAAAGAGGATAATTCCTTTTTCCTCTAGTTAAAGCTTGCACACCTGAGGGAAAAAGCAAGCACTGAACACAGATGGCACCTCACATTTTTCTCTTGGGAAAGTGTAAAGTGGTGAGATTATAGAGTCAAGCCCACCTACCTGTGCTGCTTCCTTTGGCCAAAAAGTGGCCAGGGTAATGCAGCAGCAGATATCCAAATCGAAGATAATAATCTTTTGTTCTGACTGCAGTCGGTGGCCTTTCCCACTGATCCAGGACTGCCTTCTCCAGGTTGGCCATGAAGGTCTGCAGGGCACTGGATGTGGGGAAAAATCTTCCTGTTTAAGCATTTTAAAGTTTGTCTGCCTTTTTTTTTTTTTTTTGAATCTCTGACCTTGATAGCTTCTCCATCTGCCCAGGTACCAGCTGTATCCATTTGCTATGGCACTGCAGAAATCACACTATTTGTCAGTTTTCACCAGATTAAAATATATATGTGTAGGAGAAAGATATTTGGGGGTCTAATGTCAAAAGAAAAAAAATCATTTACATTTGCAGCTGAACTCTTGAGCTCATTTCTTCTATCATTAAATGAAGAAAATTATCACAAAAATTTGTAACTTTTTCAAGTGCTTCTTCCACTTCTTTTCCACATGACCTGAATAGACCCAAACTTGAAAAGCAATGTTTATCACTCCAAGACTACATTTTTAATGTAGGCTTAAATTCAATAAATTCACTATAAGAGAAAAAAAATATTCATTTTTACCTGTAAATACCTAACTCCCACATAGTATTTTTGCTAGTCTTATCCTACTGTGACAGAAAAATATGATTTATCAATATTCAATGATTCTCTGCCCATTGAGCTATGAATCTTTATTTCTTTTCTATGTGTGCTTCTCCACAAAAACATGTATAAAACCATCTTTAAAAGACATACTTTCCATCTGTAACAGTTGTGTTTTTACATTCTGCCTGGTAATTCTGTCTGAAGTATGTATCCATCTTTACTATTATTTATTCCATTTTAAAAATTAAACTAGGGCACAGATTGAAATCAGAAACCCGAACAGTTTCCATGAAGATCATTACAAAAGCCCCACTGACTTTAACTAAGCCCAGATTTCACCAGTGTGTCAAAGCCCTTTGTAAGGAGTTCTATGTCTGACAGAGGCAAACTGCTGAAATTGGTGGGTTTCGCTGGAGATGCAATGGTCTATCTAACCAGAAAATATTCACCCCGTCCCATCTGATTTATCAGATTCCCTTACTCTAGAACTTCTTTCTCTCCTGGAAAATTTTCCCTGCCTTGCCCTCATGAGGAAAAAACCATTTCCTTCTCGTGAGCAGTGCTATACTTGTCCTTTGATATTTCTTCTTTAATCTCTGTTTCCATACAGCATATAATCAGATTTGTAGCAGAAGAGGGTCACCTTAGTTCTTATTACACTAGAAAAGGCTGGAGATGTGTTCTCAAAACTGACTTCAGGGTAATTAGAAAAAGAAACAGAGAAAAACAAAGAAACATGATGACCAAAGTGCTAAGTCATAAAAGCGACCAGATGCATACAAAATATTATGCCCATCCAGCAAAACACTTCTGTTCACATCTGCACCCAGAAGCTGGAGTAAAAATAGGAATGCTATTCCTATGCCTCTATGGCTAGCTGCCATGCAAGTATGCCCAAATATATTTTACAAGTCCTAAACAGCTACAGCACAAGATCTTCCCAATGGTTTGTTGTAGAATATATGCAGCGCTTACTTATACACAACAGCAATATTTTGGAAGTATAGCTAATGTAAAAATCAATGTCCCTTTATAATGGGTGAATTTGTAAATGCGATTATCAGAACTGCCTATTAAAATATGGTCTGTAATAAAAAGATAGTGCATAATCTCCAGACAGGAAGAAGGAAATACGGTACGAAGGCTGTCATTTGGTGGTTTGCTGACACTGCTGTCTTTTTCCCAAATTTTTCTCCACATCATGCAGACAGTTTCAGAAATAAGACCAATATTATTTTTAATTCCGCTGCTTTTTCTTTAATTTTTTTATGGCGACAGAAATTACCATACAATGAGTAAAACTACCAATCATGTTAACTTAAACACATCCCATAAAATTTAGGTGGCAGAAAAAGTAACAAAAAAAATGAAAAGGACATAAAGCAGGGGAAAATAAACAGCCAGGAGGTAAGGAGGAAGCGGGATCACTGAGAGGAGGATTCACAACACAATCCCGCAAGGTATCCCGGGATCCTCACAGACAGCGCCAGTGACTAGTGCTACATACAGAACCAGATTAAAATTATTTACATGGGTCTAATGCATACTCCTGGTAATTTTCTGTGAAGGCAATGAGACGCCTAAGTGAGAAAAAGCTATATTATACATGGTTTCAGATTGAATAATGTGAGATGCCAGTGGTTGGTACTCACACTGGTGACTGGATTTTTACGTAGGCTCCATCTGCTCATGGAGAGCATTTCTAGTCCTGCTGAAAAGGCCACAGCACTCCAGCTAAAAGGATTCTGGAGGATTCAACACAGTGATAATACTTAGTCCCAAATTGTCCTGTAATTTCATGCGTAAGTTTTGCTCCCTCTTGCGTATCAATTCTTCCTGCGCTCTAGTGCGCGTTTCTCCTCAAGATGTACAGAAGGCATACACCCATTATTTTCTGCAAGACTTCTGGGACTCTCTGTGCCGGTTCTCCCTCCGCAGAGTTGGCTGAGCAGCAGATATTTGCAGCTTAACCAAGCTGAAAATTCTGCCTACGAGAGAGGGCATTTCCAGCTGCCTCCAACCGTGGTAAATGTCCTGGAGGAGACAAGTTATCAGAATTCAAAATGCCCCATAAATGCGGGGAAGATACTAATTCTCTTCACTCTATTGCCACACTGAGGACCCTAAAAAATAATGATTTAGCAATCAAGCCACCTGCCCCCAAGACAGCAGGCATATAATGCAACATAATATTGGGTAGTATAAGGTTCCTAAATTTCCTTAATGACTTTTTGTTTTGTTTTGTTTCTTTCCTAATCCCCAAGAACTTGAAACATATTAAATTTCAAAAAAAGTAAGAGAGAGGGAACAGAAACTGGTAATGTACTCAGGATGGAAAGAAGTCTGGGTAATATATTCATTCTAATTGTATTAACCTTCCCCCATAATGAGAGGGGGAAAGCCTACCATCTGTTTAAGTCATTAGTCAGTTCCATAATTAAAGGATTAAGATTAGCTCTAACAATTTCATTACTTTTTCTAGGAAACTGAACATCCAAATACTTAAAACTAGTCTATTGCCATTGAAAGGGACTATCGATTAGTTTTCTCTCTCTTATACTTTGGGAGATTGCCATTCACCTCAGATTAAGTCCAATTGATTTTATACCAGGAATATTTCCCAAAGTTGACTACCATGTCCAATATATTAGGAAAAGATTTTTGTCGATCCAATATAAATAAAAGTATATCGTCAGCATAAAGTAATAGTTTAACTGCACATGTTCCTGATTTCACACATTACAGTTTATGATTAGCCCTAATTTGTATTTCCAATCCTTCAAGGGCAGTGTTAAATACAAGAAGTGAAAGGGAATGCCCTATTCTTTTGCACAGCTTTTAAGAATTAAGCAATTAGCCTCCTTTTAAGTCAGAGTGACCGTGGAATATAATAAAGCAACAAAATCCAGGTGAGAAATGATCACATAGGTCAAATCTACATAAAGGACCAAGTCAACCTCACCTTGTCAAATGCCTTTTCTGTATCAGGGCAGCACTGTGGCAAGGATTAATCCGAGTAGTGACAGTCACTCATTAATTCGGTCAGCAATCTTGTACTATGAATGCCTGATCATTATTTATTAAATTCATCTAATCAGGATGGTAGTTATATTCTATTATTTTATTTTATCTTGTATCCAGCATTTTGATGAGGTATTTAGGCTGGCAGAACCTAAAGTGTTGTTGCAGAACTTTGCCTAGTTTAAGCATAACTGAGTAAGAGCCTCAAGAGAATGGTTTCCAAGATATGCAGTTGCTTACATGATCCGAAGGTCTAGAGGCTAACACTTACACGGAAAGCATTGCTAAGGTATCTCTGTTAATGACGCTTCTATTCAAATCTTTCATCGTATTTGCTATATCTCTTAGTAAACAGATGAGGAATCAGGAGGTTACGAGCTGCTACCCACCACCAAGTTGCTACACCATCCACCAGATGGGTTCTGTGTCACTCAACGCATCCAGAAAATAGGAAGTGTAACGATGTTTATATTTGCCAGTAACAACAAGTAATTCTTAGTAGTAAAACTTAAAACTGTCAGTGAAGAGTTGCGAAGAATTTCACAATACTGCAAGTGACCCAAAAATAAAGTGGCAGGTGAAGCTCAGGGTTCTTGAAAGCAAAGTAATGTACATGAGAAAAAGTGCTACCTTAACTATATGCAGATAATGAGTAGGTTTGCATTAAGGCTACTAGCAAAAGGAAAATCATTGCAGACATTTTTTAGAAAACACCAGCAGAGTGGTCTGGGGGGTCACAAGGAAAACAGAGTATCAGCACTCTTTGTAAAGGGACTTGAGAGGAAAAAGCATTTTGTCATTACCCTAAGCCACAACGTGTTCATATCACATGCAGGATGTAGCCACAATCAGACCAATGTCAAACAAAAGACTAGGAGGAACTAAAAAATGTATAGAGAGAAGGATGACAGAGATGATCTAAGATGTGAAATGGGTTCAGCTGGAAAGGAACTTGCATAGATTAAACTTCAACACGGAAAAGGCACCCTTGTTGGAGGGAAAATGACAGAAAGCGAGGGGAAAAAAAAGGTACTGACCGGTGTCCAAAAAGGGGTATGAGGAGCAATCATTCTCCACAGGACCTGAGTTTTCCCAAGATTGTCAAGCTACCAGTTTAAAACAAAGGAAAGTGTTAATTTGGGGTGATAATGCATTATTATATGGTGGAACTCAAAGCAGCAAGATGCTAGGGTGGTTAAATGGATTCACAGAGATTAGCCAAGTTCATGAAGGATAAGTCCTTAAGTGACTATTTACTTGGTATTTCTAATGCAGGCTCTGGTTCAAGGAGTCCTTAAACCACCAATTGTCAGAAACTGGGACAAAACACCAGGGAAAATTATCATTAATACTTTTTCAGGATGTAAATGGCTACCCTTGCTCCTCTTCATCGTTATGGTTTTGATATTCGAACCTTCATTTTTAGCTAAAAAGACAATAATTTCTTTCTTCCTCTCCTGATGCCCCAAAGTTGTTGTTTTAGTCTCAATATCCAAAGCAGGTATCACATCTTAAACACATTTTTTGTTGTTATTAACCTTTCAATTAGACAATTCCACTGATGTTTTTATGCTGAGCAAGCCTACCCATACCCAGCCTCTGTTCTGCTGGTGCAGACACCCAACATACAGTTGGCAGAACTGTTCTCTAGACTTATTGACTAGGTTCTTCATCAGCTATAATGGGAGTTTACATACCTATCTTACACCCAGATACTGATGTTTAAGCGTAATCATATATGAACTGAATTCCAACCCTAGTACAGCATTCATCTGACTAAACGTGTTTAAGTTGAAATGTAGGGCAGCCAGCGTGGACACCATTTGTAGTCAATGGAGAAAAATGGGGACTTGTAGTGGCTGCCGATTTCAACTCAATATGAGTGAATAAATTCGATCAAACAGACTGTGTCCTAAAGCCCCCATTTCCCCCCCCCCCCCCCAGTATGGAGGGAATAGTGTGGTGAGCTCAGATGAAGGCATCCATGCTGTGAAATTTAACCATTAAGTCAGTTGAATGCTACCTTCAGTCGGGTTTACGCTATTCAGAACAGGTAAGGAAATTCCAACTCTTTCCCAGATATAAGGTATACATTATACCTGTAAACTGACATGCACCCATACAAACACACGAGCATGCACAAAATATACCGATTCCTACAGTTTGGAATATTATTTTTTTCTACTTCACCAGGAAATGGAAATGTAACTCAGTGTAATTCTAACATCAGTTTACTATAAATTCCTAGTCTTTAAGCTAATGGTGAAATAATGCTCCTCTCATTAGTTTAATGATCATATCGTGCTTAATACAAGCTTCCCCCCCCTCTTTTTTTTCCTCTTTCATTAAGCTCAGTCTAATAGTTGCAGAAAATTTGCTTTCACCGTGAAGCTGTCAATCTTTTTCTTGTATGTAACATGTCAGTCTGTTACAGCACAGAAATAATGCAATGCATTTATCAGAGTAAGACCTCTTTTCATTTACCGACTCAAAAATTATTTTGAGCTATCTATGATAAAGCGTGTTAATGGAGCACATTACAAGAAGCGAACATTTAGATCATTTACAGATTTTCTTTTTTAACTATGATATATGCTTCCTCGTCAGTGTTTGATTTAGAATAATCTAGCTGTCACTTGGAAAAAAGGAAAGGCAGGTGAAACTGATGCAGAGGAAAGTCCGTCAGCTCAGACCGAGCTGGCTGTTCCCCTGAGGCACCAGACAAAAGGCTTTTGCTCATGGCAGTCTGCAGCAATACAGAGCAACAGTAAAGTTTCCTTCTCTCATAATGATGCAGCTTTTTCTTAGGAGCGTGAAACAGAGGAAGAAAATAGGCATTTTTATATGCTAGATTTTAGAAGCAAAACCAGCTATTGTATGGGAAGGGGTGAGGGAAAGGAAGAAGCGGTTACAGAGGATGTGTCTGAAAGTGGTCATGTGAGACCCATTAGATGCTTAAGAACTCAGATGTGTTTGGTTTGACTAGAAATTTGGAGACACTTTATTCTAGGCATGTGATCTATTCAGCCTTTCTGTTGGGATCTCCTACATTCAGTAGTGCCACATGGTCTAAGTTGACATCTACTTTCTATGAAAGGACAGCCCTGCATTTCCATCTACACTCTTGAGTTTGCATTTCAGGCCAGTCCTACCCCGACTGTCTCTTACACCTTTCTGTCTCTTGCTTATGTTTATCTCTACTTCTTCAGAGTTCATAACTGCTTTAATAACAGAAATTTATCTTTGTCCGCAGTCCTGCCTCTGGTATGTTGCAGCAGAATTTCCAGAAAAAGCTGCTGTTCTTTTCTTTGGTTCTTTACAAGAAAAGACTTTATCGAAAGAACACCAGCAGCTGGTGAAAAAACATTGCTTCAGCTGCAGGAAAATTTAAGGGGTTGCTGTGCTTACCCTTTGTTCTTGATTACTGTTCTTCTCCAACGTTGCCATTCCTGTCCAGATGTGTTTGGTTCTTCCCTGTTCTCATGAAAGCTTATGTTAAGACTATCCCATTTTAACTTCTCCCCATCTACAGTATGAGGAACACTCACACTGTGTTCAGTCAATCTGTCAGTAATTTTATTATATTTTAGCCTTAAAAAATGAGGTACTTATGACTCACTTTTTCCAAATTTTTTAGAGCTAAAACAGAGCATTAAGCAAGCTGAGAAACTAAAACCTTGCAATTCTGAAGTCAGTGCTTGTCAACTTTTTGAAACAAGAGGCACTCTTGATTCCTAAAATACATGCTGAGGGCCAAAACAACACTTTTCAAAGCTGTAAGAATATGGAAAGGGAGACATTAAATGGAGCAAATATTTCAAACTACAGCTGCTCTGTTACTTACAACGAGAAAAAGAGCTGGGCAGGAGGCTGCAGGGACCTGAGGATGGCAAATGGCAGCGCCGATCCTAGCATCGAACTTCAGGCTGAGAACAGTCCTGCAGGAATGGGAATGACAGAGCATTTAGCAGGCGCTACCATTAATCTCTTGGGCCATCTTGGCAAGCCGATGCTCTTAGGGGAAAAGATACGTGGAGTAATCTAGTTATTCATCCGTGTGCACTTATGAAATGGTCAAATGAGAGAAGACTCAGGTACCTTGCTCACACTCAGCAAACTGCTTGTGAACCTACTATTATCACTTTTCATTTCCTAGAGCATAGGCAGGCCTTTAGCTTCACTCACATGGACAGTATCAGTATTTTTAGGGCTATGACTAGAGCCTCTGTTACAAGGTCAGATGCTTGTTGCCCTAAAAATACACAAGCAAACCACTAGCCAGCCCCAAACGTGTCTCTTCAGTCAGAGATCAGAAACAAAGACCAATAGCTACCAATAACTCTGTCTTGTGAAATGCACTGAACGAAATAGTTGTATCTACCTCTTCCCTTGCAAACATTGGGTGGAGTTTTTTCCCATTTCCCCAGACAACACGCACACACACTCGCTCTTGCACACATGCACACTGCTCTGTCTTTGTATAGCTGAAAAGGGATCGGGCTGTTCTTTCACACACTGTTTCAACCAGACTGATTCTGAAATTTTCATGGGGCATTCAAGGACAAAGAAGGAGGGGAAATAAAAAACAATTACTGGCTAGCACAGCTGAAGAGCTCCTCCTAGACATATCTCCCTCACTCCTCCCTGAGGTAGAGCTGTGATGGCTATAGCAAGGTCTCACACCTCTGTGATCAACGAAACCTTGTCCTTGCCCTTCCTTCCAGCTCCCAGCCATTCCTTTCTCTCCCCTCTTTTGTAAAAACTTGAGTGTTTTGGAAGGAAGTGATCCATTTTCTAATTCTTTGGTTTTAATTTGATCTACCAGTGTCATTCACACGGAGACTGTAGTTTCCAGCAAGGTCTGGAGGAGTTAGTCCCATCCCTTATCTTTAAACCTGTATCTCTCACTCCTGTCTTTCCTCCCTTTTCCCGGGCTCTGGGAGCAGCACAGGATTTTCCCCGAAGTCCACAAAATTATTGTTAGTCCATGACATCCCAGAGGCCAGCAGACTGTTACACCTTTGCTCTGGGCTTGGTCTGCTACACATGCACTTCTCCAGCCACTGCAGGGAGGACAGAGAGAGCCCAGCCAAATCCTGACCCCCTTCTGCCTCCACCCCAAACCAGGGGAGTCCCAAAACTGGGATCCAGCTCCCACATCAGGACCTCTCTGAATGAGACCACCACAATAGGATAGAGCAGAGGAGGCTCTCTAAGCCTGGTTTTAGCCCCTGTTCAGTGCCACAGTAAAATCCCTTTCGGCTTATTTCATGTGTGCAGCCAGTGACTAGAAGCATCTGATTAAATCTGAGATAATTTCAGGCATACAGCTGCAAATGAAACAGGCAGCAGTTCCTGCATGGTTCCTCCCACGGCACTCAAGACCAGACAAAACTGCATTTTCAGGCACCCAGTGCAATTCACACTGCTCCAGGCACTGGCATTCAATGGTGAAAAGATAACAATTCAAGGGCTACAAACTTGAAAATACCACTTTTCTTCTTCTTGCATGCATCCCTGTATTTCTTTTTCAGCCTGCCTTTTACACGCTGCAATTCAGCCACATGCCTCTCTTCCTGAAGCGTATCACCTTTGGTCTTCCTCAAATGACTATATATATATTTACTTTAGCAAGTCAACATGTGTAAATGCCATTGTCTGTCACGGCTGATTGCTTCTCTTTCTTTCCAAAGAGGACAATGTAGTACGATGAAAAAGGGCACACAGATGGACAGCGTCGTGCTGCAGTCTATATGTTTTTCTTTCAGACCGAGACGGACAATAAATGCGTGTCTCCTCCTGGTGTGAGGAGTCAGTAGAAGATCAGTGAAGGAGGCCAGTGTATCTCAACAGCTTTCAAACTCACAGTGCCTGCTCCCAAAGCAGCTGAACCCTGACAAGAGCTGTCAGAGTAACTGGCACTGAATTAAGAGGTAAGTTAGATGTCTATATTTTCAGGAGGCTTCTCTTAAGCAAGTAGGTGCTGAAGCCATTCAGGAGGACTTGCTGCTGGATTCATACTGATTTTTTTTTTTTTTTCTACTGTGAATTAATGTTACTCCAGTATTATTGAAAAGGCGGCTGAGGATAAATCAAAGAAACTGCTTTTCATCACAGTGCCAGAGCAATATAGCCTGGAGCATAGCAGACTTGAAAGTGCATGGTATGTTTAGTGAAATATTAAAAGGAGGCCCTGTATGGTTTTAGCATTTTCTCTTGTATGTGTAACTCTCGAAGGCTTGAGGAAGAATGTTATTTCCCCAAAGAGACACATAGGCAAGTCTGCAAAACATTACAGATAATTTATGACCCTTCTGGACAGAGCTGCTCGCCTGGAGCAGAGACCACTGAGCATACCAGTTCTAGGGGGGATTGCTTTAGAGCAGGGCTGTGGTCTTCCACATGCAGAGGTTGCCGTGCCATAGCATATTAACTGAGCTGTTTGTTGCTGTCGTGAGTGATGAGACAAATCACCATAATATGGTGGCACTTCACTATCAACGAAGGGTTAGAGTGGGAAGCTCAACTTCTGGCAATGGGTAAAAGCTGAAGCTGTGAGGGACCATGAAAGAGAAACATTTACAATATGCTTTTTCCTAAACACAAAACTGAATGCTCACTCCTTCTGAAACTGTCTTTTCTCAAAACTTCCAATGAGGCTTAGCAGCCATGGAGTTGCATGCTATTGCTTACACCAAGGTTGAGGAAGCCCTTCTCAGAAACAGTTCTTTTATTCCCTCCCTTCTCTAGTGGAAATCATGTTACAGACCTGTGACGAGCCCACAGTTCTGATCTCCTGCTGATGCCAGACAACCACCTTAAACCGACGGTGCTCTCACACAGTGCCATCAGACCGAACTGCTTCACTCATGTGTGCTGCTAGAGAGTGAACTCGTGGCCCAGCTTTGCCCAGGAGGTGGACTGAGAGGCTGGGATCACATGCCTGTCAGCTAAAAGAAAATGGGCTTTTCAGCCCCCATACTCCAAAGCGAAGAAGGAGTTTTCAAGGCCTGAAACACTGAATGGTTGCCATTTGATGGAGAAAGAAAAAGGGCTAGGAGATGTTCAGGTCAATTTGAAATTGTTATCAAGCACCCAAACACTAAAACTCCTGAAGATATTGTTTGCGAGAAATGCTGCACGCTCAGTCTGAAAGCAATGTTGCACCACCTGTACAAAGCGCCTACCTGACATCGATGCCATGCCCAGCACGGTCCAGCGGCAGAAGGTCTCGTGTTAGGAGCAACTTGCTTTGGGAAGGAGAACTCAGACTGTCGAGCCGTGGAGCGAGAAGAGAAGAAACTTCAACAAAAGCTCTGCATGGCAAAGCCTAGAAGGCAAAGGAAGAGATTCACACAAGTTTTTCAAGTAGCATTAGCAAATTGCTCATTGTGTTCACGTAGTAGATTGCAGTACTTTAGAGACGACTTCATCTCTGCCGAGAAAATGCTGAAAGAGTCCTTAACAAGAGCCAGTTTGTAATCCTTTTAAAAACTGCTGGCCCTTAAAAACTCAGAGTGGATATTCCCTGCATCTGTAAGACGCTTACCAATCACCCTGTGCTCTACAATGTTTTTTGGCCACTTTATGCTTAAAGCAACCTAACGATCTTAGCTGCAGGACAAGTTTCTTTAATGCAAGTGCTAGAGGTCAGCGCTCATGACAAGCAGAGGGAGAGTCAATGTGAGGCTGGCAGGTCGCTTGGCACATGGACCAGAGACATGTGCAGCCTGAGCTGAAGCAGCAGGGAGGAGAAAAAGCTGCTAGAGGAGGCTCTGGAAGAAAATCAGAACGGTAATTCCTCTCCTCTTGTATGTAGCAAGGGACACAGTTTTGTGAGTTGCCCTTCTCCAATCCACCAGGATGGCTGCTCTGTGGAAAACACATCTTTAACACGCATTCTCAAAATCATATCTTTTAAGCTGGCAGTCCTGTATTCCCTCCCCACTGCCAATTCTCAGCCAGGGTTTTAAACGGCTGTCTTTAAATTTTTGGTGCTTCAGGTTTCTCTGCCAGATGTGATCAAGTTTGTGTCTGTATCTTTTGCTCATGGAGACTGATCTGCCACTCTAGTCCCAATTATGGACAGTGCTTGTCCCCATGGCATTCCTGTATGTTGGATGTTGTCCAAAAGCCTCTGCAGAAGAGAGATACCATGTACACAGAAAGGCATCATCAAAGAGCACTTTACATACACCAACTACATCCCTTTGTCTAGCTATCGCATCGCACTTCCTTAACCACCTGGTGTCTTTGACTGTGTCCAGTCTGCCAGATGAACTGAATTCATTTAAATTACCCTTTTTTTTAAAAAGCTCTAAAATATTAGGCATTGATTGAATTCCACAGGCCAACGAGTACAGCTAACAGAACTATTTGCAGTTCATAACTTACCTCGTTTTGTTCCTGTTCATAAATTATCCACAAAGGACTTTGATTTTTACTAATCTGCTCATTATTCAAGGCTCTTGGGCAAAAAATTAATGCAAACATATTTCAACATATGGATTCTGTCTGTGGGCTAGTCAATTCAGCTACCTCCTTGACTACCTATTATTTATGGCCTGCGAGTGATCAATTAAACAACATGGCATTCCCCACACCTTGGCTGGATGTTTGTCCATTGAGACTCTTTCTCAGACAGAAATGCCATTCTGCTTTGTCCGACACATCTTATTGAATCACCTTCAGGTTTGAGGTATCAATTGCAAGAAACTTATGGAAACCAGAGTAGCAGAACGTGGGGGTGGTTGATGTTGTCCTCTTCATGACTTGAGCGTAACCCAGTTCCCTGCCTTACCAGTGTTCACAGACCAGAGGTATTTCCCGCAGCTTCCCAGATGACTTATTCCATAACTTACAAGTCAATAACACAAATTATGGGTAGAGGAAGAGCTGACTAAACAAAGATTTATTGCTTTTTACCCTACTGCCTTGTTTCTTTGTAGTCTACCTCACCTTGTTTAGAGCTAGCATGGATACCTCTACATGAATGATGCAGATATATCTACAGTTTATTCCAAAAACTAAGAAAAAGATAGGTGGGATGTTTTGTTCATTTACAACAGAACGGGCCAAGTACTTACCCAAGGGAAATGAAGCCACCAGGGACGATTTCTCAGCGCCCAGCACCAAGCTGGTTTCAGCAGATGCCCTCTGCAACATCCTCGTCCAGCCTTTCCTCAGGATTGCCTGGGCACGGCTCATTGGGACTCTGGCAGCGCTCAGTGAAGCCTCCTCAGTCCTCACGCTCCTGAGTGTCTTTGGTGCAAATAGGGCTTCACACCAAAACTAAAACATCTGTCCCTTCATAAAGCTATGATTTCTAAGAGATTTTGAAGCAAGGCAACAGTTACCCACCAGTTTCTGGGGAGGTTTTACTTCTTATTTTTTCAAATTAGACAAGAGAAGAGGCAGCCAAAGGGCTTTTATACCTTTTTACACAGCAGCAATAAAAGGCACCAAAATCATAATAGCTGCCCGCTTCTTGTTTAAAATGCTCTTGCTTGGCTTTAGAAAAGAGAAAACAACTCTTTAGTGTCATTTTGATCAGCACTGCCACCATCTGCACAAGCCTTAACTCATACAGCAGGGATTTGCAGACAAATTTCAACCAAGGCAGCACCAACAGTGTGTTTTCAGAGCTGACAGAATCAAAGAATAAGGAATTAAACAAAGTGATTCACTGAAGAGCTGAATTGGCTGACCCATGTTGCCAATCCATTGCTGCAAAGTCTTTCACGGAGAAGCCTGATAGGAAAAAAAAGAAAATAAAACCACAAATGAGGAAAAAAGGTTTCCCCAACACAATCAGATCTGCTCAATGGGAAAGAAAGAGACAGAGAAAGCATACGTGTTTATCTAGTGCATCGGTGAGCTGTAGCTCTCCTTCCAGACTCAATCAATACATTTTTCTCCTTAAATTCCCCTGTCCACTGTACAGAAGTCAGCTATGTTTGTTTACTAGCAGATAACCATCTTAATTAGACTACTGTATTGAAGCCCTGTTCTCAGCGAGCACAGAAATAGTTTTGTTTCCTCTGGCATTGTTTTCCTCGGAGGTGTCTCTTGCTAAACGGAATCTTCTTCTGTTTAATGAAACAGAGTAATGTAAATGCCATCCTGTGATTTTTGTGCCTGTGTCACTCCCACTCAAGAGAAACTAGACAGGACCCAGTTAATTAGTACAAGCCATTAAAACCAAAGAAAAAACAGCATTAACGGCCAGCTTATTTATTTCTAAGGATCTCATTTCCACAGCATCGAAAACAATTGGAATCAAGTAAAACAGCACCCCATTTTTTATGTTTTGAGCATGGAGCCTGTGCACACTGCAGGCAAATTCTTGCAGAAGCCAAAGTAACTTGAGAAGCAGGTCCCGAGTTATCAAGCAAGCTTTTCCAAGACCAGCACGTCCACTATGCAGGAACCCTCACACAGAGCCCTGTGCCATGTGCTGCTACTAGAGGGCTAAAGCACTACACCACAAGAGTTATCGTAGCCTCATGGCTAGCCAAGGCCAATTCCCAATACCAACGACGCTTGTCAACCTATTTTGAATTCAGTAAAGATTTGCCTGTATGAGAAGGCAAAACCTGACCCCACACTGTCACATCCTACTGAAGAACCATGACTTCTCAGACACATGCTCCTTTTTTCTGATCCTCAACATGTACTGCATATCGATCAAGTACCTATAGGGCACGTTTAGGGGCGCAGAAGCACTATACTTGGCTTACAGTTCACAGCACGCCTCACACAAACTCCTGGTAAGGCAAGAAGGTGAGAAAGTGCTTTTGAAACTGTGGGAAAGTTGCTTTTCCTGGGACAAGTTTTCCACGGTCATAGGGCCAGCACCTGTCTGGTCTTTCCTCCTTTCTTCTCAAGAGGGCTACGAATAGAAGAGTTTTTCAGGAAAGAAATCTAGAGCCCTCCCTCAGCCCCTTTTTGGAGAAAGCTACCGAAAGTGCAGGGTCACATTCCTCCTCCAATATCTTCCACCTGCATGTTAAAGCCAGAAGGAAGGTCCTTCTTCAGGAAGGAGCCCAAACGCAATGATCAGTCCTTTCAGTTCTCCACCTCTTCAGCAATAAGGAGCAACAAGCAGCAGTACCAGAGGAAGAACCATGCCAAGAGACCCACCAAAAGAAAAATACCTTTCACGAAGTCAGTGACGGGGACAAGCGATTGAGGGGGAAGGGGGCTTAGATTGACAGTGTAAAGTATAGGACAAGTCATGCCTTCTAAATCTGGGTGTTTCTGTGTGAAACAAAGAGTCACAAAAGCTAACAGAATATTTCCATTAAGAGCATGCTTTGACGGCTGCCATTTTTTCCCTCAATATCACGCTCTTGCCACCTGAGAAACTGTAGGCTTTCAGTGCAAGTTAAGAAGATTGGCAGAAATTCTTACTCAGTCACTGGCTTTTCTTGAAAATTGACTCCAGCAAACTGCTAGCTTTTTCACAGTCACAACCTAAAAATAACATGAAGCAGATTAAGGAAGACAACATAACAAGTTCTGCAGAGCCGTAGTCAAAGATCCAGGTTAAACAGCTATTCTAGTGTACACTTACCATCACTGTTCACCCCAGCAGACATGCAAATATTAAGGGGTGGATAATATTTTTCCACACAGTTTTAGCATCAACTAAGGCAGGTGGTGATGCCAGAAAAGCACAGGTTTCAAAGTAGGCACGTTCCACAACATCTGCACGTTGTTTCTAACCCAGGGCTTCCACTCCGCACCTCCCCAAACCTCTTGTACCAGACACAGCATTGGAGATGGGAACCTCGCCTCCCCTCAGCCAAAAGCCCTCCTTGCCCACTTTGTGCTGACACCAATCTAAACATGGGCACTTTGCAGGGCCACTGCCTATAGGCATTGGTAATTGGAGCAAGAAGGTCCATTCAGTGAACTAACGTGTCATACTCAAATATTCACGTTATAGCACCTGGGCAGGGTAGGTTTATTTTGGACCTGACCCAGCAGCCTTATTATTGTATTGTGTCTATTAAGACTATTGTGTACTAAATAGCAGGAAGAATAATAAATGCATCTGTTTAAGAAAAGAAAAAGTTGAATTTTGTTTTCTCAGCAGCCTTGAAGCTGTACAATGAATGTTTGCCAATCCAAACACAACATTTACTCATCTGTCCTTTACTGCAAGCAGTTATGAGCATAGAAATAATTGGATATTCTTCAGCTGCTCCCCACTCCAATTTGCTTTTTAATTAGTACTGATTCCAGGAAATTAGGTGGCTAGATTTTTCAACACTGTATGCTTTTACGTGCTGTGATATTATACAGTGACTTGATCAAATGTCTCTTTCTGGCCCTGGAATATTGCACCCACGTCTGTCCTGCTTGCTTTCCATCCATGGTCCAGGGAAAGCAATTAGAAAATGAGTAAACCCATTTGTATCCTAGTCATGCCCATGGGCACAGATGTGATACGGAATCTAATGACAAAGTTTAAATGAGATCATACATGACTTCCAATATCTTGGTCAAAAGCTGAATAAAGTTAGCTTTGTTCTCAGAGATCACCAAGCTAACAAAGTTTAGTTCCACTTACAAATGAATGCAGACAGCACGATTGCCTTGTTATCCTCCTAGCCTTTCACATCTGCTAAAGAATTCCTCAGTTCTTCAAAGTCCTTTTTTAATTGTGCCTAAGCTTTAATATGGTGAAAGCCAAGTGAATTTTACAAATTTGAACTGGGCTCTGCTTTAATCCCATAGCAATTTCAATCCTTCATTATTTTTTTTTTTTTTTAAAAAAGTCATTTTTCTCTATTTCTCCCTCTTCCCTTTGCACATGTTAAAATGGCTGTACATTGGTCTAGAAACTAGTTTTTGAGAAGAAGGACTTAGGAAGCCCCAAAGGTCAGATACCACTCACGGCCATCCAGCTCTCTCTAGACCCCACGTACAGGGAGAGCACTTCCAGCACCATCCCTGTGAGGACACAATAAGTTTGCTAATTCCCCATCTCTGCACTGACCTGTGTTGCATCAGTTACATGGCCCAGTAACCCAGAACATGACAGTACACAACATGCAGACCTTTTAGACTTTCCGTAGCTCTTTAGCTAGGAATAATAATTCATTTTGAATGACAATGCACATAGAGATCACGAGGATTTATTGAGTATAACTTACTGTAGTCTATCCATCAAAGTGACACTCAGTCGCTTACAAAGTTCCTGTGCTTACTGTACTTAACGAACACTTCACAAGTTCCTGCAGTATTATTTTTGCCTAACAGTAAAGCCTCTCGTGTGATTCTTAGGGAGGCAGAGGAACTTCCCTAAGCAGTAAGGAGATCTGCCTGAGCCCTTGGTAATCACAGCATGTGTTGATGTTTGATTGATGCTGCTCATGTTTCATCATCTCCCACTTGCTTTTCCCGCAACACAGCACATACTTTAAAATTAACATTTTCATGGCTATTTTGCAGTGGAATCTCATGACCTGCTCCAGAGCAATAGGGGAACACAGTCCCCCTCTACTTCCAACTGCCAGCTTCCCTTGAGTGGGCATCAGAAGCACAACTTCTGCTTTGCTTGAAATGTGAATGGCTGCAGTAATTATTTCCTTTCTTTCTAGGGAGAGAAGCTCAGACTCTTCTCATTTCCAGCTTTACCTCTATCAACAGCCCTACAAATAAATTATAAGTAAAATTCTCCCTAGGGTCAAACAACTAAAAGTAAGAACCTGCTTGTCTTCCCTTATGCTGTTACTGTATACCCTTGAAGATGTCTCTCATCTTCCCTTCATCATTCTGCAAGTTCTCTCATCCTTGTCTCCAGTTTTCTTCTGAATAAGTGATTCTGTGACCACCTGTTTTCCCTCTTAGCTCTGTCATAAAGCAGAGGAAAACTCTTTTGCACTCCCTAACTCTTACTCTAGCCACCTCTCATTTTCATTATTAGCAAGACAACTGCCAGACCGAGTCAAAAATCCTCCTACCTACAAGTCCTGGAAGTCAACCACAACGTCCACTCTGCTTTCCCTCAAACTTATGATCAACATGCAAATGTGGCCTCTTGGGACAACATGCCAGCTTCAACAGTCCTCATCCAAGTGCGAAATCTCTAGCAATCCTCTAGAAGAGCCACCCTGTCCCTGCCCCAGCAGCCGACAATGACCCTGGAAAAACAGTGACACTGACACAGATTGGAGACAAAATTCAAAGAGAAGTTCCCATTTCATCTGAACAAGCACATACATCCCCACGCACTTAGAGAAGGATGGTCATTAGAGAGCTACTGCCACAGCTGCTTAGCCCCAGAGGTAGACAGGCTCCTCTAGCCACCCCTGCCACCCTACGAGCTCAGGACAAACCCAAATCCTCCCACCGCAGTCAAAATACCATCCTCCTGTGGAAGGAAAAAATAAGCCTCTCGAATTGGAAAACTTCAGTTCTTTTCCAAATTTTTAGCAAGTCACAACAGTTTTCCTGCCCGTTTAATATGACGAAGACTTGAGCGACACAGATCACCTGAGGAAACATTTTGTATGGCCCTGCCCACGTAGCTTGGTAAATCAAGACTTGCTGGAGATGTCTCGGCAGGTTCCCTCTGTTCAACGCAGAGCACTGGCTGTAACAAAGCTGTCCTAGTGAAGAGCCTATATTTGCTAATAATTACTGCTCATATTTCCCTGACATCTGTACAAGCTGAACAGCTGCAAAGGGCCGCTTCTCCCAGACCACCTTATAGCCTCTGAGCTAAACCTGGCAGATGTGATTCGACCATCACTGCTGTGTCCCCAGGTGTTTCTGCCTACACTACCAAAAAAAAGAAGAGTATACGCTGCCACCGTTATCTGAATGACATCTCTCTCCTAAGTATTCTCTTTTTTTAAATACAGATTCTTATATTTGGTGAACCTAACTCAAGTTTGTGCCTAGCTTCAAGACAATTGAACTGGTGTTTCCCGGTCAAAATCCACCATGAAGTAATTTGTCTGAGCATCTTCCAAATCCTCTCCATAGCCAAAAACAGGGGAGGTAGCACCTTTGTCTGCAGAGAAAGGCGTGGGCCACTCCAGCCACATAAAAGATGCCAGCTAGAATAAGAATGTGCGTGTCCTGAAAATATTTGTATGTAGGTCAGAGAGTCTTTAAATATGCATTGAAACAATATTAATGTCACTGACCTGTCTGATCACAAGTGCAGCTGCTGCCTCAAACCATCTCGAAATTGTTTTTTCTGAGAGCAAGTACCTGCTGCCCTTCAAAACCTTCCTTTATCTGCAGAGGGGTGGGGGGAAATTATTTACTATCAGATGTTCAGCTATATTTACTGTTTTTAATAAAAAGGGAAACTTTAAAAAGGACACTTAGTTTCCATTTAATGGCCCCCGAAGGTTTATCACTGGAGTTTGGCACCAGAGCTGAGGGAAGTTTGTATTGCTGCTGTTCAGCTGCGTTTTGCCTCAGGTTAACTCGTACTTTGTGTTCTGGTGCAGCTAACCTCCTGTTTTTCCATGAGCACAAAATACTCACTTTCCTTGGGGGAAAAAAAAAAAAAAGACAAAAAAAAACAACAAAAAAGCCCCATATGTACAGAGACGGCAAAGATTACTTGTAACTGCCATAATTTAAGGGCAAAAAGAATCCTCTTATCTCACCTGCAGAGTGGATTTAAAAAATGAAAGCAGGAAGAGAAATGACTTGCTGAAAGGAAGTTTTGGAGGACGTTATTAGGGTCCAAATACGGATTTATGTGGCCTCCATGCAGCATTCTGATATCTAACATGCACTTTGGCTTAGACAGATACTGAAAAGGAACTGCAGTGGATACGACTTCATCGCCGACACACATTCAGTCATGACATCTTTGTTACGTGTTTACTCGGTGCCCAGTAAAATGGTAACTTCTCTCCACATTAAGGTCTTAAATGTACAGTGAAATGGCTAGGAAATTATTTCTATAAATATTTGGGGCAGGGAGGAGGTGCAAGCGTATCTATTCCCAAGTATACTACGTCTGTGTTGGTAGAAATCGTGCTGCAAAGGAGAAGGCCTGCTTCTCCCCGCCTAGTATCATCAGTCGTTTGCTTCTGTGCAAATTGAGTGAAAATACCGTAGTTCAGTAATGATGGTGCTTTAAGCAGAACTATTCACATAAGTATCTCCAGGTATTATTGGCTGGGAGTAAAATTCGTTCTTGAGAGCATAAATTAACCCCCATCAATGTAAATATGTCAGTTCAGTGGCACTGCTGGTGATGCAGACATATGAAAACAGCTGTATTGGATGCACGTGTTCTTCCATAAAGAAGATACCTCGCAAGAGAAAAACTACATCGCATCCACTATGTAAGGAATTTCTGCTGGTAAAACAAATATGTGCTTATACACACAGACAAGTACATGGCCTGCGGCACAAGAGAACAATTGTACCTCCAAGTATCCCCAGAAGGGTTAAGCAAAACAACCTTTGCACGTGGACAAGCCCTAAATAAGGAACACGTCTTCAGGAAGATGCCAGGCTACTATATCGGCAAGCAATTAAGGAAGGTGGTAATCCTGCTCATCTAACCATGCAATTAGGATAATGTCACTTTCTATTTCCACTTTGTGAAATACTTTGAGATCCTCAGATGAAAGCTCTGCACCCGCGTGAAGCATTTATACCTTCATCAATGAAGCAGATGGCATGTGGTACGCTTGTTTGTGTGTGAACCCTGTAGTCATCACTGTTATAATTAGCTAGGAGTCATCTCCCGCTCTGCTGCAAGCTCTGCTGTTTGACAGCGTTTGGTGGGGGCTGGCATTTCCACAGGAGCAACTGTATCTCGGTGGCATATACTTAGGCTGCTTCCATCGCTGTCGTAGCTACGTAACTACATTCTAAGAGTATTGTGCATATATGGTTGAAGCACAACGCAACAAAGGTGTGCATCAACTAATGAAGACCAGAGGAGACTTTGAGAGGCCATCTTGTCCAGTGCTCTGCACCGAGCAGGATCAAGTACTCATAAGCGTTTCTCAACCAGCTAGCCTAACCTGTTTTGAAGACCTTCAGTGGCAGGAGCCCACATCTTCCTCAAGAAGTGTTATTTTGTACTAAATGTGAGTTTTTCTAATATCCAATCTTGATTCCCCTTGGTGAAATATATGCCCGTTATTTCTCATCTTCTTTCATAAAGAATATTTTCCATCCAAGGCCCTTACTCTTTGCAGCTATCTTTGTATACTTGAAGTTTATTGTATCAGGTACATAGTATTCTTTTTCATTTCACTGAGAAATACGTGAAGCACTACATACCTCTCAGCTCCCTCCATCTTTCTGCTGCAAGGCCATGGCTGAATAAAAGGAACACTGGGAAAGAAAAATAAAATAAAAAAAAATTAAAATCAGGCATAGGACCTATCTTTCAAAGTAATTGCTGTTCAGCAGACCAAGGCTGGAAAACAAGCATAAATGTGTTCTAATTATACCAGCCCCTGAGTTGTGTTTTAGGTTTATTCACATGAACAGGAATTACAGTGCTTCTGCCTTTGCCAACAGGAACAAAGCACCTTGAAACAGACATGGATATATCTAGCCAAGTAAGAGTAAATGTATTACTGATACTGACTGTGTGACAATCCACAAATAAGCACAAAAAGAAAATTTGAAACAAATTTGAGTAACTCGTATAAACATCACGTGCAAGGACAAGGAAGAGGGTCGGCTGTGCTTCCCTCACAGCACGATACATCCATGCAAATGCTCAGGACGCCTTTTGCACCTTACAGCGCCCATACCCTGTAATTAATTCCTAAATTATGGAGATTTTATACGTTTAAGTAGTTCCTAGACAGGAAGTCATTCACTTACAGGAACATTGCCGGTATTTGTAAGTCAAGTTCTCCAGTTGCAATTATTACTTTTCTCCTAGAAGAAAAAAAGCAACGCCTAAGACAAAAGAAAAGTGGCAGGATTTTGCTCTGCTCTGTGTTTTACTGGCTAATAATTCCTACAGAGGAAGTTAATTGCTGGGCTGAATCAGGCAATAAGTCTGTTATGCCCATATCTTGTCTCTGACAGGTACCAACAACAGGTGCTTCAAATTGTCCTAGACAGTCACACAGATATGTTCCCATAGAGGATGTTTCTTCCAAAACAAAGGCACTTAGGACTCGTTAATGTCTTGAAGCAGAAAGGCTCAGATCTTTAATATTTACTTTATCCCAGCTAGTGCAACTACAGACAGACATTCACCTCAGTGGAATCCTCTCCAGTCAAATTCAGTACCTCAGTAACAGTGTCCAGAAGCAGTGAGTTTCACGGGTTAAAAAGAAGCAGTTAAAAAAAAAAAAAAAATATTTTCATATAAATTTTCACAATTTCCTCCTTCACTTTACCAAGTTATCTTTGTTTCTGATGTAACAATAAAAGGTAAAAAGAAAGGTCCAAGTTATCCCTTTAAATATTTCCTTACTTTAGAAACTTTTATTTTTCATTACAATCTATTCGATCAAGTCCTAAAATTTCTACTGCTTTGCTAAGATATTTTACGTCTTAAATCCAAACCTGTGTAAAGAGCTACCCTTAGTATCTTGTGGGTAATTTGCTTGAATGATTTCACTAAGCGTCAAGACCTCAGGAAGTTCTCTAGTCTATCTTCTAGTCAAGCACGGATCAACTTAACCAAAATCATTCCTTATTTGACTTATTTGTTCTTAAAACCTTCAGGAAACAGAATTTATTAAGGTCTATGGATAGACAACTCCAGTGCTTAACTGCCCGAAAGCTTTTTTCAACATTTACACTAAATTTCCCTTGCTGCAATTTAAACCCATCACAATTTACCCTGTTCGTACGTCATTACATACCTGTAGCACAAACAACTCTTCCTAAAACAGATTGTCTTACGCACCCTTGCCCTGTTTTGGCCACCGAAAGGTTTCAAATGACCATTAAAAGCACGGTGAGCAGTACCGAGCGATTTCTGCTCACGCAGTTGCAGCGTCCGCAAGCGCAGCCTCGGCAGCGATGCGATGGCTGCGGAATTAAATACGTACCATGACCTGACCTGACCTCCGTCCAGGCACAACCCTGTGCACCAGGTCCATCTTGCAGGATGACTTCCTGAGATCCACGCCGTCTGGACACTGCATTTGCGAGGGCCAAACCCAGGATCTTCAAGTGCTATTCAGTGGAAAGCCAGACTCAGTCATTGACCCGAGCAGTGAAACAGATATAAAATTCACGTTGTGTCTCCATCCTCCTCTGTGACCAAGTAGATCCTGCCTGCCCGGATTGTTCTTAACATACATAGTGAATCTAATGCAAAGCATAGAATTGTTGGAGCAAAAAATAATCTCAGCTTAAGGCAAAAATAATTCATTCCGGATGATGTCAAAAAGGCTCATTTCTATTTTAAGTTTTCCATCTCTTCAACTCCTCCTTAATTTTTTTAAATTAATGTATCAAAGTGTCAAAAAAGAGGTTGCTTGGGATTAGGAGAAGATAGCATCTTCTCTCACAAAACAACATGTTCCTTAGAGAATATCAAAAGCAAGTACTGTGACTTTCTCAGAATGTTTTTTTCAGAAATAAAAAGGAATGACAAAATGGTCACCAAAAAATGTGGAAGATCCTTTGTCACCAAACGTATTCAGACACAGCATTTGCCAGAAAAAGTATCACAAGAAAGAAATCTGCCAGGCTTCCACGTTGTGGCCCAGGCTCCCTGCTTGTGCTAAACAGGAGTGACACTTTGCTTTTCAAGACCTAAATCACTGTGCAGCAAGATGAACACATCACGAAGAAATGAAGTCACTTACCAGCCACAGCTGCTGCTGTTCTGGAGTTGTTGGGTTACCCCACGTAGACATCCTGCTTTCTAGGTAGTATTTCCATGTTGATCTTTCAGCCCTGTGTAGTCAACCGGCCTTACACCAGCTCTCCGTGCTTTGGAGTCGTCTTTTTCTCCTTTGTGGAGCAGGTATTTCCCTAAGAAGCTTTATACTGTTGCCCAAAGCAAAGCAAGGGCTGATGGTTACCCAATGCAACAGTGTTTTAAAGTGTGCTGTATTATTTATGTATGTACATCTACTCTGGGTTATTGGTTAGTTTATGGGAGAGACCAGCACAGACCAGACCAGGGAAAAACACGAGAGTAGGCTGTCCACCCGGGAAACTCTGATAGTCTTTCGAAGAAAGTAATTCTATTACACTATAACATTGTTAATTTTTCCACATATTCCAAATAGAAGTGAAACACTGTCAAACACCTCATAAGGCCTTAACAATTACAAAGGTCCTTAAATATTGATGTGAATTGAATGGGTCATTTTATTTTTGGGTTTAGCAATATTTTACCTTTTACTACTTTGAGAGCACTCAGATATGGAAATGGGAGCAGGATGTATTATTATATGGGTAAATCGCCAGAGAGAGCAATATGAAGAATAAATTGAAATCCAAATCTCATACACAAATTATTATTAACACTAATTTCCGCATATTACAAAGCAGCTTCTTTGCATGTATGACATTGCCTTTTGCACCCAAACATGACTTTAATTAAGATCTAACTTATTCATGACTATAATTCAGATCTAACTGCTAGTCTAGTTGAATGAGTGTAATTAGTCCCAGAGGGCATATCTAAGAGAACTAGGTTTTCCTTTTCATCTCTACATTTAGGCAAACACAATAGATGCTGGAAGATCAGTCTGAGAACCTGGAAATGTAAAGAGCTTTACAGAGCTCGTGGGGAAATTCTAAACAAAAACATTGTTAAAAAGGACTTTCATAAAGGCTCATTTAGTTTAATTTATTCTTGCAGACTACGCAATAGGAGTGAAACAATGGAGATGATTAACCAGTGTAAAGCTGATAAACAAGGAAACCATTATGAAAAGTTTATTAAGAAATAGAACCATATAAGTTCATTTAGCCCATCCATATATTACATTAAAAGGGAATAATGAGGTTGGTATTCATTTTTGTTCCCATCCTGCAGCAACTACAAATAAACCAAACTCCTGCGTAAGTTGATGCTGGCATAACGACATCAGAAGAAAGTCCTACCAAATACTCTATATTTATCAAGCATTCATTATTCTGGTGTCCCGATCCACAGCATACTCTGCCCAGAAGGAAAACTAATGAAGACAAATCAGTCCATATGATTTGTTCTTTCTTCGAATACATCATCCAACCCCTACAGCTGCTTTGCTTTTCACCCCACTCCTCCTCCCCATCCACTTCACAGCACCTTTGCCCCTTATCCCCAAGGCAGTAACTTCACCCTCCCCTGCCAAACCACTCCACATCTAGTCCCACTGTCTGTTTCCCAGTGGAAACTGGTTTTGCAGCCGTGACCACCTCAGTTCCCAGCTGCTCCATTCTCAAAAGAGATTCTAAGGCAGATTGCAAGGAATTGCTGCTCAGCCCCGGCTTAAATCTCCATGCCATCGCTCTGCCATGACACCGTGCTTTGTGACCCCTCAGTTGGGAAGAGGACACTTTCATTGTTGTACCCCCAAACTGTCCTCTGGGTTGGTCACTGGTTATGGCTGAACTGCAAGGTTCTACACACTGAACCCTGGGGACTGGTGCTCTTCTGAATTTCACAGCTGACTTTTAGCCTGTCTGTAGCAGGAACTTAACAGGGTGCTTGAGGTCTCCGTGCTGTGCTTGAGAAAAGCCAAACTCAAGAGAGCTTCAGGTGGAAAAGGCCTTCACATGCCCACCCTAACCGGCCCTCTGGTCCAGCCAGAGGACTGAGAGCTAAGGCACTGAATATTTTGCTGGTCTTACCAGGTATAAAGCAACTTCTTAGTGCAAGCACTACCACGTGCAGTCAGCCAGCTTTGGTCTTCAGAATGACGTAGCCCTGAGCATCACTGTGTAGATAACAGTGACTATTTTCCTTTTTATATTCAGAGGAGAAGAAACTTCACATTTCCCAAGAATAAATCCACCAACATAGTTCCCAAAGTTCAACGACAGACAAGCACTGCTTTTCAGAAACACACACATGTTCTTAATACTCATTTGAAGTAAATAGGGCTTGGTACATGCCTAATCTCAAGCATATGGTAACTGCCTTCCTAAACAAAGATTTCTCTTAGTATCTGGAAGTGCAACTTGTTTTGAACTGTTTTCAGAGAGAAGAAAAAGAAAAACAAATACAGTCAATTTCACAAGGAAAGAGGTAAGCTGAACTCACGGTGTAAGGATGGCAGCTAATGCACGAGGCTCATAAGGTCACTCTCAACTGATGTGGTGCCTTAATGGGAGCCATTATTAAATGGCTGTTATGTGAACTTGGATCACTTTTGACTCAAGTTGGAGAAGTTCCTTTTTAAATTGTATTTCAGGATATATACATACAACAACAACAACAAAAAAAGCCAACATTTTAGCCAATATTTTGGAGTGAACTCAACCAGGTGATAAAAATCGTGGTTTGATTCTGCTCTCAGCATCCTTTTCCACCTATGTTTTTCCATCATTTTCACTAATTTTCACCTTCATATATAAAAAGACAATCAGACTCTCAAGATAGTAATCATTACTTTAGTTGTTTGACATTCGTCACAAGGTCTCTGTTAAGAATAAGCATGACAGGTATTCAGTCAGTCGTGAGCGCAAGACACTTATTTTGATCTCAGTCCCAACCCAGAGAAGAGCATTCAAAGTTTAACAGGAAGATGTAAGGCTTGCTTAATTTCCAGAGGCACTTCTGAATTTTTACATCCCACACAACCCTACCAAGAAAAGACAATGACACTTCAGGAGGAGGTAACTGGATTGTGCTTACTAAATTGCTTTTGACTCAGTAAGGTTTTAAGGCTATGTACTGTCTCAAATGACAGAAGTATTTTTTTGTAAGAAACATACTGAACAAAGCACATATGAGGTTCTTCACAGTAATTGACCCTACACAGTGCTAAAGGAAAGTTAAATCTGAAACAGGACTAAGAGGCTGAAAGATCAAAAATGCCATTTACATTGCCACTTGCAACAGATTCGAGACGAAGCTGTACTCCACACGTCCTTTATCGCGGGTTGTACAATGGACATGAGGCTTAGCAAACTCTTGTGTACGTAGTAATAGTAGTATACTGCTTGACATGCAAACTTGAACAGCTTGTGCTTGCTGCATAATGAAAGACAATAGAGAGTAAAAAATCTGAGAGGAAATAAAAACCTATTCGATTATTTATTTCATCCCCTTACCACTATAAGATTTCATTCTATAATAATTTCATATCATTTATTCTAGTCTAGTTTAAAAATGCCTGGGGTGAAGAAGCTTCCCCTGGGATATTATTCACAGCTTGATAGATCTCAGTATGAGGAAGCATTTCCTAATACATGAGACTCATGTTTCCCTTTGAAATTTCATCCCATTACTCCCGGGCACCCACCCTAAATCAATATTTCTTTTCCTTCCCTTATTTGTCACCTTCAAGTTTCTGCAGCCCACTCCTCCCTGCTCCCATTTAACAACCCCTTAAACACGCAGCGGTTTTAATCTCTCCCAGTAGCAGAAATCGACTCCTCCCGACACCTCCGTGACTTCTGACTGTCCCCCCAGGTTGTTCGTGACCCTGAGCCGAGCTCAGGTACCTTCTTCTGTGGGACGAGAAGGGGCTCTGGGGACCCCCAGCCGTCCCCCCAAAGCCCGGGCGCCAGGGTCCTTCACTTTCCAAATGCGTTCCGCTTCTTCGCATAACGGGCAACGCAAGGGTATAAATACGCATGTGAATCCTTGACTGCGGATTTATTTTTATTTTTTTTTCCATGGCTGTATAGGCCACGGGGCCGTTGAGGCGGTTGAAAAGCGGTACAATTAGGAATGAAATCTACTTTTTCTTCCGATGCGTTTTGCCGAAAGGCTGGCAGGTGGCAGTGCATCCTTAGGAATGAGCTGTGAAAACGTGGCCGCTGCTATTGCCGGTTATCATTTGTTTGGGGATCGGGGCGGGGGACGATCCCTTTTTCTTTCCTCTTTCACTTCACATTTCTTCCTTGTCATTTTCTTTTTTTCCTTCCTAATCGCAAAGAATTTTTTCACGTTCCTTCATTCATTTATGGAAAACAATTAAAAAGGTTTTCAGACTGTGCATGTTCAGGTATAACTCCTAAAGATGCTCTCTCTTTACAGACATTTGAAAAAGTTAACCTGCAAGGTCAGAGAGAGAGAGAGACACTGAAATGAATCAAGCTATTTCAGACAAAAGATGAAAGGAGAAGGAAATCTGAATTAACAATCTTGCTGATGCAAAGGGTATCAGCCAGCTAGCTCCGTCTGACATGGAAATACACCTTGCTGGTCTTTGATAAAAGAGTAAAACCTTATCTTGTTTCTGCAGGAAGCCCGGATGAGACTAAATACACTGCAGGAGAGGAGAAAAACAACGTCGATACCATTTGTGTGTTGTCTCACCTCAGGTAGGGAGGGCAGTCCCCGTTTCAGGTAATGCAGACGGCTTCTTAGGGAGGAGGACAGGGCATCCCGGCAGCACCTCCTGGAGCAGAGCCCGTTCCCGTGCACCGCAAGCTCCGAGGAGCTTTTTCGGCTCCATCCCCGGGCCTCGGCACTGGCTGGTGGGATAAGGAAGAGCCTGTCAGGGTGTCAGCTGAAAAACACGTTACAGGTAGGGCTGTAGAGCCAGGGCACTCCTCCTGCCCTCAGTCCGGCCCAGGGGGGCTGAGGGAAAGCAGAGGACTGAGCCGCTCCTGACACTGCTCCCGACTCACACGGCTGCAGTGATACCCAGAAAGCCCCTTACGCAGGTTTAAGTCACTTCGTTCCTCACCGTCCTCGTCCTGGCTACAGCGTAAGAAGCGAGTGCTCAAGCGCTGGGCCGGTGACTTGAAAGAAAAGGGCAAAAGGAGATGGGGCAGCAGTTTCGGGGCGAGAGAGCTCAAGGGCTGGCTTTCTGGGGGTGGAGGATCGTGCCTGAATGGGAAGGTGCTGGAAGCAAGCGAGGCACAAACAGGACAAGAAACTGCACACATCTACCTGGCAAGAGCAGAGGGGTGTCCATAAGGGGAGGCGAGACCAGTATAGGAGCCCACAGCCGTGGGCAAGAAGCCGCCCCCTCCTCTGCTAGAAGCTGAGCCCACAGATGGACAAGCCAGCACAGCACACGACTGCTTGAGACAGCAGCATGGTGGGAGGGAGAAGGCAGGACAGGCATGGCTCCTCTGCTGCAGGCAGTCTCTTCCCACCTCTCATCTGTGCAGCCTTTTGCTGAAAGAGGCGCTCACGGGGGTGACTCTTGCCCCCCAGCACCACAGGAGCAAAACGCCTTGTTTTTCAGTTATGCTACTGCTTCTGGCTTAGCCCTGACCACCCACCTTTCCAGACACAGCTTTTTCCTCCCCACGCTCAGGGCGGGAGTGGAGGATGGCTTCAGGAGCAGAGAGAGCCCACACTGACCCCCAGTCACAGTCACAACCCTCCCAAAGCTGCTGAGATCCCACCAGCCCTGCGGCCCTCTTCTCCCCTTGCTCCCACCGAACTCCAACAAAGCAAACCGCTGTCGCACCGTCGGTCTGTAACTAAATCCTCCCAGGCCTCTCGGGAGCCCCCCAGCTCCCCATCCTGCCCCCCAGCCCTCCCCAGCTCTCCTCTTGCCCCAGAGCCCACAGGGAGCACTGCCTGCTGCGCTGCTCCCAGCCCACCACTGCCAAACTGAGTTCTGCCCACCCTGCCAAAATGCCTTCAGTCTCCTCTGGCTGCAAAAATGACTCTGGTCTGTCTTTATTTTTATTTTTAGGATTATTAGCTCATTGCTGTCACCTCTTGGTTATGGCTGTGAAAGACCCTTATTAGCCTTCAACTTCTCCATCTTCGCACTGTGATGCAGGCTCACATTTCAGTGTTTTAAGTGATGAACCATTACATTATTCCCTGGCTCTTCATTATGGTCCTGATCCAAAAATCAATGGAGGTTTTCCTCTGGCTGCAGTGCCTTCTGGATCAGACCCACAGCCCCAGCACAGCAGCATCTGGCACGTTGCTGGGTGGTTTGAGCAAGCTGTTATCCAAAGGGAGTTCAGAAGGAAATGGCCAATAACGCTTAAGGGCAGGGACAGAGTGTTATGGAAGAAATCAGCAGTGGGAATTTTAAAAGCACCATGAGGTAGAAAGCAACAGCTCCCCGAAGTGGTTCAGACATCCCTTGCAAAGAGATTTTTAACATGGGTAGCATGGCTGAAAATACATCTGTTGGCTGAATAAGCACATAGGCAACAGACCAGGTAAGAACAGAGCGAGAACTGGAATGAAATTTAGGACTAAAGACCAAGAAAAAACAATCCCCAGACAGACCATTGCTTAGCTTCTGGAATACTCTCCAACAGAAATGAATGCCAAGCTATCAACTGGTATATTTAAATGCAGATTTGGCAGAGCACCAATAAATATTCTATTGGGAACATTTCTACAGTGACAAGGCTATGGATGCTCTTACAAAGACTTTTTTCAGCACTAGACTTTGTGATATTTGGGATGCTAAAGAGAAAAATGACAATCCTTCCCTCCTATGAGATAAAAACCAAGGGAGCCATGCCAAGTTACTGCACCATATATGCAAATATCTGAATGCAAATTATGTTGTTATCCTTGTCTATACTCCCAAGGAGCCACAGCATCTTCTAAGCTCTTTCTTCTTCACGTACAGTGGACGTAGTCGTCCGTGACAAATTTGTGTTTTCTTTTCTGAGAAGTAATATACTGTATTCCTCAGTGGCAGAGAAGCGAATGGAGCTGTCATTTACAAAACTTAAATGTTTACACCCAGAGGGCAATTAAGTCAGTTTTATATGATAATGTTATAAATGAAATGCTAATAAGTACTGTAAATGGCCATGTAATCACATCCCGTCATTTGCCAATTATTGGGAGGAGGGGGGAAGAGCCAAAAGCCAGCTGTAGAGCTGAAGATGACGTACTGCTTTAAACGAGCAAATGCAGGTACTGTGTAATGCGCAGTCCTGACGGTGGCATTTTATAGCAGGAATTCAATTTTCTAAGCAATGTCTGATTTCACCTTTTATTATCATGTCAGTAGTAATAATAATTTGCTCTGACACAGGCATTTTCTAACAAGGATCGCCAGGGGATTTATAAAGCCCAAAGCTGGGATTTCAAAGGAACTGGAGACCATACCTACTCTCCGCAGCTGCGCAGTGCTCAGGGGTGCCTTTGCCTGGGCTCCAAGCCTGTGGTACAAGGCCACGCTCTGGAACCTGTTCAGATGCTTTGTTGTTCAATTGTGTCTGAGTGAGAAGTCCTTAAAGAGAACTTATTTGCTGTACCCCTGTGCCTAAATGGTTTCTGGACCATCCCTCTGCCTATCACGTCAAGGGGCAAGTTTAGCCAGCTCTCAATAGCTGTAGGGACTTACCTTCAGCAACTGCTCAGACTCTTAAATTTCAAGGGACTTCAAGTAAAGATTTTCTGAACGTTGTAGATTAAACCAATTCAGGCTGTGACCTGCTTTGCACATGAAACGCTCTTAAACATACCGGACTCTGGCCACAGAAGACCCATCTCATGGAAAAGAGTAGGAGCAACACATCGAACTACGGGGAACTACTGGCGATCCCATTACACAGGTGGGTAAACAAAAAGCAAAGCCCACATCTGACCTCTTTCCCAAATCAAGCCTTCTTCAAAGAGTCACACAGGGCCCTGAATCACTTCTTTTAGCACCAGTCAGCTGCCACAAAAGCTGCTCACCAATTCGGTGACTGAAGGTCAGCATTTCATTTGGTCTGGGACACTTCCCCAGATAATGTTTGGAGGGCGCTGGGGTGGGAGATTGTTAGGTTACTGAGACTAGAAAAATATCATCAAAATTCACCAGACTAACAATTAAATGGATATATCTCACCGTATCTATTACAGCATGAGGTCTTAAGTGGAACAGAAGGGACCTTTTCTCATCCCTAGGGTTCCCCTATATGAAGACACTGTTTCCCAAAGCCAGCACAGTTTGTGCAAAGCAACCAGTGGAGCTGGGAGGAAAAGCCTTCCACACTGGTGCAGGATTGTGTTTTTCCACAACAGCGGCAGACACCCATTTTGCACGAAAAATGCAGAGTAGGCTGCCTCAGTGCCAACCTGTCTTTTTTGCGAATACAGCAAAACAGCCGTCTTTTCATCAGAATGGGAACAGGGTCAGGCACTTTAAGGCTGTAATGCCTTCTTCAAGCCATGAAAAGCCACATCAGATATCAGAATGCATAAAATTTGAAAATAATACCTCTGACATTCATACTTTCAGCCTTTGAGCCCTTAGGGATCACATTTTCAAAATCCTCTCCACCAGTCAAAAAGATCAGGAAATTTCTAAAAAAAACCCTGAGAATCTTACCTAATCATGTAACTCAGAAAATGAGACTTTTTTTTTTTTTTACAGTAACAAGAATCAATAGACGTATAGCAACACAGAGCTGGCAAAACTATCCATAGGTAAAGACTAGGAGTGAACAGGGAGCCTCATGTTCAGAGCTGCACCAGAAGACAGCGAGTGAAATAGGAATTACAACACTATCCCAAGAACTATACCAGTTTTATATACTTACACTATTTCACAAATTAAAGGCCTTCAAATACTCAAGACAGTTTTGTATCCGAGAACCTAGGACACGATAACAAAACTGACAATACTATCATGTTATATTTTTCAGGCTGAACTAAACTATAGTACTTCTGACTGGGCTTTGCCAGTCAGACCTTGAATTTTCTACATCCTCTTCCTTTATGGGTATTGATCATGAGCACTGGCCAGAAGACTGCAATAAACATGCATAACAAACAAATATAACTACTGTATAGGAGAAAATCACTTGATATTGATAGTAATTAGCAGGCAATTTCCATGCTTTTATTTGGTTTGAATCAAGACCATGAAACATTTTTTGCTCCTATTGTGATAGATGAAGCATGACAGACAAAGCAAGTCAAGAGCTTCACCTCTGACTCGGTCTAAAAAGAGACAAAAGTTCTACAATTCACTGTGCAAAGTACACTGTATATTTGATACAACTCAGCTGCTTTGGGGAATAAGGTAGCAAAGATTCTAAAAAAACCACAGAAACTCCAAATCACGTCAGAGGAATCCTCCTGCCCACCAACACCCAGTGTACACACCAATCGCGAAGCCTCACCTATTTTAGCATTGATGTAATCCAATCCGCAGCACTTGTAGTCTGGATGAGTACGAAAAGAGAGAGCAGCCCTATGGCAACACAACCTTAAGCGTGAGGCTGGTTTGGACCTTCGCCGCCCCCGTGAGCAGTGCAAAGGGATGGGGAAAAGTTTTAAATTTCACCTTTGCATTTTGCCTGCACTCGCACAGGCTCCCCAGGCACAGCTGAAGGCTACGCTCCGTATCTCGATCGCACTGACAGGCAGTGGTTTGCGTGCACATTTGATCTTTGCGTTTTGCCTTCCAACGAATAAAGGGAAATACTTCTCTTCAGTGGACTCCACACACGCCTTTGCCTGCCAGTACTACATGAACTCGAATCCGTGAATACTACCAGTAGGACTACAGGCGAAACATTGGGGTTTTGTTTTCCCTTCCAGTTCTGCTCAGCTTTAATTCATCACCTTCTCTCATAACCATGTAGAACAATATGAAAAATGAAAAACCAGGAAACGTTTGCAAGACCAGCACCACATTCACCACCTGACTTCACACGACCAGACCTGCCAACGTGACGAATAAATACACTCAATATGCTCTTCGCCGGCACATTTTGCCTACCTTCGTGGCCCAAACTCTGGCGGTATTTGTAACGAGGAGCAGATGCCACCACGCACAGCCAAGGCAGAGCCCTCTTGGCTGGAGAGGAGCAGGGGGTTTGGAAGGCACCGTCTCGGTGCTTTCCCTCAGAGCAACTACCAGAGAAGAGCAAGCCTGCTGAGGAAAGGAGCAGCGGACCACCACTAAACTCCCACCAGGGCTCAGAGAAACACGCTGACAGGCAGCAGTTCACGGCTGCAGTTTCTGCTGGAGTTAGGACTGCCTGCGGCGGGCACGGTGGGGAAAGAGGCAGGGCGAGGAGCCGCGGTGGGTTTCATCCCCCGCGTGTAAAGCACTCTGAAGGTGAAAACCATGAACAAGAAATGGGGAACAGCAGTGGCAAAGCTTCCCCTACACAATGTTTGCTCACGTCACACTCAGAAGCAGCTTCTTAAATCCTTCCTCAAGCCAACTCCAAATAGAGGAATTAAAAAAATTCACTAACATTTCTTGTACAGTGTTTAATACCCGCATTACTCTGTCAGTACATGGACTTGTTTTCTACTTGAAAGCTTTCCAATTTCATCCTGCATGAAATGCTAGGAAAGTTACAGAAGGAAGGAAATCCCAAGGACTTTACATGAGCTGTATGTATTAAAAAAAACAAACAAAAAACAAAAAACAAAAAACAAAAAGAACCCCAAACCACATTAAACAGGGAAGCCAAAAATTCAGCAGGGATATCATACAACTGATTTGCTTAAGCAACAGAAGACAGATAGGAGGAAATTTCAAACAGGTGAAAGTGATGGCGTGTGTGGATTTGCATAGCTAGGTTGCTTAGCACCTCTCTCATGCAGAAGGGGAAACTGAAAAACTACTTTTGTAAAAATTACGTAGGAGGCCTTCACTTCTGAACACGATTCACAAATTAAATATGACTTACTCTCAAGATGGGAGAGTTCCACTTTCACCAGTTCCCCCCACCTCTCACAGCCTCCCTCCGGTAGGCATCCAAACCCAGCTCAGGGCTCACAGGCAAGCAAACTGTCCTGGGTTAATGCACCGTCAGGAAGGATCCTCAACACTGAATTCGGTGCAATGGCTCAAGCCAAAGGTGCAGGGATGAGACAAGAATCTGGCTCAGCATTCAATGGCTTTTTCTGCAACATTAGCTGCAAGTAAGAGAAGGAGAAGTCATAACACTCAGTTTTACTCACAAAAGGAATAAATATGGCTCAGAACGCTCAAGGAACAGAACTGTTACGTAGAGAAATGCTATTTCTACATATTGCCATTACTTTTCAAGATGCACTTTTTTAATGGAACAATGCAGAATAGGAAGATATGCATAATATGCATAAAACGCATAACAGATTCGTATTTTCAGTGGTTGAAGAACCATTCAAAATTATCTTCATTTCTCCTGAACACAGTTCTAGAATAACTACAAAATATTTCATGCACTCAGACTACATCTACATTCTTGTAACACAATCTGCTCTTAGGTATAAGTGTCAGAAGGAGTTATAAGGTGAGCAATTATAACTGAGCTCCACATAGCCAGTAGCCAAAGTACAAAAAATATGCAGGACCACAGGGTTTTAGAATGAAGGGAGAAATATATTGTTTTTATTAAAACACATTAGGATCTCATTTGTCTAATTCCCAGTTTAATGATGCAGCCTCTTGGCAGAAAAATAGCTTTTCCATTAGTTAACTTGATTCTGTTAAGGGTGGAATTTTTTCTAAACAGAAAACCTTTAACACCAAATTGATTTTTTTTCTCTATTCAAATGAACAAGCACAAACAGAAAGATCTTTTTTTGTGGGAGTATTTTTACTGGGGAGAGGCATTTTTTCTGTTCTGTTTGAGGGAAAGATTTTGTGAAATGGATCATCACTAATCTAAGTTACTTCTAATTGTAGCAGCCTATTTCCATGAAATTATTCCTGAGTGAAATGTAATTTCAACGGAAAAATAACTGTTGAAATGCCTCATTTATTCCTATTGATTTGAAAAGCAGCCAAAAGATCATTGTCTTGAACCTTTTGCAAATTTGTTACATAGCAGTAAGTTATTGACATAAACAACCTCAATATTAAACTACTAAAAAGTTAACTCTAGGAAGATCTATTGAGCATTATTTGACCAAAAAAGAAAATCATGAAGTTGGGAAAGTCAAGATTTTATATACTTAGCTTTTCCTTTTTTGAATTTCCCCATAAACTCTTCAGTACATCATTTCTCTATGTTGTGCGTGTAATCGGAGCAAATGCTAGAACACAGATTTCATCTCACAATTAAGACATTATTTGAAGTTATCAATAAAGGTATATAGACCCGTCTTTGCTGCAGGTTTGAAGAAGCAAGGAAGGTGTAACGATTAAGAGAGAAGGAAAAGGAAGAAAACTAGGGAGTGGGGAGAGGGCTGAGAAGATGGAAGGAAGCGCAGGGAGGTGCAGGGAAGGCAGGGCAGGAGGAGGGATGCCGGCAGCTAAGGAACTTTTCCGAACCAGCAGCAGAAGATGGAGGTAAACAAGCAATCTGAGCAAAACCAGCGTGTCAAGCCCCAGACACACACCACCACCACCACCTCTACACCCCGCTCCTAATGAGAGTTAACTTGCTGTGACATTACAGCATTTCTCATGTTTTGACATATGAGTCAGGACCCACTTTCTGCACCATTTAACTCATTTCAAATGCAGTTTTGCAAACTCACTCTTTGGGAAATCTTTACATTTTCACACGTTTAGTTAGCTACAAAGGGGCAGAGATGAGATTAAAATTCCCCTGAAGCAAATGTTTTTGGAAGATACAGCTGTTCAGAAGCACAACCCATTGTGGAGCTTCTTATCAAGCTATTATGAGAAGTAGGTCACTGCAGCTCTGACTATTCAAATGTCACTCCTTCCTTCCAAGAATCAATCACTGCTAGGTCTTGGCTAATAAAAGGCAACTCTCCAGCAAAGGAAAAAAAAAAACAGAGAGAGGCAATTTCCTAAAACATCAATGGCTCCTCACAGAAGCGGTACTGACTTTGCGGTATCTGCTGATAGATAGTTATTATAAGAAGTAGGAGGAGTGTAACTGGGAAGATATCTTTCTTCAAATAACGCTTCTGAGTTTCTCATACATCTTGTAATGTTTAGGGAGGTTTGTTGGCTTGAGTTAGCTATCCCTAAGATGTTTTTCTTTTTCTTTGTACAATACCCTCACTTCTATTCCTAAGCATGGATTAGGTCTGTGCTATCACGCTGAGGCTTTTTGTTCTCCAGCCCTTCACCTCCTACCATCTTACAAATAAAACAGTATTCCTTTCTCATCTTGTGCGGAGAGAGACGTTGCTCCCTGCTTTGCAGAGGACATCTGATGATATTAACAGGTCTCCGCACCATACTGTTTTCCCCCCTGCCATTCTCACAGAGGACACCAAGAATATGAGAAAAATGTGAAATGCAATAAGCTCACGTGTATGTCATCCACTGGCTTTCTAGGTAGGGCAGACTAACATGAGAAACAAAACCAAACGAGAGTTTATTACCCAAAGTCCACAAGGCTCTCTGCTTACATTCTAAGGAGCTCAGGGTTTAGCAGTTACTTGCTCTGGGTAGTCCAATGATGACTCTAGAGAGCCTCTTTGCTACAACCGTACCTGGTAACACAGTAGAAATGTCTGTGAATTGACTCTCTGTGTCAGGGCACATGCAGTAACACTTTATCAGCTGAAAATCCGTTGCCATTCTGCTTTAACTATGCCCTTGCTCCCGGAGGTGCTCCACAACACACTACAGACTTGCAGGTTTAAGAAGCCAAAGGCATTCAAAGTGGCCCTGAAATGAATAAATAAATACAAGAGGGGAGAACAAGAAGAGTGCAGGAATACTCTTCATGCTTTTTCATGTCTTCAGTGCTTGGCACTGAACTATCTCCTGTTCTCTGTTCCAAGGTAAATGAGTGCTTTCAGTTGACATTACTATATGTAGCCCTTCCTATACTGCCTGTCTTCATGACCTTGCAGGGATGAATATATAGATGGCATCAGTACCCTTCACTGAGCTAAAGCTCAGTACTCCCAGTATCTGCTCATGCCCTTCAGCCACTGAAGCAAAATCACGTGAACAAAGAGCTGGTGAGTAGTTCAGGCACTTCAGCACAGACTTACGATACGCTAGTGTAAGCAAGACATCTGCCACACGACCTACAGAGACACTCATCTTCATGGAGTGGAAGCCAGAGACCAGGCAGAACACTCCGATATATCTAATATGTCGCTGGGGGACTACATTTCAGCACCTGAAGGTCACTGTCAGTGACCATCCCTTTAATCTGACTACAAGGGGATTACTGGTCTGACAGTTTTGAGATGTCATCTTCCCCAGCTTCCTCTAAAGTTAAGGGAGCTTGAGTGCTTCGTAAATCATTTGAAAAATCAGGCCAGGGCCAAGCAAGCCTGCTTAAATCTCATATACAAAAAGTTAACTGAACTTTTTAATGGATGCAGAGGTGCTGCCTTCTGAGAAAGAATGAAGCTTCTTTTGATAACTCCCCAGGTCCTGAACCACAAGAACATAAAGCAGAGAAAACCAGCAGAGTCAAGAGATAGTTACAGGAATTCAGCCTGAAACAGAGCAGTAAAAAAGCTACTGGAGCTACTAGACTTCCAGCAGTTTTGTTCTTAACCTATGGCACGGCAGCACCTCCGAAACAACACCAACCTAACAGTGATGCTACATCCCGCTTGCCCTCAGGCGGGATACCTGACCTGAAAAACCATGGCCAGGCTTGAGCTCTGTCATACAAGGCAGCACCTGGACCCACCAGCTTCACTGTGGAACAAGCCCAGTAAGAGCAGCAACTCCCAAGCCTCCCACCGAGGGCACAAAATGAGCCCAGGCAGACGACAGCCCATGCTGCACACAAGCGTGTCAAGAAGTCATGACTTGTTATTAATAAAGATACGAAGCATGTATCTGGCAGATGATGGGTAGCAGATGGTCAAAAATCCAAATGAAATATCTAATTAATCATAAATCTGTATTCATTGAGTGAGATCTGTCAAGGAACCCATGCTCGCCTTGGCTGATAGGAATATTATGAAGTCTGAAATTACAGCTTTTAAATGCATCCCTTCAGATGACACTGAAGAATACTGTTTGGGCCTCACTGCCTTCTCACACCCTCAGTACCGTACAAGCATTCACTGCGATGTATGATTTATTTATTACCTATACCTGCTTGCAAGCAGAGGGGAACCAAACCCTGAGGATCCCAGACTAGCTGGTCACTGAGGCGAAAGGTTTTTTTCTTTTCTTGTCGCTTATTGGTATTTGACAGTTGGTCTCAACGGCTCCAACTCCAGCACTGGCTTTCCTGGCTTTCCTCCAAGCTGGGGGGATCCCCACCTTGAAAGCAGTTTACTCCAGGGCTATTTTTAGAAGGACAGGCCTGAGCATGAAGGCTTTCTAGGTACAGACACATAAGGATTTTTAGTCAAAAAGGTGCTGTTCGCTTCAAAACCGCAAACCGCTTCCTAAGTTTGTTTGCCTCTTTTCTACAGAGAATAAAAGATTTAATATAAAGGAAACACATCTATTTGCACTTGCTGGTGGCTTAACTGCTCAGTCAGTACCCCTGAAAAAGCAACTTATTCCTTCTTGCCACCACCAAGGAGTTTATTACACAGGCAACAAAGGGCATCTACTTGGCCTTCGTCCATGGAAAAAGCAAATAATTGTGCCATATTATATGAAAAAAGAATTTCATCGTATTGCACTACAATGTACAGCATTATAAAAGCAAAACATGATATTACTCTGCAGCACAAAGTCATTTTCTCGGAACTCATCTGGGTGATGTAAAGTGGCCTTGTTCAATACCCTAATGATTGACAGACATGATATAAAAATCCAAGAGAGATAACATGAGCTACAGGGCTCCGATTTCTCCCACCATTCATGGGATGAGCCAGTCCTAACAGGAAAGAGGTATTGAGCTGTCACTGGAAACTGCAGGACAGCAGCTTCACGTCTTTTAACAGAAGGCAAGAGATAAGGTCGAGAATTTTAGGTCATCTCTATGTACAGATATATCAATTCCTGATATGTCATGCAGTTTTATTTTTTAACATTGATCTTTACTATCACTATGTGCCTTCTCCCTCCTGCGTGACAACTGCAAAAGAAGTATTTTCCCCAACACTACTCCAGGAAACTGTCTCGTACAGCCAGTGCTAATATGAGCGGTTTCTGAGCTTACACCGAGATCGCTGACACCACAGCATTAAGCAGACTAACCTGAATGAGTCCCATTATGTGACGCGTCAGTGAATTTACTAACACTACAATAAACTAACAGCAGTAGCTCCTAAGTCACTCATGCTGGCTTGTATTGACTTGGAAACGTGCTGGTTGAGAAACAAAATAGCACGACTGTTAAAATCTGATCATAGCTGTGTATCAAACATAACTTTTGCTACCTTAGTGGTGTTACACCTTACTCCCTAGTCAGTAAAATAAACAAACTTCAAAGCATTGCTGTCCAGGGCCATAATCTACCTAGCTCGTGTGTCCGTATGGGGAAGGTGCTGCAATACATCCTTAAGACAGTGCTATTCTAGAATCAGGAAAATTATCTGGGCTTGAGATATTTTCAGCTTTCACCTGCAAAACCTTTTTTTCATTCTTGCTTGTTGATCTTAATTCTGCCTCCTTCCTGCTTTTCTGTCATTATCCGACCCACAATGTTGAACATTTCCTCCCTTTGGAATACGCCATGAGGAAGATGCTCTACAAGACAAACGTGCGTTGTTCCAGCGTAGCAGGAGACGTGCACTCTGCACTCCAAAAAGGTTGTCCTCCTGATGCTCCAGGAGGAAGTTAAGCACTAAGCTGGGCATGGATTTACATTTTAGTTATCTTTTGGTAGCGACCCCACATCAGGTGTCTCACCCAACCCTGGAAGCAGGTGAAGGTGGGCAGTTGCCACAGCGTAGTTCACAAACTGCGACTTTGTTCCTCAGCTTTTATTCCAGGCACTTACTCAAGGCAGACACTACAATATCAGTGAATAATCCCTTCAGCTGAGGATTGCACAGGTTTATCTCAAGTGAGCGGGACTCAGCATGCAACCAGACGCCGGAGCCTGTTGTTAAGGAGATGCACAAGTCCCAGCTAACCCATCTTCCCAACCTTCTTGTTTGGATATCGACCAAATCTGACCACCACCACCACGTCTGAACAGCTTCTGCCACCTCAAAATGAGCAGACACTTGACATTGAGAGGTGTGCTTTATCTCATAGGAACATCTCTCCATCTTCTTGATTTTGAAGTAGCATAACTCTTCAAATAACTGAATGAATAAAGTGGGAACAAACAACTTGTTTTCTGAGCTGTCCTCACAACCTTCACAGTCCCTGTGTTCTCTGTACACTAGTACCCCACATTGCTATTTCACTGGAAGAAATCCTGACCAGCCAAGTCACCCAATTACAGAAAAATGCAGATAAAGCATGCTCCAAAGTCTAGGAAGACAGAAGAGATGTTTCAGCCAAGCTGGAAGGATACACAGATTTTTTTCAAAGAAAAACCTACCCAAAGGCTACTTTTCTTAGCCAAGGATATCTTGCAAAAATCAAGAGAAAAAAAAAAAACCAAACAGATTTCTCTTTATTATTTTCCTCCGTAGATACCTTTCCTACTGTCCCTGGCAGCTTTAAAAATAGCAGAGAAACAGAAGCACTATACACGTAATAGACACCAGTGAGCTATAGCAGAAGTGAGAGGGTGAAGGACTCTGCTCTAGCAATGCTGAGGAAGGTATGGAAAGGTGAATATTAGAGAAGGACAGAGGTTTCAGAGAGCTTCTGAGGTAGGAAACTAAAATTTCAAAGGAAAGGGAACCACGTACAGAATGAAACGAATGAAGAAAAGGAAGCAGGCAGCTTACACCACAAAATTTACATCTCTCTATAAAACACACCCATTTCAATGTTTCTTTCAGCAATTCAAATGGGAACTGTTTGTGAGGCAACTCTGCAAGAGGCTGGACTGTTTTTACCACATTGAATCAACAGATACGGATACCATTAGCTATTCTATTGTATATTCACTGCCTGGTAATCATTACAGAGGTATTTCTCACCGGGGGAAGCTGTTTCCAGACAGCACAAAGAGCAGCAAAGCTCAGCTCCTTTGTCTGCAGGCAGGCAAAGACAAGTCATCTCCATACCCACCTTAAAAGAGATTATTGGCAGCCCCAACACACCTATAAGCAGAATTAACCCAGTCAATCATAGAAACAGAAACAAGAAGCAGGGTATAAGTCTCTCTCCAGATTTCTTCCACCGCAATACTCATAAAACAATGAGAATAGCAAGTAGCCTCTGCAGCATCAGAGCAAACCTGTACAAATCATATGAACAAACAGCTGAGGAAGTACATCAGAGGGATGCCTTCTGAGAACACAAGTATCTTGCTTGCTTTATTTTATTAATCGTAGAGGACCCTTATGCTGGATTCACATCCATGTAAATCAGAGTGTGTCGGTGACATTTTTGCACAACTCAAGTCCAACCCAGAATAGACCAAAAAGCTACTGAAGCACATAGATTTTGGTTTATTTTTAATTATGAGGTAAGTGAAAAAATATTAGCATAAGGTTTTGCTGTTGCTTAACATTTTTTTGCATCCTCTTAATGCTAGTATTTCTTCTCTCCATTGTGATGACAGCAGCAGAGTATGCTCAATATATCGAGCATCAAGATTTATTTGCTTAAGAATTACCCGGAGGAACAGTAAGTTTGACATTTACCAAAACAAGAACTCATTTTCTAGACTGTTAGTCACTGTATACTTTCATTGCTGTAACCAGAGGTCCCATGTGCCCTATCTCAGGTAAACAGAAACTGCAAAGGCAACTGCCACCTAAGAGAAGTTTGGCTTAACCACCCCCACCCCAGGAGGAAGGGCACCGGCACTCAGAACCAGAAACACAGCAGGGGTAGCGCTGACATGGCTCCCACGTTGTCACAGCTTAGGGTTAAGGCAGGCTGGGTGGGCAGAAGCAGAAGAGTTGCAGTCAAGGCAGGCTGAGGTCAGGGAGAAGAGAAGGCAGGCGCCCACCCACCCAGGGAGCAGCAAGAATTATGGTCACGGGCAGCACAGAGGTTACAGTGCCAAGGACCGCGAAAGCAGCAGGTAAGGTCAGAATAACATCAAGACACCCACAGTGGTGGAACGCTGTACCAGGAATGATGCCAAGGACTAAGGCTTTGTCTTGCGTGGACAGGATTCGGGGAGAAGGTTAAGAATTAAGGTACAGAGCATGACCTCAATTCAATCTGCCAATTCAACCCCGCCATGTCCAGCAAGAGACCGACCCAGAAGCACTAAGTTGGCAGACCAGAATCAACTGGTTTAATCGCGTGACCATCATCTCTTAAACAATTTCCCTGCCTCATTCACTGGAAACTCTAACTTCTTCGGTAAAGTAGACAGGGCTCCATTAGGCAGTAACCTCCTTTTCATGCATTGCTTGAAAGCGCCCTAGTTCACTGTTCACCCTGTGCCTTGCAAAACAAGGCTCCGTGGAAAATAAAAGCCTTTCCAAGAAAACACACCATGCTTGAGCATACCTTCTTAGAGCTTTACTTTGTAACATTGGCATTCTGTCAAGATTGGATTTCTGATGTAATTTCCTGATTAAAAAATAAACAAATAACCTTCACTGTGTAGCATCATCATCATCCCTGTCATCCGCGATCAGCAGAAAATGAACCTTGACGCGAGAGCAACAGTCTCTTCCAATGAAACAAATGGAGGAATGGTAGCAACTGCAGGTTAGTGTGATGACTGGTGAATGGGAAACAGACTTCAACCACAAGCTTCATAGCTTCTTGTAGGTGGCGACACTCAGCCTCCTGGGTTGAATCCCAAGTGCTCTTCAGCATTTGGAACAATCACACAGCAAGTGCTCTTAGAACACATTTCTGGGCACATAGAGGAGGTGGTGATGACTGGGAAAAGCAAGCACGGATTTACCAAGGGTAAAATGGTGCCTGACCAACCTGATAAAATGACTGAATCTATGACGCATCATTCGCCTCAACTTCAGCAGGGTTTCCACATGGTCTCCACAGCATTCTTCTACCCCAGTTAGAACATTATGGGCTGGTTGGGTGAACAGCTAGGTAGTACAAATTTTGTTGGATGATTGAGTTCAGAGGGTAGTGGCCGATGGGTCATTGTCTACCTGGCTACCAGCAGCAAATGGAGTACAGCAGGAGTCTGCTTGGGACCTGTCCCCTTTAATGCCATTATCAATGACCTGGAGAAGGTGACAGAGTGCACTCTTGTCCAGTATGCAGATGACAGCAAATTAGTGGGCTCAGCTGACACGCTCAAGAGCAGGGCTGCCATTCAGAGGAACCACGGCGGGCTGCAGGAACGGGCTGACAGGAACCTCGTGAAATCTAACAACAACTGCAAAGTCCTACATGTGGGTGGGAATAACCCCTGCAATGATACAGTCTGCAGACTGGCTTGTTGAAGAGCCGCTCTGCTGAAAAGCACCTGGGGATCTTGGTGGACAGAAGGCTGCATAGGAGCCAGCAGTGGGCCCTGGCACCAAGGCAGGCCAACGGTGTCCTGGGCTCTATGAACAGAAGCATGGCCAGTAGATTGAAGGAAGGATTATCCCCCACTACTCATCACTTTTTGCACCGCATGTAGATACTGTGCCCTTTTTTGGTCCTCCCAACAGAAGGAAGACATCAATAAGCCGGAACAAGTCTGGTGGAGGGCCACCAAGATTGTCAGGGGCTGGAGTACTTGCCCTGTGAGGGAAGTCTGAGGGAATGGAGTTTGTTCAGCCTGGAGAGAACCTAATATGCTTAAAGAACTTGCAGATCTGAAAGATACTAAGAAAAGACAAAGCACCGTCATAAGCTCATGGCAATTCCTACTCTAACAGATTAAACCTAGGGTAGCGACTGTGAAACAGGACCATACTCAAAGCATGTCTGAGTTTAGCATTAAGAGCCAAGGCACAAGCCACACCCACGGATTTGGCCTGACAGACCAGAAACACCTCTAATAAGTGCAATTAATTTAATAAAGGCTCCCAGAGGGAGGTTCTTATCCAAGCAGTGTACGAGTGCAGTCCTCTGCAAGCACTGGTAAAAGATTTTCCCAGCTGACTCTGTTGAGAACATCAAAGTGTGACTGAAGCAAAAAGCCCATTCCTACTGCAGAAATGAGCTGTACAAGAGGAAAGTACGCGAGTGCTTAAGTTTTCACTCTGTCCGCTTATGATGTTGTTGCAGGCTTAGTATCAAAGCAGATTTCCTTAGGATGACACAGTCCATCCTAGTTTATACTACAGAGCCTGCATTATGCACCAACTGCCCCAGAGGGCACCAGGCCAAGAATAGACATGTGGTTGCCCCATAGATACCATAAAACATTATCAATTCCTGCCACATAATACGTTCACTAGCTTTTGAAGCCCAGGTGACCGCAGACAGGGAATAAAGCTGTGTGTCTTATTGCAACCTGACATCTCAACAGCTCATTCTGCAGGGGCTGCTGCTCTCACACCTGAGGCCATAGCAGTGCCACCTCCCCCTCTTGCTGCTCTGCTTTCATTTGTCAAAGCAAAACACAATTATCCAAGGAGGGGATTACACGGTGATTTCCCACTCATATGCTTCTGTTAGTGTATTTAATCAGTGTTCCCACCAGAGCAAGCCCGTGTGGAGTTCACACGTAGCAGAACAAGCTACTCAGCAATACCAACGTGCAGCTACAAAAACAAACAGCACAAGCATTGCCAAGGCTACGCTCTCGCTTTGCCAAGTTACAAAACACGTGCAGAGTGCTACCAGCAGACCCACAGCCTGGGAGGCACCAGGAGACAACAATGGGGCTGAACTGGGAGCCGCTGTCCTGGCCACCCATCTCGTGGTTCTGGCCGTGCTAGTTACAGCGCTGTGGTGACAACGTGCAACCCACTGGCTCCAGGTTTGGGGGGGGGACGGAGGAAAGTTCCCACAGGCACTTCTCCATCACATGGCACCGACTCGGCTGTGCAGCCCCTGACATCCAGAAGCAGGGTTTGACTCTGCAAGTGAGACAGTGAGTACACGGCAGGTACTTACCTCCTGGCAAGTCACGGGCTCCAGAATCAACGCAAGCCTGTGCAGAATACACGCCCGGTGACTGTGCACGCTCACATGTGCCGAATGAATCATCCGGTACAGATCCCACACTGAACTTTTGCCCTTACATTCATTTGCAATTAACATTTGAATTAACAGCATCGTTATTTTTCTTCACTACAATCTAGAGAGGAAAAAATAAATCAGGAATATCTGCTATATAAAGTAACCTGTGATCACACAATCAATCCAGTTCGCCAATTCCCCTTTATAAGGTTTAAAAAAAAAAAAAAACCACAAAAAACTGTGTTCTAAAAAAAACAGTTTAAAAAACCACTAAAACTATGCCTCAAAACAGCTGCTGAGCAAACAGATGTTACCACCTGCTAAGAATAATAAAATTGACTTAATAAAGGCAGACCTCAGCTCGAATCAAGGGACAAGGGATTAAAGCACTGAGGGGAAAAACAGTCACAAGAGCAAATATTGCTTCACCCACTCCGAACAGTACCTGTAATGGACATCATTCAGGCTCTCCATCTTCATGGGAAATATAATGCACTACTGGCAGGAACACAGGACCTCTCCCGATTCATCCTCCAGTCCAGGGAAAGGGGTTGAAAACATGCTGAAGCAAGGCTTTTTTATTTTTTATTTTGTTTATGCAAAAAAAGGCAAGTTTGATAAACACGGTCAGAGACCTAGAGTCTAAACATAAGCAAGCCAGTTCAGGATATAAACAGAGAATGTGATGCCTGCTCAGGCTAGGGTGGTCTACGTCTGTAACAACCACCATCTTACCAGTCCAAAGCACTGAAGATTTCTCCTTTTAGCAGGGGATTGCAAGTGAACTTGCAAAACATTAGCATTATTGCTAAATGGTATTTCTTGGTTAAAAGGACTTGTGTGGATCCTGCTTTAACACAAAGCACTTTTCATACTACACCATGAAATCCAAAAGCAGAGGTTATAAATGTAGTATCAGCATTTGAAATCTGGCTGGCCAGCTACCCTCCTCAGTTTGCCAACAGTAATTAGTTTACCTTCTTCACAAGTCACTTAACTTTTCTGCCTTACATTTGCAATTTCACTATCTCAAGGATGTGCTTCCTAACTGTACAAACATATTCTTTTAAAGACTAGGAAAGAGTTAATTAACTAGGAAATAACAGAAAAGTTATAAAAACCTTTCAAAAGAGTCATTATGAAAAAGAGCCATCATACAATCCTGAAACTGCCAGTGTACCAAACAGCCAGTCCAGCCACTGATGACTGTGCAGAGCTACTCTCTGCTCTCTCTTCCACCTCCACCTTAACTCTTTCTTCCTGAAAGGCATGGGAAAGGTCCAAGTGGCACTGAAATAAAACCTGGGAGTAACCCGAGGAAGGACCAATTTGCCACACTTGGAACATTTCCTCGTTTATCACAATACTCCTGTCTATGTAATACTCCTGTCTATGTCTCCTCCAGATGAAGAGATGAGTAGTTTAACAGGGCAAGGCTGCTTCTTCTGGCATATTTGTGGAGCCCGAGAGATATCAAGAGTAAGAAATACTGCCTGCCGAATGAAGTGGGAAATGTGATTTACTTCCAGATTCCCTTGCCAAGGCCTGTTTCTCAAATATCGGCTGAATTTATCCCAAGCACTGCTGTGCATAGTTCCAGCTGGATATGCCATTTATTTCTTCCAAAGACAGGAACGCAGGGAGTGTCTTCACCTCTTTATTGATTTATTAAATTCTACTGGATTTAGACCTAAGCTTAAAGTCTCGCTCAGTTTCTTTCCTGTCTGCTCCCCAGTCTGGGTCACAGACCTGAGAACATTTCAGTACTCTGTGCTTACCTGCAGAAACCTGACCTCTGTACAAAAAGAGCATTTAAACACGTGTAATGAGCACCCCTAATAGAAGTGATTTTATTAGCAGAGCCACTATTCTTTTAGTAATTCGGTTTCACTTAACACCCGTGAGACCCCCATTATGTATCTGGTCAGAGTTCCTTCATCCAAAGTACAAAATGTCTTCTCAATTCACTGCTCCATTTAAAACTTGGTATCTCGAGTGCCAGAATTCCCTGCCCACTGTATGTAATTTATGTTTCCAATCCATTTCCCCTTCCCTCTCACCTAACATCCTGCCCTTCAAAAAGTAGGCTGTAACCTTCGTGGACGTTCACCCAACTTCTACCTAACCTGTTTCTTGAGACTTGTAAAGTCACGAGTTATGGCCTCCACGTGTTCCTAAATACCTGTATACTTCTCTCAAACAAACAGAGATGGGGATGTTTTTACAAATAGTCAGTCCTCTCCCCGCTAGAAATATTTGGGCAGCCTGGCTCACATTTTCACCTCCCCTAAAAACCATTCATAAAGCTTTCCCATGTCAGACCTGCAAATGAATAAGCCTGGTTTTAGACACCATTTTCCACCTGTGACTCTCCATGTTGCTTTACCAAGGAGGAACAGGTATTTATCTCATTTAATGAGTGATGGAGACAAATACATTCAATCCATAGCAAGCTCAGTAATGACTCTTACAGAAGACTGTGGGAACTCTCTTCACTAACTTAACTGGTGTGGGATCACCCTTTGGTACCTAATAATTTTCACGTGAGAAGTTACACAGAGAACATCATCTTGCCTGGTTCTTCACAAAAACAAACCACTCCAGAAATTTTAACTAACATAAGAAAAACATTTCATGTATTATCTTATTGGGCAACAACTCCATTTTTGTAATAGGCTACCCAAGCCTCAAAGTTTGGTCAACAAGTCTTTGTTAACTACTGTAAATTACTTTCCTCTATATAAAAGCAACAAAGTGTCTTTCCAGAAATACAGAGAAGCTGAAATAGGACAAGTATGATAATATATCAGCAACTTTTGATTTTCTTTTTTTTTCTTTTTTTTTTTTTTTTGCAACACCATTCGCTATTTTTTTTTCTTGTTGTCTTAAATTATGTGAGATTTGTGTTAGAAAAACGGTCTCCCTCGGTCTAGCAGACAAAGGCACTACAGTTTCTAATGGCTCGCAAGTTACGCTGGGCACATTCACATTAGAAACAGTCTTTTAAAAAGTACTGAAGACAGCAATTAACTGTTGGAACGACTTACTAAGCATGGTAATAGCTACCTCCATCCCTGGAAACTTTCAGCTAAAGCTGCTGGTTATGAAGTAGTAATTACATTAATGGAATTTCTGTGAATGTCTTTATAAGTAAATTAAAATAGATTATCTGAATTTATTTATCCCCAGACTGGGATATAAATCTCCAGAGGTTATCACCCTCGTTTAAAGGCCAGTAAAGCTATACTTACACTAATTTATCCTACACATTGAAAGCTCTTACCAAACTGATTTAAAAAAGCATATCCAGTTTCCATCTTTGTAGAACGGGGCCACTGTAAGCACATACAAAACTGTAACAATTTAGCAGGGGGAGGAAAACAGTTCAGACAAAGCATCCATTCTGAAATGTTTCAAATAATTTTATTAAACAATCATGTTTTACATGCCATCAGACCTAACCCCTGAAGTGCAAAAATGTTTCTGAGGTATTAAGACTGGAGGAAAACAGGCACAGTATTGGTTATTAGGGATACCGCACTACAGCACAGTGGACTTTACAAACAACAGGCCTTTATACAGCATTTGCAGGACCAGAGAAAACGGAGAACAAGTCTGTATTTGTCTTTAGTCTTGAGAGCCAAAAAGCCCTGATCATTAGCCAGTTGCATCACAATAATGAAAACACAGACATGGTTAACACAGGATGATGATAAATATCAATGAGGTGTTTCTAGGCCAATACATACAGTACATGAAAAATGAAATTTAACAGCTGTATGTGTGACCAAAATCCCAACTGTCTATCCAGTCCAGCTTAATGTATGTTGTGTCTATGGTGGACTCTATTACCAGCATTTTTGTCTATTCTACACAGCTACACCCCTGCCCTGTGCTCCTGTTTGAGGGCACCTGGTCACTTGCACTCACTTCAGATAAGTCTGATGTTTTTCAGATTAACTAGAGTCAACAGCACAGTACTGATTGCAGCCTGTTATCCTTCTAGTTGCCCTCTTCCCCTCATTCATGCAGTGAAGACGTCTAATCCATGTGGAAAATCTGCTAAAGAAATAAGGGTTGATTTTCAACTCTTCATGTAGAAAGGAATGCCTTATCTGAGAACTGCGAAACTCATGAGGCAAAACTGGCCCTTACAAATTAGGATGTTAATGAGAGTTTCACTCAACTGCCAAATTGTGCTCTAAAAAATAATTTTGTATGAGGAAAATTTGGGCATTACTTGTTTGTATTAACTTGCCTGCTCAAGGAGTCAGGGGGGAAAAGAAATACTCTTCCCCTTGGAGCAGTTCCCAGGGTTAGAAACTGACTGAAGGCTGCAGGTGTGGCAATTCTGTGCAGAATTAACTTTCTGCTGAACATCAGTTAGATTTAAAGCTGTCACTGATTCTCACTCAATGATTTTGCTAGAAAAAGTTTTTTCCATCTCAAGAACTGCAGCATTGTTCCCTGGGACCAACTGCAGTTTGCCCTCAACTATTTGACTCAAAGATACCCAGGCAAATTATGTCCTTCACATGATATCACCACAATTCAATGCAAGATACATCTTCTAAGAAAATATTTCCAAATGAATAATAAGCAAAAGTCACTTAGAATAAGTCTCTCTGGGGTTATTTTTATCCAAGATAGATGAAAACAAGTTCCTCCTGAGACACAATTGTTTTTTGAAATTTGTGAAAAATAACATGACAAAATAGAAGTGATCCTTATCTTAGTAGGTATTTATGAACTTATGAATGTTTCTGAGTTTGTCAGGTTTTGTATAAGAATGACATACTTGGAAAGGTTCTCACCTTCAGCATCTTCAGCTTTGAGACCTTACTGGGAAGCTGGAGATGCAAGCTCTATTGTCAGCACACCCATGGGCATAATGTCATACAGTCTGATCACAAACACAATTGAGATTCTCATAATTTTCTAGGATTGTTACCAATATCACTGCTGCTTACCTATAGAACAACATCTAGCAAATCTACAAATATAGAATAGCTGGAATAGAAGCTGGATACAGCTGGAGTGTTGCCTTAATATTATTTTTTAATGGAATCATATTTCATGGACAAGAAAGGCAACCTCAAAGAAAAAGTGCAAGTAAATCACCACTTTCAGTTGAAAACTGGGTTTAGGATGCCACTCAAGACTGAACTGTTGGGCCACTTCCTGTGCAGAAGAGTTAGGGAACATACAAAAAAGAAAATGCTTGTGATTCCTAGGATGACAATGCCTGAAATCAGCGCGCTGGTGACTGAGTTCAGCTGGAAAGGAGGTCCGTTTGGATGAGCTGCAAGGAGAACAAAAATGCACAGGTAAAATCTGGTTACAATCTCTCAGCAGCGCCAAACACTTCTGTCTTTCCATTACAACACCCTATATACAGAATAATTACAAAGGGACTAAAACCGTACTTCAGAATGAGCACCTGTCTGCTTGGATAAAGCTTATCTACGTATACTTCGAAAATAGTTATTAGTTCTTTCAATATCTATCACGCTGGGGGATAGAGAGAGGAATGATACTTGTAAGGCATAACCCCTCATATGCTAGTGACTAACCTTGACCGTGCTATTTAAGGCAAGACTACCATTGTCCAAGAACTATCAAGGCAGCAGTATAAGGATTTGTGGCCTAATCAAGTTAATGAAATTATTTCTTCCCCGATATCATCATCCGCATCTCAATTCAAAGTGTGTATAAATCTTTAGCAGGCATATCTGGCACCAGACATCTGAGCTACTCTCAGCTTGTCTCTATGCCTTCACAGAAGGCTTCTTAACATGTTTGTCAATTCCCAGGTAGTAGAGGTAACATATTTAATATTTAGTGTAGCTCAACAGGCTGTTCATGGACCAGTTCCTGGATACTGAAACACACACATCCAGCCTGTATCATCTTTTCCAGCAGGAGGGGAAAAAACCAAAACATTTGAGCCGTAGGTGCTACCCAAAGCACCAATGTGTGTTCGCCATTAGCAGTACTGGAGAGCGAGGTGAAACGACAACACAGCTTCTACATAGGAAACCAGACTGCTCCTCCCAAAAGCAGTCACCTACCCTCAACATCATCAATTCCCCCCTCCTCACCAAAGCTGAAAAAAAGTCAGCTCTGTTGATCAGGTTGCCCTCCTCTTCTCAACACCATGCTGCCTTCTGACCTTACTTGTCTTCTCTCCACTACAGTAGTAATCCCACCTCGCTCTACCTCTACACTCTCCACTGGGACAGCGACAGGCACAGGAAAGGCTGTTGCTCTGGCATGGAAAGAGAGGGCTGCTGCTTTTGTTGGATGGGAAGGAAAGGTAGCAGCCATTAGCACAGCCAGCTGCACGCAGCAAATTAAGAATTTACATTTTATTATTATTTTAATGATATCCATGGGTAGGAACACACCAGGCAGCAATTCATTACAGGGAGAACTTTGTTTCCATGCCAGGAAAGAAAGGCAGCAGCTTTTATGTGGTCTGAGAAAAGAGGGGAACAAATAGTACTAGAGTTCAGAAGACAGGATAGGTTGCTTGTGCCACTCAGTCCTGTTATGACAAAGAGGTGGAATTGCCCAAAGGACTGCCTGGTTACCTTGACCATCCTTTCTTAGTCATTAGCTACTCCTTGTTACCAGCAGAGAACAGTAACACACAGGCTGAAGCAAGTCCTCCAAGTGCCCAAAGGAGAAGCACCCTAAAACTTAAAGACCTGATCACCCCTGCAGCCTATTTCCTTCATTGCCCTAGCAGACCACAAGTTCTGTCCAAGCTTCTCCATAGGCTCTTTGTGTGGTTAAACGCCAGAACAGGAGCTGAAGCAGAGCTCTTCTGACTTTGAGCTGTCAGCTGAACTGGACTGCACCATAATAATCATTTTGCTGCTCTGCTCCTGCATGGCACGAGCAAATTTTACTGTTTAAGTCTGATTTTGCATCTGGCAGTTACAATGTTCCTTCACCCTCATATGTCACAGCCGCAGATTTTCATTTCAATTCCATCATACGAATTAGAATTTGCTATGTTGGTGGGGCTGGGGACACAAATTAAACTGAGCATTCCACATTCACCAATTGCTTTCTTTACAGCATGTCAGTATTGACTCATTTAAATTAAAAAAAAAAAAAAAAAAAAAAAAAAAGCCAGAAAGAAAAAACATTCTAGCTCAGTGCATAGAGCTCAATCAAAATGGTTCATCTCCTGAGTTCTGTTTCACTCATAAATCTTCTTTTATGTTTCTTGGAATTCTGATTAACTTACCAAGCTGTGAATTGTTGGTTGGCGTCTCATCTGTATAAAACAAAAACAGGATGCTTTATATTTTACAAATACGTCTGCCTACCTCCTCCCCTCCTTGCAACACAAAAGCCAATAGTCCGAGCTTTATTTTCAAAACACATCAGCTATACTTGCAACACCGACTAGTAGCTTTTAGCACCTCTGGTAGAATAAGGACAACAACATTAATTACATGACATTGCTTCATTTTTAATGTGAGCACACCGCTATGAAGTTAGTTAGTATTCTGGGGGGGAAAAAAAGCCCCACACCTTAATGCAGAAAACTCTTAATTGAAAAGGTGGCCAGTTCTATTCTGTCCCTCAATAAAAATACAAACATAAGCACAATATTATATGCAAGTCCCTTCACTGTTAATCATATCACAAGAAGATCTGTATAGGAAAAAAAAATAACCTGAGTTTTTCAAGGAAAAAATACATCAGTGACCATAAATGATTGCAAAAATGCCCTTTCCCCATGCTCATTTTCCTCTTGACAGTTACACAGTGGCATCATATTCAGGGAAACATTTGTATTTTGTCTTCAGTTTTTACTCACTTACCATTGTCCATCTCAGAGCTACATTTCTTGTCACTACTTTTGCTTTTTTGTGCAACTTGTAAGCACAGCTCACGTATACATTTGTTTTGAGCAGCTGCCTTCTAAGTTTAAGTGAGACATCCATCAAAAGCTACACAATTTCACCTTCACAAGTAGGTACCTGCTTTGTTTCTATACACAGAGACTATAATATTCTCTTCTCTGTACGTCTCCTGTAATGACTTATTTTAGATTAACAAACAAGAATAAAGTTTCTCTGAAAAGAACAAAATGTTAGAAATAAGAGTTCAGAAATATACGGGAGAAGAACCATTACTTGTTTGCAGTAGCACTATTCAGTTCTTATCAAGGGAACTGCATGAACAGCTTCTGTTACCAGAACAACTGGTGACTAGAGCCATGGGGAGCCCTGGCTAACTTGACGTGCCTCTGCAGACGCTGATGCACAGAGGACCACCCTCGGGGCAGATGCAGCGCAAGCCTAAATGAAGTGAGGCTTTGCACATCTGTGCCACTGCAGTCCTAATACTGGCATGTGTACTATGGTGCATACATATGTACTACGTACTGGCATCTGTACAGGTGCAGAAGGTTTGATGGGCTCTGTACAAATGTATCTGTACTAAAGCTGGACCAGAGCTGGTCTCAAAAAATAGTATAAGCACTTCCATGCAGCATCACACCAGAGTAAGCCAGCACTGCACCCTGGCATTCCTCATCCAAAACCAGATAATTCTGTTCAAGTTCTCTCATGACCTTCCCCCTTTTCTTTCCTCGACTCTAGTATTCACGAACCTCACATTTTTAACGTGCTTGTTTTCACAATGGGAAGGGACAGGAAATACTAAGTCCCTCTTTCTGCTCCAGAAGGAAAAGTGAAGTGCAAGTCAGATTAAGGGACTTGCTCAGTGTCTCTAAGGAAATTCGTGGCAGAGTTCAGAACTGAATCCCATTTTTTTCCAGAGTACTTCCCATCAAACCATCCTTCTGTCAGGAGGAGTGGAACGCTCCAAAAGCATACTATGGAGATGCAGAAATATGTTTAATCTAAAAAGCTTTAGCCATATCTCTTAAGTAGAAGACACCTAAAAATGTATTTTCTTTTTCTAGCCTTATTCATGTTTTCATTTAAAAAACCTCAACAGTTGTCAAGAAATTATAAAATCATTTATCCTTTCTTTGGGGTCATTAAACACCTGTGGACAGACCTTTATTTGCTTGAAGTTATGCAGTATTTAAAGGTAATTAATAAGTATCTTTTTTTTTTAATTGTAAAAATAGCATTCACAGCATTTGAATCATAAGCTGTATTACCTAAGAGGGGTTGCTCATATAACAAGCTTTATCTAGTTTCCATTCCTTGCCTAATGCAGCATTTCTCTAGCATACGTGTTTGTCTGAGCAAATCTGTCATTCATTTCCCATAAGTACTCACATATGAAACTTTGAAGTTAGTTCTTTTTGCTTTTTCTTGACTAATCAGATAGCAGCAACTCAATTGGGACTATGTATAATGCAGAAGAAAAAGACTCATTTTCATTGCAGAAATGTTTCTTATAACAGAGGGTATTTGTTCTAAAATTGTTCTCTTGCTAGATGGTTCCCTATTCTGGAGGGTCAGTTGTTCTCTTTGTATATGTGGGCACAACCACTTTGCACATAAAGACAGACATTGTTCTCAAGTGTTTTGATTATTTTTCCTAGCTAGGATTCAGTCCTGCTCTCAGCTTCCTAAATCTAAGACTGCTGAAATCAGTTACTTAACTGCAACTACTTATAAATATTTGTAAACAGAATTTCTTAAACTTTTTCAAATATTATATTATTTTGTCAACAGTCACAAATTCTTTCCAGAGACTACAGGTTGCATTTAGAGCTGCCTTTTTTAAAAAAAAATATCTCCAACACTTTGGCAATAAAAGTGGAAATTGTGGAATTTCATCATGGATTTAAAGAAGCAGATTTTGGCCCACTCTGTTTAGAATTTACAATGTGTTTGTCCTATTTCTTCCTTTTAGCTGAAGGCCAAGCATAGCATGTATTAATTTTATGCCACACTTAGATAAAAAAGCCACAGGTGAAGCTGGAAGAAATGGTGAATAGAAAGTGACAGTGAATATTCATTAGCTGTCCAAATCAAATTGCAACACAGAACACAGTACCTTAAATTCCATTATCTTCAGTGAAACTGACCAAAAAAAAAAAAAGAATTCAACCCACTGAGTTTGGGCTTTTATAGTGGCCTTATATGCATAACAGTATCTCACAGTGATTTTACTGGCGTAGGGAGGAAGCATGTGAGAGCCAAACAGAAATATTAGTTCAAAATTTCTACTAAAGACTCCAACAGTATGGAAAAAAAATACCCAGCAAACTCAGGGAGAATCCACCCTTTCTCTAAGTCGTAAATTTATATTAAACAGCAAAACATTTCCCCAGGTTTCTGAAATTCCTGCAGTCCACAGAAAAAGTTTGCTCATTCCTACCACTCCTTGTAATGATGGGGCCAGCAGAGATTACAGCATTCCCAGAGGTGCTCTGAGGGCTCCAAGTTGTCCTCCCATCAGCGTCTCTTCTTTCTCTGTTACTGCAAATCTGAGAAGTTAATCAAAACAATCACAGTTTCAGAGTGGAATGGAATTACTGCCCTTCTGTGCTTCCTGCTTTAATGTAAACTCTTTTATAAGCAATACTACAACTTTGATTTTATTTCTTAGTATGCATTAAATTACTTTGCAATAAAAACAGCTGCAATATTCCCTAGAAGTGTATCTTATAAATGCCTGGCTTCCCATTGTATTTTGCCTCACTTTGTTTACAGAACTACATAGCTGTTGTGTACAAGATGCATCTTATAGTATATTAAATTTTCAGTAGTTAATTTCCCAAAGCTTTGTTTACAGACAGTTTTCCCCAGCAAATGTGTTTTGCTTGACTAGGGATAGGCAACATGCTACAATCCCCTATTCTAGCAAGCTTCTCGAGTTAAAAGTTCGCACATTTTCCATGGCATTCTAAATAGCAATGACCCACAGTAAAGCAATCCCCAGCACTCTGTCATCTGGAATCCACCTTTAACATCTCTAACTTATCACCTACTTTAATCTTGGGTACTCAAGTATGCTTCAACCAAGACCATTTCTTTAATTTCAACTTCTTGTGAAATAACTTCAAAAACCTCAGAACATAAATTCAATAGAAATAATGAATTATTTAAAAGTATAACATAAAAGTATAAAATAATGTACAAAGTGTCAGAAGTATACTGAACTGATAGCATTTAAAAATTCTAAACGGAAAGTCACTCAATAGGAAATGATGCTGCATTCTGAAGACATCACAGAAAAGAATATTCTTGTTTATATGTTTGTTTCAATTTCCAAAATATATTTGTTGCTCCTGACAGTCCTAAAATGAAATAATTTTTTATTTGACACAACTTTATGAATTTCAACAAAGCAGCAGTTTCCAAACTGTAAAAGAGGTGGTAATAAACTATAGAGGATGTAGTAATTTTTTTTTCCCCCACTATCAGATACTCTTTCAAATTTTCCTTGTCAGTATTACAGCACTTACTATAGCTTTAAGTTTTCCATAAATTCTATTCCAAGATATTTCTATTTATCCACTGTGACTGTGGATACCTTGTTTCTTAGATGCTATACTAAGAATATCAGCTCTGAAGCTGTCTCAGAGTTGTTAATTTTAGAAATTAATTAAGGACCAAAAGGTGAAGAGGAGATTTCTCAGGTGTTTGACAACCTGTGTTTTGCAGGTCTAATATTATTCTATCTCCGGATGACAATATTCATTACCGTATTCTTAATCAGTTGTTTTACATCCCTTCAGACACAAAAAACATTCTTACTTCAGCCTCTAGAATAATTGTCTTCATTCTGTGCCATCCAAACTTCCATAGCATTTGTATGCAGAATAACTCCAGTGTGCCTGTTTTATAACCAGATACTTAATAGCAACTTCCATCTACTGCAACTTACTGGCACCAGAAAGGGACAGTCATCTGCTCTGCACAGCTTTGTCACGCAGTGAAGGAAGACCGTAGACATCTTCTGGTTCTTGTGCTTCACAAAGCGAAACACCTCAAAGGAAAAGCGGCCCATTTGGCTCTTGCCATTTTCAATTATAGTTGTCTGCGGGTCCTTGTCACAGCTAGTTTTTGTAAAGAAGGTTAAAACTAGGATAAGCAGCTGTATGATAAAACTAGGATAAGCAGCTGTATTAGCATTTTGAAGCTCTTAGCTGAGAATAAGATAACTTAAGCAGCAAGTGCTTTAACTCTTTGGAAAAGAACACAGTGCCCTAATGTACTACATGGGCAGTCACAATCTGTGTGTTAGGCTGCACAGTCCTGTGCTGAAATGCATTCCTACAAAAACATTATGTTTTGTTTTGCAACATCACAGCTGTAACCAAGGTACCATTTAATTCTAGTGCCCAAAGAAACTTGAGACCTGAAGCAAAAAGTAATCAGGTATGCTAACTGGTATAGACAGGTAACTCCAGATGAAGACAGTATCTCTCCAGCAACTGTCACTGATAAGATTTGATCTTAGATACTGCCAAGATGTTTTTCAAAGTTCCAATTCAAATAAATGTTATTACTGGGAGCAGAAGCAGGAGCATCTATTTATCTTTAATCATTTGCTTAACTGCTTCCCTGAACTGGAGTCTACGATGTTTTATATCACTGTCATTCACCACAAGGGTACCTCTGGTAAAATAAAGGCCAGTTTAGCCATTCAGTTTGACTGTTTATGGTATCTCTAGTACAGCCATTTTGGATATATGCTTCTATACCTTCATAATTCTTATGACTTTGCACTTGCTTCCATGTTTATGTTCACAAACAAGATAAGTCCTGACATGTTATCTGTAAGCCTAGCCCTCAGTCCTCCCTGCTAATATGGCTTAGACTTTCCAGGCAGTTCAGAACACCACTACTGGAGAGATTTATAACTCTTTCAAAGGAAGGACCCACAAAACACTGGGTTTGCACAGGACCTACCTGAAAAAAAGATCATATCGAAGATCATCGCTAGGATTACCAGATGGCGTGGTGTAACAGTAGTCCATCAAAACATTCCACCTGCACAGGGAGCAAAGTGATAGTTGAGGGGAACTGGCAATGTAAAAGTAGGGGTGGAGAGTGAGATAAAAGACAGTACAGGCAAGCGTAGAAACTGATAATGCAGGCTGTTATATTGAAGCTGAGTTACTGTATTTAACAGGTCACATACAAGTCATCCTGCATTCCCAATATATCACCTGTTTCTTCCCACAACTTACAAAACTAAACAGCATAGCATAGCAGCAGAATTGTATAAATCAAATAATTTGGTTTCATGCAAGTTAACCACCATACCAACACACGTTGTATACCTCCTGTCAGAAGTCATGGCCACATATGACTAGAAATCAAAACCATCCCACTTTAAAAAGCCCCGGAGTTTCTCACTTGATCTTACAGAGGCCCTTTCTTAAATAACAGCAATATAGGATTTAAAGTATAATTCAGTAAAACTTTCATAATGAGGACAGCAGCAAGATACGCACTCACCATCAAGGACTTGATACCCTCCGGCTGAGGGCAGTGATTATCAAACACCAACCATTATTTCGACATACAAAGGGCTATGAGGAAAGACAGTTGCTGCTAAATCAGAAAAATTTGCAACACCAAGAGCTGAATAGCAAGCAAGACAAGAAATAACATCCTTTATGGTACCTGCCATCAAGGTTGGTTGCTCTTACAGCTGCATATATTTTGGTTTTCAAAGGTAAACCTGTACTTGGAATAAGGAGCTGCTGGCTGTAGGTTGAATCCTGAAAAATAAACATTGCCTCAGTTTACCAGAAATCCCACTGTAACAACTCATCTGCATCCACAGACTGAACTCCTATCTAATTTTTCTGACCTTTCTATGTAGGACAGTCATTTACTTTGTCCTCCATAAGGGAAGAAGCAAAATGCAGTGCCAGAGCATTTGCCTACAGGTTTGTCAAGATCAACAACACTTGACTTGCCTTATCCTATACAACTATTTTGTGGAATCTATTTATTATTTTATAAAGTGGTTGGACCAGTGATTAAAGAAAAGGTATCATTCGCTGACACCTCAGGAAGTCTCCGAGCACCTACAGACAAATGTAGCAGCTACTGCAGTTTTCTGAAAGAGTTTAACTGGGTTGTCACAGAGTACCCTTTCGCAGCAAAGGTTATTGAGGTTATTTGATTTAGTGGAGGTAGCAGTGCCACCAGGTTTTATATATCTTAAGCTGTAGTCTGGAAAAACAGACATATTCTATTATGGAAAGTGTAGTTTCAATGGAATTTGGCTTGGCTTGTTGAAGCCAACAAGTAACAAACGTTTTCATTTAAATGCTAATATTTAAAAAAAGCTGTTTCAAAAAAGCTGTATATAACATAAAAGTTGGGAATTCCCCATATACTACTACATAGATATAGCTGTTTTATTGGTTTCTTGTTCAAAGACTGAACCATTGTCCTGGTTTCGGCTGGAATAAAGTTATTTTTCTTCCTAGTAGCTAGCATAGTGCTGCGTTTTGGATTTAGAAGGAGAATAATGTTGATAACACACTGATGTTTTAGTTGTTGCTAAGCAGTGTTTATATTAAGTCAAGGACTCTTTCAGCTTCTCATACTGCCCTGCCAGCAGAGGCTGGGGGTGCACAAGAAGCTGGGAGGGGACACAGCAAGGACAGATGACTGAAATGGGTATTCCAATACCATATGATGTCATGCCCAGTATATAAACTGGGGGGAATTGGCCAGGGGGCACCACCACTCTAACATTGGCTGGGCATCAGTCAGCAGGTGGTGAGCAATTGTATTGTGCATCACTTGTTTTGTATATTCTGTTGTTATTATTTTCCATTCCTTTTCTGTCCTACTAAACTGTCTTTATCACAACCCACAAGTTTTACTATTTTCCCCCCCGCTGATTCTCTCCCCCATCCCACTGGTGGGGCAGGGTATGAGCAAGCAGCTGTGTGGTGCTTAGTTGCCAGCTGGGGTTAAACCACGACAACCATTAATGTCACTTTAGCAACAAAGCCATGAAACAGATCTCAGTGACAGACATTAATTCAGCATATCAAAATCCACTTACTGGTAACATCACCTATGTCAAATAGTTTGCTAATCCAGAAAGCACAAGGACTCAGAATGGCGAGACCTCTTGTGAGAGATTGAAATACTCAATACATAAGAAAAAAATCTTGTAAAACAGAATTTTGACCAGGTTCAGTGTGGCAGGCAAGACCAAGAGCAGCAGCTGACAGCAACAAGAAGGATTAAGCACAGAGAATCAAGGTTTGTTTTCTTTCAAAGGGAACAATGCCAAAATTCACAGCACGCCCAATATTCAATCTCTGCAGCATCAGAGGCCTTGGGAGGTACACATGCACACACAGACAAGCGGTGCGACATACACAGAGCAAGTCCTTGAAGATACATTCAAGTGAGATCAGGTAAGTTTGCCTTCTTTAAAATTAATTTTACATTTCTCTAACATGTAGCTCTCACATTTTGCAACTGATTAAAAACTCTACAGCAAGTCCTTCACTATTACATTCCATAGTTCTTTTTTTCTTAAAGAGTAGTTTTTATTCATTTAGACAAACATTTACAGGAAAGCCTAAAAACACATAGCCGCTTAGGCTCTGTGAAAGCCCATTAAACATTTTGCTATTAAACTCCAAATCTATTGTAATGGCTCCTCTTGTCTTTCCCAATGATAACACATGCTAACACCACAAAGTAAATGTAAACAGCACCTTGTAAGGCAAGATGGAGGTGAGTCTAGAAGAAGAAGAGTCAATGTTAGGAAATAACACTATAGCTAAAGTTTGAAAGTATGGCTGCTCGCAGTCAAGAGCCACATCTGTACATAACCCCTCACCAATACCACGGGTGGACAGAAGCCTCGAAGCCCCCCAAAACCAGGACTCTCTAACAGGGACCAAGTAAGCCCACAGAATCAGAGCTCACAAGACCACAGGTGTCCCAAGAGGTGCTCCCAACCAGGCGATGCACAAGCTGTATATACACCCAGCCCCATGCTGTGAACCAGAAGGGCATATCCATCACTTGAATCTGCCAGCCTTAGTAGTGTTACTCATGCTAGTGCTACATCCTAGAGTAATATGACTGAAATCAGAAGAGTAAGACACCACTGTTCATGGTCAATTTGTAAACTCACTGGGGTAGGGAGGATGAAAGCCCATCTTGGCATGTAGTATTTGAGGAAAAGAGGTGCTCAGTATGAGCTTCAATAGCATTTATACCTGACTGTTTGCAGAATTGGGGCCTGAAAGTTGGCAAACACATCATGGTCAATGCTTGTCCTGACTGAGGAAACTTGGCTACCCTCACATCTCCCCGTCTTTTTGGTCACAGGTTTATTTAAAAATGAGAGAAGTATAATCTTCATTTTAACAGATTATAGGTTGTTATTTGGAGCTCTCCTCTGTCAAATAAACATGATTTTTTTTTAAGCATGCTGTTGGAAAATGTCCTGTTACAATATTTATAGCTCATTATGTTCAAAGCATAAAGCACTGACTTTTAAATCAGCTGCATGAATTATAACTCAGCATCACGAAGGCATGAATAATAATGCAAAAAATTGGATTCATAATTTACAAAAATGATGCCTGATAGATTGAAAAATTGATATTTAAATCAGGTATTTAAAATGTATGAATAAAAATTTTAATCAACACGAAAATATCATTTCAGGGATTAATTTTAAGTAGAGGTCTGTGCATTTTTCATGTTTTACTGTCACCATCCATATTTACGTAGTAAAAGCTTTTGCAACAATGCATATTCAAGTTAAATTATCTAAAACATATGGAAGAACTTTAGTCGAAAGCTGTTAAAATTATTAACCCTTAAAATCTTGAAAGTCCACACAATGAAGCAACAAGTGCAGTGGGCTATAGATTTGGAATAAATCCCACATCCCTCACTACAACTACAGATGATCAAAACACTCTGATGAGGCTTGAACATAAAAATACCCTAGCAAAAGTGCTACACTTTATTACTAAGGGAACAAGACTGGAAAATTTTTACAGAATTCTACAGATTACTGTCTGTATCAGTACAATGTACCTATACACATACACACATATATAGTAATATGTACACACACATACACATAAACATAATAAATACAAACAGATGAGCAAACATGCACTCTGGAGTATGATTGTTATTACTACAACGGATTAGTCACATAACACTACAACCTGAAAGCCAGAGCTGTAAACTGAGGAACAATTTAAATGCAGGACGAAAAGACTCTGTGTGTCCTCAAAGACCAGCCATATAAATACAACAGGTACATGCAAACAAAAAGGACAAGGGAACTCAGAGATGAAAGATGCCTGGATGAAAGGTCTAGTTCATGGGAGGAGTGGAAAGGGAAAAGAAAATAATGAAGAGGAGTCTATAGTTTGGCTCTGCTAATTCAGCTTGTACCTACATAGTGCTGAGATTTAGTCCAGGTCATACTACAGTGTTTTATACTCACATTGTAAAGCAACAAATTCAAAGTGCTGATAAATGTACCATTGTTTTCTCTTACAGAAATAGCAGCTGATGACCTACAACAGAACCAGAAACCAAAACCATCACGAAGAAAGATATTTCATTTTTGTGTTTATATACTTCAGTGTTTTTTATCATTAGAAAAACTCAGTGAGTCATATCACAAGGAGTTAATTCATGCATTTGGGTTATAAACTTCAGAAATGGGAATTTATAGTGGAAACACTGACAGAACCTTAACTATGCAGAAAGTAATGGATACTGTTGAAAAAACAAATCAGAAAAATAATTAGCAGAGAGGCAAAGTGACAAAAGGAACCCACTTTTCACGATGTACAAGGTTTACTCATGGAAATATTTTCTCTTGCACTCTATATTCACATGCTTACAAACTATTTCATGAAGAATTTCCATTTTTTTGCTGCTACCATTTTGTCATCAGAACACCTGAATTTTAAGGGAAGTTTTTTACATTATCTAAGGCTCTCTTCATAAAGACAGCTCTTCATAAACTACATTATCTCATACAATGATGCTACAGAATTTTCTTTTCATTTGCATCTTTCAGTGCTTTTTCTTTTTCCTTAACTCTTGCACAACTAAATATTGCTATGTTAACAATACTGCTGTGGCATGCATATATTTAGCTGTACATGCATATATACACATATATATGGCCTTACACAAACATGGGAACGAAACACATAGAAATGAAAAGCACACTTACGAAGCAAGCTGGGTATTGTTAACCAAGTACTCCAGTGGATAGCTACAGCTAAATTTGTACAGAAGCCCAGGCAAATAGCTGATAATCGTTGGTGGGTCTGGCGTATCAATATAGCCTGAAACATTACCTATTTGTACCACTGAGGTATTTCCATAAGCACTGATACCTCGAGCTGAGGATACCTATTGAGGGAGATAGAAAATTACTCTTATCAGAAAGTTAACTGTGGAACAAAAAATACCTAAGGACACTGGTGCTTTAGTCCATAATTTACCCAGAGATATCTTCAGAAAATCCTTCAAAAATTAATTTAGTTTGATAACATGTTCCCTCTGTTCTGTTTTTTACCTCCCCGAAATCATGCATATACAGTTCCCAAGCAATATCCCTGTTCTTAAAACACACACTTGAGCAACATTTGAAAAAAACTGATGAATCCTGGAAGCATATTTTTTTGGTAGGCACTTTTTTCCCGAGCATTCCCAATGAATTCATGTGACTTACTGGGAAAAGCTGAAGGAACTTTATTACGGTTAAAAAATGTGAACTTAAAATGAGCTTCCATATTCAATAATAAAGCCAATACACAAGCAATTTCATTCACAAAAACAACACTGTCAGTCTTGAGCTTTGTTTTTGACACATCAAAACCAATGTACTTTATAAGCAGATACAAGCCCAAATAGCTGAACTTTGAGTATGTGTTTCTGTTTACATCTCTAAATCTAAATTATAAACTATGTGCAAAGAAAAACTGTCAGAAAAGCAAGAGCTGAAAATTAATACAACCTTAATGCCAATGCAACCTTAATTCAGTCCCTGGACACGTGCTATCCTGTGTTGCTCAGGCTCACAGAGTGTGCAGAGCCAGCAATAACATGCAGCTCTCCAGAAAACTGAAGGACACTCTTTCCTCCTGGTAGCAGCCCAGCCCCACTCCATCTGTAGCTACTCATCTGAATAAGGGGGTGGTTTGAAAACAGCAGATGAGTGTCACAAATTACTGTCTCAGTAGGCACATACACAATAAGGCAAATTAACATGGCACTGGACTTCCACCATAGCATTTCTTTTGCATAACTGTATTAGCAAACAAATGCTTTCAATAGCTTTAGAATACACAGCTTCTTACAAAGACATTTCATTATGGAAGAATCATCCTGAGGTGCACACCAGTTGTAACATTTTGCACTAAGTAACACAGGATACACAGTAGGTATTTTGATTTCTTTGGCTACAGAAAAAACAGCTAGAAGACAGATGCAGCCATGCACTTTGTCAATAGTATACCTAATCATTTGCTAAATGGCAGGAAAATTACGAAAGTCAAATTTTCTAGGATCTATTCCTTGCCGATAAAACATAGGTTAGAGCACTAAGGTAGTATAGCCAACCACAGCTCTGTTTAGCTTCCTCACCACCGCACACCCCAAAAATAAAAAGTTGCGTCTGCCATATTACAGACAGACCTGGGTTTTACCTGAGTTCTGCCTGAACTGTTGTCTTTCCTTACTTTTATTGAAAATTAGTTTTAAGATCTTTCCTATGAAACACAGCCAAGAAATGCATGGGATCGTACTATCCAGTGTGGGGAACATAAGAAATTCTCCCCATTCTTTTATCCTCTTTGTTTGTGGCACAGCATGTGTAAACTGGGAGAGGATGAGGGGAATTTTGGTTATATTTTTAGCAGCTGCTACTTTGTCTTTGTATCCTGTGCAGCCTTGTGGGGGGCTTCACGGGGACCTCCAATTATTTGGACTTACCAGAATGTTGCGGGGGTTTTTTGGTTTTAAACATGAAGCTCGTACAATTATAATCAAACAGCAAGTTCAGGGAGTTTACAATGTGACCGACTCCACGGGAACAGGAAGAAGTTGCTTCCTGGCAAATTCTTCTACTGCAAGTCATAGGAGTGCTACAGCTTTTCAGGGAAAATGAGAAAAGAGGATCTTGAACTTGCCGAACTGGGTTTTTGTTGAAATTTTAAAAGAAAACTCAGCCTGAGGTAAATACGTCACAGAGCATATCGAGCATTTCAGCCCAGTTTTGCAAAATTATTAGCAACAGAACAGGGGGGTTGTTATGAAAACTGACAGGTATCATCAAGTGCAAGTATGAATTCCAGATAGAATATAAGCCTTAAAAATAACACATTTTTACACTTCCTTTTGTGTTATTCATAGATACTTTGATACAGATACTTTGATAGAAGTCATCACTGCTTGTACAGTGTGATATACGCACAAACTGTACAACTCTCATCTCCCTTGACTTAGAGGGCTTGAGACATGACTTCCCTCTCCCTATTCAGAGAGCGCTTCACTGAAGAAAATGAAATTATATTGATACAAAACAGACTTCAAAGTCAGCTCCTGGATCAGATTCTGGTTCAAAAAACTCACCCACAGCTAAGGACTAGATTTAGTCATTAGCTGTACAAAGATGTGCATTATCCATGCATGAAACAGCAACATAAAATGAAGACACTGAAGTCACACCACCAGGCAAAATGGCAAAACACCATAGCACAGACTGGCCACGCACTGAGATCAGAGCTGAACATACGAATCTGAACTTCAGTCCCACATCTTGACTTTTTTGTTATGAATTAAGTGCAAAGGTTAGACAGCCTTTTTTTTTTTTGGGGGGGGGGGGTTGTAAAACATTCAAAATTTGCTTGAAAACTTCAGTTTGTTGCCAGACAGTTCCATACTGAGCTGAGATCTTATAAGAAGGTGCGACACCTCATGGTACAGCTAGCAGGTGTGTTTACTGTGGGTTGGGCCCTCTGGCCAGACCATCTCCCCTGTGACATTCAGCCTGAAGTCACTGCCTTATCACAGAACATAAAAGATCATTCAGCAAGCCCCTCTCATATGAGAGCACAGAAGTACATACCCAGACTATAACTCTCCTCTATCTAACCCACTCTTAAAATATTTTATTTTCATTTTTCAAGTGGGTATTTTGAGAAGGTTCAGCAAGAGTTTTAAAAACAGCTTGAAAAAAAAATCTCATTTTTCTACTGGAAAAAAAATATACTTTCTAATCAGAGGACAAATGTGTGCCCCACCACATTTTCTCATTAGTAATCAGGATTATAAATTACCGACTTTCTCTAGTTTTCTTTGATGTATGCAATATATTGCTAACTGGGCAAGACAAAGTAAACATTATCTGTAAAAGATACAATGCTGTCAAGGCCATTCGCTTGATCCTATGCATAAAGAGCCATGCTACAATTTCACTTTGACTTTGTCTTACCACTAAAGTGTTTCCACAGGATTCCAAAGTACTCAGATTGATGATGAAAATGACCACTGCTGGAAAAGTGTTGTTATTGATGAAACCCCTGCAGTGGGCATCCCCATGTTTCCCATTCAGTGCCAGATCTGTCTCAGAATAACCAGAAAAAAGAACTGTGCAAAAATTTATCTTCATAGTAATTGTCTGTACTCCACAGAAAACATTGATATCTCGTTCAGCTGCAAGAAAATACAGGGAAAGACATTGTAAGAAGATGTATTTCAACTAATCACCATGTAATTATTGTAGCAGTTAGTCTAGTGTTGTAACTTCTGATTGAATCAATTTTTAGACCTCAGACACAGCAAAATATTGGAATAAAAAGGTCAGAATTGCATTATTCTGAAGAGCAGTTTTGACTCTACAACTTCACTAAAGAAAAAATGAGAGTTAATATAGTAACATAGTCTACCATGCAACAAAACCATTACTCTAAAATTCCCCAGCAAATAATTTAGTAGCACGTTCATAATCAAAGCACTGCAACAGAGTGGAAAAAAGCAAGTGGTTAAATATTTGGAGTCTCATTAAACAGCCCCCTTCTGGAACAGAAATTTCCAGTGATTTTGAGAAGCTCAGGAGGCCAAGCTCTGCCTTCCAGTCCACTGCGACATGGAAGTCAGGTGCATTTGTCTGAGGTTGTCTGGAGTCCACTTTGTATGAGACCACAGTCTCAGGCTATGCAGACTTTGAAGTACAATCAACAGCATATCAGAGCAATTTATTATGATATCTTTAAAGATGGGAGTTTTTTTAAGAACCATCAACTTTAGCTTTAATGAAAAATCAGTTGGCTCTTGAAAGACAATGATCGATACTACAAAGCATCTTGCAATCTTTCATTCTGCACATTATGACAATACGAAAGACCTAGAAAACAGCAATTGTTACAACTGATCAATTTTTGAACAACAGAAAAAAAAAACCTTCTTGGATGACTTTGACCTTTTATTTGAAAGTTCTGAAGATTTTTATGTACTTCAATGGAAAAGCATCAGGTTGGGATATAGGCACAAGCAACAGGTTGTTTTGCTTCAGAGCTATAACATAGCTTTTCTATAAGCTCTTCTGTGTCTGTAGATGATTGGGGGCGCTATTTTGGTTTTTTCCCCTAGTGCTTTACAAAAAGACATACTGCACCATGTTAAACACAGACATTACTCCTTTATATAACAACTCATTTATTACATCTGCTTAAAGATTAAGTGCTATTAAAAATTGCAGAACAACTTCAGTCAATACTATACCATTAAGCCTGCTGAAATGAATTGTTTCACTGCATTGTCACAACAGAGAGGAAATGAAATCTCCATTACAATGAACTAGCTCTTCCCCCATGGTACAGGAGCACAAGCAGTTTAATTTAGACAGCTTTAATGGTGGCTTTAAAGCCAAAACAATCAAGTGCAGGAAATAACAGGCTAAACTCAGTCCTGAGATAATGTGGTGATAAATGTTACTTACTGGGTGTAAATTTGGGCAGAAAGGTACGGGAGGCAAGACATGAGTTGAAGTGATTTGGCATGAAATTCTCCTGGTTAGTACATATACATAATTCCACTAATATAATGTACAAAGATCAAGAAGCAGCATGCCTTGGTTTTCACTACATGAAGACTGTTATGATCCATTTAATGGGTATGCTAAGGGAGAACAGTACAAAAAGGCAAATGGCAAAGTGCACCTTTACACTTGGACCAATGCACAAACAGTCAGATCGTAACAAATTGCAGGATGTAATATAAAGTAGCTCAGTTAATTTTATAACTCACTTCAAGCCTTTTAAAAAGCAGGATATTACTTTACCTGTTAAGGTATCATTACTGCCTACAAAATTCTCATTTGACAGTAAAGGAAATGAGACCATACAGTACAAAAACAACCTTTGTGCTATACAGGCATATAAACAACCTTTCCAGACTGAACCTTTTCTGCCCACTATTTTACAAGGAAGTATTGTTGCCAAATTAGTCCATTCTGGAATTAGAACAACATTATTTGTTTAGAAATTAATCTGCAACTAGGTGCAAATAGATCTTTAGATGCTAAACATCTAGCTCATTTCTTGTGAATTTAGAAAGGTAAATATTATTCCTATAAATGTATAAGTTTAAACAAAAAATATTTGCATTCCTGCAGTAAAAGCTTCTGGTTTTCCGAGTAAAAGAGGAGAGATGGTTTGAAGGTTAGGTGACCCAGCTGATGGGGCCTTAAATGTAATGACCTCTTTGTCACAGAGTTTCCATACAGGCAAACCACTGGGCTTTTCTGACTCAAATCACACAAGCTACCTATAGTCAACAGTACTCGCAGCAGTGTCACATGCAAAACAGAGTAAATCTTAAGAGGTAGATAGATACTACAGTAACAGAGACCATCTTGAATCAAGGACAGGCTCATGGCAACATGAGACAAATGCTGACAGCTCCACTGCCCACTTCTGCTATGGTACCCTTCCATACGTTGCCAAGACTTGCCCCAGAGCAGGCAGCGAAAAACCTGCAGAGGATAAGAGTTTGCCACAGAACACCATTGACAAAAGTCATTCCACCAGAAGAGGTGTGCAAAGACACAGAGTGCAAAACCAGCTTCTTTGCACAAACCTCCTCTTTGATCAAATCGCTGCTTTGCTAGTGAATTAAAATGCATTGCATATGTGAAAAAGCTGCAATTGTTTCTTAGCTTCTACTATGATCTCAGTATGTACTTACAGCAAGAGCCCCCTGAATCAAAACTCCGCATTTCCCACCTGAAGACAGCCGGGCTGCTATGGCTCCATCCCCCAAAAGCCTTCTAAAAGCTATGCTTTACTGCAATGCAGAACTAAAGCTTTTTTCTCCAGATAACTCTCTGAAGGACAACAGGATCTAAACTTATTACATACTCTCTAGAACATGTCTAGCTTTTGGTATAAAAAGTCACAGAATTTTCAGTGTACCAAATATGGATTTTTTTCTTCATCCCTGCTGGCTATTGAGTACTTGCACCCTAAAATAAACCTGCAAACTGCAGAAACAAAAGTCTTGCCTGATTATTTATCAGCCTATTTATGTAGCACTATCTCTATGCAAGAAGTCACCTAAGCAATGAATGATAAAAGCACAAACAAATGAAAAATGGATGAGCTCCAAGGTTCCTTTAGGAAGGCTTAATTTCTCATCTTTACTGAAAGACAACTTCTGTTCTTCACAACATTTAAAGAAAAAGAGCAGACAACTTCAAAACCCAATGGCTTCTCTGGTACCTGCACACCACAGACCTCCACAAGAAAGTCCATTCTCACCCCGTGTTTGGAATTTCAGCTGACAACAACAAAGATTTCTTGGGTGGAACAAATAAGTTACAGGAAGAAAGTGTATCAGTAACCAGGCTCTGTGAACAGTATCTCAGCCTGGAGAGATACTTGTTTTGAAACACTCTCCTTTTTGACCTCCCTCTCTCCACCCCCCTCACATTTGAACTCTGAAGACGGTGAGGCCAGCACCCTCAAAGCTACAGCCCGAGCCAAGTGCTGGGGAAGCAAGCATAGCCAGAGTGAGCCCCTTCTCCCCGCAGAGATGCTTTCACCCATCTTCTGGGATTCTCGAGCCCAGAAAACCGAGCTCCAGCAGCTTCACTCAGCTCCACTAGCCACAGCCCATTACATAGCAGTCCCTTCTGCATACTGAAAATAATACCTGTCAAATTAAGGGACAAAAGGTTTTTCTGGTTTTTACCTCCATCTCAAATGCACGACTAAGAAGCAGAATTACTTTTCTTTCCTACCTCTCAAAATCAGCACTAAGACTGTTGATTAAATTCCACTCTTTGAATCTTTACTGCCTGAGATCACAAATAAGGAAGAGCAGGACTCTACTCTCAGCTCCTATGGGCAGTGTGGGCTGATTAGCATTTACTTAAAAAAAAATGTTTACTTGTAACCTAAACAGATTTTCTCCCAAGTCCCTGAGATTTGGCAGACATGGAATTTGATATGACCCTTTTTTATGAGGCAGAACTGCAAGAGGCCCCTAAATACCCACAATAAGAACTGGATTCAATTCACGGGTATCACATTGCAAATATAAAACCTTGGCACAGCGCTGGTGCAAAAAATGACCAGAGAAAAATTTTAAAAGCACAGAAAGAGGAATCTAAACTTCCCTCTAGCTGTTGCAATCCTCTCAAGAAGCCTGAAACAGAAAAACAATTACATGAAAAACCACAAGAGGTGGATCTGAGGCAGGTGGGCACAATTTGCTCACACTTCTGAGGCCAGCCTGGAAAACTTTACCTAAGAAGGGGAATATAGAAGTAGTTTGTAAAATACTCAGTTAAAAGTGATTTTGTCAGGGATGGAAACAATGTATTTGATCTTCTTTGCATGTCTTACTTCTCTGCTCTTCATATACACATCAATTAAGTGAAAAAGGATCAAACCACTGTTGGTCTTTAAGTCAACAAAGCACCTAGCAGTGTGGTGGTAACACAGGAAACAATAAACAGACTGTAGGCTTTCTGCCGACTTAAGTTTAATAAAAGAGCTGATCCTTCCTGAAAAAAATCAAAACTAGTATTATTACTCAGAAAGCAACAACACTGAAAAGGTATTACAGTGTAATACTATACTGAGAGTTCATCACTATACTGTTCAATTCAATTGCTACCTCAGAAATACAAGATGTGAGCAAGACAGTATTCACAGCCTTTTTTATTACTATTATTGTGTCCAAGAAACAACTGAGGCAGTAAGGATAAGCAATGTAACAAACTAAAAGCATTCGTTAGCTGAGTAAGCCCTGATACACATGTCACTAAGACTGAAATTTCATTTCTATTTCTCATTGTATTAACAGCTCCAGACATTTGATGTTCCCAAAACAACTTAATTCCCATTTTCTCACAGACGCATGAGTGTACATCATACATAGATGCATCCCATTGCTTCACCTGCCCCTAGCCAAGTACTTTATGTTCAAGTCAGGCACTAAGTTTGCCATCAACTTCATTTTGCTCAAAAATAGATATATATTTCTTTATTTCATAAAAAGGACATAATTATATTCTCTTACCCAGATAAAACATGAAAGAAAACTCGTAAGTTTCAGACTCTTAAATCTACAGAGAACATTCACAGCAACATGATCTCTGGTGAATTTCTTGGACAGGATAGAGCTCTGGAAAAAGCAGGTCAAACCCCACTGATGTGAGGGGAGTTGTATTCGTTACTCCTAGGCTGAATTTGACCCATTGTGCAATTAAGAAGAAAGTAAAGTGCAACACTAGAGGAGTTTCATTGTCACTGAGATAGTTAACACTCACTTAATGTGGAGTCCTACCCCCAGGCTTCAGACAGATTTAAAGCTCTGTATTTAAAAATAAGCACCGCTTTGAACCAAGACAATAAAGAAGCCATTAGAAAAAAGTCTATTAAACACTTACCAGGAAACCTGCTATGGAGGTTAGCATCACAGTTGTATCCATTGAACTGAGCCGTCACTGAAAGCACTTTAATCGTCAGCAGGAGCAGTAACCATACCTGTTCCATTGCAAAACCTAGCAAAACATTAGGTGGTTATTACACACATCTGTTCATTGCGTTAAAGATGCTTACTGCAGTCATTTAACCACTCAGGAGGTTATGGTCTCCAGCAAACGAATTGGGGATAAAGCTCACAAGCTTATGGGAAAGAGGCCACAGGCAGCAGGGCCCATTTCTCTACTTCTGAGTATAATGTGTAATTTCTATTAACTTCTACAGCTTTTAATCATAACTTGTGGCAAAAAAGGTACTCCAGAATGATATCAAAGGAAAAAAATCCCTAAAATAGATTGACAGATTAGCATTGCTTAAATATTTAAACTCCAACAGCTTTTTTGACATTTCAGTGTAAAAATTCTTTCAGAAAGACATCTTAGAACAATAGTTTTATTTTAGCCAAGTCCTTGAAAACCATACAGATAAATGCCTTGCTGAGCAATTGTCAGGCTCAAGGTACTAGAATAAAAATCAGTTTGTATCTATTTGCCAAAAATCTGTTCTTTGAAGCATGCATGCAATTGCATTGAGTTTACGTACAGAGTTGGCACAGACACTTGCATCTACTTGAATTGTATCTGGCAACCAGACCAGGAGATAAGAATACATGAATTTCTAGTGTCTTGAGTAATTTTTCCTTTGGGGAGGAAAATTCCAAGGTATAATACCTGTGGTATTTAGCACAACCAAAAATATATCCAATTCATGCTTTTGTCAAAAATATCCCAAAATATTGAGATTTTTTGTCCATGAATCCAAGTGTTACAGATTTTTTTTTTTTTTAAATAAGATTTTGTAATTCTAGAAAATATCTCTGCCAATATGGACCTCAAACACAGCAATGCTCTCCATTTGCCTAGACAGGAACTAAGCAATTCTAAGATTTAGGAGGTTTGCTTTCTCTAAGACTATGGATAACAAAGATGCTGATCATCACCTCTCTCCAAGTGGACATCAAAGAACATTTGTAAACTCCATAGATGCAGCACACCTAAATGCAGACATATCTGGCATGGCAAGTGGCTGTCCTGCATTGCTGAGAAGAGCAGACAACAGCACACAGAGAGAACATTTGAGACAAACCCTCACTCTTAACTAGATCTTTCGTGGCTACACAGCAGTCTGACCTAAAGTCTGCTCAAATTAATAGAAAGGCTTCCACTAGTTTTCAAATCAGGCTCACAGAGTACACAAACCTGGGATTTAAAGCCTTGTGTTGGCAGACCCATAGATGACACTGCCAAGTGCTCTTTCTTGGCACACCAACCAACTACAATAAAACACGGAGACAAAGTCTACTAAAAAGTCAGTCCAGACATTCGCTCATGTGTAATTCTGCTTGGAAATACATGGAAAAAAAATGAAGAATTGGAAATGCTAACTTCCTGCTAAGCATGCGCGTTTTGGAAGTCAGGTATGACTTTTGCTCTCATACCCAAAAGCAGTTTTGCTAGCAAGTTGTGCACAACTTCCTCAAAGCATGACCTATAGCAACAATGCAACCTCCTTTTAGTTTCAGGTGGATACAAAACTCTAAATGAAAGCAGTTTTTGACCCTCTACTCCTTTTCCACTAGATGCCTGTACAGATTGACAGCACTTGTAGCTAACGCTGATGAAAAATTATGAAAACGTAAGAAAGAAAATAAAATTTAACTGGGTTGCTATGAAAATTCTATTTTCATGATCTCCTCACCATCTCCATTACTCTCAGACAGAGCAGTAAGGTAGTGTTTTGTTTGTTTACTATGAAAATTCATACTTTATTTTGAAAGAAACATTTTTTCCTTTGGAAAATTGGCATTTCTCCAACATACTGGAGCCTTACTTCTGCTTGTACAGCAGTTACATCGATAAAGTGGCTATTACTGTCCTGTTGTATATGAGCTGGTTTCTGATGTCCATTACAATGGTATAAATCAAGGGCAATTTACCAAGATCTAAATCTGACTTCAATTTTCCAACTGCCACAGTATTTTTTGCTACTAAAAAAAACCTGTTTGAAAAGAATTTAATGAAAGATAACACTGACAAAGCTGTAGCTATTACTTTAGACGAAAAGCAGAACTTACAATAAATTCTAAAATTTTAATTATTAAACTTAACTTCTGCTGCTGTATTTCAGAGGAAGGAGAGATGATTGCTAAGGAACAAAGCTGAATTAAGACATTAAGTATTTATAGCATTAGTTCTCTAGCTGTATTCAGAACAAATCAGATTTTAACCCAGCCAATAATGTCCTACTTGCTTTCTGGTTATTGACTCATTCACATATGGATCAACATGCAGATCCACATCATCAGTTGAGCTGACTACTGCTGGTTTCAGTGAAATAAGTTAGGAACGTGTATTATTTTTCATTTCTCAAGAGAATTGCAGGCATAGAAAGGACCCTGAGAGGCCAACCTCACCTATCTGCCCACACCAGCAAGAATCAAGGCAGCCATACCTGCTTTTCCAGTCTGTTCTTAAAGGCCTCTGGGAACTTATTTCTCAACAGAAATTTCTAAAACTTCAGTCCTCCAAATGTATAAGGCACCCTAACAAAAAGATTTGTACCATACTGATACTGCTGAACATTTCATCCAATTAAAGCAGCACAGAACTTTTATTAAAATAGTAACAGGAACATTATAATCTTATTGTCTGTACATGAATATGAAATGAAAATTCAATTTACAAAAAAAGAAAGGTAACGTGTAAATGTCAGGAATAGGGTGACTTATAATCCAGGAGTAAACAAATTGATGTGGAAGATGTTTGCCTTTTTTTCTTCAACTTAGTATGCAATTCTTTAAGCTTTTTTTGAGGAACACAGCTCTTGGTGCTTTCCAAAAAAAGTGCTTCTTTGGTCTAGTAGCAAACATATTTGGCTGTTAAGACAACTTTCATGATTCCAAAGATGCCACCATATACTGCAAGGGAAATGGGATCCTTTCTATCTAGGAAACTCTTAACTAACAAACCCATACCAGGTTTCACTGATGTACCGAGAGTTCTCTTCTATGGTCTTCAGCCCTCATCTCTAGTTTTCTCTGCTGAGCATCTTCATCAAGGATCTTAATGTTTACATGATTTACCATGTTTTGTTTATGACATTCACAGTGTAGTGCTTAGTCTCACTGAAACGCCCAAATCACTTCAAAAAATTCCTGTCATAGCTACTTAAATAATTTTACTTCCAAATGTTTCTGCCTCTACCCATCCACCTAAGGATCTCTTCCAAACAAGTTCTGGTATTTTTCTATTTAGCAAGGGAACCTTGGCTTGGGGGTGGAGGTAAAAATCTATGTGCAAGACTTCCAAAACACAAAAAGAACATGACAACTATCTCAAGCATTACTAGAACACAAGAGCTTTAAAGGCCAGGTGTAGACAAAGAGATGGTCAGGGATTTAAAGACCTACCAAACATGGTTAATTAAACCATTTCAGAGACTATGGTTCATGTAGATTTTTAAAACAATCAATTCAAAGGAAAAAAAAACCCCAACATATACAGGTTTCAATGTAATAAAATTAGAGTAAAATTCTAGAATGCTGAAATAGTCAGGGTATGATTCCCTGCTGAACCAGAGTTGTCTACATACTCAGCACTGAGTCACAACTGCAGGTCTTACTGTTCTGTGCTGCATATCATTGAAGGGTACAAAGAGGTAACAGTTGCAACCTGTAGTCCTTAATTTAATTGTTACCATTTTACAAAGCCCTTATCCCTGCTTTCATGAACTTCACCATGTCAGAAAAACCACACAAAATTTCAAAGTAAAGATGTTTATGATTTAAACAACAGCTATTTTGCAGTCAATTTAGGAGTTTAGTTTCATGAAGAAACATTGGTTTGACCTATCTAGATTTGCTCTTCTTTCCTCTTATCACTCGACATTCATTTCTCTTCTTCACCCATCCTCTCTAAAAAAAATTCAAAAATTTTCAACTGTGAACATCATTCACTGATTCAGCTCTACATTTTTATTGAAATTCATTTGAGAATCATTTCTGACTTCTGAGTAGATTACTTAGTTCAAATATTCATGTCTTTCAAAAAAACCAGTTAATAGTAATAAAGAAAACTTCTGAAAGAAAATTATAGAAGTGATACGCACATAATAAAGCTGGTGGATCATTTAAGTGTTTTTATATATATCTAGTAACTGCTTAAATGCTCTCTAGCATTGTACATTAGGTCTCTACAAGTAATGGAATAGAAACATCACTACTTTTACTCACAAAAATATTTTCAAATTATTATTATATAGTTCAGTGAGTACTACTTAGTCAACTCATGACAAAATAGTTCCTTGTCTTTTTGGTTTACATTTGTTTTACTGCCACATTTGCTTCTGCATCTGCACTGAAGCTGTGAAGTACATTAACTGTACCGCTGTCAGGTCTTCCAGAACCACTTCGCTTCTAGACACTTTGCTTCTAGATCATTTGCTGTCACTTAAAAGTAACCCCATGAACAAAACAGAATACCTCTCTACCTCAAGGTCTTCGGTGGAATTTTCTCTGAACTTGTAAATCCCATTGTAACGAATTATCCAGATCACGTTTTCACTATTGCCTTCCACTATCTCCTTGGCTCTTCTGATGCAGATAAAATAGGACATGGATCTTTACAGTATCTGTTTTGAAGACAAGCCTACCAAACAGTGATAATTGCCTTTTTTCAAAAGGATTGTAAGAGAAAAAAGGGCACCTGAGATGTGAAGAACTAAGACATGTTTCCGCTATAAAAATTCCCTCTGTTTGTGGATAGTCTTTGGTGCTGAGACTGAAACACAGCACTTCTTTTCTTACAGACTTCTCTGATTTGAGACTCCATAATGCCATTCCTTTTCTGACACCAAGCAAAACCTGCAAAGCTGAAAAAAATTTATCTATATGCAGACGTGTGCACAAACACATATAAACATGACAAATATATACACAGAGGCACATACATATATCTTGAAGTCCGGCAGTTTCCTAAACAGAGGACTAAAGCTGATGACGGAGCTAAACCTGTGAACAGACTGTATGTTCCCAAAATCACAGTATTTGAGGGCACATAGCACAGAAATACCACAAATGTAATAATTTAACATATATGAGGAAATAATAAAACTAAGAACATCAGAGATCAGTGCACCCTAGAATGTACAAAAACAGCTGATTCCCCCTCCCCCGACCCCCCCCCAATGGGAAAATAGTTTTGTTTTAAATAGGTAAACTAATCTTTCTCTCTCATAGCTATTCAGGACACAAAAAGCAGTTGTGGACTACACAGAAAAGACCACACATTAAACACACGCACATAGTCAGGCAGACACTTGCCTTCAGCATCAATTATTTGGTCCTAGAATGCATCAATTATTTGGTCCTAGAACGACCCGTGTTTATTTGCTAGTCATATTTCCTTTCAATTCTTGAGATTTAAAAACAAGAGTCCTGGATTAGCTCCATACTACATCAGCTTTGAAATTAAATGTTGGGTCAAAGCTTGGAGTCTGTGCTTAATCAAACTTCTACCAGAACCAAAAACTTTACCTGATGAAGACTAAATCATAGCTAAAGTCTCAAAAGCCAAGATCTTTTGTGAATCAAGCAGATGCCTACAGCATCCAAGGAAAATGAGACAAGGGAACAAATTTTTGCATGTTTTTTTAAAAACAGTACACAAAGCCTTTGCTTTGGTTCTAAAGTTTAAAAAAAGTCTGGTTTGTTTTCCAGTCCTTTTACAATAATCTCCTTCACGGATAAAAAAGCCAAAGGGACTGAGAAAGAGACATTAATTTTCCACAAAACGAAGCCACACTAAAATCACTAGACTTTAATCTGAAAGACTTCAAATTTTGACCAGCATGTTATATGGGCAACTGAAATTCAAGACCATAAAATATTTATATGGAAGCAATCCATAGCTTGCTTACAAATTGAAATGAAATAACCATACTAAGCCCTGCCAAAAACCAAAAGGTTGAAAACCTAGATCTTATTCCCAAAGACACAGTTCAGTCTTTTTTGTGAATCTTTTGTGAATTCCACTACTACTGGTAGTAAGAATTAAACACGTATGTTGGGTAAATAATAGAAGTCTTACAGCCATGCAGCATTCTTCAACCTATAAAATCAGCAAAAGGTGTGCTTAAAGAGATACACACTAGCATAGGTCCATCTGGAGCTTAATCCCATAGACTCAGATAGGCAAAGTTCCAGCTAAGAGTGTTTTTTTGCCTAAAGACTAGGGAAATGTAATTGGTGTAGCATACTGCCAATAAGCTGTAAAAAAAAAAAGAGAGAGAGAGAGAGAAAGAAACCTACATTTTAACACTTCAAAACATTCATAATAACCTTTTCAACACTGTACTTTAGTATACACGTCTGTCTTCATTGTTACAAAAAATCCTTGGATAAACTGAGATTTTTTTAATCTGGTCTGAAAAGAAATTAAATTAACTGCATATTTACAAGGTAAGAAGAGAAACAGTGATCAAATGAAGAATGTGACAGTATGAAAGAGATTTATACGAAGTAGCATAATACCTTCTTCCAAGGAGACAGACTATTAGGGAAATACAGTTATTAAAGCATAAAAGAACTGAACAACTATTTGTTGAACGAGCCAGAGATGTTGACTTACTAGATCTATTTAAACTTAGTCACTTAAGACTGTTGAAGTCATGGAGTAAACTGTTTACCTGCTATTCAGTGCTAAATATCAGAGTTATTCTAGCTTTTCCTACGTCCACTAGTGAAATACTATTATTCTCAAATGTGCTACCTTCCCCCCACCCCATTCCATGTTATTTCTACTGTAGTTGTGCTTGGTGATGGAATAATTGGATTTTACTGTAAATATTGCCACAATATTTGTTTTGCTGTCCCACAAAGGTGACTTGAATAGGTTATTTAGATTTTATTCCTGCATTTCACAGAAAATACTGCCAAAACTCTTCCAGACATTTATTTTAACAACCTAAGGAAATGCTAGTGTTTTCCAAATCATGCCCATCATATTATACGTTGAAAGCACCTAAATATGTATCTGATAGATAAGCTAAGAATTTTAAGTTTGTTTGAAATTATGTTTCTGACTCCATGGTTCACAGGTACCTCAATAAAACGTGAAAACACAAATCAGCTTAAAGTTCCAGATGTAGAAATGCACAAAATCACATCTCCTGAGCCTCACAGTAAAGAATGATTTCTATTCTGTTCTTCCAACCTGCATGAATTAACAACTGTTTCCCACAGGACATTCACGCAGGTATGAATTGCAGAATGTTTTCCGTAAGAGAAGATTTTAGAGGAAAACAGGTCTGAAGGAAGTGATTTATGGTCAAGGCTTTGGACCTGAATTAAAGAATTTTGGACAAATTCTCCTCTCGCTTTCACACTCTTCATATTGTCTACTGCATGAGAAAAACTTTGACATCAGCAAAACACCTGAGAAAAAAGAAAGGAAATTCAGTATAAGATTTGGAGACTGCTGCAGTGATCTGAAGAGATCATTTTAGCCCAAATGTGGAGGTTCTTGACAAAGCAAGACCTCCTTTTAATCATTAAAATCCATCTAATTAGACTTTTTGTATTTAGATCTACATTTCTTTAATCTTTTGTGTTAGAAGTTAGATTCTTTAGTGCAGCTTTGGTGGATTCAACGTGAAATGCCAAGAATACAAACCTATTAAACCAGACAGATTTCCTATTAAAGTCACTGCATATCTGACTCCCATCATAAAACTAATATAAAAATAATTTTGGATTTTCCACTTCTCACTTCAGCTACAAAATTTTATAAACATAAGAAAAAAATAATCTATAGTTAACAGTTAAAACTGCCCGATTACCAAACAAGGACCATCAGGTAACGACCAGCTGTGCCGCACCCACCTACAGACTGGCTATTACACATAGAAGTAACTGTAATGAACACTACTACAGTGTTTAAGACATTGGCTAATTAATCTAATGCTGAGGGAAAAAAAGGAGCCAATTTTGCTCTATTGCAGCTGTTTTACATTGTGTTCCTCTTTCACTTTTAGTGGAGACATTGCAATTCAAAAATCACTGAAAGGCTAAAGCAAGTCCAGGATCACCTTGGGCTGAAACACACATCAAGTCCTCTGTACGGGAAGTGTACAAAGAGTGTTCCTAAATCCTGGAACGCAGAGGTTGTTCCCAAGCTGAAATACATTCTCAACACATGTCCATTCAGTCTACAGATTTCCTTCTCAGACCACTGATCATTATGGGGGTTCCATCAGCTAGCAAATTTACAGACACTATCAAATCATTTGATACAGGCCACTGAAGAGTCATCACACGCTAATGGCCTTCAGTTGCCTCTAAACATGGTCTGGATTCAAACACACCGATCCAGTGATGAGATGCTCTTAATCCTACTGCCTGCCCCCAGAGCCCTGCAGTCACATGGGCAGATAAAGACCTAAATGAGTATCATTCTACTTAATTACTCTTTTTACGCTTCTGGAGAGCAATATAAATATAAATCTTCAGTAAATAATGCTTGATGTCACTAGCAAGTAGATTATACTGCAGCCATCTGTTTGCAGCTTGAAAAGTTACCAGTAAAATAAGACTTCCTTGACAAAAAGCAGCAACAGTTTATGCCATCACGATGACTTCAATTTCCTTACTTTTAGGAACAGACATTAAGCAGTAAAGTTGTAGAATACTGCTGCAGCACAGTACAGCCTTATCTAATCCTTAAAAGTTAAACAAATTTGCAGTAAATAATGCTGCTAATATCCTAGCCTAAGAAAGTATGAAATACCACGGATTTCATAAATGCTGTGAAATCAGAGAGCACTTACACTGTTCCCAAATTTATATTTAAAAAGAAAAAATAAAAATTATTTCTATTGTGAAATAGAAAAGAGTCACTGATAGATATTTCTTTCACCATGTTTCAAATCCCTCTCATAGCTATTTTGGACTTAAAACAAGGTCTGAAGTCATTTTCAAGTCAGCCTCTAAAACAATCCTGAAGGGCACTGCTCAAGACCTAGCTGAAAGAGAACAAAACGTCATGCACTGGTAAAAATATTCTTTGATCAAGAGCGTGCAAGCAGGGCCAACACTCCTATCTTCTGCTGCTCTTAGATCATGATAAAGTTTTCCCTCACAGTACACAAAGCAATTAGAGTAACTATGTCAATTTGGACTGTATCGGTTCATCAGCTTAACTGAAGACTTGATTTCAAATCCCCGCTATCTTCATTCAAGAATATATTGTCATTATTATTACTTTAAAAATAAACAAAGGTGGTGCAATCATCATGTCTAGTCACCTTTGTGACCAGAGACAATATAATTTCCAATCAGCGAACTGATGTCATTCGATTGCAATGGAGCCAGATAAGAAGTCTCGCTTATCAAAATTTTCCTCCATCAATGAAATGATTGTGGGAACAGGCTGACCGATACTACAAGTTGGATAACATTGTCTCCTTCAGGCAATTGATAGTTTCCCTCCTGAAAGCAACATGAGCGGGTTTGACATACATTGATAGCCTCAGCACTGCAAGGGGTTTGTAACCTTCCTCCCCTCACATTAATAGTGTGAGTCTGGCCTGGGTACCTTTAGGTAAAAGCTAAGTTGAGAAAAAAAAAAATCACCTCTTTTCACCGTTGGATCCTCATTTGCCTTCATGTTTTCATTAGCCATTCCCTGCATACTTCTTCCCCAACAAACTCACACTGAGATTTCCCAGTGAGGTTAAATTTGTCTGACAGGTGATAAAGTAAGAACTTTCTTTAAAAAGTAACAAATAATTTAACATTTACCAGTATTTTAGTAAGTTCTAGTTGGCTGACATGGTGGGCACTTACCCAAATCCCCTGTAGCTGTTGAGTCAGCTGTACTCCATCTATCCTGTGCTCCTGCATGTGATCAAGTGTTCAACTTCTCTGCCCTGCAGAACTTTTTCAGAAAATACGCTGACCCTGTGGATGGGGGAAAAGAGACACTCATTATGAAAATTCTTTTTAAAGTAAGTTTGGATTTTAGATGGGAAAATTTGACAGGTCTCAGAATACTTTACAAGTCTGTTCATCATCAGACTGAAACCTGAGCAGGATCTTTATGGTGTTTTTTTTCAATCCTCTGCCTCTTTTTTTGTTGCAGCCTTTTGATCTGCTTCTTTCCACTTGTATGAAGATCTCCAGAGGACCATGTGGGACAAACAATCGACCTGGAGAAATTATTCTGTCATCAGCTTGTTGAGGGAAAACCTTGTCTGCTTAAAAAGAGGGGTGGGAGGAAGGAGAGAGATGGAAGCACTGAGATAGGATCAGTAACTAAGCTGCAAGGTTATCAATGTCCCGTTGTGTTTTGTAAGAAGTGTCTATTTTTTTTCAATTCTGGGCTAAATTCATAGTACTAAACAAAACAAAAGCAAAAAGAGCGACATTTCACGCTGTGATGAAAATGTGATATAGGGGTGTCATCATGAATACAGGTGTCAACAGAATGATAATTACCAACAGGACATCAATGCACACAAAGCCAAGTGCACACAAAGGCAGAGATCAAGCTGCTAGAAACCAAACCTGCTTCATAATATCTACTCCCCTGTCTCTGGGATTTGGAGGGGGGTGGTGGGGAGGTGTTTAACTGCCTTTTGTTGCATTAGTTTTTTCTTCCTCTTGCCTCCTTTCACCCCCTTTCTTCAGTTTCTATTGCAACCATCTACGCCTAGAAGCTTTCATTACACCTTCAGCCAGGGAAAACAATAATTTAGAGGCTTTGACACCATAGAGATAGCTTTGAGGTGCCTGGATTTGTTGGGGCTTAGGGCAGTTTTTAGAATAGAAAAGCCATGCCTCAGCCATACCTTCACTTCAGCAAGCTCCTCTTAGACATTAAAGTGCTCCAGAGCACACTGTGCGCATTCACGGTAACCCTGGCAGGCTCCGAAGAGCAGCCATGGCAGAACCAGTGGCGACATGATGCACTAATCCTCCCTCCTCCTCACGATCCTACCACGTCAGGGCACTGCAGAAGAAAGCAGATGACCCTTTTAACACTGAAGCATCCTACAGAGGCACAGGCCCCGGTGAAGGAGCTCCTAGAAGAAGCCCAGAGGGCTCACGGGTCTGCACGTCCCCTGCCTGCTCTCCGTTTCTCCGGAGGCAGTGGGATGCTCTTCTGCTGTTTCCTGAGCTACCCTCTGCCACTCACCTCCACATATGAGAGATCAGCGGCCTCATCACCCAGCGGTGCTGCACAAGGTCCACTTCGCTTTCCTCCCAGTGCTGAAAGGGGGTAGCCCCTGCACACACAAACCTTGTGCTCTGCACCAGGGACTGCCAGACCCCACCTGGCCACTCCAGACCCAGCAAGGAGAACCCAGCACTGACCCCTTACTTAAGCAGCCAGAGCTTTTGCGGTTCCCAGCAGGAGTTTTGCTCCAGAAAAGATCCAGTCTGCAAGGGTTATATTTTAAAGTCATCAGGCACCAAAGGACTCTTTACCTTTATAAATTTCTAGCGCTTTATTCAGGCACATACCGTATAATATTAATGATGCTTTGGCTGGGTAAGGACTCAAAAACTAAATCCAACTTTATAATATGAATAATGTAATACAGTCTGGACTAGGGCAGCCTTGAAGTAATAAAAAGATAAACCAAGAGATATGCAGCAATGACACGTTCCAGTCTTTTACTTCATATTAAGTGTTTGGACAGGTTTGGTACCTCATCACACAAATCTGCAATGAAATACCTCAGTGTAATATCAGTTTCATAAACAAGAGTGTTTAAGAGAGTAGACTCAAATCTACCCTTGAGTATGTTTCTGAAATGGAAATCTCCATTTATTTTTTTAAGACACTCATAATATAAAAAGTCATCCCTTGCCTTTTGATCCTCAGATTATTAAAAACATCAAATCATCTTAAAACACTGTGTGCAATTTCTCTACGTTTCCACTGACAGCAAGTAAAGCTTCTGCAACATCTGGGTTTCTTCCCTCTATAGGGATATGCACACAATGAAATCCTGGCCCAGCATCACAGCCGTCATCCCATCTTTCTCTTGCTGCAGACTATGCTTTTCAGTAAATAAAGGAGACAAAGCGCCAGGCTGCAGGACAGATCCTTATAACCTGAGGCTCACTCAAGAAGCTGGCCATCTCAGCAGCTATGCACAAAGGAGTGATGGCTGTGCATTTTTGGGAGACTCAGCTGTCCCCACAAACTGTAGAAGCAGCTTGGCTGAAGTGAATGCACTTGCACCTGCACACATGTGTGAGCAGAAGCAGGTTAAAACCTGGCTGGGCAGCACAGCTCACAGTGGCTGCATTGCAGCCCTCAGTAGCCAGCAAGACTAGCCTTCAGCCCAGCAGGTCACATCGTGTACCCCTATGAAAATTATTGCTGGCATACCCCTCTCTCACCATGTGCTTCTTAGGGAAAGAACAATTAGCTAGATGTTCCCAACCCCAACAGCTTTCACAACCTGGGAGCACAGCAGTTCCCCCCTCAAACTATTAAAACTCCATAGGCAAAGGGGAAAACAGCCCCAACATGTTCTATCAGTAATTAAGTACTCTTACTTATAGAAAGCAATCAATCAACAAATCTCTGTACTTAGTAGAAATAGGCACTTTCTCTGCTATCACACTGTACTTGTAAGTGATCTGAGGGATATGCTGCACGCACCCATAAAATCTAAGATTCTGTTTCAAGTTCTCTATAAATAATAGAGAATTCAGTAATTCCTCTGCTATATAATGTGTTACTTATCTGCTCTTTACATTTAAAATAAAAAGAAAACCCTGAATTCATTAACTTGGCAAAATAAACCAAACGTGAGTATATCACCATTAATCCTTGAAGGAATGCGCCCCCAACTATTTGATTCTCTAATCTTACACAGTTTATTTGTAAAGAAATGATTTTCACTCTGTATAGTATTCTGTAGTTTTGCAAGCTTTCAGTATGATTTCAAACAGTTATTCTGGCCAGAACAAATGTAAGGGCACAGTGCTATGAATATATCACAAAGAGCTTTCCAAATGTACCTCATTATCACTAACAAACACCTTCCTCATTTCCAAATTCAAAATCTGTCTCCATCCCAGAAATCCCTCTGCCTGTCTCACTGTTTTGCATATTATTTGAGATCAGACAATCTGATTCTTCTGAACACTAATTTTAGGAGTTTTGGACACAAGTTTTGGTGATTAGCATCTAAGGAACTATCTCTTTTTGTATAGAAAGATACCATGCATAAGCAAAATTATTTCCCCTCCCTTCTCCTCCAGGATTTGGAAAGCCCCCACTCACCCACAATTTGCTGCTGATATCTAAATACCTGCAAGGAGACAGAGTTGCTGCAAGAGGATAGAGAAACTCAACAGAAGAGAGCAAATTTCAAATTAAAGGGCAAGTCCAAACATTATTAACCAGTCCATACGCAAGCCAAATTCTACTGCTGATTTGCCCGCGATATAACTTCAGAGCCTGTCAGATTTACATTACTCTTAATAAAGAAAAATGCAATAGACAAGATTATAATTTATTATTAACCAGAAAAGAAAAAAATTTCCCTATGTTTTTATCACTATTATCCTCTTGTATAGAGCTCTGGAGATATCCTAAACTTACTTTTATCAAACTAAGCCAATATTAGAACTTCACCATTAATGTGAAACGCCACAAAGCTCAGCTAGATTGTTAGCTTTTTTAAGCACAGAGGAGAAATAATGCTATTTCAAAACAAAATGTTCTTCAGTTTTATAAGTCATATGGAAATCCCATGCTCAATTCAAAAGTGAAACACTCTGCTGTCAAGAGGGACTCTACCTTTTTGGGAATGAGTTCTGAAGATGCACAGTGATTGCCGGAGGGCCCGCGAAATGAATTCTGCAGCCTAAACGGCCTTCTGAGGGAACAATTCAACCAAAGCACATTTCCATTGTTTAGGAGCAGAGGAAGTCTTATACATGATTAGACAAGTAGTTTATTTAGCCACATGCCTTGTCTAGAATATACCTCAACACTAAACAATTTTAAAAGTACAGGGGGAAAAAAAAAAAAGGATGCTTAAAAACACAACCTCAGCTGAAAAAAACAAAGCAAACCTTTCCCACAAAATAACTTAACAGAAGTCAGCTTATGTTTGGGACTTTATATAGGCTTATATTTGGGAGGGATCTCATGGATTTCCTCTCTAGACGTTATCATCATCCATATACTGCAATTATGATTCCCCTTACTTGCCTCTTTTCTACCCAGGCCTACATGAGTACTTTCAGTTCTTCTTACAATGAAATTTTGGAAGCCTCCCAATATTCCCCATCCCTTCTCCAGTTGCTTTGTGTTTCTCATACCTGTATTTATCTGCATTTGAAAACCCCCACGCTTTTGCTTTTCTAGCCATTTCTCAGTATTAAGACCACATTAAGCCCCTTGGTATAAGCAATTCACACTACTACCCAGGCTTCTTTTCTGAAAGATCCAATTTAATTCAGAACCCAGCTAATGTAGATTAAACAACTTATATCATTCTTATTATACCTAATCAATATGTGCTGTAGCCACAAGGAAAAAAAAAAAATTAAAAATCAATACTGCATGAGAAATTCCTCCCTAGTTACAATCAAATATACTCACACAAACACATGGCTTAAAAATTGTCATGGCTCTTTACATTATTGGCATCTAGAAGGAGAGTGCACCAGTTTTAAATAACTGAACAGTATTCAACCTCAGAACCGACTAGTTCACTATCTTGCCAAAGCAATTGTAATTTAAATCTCTGTAATGCAAACTGTTAGCAGAACAGTGAGCACAAGTGAGAAAAATTATCATGAAATTATACTTGCACTGAAACATCACACAGAACCTAAATCCAGTTTATGCAGTTTTACTATCAGCAAAAACGTGACCTGAACAGATTGTAAATAACCCTGGCGTCAGTTTCATCTGGGTACAGACCATAGAACTGGGATATATAAATCCCTGTTAGTCATACTAGCACACAACAACATATATCAAAGGACCAACATGTTTCAATATTAGCAGAGGTAAACTTGAATGAGAAATGGCTGTGGTAACAAATTATGAATTGGATTAAAAAACACACACGAGACTCCTTCAGCTTCTCTGGCTTTATGGAAACCTGTGTGCTTAGTGGCAACAAATATATTCTCCCCGTGCTTTAGAACGACATTAAAATCAGCTCATTTCTTGCTTTAAAATTCCTGTTTCACAATTTGTCTGCTCTTTGGTTTTAGATGTTTAAGCCCCTACTGGCAGAATCTACATCTAGTAACACACATGAGCTTCAGCTTACCTGGGGGTGTTTTGAAAAAGAGTTTTCATGTTGCCCATAACAGACCTGGCAACCTGCTGTGAAAATAAATCTGGAATTAAACTTCTTGGATTATACAGAGAATTTTTCTTTTCCCCTGAATCTGAAAAAGTAAAAATCACTGTTACCACTTGCCAACTTATCTTCAGTTATAGGAAGTTACACTGTCCACACACAAGACACACAGTTTGGTTTTAAGACCACCATTTCCAAATATATGTATACTTTATTAGCATTAGATTAAGTCTAAACATTACATGCTCCTATATAGAACTACGACGCACTCCTTTTTGAACTCATTCCCACCTCCTAGACAAACCCACAGTCACTATTCCTTTCCTTTGACAACTAGATTATACTTAATCTTTCAGTGTTTCAAGCATTTTTCTTCTACTAAGGTCTGCAGCTTTTCAGATGAGAAAGAGAGGATGTATTTGACCTGAAAGGAACATTAATCTGGTCCTCTTGCTTTACAGCACAGCCTTTCCTTGTCTTCCTCTGCCATTAGCTTCTTCAACTAAATGTAGATGTCACCAGCCTTTCTTTAGCAAAGGGAAATAAGTGTCCCATTAAGTACTTAGAGGAGTGGACAGATTCCCCAATTCAGCTGGTTCCCTACACACTTGCTGGTGCTGAACAGCAAATCTTGTATTTCTGAGAAAGGGCCATCACAGAGAGGTTATTTTCCTCTAAGTGGTTTCCTTATTTCACCTGTTCTCAAGTTTAGTGTTAAGTTGCTGAAAGATTACCTCATTCATATGATTGGGAGCCTGTTAGCCTCCAGAGTGTAGGGTGAGTGAGGCAATAATTATTTGTTTGAAAAATACTGGTAGTTTAGCTTGCATTGCAAAGAAATATGCCTGAATTTGCCATTATTCCAGGGATGAATCCTGAAGCCTTTATTTCCTTTTCAGAGACACAGGCTGTCCTCACAATGGTGAAAAATTACATGCAGAGAGTCCCAGCTGCTGCTCACATTCAGTAAGAGTCTGAAGGGAACTGAAGCAAAGGGCTGACTGCCTGAGCAAGCGCTGCTCCAGACTGCATGTGTGCCCACACCCTGGGACTTCTCCAAGGAGGAAAGTGATCTCTGCCTAAGGTAGGATGTAGTTTAATGTACTTTAATACACTAGTGAAGTGCCCCAAGCCAACTGGGCTCTCCCGCCTCCTTTGGTGTAAAGAGGGTTTTCTGGGTTTAGAGCTTGGCTTACATTGCGCTAGAAGCTTCTTTTGGGGGTCTTATTTGTGGATGTTTGGATTTTCCTAGAGCTACTTTTATTCAAGAAAAAAAGTAAGCAAGGGCAGAGCCAGTGCAATAAATGCAGAGCTTCCCATGTTTATTCAGGCCACAACCAGATTTCTAAGACCCCTTTCCATGAGCTTTTTCCTAAGTAAATACAGCCACTGCTTTGGTTGCTAAGACAGTTTTCTATAATTTAAAGTGAAATTAAAACTTCAAAACAATAAAACCTCAGGTGTCACAAAATATTAATCACGGAGAGAGAAAGAGTAACGGACATCAGAAAGATTTCTCCACAGAAGAGCCTTGACCTGTTCCTCCTGGGTTGTACCAGCTATCAGAATATAAAAAAAGCAAACTGCCCCTAGGAAGAAAAAAAGCTCACTACATGACCTCTATGAACTGGATTTAAGATGCATGTTCATTATTTTGCAGAAGGAATGTTCAGCAGGATCAATATGCCATCAAGATAAAAGAAGAGTATAAATTGTTCTGAGAGTTGGTCAGAATTTTCTTTACTGTCACCCAGGGAATTAAAAACAGAGCAGGAGGCATATTAAAACTGTGCTTTTATAAGCTTAATCAGTAGGCTGGAAAATGAGTTTCAAACAGAGATAATGAGCTCCCAAATCATAATTTGCCAAGGGTGCATCGATTTTCACTGGTCTTCAGATCATTTATGAGCATCCAGTACAAGAACACCTTTCTGCCCCAGGCCCCCACCAAGCAGAAGCATGTGCCAGAACAGACTACATGTATGCAGGGAGGAGTTATCAATTTAATGGTTGCATGAGGAAAAAAGGTCATGAATTTGGATCCACTCAGGATGGATAGTTCATGGTCATTACCGAAGCTGAGAAGGAAAGCATTTTTTCATGTCCCGTTTAATAAACATTTTTCTTCCCCTCTGTACTGGTTTTGGCTGGGCTAGAGTTAATTTTCTTCATAGTAGCTAGTATGGGGCTACATTTTGGATTTGTGCTGGAAACAGTGTTGATAATGCTGAGATGGTTTTGTTACTGCTGAGCAGCGCTTACACAGCGCCAAGGCCTTCTCTGTTTCTCACCCCACCCCACCAGCAAGAAGGCTGGGGTGGGGCACACCCCAGGAGTTGGGAGGGGACACAGCCAGGGCAGCTGACCCCGACTGACCAAAGGGGTATTCCAGACCATATGGTGTCATGCTCAGCGTATAAAGCTGGGGGAAGGAAGGAAGGAAGGGGGGGACATTCAGAGTTATGCCATTTTGTCTTCCCAAGTCACGGTTTTGGGTGATGGAGCTCTGCTTTCCAGGAGATGGCTGAACACCTGCCTGCCAATGGGAAGTGGTGAATGAATGCGTAGTTTTGCTCTGCTTGCATGCACAGCTTTTGCTTTACCTGTTGAACTGTCTTTATCTCAACCAATGAGTTTTCTTACTTTTACTCTTTGATTCTCTCCCCCATCCCACCCACAGTGGAGCAAGTGAGCAGCTATGTGGTGCTTAGGTGCTCCTGGGGTTAAGCACCACCCTCCTGGGCATCTTCACAGAGATAGGAAAGGGCTAATCACAATAGCTGATCACAAAAATTGGTCGTGCTACCACCACTGTGGCTTCACCAACCCCACAGTCACTGTCCTCATTACCCTCCACCCCCACCAACTATTAGGGCATTTATCCAGTACATGGGAGAGCAGACTGAAGGTCCCTCCTCCAGCTCAAGGGAACACATCTCCCCCTGGGGACTGCTGCATTAGGTCAAAGGGTGAGATCTACTCCCAGGCTAGTGACAACAGTTTTTGTCCCCACCAACTCATACCGAGTTGTTCATACAAAGACTCTCTAATATGAATTATGGCAAATGAGAGAAAATCCAGTTTAGCATATGCCCTAGATCCATGCCTAAGCACTGTCCTGAGAAATAGGACAAAGTTGAAATACAGCCCTTAGACTAGAGGGGCATTAAACCTGGGTCTTCTACAACTTAGTCAAGTAGCCAGATCACTAGACTAACACAGAGGAGTTACTGCAGAGGCAGGTTCTATCAGGGCATCCAAAATTTGTTGTACAATACATCACAAGTGACATAACAGAAGTTAAAAAAAAGGGGGTCTTTTCATTCACGTTTACATTTGATTTCTTCTTTTATGACAGCACACAAAAGCCACATAACACATCTATATTCTTGCTACAGTGAATCAGACTTGGTTTCTCTTCCTCCCACCCAGCATCACCAATACACAAATGCCCTATGCTGAAAGGACGGACTGGATTTTTTCAGGAGAACTGTTGGAATGTGAGGGAATAGTCCTGTCATCTGACACCTCTATCCATGATGTACTTTTCATTCCTCTATATATCTTATTTACAGTTTACACTGATATGTAAAAAAATCAACATTAACCCCTTCTCACTTGTTTCACCCACTAGTGCTTTCACCTTATTTGGTTGCACCCTGCTCTTGTCAGTTAGACTGACTGGGTACTAATTGTCTGATATTCTGTTACCTCACTTCTTGACTGTGTAGTAAGTAAAATTTTCTCTTGTTAAGAGTTAGCCTCATCCCAGAACCTAGTTGCATTCCAAGAGAGCTATTTTGTTTGCCAGGGGAAAAAAATCAATTAAAAAAATGTTGTTTACCTGTAGGAGCTATTTGTCTTCTGCTAGGGAATAGAGTAATTAGCTAATTATATAGGTTGGGGCAGCTAAACAGGTTGGGGGGTTGTTTTTTTAAGAGTGCCACACTAAATTAAGTTCATTATCACTTTAAAATCCTTGTTTTTTCCTCTAGCAAAAGAAACAGACTTATAAGGGTAGGGGCTCTGGTCTTGACATATATCCTTTCTTTCATCCATTCTGTCACATCTCTGCAGAAGTCAGACATTCTTTTAGTTGCTCATTTCAGGGGAGAATGAGGACGAGAACCCTTGTCTTAGTAGTTGGCAAAATAAAACCAGATATGGAGGACTACATGACTGGGGGCAAAGAACAACAAACAATCCTGCAATAGATCCTGTTACTTACTCTGTTCCTTGTATTGTTCAAACATGTATTTTTTAATAGCACAGTCTATCACACATAACAAGGAACAACCTACCCCAAGCTCTGCATCGAGAGAATTCAGAGAAGCTGTAGCTTTCTTCTGTTGTTCATTAGCTGAACATGCCCATCCCAAGACCTTAGCATGTGTGTCTGAATTGGTATGACTACTTCTCCCTTTGAACTGCCAGTCTCAGAAATATTCATGATTTTGTCCTGTCTGTTGTTACATTATGAGCATCTGTAAAACACCTCAGGACTGAAGATGAAAACGTACTGGTGGCACAGCATTAAAGACCTAAATTTTTATCTTTTCTTCCATGCAAAAGCAGCGCAAAGAGCTAAAAAGTTGAAGTTCTGACCCTCACACTCATTTCCTGGAGAAAACATGGAGGAAATTAATGCTTGCAAATCTTCATTAGTCTGTACATTATGGAAAGATACTGTAGGTTAAATATCAGGCTTGCCTGTTAAGTACAATAGCAACAGATCAAAGTAAATGCTACTATACTAAATGAAAACATTATAAAAAAACACTGTGATTAGAGCTACTACTTTTAAATAATCCATAAAATTAAAAAGCGAGAAAAATGTATCCTCTCAAGAATTACAGCTCCACTTGATCTATTTCTTCCCTCACTATTAAGTCCACTGCATTATTTATTCATTCGAGTGCTTTAATCAAGATAACTGCTCAGAAGTCATTTGATTTAAAAGAATGCAGTGCTACATGTAGCAGTAACAGATCACAGCAATTTGCAGCCCACAGTAATGTGCAGCAGCACAAAAAACTAGCTGTACAGAGGACACATTACATGGTTACAGCTGAGAAAGTAATTCTGTGGCGTAAAAAGGAGATTTTTTTTTTTAATTTATTTATTTTAAAAAAAATACTGTTGTGTGAGACAGCCATCCCCCTCATGCTTGGCCCCAGGACCCAGGCCAACCGTGCTACACCACCTTATTCTGAAGGCTTATTCTGCGAGACAAGATAGTATTTCACTTAGGCATGTTTCAAGCATGCAGCCCTACTTGTGGCAAGCCAGTCTTCAGCAGCAGGGGACTCCAAGCATTTTGAAAAGCCTATCCAAGAATCGGGTAAATACATGGCATATTAACACGGACAAACCACCACTCTGTTGTGGCTACACAATTTTCTTCAAGTGCTGTCATGCTTTTGCATGCAGAGCAGTGGTGGCCAATGTGATGCAGGGCTAACCACATTCGCTACCAGTGACACAAGGATAACAATTCTCCCCAAAACAAGGCTTTTTAGGTAAACTCTTGGATTTGTGAGGTGCCTGGACACTGCAGTGAAGAGTAGTATTATACTCCTTATAAAACATATCTGAGTTAAACTCTGCATGTTGTCATAAAGTACACAATATACTATATACTTAAGTAACACGTTAGAAGTAGCGAGGTTACACACACTGTTTAAAATACTCTTGACAGGCTGAAATACAGTCAATGACAAGCTATTTCGTCATGTGGAAAGAATATCAAAATTGTTTTTAAATCTATTCGGCTGAAAGAAATATTGCCAGGTTAAGTGTTTTTGTTGCATTTTTCAAGCCTTTTTTTAGCTTTATTCAAAACTTTAAATCAAAATAAATGTTGGTAAAGCCATTTTCAACAGAAGTTTTCTTTCTCTACACGTTCTCACATTGTGGCTGGAGAGTCTCCTGTACTTTATCATGTCTGAAGCTACCCATACTTTCCTCTCCACTTTTTTGAGCAGACTAAAAGGGATGAAAACATTAATATGTTGGTTGCTGAGAATATCTCAGATAAAACGTTAAATAAATCATTGAAAGGGCATCAGGGTTTGTTGGGGTTATTTTATCTTGATACATCTGAAAGATTTTTCAGAATGTGAATTCCATAGAAAATTCTGAACTTAATTCCTGTTTCAAATCAGGGTGCTGGAGAAATAAGGAAGTCATTTTCCTAAAATAAGGGTAGGTTGTCTTTTTTTCTCCTGTGAAATGGAGAAATCCATTTCTCAGCCAGCTGGCTCCATTACATCTCTTTCTGAAATCAAGCCACTACAAGATATAAAAACTTGTAAGTAACATAAAAAGGAATATATTGAACACTCCAGCTAAATTGGAATACGGACAGATTTAAAATTAGAACAGAGAAAAGAATGTACAAATAACAATGGGTCACAAAACAGAGAAGTAGCAGGAACTTTAGCAATGTTATTCCTGAATAAAATACAAATGACAGCTTCAAGAGCATCCTTGTAACAAAGGAGACCTGCAGACTTACGACAAACTCAAAAGAAATATTGGAGACAGCTAGAAAGCTCATATCAGATTGCAGAGCTACAGAAACTGAAAATCATATTTTTTTTTAGAAATGCATCAGACACATACATAAAAGCTCTCTAAAATAAAACTTTAGCCTTGTGTAATAAATCTTTTTATACATAAAAATATACTATTCTTTCCCCAACAGGACCTGTGTACAACCTCGGAGACAGTGACATAAGAGAAGGAATCACTCTTTTGATGTCAAAATACACGTAAGCTTATGGCAACAACATTACTAATAGTAAAAAAAAGGGGAACCCAAAGAAAGTAGATGAAAACTCTTGCTAAAATGAAGTACATCTCTAATCGCTAATGATTATAATAGTCTCTGAACAAACACATCAGGACACGATCTTGTGTCTGTTTTAAGGCAGTATGTCCACAGACTACAACTATACTTATAAGTTTAAGCTAGCACACAGGAAAGAAGATCATAAAGAAGACCTACTGTTTTTATACTTTGTGCAAGAAAACATTTTTTTCCACACAGTCCAAACCATTTTCAGCTTTACTTCCAAACAAGAGTAATTACTATTGTTTTTTATTATTACATGCAAAAAGCTCCTCTCTCTAGATGAAGGCGTGCTATTTGCAATATAAATACATTTGGGAAAACAATTGTGCTTTGGAGATTTTACTGTCTAGTTTAATACCAAACACTATAAGCAGGGATAAAAATATATGGAAGGAATATGCAACATTATGCACAACTTCTACAAAAAAAATTAAATTCATTTTTTCTTAAATAACAAACTTACAATTCTTTCAGCTTTGTATTTCTATTTTCTTTCAGCTAAAGCTCTAGTTAAAAAGCTTTATCTAGTTAAAGCTCTCTCTAAAAAATCCATTGATTATTATATACTGTTTCTATTGTAATAATGCTACATTTGTGCCAGGGACTGCATAAACACCAAGATGACAGCATCTGCCCCAAAGACTTTGTAATTATATTTGCAGTACACAAGAACATGGGGATACAGACAGGACAGCCAGTAAAACAATGAGACCCCACTAGGCAGCATGAGTTGTGGTCTTTGGCTGTGCTTCCTTGGGCCCTTCTCTTGGGGCAGTGGGGGAAATAAGCCAATTTCATCTCTTCCTCAGCCCTAGCCGCAGCTCCTTGCTCCCAGTCTTCCTGTCCTCTTTCCTGCCATGCTGATGCATCTCTTCTGGGAATCTAAGAGAAATGTCTCAGACCATGAGCAGTCCAGCCAAGATTTGTGCAGGCCTTAAGGCAAAGGAGAGTTAACAGGGAGAGGAACGGGGAAGTAGCTTTGAAGACATTTGCTAGGATTTCTTCCCTGGCATGGGAAGAAGCAAAAGGATGAAAATAGTTTTTGAAGATTTAAGCAGGACACATCACTGGTTACAGGGAGAAGACAACATTCTCAGTACTGAGAATATGAGAAAGGAAGAAGCTACAACAGCTAAAGCCGTGAAGGACTTTGGCAAAGAGCACAGACAGAAATCAGTGCAAAAGAAGGCAGCAGCAAGTCAAAGAAACAGGCAACACCATAGCCCCAGCACTGCCAGCTAAAACCATGCCTTTAGTAAACTAGAGGAATACAAGCAGAGCGTGAATGCACTCAGCAAGCCTACAGAAAAAGATGCAGCCCCCATCTCTGGAAAAAGACACTGAGTGTAAGGGCAAGATTAGTCTCATCTGCTCACACAGCCAGGAAAAGCTTACAGATTTTGCAGAAGGGATCTGCAGTACTTACACATTGCCTAGAGATAATCACATTAACTCAGATCAATACACCTGGGTATGTCTAGGAGTAACTACTTCCAAACACTTATAGAATTCACTCATTTCTACTTATACTCACATTGTTTCTATACACACCGTAAATTTAAGTGTTTCATCACTGTATTTCAAAAATCTACATTAACTAGTACCAGACAAGGATTCTCCACTAGCAAATACCTCAGCTGCTCATACTACGCTTAGACAAGGTTCCTTAATGATATTTTTCAGGAAAAAGCCTGTGGACTATCCACAAGAGAACAAAACTATCAGCATAAATACCTAGATCCTATTTATAAACCTTAACTTTGCAAGGACAGGTGACCTTGCAGGCAGATTCTTTCACAGGAAAGATGTTTGTTCCAAGGATATGAAACTGTGCAATTAGTGATGCAGACAGACTTAGCTTTCAATAACAGTTTCATGTGAGTTCATTCATCAACTTAAGTTAACATGGTAAATTTACTAAGAACTATCAGAGCTAAAATACACCTACAGGAGTAATAGTTCAGCCACACAATTTTTGCATCCCCTAAAGAAAAAAGTCTACCAAACAACACAGAACTTCAGGCCACTTAAGCTTTGTGCCTAAACATGTACGCCAGGGAAAATTTAGGCAGATACTCAGATGAGACTTCAATCTGTTTCTATGCATGTATGTATTCATGACCTCCTAGTAACTAGTTGATGAAGCAGACTTAATGGCTCTACTAGATTAGAGTACCTTATATTTATATGGTATTTCAACACCTGTGTCTTTAAGTTATTTATCTGGGAGAAAAAGTCTCTCTGCTTAGATCCAGCCTAAGGCCTTTTAAGCACTAAGTAGGAACAACATAGTACATTGGATATACCTATATGCCAGGCTTGCATCAGGACAGAAGGATGGGTGTTTGGGAGCAAGCATAAGAGGGGCAAGCCACACTGGTACAGAGAAGTGGCAACATAATCCAGTGCTCTGACAAATTGGGGATCAGGAAGGAGGTGGCATATAGGCAGTTAAATATCATGATTACTTTCCTCAAAATTCATATTCTCAATATTTTCCATAGTTCATGTGGTTTGCACCCTAAGACTCTCATTTGGAAGAACAGCTTTTACAAACACCTTGAAAGCATCTCAGAAAACTCTAGCTGATAAATGGAAGTCAGAACACACATCCTACCAACAAATACCTGTTTTTCATTTGCTTGAGAAAGTAAAACCCATGTACTCACCTTTCTTAGTTACAGAAATCCAGAATCCTTCTAAATCCATGATGTTACACCTGATGCACATAATCTACATCTTTTTTTGGTAATCGCCCTCTACTATAGCCACTCAACTAGATTTCTGTAACTTTCAGTGTTGTTCTGTCTATGACTGATTTCACTTAAATATGTAAACCAAGGTAGACCTTCTTCCTTTGTTTTTCATGCACCAACTGCCACAAGTTCCCTTGCTCTCCTAAGCAAACCAGGGCCAGCTCAGGTCACTACTACTAAGCTCCATATCCCCAAAAACTTCAATTATAAGTCCTCTGCTCACACCCCTTTCTTCTGAACACTGCACCTCTCCAGCCCTCTGCTTTTTAGTATCAAATTTGTACCATGTCTCAGACAGAAGCATGAACTTCTGCACTGGGTACATGCATAGGTAAGACCCTGCAGAATTCAGAGCAGAGAAGCTGTGTCTGACTTAAGCATGCAGCCAAGACTAGCCTGCTCTAATGTAAGACAGCAGCACTAGATAATGCTGACTTTTTAATCTGTGCTCCCATCAGAAAAAGTACCTTCCTTCTTCCACAAGACAACACAAACCAAAAAAGAATCCACAAACTCCAAAGACCATCCAGCTAGGAATCAAGCTGAGTTGTTCACAGAACTTGCATGGTTTGTATGCTTCCCTGGTACACAAAAGCTTACACCAGTTGACTTCTATCTGTTTAGTTTCCCTTTTTTCTGCAACACACTTCATGTAACCATTCCTTCTCCTCTCCATTCAGGGGATGCATACAAGATACTTTACTGAAGTCTGACATGTTGTGTTAACATGGGCAACATGAATAAAATTAATTCCTACAACTCCTCCCTGATTTTAAAATTGCCATGAAAAGAGAAAACTAAAAAGCTTTTCACCAGCTGAAACATTTTGCAAGATCATAGGTCCTCTGTGCTTTCATATGGCTGAGCAATTCCAAGCCTCCTTCCAGCACCTCTGAAACAGTCCTGCACCATGATGACCTGAGCCGAACCACTGGTTTCACTGCCTCTGCAGCAGAACTTTCACACTGCCACCTTCTCTCCTCCTGTTGCAAAGGAAAGCATTGCATATGCTTCGTGGGTTTCCACATACAGAACTATTTCAGATACCTGCTGGTTGGCCTGGCTCGTACCCAAATTCATATTACACCAAGATTTGTAGCAAGACTTACCATACCACCAGTACATTTCAGGTTTATGAAGAAGCATTCAGTAATTGAAATCCTAGCTTTTTCTGTTTTGCCAGTCTTGCAGGACTCACCTCAAGTGCTGCATGTCTGTCAAAAGGAATGGCAGATGCACCCCGGGTTTCAGACCCCACCCAGCAGATAACCACAGTTATATTTCTAAAGATCTTAGGGCATCATAATATTGTTTCATTATACTCCACAAAAGAGATATCAAAGAGCTATTCTCTGTCACAAGCTACCATAAATACTAACATTATTCCGCCTGTAGACCTAATACCCTAGATAAACATTTGGGCAAGTCAAACATTGTGCTTTCAAGACCAGATTCCTCAAGAAAGCACAGAAGACTCACATCATCAGACACCTGACTCATCCGGTGTCAGGGATCAGCAAAGGGCCAGCACACCCCAGAGCAAGGCAAGCCAGGAACCCCTGGTGACCCTCACCAGCAGGCACTGTCCCTGTGCTGGTTTTGGCTGGGATGGAGTTAGTTTTCTTAATAGTAGCTAGCATGGGGCTACGTTTTGGATTTGTGCTGAAAACAGTATAGATAACGCAGAGAAGTTTTCATTATTGCTGAGCAGCGCTTAGAGTCAAGGTCTCTTTCTGTTTCTCACCAACCCCACCAGCAAGAAGGGGGGGGGGGGGGGGGGGGGCACAAGAAGTTGGGAGGCGACACAGCTGGGACAGCTGACCCAACTGACCAAAGGGATATTCCACACCATAGGATGTCATGCTCAGTATATAAAGCTGGGGAAAGAAGGAAGAAGGGGGTACATTCATAGTTATGCCGTTTTGTCTTCCCAAGTCACCATTACACATGATGGAGCTCTGCTTTCCTGGAGATGGCTGAACACCTGCCTGCTGATGGGAAGCAGTGAATGAATTCCTCGTTTTGCTCTGCTTGCATGCACAGCTTTTGCTTTACCTATTAAACTGTCTTTATCTCAGCCCACGAGTTTTTCCTCACTTTTACCCTTCTGATTCTCTCCCCCATCCCACTGCAAGGGAGGTGAGTGAGCAGCTGCGTGGTGCTTAGTTGCCAGCTGAGGTATAACTACACCAGTCCCCCAGGGCCTGGGGACAACAGGCAGACCTTGGCCATGGGGTCCACCAATGGCCCTGGACAAGGCAAGTGAGGAACCAGATCCAGGGCCCACCTGGGGAACCCAGCTAGGAGCCTTAAGCAGGGCCACCCAGAGCCCGTCCAGGGGACAGGGCCACCAGCAGGGCTGAAGACAAGCCACAGACAGCATCCGAGGGGTCCATCAGGAAAGGGGCTGCCTTTCACACAAGCCTGGGTCCAGCCAGCAGACAGATCAGAGGCAGGATGGAGGACAGGCACTCTGCAGCCTTGCTGGGGCAGCATCAACAGCCCTGAGGGGCTGGAAAGGGGCCTGGGCCCGGGTGCTGACCTCAGGGCCAGGACATTCAGGACTTTGCATCACATTGTGACAAAAGGTAACACTCATTATCAAGCAGGTTTGCAGGGTGTCAGCTCTCTCCAGGCACTCTGAGCCAGGCAGCGATGCTGCAGTGCTTGCCCAGGCGAGCAGAGAGGTGGGGTGAGGATGCAGCACAGCAGTGGGGCTGCACTGTCACAGGTGGGACAGGGCATCAGTTTCCCTCCTGTCACCTGCAGGTCTGGATCTTCCTTTCCAGCAGTGCCCAAGGAAATGACAGAGTAGTTTCCTGCTGCCATTAATAGCAGCTGCTACCCACACCTCCCAAAGGCAGCCAGCTTCACACACCCATGATGCACAGCCTGCCACTCACATGTGGGAGATGTATGAGCCCACTGCCCCACAGACTGAGTATGAGACAGCAGCTGGCCTGCTTCTGAAATTAAGCTGCTTATTTCTCTCAGCAAGCAGATACATTAAAATGCACCACTTTGAGATTGTGATTAATGTTTGGTTTCATCAATTATCCAAAAGTTTGGCTTAAGAATTAGCTACTTTTAACTTACTTTTATTTCTTAAGGCAGATTATTGAATAATCAGAAATATCCTTACTTGTCATTATTTTATACCAGAAAGATATAAACATGTCTATGCCAGGGACCCCTTGTCATGCTGATTAATTACCCCAGTTACCAGCCTCCAGCTGAATTCTCTACCCCATCATCTACTCATTTCCAGCTGCAAGGTACCCATGCCAAGGTCCTGGAAATGCACTCACAGGGGCATTATGCCACCTCCATGTCAAGTGTTCTTGCCAAGAAGTTGCTGGAGTAGTCACTAAACACCACCAGAAAAGACAGTCAACAAGTCAAGCAAAGGCACTGGGCTGGGGGGGGTGGGCAAAGTCACGACACCACAAAAAAATCTCTTACATGAAAACCAGCATTGTTCAAAACCCTGCAAAGTACCAAAAGGCCAGAACCAGCACGGCAGTGATTGGGGGGAAGAACAACCACTATCAGTTTTTACAAATGCAAGAAACAAAGTTCTGGGTTCTCTGTATCATGCTCCATAGCATGAATTCAATTACCAGTATCTCCACCACAATCAGAAACATTTGTATGTTCCCTCTCTAGGCTGCAATTCAGCCTCAGAACAGCATAAATCTTACTTCTAACTTCAGATCAATATTGAAGCCCAGAAGGACTTCTGTAACGTTCTGTAATGTAGCCTGACCCTCTGTATGACACAGACCAGAAAGCCTCCCCAACTCTTTCTATATCAGGCTCTAACTCCTGCTTGAGCAGTTGTCGGGTTTGGGGTTTTTTGTTTTGGGGGTTTTTTTTATGAATCATACCTGGTCTTGATTTGGAAGCAATAAATGCTGTTTCTAACCCTGATCAATCAGCTGTGAAAAGGATTGTCAGTAATATAGGACTGAATATTGCCAACTTTAGGTAGTAAAATAAAATAGAATAAAATAAAAGTGTGGACAAAAGTGTACTCTGTGGTTAGAAGATATAGTATATTTAAAAGGCAGGTAGAAAGAGGGGGAAAATACTTCCTTGGGACTCTCAGGTTGTTTTCAAACAGTAATCTTAGTGCTGGTAGAAAAAAAATATATATATCTGTAATCAGAGTCCTGGGTCAATGGCCAAAAGTGACTTTGATCTATGCATTCCCTATAGCATTTGGGAATTTCTTCACATTACATTTATGGCATGTGCACAGAAATAAATGTCCTTACATTCACACAACCTTTCACAATCTGCTTTGAGAACTACAGTCTCTTAAAATAGCTATCCCAATCAGTACAATGTTGATACAAATACTCTAATGATCAATGTAGAATTTGTAATTAGATAAACAGTGACACACAATGCTTAGTCATATGTTATTAGTTGTGTAAGGTACACAATGCCTAGTCACACCTTGTTAGTGGTTAAGTATGTCTCTGACACAAGTACCAAAGCAGCAGAGAATATGAGTGTAACTGAAGATACCGAAGTGGTAGAACACAGCACGTTTGATCATAAGAAAACTCTGTATTTTCAAGGGGCTGATCATGACACTAGCCAAATAAATAAAATCAGTTGGCATCAAGTAGGAGGGAGACAGGAACATACAACGTAAAGGAGTGGGAGATATTTTTTTATTTCCAGGCAAAAGTTAGTGCAACAAAGCTCAGACTTTAGTATTATGTATGACTCTAAAAATGCCATGTCATCTTTGAACCAGCTTTCCTTTTAGAAAGGGAGAGGCTTATGCAGGAATCTTTCCCTAACAGCTTTCATTTCTGCCCCTAGAATCTGAGACTACCTCAGAAGCATTATAGAAGCATTTAATGTACAGCTTTGTTTAAATCTACTGTGCAAACCGCAGCATCAAATTTTCAACAGCTCAAGAACTGATTACAAAACTGATTGGTCTTCACAGTTGTCCTGGTTTCAGCTGGGATAGAGTTAATTGTCTTCCTAGTAGCTGGTATAGTGATATGGTTTGGGTTCCATATGAGAAGAATGTTGATAACACACTGATGTTTTCAGTTGTTGCCAAGTAGTGTCTATACCAAGTCAAGGCTTTTTCAGCTTCTCATGCCCAGCCAGCAAGAAGGCTGGAGGGGCACAAGAAGCTGGGAAGGGACACAGCCAGGGCAGCTGACCTAAAGTGGCCAAAGCAGTATTCCATACCATGTGACATCACATCTAGTACATAAACTGGGGGGACTTGCCCTGGGGGATCGCTGCTCAGGAACTAACTGGGCATCAGTCAGTGGGTGGTGAGTAATTGTATTGTGCATCACTTGTATATTTCAATCTTTTTATTATTATTGTCATTTTATTATTGTTATTATCCTTATTAGTATCTTACTTTCTGTTCTATTAAACTGTTCTTAGCTCACCCCAGGAGTTTTACTTTTTTTCCCATTCTCTCCCCCATTCCACTGGGTGGGAATGAGTGAGCAGCTGCATGGTGCTTAGTTGCTGGCTGGGGTTAAATCACAACAGTAATAAAATGCAGATCAAACATTACCTGCTGGAACTGGCAGCACCCACTTATTCCAAATTTTTTTCAGGCACCAGCTATTAAACACTTCAGCTCCCTGGAAGAGATAAGAGTTCAGACACAAAAAGGAAAGAAATAAACACAAAAGAAAAGCAAAGTTAGGGTGTTCAGAGATCAAAGAGACAAGATAAAGAAATCTAATTTAAAAAAACAAAACCCCTTGTACTTCATTATGGAATACCAAGATATTTGAGGGTCAGACAACCTAAATATACTATGAACAAATATCCTGAATTTTGATACACTTTCCTTTATCTAAGAATAGGATTTGAAAAATGAACAAGAAAAATCTTTCTGTATTTGTTCCTGTTTAAACTCCATTAACTTCTAGGAACAATTTTGCTCTCAAACAGGCAGACTACACGAAAAGGATACATTTACAAAATACAACACAAAGCCCTTGCAAGCCTCAAAATTAATTCTGTAAACCCAAAAGCAATGGCAGAAACATGCCTAATTTACAATGCTATATCATTTGTAAATCTAGATTTTAAAAGACTTCCAGATGATAGAAATACAGCAATTTGAACTAGTAACTTCACAAGAGAAGGCAGATATTTACTCCAGTTTCGTAAAACAGATTCTTCCAAACACCAGAGTTGTAAACACAATACCGCATGTGCCATGAACAGCATCAACTCCAGACAGAATTCTAACACCTGCACTAACTAGAAAGGTACTATTATTTTACATTTAAATTCCTTAGACAAGAATCACCACATTTTCAAGCAGCTGAGATATTTTGAAGGCCAAGTCCTATATATGCAGATTCCTTGCACAATATACTTCATTGGAAAAGAGCAACCAAACTGTGGTTAGTAAAGAGTGTGCATGTCTTAGTTTACAACAATACAGTTGTAAATACCTAATTACATAAGTTGGTTAGTTGCATATAATTACACAATGTAAATACACATCAAGTAAATATTGATACAAATAAATTTACATTGTTCCTCATGCATGGCAGCCACTGCTCGTACATACTTGCCATTTCATAAGGGTATTGCTTTCTGTTATTTCAATGAATAAGAAAGTATAGGCTATCCAGAGAAGCACCAGCCTGCCAGCATCAGCTGACATAGAATTTTTAGGTAACAGGGAAAACACCATTCAAGTAGTGAAATAATCACAGAAACACATGCCCAAGTATTAAACTTTTGCTGAGTATCAGAAGAGTGTGGTGCAGTAGTCCAAAATTCCTTCAAGCCCCACATCACAAGGCTGGCAATTTGCTCTTCATCTCTGCCTCTCCACACTTATTTCACAGCCTTAACGCTTTTTTAATGTAGTTGGTTGTTGGTGCTGTGAAAACAAGCATGTGTTCACTCAGCTGCACTGAGCAGAAGATTCATACCCCAGGTGAAAGACAACTCGAAATTCCATTCCCACTTTGTAATTACAGCACACAGCTATGGAACAAAACATGAAGTAACTGCCCACCCCACACAAAAAATGACAGTCCTATGTCATCAAAATGTATTCAAGGAAACAAAGCACTAAATGGACTGCAATACATTTCCGTATGCCAATATGCTTACAATGCATTCTCAACAGGAGGCTCCATCATACTCATCTAACAGCCCTTTTATTATGATTGTTATTATTATTGTTATTATTACAGTACCTTTCTCCCAGCCTGGACAATGAGCACAGGCACTGAGATTGATGAGACAGCCATATCCAAGCAGGGAAATGACAGCTGTGCCACATGCCAGCAAGCAATGACACAGCCTTTTTGTAATCCAAAATGCCTGCAGCCATAACTACTTGCTGCAAGGTGTGAAGGCTGCAATATTGTACTTGCACTGCTAGGGGTCTTTTCCCCTCTTTCTTCCTTCGGAGTAAAAGCAAAAACCCACAGTGCTGTTTGCCTGCAAGATAGGCAGCGAAATGTGTTGATTAACACCTCACCTAGGTGCTCAGTGTTTCACTATTTACATTACATTTCCCCTACAACAGTCAGAGTAACAAACAGCTTGCTTCCTCTCCTTTTTTGTACTCCAAAACACAGAAGACAAAGCCAACTTTTAAAAGGCCTTTCCCAAAGGCTTAAGGCCTTATTTTCTGCAAAAGATGCTTGCAAAAAGAGGACAATATTTCCTTCACAGAGCTCCACCATAAGTAGGGTTTCACAGCTATCCCACTCTCCCAAGCTGGTCTCGCTGCAATTCAGTGCAAGTTGAGAGCAAGCCAAAGCAGATGCGGACAACATATTGCTTTCACAGTAAGATACCTACCCCCAGAGAGAACCAGAACTGGGAACGTAAGTACTGGGCTCACGCCTCTCAGACAGGCACTCAGGCCCTGAATTACCAGGGCTGAGACCCACACCGGTGTCTAGTTTCACATTGGCTAACTCCAGGCCAGATGCAGATCTTCAATCCACAAAGGATCCCTGCAAGAGCCCTATGTATTGGGTTTGTGTGGCAGGGTTTTGGCAGGGGCAAGGGGCTACAAGGGTGGCTCCTGTGAGAAGCTGCTAGAAACTTCCCCAGCTCCAATTAGGACCCACCACTGGCCACAGTCAAGCCCATCAGCAGCAGTGGTAGTGCCTCTGGGATAACATATTTAAGAAGGGAAACCTACAGTGGAGAGAGGAGTGGGACACGAGAGAAACACCTTATGTAGACACCAAGGTCAGTGAAGGAGGAGGAGGAGGTGCACAGGAGGAGGTGATTTCCCTGCAGCCTGTGGTGAGATAGCAGGCTGTCCTCCTGCAGCCCATGGAGGTGAGCAGTGGAGCAGATGCCCACCTGCAGCCCATGGAGGACCCCACACCGGAGCAGGTGGCTGCGACCCAAAGGCAGCCGTGACTCCATGGGAAGCCCATGCTGGAGCAGTCTGTTCCTGAAGAATTGCAGCCCATGGGAGGGACCCATGCCAGAGAAGTTTGTGGAGAACTGTCTCCCACGGGAGGGACCCCACGCTGGAGCAGGGGAAGAGCGTGAGGAGTCTTGCCCCTGAGAAGGAAGGAGCAGCAGAGACAACATCTGATGAACTGACCATAACCCCCATTCCCGATACCCCTGTGCTGCTCAGGGGAGAAGGTAGAGACCTCAGAAGTAAAGTTAAGCCTGGGTAGAAGGGAGGGGTGGGGGGAAAGTGTTTTAAGATTTGGGTTTACTTCTCATTATCCTATTTTGATTTGATTGGTAACAAATTAAATTGATCTTTTTGTTCCCCCACCAAATCAAGTCTGGTTTGTGCCCATGACACAATTGATGAGTGATCTCTCCCTGTCCTTGTCTCAACCCATGAGCTTTTCGTTGTATTTTCTCCTTCCCATCCCACCACAGAGGAAGGAGTGAGCAAGCTGCCTCCTGGTGCTTCGTCACCAGCTGGGCTTAAACCAGGACACCCTGTTAAGAAGTTGGCAAGATGGATCTCTGTGCAATCTCTCACATGTAATACAAAGAGTTAACAAATGAGCAACACTATCTCCAAGATTAATGTAGCAAGGACCCTCCAGGCAAACCCCTGCCATATTTTGACTCCACTGCTGATTTTCAAGCTGTACCCATGTTTGGCACTTGGCTAGGTTGTGATAGTCAAGCTTCAACCTGAAACACATTCCTCAGTCCTTTGATTTCAGCAAACTTTAAAAAAAAAAAAAAAAACCACAAAAAAATATCTGCCTTCATGCCTACTAAGAGGGGCTTACACAAGCAACATTTCAAAGCAAAACTGGACAAATTGAAGTTGCAGCATGTCTGCTATATACTTATTCCCTACTAAAAGTATTGTTCCATAAAACCTAGTTACAAGGTGAAACATGTATGTCAAAATGTAGTAATCAACCATTCTGAATTTGAAAGAAAACAGCACATCATTTGTCCCAACTGTTCCCTGAACCAGTGCTGATGATTGTATACGCTATTCTTTGTCTAGCCCAGATTTGAACATCTCCCATGATTAACCTCCATATGTTCAGGCAGTCCCAATGTCTCCACACCAGAAAAATACATTAATCACTGATTACATTCTGCCTACAGACAATATCAGTCTCCCTTGGCAAGCTAAATATTGATGCTCATCATTTGGCTACTTTTGGCTACTGAGAGCAGTGCTTTGGAATTTCTAGATGCTTCACTTGCTCTGAATTTGTTCTGCTGGGTAAAGAGCTAAGGAAAAAAAAACCAGAGCAAGCTAATTAAGAGCTAAATTCTGCCCTTGCATACATAGGCATGCCTCTGCGGCAGTCACTGAGAGCTGTACTACTTACACATCAGCAGACCTAAGTTTTAACTCATGTCAGAACAGTATGGGTGTTACTGGACCAGCAAGGTATATGGGAAACAAGTCTCAAGACCAGCTTCACTCACACAAAAGCAAAGCCAACGCATCTAAAAATCCAAACTGCAGAACTGATTCTAAAAGATAACAACTTCTGAGATTTGTAGGTTTTTTCACTCAGGAAAAAAACAAGACAAAAAACACACACTGGAGGATGATATTTTAGGAGCCAGGAAGGTCTGCAAGACCCCTCAACTTCCAGAATCAGGGTATTAATCAGATGCGTAGAAGGTGTAACATTACCAACTACAAAGATGGAAGAACGCGAGAGAGGAATGAATGCTGGCCATAGGGCCTTAATTTCTTTCTTTGCACTAGGAACTAGGCTTCATATACTACGAATGGCTATAATTCCTATGAAAAGAAATAAAATTTAATAAAGAGAATTCCCTTCTCAAACAGAGGAGTGCTACTCAAGCCTATCTACACAACATTAAAGGATTGTGGCAAGTTCAGGGACCTCCTTTAAATTGTTCCTATTTAATTGCTTAGAGAGCCCCAGACAAGATCCGAGATATGAAATGGGTGACAGTATGTCAGGACCTAGGTGCTCTATTGGGAATCGGAATGAACCCCAGATAATACCATTTTATCCATGTCATTGTTTAGCAAGAAAGTCACAACTAGCAACTTGCAAGTAGCTGGTATTCAGCTTAAATGTCACTAAAATTCCAGTTTTAATAAATCCAGTAAACTAGAACATAATTTAGGAACAGCATCATCTTCATTCTGAAGTACTCTGATGAAAGATAACACTGAGCAGTAGGAAATTGAGTTACTTCAATATTCTTAATCTTTTAAACTTTTTTAAATACAAATGAGGACAGCAACACCACTTTAGTTAGGAAAGTCAAGCTATTTGCAAAGTAAAAGGCAGAGAATAAAAAAGTTTTACAGGTCATTCAGATTTGCATTATCACACAGAACAACTCTTGCAGTGCCTTTGGACTAATACAGTGAAATATTTAGACAGCAATCTATCATCTCCCCGTGACCAGTGAGAGCAATTGCTGTTGTCATGTAACTGTCGTGTAACATATCCAACTGCAAAGAGTGGTCACAGCACAGCACCACAGTCCAAGTTCTTACACAGCTGTAAGAGTACTTGAAGATCACAGGATTTTAGTACTAAGGAAATGGGAAGACAGGTTTTCTTCTCAGCTTCACCCACGCATATGACCTTCAGTCACCACCACAGCCATGCATCACGCACGCCTACACTCCCATACTTTGCATTACCTGTACTCATGTAGGCACATCTGCATTAGCTTCAACCTACAGGAGCTCTGCTAAAGGATCCCTCTTTGTCAATATTATGTCAAAAATAACATTGAACTACATAACATGTGACTGCACCCTGCTGTTAGACTGACAGTTGACTTCACAGGTATTCTTGTTCCTGTGCTTGTGATCCCCTGGTGATCCCCTGAGAATAACAATGCCAGAGAAAATATGAAGGTACACAGCAGCATGTACACCAGAGGAACTGGACAAAATAGATATTACTTGTATCTCCTTTGCAGTACATTAGTTGTTCTTGCCACCACCTGTGGTGGTCCATCCACTTGGCACAAAAAAAACCTGACTAAAATAAATAGATATTCCTCAAAACTCTGAATTATTGATGAGGAGCATTCTTTTAACAACAGTTTCTTTGGGATTGTCAAAACTGATGACCTAAAGTAAAGTAAGTGCTCATTTCTAAGGCATTATGTATTGATAAAAGCATAAACTGATAATACAATTTAGAGTGGATTTCTCTACAATGCTATCTAATGACCCATGCTAATGCTTAAAAAGGTTATTTGAATTACTCTGATCTTATTCCTGGAAAGAGAAATGTCCATTTTTGGCAGCTCTTCTAGTTTGGAAAGGTGGCAAAGGAAGATAGGCAGGGAAAGACAGACACAAATAGACCTGATCCATTTGTGGAAGTCCATGAAGAAACTTATGTCAGTACAATATATGATTAAGTATACCATATTGCCTATGTGGAGAGTAATTTTGTATTCAGACCACTTCTAGGAATCAGGGCAGTTCTTAAACAACTTTAAACAAACAGTAATCAGAACTAGAAAGGGGTGTCTAAATCCTGTATCTATATGGCAAAAACTGTATTCGTATAGCTATAGTAACACTACACCAATGCAGTTTTGTCATTAAAATTCCATAGGAAGACAAGACTTTAAGTTACAATTTTCTAAAAAGCCTACAAAAATTCCCAGTCCTTCCAAATTTCAAATGTGAGCTGACATTCCTGGAAGGTTAAACTTACGCAGGATGCTATAGTCTTCCAGGCACTGGGCAGCAGGAGCAGAATATTGCAGTAAGCCAGTACTCTGTCAGAGCATCTTGGCCTGCTTTTCAAATCCTCAGCCACAACAAATACACAGATTCACTTAACTTGCCATATGTAGATATAACCTAGCCCAAACCGCAGGTTTCGCATGGATATCTCCCAGTGTGGAGTTCAGCACATGACCGTTCTCTCAATTATTTTCACATCTGCCAGGAGACCCATTTAGGCATAAGCTTAAAACTGAAGCAATCCTGAACTAATCTGATATGCACAATTACAATGAACTGATATATTCAGAGGAGTATGAAAGCAGTGGCTGTATCATTGCAGGCCTGAATGTGAGGGTCCTGAATTCAGGCAGGATTGCCCTACTCATTCCACCTTTGACTCATTCCCAGTCTCCACCACGCTCACAGTACAAAAAAAAGTGTTTCCTGATGTTCAGAGGGAACCTCCTGTGTTTCAGTTTGTGCCTGTTGTTTCTTGTCCTGTCACTGGGCACCGCTGAAATGAGCTGGGTCCATCCTCTTTGCACCATCCCCTTCAGATATTTGTACACATTGATGAGATCCCGCAGCCTCAAGGATGTTGATGGGGTTTTCAGCCCAGGCCTCAAACATCATGCCTTCTTTCAGAAAGGAGATGTCCAGGATAGTAGCAGGGAAGAGCAACTGTGCTTCCAGGTGGAAGGCTGGCCAAGTTACGTGGGGCACAAGACAAGAAGAAAGCTCATAATTTTTCTCTGCCCTGTGAGTCCATGCAGAAGTCAACTATCCACTCATAGTGCAAAACTACCATCCTTGAAGCAAGAAGAGACAATATGGGGTATAGAAACTAAAATAGAATGTCTCTTCTAAGTATAATAAGCAGTCTAGCTTACTTGGTTCAAAGAACCTCATACCTGGTATTTTTTTATCTCAAAAAAAACAAATAGCAAGACACATCCTGATCACTGTATTTATTCCAAACAAATACCCTTTGTTCCCTTAGCCAGTGGCTAATTGCCAATTTGTTTCATGAACAAAACCTGACACAGAAAACAGAATCCAGCTATTAAGTATAGAGGGTTACAAAAGAACACAGGTAGTATTAAGCTTAAGGCAGAACTGCTCTGCCAGCAAGCATCAGTGCGCTAAGCACAATCCCACCTTCTCTATCTCCTGATCTGAATCTAACTTTTTTGCAGTAGATTATCTCCCTCAAGGGCAAATGTATTCCAGACATTTAAGAGCTCTTACAATAGGCCAACACTGATCTCTGTGCTTGAATAATATCCCAAATGGACCCTCATTGGTAACACGATAACAAAATCAGTGTTTCAGTCAAAAGAGAAGAGTCTTTTTGCTCCTCTGTTCTTTTCTTTTTGTGCATTGATATAAAGATCAGAGTCATCTGCATGAATAAGATTTAGAATTCTGATGAAAACAATACGAGATACTAAACACTTTCTGGCCCTCCCAAATTTGTATTCAACCTCTCCCTTTGTCAAAGCTGTAATCACACTCCCATCGGTATTCAAGGGATTTATGCAAACAAGGTCTCTTCTGTCAAAAATCATAGCAATTTAATGCAGTCGCAGGCTGTTTGGTTGTGTAGATTACTAGCACAAAAGATGATGCAACTTGGTATTCTGATGCATCAGCTCTCTATAATACAGATCAGATGATCTTAGCAGCCTCATCTCAGCCATTCTAGCATAAGACACTTTATCCATATACAACCAAACTGGAAAAATAAGGGAAAATAACAGAAGAGAGGTGACTTGAAGCTACAGTCATAAGGAAATTTTTAAAAATGAAGCGAAAACTCAGCCTGTTGCTTAATGGTAAATAAAGTATTAATTGAATATCTCTCCATGGAACGTCACCCACTTGCATAAGGATGGACTTAAATAAAAGCCTGCCATTTTTACCTCTGTGCAAGTGCTAGTGCTAGCTACTGTTTGTGCATATTACACTTCCACCTTATATACCCAACACACAAAGGATTAAAAGTAGTTCATTACACAGCACCCAGACGCAGGACTTAACTCTTTAGATCTAGCTGTAAAAACTCAACACTTACAGTTCTAGTGACTCTCTGGTTGACATTCTCATGTGCAGTATTGCAGCTCCTCCACCACTCAAGGCCATACCCTGCACCCTGTGGGAAAGTTGTGCAGTTTGTTTCAGTGAGCAAAATTCAATCACTTGAAGTGAAATGAGCAAGATTTAGCCATGACCTACCCCCTCACATTATTGACTATTTATAGACAAATCTGGCTGTGTCAGAAATTCTACCTGCACTTGCACAGGAGATTATGATATCTGTGCTCACTGCCACTCTCTCAAGAATGAAGAATGGGTCTGTCTTGCTAGCTTAACACCTGTTCACAAAACCAGTGTGATGCTGTGAGGAAAGAGGGAGAGAGAGTTGATTAAAAGCCGTGATGAAATGCATGCAATAGAGGGGAGTATCTGCAGTGCTCTGTCACCTCCACCCACACTCTCCCCAGGAAACCAATGGCACTTTACAAGAAAACCATTACAGCATCAAGGGAGTGTCTAATTGGCTATATTCTGGATACAGTCTCTGACCCAAAATATATGGGTTAGCTAAAAACATGCCACACCAAAAGTATGCTTTAATTGAGGCAGCATATTACCTCTGCAACTCCCTTGAGTAAAAGAAAGAGGAGTTAAGATCTGACTGGATACTATATATAAATATATATATATATTCTAATATATGTCTATCTTTAAGCCTGAGAATATGCAGAAGATTTGCTTTGACCACACAGACCTCTTTTGCATTTACTTTCCCATATGTTTATGCCACTAAGTTACACATGCAGAAATCTTGAAACGAAGAATTTAAGGTGCTTATTTGCTAAAAAAACAAGTGTTACACTTAAGCACAGTTCTTGGTGTCAAGATGACTGTAGAAAATTATTTAAGCTTCATGGGCATCCATCCACATAAAAAGAATACCAAATGACTTACCCCAAACACAACTTATCTTCCCAATTCAAACAGCACATAAATGCCAACATACCTGGGTTTATGTTCAGTCTATTAATGCAAAATATGTACTGAGTAACCACTACAAGAAAGATTTGCTCATGGATTTTCCATAAGCCGAAAAATAAGATGCTGTTTGCAGGTTAAATCACTGATTGTGCATTATTTACTCCGCTCTAGTGCTATAATAGCTGGTTGCAAATAAGGACATTGAGGTATATACAGCACAGAGCCTTAGTATAAAGGACTCATTCTGCCAAGTGAATTGGGACCAACTACTTAATACAGAAGTATCATTCAAATCTAATGGGATCAGAAGTAAATCAGGTTCTATTCCTTACTTCGTTCCAGTCCTTATCGCCTTTCCCCATACACACAACATGCATAATCCAAATATTATGGCATTCCAAAAAAATGAGCCTCATCATGTATAAAAAGAGCCACATTAGAGAAATCCACATAAGTAGGTGAAAAAAGGTAACACTCATCCTTTTTTCAGGTTGGCTTACAGCTCCTTAGAGCAACAATCACATTTGAGTTCTGTATCCACAGGATGCATATTACCGGTCCCCTTTCTGGCTGCTCCATGTACTGATGTAATCTAAATAAATCAGCTAGTAACAGTGGAAACAGTGGCTGTCTGAAGTTCTGCTGGTCTCTGTCAAGAGATGTTATTAGGCCTAACAATACAGAAATACCTACTTTAAGGAGAAAAAAGTTTGCCTGATTTTGCCCTATTTAAGCACCTTATCTGGGATTATAAAACATGGAATCACATCCTGCAAACTTGCATTCTCTTTGCAAGTGTTAAGAGAAGGCGGGAGCTCTGTCTCACAAGTGCCCTCATAACACTGTTTCTCTACATTGCCTTTATGGGAGCCTGACACCTCAATACTCATCTACTTGACCTCAGTTTAGATGCAGAAGTTTTAGCTGCTTTTAACATTCAGTCTTAATTAGGGAGACAAAAGAAGTTTCCTTAGATGTTTAAGTTAGCTTCAGTGGTGAATAAGAAGTTAAAGAGTAGGTGATGGACGCTTTAAAACAGCTTCTCTGATCTCCCTCGCTCTACCGGCACTCCTTTCAAGTTCTTCACTGGCCTGCCCCACTATTAACCTCCCTCCACACTGAGAATTAGCTATTTATTATCAGCCTTTGTTCCCTCTCTCAAAGGGCTCCTCCTCTCAACTCTTTACCCAAGAATCCTTAGCGGTCTTTTATGAATGTGTATAACAAAATCCCTTTGAAAGTCAAAATAAATTATTGCCACTGGTTGGAATATAGAGAAGCTCCTACTTTGACCACTTAGAGCACGCTTTGAAAGTCTTGATGCTGATGCAATACTGCTTACTGCCATCATATGATTTAACAGTGGTATTAGAAGCATATCCAAGTGAGCTCTACAGCCTCAAATCTATCTCTAGTAAAGAGCAAGCTCCTTGTCCTTGTGGTGTCCCAGCACAGGAGCAATATGTAGCTAGATCTCTCTCCAATCTTTAGCTTAATACATCCCAGCAATTTATCTTTTAATTGAGAATTAGCTCCTGTTCCTCCTGTCCTGGGATGTCTGTCAAAGATGGATTTCCTGTATAATAAGGAAAAAAACATCATTCAAAACCCTCTTAATATTATACTTCCTTCAAGGTATGTGGAAATGTAGGAATTGGAAAAACAGTTTACCAAAACCTCTAAAAGCTGAAACCAGCAAATTGTGCACAAACCCGACAAAGTAACAAAGTGCAACACAATCTTTGTTAAAATTGGCAGGCTCCACATTTGTCAAAGGAAACTGCAAACTGCCTGAAGTGCAATCCCTTCCACAGCCATAGGGTGTGCCTGTAAGGAATAAAACAAACTAGGAACATACGGCTTGGGTGTTCAGTAAACCAGGAGTGAACTTTTTTGGGTACAAAACAAATCTAACAGTTAACTAATTCAGTGCCTAAGGACAAAACCTCATTCCCAGCTCCTGCACATCACAAAATGTCACAACATTTGGCTGCCTCCTATCAAGCAAGAGCAAAATACCATGACTTCTCTCAGGGCAGTATTAAAGGACAGTGTCAGTGCTTCGTTAGAAAACTGGCAAATGTCTTTTCTTGTTTTGCTCAAAGTCACCCTGCCAAAGTAGCACGGTGGTAAGAGGCTGAATGGAAAAAACGGGCACAGGGGAAGGAAGAAACATATTCCATCTGCCTGGCAGTGTCTGATAAAAACTGATCTCCTCCTATTTCCTTTAATCACTGTGATTTTCTAACAGAAAGATATAATATGTGTAATACAGCAAAGCTCTTTGTCATCTTTATACTCCATTAGAAAACATTTCACTGATCATTAAAATGCAGCCATAGGACAACATGATAATACCTGATGAAAACTTTAGCAAAAAAAACAAAATTAAGTGAAACTACAGAATGTATTTTAAAGACTCAATATTTGGCCTGAGTCTCAGCAGTACATCACATCTGAAAGTGGAAACTCCATCAAACCTTAATATACTTAACACTACCTCAGAGACTTTGGTTCGGTTTGGACCAGGTGGGAAATGACAGGTTTGAGTCACCAGGACTTCTTCCTACCAAATATAAATCTTCTCCAGAGGTCTTCCACCCAGGCACTGACCAAGCACAGTCTCAGATTTGATGAGACAGGAGGCCATAGACGTAGAACTGCTCAATCGGATCTGCGGGTAATCAGACTTCCTACTGCATGACACAGCGTTACAGTAAAGCAGTGCTGTGGAACATTGCATTCAGGCTTGGTAATCAAATAAAACTGTCATTCAAGATTTACTATACTCCTGTGCATAGTTATCCATTATCTCTAACAAAGCCTGAACTTATTAAATTACTTCATATTTTCAGTATTATGCTGTTGTTTATTATATAGCAATATGAAGGAATACAGAAAGAGTCATTTTCCACTAATACTGAACAAGGAACATTATTAGATTAAGGACAGAACATTACCCTTGAAGCTTTTCTCTCAGCTTTGTGCCACTGCAGAACATCTAGTTATATACTTCTCCTTGACACCTCCTGCTGCAGATTCAAAGAACCAAGGCAAATCGCTCCCATCACTCTGCTAACACTGTGGGAGACACACAGAGAAGGAAATATGTTAATTTTGTTAAAAAAACCAGGGAAGTACATTGGTGTCATATTCTTTCCATCTGCAGAGAACAAAACACCAGTTGGTTCGCACCATGTATCTATGAGTCAGGCAGAAATGTCATATCATTAAAGGGTGTTTACAAAAAAGAGAGAAAAAAATTGATATACATGCAATAGCAGTACCTGGGTAATGGACAGGAGGGAAAATGTATTTCAGACAAAGCCCCAGAATTCCTTTTTCAGTGTTTCAGAAACAATGCACAAGCATGGTGGGAGGAGGCACAAGAGCCCAGAATCTCTGTCCTTAACTTCTCCCTTTCCAACCTTGTATGAGCAGAAGCCCTAGGGGTAGGAGTTTAGGTACCGTCATTTGCATGCGGGTTACACTTCTAGTTGTTTGTCAGTTTGTCACAACTTGTTAGCTGCTTGCAAGAGTTGAGCACAGAAGCACACAGAGCATGGACAGTAGTGCACAGACATTGCAGAAGGAGCTGTACAGCAGGGGGTCTTATCTCCTTTACCTCTTACAGTCACCAAGAGAGCAACGAGTCACAATACTTCAATTCTCTGGTCCCCTCAGCTTAACACAGAGACAAATGGGAACAAAGTAGAAGAGGGGCGGAGAAGCCCAACCAGATCCACTTTTCAAGTCGAAGTCAGCAAGGTGATCAAGCCCTGCCAAACCCCACTCTCCTCTGGGAACCCTGACCATAGCTTTATGATGACCAAACAGCTCTGCATGCAGCTGCCAGTGATTTCCATTTAACCCCATTATTTGGCAATGCCCACATGTGAGGCTATGGAAATAATTTTTTCACTCAGTGTTTCCATGTGTTACTGCCTCATTATTTAGAAGATTTCTGGTCAGACAATATTTGAAGTTACATCATTTGCCAACAGTATTTGGAGTGCTCAGTATCTGTGAAGAACAGGTATCATCAAAATGCTACAGACATAAGGATTAGTTTTCAACCTTAACTAAGCTTTTCCTGACTTCTGGCCGCTTTGTTTTATTAACAATGAGGGAGTACTGCAATGAAAACCTTCTTCAACCCCAAGATCCTAATGAGGATTTCTTAAGCCTTATTCCAAGATCTTGGATCAGAAGGAAGGGGTACTGAGGTGAATGTTGTCTCAGGACATGCACAAACTTATGCTGCTTTTCTCTATGTCCAGGGCAGACAGTGCACAGGAGGAAAGCAACAAAGATAGCATGCCAAGGGCAAAAGCCCTATCAGCCTCTGATGTGGATAACAAAAAAAAAAAAAAAAAAAGACTTGGATAACATTTTAGCCTGAGGTTGTGGCTTTTGTAGGCAGAACAGGAGGCTTTATATGGCCAAAGGATCCAGACCTAGATTTAACACACACTATAAACACAGCCTACCCCATTGGCAACATGTCTTACCAACTTTGGTACTGACTGCCGTCACTGAAGTACAAGTAACTGAATTCACACAACAGAGCTCTTATGAGACTGAAAATACCCTCAAGCCTGTCCTCAGTCCCTGAAGCAAACTCAATGAGGAAAGTCCATCCTTCTAAGCAACCTTAACAGAAAAAAAGCTATTTCTAGCTCTCATGCAAGAAAAGAAAGACCTTATGTTGTTTCAAAAGTAAAACAAGGGACAGGAGACAGGCGTGGAAATATCTACAGCTTCTGAATTAGTGTCACGAAGAACACAAGAAGATGAAAACTGAAAGGATCAGAGTCTCTGACAAATGGAAGCAAAATGAAACTGCTACAGATTGCTTGCTGTAATGTGCAAGAAAAGAGAGGGTGTATTCCAAAGCAACAGACAGAAAAGTGGAGAGAGATGCTATATGTGCTATCAATATGCTGCAAACCCTAACAAAATACGGGCAACATCTACTCTACTATGTTGGAAATGCACATCTGCGCTTTACACAAAATGGATAGTTCGTCCTTTAAAAGAAAATTCCACGGGGTAGAAGCCGATTAACATCGAGCTTAGCACATGGATTTGTTAGTCCAGTGCCACATGCCTGACTCACACTGTCACACTGGTGCAACATTCTTTAGCTCCATTGCTGTGAGCCTGGAAATTGAACATCCATTTAGTGCCAATAGCAACAACATTTCGAGCAAGAAGATCCTGGGACAAATGAACACTTTGCACTGAAATATTGGGCTTTTAGAAAAAGCACTACTTCCCTTTTACCAGGTTATTCATATCTCAGTCTCATTTGTATTTAAGAAAGAAAGAAACCTGAATTGTGCAACAATCTTTCAAACAAAACTGTGCTACCATTCCACAGTGAAAGGTAAATGCATGAATCCGTAATGGGCTGCTGATCAATTTTTGACAAACTGATATTCTCATGACAGATTAACAGGGCATACATTTCACAATTTATAGTGCTGAAAGACACATGCAAATGCATACACAGCAATAAACACTTGGGGTAGAGTTTCCTGCCTAGGAAGCTTTTGTACAAAAGCCTTTTTAAATATTTTCTTGTCACTAATATGTCTACCTCCTTAATGTAGGATTGATCTAAAAGTGGATGTTTCAGCAGATCACCGTTATGCTTAAGTTTTCCTTGCCTAAAATACAAGTAATTTTAACTCAGAAAAGAGGAACTGTCCCAATCCTGTAAAAATTGTAACAGAGTTTATCATCATTACTGTTAGAAATGTCAGATAGTAGAAACCCTGCCACAATAGCAGAAACAATGCATACTCATATTTTTTGCATTTTGGGACATAATCCCATGCCTACAAAGTGTCAGGAAACTACTTGAAAGAGCTAGATGAAAACAAGTAATCCCCTCCCTCTCAAAAAAATACTCAACATCAGAATATTTTACAGAAGTATCTTCCATTCTCCAAAATTTCCATAACACACTGACTTTTTGAAACCCAAAGTTTAATAAAGTTAACCACAATTATGTAGTTTCTATTTTTCAGCTTTAGTAATTCCAGACAGAAAACATTTAAATGGTTTTCTAAACATCTATAGTTGTTTCCAACATAGATCTAGATCAATAGTAGCACCCTCTTTGCACTCCTCAATGTTGAATGCAACATTTAATGCTAGGAAGCTCTCTGGGTTGGGACAGCATTAAAGAGGCAAAACAGCCTGTTTGTCTTTCTGAATTCTAACCAACTTGTGACAAGACGGCTGGGTTGAAAATAATCTCCCATACAGGAAAATTACCTTTAAGTCTGGAGCTGAACATTCAGATAAGGAAATTAATTTGTAGACAATCATGGAAAACTTCCTCTTTGTAGCCTGCTTCACGTTTTGTAGCCTATAACACAGAGGGTTTGCAAGGTATTGCACAAAAATATTGGTTTAACATTTGAAATGCCAACTATACAAGTTTTTCTACGTAAAAGTTCTCTTGAAAAATCAGAGATCTAGAGACACAGAATGGAATGGGATAAAAGGGGCAGGAGCAGCTGCCAAAGCCTACAATGGCTAGAACCGCAGCACCATCATATTAAACTAGTCTTATATTGATCTAATTCCATTCCTGTACCATGATTAACCTGAAATAATACCAAATAAGATCAAAACATGAAGCTAATTTGACTTCTCAAAGCATTTCTCTCTAGGATATTATGCCTACACAATGTCTATTTGAAAATGAACTGCAAAGACAATTAACAGTGGAAAAGAGATTATTTCCTTTTTTATTATCAACAGGCACTTTTTAAAATGTATTTTATGTAACGACCTCAATATTTTGTGTTGTATGCATGCATACTTCTGAATATCAGGACCTGTAAAATATTGATATCCACATCATTTAAGTATTATATTCCTATTCTAAGAGTTGAATTAAAAATTCTTACGCAAGCAGCAATCACAGAGCATGTGTGTGTAAGCTGATAGGTAGATAAGTAGATGTTAACAACTGTAAAAAGTTGAGTTTTACGTATCTCAAAAAAAGTGAATTTTTAAAGTTACAAATTATCCTAAGGGAGAACAAGAGTCAGTCCAATTACTTTTTGTGAATAAATGGTCTGGTGATTTCAAATCTATTTTTTCTTTGTGAGGCATTCACAAACCAAACCCATTCTTTCCCAATGTATTTGCTGTTTGCAAATTATTCACTGAATAATTTATATAGAGGAAAATTCACCCTAAGGGTTTGTCTGCAAGCCTGTTTGCTTTTACTGTTCCCTACCTATTATCCAACGTGTTTGAGCAGGTTCCCAAGTCACACAACATTATTTCTACTCCCTAAGTGAATGAGTGAAACTTTAAGCTACTATATCCATACAAGACAAATAACAAATCATGCATCAGGAACAGCCAATTTTGTTTCCTAGTGAAAAGCTATCTTTGCCTAGCTGTTTAAGAGCTGACAATATTCCCTCAGAAAGCACATCAAGGAGTGTGACCAAACTCACTAACCACAGCAGAGGGGCTAGCAGCACACTTCATCAAAAGGCAAACCTCATTTCAAGACACAAACAGCGGTAACAATGATACATGAGGCTCTCAAAATGGCTTTTGTTTCCAAAGCCCAGAAGCACCTTCCAAGACCATGGACCTCTCTATGGCAATGGCAAGACTGCATACGTTGCATACATTCATTAAGCGGTTATTTGGGTATCACCATGACCCCACAGTTCATTTGTGCTCTATTATTGTTGTACTGTACAGATCATGAATAGGAAGAGGCCATCCAAAACAAGTGCATCACATTCTCCGAGACCTCATCACTGTTTTCAGAAGGCATTGCATTCAGAACTATGCAATATTCTTAAAGCAAGCTAGTTAAGATTTCTACCCAAGCTGAGGTAGAGAGCAATCAGAGTAGAACTGAGTAGAGGCCTTAGGAGAGACAAGCAGGAGCAAGGTGACACAAAGAACATACACTGTTCAAAACAGATTCAATTAAAATTCAGGTAGCTGTTCAGGAAGACTGACTGGGAGACACTGCATAGACCAGTTTACCAGCTATATTTAAGGCAGGATCCTGCCTTCTTGTAAGCACTGTGACCCTTGAGCCTGTGAAGCAGCAAGCACTTAGTTGTTCTCATACAAGCAACGACAGTGACTCCCATGGTCCGCTGCATTAAGAACAAGACATTTAGCACTTGGCAGGTTATGCCCAGGTGGAAAAACAATACTTGGGAAGCACCATTTCCCTCTCAACAGATCTCATTGCCTTCCTTTGCTTTTGATCCAAACAAAGACTGCATCATGAGAAAATATTCTTTTCAAAATATTTTTATAAAAATAATCAACTTATTACCTGAACGCTATACACAGGGCCCACCAAAATAGCTACATTACCATCTTTGGTAGCTTTTTCTCTTTTCCTTTGTGTGTGCCTATAATAAGAATTTTTTTTTTTTTTTTTTTTTTTTTTTTTTTTTTTTTACACTGGAATCATGTAATACCACCAATATTGACTTCCTTTTCAGACTACAGAAGATTAACAGTCCCTTGAGGTTTATATTGACCCTGGCTTTGCTCTCACCAATATTTACCTCTCAGGTCAATGAATCTTGATGCTGAATACAACAGAAGTCAATACCTGCTTATTACAGTTAGAATAAGGATTACTGAGAAGGGTTATGAACACTAGATTGGTGCCTGCCAACACTGCCTCCGGTTAAGGAGTCTGTCAAGGTTTCCATCATGTCTGTCTTTTCTCTAGTAAAACTTGTCCCAAGTAGCAACAAAAAAGCCATTTGAAGACTCAATAATCAAAACTGTTCCTATAAAATGAGTTATGCCAAGCATATTTTAAAATTCAAGACATATGCAAGTATTCAGAACTATATAAGTTCAAGTACATAAGCCCAGACTTTATATCAGATTATTTAATGGGAGAGGGAGCCACAGAATTCTTGTGGGGTTTTTAATAGTTACTGCAACTTTTAATACTTAATTCAAGTCTCCTATTTAATGTCAAGAGCTGGTCCCCAGGGTAGGCAGTACATTTAGTCCTCTGTTCCTATTTAACTTTTTTTTTTGATAGACTAAAAAATGAGCTCTAGAGCTTAGTTGTTAACAAGTTTCCAATTAGAGAGCCCAGAAGACTAGCAACATAACATCTTTACAGTCCTAAGAACACCAGAATTGACAAAATCCACCCAAAATCCATCCATACGTCCAAATCCTGAGGTAGGAGTTTTCAGTATTGTAAGAGAAATTGTAAGAGTGTATTGTGGAGAGAAGGCATCAGGGAAGGAGTATAGGTCAGTAAACCTTGAGAAGAAAGGTGTGATGAGCATGCAGGTTTGACCAAATTTGTGGCAAACAAGCAGACATTCTCAGTTATACAGATCTGGGCTGTCCATCCTTAGTGCTCCTGCTAGCAAGAGCTGTCTTCACTGTGCAGATAAAGCTCACTGACAAATATATGCTTGTTCATGTTTTATTCCACTAGTAAGATATCATAAGCATCTCAAAGCCATAGACAACAGCTAAACCTACATTAGACATTGTACTTCCATGCATTGGTTGAACACAAATTCAGACAAGCATTGAAAAAAAATTCTAAAGACCTTCCCACCTTACTCATCCCATAGGCATGTTCATCTCCAGTGCATTCAGTAACACTTGCCTCTTTGCCCACTGTTTGTGTTAATGGTTCTCAGTCAAATGACTGAGAAATACTCTGCTTCACAGCTGAGCTTTCACGAGCATTAAGATGTATAAGGCATGGAAGCTTTGAGCAAAAGTCAGCAACATAGCTTTAAAAGAAACAGTTCAAACATCTTCTAATTGCCCACTTCCTAACCACCTTAAAAATCTGATAATCTATAGGGGAGGTTAGGTCTACACTTAGTCTTAAGGTCCTCTCATAGGCAAGGACATTGTGTGTGGTTGAGCTGCATTTCTCGTGAGGTCCAACACCCTTCCAGAGGTTGCAGTTTTTCTCTAAGGACTGGTGTTTGCCTTTTTGCTTAATAACCTGCCCACTCTTCAGTCTTTTTACTAGAGGAAGAAAGGGGTGTTTCTAAACTGTTTGTTATAGTTAACCATAAAAATTCAGAATAGGTTTTTCTAGTCAGTTAACCATATTCTTGAGGGAAAACATAAGGTAGTATAATTATTAAAGAGCACTCTCAGTAATACTCACATCTTTATTACGTCAACCCTTTGCCAAAAAAAATAAGATTTATAGTAAAAGCCACTTACGTTTCTTCTTTGCAGAACCAAGCCATCTGCCTCAAATATACCATCAGCCCCTGCTAGATGAATTTACACATATTTTAAAGCCCCGGAGTAACCATTAGAATGGAAATTGGACACTACTTGTCATTTGCAAAGCTTTCTTAACTGGAGAGGCTTCCCATTTGTTCAATTAAATGTTTGTATGTGCAATACACTTTATGAAATTTATCCCAAAACAGTGAGGACTGAAATAATATTGGAGGCAGATGGCACAGCTGTTCCATTTAGAGAGCTATCCTCAGCAATATATGAAGTGATGGACAGGACAGGGAAGTGGGAGTGAAGACTTGGTGCTATGAAGAACGTCATGCATGCATATTAGTAATAAACAAACCATTTCAGCTCCAATCTTCTCTCCCCTATTGTATGTAGCTGCTTGACTCACTTGGGTTTATCCAATTAAAACATGCTGATTTAATTCAAGAAGTCAACCACTGAAGCCATGTAAGGTTTGCCCCTAAGAGAATCCATCCCTCTGCCTTAAAAGCTAAGGGAGTCTGCAAACGTGTCTGTCACGTTGAGACAAGGAGGCACATATTTGTATGGGGTGATGAGGCAGTGTGCATGCAAAAAAGACACAGATACCGTTAGGAAGAGGGAGCAAGTTCAAGCTGCTACTTATTTGCATGCCTCACACAGAACAGAAATCATTGCGCCGTGCTCCAGATGCTGCAAATCTCAAGATGCACATCCAGGGCTCATAATTAAAACTGGCAAACATTTTCACTGAGGAGAGGGAAGAAAAAAACCTAGAGCTATCCCAGCCAGTCTGTTTCTATTTTGAGACTTCTGAGGTGCTGGCCTGTTCTACCATCTCAGTATCAGGAAGGTCACCTTTTCAAAGGGAAGGGCATGCAAAAACACTTCCTTGCAGATTGAAGACTTGAAAGAACCTGATGAGAGCATACCTCTTTCTGTACAGCACCTAGACTAGGGTTGCAGATTCAGTAAACTAAATAAGCAAAGTAATCAAATATTTCTTCAAAAAGAACTCCCAGCGCTCATGAAAGAAAATTATAGACAATACACAGAAATAGGTTTAAACCAGAATAGGGTGGCAGGAAAGGTTTTCATCTTGGAAAGCACTGATTTGCTGGAAAACAAGGAATGAGGATCACATTGTCCATCACAACCCAGCACATAGCTCTTAAAAGATTTTACTTAGGCACCTAACAGAAACCACTTGGGGCCAGAAGGCAGATCCCCATCCCTGTATCTATGGGCAGGCAATGACACCAGCTCTGTGGGACCACAGTCACCTCTTGTGTAGATTTAACGTAACATCAACAGTCAAAAATAGTCACAAGACCAAACTTAGTTAAGAAAGAACCGTAGAGACCACAATACAGGTCTCACCACCTTCCTCCTCCTTTCCTCCTCCCAGCCCACGTTTTCCCTGCTTTCCTCTTCAATCCTACAGCCTATTAGAGACTTTCACAGCTGGAGTGCTGCTGGGAACTCGCTTTGTGGCAGCTAAAAACTAACAGAAAGAAAAGTTTGTTCTGTACGGACTGTCAGTGAGATGAAGGAAGTTCTCTGTAGGTGCCATGAGACAATAAACTGCCAGGGGAGAGAATGCTGAAAAGCCAAAAAGTACATCCCAGTTCACCAGAACATCCATAAATATTTGCCATGTTTGAATAGGTTCAGCTGGAGACTATTATGCCTAATGCCTTAAGAATTATTAGAGGCAAAAAACCCACTGCCTGTGCACAAATAAGGGAGGTGAGAGGGCACTTAAAGAAATCCTTCACTAGGCAGAGTGCCATTCGTTTCCTGTGACAGTGAAGGGGCACCAGGTCATACATTCAGCAGTGTATTACTTAAAAATATTTTCCGACCTTGCTGTTTCAGTATAAATGCTTCCCTCCCAACCACCTCTTTCCCACTAGTAATACTATAAAAGACATGCCCCAAGGGACAAGTTTCTAATAATGTTCTAATCTTGCTTTCCAAGCACTTACAACAATTGCAGTAGCAATTTTAAAATAAAAGAAGTAAATTCATAGGACTCAACCTCTTCTTTATTTGCAGGGAACTTTGGCTGTGCTGGAATTATTGCGAACTATATCACCACAGAAATACCTTTAGTTTCTAACTCATTTTCTCATAAGTTGTAAGCACACACTGCCGTAAACAGCACAAGACATGGAAACTCCAGACAAGCTATGAAAACTAAGTGTCCTACTTTACTGTTTTTATACCCTGGCTTCTTTTCAGCTACATCTTAAAAGGCCAATATTCACGTATGATGTCCAATAATTCTAAATACATAAAGCAGCTAATAATAATTAGTTATTTTCCACCAAAGATGTAAATACGGAAGTCATCACAAGGGCATAAATGCACAGCTAATCCAGAAGAAATCCAGCTGCTGCAGAATACCTCTGCAAAGCATCAGTAGGAGGCAGTTTTAAAAACCTGCCAAACCAGAGGGAATTGGTGTGCCTTCTAAAAAGCCTGTTCTCTTTGAAGCACCACTCCCCTAAGAGCAGCTCTTCCACTCTTCCCTGCCATCACTGCAGCCCTCATTCTCAGAGGGGCAAAACATGGAAACTGGTCACGCTCACCAACACAGCACTACTACAATGGCAACTGCCTACTTTGAAATGCTTGTCTTGCTCTACCCTGACAAGACACCTCTCAAGGGCTTCTCACAAGCTTTGGGTCCCTTACTATGCGCCCACTATTTGCCAGCTTCTGCTCCTGATTTTTGGAGAAGGAGGGGAACTCAGCTCACGTTTGCACAACTGTCACCCAGTAATACACAAGAGTTGTTCCCTTCTCAACAGGCAAATAATGACAGATCAGGGCAGAAACTTGGCAGCTACAGTAGATGTTACCCTGATGGACTGAGAACTGAAGGAGATTCAGAGATTATTTGCACCATGACACCTTGAAGCAATGCAGGAGATGGGAACCAGTCCACTGACACATCTGGGAAATACGCAGTGGAGCACTGACTTTCACTTACCTCCTCTATAGCTTGTCTGAGAGACTTTTCACTTTGTACTACAAAATTCAAGGAACTGCAAGTAGTTGGTAAGATGCTCTGCAGTTCTTTTCCTCTCCACCCCAATTATCTTCAACCTACTGTAAGTTACGACAGTGGCAAAATGCGCTTCCATTTATTTCTTTAACTGTCAATTAAAGGAAAGGTTCAGCTCCTTCGAACAGAACTAAAATGAGCTTTTCACCACATGAGCTGTAGATATCAGAAAGAAAGAAATGTAGTATTTTAATATTTTCACTCCCCCAGAGGTTTATGAACCCTGCTGGAGCCTAACATGCCCCCTCCTCCCTTCAAGCAACAGGGTGAAGCCTCAGCACCTCAGGACATGGATGTCCTATTTCTAAAAATGACCAAAGAAACCTCACAGAATAGCCAGATTCCAGCAGCATTCCTGAGCTCTTCAGTGGCACAGAACCATGCTTTTACAATAAACACCTTTCTGCACCTCTGGGACAGCTAAAGAAAAGGGAAACAGCCAAGATGGCTCTTCATTTCACTGATCTTCTGTTACCCAGAGTCACTGGCAGCATATGGATGCTATAATTATGGGCACTAAAAGAGTACTAAGTTGGTCAAGAGCCAAGTTCTTGAAACTGTATACATACTCTGACCATAAATACTGTAGTCTGTATTACTCCATAGGAATCGCTGAGGAACAAATGCATTCCTCACTTCTACCCAGAGAGCACAACTACACCGCTTGCCATCAGACCCTTTATTTTGCTTTCTGGGAAACCTTGATACATGGCCTTCAGCTTTTTCATTACTCTTATAAGGCTACTTGCTAGGTTACATTCTCATTGATCCAGCAGCTGAGTGATACATTAGGCACAATTTCAGCAATGCTTGGAACTTATTTTACCCAAAGCACAAGATACAGTTTCTTCTAAGTTCTGATGTCTAGCCCCAAACCCCCTTGACTAAACCTCAAGAGAGTCCCTACACCAGACTTCAGTGTGCAAATACTACCACTTCTGCATGGTACTAAACTCCTGTTCAAACACTTACAAGTTGCATAATTTTTGATTTGAACAGAAAAATATCCATAAGAAGGATTAGGTCTGTTCAGAATTTTAAAACCATTAGGCTGGCAGTAGCACTATAATGGTGCATTAAAAAGGGATAAACTTGCATGAACGGTGTTCCACACCAGCAATGAGAAATAAAACTCTTTATTACTCAAATCAGAAGTGTGCAAGCGTACATTTTCTAGCTTGACTCTATCACAGACAGGTCTCAAGCTGGGGGCCGCTGCAATCTGCCAGAGGTTGAAACAACTTCTAAGTCCCAGACTTCTCATAAATAATTATCTCATTCCTTGAACAATGAAGCTGCATGAATTTTGCATGTTTCCTCAAGCACTTTACTTTATTCCAAGAATAACAGTTCCATTTCAAACCACGTTAAGCTGAATCCCCTTTTTATCACCCATACAAAATGGCTGCCAGAAGATTAGATAGGCAATGAGCAGGAGAGAAGAAACAGTCATAAAAACAATACTTACAAGAAGATCCCAAATAAATTTTGAAGACTACATATATCCCCTTACAAGAAAACACAAAGAATAAATTTTCTAAACTAAATTGAACCCCTTGCACCTATTTTAGGTGTCTGTGGAACATTCCCATAAAGTTAGCAGGACACTAAGTACGGATTTAAACTTTTTGGTTAAGTGAGAGAATTCATCACTGTCGCTGAGACAAAGCTGTGCTTAAAAATGAGTGGTTCAGTGCACCAAACTATTACAAACCTTGTTCTAACCAGCAGAATCAAAAACTTTGTTCGGAACAGTACAAAAATGCGAGAGCAAAACTGATGTTGCCTGACCCATGGTGGTTTGCGTCTGACCCCCATTCTTCACCTCTTCTCTCACTAATCCTGATTTTAATTATCTACAAATTTGTACTTATTCAAGGCTAGCGCTTAATTTATCTATGGAAATTCAAATCATCCCACGTTAAAATAAAGTTTCTAAAAAGGACAGGTTTGTCAGCCCTTAATGAGATCGTTATTATTCATATTAAGTATAGTTGAAAATTCATTAATAGCAAAATGCTTCTTCGTTTCCAGGGAACAAGAGGGAAGACGTTGTCTGCAGATAAGTTTGCAGTTTGGGACCAGTTTGCAGACAAATCAAAAGGTCTTCCAGCCCTGCAGAATCCTGCTCTAAGAGACACACAGTACATTCCAAACATTACTCCTAAAACACAACCTAACAAAGCAAAACAACGTAAACCTTGAAGATTTGCTCCCAGCTCCTGAGAAGGTGACAGTACTTGGAAGGGCTTATAGAAGAAAAGATTACGTCGTCTCTTAATATTGAACAATAGACTTAAGCATGTCACATCGCATTTGAGATTGTCAGATGCTAAGCTACTCAGGGGCTCAGTATTAAGAATCTGGAGCTGAGACAGCAGGTAAACAGGGCAGGTTTACTCTGTCGATGACCAAGTCTTTCAAATTCACCTAAGGCATACTCTAAATCTTGTTCCAAAGAGGACAGAAAGCATCTAAAACCTAAAGGCATGGAAAGGTACTCAAGTACCTAGACTGACAGCTATGTAATAAACTCCTCAGAGGTCTGGACAGCCAATTAGAAAAATGGGACTAGCATTCAATTAGGAAGTTTGGATGTTCAAGAAAAACAGAAAAGTAATAGGGCTGGAAGGGACCACCAGGAGATCATTTAGTGCACTCCCTCTCCCAGGTGTGGAACGTGAGCAATAACTGCCCACTGCCGGGCAGAAATTAGCAAATCTTCTCGTATTAAACAGGCCCACAGACACAGCGCCCGCTCCCCCTGCCTGGGGAAACGTCTCCCGGCGCTTCGCTCCTCTCAGGCACCGAAGGGGGTTCCCCACACACGACCGACGCGCCCTCTGCTGCAATTTAAGCAGCCGCTTCTTGCCCAGCCGCTGCAAGCGCCGAGGGCGGATTGATGATGCCCTTCCTCCCCTCAGGCGGCCTCTCCAGCACCCATCTCCCCCCACCCCGGCTTTCTCTTCCCTGAGCCCAACGGCCCGGGCTCGCTCCGCCCGCCTGCTTTAACAGCGAACAGCAGGCGGGAGCACCGCTAGCCCTTGACCGGCAGCAGAGAGCGGCCGTACCTGGGGGCGGGGGACGAGAACCTGAGGCGCGGCCGTGCTGCCCCGCCGCCCCCCGCCTCAGCAAGAGCGGGCTTCGGCGGCGCCATCCCGCCCAGAGCCGGCGGCGCTGCGTTCCTTGGCGGGCAGCGCCCCCTGGCGGGCGGCCCCGGCAGCGCCGCGCGTTTTCCCGCCCGTTGGCCGCTGCCCCGCTCCTCCCCGCCTGTCAGCCCTCACAGACGCGGGGCCCGGCGGTGCCTCCGGGGGAGGGGGGGGGGGAGGCCGAACGCAGCCCAAAATTCCGGCTCTACAGACCAGCTCAACATCCAGCGGTCCGCAGGATGATCTGGGCACCCCCGAGATCACTCTCAATGGGGTCGGGGGGGGGGGGGGGGGGGGGGCAGGAAGAGCAGCGAATCACCCCCGGTACTAGAGCAAGTGAGGACCCCCTGACAGACAGAAGGATTCACAGGCTGAGCAGCTGAGGAAATTCAGCGAGCAGCACCAGGCAGCCGTGTGGGAAACTGGTAGGCAGGGATGGATTGCACTCGTGTGAGGGTGTGCTTGCAAATGGAGGGGGAAAAAAAATCCCACAAGATTTAAAAATGAGGAAAGATGGAGATAGTGCTCAAATAAAAAATGATGGAGGCAGCCCACAGAAACACTCTAACAGGAGGATCATAGGTTTCTGGTGTCACTCTTGACAGGTGTTTAGTCTCTTCTTGAAGACCTTCAATTGCAGAGAGTGCAATCACTCAAAGCAGAGATAGTCCCTCTTCCCATCCTTTCCATCTTAATCACTGCAGACTTCTCCTAACGCCTTACCTAAATCTCTGCTGCAGCAATTCAGGTCCATCAGGTCTCATCTTATCCACCCCAGAGACGGAGAGCAGATAATTTCCCTCCTCTACAACAAACAGTCTCTTGCAGATTTAAAAACATGCCCCGACTCTAGAAAGGAATGCCATTTTCTGAGCTAAATACCATCAGTTCACTCCATCCTGTCACACATTGTGTTTTCCAGATGTCTGAGCCTTTTTTTGATGCTCTCCACTGGGCTGTCCCCAGGAGATCACATCTTTCCTGGAGCGCTCCATGTAGAACAGCTCACAGCACTCCGGCAGTGCTGGAACAGAGCAATACTGAGCAGACATACCGCTTCATATGTCTGATGGACTGTAATCCCCTCTACTATACACTCTAGTAACATATTTGCCTCTTCTGCTAGTGGCATGGCACTACTGACTCATACGCTGCTTGTGATACATTACCACCCCCTACATCCTCTTTTGTAGAGGAGACTGGAGTTATTACCATCTCTGAGTTATACCCACTGAGTTACTCGCCCATGCTGCTTCTATGCAATTCATTGTTCCTGCTCAAGTGAAATACCTCATACTTGTTCTGCTGAGTTGTATTTTGCTTCTTTCCTTCCATCCTATGCTATTTCTTTCTATTATGCACATGATTTTCCTGATTTCTCAAGCTATTTTTCATTTCCAACCTACTTCCAAGTTCTTTTGAGCTCAGGAAATTTAACATCTAGCAGCAGCAGATTTAACAACCATCTTCTCTACCTTCTTAGCAGTACGGACTCCAGAACACACCTTCCAGAAGTCCTTCCGTTTTGGTGGCAATCCACTGACAAATAGTCTGAATTCTGTTTCCATCTGTCTCTGCACATGTTGTGTTGCTGCCTTCGTCTAAGACACACTTCTGGCTCACGGAGTTCATTCTGTCTCGACTCAAATGGCCCATACAATCTCTTGAGGTCCTTTCTCCAGCCTGTGTAACCTCAATTTCTACAATGATTCTGTACATAGATGCTGTTCAGGGAGAGATGATACAAGGGAGTTACCTTGAGGTCTTCTGGAAAAGGTGAATACTTAGGGAAGTACCATCGTCTTAAAAAAACTTTAATAGCAATAACACCAATGCTCCTTGCCTCACTGCCAACTGCAGTCCATACTCCACTGAAAATTGTCAGTATTGTTCTTTCCAGTCAGCAGTGCCTGAACTTACAGACACACATAACAGAGTACTAAGCAAACAAAACCCCACATAAGCCAGGATTCTTGCATTTTATGCCAGGCTACAGGGATATCATCTATATTTGTGTGTACTGTGGCACACCTGCATCTTTGAAAGGTGCCGTATTAGCTTGTTTTCTCAAGCCAAGCTAACATGGCAAATGGTTTCTGGATGAGATGTATCTTGAGTCAAGCTAATGCAGCATGTGAGCAACACAGGCACTCAGCTGACCACATGGGCAGAACCCAGTCTCCATAAGCACCAGGGCCCCAATATGAAAACTAGCTAAACTTCTGACAGCATTCAAATAATATATTTGAAGACTAAAATGAGGGGAAGAAAGAAATGCTTCCAAAACAATCCTGCAAAGTTTGGTCGCTCAAAATTCAATGCTCCATTCAAACCATGGCAAGTCATCCACTGTCCCCTCCTCCCCAGCTGATGGCCACTTTTAACAGAGGTAAAGGGCTGAGCCTAAGAATTAAAATCTTAATATTTTTGTGACTAAGCAACAGTTTCAGCATGATTCCACTTGCATAGCCTAGGATGGACCAGTCCTTGGAAGAATCACTGGATGCAAAACACAGCCAAGTTTCCTCTGCAGAAGGATCCTTATGACTGGATCATCTTCCAAGAGAAGTGCCCAACTACCAGCTAAATATATAGTGCTATGTGGGACCTGCTTGTCTTTTCTGCTGACCTATTTCCTTAAGTACAAAATTTTTGAATCCTTTATTGGAAGTAGGATTCAAATCCAGGTATTTCTTGTGCCAAGAAGCACTGTCACCACTGAAGACAGTCATTCTCTCAAATTCGTAAGTATTTTAAGCAAAACAGATCAAGACCAACCATATGAGACTGCAAGCGACATCTTGCAATATCCTTTAACCAACAGGTACTCTTCTGAGACAGAATCCATGCTTCCAGTCTTTATCCACAAACCTAGATGTTTAAACTCTACATTTCTCAGACAACAGCTGAAGTTTTGTGTTGTGCTCCACTCCTTTTATTCCTACACCCCAGTAGTGTGGCAGCCTTAACTATCAAACCAACTTGGGTCAGGAAATTGGTAACACACTGGCACTTCTGAGATTCACCATTTTTCATTTGGCTAAAAATACTTGACTATTTTGACTTGACAGTACTGCAAAGTATTAGGAGCCAGATGAAGCTTTTTGTTATTTAAAGCAAATAAATGGGGGAAACGCACCCCCCCCCCCCCCCCCCCCCCCAGCTAACTACCTAGTGCTCTAGAGGTCAACAGGGAGGTGGTAAGTATAAAGCAAAGCACTCATCCTGCTGAACCTTATATTAAAAGCAACCTCATTTTTGAGATCATTTTCGAGCCAGCAAGTACTACAGCCATGACATAGAGGTATTTGGCTACACACAAGTTCATTGATCTGTGTATTACTGCTCAATATGCCTAATAAACCACATTATATAGAACACTGCCTTTTGTTTAATTTTTACAGCGATTGTGAGAAACCACTAGCAGAAACATGACTGCAGACATAAAATTGGTATACTGGCATGATTCCTGAAAGGAGTGCAAGTACACTGTTTAATTGCACATCTTCCAGAGGTTATGTACTACCACCTGCATGGGTATTAAAAATATATAATAAAAATACTGCTGAAGAGGAGTTGTTTTGCATGGGCGATAGCCTTTTCTCACAGCAGTCTTATTTTGATTGATATCAGAACACCAGATCCATTGCTGTGGGTGCTTTTACTAAGAGTAAAATATACCAACAAATAAAATCAGCAGTTATTATATACAGTAAATGGCCTCTTCAGCCTGCTATAATGATTACATTCACCCACAATAATAAATAATCATAACAGACACCCAGAGCTAGATCCTGGCACATAAGCTAACCGTGCAAAACAGGCTCATAACTAGCTTCAGCAGCTGGCTGAAGATTTTCCCAGAATAAACCGAGTACTCTGGAAGTGATGGAAATTCAGAGCTGATGCCTGCCTCCCACCTTGTAACACATGTGGGAGGACAGTGATCAGAGGACAAGGCACATCGAGAGCCCTACAGCTCTTGCAGTTCATCCTTTAGCCCCAGCAGAAACACCCCCCACTACTCAACACTCACGATGATTCCTGGGGGCTTCTGAACTTACGTCTCAAGGGAGAAAGGACTAACTGTGAGGTTAGAGCTACTCTGGGGGTACATTTCTCCCAGTCTATCACTGCACCTGTTTTGCTTTTCAGAAACATCCCTCAGCTCAGCCTGAGAACAAAAGCATTCATCATAACCGTAGTTAAGACCGCCTCATGGGAAACAACACCTCAATTTGAGTTCCTTCACCAGTATTTACAGAGTAGGGCAATAACAGGATGCACTGAGAGACCATCGCCTTACAGTACACTATTGGTACGTACTCTCTGTTCGAGGCTCTCCCGCCCACATTTATGGTTCACTTTCTTCTTTTTATTTTTTTGCCATGCCTGAATGTAAAGTGTTGAACTCCAGCATGGGACCTTCCCACACAGTCTGAGTACCTGAATTCACTGTCCTCGCCCTTCAACCTCGCAGAGGGATTCAGTGGAAAACGTCCCAAGTTTTCCAGCTCAGGCAGAGCCGGGGATGCTGCTACGCCGGGCGGACCGCGCTCTGCTTTCGGTGCTGTTCTGCTGCCATCTGCAGGGCCTGGCTCGGCTGCACCTTTCCGATTTTACTCATTCCTCCTGGCACCCAGCAGAGCCAGCCCAGGGCAAAGGCTAGCTTGGACCCGAGGCATATGCCAAAAGATGCCGACAGTCACACCATGTGCTCCTGACCCACCGTGGTAACAGGGATGCTTCTGACCTGACACGCAAGGGGGGTTGTTTTTAAAAACACCAGCACACAACAAAAATCTGAGTCTTTGCGAAGTGCTCGGTTTTACGTTGCGTTGGGTCAGAACACAAAAACTTTCTGTGTCCCTCACCCCACAGCTACAGTGAAAGCAAGTTGTGGGGCAAAGAACAGTTGCCAGCTTGGACTGCACATAACCAACCTGCAGGACTCACTGCCTCTTAAAATTAGACGACTGTGTTACCTAGGAAAGGTTGAATCATTTTATTTACATTAATAATGTTTTCAGCTCCACAAGCTACAATAAAGGTTGGAATAAGATAATAATCAAATTTCATGCCTCACTGCACAGGCAGATCACCTTTGCAGACAAGGAAGCGTTTCTAATGCACAGCTCTCCACATTTTATACAGATGAACTACATTTTAAGGTGTTCATTTTGTTTCTTTGCCTTTCCCCGAAGCATCAACTAATACAGAAATCAGAATACCAGATGAGAACAAACAAAAACATCTGAGCTAGTAGAGAAAAGGCAAATGTAACAAATCTTTGTTCAGTTAAAGGACTTCAAAGGTACTAGTTTCTTGCTATAAAATAAATTGGATATTGAGTTTATGCCTGTAAAGAACAGATATGCTAGAAAACAGTGCTCAGACAAGGGTCTACTTCCATATCTTGTATCCTATTTCCCTGTCCTTTCACTTGCACAGTTCCTTTTCCTAGCCCCAGACTGATAGGCGTTATCATGCAAATATACCAGCAAAGCTGACTCCATCCTGCCTCTCCTGAGCATCCATCTGCCCGTAAAAGGCAGTGAGAGCACACTGCCTATCCACCAGGAAAAAGCAGCTCCATCAAGACGACCAGACAGGTAGGCAGTTTTTTTTCCCCCGTTTGCCAGTCACCATCACTTTTCAGTCTGCCATTTGAATACTTCTTTTTGTTCCAAAAGCTGCTGCTTTTCCCACATATGAAGACAGCCTGCTTCTTTCCAGGCAGCATCCTAAGCTCTTTAGGAACCAGCTAGGGAATATTTTTGTGGCTAAAATACAATTTAGTCATTTCACCCAAGCCAGCTTTTGACAGTCACAGCTTTTCAGGGGTATCGGAGACACCACCATTTTCCAGTCTCATTACAAACAAAAATAACAGCCTGCAGATGTTAACATTAGTTTCTACTGTACTGTGCAAGCAAAACCCCCAAAGTTCCCCTTTTTTCAGCATTCATCCCAGCACAACTTTAAAAGCAGGGATAAGAGTGCTTCAGTCTAAAGAGAAAGCATCTGTTGAAGTCTTTCCTGTGCCCTTAACAGCAAAGAAGGAAAGAGCAACAGGTATTCTTTTTCATCTTCTCTACCACCTCAGCACATTCTCACATCACCTTTCTCCAAGCATGACTAACCTCACCACAGAGAGCATCCACGTCCATCTTGAACAAGGACAAAAAAACTGATTAAAAAAATTCAAGCATTTGTTTTATGAAGAAAAAAGTCAATTGACCTGGGAAAAAGCCTTGGGAAACAGATATTCAAGAGGCAATTTTTAGAAACACCGAGTGTTATGGAGTGTGCTTTATACACTTCTGAAAACCTGAATGTGCCCTAACTGATCTTCGCAATGCTCTTGCAGATATATGTTGTTGAGCACAATCACATGGGAGAAACCACTGCAAGCAGAAAACAGGAGCTTCACTCTTGCTCAAGGCTAAGTTACCATGGCAGACAATAGGTAGAGACAGAAGGGGAGTTAAGCTCTGGTTTATTTCCCAGGTTTCTCTCTCTTCCAGGGTAAGGAAGGCTGTCCCTAGCTGCTGAGGTACTGAAATGATACAGGGCTCTGGTTGGAGAAAGGAAGAGCATGAGTTGCAGCAAGCCTTGTTCCCAATTACCTCAGGCTTTTCTGGGCCAGCTGCAGGCATGACTCAGATGCTCACAAGGTAGCTGCTTAGCTGCAGCATATTAATATATAATCAGTGCCAGTTTCAGCTTTCCTCAATATCCCAGGCTGACATTTGTGGTGTTCAGCATCACAAACAGTTGAGTCACTGCTGAAGCAGGGCCAGATACCTCAGAGGGAAATGAGCTCTGAGTCAGGAGCACGATGGATGGCCATGGAAGGCACGCTCCTCTGCACCAGCACAATTTTACAGTTTACTCATGTTTGTGAGTCAGCAGCACAGATCAGAAATACAGAATTATGAAAGTTTCTTATTGCAAAGAATGTTTTGCACTTAGTGAGCACTAGTAATAACTTTCTTCAGTGATATCAGGCTATGTAAGCACCTCAGAATTGCAGGCAAGCACAGATATGAACACATCTATGGAACGATGCTATGGAAGATGAGAAGCAATATTCTCTATGCCCACACCCCCCGGAAACTAAAAGGAAGATAAAAATGCCACTTGCTCCACCTGCCTCCTAGATGCTTATACTGCTGGGATTAAAATGAAAGATAGCAAGTAAATAGAGAAACTGACTGTTAGCACTGTTATTGCTTGTCACTTAAGTCTGTACTTCAGGGAATGGACAGTTCAGGGTGACACAGGCTCTGTTGGGCTAGGGCTTGCTTTCATACTAACATGCTCAGGATGAGCAGTTTTGCTTCCGCAGTTCTCTTGTAGAGGCCAGAGGATCCTGCTACAACCCAAGTGAGATGGCCTGGAGCTTCTGAAACAACATCCTCTGACATCAAACCTGGGCTGCTGCTAAGAAACTACAACCCAGATTATAGGAAAACATCTCAGATGCACAGGGGGCTAGAGACCCTACAACAGAGCTTTGCAAATTAGAGAAGTAAACATTAATAAATTAAAGCTACTGTGATCTAATATTTCCTTTGTCCTTGCTTGAAATATTTCACCTGTTAGAACCTTTAGTTTACTGAAAGCTTCTAGTCTATATTTAATAAAAATACCAATGCTTTGGCAATGAGATCCAATTGTGGATCCATTTTAAAAACTTGCACAGGCCTTGGTAACAACTCATCTAGTGCTAAATACAGATGTCCACGGTGCTGTTTGAGCTCACCAGGGCAGGTGCTTGATAGCAAACAACCTAGTTATCCCAGCTCTGTGGTGGTCATTTTCTTTTCTTTTGCAGCTTTGCAGATCTCAATTTACAAGGAGCATCGAGGATCGCAGCAGATGAGCAGCTCAGCAAGCCCTAACTCCGTACCTGATGTTAACAGGCCACGAGAGGCCACTCAGCTCACTTGGTACCTTTGCATCAATTGAGAGACACAAAAACTTTCCCATTAAAGGCACGATTTATTGACTAGTACAAGACACAAAGCAGAAGCACCTCTGGATATTACAAGATATCACCGACACTCACCTGACCCAGGTGAGAGCGAGAGCTCAACTGAGCAAAGAGGAAGACCTTTGCTTGCTCTCACTGCTATCACCCCACCCCAGGTCCTAGCCTACCACACCACCCTGATGTCACCCAACCAAGATTATTGCCCACCATCTTCCCCCTGCTCTTTTGGGCATACGCTCAAGCCCAGCCTATTGCTTGGATATTTAGAGGGTTGCCAGCACTGTACTACAATCAATCCCATACAATCTGTTATAAAGTTAAGAGGGATGAGTCTCGTCAGGTGTGGAGAAACTATTACTGTAGCCACACCACACCAGCAACAGCCAGGGGCTTTACCAGCCAGTGCTAAGGTGGAGAGAACAAGACCAAAGACAGCAATGTCAGGGCAGAGCTGGGGCTTTGCAGGGTTGGAACCGCTGTGCTGGTAAAAGAAGAGAGCACATCTGCTAACCCAAGAGGACAGTGGTCAAAGGGGAAAGTCCCAAGGGCCCAAGCGCTGACCACTTATGGAAGTAGCTTTTGGTAGCATGAAGATCCATAGCTTGAACAAAGTCACAGCAACATGGCTTGGGTAGAGTATAACAGGAATACATCGTCATATGTTTGTCCTCTCCTTGTACTCCTCCGCAGTCATTCACTATCCCTCACGGCTGCAAGACTAGCTGGAACTCTCGACAAAATCCGTACGTCCTCCTCCAGCTATTTTGAACAGCCCCCAGAGCAAAAACACAAAGTGGACAAGGCCCATGCTGGTCCCCAGCTCCAGAGAGACACAGTCATCTCTATGCCTGGCCCAGGGAGCAAACAAGCCACATGAAGGACCACCAGCCTAGGCCTTCTGTACAAATTATAAAGTTCTTCAGATCTCCTGCATCCTTTTCACAGCCACAGAAGGCTAAAACACAGCCTGGATTTAGATAAAAGAATGCAAAAATCCCACAACAATAAACTACCTGACAGGTGCTGAGAGAAAAAGCATTAAGATCTGGTTTCTTTGTGTGACAGTTAATCCTCATAAGGAAAGGCAAGTGAAGTTAATGGAAGACAATGCATAGAAATGGTATTTAGCATCAGCCGTTTCAGCACACAACAAGGAATGACACTGTTTAATTAGGAAGGTGCTTATTAAGCTAAGCTGAAATTCATTATTAGACAATAGATAAATGGACTCTGTGTTGGCAACACTTTACGTAGTTACATTTTGGTCCCACCATCTAATAAACTGTTGAACATACATTGTCAGATTAATTAAGCACCAAATACACAGTTGCTCATTCTGTTATCTTCTGTAACATTTCAATTAAAGACCATCTTGGGCATTTTAAAACCACTATGTGGAGAATTCTGTGCTTTGGTTTGATTAATAATATCATTTGTTTTCATGGAGTATCTTCCAGCAGTCAGTCCTTATGTTAATTTAAAAAATACCCAAGAGCATTCCACAATACTAGATTAAAATTTTGTAGCATGTTTTTATTACCAGGGTAAGATACACTATATTGAAGCTATTGCTATAGATTATGGGTAGTTTTCTCATTAAAAATGTTGGAAGGGTTGAATTGATAGGTCTATATATTACGGAGAACTCAAGCTCACCAAGGAAAACGTTAGATGCAAAATTTCCAGATTTCTTTTAGGGAGGCTGAAAGAGTTCCGTGTCTCATGCCTTCATTTAATACAATTACCTACTTGACCTCGTAAGTTTAAAAAGCCCATGACAGCCTGGATATACCTTATGATAAATGTCTGGAAGGGAACAACAGCAGCAAACTTGAATTCAGTTTCATAAGCCAGATTGCAGCTTAGCAGTTGTGATGGGAACAAGGAACACTGCCTACAAAGCTCATGGTCACTTTCTTAAAAGAGCACCTGCCATGAAAAGGGCCTCTCATCTAATATGGCAAGGACACAAAAGGAAAGTAAAAAAAAAATATTACCAGGTGGGAATGAGATGGAAACAAAGCTAGTGGCTAGGGAAAGAGCAGAAAGGATGTCTTAGAAGACAGAATCCTGTGTGCCTCCACCACCAAACCAGTCATCTTTTTTCTTTTACATAGTAAACTCTCCCTCCAATTGCTTTCCAACATTCCAACAGCACTAAGTCAGTGCATAGCTAGGATCCATAAGACAACTGTTACCCTTTCTATTACCTGTTTTCAATTACTCTCAAGCCTTACGACTAAGGCATAGCTCCCACACTGTTTCCCTCAGGTAGGTACATTTTTTACATTCTACAGAGTGGCTCTGCAAGCTTTTTCTTCAGTCTCCAGTCCCACAGACAAGACGTGCCTGATAAGGCCAGAGTTCTGCCTGTAGCAAGGCAGCCAGGACAACTGCCAGAAAGCAATTGGCCCAAGCCCCAACATCTGCTTGCCTTTCTGCTCTGGACCCATGCAATGAAGAGACAGGCACAGTGGTTCTGCCAGTCTCCACCTTCCATATGAGATATAAAACCTAGAGGCTGTCCAAATGGCTGCTGAAGATCAGTTTCCTCAACACTCCTTTCCTTCCCCACATTCAAGAGCTGAGGTAGTATCCCACTATACCCTGTCTCCTTCCCAGAATATACAATTCTGCCAGCATAGTGCCACCTGACTCAAGTGCGGTCCTCATTCCTGTTGATCCTCATATGTATTGCATCAGGGCTGTTACATTCTCATCACGTTTAACACTGCATTCCTCCCTGCATATCCTGGAACTGGGTTGTAGCTGGTACCACCCAGGAAAGTAGGGATATGCAGCCTGAATTTAATAGCTGTAAAGGTATCTTTAAAGTGCACTTTGATCTTGAAGTTCTTACTCTTTAACCATTCTTCCCCAAAAAGTAAAACCCACCAATTCCTGCAGCAATGCAGCCTTGCCAGTCCTGATTTCTTTGGGTGTTTGGTTTGTTTGGATTTTTGTAGCAAGAGCAACTTCACTATCCTACCATGACCAGAGTGCTGACGTCTTTTGAAGTTTAAAGAAAGACTAGTTTAGTTAACAGGGGAATTTGACGTCATTTCCAGTTAAGTCATAAACTTTCCCTGGGGCATTTGAACCGATTACTCAGTCTGTACTCTACTTCCATTTCTCATCCCCAAAACAGGGCTAAAACTTCCCTATGTATGAGTTCTGTCACCAAAGATACTTGGAGACACACACTCTAAAGCTTTTAGTCTTTAATAAACTAGGTAGGAAACCAAGATCTGAATTGTCCAAGTAGGCCTTCTCTTCTCCTTCCTTCTCCTGGAAAAAAAAAACCAACATATTTAACATGTTTTCCTCTTTCCCTGAAGATAGATTTAGGCTTGAGCTCAACTACAGTAAACACTTTAGTGTCTTCAATTTGCAGCATATGCATATTGCTTCACATCTTAAATGTCTCTTACATTGCGTTTGATATCCCAGTCCTTCTTGCAATGCATCAGATTCATAGACAACGTTTCAGAGAGCATGGAATATGCCTTGCTAGCATGCTTAGTGGTAACTAGCTGTTACTTGCTATAACCAATTCCGTTGAGAAACCAGAATGAAAGGGTGAAGTAACAGTTTAGAAAAAAATCAACCAGCACATTATTTTTCTTTCACATCCAAAGTAAGTTTTGTCCTGTGGCAGCAAAAGATGTAGACCCTGTTTGCCTCGTAAAGAAGCGCTTCACTTCTATCTGCCAATGCTTGTTCTCTGTGGCTCTGGTAAAAGCGCCTAGGCATCAGGAAGATTATCTGCGCTCACGGCCCAATTTTATTAAGATTATCACTAATGACAGGTGCCCATAGAGCTATGCAAAAGCCTCTAAAAACATGTACTAAAGAACTTCTCATTCTTCCAGCCAGGAGAAATGAGAAGGCAGAACTACAATTAGAGAAAGAATAACCTACCAAAAGTCTCACCTTTTCCCTTACTCCCCAGTTAAGCAGAAGAACCTGTTCTCTTCTCCTCAGTCACATTATCTACTTCCTCGTTTTTCTTTTCCACTCATTCGTCACCTTCCTCAACACTCAGGAAAAGAAATACTTCTTTAATAGCTTTTTATCAAGTCCTATCCCAACAGTGAACTGTCTAGGTAATGGCAATGCAAGTTTATGAGTATCCAACCCAAGAACTTTTAATGATGCAGGCAGCCTCCTGTTTAAAACTACATTAGAATAACACCAATCAAACAGCACACACAGTACTTTTTCTTCCTTTTTATCAATGCATTTCTAAGAACCAGTGTGGAAAAAAAAAGCAGTCTTTGAGAAAAAATGGTCTAGAAGACCTCACACAGTAGGTATGTGCGTATATTAATTTTATACTTAAACATATATAGCCAAAGAAATAAAAGTATCTCCTTTTTGGATAGAAGCTCTAGGAAAGATTCTACCATAGAAAGGCAAAGGGCCTGCATTTGTGTCTCTGCAGTACTAACTTCGATCAGTCTGATTTTGCTGGATCTGCTCTAGAGATAGAAAGCTTTCCCAGGAAACTGCACTTAGGAATCTAAGTGATAATGGAGAAGGAATTTAGTGATCTGCTTTGGATTTTCACTTAGATGCAAAAACATTTAAGTATCTATTTTCTACTATGCAATGCAGATGCCCAAGTATCTCATTATTATGGAATTTTGTACCTTATTTCCTGCCAAATCTTTGACATGATCCAGGCTAGACATTTTAACCAAGAACAGCCAATCTGAACAAGATACAGAGTTGGATTAAAGGTTCCCTGTCACCTAAACACATAAAAAGTTCATAAAAGCTATAAAATCAGATCCATAATTATTACCAATATTTACTTAAACACATGCCTGCATTTATACAGCTAGCACTGTGTACTTTACAACAACACGTGTTTCCTACTAATTGACTTCTCGCTTGCTGATATCTACTATCCAGAGACCTGAGACTTATTTGGTTTTACAAGGTTTGAAGAAAGTTTAAAAGTTTTATCATTCATTTTACATTTTACACTTTCACCCCTTTTGCACCTGTGAGGTTTTTTTTAAAACTGTATATGGTCTTTGCAGAAAGGCATGCGTCTATGCATATACACAGGTGTTTGTATGTACAGAAATGTGTACAAGTATGCACAGCTCCTCTGTATGTTTGTGCAAGTGTGCAATTATACACATGCTCTGCCTTAATGTTTAAGAAGGCTCTTTCTCAATCTGAAACACGGCTGGAATGAATACCCTCTTTTTGACTGTTTTATGTTTCTTGCCAAGTTTTCCATTTTATCTGGATGTATAGAACTTCAAAGAAGAACTCCCCTGAACAGATTCTGTTCTTGGCAGGTTATTTCAGATGGATGTTAATAAGCTATTAGTATCATTGATTAAAGCTACACTACCTAGGCTTTATTTACTTGAGCTTCAGGGGCATTTCTCCAAAATTCTTGAAATCTGTCTGTGTAACAGGATCTCACTTCAACCAGTGTTAGATACTATCTCTACCCAGGTTTCCATTCTTCCAGAATACCGGTGGTATTGCTGAAAAAAATACCCTTTTCTATAGCGTGGTTTATTAAATTAATCAGCTAAACTCAGAGTGATATGCAGTTTTCTTCCAGATAGCCCAGCAGTCACTGACGTCTCTTTTAAGGTCTCCAAGAGGATGCTGCTCCTTTGCAGACTACCCATGAAAAGCACAGCTCCTTTCCTCCTTGTTCCCACTCCTGTTCCTTGTGTAGCTATCTCCTGACCACTGCACGATCTTTCCCCTTCCAGCTCTTTCCAAAAAGAGCTTTGCCACTCCTCTTGTAGGCCACACTCCTCCTCTCTAGGACGAATTGCTGTCTTAGAGTTTCTTTTCCCTCCCTGCAAACCCACTGTCCCCTAACTTTGCTCCCCCTCCTTACAAGCACATCTCCACAGTGGGAAAATACTCCCACCGCAGCGTGCCATGCAAGTGGCAATTCCCTCCTCTCAGATTGAAAAGCAAAGCACAGCTAAAAAACTTTTCCGCATTTTAGAAGCAGCAATCTGATAATTGGAAAAATATGATCGATGATGTCTGGTCAGAAAGTAAAAGACCCCACACTATTAATTAAGGCTCCTTATGTCTTTTATAAAATGGAGGTAGTGTCCCAGGGTATCCAGCAGCTAGGTTAGTGGTGTTTGTGAGTTTTTGGTTGTTTTGGTTTTTTGTGTTTGTTTTTTGTTTTGGTGGTTTGTTGTTTTGTGGGGTTGTTTGTTTTGTTGTTTTTTTTTTTGGGGGGGGGGGGGGGGGGGGGGGGGGGTGTGCAGATTCCAAACAGAAAGATGCTGAGAAAGAACAAAGGTTTTTCAGAAATATTTTAGTGCAAGGCAAGCTAAATTAAGTGGCCACATGATGCCAGCATTGTCTGGGAAATGGGAGAAGACTCCAGTCCCAACCAGCACATATTAGTTTCTTTTTCATTCTAATAAGGGCTTTTTTTCTTTTGCTTTCTTTAGTATGCACACATCCACCTTCCCACTTCTCATTTTGCCACAACCTTTTCATCCTGATTTTTTTACCCCACGAAGAGCACAAAGCCCCCCCTTTTTATATTTCAAGTACAGTGTCCCAGCAAGCCTGTGCTTAGCCGTATTGCAGCTCCCACCCACTCCACAGCTTGTTTCTCCTTTCTGCCTTACATAACAAGCATCAGCTCAAACCTTCTGCTTCTACATACAAGGAAATCCCAGAGTGGTAGCATTGCTACCTCATTGCTCAAGTTTGCTTTTGGCATAAGTCCGATTGAATGTTCAGTATATTACTGAAGGCCATTACAAATTCTGATCTGGATCACAGGAGAGAAGAGAATAAAGATGTTTATTCCTCCAAAATATAGGGTCCCTCCCTACCACTGTATTCCTCCCTTCAAAGCTGTCTTTGCAAGAACATCAAAAATACATTCTTGCTCCCTTCCAGGAGATATTCCATTTGTCTGAGATGTAGACACATTTCCATAGTTTTTCTTTCCGTTTTGAAAACCGTCAGAAAAAGCCAGAGAGAAATAGTGACAAAGGAATATCAGGAAAAGCTCCAGCCATGATCAAAGCATTTAGAAAAGCCAAGTAGGAAATGTGATCTGCAGGCCTTCTATTCACAGTTCAGCAGATGCAATTGCATACACTGTACAGTGTTTTCAGGAGTCAGTGGGCTGCCTGGGTATCAACCAGCACAGAATTCTGCTTCACTACCTTGCTGGCTGGGCTCAGTCTTTCAGCACCAGCAATTTGGTCTCCCTGCTCTGAGACCGTAACCTGAAGAATTCAGGAGGGCTTGTTACACTTGTGATCAGAGGACTTAAGGTCTTTTTTTTTTCTTTTATAAAAATGAAAAAGACCAGACACTTAGCTGTCTTTTACAGCAATACCCAACAGTTAAATATTTTTTGCCCCAAAAGCATTTTATTTGCATGTGCACATGCCACACTTCTATACATACAATTTCTAGGTAGAAGAGTTCCATCTTACTTTTTTTTAAAAAGTGTATTTGACATAACCGTTGCTTGGCAGACCAGCTTGCCCTACCCACATAAAACCTCCCTCCAGGGTCTGAGCTATCACTCGAACTCCAGACAGAACGACACTTGTCTCCCATCCCTCACCCACCAACAGGGCCTTGCTTTGCCTACCTTCTTCGCATCTCACCACGGCTTACTGAAACAGAGCAGCAGTACACCCACACCTGCTCTTTCCAGGAAGAAACACTAGAGAATCTGTAATCAAAGAACAGCAGCATTGCAAGTGTCACGTGATTTAGAGGATAAATACACAGCACTCAAGTCTGGCATATCAAGTACCAGCCATCTCGCACAAGTAGAAATCTTTCCCTCTGAAAGTCTTCAGCAGAGGTCAGCTGGAGCCCTTATTCGGTTGGACCTGCCATACAACCCCAGCATTTATCTCTCCTCATACCAGGTAAAGTATTTTCAATTGCTTACAGCCATGCTGATCTCCAGCCTCGCAGCCTGGCACAACACAACATGATCCCTGCGGCCCCAAACTCTGGGGCATTGTGTCAACGTAGATTCCAAATGTGCATTCAAATTCCCATCACAGCAGCAGGAGGGTGAGCATACAGCTATGTGAGATACAATTATCTCTGTTTTATTTCCTCAGTATGTGCCCTGGTGCCACAACGAAAGAGGCTGTTTCAAAGAGGAAGATGCTAGATAGAGCTGGCCAACAGCAGTCTCCAGCATGCCCAATCTGTTAGCTCATCATGCAAGTGCAAAAGGCACCTGCCTTGATGAGAATGAGAACTCACCTAGTGTTTTGGGAAGCCTTCACCATCTCCCTCCAGCCTCACCATCTCTCAAAAAACCCAACCAAACAACAACAATCTAGCATGCCTAATGTAATGCAAGTGCATTTTCCTATAGATGAGCTGCATCTGCCCTGGAGGCAGATCCCACATCTACTGGAGAACTCCAATGTACTGTTATGCCGGAAAGTCAGGCACCAAAGCCAAAGGACCTCCACGTTACTTGGCTGCTGCTCATCATTCCTTCATACCAGAGTACACCCATTGGCTCTTCCTCAAACATTTTTTTCAAGTTAAATACACAATTAACACTCAGCTTTAACATGCTAAATATCTTCTGCCCCAGAGGTGCATACTGTGAAATCAGGGCACTTCCAGGAGATGATGGGAAGACCATCAGTTTGTTACAAGAATCCATCACAACTTTATTCACTTCACTACAAATAAGGCATCTCTGCTATTTGATTTACCCAGACAGTCTTGGTTCAAGATTTAGACTGTTTGAAACAACTTCATCTTTTAAGAAAACTTTTTAAATGTTGTCAGAGGGAGGAGGATGGTTTTTCAAGCAAGCTAGATGATCCTGTTCCACAAAAGAAATCTGAAAAAGGGACATAATTGAAGTGTCTGAAGAGTATTACAATCACTTGGAGCTCATTGTCTAGCACTTAGTACCACATAAAGGAAGTTGCTAGTTAAGCCAGGAAAGAAAGGGTGTTTGCATTAGAAGTTCCATTAGCATATAGATCATAATACACAAGTGTTAGCATCTGCCTTTTACTCAGGCAATGAAGAAGAGAGCAGAGAGCCTATCTTAATGTGAATGTCTTTGAAAACTTGTATGCTTTTGTCAGAAAAAAGCAAATTTGATTAAAAGCCACAAAACAAAAAAGTTATAACACTCCTATTCTTTGCAGGAACTGAAATTCAGTTACACCTTGCAATATGAATCTTCAGTTACTCTAAATGTCACGGAAGTGCAAAGTAGTGCAAGAAATTTCAGGTAATTTTGTTCATCATACTAACCTCAACTGGTGAAACATATATAGCTCAGCACCTCTAGTTTTCTTTTAATTCACCAATCTAGTCCTCAAAAAAAAAAGGAGCTAAATGCAGAATTTCCAGTCTTCACTGGATGCTGGATAAAACTCCACAAGCTGAAGAAATGCTGATCTTCAGTACTAAAGGGTTCAGTCTTACTTCAAGAGGAAATTGGGGAAATAACAAAAGTTTCAGTGTACAACTGAGATTTTTCCTCATCTCTAAAACCTAGTTATTACAAATATTAATATCTTGGCTACACTATGGTTTTCAATAGCATTGAAATGGAGAACACTTGAAATGGAATTGAAGTGGCTTTCTAACAATTTTTCTGGTCCAGATAGCTATATATTGTTATGCTTAAGGTTATGACAAGGATCTGTTATCTATTACACACAAGCATTTATTAAACATGTATGTTTTCATAGTGTATGTGTTAGCTGATTATTTGTTCATAAGACACAACTACATTGGCACTGGAAGAGAGTTAAGTGTCCCTTACCATATCATGGCATTGCTTCAGTTTCCTGGCAAAGATGCCTGATAAAACACAATCTGCCAAAGCAGCTTTGCAGAATCTCTGGGAACTACTTTGCTTTCATAAGTCACTTGGCAAATCTTTGCTAGTAAAGCCAGAGGAATGTGTATATGTCTGGATTCCTGTGTGAGCTACTGCCAGCATTCATTCAGCTTACAGGGTGCCAGGAGACGGGACCATGTTTTATTTGTACATCACTTAGCACAGTGAGGTCCCAGATCCATAATGCAGAGCAGTAGCAACGTCTAAGAGCAGAGGTTTCCACTTTATCCTGCCCAAAGCCCGTCCGCAAGGCACTGGGCACCATCAGCAAAGCAACAGTGGGCTCGACTGAGCTGCTTGTACAGCCGGTGGCCACCCTGTATCAGAGCCAGCAGCTGAGCATCCTGCCACAACCAGCCCAACTCGAAGGGTTGGGGAGCACAAAAGTGACGGAGAAGGGAAGTGGGAAACACTGCATCGTTCACAGAGGTTATGTGCTGTTTCAAACTTTGATTCATGGGGAGTTCCCTGTGACTGCAGAGAAGACAGTAAAGCCACATGACGATAAGACCGTAAAAACCCTTAATAAGGGCACAACAGAAATTCCTGCATGAGTTTCAGTAAGTCAGGTTATCGTGGACAACCCCTTACAAGAGTATTGGGGACCAGTAGCATACATACTTGCCTCACTCTTCCCTCCACCAGGGTGCCCATTTATATGGCCACTCTTGAAGATAGAACAGGGTGTACAGCTGTTCAGGTGTGCTCACCATGGCATTAATGGAGATACTTGCTCAGAAGAATTTCCTATCTTGACCTTCAAGTGAGTTCTCTATGACCAACTTGCACAGAACACATGGACAGGGCAGGTTTAAACAGATGAGTACAGTTACATGAGGCCCCACATTTAAAAGGGTTCCATCTCTCCCAGATTATCCAGGCCACAACGCGCCACCAGTTTCTCCCACCACCACGTGCTAGACCATGCACACAGCACATCTCCTGCTCTGCCTAGAGCTACCTGGACCAACAAACTCATATGCCACCAGGAAGGGTGTTTTTTCACTTCAGAACTAAAATCGGATCATATTCTCATCATGGTCGAGCAAGCACACATTGATTTGTCTTTTTAGGTCCCTCAGCATCTTCATCCAGCACTGAAGCATTTTGCATATCATGTGTTAACACAGGGAATGTGTCTGTTCAGGCATGAATGTCTTGACACTGTTCAAGACAATTAAGAGACAGTATTGATTATTCCTGACAGAATCAATTCTTGTGACTGGCAGTAAATCCAATTAGTTTCAAATAGTGACTTAAATCCTGAAGCATGACCCAGTTATTTCAGGCTCAGATAGAATTTGTTTCTATAGTTTACAAGATATATCTCCACCATTTTTGTTGCTGTGTTGGCTGCTGTGGTCATGTAGCCAGAGCTGCTGCCCCAAGGGCCCCGAAAAGGAGCAGGATACCCTAGGGCCATACTATCGCAGCACCCTATATGGACACCACTTGCTCCTACACCCTCCTACCCACTAGCCGGACAGCAGGCAAGCTGCCAGCCTCAGAGACTGAGACAACCAAGAACTTTATTCACAGTCAACAGCAGTGGAGTAGCCCAGGTATGTAACAAGGATGACACATCAAGATGTAAACATTTTTATGTGGGCACAAACCACTTCTTGCTTCTAGAAACAGCCCTGTCACTACTTGGTCAGGAGCAGCATGAAGAGACCCCTGAGCCAAGATGGCCTCAGGCATCTACATGGCTCATGCCTGGCTGGGGTCTGAAAGCCATCCAGCCTCACGCGTGTAGACCCAGACCCCAGCAGGCCTTGCCAATGCAACGAGGGTGCCTCCAGGGCGCCTCCAGGGCCAGCACCGACTCATGCAAAGCCAGCCAAGACTTCTCTGCACACATGGCCCCCTCACACCCGTAACTAGGCAAGCCTTGTCCTGCATTATATGTATGACACAGCAATTCATGAACTATGATCTCTGCCTGAAGGACATGGCCATGGATAAGCCCACAATATTTAAGTGTTAGGTGGGCCTCCAAACGATCATTGATGAACCTTTTGTTAAAAAAGTTAATTGGTGCCTGTTGGGAAAAAAAAGCAGACTCCCAAAAGCCCCCCACTAAGCAGACAGGCAGCTACACAGCATACCACCAGGTAGGTGAAAAATTAGACGTGAGACGGCAACATGCGCTTGCAGCCCAGAAAGCCAATCCTATCCTGGGCTGCATCAAGAGAAGCATAACTAGCAGGTCAAGGCAAGTGATTCTGCCCCTCTACTTGGCTCTCATGAGACCCCACCTGGAGTTCTGCATTCAGCTCTGGGGCCCCCAGCATCAGACAGACATGGACCTGCTCAAGCAGGTGCAGAGGAGGGCCACAAAGATGATCAGGAGACTGGAGGACCCCCCCATAAGGACAGGCTGAGAGAATTGGGGGTGTTCAGCCTGGAGAAGAGAAGGCTCCAGGGACAACTTATAGCAGCCTTCCAGCACCTAAAGGGGGTCTACAGGAAAGCCAGAGAAGGACTTTTTACAAGGGCATCTAGTGATAGAACAAAGGGTACTGATTTTAAACTGAAAGAGGGCAGATTCAGATTAGATATAAGGAAGAAGCTCTTCACTGTGAGGGTGGTGAGGCACTGGAACAGGTCGCCCAGAGAAGCTGTGGATGCCCCATCCCTGGCAGTGTCCAAGGCCAGGCTGGATGGGGCTTTGAGCAGCCTGGTCTAGTGGAAGGTGTCCCTGCCCGTGGCAGCGGGGTTGGAACTAGATGATCTTTAAGGTCCCTTCCAGCCCAAACCTTTCTATGATTCCATGACATATGCAGAGGAGCCTGTTCATTGTGGACAGCAAATGAGGAAACAGAAGTGCTGACTTAGGAAAAAGAAAAAAGATGTTCGTCACTGCTTGGTCAAAGTTGGAATTTTTTTTTAATCATAATAGGAATAAAGAATGCTGTGTGCATCAGCCATATCAGCCACACATGTTTAGTGAGCCAGATAGCAAACTCCTCCGAAGACCTTCTAGACCTACTCTATTCACATCCATAAAAATATGCTTTCTCTAACCCAATGTATATACCAGCTTCCAGGCACGAAATTAGTAAACCATTAAATATTTTTGAGTTTACTTAGCAAGGAAACAAGTGGTCCTGCACTGAACACAATTTCCCAGTAAGGCACTCGCACTATCTTTTGGAATAGCTGCTGCAGTTGACATCTTTTTAGTCCAGGACCAAGCCATCACAAATAACAGCCAAGAAGTTTGCTCTACCACTGAGTGGAGCTCTTTCTACGTAACTAAAGCCAAAGCAAGCTCCAGCTGGTGTTTGAACCAAGAGTATAATTCATTTCTCTTGTGCCAATTTTGCCCCTCCCTTTCTATTCTCTCTTCTGAGAAATATCAAAGTCTTCATTACAGAGATTTTTAGGTTTTAAATGGATTATGTAAAAACAAACAGTTCAAGAACAGCAATCCATTCTTGCTGGTTTTATTGGTGTGAGGTGGTTGACATCAGTCTGCAAAAATGAAGATCTGTGATAGTCCCTGGAAGTGCTCCATAGCAACTGTGTCTGGTATCTGTAGAAGGCTGGATTCTGGCAAGCTTGCACACTTTCACACCAAGACTTTCACACCAAGGAGGAATGGACAATGTGTCTATGCATGCAGTCCACAGAAAGGCAAAACAGATGTTTAAAATCATGGTGTCATTTCAGAGACATTTCCCACAGGGTGAATTACTGCCTCAGATAGGCGAGTTAAGCGAAGCTACTTTACCCATGTGTCAACAGTGCGACTAGCAAAGACACCAAGGGCCCAGAAGAACCCCTCTTCACTAGTGACACAGCAGTTCACATCTGCCCCAGCAGAGAAAGGAGCTCCGAGAGCCTCCCTGAGCACCTCCACCTCTGTCCCCTCTTCTTCCCAGCCCCACTCCAGCTTTTGTTCAAAGGCCCACACCCTAGCAAAACACGGGTCAAGAGCACTTCACAAGCCATCACCCACTCTTTGCATCAGCCCGGTGAGTGTGGCCCCATTTTACCACCCAAAAACTGAGAGCAAAGCAACGGCATGCAAAAAAGCACACAGACACACTGAATGCTAAAGTCTCTGAAAGAATCCCAGTCAAGGAAAACAATCACTGCAACTCTATCACAAATAAAAGTGCTACAAGTCACAACAGATCTGATAAGTAAAAAAATAAGTCCACGACAAGCTTTTACTTTTCTCCAAAAATCTTTCTATAACAACTCTTTGGCATTCAGATCTTTTAGGTAATACTTAAAGATGGGACAGAAGGGTGTTAATTTTGTTTTTAAAATTATGCTGTTGAGGAAAGAGCACATTTAGGCTACAGTTCCCACACCACGGAAAAATCAATGGTACTATACCTGTGTAGCATCTTAGTCAAAGGAGAGTTAAACAGCATGAATAAATAGGTCATAGTCTGTTTAATGAGAAATGGGAGAAGGAGAGCATCTGGATTCCAGTCAATAAGTAGAGTCAAGACAATTTTAAGTTTTGCTCAAGGAAAGAGGTTAAATGTTCTTTACCTTCTGAAGAATTTAAGGACTGCCTGGTTGCAGAAGACAGACAATCGGACACAGGTCAGGCAGGCCTTTACTCTGTTGTGATTCTGGATAACCTACACATCCCTCTCACATGATCCCTCAGCCTCTCCACTAATGTTTCATATCTCTGTCAGCTGTTAACAGATTTCCAGGACAACAGCTCCTTTTGAACAAGATGAAGCAGCACACAGCAATAACACACTTGAGATAAAGCAATGCTTCCTCTGACAAAGAGGGTACTCTTGAGAGCCTAACGCAATTTTTTGGTACAGGACTTCAAAATATACCTAAACATCAGTATGTCCATCAAGCTGTTACTTTGAAGAGTCAACTTCAGAGCACTAGGCTTTGAACAGCTTCTCTGACATTGTGACACGGAGGAGACACAGATAAATTGATGAACTCAAAGTGGGCAGGAAATAACCAGTGGAGAAATGAAGTCTCGGGGTTTGCTTCATTAATCAGTTAGAGATAGACTGGGGGCAGGGCCAAATGGACCAAATTTAGAGTTACATCCATTTTTAAGCAATTACTGAAAATCAGAGAAAGTTTCTGATCCTGTGGACATCAGCGTTGTATTCAGCCTCTTCAGATTGCTTTAGAGCTCCAACCAATACAGAGGATTTGCTTGGGCATTACAAGAAATCCATCACTGCACCCACACAGTCCATCTCTGCTGGATCTGGAATAAATAAAAGGGGATGCAGACAAAAAAGGCAGGGGAAAATCATGCCCTTCACCAAGCAGATATGACAGGAGTGAGGGAGGCAGCGCTTACCAGGGATCACGGGCATCCCACCCCTGGGCAACCCTGGAGCAGCTCCCTTGCAGCCTCCCAGAGCTCCCTTTGCGGGGTCCTCTCTCCCTCCCGCACCCTGAGCACACCAGCCTCCTCAGCCTCTCGCGTGTGCTCCATCAGACTCCTGTAGCTCCCAGCCACTTATTACTTACGTAATTAAATATTATTACACTTAATTAATAAGTTCCCTCAGAGAACACACATAAATGCACAGGCTTTCTCCTGCAGCCCTGTACAGGTCAATAGATTACCGACCTGGACTTTTTTGACTTTCAAAACTTGCCGCCTGATGGGCTGGCTGTTCCTGGCAGGGCAGGAGTAGGCAGCATTACGGGAATCCAAGTCAGCAAAGCCATTACTTAACCCTGCACTGCTCACACCCTTGGCTGGCTGCCTCTGAGGTTCCTCCCTTCGCCTGCCCTCCAACAACACAAAAAGGAAAAAACCACCACCAAAAGGAAAAAGAAAAAGAAAAACCCACCAGGCAGCAAGAAGGTTCTGTGACCCTGACGGGGCATTCACGGGGAGTGTGACAAAGGAAGCACACTGGGAAAGGCTTTTTTAGGGTAACTGACAGCTGGGGAGATACGAAGGGTCGGAGCATTAGAGAAACACTTGAATTGGAGGCACTGTTTCTCACTAAAGAGTATCAACAGGGGGGTTGGGGTTTTTCTGTGGTTTTTTTAAACTCTTTCCTTCTGCCCAGGGACCCAACCTTAACCAAATCAAAGCTTGTACAGCGATGTCAAAGTTGTGATTCAGAAACCCTGGTTTTGAAGTTCTTGGCTCAGACACTGACTTCCTGTGTGACCTTGGGCAAGTCATTTAGTCTGTGCTGCGCTTCGGCTTCTAATCCATACGGCGAAAGCAATGCCTTGCAGGCAAGTTATGGGGTTATTAGTGACTGCAACTAGCCACGATGATGGGAGGCAGAGAGGTGATCAGGGAGATAGGGAGACCCAACCTCCTGCAGGATCCTGATCCCTTGGGGATTCTGCCCGAGATCAAACCTCCCACAAGTAAAATGGCCACTGCCTAATTAGCACTGATTTCTAGTAATGGTTCAGCCTCTCATAATGAAATTGCATGTATTATTGCAATACAGTTAAATCGCAGTAAGATGGACTGTGGGTTCCTCCCTACACAAAAAAGTTCTCCAGCTGCTGCAGAAAGAAAAGGCCTTGTCCAGCTCTTAGTCTTCACCTTCCCAACTCCATACTTGCTTTTCATACCAGCCTCTCTCCCTCTCCATTCCCCCTCCTGCTAGAAAAAAATACAAATATCCATAATATCCTGATTATTAAGGGTGGTTAAAGCATTAAAGTCTGAAGGCTAGTAGGGAAGCAGATGGTGTCCAAGCCATTTTCAGGTTTAATCTTCTGTTCAAACTGCACAGCATTGTTTTTTAAAGAACAAACAAAAAAAAACAAACAAACAACAACAACAGAGAAGTGGCCATCATTGCAAATCTGCTGGGGGTTTCCCATGAGGGCCCCCACCTTGCCAAGCAGCCCCTGGGGCTTCCAGAGTATTTCATAGTTAGTTCAGCACAGCTATGGCACTGCAGCCCTCACCCAAACTTGGAGCTGAGCCACAGAGGGCATCGCTTTTCAGGGAGAGGCAAGACGTCTCCCTAGGGATGCAGCCGATTTCCAACCCAACTGCAGGGCTGCCCTTCAAGCCCCCAGCACCGCAGCCAGTCCCTGCTCCCAGCACGGGGAGCACACTGCACCAGACCTGGCTCCTCTCCAGCACAGAGGAGGCTTCCTCTGTATTTTATTAAAACAACCGAGAAGCCTTTTCTTTCAACAAACTGTTTTGCCAAATAACTTTCCTGACGTGCTCCAGTCAACAACAGGCTCTATAATTTGTAGCTGCTGAGTTCTCAGCTTTTTTTTTTTTTTGGCTGTACATGCTGTATGATTACTCAGTGAGCATGTTTACAACCAGCAAGGCTGTTTTACCGAAAGAGTTATGATACACAAAGTCATAAATTGGGAAGAATCTGGTAACTAGTCGTTAATTAATAACCATTCTCAACTGCAGGTTTTTGACCTTCACCCCCTTGAGGAGCTGGAAGCCTAAAAATATTCATGTTTGCTTTCTTTAGTTTTGTTAGTTTAGAAAGCATCCCAACTTGTGCTATTTGTTTTTCAAAAAGTAGAAAGAAAGTGAGTGAGAAGACTCAAACCCTGCAATCTACAACAAACAATGTTCTGTGCTGACACAGCATCCCATTTGGGAACAAAACCTGCTGCAAGTTACAGGATCATGACTAATTTAACATCATTACTTCAATGAGGGTGTTGACTGAGGCAAGAAAACATTACAGCCAAGTTATAGAAGACAAATATTTAAGTTAGAAGGGATGGCTGAAGACATTCACAAGCACAAAAATACCTTCCAGATTTTGAAATCCCAGCCTTCACTTGACTTTAAATCACAGGTCAGCCAATTGTAAGGCAGAAAAAAAACCCCACAGCAGCATTTCATGTTACCACTTTGAAAGCTTAGTAACAAACCAGGCTAGCACTGGAATAATTTTGGAAGCTATCACCAGAAAAAATGAGCACAGCATATGAATTGCACCTGTTTTTTCAAGAGACCTTCCACTAACCTTATGTTGTTTGTATTGCTGTTCTGCCTAGCAGACCTCATCAGGAACCACTATCTTTTCAGTTTTCATCTCCTCTTGGACAGCATACCTTAAATTCTTAGGCCAAGCTTTTGGGAGCAGGTAATGATTTTGCTGCTCTCCTGCATGTGTCTTAGAGGAACACGAGTTACGGGAGCCGAGTACCTGCTCTCTGAGAAGGAGCTCCCTCTAACTGGACCCTTGGGAAAACCTAAGGGTCATTTCTGAAAATGCTCCAGCAGCACAGCATCACTTTATTTTGGAGCCCAGAACGTTGTGCATCTCTTTAGCTTCTTTTATTCACAGAGTCAAGAAAAGCAAAAATTTAAACAGAAACCCAGAGACTTTGGCTTGGCGCATTCCTACGGTGTTCATCAGTGAGGAGGGGAGGAGCGCAAGAACTGAAACCACGGCCGCACAGGAGGTGTTGCAACAACAAGCGTGCTCATTTCAATGCCCCAGGCTCACCCTCGCTCCCAAACAGCTCCTGTACACAGCACGGCAACTCTTTCACGAGTATCGGTCAGGGATGGTGCAGCCAACTTCCAGCCCGGGCTCCGTGAAGAGGTGAGGAGGGAGGGAAGGAGAACAGTAACCAAAAGAAACCAAGGGGCTCCCCGAGCAGTACAGCCACCGTGCTCATGCTGGCACCACCGTCAGGTGCCTGGCACATGGGAATCTCCCTTCCAGTGCTGGCACAGGGCACCAACGCGCCTTGCATTAAAGCATCCCGTCCCCGCTGCTGGGCCGCCAGGTACGCTCCTATCCAGACCCTTCTGCCAGTGCGCTGGGGCCCTGCGCTGCTACCTGTTATCCCCAGGTTAAGCAAGATGCTTCCTCCTCCTGCCCCCATCTCCAGATCGCAGACAGGTGAAATGAGCCAAGTATGTGTCAGCAATAAATGGAGATGATTAGGAGCAGCATACCACTGGCAAGCGCGGAGTAACCCTTCAAAGACACGGGAACACCTCAGCAATTTAAACAAAGTGCTAAACACAAGGGTGATTTCTCCAGAAACAGACAACACAGGTAAAAAAACCCAACAGTTCTGCCGCTTGCTCTTGTGTTTGTATCTTGGTTTGGATTTTAGGCTGAGATCATATTCATAGGATAATGTAGAAAGCCTCAGGCAAGCAAACAGCAGCAGGAGAGTTTACACTGGAGAAGAGAGGAGGAGCACCTGGGAGAGGTGAAGAATAGTCACCTTTGTAAGCCCAGGCACCAAAAATTATTCTCTTAAGCTATGGTAAGTCTTGCATACCAGGGTTACATGCATCTGATGGGAGACAGGGTAACAGAAAGCCAAATCAATCCTCTTCTGCTTACGAGGGGCACAAAACTTCCTCATAACTGCAGACAAGCAGCACTCAAACAGGTTTATCTTACACAGATATTCAGTGCCTAGACCTAAAAGTTTGTTTGCAGATCTGTGAACCTAACAAGTCTGCAAATCAAAGGGATTTTGGTGGTCGGTCTCATTCATGCTTCTGTCCATAAGTTAACAGGCTATCTCGACTCACTGTCTTGAATCACAACTACAAAAATGCTTTGTCTTCCCTAGGCTCCTACCAAGTGTTAACTAAGGCATATTAAGAGTACCCCCTTTTTATAAGAAAAACAAGGTCCAGGCTCCAAACACCTCTTAAATCAAGACTTTTTTTCAGAAGGAAATAAAACCGTAATTGCCTAGTGACAGCAGTTATCTCTGTTCATAGCTACTACCAGTTCAATGGGTACAGGCAAATAGTAGGGGTAGCTTAAATTAATTAGCAAATATTCCTTTAGAAGACACACTAATATAAATTCATTTACCTCTTCCTGGATGGCTTAAAAAAAACAAAGGCATTAAAGAAATTGCAGTTAGGTTGACTCAAATTATTCACAAAAACTAAAGAAAAAGAAAACAAAACCTTACTGAATTGTTGCACGCATCAGCAAGCACGGCATCAGCAAGAAAAGGCACTTGCTTCCTGAAGAACACTTGCAGAAACGAGGAACAACCATAGCTTCTGGTTTCATTGCTAGCTTTTGGCTTTTGTCACCACCTGCACTCAGAGCCAACAAGAGAATTAACATACAAGCACCTTCTTGGCCACAGGGGACAGGTCCCATTACATCTTTCTATCTCCATTCTGACCCTCAAGACCAAAAAAAAAACCAAAAATAAAGCAACCTATTTCCAGGCCTTTTATACCCCCAAAGGAGGGGCTTCAGAGCCACTTAACTCTTCTTCACAGGTGATTCTCAGTTCTGCAGAGCATTCATGCAAATAACCACAGCCTTTTTGAATTTCCTCAGCCCCACTGCTGCCTCCCCCTCCTGATGAAGCCCAGCTGGTCCACCTGGCATCATTCACCTCCCTTCATCTAAAGAAGCAGCAAAGTTTATTGGTGACTTACTAGCAAATGGGAATAACAATGGAATAATGGGAAAGAGAGTCTGGAAATACTTAGCCCTCCAGAAAAATCTCATGCCAGTAAAGATGGTGCCATTTTGTCTAGGCTGGAGGTGGGTTGGCCTCCACAAGCTGTATCCTGTTTTGCTGGAGTCAACAAAACCAAGCCCATTGACTCTAGTGGGTACAGAATCCAGCTCCAAGGGAGTATAACCAAAAATTAGCATGTTTCTTGACACATACTGCTATAATTCAAACAGCACAAGCTCTCTAGTCCATGGTGAACTATCATTTCTGCCTTCTCCCATCTCTGGGGCTTTGAATTAATGGTCAGAGTAATCAGTGTGGCTTGGGAAAGAGAAATCTGGTAGCAATGACGTGTACCCACAAACACACGTGTTCATGCACACACATTAAATGAGCTGATAGGGCTTAGCACCATAATGTGTGCTGGTTTTGGCTGGGATAGAGTTAATCTTCTCCGTAGTAGCTAGCATGGGGCTATGTTTTGGATTTGTGCTGGAAACAGTGTTGATAATGCTGAGATGGTTTTGTTACTGCTGAGCAGCGCTTACACAGAGCCAAGGCCTTCTCTGTTTCTCACCCCACCCCACCAGCAAGAAGGCTGGGGGGGCACAAGATGTTGGGAGGGGACACAGCCGGGACAGCTGACCCCGACTGACCAAAGGGGTATTCCAGACCATATGGTGTCATGCTCAGCGTATAAAGCTGGGGGAAGAAGAAGGAAGGCGGGGGGATGGGATGGACCTTTGGAGTTACGCTATTTTGTCTTCCCAGGTCACGGTTTTGGGTGATGGAGCCCGGCTTTCCTGGAGATGGCTGAACACCTGCCTGCCAATGGGAAGTGGTGAATGAATTCCTTGTTTTGCTTTGCCTGCATGCACAGCTTTTGCTTTACCTATTGAACTGTCTTTATCTCAACCCACAAGTTTTCTCACTTTTACTCTTCAGATTCTCTCCCCCATCCCACTGGGGGAGGGGGAATGAGCGAGTGGCTGTCTGGTGCTTAGTTGCCGACTGGGATTAAACCACAACATAATGATAAATACTGAGACAATCAGCTATGACAAAGCAGGTTTTCATATCTTCCTTAAAAAATAAACAGAGCTTTCAGGAACTGTTTGTCATATCAGATGTAGAAAACAAAGGTACTCATGACTAAAGCTCATGTCCACTAACTAGAAAGCATTAATAGTCAGCCACACCTGAAAACTGGGCTGAAGAATAAGACACATAAAAAATTACCCACAGGTTCTAGTACACCTCTGGCAAGTATCAAAGGTCTCATGATTTTTACTATTTTTCTTAACACTGCCAAGTATCATGCAATTAAGACAATCTGGACTCTCATTAAAATGAAATTAAGTTCCTGGAGCTCAGAAGTGCTTCAAAGCAGGTGTCTTTTAAGAATCAAAATCAAAGGCAAGTGAAACCTGAGTGTGTAAAAACATCTACGTCCAAATCAGTCTCAAAATTTCAGAAGCTCAACTGCTGATTTTGTGTGTGTGTGTGTGCACGCGCGTGTTGGTGTTAGAAATACTGGATTATGATAGCATTGTGGGATACGCCCTCATCACTGACAAAGCCCAGAGCTAAACACGGACGTGAATGAGAAAGGGTATATAACCCTGCCAAAAACGGAGGCCTAAAATCATTACTAATAAGGAGTTTGTTTTTCTAGCCCAATTGCAAGAAAACTGCCCCAAGAAGCATAATAACTGAGAGGCCAGATGTGCTCCCACACTACTGCTTGGACCTCCTAGGTGTGGGTAGAGGAAGACTAGAATCAATAACCAAGCCCACAATATACTGGTTGTTTAGGAGCTGTGAGTCAGCCAGCATGAAAACTGATGTTAATCAGTACGTGCGCAGAAGCACAAGGCCTAGCACAGGACAGCTAAATCCACTCTTTAATCTTAGGTTTGGTGCTACTAAGTGCTCATGCTTGCCCCGATACTTAAAAGCTCTGGTATTAACTGGAACAAGCCATCGTCTGCAAGCGTTTCCTAGTACTCCTTGTCCCATAAGGTCCATTTGCTTTTCTGAAACCTCAGCCACGCAGTTAGCCGGAGCAGGACATCTGCCGACACCGCATCTTTCCTCTCAGCAGCGTGAATCACCGGCGGTGTGAAAGCCAAAGCTTTCCCCGGCCACCGCCAGACGGCTGCGTGGTGTGCCCGGCGTGCCGCAGGGGCAGGTTCTCTGCCACCCCCCCATCCCCACGGCAGCTCCTCACCACCAAGCTCCTGGCACGACTCCCCTCGCGCAGCCTGGCCGGTGAATCCCTGAAACCCGGGGAAGGTCTGGGAACAGGGAAGCAGGCACACGCAGCGGTGGTTGACAAAAAGCCAAGGACGCTTTGATTTTGCTTCCAGTATGAATTTCTTCAGTTCAGCTCAAACACTGACACGGTCATTAAAAGCACAGAAGTGGAAATTCCCTGTTGGGTCATCTTGCCCACTCTCCTGGAAGCCAGCTCAGAGGAGGAGAGCGCTGCCCATCCAACAGTTGTATGGCTCCCAGCTATTTATTTATCGGCATTATTTATTTATTTTTAAACAAACTTTCAAGGAGAATCAATCAACCGACACACGACGCCACATTGGCACTGTTAATACTTCCTCTAGTCATTTGCTCAGTCTTCTGTGGAAATCCAGACAAAAGGGAGATCTTCCCCCAGGATTTTGCTCTCCAGGCTGCCTGCAGCTGTCTCATACTCTAAGATCTCCTTCAAGTATTTCATTATTCTCGGTTGAACACTCATTTGCTTCACAATGTTAATCATTTACCAATGAACCGCGACTTCGGTAGACATCTTCCTAAACTAAAACTTTGTTATTTGGGGTGTTGGGGGTTCCCTGTCTTTGTACATCATCTCCTAGGATCCCAAACACCTCTGGGCTCTGTCTTTCATGTCAATACACAGAGCTGCTGCCATCAGTAGCTTTTTGTTATCTGGACCTGTGGAAACGGAATAACCCAGATAAGGAAGAAAAACAGACAATGCAATACCTAAACCCATTATGTTTCAAATAGTATCCTACCTTTGCCAAAAAAAAAGAAATATGTTGGGGATACAGCACTCAAACAGCCTTTTTTATGCCTGGGAGATCTCGGCTGTGAGATCAGCCTGGTCAGCCTGGACGTCTCAGTCCGAGCTGCTGTGTGCCGGCAGGGTGGGCACCTCTGGGATTTCGGGACACGCAGAGGCTCTGGCAGAGCAGCTGCAACTCCCCCCACTGCTGCATTGCTAGATGCCAGGAAACTCATGGCAGATGCACAAACTTGCCACGTTTTGGGGAGTCACCAGCAATATGCCCAGTTCTTGCTCCAGAAGGGGATCGCAGAGGAGAAGTATTTTAGGGTGGCAGTTTGGATCTGCCACCCGATTCACTCAGAGCCAAGACAGCCGTCACTCCATAGGGTGATGGCAGCAAAGACACACTGTGGGAGTATCACACCTCTGCCCCATAAGACTGCTGGGCCCTGTTACCACCATCTTATCATAAAACTCGTAGCACCATCCTTGTGCCCCATACGCTACGCTGCCGTCCCAGGAGAGGGCTGAAGGAGAGACGGGGCACGCAGGAGTCGCAGCATCCGCAGGTGGCACAAAGCTGGGGGAGAAGAGGACCCCGCACGGCCTCGGTAGGATCGGAGCGGGATTTAGTGTGCGGCTGGCCCTGCTTTTCCTGGGGCTTAAGCAGGGGCACCATCGGGGACAGCGCAGAGATCTCAGCGGCCGCCACAACCTCGGCAGCGTGGGATCCCAGCCCCGGGGGACACGTCCCTTCCTCGCGCCTGTGGCTGGCAGGGTCGGCAGGGCAGCTCAGCAGGAGCGAGGTCAACCCATCCCTCCCAGCCGCAACCGGAGGAGGCAGCGAAAAACCACGCGGGATCGCCACCCCCACATCCCTCCCTGTTTATTTTGGACGGCAGTGACGGAGGTTCAGAGTTTGCTTTCATTTTATTCCCCCCGTGACGTCGAGAAGTCCCAGCACAAGGATAAGCCACACCAAAACGGGACGGGTGTTTTCCAAGTCTCTAGCTCGGTCTCCTCCGGAATAATGACATAAGTGGCCAGGCAACACGCCAAGCCTTTTCCTTGGCCAAACGCAGACGGGAAGCGGCGTCCAGCATCCATCCCCACCGCTGCGAGGACCGGCAGCGCCTGGGGTCCACGGCCCTGGCTCTCAACGCCGCCAGCGCCTTCTCCATCCGCAGGGACCGCCAGGTCGGCACGGCCGTGTCGGTCAGAGCTGGATTTTGGAGGAGACGCCTCAAGGGTGTCCAAGACCGTCCCCAGCCAGAGCGTGCTCGCTCAGGGAGAGCACTGGCTGTGTTTTATGCGACGCCAGCTGCAAGCGAGCTTCAACGGTGAGCAGCAGGCTTAATTATCCAGCCTGACTAATTCCACGCCGGCAATCCCAGGCTAAGAGAAAGAGAGGTTTGAGACAATTATTTTCTCCGTGTGTCTTAGTAATAAAAGGCACAATGCCCTTGTTGTGAGAGGGGTTGTGCTAGTAAGCTAGGGCTTACGAAAAAAAGATTTTATCCTCTTGCCCTGTGAGAAACTGGGTTCAAAATATCGACGTTTTTCAAGCTTCTCTCCAGAAGTAAGTGAAGAAAGCACGTTAGCGGTCTCGCATACAGTCACAGGGATGAAAACTCTGCTTCTGAACACACCCAAATTTTGAGAAAGCTTGGGATTTTATGACTCAGACATTTTTTTCCACCCCCCACCCCGAAATAAATAAACACCACTTGCAGTTGCTATGTGATACAGTGCATTTCCTTCACACACCATGGATAAAATCCACACGCTGAGAAGCTGGGAAATGCACAGTTAAGGACATCATCCTTGCGGTACAGGCTGTAACTTCACACCGTTTTGGTAAATTCAAAGAAACAATATTCTAAGCCAAACACTCCAGTCTTGAGTCCAGCGTATACATTCATGGCAGGTTAGTAAATAGTTTCTGACATTTTAATAACTGCTAAAGCAGTGATAGAAGATAGTTACAGAGACCAGCATAACAACAGCTTGTTTATAAATATCTGTGTCATGTTACCAAAATGACTTCATTGTGGTCTGGATCACTTTTGTAAAGGAGCTAAAATGGATGGGAATACATTGCTTTCCATTGCTGGCAGCAATAAGCAACACTACAAACTCAAATATAAAATGCTATACTGTGGTAAAGGTGGCAAATTAACAGAGAACAAAGAAAAGTCTTCTTGGTCCAATACCCTCAATCCCATTCCGTTTAATTTCTGAAGATATCTACACTAAAATGAGGCCTCTTTTTTTTTCTTTTCTTTTTTTTTTTTTTAGATCACCAGTCACCGAGACAGATTTTGAGCCTCTGTCTTTTTTTTTTGTGGTAGAGCCGTTTGAATGTGTGGTCTTTACTGCAGGTGGAGCAGTACACTGATAATTTACTACCACCTTCAAAATTGAAGGCTTACCTAAGCTTTGTGAAAGCAAAAATAAAAATCTCAGTAGATCATCTTGCACACTGTTGATACACACTTTCATCTAAAGCCAAACGAAACCTGGGTTGAGGTTTAATTGTCGCTATTGCCCTCATTCCCTCCTTCCTGTTTCATGGTCTTCCTGTTCAGATGCGGACAGCGTGCATTATCCTGGGTTCATCCTGGATTTGCCAAGTATTATGGTCATGCCACAGATCACCTCCTTATGTCTATTGTATGTGCCATCACTAATAGCCACATCATAGACTGAGACATGTTTTTATGATCTGAGGAAATTTTGCACGTTATTCCATTTTCCTTATCCCGGTCTTATTGACGAATTTCTTACTGCATAATCATTATTCAGAAATACAAAGTGATTATAATTCCTGTGAAAACTATTTATAGTCTTTGGGCTGTTTATGAATTCTTGTTAATGGCATAGACACTATTTATATCATGACCTGATTATCTAAATTGCCCAGTATTGCTTCTGTTTCCTGATCGAATGCCACTCATGTGAATGGGAGGTGTTCATCCACATGCTGCAAGAACAGTTACCCAAATATGCACAAACAAGGAAATACCTTTACAAGAGGGCAAGGCAGGTGATCCTGCAGTCTATGAGGATCTCACCGATATCTTCTACACACCAGCATAACTGTTTGCCCCGGGTAGCCAGTTTATATTTTAAAGACAGCAGCGGTGCCCAGCACATGGTTGCTGCACATGGAGGCTGGAGCTGAAGGACAACAGGAGGTACCTGCACACCCACAGCCTTTCAAAATCCTTTGCAAAGGGGCCAAATTCCACAAAATGCTGAAGCGACCAGGAGAAACGGATGCGCGAGATGAGCGTAGCCGTACCACAGGACAGATGAGAAGAGTTTAAGAGAGAAAGCAACTGGTGAGGGCCACTGGGACGGGGATGCCAGCGGTGCCTGCGTAGAGGGCAGCCAAGCAGGTCCGAGGCTGACGGGGTTTGTAAAATGCCGGAGCAAATCGGGCCGCGCTAGAGCTGTGCGCCGTCAAGCGTGGTGCTGGCGCGCATCTGTGCTTGCAGGGGGAGAGTCACGCAGGAAAGCACCCCAGCCTCCAACCCGCGCTTTCCACAAAACCCAGCAGGGACCCAGCAGTAGGGAAAGCAGCAGGTTGGAGCTCCCCTCTGCCTCCAGCCCTCCCAGAGCTGGCCCTGGCCCCCCGACGACATGGCTCGGCAGCCACCCTGCCTCCTCACCCCATCCTGCACCGCATCGTCGCCGCCGGCTCCTGCCGCCATTCCCTGCGGGCGGTGGGAGACGGAAGCGGTCATCCTCCTCTGGCCCGGAGTGGTTAAAGGGCTGTGAAGGGAGGGGGCACGGGTCTCCCTCCCTTTCTTCTCCCCCTAGAACTTGGCCGCACCACATCGGCAGCTGAAGGAGAAAAGCGAAAAGGGTCCAGGACCGAAGGCACTGTCTGCGACTCAGCGATGCTATCTGGATTCTGGCTGAGACCTTCTGTTTATTTAGTTTATCAAATACTTTGGTTGTCTTTGGTTTGCCTTATCACTCTATAACCTATACATGCAACATTCTCACTTAGATCGTTCAGAGTCACAGGTCTGATCACGCCCTGGGTAAGCTCTTAGTTATTTGTGCCTGGGTGCAATAAATTTTTTTGTTGTTGGTTGAAACTATAAATGCTATCCACCCAACTATTGCAAAGGGGAAACTACAGCTTTGCAAAAGGGAGTATGACACAAACCAACAAACTGACCAAAAAATCCTGTCCATTGTGACAGCACCTCTAACCCCTGAGCTGGAACAGGAGGTCCCATTTAGAAGTCAGTAGGGGATTTGGGCATCTATCCCGAACTGGGAGTCCATAGGGAGCCTGCCTGTCCAAAGTCCAAGAACACAATGGTGGTTCCAGAGCTGGAACTCGGGCACAGACTTGGGACCTGACCTGGTTTTGTGGAGGCACCAAAACCTGCAGAGCCAACGACACAGATCTGGGGCGGTCGGTGCAAGTACCTGCCCGCAGCTCTCCCATCCCATCGGGGAGCCGGGCCGAGGCAGAAGAAGTGATACAGGCATCTGGAAAATACCCACTGCCCCAGGCTGCTAAAGCCCCAGTTCAGGCATTTTGGTCACCATCAGCCGTTGAGGTAAACGTCTGCCGCTCTCTTAGAAAAATTATATACCTGCAAGCTGAAAGACCTGGGGGGAAGTGTCTGAAGTTATACATGGCTCTGAGACAGCAGGGTTTCCAAATTGCACCGGGGCTGCTGATTGCCAGCATGTGGCCATTATTTGCCCTCTCACAGGAGCCGGCAGTGATGCTGCCCCAAATATGGCAAGTTTTGAGGGGAAGGCTCATGCAAAGGGACATGGGAACAGCGGCAGAGGTGTCATGCCGAGGAGATGGGGTGTGCGTGAGTTTGGAAAGGCTGGGTCCAATCACCCCCAATGGCACAGTAACTGGGAGCGTGGTCCTTCAAGGAGCCTGTGGCTCATCGGCAGCAGGGTTTTTCCCTAGTGAAGCACATTCTCTCTTCTCACCACCTTTCCCACAGCTGGCAGGTTTACCACTGAACATGCCTCCGACAAAGCAGAGCTCTCCCTCTTCCCTCTGAAATGCACCCGAGGAGTGTAAAAGTGGCTTGTCAGATGACTAGATACCATCAGAGCCTACAAGATCATTCAAACACAGCTTTGATCCAACCTCTTGCTATCTCTTACATCAGTGTATGCCATGCAGCGAGGTTTGCTGTAGGCCAGCTGTCAGGGCTAACAGAAAGAGCAGGAGACACGACAGCCAGCTCCTAACCCACTGCTACCAAAATGATCCGGATGAACTTCTGTTACACTCAGGTTTGTTTTTAAAGCAGATCTTTCCAACTGAACTAGATGGCAGAGCCTATGTATCTATTTACCCGGCATGTAAGATAACAGAGGCAAGAGGCTGGGCTGACTAATTGCTTACCCCATGTGCACTTTAGTCTGAAAGTGCATTGTGCAATGGCTCAATAGGAAGAAAGGTGAGAAGCCACGGCTAAAAACACAGCAAAACGAGTGCAACTTTTACCCCCCACTGTCCAGGCTGTGTTTGCAACAAATGTAGAAAGCCCTTGGGAAGGATGTCGGTGAAAACAGTTATAAATAGAAACTTGCTTCACCTATTAACAGTGGGAAGCAAAGGCGGCGGCTGCGAGTTTTACAGGAGTTGTAATTAACTGAAATGGAGAGCCAGCGGGTCACAACCTGGTCAGATCAGCCCGGCCAGAAGAGCACCGGAGTCTCCTCTGATGGTGGGTGGTTTCTCGCTCACTCGCCCTCCTCCGGGGCACGGACTCCCGGGCTGCGAGCCGCCAGCCCAGGGGCAGCCCGGCGCTGGCACAGGGGCGTGCTGGCTGCTCTGGTGGCAATGCAGCCCGTGAGGGGCTTACGAGGGCACGGGAGGCCGCGCTGGGGTCCCATCTCCTGCAGCAGCCCTCGGCCCGAGCCTCAGGAGCAGCCTTGCGAGCGAGGCACGTCCGCAGTCACGTCTCCCTTACCCGCCCGCCCCGCACGGGGGGACCGGCAGCCCAAAAACATCCCGCGTGGGAGCAGCCCTTCTGCTTTCGTGCCCTCTTGAACCGGTGGGACAGGAGCTAATAGGGCATGAAGCGACAGTGGCAATACTTTGCTAAACAGCGTTTTTACTGAGCTTTCCAGTGCTCACAATGTATCCCATTGTACTCCACGCGCAGCTCTGCTAGCTAAACCGCAGATGGCTTCACTGAGGTAGTTTCTAAATGCCTACTTTTTCTGCTCCCTGCTTCAAGAGCTCAAGAAGTCTCAGTTCACACACACCCAGATTGTTACACAACGGCTGTCTTGCTTCAAAAGCAATCAAAAGAGCGAAATCAATTTGATGCGATTATAGGTGGAAGCTGAAGATTAGATGATCTTGTGACAAACAGCACAGAGAGAGGTCTGTGTCAAACTGAAATCTCCACCTTGTTATTATAACCTTCACTGGTTCACTTTGCAATTTAACTTCCAGATAGGAGTGTAAAACTCCAGTGAGAGCATAAAGCAACAACAGAGTTTTATTCTGAGGATGCTAATGGCGGAGTGCAGGCTGCCTTAGCCAAGGCAACTATGAGACAGGCCAGCCAGGCTGAGGTAACAAAAAGAATAAATTCTCAGTAAAGATCTCTCTGGAAGAAAGGGACATGTTTTCTCATCCTGAATCCTAATTCAAAGAAGAGGGAGGGGAGCTCTGAAGGTGAGCACTTTCCTGGTACGAGAGGCTCACCGCAGGCAGAAGGACTTCGACACGGGTCTGGATGGGCTGAGCGGCTGAGGGGCACCAGGCAAAATCACGCCTCGGAAGAGCAGCAGCATCCTACCTCGGTAGGCGTTCAGGACTTGTTTCTCCTGGGTGCATAACTCTCCAGAAGCTCTGTTTTAAGCCTGGGTCCCCTCCTTTCTGCCACCGTGTTGCTGAGGAGTTGAACAGGAGCCCAGACTTTCCTCAGCCAAGTGCACTTGTGGGGGGAAAATATCCTAGGCTGGAGGTCTGGGAAAGGGGGGAGGCTCCTGCTGGTGCCCAGGGTGGCTGAAGGCAAAGCTGGGGCAGGAGACCACATCTCCCTACACGTGGAAGGCCATACAGTTTGAGAAGTGCTGATGCGGGCTCCACGTGGGACGGCTCAGCCGTGCTGTCCCAAAGACCGTGCAGCAGCCGCTTCTTGGAGTCACGCGTGGTGGTTTTCCATCTTATTTCCACACAAATATCAGCTGAAGGAAGAGTTTTGATCCTAACAGAAAATTGTGGGGGCTAAGTGTATTTCTGCTAGCAACAGTTGTAACCAGTGTTGGCTGCAGCTATAAATCCACGCCGAGTTTTTGTTTTAACATATGAGTCGAGCTGGGGCGGAAACTTTGCTTTTCTCCCCCTCCACCCACCCTTCCCTGGGCTGAGCCCCCCATGACCCAGTTCAAGCACATTCGGACACTGTGGATGGAGCTGTCAGTCAGCAAAGCCAAGAAAGTAATACTCTGGGGAAATGACTGGCGCCTCAACAGCTTAAGGATGGAGTTCATTCACAGATGCAGATCGTTTATAAAGGCAGGTTACTCCTTCCTACCTTGGCAGGCTGTATTACACAAAACAAGTGTACTAAAATAAGGAAAAGTTTTCTGGTAGAAGGGAACACCTTTAGAGCTGGGCAGAAGCACAATCCCCCACACTTGCCCATACGAGGCCATACACAGTGTCGCTTACATGATTCCGCATTCGCTGCCTTGCCTCCAAACAGGAGTGATGTGCCAGCCTGCACCTCCGATTCACGACTTCACATCTAACCTAATGGTTGACTGGGGCCACTTTCTGCCAGCTTCCTAATAATACAGCTTACTGCTATTCCAGAAGAGATAGGAGACTAACACAAAGAGGCAATGATAGAACCTCAGGAGACTTCCAGGTTTCCTTAATTCATAATTCTGTCCCAGTGCTGTAACTGAGATATAAATAATCTCCTTGTTTCTGCTCCAGTTACTTTCAATCTCACTGATGCCAGAACGCAGTCTTGCATCTCTCAGGTACCTCAGAAAGAAATTTATTGCACCAGAAGACAAAGATGTTTTTAAAAATAATTTCCACATCAGTTCAAGTGATAAAGCACTCATAAGCGGGTTTTGTATAACTGATATTATATTCTTAGTAGCTTACTTTTTGGAAGCGTAGTATAAACATTTCCAGCATACATACTTACAAGAAATATGCTTGCAAAGCAGGATTACTTCCTATGAGAAAAAAAACAAAACAACTCTCTCCGCTTTAAATGGGCAAACAAAACACATTTCCTCTTCCCATACCGCAGCAAAGGCTTACACATGCATGTCACGTACTCACAAATAAACATTCACATGTGTAAGATCCACCACAATCTAAAAAGAAATGTGCTGTAAAAGGACCCTGTAGTAATTGGGCAGCACATCATGATGTAAATGAGTATATCGCAGGAAAGCTGCAAGCCTTGTTGTCTTGTTTTGCAATGCTAACCACATGCAGACACACGCACACACAGAAAAATACTTTCATGTTAGCTCAGTTCTCCTTCCATAAAGTTTGGTGGTAAAGCCCTCGCTGACGTCCATCAAAGTCAGGGACTGATGAGGTGAGAGCTGATGAAAGTTTTGAATAGCCAAGGAAACCGATGATTCGAAGAACTTAATTCCTCCCATCTTAAATGCTTGTTTCCCTGGGAACTCATCAGAGCAGCTATTCTGAGAAAAAAAACTCCTTTCTTCTCCTTGCCATACCCTGTCCTCAGGACAAAAGCATTCTTCTGGCATGTAACTACCCATCTCGACTCCCAGTATGGGCAACAAAAAGGGATACGTAGTTTTGGGGCACTCTTTGTCTCATCCCAAAGTAAATGTGTAAAATAGGTCAGATGAGTCACTCCCCAAAAATGCATCTTTCTCTCTGCTAATGGTAGAAGGAGGCCACCAGGAGACCTTGGAAGTGGACCATGCCCTATCCCCATGGGCTGAGGGAAGGAAGGAAGCACTGCTCACTTGGCTTGTAGGAAATTTCCTGTTCGGCTCTAAATCCAGAGACTAAACCCAAGGACACAAACAGGGTGCACCATCCCTTCACCAGAGCGCTCAGCAGGACCAGTTCTTTCATTTCACTGTATATCCTGCCACTATCTATCAGAGCCAACCTCCAGGGCACTGTCGTGGGGAGAGGAAAGGGTTTCCTCCCTGGATCCTACATTCCTGCTGCAGAGGCACGCGAGCACAGGTTTAATACAGGGCAATGTGAACAGGGATCTAGTCTCCTTTTCAATCCCTTTGGACATGCTAGTTCATGGTTATCTGAGGACACATCTTGTTTCTTCCTAAGAATTTTCTTCCTCTACTGCACAATCACTTCTAATAACTTAGTACATTCCATTTTAAAAAGCATTTAGGTCCTTGCCCTTATTACAGTGCTTGAAAGACTGTTCCAGAACTTCAGTCTTTATATGGCTTTACTAATTTCAAGCCTAAACTCTCCTGTGACTGATTTCTAGCCAATTGGGTTTGTGCCAGTAGTGTCATTTAACTTAAATACTTTTTCTCCCTCTATGAATTTTGCCCTCTCCCTGTTTCCAAAAATATATTTATAAAAAGCCATCATTAATGTCTCCAGTTCTAGAAGCCAGCTTCTTTTCATGGCTCTTCCAAAGGAAGACATACCATTCTTCTCACACAAGTAGCACCTCTTCCCATTTAATTAATTAATCCCTCTGAAGCATGGGTAACCAAAGCTATATAAAATATTTCATTGAAGAATGCCTGTAGAACTGTACCAATACTTCTCTATCTCTATTCAGGAAAAAACCTCACCTGGTAGTCAAGTTTATTGTCTTTTTTTCCAGCTCAGTGGCGTAGTGGCGGTTATGGCATCCTCTCACTGATCAATAAACCTAAGCCTCTTCCTTCCTTCAGCCCATCCCTTCACAATAGCATCACTGCTGGGCACTAATTGCAAAGCAGGGACAAAAAGAGACTTAAATGCCCGAAACGTTGGACACTGGAGGTGACGCCCGTGTTAGCTGGTGGGAGCAGTGCTGCGAGATCCTGGGCTCCAGAAGCACACCTCCCTCCGCCAGCCCCACGCTCCTTTCACTCCCCACATCCCAGCCCTGTTTTCCCTCCCAAAACCAGACATGGCCGCAGCTGAATCCACCCCCAGGGGGACTCCACGGAGGCGGGGGAGCCGGCAGCAAGCCCCCCTGACCATGCCACACATCCCTGCCAGGCAGACAGACACCGTGCCCGGAGGAGACGTGAGCTCACGCCGTCTCCTCTCAGGCCTTCCCATGCGTTTCCCCAGGAAAAAGGATGAAGTTAGCATGCGTTGGGATAAATTAAACAAACACACGTTTAAAATAGAGTCTCGCTCCCCCTTGTTTTCTCCCAAGCCAGCGTGATTCAGCCCACAGCGCCTTGTTTATTTTTCACATCGAGAGGCCTTTCTCTCCTCTGCGATGGACAGGGAAAGCGCAGGGCATGGCTCAGCCTTTCCAGCGTGTCTGCTCGTCCCTGCGATGCTGGAGGGGTTGCGACATCCACCGCCGGAGCAGCGCACCTCCTGCCCTCAGCCCCACGCACAAATGCCACGGGGGTACCCAAAATGAGCGTACTGTTGCAGGGTCCAAAACCAGTTGCCCGCTTGGGACTTTTATTTAGCCTGAGAACAAAGAGTACTGTTGGTTTATGGCCTAGATTCTCATCAGAAGAAAGGAAAAGGAGGGTCTGAGAGGATTATCCAACTGCTTTCCCCAAACCCATCTGGTTTTATTCCTCTCCATGGAAAGCATTTGTGGGTTTTATGCCGAGGAGCACATTCGCCAGTTCTCCTCAATACAACTCATAGCAACGTGAATGGAAGTTGCTGGGGTTTTTTTCTAAAGGGAAACAGAAGTGTGAAAACCAAAAATATTTCATTCCAGTTATAAATGCAGGAGTTTTGCAATGTCATTCATTTTCCTAAGTAATATCCAAATATTTTTCTTTGCTGTGCTCCAGCCAATATCCACTTGAGCTTTCATAGGAGGAAAATAAAATAGATGTGAATTATGCAAAGCTAAAAAACCCAAATCAACCACTATGCCTGTATGCACCATTAAGCTTGTAATCTCATACAAAATCATCTAACCTATGCCATTGTCCCCTGTTAAAAGGTAACAAGGTGGGGGAAAAGAGCCACAGTGGGATTATTCATGGAACTGGGTATCTCACAGGAGGTTAGGTTAGCCTCAGCTAACAGAGGCATCAGCAGTGTGAATTAACGGGATTATATTTCCACTGAAGAAAGACCCCTGTGTCTGATCTTTGGCTAGATTAGCGCTGCTCTGTGTACGTCAAAGGAATCATATATGATAGGCAGTGCTATTGATCCCAGCTTCCCCAAACTTTTTCTAGTTTACAAGAAAAACAAATGCATTTAGAGCAAGCTGCTAACCTTGTGCCAGCCTACTCTGGTTCCACCCCACACCAGTTCTAATTCCATTAATTAAGGCAGGGAGAGCTGGACAAGGTGGCCTTTGTTATACAGCCCAACAGCCTGGACAACCGCCTTCCAGAGGAAAAAGGAGCAAGGAAGATTTGCAATCCGATGAGGTGTTATGAAATAACTTACAACTCTCGATACATAAAATGTACACATTTCATACCCACCACTGGTGAGGCACAGCCGGTGACAGCACTGTGTGCTGGTGGTGTTTCGGTAGCTGTTTTGGTAGCTGGTGTTTTGGTGGTGGGCAGGTCTTTCAGTGGCATCCACAGCAGAGAAAAGCTTGTTAACATCTGGTTGTGTGCAGCCTCGATTACTCAGCAAGGGCTTTCAGCAAGAGCTTTGAATTAAAGCATGTAAATTGTCCACCTCAACAAGCTGCTCAAGAGGATGAGTGAACCTGGGCCACAGAAGAAGGTATTTTTTCTATCAGAAAGTATTATTTTATTCTACTTGAACATTCTGTCTCCTAAAACAGAGAAATGGGAATAGCCCTTTGGATATTTTTCTGGAAACAAGGAAATGAAGATGCAAAGATCTATTTCCTCACTGAAATCATTGTGCTGAGCTATTTCCCTGCCTCCAGCGGCAAACTTCACATGGTGCTGCAGAGTCTATGGTGTAGGTAACCGCTGGCTGAGGACTGTAGCTTTACTGATACAGCTAAACTACAGCTGGTTTAAGAGCTGTTGTGGTGGTGAGGGCACCATTACACGAGCCCTAGGTAGCCACGCTAAGTGACCAAGCTGCATGAAATACACCTTTTGGTTCTAAATTAACATCATAGGCTTGCAAGCCACTTGCGTCCTTAAAAAAAAACCTTTAAAAGTGCTAATGGATTTCAGCTCACATCTGTTGTATAAAGCAGGGCACTAGAGACTTTTAAAATGAATTATTGAAAAGAATGACAGGAAATATTTTGCAAATATTTTGCTGTCTGTAGTTCATTTGTGGGACAGTCCTGATCCCCAAAAATGTGTTAGTCATTCAGTTTCTTCCACCACAGGGCTGCCAAAACAACTTTTAGCCCTACAGTTGTTAGCAAACAGTTTTGTCCAACTGTTTATAATTCATTAAAATTGTTTTGTCGTGCCAGCATTATTTCTGTTTTTGTAATCTCCGACTGAGGCGTTCTGAAAGGAAAAAAAACGAATAATGATCAATAAATAATAGCACACTGACTATGGAAATAAATGCTTACAGCCACGCACAGATCCAGGCATTCGTCTGAACGAAAGACGTCTTGCTGAACACACGGGCAAGCAAAACCTGACCTACCTGGAGCAATTACCTCTCCCTGTAAGCCTGGCCTCTTCTGCACCCCTCCCCAGTGGCAGCACCAGCATCACAGCAGTGCATGGGGACACCGGGGCTGACTCCCCGCTGACTTTCCAGCACCGTTTTGCCATCACTTCAGGTGATTTGCTATTGAAATACTTTCGGCGCTAAAGACCGCCACCTCTTATTTATGCGAAGTGACGTGGTCAAACACGCATGCTGAGGGCTGGGCAGCGAGGAAGCTTTAAAGGCTTGCCTACCTAACAGCTTCTGCTTTGTGGAGCGGTGGAACAAAGTTTGGCTTTGCCTGAGCCCGGGATCTGTACCCAGCTGGTCACCGGAGGCTCCATCCCTCTCCATCTGCCCGGCACGTGGGTGGCTGTGCTGTAGGATGCTGGCACAAGGACTTTCTGCAGCACAGAGAGGAACCAGCCCCGGCTGCCACGTCTCCCCTCTCTGAAACCCAGGTGGTGGCCACCCGCTCGCTGAAGGTGGCCGCCCGGACAGACTCATTGCTGAGAAATTCCTGGTTAGCAGCTTACAAATTCAGATTGTGCTGGTGGGGACAGAACGGGGTGCTCTTGTAAATGGAGATGGCCTACACGGGGATGGGGGGAACTGGGAAACATTCCTCTTGCATTTAGCCCATTTTTCATTTAGGTTTCTAAGGAACTGAGGTTTATGCAACCATGAGCTGTCTCTGGGCCTCTTCACACATCTGTTGCCATCCATCCTCCTACTGCCCCATCTCATCAAACAGCCAATTTTCACCAACACTGAGCTTCCAAAGACAGCATTTTCCTAGAAGTTTCTCAAGGAGGCTATCAGCGACAGGAGGGAGAGCGGTGTCCCCCAGGTGCCCCCGACCGAGGGAAGCAGCCACGGAGCCATCCCTGGCCAGGCAGCAGATCTCCAGGATGCTTCTTTCCAGCGCAGGAGCCACGTCAGCCAGCGCAAGCTCCATCCTGGGCCCCAGCAACAGCAAACCACAAGACGCAGAGTTGTAGGAAACCAGGTTTCACCTGCTCTGGAAGGGGGTTACGGAGAAGCACGTCACGACCCGGTTGCAAGCGCTCGGTAGGTGCGTGGTGTGCCGCAGAGCGGGTCGGTGGCAAGAACTGCTGAGAGCACGTGCTGCCTGGGTTTCCACTGCAGCAGAGGCTAGGTCTGCTTCACGGGCAGGGGGGGCAGTTTTCTACCCCAGCTGACCAAACCCTCGGGTGAGAGGGATGCCAGGGTGCTTTGAAGAACGAAGCTCCCCAGCTGCATCTACGTCAGGTGGTACCTGGTCATTTTAGCGAGAAGAAAAGGCACGGGAACGGGGTGGGGAAGGAGAAGAAGTACTTACCGAGAAGAAGCATATCAAAAGCTGGCGAGTGCCCAGCACTTATTAAACAGCCACTTTGAGTCTGCTGCTCTTCAGGCCCATCAGACGTAAAGGGTCAGCCCAGGGAATGGTAGGCTAGGGTGAGCGCTCCTGCAAACACAGTCCTGCACAGAGGAAAATTGCTTTGGAAAAGGTTTTGGGGGAGGCTCGGTGACTGCCGTACACAGTACAACACTGCATCAAGCTGTCTGTAAAAAATTCGTAATTACTACCTAAGACCTCCTAGGAGGTGCCTAGAGTAGCAGATGGAGCCATTTCCCAGTAATTTTCATGGATCTGAGTGACTTTGGTAGTAGGAAACGTTTATTATGGAGTTGCATTGGGTTATAAAGAAAAGCAGGAAAAGATTTGTTCCGCAGGAGCTTTTTTGTTACTACAGGTTTGAGGGCTACAACATGGTGATGGCTGAGCTTCTGCCTCCACACCTGGGAGCAGAGGTATCTAACAGGGAGGGCCAAAGGTGTAACCAAGACAGTGGAAGGACCTGAACGTGCTCCTGAGCACATTGAATCCATGGGCAGGGTCTGAAACCATGGGCGGTCCTTCTACCTTGCAGGGTACCCATCTGCTTTCAGATCAGTTTTCTCTGAAGAAGATTAATTCTGAAAGGGCCATTGCTGCCACCAGGATGCTGAGGGGTGAGTAGGTGCCGTAGATCACAGACGGGATACAGCTGAGTGTCGGAGCCTACCTCAGACTAATGCTATCACGCGTCATGCCTGGCAGCTGCAGCACAACAATCAGTCTTAATGCAAGAACCGTATGATTTCTCTTCTCTCCTCCACATCCATCCCCTAGAAAAATAATGCCTGGAAACTTGAGCCAGGGATACTTGTATGAGTCAATTGTATCCAGTGTCAAACCTTAAAAGACGACCAAAAAACCAAACCAAACAAAAAACAAACTTTCCTGAAAAATTAATGTCTATGGTAAGTCCACACCATCCATATGTTTTTTCAAACCTGTGTTAACGTTTGCATTGCAATAAAAGACTGGGTTCCCTGGTAACACAGGGCAGCCCTTGGCAGATAAAGATGCCTGGGTATCTACCATGTAAAGCCAAGGGAGCTCCATTCCTTTGCAACCAGCCTGTTAGTAAAAACTGAAGTACTCGGGGAGGGGGGGAGAAATGAGACTCGGTAGGTGTCTCGAGTAAGCAGTTTTTGTCAACCCAATGTGAAGCCAAATGTTCTTCTCTGTTTCAGCTGATGCATGCTTTCCACTGCTGTCTGAAAGTTTTCGTTTTCCATTTTTGAAGGCTATAGATTTCCATCTCTTACCCTAGCAACTGTTTCAGTGGTTTATTATTTTTCCAGCCCCTTATGATTTGCTCAGAAAATACAGATAGGCCAGCTATAATAAACTGTCGCAGGATGTGCAAAATCTTCACAAGAAATAAACATCTCCAGCCTCTTGTTGCACCCACAAACAACAAAATCACAATGAGACATTAAACAGAAACCAGCCTGCTGTGTGCAGGCAAGAGCCGATTTCGAATCTAAACATCCCTTAAGCTTTCTGAGCACTGTAGAGAAGTATACCAGTTGGCCTCCTCTAGGGATAAAATATCACTCAGAGGTATAGCATTGTTTTGAGGTGGCTGAAGCCTTCAAAGGATGAGGTCTTGCCTCTCAAAACAAAGTTACGATGAACCAAGAGTATAAGTTGTGTGTTCTTTTTTAAGAAGGGTGCATGGGCTTTGTTTTTCAACACTTATTCATCACTATTTCTGAATTCCCAGAAGAAACACTGGAGCCATATTCATCAGCTCCTTACATGTCCTCCTGCAACAGCCCTAGGCAGCCATCCCCTCTGGCCACTCTCCTGGGAGTCACCCACTTCATTTGGCAGCAGAACCTATCCTGACTTGTCACTCTGATGCCCAGAAGACTTCTCATTATACAAACTATCTGTCATTACCAAGCAGATACAAAGCTCCAGCCAAATGTTAATAACAGGCTTCATAAAAAGCAAAACACTCCAAACGGACCAATGTTGCATTGTTTTCCTCCTTTTTGCAACCATTCATGCCAATGCAAAATAATCGGATGGTGCTTTACATGCACAGCACTTTAAAACAACTTTTTTAGTTTTTTTTAAACAACTACACAGAAAAGCACCCCTGTGATTTGGATGGTACAAGAAGTCAGAACACATTACTATTGGCTTTGATTTAAGAAGTTTTAACCCGATAAGGCTCAGCCACCCAAAGAAAAGTGTGGCACTCACCCAAAACTGCCAAGCACCACGTTTTCCACTAGCAAAACCATAGCACGTTCAAGCTGAGGAACCTGTAGGAAACTCAGTAAGTTCTGGTTAAAGCAAAAGAAAAATCAAATTATTTGTTCTGCTGACCTATTTAAACTGAACCCGACAGATGGGCTGATCCTCAAAGACACTCCTCTGCCAGAAACCACTTCGGTGACTTCCAAGTTGTTGCCAGCCTGGCCAGGGCAAAAGGCAATGGCTGTGGCATTACTAATGACCATTAGGCACATCTAAAATCCTCCTAGTTCCTGCTGCTTGCCATGTTTTGGTCATAACTGTGCAGAGGGGCTTCGATGCTTCACCAGGCTTCCAGGAGGCACCACGACTTCGATGAACAGGCTGACATTTACAAAAGGAGGAGCAGTCAAGATTAATGGCCCTCTTCTCCAGAGGAAGCTTTGAACCGTAAAAAACCCATGATCATCCAATAAATTCTCTGTATGCTTTCTCGCAGACACGTAATTGTTGATGCAAAACATTTTCAGCATAGGAGTTGAACATAGAAACAGGAGTGAAAGACTGGCAAATATTCTTAAGGAAGCTCACTCTCATATGTCTGCCAGAAAGTAAAACAAGCACAGCCTTCCCTGTCCTCTCCATCCATGAGGAGTCTGTAGAAAGAAAGGCAGGCCACGACCATTGCTCGGGTCTGTTCAAAGTAAAGCTAAGAAATTGCTGGAGAGACACTAGCCAGTTGTTTTGTCCACACACCATGGAAGACTGGTCTTGTTTTTTTAACCCCTGTCTATTAAAAAAAAAATGTGCTGGTTTGCTAGGGAACTATGTAAACTTTGGTGTTAGAGTGATGACAGCCCAGAGAAAGGGCTGGTGGATTAACTAAGGGCTTGGCCCAAGGAAAGAGTCTCAGAGAGGGATGTGGAGAGACTTAAAAAAAAAAAAAAAATCTTCAAAGAAAGAAACTTAACTGGGAATGCCTGGCTTCAATTTCCAGCTTGGTTTCCCCTGTCACCCTGGGAAAGTCACTTAGTCCTTGTGTTCATTACCAGCTGTAGGAGCTCTGAAGCAGCAAGACTCAGCAATAACCTAGTGCGGAGAAATTATGGTTGTGGAAGTCAAGTAACTCTCAGAAACAAAGCCTCTAGTGCAGGAGAAGTTGGCAGGGGAGGATTGAAAGAGAACACAAAAACAAGCTAGTCACCTAGCGTTAGCAAGCCCATAGTAAAATCTTAGAGAAGATAAGGTGGCTGTGTTTTTTACCACAAGATAACTAATGAGGACAACTTGCTCCACTCCACCCATGACTAACCTCACCACCTTCTTTCGCTTCACTGCACATACAGCATTTGCAGTGAGTAAACCATAAGTACACTGCAGATAGCACATCCCTAATAGGCTGCTGCAATGTGCATGCTCTTTAAATCAATTATATTAATCTTTTAATTAACATAAAAAGTCTTAACTGATGGTTTTGAAAGCTTCATTTCAAAAGGCTTCATTTTGCTAGGTGTGGAGTGGCTTGCTTCTCCCATTCAGAGCCAGCCTTCGAAATGGCAGACCTACACTTCCACACACAAGCTTTCCTAAAAAAGCGAAAACCAGGGGCTGAGCACAGTTATTCACAGCCGTGGCTCCACAGCAGTTTTTTCCACGCTCTTTAGTCAGTAACTTCTCAAGGGGAACATGGTGCCAAAAGGTCATATACCACCGTCTGCCTGTACATGGAAGTGTCACAGACCATGGGGTTTCCCTGTCGGGGCTTGAGAACAGCTGTGCCGAGAAGGTTTGGGGGTTTTTTAATAAAAAAAAAGAAGTAAGAGCCCACCACTATCAGTTGTTTCATTTAATGGGGCCTACCGTGTTCTCTTGCGCTTGAACCTGAGGGACAGCGGCAGAGCAGGGTCCCTGGGCAGGACGAAGCCCAGAAGTGAGGACGGCCACCCAGATTTGGCTTGCACTCCCCACAACTCTGCCTCGGCTCCTTCCTTCTCCTGGCTTTGTCCCATCTGGCAGGGAAAGCAGTCTGGACCACGGAGGCCATGAGAAAAAGAGGTTCATCACAACATCACAACTTCATTTCAAGCGTTAAGAAACCTTTTGAAAGCCGACCGGCTTTCGACGTGGGTGGGGAAGGAGCGATGGGCACTGCAGCACGCGGGGTGGACTTTCCTGTCCCACAGGTGAAAGGACAGAGCAGAGGTTTGGGGTGGCAAGAGCTGCCAGCTCCCCTCATCTATGGGGGCTTCCTTGGAGAGCCAGTCCCCAGACCTCGATGGATGTGCCAGGCCGACAAGCTGAATTAAAACAGGGTGGAAAAAAGTTGCTATCATTCAGAGTTGCAGAGAAAAACTCAGGAACAAGAACTCCATAACAGCATTTGTAATTACTAAAATCTTTTGTGGTACTAGGGCTTTGGAATTTTTGAGTAGTGGGACTGGTAACATGGGGTGTGCAAATTGCATCACAGATCCGGACAGTTTCTGATGTCCAAGGAGGCACCGTGACAGCACAGGGCACCAAAGCTCTGCAAGCCGCACCTCCCTCCACAGCCTGCATCTCGCACAAGATCCCCGGTACCGTGCTTAGCGGCTCGGGCTGGAAAGCAGCATGATCTTGTCCTCTCGGAAAGACCCGAACAGATTTGGAAACACTGTGTGCAGCCTGTCATCGTAGTTGGGAAGGAGGCTTTGCTGGGGATCCTGCTCTTTGCACAGAGTAGCCGAGTTTGGGTCTATTTGGGTCAAACTGGCTACTACCATGAGAGCCAGGTCCCCCATCTTTTGCTAAAGCTTGCCTGGAGCATGTGCTGCTCCCTCTCCCATCAGCTGCCCTGCCTGTACCTGAGCCATGCAGTACCTCCTCCTCCTCCTCCTCTCTTCTCCTGTCCCCATCCCCATCAGGCAATCCCCCACGAGCTCCTGGCCCCCGGCAAGGTGGGCAGCGAGGGCGGAGGAGAGCGGCGACACTGAAGGGCGACCGGGGCTGGGCTGACCCAGTGCTGTTCTCAGCCGTGCCGAGGAGGAGGACACGCCACAGTTTTCCTGGAAGTGACAGAGCGAGTGACCCTCCGTGACGAGAACCCCTACATCACCCCTGTGCCAGCACACCCTGGGAGGGGAAAACTTTGATTTCCTCACTGCTCAGGTCACGCTGAGATTGAGAAAGTGCCGTATTTACTGACTTCCCAGTTGGAAGAGTGTAAACCATCCGTCACTTAGCAGGATCCCTATTTAATATACTCAGTGTACATAAACTGGAAACTCTGCCTTGCTGCAGCTCCTAGCTGTGGAACAGTAGCTGCCACTTCTCCAATTAAGAGAAAAACAGAGCGGTTTATTAAGCACGGTTGTGGGAACGTAGTTTCAGTCTTCAGTGGGTTCATCTGAATATTTTTCCATTTCAGTTCATGTAAGTTCACGCCCTTTGGGTTTCACATAAAGCCGTAGGGTCTGAGCGACTCAAAAATCTCAAAATCAAAATGTCAAGTTGAAACGAAACCATAAAAGGTATTTGGATTTGCATGAAAACGGGCCCAGATTTGCTTCAGGAGTTCCTGAAGCCTGGTAAAGCTTTTGAAGAGCCTAATCTGAGTTTTGCGGTTTCGGTGCAGACTGAAACCAGCGCGAGAGAGCAGATGGGCTCCTTTCAGGAAGCCAAGGCAGAGGAGAATGATTAAGAAGCTATGAGAACACGAACCACGGGGGGGGGGGGGATTTAAAAAAAAATAATCTCCAAAACCAGATTTTCAAGTGCTGAACACCACATATTAGTAACTAAGATGACACGGGTCACGTTTAGGCGCTACAAGATAGCAGCTCTTTCTGAGGATCAGGCCATCTGGAGGCAAGTCCAGCCATAACAGTGCCATACACCCTTCTGCCCATACGCTGAACTTTCTTACCACTGCATCGCATAATGCATACCCTGAGAAGCATAAATCCTCCAAAACTCTCATTTTTCATGGGGGTCTTGTCACCTTACAAGTAATCCCCTTCCCACAGTACTCCAGCCACACATGAGGTAAGAAAACAAAAGAAAAGAATAATCTACCGGTTTCATGCTCTCTGGTTAACATCTATAAACTTGTCCCAACATCAAATATTTTAAATTTTGGCTTTGATCTATTTTTTAAAAGAGTTCTTTTCATTTCATATGCTCTATATTTATTTTTATTGCATTTTTTTCATGACATAAAAATAAATACTTCAGAGTGACAAGTCAGTTTAGTAGCTCACCTGAAAAGATGCAAACACTAGACTAAATTTAATTTAATAATAGTTTTCTTTCCATTAACAGTCTACACATCTCATTCGATTACACTCTTTACGTTAACATCATTTACATTGACAGGATGCAGAGGAGGCGACTTCCTGAGTAGGCACTCATTGATTACTTGAGATTTAGCCTCCTGGCTGAGCAACTAGGTGGTTTAAAACAATAATATCACATCATGACTAACACAATGTGGGTACAAAATGTTATGAACAACGCAAGCAAAAACTGTGAAACTTGCAAGTATCTTGCTTTGAGAGCATTTTGCCTCCTAACCATGCAAAAATTGAACTTCTAATCTGCAATTTAAATTTTCAGTCCCTTTTTTATGCCTTTTCTGAAAAAAAGAATAACAGAGGAAAATATAAATTTGGTTGAAACACTGAGGGTTTTTTTCCCCCATCAACAGGATATTTAGTTTCACTTCTGCTCAACCGTTCGTCCTGCCAAAGAAAATCAAATGGTTTCCCATAGCTTCAGCATTGACTTGAATTCACATGAACTTGGAGTGCTACTTGAATGCTACTTGGCCTCCCAGGAGTATGTAGTAGGGAGCTGTAACGCTCCCCACTGACATTCTCATGCAGCATCGCTGCAGATCAGCCAGCAGCATTTCCAGCATCCGCACATTTTATATCCTTGGTTTGCAGAATAGGATAAATCAGTATTTTAGCGTCCAGATTTCATCTTGCACCAGCATTTCACGCTCTCACAGTGCAGTTTCTTCTCGTGCAGTATGTTCAGCTCATTTCACCTATTAAGCCATTTACTCTCCTCACCCTTTCAGCAGCACCTTTTGCTATTTAAATGACTTCCCATTGGTTTGGCCTGTCCTCATAGCACAGACTCACCCTAACCACGTCTTCTGTTTGAGAGTCCATCACAAGTGCCATCACATTCAAAGGCCACTTCGTCACAGCATTTCCACTGAAATCAGTGGGGCTTAAGTGTTTAAGCAGGCTTACAGGCTGGGCCAAACAGTCTCCGTGCCTCATCTATTAGATATGAAGACAAATACTCCGTCCCACACACCTGCATTGCAAACATAACTACTAGGCTTGTTTCAAAAATTGTAGCGGGTCTGCTTTGCCATCTGACAGCTCAGCCTCAATTGTGCCGATACCCTGGTGGGGGTAAAAATGGCCGAGGAGCAAAAGTTCCCATACCCCGGTGGGAAGCCAGCCAAACTGCTGAGGGATCTTCTTCTTTCCAAATGATGATGTTTCAATATGTTTTCATTTAATTTGTAGAAATAAGCTTTAGTAAAATATACAATCTTAAGAGGCAAACCAAAACCCAAACCACAATAATTTACTCCATCTAAACAGAACTAAAGAGTTTAATTTTCTCTCTTGGCAGGAAAGGTTGCAGGGGGGCAGTCTGAAGTACTATTTTTCAGACAGCTTGCACCTTTGGGGAGCAGTTTCAGAAAGAAACCCCAAACAATTGAAATTCTCACACCTTCCGTAAGCAGGATTTGAGTGTCCAGCCTGGCCCGGGGCAGGGTCTGCAGAGCGTGCAGGAGGCAGTCGCAGGCAGCTCTCCATCCCTCGCTGCTGGCATCCCAAACAGCTCAGTGCCTTGTAGGGTTACTGACCTTTTTATGGTCACCTTTTGGTTTTTTTCCCCACCCCCAAAAGAAGCCTTAGCTTCAAAGGACCAGCTGCTGTGCCAGCCAGACAAACAGGAATATCATTTAAATAGCTTCCACGTGGACTTTAGCCTTCTCCTTACAGAACAGAAAATAACAAGCTGCCCAAAAAGCCAAGCACCTCACCCTGGGTCCACGGGCAACTTGCAAGGTGGCACAGGCACCGCTGCAGGCACTTCTCTCCCTGCGGACGTGTATGGTCTATGTTAGGGTTGCTGCTGCAGCAGGGGTGAAGGGGGGACCAGGAGGAGGGTCTTGTAGCTGCAATCGTAACTGAATTACAGCTTCAGACACTGGATGACCATTAAACCTGTTGCCACAGGGTAGTGAGCGGCTGGTTCTGGCAACGTCTTTGCTGGTTTCACAGGGTTTCTAGGAGCCATCACCATAAAAGCCACCATCCAGATCTCAGCTTCGCTGTAGATCATCTTAGCAGTGTTAAATGAAAGAAGAGGTAGAAGGGGGAGAAAAATCTTTAAACCATATTTTAAAATAAAGCAGAGGGAAAAGCAGAGAAGGAATCCTTGAACCCTTGCATGATCCACCAACAATATCTAAAATCACGGCAAAAAGATGGGAAAATGGGAAATAAAAAATGATACAGGGAAAGGCAAGACACAGTGGACCAAAGGTGTGACCCGAAGGGTAGCTGATCCCTACGGCGTGGCTGCATGCATGAAGCAGTCTGGCTCGCTTGCTTGCTGGTTGTAGGCACGGGGAGCACGGCAGGCAGCCCACTGGATTTACAGTACTTGCTCTGAAATTTGCATCTGCCACCACGCCTTGTCCGTGGCCTAAGGGAAAAACCAAAAAACCAACCAAACAAAAAGCAAAGCAGAAAAGCAGCGAAAATGTTACACCTCAGTGTTACGCAAAAAAAGAGAAGCACGGCCAGAATCATTTTTAGAAGATCCAGTGCTTGTCCTGTGACATCTTCATCTCTGTGGTTTTTCTTGGTATTGATGCAATGAGGAAAGCATACAGCTGTATTTCCCTTTTTAAAAATAAACATACAAGTCCTAAGCAGAAATCACTCGGAATGTGAGGGAGCCGATTCTACCCGATGTCACCTTGTTGCACAGGCAGGAACTTCCCAGAGGCAGGACACTGGTCCCCAGGAGAACCACACATCATCGCACAGCCCTGGAGCAGGTACACAGGGGCACCGAAATCCATCCAACTTCATGTCCACTCTCTGAAACCGGCCCAGCACCAGTTTGGGAAGAGTGCAAGAACAACGCAAACATACGGCAACGTCTCCCCTGAATCCATTCCCAACCTCCAACAAGTTACGGCTCAGGGACTTTCCTGAGCCCAAAGTAGTTTCTGTGCATTTAAAACCGCCACTGGATTTTTTTTGCTCCACAGCCGGCACTTTGCCTCTCCAGGAGCAAGGCTGGCTGGAGGACATCGAAGATGACATGCTGGGAGCGCGCGATCCCTCCCGGAGCTGGGGCATCATACAGCGCAGGGCCACGGAGGCTACGCTCAAGCCTGGGCAGAAGACGCGAGCCATGGTAGCCAAGAAAATGCAGCTCCTGCGGCAGGGTACCAGAATTTCTTGGGAACTCAGCGCTCCAGCAGACACCTAAACACGGGGCTGGTTTTTCCCAGTGCTCAGCACATCAGGCACCGTGTTTTTTGGAAAACCTGACTCACAACGTTACAAGCAACGTCAGCAGCTCGAACCCTGTTATTCATCTGTAGGACAACAATGTCTAGAGGCCCCAGGCGTGGCGTAGCATTGCTCCGACCGGGCGCTGCGCAATCCCGCTGGCTGCGAGCAGTAGCTCCAGGAGAGCTGACCTGGCATTGGCAACTACTGCCAGCTTCTTGGGATGCTCTTGAGCAGACATGGCTTCCCGACAGCCACAAGCCATCCCATTTCTCTTTTCTGATCACCCACATCACTGCAGAGAATATTTAGATTTGAAACCACAGCACCAGCCTCCAGCAGCTCTGTTGCTGTTGCGGAGGCATCCCAAGCACATACCACTCGGTTTAATTTCACCCCGTTCAGACTTAGCCCCACTGGGTTTGCGTCACAGGCGAGACAGACACGGGCAACCAGCATCTTTTTCTGTGGGTCATGTGTGCGCTCCTAATCCTCCATCAGTCTTCAGGGAAGAAGCTGCCACTCCCTCCCTGAGCTCCTGTTTTGCTTCAGCCCGTCGGGAGTTTTTCCCAACACGCGCTGTGGGAAGGCAGCATGGGGTTTCATCCCTCTTGCTCTCCAGGACCTCTTGAAAAGATCCAGCTGTGACTTCTCTCATCCGCATATTCAGAGGATTTAGTAAAACAAAGCTCATGCTGATGGGGAAACAGTCAGAATTCAGCTGGCACCAGTTTCACCATAAAAGGGACATGGAACAAGACTGGGAGGCTGCTCAGCCTTCTGGCCAACGCAAGGAGAGCAGAGGGAGGTGATGGGCAGCCTCACCCTGCAGGGGCCAGACATTGCTTAGTGACCTGCATCAGTGATCCCACAGTTTCAGAAGCCCCGTGCAGAAGGAAACACTCTCTACCAGCTGCAAGGGAGGACATTTTGAAATGCAAAGGAAGAAGTGGGCTTCCTCGAGCGGAGAGAGAGGAGGCAGGCGGATCTGGCAGATGGGGAACCAGTGTAGCACATCGAGACCTAGAGTGACTTTTCCTTTTTTTGCCCGACCTTCCTGTGACCTTAGGCAACCTACCATAATCTTCTTTGCAGAAGTTTTGAGTGTTTTCTGCGTGCGCTAGAAGGGCCAGCGCTCAGCACCCTGGCTGCATGCCCACCTGGTCCCCATCGGCCGTGCCAGGGACAGCATGGTGCCACAGGGAGGGACATGGAGAGGAGCCCTGGCCGGAGCAGAGCCACAGGCAGAAACATCTTTTGTTCACACTGCTTTACAAAGCAAGAAACATCCCAGCCTCCCAGAACATGTTGCTGTCAAGAGGACTGTAGTCAGCTCAGAAAAGACCTAGGAGCCTTCTTCCAGAAATCAAACTGTTCTTCGCCAACCTCCCAGTCCTAAAGTAACAGATGAGAGGGGAGACTGTTACCACTGCTACAAGATGTTATAAGTCTTCCCAACCCATCTGACCCACAGCAAAGTAGATCAGAAGAGGAAAAGCCCTCGATGAACTATAAGAAATGGCATAGCACACTCCCTCTGATTTGGATCTGGTCTTGCAGCCCTTCTGCCAAAATTACGGGACATCTCCTTAACCTATGTGAGTCAGCAGGAACACATGGGTTTCCATGGAAAGAAGGAACAGTTCCTGCAGAAACACGATAAGATGTACCGGTACACTTTTGGTAGGTGTACCCGTAGTAACCTGTTAGCCAGAAACATGTGCTTCAACAAGATATCTGAAGAAACGGGCCTGCAATTTAAATTTTGGCAGAGAATGAGCAATAGGATAGGTCCTTGTTTCAAACCTACACCTCTAAGACAGGCCTTCGAGATTTATTACCAAATGTGAAATTATTAGCTCAGGCTAAACAATAGAATCAGGAAAGTAATTTGAAGAATTATTTGCTATATAAATACTCAAGTTTCAGAATACACAGTTGAGAACAGACACATCTCCGAGGGCCACAGCATGTGGGTAGAAATACTGACTCGGTATTAGCTGTACACTGCATGCCACCATGAGCCCGTTCATGTTTACCTGGCGAACTTCCCGATCTCATATGAGCAGGAGCATAGAATAAGCCTTAAGCATCAGATGGAGATTTCTGGCTTGTATGTTCGTGGGCAGCGGGGTTGCCCACCCAACTTCATCTCGCTGCAGCATACGGATGTTTGGATTCTGCTTTTGCATCACAAACAGGAACAGCTCTGAGATGATTCACACTAAAAGCGACAGGGGATTTTTGGTATTATCACAACACAAGACATCATCTTCCTGTGCTGGCAAGGGGGATTGAAAATGACCAACATGACTTCATAAAAATACCAGCACGTGTGTGCGGTGTGTGCTCTGTTGCTCTCCCACACTCACTCTCCCTGTGGTTTCTGAGCACACGGCAGTAGTCTGCCTGCTACAGACTGTGATCCAAAATACAGGTTGGGAAACCAAAAAGGTAGGAGAGGATCCATGCAAGCATAGATACAAGATTTCACAAGGAGCAAAAGAGAAATGCCTGGACACATCTGTATCCAGTCGAGTCAGCTAACATTTGTGACTGAATCAGTAAAAAAGTAGTAAATCAATAGGAACATAATAATTTCCTTTCCTTCAGGAATAGCAACAGTAGGTACATATTCTCTCATGTTTAGCTTTTCAAATAAGCATCAGGCAAAATAACATCAAAGAAGAGATGGAAAAATTCTTTTTTTTTTTTAGTTTTTAGTTTTTCCTTTGCTTTCCTTTGCATAAAGGCAAAGTTTTGCCTTATTTCTACATTTGCAGTTTCACTGAAATCATTTCAGTGGTACCTGAAATTCGGAGTACGTCACTACAAACTATTCAGCAACTGGGCAGGAAAATATTTGCATGGGTTAAAACCACAGGTTTCTTCAAATTGAAGTCTGTTATCTCCTTAGAAAGACTTCACCAAGAGGAAAAAAGTGACAGGACCCAGCGCATAGGAATTACTTTCTCCATTAAAAGCATAAAAAAAATTTTTTTAAAAGTTGTTCTTCCTGACATAATCCATCCCCTATCTTCCTGCATGTAGATCACTTTATACACTACTCGACCTGGTAGCACCTTTCAAAAGGTCCTTCACTGCTTTAAAGTGTTCCTACCGAATTTAACAGGCATGGTGCAAGCAAAGGCAATGTTATTTGTTTCTACATCCCTCCTTTCTTTCTCTTCAGCTTCCGATTCAGCCTTGCGTGGCTTACATGTCTTTTCACTCCAATTTAACGTATTCATGAGTATCGTTTCGACTCTACTCCCTTAAAGGCAGTTTGTACGGACCTGGTGACCCCTCTCTACTCCACTGGTGGGCTGAGGGAGGGAGCAGAGCCCTCTGGCTGGGAAGGATCCAGCCTTGGGGATGGCAGGCAGTGAATCAGAGCTGGACTCATTCCCAGCGTTTCACACCAAGCAGCAGCTGCTGGGAAGTTTCCCTTTCACAGACTTGCTTCTCAGGGATGTTCTAATCCCACCGGGTCTCAGGGCTAATACCGAGAAACCCCTTTTTAGCACCAAGAGGCATGATACAAACACCTTGTGGATAGCTAAGGTTGTGATACATGCTACCAGAAACCAGAGATAATCTGAATTCCTCCACTCTGCTCAACCTCCGTCCGATAGCCAGCGTGCACCACGTGCTCACACTGACAACCGGCAGAAAGAATAGGTACAAAAATGGTAGCGCCGTCGATAAAGTCCTGCAAGTTAGGTCTTGTGTGTAGAGATCTGGCACTGCACAGGAGGCAGCAGCATCTTGAAGCAAATATCCAGCAGTATGTTGCTCCCTATATGATTTTCTCCGCAGTGCACCAGGTTAGGGACCAATCTGAAAAATAGCTTTAAAGGAGTCGTACCCAAACTAACCTCTCTCCTGAAAACTAAAACCAAACTCTGCCCAGATTCACTTTGTGAAGAGCAGAAGAGGGGACGGGTCAGGACCCGTGGCCGGCAGTCCCACAGGCTTGTTCCTGGAGAATCCTTCTCCCTGCCAGACTGTGGTGGCATCTGTACGGACTGCAGCCTGCCTGCACGCCGCCGGATTTTTCTATCAAAGGATCCCTCTTCACCGCGTTTGCTCCCTAGCCAGCGCTGAAGTACTATCGGCTTCTTTGCCTCCATCAGGTGGCAGAGGTATTACTACCTCTAAAACAGTGAGCACAACCTCTGTGCAAGATTACAGCCACGGCAGTTCAACCTGGCTCAGCCGGCGCAAGGTCTGAGCAAAGCGAGCAGCCTTCCAGCAGCAGCCCTGAAAATCAGAGTAACTCATGTCTAGGGAAACCCTGATTAATATACCAGTTCTTTTTAAATCATGGTGCAGACTCATTTTGCTTTTAGGAAGCGGCCGAAATGTGCATATGTGTCAACCTATTTCAAGGGAACTTTTGCTGAGTAATTCTTCCTCAAATTAGTTTGCAGCAAGATGGCTCAACAGGGCCTCCCACATCATGTAATAGCGTGCGGTGATCCCCTTTGTCAAACAACACTTTCTGTTTTTAAAGAAAGAGAGAAACTGAGAAGATCACTCTCATTTTTCTAAGATAGATTTATTTTAAGTGTTTTCAGCAGTGTAGGAAGCTAACTTCAGAAAGGCAGGTTGGGTGATTCAGTTGAGCCAAGCACCTTGGTAGTCACTGGTTTCCCCTTCATTTTTGTCACTTCCTCTTTTGGTAGCATTTATTCATTTTAAAAGCGTAGCATAATGCCCATTCTAAAAGGTAAAGACCACACAGATCTGTGCTTTTCTTTCCCTTTCTTGAAACCAAAGCAGCTTCCAGTGGGTACTGAAGTTGGAGGAGCCACCTGGAGCTGGGGGGAACAGAAGTGTCTTCAGGTGACCTGAACACCCTGAAATGAGAGGTCCAACCTGCCCGCACACGCAGTGCTTCTCCAACTCGTCGGAGAGAAACTCAAGAGTAAGAGTGAGATGAAAAGGCAGGGGAAAGGGCAATACTAAACAAATATCCTTGAACCATCCCGCTTCAGGGCTTAATGCACAGCGCCCAAAGCAGGGCAGCTGGTGTATGGGCAAGAGGCTGCAGTGTCTGAGCCCCGTCCTTCTCATGCAGGAGTTCCACTGAGCCCTTTAATGCCTGGCAATGCCCACGCTGGCACCCCACGCTCAGCCTATTCCTCCTCCTCCTCCTCCTCCTCCCCGTTCCTGTGTGTCATGCCAGTCTCCTGCCCCGAAGCAGAGACTCGGCAGCAGCCAAGCACTGCAAATGGGACTGACTCAACAGATCTGCGGGAACTGCTCTGCACACCCACACGAGAAAACAGCGAGGTTCATTCCATTGCCAAACGCCGTCTCTCGCTGCCCTCGGCTCAGCACCTCGCTCATCTCCACGGCACCGATGAGGAAGCGCCTCTCGTGAGTCAGCAGCCATCACCTCCAGCCCCAGTGCAGCAGCACGAGCCGTGAGGAGGATTTGCCACCTCCGATCAAGGCTGTAGGCTCCCGCTTGCTGCCCATGATGCACCTTGCAATGCTCTTTCTAAGGGGGGGGGGGGGGGGGGAAGACCCCCATCCCATGTAAGAAAGGAGGAAATGAGAAGCCTCAGAGCGAGCTGGTGGGTTGAAGCAGGACCCAAAGGGAGAACCCAGCATCCCCAGTCTGGGGGCAGCTCCCGTGCCAGGCAAAGAGCTGGCTGGTGATGGGGGATAGCACCCCTTCCTCCCACGCTGTGCGAAGAGGAGGGCTCCTGGAGAAACACCAGGCCCACACAGGGCTCACTCGGCTGCTACTACAGCAAATCAGAAAGAAAAGCAAATAGAAGCTGCCTGCGATCCTTTGGTTCCTGGGTTTGGGTTGGGTTTTCGCATCACGTTGCAGCTGCCTGGCTCCTCTGCCCTGCGCACCTCCCCGGTGCCGCGGTCGTCACCGCGCCGGGAGCTGCTGCTCCATCGTTCTCTTCCCTCTCCAGTTACACAATCAGCAAAGCTCTTGTCAGAGTGTGAAAACAGCTATTGTCTGCCTAACTACCCGGATGTATCAGATGCAATGATTAAATATTTTACAAGTCCTGATCCTGTTTCTGTGTAAATCTGGTATAGATGAGAGCAGTTTTCACGACCTCTGGAGGTCAGCAGAATGTTTATGGACCAGATTCCTCAAGTCAGGGTGAAGTCCTCCAGCCTTGCTTTGACCAGCAGCTCCTGCAAATCACATTATGCACGTCCAGAGAGAGATGCGGTGTCCTTCAAGGCAGACCTACATCTGGAGCAGCACGCTGAATTGCAGCCTTTCCACCTGCCACATTCGCAGTTGTGTTTCCGGATACGCGTGTTTCAGGAGGAAAGTTCATTCTCAAGCCAAAAATTCGTTGGGGCAGTGTCAAGCTAGTCTGGATGACAGCAGTCTGCTTTGGCCAGCTCATCCTCTCCCTCAGATGCAGTCACGCGTGAAGAGGTTTGTTTTTTTTTTTAATTCAACTAGCAAGCAGGATATTTTTCAGCAGTGATAATGACTACCTTTCATCAAAGTGTGCTTCAAATGTTTGCATACTGAGCAGCTGCTGAAAGGGAAACCCCTTGATACATGACTTTTAAGTAGAAGACGACAGACTCCAACCACAACATCTTCTGCTATTTGGAAGGGACTCCAGGAGCCTCCCACCTGAAGGTTAATTGCAGGCATGCAAGGAGACCACTGGTTCCTGATCAGTTACTTGCAGAGGGAAATTCCAGCATTTTCCCCTCCTCTCCTCCTGCTAAAACCTAACTGTGAAGGCTTCACCTAGAACACCAGTTAGGGGGAAAAATGCTACCTTCAACTGTGGTAGCTCCCGAGTGCTATAGAGTCAGAGAAGCTCAAAGATCAACCCCAGAAATTATACATCTGATAACAAGAAACTACTAATTCCCTGCTCTCCAGCAACAGAATCACTGCTTTCATCACATACGAGATAAGCAGCTCTCTGAGCTGTGAAATGTCATGTTTGACGCTGAAAACAAGGAGTCACCCTAATACATAAAGATGACGGGCAAGAGTTGAAATGGCTTTGGTTAGCACTCCCCATAGCCTTTTCACATGGCCCATGGAAATCCAAACACCGACACACCAGTGTTGCTTCCCATCAGACACAATGTCGTTCTGCCACTTAAAATATCTGAGAGCGCAGGGTCCGCTTTAACTGCAACAGGCACGCGAAGATTTGCTGCCCTTTCCCTCTCCCACCATTTAGAAATACCATTGGGCACCTTCCCATCGCTGGGAATACAAGCAGCCCCTCTTGTTTCCAGACCAAAACTACTCAGGGTTCATTTTACTGCCACACACCGCAGCCACCTCTAACTCTGGAGTCACAGATGGACAAGACTTCCACATCTTGCTGTGTCAGCTCAACAGCTTAGCATCCCGACATGCCCATAAGCTGCTTTTCCTCACTGTACTGCAGCCACAATGTGCACATTCAAAGAGTTTAAATAGGTAAACGGGGCTCCTTTCATCTCCAGTGGGTTACAGATAACAAGCGGTTTTGCTGGCAGATCGAGTCAGGGCTTCGTGTTGTCTTCCTGCCCAGTAGCTTGCCCTGTGCGCTTGTGCTGAGAGCAAACCCTCAAACCACCAGAGCCAGCTGCTTGCTCTAGGCGGGGGGATTGGGCCTGGGAAATGCTCACAGGGATCCCACCACGACACACCGGAGAGGGCTGTCGCTCTTGCAGCTGCCTCCCTCTGGCGCAGAAGCAGTAACCAGCAGGCAGGCAATGGTAATATCTTCCTTTAGCAGAGCTGGTTTACAGTCAACTTGCCTTAAATTATAACTAAGCAAGCACTATTGCCTAGCCAGGTATTTAAAGGAAAAAAAAAAAAAAAAGCCTTCTCTGGAGAAGCAGCCGATTTATAGTCCAGCTGTTGCTTATAAAATTTCAGCTTAATTTTGAGGTTAATAATTTTGAGGTTATAGACACCTTCGTGCAAGATTCAGATGGGAAGTTCACTTCTAAAATGATAATAGCTTTGAGCTATGATGCAGATATTTTATCTAAGCTAGGCAAGGCATTGATAGATATCTAAAAGCAAGGGGCTTTTGGCAAGCAGAATTTCTCTTTTTCCACTGATGCAACAGAAACTGTATTTTTAAAGACTGTCTAACATCGACCAAACTGAACACGTATCTTGGACCACAATCTTGAGACACACAAAGACTAGATGAGCCCTCGTTCCAGGCTCCAACAAAAGATCTGCTGAACAATATTCAGCATGTCGCAGGTACCCGGGAACAGGACACTTCACAACACTGATCGTATGTAAAAAGGCCATTGGGTGGAAATGAACGGACATAAATCAGACACCAGCCATGTAGAAACGTGAATGCTGGTTAAAAAAAAAAAAAAATGCGCGTGGAGAAGAGACGAGGAGGATCATCACACCATCTTAGGTTAATTTTAGGCATCTAACTTTGGTGTTTATACTGGCCCTATGTAGTCAGCAGAATATCCGGGAGGTGACTCAGATCCCCAGAGCCCAAGTTTGGGCTGTGCCTCCCCAGGCGAGCTGCCCGCCTGCGCCCCTGGCACAGCAGCCACCTCGGGTGCCCACGGTTCTGCAGAGCGAGGAGTTCCCAACCCCTAGAAGAGCATCGAGTCAAACCAAGGCTGCAGGGAACAACAGGAGAATACATAGCACCCAGGCCCAGAGAGCTTGCCGTATGAGTAGGCTAGTGGTTGCAGAAATAAAGGACACGTCGCTTACGGCACCTCACAGTGGAGGACCTGAAAGCAGAACCTGGAGCTGCTGAAACCCTGTTCTCCGCTCGGACGCCCTCCCTGGTGTGCTGCTGGGGGATGTCCTGCTCTGCACCTCCACCCACCCCGACTTCGCTGACCGGGGACCTCTCCAAAGACATGCCACCAGCCCACAGAGTCAGTTGCTCTTCCGAGGGCGAAGACCCCGTCTCCTCAGCTGGAAGCAGCACTACCGGACTCGAGAGCAGCTCCCGGCCGGTCTTGCCTTCCCTGCCAAAGCACAAAAGCTCTCCGCCTGTCACAAGCTGGAACAAACACCTAAAAGTGGGTAGCTCCAGAGGACCACCAGCTACCTGACACAACACCTCTTCCAGAGAGGTGAGGGTCTGGAGATGGAGCTCTACCGAGGCCGGCATATGCTTCCTCCCGGCTTTACAGGAGCCACATTTTGGGAGGAGGTGAGACTGAGCTATACCGTCAGCCAGCCACCAGTCTCAGCTCCTCTCCGGAGTGCACATGTACCTATCCCAATTTAAGAAACAGATATCAGACACTGGACTGCAGCCAGAAAAGCATGTTGAAGAGCCTTCCTTTCAGGAATAAACATTATGCTCTCTAGGCCATACGCTGGAGTTAAGCCACCCGGTTACAAGGGAGAGATTCATTATCAATGCCCAAATTACCAACTGGCATGTGCAAGTTTCTTTTTCATCTCTGCTACGTACACACACAGACAGAATCACAGCCCGTTTCCGCCACTCCCAGTAGCACCTGCAAGCCCAGTTCACAGGCGGCCGTCACCAGTAACGCTCACAGCACCCACAAGCACATCGGCGATCGCCGCCGTGGCATGCAAAGGCGCGAGCCCACCTTTACGTCTGCCCCTCGGTGAGCCGCAGGCCAGACACCACTGCCACCCGCTGCAGGGAGGCCGTTTCGGAGGTGTCGGTGCAGATGGCCATCTCCTGAGCCGGACACAGCACCCACCGTCTGCTGGCTGTGGGAGACTCTGCGTAGATCCACAGTGCGAAAGAGAGGAGCAGAAGAAGGATGCTTGAACTATCTGACCCAGAGACAGGGCACTGTAAGGCAAGGAAGGCTTTCCTGCCATAGTAAAGCTGGTTAACGCATGGAGGGCAGTCCTGCCACAGGAAAAAACCTAGCAGAGATGCAACAAAGGGCTCAGCATTTGATATCACTATGGCGAGTCCCTGAGCCCAGGGGCAAACTGTTATCCTGAATATCCTGGACCATCTAAACACCAGATGAATGCAAAGAGTGTGGAAATGCCACAGACCTGGTGGGTCCCTCCCATGGTGACAGGAAGAAAACTGGGGGGGGAACAGTGCACCGGTTTGCAACAAGTCAGCTTAATTCCCCAACAAGCTGCTTAAACAGCAAGAGCTTCCCTGGAGGACATGCTGGGCCTCCCAGTGATTATGAAACAAAAGCCATTGGTGTCTCCCATGTCATTCAGAACCATGTTCCTGCCGCTGTTCTAAAATGATGAGGACTGGCAGGAATCAATGGAGATCTGCTGTTTCACATCAGCTGGAAGAGCATACTTGAGTTACTACAGTGCTGTTTTTCTCACATGACTACTCTATATGATAAAACTTCTAATTAACTACATAGTAAATGTGATGGGAAGACTCTTCTGCTAATTATTTCTATACCTTTAGGCAACAGAATAAAATCAATATGTAGCAAGAAAATGATAGTCAAAAAAACTTGGCAACTTGTGCTGTAGGTAAATTAATAGCGTGGCAGCAGATGGGAAGGCCTTTGCAAATCAGGGTGCCGGTGAAGCTGGGCTTCAGATGTGTGTCACCCACCAAAGCCGCCTCTGCTGCCTTTGGTACAGCCTCGCAAGCTCCCTGCGATGGGGTCTCACAGCCCCCTCCTTCGCAGCTGCTCTGGGGAACCTACTTGAATCAGAGTAGGTTTCCCTACCCTTTCTTGTATTGAAGAGAATAGTCTGCACTAACAGTTACTTGCTTTAATTCTACTGGAACAGCCTAATGGAGGGAAAATTACCTTAGTAGCCATGCAATTGTGCTGGTGTAACATTTCTTGTTATTTCTCACAGGGGAATAAGTTTTTTGATTCAGTCACGCTTACACAAAGCCAGGGCTCACCACGGTGTAATTCTATGACCCCTCATTAACAGTACCGTCTCCCACATGCGAGGGAAGACCAGATCTAAGGATTTAAACCCAAGGGATTTGTCACTTCGGACCCTCTGTTTTGCTGGGCCCACTTTCATCATCCTTGAGAGGATATGCATTTCCAAAGGCCACCAAAAGTTTGGTTAAAGTTGGGGACCCAAAACCTGAGCCAACCTAAGAGTTACATATGTCTGAAAGCCTTAGTACATTAACTTTGTTTGTCAGCCGCGGAGTTAGTTTCATTGATCTGAAAGTGAGATAACGATTTACAAAACAAAACCACAACCACTTGTTAGCTCTAAGCGTCTTCATATACGCTGCATTAATTCAAACGTGGATTAGACCGATTAGACATGGAAATGCAGCCGAAGCGCTCGGTGCTGGCAGAGCGGCGTTCCCTTCCAGACTCCTCGCGTCAAGTCCTGTCCTGCCGCGTTCCCATGCCAAGCTGGCAAGGGCCTGCGCCCCGCCAGGAGATAAAGCCGGCTGCCGCGCGAGAAGGCGCATGCAGAAGGCATGTCTAGTGAGTACGCTCTCATGACTAACATTTTGTTTCTGCGATAACACGCTTGGCCACCTACACAACTAGCCCTCTGAATAAATACTTTGCTGCACGGGTTCCCATGAGCAGCAGACCGATGGAAGAGCAAGATAAGCTTTTGCTGTCGCTCTCACAAGGGTTTGCTATGTCTGGACTATCTTCCAGATCTCACAAACAGCTCTTGTAGCTCCATTTTCTGTCAGTCATTTCGGTCAGGTCCACTGCTCCACTACCAAGGTGCCAGACCAATTGCTTTTGTTCATACCAGTACATCGCTGAGCTCCCAAAAAACCCACATGAGTACAAACTACAGCAGGGCAGACAGGATAGCATAGTGAAACCCCTTCCCATTAGACCACAGGTACACGTCCATCAAACCAGATGGGCTTTTCGGACCCGATGCTTAGCAGCCCCTTCCTGGTAAAGGCACCCCCCACCTCCTTTCTGCTTTTTCGCTCCCTCCACCATGTCCAAGACCAATGTATTTTGAAAGGCATATCTCATGGATCCATGCTGTCACCACACACCAGCAAAAGCCTTTGCAGTTTCCAAATTTTCAACGACAGAAGTTTCCTGGCTTTCAAATATAAGATCACAGGCTTGGTCACAAGAGTGAGTTTACATCAAAGCAAGTTGTCAGCATAATCACATTAACTGGCACAAAATAGGCACATCCAACAGTTGGCTGCTCTGTCGGCACCCGTCATTGCTTCCCTTTCCTCCGCGCTACGCTCTCGGCACTTTGAGCAAAGTAACCTACTCATTACTCCCAGGTCCTAAGCACCATGGGATCATCTCTACAGCACATGACATGCTAGCTAGGAATAGCCATGTAGAGATTACTGTACCCACACCAGGGGTCACACCGCTGCAGAAGAGGAGTTAGACAGCCTGCCCTCACCAGACACCGGGGAAAGAAAAATCAGGGATCCCTGCAGAGAGTGGCGTTGGGGCAGGGAGACCCAGGACCACGACCGTGTAGAAGGACAGAGTCATCCCACTGTCACTGACACAGAAGGACCCCATCCTCCAAAACACATCACACATTTGGGAAAGCCCCCAGGGGTTTGGGGACAGTGGGATCCCACCGTGGACTGGGCAGGTGGGCAGTTAACCTAAGCAGGGAGCTACAAGGCTGCGGGCAGGGTACATCCAGAGGCACCAGCCCCAGAAAGCCCATTGACAGGAGCAGCTTTTAAGTTGGGTTTTCCGATGCCCGCCATTGCCGGGCAATGACGGGGTGGTCTGGGGTGGAGGAGGCGAGAGGGACATGCACACATCTACAAACATCCCAGCCACCAGCATTCACTGAGCCTAGGCTCCGTGCAGGAATCGGGGTGGACCGCCATAGCGATCACGGGCAGCTTTATTTCTCAGGGCTCTTTAAACTAGAACCACCTCACCTCTTTTTTTGTTTGTATGAGGAGCCTCCTTCCCCTGATATCTTTAATTAAGAGGGTTGTGTGTTGTTTTTCTTTTACTGTGTGGTAGCTTTTATCTAACAGGTATATGTAAAAAGTGTGCCTGGGGAAAATCATATTCATGGGAACAAACTTAGCAAAGCCACTTTAACCCGGCTGCTTTTTTAAGAAGCACCTCGGGGCAATCCCTTGAAGATATTTATGCTCCTCCGGTGAGTTAGAGGCTTCTGAAAACTCCCACTAGTCCCACTTCCCTTTATTTCCCCGGGTACAAGCAGTGGGAAGCGCCGCTGTCCCTCCGCTCTCAGTCTACAGCATTCACGAGGAGCTGCTTTAAAGCAAGAGGACAAGCTCCACCCTGCGAACTGCTGAGGGCCCCAGTCCCTTACAGCACCCAGGGAGAGCTCCAGCAGCTCAGGGGCTTCAAATGCGATTGTGAAACTCGTACAACTCTAAATATCTGCCTAAACCACTGCTGACGAGACGCCTCACGGCTACAGCACATAGGCCAGGTATATATCTCTTCTTTTTGTCAGAGACGTTGTCAGTCTGGGGTTGTGATGTCCAAGTGATACAACTTGTGCTGGCAAAACACGGCACAGCGGGTGCCACAGTCCTAGCAAACTCCAAGAGCAGGGCAGGGTTTAGCTTAGGGTTGGAGATTGGAGAAGTACAGGGTATTTTTGCAGTATTTTATCATTCCTCTTGGATAATATCAATTGCAATATCATTTCTAGATTAAACTTAAGTTTCTGTTAAAAATTTATGCAAGCTACCTTAAAAGCTTGATCCAGAGCCTCCTGAAGTCCACACCGAAAAAGTTTTCGGGATGAATCAACCTCTTCCCCAGCAGCCCAGAAGCTCAGGCCTGTGCTTTTGTGGAGTAGAGACCCACAGCAGAAGGAGGGGGAGATGCAATCATGGCGAATAACACAGTCCTGTTGCCAATTTCACCAGCTTTAGGTATTCAGAAATTAGGGACCAGCCCCTTCCCTCTCCCCCACATAGACCTTTCCCATACCAGTTGAAAAAAAAAAAATCCCCACAAGGCTAGCTTGTAAATTCAGGACTTTAAGGAAAAAAATAAAGAACAAAACCAAAAAAACCAAACATCTGGGCGGTTTCCCTTCAGGTGCCTGAGCGAGGGGAGTTTTCCAGCCACAACCCCAAACGTTTTCACCACAACCCTGGGGGCCAACACGGCTCCCTTTCGACAGGCACAGCGGGGCAGGCGGCTGGGAAGGCAGCGGAGGCTCCTCGGCAGCTGAAACCCTGGGCTGCAGGGTGCAAGGGAGCAAAGATGAGAGAAACCAGCCTGGCGCAGCTGCCGTGAACCGTGACCCAATTTGGGGAATCTGGCACGGCCGTGCGGGACTCGCCGGCGTGTTTTTGCCACCTGTGGACAGGGTGCCCCGCAGGGAGAGAGAGGGAGAGGGGACCCATCGGGCATCTTTCCTCAGTGGAGGCCGGCGGAGTTAAAAATGGCCAAAAAACAGGCAAGAAATGGGAAGGGTTAGGCAACTTAATTTCAGACGGCATCGCCCAGCAGCCGCAGCGCAACCCTCTGTATGGCACTGCCAGCGGAGAGGCAGCCATGGTATGAGGGCCCCACCGGCACTGCTGCCGTTGGGTTTTATTGCCTGCGCTGCGCCCAGACAGCAACAGCCCTCGGGAGAAACAGTCTCGAAGCACTTCCAAAAATGCGTGCAGGGCCTTGCTGCCGAGGAGGCTACGGCTGGCCCCAGCCGAAAGAGACGTGCTCGCGCGTCCCCCCCCGCCACCTGCGCCCAGGGCAGTGCCGGGGTCGGTGCTCCCCTCTCTTGGGGCACGATCCTGCTCCGTGCGTGCCCCGCCGGGATGCTCTGCGCCGGTGCTGGGCCGCAGCTCCGGGAGCACGGGGGGGAGCAGCGGTGGGGCGCAGGCTGCTCCCCTCGAGCCGAGCGTTCTGCAGGAGGGGAAAGCTCGCCCTCGCCATCCCGGTCCCACGGCCAGTCCTGTGGGACAGGGGCAGGATCCTGAGCCAGGCAGATCTTTGGCCCGGTCCCTTACGCACGTGCTTTGCATTCACTTCACTTATCCCCCATCTGTGGTACAAAACAAGCTTCAATTTTTACACCTCTGCTGAAAATGCTGGACAGGAACACGACTGGTTGCTTCCAGACAACTCCCTTTAGCTATTTTCTGGCGTTTTCTATCCTTTTCTTGGCGAGTCACTTCATCACGGCACTTTTTCTGCTCCTTTTCTGCTTGCAGCACAGTAAGACATGGAGTGAGAGGGAAGGAGCAGAAGTGGGCTTCGCTGCTGACAGAGAGGTTTCAGACCGTCCCTGGCTGCCATGGGTATGCGCTCGCTGCATGGGTATTCGCTCATCGCACATCTGCCCTTGCTACCTCTGCAGCACCAACAAAACCAGACAAATCCCTGCGCAGAGGCTCTTTGTGGGAAACCAACTAGACAAGCGTGAGCGTGATAAAGTAAAAACCAGCCAGCATTCACACAATTTTCTTGGGCCTCACTTACACTGCAAACATGAACGGCCAAGGCCAGTCTCTTTGACTCTTGTCGAGCCAGGAAACAAAAGGGCCCAAGTCCAGAGGCCAAGTGTGACAGCACGGCTCGCTCCCCTGCAGCCAGCCTTTCTCCCCCCGGCCAGGAGATTGGGACCCGTCCCCGCTGCTCCTGCCCGCCCTGGGGCCGGGGCTGTGCTCCCTAAGGCACCACACTGGCAGCAAGGCAGGGTGGTTGCCCGGGGCACGTGCTCCTGATCCCACTCTGGCCCTGCTCCCGTGGCTGGTGCAGATGTAATTCTTCCTCCTGTGCTTGCACTGGGCATTTTACATGGGGGCCTCTGGGGACCATTTGGGGAGCCCTTTGTGGCCCAGGTCCCTGTCTGGCAGCTCTGAGGGTGCAGTCTCACCTTTGGGATGATACGCACATACCTCTTACACTAACGGGCACAGCAAAAACTACCCTGTAGAGCCCCTTGCATTGCTAACACCGAAGGTAACCTCCTGGCAACATAAACAGACTTCACAAGGTGCCTGGAGCATCTGCTGATGCCACCCAATCACCACTCCTCTGATAAGGATTGGGCAGGGAGTCTGCTGAGGTTTCCAAACTAGGATACCAAAATACAAGTATTGGCCAAGTTGGGGGGCTTGACGCAGAAGATGGAACAGAACGATGATGGTGGTGGTGATGATGATGATGATGATTATCATCATTATTTAAAAATTACTTCCTTCCAGGAGGATTCATGAGCTCCAGTCTTACTCTGGACTCCACACATAACAGAAGGATGTTCCTGTCCCAAAGAGCTGCTCAGCTCATCCCAGACCACAAACTAGCAGCCCTGAGGTAGCACAGATAAAATCATGGCTGCATACCTTTATGTTGTACCACTAGCCTGGGCTGTCAGGAATGAGCGTCGCTGGGCTAAGTCTCCTAAAACAGGCACTGAAGCCCTACTTGAGCCATATTTTTACTTGGGGACTGAGAGACAGTGGTCTAAATCACATATCCTGGCATTTTACACTGTAAAACACCTCCAGCCCAGTGCTATGTGTTTAAATGTCAGTCTACTCTGAGCTTTCATATCAAAGGGCAAATGCTGATGGGAGAGAGGCAGAGAAGTGCAGCAGAGACGTGAATGAAGGGAAAGGCCTATAGAGGCTCACAGCTGCCCTGGTATAAAAGAATCATCTTTCAAGCAGATAAAAATAATGTTACAGGCTCTGATAAGGATAATCTCCCAGGCTCTGATAAGAATACAATGAGAACAAGCCTTTTACAGCATTCGTGAACCACAACCCCATCCTGCCCAGAAATACCCTTTCTAGGTGCCGCTTCCTTTTGTTCTCCAGCAGCACAAGCACTGAAAAGAACTACTTTAGCTTTCCTCCCCATCTAGCAAACTTGAGCGGCACAGCCAGGAAAGGACTCGATGGGCTCCACCCTATTGAATATGGAGCAATTGAATCCAAAGCAACTAAAGCATGCAAATAATTGCATTGACTTCAAATGAAATTATTTCTATGTTTGAATGCTCTACTGAATCAAGGCCAGGGTGCTCAGCAGTCTGGAGTATCAAGTCTTAAATGTTTTGGAAAGCTTTAAGTGAGAGGGAATGGTTTGGGAAATAGGGGGGAGGAAAGTGGGCGGGAAAGGAGCTCTCCCACTGAATAATAGGTCGATTATTTCTGAAGTTTATGATGGATATGAACAGAGAGAAGAAGAATGGTGGGAGGTCTGAATCTGTTTGGACATTTGTATTAACCATAACTTACCACTTCATATCCACACTGACCCAGAAACTGGACTGGCTATAGAGTTAGGAAATTGAATTGAGAAATACATCCAGTAGTAGCCTATGCACACAACTTACCTGCTTTCTCTCCCCATTTCCATCACAATACAAGAACGTATTCAGCCAACCTGCTGTTCTTGAAGGGATGGGATGACTTCCATGGCACAATAAATGGCTGAAATTCAGCGCGTCCCAAGCTGAAGAAGGCATATACCTTTTTTTGGGTGCAGCTTAAAGTCCATGAAGCTCCACGAAGCCGGCTGAGCATAAACACCTACCCATGCACGTGGAGGGACGCCTGTAACGCAGCGGGACAGCTCGATACCTGATGCCAGGCACGGAGCTGTTTTGCTGGGTAGGTCACGTTCACAACGGCAGGCACAGGGATGGCTCCCCCAGAGCCACTGGTTTGGCACGAGGGAGCAACACAAAACCCCACGGCAACGACCTACTGAGCTGGGCCACGGCTGAGCGCAACATGGGTGTTTGGCTGCAGCCACGCAGGGGGGCCTGTGGGTGAAATGAAGGAAAATGTAAAGTAAGAATGGAAAGCCATAACCTCAGCTTCATGCCAAATGACCAGGAGTATGCTTTGCCACGTTAAGCTCCTGAAAGTTCTCATCCCAAGGAACTGGATGTACCAACCAGCTCATTCCCAACCTCTCCCAGCACATCGCTGGCTTCCTCCTGCCCTAGTAGATGTACTTTGCACTTCTCACGTCTGATCTCAGTTTATTCCAAAAACAACAGATGAAAGCCAGCAAGCATTAAAGTAAATAAGAGTTTTGCTCTCAACCACATTTGGAGCAGAATTTGACCCAGAATTAAGAGGACACTTTCTACTGGGGATCTAGCAGGTTTCTGATGCTGTTCCAGTAGCTCCAGGAGGCACACCTGCTCTTGGATCTGCATGGCAATTTCTGTGGTTTGGCCACTGAGGATGGTTTTATATTATTTTTAAATGTTACCATTAAAAACAAGGAGCTTTTTTTCTCTTTTCCCTCCACTTCGCTTGTTTTGCAAAGAGCTTAGGCAGAACGGAATAACCATACGGGTGACAAAGCCATATAGAAAATATTCTCAGGGTTGTGCACAGAAAATATCTATGGCAATTGTCCGGGATACTTCACCCACTCTCAGCCAAGGCCCCTTTGGCCAGCCGCCCACCCGCCTGCCTCTCGGGACTGACCCCAAGCAAGCCGACTGCAGCAGAAGTTGCACCACTGGTGCGTGTGGCGTGTTCCCAGGGGACCTCAGTAGCCTCCGCTCTGTGTTTCTGCCTTGTTTCTCTCCCGCTAATCATAGGAATTGAATGGCAGGTGATACCAGGCTGATAAACCCCGTAAGCTTTGCAATCCACCCATTACTGTCCCATCTTACCCAGGAAGACTGAGGCACAGCCGCTGACTCACTCCACAGAATCAGGCTGGGTAGGAGGCCAAGGTTGCGGTCTAGCGCTTCCCACCGCTAGTCTCCAGGATATATCTTATGCTTTGACCATTGCATAAATAACATCAGATGACATTTACTATAAATGACCAAATCAGAAGTAAAAACATTTATAAAAATATATAAAACTGCCTCAAGTGCTATTGAGCAACTGTTACAGCAGTTTTCCACAAGTGTTGCCAGTGGTATAGGGGACTATTCCAGTTCCATGGGGCAGCGCACAAGTCATGGTGAAACAATCTTCTATGATGTGCCTGCTATAGGAGAGTTAGGCCAGGTACCTAGATGAAAAAGAGAGTCTTTAAGCCATTGAATATGATTTTAACAGTTTTGGATAATAAAAAAGTGTGCAGTGTAAGCATACGTGAAATGATGCTCAGACAGGCACCAGGAACACTTTCTACGTATAATGGGGAGGGGGGGGAACCTCACAGGTGTAAATCAGACCAAAGGCCACAGGAAAGACTATTTCCCTCCAAAAGAAATGAAATGCAGCTTTCAATATAACCTACCTACGGCAGGAGCACAGCACCTGGGGAATTTTCAGGCCTGCCTGCCACCAGGATATGGAGAGCAATAATAGTCAAGCAGGTCATTCCTGCCCTGGAGCCGGCAGCAGGGCTGAAATTGGACCCCGGCATTTGCGTCATCACCAAACAATTAGTAACTGCTTCAGGTAACTCGGGCCACCAGCCAGTGCTTTTGAAAACGTCTGTGGCCGGATAAGGGCTGTCATATTCCTGATGTCAACACCGAGGCTTTGCAGTGAACTCTGCACCGTCGTGTAAGAGCAGCCCGGCTGGCAGAGAAAAATGCCTCCCAAGGTAAAGAGCTGCTCAGGGTAATGGTAGGACGGATTTGGGACCACACGGAAGGAAGCACCAGGCCAACTCGCTTTCCACCAGCGTGCGAAGGTCGGGTTACAGTGGGGATTTCCACAATTAAAGGCTTATGAAGACAGCTAACCCCACTGACAGATTAAATGCCCACAGCTTGCTGACGCTCACGCTGGCCAGTAGAAATTGTAACACAGGAGACGCTCCTTTAGCCGGCTTAATTTTTAGCACTTCACTAATCAGACTTGCCGAAAAGCCATTTCTTGAAGTGGGAAGAGCAATAATGTAGAAAAACTGGGGCTATTATGGAAAATGCTTTGACATTTTCTATAATGAGACATTTTCATGATTCACCCGAGATCCAAATGGAAACATTTCTATTATGTGTCGCAAGCTGGCTGATCCAAGTAACATCTGTGAGACGTGGTGTCTCACTCTCTGGCTCAGCAGCTCTCGGTTATTAATTTCTCCATTGTCAGGTAGACGTGTCAACAACCAGAAAAGGCTGTTGCCCTCTCAAAGAGACCTGCAGACCCCAGTTTTACCCCTACCAAAGAGGCAAGTATTTTTAGATCATATACCTAGGCAAATTTTTGACAATTTAAAAAATCAAAGGAGGAAATGATACTATTACTGCCATTTCCACCAGGTCTCCTTTTGGAGAGACTGGGATGAACCAAGTCAGAATTCATCATCTCCACAGGGAGAGGTGTAGGGGAGACATTCAGAGGATTTTAGACTTTTAGTGTGGCAGCGAGTTACCACACCAGATGCAGAGGCAACCCTGTGCATCGAGGACACAAGAGGCATGTGAGCAGGTGAGACAGGGTAAGGGCAGCAAATCTCAGCAGGCTGAACGCAGCAGAATTGACAAACCAGAGCTTTTCAGATACTGCTTTTTCTCCCTCAACAGCAAAACATTAAAAGTTGACTGGGGACCAACTGCAGTTCATGCAAAATTTCTTTCACTCCAAATCCACAGTTTTCCATTAAAAATTATATACCATTGCCACTCAGAAACACTTTGGTAGGAGAGAGGGAGCAAAGGATCAACTGTCCAGTCCATATGGATAAAAAGAATAGCCAGAATTACTGCTGTAAATGTGTGGAAGTGTTAGTCAATCTCTGCTTCAGGTCTTAAAATAATCCCTAACTATTAGCTTGTTAGTCAGTTGATCTCATAGGCAAGATAATCACCAACTTTCACGGCTTTTGGATTAGATCTCTAATAGGTTTTAAGCCATGGCATCTGCTGTCTTGTTTACAAACAAAACCAGGGAAAAAAAATCCTCATAAAACAATAAGTAAGGCAAAGCAATACAAATACTACAGAGCTGGAAGGGAGACCATCTACTTAGCAACATCACCATTTTTCCAGTAATCGCTCCCAGAAAAAAAACAATTGTTATTAATGTGCACATATTAATTCTAGATCCCTCATACTTCTAACCCTTAGATGTTTTCTGTGGATTAAGTCCATTGCTGATGTAATAGTCTGGAGCCGAGTGGAGCTCACACCTACGGTGGTTTGAGTTCCACCTGTTTTTAGGTAAACCTTGACTTCCAGCTGTTAGGCATATCCCTCTTCCAAGAGCCAGAACATGAAGACAAACTGTTTGTTTTCATTGCTTTGCCATCACTGAGTTATATTGTCATAACATCCAGACCCAGTTCCAAAAGGCAGCAAAACCACAGCAAATAGCCAGGATGGAGGACTGTGCCAGCCAGGCTTCATGATCCATAGGGTACATGTGCCAGCGCATGTTTGCTTTAACAGATAGACAGGGTGTATTGTAAAGGTGCAAAAGATATTTGTGTCACATATGGAAGTTTTTGAAAGAGTAGGGGAAAGGAAGAGAACAGACAGCTGTTGGACTAAGCTGTTAGTGCCTTTCTTGAGAGGACCTCGTATCGCTGCTGTTCTTTTCCCATCACAAAAGCCTGTGTTTGGGGAACTCAGGAGTATAAATCTACAGAACTTACCATCAAAAGAAAAACCCTATGCAGGTTAATGGTAGCACTCACCTGCAAACCCAGTCTAACAAGATACTGCGTGTCCAAACATCAGCTATAACCCCTAGACCCCTTGTAGTGAAGTAACATGATAAAAGCAAGTGGTAAGACTGAAGTCCACTGCAGCCCTGCCGTTACACTGGAGACCACTGTACACATCCTTGGGGTCACAAATCAAGGCATATACAGTAACTAGAAAATACCTATCCGGGTGTGGAGAGATCTATACTTAACAGGAAGACTTAACCTGAGCTAATAAGGGGGAAATGCATGCCTGTTAGGAAGATCTCTTCAGTGGCAAGTAATGAAATCCATCTGGTGCAAATGTAAGCCCCTATTAAGAAATAGAAACCAGACATTGCATGTGCATTTCCAAACCAGCATAGATATTTTTACTGTCATTCCGCATATATCTCCACAGATTTTCAGAAGAGGTTTTTGGCTGTCTGGATTTTACTAGTGAAGATATCCTCAGCATCTTCTCTTTTTATGCACAGGGCGGTTTGGTCTCATAGCAGCAGTATGTGCACTCTGCCTATTCAAGTATCCAACGTTTCTATTTTCCATAAAGAACAAGTCCTTTTTTACTCAGTTCAAGCAAATTATCAAGGGAGATGATCATCTTCATGCACTCCCAATGCTTTTGTGTACTTTCTCTGCTTGCTCCAAGCCTAAAGCTAAGGTCATTCTGGGCAAATATTTTTCCATCCGAGAAACTTTTTTCCATTCCAGGGTTATAAGCCGTTAGCAAACCATGTCGTAGTTGGGAATTAAGCCCTGCCAGAAATGAAGAATTGTGTGAAATGATGGGAAATCTAATCACAAGAAAATATCTCAAAATGAAAAGAAAAAAAAGGAGGGTGGGCGGGGGGGGGGGGCGGGGAATGTAGAGCAACTGGTTAGCTTAAACTAACTGGAGTACCAGTGAGCATTTGGTGCCTCCTCCTCTGCTAGATAAGGTTGCCTATGGACACCCAAGAAATAGCCCATTAAAAATTGCATCTTATCAATTTCATTTTCATAACTCCTGGCCTTGAGGAGGCAGTGGGAGTGAAAGAGGGTAGCAGGGTTTTAGACGTCCTCGCAATCCATCATTTCTCATCTCAGTTTCCCCCATTGGTGCAGGGACGGGCTGGTGGAGGCCACTGGAAGCCCCCCCACCCGTACCCAGCTTCCTCTCACTGGGTAGCAAACACCTTGGGGCTCCCCCAGCAAGAAACGGGGAGCAGCACCATGACCAGGAGCGGGAACGGGAGCCTACCCCACGCTCCTTTGGTGGGACATGAAACACATTCCGGCAACCCAAAACCATCCCTGTGTGTGGCCACAGGCCACCAGGCTGAGCGCTGCCAAAAGGGGGGCTCCCCATGGCCAGGCTGCGCGTTGGTGCCCCGTTGAAGCTGCCCTCTGCCTCCCTGAGCACTGACCATCCCCTTTTCTCTACTGGCATCGACTGACTCATTGGTGGAGTTGAAGTTGTGTATTTGCTAGCACTCCTTATTTCCCAAGAAAACCAGAAGCACAGCTATATCAGAAGTTTATATGTTGATACGGAAAAAACCACGTCAATACAAAAAATAACCAAAAAAAGAGACGTCAATACAAAAAATAGCACATTATGTCTTCAGGGAAGCAAATGCAAAGAACTACGTTTAAATCATTGTATTTTTATTCTGCAAATAGAAGAGCAGTTTCTTCCACTTCAGCCCAAAGAGTTTATCAAGCAGCAAGTCACACATAGTAGCAGCTCCACCTCAAGAATTAACTATATAGTGTTAATCAACTATATAGTGTGTAAGTGTAAATAAACAGTCACATTACCCAAGATATGGGTGTAGCTTGGATTTATATATTGTATAATAATCGTACTTGCTCTCAGTTTCTCTGCTATTCCAGCTGTTATGCAGAATCCAAATATTAAAGGGATTGCATGTTATTTCAGCTAAAGACCTGATAGAAGCATCCACCACAGAGCACAGACAGGGTTTATTCATAATTTATACAAGCATTTTTTTACCCCTGGCTGGATTCCACATGCAGTCCAGCTGCAAATGCAGACACTGGATGTCAGTTTTGTAAATGTATCCGTAGCAAGTTAATAGTACATAAACTCCTGAGGCCGCCAAGGATTTATTCTGAATGGGCAAAAATTAGCTAGACTTACACCAGGGCAAGAATTCATAAAAGGCACTGATTTGCTTTAAAACAGGAGAATGAGGTCAAACCATCTATTCTCTGATATCTGCATGATCATACAGCAGCACTGATTTTGACAGCATGGAAAGAACCTGGGACAAGATAACATCTGAGTTGCTCAAAACACAAGCTCGCCCTGCAAGACATGGCTGGAGCTCGCGCAGCTCCTGAAACCCATGATTCACCCCAGCTACACAGAATTTCGTCTCCATCCAATTTATCCCAGCACATCAAACACAACAGTGATGTGCAGCCGGTGGCATAGCCAACATTGCAACATGACTGAATGACCTGCCATTGTGCTGGTCAGCCAGCTATGATTTCTGATGCATCTTTCTGAAGCCTTTAGCTGACCTGTATGTGGCAGCTTTGCTGAGTTTTTCCTGAAAAAGCAGGGAAAAGGAAGGCATACTGACTAAGCAGGAATCCTGCACCTGCGGTCCGTGTGAGAACTAGAGCAGGAGATCGCTGAACCTTTAGAAAGCCCAATCAGATAGGATGCCCAGCACACTGCCATGCTGCTCCCTGTCATCCTGCCAGGCCTGTGGTGATGTAGCTGGAGACATTGAAACTCAGCCTCTGTGTGCCGGGAGCCGGCAGAAAGAGGAGCCCTGAGAAAGATGCATTTCACACAACGTCAGTATTGAAGGCAGGGAAATACCCAGTCTAGCAACAGGAACGTCACCCACCTACCAAGAGAAGGATGAATCACCTAGTAGTAGTTCACAAACTATGCGAAACCTTGATTTATTGGTAAATTGCGACAAATGGGCCGGGCGGTTCGTTTTCTAACGGGCCCTGCCGGTCAGGCAAATACCCCCGACATAATTTGCAATATGAAGAAGTGCTGGCGCAGAGCTCCTGAGCTCATCGGTGGGAAGGACCCAGTTTCTTTAAATGTGGTTTTACTCCGCAGAGTGACTGCCTCGAAAAGTTACCTTCCCTCCACAGGCTGTCTCTCTACAGGGTGAGTCAGAGTGTAATAGATGCCTTCGGTGACTAAGATAAGCTTGCACGGCCAGATGCAGGCAACATGCTGGGCGCATTCTGCATCCTGAGCTCAGAGCCCAGCCACGGCTGGGGGGCAAGACCACCCACCCCCAGGACAGCCTCATGCCTGATGATCCGGGTGGCACAGCAAAAGCTACGTCTCATGTAAGGAGCCTTTGATTTTAAACTGCTTTGTATTTAAAGTGCCTCCTTCTGTTGCCTCCAGATGCTTTTTACCTTGCAATATTAAACACAAAAGCAGTCACAAAAAACACGGCATTAAAATGCGGGAGACGCAATTTCTGCTTTGCACAACCCTAGGAAATTATAATAATACATCACCATTATTTCTTAATAAACAAGATATTCAATCCTCAAATGAGAGGTGCAGCAGGTGTGGAAACAAGGTCTCCCATTTTCTTCACCCCGCATGTGCCACGTCACATAACTGGGTTACTGTGGACTACAAAATTTCCTCTGAAGTGTCAGGTTTTGGTCCCCTGCAGACCCACATACATGGGGAATGGCCTGAAACAACAGCTTACTGTCACAAAAATATGTCGCATTAAAAGTCACCTGGAAGAGGAGTGAAAACACAAGTTGTCTAATTTGGTTCTTTTTTGAGTTGCATGTCTGTCTCACTCTTCCCCACCAGAGGAGGTGGTGGGATTCCCCTGCTGGCTTTTGCTGTTAAGCACCGGTCTTGTCTGCCATGCTTTTTCCTGAAGGCAGCAGAGCTTTACACAGAGAGAAAACCCTGCAAAACAGAAGAAAAATGCTTGTTGGATACCTTGTTTTACCACATAGCTCAAATACCTGAAAATACTTAGGGAAAAAAAGGCATTCTTGCTTTAAAAGAAAAACCTGCAGATTATCCGTCAAGGAAAACTAGTCATTGTGCTTAACTCTTCATTAAGTCCCTGAGCATTTTCCAAGGAAATCTACAGACACACGCTGTGTTTTTAATGTAGCCACGTTATGAAAATGGGGAATACTTCAGGTCTCAAGTCAGTAACCTCTTTCTAAAGACATAAACTGCCAGAATCAAGCTGCAGCTTGAGAATGTCCTCTTTTATATTTAATTTAAAAATCCTAATTAAAGTTTCTTCCCTTTAGAGTTTCTGAAAGGGAAAACAATGCTTGAAAGTGGGACATGGGGATACCCTAAAACCACAGGAAAAAAAGCACCACTCCAAATTGCCTTCAGATCAAGTCATTCTCCTAAGCCCAGGTTCAAGCTAACCCTGGGTTAATACTGGGTTGGCAAGATCAGGAGTACTCTCTGTGAAACCAGTCAGTCTCCACTTATATACCAGCATGAGGAAAAAGGAACGGGAAAAAACACAAGCCTATGTATGAGGTCAGATCTGTCTTAAGAAAACAAGAAACACCTGATTTTTTTTCATTTTCCACCTTGCCTTTCTTTTCTTGGGTGCTGCTATGGAGGACACATACACGTTTAGGTTATCCACACTTACGGCCCGCACTGGGGGCTAGCAGAAATGAATGCAAGCTTTAGTCAATTCACAGAGCAGAGGAAAGCCAAACCTCACATATGAGGGCTTTGATACGCTGAGATTCAACAGCAGGCTCCGTGGCAGAGCCAGACACAGCTGCTGAACACGCAGATTTCACGGCTGGAGAAACATCCCTGCCAGAGGGGCAGCAAGGGATGCACACAGTGCAGTGCAGGCGGAGGGGGGGAAGCCCTGTGAATCACAACGGGCGCTTTCCCAAGGGCTTCTCGGGAGATTTACAAGTCTAATCCTAATCATAGTTTACTCGAGCATGGCCGCTAGCAGAGCTGCAGGCAGGCCACCCCATCCCGTTCCACCCTCACATCCCCCAGGTGATCGTTCCTGCTCCCAGCCATCTCTTGTCCCAGTACACCCGCATCCCCAGGCTCCAACCCAGCGCTTGTGTCCACCTCCACCATCTGGGACCTGGCCCCATCCCTCCCTCACCTTTGGGACCCAGGAGCTGCCCACACCACCACCCGCGTCTCATCTCTGTACTCTGCGAGTAGGGCTTTTACTGGAAAGGCAAAAGAATATTTACCCTCATTTTGCACACGGTGGAAGTCTAGTTGTTGGATCCACTGCTTAGCACGCTGATGGACCTCTCTGAGGCACCCATGATGCTAAAACAGGACTTAACCTTGCTGCCACCCTCTCCTCGGCAGGTCAGCTTGCCCAGAGCTGCTAAACTCTCGGGAGGTAATTCAGTGCCATGCAAAACTGAGGACAGAGAAAAATGTGAGCTCAGGTCCACAGGTTTATACGAAGAAAGCCTGATGACAGCGGGGTGACCTGCACAAGGAGCCCAGCCTGGGCTGTGGGAGGCAAGAGGAAGGGGAGAAGCCCAAACAAGCACCAGCACACCTACAGGGAAGGGAGGGATGGTGCTGGGACCAAATGTCTACAGCTTCAGCCACAAACTGATCTCCATCAGCAGATTTCTGGGTGGGGAGGAAATATTGGTACAAAACATGGCTGTCAGAAAAAAAATCACACCAAGAATTTGGGCAGACAAGGCAGAGTATATGAATATTTTTCTCTGAAAACCCCATCAATGTAATTGATAGAATAAATTGCCATCATTTAACAGTTTGCTCAGGCCTCCAGACTGTTGCTGACAATTTTGTTTTTTTCAGCAGAATTAGTCATGCTGTAAATTGTTACACTTGAAATGAGAACCACAATCACCAGATTATCATCCATCTAATTAAAACAAACCTAAGTATTTCACACTATATATACGGTATGGTCTTCATGTGCCAAAAATCAAGATACAGAGTGCTTTGGAGTTTATATTGACGTCAGTTTTTTCCTTCAGTCAACATTTACATTTTAGGTCAATAGATTTTTATGTTTGCCATAATAAAAGCTAGAATCAACATGCTTACACCTGTAATTATTTCATTTAACTCTTTCGATGTTTGAAATAACGTTTGCAAGGAAAAGGGAAAGCTAAATATAAGCATGCAGCGGCTTTGCCTGGCCTTTCTCTCAGTTAAATCCAGAAAAATGCTATTGCGGGGCTGCTATCTGGAAGAATCGCCTTGCTCTTTGCCAGCGCTGGCGCAGAATATATAAGAACATTGCCAGTAATATTAAATACCAGTAATAGCCCACCTGAATAGCCGGGAGACAAACATTCAGTTATTAAAAGTGATGGTACAGAATTGCCTCATTAAGCCCGGTAGCTCGCTGTTTACAATGGGCTAGTGCCAAAAGAACAGAGTTTTACAGCTTTTGTTGCTATTGTCTCAGTGCATTGAAAAAGTAGTCTGTTTTCAGATAACCTACCAAAAAACCCCGATTTTAATCAACGTGAGGTATTTGAACTCTGTGGCCAGCATTTGATCAGCCCTGCTGAGGTAAGTAGGAGAACGAGTGTTCAACTGTTTGGTTTATACAAGAAGTAAACTGTTTGCTTTTGTTTACCACGCTCCACTTGCCAGCATTATCCATGCTGGCTCAAGCGCTGGCGGAGAAAACATCTGCCCAGGGATGGATGATCTGTGCCACGTGTGCCGCAAAGGCCGGTCGCGGGTAAACCACGACCACAGGTACCGACGGCTTTCTAGGCACCGCTGTCCCAGGGAACAATTCCGTGTCCCCAGCCATTCAAGCTTAAAACAGGCTCAGGATAAGACAAGTACATAGAAACGGTATAAAATGTGCAGGCACGAAGTCACATGTGCCCTGCCAAAAAAATATGTGCATACACTCACATGGTAGGCTTGTTGGCAGACTCTCTCCCTTGCTTTCTCTCTCATATGTATATGTATATATGCATATATATGTGTCTATATACATGTATAGGGGTGTGTATATATATCTTTTCTTTTTTTTCTGGGCCACAAGTCTTCCCTGCAAGCCTAGAATTGCCAAAAACCCCTTTCACTGGCCTTGCTCCAAATTGTTGACAAGACCAACAGCTGTTCTGCTCCAGCAATAACAGGGAAGTGAGGAAAAGGCATGCTGTACATACAGGGGTGAAGGAGAGACATTAATGGAGAGAAGGAAAAAAGCATGGAGAAAGTTTCACCTTCACAGGTAAACCACACCATCATGGAGGTGCTGTACCCCCTGAAGGACATAACTGGGAGTTTCTAGGCATGTCCCTAACGCAGCCTGTCTCCATTCCCGGGGTGGGAGCACTATCCCCAGTTTCTCTCTGGGACGTGGGCACAGGGTGTTTCAGTGGCTGCCTGTGTCCAGGGCAGAGCCCTGATGCTGATACTGGGGCTTCTCTTGTGCAACACCAGTTCTGCACCTCCCTGCACTCATCCCCATCCCAGTTACAGCTACCCAAAGCAGAAGGGAGGGGGAAGGTCAGTGTGCTCCGTTGCAGCCTGAAAATAAAGTTAAAAAAACATGCAAAATTGGCTATTAGCGCATGAAAGGCAAACACTCTTTCCCTCGGTTTCTAGTAACCCACTACCTTAATGGCAGAAGATAGTTAATAGTGTGGCTTCCGTGTTAAATCACATTGGTGGCTATAGCTTAAACCCACTTTAAAGAAACTAGGCCAATCATTTTATGAGGCGTGGGAATTGTTAAATTGGGCTATCCCTTCTGCTTCATACAATTGCATGAAGACTGATATTGTGGAGAGGTTTTTTAATGAAGGCCTTATATAGCTCTAGGTCAGGACATTTGCATTTGTGAAGATTACATTGAAAGCACAAGAAGCAAAACAGCACAAACAAACAGCAGTGTTTTCATCTTTAAAAAAAAAAAAACACAACACATTCTGTCCGTGGGAATATGGTACAAGGGACTGAGAAACAATAGTTTCTATTTCCAGCTCTGCTGTCAACTTACAAGAGTCTGACCTTAAGCAAATCATTTTACTTTGGAACCTCATTTATCTGCCTCGGGTGTGTAGAGGCTCATTAGTACCCTTACTAATAAGCTTCATATAATCATATGCAAAGCACAGCATTTTAGTAGATTTTGGAAGACTAAGATTTGTAAAGCCCTTTGAAATTCAAGATGATGTAGATATGTAAAGATCTCCCTCTTGCTTGCTCACTCTCTCTCACACACTCTCTCCAAGTGATAAAGACAAATTCCATTAAAAAAATTTCAATTCCCAAGCACAAACAGTGTAAACTCAAAGTCCAGTTTTTGAAGTTTTATTACTTCTTTGAAACAACACCGCTAACACGCACACTCAAAAGAAACCCAAACAGAAGCAAGTTACTGGGAACATTTGGTCCTAAGCAAGCAATAAATGACTAAACAAAGTTGAACTTTGGATTACATGCCATGTTGAGTTATTGAATTTGACAGGTTAATTTGTTCATTTCATTGACCTGATTTATATACTCACTGTATACTTGCAGAACTCCTTCTGTTCAGGTGCTACTTTTATACTTCTTGCCTTGTTATAGACTCAGTAGTACAGAGGCAGTCACCTGCTATGAGTGCACAATTGCAAGCCTGTGCCTTTTATTAAACTAATTGGCACAGGTGGAAAAAACTAGTTTTCATGCCTACAGCCCCAAAGCAAAGAATGACTCTGTTCCCAAAAGAGCGTCTTAATTTTTTGCAGTTATAACAGTTGGTCTAATAAAAGATTTTAGCTTTACCTACAAATCTTGTTCACCCAATGTCCTTTAAACAATGCACTGGTAACAAAATACCAGGTTAAAAGCTCTGACTTATTACTTCTCCTCACTGGAGATAACAGGTGCACAGGTTTTGGCTGGGATAGAGTTAATTTTCTTCATAGGATCTCATATTATGCTACGCTTTGGACTTGTGAGCAAAACAGTGTTGATAACACACTAATGTTTTAGTTACTGCTGAGCAGTGCTTACACAGCATCAAGGGCTTTTCTGCTTCTCAGACTGCTCTGCCCATGAGTAGGCTGGGGGTGCACCAGAAGTTGGGAGGGGACACAGCCAGGACAGCTGACCCCAACTCACCAGAGGGATATCCCACACTGTATGGTGTTCATAGAATCATAGAATGGTTTGGGTTGGAAAAGACCTTAAAGATCACCTAGTACCAATCTCCCTGCCATGGGCAGGGACACCTTCCATTAGACCAGGCTGTTCAAAGCCCCATCCAACCTGGCCTTGAACATTTCCTGGGATGGGGCATCTACAGCTTCTCTGGGCAACCTGTTCCAGTGCCTCACAATCCTCACAGTGAAGAACTTCTTCCTTACATCTAATCTAAACCTACCCTCTTTCAGTTTAAGGCCATTACCCCTCATCCTATCGCTATACTCCCTGACAACGAGTCCTTCCCCATCTTTCCTTTAGACCCCCCCATTTAGGTACTGGAAGGCTGCTATGACGTCTGCCTGGACCATTCTCTTCTCCAGGCTGAACAACCGCAACTCTCTCAGCCTGCCTTCACGGGAGACTTGCTCCAGCCCTCTAATCATCTTCATGGCCCTCCTCTGGACTCGCTCCAACAGGTCCATGACTGTCTTATGTTGTGGGCCCCAGAGCTGAACACAGTACTCCAGGTGGGGTCTCACAAGAGCCAAGTAAGGGGGCAGAACCAGCTCCCTCAACCTCCTGTTTATGCTTCTTTGGATGCAGCCCAGGATACATTTGGCTTTCTGGGCTGCAAATGCACATTGCTGGCTCATGTTGAGCTTCTCATCAACCAACACCCCCAAGTCCTTCTCCTTACAGCTGCTCTCAATCCACTCATTGCCCAGCCTGTATTTTGTGCTTGGGATTGCCCCAACCCATGTGCAGGACCTCGCACTTGGCCTTGCTGAACTTCATGAGATTTGCATGGGCCCACCTCTTAAGCCTGTCAAGGTCCCTCTCAATGACATCGCTTCCCTCCAGTGTGTTGACCACACCACACAGCTCGGTGTCATTGTCAAGCTTGCTGAGGGTGCACTCAATCCCACTGTCCATGTCACCGACAAAGATGTTAAACAGTGCCGGTCCTAATATCAATCCCTGAGGAATGCCACTCATCACTGGTCTCCATTTGGATATCAAGTTGTTGACCGCAACTCTTTGACTTCGACCATCCAGCCAATTCCTTATCCACAGAGTGGTCCATCCATCAAATCCATGTCTCTCCAATTTACAGACAAGGATCTCATGCAGGGCAGTGTCAAATGATGGATATGATTGGTAGTGGCTTAGTCACTTCATCCACCAGTTCCCTCAGGACCCATGGACTTGTGCAGCTTCGGGTTCCTTAGATGGTCTCAAACCTGATCTTCTCCTATGGTGGGCAGTTCTCCATTCTCCCAGTCCCTGCCTTTGCTTTCTGCATCTTGGGCGGTATGGCTGGACCACTTGCTGGTGAAGACTGAGGCAAAAAAGTTGTCGAGTACCTCAGCCTTCTCCGTGTCCCAGGTAACCAGGTGTCCCATTTTCTTCTGGAGGGGGCCCACATTTTCCCTTGTCTTCCTTTTATCACTGACATACCTGTAGAAGCTTTTCTTGTTGCCCTTGACATCACTGGCCAGATTTAATTCTATCAGGGCTTTAGCTTTCCTAACCTGATCCCTGGCTGCTCAGACAATTTCTCTGTATTCCTCCCAGGCTACCTGTCCTTGCTTCCACTCTCTGTAGGCTTCCTTTTTGTGTTGGAGTTTGTCCAGGAGCTCCTTGTTCATCCATGCAGGCCCCCTGGGATTTTTGCCTGACTTCCTCTTTGTTGGAATGCATTGCTTCTGAGCTTGGAGGAGGTGACCCTTGAATATTAACCCACTTTCTTGGGCCCTTCTTCCTTCCAGAGCTTTATCCCATGGCACTCTACCAAGCAGATCCCTGAAGAGGCCAAAGTCTGCTCTCCTGAAGTCCAGGGTAACGAGCTTGCTGTGTGCCCTCCTCACTGCCCTAAGGAACTTGGACTCCACCGTTTCATGGTCACTGCAGCAAGGCAGTACAGCCCTTGAGCTTCACATGATCCACCAGCCCCCCCCCTTGCTGGTGAGAACAAAGTCCAGCATAGCACCTCTACTCATTGGCTCTTCCATCACTTGGAGAAGGAAGTTATCATCAGTGCATTCCAGGAACCTCCTGGATTACTTATGCCCTGCCATGTTGCCCCTCCAACAGGTATCGGGGTGGTTCAAGTCCCCCCAGAGGACCAGGGCTTGTGGACATGAGGCTGCTCCTATCTGTCTATAGACGCCCTCATCCACTCGGTCCTCCTGGTCAGGTGGCCTGTAGCAGACCCCACTATAATGTCACCTGTCCCTGCCCTCCCTTTAATCCTGACCCATAAGCTCTCCATCAGCTCCTCATCCATGCCCAGGTGGAGCTCCATGCACTGCAGCTGGTCATTGACATAGAGGGCAACCACCCCTTCCTCATCTCCCCTGCCTGTTCTTCCTAAAAAACCTGTAACCTTCCATTCCAACACTCCAGTCACAGGAGCCATCACACCACATCTCCGTGATGCCAGTAAGATCATAGCCCTGCAGGCGTGCGCACGTCTCTAACTCCTCTTGGGTTTTTTGTTGTGCTCAGCCATAGAAGCTGGGGAAGGAGGAGGAAGGGGGGACATTCGGAGTGATGGCATTTGTCTTCCCAAGTCACCATTACACGTGATGGAGCCCTGCTTTCCTGGAGATGGCTGAACACCTGCCTGCCGATGGGAAGCAGTGAATGAATTCCTTGGTTTGCTTTATGTGTGCATGCAGCTTTTGCTTTACTTATTAAACTGTCTTTATCTCAACCCTTGAGTTTTCTTGGGTTTACCCTTCCAATTCTCTCCCCCATCCCACTGGGGGGGAGTAAGCGAGTGGCTGAGGGGGGCTGAGCTGCCCACCAGGGCTAACCCACAGCAACAGGCTATTTCTAGCAACCTATGTACCTCCACAAAAGGCTGGAGTCCAGCAGTGCTGCTGTAACCAGAGCAAACTGATTGAAGTGGCGGGTTGAACATCTTCCAAAATTGAATTTAATTGCTTAATGGGAAAATGGAAACAAAAATCAAGGGGGCTTTCTAGGAAGTGTGCCAAAAACTGCCTTACAAGCAAACTGCAATATCCTTGCACAAAGCAGTGTCTCATTTCCCCTTCCATGCACAGGGCGCGAAAGGTGTACCCCACTGATTTTTATTATCCTTGTGTCTAGACCAAGGATATGTCTCCCTGCGAACATCTCTAGTAGACCATGCTGATAAGTGTCCCCTGCACAACCAAATGCATGAAATCAGGGAATAAAATAACTCTTATCTGCCTGTGAAAAGCTAATTTGGACATCAGGCACTGAGGCAGGACTCAAGCCATCCATCTGCTATGCTCACACAGTCTCTTCCCTCTCCCTCCCAAAGCCCTCGGGGAAGGACCACAGCCATTTCACAGGTGTGAGGCTGAGGCCCCAGTGCCATGGTTTTTTAGGATACGTAGGTATGCTGCAGAGACTCTCCAAGCTCCATCAGGTGCCTAACCCTCTTAGGCAACATTTGTTTTTGAAACTACGGCCCATGCAGACTTTGGGCAAGCCTCCACACGTGGGCCCAGAGGAGAGCCGTGTGCCGGTTTCACCTCCGCTCTCCACTGGCACAGACGAGCCCTTGCTGCTCAGGGAGCCATGTGCCACACTAAAACCAGAGTGTTTTCCTGGTGGAGAATGGAAGGATTTGCTGTGGGAAAAGTGGCCAGAGCAGCCCTGCACAATGCCTCGGGGCTCCAGTGAGCCGCAGCCTCCCTGCAAGTGTATCCTGGCTATTTGAGAGCAAGGAATAACGTTGGAGGATAATTACAGTGATGGGGAATTTGTCCCAGTTTGTTTGGTGCAAGCTTTGCGCACATTAAGTATTTGCTAGGCTGGAGATTTGGGGCATTAAAATTAAAGAGAAATGGTATTTTTGAATGATAGGTAAGGCAAAGGTCCCCTTGGCAATTGAGGTTTTGCCAGGGCAAGAAAGTTGCTGAAAGACCACCATTTTACAGGAGAAGAAATCAGATTCCAATCTCTGATCGGTTTTCTGCCATTTGTTTTTCATTGAATCTAATTGCATTACTTTGCATTTATCCTTGGGTAAGGAAAAGGAAAGTAGATTGAAGGTTTGATTTAAGAGAAATTAGGTAAGGCAAGGAGGTCGGAAGGCTTTAATTATAGCCTTGTCTCACCAACAGACTAGCTTTGCTCACCCTCTGCACTTGCCGTAACCCCTCAGAAACAGGAGGAAAGCCCTCCACACCTTTCTACAGCCAGTCCAAAACCTTACCTCCCTCCACATCCCAGAGGAGCCACAAGGCGCTCTCAGGATTTCACCACATCAGCAGCAGATCTCAGACCATCCTCCAGACCCAGCAGGCTGCAGGGCTACTCGAGCCGGCATTGCTTCGCCTCAGCAGACCGAGTGATGTCCAGCACAACCCTCTCACCATGCGATTTGGAGAGAAGGCAACTGCAGCACAGAAGCTGGCTTTCTCCTCCCATCACCTTCCTCCCTGCGCTGCCGCTCATCCATCCCCGTGCTGCAGGGCTCATCTCTTTTAATGGCAAGAGCTGTCCATGGGACCAAACCTATGAGCAGACAGTGAAGGGGTCCAGGTTAAAAATAATCCCTTAAAAAAAAATAAAAGCGTGTGGGAAGAGTTACTGAGGCCATGCAACACCTGGCAGAGCCAAGGAGATGGCAATCGGTGGGAGTAGGCACGAGGAAAGATGGGGCAAAACCCAGCATCTCAACCCATATCCCTGGAGGAGTCAGAGTGGGGGTCCATTCCCACCACTTTCTGACATCTCCCATCCTGCAAAAGCACGTACCTGTGCTTGAAACCATGGAGGGGTTAGTGCCAAGCCCTCCTTGGTGGAGACAGGTCTTTCCCTAAGGTCAGGGTGCTCTGTTCAGAGAAAGAGCCTTCAGGGAAAATAAGATTTTTTCCCAACCAGGGGCTGGCAGCTTGCCACAGTGTCCTTCCCTGAAACAACCCCACTTAGCATTATCGACCCCCACCCCATGCCAGCACCCACAAGAAGCTATGTGTGACTGACACGGGGACGGAGCTGGAGGAGTCACCCGGACTGCTGCCAAGGGAAGCAGACAAGCCCAAGGGCCCAGCGCCCGAGGGAGAGGGTGCTGCTGGCACCCAGCACCTCGGCAGCCTTTCCCACGGAGGGAGAGGGGAGCTGGCAGAGCCCCCCCGACCCCCGTTCTGCCCGGTACTGAGTTACCCCTGCTATGTGTGATTTCTCCTGAGAGAGGACCCCCTTACTACATGCGTGCCACTAAGGTGATGGCTGACACATTAAGAAATGTCAAGAATGGGTTTAAGGCATCTCATCTCCCCGGCCAGCTGTGCCAGCACCACTCCTCACACTCTAAACTGGATGTGGACCAAAATAGAGAGGAGATCACAGTTCCCCTTCCTCCGCTGCAAAAAAACATCCTTTTCCTTCCAGACAGAGATGAACCAGTGCAGGGTAGGGCTGTCAAAAGTCTCTGCACAGCTTGCAATTACCAACGCCGTTGTGTTGCCTGCTTCTGGAGCCAGGACTGACGCTGGGGTGTTTCCTACCTCTCAGGCCCAGACAGCTAGCAGGTCCACCCACTCCTACCTTAAGGGAAGGCTTGTTCCCTGCTGGGTGCATGAGCTGGCTTCTGCATGCGTTTGCATGTCTTCTGATAGCGCCCGGAAAGTCACTCATCCAAAATCCTTGCACTAGAGACACTGGGAGCCTAATGTGATGTTATGACGATTAACGCCAAACTCAGTCCCTGTCATGCAGACCTCTATCCCTGTGTATGCCTCGTGATCTTGCACGCCGCTCCAGGATGGGCTGTGTGCGATGATGGGCTTTCCCTTGCAGGGCAAACAGCATGTGTTTTCCCTTTGGCCCCAGCCCTCCCCACACACTCACACACACATTTGCACAGACTGCTGTAGGAGTAGGGTCACCAGCGAGTACCTTGGGGTCTGAGAGCATCCTCCTGGTGCCAGTATCCCGGGCAAGCTTCTGCGTGGCCCTGGGGCATGGGAGGTGCTTTGCTGCTCCTCTGAGAACAAGAAAGGGAGAGGCAAGAGAAGGTTTTAAGAACAAACCTCTGCTCTCCCCACTGCTGAGGATCTCTTCCACTTGCACCAGTGTCCCTCCCCTGCCAAAACAAGGCCTAGCTCATCAGGAAGGGAAAAAAAAAAAAAAAAAAAAGCAACAGGGAGAATGGGAAATGGGAGCAGAGCAGCAGGGAAAGCCAGGGCCATGGCCTGGCAGAGCAGGGGAGAGCAAGCCATGCCATGCTGCCGAGAGCTCCCAGGCTCACATCGCCTCCCACCCGCTTCCACCGGCACAGGCAGGGGCCACGCTGCTTGCGCTGCCGCCGTGCCAAGGCATATTACCCCCACGCGTGCCCCTCCTGCTCCTTGCCCATCCCAGCACAGAGCATGCCAAGGCAGACAGGCATTGGGCTGCAGCCAGGCGCAGCTTTTTTTTAACTTAATTCATCCATCTTCTGCTCAGCAACCCGGTCTCCACATGTGCGGCTTAAGCATCAATCGCAGCATCACAACCCATCCTCACCCCAACCAGCCACAGGGCATGAGGGATCTGCGAAAAGGGCACCCTATGCTGATGCTCCAGGATTTTTTTCAAGGGCACCGTGTATCATACAATCAAAAGGACCAAAATACAAGCAAAATGACCAACCAGAACTGTTGCATGAGGCCTTCTTTTCTGGTTAGTATGTCTTGTGGAGAAAAAGCAAAAGGCAGTCTTTAACACTACTGGAGAACAGAGTGCTGCAGTTGCAATCTCTGCAAGAGCAGAGCAAGAATTCCTCCCTTACCAGCACGGGTGCCACCAAGGTGTTACCAAGTTATGTACCAAAAGAAGCTGGTGGTATTAGAAACTGGATATGAGGATGGCTACAAGAGCTGCAGCATTTCTCTGCCTTGCCTTCCCCTCAATATACCTCCGCTTGGAAAAAAGTTTCCAGCCAGGCTGACAGACTTGGAAGCTGAACATCTTTAGCAAGAGAATAGGCCTAACACAAATTTCCCTACAGCACAGCAGTCAGGAACCGCACCTAGGGAGGCTCTTTCTGGGCTTGTTGCAGTCTGCAAGGTCTCTGTCAGTCCTGGCCAAAAATGGTGCCCATTGGGCAAAGGGGGACTGCGGCATCCCCTCCGCAGCAGCCCACCGGGTCGCCCCCCAGTAGCAGTAGCAGCCTCCTGTCTGCTGGGGTCCAGCCGGGCCAGCACAGGGAGAGCCGGGCACCACGCTCGCTCTCGGGTGCATTTCTTCACGGAGGGAGCAATTTCCACGCAGGCATTTTGAGAGTTTGCTAAGATTTATCGTTAAGTCAACAAGTCATTGTGCAACAGGCCCTGCGAGGTGTAGCAGGAGCTGGTAGCTGCCGTGGCACTAAGAAAGGAGAGTCAGAAAGCTGCATCCCCTGCTTTGCGATATCACAGTGTTTTAATACCTTATGTCATGCACCTGATGTGTTTCAAACGGACAAGCCACCAGGCTACAGCCTGGTGACCCAAAATGTTAGCACTTCATTAAGAGGGAGACCAAAGACAGACAGCTAAGGATGTGCAGGGAATACATTGCTAAAAAAAAGAAAGAGAAAATACAACTTTCTGTGGGAGACATAGTCTCCCCACAGGAAGAAGTAGAGGTTTGTTTTAAGTGGCTTTATTTTTTTAACAAGTATTTTGTTTTAAAGGAATGGTGTTTCACCTGCAAAACCAGAGTTCATTTTATCTCCACCCACTCCTCATTAATCAACCTCAAAGAGCATTTTTACAATAAAGAGATACAATATTAGTTAAATTAATGACTTACATAGGCAGAATCATTCCCGCAATCTCGCCGAATGCTTGGAGCGAGCAGACAGGCCCTGAGAACTGACAGCGCTGGCCAGGGAGAACGAGGCTCTTGAACAAGGGTTGCACCACAGAGGACCCCCTGGTCCCAGCAAAAGCCCCTGGCCTCACCAGCCTCCATCAACAGCATCGATGAGGCACGTGACCTAGGCCACGAAGATGGGGCACAGCAAAGGAAACACTTCTAGGTGCACACAGACAGCAGCTGGAAATTTTCACGGCCAAGTTTTGGGAAAGAAATGGCAATGCCACGGCAATTGCTGGCCCCCGTGTTGAGATGCAGGATGCAAAGCAAGTCAGAGTGGCTATTCTAGATAAAGTCCCACGTGTAGGGTGGGTAGGTGGGTGAGCTGCAGGCTGTGGCCAGCCTACAGTGTGGGTGAACGAAAAGGCACAAGGGCTGTGGGACTGCATGACTGCTGGGACCTGCACATGGGGGAGAGAAGCAGGCACTTGACATTTCAGCAATGGGTTATGACCAGAGGAATTTGAAGAGATGGCTAAGATGGTAGAAGAGGTTAATTCTAGGCACATCAGCAAGGTTTGGCTGTTTCTAGCTTTGACCACTTTTTCTTCCTCTTCTAGTCTCCCTAAGTTTCAATTTGCCTTCTCCACAGCCAGCACTTTAGTAGTAGCAGACACAAAAGGAAACGTGTTGGTGGTGCTAGAAAGGAAAGCTTAAGCTGGTAGGATTTGCACAAGTGGGAAAATGGGCGGGGGAGAAGATGGCTGCGATGGCAAGACTGGGAACAGATGTAACTCTGGAAAGAGCAACACAGAGCACAGCAGAAATGGTGGTGATGGAAACCAAATGCTGTAACAACACGAGAAGCCTGAGCTCCACAGAGGTGGAGTGCTCAAAGGCACCGGGAAAGGCAGGATCTGACTGCCCGAGCACAGGCACAGTGCTCCAAGGAGGAGACTGAGCAAGAGACAGGGAGAAGCAAGTACCAGAGCCAGACACGGTGGACCGAACACAACAGGATAGAGGCTCTTGGGAGCTACTCAAGAAAAGAGGAACCAAAGAGCCATCAGCACCGGTCTTGAGCAGAAAAGCAGGTCTCAAAATGAAGTTTGGCAGCAAGAGGGAGGAGAAAGTTGCAAAATGTATCCCACCAAAGTAATTGGGACACCAGCAGAAAAAAACCCAAACCACTAGCAAAGCAAGAAATAAGAGAGAGAGGGGAAATTGGACAGGCAGAGGACGTCAGAGCATGCATAAAAGCAGAAAAAGAGAAGACAGAGCAAAAGAAATCCACCAACACCCTCCAGCCCTGAAAAGGCAGATGTGACGCAGGCTGTGAGGAACAAGGCAGCCGGGAGCTGGTGGCGTAGGATGAGCCAAGAGGGTTGCAGTAAGACCATAAAGGCTTACAGGAAAGGATGGGGATGATGCTCCATAGTATCAATGCAAGACACAGTCAGATGGGGAAGGAGGGGCAGAGAGATGAGACAACAGCCAAAGCAAGCCAAAAGCAAAGCTAATGGATTTACAAAGGCACGGAGGAGTCTCCACCAGTATGGCAATGCTAGTTAAGAGGATGTCGCACCAAGATATGATGGCAGCAAATAATTAAAGGTTGGTAAGAGGCAGTAATTTAAGGCTAATAAGAGGCAGTAATTTATCAGGAGCCAACAAGAGTAGAGTCCAGGAGCCATAAATTCAACAATGGAGTAAAAATAAACAGGCAGAACAAGAACCAGAGCCACCAGCATGATAACAAGGACAATGCCACAGCAGCGTATAAACTCTGTATACAAATGGAGAGCAGCTGATGGAGGCTCAGATGGAGCTGCCAGGCCTCCTCCCTCTCCTTATTCAAATCTTCCCCAAATACCCATCTGCGCCAGGAGGCCTTTGGGAACACATCAAGCCAGGGAAGACACATCTTTTTGAAGTAGGGCCCCTGTTGCACTTGTCCCTGCCCCTAGCATCTAGACCAAAAGCTCTTTGGGGCAGAGGCCGTCACAAGATTCCCACCACACAGCGGGTGGACAGGGTGGGCACAGACGCAAGGTTGGCAGGGGGGCATTTCCAGGGGACAGCAGCCACCAGTAGATCCCTGAAGGAAGGTGCTGTTGCTGGGTTTGCAGAGCACAGGCAGCATGAGGAAAGGGCATGAGGACTTATTAGTTGCAGCCCCAGCTAAGGAGTGACAAGCAGGCACCTCCCTGGAGAGCAAAGGACCATCCTCCCACAGGAGTGGGGAAACAGGAGCCCAGGCATCAACTGGGGAGCAGGGAGGCAGGAGGAGCTGGCTGCCTTCCCCACAGATCTTGCTGCATCTTTCCAGCACCTTCCTAGAAAGCAGATAAAGCTTTTTAGCCGTGCTCCTACTCTGTCCAGCCCAGATGAACAGGAGACGACTGTCATCGTCCCTGCAGCAAGGATACCTCTCACTCCCTAATGCCCAAGGACCAAAGCCAGGCAGCCAGAGGTATGCACCCACCCCATTGCTCTCTGCATCTGAGCTCGAAAATCCCAATCCTGAGCTCAGGCCTCTCCAAAGGGGGTCAGTGCCCAGCATCTGCGTGCCAGCGGTCAGGTTTGCTCCAGCGCTCCCTCCCGTCGGCTGTCCCTGGGCTCAGCCATAGCCACCACAGCCCAGCCTGTGCTTACAGGTGGGGACGCAAGGTGTGGAAAGAAAGGGCTGCCATGAAATGAGGAGAAGCACCTTGAGACACCAATGCAGAGAGCGTGGGAAAGAAGCTAACGACATTCATGTTCATCAGGAGACAGATAAAACCACTACAATAACAAAATTTCATTATGACAGCTAAGGAAGAAGAAACAAAAATTCTTTGTTTACTGTGTCTATAATAAAGTACAAAGGTATCTGCCTTTGCACTACTGGTTGCACAGGCAGCTTTCAACCTTGGGTGAGGGCTAGAAGCTGTTTACGCACTGTATGTCATTTTCCAGGTGGCAGGTCAGCCCTTTGCAGCATTAACTCAGCCCTCCATGGCACAAGGTGCACACAAAACACCTTTCCTGGGGTCCTTCTGCTTACGGGCACATAGAGAGGAGATTGCAAGATTTACTAATTCACACAGATAGATTTATGAATTTATCAAGAGAGAAAGGCAGAGGACATTAGGGTCCTCACCAACAGCCAAGGGCTGTGCTTCAACCTTACTAGGCGTGGGAGAGTCTACGTTGGCGTTCATTCTCAGGACAGAAAAGCATTAGAAACCTGGATTTTATTCCCCATAGAGCTTTGGGTTTTACTACAGGTTTTCACTAGTGCATTCAATTTGCAAATCCAAGGGAATAGTATGGGAAAAGTTTCTATTTTTAACAAAAGAAAGTAAAAACTTCTGAAGTACTACTGGATAAAAAGATTAATCTTCTTGAAAGAGTTTTGCTGCCTTATATACTCCCACACAATACATTTTACATACTTAGATTTTGCATGCATATATACATACAATTCTCCTACAGAGTACAAAAATAAATTGATCCACATTATAAACTCACTCTACATATGCATGTTTTTTATTCACAGACATGTGTGAGAAAGTTTGAGAAAATGAAAAACTGTACCAGCCTGTGACTAGGGCCAGGGGTGAGGACAGAGCTGGATAAAACCTGTGTATTCCAGGCAGTAAAGCACCCTCTCCTATCTGGTCACTTTTAAAGACCCTCTTCCCCCCACCCTTGTTATTTTTGTTAAGAAAAGTCCATCCATCCTGAGCACCAGAGCAGCTGACCCAATGGCATACTTACCTCCTGGTGAGTCATCCATGTCCTGAGCTGAATCTTCCCACCCCATCCCAATAGGAAAACTTATTTTGTATAGCTCCATCAGAGCATTCATGGTGATGTCTTAAGCACCATTAAAAGCTCATACCAGTAAGACATATGTTTCTCAGTTTGAAACATCTCCCTTCTTTTTTTTAAGGAATCCATTAACGACTAAGCATGTTTCATGACCAGCTTTTTAAAAGGTCTTTATACGATTTCACCTCACTTTAAAAAGGCTTTCACGGTTTTGTCTCACATGTTCACAAAATGCAATGAGACTAGAGACATGGGTCTAGCTCAGAGTTCCCTGCAGTCATAGCATACTCAATTTGCTCTAGTGTACTTTTTTCCTAGTCTGGGTCTGCTTTTTCTCTTCCTGTTCCAGCAATCATGGCTTAGAAAGATGAAATTTTTCAGGGAAAGAGAGTTTGCAGCTCATTTTTGATGTTTTATGCAATGGCTGATCTGAACAGTCCGGCAATCCTAGTAGTGAGGAAAATCAGCATCACAGGCACAGGCTCTGAAATGACTGCACAAAAGACATGAACTAAATGTGAATGACTTACAAAAGGATCATAATGACCTACAGATCAGTCATTGCTCACTATGTTATTCAGCAAATTTAGAAAGAGCAGGCAACTAGAAGGATAACTGCAAGCCTGCACAGCCTTTGGATGAAGCTCCTGTGGTTCTTTGAGTATCTTCAGATGAGCTTCTTGCCTTCTCTCTGCCTCTGGTTTCTTATCTAGCTGATGGGATTAGTGGTTATTACTGGCTTTTGAAGCCACCTGGAAATCTACTGATGAATAATGATAATAGCACGCTACTATCTTGATGGTTTTCCTTTTGCTTCTAAAACACTTCCCCTCAAAAGGTACATGGGCTGCCACGGGTGACCCAGCTTGTTATTCCTACACAGTACACCCAACTGCAGCGCAGGCAAAGGACAAGGTCATAGGTAGCACTGTAAGCATCTTTCAAGATCTTTCATTGCTGTGACCTCAAATTTCTGATTCTTCTTGCAGAAACCCCAAATTCATTGGCATCTCTTACTGGGCTGGTTTTAGTGGAGTGAAAGTCCTTGGGCAAGGACCTGTGGTCTGCATGAGGATAATAACAAGATGTACCTGCTCAGCTCCGCAGGGTTTATTGGCTGGCCATGAACAGCAGTGTTTATGTAGTCCCAATCCTCTTTTATGGCAAGCCTGAGTTAAAGCTTCCAGGGCAGCTCTGGGCCTTTCCAGAAAGGCCACATGAGCAATGACTGAAGGCCATCCCAAGGAGCCACAGACTGAAATGATCCAATTTCTACCTCTCTCCCAGGTGAAGTCAATGGAAAGAGTTCAGCACTGCTGAAGAGATCTTTTATTTGGGGCCCAAAACCCAGCCATGGGCAGCCAACACACAGCATTTGGTACCATGACCTACCACAGTACCAAATGGTACCTACCATGGTACCAAAAGGTCACTTATGTGACCAAGACCCTCTGAAAAGAGCTACAAGCTTTCATTAAACACATGTGAAAGCATCTCTGCACACACATGCATTCACATGAAGCCATTTCACTCAGACTCTTCAGTCTGACTCACAGCCCAGACAAGTTTACAGAAACAATGGGCAACTTCTTTCAATTGTCTGCTCCCCCTACTAAATCTAAAGCACCACCTTAGTCATCTTTCCCTCAGGCTCTCTCACTAGCAAAGGGTAAGGGAGAAATCTCACCAGAAACTAAGAGGAAAGCCACGTGTGAAGTATAGGTTGGTTAGCGCAGCAACCACTTTCTCAAAACAGCCTAGATCACGTTTTCAGAACTAAAAGTAAGGTTTACCAGGTAAAACAAAGACTTATTGAGTCAGCCTCTTAATCACAAGAGCTGAAAACAAATACACACTAAAGAAACACAGCCCAAGATATATTACCTTTCTCCAGCAAGACCAATTTAGGCGCCTGAAGGAGAAACCAACCTTCAGATCCTACTATTTGAAAAGAGACAACCTCTGGTGTAGCATCTGTGCGCTAATGCAGTTCCCAGCTTCATTAGTGCTGCCTCAAGTTTTTTCCTAATGGTGATCAGATCTAAAGAAATACTGTAAGATTAGACACTGGTCCATTAGCCAGCAACACTCTGGAAATTTTGCTAGGAAACAGAGCTGCCCATACGGGCTTTGTGTACGGATGAGCAATCCCAGATAGAAAGGCCACCTGTCAGAAACGACTTCATTTAGGGGCTAGTTCTGCCTCCTTTAGAGGCAGAAATATCAGCAGTCCATCCCTTGAGCAAAGTAAACCTTTCTCCTCTCAAATTAGTATTTCATCTTCTAGAAGAAATTCAAAGACACTAAGAGAGGCTTCCTCTCAAAATAGCAAAATGCTGCCAGGCGAGCCCCCGCTGCAGCCCCGGGGGCAGTGGGGAAGGGAGGTGGGATGCTGCTTGACAGGTGCCCTGACATCTGGGCGCTTGCCTTTCTATACCCAGGCACAAAATTGCCTTTCTATACCCTTTCACAAAAAGTGAAAGGTAGCACTATTGGAGGCTGGGTGACACTTAACCAACTTGTTGAGGAGTCAGTTGCAAGACTCTCCTAAGACATCAGTACCTCAGGCCAAGTCCACCACCAAACACTCAGGAAAGGTAATAGATAACAATAGAAGAATTTGTTTTGAATGCACTGAAAGACCAGGTCAATTTTTGGCAGATACTTAACTGCAGGAACCTGCTCTTTATCTTCCCATCTTCAGCGCACTTTAATCATCCTCAGCTCTTCCCTTACACAGGAGAGCATTTTTATTTTTAAAAGAAAGGCAACCAGATAAGCAAACTGTCAGGCAAGAAGAACAAGCAGTTCACGTCATATCTTTGCAGTCGCTTCTACCACACCCAACCTCTCTAAGAATGTACTTCCTGGCTCTGTTTTCATTTTCTGATAAAAATATAAAATGAGCAATAAATGTGGGAAATGTACTTTTTCCATCCCCAGAAGCAGAACACATTTTTTGCAAATCATGGATTGCCACCTTCCACAACACCAGCCAGATGAGTAGCTCACAAAAATCAAAGGGCAACCCTTTCCTGAGGTTTGGCTTACTTAGACAAACAAATCAGAAACATCCTGGGAACAAAGCTCCATGTGTCTTAATAACCCTACTCGGACCCAAGCCAGAGACTCTTCTGCCTCTACTCCAACCAGACAAATAAATGGTGCGCCCGCATCCACATCAATAAAAGCTATTCAGCACTTCCCCAGCACCATAAGTTTTCAGGTAAACACTATTAGCCTGCTAAATATTTAGTGTCACTTGCCCCTCAGTAAAAAGGGATTGTTTCCAATAACTAGTTATATCATGTCAGATATGCCAGAACTTCCCAATATCATAGGAGAAAACAATGAGTCAGTCAGAGTAGGGATGCTTTCTTGTGAAATTGCCTACTGAGCTCTTCAGACAATGAAACAGGCTCTAGGCAGATTAAATTAGCTTCAAACACTTCAGTCTCCCCTTAGGAATTTTCTAACTTGGAGTGCCAGGGGTGCCCCTTCCAGAAGGGCGCAAGCGCTGCTGAAAGCACCATGCCGCTTGCTAAATGCCTCTCACCAGCAGCACCTACTTCATGCTCAAGCATTGACTGAACACATGCTTATGCTCTGCCACCCTCACAAGCCGAAGGTACTTTACCCCTTTGCGAGATGACTCAGTCGACACCACCCAGAAAGGAGTGCCAGGCAGTCAGATCAGGCCGATCTGAAGGGCCAGAATATCTCATCAGCAATTCTTTTTCCTGTGTAATCACCTCGTATAAAGAAAATTGAAATGAAGTGGAAACAGTACTATCAAGCTCCTCATGCGAAATAAATAAATAAATAAAAGACCTAAGGCAGGGTCACTTGCAGCGAGAGGTGCAGGTGACAGCATCTTCAACACAGTCTAGGCCCAACTAGCTGTTCACAGAGGTGCCATTTCATCTTCACATACCGTGACTAGAAATTCAATTCCATTTCCAGTCTCCCTCACCATTTCCCACTCTTATCTGCTAAACCATGTACCGCCTCAGTCACCTTAGCTCAGCACCAAAAGCCATTTTTAAGACTTCCAGGGATGAGTTTTTGCAGAGCAGGAGCAGAGCAAAGGACCTGCGAGCACTCCCCTGAAGCACTCAACTGGCTGCAAGATGATTTTCCTGCATTTTCTTCTCATGAAAGGTGCAGCCAAACAGAACCCATGAACCACTAAAAGCCTAACCACAACGATTTGAGTAAAGGGATCCAGTCTGGTATCAGGTCTGCGAGAGTGTCCATCAGCACGTCCCCTGGGAAGAGCTGAGCAGGCCGAGCCTGCAGTACAGCTCTTCACCCTTCCACACAGCGAGGACTGCCTCACACGGTTAATCTCTATAGTAACTCTCCACAAAAATGTCCTTCTAAGTATGCATCCAGGCCCTCCCCTGCACCGACAGTTAACCTGGTTTCTACCATTTTCTTCCACCATCTCAAGGAATCACATCCTGTTGTCTGTTATGTGCTTGGTACCTTCATCAATAGCCTCCAGCTCTCACGCTGGAAGGGAGAGTGAGCAGTTCATCCCCATCCAGTTTCTCTGGCCTGACATCACCCTGCAGGCCTGTCAAGCTTGCTGTCAGCCATTGCTTCTGCAGTTGAAGAGCCCTAGCTTGCTCTGTTGCTCCGTGCAAGGAAGCTCCTCCACACCTAAAACACTTTCATCTGAGGGGATACCCTAACCACGCACAGCAGTAAGGCAGGGGTGGACAACAGGTTTATACAGGAGCATAGAAGCACTCTTGCTTTTCTTCAGTTCCTTTCCTACAGATCCTAATGCTTCATCCACTTCTCTGGACTGTTGCCATCTCACCAGCTCAGCACTCAGCAAGGACAGTCTGTGACGCCAGTTCTTCCTCCTGAAAAGTCATGGCCAGCTCAGAGCCCATCTTTGTACTTGTGGAGCAAGGACACTCTTTCCCCATATGTATAGCCTCATTTGCTCGTGCACGCTTCCACCTGTGCTGAGGTGACTGCTTGTACCTGAGCTGTAAGAATTGAGGACCAACGCAAGGAAGTGATGGGGGAAACATGACATTGTCAGAACTGCTATCATTGTTTCAAGTACACAGGGACAAGCGTTCAGGTGAAAACCTGCTATTTCGACAACCTGGTGACTATTAACTCTATTTGGGGCACATCTACTAAACACGCAGGCAATACAACTGCATGGTGCATGACCCAAAACACCCAAGCACCAGCTCCAAAACCAGCATCAAACAAGAAAAAGCATAAACAGCAGGATGAAGACTTCATTTCATCCATAACAAACGATCTTCACCCGCCTCACAGTATTACCATGCTAAATCAGTTTTACCTCAAGCTTAATTTCATCATCATTATTTGTATCACAGACAGTAACCACCAAAATTTAATTAGCATGTTTATTCAAACACAGGTTACATGAGAACCTTCAAGAAATACATTGCAGCTAGGCCTCCACATATCAGATTTTTTCACTTAGCTTGTCTACAAGACATACTGTGTCAAAACAGCACAATCAGACTAACTAAACAGTTATGGCACACAATTGCATGTGATGCAAAAACAGTTTAAGAGCAAAGACCACACAGAGAACATATTACTGGATTACAGCCCAGCATGGATCATTCAGAAAGTGATAGGAGGAGGAAGTTTTCTCCAACAGAACACAAGTATACAGCATCATCGGTATACATTTTGCATTAATAACCATAATTATTAAAAAATAGAAAAATGTTAACTTCAAATATTACTTGGCTAGCCACTATACCTATAAGGTAAAACCATAAATGGACTAACTCTGCTTAGGAGGTGAAAAACACTAAGTCTCTAGAATTAACTAGAGCCCAATTCAGCAAACTACTTATGCATGTGCTTAAGTCCTACCAACACTAGTGGGGCTTACAGGTATTAAAGTATTGTAATTAACATGGAGAGATTTCAGCATGCATCAACAGTTAAGTACATGCTAAATACTTTCACTGAATCAGGATCATATCCCTTAAAGTACAACAAAGTTATATACACACTATAGAAGTCATGATCTTTCTCCCTCAGTCTACTGCCCGCCAAAAGAAAAACCTCTACTGGGCATGAGAAAAACTGATACAGTCCCCTAAAGAAGCATGGCTTTTCATGTTCTATCAACAACTCCAAAAGCATGCACAAATTAGTGCTAGGGACAATCTACCTTAACTGTACTTCCGGTCTTCAGCCTTTCAAAACAACAGAATTTACCTGATTTTCACCAGTATAGTATTAAAACTCTATATGCAATTTGCAAGTTCAAGATCAAGGAACTTGTTTCTTCAGTTCATTCCCCAAGCAATCAATAGGTTTTTAGAACTATACAGCTGTACAATAATGCCAGTGACTATATACAATCCTGCACGAGATACTGGAAGAAAGCTACAGTTACATAAATTAATGTTCAACTTCAAAAACATTCGATTTCTCTTGCACTTAAGTGTTATTAAAAACACAACAACAACAAAAACACAACTCTGCAATGTTGACATGTATCAGCCTTTCTAAATAAAAGATTTCGTGTAGAACTGTCCTTGTCCAGAAGTTATCTGTATGGCTGTTTAAATACAATCAGTCTTGCCGTAGCTATGAAATCCAGGTATCCAGGCAAGTGTTCCACATTCTTGGGAATGAAAACATTCCCGTTTGCTCAGAGGAATTTGATTGTTGGGTTTGGGGTTTGTTTTGGGGTTTTTTTTAAACTCTTATATAACCCACTATATGATAGTGAACAAAATACTTTTGTTTCATAGAAACAACTAACATTTGCCCACACCAGGCAAATGGTCTATTTACAGATACATTAGGACTGCCTGACTGACAGTGAGTGTGAGTTGCTGAACTCCAAGAAACATGGAGCTTAAAATGGCGACACTCTCTGCTGAATCGCCTTCCCTTTTAGGATACGTCTTATCTGGAGAAGAGAAAAGAAGACAGACAAAAACATTAGTATTCATCATCCTAAAGTGAGTGATAATCTGAGAGAAAAAAAAAAAAAAAAAATCAAACCCTAGACCCCAGTTCCGCATTCCTCATTTATCTGAGCCTAGGTTCTGAGCTCAGGTACACTAGAATTGATCCAATTTTACAGCATTTGAACCAATGAAAGGCAACAGAATTACTCAGTTGCTTAAGTTATTAGCTTCTTAGGTCAAGTCACCTCTTTCATCATGTATTTGTATAGCTCCTAGGAAAAGGGGGTTTTCTTCATCTGTTATTCAGGCCTAAGAACTGCCATTACTAATTATGACAAGACCAACAAAAGCATGATCTCAGGCCATACTGAGATGAAGAAGAGAAAGCGTATTACTTCCAGTATGTTGCAAGGTTACAAAGAAAAAAACCTATCTTGACAGGAAAAAGCTTCTGAGATGGAAAAAAGCTACAAGTGAAACCTATAATTTCAGGTCTTTGTGTATTCTGCCTGATGCTGACATTAAAACCAAAGATCCCTGAATAAAATGGCATTTGCTAAATCTTTTCCTTAAAAGCTGCAACTCAAAACCCCCAAGAAACTTTTGGAGAGTTATATGGCTTTTGTGTAAACAGGGACAGATGGGAGCAGAGGAGAGAGTGGTTTGGTTTTTTTTACCTGTTCTCCCACAAGGCCATCAGGAACCAGATGAACTGGCTGCTCATTCTCCAAGTTTCTGGCACTTGGATCAGCTCCTTTTCGCATTAGCAAGCGCACAGCATCCAACTGACTCACGCGATACTGCAGGCTGGCAGCCACATGGAGTGCAGTGTTGCCATTGTAAGCCTGGAGAAGACAAAGTAACTCCGTGAAGGAAAGGCAGGGGCGTGATTCTCAGGACACTCGTGGTGCCACACATGTGCACATCCAAAATTATATCTGCATTCCAGAAAAATCACTGTACCTTTGCGTTAACAAAAGAGAGACAGTTGGGCAGCTCCAAAAAGAGACGAATGAGCTCCAGGTTTGCCTCTTCTGCTGCCAAATGTAAAGCTGAGCGACCACTTTTACGATCCTATCAAAAAAGAAATTGTTAGTCTTCCCTGCAGGTGCTTCACTTGTCCAAAGTGAACACGCAGACAAAGCAGAAAGCAAAGTAACTGCAGAGTGTTGAACGAACTTATTTGGACTACAATTCACTGAAAGTCAGTCTCAATATATATTTTAATATATCTAATGAACAATGGACCAGATCTCATTCGGCAGTAAGCTTACATAGCCAAAATCTCAAATGTTGTATCAAGTAATGGTCTGGCCCAGCACAGACCTAAACTGGACAGGTAAGCAGTTCTTAATTAAAATTTGCAGTTCAAGAACAAGGTATCATCAGCACCCTATTACTACAGATACCTCAGACTGCTTCAAACATATTCTTACTTTTAAGAGACAACTAACTGCAGCCAGCATAGCATCATTCTTAATCCAAAAATCAGACTGTCACCTCCCTCTTTCCCCAGGGTTTATTTGCATTGATAATACCTTGCTCTGAATAAATGCAACATTCCCATTCCACTTGGGAACATTAAGCTGTAGGGAAGCTTTCAAATTAGTCTACTTCCTTTGTAATAAAGCTGAAATGTGGCATGGGAGAAAAGGGACATGTTCTGCTTCCACATTCTCTCTGCATCTGGCACTTCAGACAAAGTAATTCTACTTACTTTTGCTTCAACAGAGGCTCCCATTTGTATCAGAGTCTTGATGGTTTCTACCAGGCTCTTGTTTCTCAGAAGCAGCTCCTGGACCTCAGGGGAGTGAGGTGGCTGGCTGTTTTGCAGTTCATGCAGCACAGCATTATGAGCCAGAACAGCACAGTGCAATGCCGTCAAACCTTAACACCAGAAAAAAAAAACCCAAACATCATTAATAAACAAATACAATACAGAAGTATTGACTGGCTGCTTGTTTCAAAGGATGGATAAAGGCATTTCTACCCCCAAGAAGCCCAGGGACAGTTCCATACTCATAAGTGACAGTGACTGCTCCCGAGTAGCTTGAGATTTAGGTTGTCCATTACCAGAGGAGTTAAGTAGCAGCCTACTGTGAGCTCTCAGCCAACAGATAATGAAAGAATTAATTTCTAATATATTTTTTCGCAAAATTTCCATGTAACAGCTCTTTCTAATGTACAAGAGGTTCAATTAAAACAGCTCTCTGGTGCCAAAGATTCTGGCTTCCGTATCCACCAATGTCTTGCTGGCACTCGAATGTCTTGAGCAATAGCCAGTTACTACCTACACTCTCCATGCCAAACACAGCAATCACATGTAAGAGGAAAGAGGTCCCGACAGGCAGATACTAACCATGTTTCTATCTGGCAGATATGCCAATTGTAACGTAATTTCAATTGTAATTGTAAATTTCAACCTGGCAAAGACATGCTCCATTTTATTGCTTCTCAACCCAGGACAACATTCACATCAGCAGCTATAAAACGCTGTAACATCCAGTAACTCTGTAAATTATAAACTCAACTACTCACCATCATAGTTTGTTGCCTCAAGGTCCACATACTGATTGCTTCCCATGGCTCCCTTTTGAATTGCCTACAAAAGTGGGAACAGGTATGCATTTAGGTCTTATCCAAGCCACATATTACTTCCTCAAGCTTGTATACAGTCTTACTGCAACAAAGTTGCAATAAATAATGGCATTAAGAGACTTATTTCTTGTTTTCATAAACTAGAGGATTCCACCAAATTACTCTAAAACGTTGGTGAGAACCTTCATGTGAAATTCAGCCTTACTTTAAGCCATTACCGTGGAGCCCTGAGACATACTCCCAAGGCTACACAGAGAGAAAGATAAAGAGAGGAGTGGTGTTTTCAGGGTTTCCCAAGACAACTAATACAAAGTGTAAGCGTTAACAGTTGGGGCAGAGCTATGCCTGCCTGGTTCTTACCTGAAGGACCTGGGCATGCCCCTTCTCAGCGCAAACATGCAACGGCGTCCTACCCCAGCAGTCTGTGGTGTTGACTTGAGCCCCCAAGCTAACCAAGTCCTGCACAATGAGATGCTGATTGGCAGCCACAGCAACCTGGAAAGCACTCTGCAAACATCGAGAAGAAAATTTAAACTATTAGTCACCTGATCTCTAACAGGAAAGACCAACTAAAACAAATAAAAAGCCTAGCTACCTGGTATTATTTAAGCAGCGATTATGAATACCAGGAAGCCAGGACAAATGAAGCAGAGCACATAGTTTTACCGGCTCAAGGTGATCCCAAGAAGTATTAATAGCTCAAGGTTAATATTAGCATGCAGGCTGAATCTCAGGGTTAATATTAAATAAGCATTTCACTACATCTTCCTCAAGGTCCAGGCATGCAGAAGCACTCAGGCGCACAAAGCTGGTGCAAAGATTTTGAGAACCTCACCTGGCCATTGTGCTCCTTAATATCCAGCATGTGCAGGGCAGCCATCTTCCTTGCAAGAACATAGGAGAGTGCTCGTCGGCCCTGCGCAACAGCAATGTGAAGGAAGCTGCGGGAAAGAGGTGAAACACAGAGTTACGCCACCATACAAACTAGGGCTCAAGTCATTACAGATCCAAACGTATAGGAGGGGTGTTACGCTGCCGGCTTCAGACCTCCTCTGCATGACTAAGACAGGAACACAGGTACCTTCTTCCCAGGGCAATTTAAAGCATCTAAACCAGAAATCTTTTTCTCCCCACTTACTAGATAAAAGTCTAACGATAAGTCCCTGAAATTAGACAACACAAACACCTTATCACTCAGCGTGCTGCAACTCTGCGCATCACAGCCCATGAGCAAGACCACACCTTTCACTCGATCAGCAGAGCTACTGCACTCATGACACAAACACTGCTAATGGACTGCTCCCATTACAACCCCACCGTCCACCAAAAGCCAAACAGAAACACTTCCCGCCCTTCCACGTCAGAAACACCCAGACAAACAGCACTCACGTGTCTCCATCCGAGTCTTTTGCAAGGAACTGGTCTTGAGAGATGTTAGCCAGTTTGTTTTCCTCCTGCTCCACTTGCCATTGAAAAAACGACTTGCCCAGCTGCGCCGTGCTTCTGGCGATGTTTTGGTCAGGCAGAGAGACATTCAAAGTAGCCAAAGAGACGCTGCGCTCCAGACCACCACAGATGTTACTGGAAAGCAAGCTGAAACTCGGAGCGTGGGAGCCAACATCGGCCTGTGGGTGGGCACTGGGCAGTGGCTGGAGGGGAGCAGAGATGCTCTCCGAGCCTTCAGAGTCGTTCAAGAGGGAGGAGAAGCTCTGCGACGGGCAGTACTGCAGTTCATGGCTCTCAAATGCATTCTGCTGGTAGCCAGGAGACTGGTCGTTGGCAGCAAACGGCCTGTACTCCAGGGAGGCGTCCGAAGGATAGCTCTGCGACAAATCTTGGTTCTGGGATGGAGGGAACTGGTAATGCTGTGGTGGATCAAGCACATGCTGGGAAGTGTGATCTTGGAATGCTTGGTACTTCTGGGACGGGGAGAAAGCCTGTGTTCCCGGGCTGTCCTGGTACTGCTCGCCAGGCGAGCTGTGACTGGAGACATTGTGCAACCAGCTAACCTGCACCGTGTTCAGAGAAACAGGGCTCGACTCATTCTTGATGTTTATAATGTTCTGAAGCAGATCAGAACTGCTGTCGTGCTTTGGGTCGTTTTTATGAGTCTCCTCCATGTTATCCATAGAAGTTGGTGTCTGGGGTGGCGTCTGTCAGGAAAAAAAAATAATAAAAAAAAAATCAAAACAAGCCCCAGAGTGTTACAGGTATAGCTGTACCTGGTAGTTTATGACCACACAAAGCAAACTGAAAAATAAAGGCATGGAAAAAGTTACTACAAGCTTACCAGGAGGTGTGGGTGAACATTAGCTTGGCGTTTGAAAGAAGGTCCATCAGAAAGGAGCTCAGGAGCCTTTCTTTTGCCACTGTGACCTAGTATGCTCTTCAGCTCTGCTGAAAAGAAAACGAATTTAGAATTTATTTGGAGGTTACTCTTACAATCCACTTTTAGAATCTTATTGTAGGGTATTTAAAAAAAAAAAGGGAGGGGGGGGGCCCTTTTTTACCTGTGTACTGCTCGTAGTTCACCAATGCTCCTTGTGCCTTTTGAGAAAAATCCATATTATTTCATTATTATAATGTTATTTCAGGAAAACAAAACAAAACCCAGAAGAAAGCAGCAGCGACTTGCTTCTGTAAACATACAATATACCTTAGAATAATTCTAGTACATGATTGTCTAACCCTAATTTAATTGCTTTTAATTAAGGTTAGAAAATGGAAAGACTTTTATAGAACTTAGATGAAAACCACCATTTTTCTTAAGGCTTTTTAAGCTATTTGTTACAATACCACAAAAGTCAAGAAAATCTAGAGCAAGACACTGTTCCTTACTGAGGTCTGAGGATCTTTTTTTTTTTTTTTTTTAAACATAAATAAGCCAGCCAATTTTATACTACTTCTATGCCGTGAACTCTTCTATGCAAAAATTTTGCTGCGACAACATTTGTCTAGGAAGCTCACAAAGAGACGCTCAGAAAGCCTATTCTAAACCCAGAAAAATCCCCTTTAGTCTTCCCAGAATTTCCTATATTTTTTTTCTGTTTCTATCTTTTCAGACTGGAGGGGGTCTGCCTTTATAGCGTGCGCTCTGCGCGGAGGAGCACAACAGCATAGGAAAGGATTCTCTTCTAAGACGATTCCCCAACTCTTACAACGAATGACCTCATTCGAGTTAACAGGGAGTTTCTGTGGTGTCGTAAGACAAACGTATCTTTATCCAAACTCCCTGTAGAGAATCAAGCTTAGTAAGAACATTTTCAAGTGCCTCCTTCTCCCACAGTAAGCCTTCTCACTAATTTCTTCCCAGCTCCGCTCTTCCATTACGTCTTGAAAAGGAAAAACGCTGACTCCATCCCCATCAGATAAAGCAGCACGCTCACTGCCAGCGTTATCGCACGCCTTTTTTTGCCAGCTTCAGTCACCATTAAAGGCGGTTATGTCAGTGCTGAGAAATGCGGGTTACCTTGCCTTCCTCCGCGGCGGAGCCCGAGGACATCTGTTTGCTGCTCCTGAAGTGCAGCAGGAGCTCCTTCACGGAATTCTTCACGCGGACCCCCTGGAAAGGGCCTCTGTGCTGCTTGCCTCCCCCCATGTGCTGTTCAACTGTTGAGAAACGAAAACAAAACCCGAATTTAAGCCGCTGACCCCGTTTCCACTTAGAAGAGAAGGAGGGGGAGGGGGGGAAATGAAGCGAGAGCGGGAAGGGATCTGGAAAACAACCCGAACGCCCGGTTTAGCGGAGCCGAGCCGAGGCCGTCCCCCCCGCCCCGCACCTGCTCCGCCATCTCACGGCCGTGCGGCTCCTCCTCGCCCGGGGAACCCCCCGCCCGCTCCCGCAAGGCTGCCAACAGCCCGGCGCCGGGCCCGCAGCGCCGGCCACAGGCTCCCGCCCGACGCCCGGCCCCCGCTTTTCCCCGCTTCGGGGGGCTTCCATGCCCGAAAGGGCCCGCGACCGGCTGGCGGGGACGCAGCGGGAACCGCGGCTTCGCGCCCTCCCCCCGGGCGCGGGGGGCCGGGACCACCGCCGCCGGGGCACGCCGTACCTTGCAGCGCGGGGCGGGCGCCGCCCCGGGGGTCCCTCCGGCCGCCGCCGCGGCTGCTCACCGAGAGGTCCGAGTCGGAGCCCGGCGAGCCCGGGGCGGAGTGCGCCGGCGAGCAGCTGCCCTCGCTGGAGTGGGGCGAGGCCCCGTAGAAGTAGGCGAGGTTGATGGGGCTGCTGAGGGCGCCGCCGCCGTCGCCGCCATCGGGCGCCGCGTCCCGGCTGCTCTCCACGATCATGGCGGTGCCGCGGGGCGGCGGGCGGCGGCGGCGGAGGACGAGGGCGGCGGGCGGCGGAGCGGGCGCGGGCGCGGGCACGGCCAGGGCTGGGCGGGCGGCGCGGCGGCGACTGGGGGGCGGCGGCCCGGGCGGCGGCGGTTATAGCGGCTCCGCCCCCCCCCCGCCAACACGCACCTCGCGGGGGCGGGGGCGGGGCCGCGCTTCCCGTAAAGGGCGGTGGGAGGTGGTGGCGGCGGCGGGCGGGGCGGGGCGGGGCGGGGCGAGGGGGCGGGGCGAAGGGGGAGGCGGGGCGAGCGCCCCGCCCCGCCCGTGGTCCGCAGTGGGCACCAGGCAGCGCCGGGGTGGGGATGATGGGGACGGGGTTGGGGCTGACGGGGTTGAGGACGATGGGGGGGATGGGGATGGGGGCTGACGGGGATGAGGTTGGGGCTGACGGGGTTGAGGATGATGGGGGTGATGGGGATGGGGGCTGATGGGGATGATGGGGTTGGGGCGGGCTGGGCAGGATGGGGAGGGGGATGGATGCCACCTCGCTCCCTGTCCTCCAAGATAGCCCCTGGAGGCCTCCGGCAGCTTTTGCGGCCCCCGCTCGCAAACGCCTGCAACCCCAAATTTCCACCCTCTTGTGCAGATGCGGAGACGGAAACCACGAGCGTCGCCCTCGGCCTCCCGCCGCTGCCGACGCAGGCTCGCGTCCCTGCACGCGCGCACGTGCCCCTCGCCCCAAGTGCGACGGCGCGGGAGCGTTCGCCCCGCTCCTGCCAGGCCTCGGCTCTGGGGACACGGGCTTGGGAGCACGGGGATTTTTTGGTCCTGCGCCTCAAGCCGGCAGCAACCAGAGCGAAGGGGAACGTGAGCAGTTACTCACAAAAGAGATGAGTCATCTCTTTTCTTCTGTTATCGGAGCCTGTAGTAGGCAGGGGGCAGACACAGAAGTTATTTTGGTTTTAGGTTGCACCATACTGCGGTGGCAAAGCCTCTCGGTTGAGGCCGGCAGGGAGAAGCGGCTAAGCAATACAATGCCGAAACAAAAAGTGGGCGAAACTGTGTGCCTGCCATTCCTGTTAACAACGCTACTGAGTTATTACCAATACTCACAGGGGAGACTTCTCAGGTTTCTACTTTTCAAGCAAATATTTCTGCTTTCCTCGTTTCCACTGAGGTCACCACCTTCTAGACCGCGAGCCTGCAGTTTTGTCCACGAGGTTGCGATTAGGACGTTTTTCGCACCGTGGCTGCCTCCAAAAACGTGTAGTAAGACAACACGGTATTTCTAAAGTATATTATGCAAATTGGAGGTCTATAATTTAGATTATTATACATGTTTTAATTGTGTTAAAAAACATGGGACAGGTGCAACATGAAATTATATTAATCAGCCCATGAGGAGGTAAGAGGGCATTACTTTATATTATTCAAATATTTCTTCCGCTGTCAGGTGAAGCAAGGGTTTCACTGGGAATTAGCTAGGCAGTTTTCTACTCCAAAGACTGTTGTTATACACCATAGATTGAATTTATGCAGTCACAGTAAAATTTGCAAACATAACCCATCATATGAAATCAGGTGCCAAGTAGTGCCAGAAATAGCACAGTCTAATAAAGGTAAAAACTCACTTGCTCCCTAATCAGCAGCTATCTCCCAAGCGCACCTTCTCCTTCATTTAACGAACCTCTTTATGCAAGGAAGGATTTATGAAATCAGGCCGTATGTTTTAAACACGCAAGGAGATGGTTCTCTGTTGTTCTTCAAGCCTTAGATCTCAGTTACAATACCTTAGCCTTAGGTAGATGCTTTTAAGTATTTCCTCGTTGAAAAGCGCTCGCTGCTCAGAGATCCCGCAGCCCCCGAACTCTCTTTGCATGCTCGGTGGCTGATGGGAGGACCCACAACCCAGCTTTCCGAAAGCAGATCCGACTGATCAACCTTTGCATTCTCATCCCTGCCAGGTAGCCCGGAAAGCCGGTCGTTTTAATCTAGCCAGGAGGATCTCCAACTACGGCAGCAAATGGATCTTGTCTTTTAACGAGCAAATGGTAATGGGAATCTGAGAAGTCTATAATCCAGAAAATTAGATTTGGCATCAGAGTTGCCTGCAATTGCCTTTGAAAATGTCAAGATTAAATGTGGTTTTCAAACCAAAAGTGGATTTCTGTCACGGTAGTCCCACTGTGTCGTGGAAGGTCCCTAAACCACACACAGGCAGGGACAGACAGCGCCTTTATCCTTGCTATTCAGTAACAATTTTGAAATGGATTTAATTGAAGGTCTGTCTCAACTTATTAATGAAAACTGTTCTATAAAACAATTGAATGAGGTTTTTGTCTTAAAGAGGGCATGGAATTTTTTTTCTCTTTTATTCCAAAGTTTCTACCCTCCCGCAGGCTGAACTGCTGACTCGCTCTCCTTTTACCAAGCAAAACCCACTTCGGCCAACACTCTGATACCTCAACTCGTACTTGTTTCATCAGCGACATCTTATTTATCAGGTCGTTTGGCATAAATCTACTCCCAGTCAAAGCAGATTAAGACAAGTCTAATTCCACCAAGCTCTGTAACAAAAGGCTTTTTGAAAAATACACACACCCATCGGTTGCACAAGACGAGCTGGCTCCCAGCAGCCTTGTGCTCTCAAAGTGCCTCCCATGCAAGTGACTGGTAAATTATTGCTACATCTACAAATTGTAATTATTAATGCGGCAGACCTTGAGCATTTGTTTTTCGGCCCAAACACTACGTAACATCTGTGGTGACCAAAACCCCGTGAGGCGTCCTCAGCCTAAGAAAGTTCCTCCTGGGCTGGGTGGTGACCAAAAAGAGCTTGTCACCTCTTCTCCTGACGGGGAACCCAGCGCAGCCCGTACAGACAGCGACAGACCGGGGAGAAGGGGGGGTCAGCCAGGAAGGCATGGCAGGGCTGGGGTATCCCGGTGGTTTCAGCCTGCTTTGGCCTAGCTGTAATTCAGCGCAACCCGTCAACGTCCAGAGCCAGAGAAGACTGCGAGGCAAGCGCGGTGGAGGATTCCTCAGCTCCCCCAGCGCTGCCCTCCCAGGTTTTTATTGTAGCACCTCCATTTAGTGGGGTGTATCAATAATGCCAGCTAGCGGCCAGTGTCAGCAACATTTGTCCTGAAACCTCTCTTGCAGGCACCTGCAAATAGTGAGATGTGCTTACCTTGGTATCTCAGACAATTGCAAAAATAAGAGCCAAAATACATTGGTTTCTGAAAGGTCTGCTTCTTCCCTCACTTCAGAATGCAGCCTGGGCAAGTATTGTGGAATTAAAACTAGTCAGTCTTGGTTTGGGTTATACCGATATATTTGATGACCGAAACAGCTTTTGAGAGTGCAACTTGTGCACACCCGTGAACTACTTTGAAGGGATCTGAAAATTCAGTTAAGACCAAAAAAAATAAATATATATCCTGTTGTCTCGAAGCTTGCACTCACTGGTTAGGGGTCTCATTGCAAAAGCCAGAGAGGTTGAAAGCCAGCCCCTGAGACTTTCACCACCAGCTAAACACCTAGGCTAATCAAGGTCATACCTCTCCCTTTTGCTATCCTAACCAGAGCCAGCACAGAGAAAAGACACACTGGACCTGCTGCGCTGGGCTTCCCTCTGCGTTAGAGCTCCAGTAACTCAGTCCTGGTTACAGGGAAACAGCTGAGCCACTGCGCTAAGTCGAAGCAAAATCGAGAAGCCTGCGCAGTGTTTGGGGGTTTCTCTGTTAAAACAGACTTCCATCTTTTCAACACCCTTTTTAATTGTAACCATGAGATTTTCTCTCACACCTGGGCCCTCATACTGAGAAAGCATTTCAATAATGACAGCAGAAATTCAGACCGAGGGAAAAATTTTGCTGCCCAGCTTTCAGCCGTCTCTGGTTTATCCTTTCTGACATGAGCTTTGCAGCCTGAGCTGCGATGCCGCGGGGCAGGGGACTTCTGGGCCGTCCTGCGGAGCGTCAGCAAGGCAGCCGAAAGGAAAACTCTGCAGAACTGCCTGTGATCAGCCCAGCAAAGCCCACACGTGGCGTAAGGGAGCGGGGGGGTACCAGGCAGATGGGTTGAGGACTCTCAGCTCGGGACGATCGAGGCTGCAAAGCTCGGGCAGAGATTTGTGTGTGCTGCAAAGACATCCTCCCAACACCCTATGCCATCCCCTATAGCTTTGTAAGTCATCACTGCCGATCTAATCCCTGATGTAACTGGTTCCTACCTCTATGTAGTCAAACAATATTGCCCTACAGTTTGCCCTCATGTCCTGGTCCCAGGATTGGCAACAGTGCTCTTACATGAGCTCAATTCTGGGATCTCTGGTGAGAGAAACTAGCTCCTTTGGGTGAAGCCTGGGCATGGTTTGCTCCAGGGCTGCTCCCTGGAGACAGCACGAGCAAGACTCTGCCAGTTGTCTCCCTCTACGTTAGGTTACTCTCCAAAAAGGCATCCTACCTCCTCTTCCCCTTCAGAAAATCCCCTTGAAGCTGTAGCTCCAAGTCACAGGTGCAACAGTCGAAAGGAAAAAAATCCAAACGAACAGAAGGTGCATCCTGGCGAGGCCACACCGGGCTCGGAAGAGACCAAGGCTGAGAAAGGCATATGGATGCGGTCAGTCGGCTGTAAGGAAAGGGCTAGCCTTTACAGCATCAGTGTGCCCGCACTGCTCCGTCCCTGGGGCGTGTACTGAGGTGAACGCTATAGGGGATCTAGGCCTTAAATAAATAAATAATACATAAATAAATCAAGCCCAGAAAATGGAGCTTCGCCTTCCCTGTAGAGCAGCACGTAGTCACTCTGCCGGGCACGCAGTCCCTCCTAACCGCGAGCGAGGAACATGCCAGCTGTCGGAGCAGCCCACGGTTCAGCGGGTACGGGAGCAGAATAAACATCTCTCATCGGTCCACCTCCTAAGCGGCAGCGTGGGACAAGGGTCAGCCTCTAGGTAAAGTGGCAGAGCACAAACTACTAGCAACAAGAACTCGGTTTTGCAACACTGGAGCAGTATAATCTTTGTGGTATTTCTTAAACTGGAAATAAAAGTGGTGGTTTACAATCCAGTTGCTTAATGCAAGTGAATATTTGCTGCATGGATGTCAAATGTTCCTTATTCTCCAATGGGTGTAATTAGCCTCCTGCTGCAGACTGCGAGTCGAGGTGTGCGAACACCGCCGCCACACCTCTGTCCCCTAGCAGCATTTCCACGCAGCACGCAAACGCCAAGCCATCCAGCATAAAGCTGGGTTTGCCTTTAGAATAGCATCGAGAAAGCCAGAGGTAAAAGCTTAGTAACTCTTCCACTCCTAGAGACCATTCAAGATCAATACCTGTGTTTGCTTTAACGGTTTAGGCAAGCACACGTCAACAGGCTGGAAATGGTCCATGACACCCTTTTGCTCTAAAAGCCAGTACAGAGGAGTCAGTGTTTCTTCCCTCTTTGCTATACTTGTATTGCTACATTTTTCCTAGACATTGGTCTCCAAGACTGATGTTCTGGGATTAGCCTGAACTTCAAAAGGGGGCATGTATAATCCTTCATATTAAAGGAAGACTCAGACTATTTATTTAACATATGTCTTTTGGGGCTTGTTCTTTTGATCCGAAGAATGCCCTCAATTCTGCTTTTTTCTCCCAGGCTGTTTGACATTTTAAAAAAAAAAAAAAAAAAAAAAAAGTGGGTTGCTCCAAAGTAGAGACTTCCACACTGTGTATATAAAGCAGCTGAAATCAGCACAGAGGAAAAGAAACCCCCAACCCAGCAAGTGCTACAAAGCTGGCTAAGTGGATCTGATTTCTGTACAAGTAAACAGTTTCCCTGTACATACACCTTGTGTTTGTGGACATTCCTCGCAACATACTCACTGCCCTGGTTAGTCATGTTGTCTTATAAGCTTACCTATCTCATTAGTTCATTAGCGCCTTGCAGCAGGAATGCATGGCTAAGAAATACACACACCGCTGATGTCACAGTGTGTAAACAAGGAGCAGAAGGCCATTTCCCCATAGCAAAGGGCAACGTCATATGTCACCTGTAAAGGATGCTGGGTGTACATAGATGGGGTAAATGGTGCACGTTCTTGCCTCGAAATATTTTGCTCGTGACAATATTCTGGTTTAGAAGGGGAGTTACTGCAGTTTCTCAGTGCTGTTAGGGAGTCTCAGTGTAGGTCTGAAGGAGTAAGCATCAGTTTTCCTCATGACTCATGCTGAAGACCTTTTTCCTCCTAACTCAGGTGACCCACCTGGGCCAAAACCTGTCATTCTGAGCCCACATTAATTTTATTTTCTGCTATCAGATGCAGGAGCCTGTGCTGTAAGCACAGCAGGTGAGTTAGGCTCCGGTGGACTTCGATTTCAGTCTTCCTACCTTCCACAAACAAGGACCACTTCAACCACATGTAAAACAAAACCACTTTCTAGCAGGGACTGCAGAGCTGTCCCAATGCAGCATTGCCACTCAACCCTTCAGTGCAGGAACGGGAAGAAAAACTACTTTATCTCAGTGAGATTTTAACCCAGAAAAATAATTATTTTTTGAACTGCAAATCTACCCAGGACCCTGCTTTCCTAGTATCTCAGTTTACGTGCAGTAATGGGTAACCTGAGGTTAATGTTGCCATACATCCAGGCTTCCCAAATACGTGCTTTTCCGCTCAAAACCGAAAAAAATCCACCTGCTTCTTGGACGTGGCAAACCAGTCACATCTACCAGACAGCAGATGTAACTGGGCTGACCAGTCCAGAAATCCCAGGCGCAGCATCAGCACGCGTGCAGATCACCTACGCTACGGTTGCATGGCAGGACCGACACCTGCAGGAAGCCTCAGCACTGATTTGCACAATCCTACACAGTCTGTGAACACACCGTCAGCTCAAGGGTGCAGATCAGCACGCAGGAAAGCCCAGGCTGAAACAAGACAACCACCGTAAAAGACACTTGTGCCATGTTAACACTGCAAAGATCATTGAAGGGAATGCCCTCGTGTTACGTCTTGATCTTATTTCACTGTGTTTTCCAGTCCATAGAGTTGAAATGCCTACAGTTCAGACTTCCATTCACTAGAGAAATCCCAGCTTTCAAAACACATGGCTGTCTGGCTTTGGGAAAGTCCTGAAACTCAGCTGTAGAGCTGTCTTCCATTAGTCAGACAAAAATTCAATAAACAGGAAATTTTCTCATTTAAAAAAGCACCTAAACCAAGGCAGCCAAATAAAATTGTATTATGGTAGGGAAAACGTTAGGTTGCTTCCAAGCAGCGGAACAAAAACTTTCCTGGTGCTGGGATGAAGCGCATATACTAGGGCAGGTTTTATCTTCAGTTAAATGTGTGCTGGGACAACTGGGACAGCATTGCTCCATTTATGGGTCAGAATTTGCTGCCACAAAAGTCTCAACCACAACTGTCCCATGTCTGCATAAAGGATATTAATATCTTGGAAAGAGATACTAATACCATGTTCTTCCTTGCTTCTACAGACTTAACAGCCAGTTGCTACACATTTAGAAAGAAATCCATGACAGTAGAGGCGAATTTACAATCATATGCAAATCGTGCACGAGTTAGCATAAAACATCAAGAAAGTTGGAAATAAACCCTTTGATTTGGTGGGGCACGGTGCGAAGCTCTGTTCCCAGGCGTTGGCTCCCTCCGCCAGTTCTTAGCTGGGAAAAGGCACCAGCTGAAGCCAGACGCATCCTGTCTGACAGGACGCTGCTCTTCACAGAAGCTGGCCCATGGATGTTTAAGTTTCCTTTTAATTTCCTGCCAATTTCTTAAGAAGAAAGCAAGAGTACAGGCAGCTCTTGTCTCTACCTTGCACATTTTGTCTCGGGAGCTTGTGACTGGGAACGTGACAAGTCACGCCGGGGTTTCTCAGCAGCACTGTCAGGACTGAGCGTTGCTGCCCCAAAAAGCCCCGGGGCTGGAGGCAAAGCTAGGTCAGGCCACCCAGGCTGTGGCAAGAGGCAGAGCCAAAGGGAGGGATGGGGCTGTGCCCACCCCCCCCCCCCCCCCCCGCCGCCCCGGGCAGCCCAAGGGTGGGGAGGGAAGCTTCCCAGGGCCCAGGAGAGCTGCTGGAAGCCCATTTCCAGCAGCTGGTTGATGATGATGACGATGATGATATCCCAACCGCCGTCTCCGGGGCGGCAGCAGGGCTCTGGTGCAGAGGGCAGGGTGCGGGGCTGAGGCTGCTCGGCTGCCCCAGACAGCCCAGGGCTCGGCCGGTGCCCGTTCCCCAGAGGCAGAGGGCATTTCCTCCACACACACACCCTCCTCCTATCTGCTGCCATCAAACGCAATGGCAAACACGTGGCTTGCTGTAAAGAAAGTCAATAAAAGGTCTAACTAGCCAAAAAGAAATCACTTGCCTCAGGAACCAAGCCGATACGGGAGTTCCGTTCGGAGCAGAAATCTGGCCGCCTTCTCCATGTCCCTAGGTGGCTTTTGTCCCTGACTGCTGGTCACCCAGTCTGGCCGAGCGAGCGCCCAGGGTATCACCCTTTCTCTGCTCCCTGCGTGCCTCCGGGCAAGCCACAGCTGAAAATACCTGGCTTCCACCAAAAGTACTTGCAAGCTACCCATCCCCAGCCATACGTAAGTCTCTGATGACGCCATGCTACAAACATGCCCCCAGATTTGGGGGGTCTAAAATCCAGACCGCATGTCATCCTCTGCAAGAAGCTTAGGGCTGAGATGCCTTCCCTGCCTGCCAGATACGGGCTCGGGTAATGAACCGGGGTGCTGCATAATCAACCTCCTGTGGTAAGCCAGAGAAACCCTCACCAGGCGATGAAAAGAAGTTTATGGTTTGGTTTAATAAAACCCTTAGCAGAACAAATTTTAAAGCGAAGTTTAAGTTCATTAAACTTACTTCTTTTCACTCCCACAGATTTTTTGCTAAATTACGAGAAAGTAGGGGTAGATCCCTATTTTTATATATGTTTCCCTGCGTTGTCTTACACTGCACCATGACAGTTTACTCCTGTCCTGTTGAAGCTGGCAGGCTTGTATGCTGATGATGCTCTGCTATTCCAAAATTACTGATGACCTGCCAGGAAAGAAACTGTAATCAAGATTATACAAAAAAAACCTGCTTCCACTAACAATGTTTCTTCCATTCAGTGCTCTCAGAGCTTAGCTTCCCATCCGTCCATCCTTCCTTCCTTCCTTCCTAACTCTGGAAAGCTACTATTTCCTCCCCTAAAAAACGAAGATTGTTTCAGAGAGAATCGCCTAAAACAGCTAAGCTATTTAGGGGTATTTTGACCCTAGATCCACTCTGGACTTTCAAAAATCCCACCATTCAGTGTGGTTTCTTCACATTCGGTTATTACCCGTTACCTTCCCAAAAGCCAGCCATTCTTCCGTACCCAACCCCAAAAAACACACAGACAATTATAGCACAAGCCATTTGGAAGGCTATTAGAAGTAAAAAAAAAAAAATAATGAGAAGCCAATACCATTCCAATCACTTACAGGTTTTAAGCAATAAAGCAAATAAAATGAGAATAATGTACCTTCATGTCGCAGGAGTGAAGTTAGAATTAGCTCTACGGAAAACAAGCCAGTTCTTTGCACCCCACTGGCAACTGATCGTTCCTTATGGCCACGTCTGTGTGAATGATTGAAAAGTTCCTCTGAGGTTTAACGGTATGAAACAGAGAAGCAGCAGCAAGGAAACTTTTTTTTTTCCCCCCTCCCTCACAAAAGTCCTGCTTACTCTGGCTTTCTGGTCACAGGAAAAAAAAAAAAAAAATTATATATATTAAAAAAAAAAAAAAAAAAAAAAAAAAAAGACACCCTAAACAATACTCCCCACCCCCCAAGTTTATCACAGCCCCAGGCTGAGTACCCACAGGGCTCTTGTTATTGCAGGGGATCACACACCGCTTATCTCTCAGCCCTGGTTAACCGAGGAGGGGGGGATGTTGTGACATGTGAGAGGAAGCAGGAGGGTGGAGGAGGAGGGTGGTGTGAGCATGGCTCCCTGGACTTTTTCTGCGTAGCGGAATTTCCCAGGCGGGGTAAGCCCTGGCAGGGACATTCCCCTGCCAAAGAGGCTGGCAGGAAACCCCAGGCTGGCGTAAGGCTGCCAAAAAAGGGTCTAGAAGATGCTGATGCGAGATTCACAGCAAGAACAATGACAAAGGGCTGTACACCAAAGGAGAGAAGAGAAACCTGCAGTGTGCAACGCAGCGGGGTTTCTTTCCTGACAGGGTCAAGTTCTCCTCCTTGCCCACCTCCTGCCTGCAGTGCTGCCCGCATGGCTGGCAAGCAGTCAAGCTGTGTCTCGTAGCCTTTTTCTGACTTGGCACTACAGGGTAACCTGGACAAGAAGGTGCCTGCGTAGCGGTCGCATAGGAAGCAAGAGAGATGCAGTATCCTGCAGATAAAAAAACCAAACAAGCAGGTCCAGTCTTTGGGAGGTGAGGCAGGGCAAACACTTCTCCTTGGTGACTGCCTGGATTTCAGTGGGATTTTGCCCTCAGAAAGGTTGGAATGAGTTTCATGGAGGGTAGCATCAGTTAGCGGGAAAGCTCCGTACAGCCAGAAGCCTGATTAAAAAGGGGGAGAGGTAGGGGGCTGGGGGAAAAAAAAAAAAAAAAAAAAAGTCCTCCCCTTTGTCACAGATGTAAAATAGTCACCTGCTCCAGTAGATATGATAACCTTCAGCATGGAAGTTTCCAGGATTTTCCTAAAAGGTGAGCAGATCCATCTGAATCATACTCCCTTTTTCCTCCTTTCAGCAGTGGCACGGGCCAGGATTCACGATGCTTATCAAACGTGATGAGCAAGGACAGGACACCCAAATCTTCTCAGAGCAAACACCCCCTGGCTTCAGCCCCTTTCGTTACCCCTTCCCAAGCACAGTTAATGCATAGAAATCCCGGCGGCTGGCACCAACAAAGTAAAAGCACTGAACTGCTCATCCCCCTGCCCGTCGTGTCCCCCGTGCCTCCTGCACTGGAACGTAGATGTCCAAAGCAAACAAATAAAAACCCCTCAGACTTTACCCCCACCCTCACCCTGCCTCAGCAAGCTGCAGGAGGGAGGTAGGAGAGAACATCTCCTTCCCAAAGGTGATCATTCTGAAACCTTCGCCCTGCAGGCAGGAAACGCTGCGTGGGCTCCATCTTCCTGTTCGCAGATGTATTATATCACTGGAACACGTTCAGCTGGTAATCTCGATGGGCTCAATACTTTTCTTTGAAATAAGGGCGGTTTGTTCCAACCGGGGCTGTTATTCGATTGTTTGCTGGCCGAAGGGCCGCCGTGCCCTCAGTCTTGCCTTACGCACGGCAGGGCAGAGCCCTGGCCAGACCCTCGCCCCGCGCTCTCCCGCAGCAACCGTGGAGCAAAGCGTGCTGCCGTTGGGGACCCGTGAGGCCTCGGGGTGCCTTCACAAGGCACCGAGGTCTCTTTTTGCAAAGCAGGGAGGCTGCAGCCCCAGAGGGGCACGGAGGGCTCAACACCACGGGTAGTAGGAATAGCGTCTGGAGCCCCCTCCAGCTTCTCCACCCTTTTCTCCTCAGGTGCCACTGCCTCTTGAATCAGGGTAGCTCAACTGTTCTGGCTCCTAAAGCCATGGGGGACGCTTGTTACCAGCTGTAAATGCACTGGAGGTCGGCACCCACCCACCTGTGCAAACAGGCAATCCCTGCTGCAAAGAAAAGGAAAATCCACATACGACAAGAAACAAGCAGAAGGGCAGAGTAACAACACCACGGCCAAAGAGCTGATGTGCGGCAGGCAGGGCAGGGTGAAAAGTCGTGACTTCAGTCAAAAATCAAAGTATCTACTTCTAGCAATATCGGTTGCACCGAAGAACAGGGGCAACAGGACAGCAGGAAGAAATTTGTTGACATAGAGAACCTACATTTCAAACAGCAGATATGAAATTGTTAGGATTGGAAGATACACGTATATTGGATGCATTTTACAACAATGTAAAATAATTGTCATATCTGCTTGTAATATCTGAACTTTTTTCATTGGGTTTTTAAGACAGTATCTTTTTTTCTATGAAGTAACTTGGTTTTTTTCTATTTTTACTTATCAAAGCAAAGGCAAAAACAAAACACAGCAGAAGCAAATAATAATAATACAAATACACGGGGCAAAAATGATAAAGGCGGAGCAGAAAGAGAAGAAACCATTAGAATGAAGAGACAGCTAAAGACAGAAATAGCTGCCTCGCCAGCAGCAAGCAACGATTCCCTGAGAGAAGCTGATTCAGGCAGAGAAAGAGGGCAGGCCGGACCGGAAAGTGTGACTCACCCGGCCCAGGGAAAAACAGAGGGTAGAAAGGAGTGGCAAGAATGGAGCACAGGATGGCAAGGGGGGGAAAAAACCTGTGAATTTGTCGTGGTTCTTTCACTGCAGGTACTTTTGCCATGCCTCTCACCTGCTGAACTCCAGCGAGCACATCCCACCTGGAAGCTCTTTTGTAACGTCCTTCGGTGTGCTGCCATGTCATAGCAGAGCAATAGTACCTGTTGTATAACTAGTCCTGATCATTGCAAACAACCTGCAGCAGAGATTTAGAGTGAAAAGGGAAAGTCCTGTATCAGGCTGAATCGGAAAATGACAGGTTCGTACAGAGGGCCCAAGCACGAGGGCACCGGGTAAAAAGCACTTGTCTATTTTCAGAGCTGACCAGGAAAGGGAGAGAATAACAAGTGGAGGGGCAGGACAAAATGTTTAATGGATGGCTGAACCAGGGAACACTGACTGCCATAGCATGGTCTTGCTGTCAGACCACACAGTCTGCTAAATTTTCCACGTTGCAGGAAGAACTGACTTGAGATGGACCGTTCTGTCCCAGTAAAGTTTACTCCTCTGGATTCTTTTGTGACTTCAGAAAAAAGAGATCGGATTTAAAAGAATATTTAGGGCAAAAAAAAAAAATCATCCTCTGAAGGACAGTCTTAAGCCAGCCTAAGAGTTACAACATCTATGTCATCAACTGAATTTCACTCTAAAATGAACTCCAAGTAAAAGAGCTTCATCCGGTGGTGTTGGTGCCTTTGTTTTCAAAACGCAGCTACCCAGGAGTTAGAAAACAAACCACCACCGAGACTATTACGTTGTGGCTTATGTTTTTCATTTGAGAGTCATCCCAGGCTCTTTTTCAGTGCCTCAAAGCCATCTTCTGGCCACATTCATTAAGGATTCACTACTCTATTAAGCCCACAGGAGCTGACACAGTCAGGATGTGGGGGAAGTTGTACTTTCACTTCGGTTTAGCGATGTGCTCACTCTGCATCTGGGGCTCATACAAAATAACTCACACGCTCTTAATTCTTTAGCATCCTCCCACAAAATCCCTCTCTCCCATTCCAGGCAGAGAAGAAGCTCCTGTGCAATTCACCATGACAGAGTCACAGAGTAGACCAGCTTATTTCACCCCAAAAGGCTACTGAATATGCCCTCGGGAGGCTAGTAACACCAACAGTGAGGGAGGACACAGTAATCTGGACAGAATTTTAGAGAGTCACTGCCCAGATACGAACTAGGTTACCTTACATGAAAGTTCAGATTTGAGTGACAAGCATTACGGTGAATTAACATTTCAGGAAAGACTCAAAGATCCATTTTCCTGATTGCAAATACATTGCTCTTGCATTGTAAATAGGACAGCTAATGTTGGAAGTTAGGTAATACTGTGCTAACTGGGGATCCAGTGCTAAACCATGGGATGAACATAAGAAGCCCCATTCCAACCAGATCAGAATCCAGGTGGTCTCGGCTCTTTGCCAGCCCTGGTGAGCCTCCTGCCCCTCTGTCTGGCGGTTTGAGGCTCAAGCCCCTTCCCTGCCAAGCACCTGTGCCAGCTCAGGCGAGTTTGTGCCTTCTCTGAGTCATCACAGGCCCCGAAGAGCACAGGACACGCGATGAAAGCCTGCCTGTGCACTCCTCCTTATTCTGGTTATAAATGCTTTGGTTTTGTTTTAAAAAGTTCCCCACCTATGGTATCTGTCACATCTACAAACGTGTGAAAACCCAACATACATGGCTTCAAGCCAACCGTAAGCAGAAAGTTTGGAACGGTACCTAACATGATTGCTGTTGGGAGGGAGCAGAGGAAGAGGTGGGTGAGCAGCCTGGGCCGGAAGAAGTGTTCCTTTTTTGACACATTTGGAGAAACATAGGTATGTATATTTCATTGCGCTATATCAGAGGAGCGACTCTGTCCCACACAAGTGCTATTGCCTTCGGAAACCTCCAGATGACCAAATCCCCAACCTACTTCCTCTCCTTGGTGTCACAGAGCAAGACCTTGGCACGCTGTCCTTCCTTCGACCCCATCCTACCCTTTTTGCTTCCCCTCTCTTTCCTACCCCTCACTTGCATTTCCCCTTTAAGCAGGCCTGGGGCCCGACCTCGCACCACACTGAAGAGCAGCTCGTGCTTTGCAGCCTCTCTCCTCCATTTTTGGCTAAGCGAAGGCTGACGTAGGTGGGACGCGATGGCAGTACGCTTCACTTTCAGTTTCCGGAGCAAAATTCAGGGAATAAGGTACTTTGCTCTGTTAGTGGCTGTCAGGTAGCATTGGTGAGAGCAGGTTGGGCCATGAAGTCGGCTCTTCGTTTTGGAGGAATGTAGGAGCAGCACCCTAGATCACACCACTGGCCGATGCCTCCTACCCTGCTTCCTTCAGCGGTCACCACCGAACAAGAGAGGGAACAGAAAAGCAGAGCAAACACTTAGCAATACTGCGTCAGTGTACTCTCCTAGTTTCCAGGAATTTGTAGTTCAGGACTTTTCCCACTCAAACAGGCTATTTTTGGCTGTATATATAGGAAATCGGCACACAGGACAATGCACCCTGCTTACTTCTTTCCCAGCTGTGAATTCTGGCTGTAACCTAACTCCAAGGCAACCCCGTAGCCATCGCCCAACTCCACCACCCTGGCTCTCCAGCCATCCCAGAGGCTCCCCGGTCTGTGCCGTGCAGCCGCTCTCTCCCTCTCCCCACGACCCTGCAAACGCGGCTCTCGGGCTCACGCGGCAGCAGGCGCGCAGCCGGGCAGCGTAGGATGCCCTACGGCCCTTGAACGCGCCAACTGACTTACAGGACAGACCTCTCCTTGATTTTTCTTCCATTACTCAAAGTAAAAACTGTTTATAAGCTAGAGAAGCAATGACGGTGCTGCATCTCCTCTGTTCTTCACACTGCTTTTTTAAATGATGTGGCTTAAGGACTTCCCCATGGCCGGATGCATTGCAAAAACTCTCCGAGAAAGAAGCCTAGATTATGTACAAGCTTTTATTACGTGTCAGGCCTGATACACCGACAACAGGAAACGTCAGTGTGCTTCAGCGCTATGTCTCATGCCAGGCTTGTGCTGCCTGCACAGATCACTCCCCTCCAAATACGCACCATCAGAAAAAAAATAAAAATATCACTTCTTAAAGTGAGTTTGATCTCTAAATCATAGATTAAAATATGTTCTACCCAACAAATGAAATAGTTTAAGTAAACTTGCCCTCTTTATTAGGAACTTCTTATTCTTTGAGCTTTTCGGCTATTTAAATTGTTTTTCTGATCACATCAGGAAGTAAAAGACATTAGAGCCTCCTTCGTATTTTAAGCATTTCAGTAATATACATATAATAGAAAAAAACCCTTTGAAAACAAGTTCTTTCTCTAACACAGAGATGCAGAGCCCTTTACTGCTACCAACAGATAACAAGAGCCTTCCAAACAGTCTAAATATGTATGAGTAGAAACTAAGAATGAAGTGATCTGGACTTCATGAGCAAGTGCTTTATAAATTAAATACACAATTGTGATTGAAGTTTTTTGCTATTACTTAAACTGTCATGAGTGGAACAATGTTTTAAACCCACACTTCTGCAACAAAACCAAAGCAAAACCCCAATACCCTCAACCCTTCCCAGGAGACAACTTCAAATCTTCGTTTTTGTCATACATACATGGAATCATCACCTGTAGTATATAAAAAGTAGTACAGACCCTTCTAGTAAGCTAAGTTCCCATTTTTAAATACTTACCTCTAACAAGTAAAACAATGAAAAATGCTAATTTGAATCTCATAAAGCAGAGCTGCGATAGTGCTGTAAAACAGATGAAACTAGAAGCTATTGAAAACTTGAAAAAAGGGAAACTTCTGCTTTTTATTCTCACTTTTCATCAACAATTCAACTAAAGTTTTTACTAAATTTCTAGAACGAAGAAATCGGCCTAACATGATATATATGAGAAACAAGATTCTGAAAATATCAGGTGCAGAAAATCACCGTGTATTGGTCTAATCTAGAAAATGGGGGTTACTTATTTTATAAATATATTGCTCTGAAATCTTCTGATAAACACCATAAAAATACAGTCATCTTCACTAGGATTCAAGTGAGCTGGATTTTGAATAAAGACATTAAAGAGGAAAAAAATATCTCTATGTTGAAAGGGTAATAATCAAAAGACTCAGGACAAGAATGAAAATATCAAAAATAATAAAATTTCTTCCCTTCAAGTGAAGAAAATGGAAAGAAAAGGAAGACAGGGCTTTCTCATTAAATATTTTTTTATGTGTAAAGGAAAATACTTAACTGACAACTGAGAAATTCCTTTCCAGTCCCGTTTCATATCAAGTAATTTGAAACATAACCAACCTCTTAACCTAAGTCCCTATTAAAATCCATTTAGAAGCTTAAAGGTTTAAAGAAACCAATTTAAAAATATTTTATTGCTTCTATGTTTCCATATACAGTACATACACAACTGGTGCAACTGGTAACAAGACAAGAACAGAAATGAAAAATCATTTATAGTTCAACTGAATGATATATAAAAGCATAGCGTTCCCAGTCTTCATCTTAAAACATGAGTAAATCCTCAGTTTCTCCCTTTCTCCTCCCTGTCTATTCCAGAGCTCAGAGAAATGAAGTATTGGTCCTCATTGCAAATCAACTGGCAATTTCCCCTCAAGTTCATTACCTAAAAGTTAGTTAATCTGTTATTAAAAAATTAATCTAAACTTTCTACCAGAAGGTGATTAGATATCTTTGCTAATAGCAGTCCTGTTTTCTTTTCCTCAATTGTCAAAACATCCAAAAAAATATGTTCTCTGTTCTTGGCAGCTGACAGCAATACAAAGTTGCTGTTGAAGAGAGTAGCGAGCACTACAACATTCAGAGAAGAAACATGCTGCCACAACACTTTCGCACATGATACGGCTTTATGACGAAAACCAAACGGTTAGTCCACAAATTAAGCAGTTTCCTTCAAAGTAAATGTCTGAAGTCTTATTTTCATTAACATTATTTGGATAGAATTGTTATTCAGGATGAAAGCCTTATACTCTACCTATTTTAAAAAACACACCTGGAAAAGATGAAAGGTCATTTTGCATTGTGCCGGTTTACCTTCCCAGACCTGAATTGGTGTGGTCTCTTTTCAGCAGAGGATAAATTTCCATTAACATATTAAAGTATGGAATAGTTACCTAAAGCTAATGTATGGACAGATACTATGTGAGGCAGTTGTCAGTAGGAACTGGCAAATTAGACCTCCTTAATTCTGATTTGAAAAAGTAAGAATAGATGCTATTTAAGTGTATGTGACTCCTACAGCCATTTTAAAATTGGTAAGTTTATAGGTGGATACTACTGATGACTCTTACGTGCTAAAAGCATTTACATTTGTTTTTAAAACAGTTCTCAGTTGTCCTTTAAAACGAACAAAACAAAAAACACTGTTCCTGTAGCTGGTAGCATTAGCTCTCTTGGGGCTCCAGCAGTAAGAGCACAATCCTCCTAACATAGCAGCAAACCTGGCAAAGCGTAAAACATTTCTAATATGAAGACATTTCAATTATTCTGCTCCATGCAACCTACCAATTTTCCTTATTAATCTTCTCAGTTTGCTCACAAAGACTCAACTTTGAGATTCTCCTTAAGCATGATGAGGTTATCCAGAAGCACTTCACTACTGTTTTGACGCATTTCTCAGTAAAGCCACTGGTAAAGACTACCTTTGGCCTGAGTGGGACCAGAAATAAGACAACACGGAACACTTCTCTGCTGTTTAATTTGGGGGCTGAATTTAATCAAAACTTTGTTTTCAAAGCACTACTAGTTAAAACTATAGACAGGCTCAATCAAATTAGCAGCAGCAAACACCATGCCAAGAGGCCCAAAAGCCACCAGCTTGCACGCCGGCAAAACTGCAAATATTTACCAAGCATCTGTATGAAGGGCAACCCTGTGTGTGTTTGGCTTTTGGGTGCAATTTTTTTGACCTTTTATATTGGCAGCAGTGAAGCTCATGAATAAATGATAAACCTGCCAAACACAGAAGGGGCCTCACTGCATGGCCTTGACACTAGTGTGTGCCAGTTACTGTTACCCATTGCCAAACATCGTCAAGTGCATTCAGGTCACTTTGCTTCTCCACACAGACACAATGTAGGAATGATGTACAAGAGTAATTACCAGAAGCCCAGCTTTGCAGGAGCGTAACGGAATAGATTTATCTTATAGGGAAGGGAAACACTTTCATTAGTAAACACTTCAAGCTTCAAGTAGGCAAGACTGCAACTTGAACTTGCAGAAACTGCCTGAGACAGTGCCTTCACTGAGGTCATAATATACACATTTCTCCATTACAAATAAATGAAGAAGTAGACATTGTATCAAAGCTCAGAAGAGATTCAGTAGTACAGGAAACCAAACTAAAATACTGGCTATTTGCATTACTTAGCAGCCATCTGTAAACACCAAGGGTGCCTAACTAGTGTGCTCTATTACATTTCAGCAAATTCTTGATGACCTAATACTATAGATATTTTGATTGTGCTTCCTTGATTGATAATAGTGATTTTGGTACACTTCCTTCATATTTCTAATCAGGACTTAGAGAAACAAGAACAGACACTGCTTCTCTGACATACAGCTGGAAGGGATGTCCCTCAAACTCTAGAACGTTGAGATAAAGACTGCTCCCAAAACCTTTCCCAGGTTTCACACACAGTTCTGAGCAGGAAGACCCTGGCAGCAGAATCAGTGTCATATGGATTAAATTAAGCATATAGTGCAGACAACTAGTAAAGCTAATAACCCACGTAATTTCTTATTGAATCTTGTCAATTTAATTTAAGGTGCTCTCTAATAATCTCAGATATGAATGATAAGGTTGAAAGGAATCAACCTTGCAGGAAGATATGGCCTCAACAGTCAATTCTTCTTTACCACCCTTCACGGCTACCCAGAGTTAAGGCCGCCCCACTTATACTGCACGCAAGTACAATAACCAGAGTTCTTCCACACCATCCAGCTCAACTCGATAGCTCCAACAAAGAGCAACTTTACTTCGGCTATAGCAAAAGATGACATAGGGATACCCACTTGTGCTAAGTTTGCAGAGGGCACACATAAGATAAAAATGCATCTATTTGATTCTTAACAATGACTTCTTTTGGGTGCAAGTTATGTGGCAAGTAATGAGCCAGAGACATCTCCCAAGCATCCACAAAGTGCACAGCAATTCCTGAGAACATTTTCCTCATGACAGAATCAAGCTGAAAGGAATACCAGTCACTGTTAAAGAGGCTAACTTCTGGCCCAAGCTCCTGAACGTTAGCGGTTCTGATGATGATTAAAGTCTTGGGGCTGCGATCCAGCAGTTGAATAATTGATCTCCGAATGTTCCTCAGCCGACGGATATACACTTCCACAGGGAAAGTGCTGAAGTGGGACCATATAGTTATGGCTATCACTGTGTTTCTACCACCCACTATGCCATTCAGTTCATTGGCAATGTAGCGCAGTTCACTGCTGAAGACTGTTGAAAAGCGAATGGGTGGCCCATGACAGCGGAACTTCAGTAGGATATTGTGCTTCAGGTCCACAGACATGAAAGGGCCCACGTTTTTGGGACTCCCCAGGTTAAATTCCACTAGATCTGAAAACCCAAGAGCAAGCATTAGTGAAAGACGGCATAAGAGATTAAAACTATCAGCAAGATGCTAGGGCCACAGGGCAAAAGTAGCAGTAGATAAGGAAATCTGAACATAATTCCAAGAACTCTAAAAGAAGCAGATGAGTGTCATACATGTGCTAGCTGCATATTTCACAGTGAAGTTTATGGATGTTGAAAATTTGCAAGACAGCACACTTCGCAAGGCTGTCGATGCCTTTTCCACGTTTCCCAAACTATTTTCTTCTCTGTCTCATAAAAAAGAAATTTTCCAAATAGACTCCTTCAGTCACTGTTGCCCTGTGAATCCAGTGTTCACAGAAACACTTCTGGCAACTTTAGGACCCCATTAAATTTAAAGATGACTTCAACTTGTAGGCATTAAGGAGTCTCAACGTCTATGTTCCAACACAATTTAACTGCTTTAGGGGCAAGGGAGGAATACCTAATTGGCTACTGAAATCCTGTTATTTAAGTTAAAATAGGGGAAATTATTTAGTTAAAATAAGGGAAACAAGATAGGGCCCCAAACCAATCAACAGTAACAGAAGTCCTTTGCTACTTCATTCCGAAGTCACACGTGTGACTGGGATGCTGTAGGGCCTTACGCAGGCACCCTAAGTGACTTCTGCCGTGCCCCCTGGGTGGCCACCTTAACTCACAGCCACAGCAGCGGTCCTCACTGGTGACACATTTTACAGGGACAATCTTGCAGATACCTTGAGGCCCCATCTCCAAGGCCTATGTGTTTCTAGTGTCTGCTCAAACACCTGACTAACTGCCTTTCTGCCAGGGCTTCTGATAATGTCTCGTCTTTGTTTTGTCATTGTCATTCAGTAAGATCAGCTCTGTGTCTGAGATGTGAGAAATAAAGCTTTGCAAAAGTCTTTAAGGACAAAACCAAATTAAAGAAAAATAACCTGGAACAACCGCTGTCAGATATTCAAACCACTGCCGTATTGTAGAGTCTCCAAACAAGTGGATTACTTTCCCCTGTAAGCACTTGGTTATATCATCCGACTTGTTAAAATGATGGATCCAGTGCGTTCTGGGCCTCCACTGGTCTTCGTAGTAATAACCAGAGGGGGAAACCGTGGGACCTTCAGCTCTGTCCATACTGCTTGAATCTGGAAGAGAAAAATCCTTTAAAACTAACATACGACAAAACCGGCCTCCGTAACCTCGAAGGACACGGCGCCAGTGCTGCATGACCTCCTTCCCCAGCCGAAAGCCGAAGAAGGGCTCCTCTCCCCCCAGCCGAAAGCCGAAGAAGGGCTCCTCTCCCCCCAGCCGAAAGCCGAAGAAGGGCTCCTCTCCCCCCGCCGCGGCGGCGCGCTGCTGCCCTCCAGCGGCAGCCGGGCGGAGCGGGGGCGGCGGCGGCGGCGGCACAGGGCACCGGCCCCGAGGTGACAACCTGGTACCGCTCCGACGTTTAACTAAAATGCAGTAAAATATCCCTCTGTGGGGTAACACGCGCACTCCTCCTCCAACCACACGGTGCTGGAAGGGTGCACTCTGAATCATAAGGACTCCAAAACCTGCAAGGGCCAGGACTAAAGCTATCACCAAGGAATTTGCACGTGCCCTTTGAACGTATTATGAGCGTCTCCAACTCCACGGATTTCGTGCTCTCCCTCTGCTATCCAGCCCCTTCCCCTTTTACTGCCGGGGACAGGCGGCCCCCTGAGGAGTAACTGGACCACACCAGGGCAGCTCTGTTCTGCAGGACGCCTATTTAACTTGCAGAAGCCGGTCGATACCTTGCAAGCAAAAGGGCCGGCGATGACGGGAAGCGCAGCTGCCATCTCACGCTTACGTCAGACAAACATTGCCGTATTTCTCTTCGTATCCAGTATGATACTAGTACACCAAAATCCTGTGAGGTCACTACAGGTTCCTCCTTTCCTGCACGTGTGTTCACATACCCAAACTGAACAAGCACGGAGCTGCTCCCTGGCACAAACGCCAGCTGCGTGGAGCAGCCACGTCCAGCTGTTTGAACACTTTCACCCTCCTTGGCATGGAGAATACCTGTTAAGAACAGTCCCTGGCCTGCCCTAACTTGCAGCTGTTTGGGAAAGCACACATTGCCATGCCCAAAATTGTGCCAGGGACCCTTCTAACTATGTAATAAAGTACGGGCAGTGGAATTCCAGGGCCCATCTCTGGTAGATGCTTCGTTGTAACACAGGTGTAGACAAACCCTAAACACTCAAATGAATAAATAAATAAATCAGACCATAAGCATCTTTAAACACACATTCCTAACAGGCATTTTTGGTCTCACCGTTCCTATACAATATTCTCTGTGTCTTGCATTAGTAGATGCTAACCTCCTTAGACCTCACAGGGACACTTACTAGTATGTTCGTGTAACACAAAGATGTAATCATGAATACCACAGAAAAAGCCATTAGAAAGTTTTATCTTTGGATGATTCTCTACATTAGGCAACAGGGACAATGAAGGAAGAGAAAAAAAAACAACTAGTAATGTTGACTCATCCAGTACGTATGAAACAGGAGTCCTACAAAGAAAAGGAAAAAACCCTTCATATGGTCGTGTAGTTAAAGACTAATTCATAATGTGAATTCACAACTTCAGTTTGTTTCTTAAGTTTTGATGTAAAAACATTTCAATTTTTTACCTTTTAATTGATTCTTAGACTACACCTATACACATAAAAATGGTACTAGAACAACTTCTTGGTGCCTCACACTAAACCTAAGGCCAGCATTTCAAATCTGTGTATAGTATCATACCAGTTTTGCACCAGAATTCAGAAAGCCATTACTTTTGGATGTTATAGAAGAGAGTAAAGGCTCCAACCTGCATAGTTACAAACCAAGAATAGAAATAAAAGGCTGTATTTTGGAAAAATAGTTTTAAAAATCAACTTGATCTACATTTATCCCCAAACAGAAAGGTATGTGCAAAACCAACAATAACAGAAGAATGAATTTAAGTGTGCCATCAATCCTAACAAATCCATACATCCACGATCATTATACCAATGTATTAAGTTCATTTATTCAGAGACTGTTGTTCTTAGAAGGAATTTCCCTGAAGAATACTGTGCTACTCCTATCAACCCTTTCTAACCCAGCATTAATCCCCAAGAAATGCAAGCAGGCTTTGACCATTTGTAACTTCTGAAAGCAGGGTGACATAATCAAACGTCAAATTTGCAGCAGTTTCTGCAAGGAAATATATAAGATAAAAATGGCAACAAAAAACATGTCATCTAAAGGATCTGGAGAAAGAAAGAGAGGAAAGCACTGCTGGCCTAATAGCAGCACTCTATTTTTTTAGTGAACAGCAAAACTAAAAGCAAGAAATGCTGTGGGCTGTTTTCTGTTAAGACTTCATTGCTCAGGTCAGGAACTCTACCTTTAAAGTCTCCTACAACCTTGTTAAAAAAACAAAAACAAAACAACAACTGAAAAGCTTTCAATTAAGAAGTAATTCTCTGCATCGCATTTTATGCAGTTTTTTTAGAGGCATAAAAAGCACGCGCATGGATATGAATGAGATACACCTCTAAGTTTAACTTAGTACAGACTCTCTCATCATTCTGTTTTTAGACAAGGTACAGAAAAATTAAATTCTGGTCCACAAGTAGGTTCTGACATCCTGTGGTAACACAAATTATAGTAATACTTAAATGTAAATTGTCAAAATCTGTTAGACAAGCTTCTTAACAAAGAAAGAAATTAAGAAACACCACACAGCTGGTTTTGCTAGATTAGCTTGAGAGTTTGGTGAGCAGTTACTGACAGACATTTTACATCTCTGACTAAATGCTAGAATAAAAGGACACTTTGGCAAGAAACAAGACTTTGTTTTATATAAATTATTTTTTTGCCCCAAATCCCATTTATGTATGTATGTCATTTAAATAATTTTGTTATTAGTATTGAACTTATATTGCAGTTAACAACCAAAAGCCTTCATCTTCTCAATACAAATTTAAAAGTTAATTTCTATTCCATGCTATGAAAACAAACAAATCAATTATTACCTCATCCCTGTTGTTCTTTTTATAAATTTAATTATGAATTACAAACAAGAATCTTATAAAGTTCACTTTACCTGTAAATGCCTTGGGCTTTACAATTACTGAATCAGGTCCACTGGAGAGTATCGGCCTTTTGATGTTCACATCACTTGAACAAAAAATAATAATAATATTTGTAAAATTCGCAGGTAGCATTAAACTAATTTTTTCTTAATCTACTTCAAATAAGTACATAGGACTCACACTAAGAATTTTTTTCTTTAATTGTGCTCTACTTCCTATAGCTGAATTCATTCTGTATTAATTTTCCTGAGACCACTACCACTATTCTGAATAAGAATCCAAAATTTCATAGCACTAGGACACAAATCTTGTGCACATTTTTACTGGCACAAACCTAAATAGAGCTATAAAGCTGTCAGAGGTCTGCAAGAAGCTTTGGGGGATTTACTGCAAAGATGGCAAGTTCCCAACTTGTGGTACGTGTACCACTGCCAGGAGATAAACCACTGAAAGGGTATGCTGCAGCAGCAGCTCCCAGCTCTGCCAGCTCTCTATAGGTGCTTCTCACAGCAAATACCTCTCTTGAGGTAGTGACTGCTTTCTGCCCCTGTAATCCCACAGCCTGCTCCGCAGTACGTAGCGGAGCCTGCGGCAGTCCAGCACCACCACCGCCACCTGCAGTTCTAGCTCTAGACCAGGCCAGCGGTGGTGTGTCCTGCCTCTGGGGGAGACAGTAGTACCAGCCAACGTCCAACCAACTTCAGATAAGTCCAGCAATACGGTCTTCCAGTAAGACAGCAATTTGCTGAATACAGAAACAAAGCTCATCCCCCTAAACACCAAGAGACATCAGAAGTACTTGTTTGTGAACATCAGTGAATTCTGATCATTTTGTGTTGCACACTTATCACTCCTGTACAGCTGTGACAAATGCAGAGATGTAATACTAAGCTCTTGTTCTGACTTTTGTTGCTCTTTTGAAAAGAATCCATGTCTAATGCTTTTCTCCATTTAAGAAATACCTTATTTGGAATGTCTGTAAGCCATTTCAGTCAAGGATCTCAGAGCTGAACAAAACAAACAAACAAAACAAAACAAGCAAAAAAAAAATTCCCACTCCTGTTTGGAAACATCACCAATCATATCAGCCATATTTTACAGGTGAACTGCCCGAGGCACAGAAAGTCAAAAGACCGACTTACAAACTTGATAAGGAATAGCCAAAAAACAATTCCACTGATATTTACTTTTGATTTCTGGTCTTCAGTTACAAACATGCACACACACTTTCCTAATTGAGCTATTTGGAGCTGCTACTCTTAAAGTGTTTCCCAATTTAAGCCTCAAGTAGACATACTGCCAAAACGCTTTCCTTCAGCACCTTTTCTGGAGAGCAAGGCAGGAGCCTACAACTACAGTTCTGACACTACACAGTAGCTAACTCTCTAATTTCAGCTGAGGGTATATACAGAAGCAGTTCTATTACATCTACCCATGCACTAAGAGATGTATTTTTTTTAAATGCTGAATGCAGAAGAAAAAGATGACTGTAAGACTCATTTAGTTTGACACTTTATATAACATGCACAGATCATTTCCACTTGCACAGCTATTGCTCAGCATTTTGTTCTACCAGGTGTTTCCTTCATGACTAACTTAAACTTATTCCTAAGATTTGAAACTCGTACTGAGCAACAAGGAACACACTGCAGTACATGTAAGACAACCTTTGCCGCGGATAAAAACAATTGGTATTTTGTGTAAAAATAAGCCCAAAACCTGGACCTTTTCCGGGTAGTTCAGAGTTGGCTAAAAATACACCTCAAAGCGTTGTTATTGGTATTGCAAGCGTAGCTGTAGAAACAAAAAGTAAGGAAACAGTCCCCCAAACCACCACCAGATTTAGACAGCATCATCTTGTGAAATTTAGCAGGTGCACCAGGGTTGAATTCAAAGCACAGAGACAGAACTACACTCCAAGTTTCTTTAGGGTAAGATTACTGTGTTCTTGCACAGCTGAATGGAGGGGAAGAGAATATTCAACAACTCACATCAAATGCCTGCTCCTGCAGATGCTCACCTCCTCTAAGGTCATGTTTCACCAATAACCTAAAGCTTGCCTTTTAAAAAAAAATTAATAAAATTACTTGACTGTGTATATATACATCCAACAACATGCATACCTTTGGAAAAAGAGGCTTTCCTCTTGTGTCAGAAGACCTTTTTGATATCCACCCTTGGCATGGCTGATTCGGCTGGCACAGGACAGTTTTCGAGGCTTATAACAGAACCATGGCTCACCTGTGTAGAGATCTGTGAAGTTACAGACCGGCAGATCTCCAGGCAAGCAAACATTGCACTCAGTAGTTTCTGAATACCTCCCAGACTTGAATGAGCTTTTGAAATAGACCCTGTCTGGCCTTTCTTCTCGTAAACGCAGGAGGACTTGGATTGCTTCACTCGGATGGACAAGTGACACAGAAACTTTGACCTCTCCTGGCCAAAGCAAGGTAAAGAAGACTTTGTAAAGGCCATTATGGCAATCTACAATCCTTCCCGTTGCTCCAGCTCTCAGCAGAGGAGAGTGAATGCGTGCTTGTAGATAGTCTCCACCATACTGCTTGGGTTTTCCTTGGAAATCATTCATACGGACAAGTACCTCTAACTGATCACCCACCTTGAAGAACCTGCTGGGTTTCACAATCTCAAAGTCACTACGTGCGGGATCAGTGCTTTGTGCAAAGGCGATTTTGCCATCAGGGGGTTTTGGCCACTGTATTGCAGCAAGCAACGATTCCTGTTCTGCTTGCTCTCTTTTGGACAAAGTCTGCTGCTTATAACCACAGTAAGGCTTCCTGGTAGTTTTGGTTGTCTGTGACAGAGAATGCTGGACATTGTTTTCTGTTATCCAATTTGATCCTGAAACTGTGTCATCATCCAGGTGCTGGGGAGACAAAAAAGATTACCTGAAACCATGCTATTAAATGAAACGCTATGAATAACTGATGCTTTGTCAGGAAATGATCCCGAGAACTGGGTTCTGCTTTACAGAGCTCCAAAGCTGACCAAACGAAGCAACTTTACTAAAAGACACAAAACTATTAATCTGACCGTAGCCCTTCTAAAGGAACAGGTGGGCAACCTGTGGTTACTCTGCTCCGGCAAAGAGGGCTTTATATAAATCAGGCCCAATATTTTTCATGGCAGTATTGTGGCTACCAGTGTATTATGTAAATATCCACAATGTGAAAAAAAATTACAGAAGATTGGATGATTAAATAGCAAATCGTAACTCATGTTTAATTTTCTTACTGTAGTAACATTTTAGTCTTCAAGCACAACGAAGTCTAATAGCTGCTCAATGTAATGCAAAGAAATAGGGTTTCTGTGAGACATTGCACTGCAGATGAAGCTGATACACGCTCGCACATGCCTTCTAGAGAAGTCCACTGCATGTAGCAGCTGCAGTCATTTATCTAGTCACACTCACATCACTTCTTATCTAATTATCTGAAATGTGGGTTTCCATGTAACATACAGATTTAAAGAAATGGAAAAAAAAGAAAGGAATGCTCCAAGGGCAATGAATTCATGAACTGATGGGCAAGTAAAATAGCCTTGCACAAGCTAGGACTAAACTAAGGCAAAAAAAATGTTTGATTATTTTTAAGATTTTTAAAATCCACATACAGCTTCTTCTAGAGCCAAATGAAATACAATCAAAGATCTCCCAATCCACACAAGAGTTTAAAAACTAAAATAATTAAATACAATGCTAGACTAAGAGAGGGGGCTTCTGCTGTGACTTGAGATCAGTGTCCAAAACTGTACTTTTATGCAGATGACTGCAGTTACCATCTTCTTCATGACATCACACAAATTTGCAGGTTTGCGTGAGGGAAATTTGATAGATAGCACAGTCTAAGACTCCGGGGCTACCTGTGAGATTTCTAATCAGCAAACCTAAACTTACACCTCAAATATGCACAAAATCAGCAGTTGAGTACTTAATTATCAGGTATATATAGTAGAACTTATCCATACACATATTTCATTGAGAAGCAAAATCGTTTTTCAAGTAAAGATTAAAATTATGCAATGTATCACTTCCATGGTACCAGAGCATAGGCTAGTTTAGATTTGAAGGATTGCTAAAAAATTGAAACTATGCTATCTGAAGTTTTTTAAAAGATCACTGTACTTACCAATATCCTAGTGTTTTCTACTTCCTCCATAATTAACTGCTCAGTAATGTACTAAAATTCCCAGCACTTACATGAAAGCCTTATTTTTTGTTATAAACCTTTCTTACTTCATTGAAATATCACTTACAGTACATGTAGATACTAAGTAGTTTCCCCCCACTACATTTTATTTGAATTTGCCAGTATATTAAAATCATTTGAATGACACAAGAGATTCCATATACTTTTTCAGGAGAAAGGTAAACCTAACAAGCAATAGAAACGCAGAGGCTTTGAAGGCTGTTACATAAGAAGTTGGTTTTGATCAGCTTAAGACTAAGAGGATAATGAGCACACTAGGATGTAGGATGGATACACAGAATCTTGTCTGTTTGATATCCACCTTAACTATAAAACCTGAAATTGCAAGTTGTTACAGTTTAACTATAACTTGTAAATTGACAAGTATCCACAGATACACAAAATGTCAGTATCACAATAGAAGCTTTTGCTTCTGTTTTTCATTTCCAAGAAGGATTTAACAAATTTTTCCTGAAGGCCATCTGAAGTTATTTGTAATTATTTCTATTTTCCATCACAGCAGGCAAAAATGCAAATGTAATAATGCACATTACTTTTATTAATCCAGTAAATTTCAGGCAATTATGAGAATGGATCTCAGGCATACTTCTACTTTAGATCTTGTCTACATGCATTCTTTAATTAAGCCAAGTTTCTATTTTTTGATACCTTCACAACTTCTTCCTTTCACTTGCTCATGCATATACATAACACAGAAAATCCTGCATGGAAATATTTTTAAAAATTAGCTATATATTTTGATGCATCCAACAAGCTGGTAACCATGTCTCAGCAAAAATATTTATGCATTTACCTAAGGAGGGGCAGAGAGGGAGAATACTTGTGTTTGGTTAATTCTTGTGTTTGATTAATTCTTGTGTTCAGCATAAGCTCTCGAGAGAAAGTTTCTGTATTTCAGTTGGTTCTTCAACGGTTGGTACTTTGAAGGGGGGGGAGGACATTGAAAAAAATAATTCTTTCAAATGAAGAAGAGAGATGGCTACCTAAGGCAGCCTTAAAAACAGACCTATCACTATTTTTAACCTTCTATAAATTTCTTCAGGGTTTTTAACCCAGTCTTTCTGTCAGAGATGAAGATGATGTTGGTTTTGGCCTAGCTAGCCTTTCTGAAATCTTTCCAAGGGCATACCTATATCTTTCAGTGGAAAAGGGTGCAGAGAACATGAAGGCAATGAACTGGTACATTCAGAAAACGGAGCAGAGAACGTAGTTCGATGTCTCTAAAGCAGTCCACCTACACAGCCTTTTTAGCAAAGCACAAGGCCAAAGCTCTTCACTTGTATGCAGCTGAGGTCCCGGACAAGCACCGTCACTTCAACTCCAGCATCTCCAGGTCATGACCCATGAAGCAGAATAGATCATACCACAAATATTTCCTCAATCAATCTTCAAAGGGGCAGGGGGGAACCTCTATGAAGGTAAAACCAAGAGCTTCTTCAACACTCTGAAGGACCATGCTTTCTCTAACATCCTTGTTCGTGTTTACAGCCCTCTTCCAAGCCCAAACAGGACCACATATTAGTGCAGAATTATAAGCTTGTGTGTGAAAGTAAACTACACCATGTATGCTATTCACAGGAGAAAACATTACAGAGATTCCCTTTTCCCAGTTAAGGCAGGGAAAGCTTCAGAGTCAATTAATATACCGAAGATCCTTGACTGGAATAGAAAAGCTTTCCAAACTATCTTCCTTTCCAAAGTGCTTTCCAGGCTTATCTTCAAACAAGTACTCAAGTTCTCCTACCCCTATGGATACACATGGCTTGACCTGAGGCAGATTAATGGCTTAGCCCCACTCCATTTCCTATGCACTCTTTCACTGGCATTTCCAAATCTCTCTGGCTCTTTTATGTTAAGAAGTCATACTGAGCCCATGCAAAACTCTGGGCTCTCTACTCTAGTTAGTAGCCAAAACAAATAAAAATAAATAAACAAAATTTCTTTAAGTAGGACAGATCAAGAGGATTTCTCAAGATTTCTCAAGACTTCTCTTCCTTTATGACACAGATTCTTTTACTTTTTCATACAGTCTCCATGTTGAATAACACTTGCCCTGCTTTGCTTATTTCCATATATACTTCAGTCAGGGTGTTTTGATTTTGAGTGCAATTCCCAAGGGGTTTTGTTTGTTTGTTTGTTGGGTTTGAGGGGGTTTTTGTTTGCTTGTGTGATGGGTTTTTTGCTGTTGTTTTTTGTTTGTTTGTTTGTTTTTAATTATTATTATTTTTTATTTGCTGCATTCTGAAGTTAACAAAACCCAAATGTGACCACAAAGTAATTTAATGGATGTCTGCCAAGTAACACAGGCAGGACAGAACAGATTACATGTCAATTAAGCACAACCAAATCCACAAGCTGTTCCTGGTGCACGAGAGATGTCATAAAAAGGAAGAAAGGAAGCTGTATTTTCAGGAGAACTAATGAACGTTTGAGCTCAATGACTCAGCTTTTAGCATTCTCACTGCCAGCCAAGCAAAAATTAGATATAACATATAGGCCCACCCAGGCAATCATGCTCTCAAGGATATTCTGGAAGTGTCACAGGGTACTTGGTTAGACCTGCAATGAACACTTGTCCTCAGTTAAATGCAATAAAGTTGGGGGCCAATAAAAAATGTTCAATATTTCAGTTGCTCCTGAAAAGGTGGAACTCCATCTCAAAGCCCAGTGTCTTCCACTAGCTGTAACGCTTAGCTTGGCCTAGTACATTCAGAATGATTGTTGTAAACCTGCATATGTCACTAATATTAGAGCAGGAAACATCACAGGAGATTCCCAGATGACAGGCATGGGGGGGGGACTTCCAGTTTGCCCAATAGAGAGTCTTAATTTATGCAGCAGACAATATTTGAAACTGAACAAATACCAATTACTGAAAGGTCAGTCATCTTATTTTCAGTAAGTTTACACTCCAGGTACTTTATCCCTGTTTGTTGTCTAAGCCAGGCATGAGATCAGTTCACTGTCTTTTACTGTCTCACAGCACTGAGCGGGTACTAAGTTACTCTAAATGTCAATGTCAATCCTAAAAAGCCATCACCTGGCAGACAAATGTTCCAGCAATAAGCCAAATAAGATGATGCAGTTATCTTTTGTAGGCACCTGCAATTTAGCAGCAAGAATAAAAAACTTTGTTACATAGTTCTCTTTTTCAGTTTCAGCTGTTTGATTCCACACACCATTTCTTCATCCTTGCAAGGAACTTCCCTTCTCCCCATACACTCTCTTTTCTAAGTGCTTTAAATAAAAGAATGCTCACAACCAATCCTGAAGTGGTTCTGTCGCTCCAAAGGCAATTGGTACAAATACACAAACTTTCCTTTATCCTAAAGGCATGATGTTGCTCCTCAACAACCACCTGATATTTCACCATGCAGGTTTATGCAGGTTTACAGCAATTGTTCTGAATATACTAGGCTAGGCCAGGCTAAGAGTTACAGCTGGTACAAGAACATTTTTTCTGTCTGGCTGTGTTTGCAAAATAAATATAATAAAATAAAAATACATTTCTTCTGGTACTATAATGCAGTGGTCAGCTGTGGACTTCAAGGGAGGAGCTACTCCATACTAAAATGCAAATTAAACAATAAGCAGGCTATCAAATGTTTTGTGTACAGCTTGATTTTTTTTTATTATTATTTTTTTTTAAAACACTAGGTAAGAAAAGTAAAATTCTGACATGGGTAGAACCTGACATGGGTTGAGAAGGTATCATTAGTAGTGTAAGAATTCAAGGGGGAAGATTCCAACATGAAAAAAGTATAAAATCCTAAAGAGAAAAAGCAGGGAGGCTGGCTGGGGGCTAGCTGATAATTGCCTTAGCTCTTTAGCTTTAGCCAGCTACATTAGATAATTTGGGGATGAGAAGCATGGCTGATGCATTTACAAACACATTTTCAGCAGTAACCAACAATAAGCCCTCCTTCCAGAGCCTGAATGGATTTGGTAACAGATATTCTGTGAAAGCTTTCTAAGATCTTTTCTAGCTTTGATCTCCAACTGAAAAGAATCAGCATAGATACCTATATTAGACTGCCTAGAAAGCTATGGCAAGGACAGAGACGAATACCAGAGCAAGTCCATTCAGAAAAGCCAAGACAACAAAAGGGGTTAGAGTTGCATGTCACGGCATAAAGATTTACCAGCAACACAATACTTAACAGAGTTTGGAATATCAAATATGTAAAGGTCAACAAAGCCACGTAGATACTTATCATGAATAGTGTCAAGAAAAAGCACAGAGCGAACACCCATACTGCATTTTTCATTTCACTCTCGAAGCTCTGCCAGAGCCCTTTTCTCCAAGAAACATAATTTAAAGAAAAGAAAGAAAATAGTCTAAGATTCAAAATATCAACACTGTTCTTCATGCAACATCTAGGCCAAAAAAAACACAAAAAGAGACAACAAAAGAAAAGCTACCTTCTATGTTACACAAAAACAATCACCCTAACTCAATCCAAAGGTCCATCAAACACAGTATTTTGATTTCCAGTAGTTTCCGACAGCAGGTGTGTGGAAAAAGAATACAGGCCAAACATGTTGTGATACTTCCTCCTGAAGAGTTAATCCAGTTTCTACCACTTCATGGCTTAGAGACTTCTTAAATGCTAGGGTTGACATCTTTAAGATTTAGTATCCCCTAATGGATTTTTCTTCTACGAATTCATCCAGACTTTTTGAACATACGCTTTTAGCAGCTACGCAGTCTTACTGCAAGGACTTCTGTAGCTTTGCTGCAATCCATAAAAAAACCCACCCCTGCTTCCTTTGAATTTAGCATCTGCAGGGGTTTTTTAATGTCTCCACTAGTACTGGAATAGGTAACAAACATTCATTCTTTAGTTATTGATCCTGTGCCACTTGTGATTTTAGACCTCTCAAACATCCTCCTTGCCCTTATCTGAACCTCTTCCAATTCAACTATATCTTTTTCAGGGTGAGAGGGGATTTTACAGCCCCTCTTTTGGATCATTTTATTTGGGCATCACCAGCCAGGAGGGAAAAAGACTCTGCAAGCAGGACACACACAACTTAAAAGCATAAAGCAATTATTGATTGACTAACATGCATAAAAGACAGCTATAATTTAATGAGGTATTAGGCTAAGCATTATTATGCTCACCCACCAAATGCCACATTGGACTGTCTGGCCAGGCAGACAGCCAACAGGCAAGGTCAGCCTCCAAGGCTCCCTGCAACGGATCCTCAATGACTTTATCTGTCTTGACTTTAGTCTGGGGTTACTGACTAATGCAGTTTGAAAGTACCTCTGCACTAAAGTGGTAAGTAAAATGAAGAAATATGCAAGTCAGACACAGCAGAGGGAAAAAGGAAAAGGCAAAGAAAAGTTGCATCAGTACAGGCTGGACATCAGCTAGCTAGATAACAGCTCTGTAGAAAAAGACCTAGGGAATCTGGTGGACAGCAAACTGACCATGTGTCAACAGCATAGCATTGTGGCAACGAATTAACAAGGGCATAACCAGCTGATCGAGCAAAGTGGTAATTCCCTTCAACTTGACCTTGGTGAAGCCATACCTAGAACACTGTGTCTGGTTTTTGGACACCCCAGACCAGAACCAAACTGAATAGATCAGCTAAGAACCCCTGTGAGGATTAGGGGACTGGAGTACATGACAGAAGGGAGACACTAAGGGAACCAGACTTTTTTTTTTTTTTTTTTTTTTTTTTTAGAGTCTGGAGAAGACCAAGAGGGCATCTAACTAACTGCAGTCTTTCACTTCCTAAAGGGGAGTCACAGAGGAACTGGAGTCAGAACTACACACTAAAAGGACAAGAGGCAAATTCCACCTGCACATAAGAGAAACATTCTTCCCTACGAGAGAGGTGCAGCACTGCAACAAGCTGCCTAGACACGCTGTGAAATCTGACCATCCTTGAAGAAGGTCAAAACTCAACAATAACCTGCACAATACAAGCTAACTTTGAAGTTAACCCTTTGAGGAGAGTGTTGGATTAAATACCTCCAAACTTCCCTTCCAGTCTGAATTTTCTGTGATTCCAAGTTTTAGCTAAATGCTGTCAGTCACAATTCTAACCTCACACTCAAAGAAGAATAATGTTGCTCAAGCCCTCTTGGAGAAGAAACAGGCTCCACTTACCTCTAACTGAAAAAAATTGTGGACCAGCACCACAATAGCCAGTACTGCCATAAGCAGGCAGAAGATCTGCAATCTGAACGAGTCACGCCACATTGTCCATTCATGTCTTTCCCTCCCATGTTAGACGCTGCCATGACTTCCATTCACCACAAACAGGAATGTCATTTCGTCTTGGTAGTGCACAAGAGAATTCAGTTGACTTCCACTTCATTCCTGCAAATACATTTACAAAAATTATATTAAATCCCCAAAATATTATTAGAAGTAAAGTTGAGTTTAACACTGAAAGCGTATAAATGGTGGAACTTCGCACAACAACAACTGGTACAGTAGAATGTAAAGTCAAGACAGATTTTTGTGACATTAATCTGAACAGTACTGTCTATTATGTTACTTAATTCTCTTGGGCATGTCAAGGCAAAACCTTACCATAAAGCTAGTCTCACCTGTATTTGATATAAAACAAAAGCAAAAGAACATTTCTTTCTGGCAACCAAAAAAACAACACGAACAACAACTACCCTCTTTATCCATTAGGCCACACTATTACCATCTAGCCATCACGAGTCCAAGACTTCCAGCAGAAACTTGTGTTTTTAGACATCTCCCTATTTACCTGATTAGAGATTCCAGTCAGTTAAAGATTAAGGTCTGAAGCAAGTCTAGATAAGCAAGATAAAAGATACTTTCTCGAGTTTTCTGCTAGGGAGAGGGAAGAAAATAGCTGTAACCCCTATCAGTTAAACAAGAGATACTTGACAGTTGAATGCACTCAAATGGAACTTCAGAAGTCTTCTATAAGATTAGACTACATCCTCCCTGTTGGTTTTGTGGTCTGTTTGTTTGTTGTTGGTTTTTTTAATCATTCCTTTTACACCATGTACTCTTATGCAGCTCTAATGCTAAAAAAATTAAACTTCTGGGAAGAATGCAGGGTGTTGGGTTTTGGTTTTGTTGTTCATGAATTTTTTTTAAATAAAATATAACAACAGTCGTGTTTTCAATAAAATTTAACTTTCATGAAATATATTGTTTCTTTGAGGTTGCTTGATGGCTGATCCATTATAAAATCACACTTAACAACCGTTGATAATCAGTTCTCACAGCTTAATGCTTGTTCAGTTTGACACGTATCTTCCTTCTTTTTTAGAGGGACAATTTTGAGGCAGTCATTTTGCAAGCAAAAAGGGTACCGTTCTTGCAGAAGGAGAAGCTCTAAACTTGGAAACAGGCAACAGATGGCAAGGAGAGACAGTCAAAAGACACCAGCCTCTTTAAACCTAGTATTCTCCAAGCAGCATTACTCATACAACCATCCACCAAGTGCAACAACATAATCAAATGATTTGATAAACTTCATATAACTTTCTATAAATAGTATAACTGAGAAGTTATACATGTATTAAGACTATATGAAGAATGCTGTGTAAATTTAAACTAAACATAATGATACATTAACTATAAAAATCAGCTAATTCAATCATTCATTAAATGAGCATAGACTAGAAAACTGAAATATATTACTGGTATAACCAGGACAGTCTCAAAATAGACCACACATGAAATTGCTTTACAAGGATTATAGGGATTATAACTTCAAATGCTTTGCTGAGAATGTATTACAGAGATTGTATTTCCAACTGATAAACAAGCATTGAAAGAGCAAGACAGCCGTTAAAGTATCAAACTGACAAAACACAACAAAAACGCAGCTTTGTTGGAACAGTTCTGCACTAAAGTTCTAAATTTGTATAAAATATCAAGTCAGGTTTTAAGTGATAACTGATAATGAACATACCTAAATACATTAAAATGCTAATTTAAGGCCATATATGGCCATTTGAGGAACAGAAACAAACACGCTAGAGAAAAAGGGATTTTCCAATTTTGTTGCAGAGAATTCTCTTCAAATCACCAAAAAGCACGAGACACTGAAAATTAATAAAATGTAATTTCATCCACTTCAAAAGGCCATGGAGGTTACTCCCCTGTATTTTTGTTCAAAAGCTTTTGTGCAAAATTTTCTGCATTTCTGTAAATGTCACGTGTTCTAAAACATTCAAATGCACAGGTTTAGAGCTTCCTTTATACTTCTGGTTTCACCATCCCTGAATAAATGATCTAGTTCTTTTTATATATATAATGGAAGCACTTAAATACACCAAAAAGCCTTAGATTCTTACCCTATTCTTGGAGCATTCTCTGAAGCCACTCACACAAAAGGCCAAAAATAACCTTGAAAACAATACAGAAAGAAACCCTTTATGTGTATATATATGTATACACACACACACAAGTATTTTTTAATAAAAACTTGTATATTGGTGGTTTGCTTGCAGTGACACACAATAACATGGCAGTTAAGACACCTCGCCTGTAAAATTAATTGTTTCTACAATAATCCAGGGATTATTTTAAATTACTTTTTTTTTTTTAACTTCAGCCCCATGCCTTTGAATTTACTGCTATTTATTGTCAAGTATTACTCCCCTCCGCTTTGTTCCGTGTTATCACACGTCCCATTTTGCCCAAGGTTAAAACCAAAAATCAGCTCAGTGACATTTTTATGAACAGTCTTCAAGCTCTCTTATGCTCAAATACGAGATTGGTTGGGGTTCTTTTCGGGGGGGGTGGGGTGTCCCCAAGTCGTTAAATATCGTCACGTCTCTATCCCGATACTTCTCCAAGCCAGCAGCGTTACAAAAGCACGCATCAGCGCAACTACTTCCAAGCAACCGCCTCGCAAATCGCCAAGGCAGACGAGCCGCCAACTCCGGCGATGCCAAACCCCTTTTCGCTGAGGCACAAGGTTTCCAGGCGAGACGCTGGCCCCGCTGCAGCCACAGAAAGCCCGTTTTGCTACCGTTCTTCCCAGTCCAGCCCCCGCGGTGGCTGACATCCAGAGGTCAGCCCGGATCCCCGACAGGAGCCCGGCTCTGCCGCAGCTCCCTGCGGCGGTTCTGGCCTCGGAGAAGGAGCCCGCTCCCACAACGCGGCAGGAGCCCGGCCGAGCTCCGCCGTTCGGGAATATGCACCCGCGACTCGGAGACCCGGGCCGGGGGGAAGGCAAGCAGGAAGTGCCGCTGCCGGCAATGGAAATCCTTAAGCTGTATTTTACTTTTTTATCGCGCTCTTCCGAGCCGCGGCACACCTCAGCCCGCGGTTCGGCAGCCCGGGCACAGGCGGCGGGGCCGGCCGGCCGGCCTCCGGGCTGCCACGGCGGCTCGCAGCCCTCGGGGGGAGCGGCACACGGGGCCGCCGGTGAAAGCCGGCAGCCCCTACACCGGCAGGAAGCACCTTCGGCCGCCGCCGCCGAGGTAGTAAAAACCCGAGCGACGGCCCGCAGCGCGCCTGTGAGGGCAGGCGGGCCCGGCGGCGGGGGGGATGTAAGCAGGACGTCCACCCGCCAACGCCGGGAGCCCTCGCCTCAGCCGGGCACCCGCCCCCAACGCCGCCTCAGGCCGCCGGGCCTCCCTCTTGCCCTCCCTCCAACGGCCCCGGCCCCGCTGCCGCCCCGGCCCCCCCTCAGACAAGCCCCGCACGCCCCGGCACCTCGCGTCCCCTCACCGCAGCCCCAGCCGTTTCCCCCGGGCCAGGCGGCGGCCTCGCCCCCGGCCCGGAGGCTGCTCGCCGTTTATCCATCGGCCCCGCCGCCCCTCCTTCCTGCCCGCCCCCGACACGGACGGCAGCTGCCGTGGCACCACCTCCCGGTCCCGCCCCGCGAACGATCGCCCCCGTCGGCCGCCGCCTCGCCCGGGCTGCGGCACCGCGGCCCCGGCTTGGAGGGGGAGCGCAGGCCGCCGCTGAGGGACCTGGCGCCGGCGGGGGAAGCTCCTGCCTCAGCTACGCTGAAAAGGGCGACGCCGAGGGGAAGAAAAAACACCGAAAACCGCACGCACTCACGGCCGGGCATCCTTCTCCACCGAGAAGGGCGCCGGGTAATGGGGGGGGGGGGGGGGGAAGAAGTCCCTATAATTTTTGAGTCACCGTAGGTGAAGCCGAAGAAGCCGGAATTTGGGGAGGCTGGTGTGGAGCCCAGGTTTATGGCCCGGATGGCAATACCGGGCTCCCCTCCAGGGCCCACCCGGCTGCACCCCCAGTCAAGAAATAAGGTGCTGAGGGGAACCATTACAGCTCGAACACAGCTGAGCCTGGGGCTGAAGGTGAACGTGGAAGGGAGATAGTGAGGTCTTGTCTTGGAACAGCAAAAAGATTACAAAGCAGGGAGAGGCTGGCCCACAGGCCAGCTGCAGGGGCTGAGCTAGGGAGATGGGCACAGGACAGCAGAATTGGGCAAAACCGGCTCCGTTAAAGGCAGGACTTCAAAATGCTTCAGGAGATGCACCCAGTCAGCGTTGACTTTGGCAGCCTGCACCAGAGCTGTGTGGCACTTTCAATCTGGCAACGGGACGTCTGCAACTGGATTTGCCACCGTTTGTAAATGCCGCGTAAGTTTGGGAATGCCTCTTTCCAAAACATTGACCTGCTAGCAGTTGTTTGCATCAGTACCGGTTAAAGGCGCGATCTTACTTTTACTAAGGAACACTTGGCTTGCTTAAAACCAGGAACAGAGATGGAACAGCTGAAATACTACTGTTTATGTAATACTTTAGTTGTTATTAAATGCCTACTCTTCTCTCCTGCCCTTACCCCCATCAGCCATAGCTACTTTGAATAAGTTAAGTGATCTCACTTCCACTTTCCTCCTCCTTTCCCCACATTACAATGCCGATTACCTGGTAGAGATGGAAAAGAAAAGTCTCAACAGGCACCAGCTTTTATTAGTACTATACAGTATTGGCCAAGAATTTAAAGCCATCTGGCTGTATAAGCAGAACACAAAAAAGACAGTATCTTGAAAGATACTTGGTATTGACTTTTTCCCTCTCAATATATAAAGTCTATCAATTTTACAGCAGTCTCATTTCTCTTCACTCTTCCTTCACGAGCCATGCAGCGTGTCAAATTCCGCTACAGACTCTTCAGTTCAAAGCGAGACCCAAGGCAAAACTAATTTGCATGCTAAATGCCAGGCATAAGCCCATCTCTGTAATATAACAGGACTCAGGTTGGGGGTGAGGGGATGGAAATGACAACAATGACAAAACCTGTGCTCTTCACAGGAAATAGGTACTGCTATGCTATTCTCTGCCACATTTTACATTTCACCATCCCTCAGTGATGGGAAGGGATCCCCACACTACTTTTCTCCATAAAGTCTTCCATTATTTTTGTAGTTAGTCTTGAAGAAGACCTAATAATGAATCAAATGTGCTTTTCTAATCTCTAACATGGTAAGCACTTTGGCATAAAGAGGCCATAAACTGATCACTGAACATTTGCCCCCACACTCTGTAGAAGGGACCTCATAAAAGGCTGTTTGGTTTTAAGTTATTTGAATGCCAATGGCTTTGGTGAGGTCTGTTCCATATGCAACACCTAAATGTCATTAGCCCCCAAAAACTACAGCTTCGGCAGCTGTCACTCACATCCCTCCCAGTTTATCACACCAGAAGCACTTGGCAACTATTTTGAGATGAGTACGGAAATATAGATAGTGAAAATAATCAATCTTTCCTCATTTCTTTTTCCAGAATTACATGCAGTAAGGTGAAGTTACGCTGGGCCCTTGGCCCCGTTGCCCTTCTCTCCCTTACCTGCAAATAATCTTCAATAATACACAGTATATTAGATAATTCATCCGGGATTACTGAACTGATTCTTAGTTATAGGCAAGTGTTGGGGAATGCTTTGGTTTACCCCTTGAGGCAAACTAAACGTGTTTGTGCTCAAGTGTGATGAGATTTAACAACCAATGCATTGGACAGAGTCCTGGACAGAGTCTGCAAAGAGCACAACCCACCCTGTTCCCTTTCTATACACATCTTTGACCAGTCCCCTTTTGCCGCATAACCCCTGCATCACTTATCCACTTTGCTTTTCACTTAACCATCTGGTGTTGTCCCCCCGCAGTTCCTGGAACTGCGAGTTTCACTCTGACCTTGCACACAAGTTTAGCACGTCCCCTGGTTTCAGGCATAGCAACAACTAAGGTATACTTCACTTGGTTGGAAAAAGCCTTTTGCTGATCCGGTGCTGCTCAGACCCTTTTCATGTTATCTAATGCTTGTTAAAGGGATAGAGATTCTGCCAGAAGAATCCTCTTCCAGCTTCCTCAAGTACTTTCCCAAAAGGTTACAGAGAAGCTTGCCTACAGGCACCAAGCAGCCTTTCCACTTCCCTTCTGCACCAGCGAATCTGCTGCAGATCCTCCCTCAGGCAGCTGTGCTGCATTCCCCGCTCCAGGGACAGGCAAGAGCGCAGCTTCCCACTGCCACCAGGTAGTTCTGTTCTCCTCTGGGACTAACAGAAGCTCTTCCAGGGCTCCCTTTCCATTTCTCCACCAGACGATGAGCGTGGCCACAGCCATCTCAGCCAAAGGCTGCCTGAAGCATATTCAGTGAGTTTAACATCGGCACTGCTGCAACAAAGAAGGGAAAGCAACAGGCAACTACAAATACGAAAAAGCAGGCAAGCAAGGCTGCTTACCTGTCCTGCTAGCAAAAGAATAGCTACTTCATGTGCTTAAGACTCTCAGTATCTGTGAATAAAGCCAGAGAATCAAAGTCCAAAAGGACAGCCAGTCTACTGCAGAAAAGGTATCGAAACTGGGAATAAGCAAACTACAATGAGGAGAGGACAAGTGAATGAACCCCACCCCAGGGAGCTCAGTACTACAAGATGGCTGTGGAGTGGATCTTGAAAATACGGGCTTGAATAGCACATGCGTTTGCCTTCAATTTCAAGTTGAAGGGGCTGTAGGAGCTAACGATGGAAGGAAGAAGAGAGTTCAGGCTGTAGAGTTTCTCAGTGTCTCCTGTTTCTCCTCAGGTCCCACAGCCTCCACACACATAAGCAGTGGTAACCTCCTCAGCTCATTTTCCAAGCACTTCCCACACCAGAAAACATGCTGTAAGTTCTCAAGAGACCGGAGAACTTCAGCTGGTGTAATAAAAACAGACAGGAAGAGACATCACAAAGGCTGCTGCTTGAAGGCAGTTTAGCACAATGCTAACAAAACAGCCCTGGCTGCTAAACTGCTGTTCCTCACAACCCTACACAGTTTGAGAATTGTTTAGGCTTTTGTAATGGGTTATTGCTTTCAGCCCAACACATGAATAGAACTTGCCACAGATTTTAAATTTTCCAGGGCATCCTCCTTCATGATCATGGGCTTTCCAGTTTTCACAGACAAACTGAAGAGTCTTGGAAGTCAAAGGCTGTGACTGGTTTCATTTGGACATCCTGTACACAATTTTCTGCTATTTCTTCCCTTGGTCAATGTCGTCTTGCACATATCAGAAAGAGCAGCTGTGCTGATTTTGGCTGGGATAGAGTTAATTTTCTTCATAGTAGCTAGTATGGGGCTATGGTTTGGATTTGTGCTGGAAACAGTGCTGATAACATAGAGATGTTTTCATCATTGCTGAGCAGCGTCAAGGTCTTTTCTGCTTCTCACCCCACTCCACCAGCGAGAAGGCTGGGGGTGCACAACAAGATGGGAGGGGACACAGCTGGGACAGCTGACCCCAACTGACTGACCAAAGGGATATTCAAGACCCTATGACATCATGCTCAGAATATAAAGCTGGGGGGGGAGAAGACAGAAGGGGGAGACAGTCAGAGTGATGGCATTTGTCTTCCCAAGTCACCGTTACACACGATGGAGCCCTGCTTTCCTGGAGATGGCTGAACACCTGCCTGCCGATGCGAAGTAGCGAATGAATTCCTTGTTTTGCTTCACTTGCATGCGCAGCTCTTGCTTTACCTATTGAACTGTCTTTATCTCGACCCATGAGTTCTTCCTCACTTTTACTCTTCCGATTCTCTCCCCCATCCCACTGGGGGCAAGTGAGTGAGCAGCTGTGTGGTTCTTGGTTGCTGGCTGGAGTTAAACCATGACAGCAGGTAAACAGGATCTTGGCAAGGAAAAAGGGGATGGACTTGAGCAATCTGAAAGCCCTCACATTCACAAATTCTATCATAAACTACTTGGGCTGTACCTGAAAAGGTCCTAGCAATCCTCAAGAAGTCCCCACTGGGACAACAGGCACAGTTGCCCAGGATGGCATCTTGACTTTATTGGTCTTGGTGCTCCTAGACCAGGGACCATGCTGGATTACTTGCAAGACTTGTGGCAGTCACATGCATCTTTCCAGACCCATGAGTTATGATGGAGTGTCACAAGGGACACGCCTGAAAATATCCTTACATATAGGCAAAGCCTGTGCCAAGCTACAGCCAGAAAATAAGAACAAGGTCTGCCAGAGATACGGATAAAGTTGAAGAAGCCCATGTATTAAAAAGTCTGTCAAGATCTCTATGTGCTGTCCCATGTAGGCCAAAGTAACACTCCCTTCCACCTATACCCCAAATCGATGCATTATATCACCACAGATCCTTCACAAATGGAATACTATGGCTCGAAATCAATGATGTACTGATACAAGCTGTACTTGGACATAGTGTTTTGTGCTTTTGCAGCTCTATCAATACAGTAGAGAAAAATTAGTTTTCACACCGTAACACCTGAGTGAAGGGGAAAAATACCTCACCTACCATCTGGACATAATGTTCTACAGAATTAACAGGAGTTTTTCAAACCACACTGTCATACACAAAAGAAACTTAGCTCTTGGCATATGTAAGAATTTCAGCCCATGAAATTAAAAGTAACTACTTCCATTTGAACAAAAGGGGGTCTGTCCACTAGATATATTTACCCCTTTATTTTCCAACTCTAGCCAAAGAATTTAATGTCCAATCTTATTACAAATATGAATCAAAAACAGGGACAAGAGGGACCTTCAACCTGAGCTGCTGAAGTCTTATGGTTACTATCCCTACAACACATAGCATTTAAACTTAATAAAGCAGCTTTAAAGTCTTCACTCAAAGAGAAAACAGCAATGCTATTGTCTTCTAAGACTTAAAGTGAAGTCACTTTAGCTATGCTTATTTCTTTCTTTCAAATATCTTCACAGAAGAACAAGAGTAGTCTCACTTAAAAACCTCAGCTAATTTCTTCAGTGTAAGGAAGTGGAAACACATAGTAAAGAGTTAAAAAAAAAAAAAGCCCACTAACTTCCATGTGTGAAATGCAAGTTAAGCAAATAAAAGTGGGGTTTTTGGTTGGTTGGTTGGTTTTGGTTTGTTTGTTGTTTTTTTTTCCTTTGGAATGACTCTCCTGCAGTAAAACATGACTTTCAAATATATCTGAGCTCCTGGACTGTTCATCTGGTAAAGCCTGAAAGATGTTTGTTTAATCTTCACTTATTTAAGCACACAGCAGGTGTCTGACCAAACCAAAACAGTAGGAGAGAGAATAACATGCTTTGCAATTGTATTTCTCTTGAAAAGCCCATAGCCTTAATTGTCTTTCTAGAAAGTTCTGTACAGAATACTGCTGCATCTTTTAATTTAAACACAGTAGGGAATTAAGAACATGAAAGAGAGGGCCAGTGATACAAACAAAGGACTGCAAATTATGAATACCAATTCCAGTGGCCTCTACTAATCAATTAGTGTATAAATTTCGAGCACCCTACCACACTCTTACTGTTTTCAACAGTGAAACACTGGGCCATTAGATGCTTCAGGTGTACCAAATCATGAATGCTAATGCTTACCTCATCATCACTGTTTTGTATTTCTAAACTTTCTATCTCCAAAAGAGCCCTCCAATCATAAGACAATGACTATTAGCTGTAAGAGTCAGGATCAAGTACAAATTAACATTTTCAATAAACATACAAATCATTTATTTAAAATTCAAAACTCAGAGGTACAAACAAAATATTTAAGAAACAATAAATCCAGAAATGTAAACACTTATAGAAAATACATGAACTGTACCAGTTTAACCCCCCACCATTCCTCACAGAAAATGGTGAGAAGTAGAAAGACAAATCAATGCCTAATTGTTCTTTTTTCAGATTCTAGTTTAGAGGTAGAATACTACTGTGAAAGACTCGACAAAATTTAGTCCAGCAGAATTATGCTACAAGTGAATTTGGCCCATATACTTATAAATGTAATGAAGCCAGAAAAGAAATTTCTTATTGAGAGCTCTTATACAATAAAATTTGGCATGGTACTTTCCAAAAGATAAAGCACTTTTCCTCATAAATACTGTTTTATGCTTTTGCAAGTAAAGGATCCTGTGCTTTTTCCATTACTGACATAAAGAAAGCATTTAAAAATAGAAAGTCCCAACTTTTTGGCAGGCGTATAGAAAGCAAGTGTTTCTCAGTAACTTGGCCTAGAAAGCCAAACTGGGGAAAAAACCCTGTAACTATGAGGAAAAAAGACTTTTTGAAAGACTTTATGAATACTTGATGCTTACTTATTTGGGTGGCACAGTCCTCAAGGGGGCAAAAAAAAATTAATACATCAGGAAAAAAAAGCCTCTTTTCCACTAGCTAAAAGCAGGGGAACTGACTAGTTTTTATGTATTATTGTTATTCAGTCAGCCTCCACTAAATGCTACAGTTCTATCCTCTCGGGAAAAAGTGTATCTGTGTGAGACACACTGTAACTTCGAGTCCAGTAAAAGGTACCCAGGTAGTCTCAAGGGAATGTAAGTTCCATTTTTGTTCATCAAACAACCTGCTACAAATAGAAATTAAGATTGGAGCTCTTCAGACAATATATACAAATTCATAAAAACCAGGAACAATTTGCAAGCTCAATGACATACAAACATTATTCAGAAAAAAAACCCTAAACTTGTTTTCTTATATACAGACTGGCTGCTAAGTGCATTATTTAAATTGCTGCATGCAAATATTAGAATCTACGGTTGGTTAAGCAACTTAACTATAAACAAACTGTTAGGCTTCTGCAATTTAGTTTAACAAGGACTTTCTCAAGTATTTTCTGAAAGATATTTGTGTTTTAGAAGCAAAACATTTAGAATTGCGGTCTTAATGCCTTCTTGCTTCGTGGAATAAGAACACTTCTGGAGATGTAAATATCATAAAATCCCAATTTAGACAGCCAGTTCACAAGGACTCAGCTTAAGCATGACCCTGCTTCTTTTAAGGAAATGAAAGCAGAGTTAGGCCAATGTTCAGTACCTTTTAAAAATTCCATCCTTGCTACACATACTTTGTTTACAAAATAGCACCACACAGGAATAGTCACCACAAAAAAAACCCCAAAACAGTATAGTTGCTGCATTCATTCAGCAGCATTCCATAAATTTCCTATTCACTTAAATGACAGTTTTAGGTACTAAAACCAGAGTTGTGACCATTAAGCTTAGTTCATGGAAGAAGGCAGAAATAGAAATCTACTTACTGTCATTAGTGAGGCATTGCCTTGTGGTTTTCTTCTGTAAATAAATTACCTTACAGAAAGGAATCAATACAATCCAAATACCTTAAAAAAGACTTGAAATATAAAAAGTGAACAGGCCTGCTATCATGATATTCTTCTACCTTTCCAAATACTATCTATTGTGTCTATGAAATATCGCACGCAATAGAAAAAAAATGCATTCTTGATTACACGAAAGATTGAAATGTGTAAACTATAAAAATAATTGGGAGAAAACTGAAATAGCAATCATGAAAGAGCTGGTGCTACCACCACAGACTAAACCTGAAAACACATAAAAATGCATTTCCACCTTCCTCCTTGTCTCTACCTTCAGAAAAGCAGGCAAAAAGAGTAATTTCTGCCACAGACTAGCTAAAAAGGTTTGCATGTGCCAAGCACCTCATTCGGGACAAAACTACTTGCATGGCACAGTTTAAATAGCTAGTCTGAGCTATATTTAGCTGATTGTTCTGAAGCAAATTAAAGAAGTGCTTGAACTGTACTCACGGCAGAGCTGACAACATTGCCTGACAAATAACCATTAGGAACCTCTTCCGTCAGTACTGGAAGAGGAGCCCAGGACAAAGTATAACAGACAAGCTTTCCTTCTACAAAGTACATTCTTCTGTTGAATACGAAGCCTTGCAAAAGGAAAATGCTGAAAGATATACAATATTAATACAGGAAAATTTCAGACATGGATTTTCATCTATTAGGACTCCCAATTAGTTTACAAAACTTCAATCATCTCCAAAGAGAGCTCTGCATCCTTATCCAGGTAAAATAGTTTACATACCTAGATAAGAAAACTTATACAGACAAAGAAGAGTAAATGTTAAGCCATATACTAAACTATGATATCTCCATATCATGATTTTTTGAGAGCTCAAAATGGACTGAAAGAAGCCATGTTTAAGTATATATCCAGTTTGATTTTTTTTCTACTCTATCTAACCCCCATTATGTCTTTCCCTGTATGTATTTTAATGGTCAGGATGAAAATATTTTGTGTATATACAAACTAATTACATTTAACCCTGTAAAAACTAATCAAAAACTTCACCATTCTTTATGATTTCCATATATTCAGGCAACTCATCTTCTACACATGCAAGATACTTCTGAGAACATCAGGAAAAAAAATATCTTTCGTATTCCACAGCTTCCCCAAACGCGTAAAATAAAGCTGATTATATGTCAGTACACATTTTGCTGTACCTTCATAAAATCACTTTTGGATATACGGGTTACAAGTTAAAAATAGCCAGCAGTTGACCTAGGCATTAGTTAAAATAAGATATCTTGTGTTTGTAAGCCCTAATAACAGAAGAAATGTCAAGAAACATCTAGAGTTTCGATGAAAAATTAAGTTTCGCCAAGTTTTCCCCCTTTGACACCTCCAAAATTAAAGTTGTTTCTCCTCTTCCTAATTCTGCAGCAAAAGTAACACTAATACAAACCAGCAAAATATGTATGGTCCCTCAGTGTCCTCAGTAAGTGAAACATTTTAATCCAGACAGTGGGCCAGTTTCTCCCAGGTTTTGCATATGCTAATACAGCACTCTGTCACGAAAGAGAACTTAGTGTTTTACTACATCTAACCACCGCCTCCAGAGTGTAAGGTCCAACAACTGTTTCACAGACAGAAATTACTTCTCTCTCAAAACCCAAAGAAAGTCTCTTTAAAGGTTTATACGAGTTGTTTTTTTGTAACAGATTGACAGTCAAAGAGCCAAATCCTATGAACTGCAGAGTTCTCCAAGCATGGCAGATTGAAATCCAAGTTGAGAACCTTCAGAGGACAAGGGTATTATTGTGTACACACTTCCTCACTCAGTTAATTAGATGTTGTGATACATTAATGCACCTGTACCACTTTCAATACCCAGGCACGCTCATGCTTTAAGATCTAATTATGAATATGGTTATGCTACAAATGTGCTGTAACTAGACTGAGTTAGAAAGATAGCACATTAAGAATCTACCACCTCAGCGGTTGGTTTTTTGGGGGTTTTTTTTTGTTCAGTTGTTTTTTTAAAATGCTCTCACATATGCAAGGCACAGTTAAATGTCAGCTTGACTGCAGTTATAGCTCTTTTGAGAAGTTAGTGCCCAAGAACGTATTTTTTGGGGGGTGGGGAAAAAGTGATGATGGCTACTCTATACAGAGGCAAGCTTTATTCTTCCAAGGTGAACTTCACCACTGGGCAGATGGCTGGTAGAAGTCCAATACACCATTTATGTTCTAAATAAAGGCTATTTTGAGGCCTCAAGCCGATACTGGCCTCATGCCAAGCTCCTGAGTAGTGGTATATTTCAGCTCGGAACCTAACGTAGATAAGGAACCAAAGCTTTTACAAAAATTAAATTATTTTACATGGTAACATGGCCATAAGAGTCACTTTAAAACAGCACTAGCTGGTTTTAATGACACCATAGCACCAGAAGTTAACCTGTGCATTCAGATAATTATAATATACACGTGCCTTTACATCTAAGAAGTTAATATTAGCAAACTACTGAAACACTGGCTTTCCAGTGCACACTGTGAAATGCAGTATTAGCAAATTGAACTGACCCCTAGAAGTCAAAATGTCAGCTTTTATTTTACCAGTGTCTACCACAGACAAATTTGTGCATGGCAAAACAGATTTCCCTTGCCACTTCTGTGGTACACTAACATACCTGATCTTTTTCCATTAAAAAAACAACATAGCAATGGCTAGGCAAGATACAAACCCTATTGCTTGCCCAGTGTTTAAGTGGAAAGCATAGCCCAGGTAGCTTAGCACATTTACCAACAGGGAAGAAATACAGCTTTTTATCCACATCCAATTAGAATGTCGAATACTGGACATACAGAGAAAAAAAACCAAAAAAACCCAAACAAAAAGCCCAACAGAGATGTCAAGAAATAGTTTTAAGTCATGGCATTTGCTTTTAATACTTATACCTCTAGACAGAAGTAGTTGTGATCTATCAAACGCACTAATGTCTTGAAAGCCATGCAGATCCAAATCCCACAATGCCATTAGCATCCTTGGGGAGGCAAAACATATGCCACCAAGCCTGCTGCTGTAACCCAGCAGTGCAATCTTGGAAACTATGTTCCCAAATCACATGCCCTTTTGAAATTCTTATTTAGTGAAGGCTGCTACTGGTTCCACTTTGAGTCTTACCTGAGAAAGCAGGGAAATTCAACCCCAGAGCAAACAAAGGTCAAAGTTTGTCTGAAGCTCCCTAAGGTCTCACTCCTGTAAGTCCTTGTTTCAGTGCATATGTAAATGACCTAATTCCTAGCCAGCAGCTTCAAGTAAATGACAAAAAGAAGTCACTGACTTGGACACTGATTTCATGGAATGCATCTTTCAAACACTGACCAAACTACTCTTGTTAAAGTCAAAAGAAGTCTGAAAGGCAACTGCTTTCACCTTTCTCATCAGACTGTATCCACACGCGCACACCGACTATGCTGATGCTGTTTCTTCCCATATTGTTTTCTTCTCTTTGCAAAGCAGAACTCAATTCTGCTTTTTAGAAAAAAATGCAAAGACTTACTAACACATTCACCAATGTGAATTTACAGCAAATACCCCCCCCAACACCCCCAATCTTCAGAATTAATTTAATGGAAGCCAGCTATTAAGATATCAGTTTTATGTTTGAAAATAAAGTGCATAATGACCGTCACTGAGAACTTTGCTGATTTCAGGTTAGCACAGTTAGTGTCAGTCCTCAGCAACACCAATAAAATACTAATTAAAACATAAATTGGTAACATGAGTAAAAATCTGAAACAGCACACATGAAAAATAAGTTTTGTATAAATGGGAAAAAGAAAGAGAAAGGAAAGTGAAATGGAATCCCTAGTCCTTTGTGGAACTGAGCCTACTATACAGCTATCCCAACATGCAGCATCTGAAATGAAGAATCGCAGTCTGTTTGCTTCCCTTCTGCTATTCCCGAATTCAGTTTGCAGCTTTCTGGTGTTTGACCAATTTCACCTCGGGCAGGGGAAGATGTATCTTGAGGGAGATCTACAAAGACAGTGTCAGATGAAGAATCTTGGCTTTCTGGTGAAACAGCAATTTGTGGCCAGCTACCCTCTGTTTCCTCATTGCAATCTGTCCCTTCATCAGCCTCTTCCAGCTGCTGAACAGATTTCAAATACTGTTGTATAAGTCTGTTGTCCTGTTCACTACTAGAGCTCTCTTTACTTTGCTCACATTCCCCATGGCCATCCTCTACATCTGAAGAATACGCTGAAACAGAATTGCCACATTGTTTGACAGTTTCCACTGAAAGAGAGCTCTCAGTTCCTTCTGTTAAACTCTTTTCAGAGCTACACAAATCACTGACATGAGTCTGATCAGCCATAGAAGAATGAAAACCAGAATCTGGGAACTGCAACAAAGACTTTTCCTGAAGAACTTCACTAGCTGGAACTAAACAAGCAGAACTAACATCTGGTGCGGTTTCTTGCTCAAGTGTGGACGATCGAATAAATGGTTCAGATGAACAGAAAATACTGGCTGAAGGGATCCCAGGTTGCCAAGTGGCACCTAAATTCTGTGTTACTGAAAGATGCCATTGTTGAAGGGATTTTACCTGTAAAGTATAGAGAGAATTTCATTATGAAATGCAAATAAGAAAGTACTTTGATTTCTAGAGTATTTCTTGCAATGAGCAACAAAGCTGTAGTATAAAATTTAAGACTGAGTGAACTAACAAAAGGTTTGCTATACCTTTAGGGAAAATATGTTCTTCCCACTGTTAAATAATGGGTTTTAAACCTAGATGCCCAACACTGACAGAGCACACAAGCCTCCCAGTTCAAGTACCTGAAGAAAAAGGAATCTGCTCTTAAAGACAGAAAGGATGAGGAACCTTTCTGAAATAACCCATGCTTAAGAAAACAGTCAGTCTTGGTTTTAGAAGAATAGCTTATTAGAAGATGTATTAATAACTTTTCTACTTTAGAGATTAGCTGCTCACAAGCAACATAGCTTGACACCATTTCATTTGCCCTAGGCATCTAGCAGTCACATCATTCTTCACACTTCTGCTGCATTTATTTAGTTTTCCTTGCATTTTGTCCTCCTTCTCACACCAGGCTATAATTTAGCCTTCTGTAACAAAACCAGTGTTCTCGCACTAATACTTCTGAATGTTATTTTCCCCTAGAATACCAGTATAGCAAACAACATGGCAATTAGATTCTAATAAGATACCCAAGTCATCACTGGAAAAAATTAACCATATTGACTATCTCTTCAGGATCTACAGTATGAAATAATGCCTTTGAAATCCATATGCAAGCAGAAAAATAAGAGGACTAAAACTATTTACCTGGTTCCAAAGAAATCTGACAGCTTCCTCTTGTACAAGCCTCTGAATCTTATCTTCCTCTCTTTCTTTTCTTAGTCTGCAAGAACACACATCCAAATTTATGCAGCTTAAATAAGCAACATTTGGATAACAAGATCAACAATACATAAAAATGCCTACTTATATAACAGCACTCTTGAAAGATACAACAGACCCTAACATTAAGACACTGCTGCAGTCTGGCTTGCCACCAATATCCAGCTGCTGACTTCAAGTTTCTCTTTCAGAGTTACATTAAGATTCTGCTTCCTTTTGCTGCCGCACATTTATTGACGTGCCAATACTTTAAGTGTCTTCTTGTAAACTGAACCTGAGCTTTTCATTTTTTCCTGCACAACCCCCCCCCCCCCCCCAAAATAGTGCTCCTTCATTTCAAATTATGCTCTCCCTAACTGATATCACTTTGATGTAGGTATGATGTGTAAGCATTGGGAGTTTCTAGAAGTTCACTGAGGGCTCAACCTGGTTCACAGAACTTTTGTCAGTTGTGATAGTAAAGGAAGAGAGCCTGTCAGACTGCCAGTTCCCAGGCTGATCCAGAAAGATATTAACTAAATCCGCAACTTATATCTTACAGATTGTGGAACTCCGATAATGATGTCCTCCAAACATGGATTCATAGAATAAAAAAAAAAAACAAAACACAAAACCAAAAACAGAAGAAAGCACAGAATTGCATTTTACAATTGTATCATGCAAGGCAGAGAGAATTCTTCTTTTCACCAGTACGAGAGGAATTACTCTCAATATGGACACTTCATTTATAGACTCTGTAATTGCTAGGAGACAAGTTAAAAAAAAAAAAAAAAAAAAAAAATCACACTGCGCAATTTCCATTTTGGTTATGCAGTGAAACATGCAAATCCTGCTAAATAAAGGAATAGAAAAATGCATTCTAACCCAACCCACTCATAGAAGGCACTTCGAGAGTACGAACAGCTACGTGCATAACTGTGTTTATCTTACAGGAAGAGATCTTCTACCGTAATAACAGTTTTGTATTACTGATGCTGGGTTCAACTATGAGTAGTTATATCAAGACCCACTTATGCCTGTTCTGAAATATCCTGAAGTATGGTTATATTCATTCAGATTTGAAAATACACAGCATGACCTCAACTTACTTTTCTATTTCATCAGTTAAGCAAATGATGTGCTCCTGCATTCTGTTTAAGCGAATTTCATACCGCACTTCCTTGGCTCGGGGATGGTAGTTCCTCGTGTAAAATCCTCTCCAGCAGGCTTGAAGCTTGGTAGCTGCTTTAGCCATTCTTTGCAGTTCAGCTGCACCTTGATCAACAACAGCTAAGGAATCAGAACTTTCTCCTGTCATCTGGTCAGGACAGAGAGTTGTAACTCCCGATTCAGCACCCACTGAGGTGCCGGGATGATTATGCAGAACTTGGTCTTCAGAGGATGCTGAACAGTTGCTAGTATTAGCAGTCAAGCTAGCTGTTACTGGATCAGCAGAAGGCAACAGCATACTCTCTTTGATATTCTCTTGAGTTTCCACACTTTCCACTGCTCTGTTCGAGTGCTCTCTTGTAACACATGAAGCTTCTTGCTTGATAGTTGTTTCTCTGCTATTAACATCTCTCTCACATTCGATCACTGCATCATCATCATCTCCTAGGCCCAAAGTGATTCCATGTAGCTTCAGGTCTGAAGTAGGAGACACTGGAGACAATCCTGAAGCAACTGGCATGAAAGTAGACTCTGAGGATAAAAGGCTGCTGTTTAGTTTGTCTTCATCTGTCTGTATGTCTTCAAGGTATAGCTCCTTGTGAAAACTTCTTTCAAGAAGAAAAGTGTTCTTTACTGCATAGGAATGATCATCGTTTGCACTTGGTCCAATCCAGGAATTCTTCTGGATGATAGGTTCTAGATAGGCAGAAAGCCATATTTAAAAGTGTCATAGTATTTCAATAACATATCTTCATTTAATTCATAGGAATTCACAAGTTGCTTTAGATAGTTAGAACCTGGGTGTGTAAGATGATCTAAAATGCTAGTAATGATAAGCATTATTTCTATATAACAATAAAGACAATAACTACTTATCACAGTAACATCCATAAACTTTGCAAATACTGGGTACAATTGCACAAACTGCCTCCCCCTGGAGAGGTTACACTTTTATCAGATGGAACAGTCAAAGGCATAACTCTTTAGTTTATTGGACTGTGTTTTTCACCTAATCTTACTAGCATTTCAAGACACGAACAAACATGGAATGTATTTTTAGAAAACAAAGTATAACTTCAGTTGAAAACCTCAAAAAGTCAATAGAATAAAATAATAACAGGGCCTTGCTCTGAAATTCTCTCCACAAAGTTATCTACGTTCAAAAAAAAAAAAAAAAAAAAAAAAAAAAAATCATTATTTCCACAGGTTAGCTTCTTACCACTTTCAGTAACTATCTGTGGTGGCTGGGATGGACTGCTGTGTTCATAAGCAACTGGCAGTGTTTTGTTGGGAGCAGAAGATGTAGGTGGACCTTCATTTTGGTTTTGATGCATCAACTGCCTCTGGTGGAGCCTAAGCAGAGAGTTCCAACAGATTTTATATTTCTTTTAAACTTTTTAGTACAGAAGACATCTAAAAGAAACTATCAACTGCTTTAAAGAAAACAAGTGATCAAATGATTCTAAACAACAGGCTAGTTATGCAGATCCCTACACATACAAGACACTAACAGGACTACTGACAAAGTAGGGGATTGCATAGACTGCTCCTGTTCCCCTTCCTCCTGTCCCTTTTTCTTCATTACACTTACATGTATCAAAAAAAAAAATCCAACATGCAATTCTGACTGTAGACTGAAATATTTCCTGAAATATGCAAGGAAGGTAGGCAGACATTTTAAGTGTCTACTGCAGGTTACATTATGCTTGTATGTGTAGAGGAATTTAAGGAACAAAAGGAGTGTCTTTTACATTTGAAAATGACTTAATCAAGGAAAGGGTGTCCTTGTTACCAAAGGGACAAAAATCCTAAGAGTGAGCGGCTGCATGGTGCTTAGTTGCTGGCTGGGGTTAAACCACGACACAAATCAACAAACATTGCCACAAATATAAAATCATCCTTTACAAACTGAGAAAACACACAGGTTGTTTCAGCCCAGCTAAATTCAAAGGTCATGAGGCAGAGGTCAGAAAGTCAAACTGCCTTATAAGTCATATACGTGTGTGCATATATATTTTCTTTTCTCAGCAAGCAGGAAAACACTCCTGCTGCTGCTGCTGCCTTGCCTCTCATTCCCCTCCAGGACACACCTTGTACCTCCATCACTCTTCCCATCTCCAGACCTCCCTGTTGCTTTGAAATACTTAAAAGGAAATTTTATTACATCTAACACATAATAAGACATATAAATATGTTCTCAGTTATATTCTCTGACAACAGAGAAACAAGAAGTTCTCACCTTTGCTTACTCAGTATTTTTTCCAGTTTGGCATCCTCTTCAGTCTGGAGACCGTATGTAGATACAAGAGGACAAACAGTAGCCAAGTACTGGACTAGCTGAACATGCTGCCCAGGTCGATATGATCTTCCTTTACCTTGACTGTAGAGCCATTCTGCTTTCAAACTGTTAAGAAGAACAAAAAAGGTCACCATTAATGCATGGCATAAAACACCTAGCTCTCTTTTGATTACTGGTCTTCTGTTGGGTACCTAAGAGCTAATCTACAAATCTAATCAAAACTTGGAACATGCACAGTGCCCAGAGGAACTGGGAATTTCATTACCAGTATAATGAATAAAGTATTCCCTCATATAAGCATTGATGAAACAAAAAAACCTCTGGCCAAAACTGTGCAGTCTCTGCTTCATCCGTGTGTAGTCTTTGGGCACTGAAAACATGTCTGTGTCAATTAATTTATCAGCAAAGCTTTCACAGAAACAGAGAAGTTCATACAAACATGCAGAATAGGCACAGAGAGCAAATCCTGCTGAAAGTATTCAACAACTGAAATCTTTTTTTCAATCAAATGCTCTTCAGTCTGAGAACACTTAATATAATATATCTATATATAATAATACAGTTAATACAAAAAACCCATTACTCATGAAAAAAATTTCTAGAATTCTTACAGGCAACTTTTGGGAAAAGTCATAATATGTTATGGTGAAACAGAAACAGAGTTGGTTTACCTTTGACCAAAAAGGCAGCTTTTTATTTTAGTAATGGGGGAAAAAAGACACTAATGTCCTGGCATATGTTAATGTACTGGACTAGAATGTGTTTATACTGGATAATACTTATGCTTGGACTGTTCTGATGTCAAGAACTTTAAGAAGATATCTGCATTGTCATACAGATATCATAGTGATATAAGAACCACAATGATACAGTAACAAGTGATTTGAGCAAAGTAACATTTGACTAATTGATACAAAAAATGCCAAATCTAGAAATGCACTTGCAAATCAGGCCCTTTATAAAAGGGCATGCTTGAGCTTCTCTCAAGATAATAGCTTTAATATCTGCTGATTGTCTCATTCTGCAAAGTCAAAGAGGCTGTAAAGCTTGGAAGGGGTAGCAGACCATTGATAAATTGCTACCACAGTTTTGCTTTGTAAAAGTGCTACTGTGAGTTGAGTAACAAAACAAAAGCTTAACTTTATACTTCTACTTTTGATCTTGCATAACAATTCCAGTGTAAAAGATGAAAAATTTAGCAAAAGCAACAATGTTAAGTCACCTGTATCTCATGTGGCCATTACCAAGACAAACAGAATTTCAGATCATTAGCACTTCTCCATTTTTTTATTACATAAAAATGCAATTTCAGCTTAGCCAAACTTTATTTAATAACTTTAGAGATTTGATACTATTATGTCACCTTTCCTTCTGAGAAATCACATATCCATCGAGAACTTTAAGGTTCAGACACCAGCTAACAATATACGGCCTGTAGTCAAAGCCAGGGATAGAAGGTGTGGCCATCACACAGGGATTGTTCATAATTGACAACTGTTCCAATTGACGAAGAGAGGCCAGGAAAGAAACCTTGAGAAAACAAGATATATTTGTTAACTGAACAGAACCCATCAAATGCTTACAGAACATACTACATTTCTCCTAGTTACAGGTAGACATCTCACACAAAACAACATAGTTACACATACATTTAAAATCACATTTGCTTTTTGACCATGAACATCTTCAAAGGACTTTCTATCAACTACTGCCATTTTCCCATTAATTCTCCTGTAAGTACTATAGCCCTCGGAAAGTATTAGCTTCTCTTAAAATCTGGGAATTGGGCTTCATGTATAGAAAGGTATATTATTTCTACAATTCCAGTTCACTATAACAGGCATTGAGATTTTGACAAAAAAAAAAAAAAAAAAAAAAAAAGGTAAGCCAAAAAGCTGGAGAAACACTATCTTGTTTTGAAGAGAAATGTATTACCAAAACAAGATGTTTCTTCCAACATGGAAGTCCAGCTGACAGTTTTGGCTGCTACTTATACTATATATATATATATTATACCTATGATACACATATATATGTCTACTTATATTTAAAAAACCCAAACAAACCAATAAAGACAAAAATCAAAGGCAGAATATCTGTTTCTCTTACATAGTGTGTTTGAGAAATAGATAAAATAAGACATTGGCCCAAAAATGTTCAGTTGCAACAAGCACAATTCAAACCTCTGTTCTAAACACAGCAGCTGCAGAAGCCCTCTGCAGCAGTTAATCAGCTCAGCTTTCAACCTTCAGACAATCATGAAAAGCTCTCTGTGAATTTAGTCCTTAAAGTATACTTCTGATGTCCTTGAATAATATAAAAAAGGCAAAGTTTCTTTCAAGGATAAATTTTAAAAGGTATCACCTAGCTTGTGCAGCTAATGCAAGTACAGTTATTACACAACTTTTAGTAGTTATAAGTTACTTTTGTCAACATGGGTTGTTTTAAAGAAGAGAGCCCGTTTTCAGTTACAACCTCAAAAGAATTATCCAACTATATGCTTGCAGTCTACCTAAAGACAAGGTGATATATCTTCTATATCTTACCTCATTTAAGTCTCTGATTTCATTTTCTGCCAAAGAAAAAACAGTCAGATTCTGAGGTAGGCAAACAGGGGCAGTGCGAAGTGAAGTTATAATATTTCCATGCAGCAACAGAGTCTATAAAATAAAAATACAGTGATGAAATGTATGTTTGATCAAAATTCCCATGTTTTTGTTCAGGCAACACCTGCACAATACACACAAAGGAACCATAATTAAGGCTTTCTGGAATCATCAAAATTATTTTTGTTTATTCCACGAAGGGAAAACTAATTTTTATACTTCAGAGAAAAATCTTCTCATCTTAAAATGCAGAACTGAAGTATAGTCACAGTTACAAAAAATATATTTGGAAACATTTTTTTCTCTGCAGTGTTCATGCTGAAAGAGTTAACACTATGTTTTGTTTTGATTCATGACAAGAGAACGAGAGCTAGGAACAAGATCTCACCATGTTATCTTTACCAAAATCATTAGAGTGGTTATAGAAAAATCACTGACTCAGTTCCTGCAACTTCAAAACGAGGAAAAGAAGTCTTACATGCTTCCCTCTAGAAATTATGGTGATTAACTAAAATGCTTTAAGAGCTAGTGAATGCTTTAACAGGCAGCAATTTTCAAAGCAAATTTATTTATGCAAAGAATGTAACAAAACCAGAGATAAAATAGCATCTACCTTCAGCGATGTAAGCTTGGAGAGATCACCTAATTGAGCTATGTTATTGTCTGACAAATCCAGATGCTGAAGAGATAGACAGTAATTGATTTGTTCAATGGCCTACAAAAATAAAGAAGTCAATTACTCACAGTCACTCTTTTGTAGTCATTAAATAAAACCAGGTATCAATAATTATAAATTACTTTGAAAGCTAAAAACCACTGGATAAGTAATCCAAAACAAAACCCATGTTTTTACACAGTTTCATTATAAAGGTAACAATTCTTTTCCTATTTTGAGGACTATTTCCCAATTCTCATTACATTTTGATATCAAACTTTTTATTTTTTCCTAGACAATTCTTGTCCAAAAGTTGCCCTCTTCTGTTTCATAAACCAGTAGCTGCAAAACTTTAACATTTGTTCCAATCAAAACCAGAAACATATTCCAATTTCTTTGCAGCATTTTCCATATTCCTACAACACTAGATTCTGGAAAATATATAAAGACTAAATGCTTTACCTTAAGGTTATTTCCTGCCAAATTCAGCCATTCCAGATGCACCAAATCCTTCAGCCCTTCTACATACCCAATACTATTATGAGGCAAGTTTAGCACCCGAAGCTTAGTCAGTTTTGCTACACCCATCATTCGCACCAAACGATTGTTGGCTACAGAGAGCTGCAGATTGACACAAAAATAAAAGAAACAGTTTTAACTATTAAACCGTGCAGACAGAACAGGCTTTTATTTTAGCGGTTAAAAACCTAATCCAACAGGAACTTCTTCAATCTAGTGTTCCATTTTCATACACAAAACACAAACAAAAAACTGCAAGAGCCAGGAAAAAAATTACTGATCAAAGAAAGTAGTCTTCACAACTCACTCCGCAAACTTAAGAGGAAATTCTCCTAGCAAAAGATAAATAAAAGAGAACAAATGAGGAATTGTGTCATATGAAACACTAAGTTTTTAAAATCAGAATTACCAAATAATTGCGCAAATTGTTGCACCATTCCTGGTGTAAAATCATACTTACAGTCAATATGGCAGAGGACAAAATCTATTTTACATGATTCTCAGAAAGGTCCTGTGCTAACAGGTCTATAAATCACAAAGTTTTAAAAGGATAAATCCTGATTAAACATACACATTAATAACATGACCACCAAGCTGGCAGACTGGTGAAGGTTTGTTGTAGCAACAAACTCCACCTCTCCAGTCTCAGGTTAGCTTGTCTCTAGAAGCTGTTAGGTGACTTCAAGACTGTCTGGATGCACTTTTAGTGACAATTAACATGGACTTATATAGCTTTGCCCTGGAGGGATTAATACTCTGATTTCTGCAAGCACCATGCACAGGCTTAATATTGTTATCACTAATAACCTCATGAACTTAAATGGACTGCTGCTAGTATTATAATTAAGGATAAGCACTAGCAACATCATGGCCTACATGAATCAATATGTTAACAAGACTACACAGATCCCCTCCACATTTTTTTTATTTGCTATTTCTATTTTAACCTAATCCACATGGCTTTTTTTCTTCTTGTGAATTAAGGCTACTAATCCTCTATCTTCATGAAGAGTTCTGAAACCCAAATGGAGAGGAGAGTCCTGTATGTATGTCTGCATGTTTACAATTACATAGAGGAAAGATAAAGTTATTTTTAAGGTTACAAAGCTTAAGTATTCAAAAGCTAAGAATTATCAAAGTTGGGTTATCAGTGATTTTTCTAAGTGTTCTTATGACACCACCCCCATTAGGATTTATTTAGTTCATTTTTAATTACCTAGGTAACTAGCAAAATAGCCTCCCCCACTGTCAACTGTAGAGCTACACTAAACCCAAAGCTTTCTATTTTAATTAGCTGTCATGTATTTTCCTATGAAGACAGTAACTGCTAACTTACTTCAATTATATAATATGGCCTTAAAGCAGAAGTATTTTAATTAGCATCACAGTACCATTATTTCAGAGCAAATTCAAGTCAAGTAACACTGACCTGCATCAGATTCCTGCATTTCTCCAAGTGTTCCAATTTAATTATCTGGTTTTTGTCCAGAATCAAAGTGTGAGTATCAGCATCACAGGGTAAGGTTGGACCCAGTTTTTGCAATCCTTGGCCTGACCAGTTGACTACCAAACCTTAGAAGAAAAAAAAAAAAAAAAAAGGGGGGGGGGGGGGAAGCCCCAAAGTCAACACTTTAGATATGAGAATATGAACTGAAAAAGCAAATCAGGTTACACAGATTTGTTTTACAATGCATGCAGCTAATTGGCAAATACAAATTAACTTTGTTTTCCATGTAAAACTGAAGCAAATTACTTCAGACCAAACACATTAGAGTAACTGATCCAGTTACTGGAAGATATGGATTCCAGGCCCTATCCGAGTAAAGGACTCGGACGGAATTCTGGGAAAGTCAGTAACAGATCCTCTGGAGTGGGAAACAGAGCAAAATTTTGGTAGCTAAATTTAAAGGTGTGATTCTCAAACCCCCAAACTTCAAAAGCTCCTAAATTTTTAAATTCTTCAAAGATTTCAAGTTTTGAGCAGCTTGACAACTACCTATCTCTCTGTAGGCACTCTAGCTAAATTCCTGCTTGGAGGCAAACCCAGAACGTGCCTAGCACACATCTATAGGATGACACTCCACAAACAACATCAACCATACCTGTCACTAAAAAAAAATAATAAATAAATTAAAAAAGGGGAGAATTCTGGAAAAAGGGGAAGCAGCATCCATCCTTTCATCAAGCAGAAACCTGATAAGGATGCAAATCTATGAACTGCACCTTCCTGTAAGGTTCCATCAGCCAACCTGCTAAAGTATTTGAAGATTAGGGCATTTAACTTGTAAATGTTAAATACCCATGTGATAGTCTTCAGCCAGAGGAAAATAAACAGCCTTACCATGAACAAGTCCTCAGAAAGCTAGACCATTGAATAAAAGCCTGCAGTTTTCTCTTTCCTTTTCCCCCCTCTGTATTTCAAAGGTGAAATATTAGTAGCCTACCTTTTTTTTTTTTTTCTGAAAGTGCACTCTAGATGCAAACTCAAAGCAGAGGTTTCAGCCTATGAAACCAAACCTGACACCTCTGTTGTCAGAAGTTGGATGCTTAAACTTCAGAAAACAAACAAACTTAAGATTCAACCCTCCCTTTAAAACTTCCTATCAGATACTTTGAGACTTGCTCCCTTCTAGCAGTTTGGCTGCTACAAAACCTAATCTTAAGTATTTTACTATCTCTAACTTATTGGGTAGGGAATGTGTCTAATTCAGAGCCAAAAATTCCACTCCAGGACTTCACGAGCCAAATCCCTGAGTGCATCTCACCTTGGGATTTTGGTGCTTGTGTCCCCAAATTGTATTAATAGGCTAAATGTCCCACATAACATTTGCCATCTACATGCAACTTGAATCACTGGGTACCCACAGTGACATCTACTAATAATAATTTTCATACATTAAAGCCTCTGCTGTACGTTTTACATACATGCACCATTCTAGCGCTTGCTCTTCTCTTACTATCTACTCAGTAAATAATGCTGCCATTTTCAGTAGCATGTTCCAGAATAGTGTTCTTATCCTAACATGCACTATATATTAATATTCTTACAGTTTGCAGGCTTTTGGGGTTTAGTTATGCTAAGGATGGAGACAAACATTTTTGGTGTACCATTTTGTCAACCAGAGAATATACTTTTCTAAGAAGCATCTCTGATGACATTTATTACATTTCCATTGCTTCTCAAATCCACAGCCACCTGAAGCACTCTGAAGAGCAGCAATGCAGATCCAGCAGTACCAGAAACAGTCACACTCCTGTCTTTGCACATTCAGGGAGAAGGTACTGCATGTTTCTCACTTAAGTGGCCACCTCTGCAACCACTTGGTCACTTTAACTAAACAGAGAAATTTTGCATGTGCCCGTTTATCCAAGGGCTTGTTATGAAAATTCACAGCTGGCCCATGCCAACCAAGGAGAGAGGCTAGGACCCACAGCATAGAATTACAAGAGTAATCCTTTTATTCATGCACATGAGGTGTCCCATTCAAACTGGGGCACCCAGAGTGTGGTTTTACACGTGGTTCTTATGCCTTTCAAGCATTCAGGTACAACATTATTTGACTACTCACTACTTAACACACACACACTACCAGGTGCAAAGAAACTACATTTCTATGGCATCATCATCCACTTGATTCTCTACTTATCTAGACATCTCTGGAGTCAGTTGTGCTATAGTTACATATCCGTGATGCCAGACAGTGGGAAGGTTTCGCAGAGGTGTTAAAGGAGCTAGGATGCTGGTGCTACCTCGGTTGTCTGGGGGTATCCTTTATCCTTTGTGGGCAGCTCTAAGTAAGATCCCTATTTCAAGGGTGTCTGTCCTTCTCCTTGCGAGCAGCTGGGATCCTTTAGTTTGTTTGCTTAAGCAGGACTGCTCAGTATACAATGAGAACTATCTATCTTGAGGAAGTGAAAATGATTTCAATATACCAATGAGTCCTTATAGTATCCTTTGGGAATGAGATTCTCCTAACAGGCTCTCAGTACCCAGGAAAACGTTTCAGAATTTCTTATTACTCGTTTGGCAGCTATGTACGTTAACAGACCTCAGAAGCTCACGACTGTTGCTCAGGCCTCTGCTCTCTCGCTGAGCCCCTGAGCCTTCAAGGCCAGGCTCGTATCGTTATAACCCACCGTCCTTCCAGACGGAGGCAGGAAGCAAGAAACTGCATCCTCAGAGGAGGAGCTGTCTCCCAAGACCCCCCTGCCCTCCACTACAGGAAAAAAAGGGGCCTTATTTCAACTCCTGGCCCACCTTCTACAGGGCTGCAGGCAAATCGCTCCTCAGGGGCCCTGGCCTCGGCAGGATGGAGAGCCCCTCTCCGCGCGCCCCCCCCCCCCAGCCGAGCCCCCCCGCACCAAGGGCCGCGGAGCCTTTCGGGACTTGTAGTCCGAACCCCGGGCCGGCGGCCAGGGCACGGCCCGCCCCGCCCCGCACTACAGCTCCCGCCGTGCGCTGCGCGCCCCCGCCTCTCCGCCGCACACAACGGAGACCCAAACAAACCCCCGCCGGCCCCCGACACCCGCAACCCGGCCGCGCAGCCCCCGCCGGGCTCGCTGCCTCCCCCGTTCCCCTTACCCCCTCCAGCCGGCGAAACAGCCTCGGTCCTCGCCGCAACCCCCGTCGCCGCCATGCTTCCCGCTTTGCCGCCGACGCCGCCGGGCAACCGAGCGCTGGACGCCGATCGGCTGCCTCGTTCCGCGACGGGAAAATCGTGTCTTTTCTTCGCGGCCGGAGAGAAGGGCCCGCGTACGGAGCCGCCCGGCGGCGGGGTTTTAACCGAACAGTGGAAAACCCGGCCGGCGAGAGCGCTGCGGTGGGTCCCCCGCCCGCCCCTCCAGCCGGGGCGGTGCTGCCTCCCCGCTCCCCGCTCCCTTCCCGTCAGGCCCTGCGCGGCGGGAGCCGTCCCGGCGTGCTGCGCGCGGCGCACGGAACGCCGTTTCCCGTCATCCTCTCTTCCTCTTCGGCCCGGCCGCCGCCCGCCTCGGAGCTGCCGCCATCATGAAGTAAGAACCTTGGCGGATCCCCGCCGCCCCATCCGGGGCCATCCGCCGCGGGGAGGCCGCCGGAGGGCCGCGCCTTCCCCCTCCGCTAACCCGTTCTCTCCCCTAACTCTTTTCTCCCGCGCAGGGTCGAGCTGTGCAGCTTCAGCGGGTACAAGATCTACCCGGGCCATGGGCGCCGCTACGCCCGCACCGACGGCAAGGTGAGGCCGGGGGCGGGCGGGGAGGCCAGGGCGAGCCCCGCGGGGAGGGGGCGGCAGTGGTGCCGGGCAGCAGGGGCTAGCAGGAGCGGGCCCTGCAGAAGGGGGAGGACGGGAGGTTTGAGAGAGAGAGAGAGGCCGGTGCGGTGCTGGGGGAAGCGAAGGCCTCGCACTGAGGCGCTGCCCGGGGCCGCCGGTGGCGTTGCTGTAGCGTCTGCCCGAATCGCTGATACGGAGCGGCAGAACAGCACCGCTGTGCCTCCGTCGGCGTGTCCAGGTGTCGTGAGTGCCGTCAGACCCGGTCCACGGGAGAACCGTGCTCGTGCCGTAGCTTGGGATTTTGAGCCGGGTTTAGGTTGCGGTTTGGGAAGGCTGTCTTAAAGCATCTGGTCTAAAGTACCGCGGTTCTGTAAAAAATGCTGCTTGGACATACTGCATCTAATGCTGAGACTTGCTGGACTTGCAAGTAAGTTGGGTGCAGATCATTGGCATGAAATAGGGAGGAGAGCCCTTTCAGGCGCCCATATCTCACACAGATAGGACTGTCATAAATGGAAATACAGTATTCATGTCTACAAAAGGAGGATTTAGGGTTTGGACATACCAGTACAATCATCTTGCTGTACAGAATCTCCTGGGAAATGACAACTAAGTAAATAGACTGGTTGAATTCTCGGATGCTTTCCTGGGAATTAGTGTATACTCCACATTGAATTGTATAGCTAATAACAAATCAGCCTGGTATTCTAGGCAAGAAAGTTAGTGTAACTATGCAAGAAGGAATTGGGTGGAGTATTGGTGCCCATGTGTTCCTTAGGCCAAGTTTTGACTCCCTTACACATACAGGAAATGCATAGTTACTTCAGGACAGACACTTGAAAAGTATGATGCTGGAAATGGCTATTCCTGCTGCGTCTAGAGTACAGTCCAGCAGTGGATGGAAGTGGTAATGTGAGCTTCCCTCAAAAAAATTAAGCTGCTTTGGAATGCCTCATAAGAGATCAGTTTGATCAATGGAACAAAATTCCAAACTTTATTTATTTGACAGAGCTGTGTAAAGAAATACAAAAGCATCGCTGTTGAAAAACACTGAATCAAAAAATTCCTTGATATGTTAATGCAAACTGTGATAATGTCTTTCAAAGAAGCAAAGCTTACACAAAATACTTTATTTTCCCAGGTTTTTCAGTTCTTGAATGCAAAATGTGAGTCTGCATTCCTTTCCAAGAGAAACCCCCGTCAGATCAACTGGACTGTTCTGTATAGGCGTAAACATAAGAAAGGACAGTCAGTAAGTATATACCAACCAATGGCGCTCTCAAGTTCTCTAGCAAAAAGTGTGGTCACTGGTCTGTTAGAATAGAGGTAATTTCAGTATGCTGGTGTTCAGCAGAAGCATGACCTGTACAACCAGGGTGAAGACTGACCAATAATGGTGAAAATGTAAGGGCATTTACATGAGTTTATATGCTGCTTTATGTTTGAAAGGTACCCACTTCAGCAAAAGCATTGTATTTGTACTGTGTCACTTCTTTGAGGGGCCACTCAGAAGCACAGTGTATTTTAACAATTGTATGAATGGCACATGTTTAAAAAAATTAGGTTTTAGAGAAGGTGGGTAATGCTGTTTAATATGCAGACGTTCTAAAAGTTTGGACTTGTAAAATTCCTGAATGGTGATAGCATAGAGAGCTGATTTGGGGATTAAAGGGTGGGGGAACTTTTCACATGCCTTTCTTGAAAACTTTGGGCTGTAACTTAGTAGGAGGTCTTTCCTATGTGGTTGTCATTGCATGAAAAAGATAAACTAATAAGGCATGTAGCATGAGGTATTTTCAGTGCTCTTGTTTAAACTTGCACAGCAAAAGAGTATTTAGAAAGGCTTATGTATGTGTTGTAAGTCAATGTTTTTACCAGTTTGTTTGAAGAAGGAAAGTTGATCCTCGATGGCTTACACTGCTGCCCAGCACTGTGATCCCACTTGAAACAAGTTGCAAGTGTCTTCCTTTCAGAAGATTCCATCAAAGTGGACTTTATCCCACACCCCTTTTTTTCTGGGAGTTACAGAAGGCTGAACTTCTGACATTCTTCCAAAATAATTTTTTTATATACCTTGCAGAGGAGAATACATTGTTCTTTTTTAGCTATTCAACTGCTTTGGCAAATCAAGAAATCAGTTATCTCCGAAGTGGGGAGTACATTTCTACTTCTGTATACAGTTTTATAATAGCTTCAGTCTTAATAGCAGCTTGTTTCTATAATTGTCTTTAGCCTTTCATTTAATGTCTTGTGATCCTAATTGTCTTCATCTTCTGCCATTTTAGGAAGAGATACAAAAGAAGCGCACACGTCGTGCTGTTAAGTTTCAGAGAGCTATCACCGGTGCATCTTTAGCTGAGATTATGGCTAAACGAAATCAGAAGCCTGAAGTACGAAAGGCACAGAGGGAACAAGCTATTAGGTGAGAAATCAGAGATAAGTGGAGCTATCCCAGGCTTTTCAAAGATTATTAATGCTTTTCATACATGAGCTTAAACTCTAGATGACCTCCATGTTTTATAAGCTTTTTTGTGGTTTGTTTGTTTTTTTTTAATCAGTATATTTGGAGGTAATACTGAGTAATCTCAGCAAGAGATAGTAGCAGCAGAGGAGGATTTCTTCTTGCCCTCTCCCTTTGTGAAAATACCCCTTTTGTCACACACAGTTCTGCTGTCTCTGTAGTAGTCTCCCTAGAGAGCACTGAATGCAGAGAATAAACCTGAAATAATGCATTCCTTTCCTCATCTTAGGGAGTTCTTACAGTGCTGAGACAAAGAAACAGTGAATAGCAGACATGGATAACTGTTACTGTTTTTCTGTGAATTAACAGGGCTGCGAAAGAAGCCAAGAAGGCTAAGCAGGCAACCAAGAAAACGGCTGTTTCTGCTGCAAAGGTAAGATGCAGTAGGTGGACAGAAATCATGAAATGGAATCTAGCATGTTGTAACACAACATTCTGTTGCAGTGCTTAATTGGAAATCCCCATTTGTGCTTGGAAGAAGCATTTGCTTATCTTTTTTGATCTGGAAGCACCTTGACCAAACTTTAGTGCTAAAGTTAAACATACCCAAACACCTGAATAAAATGAACCCTTTTAACAGAAGAAATAAATACAAGAGTAAAACAACTTTCTGACCATATGTCGGAGATTCTTGATATCTAATAACTTGCCTGGATGTGACATCTTCACTATCTAGGAACTTGGTAACAATATATTGATGAATGCTAGCATCTGTTTCATTATTACTTATGAATTAATACCGTATGTTGGCATCATACATGTTGTAGGCTTACAGTGATATGTGTGTAGCCATCTGTTAACACAATTCTAATCTGATACATTGCAATTCTAATCGAATTCAAATCTGATCTGATTTAAGCTGCCTAATTTCAAGAATCTTAAATACACACGGATGCCTTCAGGACTGCAGATAAATTGCTTCTCTTTGCTCATACTTTGTTATTTCTCTACAGGCTCCTACAAAGGCAGCACCTAAGCAGAAGATTGTGAAACCAGTCAAGGTTTCTGCTCCCCGTGTTGGTGGAAAGCGCTAACTTGCTAAACTGTTAGTCGTGCTGAATAAACATCGGACTAACTTTCATAACTTGTGCCATGTTCTCTTCAACTGTGTGAGATATACTGAAGAGAATTAATTTGTGAAATAGCCATGTCTGGTTTTGCAGACTGAAAAACATCTTGCCATAAACCACTTGGTTTCTTAGACAATCTGCTGTGTTAGCATACTTTTCATAAGACTTTAATGAATGACTCGGGTGGCAGGGAAGATGGAGCTGATGTTTGAGGAGCTGTTCTTGCCTGAAGGACAAAACAGCACATAAGTACAAGTTTATTCTGCACCTATGACAAATGGCATAAAAGGAGGTTTCTAATCTCAGAGATACAAACTAAAGAGGGTGTGAAGCAGTACTATCTGTGACTTAAACAAGCTAATGTGCTGCTTGTGTTGTAGAACGCATGTAGCAAGATGTTGTAGAGGATCAAAGGAGGAATAAGTTGAAAAAAGGGAATGGACGGTTTCATGGACCACGTGGCTGTTAAGCGCAAAGGTTCACATGCAGCTCCTGGGTCAGGAAGTAACAAAATGATGGATTGCTGGAAGCTGCTGTCAGGAAAAGGATGGCTGTGAATGTTGAATGAGCTTCAAATGCAGCTGATGGTATATGCTTACTTCAAGCCAATTTAGATGGATATTTAACTTCCAGAATGCAGGTGGAGGTTCCCTTAGTAATTCTCCACCCTCCCACCCTGAGAGGTAGTGGCCATTTGTTAAATTCTTCATGTGAAGTATGTATCTGTCTACTTTAGTAATTACACTATGTAGACAGGGTGCCCAAACTTTGCTGTAGTTTTGATGGACAGTAAGAGCCTTTGCAAAGCAATATCCTCTGACTTGCTAGAAGCATAGGAGAAGACAAACCTTCTCTATTTTCTGGATCAGCTACTTCTCAATTTATTGATGCCACAAGTTAATGCCTGTTAGCTTTGAGGGCTTGCTTTGTTATCTTACTACACTAGGAAAGCAAGCTGTCTTTTCGTAGTTTTGCTTCCTGCAGTTCTTTGGACCTCAAAACCACAGTGACTGTAATGGGCAATTTGGGTTATGGGTTATATTTTGAGTTGTATCATACTTTGTTTTGGGTTTATTAATAAAATATACAGGTCTGGATGAAGGTTACAACCCATTTAAAATAGGTCTAGCTTGATTGCATTAGCAGAATTTGCACCATTATCTTCCAAACAATTATGCTGTTTGCAGTTAAAAAAAGTATAGGAACTACTCATGTTTAGAAATAAATGGAAAGCTTTTAAACTGGTTAATACACTTGAAAGTGAAGGAGCCAGAAACTGGAACAGAAAAGAAGGGAAGGAAAACTGCTTGCTGTTTTAGGAAAAGGAATTCTTAATCGTTTAAAACTGAAGGCTGAAAAGACCACTGAAAGTTAGCTATGCTAGTGACAACTATGTAAAATCCTGATTCTATCAGTGTTGTGTATAAAGCACGTGGTAGACTGCATGCATGCTTGTGAAAGTTTTCAGCTAAAAAGCTGAATGTGAAGATGAGCTTTCACAAACAATCTGCTTGAAATACCATTAATGGTATCTAGGAATTGATTGTCAGATATGACTAATTAGTAAGTCAGCATTTGTTAATGCTTTGAAGTTTGCAGGCTTTGGCTGCCTGGTGTTACTGCAGAGGTGCACAGAAATGCTTTAAGATTTCTCTTCCTTGCTGTTTATTCATGAGTTCTGACTGATGTGGTAGGAGTAAAGAATAACAGCCCATCAGGTTACTCCTCTCAAGCTATGCTTCAACTGAGTGAGGCAGGGTGTTAACCTGGTGTAACTGCACATTATTCAGCTCCAACAGAGATAAAATGCAATAAATTAATAAAGTCCTTGTGTTTACCTAATGCAATGTAATTGATCCTCTATTAAATATTTATCATGAAAAATGGAATACTTAAAATTTTCATAGACCCACAGAATAATTTAGGGTGAAAAAGACCTCCACAGGTCATCTAGTTCAACCCCTTCCTCAAAGCATGTCTGTTTAGATCGGGTTGCTCAGCTGAGTCAACAACTCCAAAGACAGACGTTCCACAATCTCTTAGGGCAATGTGTTTGAATATTTGACAACCACCACGGTTTAAAAAAAAATAAATAAAAAATCCTTAATATACAACTAGAATTTACTGTGCTCTAACCTGTGCCTGCTGCCTCTTTGCTATGCAACTCTGACGAGTTTTCCTCCGTCTTCTCTGGGTCCTCTGGTGAGGTAGCTGTGGACAGCAGCAAGCCCTCACAAAGCCTTCTCTTTTCAAGGCTGAAAAAGCCCGGCTCTCAGCCTCGGCTTGTCCCTCGTGCTCTGATCCCTGACCATCTTTGCAGCCTTCTGCCGGACTCGGACTCGCTCCGTCCAGTCAGTACCTTTGTGTTTGACGGGATCACAGTGCTCCAGAGGCCGTCTTGCAAGTACTGAGCAGGGGGGAAGAAGCTCCTGGCTGCGCTCCTGTCTGGGCGCCCGCATCCTGCGGCTCACGTCTCTTGTTACGGGTGTAAAAATCCGCTCAGAACTCGGACGAGGAAGACCAGCAGCTGACGTTCAAAAGACTTTCCTTCTTTCCTTTCACAAACAAAAAAGAGCACGCTCTGCACCGAGACGTAGCCGCCGTGCCGCCCCGCTTGCACTGCTGCAGCTGTCGCCGGTTGTGCTGCTCCTGATCGGTGCGCTCACGCTGCAGCGTGAAATCGCGATTCTAATTTTCTCGTAGCTCCTAATCCCGACGCAAGCTTGAAGTGGAGGCCGCTCGTTTCGGAGCTAGGGCTACAAAAGCATTTATTTAGGAGCGTTCCCTGCTTCCAGCGCCACGACCCTGCCCGCCCTCGCAGCCTTCGCCCGGCTCTAAGATGGCCGCCCGCAGCCTTCCGCCCGGCCCCTCCACTGCCCGGTCCCAAGATGGCGGCCTTGTTCCCCCTACGAGCTGCGCCTTCCCTGAGCGCACGCCCCTTCCCCGCCCCCTCCCATGCGCGCGGGCTTCTGACCTCACTTCCTCTTGTGCAGCAGCCATTTTGTCTTTCCGTCGCTGCTGCTGCCCGAGCTTCTCCCTCCCACCCGCCGCCGCTGGCTGCGAAACTCCAGTTCCCCCCCCGGGCCTGGCTCCCGCCGGACCCGCGGGCCGCCGCTCTCCGGCCTCCCCGCGCCTGGGCGAGGGGCCGGCGGAGGCCCGGGAGCCTCCCGTCCTCCTTCCCTCGGCAGCGCATGCTCTCCCTGCCCCGGGAGGCGCCTCCGTAGCCCTCCCCCCGGGCCCCCCGGCGAGGGCCGGGGCGCCTCTCCCCACCACGGGCCCGCCGCGTGTGACCGGCCCGGGCGGGCCCCGTCCCGCGCGGAGACGCTGCCCCGCAGCCGCCTCCGCCCCGGGGGCGAAAGCCTGACCCTCCGACAGCGGCGTGCCCTTGCCCGGCGGCGAGGGGGGGGGGGGAAGCCCGGCGTGGCTCTGAGGGCGCGGAGGCCACCCCTTCGTGTGCGCGCCCCCCTTCCCCGCCGTCCTCCTCTTCCCCCTCTCCCCCAGCCGCGCCATGTCCAGCGAGGAGAGCTACCTGGCCATCCTGCGCTACCTGACCAACGAGCGGGAGCCTTACGCGCCGGGAACGGAGGGCAACGCCAAGCGCAAGATCCGCAAAGCGGCCGCCTGCTACGTGGTGCGCGGCGGCACCCTCTACTACCAGCGGCGGCAGCGGGACCAGCAGCGCTTCGCCGAGCTCGAGGTGGTGCTGCAGGCCGAGCGCCGCGCCCGCCTCATCCGCGCCGCCCACCTGGCGCCCGACGGCGCCCACCGCACCCGCCTGCAGACCTGGCAGGGGCTCTCGCAGAAGTACTGGTGGCGAGGTGAGCCGAGGAGGGCGAGGGGCGGCCGGTGGGAGGGAGGGAGGGAGAAGCCCCGCCGGGAAGGGAGAGCGGGGGGGGGGGGGGGGCAGCTGGCGGAGGCCGGGTTACGGCCCCTGAGGCGCAGGGGGGGGCGGCTGGGGTCTGTGAGGAGGATGGCTCCCTGGGGAAGGCAGGAGGGGACTGTCGCGTACTGAGTGACGGGTGCCTTTCGAGGTTCCGTCTCAAAGAGCAGAGCCTGTGGGCTGCGACTGTGGGTCGCTCCTCAAGAGGCAGGCTTCGCTGTGCGAGTTACACCGTGGTCAGCAAATTGTCCTGTGGCTTCGTATTCAGTAGCGCTGCTTCGAACGCTTGGAAACCCAGAGCGTAACTGTCCCCATTCAAGTCTTGCATGCAGCCCGCTTAAGGTAGCGATTTCTCAACTCGTACGCTCTGTATAGGGCGATAATCCATTCCGTGTGACCTAGTTCAGCTTTTAACCTCATAACACTGCTTCCAGCTAGCATGTGGATGGTGTTCACGTTTAAGTAGCAGAGCTGCCAGTGATGATTCATGGTCCTTGCACTCGTCGCTACATTAGTCTCTTTCTTCCAATGAGAAGCTGAAAAGGCCAAACTAATTCTCAGTTGGGTCCTGAGTAATGTCATAGCTGTTAGAAACTGTGGTGTATGAACATCAGTAATTCCCAGTCAGGGCCTTCTTTTGGCTGAGCCAACGACTCGGTATCTGCATTCCCTTTGGATTTGGTATTCTGCTTTTAGTCTGATGTAGCCGTTAAACAAATATCCTGCCTTTCTGCTGCCCAGGGCCCAGTTTCTGTTTGTACTGCTTCTCTTCTGCTTTTTTCATCCATCAGTCAGCAGGGCTGTCATTTCAGCTTTAGTTTTCCCTATGTTAATTTGGAGGCTTTTTGCTCTAGCTGCAGCCCATCCTTCCTGTCCAGATCTCATTGACTTGAAGATCTTAGATGTGAAAAATGGTGTCTCAAAGTTGCTACACCTATTCTGGACGGTGGTCTCCTTGCCTTTATCTGGGTTCTCATCATCTGCCCAATATTCGACTGTTCTAGCATCTACTGTCATCCTATGCTAGAAACTTCCTTCGTGGACCTCAGTATTTCTTCTGTTTGTCAAAAGAGGCATTCTGTATTCTGCATCTTTTGACCTTATTGGTTACCTTTATTTGCACAACCCGTATTCTCTTATTTCTCTTGCACTGAAAATACTAAAATTTGTGCCCTGCTTTCAGTTCACGCGTTATGTTTCTTATCTTTGTCTCCTTCGAAGCATTGGTTTCCCCTGCCATTACAATGCTCTTCTGCTGCTAGTGGACAGCAGCTTTAACCCAGTCACCATCCTGAGATGGGTGCCAGTCTGTTGTGTCTGTCAGTTCTGTAACTGGGAAGCAATGGGCTGGAGTATGGCCCAGTGGCCAGGAAGGGTGTTAGGTATGTGGTTGGAAGATAAGAGACCTTCTGTTCTGAGAACTAGCCCTGGTTTTAGGTGAAATCAAGGAAACGTAAAAATGTTTGGAATAGGCATGAATGTCTTGGGTTGGAACATCTTGGGTTGCCTGAAGTCTGTGTTTTCCTGATCCCTACAGAGATATGCATGTAATGATGGTGCATCTCATGCTCTGAAAAGGCGTGAGCAGCGCAAGCCTATGTCAGCCAAGTTTTGAGCTGTGCTAGATTTTGAACTATAGAGACACGGCTGTTGTTACGTATGCTTTCATATTGTCCTAGTGAAGAAAATGAATGTGGGTTGAAAGCCATACACTGAAAATGCCTTGGTACCTAGAAGAGGACCCTGAGCTTGGGAACTATTGAGTATCTAAAATTATTCAGTTACACCGGTTAAAGTGCTGGTAGGAAATCAATTTCTTAAAACCCCAAAATCTTAAGCAATTGATTTAAATTGTTATTAATAATACATATCAGGATCATTGCATCTAACAAAGCTGGTCCCAATTTTGCGAAAGCCCTTAGGTGATCCTTCCAATTCTTGTCCTGTTCAGTAAGGAAAAGCTGAGATCCACTTGTGTGGGCTAAATGTAGGATTAGGTTACAGTTTTCATTGTCTTGGGATTCTTAGCGCGAATGTACAAATACCAATATTTTTTCTAGCCTTAAAAATCTTTCTAGGAGGGTCTGCTTGATATAGTGATATTCTAAATGTTGTATCTCAAATTAACTGTGCATTACAGTAGTGACATACAATATCATACGATGGTGTGAGAGAAGCAGAACTGCTAAAAGGAAGTCAGAGAAGGGAAGTGTAGGTGACTGACTTCATTTTTGTCAGTATGTGTGTAATATTGCTTTGCTAATCGCCTACATATTTAATTATGTGTTTAAGGTAAATTGAATGAAGATTAGAAGCCTAATTAAGCTCCATTAATTTTTCTTAGGTATTCTTAAGCAGGTTAAAGATTACATTAAAGAATGCACCAAGTGCCAGCAAAAGCTAGATCGCTCTAGATCTCTGTCAGACCCTTCTGAAATGCTGGAGGAACTAGGACTGGATGCAAAATCTCATGAAGACAGTAATGAAACAGATGATGAATTGAATAATACGGCATCAATCCCAGCTGCATCCCCAAAGCCTGTGAAGAAGAAGCCAATAGCGAAGCATGAGCTTGTATTTGTAAGTACCATTGTTTACATCTGAATGTATTTAAGATGTTTGTTAATGCATTCTTAGTCACGTACTTATTTTCCATTGTTGTGGTAATCTTGTAATAATAACGCGACATAAATTTTACCAAGGATATTCAATATGTGGAAATGGGTTGCTGGTATATATGACATGAAATTAATTGTAGTATGTCATCTTTGGAAAATCAAATCACCGCGACTCCTATTTATGCTTATAAGACCGAAGGGAAAATTAATGGTAAAAGTATATAAGTAAAAGCATCACATACAAGGTTCTCATAGAATCTATATCTGTTCCTTAATAAATGATGCTATATTTAGATATAAAATTCTTGCTGGTAACTGGGGGCTCATATGCATGTAAAGGCTTTTGAATCTAGAAACGATTTCAGACTGTAGTATTGAAAAATATGGTCAAAGAACTGTTCGAATATCTGTGTCTTCCCACTTTTCCAGTTGTCTGTTTTAACTATGTTTGGAGGGAGGGTGAAACTTGGCGCATTTAAAGAAAGAAAACAATAGTAAAGTTAAGCTGTATCTTATACAGGCCTGAACTGATTGTATGATTGCAGAAAATAATCCTTTTCTGTGTTTCAGTGTGAATGCTTAAAAAGGCACAGTCTAAATGTAATGAAGTTCTCATAATGTTGTTTATGACAGGTTGACAGTAAGGGCCTTGTGAAGCAGTCATCTTCCAAACATTGTCTGTCAGTCTTAAACCAACTGAATCAGCAGAGGCTTTCCAATCAGTTCTGTGATGTGACTCTGCTGATTGAAGGAGAGGAGTACAAAGCTCACAAATCTGTCTTGGCAGCCAACAGCGAGTACTTCCGAGAGCTCTTCATTGAAAAGGGAGCTGTCTCTAGTCATGAAGCTGTAGTGGATCTGTCAGGTGAATTGTTGTGGGTTTCAAAGCTAGAAGTCATAATATCCTAAGTAAGGTGTACAGTATTTGATTCAGTCTTTTTTGAGTGTTCAAGACAACCAAATATTTTATCTTGCTTTTTTATCTCTCTTAATCTAAAAATATTTTGTGTGGATTTTAATGCTAAAGTGATCGCTCTGATTTTGCATAATCTGATCTTCCATATTGAATGGACTATGGGATTTCATCTTAAAATTTCTGAGAAGCTTTGGATTAATTTTTACCTTGCTTAGGTGTATTTTCTCCTTGTATTAGTCAAAAACATTAAAAAAGGGAACATAATCAAATGCTTGAATACATCAAGAGGGGATGTTGACTAGCTTGTCAGAGAGCTGTTTAACTGAACAAATACTAAATTGTTTCTTATGTCTGTGAAACGCTATTATACATGCTTCTGCTTATTTCTCAAACCTTCTGGTACCTTAAAGATAGGAGACGATCCTAAAATAAATGTTCTAAAAATAGCTCTGTAGTGATGAAGAATACTGTACAGAACATATGCCTAGTGCGTTGCTTTCTCATTAGTTTCTTAACTGTGTCTGTCTCTGCATGAAGGATAGACATGCATGAACAGTAGATTTCTAGTATGATGGTCCAGAAGGTCCCCCAAATTAAATATTTGATTTATGATTTACAGAACTGTGGAAAATAATATGAAATGCTTATTTTTAAGCATTTCTATCTATATATCCATATCTTTATTTTTTTTCATTAGCCACTATCTTGTCTTATTTTTCTGCCACAGCAGTTGCTACTTAAGTCCTGACTACTTTACAAATGTAGCAGGTCCAGAAAGACTTTGGTTAAATTAAGGTTAATCTGTTCCAGAAATATTGTGGCTTTCCAAGCATCTTGAAACATTCTTCTAGAGAATTTTATTGTGAAACTACCTCAGTTCTACATACTTATTGGAAAAGTTGTCAGAGCTTACTTCCACATAGAAAATACACAAGGAGGATGCTTTTACATAAATGACAATTAATTGAGTCCCAGTGGAGGGGCTTCAATGTTACTTGCAAGTGTGTTTCGCTCTAAATTTCAGACTTAACCATATCAAAGGTGAACTGTTGTATCCATCGTGGATATTTTGGTGTAATTCGGGGTCATCACTGTTTGCTCTAATCTCTTGTTTTATTCCTGGTAGGGTTCTGCAAGTCCAGTTTCCTACCTCTGTTGGAATTTGCTTATACTTCAGAATTAACTTTTGACTTCTGTAGTATGGCAGAAGTGGCCATGCTTGCCCGGCATCTCTTCATGTCAGAAGTCCTTGAAATCTGTGAAAATGTGCACAAACAGATGGAAGAGAAACAAATTACAGTGTACCAAAAGGGAGATATTCAAACAGTAGAGTCAACACAGAATTTGCCAGAGCAGACTGAAGTTGGGACGCAGCCCATGGACGGTGCTGCGCAACCTGAGCTCGCAGCCAATGAAGTGCCAGTAGCTGTGAATGGAGCTCCTTCTTCTGCTGGGACAGAAGAGGCAGCAGCACCCCGGCCTGAATTCCTGCCCCCAGAGCCTGCGGAGGCCACTCGGGATGATCTTTCGAAGCCTGTGGAGCAGTGTGAAACAACTGAAAATTACGTCAAGATGCAGCTGCCGGAGAGCATTTCAAATAGCACTGTGTCTGTCATAAAGGTTGAGCCATCAGCTGTGAAAGCCATGGACACAGAAAGTCAAACGGAAATTGAGACAGATCAAAATGAAAGTGGAAAAGCAAATGTGGACACTGCTTCTGAAGACTCCTCAGAAATACTCAAGCAAAAACGTGTCAGGCAAAGTAAAGAACAGAGCATTCCAGTTTCACAGCCTGAAAGTTTAGCTTCCAGCCAAGATGATACTTACAAAAGCAAGCTTCGTCAGCGTTCTGTTAGTGAAGGGGGATATATCAGATTACATAAAGGAATTGAAAAAAAACTGCAAAATAGAAAGACAAATCCTAAATCTGCAATTCAGCAGGTATTCTATCTGTCTTTAGGCCTGTTGTCAGTAATCGTCCAGTGTTTCGAGACCAATCTGAAAAGACTGTTTCCCGATTCCAAGCACTATCTGGCAAATGTTTTTCTTTTTTGAGCGATTAACATTACTGCAAACCAAAGTAACTTCTAAGATGTGACAGTTGTGCAAAAAACCCCAAACCATTGGCGTCAAAATTGCTTCCATGTTGAAGATCTTTACAATGCTCAGTGACCTTAGCCCAGCTTGAGTATCTTCTCACAGCTTCTTATGGTTGGACAGAAGGTGTATCTTCTCCCTAAAATTCTTAATGATCTGGGAATTTAATTCTTAACTAGCATGTGTGTATGTCAGTCATAGACAAATGTATTTTATCTGTTAGAGAAGTGAGACCCTACATTTGGTAAGACTTGAAAACAGGGCATTGGAGATGACAAATTTGATATCCTATGTAGATCTTAAGACATAGTCATAAGTCACAATAATGCAGTCCTGCTACTTTCAGAGGGGTGCAGTTTAAAAAAGAAAGGTTCAAAGAGCACTGGTATTAAAAACTCTAGCACATGGACATATTAAATGTTTAGTAATTGAACTAGTTTTTTGTTGGTTTTTTTTTTTTACATGAAACAGTCTTCTTACTCTTTCCCCATCAGGAATGTTTCCTCTTTTAGTGCCTGTGGATAGCTGGCATTCACGTCGCTGAGCATTAACACATTCATTTTTGTGATAGGGTACACTTTGCCTTACTCATTTCACATTGACTGAATATTACAAAGAACTGTTAATTTCCAGAGGTGTTCTGTGAGATGTCTACATACTAAAGCCACCAGTCCTGCGCACAGGGGGATGAATTGTTATCATTACAACACCCTGGTAGATAGAAATTGTAGTGTTAGTCTCCTTTAACAGATGGACACCTTAAAGCCAAGATGTTAAAACTAGAACAATCAAAATATTTGAGCAACCTATTTATGATGGTTGGAGAATGACAAGTTTTTGTTCTGTTTTGGGAGGGGCAATATCTATCTACCTTTGGGAAGAGCTCCTGTTAACTTATTTTGCAGTTTTTAAATGTGGCCCCTTGACAGATGAGGTCTACAGACAGTGGCCACCTATGGAATACAGAAATTGGTTTAGATGATTTCTCAGAATTGGATTCAGGAATAGTTTTTTGCTTTCCTAACTCATTTCATAGCTTTTAGAATTTTTGTCTCATGCATTCCGGCCCCCACCTCCCCGTGGCGCTGGATATCTTGTAAGCGTTGGGAAAGAGACTCTCCTTCCTGAGTTCCCGGTTTTGATGCTGGAAGAATAACAGGAAAAAGAGGTTGCAGGAAAAATGCTGCTGACTTTTGAATTACAGTAATTGGAGTTGGCATGGAGATGTTGGAGATGAAGCATGCTTTGTATGAACGGATTATTTTCCAAGCTCTTACTAATCATCTACTGAACAAAATTATTTTTGTGGCTTCACAGTTTAGCCAAGTTTGCATAAATTACCAGAGCAACAGCAAAATTAAAAAAGAAAATATTGTCCCTGAGCTGAGTTTCAGTTTGTTCTTGAGAAACATGGAAGGGCTAGTATGTTTTTGAAAACTGATACCTCGCTTGTTGAGAGAACAAGAAAAGTAGTGGGGATGCATTGTACTTTTTTCCCTTGCCTTATTCTCAGAAACCTGAAGGGGAGATACCTGATACAGGAAATCTCAGCCTGCTCACTTGCTATTTGGCTTTTAAAGCATTTGACAGCAAGTTTCTACAAAGGAAAACAAGATTATCGGCTCCAGATAGCACTGCCAATACTGCCTAACAAAAAAACCACTAGTAAAGCTGGAATGCTTTTAACCAGAAAGAACTTTGTTTAAATACTGTAAGGTTTTTTTACTGGTTAATTAATAACTCAGTTTTTGCTGGCTGGTAAAAATTAGTTGGGCCACTTTTTTTTTTTAATCTGATGACTTGTAGTAGAGCAAGTGTAAATACTGAAAGGGAAGTTAGAGTTTAGGAAAGGTTTGGAAACATTTGATAGAAATTGTGACTGGCAGTACTTTATGGTTCCTTTGTAACTATCCCTTAGCTCTCACTTAGGCAGTTACTCAGAGTTGAATAGTTAGTTGCCTCTGAACTGGTAAGTCATTGTCTGCCTATAATTATAATCAGTTTATGGTTTTAAAATGAGACCAGTTATTCACCCACCATGAGATCTGTAGTTTTGCAGTGAACTGAAAGGGGGTAACTTTCTAGCAGCAAAGTAAACTGAGCAAAATTAGGTGGTGTTACAGTAACACACAGAAACATCAGCTTTTAGTACTAACTTGCAGTGGAAGTATGAAATGCAGTGTAGTAAAGTTCATTCAAGGGTTATGTTTTTCCAACTTAGGTTGCCATGAAGCTGGTACAAAGAGGGAAAAAAATGAAACAGCCCAGAAGAGATACCACAGAAAATAATGAAGTAGAAGCTCAGCACAAATGCACTGAGTGTGGAATGGTGTTCCAGCGGCGCTATGCACTTATAATGCACACACTGAAACATGAAAGATCTAAAGATTATAAATGCCCAGTAAGTTGTGGGGTTTTTTGTCTGTAAACCTCCCTCTTTATGAAAATTCATTCAGCAATGACAGTAATTATTTTTTTTTTGCCTTTTTTTGTATATATATGTATTTTCTTCATGGATTTCAGAGGCAGATGCAGCCCTGATCTGGCTGAGGTGGGGTAAAATGTGGTGCAGCCACATGGCCTGACAGCACCATGTGACACGGGAGTATGCTTGCTGCTCAAGACAGTGCTGGCGTGGACTTTACTTTTAACCTTACTAGTAAATTTGCATCTGTGTTTAGATTAGCCTGGAACTTAGCCTCATTGGAATACGCTTCTGTCAGTAGCCATAAAATTCAAAATTTACAACTATTAATTAACCTGAGTTAAAATGCCTACTGGAGTCAGGTTATAGACCTAGCTAATCATATTACTATATTTAAAACCTTGGATTACCTCTTTTTGAAATAATTTTTGAGTATTAAATGCAAAATAAAATTGTAATGTTTTCTTTCCTAGTTGTGTAAAAAAGAATTCCAGTATGGTGCCTCCCTGCGAGCCCATCTTGTCCGGCACACTCGGAAGACTGAAGTGAACACTGCAGCTGCTAGTGTAGAAAAGACAGGCGTGTCTTCAGCAAAAGGGAGAACTAAACGGGAATTTATATGTGATATATGTGGGAGAACTCTACCTAAGCTCTATTCTCTTAGAATACATATGCTCAAACATACAGGTGTAAAACCACATGCATGCAAGGTAATGAGAAAGCCATTTTACTCTATAATCAAATTAGTAATGTTTTCTTGATATTTTAGTATTGACACTCTGTCATAAAATTTAGTTTAATTTAGGTCACTTAAGAATGGGGAAAACTACTGTAATGTTCCTGATGAAAATTCTTGTAGTCCAAGACTGAGAAAACTAGAATGAAGTTGAATCATGAAAGTTCATATTCCTGTGTCTAGAAGAATGTTTTCCCTTGAGTATTCTTTTTTAACAGACCAGTTCTGTCACTGGTGGAAAATCACAGGCTTGGCCATCCTGGTTCCCTAGAAATACAGGAGATCTTGTTTTGTTTGAAGTTGAACACCTATTACGTAATTAGTTTTATTTGTCGTATTCCACTGGTTATGTTATTTTTTTTAGGTTTGTGGAAAGACCTTTACGTATAAGCATGGATTAAAAATGCACTTAGCTCTCCATGAAGTACAGAAACAGTTCAAGTGTGACTTGTGTGAGAAGTCTTTTGTCACAAAAAGAAGTCTTCAGGAACACATGAGCATTCATACAGGTAAGTTATGAGAAAGAGTATCCTTTTACTTTCTTTGGCTATTGTATGCTGCTGAACTTTAACATTGTTCTTCAGTGTCAAAGGAACTGTTTACAAAAATAAATAAATAGTAGTTTCTCCTTTTTCTTCCACTGGTCAGGCAGCTGAGATGGAGGTAAGTAGTCATTTTACGTTTATTTTCTGGGCTTATTTTACCATAGCTTAATGTTACTGTGTAAACGTACTATATAAGAACACGGAACCGTGGTTGGTGTGTTCCTCTGTTTTTATGTATGTATTTATGCCTGTATCATGTCAATTCAACAAAGATGGGTAACAGGCTGGAACGTTCTGGAGCACTTGCACTTCCAGCCTATCTTTTCAGAGGAAAACATGCTAAGTTAAAACTCTGAGAATCTCCATATATGTTTTACAAGACTTGCTGTACTAATACTGAAATTTCATGAAACCTGGTATCTTGAAAGATCTTAGCGTGTGAAAGATGACAATATAATAATTTAATACAAGAAAATATAATAATTTAATACAAGAAGGGTTTTCAAATTGTAATGTGTTGAAATTGTCTGTGTTTCTTGTCTCTCGAGTTGGGTGGATTCAAAAGTAAGAGACTGTTTCTGTTAAGACAATTTGTTCCAGAAATGAAGGAATTTATATTAGTACTCAGCACTCCTAAATTGGTGAATTGGAGTGGAAAACTTTTATTTTAAGGTGGTGTTCCACAAATTCAGGATGTAAGTCATCTGTAAGCAATGCTGCATTTCTGGAGAAGTTGCGTATTATATGGACACAGGCAATTGTTTTGGTTTTTTTCACACAAGGAGGCAATTTTTCAGGCTTTTCACATTTAATGACTGATTAGTAGCTGCAGCGTTTAAAGTGTTGCTACTCTGCACTCTGTGCATTATTACATTGGCACATACACAAAATACACTTAATTCTATCTGTGTGTAATTAAACCGATTTCTCTTTGTAGCACTGCTCTAATTACTTACGATAAATTATATGAGAAGGAAAAAACACTTTCACAAAGCACTCCAGAGATATGGAGGCCTGGCTTTGTAACATGTTTTGTTTTGTTTTTATCAGGAGAATCCAAGTATCTTTGCTCCATCTGTGGAAAATCTTTCCATAGGGCATCAGGACTCAGTAAACACATAAAGAAGCACCAGCCAAAGCCTGAAGTTCGTGGATATCAGTGTACTCAGTAAGTTGTTTGGAGTTTTTTTGGTGGGCTTTTTTTCTTAACAGCAATGATCTTAGTAATTGTAAAGATTAAAAGCAGCTCCTTGTTGCAGCGTAAAGCTGTTCACTGGCTTGGAATAAGACTTTTAAAGCATAAGAGTGAAAAATGCACTTTTGTTAACACATGCATTGGAGAGCAAAAGCTTGTTTTTTAACTATTACCTACCTCTAGTTTCATACAGTTGTTTTTTAATGACTGTGTTTGCACTTGTAGCTATGTGGTTTTAAAGCTCCCTTGTAGGACAGATAGAGTGGTAAGCTTGTCAGAGGCAAAGGGCCTTCAGCCTGTTCTTGCCCTTTTTCACTGTGATAGTTGATTTCAGTTTAATATGAAAATTTCCTGTATGGTCTATGTTGTCATGTACTTGTGTGCACTGCAATACACACTGTGTTTAGCAAACAGCTCTGCAGGAACCTCATAAATTAAGACTTACTGAATATTGCAGTTAACTTGATTATAAAACTTAAATGACCACTCAAATATCTTTGCATTTTGGACTCTAGTTTAGCAGAAACTCTGTAACTGGAAAGAGCATGTCTCCTAGTGCGTTAGCAAAACATGCATACTTTTTCTGTGACCAAGCAGGCTGTAGGAGAAGCTTTCAAGTGACCTGCAAAAGCACAAATGGTGCTTAATTTCCAAACTGTCAGTTAGGTCTCTGGAAAACTCTCTTGGGTGTTAAGAGGGGTTGTACAATGGATATGATTGCCTGTATGCAACTCATGGTTTTAAAGAAAGCTTTAATCTAAAGTATTGTGTAAAGTATCTCTGGTAGTGCTGCTGCTTGCTGGCAAAAATTATATTTTCTAACTGCTTAAAACTCACTTTAATTCTGTCAGCAATGTTTTTATTTAGTGCTTTGTAATGCTAAAAATATCCATCTTAGAATACAAAGAATAGAGTTAATAGGGCCCACAACAGGGACAGAACTGTTTTAATGAAACATGCTAGAGAAGGCAGTTTTGGTTTTGAAGGAGAAATATATTTTAACAAATAAAAATTTTTTACTCAAGGCAGTACAGTCATAGATACAAAAGATTACCTTGACAGAAAAGATATTTTGATTCTCCAACTATTTCAAAACAGACACAGTCCTTGTTTCTACTACAGTGAAGATCTTTACTAAAAATGTAATTCATGTTGTCACAAATGGTTTAGAGAGCTTCACTAAGCAATAACCAGACTTCAGTTTTCTAGTTTGGTGGCTTGGTATGCAAGTCTCCCTGCCAGGCTTGAGTTTGAGCTTCTGGCCCAGTCGAACAAAGCTGAACATGAGTTACTTTCCTAAAATGTTCATGGAAGTTTTCCAGTGCCGTAGGTATTTGATTAAATTGCAGTAGTGCATGAGAGTGTCAGAGGGTGGCAGTTGCGGTTGCTTGAGTTTTTTATTTCTCTAATGGCTTTTCCACATACGCAATCCTTGAGGGGAGAGCACCAAGTACCAACCCCATTCAAGAACCTCAGGGGTCTTTGTGATGCTTTTTGATGTGGATCTGTAAACCCAGGATCCCTGAGAGCCCCATTTGAACTGGAGCTGTCAGTTTTTCCAGCCTAGGAGGAGGAGGAGGAGATTGTTTGGGTGGCTCAGGAACCATCACCCCCCCTCCCGCCCCCCTTTTCACCCTCCTCCCCAAAAGCAAAGAAGTCTTTTTTTTCTCTGCAGAAGGCCTGTTCTTCGGGAAATGTAATATTAAAAGTTTTGTTCCTGTACAGAAGCTTTTTTCTTTTCAGATTCCACTGGAAGTTGGGAATTTTGAGATTCCCTAATTCCAGAGGTTGATCAGCTGTAGAATGTGAATCCTCCACCTTTGCTTGCTGGCATTTCTCTGCCTCTGTCCTTTCTTGAGTCATACAGATATATGATGTTACATGAGGAAGAGATGCAGATGATCAGGCAAAGTTGTCTGAAGAGCAGAATTCCTTTCAAAGGGAGAAAGCATGTCTTTGATTAGACTGACCTCTGTAGGTGTCATACTAAGGGGAGCTAGCAATTTGTATTTCTATATAGTCATACTATGGTAAGATATAAATGGAGGAAAACTAGGAATTTGCCTGGGTTTAGGTATATACAAACAGCAAGCTAAAGAATGAGTATCGCTACTTTTAGATGCTTTCTTGTAGGATTCTGAATTTGGTTTTTAATTTCTAAAAAATTACACTTGAGCATTACAAACAGCAAGTTCCGATTATCTTTGTATCAATAACTAATTCTCTTTGGTTAAGGGAAGAAACTGTTAATATCCTCATAAATTCACACTGTAATACAAATTTCTGACGTCTTCCAGTCAGTTTGCCTTGGATTATTCACCATAAAAATAACAGAAGAAATATAGTTACCCATAACAGACAAAAGTGTTTTAGAGGTCCTCAAGTTATATTCCAGACTTTCAGATAAGCTGCCGTTCCTTTTAATTTTCCCTAGTTTGTAAAGGGATTGTGCTTTATATAGATATTGATGACGCTATAGGTGGTATCTTCTCAAAGTCTTCAGTTGCTATTGAAGAGGGTTCCAGTGGCTTTGAAATCAGGATCACCAAGATCTTTCTTATATGGGATGCTAAAACTTTCATTGTTACAGGTGTGAAAAGAGTTTCTATGAAGCTCGAGATCTTCGGCAGCATATGAATAAACATTTAGGTGTGAAGCCATTTCAATGTCAGTTCTGTGGAAAATGTTACAGTTGGAAGAAAGACTGGTATTCTCATGTAAAGTCTCATTCTGTCACAGACCCTTATAGGTAAGAGGAAATTAGTTTAAGAACTGAAACGTACTAATCAGTATGAGCTTATACAGACCCACATCAGTCAACAAGGAACTGCCTAGTCCTTTGTTAAAGTACTGATTGATAGATGTTGACTGGCGTCTTGACTACTTGAGAATGGATGGATAACTTCAGTAGTGTGGTCCAACTGTTAACCTGCTGGCACAATCCTGGAACTACTACATATGAAGTTGTAAGAGGATAAATGTAATTCATGAAGTTAGAAATGCTTTGTATGTACGTAATCTCACTTCTCTAGAACAGTAAGTGGAAGATATGTGGCTGTGAATACGAGAAGATGTAGCTCAGTCTAACAATATTATTTCTAATAATGGAATTGTCATATGAGACGGTATTGCCATTAAACTTTGCCTATTAAATTAAAGAGCATCTTGGTTTAAAAAGCATAACATAAGCATAGAATAATGATTTCAATAGATTTCTCACTTAATGCATTTTAGGTGTAATATATGTGGTAAAGAATTTTATGAGAAAGCTTTGTACAGAAGACATGTAAAGAAAGCCACACATGGTAAAAAAGGAAGAGCAAAACAAAATCTGGAACGAGTTTGTGAGCATTGTGGAAGAAAATTCACACAACTCCGGGAATATAGGAGGCACATGAACAATCATGAAGGTATGTAGAAAACAAGTAGTCATGACATCCTTCAACCCCTAAAAATATTACGGAGAAAAGGGTAATTGTTTCTTTGAGTCTGTGTATGTCCTGTGTTGCAAGACAGACAGAAGTTCTTGCAGGTCCTCTGGTTAGTTTTATGCTACTCCTGGTTTGTTAACTTGCTTCCAGTGATTCCCAGAAGTAGCTGTTTGGATCTTCCCAAACCTGCAGTCACACATAGGGACAGTGACAACTTATCCTTCTCAGAACTTTAATGGAAAAGGAACTTTTTTTGGAAATGGTTAAAAGATGTGTATCTGGCAAAGAATTGGATGTAGTAAAACATTCTCTAGTTTGAAAGGTGCACACAGTTAACAAAATATTCTTCAAACAGCAGAGTGATTGGCCTGAATTTAAAAAAAGGACCACTGTTGTAAATTGGTCAATTTCTTGATTTATAACAAACACTAAACTATATGAGGTTTGGGGAAAATATGAAAACATTTTATAGGTTTTTTTTAGAAAGTATGTGCATTTTTACTTTAGATGTGAAGTATGATACTGATTTTTGAGTATTTGGATGTTCCAGCTGTGGTGAAGTCTATATATACTTCTATCTTAGGGTAATAATCACTTTTTTGAAGCATGTCTCCTTTTAAAGAGCAAATCTAATAGCTGTCTAACTACTGAAATAGAGGTTTTGTGTTTGTTTCTAAACAGAGAAAGTATCCTGTAATAGGTATCTAGCCTATATCTACAGTAACTGTTACAGAGGAAAAGCCAGTAGTGAAACAGTGTTTGTTGCCACCCACATGCTCCATTAGATACTACAGACCACAGAACTCAGATGTTATAAGGGAGAATAAGATTATACAAACATCAGGTGTGGTATTTGAACATACGTGGTGTGGAGGAGGAGGGAAAAAGCTGTAGGTGGCGTTACAAGCAAACTAGAGCAAGTGCTGGTTTGATGAGAGCTGTATAGAAGGATTTACAGAAACAAAGGGTGACTAGAAGTGTGACAAATTCTATGAAGGAAAAAATGGTTTCAGAAAGGCATCACTGGCAAAAAATAATTAGAATTTTATTAAGCGGTATGCACTTAAAATGGGGGAGAAACTGCATTAAAAGGGATTTTGAAAAGAAAAAAAATTTTAAAGCAAAATGTTAGATTGGGCAGAGCACTTGTGGAAAATCTTACCATTGAATGTATTATGCTTGCATTATATTGTAGTGCAGAAATGGTAAACAAGATCTCTTTCTTACCTGGAAAAAATTACAGTATTTCTTTTGTTCTTTCATACTGTTGTTCTCCCAGTCACTTCTCATCATTGCTCATGCATATTTACAAACACTGACGGTCATCTTTTCCTTGCTTTCCCTTTGAGAACAGGTGTGAAGCCATTTGAATGTCTAACTTGCGGAGTAGCCTGGGCTGATGCACGTTCATTGAAGCGTCACGTGAGGACGCATACTGGAGAACGACCGTATGTCTGTCCAGTGTGCAACGAAGCTTACATAGATGCCCGGACGCTACGGAAGCACATGACCAAGTTTCATAGGGACTACGTACCCTGCAAAATTATGCTGGAAAAAGATACTCTTCAGTTTCATAACCAGGGGACACAGGTGGAGCATGCCATCAGCATTGTAGCAGCAGACATGCAGGAACAAGAAACTGAGATTAGCGTTGGTGGTGGTGAGATTGAGACTCTGGTAGTGACAGGAGAGACGCTTGAAGCCATCGAAGCAGTTGCAGCTACTGAGGAATGTACGTCAGTCTCTACTCTTTCTGACCAAAGCATCATGCAGGTGGTAAATTATGTATTGGCTCAACAGCAAGGACAGAAAATGGCTGAAGTGACACAGGCCATTGAAACTGTAGAAGTAGAAGTGGCCCATGTTACAAAGACAGAATGAATATCGTATATGAGAGAGTAAGAAGGGTGAGGTCTTATGATCTGTGAGAGCAAAGTATTTAACTGGGTATCTGAGGCTTACAGTGGTGCCTGTTTTCAAACAGTTAAGCCCCAGTACTGAATGTTTTGGTGATGAAATACTGCACCATGCATTAGAGGGAAAAAGTTAAGAAGCTTCAGTGTGGGCCAAGGCTTTGAAGGCAAAGATTTCTGCACTGGCCATAACTGTTTAAAAAAAAAATAAAAAAAAAAAATTTGGAATAATGTTTTCTGTGTCATGGAGTAAGTATCATGCTGTAACTTTTAAAAAACAAAAAGGAAAAAAAATATAAAGACGCTGCACTAAAAAATAGAAATGCACAGCTATTGGTAGCATTTTTTTACTTTTGTTTCTGTGTGCATTTCATCAAGTTTGTAAGCAAATTACCTGTATTGGATTCTGCCTGTTTACACCCCAAGACAAGGGGATGTTAGAATGCTTCATGCAGCACATGCTTCATGTGACACACAGAAAATCTTAGGCTTTTTTCTTTGCTTAGATGCACCATCAGCACTTAGTGAATCCCAGGTCTGAAGAAGTTATTTAAATTCCAGGTTGGTGGATGGCAGGTCCAGGGTTTAGCAAAATGCTGTATAATATTTTACAGATGATGGGCGGGGGTCCACTGAAGTCAGAGGAAGTGGTTCTCTGAGATGGATTTCGAATTTAAGTTGACCAGAGGACAGCCCACTGCAGGGAGATTACCTAAAGTTAGTAAACTGCTTTTTATTTGTAAGCAAGGAGCTTACACTTCAGCCTCTATGCACAACCATGTTTCATTTACTGTTTGGTTGCATAAAGGAAGATATTGCCTGCATTGTTGTATGTACCCAAAGCAGGCAACCTAATGATGGATGTTTCTAATTTTGCATTACACTTGATGTAGAAACTCTCAAATGAAAAAGGTGTAATGGCACACTTCTTGGAATATAAATATACTGACAAAGTCCCACTAGTTAACAAACCTATCTTGTCTTGTATTATGTTGAAAGGAGGAGCCCTGCTAATTCCCAAATGGGACACATAGCAATATCAGGATATAGAACTATGAAAATCATAGTATGGGGTAAAAATTAAATTTGTCTCAAAATTACCAGAGTCTCCAGAAGACCTTACTACTGCTGCAGTAGGAAAATGCTTCCAGGGCAAACTAATTACCGGGTGTTACACCACAGAGATGGAAGAATTCTTACTAGGTGTTCCTGTGAGTAAGCATGAATCACAGCCACGCTTGGCCCAAGTTTAAAGGTCCCCGATTTAATACCACAAACGGTGCACTGCTTAATCTGTATGAGGTGTGGGTTCTTCCACTGTTCTTTCCTTGGGTGTTTTTTTAAGCAAGAAGCATGTCTGTCAAGGTAACTGAATGTGCTATGCACATGAACAATCAGAACTGTATTCTTTAAATTGTTCTCAGTCTATAGTATTATCAAACGTTTCCCAACTTTGACAGCAGCAAGATACCCAAGGAGCCAGAAGCCTGTAATATTGCAGGGTAAACTTCATAAAGTTACATGCATGTAACTCTGTGCTACCTATGAAATGGACCCACTGAACAAAGTTTAAGCAAACCCTGTGAGAAATTAACCACCTCATTTGAATTAGTATTTCTACCTTTCATCTTACTTAACTGAGTATCTGTCTACCAAGCTACAGAATGGACTGTTCTTTTTTTATACTTTGCAAGCATGTAGATAAGCAGTTCTTGAAAATTTTTTAAGCAATATGTAGTTTGAGTTCCTGCCTTGGATCCACATTAATCTGTAGATGACTATTTCAAAGGTCAACGTCTTCCCACGAAATAATGTAGTTATTTATATATTCTGCAGCTCTTTACAATTGTATTCTTTTCTAATTACCAAATGGAGTAAAACTAAGATGAATAATTTAAAAAAAAATATATTGCTAGCTGTAAGTCTTGAATTTTTGTATGGTCAAGAATCTGGAGATAGCCATCCTGCTTAAAATTAAAATACTGCCATTGCAATGGAAAAAGATTTAAAAGAGTGCTAGGTAAACTTTAAAATTTACTTCAGTGTTTGTATCTTACAAATAATTATGTATTACTAAAGTGAGGAAATGTTCAAGGAAAAATAGCTGTAAATAGTGCTAGAACATTATTTGTATATTTAGTGTGTTACCTTACAGAAAGACTATTACCAGCACCTTAGTTTAATCTTTGGTGTACTTATTTATTTGCCCAACTTATAGAAGAAGCAGAAGTCAGTCTGAATTTTGGAGCATTGTTACCCACTGTAAAAATGCTTTAACTGACTTGATGGCCTGCCATTTAAAAACAAACAAACAAAAAATTACAAAAGGTTATTTCCTAAACAAGACTTGGCCAGGAACATCAAAGCTGAATGTTGTGGCACCCCCTTCCTAACATACTGTGCCTTACCTTTTCAGAAGGGCATAAGGTAAGTAGGGAGTGTCACTCTTAGCTTTGCTGTTCCTGTATGTGTGAAGTTGCCTTATGTTTTTCTTTAGGCTTCAGCTCTTAATTTAAGATGTTCACTACCCTTCTGCAATCTGTTTGAAGTCAGACTGCAACTATGCAGTTGATACTAATTTAATTTCATTTTTTAAATAAAGTTAATGAGAAGTGTCCGTTTATAAAGTATTCCTAGTAAATTCTTGTACATAATGAATTTGATTTGTACATTCTGCTGTTTTTATTTAGTGTTAGATGTATAAAGTTATGATTATTTGTCATTAAATAAACTGAGCTTTGCCATGAATTATTCTTTCAAGCAACTTTTCTTTTATTGCGGTAAAAAAGTGTTGCAGAATTATTTATCCCCCCTCAGTATTTCACCTTCCATAGATAGATAAGATGTCTGATGTGAATGGTTTTTAATTTTTGCTTAAGGCTCAAAAAATTAAAATTAAATTGTATGAGGAAAGGAAACCCACTGCCCTCCTAAACTGTGTCAGAATATGGCTATACAAGAGGACAAAGCTAACAAAACACAGTGTGTATTTATACTGAACTCACTTTGGCTGCAAGACCTCTTGGTGGAGGAGGCATCCACTCAGCCACCCTGATATCCAGCTGTAACCATTTTAGTTTGTTTCAGGTGCAAATTCTCTTGACATGGATTTCTGTACAACACTGCCACCCTGAAGCAAGCACCATACAGCACTTCTGTCTTGGCCGCTGCTCTGGGACAAATATTTGAGCAGGGGTTGTCCTCCAGCGTCACTCTCCTGGCTGAAGGATGAGCTGTACAGCTGCCTCCTGCTTTGGGAACGAAGGGCATCCTGTACTTTTCCATTTGCTGTTAGAGCAACAAAGTTAAGGCAACGTCAGTGTCGTAGAAAGGCCAATTACCTTTTGTGGTTCATCCTGTTTCCTAGGGGAAATGCTAGGAGCTTTTTAGCCTATTAACTCTTCTGTGAGTCCACACAGGTAACCAAGCTAAGTGGGAAGTATATAATTAAGTAAAAATGGGTTTCAAAAGGCTGAGTGCTGAAGGAGTAATGTAGCCTACACTAAACTACTCCTATTCCACTGGGATGCAACTATAGATGAAAACCAGCAACATGCTGTGTGGATAACTTTTCCCCCTTTGTTTCCACTGGAGTTAGAACCGTGTCATTCCTGGCTATTGAAGGAAGAGCCATGAATTTCTACAGCACTGGAACTGTATTAATATGATAAGATACAGGAGCCAGTCTCACAGCTGCTGACCACACAGTGGGAACCTAGCACCTCTCAAGCAGGTCGTTAGAGACCTGTTCGCATGCAGAAGACTTCCAGCTACTGCAGCTGAGAGGCCCCAGGGCACCTTGTGGCCACCCTCAAGTGCAGGGCTGTTGGGGAACATGTTTATGTCTGGCCTGACTTTGAAGGGACTTTTCAGAAAGTAATGGTTTGTCTCACACCTCTCTGAAAAGTTTTGTCCTGAGGGCAGGATTTCTTGTCTGAGGTAAAGTGCCCTGCCTTAGAGATGGTAACAGCAGCATTAACTTATTCTGTGCTTTTAGATGTATAGTAGCCCAAGCTCTTCTTGTCAGGGCTTTAGGTTTTACACATGAACAGGACCGTGTTAAACAAGCATCTGAGTAACAAGAACAAAGCACAGCTTAAGAGACATGCTGGTTTCACAATTACTCTATCCTATGCTGCTCTATTCAGTGCCTGCAATTCTACAGCGTGGAAGTTGGTGCACATATGAATATGAAAGGCTACCACGGTTACACTTATTTCACAAAAGCAAAGCCAAAATTATGGTTTTATAATAAGCTACTAAGCATCAGCCAACTCTTTATGTGCAACTACTATGTTTACAAATTATGGGAAACCAGGGGAGAAAAGGAGAGATAATTATGTTTTTATTATGACTTGCATTACCCCAGATTAATAAATCTGCACTGCAAGGAAAATGTAAACATAGGCTCATGACATCAAGTTTCAGTGGAGTTCTTGCTACAGAACCACAAACACCTTATTTGTGCCTCCATCTCATCAGGAAATCCAAGAACCAAATTTAAGAACTAGGTTGCAAGATGAGCAAAGGTTAAGACCTCACTATATGCCACTGAATCAGAGAGCACCTACCCTAATTTCTAGCTGCGACAGTCACTGCCACTCTTACCTACTCTACCTAGTCTAAACAGTAGCTGGCACATAAGTGTATCTATACTGCAAAAAATGCGCACTGTAGAGTTTTAAGGTTTGCTTTGGTAACTAAATCTTGCTTGGACCCCCACCGCTCCAGACTTTTAAATGGAAGTTCATGAACAGAAATTTAACATGCTATATACAGAGTTCAAGTGTAACAGTTCACGTTTCATGCTTTTAATTCTATGGGTAACTATGCATCTACCCTGAGGCAATGGCTCCGCATTATTCAACAACACGAGCAGCTCTCTTAAATAAGCACTATGTAGTTTTTAACATGCAGATATATCAAAATTAGAGAACAGTAGGAGATCCCTCTGTTAACAGAAAAAAGGTGTTAATAGGATAAATAAGGAAGGTGTTAATAGGATAAAGTAAAAAAGCAAATTGTTAATTGTCCAATTTCTATGGTGCTCTAGCGCCTCTTGGCAGAGGAAGTAGACAAATTATGGGGATTTTAGAATGTAACCTTCCCTTCTGTAGCTTAAGGGCAAAACTACTAACCATTCCTCAATTAATAATTTTATAATAAATTAAAAAAAACTCAACCTCTTTTTGCAGAAGACCTTTTAAGGCTACTAACTACACAGATAAAAAGCCTTGAAATTCTGTTGCTTCTCCGGATTTATCTTCTTATCTTACGGCAACCTAGAAAGAGTTATAGTTAAACCAGTGATTTCCAATAGTTTAAAGCTTCAGTTTGCCTCTTCGGGAAGCAGAAGACACCATTTTCTGAAAAGCTGACTTCTCCTCCAAGCCTCCTCACAATGAAAGCTTTGGTAAAGCCACCCCCAGCACACAGAACTCAGTACAGTCGCGTGGGTTCTGACAAGGAGGTGCTCTACAAATCTGGCAGATGCAGAAATCGAGCACCAAGGGCCTGAAGGCAGCTGTGGCTGCTGCCGTGGTGGTCATATTAGGACACAACAGTTGGTTTCATCAAAGTTGGCTGAATACTGTAACTAGGTCATCTATGACATGGGAGTAAGCCCATGAAATTAAAATAGCATCCATCAGTCACCTTACGGACAAGCTGGTTGGGTATCTCTTTCTGCTGATAAAATCAAGATTCTGAGAACCTGGACAGCACACCCCCCTATGCATTTAAAGGAATGAAATTAGGTGTGTAAAGGGCTACAGCCCTTTTTTTAAATTATTATAATTTTAATATAGTTAGGATTAGATGAGTATGGATCCATTCACAACCCAGCAGGCTCAAAAACATCTAGCTGCAGGGTAGCACAGAGAAGGTTACTGTGTAACTACTTAAATCTTCACCTTATGTCTTGAATGTTTTGCAAGCTGCTCAGACGCTAAGTAAATATTTACTGCTAAGCAAGCATAAGCCTTCCGAGATAAAACTTCACAAGTTACATGGACAGACATTTCAACCACTGATAGGTATACATACCTTGCTATACTAAGCAGCTAAAGGTCTCAGCATATCTCCTGGAAGCACCTAAGATAGCTAAATCAGGTAGTTTACCATGAGTTTTAGGATTCCTGAATACTCTGAGAAAAAGAACAAAAAAGTTACACACACATCCCCCCCAAGACTATCTTCATACAAAGACTGTGACTACTGTAACGAAAGCCTAGAACTTCAAGTGAAGTTCTAGCTAACATTTGCCTTGATGATACTTTTCAGATCAGTTCTTTCTTGCAAGCATCAGACATTCAACACCAGCAGACACCCTTGTAGCTACAACGTCAAGCCTGTTAGGGACTCAGACCTGAGTGGATTTAGGCCATCCTGATTGATTTTCTTCATGAAGCATAAGAAAGAACAGAGCTCATACGCTGAGTAAGGCAGGATCTCTGCTCACCTTCAGCTGAGATCTAGAAGCTGCTGCAGTCTCTCACAAGGTCTAGGATTACATTTACTGATCATGAGAGTAAGAAAGATAAATATAACTTTTACTCTCTCACTTGCATGGAAGGTAGTTCCTAGCATGTCTGCTGTTCTGCTTAACAATTTCCTAAAGGATTCTGAAGTACCAGGAAATTCTGTTGAAATTAATGTCTACTTCAGTCAAAGATGTGGAAGGCATTGCTGGTGGCAGGTTAACTAAAAAAGAATAGGTCTCAAAGTCATCCTCTTATTCAAAGTTCCCTTTTGCTTCTTCCTAATACAAGTGACCGAGACAGTATCCAGTAACTACTAAAGAGCAAGATAAAAGTTATTCACTGTGAATTACCACTATCTTAAAGGGATTTATTTCAACAAACATAACCACATGTGATCAAAGTAAGTGAAAAGCAAATGCTTCATTTTGCCTTCCCTGGTTCCAGTAATGCCCAAATCAGTTTTGGAAGTCCTGAAAGTCAGTTCTGAAAGAGTGTTTTGTTTTAAATAAACCAAAGATTTCTGCTATGGGAAAAAATAATGTATACGTTTTTATGTTACGTTTATAACAAGGCTTTTAAAGAAAATAGTTACAGGTATTCAACTGCATCAGACTTCAAAAGAAGAAAGATTACACATACAATACAAAAATACAAAAAAATATTTTTTAGAACTTACAAACTCAAAAGTCTAAGTGGTCAGAGCTTTCCTAAAATAATAATAAAAAAAATACACTTCAAGATGCACTTTCCTTTCTGCACTCACAGGTTCAACTTTAGCATTAAGAAAGGTTTTAGAGGCAGGATGAAAGCAACTAACATATTGAATTCTATGACCAGTTCCAGGCTGAAATCAATTTAGTGGTCAACACTATCAGGTATTTTGAGTTCAAAAAGAACCTTATGTTTGTTTGGGGGGGTGGGGGGGGAAGGTGGTGGTGGTGCTGTTGATAGCTTTCTGTTTAACCAGTTCTGCTGGTAAAATGTTTTAAAAATATGTAATCTAAATTAGACTGAAATTTAGACAGTCGTTACTAGGTTTGAAATCCTACAGCAGTATGTTCTCCAGTAAGAAAGCTAGGAAATTAAACTGACCAGACTAATGTCATTGTTGAAAATTACTGCAAAAGGCAGACAGGTAGGAAAAGGTTGAGTTTTATTTCCGAAGTTGACACTTGTTAGAAGCATGAGAACTGCAAATACAGTACCCTTCTTTAACCTGATAGTGTCCACTGAGGTCACAGGCATCAAGGCATTTTGTTTTAAATGGCAAGACAGGGAAAGTGCATCTCAGATTTTTCATACTTAAGCAGTGAGTTACTGATTTTTGGTGTGGCTTTTATTCCTTCTAGGCATAGTAAAGAAAAATATTTCAACCAAATGTGAAGCTTAATGTACATTAGCTTGTCTTTTTGGTGGTGGCTTTTGTGTGCCACAAGGAAATGCTAACAAGCACTACTCAAGGCTAATGATTTAAGAGGAGCACACTGAAAATACTGATTTACCTTTGTAGTGAATATTCTTTACAGACTGTATCTAATATACAAACAAGGCCCATTCCCTTAGGGTGAAACAGGCCACAGAAGGTTACACATCCTACATGAAGTTTTAAACAAAATTAGAACTAAGTTACCAGAGCCACTCAGAGAAACATAATTCCTAGTTTGCAGGAATTAACAAAAGGTGACTGCAGGGAGGAAAAAAAAAAAAAATAATCCAGGTTCTTATAATTTCCTGCATAAGTTTATATTCAAATGAATAGTCCAGTAACACTTCTAGCACAAGACAACGCTCACTCTCTTTAGCAGTATTTCTAGGAGTCAACTGTTTCTCCTGTTATGAAGAGGGAGCCAGAAGTGAGAATGCAAGAGCATTCCATGTTAACCTGATTAAAGAGACAGTAACCTTTTTCATCCACCTTAATTAATCACTGACCAAAAAAAAAAAATCTTAAAAAGGTACCACTCCAATTTCTTTATTATCTGTAACCTTTTGAAACTAATCACATGGAACTACAAAATTAGCAAATGCCTTGAAATCTGTATACAAAACATAAATTACCTCTAATTTCAAACTCAGTTATTAGTGTACCACTCAATCTTAAAAAAGTGGCTCCAAAGATAGTCTTATACCATTCTTAAAAAAGGAAACTGTTCCTTTAATGTTACACCCTCCCCTCCCCCCAAACACCCGACTCTCAATCCACATCATTTAGTTATTTTCTTGGTCATGGACATTTCCAAGATGAGATTTTATATTTCGTTCCCATAGCTTCTGGTTGTCAGAAAAACCATGCTTTCCTTTATTGAAGGAATTTGGTCCTGCTGAGGTTGGTGTATCCCTGTGAAAAGTAAAACAAGATCAGTTGAGAAAGTCAGTGCAAATATAGTAGTTTGTGCAACATGACACTGAAAACATCAATTTCGAGTCCAACCTGTGCCAGAAACTACCACACATTTCTTTCGGTTACATCAGGAGTCCTCACTATTAGCAACTGTAATGTGGCCACAGAACTGATCTCTCTGTAGCATGTCAAGACAGAGTAATGAGATGGGGCAGCAGAGGAGGTGGGAATGGCAGTAGCTGCTGCCAACAGTGAAGAATTTGTTGCAAGGGCTACAAAATTGAGGATCCAAATTTGCTACTGGTGAAAAAAACCCACTGAACAGTAGTGAGCCTCCAGAGGACTGACTTTAAAAGCAGTCTATCATGATAAACATCTTTAAAATATAGATGCGCAAAATTAATCCCTAACTTAAGTGAAGCCTCCTCTGAAAATGTCCCTGTTTACTTTAGGATTGGGCCTATACTGTAACGCAATAACGTAACTGTGCTACTTTCAACCTACAGCTGAAACATTTGAAAATACCTGTATTAAAATTTTCTTGTTTCTGGAGAAAAACTTTTTGAACCTATTCTACCTTCCTGTATTTCTAAATCATCCGCAAGATCTGACCTGTGCTGGAGGAGGTATTCTCACACACTCACTCTTCTCCAGACCGTAGTTAAAAGCTGACCTACCTTCCAATGTTCTTCATACGCATCTTGGCTTCTGGAGGCATTTCTTCTGGTTCACTCTACAGAGAGAAAGGAGGTTAGAGTGTGGCTGGGTGCTATCATCGGAACGTTTCAAATGCCTGACAAGAAAAAGTATGGACTACAGCCCTACAGGAAAGCAAAGTGACTTAAGACAAAATAGAGGTTCTACAAGGTTACAGAAAGAAATACAAATTCCTTTGTTCACCTCTGTGTAAGAAGGAGCAGTAGCACAACAATAAAATATTTAGCAAGCCAGAAGAAGCAACAACTTTTCTTCGCCTCCCCTTTACCAAGCCCAGAGAAAGCAACCATTAATTCAAATTATATTGTGCATATCATTTTCAGGGAAAAGTTATCAGCGCTTTAATGATTTCTTGAACCAACACAGAGCTACAAAGCTGTACATTCTTAAACAGAAACACAAGAGATATGCCTAACTCTAACCCACACCAATGGTACTTTAAGTTGTGTTGATCACTGACTTATTACTCACATCTTCATCTTCATTGAAAGCTGCTGCTACGGAAAGGGTTTTTGGAGCAAGGGTTGGAACAGGCTCTTTAGGCTTCTGAAAAAGACCAAATGCACAAGTAAGTCTATTAACTCAAAAAAAGCTACCCTTAGTATTTTAAATATTTTGGTAAACTGAAGACAAACATCTTCACTGAAATGGGCAATGAGGGGGACAGGTGGTTTTGTTTGAATCAAGCAGATAAAGGTTTCTCTCTAATGAAAAAGGAAAATGGCTGCTCATTTGTGCAAGATACACTCTGAAAAGCAAGCCAAGCCCTCTCATATTACAATTCCCCACAAGCAAGCCTTAACTTTCTAGCACACTGCAGGGGTATGCAGCCACTGGTGCATGACATGAACAATTAAATCAGAACCTGATTAAGTTCTGGTATTCAAAATTTACTATGTCACTGTTTCCATTATTCTTTTGGAGTATTCTGATCCATCAATGCCAGGAAGATGAGGATGTTTATTTTCTTGTGTTTTAACAATGTGACAGCTTTCCGGCTTAACACAATTTAATACTTTAAAACTAGCATCAGTGTGCATCACACAGTCCAATTAATATAAGGCTCCTTTAAAAAGTATTATTTTGATTTCCAGTAAATACCTATTTAAAGTGTAAGAAGCTCTCAAACTCACAACTGTTACATGTAATACAGCAAAGATATTGAAAGTAACTTTAAGACCACTAAGAAAGCATTGAGTCATCAGTAACAGTTTGCTTCTACAGTACTACCAATTATCTAAATCAATCATATACAGTGCTTCCTCCATTTTGACTTTATTGGTGATTATTTCATATACACTCATAGTTTTGAAGCTGATACTGCAGCAGAGTCCTTATGTGACTGTCTATAGCTATTCCTTACCAATAGTGTATAACGTATAAATACTGTGCCATTTTTTAAAGCATCAGCTCCACAGGAACAGGTAACATACTAAGGGAGTAAAAATGACTAAGAAGAAACAGGGTAAGTTTCAGCACTGTCCAATCTGGTGCACTGTCAGTCATCCACCAAATTCAGTCAGCCAGAAATCCTAAGCCAAATTTATTGCCACTGGGAGTATCTTTCTACATGAGAAATTGGAGCTTGCTAGTGGCTCAGAGAAGGCAGCTTTGTCAATTTTTCCAAAGTCTGAGCTGACCTGATTGCATTTATACCCTAGAATGCTGCCAGCTCACATCTCCCTCCCATCTCAAAATAACAGAGCACTCTTTTCATCTTTTGCAGATCTGTAAAATGCTGGCATTGCAGGTGCAAGGCTTTCATGATTACAGTTTGAATTTAATCCAGACAAGGATTTATAATGTATCCACCACAGTGGTACGTGGGAAGTGTAAATGAACAGTATTAAATAGAGAGACAGCATCTGGCTTGTCCTTGCACAAGCTAGTAGAGGACTACTTTGGTAGTAAAGAGAAGCATCAGACTCACATCTGAACAAGCACAAGGATACCTTGTACTGGACAATAAAGGGGATCAGAATTCTTAGAAACCAAGTAATGAAGCCTCAACTCTTGCATATAGTATAAATGAATCATGCTGACCTTGCAAAGAACAAGCGAAGTCATGAAAAATAAACTATACTTCACCATGCTAAAATAAGGTCTTTGGAGTGAAAGACAACCTATCAAGCCATCTAGGAGAAGTGTTTGCTTTCTTGCAGCTTTAAGCATCCTATGCAATGAAGCTCAACAGCACTCATTTCAAAGCAGCCTGAACAGTTTAACAAGTCTGCTCATTTCCCTCAGGAAATTATTCCAGACTTATCAAATCTCATTACAAAATTATTCTGTATGTTCAAAGATCTACAGTTCATTTCAATCAAGTCTTATGCTTCCTGAGACAACTGACCTGGTATTAATCACCTTGAAGTACTTACACATGCACAATTAGCTGGCCCTGCAATGCTTTCTTAATCTTTTCCAAGGTACCCTCATGTAATTCAAGGCTTTCCTTCTGCAAGGAAGCCTCCCCAAAGTACTTCCCCCTTTGCCTCACTTTCCCTGAAATTAAAAGCCCTCGGACAACTTACATTTGCTCCTAGTTTGATGGATATTGCAGATGCCTTCTTTGCTGTCTGACTGCCTATGGAAAATCCAAACTTGGACATTTTGGCAGGAGCAGGCTTTGTGGTGAAGTCTTCAGCTTCTTCATTAGCTGCCCGTTTCTCTGCGCTGCGACTCGAACTTTCTCCTCCATTACTGGAAGAAACAGTCTTAGTTTTCACAGGTTTTTCTGCCTCTTCTTCAGGTCCTGGTGAAGTCGAAACAACTTACCAAGATGAGCTATTTTTACTGAGCAGATTGATGGGAGCAGCAACCTCAAAAAGCATTATACTTTGGGTGCAATAGGTAAGGTGTTTTTAGTGACAGCAGTTTCCACCAATGTACATTTAGTGGACAGCAAAACACAAAGAGGAGAAGAAACTGCAAGCACTCCACTACTTGTAAAAAACTTCTTGTGTATGAGCCAGGAAAACAATCTTGAAGCACCATCTCTTTATTTAGTATGGAAGTCAAAGTTCATGTAGTAAATTAAATGTAGATGACTAAACCTTTTTAGGGTTTAAGTTGCCATAGATAAACTTTCATAACTGGAATCTCAATTCCAAATCTAGAGTAGATAATCTAAGTTAAAAATAATTCTACTAAATTTCTACAAAAACATGTCCATGCCAGTCTCTAGGCTTGTCTGGCACAACTCTAAAATCATGGAAGTGACTACAGTGAGGCCGGCTGTCTCAATCATGTTTCAAGTCATTGCTTGTCCGCATCTCATCTGTAATAAATCTGCCAAGCTCTGCTTGAGGAAGGAATCAGCACTAGAAAAACATATATATATATTTCACCTTTTCTGGTCTTGTATAAAGTCATGGAAAACATAGCAGCTGAACAATGATCCACAGACAAAAAACACTCAAATCACATTTTCATTCCTATACACTTGGCTTCTTCAGCTACACCAAGAGACAAAGGTGTCCTTGGAAAACTCATACTGAACATAGTAAATGCTTCAGCAAAAATACATTTCTCTGCTGCTGCAATAAGCAAATCACTGCAGTAGCAGAAGGAAAAAAAACCAACCAACCCACGCATTGGGGAATGGACAGGGCAGTGCTCATACTATCAGTCTAAGAAAAACTGGAGTTAGCACCAGTTCCTCTTTATATCAAGTGGAGAACAGGACTCTCCATACACAGCAAATTCAGACCATCAGGGAAGAAAACTCTTTGCACTGCTCTCTAACAGCAGAAAGCCATTAAGTGAGACAAAGCAATGGGAGAGAAGCTAGTCTGAACCAGGGGTCAACAAGACTGTAGCTCTAAGGAAAAAAAGGTAGCAAACAAGATCAGGAGAAAGAAAAATTAGGGATACCATCTATATATATTTTTCTGCTGTTTCCCAAATCATAAGCAGCAGAATATACCCTTTCTACCCCACTCTTCTAGCTATCAAGATAATAAGTGATTGGAACAAAAACTGATTTATTATTCACCTTTGGAAACATGGCAAATCACACAAAAAAACCCCTAAGAACTTTAATCAATTTCACTGTATTAAAAAATGGTACTAATCTGCACCGCTAGAAATTTGACACAGAAAATATAGCTATAAAAGTGAACAAAAAAAGGAGGAAAGGGAAACAAGCAAAATTTACACAAGTGACCTTGGGTACTGGTTGCTGTCTTGGCACAGTTTCCCAAACAGCAGTCTGCAAGGCTATAAGAAGCTCTTTACAGCTTGTCCACGAAATCACATTAAACTGAATATTCAATTACAAGCCCAGTCTTTGTATACTAGAGACTATAAAGTGATTCAAGGGTAGGTAGAAGATTCATTTGCCTTAACTGTTGGAACCGTGGGCCTAAAAGTCTTCTTTTTCATAAGATACAAAATCCACAGCAGCCCATATCTCAGGGCACACTGGACCAGTCCAGGTTCCTAAGATAATGCTAGCTTGAAGCTAATTACACTACAGCTTGCTTCTTTGACTGCAAATTCTAGAATATTGCTAAGCACAAGATGAAGCCTAACACACTCTACCCACATCTGTTTTCTCACCAAAATATTAAACAGCTTCTCTCTCAAAATTAGCTCCTATCACCACTACATTCTGAACGTTACTCCTACTAGGCTCCACTTAGGATGAACTGTAGACTGCTAAAAGAAATACTCTCACTTGCTGAAGGAGCTAGAATGGGCATACGACAGTTGGGGTAGGTGGGGAGGGAGTCATTGTGCTGTTCTATTTCTGTAGGAGACGGAAATGCACAAATATATTATCCATTAAACAGGTCTCTCCCATGCCAATGCATATATATTTTCTAGAGGTGTCAAGGAGGTCATACTTCACCTATGGAAACCACCAGTACTATTTCAAAAACTAGTCTGACCAGCACTCTTTTCACAGATCACAGTAACAAAAAGCTGTCCCACTTCACAGATGAGTTTTTCTCATGAGTATCAACTTCCACTATATAGGTGGTTTAAGTGATAAGAGTGACAGTGCTAGTTGCGCAGCATTTCAGGATCTCTTGCCCCTGGGAGCGTGACCATTGGTGGTGGCGGGAACAAACCAGTCACAACTAATTTAAGGTAAACCAAACCCCACTGATCTTGGCAAAAGCTAAAGACTCTAAATTGATTCCAAAAATCATCAGGGAGTAACTGTCTTTCCTTAGGGCCAATGTACCATAACTCATTAAGAACACATTTCAGCAAACCAAACAGTACACAAGATGGTATCGATAACTGACATACTGTTGCTGTCCAGTTACTGCATTACTAACACAAAAAACCCAAACCCAACCAACCAAAAAAAAACCCCCCAAAACCAACCACCCCAAAAAACAAATCAACCAAACCACAGAGAACCAAGAGTCAAGGAACTACCTAAAATCAAGTATTAATGTTCATATTTTAGTGGTTATCACAAATAACATTCACTGTTGAGGCTATCCTAATGGGTTTACAAGCTTGATTTAATCTTTCAACAGATCAAAGAAATGTCCTCTGCCTACAGATACACCTAAACCCCCAAAACAGGAAAGGGAAGCTTTATCTTTCCAAAGATGCCATCTTCTAAGTTTTAAGTCGGGGGAAGAAAGAAGGAAATAAACATGATTAAAAATTTTAGGAGAACTGATGTAAGTAGTACAGAAGACGACAGGAATATCCAGTCATAACCTAAGTAATAGAAAAGCAAACAGAACACTTGCAGATTGCTGCCAAGCAAAAAAACCCAGGATGCTTAAAGCAGCAGATAAGGAATATTCACTGTACCTATTTTTAAAAGGTACCCCAGCTGTTAAAAGCTAATCTTTAAGAATCTGTCTCCATCCTTGCCAGCAGCAACAGTCAAATTTCTCTCAATACACGGCAGAAGTATTCCGTATATTTTTTACGGAGAGAGAAACAACGCATTTACGTGGACAAGGAAAAGCCGTTACATATTTTTTTTAAAACCTCCTATAAGGCTGAGGCTAATCCTCGGGCGTGAGGACAGCGGGCCCAGACCTCGGCCTCTCCTCCAGCGCAGCGTCCTCAGGCCCGGGCCGCCCCCTCTCCCCGCAGGGCCGGGCACCGCACGGCCCGGCCCGGCCCGGCCCGGCCCAGGCCTGCCCGGCCGGGGGCGGCACCCCTGGACCCCCACCCCCACCCCTAGGGGACCGGCCCGGACCCCCTGCCCGCCCCGCAGCTACGCGGCGAGAGGCGCTACATGTTCACCTCCTCCGGGCTGCGGCCGCTTCGCCTTCTCCCCCTCAGCTCTGCCGTCCGCCATTTTCCCCCGCCTCCGCCTCCCGTGCCGTGCCGCGCACGCGCGCCGCCCCGCCGCGGCTCTTCCAGCCCTCGGCCCTCCCCCCGACCATAGAGAACGCGCGGGCGGAGACCAGAGCGGCCACGCCGGCACCGCCTTCTACGGCGCAGCGGCAATGACGCCAGCGGAAGCGCTGCTCTCCGAGCCGCCAGGGAAGGCGGGAAAGCTTGCAGTGACGCCGCTCTGACGCACGTCCGGCGGCTCGGCCAGCTGCGCACGTGGATACCGCTTCCCTCCCGCGGGGCGGGAGGCCGGACGCTCAACGTCACCCCCCCTGCCCCCTGACGTCACACGCAGAACCCCACACGTCACTGGCATCCAGAAGAACCGCGTCCATGCCCAGGGCTGGCGGCTGCCACGCTCACCGCCATGCCCTCCCCACCGCTCGCCATTTAAAAATTATCTTCCACGTTTCACCAGCGTGACCCCAAGTAAGCGATGACGTCATTTCCCCCCCTTCCCACAGCGCAAACCCGTTCACAGATCAGAAGAGGCCGTTTTTACGGAGAAACATCAAATAACAGGGTCGTCCCTTCCTCGCGCGAGGAAGGAGAGGGGCTGTCCGAGCGAGGCGGCCGCGCGCTCCAGCAGACGGTCCTGGCGCCTCGGGGCTCGACGACGGGGAAGTTTGGGAGGCCGCCCTCAGCCGCACCTGGAGCGCTACCCCAGGGCGAAGCTTGGCCTACTTCCCAACCACAAAGGAGGCAGGTCTTCCTCCGAGCCAGGGGTTCTCCATGCCCGGAGGCCCCTGCGCTTCAGGGGCGGCGAAGGGCAGTACTGGGGTAGCGCGTCCAACCCCTCCCTCTTCCCAACAGTGTGTAGTGAAAGGCGAGACAAGGAGCGGATCACCACCAACCCCAGGTACTTTTGAAGGCTACTCTTTGAAATTACGCTCCCCGCTCCTAGTTCTTGAATTTTCAGGACAAACCCCACCATCTGCCATCACTGACTTTAAGCATGAGGGTAGTCAGCTAGACTAAATCAAAAAGATTTAAGCACCCATAAAAAAATCCTTCCTCATACTACAGGCAGCAGAAAAAACTGTTACTTAACAGCACGCCCATTGTAGCTCTACAGCCTGGACACAGACTTTCACAGGGAGACCAATCAATAAATCTTCAGTTGTGAGCAACATTAAAAGGCTCTCTGCTCCTGTAAGTATCCACTGAGGGATAAAAGTCTTACACAAAAGTACATGAGGTATTTTTTCGGCAGGGTCAAGAAATTTGGGTTATTCCTTCCCAATAGGGACTTGATTCATGCCAGATAGAACACCCAGAAACAAACTGTGCAACTCCCCAACCTCATGCTAGGTTTTAACCATTTGGTTTTAGTTCAGCTATCAAAAGTCAGTTCATCTACACAGCAAGAGAAGATTTGGGAAGTCACAGGGAAAGGCCTCTTCTATTTCCTCTTGGCTAACCTTTCACAACAAGACTGTGGATGGCCTCCACCCATTGCAAACCCAAAGCACTGAGGTGTTCTCTGAAGAATAATCACCTTTGCATTCAGTTACAATCACCCTTGTCCCAGCATGGTTCAACCGAACAGACTGATATTCTTTGTACAGAGTGATTTTTTAGAACAGATTCTCTCTTTTCTCTTACATAATTTCAATAACATGTGAATAAATTTAAACAGCTGGAATACTAAGGTAATTTAAAAAAAAATATCCCTTACTACAGTCCTTTCAAACTTAACGAACAAAGGCATATTTAAAGAGCTGAATACAGTTCCCCAAGTCCCAAGAATTCAAGGGCATTCAAGGTATTCAAGGGCACAGTTTGCCCATAAAAAAAAAAAAAAAAATCATTCTCTTCCCCATCACTCTACTTTTGCATTAGCTTCTTAGAGTAGTTCTTGGCAAATTGCTTTTGTAATTCTTCCTGTCTCTTTCCAAGTTTAAGTGTGTTGATCAAGTTTAAGCTTTTTTTCAGTTCATGTATAGGCCTGTTTACAAAGCCACAGTATTTCCTTTTTGGAACAAATTCCAGAGCCTTCTTCCAGTCTCCAGTATCTTTCAAGGTTAATAAAATACGCATCATTTGATCCAATGTGAGATTTTTGGCACCAGCATTCCAAAGCAAGTACTTCTCCAAAGGAAGGGCTGCAGTCTCCAGCCCCAGTCGCTTTGCCCGTGCTAAAGAGACTCCTGTTTTTATGCTCTTATCAACCATTGACCCGATAATATAGATTTTATCATGATCGAATGTTTTCATTACTTTGGGAGAGTCAGCAGTCAGATAGATAAGCTTATCCTTTGGAAAGACTTCTGTGTAGCACTGGTCTGTTGCAGTGATAAGCAATTTGCCCCATGCCGCTCTATAATGCTTGACAAATTCCTTATGATAGAGGCTGTCATCTTTGAAGTTACAGAAGTGGATGTGGAACGGATCCACAGATCTTCGATTCCAGCTTTCGCTTAATACTATCTGTCTCACTGTATTTGTGACTTCTCGGACGGACATATCTTTTTCGTAAGACATGTCAAATACTAGAGGTTGGCCAAAGATCATAGACTGAGCAACCCTCCAACTGTATGCTCTATCCATACAGCTGGCCCACAAACATATGAATGAATTCCTTCTGGTCTCATCAGTTTTTGAAGCTTGCTCTTGTGTTTCCAGCCTCCTTTCCCTTTTCTCATCCATCTTTCTTCTGTCGTTTTTCTTGTAAAGTTCTTTGAGATTCAAATATCTTAAGTACTTCTTTTTTGCTGACTTGGAAGGACATTCCATAAAGGCTTGTAGCTGTTCTTCACTGATATTTTCTGGAACCGATCTGCCAGCTAGTCTCCACATCTCCAACATCTCACGTGCAGCAGCCAAAGTGGAAAGCTCCTTATGCTCAGAGACCGTCTCACTGACTTCTTGCAACCCAGACTTCATTACCTTCTTCCATGCATCTAAATCTAGTTTTTCTGAAGGACTGCATGAATTGTCCTGCTTCAGGCAAAGTGATAAACTCAGAGTTCTACTGACTGGAAACAAATCCTTCTTCATCCCATGTTGTGCAGCAAATGGAAGGACAGAACTTCTTACAAATTTTTTCAGAAGCATATTAGCAGACTGCATACTTAGACATGTACTGTGTTCAAACACTTATCTGCAAAACACCGTTAAGGGGAAATAACTTGTCAGAAATCATAAAGAAAACGCACACAGATTTTTATCCTTAGTAACACTGACAGACAATAACTTACTTCTTAGAGAATACTAGAAATTCCTACTTCCACTATTGCTTTTCCACTGTTTTCTAAATAAAAAACAGCATATGTGGCACTGCTGTGAATAGACATGGTTAGCTCTGATGCTTAAACCAGCTATACTTACTGCAATTCAAAATGTGGTCAAACACCCTTTAAGTATTGTCTGAGATCTATTTAAACTATCTGTATCATAAGACAAATAAGAACCTTTGCAACCAAAGAAAGCAAAACGCTGCAGGGAGACTGAAAATATTTTTATAAACATTCAGAGGTGCCTACCTAATTTACCTATACTGTCAAAATGAACAAGATGCTTCATCTTGTAATGTTTTCTGGAACAACTCTATCACAGAAGATCACATTTTTTCTTTTTCTGTTATATATTGGGAAAGCTCTCTTTGTAAAGTTTAGTACTAAAGTTTTTCCCCGTCTGTGCATTTCCACATTGCAGGTCATTGGAACTACTGAAACTACCAACACTATAGTTTTGCTAAGCCAACACGACTGCCACTGAAGGCACTCTTAAGCCCCTTGTTCCCAGCTCCCTCCGCAGTGCAAGCATTCACATGGCCACACTATGAGCCAAATCAAAGACCTGATCTTAGGGACAGCTAACTAGCTAGCCATGAGGTGGAGAAAGGAAAAAAGCTAGTTATCATGCTACCCAAATGAGTTACCCACACCTGATTCACCAGACACCTCCTAGAAAGAAGAGATGGACGAATAAACAACTAGTATAGGAAAAGACTTTTTTTCTTTTTGCTAAATTGCCTGTGAAGTTGACATTGGCACGTAAAGCTAAGGACATGAAACCCACAGTCCTATTAGTTTCATACATGTTTGTATTTAAATGTAAAAGGTCTGCAGAAGGAAAACCACCCAAGCATGTTTAATATTATCATTCTCCTATGCAAACTTACTTAAGTAAAATCAGTGATGTTTCAATATTTGAGAAAACGTGATTTGGCTGAAACATAAAAATTAGCTGAAACTTTTGAAAGCAGAATTCATAATCTCCCTAGTAACTTACCAGCTGAAAATAAGAACTAGTTAAATCTAATTTTGGGGTAATATATATATATATATACCTGCCCAGATAGAGACCCACAGAAAGAGCAGCATATTATTAGGAAACATATGAACTGGCATGCATTTTACAATACTGTAATGGGTCAAATTGGTGACTGGCCTTTCATTTTCTACTGTTCTTAAGATAAAATGAACAAAAATCCCAACCAACCTAACAGTGTGAAGTTAAGAGAAAATTCCTAAGCGTTACAACAGAGGTGTTCATAATTTTACATTTAAGCATTAAACATACTGGCAAAAGCAAAAATCAAAAGACTATGTTGTCCAGCTTGGAGAAACGAAGGGATCAGTTCCTCCGTTAACTTGTATTACTGGAGCTCCAATTAAGTTAATAGTTGAAAGGCAGATTTACACAGTCTGAATACTTGACGGCAGCTTTTGACAAAAGCCACATTACCTTTCAATGCATCCAACATGCGCACTACCACATCATTACTGAAAGAATGACTCGCAATCTCTTCCAAACCCCTAAATCTGTAGGACTGAAAATATCCTTCTGATTTGTTTTTTTTGTTCTAGCATGCCTTCGCTGTAACTAATCCCAGGAACAGAAAGGCCCTTCCCTGATATTTCAGAGACTGCGTAATTCGCCTTACTTCCCCAGCGCAGGCCCCTCCACAGCGATGCGGCCCCTCCACAGAGCGCGGCACTACACACGCTCCCTCACAACTCCTAAACCGGCCCACGGCCGAACCGAACCCCGACAAGCTCGGTAACGCCTCAGAGCACCGCGCTGCGCCCCACAGCCCTCCCGGGGGCACCGGCCCGCCCCGCTCCGCTCCCCCCTCCTGCGGCGGGGACCGGCGGCGGAGCGCGGCCTCCGGGGCACCGCGCCGCAGGCCCGACCGGCGCCCGCCGAGGAGAGCCGGGCTGGGCGGCACGGCTCCCTCCCTCTCCAGCGGCTGCGCCCGCACCTGCCCGAGCTCCGGCCGCATCCAGCCCGCCTGGCCTCCCTCTCGTCCACCCCGGGACGGGAAGGGGGCGGACGGACGGCCGCGACTAACGGCCGCCCCGCGGCGGCCCCGACCCCTCCGCCATGTCGAGCTCACCTCACGGGGAGCGGCTTGCGCATGCGGGGGCAGGGCCCGGTCCTCCGCGCCTCCTTCCCCGGGCGGGGCGCCGCGCTGCTTGGCCGTCCTCGGGGTTCCGCGGCTGCACGGCCAACGTTCCGGCGGCCCTCTCTTCTCCCCCCGCCGCAGGGCCCTGCGGGGGACGGGGATCCCTCTGGGGCCCGAGGGGGACTGCCGGTGGGGCCCTGCCGCTGCCCCGGGTGCGGGGCGAGGCCCTGCGGGCTGGGGGGTGGGTCGGGTAGGGCCTGGGCCCGCCGCCGTGCGGGGCTGGGGCTGGGGCTGGGGCTGGGGCTGGGGCGTGAGGCGAACGGTGGAGCCCGAGGGGCTTGTCAGCCCGGTGTGGTGGTTGGCGGTTTCTCTCCCTTTTCGTTGGTAGCACGGCGAAGTTTCGCTTATTTTTGACTCAGGTTTTCGTTTTGTGGTTTTTTTTCCTAACTGTCAGGCAGGGATTTTAGTGGAAGCTGTGGTCTGTCGGGATGAGTTTTCTGCTGCCCAAACTGACCTGTAAGAGGGAAGTGGATCAGGCAATAAAAAGCGTGGCCGAGAAGGTTTTGGTTCTCCGGTTTGGAAGAGATAACGATGCTGTTTGTCTGCAGCTCGATGATATTGTAAGAGCAATTTTTTTTCTCTTTTTCTCTTTTTAATGAACTTTACTGGTATACCTGTTGCGTACAAGAGAATGTCCTGTGTTGCTTTTGGCTAATATGGTGTCTCATGAAAATTTTGGTGACAAATGTAAAATGAAATAATACTACATTCATAAAACGGTTTGAAAATTAAGCAAATGTTTATGTTATTGTAATGAGTGTACAAAGTGCTTGAAGTAGATAAGATGTGATATTCTAGCTCTGCTTAAACTGATAAGGCATAAGAGAAGTGGGCTTTATAAAGCTTGCCACCCTTTTCCTCTTGTGTCTCGGTCTGTGTGTCATCCACCTTTCTCACTCTTTTCAGCTTGCAAAGACAGCTCATGACCTAAGTAAAATGGCAGTCATTTACCTGGTGGATGTGAACAAGGTTCCAGTGTACACTCAGTATTTTGACATCAGTTATATTCCATCTACTGTATTTTTCTTCAATGGACAACACATGAAGGTTGATTATGGGTATGTCATCCTACCTGGCATTATCTATTGTATCTGTAAGAATTATCAGTCTTTCTTGATGTTGCCATGTCTGGGGAAGGTAATGTTTGAAAACGGTAATGTTACTGGCATCCACATTGGGAACTCTGTAGGAAGCCAGAAGGATGTAAAATTAAGAAGTATTTTGAAATACGCTCTCATGCAATAAGTAGGTGTCAGCTATGAAACATGCCTGACTGTTGGAAATAGTATGGTTAAAGTCTTAGACATGACACTGCACCTTTTTGGAATTTGGAGGTCACAGTATGTTCCTGACTTGGTTATGCCATTACCAGTGCATTTCGTTCTTTCAGAATGACCGGATCAGAACCCCTAATGTCATTATACACTTCTTCTTGTCTTTAGGTGTTTTTGCTTTGAACACTTTAACATTACAATTCTACCTTTATCTTATGCTTATATTTAGGTCTCCAGATCATACCAAATTTGTAGGAAGCTTCAAAACAAAGCAAGACTTTATAGATCTCATTGAAGTGATTTACCGTGGAGCAATGCGTGGAAAGCTCATTGTGAGAAGTCCTATTGATCCCAATAACATTCCTAAATACGACCTTCTCTATCAAGGAATTTAGTGGGTTGACCTGAGATAAAGGAATTACGGAAATGGCCAATGTTCTAGATCCCTTTTTTTCTTCAAGCCTTTTTAGCCACCTCTGACACCATGGGAGAGTTTGAACATTTATGTTCAAGGATCATATTGGTCTCCTTCTGAAGACAGACATTCTGTCACCTCGTACTTCTCTCATAAATAAAGCTACGTGTTCATGCATAGTATTCACACAAGTGACTATTCTTTGAGTTGCATGCTGACCAGCACCTACAAAACAGGCAGGCTATATGCATCCTCAACGATGGCATCTCCAGTGCAACTTTCTTAAGTGAACTAAGGTACCGTATGGTCTATTAATTGTCTGTTTAGTACCATTTTCATTCAGATGTAAACCCAGTAAATGTATCTTTATTTAAGAAGCTATGCTTGCTCTTAAGAACGTTAAACTGACTGTGCCTTTCCAATGGAATTTTTACCCATTATTGGATAACAGGACGGAAGCTTTTTTTAAAACAGTATTAGAGATGACTGAAATCTGAGCTGGATATAAACACAAAAGGGAAGTTGACGCTCTCTTTTTCTCTGCTACCCAGTATTACTGTTCAACAATTTTTTTGGCTGAGATGGGAACTGAAAGTGTAGGGCAAGGCTTTGTCATCCTTCAACGTTCTTTTGCAGCCACTGAGCACTTGTAATTCCCACAGGATTAAACTGGAAATTCAGAATAACGGTTTTGTTTACATTCACTTTAAAGGTTATTTGACCTTCTGCTTGTATAAATTGCAAACCTTGAGTATGGACATTTAACAACTGTCTCTATTTCCCACCTCTGTCTAAAATTAAACAGCTGAGAGAAAACAGCAATGTCATTCTTTTGCATCAGTTTGGTAACCGCAGGTTGCTAGAGTATTGTGTTTCTATAGCAGCTCATGCCCAGTAATCTCACTGGCTTAGTTGGCTTTAAAATGGAAATTACTTCAGTTTACTGTATCATGGTTGGGGCATACCATCTCTGACTGGAGGGAAGGTAGTAGTATGTAGTTCCCCTAAGTATTGTTCAACTTAACAGTAAACATTTCAAGGAGGAAGGTGGATGTGCCAGCTCTTGAAAGATTTTGAACACTAAATGGTATATAGTGAGGAGGAAATAGATTCTTTATGTGCTTTTTGTATTCCAGATTTGTCCTTTTAATGAAAGCTATGCACTTAAGTGAGTGTTTCCCTGATAGTTTAGTCTGACTGTAGAGCCATCACTGCCAAATATTTATGTAAAAAAGTGATACAGATGAGAGTTGGTATACCTTAACATCTTTATTTTGTGCAACTTAAAATTAAGGGTTGGGGCTTAAAGCTTTCAACAATGCATTTCTTTCTTAATAGTTAACTTGTATTTGTGTGTTTCTCAAAAACAAACTAGCTTCAAACTTAGAACCGTAAGTTGCTCCACAGTGAGATGAAGGTCCTTAGATAACTGAAAGGTGCAGAGGCAGTTATGAAAGGAAGAGACCACTATGAAGAACAAATCAGTATACCTTTATTTATTGTCTCTCTTCTTACTTGTGCTGCTTCTGGTTGCAACAGGTGAATACCTAAAGGATGTTGTGGTCTTCGCTTTCAGCGTGTTCTTCAGGTACTTAAAGATGGCATGTAAGCAGCAGGAGGGTGCTAAACCATACCTTTCTGTTCCAGCAGAGACAGTAGGACAATCCATTTTCACAAGAGAACCCACAGCTTTATCCAGAGGCTTACTGTTTGACACCCATTCACGGCAGTATGTCTGTATCCATTCTTGTATTTGTGGATCACTTCCAGCCTGGTGCTGTGTGTTGTGCATGGAGTCAATGAATGCCACAGAGTATACTTTATTCATTACCTCCCATTTTCTCTGCACCAGCAGATCAACAAATGCCAAGCCACCATAGCCATGGGCAATGAAGGCCACATTCTTGGCTGCGCTCTTTGAAATGAAATGATCCCATACATACATGGTATGCTCCTCGGGGCTGCTGCTGCCCCTCTTGGGGATCCACCAGATGGACTGTGTAGAAGTCAGTGCTTCTTCCCTAGTAGAAGAGCCTAACCTCTCCTTTTCAGTCTTCAGATCAACGAAGTTGTCATTGGGATTCAGTACAATCACTCCCCTGTGGCTTTGAAGAGCCATTTTGATGAATGGTATTTGTGTTCCATGCCTCAGGCCCTCGCTGACAATCGTTCTTTGCCCCCACTGTCCAGCACAGAAAACTCCGTGGTCTTGAAGAAGGACAATTAAGCTAGAGGAACTTAGTGCATTCTTGCTCATGAAAAAGAAGCTTCTTGGTTCAACCTCTGTAGCATCAGTAGGAATATAAACTTTCTGCAGCATGCAGACTCTTTCCAGGAGCTCATAAACATATTGGGTAATCAAATGTCCCAAAACTTGATAGCGTTTATGATTCTGCTCATGTGCATTCTTGTAATAATTGAAAACAAAGGACTCATTTGTATCCAAATGCCTCAGTTCCCCTTTTATATTGAAGTCGTATTTCAGTTCCTCTTGATACTCTGAACCCTCTATTAGTTTCCTCAAGCTTAGTTCGTGCTGTATTTGTAACCACTACAAATTAAGAAGACTATGTCAATGTAGCGATAGACCTCCATACACCACCTACATAAAGAAAACCTATTGTATTAGAATTCAGATTTAAAAGTGGTTACAAAGTACTCATTGATACAGACTATCTCTTGGTGATCTAGTAAACCATCTGCTTGTAAAGCCTCTTACAGATTTCGGTTGCTAAATTCCAATAGCAGTACATTAATACTAATCTCTCCAGTTACTTGTGTATCCTTGCAAGCACTTTCCACGTGGAAATTGTGGAATGCATGACAAAATAAACTAGCCGCTGTAATCCAGGAACAGGAGAAAATAAAGTCTACGCAGCAAACTTTCATGAGATTAGATTGAGGTCTCTAGTTTCAGCAAAGATCATTTTTTAACTCATATGACTGATCAGCTGGTAAGAATTATACCAGGAAGTGGTTCCCATGCAACTGAAAAATTAAGCTTATCATAACCTTCTCTTTTCCTAATAACTCTTCAGTCTACTACTGACTGTCACTGGCTGTGGAATGGTAAACATGGGGTAACCTTTGGCGTGCTTAGAATCCTACTTCTATATGATTTTTGTCGTAACAGAAGACATTTGCAAGCATTACATTGCCAGAATTATTAGGGGGTTTTAAAATTAATTTAACATTTTAACACAGTAATTTTGTTTTGGCAGATGGTTTACATGAAGTTAGATTTGGCAAATACATTGGTACAGGCTACTATATACCTTTAAATTTTTCTTGCTGAACTAACAGAGGTTTTTAGAACACAGTAAATCACATTCTATATTAAAACTCGCTTTACCATCTGATAAAGCTGATTCCTAGGACAGAAAGCGATCTGAAAGTTTTCATATAAGCAACTTGAGGTAGAGCCCAACTGCTTAATGGAGTGCAAGTTTCCTTGAATAAACTGCTTAGCATATTGAAAAATATTTCTTACACTTCCAAATTAAAAAAAAAATAAAATTCTTTGCTTTTCAACGGAGCAATGACATATACATTTTCCTTTTGTGCAATCTCCATTGGGTCAGAGATGTTAAGTCATCTCTTCAGGGTCATTCCTGTCTTTGGATTAATAGAGAGCAGGCTAGAAAATGCCACCTTCTCCTTTTTTATCTGATATAGTAAGTACACATAAAAAAGGGAAACACCCCCCCCATTTTCTGTGATATATAACCCATTTACTGTCTTGCCAGTTTCTTGGAATGGGAAGAGCACAATGAAGTTGCAAGTGCATGCGTTCATCTACGATTTCTTCATTCTGCAGGAAGGCATGAAAGACACAAAGGAGATGGGAGGACAATCTGTTTGCTATACTACTGAAATATGAGCAATTCACACAAAAGAGATCATATTTAGTAGGGAGAAAAATGGACATGGTTTAAGGAAAGATGTCAGTGGAGGTAGTGAAGCACAGAGGATGCATTCCATAACAATTAGGAATAGGTAAATGCAGTTTCCTCAGAGTGGCATGCTGTCCACACTTCTCTCTCTCCCTTTCTCCCCTCCCCCGTGAAAGGTTGGAGACTGTAGCTTCCCAACATGTTATGAATAGGAAGTTACTATGCTACTTCAGCTACTAGCAAAAACATTACTTTTTCAGTTCCAAAACAAGACAAGGATACGTGATGCCAAACTAAACCCTGTGTATGTAATATCAAACATCTACTTAAATGTCTACTTTAAAAAGCATTGTGAAAGGTTTCTGAAGATTTCAGGAGCCAGAAACAAAACCCACAGTTTTACATCAGGTGTAGGTATGACTTCCCTTCCTAAAATTGCCTTCAGGGTGCAAACTGAAAAGTTTTGAAGCAATTTATAGAACTTTAGAGTTCACTTGAATAGCAGCTCAGAATCACATGCTTATTAGTTTGGAGGACTGATTTTATTTTAGTAATGCCATTTATAGAATTAAAAAGCAACAATTATGAATTGTTCTAGATAGAGCTGCATAAAGCTTTCACTTTTTGGTAAATCTGCATTCTAAGTTGGCATTGACTATTGCTTGTTCTTCATTGTCTGTATATAAATGCAATATTCAAAGGTGTTTATTCTGGCAGTCTTTACAATTGCTATTTTGATTTTTAAAAAAATCACTGTTGTGGGAAAAAGAAATTCCCTCTTTCCCTTCCTCCCACTTTTCTGTTGGGATTGTGAAACGTTTCAGCTGTAAATTCAGCTAGTCTTTGTTACAGCAATTGGCATATTCTAAAGACTACTGCAGTATTACTCTTTATGAGATTTTTTTCATTTGAAACACTTCATTCTAGTAAAGCCCAACATTACCATATGGTCTCCTGTAAAATCTGTCATCATCCTAGATGGAAGTCTTTTTTCACTTTGGGATTGTAGACAGTTCCTCTGCATGAAAGAAAATAAACCCATGTTAGTTCAGGTTTCATTACTTCACGTACTTTATTTCTGGGGTGTATCTATAAAATGTGTGATTGCTGGTAGTTAAGGCCATCTAAAGCATTTCGGTTCCCAATTACAAGCTAACATCTCATGTTTGTAATTTACACCTGACCATAAGTTAAAGCTAAGCCTCTTGAGCACGAAACTAAAAAGTCATCAAAACTAGTTTTGTGCAGCTTACCGTTCCTTGACAGAAGGGCACCATTGAGAAGACAAAACAGAAAGCTACACACAAAACTCACAATTCTGAAGCTGCCCTGAAAAAAACCCACAGCAAAACACCAACCAAAAATCCCCCACGAAACCGGGCAAACAAATCTTTGTCTCCACTTGGCTGCGGGAGCCATTCCGCGGCCACAGCCGGGGTTATGCGGGCTCTCCCCAGCCGCGCCCGGCAGCCGAACCTCCCCGCCGGGGGCGGGCGGCGGCGGCCCCCGCAGCAGCAGCTGCAGCGCGGTTTTCTTGATTCCTTCCACAAATTTTAGTAGACGTTTGCTAGCCCTGTGCCTCCTTTTACTGTATTTTATTGCGCTGAGGGAACGAACAGCTGCGTTACCGCTCGCCGGGTGCAGGGAAGTGCGCCTAACGGCACACCTGCGACACTACCATTTGCCTTTTTTCCTCTCAGCGGTTCCGTATCAGGCTAAACCCAAGAAAGTAAAAAACCGGGGCGGCACGCCTGTGAGGGACGGGCCGGGCCGGGGGCGGTTTGTAGGGCGGGCGAGGAGCGGGAGCCCGCGGGACGCGGCGAAGGGGCTGCGGGCAGCGCCTGAGGGAGAGGGCGGGGAGGCGGTTACTGCCGGGGGGGAGGCGGGGCGGAGCGGGGGACGGGCGGCCCTGCCGGGCCGGTGGAGGCGGTGCGCGGCCCGGAAGTACCGGGGGAAGCTGCGCAGGCGGCGGTGGGGCCTGGATAAACAACAACGGCCGCGGGGCCGCCGCTGCCGCTGCTGCCGCCGCGGTGAGTGACGGGGGGTGCTGCTGGCACCGCTCGCTTTCTGCCCTTGAGCCGCCGCCGCCGCCGCTGCTGGTGGGGTGCTGAAATAAAGCTGGCTAACGGCGACCCGGCGGGTTCCTGCGCCGTACGGTGTCCCCGCTGGCCGGGGCTGGGCCGTTCGTGCGGCGCGGGGTGTCTATCGCGAAGGAGCGAAGCCGGCAGGGGCGGGCGGGTGGGTGAGCGGCCGGACACCGCGGGGCGGGGGGGCGTGCGCTGCTCCTTTGTGAGGAGGCTGAGGAGGGGGTGGAAAGGCGGACTCGGCGACCCTCGGCCCTTGTCCGTTCGTCGGCGAGAAGCCCGTTCCCTTCCCGGCGGGGGGAGCCGGCGGGCGGTTAGGAGCTGGCGCCCGGCTCTGTCCCGCCGCCCTGCTCGGTGTGGGCGGGCTCCTGCGGTGACAGCCCGGGTGGTGCCAGCCCTGGGTGGTGCCTCTGTTCCCCCCCCCGGCCCCGAGCTGTGAGAGGGCCGCCCTTGGTCAGCTCTGCCTCTTTGCAGGCGTCGGCATAGGCAGCGGTTTGGCTTATCTGGGGTGGCCTGTAGATGTTGCTGTTCCCCACACCGGGAGAGTGGGGCCCTAAGTTGAAAAACCGCCGGGTTAAATTAAAGTACGCGAACTTGAAGGTCTTCTTGAGAGACTTCAAACGAGCTGTAAGGTTTTAAGGTCTTCCACCGGCGTCAGACTGGGTTATTTATAAAGAGAATAAACTCCTGTGAATGCTGGAAGCTCTGAAGCTCTGCGCTTCCACTGAGGGAGAAGTTTATCTGTTAACAGGAATCCTTGAATTTTATTTATTCTTGGAGCTCCTGTAGTGTTACCAATGTTTTCTTTGACCCCTTTTCACTTTATAATCAAAGCCTGAGTTGCTTACTAGTTGCATGCTTGCCTGGGGGTGGAGTTAAGCAGTAAATGCCTTCACTAAGAATAAATTATAGTTGAAAATCTCATTAACAGTTCTGTCCACGCTGACAATCCAGAGCCTTGCTCAAGCACATGCCTTTCTTGTATTGTGGCTGTCGATGACTTTTACCAAGGCCTGTAGTGACAGGACAATGGGTAATGGCTTTAAACTGAAAGAAGGTAGATTTAGATTAGATATAAGGAAGAAACTCTTCACTGTGAGGGGGGTGAGGCACTGGAACAGGTTGCCCAGAGAAGCTGTGGATGCCCCATCCCTGGAAGTGTTCAAGGCCAGGTTGGATGGGGCTTTGAGCAGCCTGGTCTAGTGGAAGGTGTCCCTGCCCATGGCAGGGGGCTTGGAACTACTAGATGATCTTTAAGGTCCCTTCCAACCCAAACTGTCTATGAACGAGTTTTCTTTGTGCTAGCTTGCTCAAAAATTATTTTCTTGTTCTTGCTTAGTATCTGCTGCTGTGGTCCTGCTCCCCTCTGAGTAAATAAAACACAAATTGCTAAGCTTATGTTATATCTTTTTTTCAGTAGAGAAAATCATGGAAGGAAGACCATCATCTTCAAGTCATGTCAGTGTAAGTGTTCCTGCAATTTGCAACAATTTACTTTGAGGCTGTGGGTATCCTAGGGTGGTCTGATGTATTTGTGTCACCAAATTCATTCTTCAGTGGTCCAGCTTTTGCTTTGTTGGAGAACTGTTTCCTGAGATACAGTTTACTCTGGCAGCAGTCAATAGTAATGTCTGCTGTTGAACATGTGTTAATACATGATAGGCTCAACATTTGTTCGCACATAAACAGTACGTTTTCAAGGATATTTTAAGACCTAAGCTAACATCTAAAATATTAAGAGGAATGCTCAAGTAAGTAGAACAGATGCGTAATATTTAGTTATCTGCAGAGATGTTTTGAGAGACTACTTATGCTAGTGTTTATTTTTTCTAAAATATCCCTATTACTAGTAGTTACAGCAATGGAAGCACTGGTGAAAACAAATGGTAGGCACAGCAGCTGGTTTGATTGGGTAAGGTCTGGACTGTTTAGTGTTTTAGAAATAAGCTGCTTCCAGCACCTTGTTTATGCACTTTCTCTGATCCTTGCTTCTACAGGTGGGAACCTTCAGAAAAGTACTGCTGGTTTAGATGAGGAGTCTGCTAAGTGTGTACGCACATGTACGTGTTGAGTTAGTCACTTTCTGTTAGGGAAAAGCTGAGGCAACTGCATATGTTGCACTTCCCATAGATACAGACCTCTGTTGTTTACCTCTTGAATTTGTGCTTGTTCTGTAAGTTAATTGTGGGCACTGCAAACCAACATCATCTTAATGAGTGCAAGCATTGGGAAGATGTTGTACGGTGAGGTGGAAATTTTGCTGATGAACATATCTTGTCCTTTTTATCCCTTTCTGTCTGTCCATCTGTCTCTGTTTTCTGAGTCTGACCTTACCTGTTATCTTACTGACCTTACTCAATGTTATCTGTTATGTTATTACAGAGGTTATCTGAACTTCTGTAACTTTAAATGCATGCTAAAATTTCAGACACATATGTGTTCTTAGGAAGCTCATAATAGAAACCACTAGTTGGGCAGCAGGTGGAATTCTGAAGTAAGAAATTTGTACCTGGCCATTAAGGTGCTGATCAGAAGGATGCATTCTGACTGATAAAACATGTTTATAGACCACTTCTCAAAAAAAAAAATTTAAAAAAATCTAATTGCAGGTGTTCTTGAATAAGAAAATGTTTATTTCAATCCTTAAATGTTGTTTGAAAGGGAAGGGAGGTACTTGTATTAGAAGTTGTTTCCTGTGTGTAACATTTACAGCCTTTATAATTTGAGGAATCTGTTATGAAAGGCATATTTGTTATTACAGCGTTTGACCAGCAAAGGCAGTTTGAAGTACTGTATAGAAGTTCAGGTCTAACTACTAAAACAATAAATCTTTGTTTCAAAGAAGTGTAGAGAAGGAATAAGAGCACTCACAATTCAAACTGAAGAATTGAAGGATTATCTCATTATGGTACAGTATGCTTCAGTTACGGTCTGTCTGAAGGACTACCTACAGAACTAATGAATGCAGTTTCTGTGTTGTTAATTAAGTTGTCAGCATCACTGTTCTAGAGTCTTTGCTTGTAATCTTATGTTACAAGGTAGGGCATCTGGTGGCTTGCAGATTAAGTTCATAATACACTTGACAGTGGCCATTATGTGGAACTTATGTGGCTCTTTCCTGGCTGAGATAGACTCAGTTGTCTGAAAGATGTAAATGTTGCATTCCCTCTGTGATACATTCTAATCTGGATGTGTTTGCAGTGTAAGGTTTTGCTTCTCAGGATACCTGGTGAAATAGCAAGGCTTGCACTTTTATTCTTTCAGCTGATGCTATTTTAACTGGTTTAATCAAGTGATAGGAAACGTCACCCTCTTTCCTTGTCTTGATGAAGTGGTAGGAATTTAGTTTGACCATTTTTGTTTTGAATTTCAATGAATGAACATTATTTCCTACATATCTTTTTCTGAATTGGCAAATTTCTACAAATTACAAACAGCTTTATCTTTCAGTAATTGCTTTTGAAATGCTGATTCCATTTTTTTTGAAGGTTGGCAATGACAATAGCTGATACCATTTTGAGTACATTATAGTGTACTGATGCTAAATTATCATACCAAAATACTTGTACTATTTGAAGTTATAATTGCTCTTCATCCTGAATTTTTTTTTTCAGAGCAGGCCTGCTGTGACATTCATCATGACATTCAGCTGTTTTGGTTTCTTTTTATCATTCTCTAAGCTGAGATGATTAAGCTAGAGTGTAAACAAATCAGAGGGAACTAAGAAAACTGTAAGTGCCAGTAGATTTGATTCTCACCTTCTGGGCACGTGTTTGAAGTTGTTGTAAAGTTAATGATATAGGAGGAGCTTTTTCTTGATTTTTTTTTTTTTAAAGACAGTTCATATGTTAAAACTAGCTCCTCATGTGGTATGAGGCATGATTTAGGATCAAGCATCAGTGAGGAATGCATTTAAATTGAAATCACAGGCCAGTGCTTCCGTTACAACTTTGTTATTTTTACCTGACAATTAAGAAAACTTTGTACATGGCAGTATGCCAGCTCATAGCACCAGTGGATAATTTAGTTTTATTACGTGTGTAACATCATCTATTTTCAGTTTCGTATACCAAAGAAGAAAACAAACACCAAGTCAGAGGATGTCCAAGTTCAGTCCCCTTTGGCAAGGCTCCCAGGCTCCCACCATTGGGACTACCCTTTAAAAGAGGTAAAGAGAAGTTCTTTGGAATCTAAAGTGTATAGGAGAATGTTGTATGGGGTTTGGGTTCTGTTCTGGAGGCTGGATTTTTTCAATACCGGGTGCTGCCTTGTGACCAATATCTGACCTAGATTGTCTTGGAAAGAGAAGTGCGTAGGTCTGAACTCTGCCTGCAAAGTCTCAGTGCCATATTGCCAGTCTATATAATTAAAAAGCAGAGTTGGTCATTTGAAATTATCTTGAAAATTGTGAATTTAAAGGCAAATATAATGTGGTGGGTTTTCTGGTTGTTTGTTGTTTGTTTTTTTTTTTTTTGTCTTCTGATTCCTGAACTTTTAGGTTACATTCAGGTCACTTACCAAACTTTTTGTTATGATAAAGAAAAAATTTTTACATTGAGTTTTCAACTAGTCATTATTTGTATCCAAGAGCTTAAATTTTAAGACAATATATTAAGTACTGTATAACTTTTTACAGAATTTTAGGTGCTAATACAGAAATCACTGATTTCAGTATTAAGACCAAAAGACTGTAGGAGTACTGAATGGCATGTATCATAAATGACTGTCTTGATAATCTCATTCACATGTAGAAGCAAATATTTGCTTCCATAAATCTGTTTCAAATTCAGTAAGCATTTTTAAAATGCCTGGTTTTGGAAACATACTTTGCTACTCTTGACTTCTTCAGCTTGGCATTGAGAGTTTGTTGCTGGTTTTAGTGCTTTCAGAATCACGGGGCTGAAAAAACAGCATCCCCCACAGAGAAGTTTTAAAAACCTAGTGAGGGAAGTTGGGAATTTTTTACTTACAGTAATGGTGATAATGTGATCCAGATCTCTTGGTAGGTCCAGTCATTTGAGCATGCTGTAATATAAAATCACTGCATGGTTGTGTTCTTTACTGTTATTCTTAGTGAGCAGGGCATCCAGTTACAGTCAGGTTTTGAAGTTGGTAGTAATGTCTCCTATGGTTACAAGCAGCAGCCTCTTAAGCAGAGGCAGACAGCACTTGCATGGCATTCTTCCTGTCTTTCTCTTTGCCTCTATGAAAACAGTGATTAGACTGGGTGAATTTAAAAAACCCTTTTTTCCCCCTTGTTACTTTCTGTATACTGTCTAATTTTCCATTCTTATTTTTCTTACCTGTGTCTATATATTTCAGACATTTCCATGTGGTAGAGGGCTCTGTGTGCTTTAAACACTGACTAGTCTTTATATTCTACCTTAAAAGAAAAGATTGCTCACGATGTATCATAATTAAAATAAATATTACTGTTTTATCTGTACAGAGGTCTGCCCAGGTTGTATTTAGTGTTGCCAGAGTTTGCTCCACATTGTTTGAGAAATTCTGTGCAGCTTTCAGTGATTTGGGTGTATAGGTCTCTGATGTACTTGAAGACCAGTGCTATGAGGTGAACTGGATGATGTTGGAAGGCAGGAGGAGGGAAGGGCACTTTCAAGGCAATTTCTTGCTGCCAACTGTTTTAATAATGAGGGTATTTTCCATTACAGAGTCAGAGTCCTATGGTAGGGAAAAGATTGATTTGGGATGCACCTTTCAGACTTCACTAAAGTATGTAAAATATGCTCAGGCACGAATTTTTCAGATGCCTTCACCCCACACTTAAACAGAAATGAAAATAAGTTTGTCTGCTTTCAGCCTGACTGGCATAATTTCAAAACATCTGTTTGGTTTATTATCTTTTACATTAAAAAAAGTGAGGAGTGACTAGGAGGAGGTAATGGCAGAGGGAGGTGGGTTTTTGGAATTGCAGAAATAACTATATGTTTTTGTGGGGCTTCATTTATTTAATTTGAAAATGCAAGTGCATTCTGGTAAGGTAAGAGAATTTGGAAAAAATGAAGTCTTGCTGTTGTGGGCTTTGTCACCTGAGTACCAAACCTTCAAATTCCTCTTCCTTCTCAGAATTTTCTGTCTTGACTGGAATATAATTTGGTTAAATGCATGGGATTAAAGAAAGTAGAGGTTATCGTGTATTTGTGATTATGTAAAACAGGCCTAATATTTAAGTCCCTGTTTGGGATAGTCCCCCTTTAAATAGGGAAATAATTGAATTGTCCTGTATTGTCAAATATTTTTAGGACAAAAATGTTCCATTCCAGATCAGGTGCTATGTGGGTGCTTTAAATCAACCAAATTCATTCTTTGCAAAATTGTTGTGTATACTCTTTGTGGCTCTGCTTTGTTTGATCAGTTGCATTGTTTAAACACCTGGCATTGTTCCCTTTTTCTAGTGTAATATCTATTATGACATATATATGTCTGTGGGAACCTGCCCATTTTGTTTGTTTTATTTCAGTGGAAATTAAGTGCCAACAACAGAGAGCCTTCCACAAAAGGAAAAAGGCAAAAGGACTGTGACAGACACAGCTCTAATGATGAAGAATCAATTGGGTAAGAAGTCATCTCAAAATTAGTTCTTCTCTGTATAGTCAGAGTTTCATGATCTTTCTTGAGGATGGGTATCTCTGGTCTCTAGATAACTATTTGTGTTGCGCAGAGATGGTTTTCAAGCTGTTAGGTAGCCCACCTTCAGAGAATCATGTTTTGGTGATTTAATGGCAACTGTAACTTTTTCTTTGCTTCACCACAATACAAGACTTAGACATCAGAATGGGAGTGTGATACTTACTAGAAGAATTACTGCTTGTTGACCTGCTTGGACTCCTGAAAGGTGTTCATTACTCTAAGTGTAAATTGTCATTTGAGCCCTAGAAATTTTAAATATTTAGGAAGTTTCCCAGATTATCTTTTGCTTGTCACTTTTTGCTCTGTAGTCCGCAGTCATTAACCTGGCTTTATCTACTCTTAAAAAAACCCCAATCAAGCAATATGATGATTAGTAGGGGAAGGCAGTAAAAAACTAGAGGTTTTTCACCTCTATGTTAGTCAATACACCTGAGTAAATAAGACTGCTGATGTGCCCCTTCTTTATGCTGTGTTGCCAAAAGCAAGGATCTTCATTTCTTTGAGATATGGCAAACTATTTAAAATCATCTTCGGTGAAGCTGTCAGCTAGATAATTGTTTATCCAAGAAAACTTTGAAGCTGTTAAGTGCTGTAGTTGACAAATGGAAATGAACATGTAGAATTAGATTCATCAACAGCAGCTAGGAAGCACAATGACTTCATGATGAAATTAATTATATTTATCTTAATGAAGCAATTTTATTCCACAAATTATTCATACCTCCATAAATAAAAATATGCATTCTCTGCCTCATTTTCTGACTAGAACTTAACTTGACCATAGTGATTTCTTGTCAGGAGAGGCTGTTAAAACCAAACTGTGTGGATTATGAAAATGCTTAATGACAACAGGTGATTGTGACACTGCTGAATTCAGTGTTTTTGTGACCTATGAATAGTCATCATTTAACCTGGTCTTTATATTCAGAATGCTTCAAACTGTTGCAGAGAAGAGGTGAACTTGTAAAAGATTCTGAATTTATTTTTCTTACCTCCTCAGAGGCATAGCTGTCAGTTTACAAGTAGTTACCTCAAAATGCTTCTCTCAGTAACTTCAACTGAGGGACTGTCTCACAGGGTCGACCTAGCAGAATTTAAAAGCTATGTTAATTTGTGTTTCCTGAGTTTTAATTATGCTGTGAAATGGTTGATATTGGATATCAATCTCTATAGGTCTTTCAGTAAACTTTGAACTGACCTTTCAAAGTTGAGGAGCTTTTTAAAGCTACCTTTGGATCTGTTACATATGTTAATTTTCTGTTACACATGTTAATTTTGATAGGTGAGATACTTTCAAGTAGCATTTGTAGGTATTCCATCATTTTTACCAAAATTCTTACCAGCACATTTGTGAGAAATGATTTAGACTGTAAAGAGACAGCAAATATCCAGATATTAAACCTGTGCTTTTTTCACTTCCTCAAAAAGATGCGTGTCTAGAGACTAGCTGGAGATTTTGCATAAAATAAACTTAATATACTCTCTGCAATAAAGCTTGTTCCAAGTATTTCATTTGGGTACCCAGTTTCTCAGTAAGTCAAAATTAACACACTGACCTCGTTGCATAATAAGTAGAAAGAGCACACGGGTTCTAAAGAGGTGGTGTTTGTTGAGTAAAAGTCTGAGACCTGACAAAACGCGGAAGAGGAAAGAGTGAAGTGACATGTTGAGAATCTTTCTAATGCAAAAGTTTCTCTGTTCCTTCTTCCCAATGAGGAATTTTTAATTTCAGTTGAAAAGCATGAAATAAGTCTTAGTGACAAATTCCTGTTAGCTCCTGATGTTTTAAAAACAGTCTTTTTGTTGATAGGAGCTAATTGCAAATACTTAGAGAGGCATGCTTCATTGAAAGTGTTGCTTAAGCATTGTTATTGCCACTTAGTTTTAGTCGGAAAGTACAAAGTGGATGTATTAGCACAAACCCACTTTCACTTGTGTTTTTAACTGAAGTTCTGGATTACAAAATTTGGTAGTTGATTGCTTCTGTCAGTCCTGCTGTGATGTGAGACTGGGGGGGCTGGAAGCAGCAACCACAGCTGCTCTCGCATGAACACCTCTGCTCATGGCCTTGTGAAAGGTCACTGTCAGGCGATTTGTTCGTGATGCCAGACAGGGCTCTCAGGGCAGGTTAGTTCCCTAGACCTTATCATATGCTGGAGGTCTCTTACATGTTCTCACAATTGTGTCACAGAACAGATTAGAACTGTCATGAAATATGAATAGTTCAATTTATTAGTGTCATTGCAGAAAGTTAGCTGTGGTACTTATGTAATTGGCCAATTAATGTTTTGTATCCCACTTATGAAACTTCTTTGTTGTTGAGGAAGTGGATAACACTATTTCAAGGTAGCTATCACCACCTGGAGATAGAGTTTAGAGGCATCCACCTACTTCAGTTGTATTACTCCTGCATTCTCCCAAGAGGGAAACAGGGGGAAATAAAAACAAACAAAAAAAAAGAAAAAAAACCAGAACACTGTTCTGAAATTCACGCTTCCAATCTTGGTCCGTCAAATTTTCTTTAGGGGGAGGGTGGGAGGTGTACTTAAATAAGATGTGTGTGATTCTTTCAGCTCAGTATTTTAAACGGTAATTGAAATGCATGTCGTGGCTGAATCAAGTACTGACCCCATAGCAGTCAGGTTTTTGTGGCAATCATTTACATTCTGGTTCCCCTTGCCCTAACAAGCACATGTGGGCAGTAATAACTTCCTGGTCTAGCAAAGCAAGGAGGTTAGTAGGGATGTTCATGTTTGCTGTTAAAATATGGACTTCTAATCAGTCGGTGAAAGGTCATGGCCTTAAAGTAGGAGGAGGACAGACAGAGGCTTTCTTCTCAACAGGGTATAGTCAGTGAACATGGTAATCAGAGTTTCACATTAATGATAGTGCATCTTGTTATTCTTTTGGGCTCTGAAAAGCCAAAGACCTGAGCTGTGCGCTTGCTGCAGAAGGTCAGATAACTGAATACACATAAAGTCTATAAGTGGCTTTATCTTGTAAATCCAGGACAGATGTTCAGCTTTTATAGGACCTGACAGGGTGACCCTCACGTGGTACGTGGCAGCCCGCTGTCAAAATATTTGTTTCCCAAAACTTGGGTTTACTAGTAGAAGAATGCAGGTATGAAGATGGTGGTGTAGACAATTAATAATAATTTACTTCAAAAGGAGCCAGTAGCCTCCAGGTCTCATTTTGATCACTTTCTAATACAGATTTGAACAAACTGAAGCCAGTGGTTACAACACTGGTGTGTGCACAAATATGATCCTTGAGAAAGGACTGGATCTAGCAGCTCTGCTTATTGGGTGAAATAGAGGTCAAACAGTTTTCCCAAAGGAGTACAAACAATTAATAGCTTTTGGTTCTGCACTTTGTAAGGTAGGATAATCCTTTTTTTTGCCTGTGAAAAGTGATATGAGACTTGCCAGGAACAGCTAACAGCATTTTTCATAATTATTTTTTTTGTCTGTTCCATCCTTACATGCGTAAGTACATTTTCATTACCTTTGCTTATATATTTTTTTCTGTTTTATGGAGGTGGATAAGAGAGAGTATGGTAGGTGCTTCCTTTGGAAACAAAAATAACCACCTTTGGTTTTCCTTCACCAAGATGCCTCCAGTCTTACTGTTGTGCAGGTTACTTGCTGGGTCTGCTAGTGGGACTTGCTTTTAATGTATACTTTGCTTGCTTTTTTTTCTGCTTGACACTAATTTTTATCTTTTGAGATGTCTTTTGCATGACTTGCTCGCTTTATTCTGTGGAGAGTTTAACAGGTAATTTAAGGATCTGTGTCCCAACCATTGTTTACAGAGATACAGGCTGGCTTAAGTGTAGATATTTTTCCTGAATCTATTTTACGCCTGGTTCTTAATGACATGATTTTTCAAGAAATGCTGCCAGATGCCATTCTTGCTTTAGAACGGCAAGCCACTGAAAGCTCTGATGCCACTGTACATCTGTGAAGATCAGGCCATAACCAGTTGTCCTATCAAGGTCTTCAGTCAAAAACTGGTGCCGCAAAAGAAGTGATGCCTTAGGCTGGCACTGACATCTTTAAGAACAGCCAAATGTTTACTGTTTTCTTCCTCGTTTGTTGAAGGTTCCTCTCCTCTGCACAGATTTCCAGTGCAAAGCTAGTTGCACAGGTGTGCACGTGCTTTAAATTGTAAGATCATTTTTGCAAAGATACTTACTTAAAATGTATAAACTCCATTTAAATCAAGGGAGTGGGAAACACCGCAAATTCTGTACCGAGTAACAATTAGTAAACCAAACTATGGAGGGGCCTGGAGCCTCTCAAGGTCTAGCCTGATTGTGAGTGTGAGCAAAGGATGTCAGACCTGAGTTTCCAAGGTGGCCAACAAACTATAGGTAGTGAAATCCAGTTTCAGTGGAAATTATGCTTCTGATTCCTTTACCTCCTGCTGTGGGCTTTCTCTGTCATGATGGTATTGTTAAAGACCCAAAAGGTTGGAATCTTTTCTGTTATCTTTACAAGTCTTGATCATACAATTAAAATAAAGATTCTGTGACCATGTATGTTCACACTGGACTAATTACCTTGCAAGTTCAGGCTATTGAATTTTTATCACATTTCTTAAAGGTATATATTCTTTATTTCCTTAGATATTGCTTATATATTCCTTATTTCTAATATAGCTTGCAGTTGGACAAAGAATAAATGATGTATAAGTCTGGTTACTGTAAGCTCTTCTGGTTGTATTAAACTATGGTTTATGTATCAACTCTGAACACTTGGGAAGCTCAGAAAAAAGCTAGAACTTCTGACATAGTGGTAACTTCTGTAGAAAATAAGTCTCTTGCTTCCTATGCTAAATCGAGAACACTTTGCAGGCTTGGTCTATGCTCACCAGGCTGCTACAGTTGGGCTCCACCATGTAAGACATTACTGTTAGTAAATTGTCCCTCATGACCTGTATTTACTGTCTAAGGTTTTCAGCAGTTAAAGCATATCTTTAGATGAAACTCCAGTCCCTGGATCCTTGGAGTGTAGCACAAACCTTTTTTAGGCCTACAGTATTCAAAGCACATGCTCAGACATAATAGGTTCCTAAAAATAGCAGTTCTTTGCTTTAGTAATCATACAAGTATATACAGGTCTAGGGAAAAGAAGAAATATATACCTGCCTTTTCCCGACTCTGCCTAAAACATTCTGGAGGACTCCTGCAGTTTAGGTCAGTCTTCTAATGAGACTGTCATTGTACATAGGACTTCTCATTGTCTTTATAGAGTCAATCTCTCACTTCAGAAACTCTGGATTGTTTTTCCAACAGCTAATTGGGACCAATCCCTTACATAACACTCCTTCTCCTCTGTCCAGATTCTTGGCATCAGAGTGGGGTTGGTAGTGGTTTCTTGGGGTTTTGTTTTGGGTTTTTTTTGTTGTGTTTTTTTTTTTTTGAGACACAGCTTTAGCTCTTTACCACTTAGGTTTTCTTTGGGAAAGTTCTAAGATAAACCCAGAGAGTGGAGGAAACTGCCTTCACTTGACCGTAAGTTACTTACCTTTGAATGGGAGCCATTTAGGTTTGTTGTCCATTGTTTAGGTAGTGGTCTCCCAGGTGTGGTGTGTGTGCAAGACAATCCGTTGGGGTGCAGGAAGCAAGCATTTTTTTGTACAATTAATAAATAAATGTTTCTTTCAACACTTATTGCATCCTTTTTTAAAATTTCTATTTGTGTGTTTTATAATGTATGTAATATTAGCACCTTAGTACATCTGTATAAATTATAATTAAATGTTAGGTATATGCTTGAAATAACTTTCAAAAAAAAGTTTGGAGAACACTGGTCTAGGAAATGCATAGCAGACCTCCAAGGGAAAGCAGCTCATTGTATACACATGGGATTCAGTGATGCAGAGATCTCATAAGATTGACCAGCATTCATAGTTTATATACAGGTTCTCCAAGCTGTGCACAGGAACCTTACTGTCTTTTGAAGTTTAACAAGGGGTGATGTGTCTTGTCAACATAGTAAGTAACTAGGGAAAAGAAATCTCAACATGTAGCAGCTACTGCAAGAGCAAAGTAAAAGGATTATGTGAAATGTTTTCCCCAAGTTTAAGGTGTTTCACTAGCATGGCAGTTCCAGATTTTTTTTTTAGGTTCAAGCATATCTGTTCTTCAGCAGTTTTCATGCCATACCTTTATTTATTTACCACTAGGCACCATGTAACCATGCTGTTAAGTCAAGTGCAGCATGTCAGTGGGACAACTATAACTTCCTAAAAGTTGCTTGCACAGTTGTCAATCCACTGAGGAACAGCAGCCATTTGCTTAAGAAATGTCACTGTAGCATGCGTGTAACAGCTATGCGAGTAGTAAAAGGTTTTCTGTAGCTATAAAAGAAGGATTCTTGCTCTACAATGTGAACGATTTGGTTGGTTATGCAAGACATGCAATAGGAAAAGCAATTCTTGTCTCAGTGATTTTTTTTAAAACCAACAAATGAGCCTGAACTTGTGTCCTCTTAGGACCAGCCCTGGGGAAACAAGTCCAATTCTGATCTGTTTGAGAATAAAGTCAATCCTGACGAATCATCTATGATATATAATACCAGCTTATAAGGAAACTGTCCAAATTACTGGTCATGCTACAGAATTAATTCTTTATGTGGAGACTTCAGTACCAATCTAGCGGAATCAGCAAAGTATAGATACTTGTTTGAAGAACTTCAATAGGGAGTTTTTACTACCTTTTTAATTCATAATTTTATGTAATTTCTTTAGTGAAATTGAATAGAAATCAGTTGGAGCTTTAAAATGGAGACTGTACTAGCTTCTTGATTTCTGCACACACATACACCCCGCAAGATCAATCTAATTTGTGATATGGGAACCAGTAATATTCATGGTTCTAAAATAAGATGCCATAATAGGAGTGCTGGTTTTTGTATCCTGCAAATGCTCATGTGTACACTTTCAGAATAGTTTGTAAGGCTGTAATGACACCACTTTCAACGTTTTGCAATAAAAAGGTTTCCATGCTTTTGCACTGAAAGTTTACCTCTTCAGAATCACATACGGAGGTGTTAGTCATTGATGCCAGAAGAAGAAACCTTGAAAGGCTGTCCTGATCAAGAGAAGTGTTTGTTTCCTCTTCTCACAAAGCAGTTCTTTTTGAAATTGTCAGGGAACTGAACTTAATTCTACTGAAGATACAAGGTATGATGCAGAGACAGTAAACTCACAGAAAAGCTTTGTTGAATTCATGTGACTTAATAAGTTCCCAGCACCCTATTATTAATTTATTGTTATATGTATGGCAGGCAACCCAAAGTTATCTTGACGAATGTCCTGAGGACGAAAATAGGAAGAAAATACACACAGGCGCAACCTAAAACTGGTGCTAATTTTTCTGATGCTGGCAAGCTGCAGTCAGATCAACCACCCTCGTCATCTGCTGCCAGCCTAAAGATATGGCAAATTTTAAACCCTACTCTCCAAAGCCTTTTTCTGTCTAAAAGGTAGGTTGTCTTTGCCTTGTGTCACTAAGCAAAATAATTTTCCTTGCAGTTGTTTTTTCATGAGAAAATTCTTTGTTGTACTACAGCTGTCTTGTTCATGAACTATATTCTCATGTCATCTGACTTTACTGAATTCCCTTGTACCTGGTTCCTTTTGGTAATCACTGAGAGAGGTGGTGCCAGGCACGCTCTAGTGGGTTTTCTGATCAGATGGCTTCTAGATGGTTCTGTACTGACAAGACCAATTAATTCTGATTCAGCCATTGGACTCTCAAAATGTTTGGGTTTTTTTATTCTTGTGAAAAGAATGCACTTGCATTTAACTGCCCTCTTTTCTCAGAGAATGTATCAAGGTGTATTTTCACTGTTACTGTTTCAGACTACTCATGAAAATAGGAAAACTGGCTTAAGGGGTCAGAAGAAATCCATATTAAGTCCAGTATCTCCCCCCCAAGCGGCAGTCAATTGCAGATACCCAGGGAAAAGTATGGCTAGAGTGACTACTTTTTTCACTGAGTTTTCTCTCTTGAGTTTCTGATGGTAAACAGTTTAGGGACTTCCTTCACTGGAGGTTACATTCAGACTACAGTGTTCTTCTATATTAGACTTTTCCTCTCAATTATATCCTCATTGCTTATCACCCGTGTGCCTCTGCAATGTCTTGTCTGTAATGTAGTCTCCTGATTAAAAGCAAATTTACATCTCAGTGCAAGAGATCCGAGTGCTCCCCAGACATCACGCAGTCTGTGCTGGAGCGTGCTTTGTGGATGAATTCAGACAACAGGAGAATTATGCAGTTGATGCCTGAAAGACAATGTTCTTCATAACAGATTCAAAAAAGGCCATGGCATTACGTCCTAATCCAAAATAAATGGCAATAGAAGTGGTAGAATTTAAACCACAGTTTGAGAAACTAAGCGGGGCAATCAAGGGCTATACAAAAAGTTGGCTGCAGTGGCATTGTATAAAATAAGTTTTGCTGCTCCTACACGTGTGCTCAAGTGGGCAGTTGCATATTGATATTTGTGGTTAGCTTATTTTTGATGCTTGTCTCTTCTAACACTTGCGGATGTTTTTCTAAGCCTTGCTATTGTAATTCTGTAGAATGCTATTGTTATTCTGTAGAGTGCCACCTGGAAGGGGAGAAGGGGAACAAAATCTAATGCTACCTTTTTGTGTATGTGCTACTTTTCTACCTGTTGACTAAGTGCTTGAGAAAATTCAGTCTGTTTTACTGGAGGCTTCTTGTTCACAGGAAAATCAAGGTTATTTGCTTTTTTATTCTTGTGAAAAGAATACACTTGCATTTAAATGCCCTCTTTTCTCAGAGAATGTATCAAGGTGTATTTTCACTATTACTGTTTCAGACTACTCATGAAAATAGGAAAACTGGCTTAAGGGGTCATAGTTCTGAGAAATGTGTACAGATAATGCATGAAAGCTATTTAGAGATAAGCATTTATCAGTTTTTATACAGTACTTAGATGATGTGTTAGAGGTGACGCAGTGTGAATTTTATCTGGCTAAGGTGAAATTATATGGCTAGTGTTTCTTACCCTGGTCTCTTGTTGCTTTTTTATGTTTATCTGTTTACCTGGGATTTTAAGTTCCTTAGTGGGATTTTGTTTTGTCTCTTAACAGACCGAAAGTAATGATGTTTGATTATCAAGCCTGTAAGATACATTAATTTAACAAGAAGTTTCTCTCTCTAGATTTCAGTGCAGTATTTATGATTTACTGTTATATATATGGCAGGCAACCCAAAGTTATCTTGACGAATGTCCTGAGGACGAAAATTGGAAGAAAATACATAGACACCCACGTAATAATTGATGCAAATTTATCTGATGCTGACAAATTACAATCGGGTCAACTACCCTCATCATCTATTGCCAGCCTACAGACATGTCAAATATTAAGTTCTCCTCATGAAAGTTCTTTTCTGTCTGAAAGGTATGTTACTCACTGCTGATTTTGCCAGTATTCCTGAAATTACATAACTTCACAATGGAAAAGAATTTCCCTGAAACAATTTTTGTTATAGTCTTGTCTTGAAGCAGAAGATCAATTTCCTGAGTGCAAACTAACATGCTACTCCAATGAGCTGTTTTACCATTGCATTTATTCTGATTTGCTCTACCTGATGTTAATAGGCTACTTTTCTTTCATAGAAGGAATTTCCATTTGCAATAGATCAGTGTTTTGATTTGTGAAGATGGCCAAGTAATTCAAACGCATTTAATTTGGTTTTGTGTCCAGAACCAAAATCTTCCTTTCTTGTTGCTGTTAATGTGTTCTAGCATGATTTCAAGTAACTTCTTTTGCAAAACTTCTCCAAATTCCTCTCTGTGATGGTTCATTTCTTTTCACACTCATCCACCAGTGGTCTCAATCCCAATAGAGTGCCATTGTTCAAGGGCTCTGTGTGTGTCCTCTCATTGCTTAACATCTCCTTTTCGTTTTTTCTTCCTATGTTTAGGCTGACTGAGCATCACAATAACGCTTAACATATAAGACTAGCAGAAATCAGATATTAGAATTATATAATGTTTGTTTTGGTCTAAGTTGGCAGTTGAATTCAGGGTAGCTACTTCCTCTTGTCTTTTATGGCCACCTCTTTGCTCAACAGCAAAGTACCCACAGGAACAAATAGCAAGAAATTTGGGGGAAGAAAATAGAAAGAGGAAGGAAGAGAAAAATGATTTGTGAGGGCAGGAATAATCAATAGTTCCCAGGTTAAAGCAATGTTAAAAATTCTTGAGAAAAGAAAGTCATATTCCTCATTCTGATACATGAACATCTTAGAGAACCTAAATTAGTAAGAATTCCTTTCTCCTTTTCCGTTAGGATCCCCATTGCTGCTGAAATTAATCTGACAAAGCTGCAATTTAAATGAGGGATTTAGAATAGTTAGACTGTCTCATTTTGGAAGTATTACATTTGTTGCTAATAAACAGTTTTATATAACTTTAGGCTGACTAAAGTGTGGGGAGTTTGTTTGGATTGTTGGGGGGTGTTTACTACAAAATCTTTAATATCTATAATTTTTAGTATGTGATTTTTTCACTTGTTTTGGATGATGAGAGGTAGTGGGTTCATAGAAAGGAAGACACGAACTCTTGTATGTAACTCTCTAAATATGAGGAAACATCTTGCATGTTTTTTCAAGCTCGTATCTGGAGGGCAGCTGTTGAGTTTTATGTCAAGCACAAAACTAGTCAGTTTTTTTAGTAGTTGGTGTACTCGCTTTAGATTTGGAGTGGTTCATTGTTTGAAGGATTAATATTTCATTCCTGTGATATGCTTTTTCTGGTGAATTAAATAAAAGGCTTGTTATTAGCAGGAACCAACATTAGGAGGATTTACCACCCTTCCCCAGTGACCAGCACATTAGTGCAAGTTGTAATAGATATCACATGGGAAATGGAGAATTTAGGAATTATTTCAACAGAGACGTGATTTCATCCCGGTCACTTCTCTATAACTAAGGTTTGTGCATAAGATACATGTGGCACTGATTTTTCTGGGGTCTCTTCTTTCAGAGGAGAGGAAAAGCTCCCCTCTTATAATGGTTATGCATATATATGCACATGGCCATATAGAGATTCTTTTGTATGTTAGGGTAGCTAGAATGCACGCTCTGTTTTACTGAAAATTTTGCCAGTTTTGTACTATAGAAATTTCAGATTAAGTCAAAGAATTGTTCATGATCAGAAGAGGGTGGTAATCAGTTAACCTTTCTCTATCAGCTAAAACTTGCTGCGAGTATTCCTACAGAATTGGTGGATTTTGCATTGCTTGTTCACTGCAACTCAGTGTGAAATGCATTTGTTTAAGTCACCATTGACCTATCAGTATAACTAATGAATTTGAGGTAGGTTTTAAATGTAAAGAAACTTAGGGTTTTAAAGTGTTTCCTACTTTTTTCTCATGGCTGTCGAGAACACTTCAGTATATACTGCCATAGCTTTTTAGGTTATGCAAATATCTGTTAAGTGGTGCATTTTAAACTGAGTTATCAGCAGATTAGAAGTGAAAATAAAATGTGCAGAATTTGTGTATAGAGTAAATACGTTTAGGGAAGTCTATTAGCTGAAACATTCCTATTGAAATATTTCCTACTGTTGAAAGGCCTGAATTGTGATGTTGGTGTAAAACAAATGCTAAAAAACACTTAATGGTTTTGTATGGTCTTTTAAGGCAGTCAAATCTATATAGCTGTTATGCATACAAATATTTAAGTTGAGAGAGAGATGTGGGTTCCAAAATCAAGTCTTCTGTAGTGAGGTTATTCCAGAACTAAAGGTGCCTGACCTGTGGAAGACTCTGTGCCATTCAATATACAGAATGAATAACAGTGCTTACCGAACACTTTTTCTGTATATGGTTCAATTCGTGATTCTTTTTGAATGGAAAGATAATCAGTAATTTCTTCACGGTGCTTATATACTGTTCATCGCTGTAGTATCGGAGCACTCTGGAAGTCTTTATTTGTCTTTACAGTATTCCCAAAGAGCAATGATACTTTCACCTACAGATACAGCACTAAAGAATAGGCATCTTCAGAAAGTGTCCAACCGTTTTGGCCATGTAGTTAAAGATGTCAAGAATGTTCTTTCCCATGGTTGGTGGTGTTCTTTATGAGTCCGGGCTCAGCTGTTGGTGATTGCAGTCATTGTGATGATTGCTTAGCTCTTTGCAAATCGGAGACTGCAACGTTCTGAGTTAGGCACATTATAAAGCAATGAACAGAAAATCCCTTTAGTTTAAGTGAGTTGATGAAAGGAGGAATGGAACAGATTTTCCAGAGCAGCTTTAAATTGCTTTATCTATGAAATCTTTTTTATTTTCTTTTTTATTTTCCAACTCTGACAGGAGATGAAGCAGAGGTCATTAAGGTTAGTTTCTTTTATCTTGTAACCCTTGATAAATTTTCAGAAGTCTTGCATACTGAATATAATTAAGTTCATGTGAGAAAATATCACATGAACATATAACTAAATGTTATCCTAATGCATACACTAGAAACCAAAATACACTTATGTAGACTTTTGTCAGCTGTAACTAGCCTCCAGAGAAATTGAGAGTATGTTTACAAGATCAGACCTCAAATGTGAGGATGTCATACTGTTCAGTCTGTCAGTACCTCCTGAATACATTCTCTTATTTATAAAAAAGCTAATTAAAAAAAACCCCAAACTGATTACTTTCTTATTTGTCCTTCTTTTGAGAATGAAACTACAAACTCAACTGAACACCTGTAGTTTCTCATACTCTAATCCGTTTCTGTTTCTTCGTCATTCATGTCCTGTCCCGCACCACCCCCCTTCAAAGTTACTGTTTCAGGCCCTTTTGAGCAGGAATTTCTATTTAAAATCTTTTCGCATTGCAGGAACTTACTCAGTGGTTTCTATTAGCAGTTCTAAATCTTATTTAAAAATATACTAAGTTGCCTCATTCCCACTGCATTCATGACAAAGGCAAGGATACACTCAACTAACTGTTCTCTCTTTTTCTTCTTGTTACGTGTTCTTGTTGCAGTCACGCTTTACAGCAAAATAATATTTTAGTGTCTGATGTGAAGCATGTCAGATTTTCATACTTTGTACCTTTTAGAAGCATCAATTTCTTAATAATGTTAGAGTATCTGTGTATTTCCATGACAGGGACTGAATTAGTTTGTGTTTCATTTGCCAAGCTCCACATGCTTACGAGAGAGACAGAAGTTTGTGATCTAACCAACCCTTGTTTCTGTTGGGATTTTTATTCAGTATTCTTTCAAAATCAAAGATAAGTCATAGTTAATATTCTTTACAGGTCTGAGCATTGCCTGAGAAAGACAGATGATCAGTGTAAATTGACCAAGGCTTCCAAGGAACCAGAAAAAAATAATGCCTTCACTTTTAGAAGACAGGAACTGCAGAAGAAAGGTTTGTAGTGAGCAATAATCTGGCATTTAAATATGAATTTTGGAGAGTGTTGGGAAATTTTCTTTTTTTAGTTTAGTATTATGAGGAGAGCATAGAAACAAAACAGGCACGCAGTGTATGTGTTTCCTCAAAATGCAGTCTTTTACAGATATGGTAAAATATATCAAATCGCTGTTTTTAAATAGGAATAAAGCAATGGTGAATGAGACCTGTGGAAGAAAAGGGAAACTGAGGGAAGCCTCACTGCACCATTGTGATTTTGATTTTGTAAGAAGTCTTTTATACTCAAGAATGTAATACATCAAGAATGCTCAAATGGTTTGTGAACCCTGCTAAAATGTTTATGCTATATGACAGTGTTCATATTTACTGCTGAATGATGAGCTCTATGCTGAGTCAGCAGGGAGAGCATAGTATCTTTTTAATACTGGTATTTGCAGATTACAAAAGGAATGGAGAATATTGCGTGCAGCAGAAGGTAAAAGAAAGACTGTGGAGTATGGAATGCTAATTCTTACTTGGAAGGGAACTATGAATTTGGTTTTACTCTTATATTAATTAGTTGTGCAATAATAATCTTTCCTTAATTATTTTAGGGAATATATTTTGGCAGCCACACACAATTAGAAAGGAAAGAACTATCATGGAAAGTAGCTGCTTCCATGCATTTTACTTAAGACAGATATGAAGAAATACAAAATTTTTTGAGGATAACCTGTTAAATAACTTTTTTTCTTCTGAAACAGAAAACAAGAACTATGACGAACTGGAAAAGAGGAGCAGATATGTGAACAGTACCACTCTTAGTCAGAAGGAATCTGGCTCTTTTGATTCTGAGAAAAGGAAAAGAAGATCTAGTGGCCATATTTCTGATGACTGTAATGTACACATTCCAGAAAAATCACTTCTACTGTCTGTAAGTTGCACTTAATTTTAATGTATGTGTTTGTGTACACACATGCACGCATACTTCAATAGCAGCAGTAGCAACATCCAAAATAAATGAATTATACTAATAATTAGGGTATCTAGGGATACGGTTGTACCTGTTGGGGGAAAGTAGTTCAGTGGTGGTGCATCAAGAAGAGTGAGTATACGTACTTCTGTCCACAACATCAGAATACTCTTGTTGTGGCAGAAAGGTTGTGAGAGGTGAATGACAGTGTTTCCTTCAGGCGGGAGAATGGAGTGTAACAACTTTGGAAATAAGGCATCTAGTTACTTAAGTGGAGCTTCTTTCACAAATGGTATAGAACTAATTAGGGACTTTGATACAAAAAATATAAAGTATACCTGGGGGTTATTGAAATCTTGCAGATGTCATCCTTCTCCCTCCTCCTCAGTCTTATTGTACTATTCCCTAAAGTTTAATTCTTATCTGTCATTAAGACTTAGGGGGAAAATAAAAGAAAAAAGACTGAGGGAATCAGTCAGTCAAGTACAACCTGTGATATATATTCAAACATTTGAATACAGTAAAGGCACCTCTGTAACCTGATTAAAACCCCACAGGAATAGGTAATTGCCAAGTCCTGTTCATGCAGTTGACCCAGCCACCCATTTGCAAAGTAGTGAACGTCACTGGTGCTTGGTCTTTCAGTGTCAGACAGTGAGACAGCTGCTAAAAAATCAGAAATCATTTCTTGTTTAGTTTGAATGGGGGTCATAGTAGACTTTTAAAAGATTGTCCTTCATGCCTTTGTGTAATAACCTTTGGATTACAAGGAGGGAGTAATCACCCTAACTTGAGCTCTAAATGCAGTTGCATTAAGATATAATTATTTTGTCTATCACATAGCTAAGTCTCAGTGATCACTGATCTGAACCATCATAGAAATGTCAAGAAATAAACTTATATCCTGTCTCTGATTCCTGTTTTCTAGAAGGAGCAAAGACCGAGTTCAACTCGGTCTCAGGGCCGCAGAACACCCTGTGAGGATGCACAAGGTCACAGATCTAATACAGTTCTGGTGCTGGATTGTATTCCCCAGCCATTAGAGAGAGACTTTACAGACACTTCTACCCACAATCACTTAAGGCCTGCTCCCAGCTGCACAGAGGAACCTGGCTCAGAGTGTCCTCCCAGAAATTTGTCAGAGAAACAGCTTTCTGCCACCAGTGAGGAAGTGATTTCACCACGAGTTAGTACCATCAGGAAATTAAAGATGGACACGTCACAGTACCTGAGCAAGCTGCGGAACAGAATCTGCAGGGGTAATCGGCAACGTGTTTCAATTGACCCAAGTATGTACTGTATCTGCGCTGCTGACGATTACTATTGGTAGGCTTAGGTACTAGGAGAACTCATGCATGACTGACTAATTGAAACATATGGAACAAAATATTGAAGACAGAGATCATGTTGTTTGTAATGCATTGTGCAGGTTAGAGAACAGTTCCTAGTGCCAGTGTCCTCTACTGGAGTGTAAAGGGTCTTGTACTTGAGAAACAGGATAGACAGCAGGATTTTCAAATTCCAGGCCTTATTTTGCAGCTGATTTTGTGGCTATGGAAAATCAAGCTTGTACGTTTTAATGATGCTTAAACTGAGAAGAAATGTTCTTTCTTCTTTGAAGCAGCTGTGTTGTGGCCTATTTCTTTTAATAGTCAAATAATTTTGAGAATCTTGGGTAAAAAGTGTTAATAAAGATACAAAGCAGTACCTGTTGCATGCACTTTGATGCACGCAGACCTTGACTGGTTTGGGCAATGTACTTTGATACTACATACTGCAAGAGAGAATTCTTTGCTTATCTGAAATCCACAATGAATGAAATATTCTCAAGTCTGTGTCTTGTAGTATATGTATACTTCTTTTTTCCTCTTTAGTTGTCCTTTCCAGTGATGATGAAGATGGATCTTCTGAACCAAAATGCACAGAGCTGCTGCAGGATAATATCACTGAGAATAAAGAAACAGACCAACAGTCTGACTTCTGTTTTTCAGCAAAGCAATTGGAAGACAAGATGGAAAGTCACACAGAGCAGGTAGTCCAGTATTTGGCCTATGTACTGTTATGCCAACCCTTTGATTTATTTCTCCGATGTTTATTTTTTCTTGCATGTTAGGACAAAAGTGAAATGCTTAGAGCAGATGTGATCAGTCCCAGCAGCAAGCAGTAGCTGAAGTAATTGATTTCACAGATAGAATTCTGGACAGTCTTCAGAGAAGATCTCTGGCTCTGAAGCTTGAGTATTTTTGCAACATAACAATGTATTTCACATTTTGAAAATAAACATTTGGAAATGTTTAATATTACAAAACAGGAAGGATCAAATAGTAACCGGAGCTAGAGGTAGACATGATGAAGATATGTCTGTGAAAAGTTTTTTTTTTTTTCCACACAATGTTTTTTATTGATTGTAGTTCAAATCAGTAGTTTCTCCTTGTCATCCAGTCTTCTGTTGTAATTCAGTGCATGGAGAAGTTCAAGGATCTTCAGAGGTGGAGCAAGATACTGTTAGGCCCTTAAGGACATTGCCAGTAATGATTGTAATAACATTTATAGCCTTTTAATATGGAGTTTTTATATGGAAGTTGGTTTGGGGAGTAAATTCTTACAAACATGAAGAGAAAATTCCTAAGGTTACAGGAGGGAAGTATCTCATTTAAAGCCCTATAGTAAATATACTTTTTTTTCCCTCCCAGTTTTTAACAGAGTCGATTGAAGATAAATGTCCTATCAGCTTACCTTCTGGAAGCACACCTAGAAAACAGATGAACCCAGCATTGGATGTTGAATTTGATAGTCTATACATTGGGAAATTTAAATGGCTGTCAACAGGTCCTGCTAGGGTAAGTAGTTCTATTATGGTGATATTTTAAAAGTATGTAAAAATTAAAATTCTAGTTAAGCAAAGCTAGTGGTGCTTAATGTGGAAGCCCTGAGTTTTGATTATGGTTGCATCAGATTGCTTTGGCTAAATGGTGGAGTGTATAGTCCATTATCTTGTGTGTTTGGATTGCTGTCAGTAGAAAACCTAACTGGGATTTTCTGTGGCCCCAGTTTTCAGAGGTAAAGGTTCTGTATAAATGCTGTACTGGAACAGAAATCATACTGAGGAAGATTTTAATGAATTCTAATGGAAAATAACAGCAATGTTACTTCAAATAAACACCAATTACTTTTCTCAGAAATAGTACAGATATTGAAGTAATTCATAGTAATAGTAATCACTAGATAAGAGTTCAGATATATACTATGCGCCAATCTTGCATTTTAAACAGAAAATTGCTTGTTTTGTAGCTTTTGCTAAAAGCATTAGCGCATAGGCAACATGCTACTTACAGGGTGTGGAAATGTAAGTGAAGGTGTACTTCAAATGGAGTACCAGCTGCAGGAGTTTCAAGAGGTCTTTGAATGAGGCTCATTCTATATATTGAAACTGAAAAAGAAACATTTGAACATGTATATCTTTTTTTGCTTGCAGTAAGACATTTTGAAATCTTGGATTGTAAAAATAATTTCAGCTTTTCACAAAACAGCAGTTTTGTGCAGCAGTTCTCATGCAGTAATGAAAACATTTAATGGAAATTTTCTAAATTAATATGCCAAAATCATTTGAGGGATGAGTTGAAATATTTTTAGAATTAATGCTTTTAGGTGGAAAGTGAAAATTTTCCTTGGAAAAAACCAACTTTGTTCTTTGTGCTTACTGTCGTAATGTAAGAGAAACCTTTTCTCTCAGTGTGTATGACAACCTTCTGTCAAAGTGACAGCAGAGCATTTTTTATATAGCTATAGCAGCAAGTAAGTGGAAACTTTGAAGGCCTTTAATTCAAAGGTTAATGTAAATAGCAAAGTAACAGCCCAGTGTTGGACCATTTATATAGTGTCCTTAATTCAAATAGTGCAGCTGACAGTCTTTATCATGATGTCCTTAAGCTCCTTTTGTCCCAATTGTTCTTTTTTTTTTTTTTCTTTTTCTTTTCTTTTTAAGAAGCCTGTAGGCAGCTCTGCAACTTCTGCTTGTTTCTCAGTGCTTAGCACCCCTGGAAGTCACTTTGCTGTCATTTAGGTTCTGCAGTACGTATTTAGGAGTGTTGTTTTAGGTGAATAGCCAATATTAAGTCTCAAACTAGGCATATTGGACTTGGTGGTGTTAGGTTAATTGTTGGACTCAATGATCTTAAGGGTCTTCTCCAACCTAAATGATTATGATATTATTTTCAGTTTATTTGGCTATAAGCAAATAAAGATGTGCAGATAATTAAGAATTCTTACTTTGTTTTAATCAATTTTTAAAAAACAAACTAATTCGTTTTTTTTTAAATCTTATTTCAGTTTACAACCAAGTACATTACGATCCCATTTCAAGGTAAGAGAGTTTTTTCTTCAGCCTTCTCTTAACTATATGTTTAAAGTATTGCATTAAAATAGTCAGTATATATTTATATTGTGAATAATTTATAATCTTATTTGCTTTCACAAAGACATTAAATAATTTTTTAAATTTCATTTTTTTAATAAATAAAAGTCTCGGTGTCTACAGTGTAAGCATTAATAACTTAGCAGCTTCTTAAAATTTTAAGGAGAGCTTGCAGTTTTAATGGCCTTGCTTCCTCCATTCCTGCATATATGAAGTGTTGAACTATAGTAAGTCTGACTACACCTGTTGTTGAGGTGAAACATTAATCTTTTCAGATTAAGGTTTTAGACCCTTAGGTTTATTAAACAAAAATGCATGAGCTGACTAAAGCTAAGAGGACTATAACTGTAGATTTGCATTCAGTCCATTTTCCAAAGATGATGTATGGTTTCTATATCTTGTAGAAGGTTTGTGAGCAGTTATGAATTGGATTGACTAAAAGAAAATAGAAGTTCATGATTTGCAATATTTTCTTCTATATTTGTAGGTATTAACTGTACGTATTGTGAGCAAAAATACAATTTTTTCCATGAAGAATCTTGCATTTAGATGTGTAGCTTTTGGTGTTACAATTTGGTAACTTTGTTTTACATAGTTCAATATAACTGATTTAAATACTAAATTCTCAACACATTTGAAATCTACAAGTACTGTTTTAATACACGGGGATCATATTTATGTCTTAGCATGTAATTACTGTAACATGTATGACTTTATAATTAACCATGGCTGTGAAAGATATGGTTATTTTAAATTCTGTTTTCTCCAGTGGCTCTTAATAAGAATATTAAGCTGACAGTGGATACTCTGGATCTGAGAAGGTTTGGCTTGTGGAGAAGTGATGGTGGCTGTTCTTCAACAATGATCATTTTCCTTTGGTTGTCTGTGGATTATGTAGAAAAGATTGAAACCCAACTAGGAAAGTTAGTTATCAGCAAGCCATGTGAGTAATCTCTTTCCTTAAATGCAATGAAAAGGTCTAATATATGGTGTGTCAATAAAGCAGTTATTTTATAGTTGTGCTTCTGGAATACTGAGGAAAGCCTATAGCTTTTTTGAAAATAAGTTGGTCAGTTTTGCTTTTCTAAAATGCCTCACTATACTTTTATTCGGAAGAAATCACATGATGTGATTCAAAACCACTGCTACTTAGTAGAAAGACCTTGTAACACAGCTCAGTTGTAACCTGCGTGAGCAGGCCTTCTGAAACTACACTTGTGTATAAAATATCTCTGCCTTTAAAATAAATATGACGTTTTAAGTGTCCTTACTCTTGAGTAATGTATATGCTAGACAAAAGGCTTGGCAGATAAAGGTTGATTTGATCTTTGACAAGATTGCTTTGGGCCATTGAATTATTATTGGAGAAAATTTCCACTAAAGGCCAAATGGGCTATTTAGTCTGTAGGGTATTATGGACTGGGTCTATTTGTTTTTCTAGCATGAAGCCCTGTAAAACTGAGTATAAGTTTTGCTCAAATATGCAGAGTGGCACAATCACACAAGGTTTTTACATTACCAAAAGCATTGCAAAATGGCATCTACCAAAATGATGATGTCAGAGTTGCCTGAGTGAAATGTAACAGTGTGTTTACCTTGTACAATCACCACCTGTATGAAGGAAAATTATAGGTAATGTTGACTTTACATAAGTAGTATGAGTAATTTGAAGTGAAATACTGAGTGAAATTTTAGCAGTGAGTTACCTTTACTTGATGTAAATTTATCAGTTTCTGGTAGCTTCTATAGACACAGCTCCCAGTGAAATGAGTGGAATCTGAGTATGAAGCTGTGAGGCGCTTTTTAATCTTAGGTTTATTTACCTTGATTACATTCTTGTTGTAGGAGAAACCTTCAGAAGTTGTTATTAAATTTCTATGCTTGAATGTTTTATGCCTTTTAAATTTGTAGTAATGTAAATATTTTGAAATATATGTAGAGAATTGTTGAAACAAATCAGTGATGGTTCTGCAGATTGATGAAAAGGTTGCTATGATTCTGCTCTGCCTTCTTAGTGCATTAATATTAGAGGAAAAGGTATCGTGCTGGATCTGACAGCCTGAGAGAGGTGAGGCTGATGCAGCTCCATATCCCCAGGTCCAATCAGTAGTAAGGCTGAAGATGTAGTCCCAATAGGTAGAGCACACAGAGCACTTGCATACACCACATATATACATAGCTGGCCACACAGATAAAACAGACACACAGCACTCACGCGAACACAGACAGCACCAACAGCCTCATCCTGCTCCCCTCTCTGGCTGAGCAGGATGGAGGCCCACTAGTGAGAAAATACATATATATATATATATATATATATACACACACACACACATATATATATACACACACACACAAGGTGGATCCCTCTGTCAGCTGGGCTCAGACACTTAGTCTGCCCAGTTGCTGGCCCTGGATCCCAGTCTCCCCAGTTGCTGGCAGCTGGACATAAAAGCCAACGAGGCCGGTGCCAGTTGCTGGTACAGACTGTCATGCACACACAGGCACACAGCTGGCCAGGACTCCCCTAGTCCCAATAGCTGATCTCCCTGTGCTCTCATCCTTAGAGATACTCAGGCAGTCTTACAGCCAGAGCTGTCCCTTAGGGACTTGCTCACCCTCCTGGCTCCCAGGGCCCTTCACCTGTTCACCTAGTTTGGCTTGATTTTTGCTAGCAATCATGCTCACTTGCACTCACTCCCATTGCGGCAGGCAGACCCCCATACACACCAAATAGAGAGTCCCTCACCCAAGAGAGAGTTAGAAAGGAATTTAATAAGAAGACAGAACAGACTGTTTGGCATGGCCAGACAAATGTATTGACCAGCAAAGTATTTAGATGTCACTGGTCCTTTTTATGCCCTTAGTCCTCTACTTTCCCACACTTGTTCCTGCCCAAATCACCTAAATGGTTCCCTTTGCCTGCCTTTGGTTCCTCCCTTAAACATTCCATAATAAGTACTCAAAATGCTCTTGCCCTGCATCCCATCATGTGTGCCGTACACCTCGGCAGCGACCCCTCCTGAGTCCAAAAGGTGCTCTGGCGTTCACTCATCTTGATGGGTTTCAGGTCTGGACCCTGGGGCTGAGGCTCTCCTGGGACAGCCCTGGGAAGGGCCCAGACCAGGCGTCCCTTCCTCCCAGTCCTTAGTTCAGGTTTCTGCCTGCCGTTGTGCCTCTGTGCTCCTCTGGGCTTGTGGAGGTGGGCCTTTGGTGGGCTGATGGCCCCTTTGATGGCATGGGAGGGTATTATTTGGGCTCCCCCTCCTGCTATTGTCTCTCTGCTCCTTTGTGGGTGTGCAGACAGGTTTTTATCACATAACCTAGTAGTTAATACTATCCATTCTGTCCTTTTTCCAGCCAAATCTAGTGAATTTGTATTTCTTGAACTGTCCCAACCACTCACAGAATGGGAAGAAGACAGACTGACTGAATTGATTACATGTGTGAGCAAGAAGAACAGAGCACCAGATCTCCTTGAGTTTTTGTCTTTGAAGCAAGCATTACCCTTGTTTAAGGACCTTTCTCCCGAAGAGAGCTGTTTTATGAGTTACAGTAAGGATCTACTAAAGCAATGTATGCCAAAAGAGAATACCTCAGGTGCTCATGAGCCTGCAGTTCAGGTTAGTGCGTAGCTGTTGCTTGATTCATCACCACCTGTTGGTATTCACACATTCTAGTACATTTTAGATCAGCCTTGTTTCTTAATCCATAGCTCAAAAAAAAAAAAAAAGAGTCATGTTTGTTATTTCTCTCTCACAGCGGGGCAAGATTTGCAGTAAACTAGATTGTGTCCATGGAGGGATAGTGTATAGACCTCATCAGTAAGTGGCAAATACTGAAGCTTTAGGTTGACTCACGGTTGCGTATGCCTAGAACCACAGGGATTTCCTGCCCTTGTGGTGTCTCCAGGGCAGTAAGTTGGGAGTTAATCAAGTAGTGAGTGATGGAGCCATTTTTTAGTTGAGCTGGAAGTGAAGGGGTGCAGCAGAGAAGGAGCTGTTGTATCTTGCTAGTTCTAGACACCTCTAGACATTATTGTGGGGGCTCCACAGCCTGAAATGCTAAACAATTCCTAAGACCGCTGGGGAGATGGGGATATGCAAGTTAATGTGTTAATACAGCTCCCTCTGAGGAGTAAATGTCTTGACCCAACCCCACATCGCTGTCACTTCAGAAATTATGCATGTTTGTTCCCATGAGGAAAAAGCACAGAGGCAAAAGATCAATCTGGCTATGAAACTGGAAACATAAAAATTGAGTCAGCCAGTTCAAATCTGTATCATTTTTAGGCAGATTGTTAAGAACTAGATTTTCAAACCTTCCAAGTGTACACAGCTCCTAGTAAGACAGTCTGATACTTGTCTCCATCCTTTCAGGTCCTGTTTCTTCTCCAAAACCAGTTCTGTGTCAGTTGACTTGAATAATGCTTAAACAGTTTTAGAGAGAGGTTATGAACAGATTAAGACCTGTCATCATTTTAAAAGCTACATAACTTTAGTATTGTCTGACCAGTGGCACGTTTGCCTAAATACTGATGTTTACATTTCTGCTCTCCAGCAAGATTCCTCTTCAGTGATGCAGGGTACTCCTGTGGGCTTCAGGTTTGGTTTTTGTGTGTTCTGGTTTACATATCAAGCTGTATAATGCTTTTTACTGTTTGGATTTTTTTCTGGTAGGAATCAAAACCAAAAGTGGCCAGGCCTAGTTATACCCTCGCAAATAAGCAGAATAGTGGTTGTTATTCAATCTCTCTGTCCTCTGTACTGAATGAAGAATGGAAAGAAGTAAGAGAAACTGGAGCAGTTAAGAAGTAAGTATATTTCATATAAATGAGAAGGTGAAAATAAAACAAATTGTATAAAACAAATTGCTGGAATAAAAGCCCTGGCTTAACTACCATTCTCTAGTTGATTTGTAAGTGTTGTGTGAAAGATGCTCTAGAAATCTAAAATATCACCAAGCTTGAATGTAGTCATTCCTGTTTCCATCCTAATAGTTAACAGACAAAATGGATGTGTTACAGGATGACAGAAAATCTCACAGAAATTAGAGAATACCTAACTGTGACTACAAGCTCATATCGTGAATGCATCAGTGGGGTAGTAGGGCCCTCATGGCCTGTGTGACTGTCCATTTAAGTCCATATCACAGCAAAACTATTACTAATTTAAGCTAAGCCTTTTTAATCTAAACAGTATTTCATTTCACTGTTCTGTCACACTCAATCTATTTATGTTTGTCATACAATTTACTAGTCAGTACAGGAGCTTGGTTAACAAAAGACATTAGAAAATGAGAACCCACAGATGTGTAATGCAGCAAGATATTAGGAGAGTGCTGACATGCATCAGTTCTGTCTGCACTAGCCTGTTAGTGCTCATACTTCTAGTACAGCAAACATTAGTGAAGTAAATGGCTTTTAAGAACTCTTGCCTTTTGCTGTCACTGTTTTTACTGAGAGTATAGCAGTTGGTTTTGTTTCTGCGGCAGCAAAAATTGCTCAGTTCGTGGTTCCAGTTAAATAATATGGTTGTTAATCTAAATGTTTTAAAATACATTTTAAATACTAGCATTAGAGGTAACTTGGGCAGTTTTAAACGACTTACAGGACATATGCTGCATGGTGCATAAACTGAAGTTTGCTTGGAGACGTTAGAGTCCTTGTTGGAGTCCTAATGAATAGAAAATCACTGTACATTCATACCATCTAAAAATATGCCCTCCAGTGTTCCTTCCCATTTTATATAGCCATTTGTCAATTACTTTTATAAAAAAATAGAAAAACAAGATTAAGGTAAAAAATAATCTCCTTTTCAAAAGTTTTTCTCAAAATTTCAGTGTGCATTGGGGTGCATATTTCTTTTATAACACTTAACTATTGGAGGAAGAAATGATAAAGGGCTTTTGAGTTAGTCAAGTTTTGAGAACTAACAATTTTAACAGGTTTTTAAGAAAATGTTCTGCATGTGTAACGGCCATACTAATAAGAATGTAATGTAAAACACAGTTTGTCACTATTATAATGTGATTTTTATTTTCTAGTTTAATTGTTTATCCACCTCCACCTGCAAAAGGAGGACTGGGAGTCACAAGAGAAGACCTGGAGTGCTTAGAATATGGAGAGTTTCTCAATGATGTCATAATTGATTTCTATCTTAAGTAAGTAATCACAGCCTTAATTGTACCCTTCTTTCTGGGACTTGATCTGAACTTTAATGTTACTGTAAATGTTGGTCACTAAATATGATATGACAATTTCAGAAGTAACAGTATGATGAATTTACAAGTTGGACTTTTTTAAAGCTTTTGTGTATTCTCAGCAGTTTCATTTGTTTCAATTTCATTCTTGTTCCTCTAAAGGTCTGTGATATAATCCAGACAGAATAGCTGGGGGGAAAAAAAGCTTCTTGGCAACCTCACAGAACAGAAAGGGCTGAGCAGTTTTAAGCAGGCAGTTGAACAAAATATAGAGGGTCTGTACTAGTAGTTTATTTACTAAGTTTGCATGAAGTGGAGCATCCTCTGCTATTCTGTGCAAGAATTCAGGAATTCATCTGATGCACAGCTCCTGCAGAAAGGAACACAGCTAGTACTTCTTGAGGAAGTTGTGCTTGGCTTACCTGCTTCATGCCATCCTGCTGAAGTTGCTTGTGAAAGCAAGTTTTCCAGAACTGGCATTGTGGGCCACCATTCCCTAAAGCTGAGGTTTATTTATCCTGTGCTGACTTAAATCTAAGTTGAATTCTGGCTCTTTTGAAGGTTGCTTGCAAGAATTACATTTTGCTTGGCATCTAGCATGGCTGCAGTAACTGTGAGCAATAGGAAGGCAGTTAAAACTTCTTGTCTAGAGGAATGGGAAAGGAAATGTGTACCAGAGTGTTTCAATGTGGTTTTACAGCAAAGCCCCCTGTATTTTGCTCTAAACTAGAAATAAATCATGCAGCATGATCCTCTCAATAGCTGTGGCTTCACCTCACCAGAAGAGGAAGACCTGAATAAAGGAATTTGATGCAATCATTGCAGAAACTCCTCTGCTTTTTAAATTTGTTAGACTTCCCACATTCTCAGTTTTCGTTGTGTTGCAAGCTGTTTAACGTATGACTGTTGCCCAAGTCATCGCGTGAAGCTGGAGGCACCTTGTGTAGGATGACTGCAATTATGAGAGTTTTGGCCTTCCAGGATGACAGAATAAACACTCAACCTGATGTTTATAGTAAAATGATCAACAATAAAATCATACAGAATGAGTGCTTGCAGAATATTTGTCTTAACTTTCACATGTAGAAGTAAACCAGACGATTTCTAGTACTGACATGTTCTATGCTTTTTGTATATGCAGTATAATGCTCCGTAGGTTTATACTTGGTTAGGTTTTCAAGCCTGTCTTAATGGCAAGGGCTGGAAACCTAACTCTAAAAATAATTTCAGAAGCATTAATACCAGAGCTCAAATTTGTGATAACGACTGCATTCTTAGTAGTTGATTGGCTGTTACGTCCTCTGATGATGCCCACCCTTATGCATATTGAAAATAGAGAGAAAAGTTTGGCGTGACTAGCGGCTGTGAAGGCAACTGATAGTAAACATAACCTGAGTATGATAATTCATTAAAATAATTGTCCTTCTTTTTTAACAGTAATGGTACTTTCTAGAAAAGGAATTTAATAATTTCCTCCTTTTTTCTTTGGTAGATACCTGTTGTTGGAGAAGGTGCCAAAACCTCTTGCCGACCGTACACACATTTTTAGCAGTTTCTTCTATAAGTGCCTGACCAGGACAGAAAAAAACTCTGAGGGGGATCTCAAAGTTTCGTAAGTTCATTTTAGATGCCTTTATGACAGAAATAAGCTATCTATTGATGCCACTTGGAAGTACTGCAGATCATCTCCTAATTAGCACATAAAATAGTAATCAGTGTTCTCCAAAGGATTAGGGGTTAAATGTCATAATTCAAAATTTAAGCATTCTGTCTGGTGTTTTTCACTGACACCTACAGGTGATTCATACTGAATATGAATGACAATGTTATCGCCTCTCTTCAGATTTATCTGAATCTTTACTTCAGATAATTATTTATGTATTTTGATCTTTTTATTATAAACTTAGAGTTTTGAAAGGTATGCATCATATTAAGAAACTGCACTTCTAAAGATACCTTTAAATTTACCACATATTTCATTTTACATATTGGTAATAAATTGTTGTCCAAATTTTAGTAAGAAAATTTTCTTATGCACCAAGTTTACACATTTGGTTTTTAACACTTGAGCACGCTGGAATCGGAGAGTTTCACAAAAAGGTACCACTAACAGCTTAAGAACCCTGTATCACTTTGTGTTTCCAGTTAAGACTGTATAAAGGGTAAGATCATCCCTAGCACACTTTCTGTTCCTTCTCAACACTGATATTTGAGAGTGGAACTTGCCCTGCCACTTCACTTACAGTGATGATCTGCCAGAAACTTTCATTTTGTTTTCATCATTCAGCTTATCAGGTTTTTTTTCTGTTTCTCTCTGAAGTGATTTTTCTTCTGTTATCCATGAAGTCCCCAGGTTTTTCATTCTACTGGCAAACAAGGCCACCTGCACAAAGAGGTGCGCTATCTTGTTTGTGTTACAGTCACTGCTGGGTGAAGGCTATGTTAAAGGGAAAAAAATGCAACTTCTGTAATAATGTCAAAGATGTCTCAAAACTTCAAGGAGCTGTGCTTGAGAGAATGTCTTCCATCATTTTATGTCTTCTGACCTTCAGTGTTCTGGGGTGGAGACAAAATTATCTGTGTTAAGAATGCTGTTGCGCCTTGATCTGATTCCTTTTACAAGGCTGATCCGTAACCTTCTTGAGGAACTGGAATAGCACTCACAATTCAAGGACTGTAGCTGCTCCAGATCAGGAAATAGCTTTGGAAATTCTAAGTTTGTGTTTGGGCTTAGATATTTACCTGGTGATTACAGGTGGTTTGGGTATCGTTTGTTTGTTTCTGTGGGAACAGTGGGAAAGAGGGCTCTGTACTGTTGTAAATGAAATTAATCTCAACTGATGTAGCTATCTAACTTAAAGACCCTTTGCTTACCTTTCTTCACACTGCTTAGGCAGTAGATTGAGAAAACTCCTTCTGTAGGTGCTTTCCCAGGTTGCAAACATGTTCCCCTTTTAAGTTCCCAGTGCTTCTAGAGTCATGGAGCAGAGGAAGTTTGCAGCAAGTCTTCACTTACTGCTGGCCCATGCAGAGTCCCACAGCAGCCTGCTTGTCATTCCTCACTCTTTTTCTCCTGTTCCTCCTACACTGAAGTTTGTTTCTTCATCACAGATCAGCATGGAATCAGAATGGTAATAGGGATGTCTCCTAGTAGAGTAAATTTTGCTTTCATATCATATTGGAACAAAGTTCTATGAACCGTTGGTTTCTGTTTCAGCTTGTGCAAACTAAGAAAGTTGAAAATCTAAATTTAGGTTTCCTTCCAAATTTTTCTTCTTCTCCTAGTATCCTGTCCTCATGCTTTAAGTCTGTAGGACCAGAAACGAAATGTGCTCCAGCATTTAAAGCCCAGGACTGGAGGGAATCTGTTTCAGTTCTTGCTTTGCTAGAGTTGTGTTGCATGACCCTATCTGTGCAAGGCATTCTGCTTTTTCCTTCAAAAGATAAGGCTGTTAGACCGTCAAAAGTGGTACTGTGAAGTTTAATTTCATGGATGTTGTAAATTGCTATAGATCTGGTTTTACACTGGTGTTTAGATGAGATATTTGCATTTAGTGTAGTAAATAATAATTACTGGATAAATAACTGCAAGAAATCCTTTCAAATCTGTGGATGATTTTTGCCATAAGAGTTTAAGATGGTTCGGAAATGGCTCGTTAGTCACTTGGGCTTAACGGTGTGCCTTTTTTTTTTTTTCTCTGTTGGGGAAGTTTCAAGAGTAAATGAAAAACCCATTGAGGGATTGGGAAGATGTAGGAGTACTAATCCCTATACCTTGCCTTAACTAAAAAGGGCAAATCTGAACAATATTTGTCATTTGGTTTCTGCAGAGCAGCACAGAGAAGACACAGAAGAGTAAGAACGTGGACTCGTCATATAAACATCTTCAGTAAAGATTATATCTTTGTGCCTGTGAATGAGGAGTAAGTCTATGTGTTTTAGACACCCTTTCTGATATTTAAAATGTAAATGTCTGAATGTTGTGGTGATAAAAAGATTTATGGCTGTAATCTGGGATCATTGGAAATGAACATGTTAGATTTTGAAGAAGTAACAGGTGTGGAATGAATTATTTTGAAGTCTCTTCAAAAGTTAAACTTCTTATTTAGTTGTCTTCTGTAAACTTTTCATCTTTCTTTTTTGTTTTACTGAAAATTGCTTTTATGTATTTTTCAAAGTAATTTGTGTGTCATTGTGATGATTCCTGTGCACTTAAGTACACATTGTGTTAATGGATCAGGAGTAGTACTTCATGGTCTGTGCCTTTGGCCTGGTTGAATAACTGACCTGCACATGGAAACTCCAGTAAAACTGAACAGTCATTGAGAGTTACGTATGCAAAACAACTGCTGAAAGAGATGAGGCTAGAGGCATGCCATACCTTCAGCTATATTCCAAACTGGGATCACCATCACAGATTATTTTATTACTTTTTTCTTCTTCTTCTTCTTCTTTTTTTTTTTTTTTTTCTTACAGTGTGGGATAGGTGATGAGACACTGATAAATTGCTGTGGTGGGTTTGTTGGGGTTTTTTAAAAGGAATTGATACTTATTTTTGTTGTCATGCCCAAGGCAAAGTAAAAAACAAGTGAGAAGATTAGTATGAGATGCCATGAAGGAACATGGCAACGATGGTTATGTGTCATGGAACAGTTGTCCATGAGCTCTCAATGTTATAAAAACTTTTCATATCCTTTTCAGAACCAAATGTTATACAGTTTTGACGTTTTTTCCCCCCTCTCCCCACTGCTGGGCAGGTCTCATTGGTACATTGCAGTTATCTGTTTTCCTTGGTTAGAAGAAGCTGTGTATGAGGAGTGTCCCCATCAGAATTCATTGCATCACCAGCCTCAACAGTCTCCACTTCGGTCAGAGAGTGAGAACAGTAGAACTGATTCAGTGTTGGCCTTTCCTGATAACTGCAAGGATGAAGAAGAAATGGATGCTAACAGAAGTTTATTCTCAAAAGGTAGGTAATGTAGAAGAAAACTGTCAAGCCATATACAGTTCTAATAGTGTCTTAATTCTTGAATGAGGGATATGATGTCTTAAAAAGTATCTTTCACATCAAGATTGATGTAATACGTTTTTGTCTTACCATGCATAGCAAGGACTGCACTGCATTCTTGTCTGCAACTCTGGAAAATACTGTAAGGGACATGTAAAATCAGTGGCTCAGACCCCATTATGAGTGGAAGGTTCTTGGATTTCAGTAAGAATTTTATCAGGAAGGAAGGCCCTCGGTAACTGCTATTTGCACATTCAGAAGGGAATCAAAATTAGTTTATACTTCACTATCGTATTTTGAATACTAATAATAGTGAATTTGAAAATGAAAATATTTCAGTTAGGAAATACTTTAAGACTTTTAAAAGTTTGTTCTTTTGTACTAGGTGGCAATGAAATTGCTGCTTCTGCCTCAGTTCTGGATTCAGGTATTTCTAAAGTAAGTGCCTTTTTGTACTGACAGAGGAAACATGTTACTCTCTTTGTGAAGGCTCTGAGACTTGACCAAGGGATTTTGCATCATCTTTTTTGCAGTAGCTGTCGATGTTGTTTGGCCCGGAGCATGTGCAAGGCATTTTGAATTAGACTGAAGTCCTCCTTTGCCTACCTATGTTGCCTGTGCTATGCTTTCATGTGTTTTTAAAAATTATTTATCAGTCTCTCCCTTTCTTAAGTGGGAGCCTCTCTGGCTTTACCTTTAAATCTGTGAAGACATTTGAGTTTATAATTGTTGTAATTTCTTTTAAGGTTATTTTTATTTTCTCTTCTCCTAGATCTCCCTAAGTAATTCCAAAAGGCAGATTTGTAAAAGGTATGTTTCTGTTTTTATACTAATATTGTATCATTAAATTATATTAAGAAATTCTGCAGTAATTGAGTTATTTGTCATAAAGCCACAGCTGTAGGGACTTGTCCATTTTTTTTCCCCCATGTTTGTTCAGATATCGGTGCTGTTGTTAAGCTGTATTCAAACAAAATATTTGCTTCAGTAGTGTTGGTAATGGAAGACTACAACGATTTGTTTGTTTGTTTTTGTTGTGTACAGGCCTTGTATACTCATCTTGGATTCTTTGAAAGCTGGTTCTGTGCAGAAAACAGTTCAGGTTTTGAGAGAGTAAGTAACTACAGTTTCTATTTATTAGCAAGAAATGCTGGTTATATTTGTATGTTCAAAATCTTTTCTCTGTAAAGATGCACATTTCTAACGCTGAAGAAAAATCCATTAAGAGTCACAACAAAGAAGATTGTAATTGCAATACAGAGGCTTGTGTGAAAAGCCTGTCTTTGTTCTACAGCCCAGATATAATGCAAAAATTGTAAAGTGGACAGTCTTTTTGTAATTGGAAAAAAAACCCAAAAACAAATGGGGGGGGGGGGGGTATGCCCTCCAGTTCAGCAATGGAGGGTGTTTTTAAGGGTAGAAAAAGAGATTCTTTAAAATTAATACTTCAAAATGTAAATGATTAATTTTCCGAAGGGCTGATCTTCATTTTTTTTGATGGAGCTTACAGAATTATGGTGTTAAATCCGTTCCTACCTATGTGCAAAGAAGTAGAAACTAGACTGAAGCTGTCTAAAAGCTTGATGTGTCACTGTAGTTATACCAGAATGGTATCATTTGTTTTGAAAAGTGAGAGTAAAAATATATTCAGTCTTTTATGTGATAAGTATGTAAGTATTAGAAGAATGTCTTCAAACTTTTCTGTACTTTTACATGCTCCTAATGACTTTAACATCTATCAACAACTTTTTAAAAAGTTGCTAATATTAAATATTTGAGGCTAAACAGAATTGTTCTTTTTGTTCTCTGTTGTATTCACTTCACTGAAAGGAACAAAACTCTGTAAACCAAATAGTACCTCTTTCTTGTAAAAGTAAATTCTTCAAAATACTATGTGAGAATTAGATGAGAATCAAAAATTTTTGTGAAACCACCTTTTCCCTAAATAGAGAGGCCTCCCCACAATGTGTGTCTTGGGAGAAAGAATGAAATAGCAATTTTTTTAATTATTTTTTTTTTTTTAATCTTTGTGGGATGTATTAACTTAGTGCTCTATGCTTTGAGCTACTCCTGGGGTTGAAATTCCAGAGAGGTAGGTTTTCTGGAGTTCAGAGACATGTCATGAAAAGTGTCCTGGTTTCTTCCTAGTAGCTGGTACGGTGCTATGTTTTGAGTTCAGTATGCAAAGAATGTTGATAACACTGATGTTTTCAGTTGTTGCTAAGTAGTGTTTAGACTAAAGTCAAGGATTTTTCAGCTTCTCATGCCCAACCAGCGAGAAAGCTGAAGGGGCACAAGAAGTTGGGACGGCACACAGCCAGGGTGTACCTGACCCAAACTGGCCAACGGTGTATTCCATACCATGGGACTTCCCATCTAGTATAGGAACTGGGAAGTGGGGAGGCAGGGAATCGCCGCTCAGAGACTGGCTGGGTGTTGGTCGGCGGGTGGTGAGCAATTGCCCTGTGCATCATTTGTACATTCCAATCCTTTTATTACTACTGTTGTAATTTTATTAGTGTTATCATTATCATTATTAGTTTCTTCTTTTCTGTTCTATTAAACCATTCTTACCTCAACCCACGAATTTTACTACTTTTCCTGATTTTCTCCCCCATCCCACTGGGTGGGGGGGGAAGTGAGTGAGTGGCTGCATGGTGCTTAGTTGCTGGCTGAGGTTAAATCACGATAAACAGTCAAAAAACAAAGGGGAGATTTATGGAGTTGTTGAGACCAGGGAAGTTTGGGAAGCAGAGATCTTATTCCTTCAATTTGCAGTTACACCCTGAAAGTGGAAGTTTAAGGACACTGATGCAGGGGTTCTATGACCTCTTCTTTCCTTGAGTTGATTTTTGTTGTGTTTTGGGCAGTGGTCAGGTTTGAACAAATTAATTATAAAGTCTACAGTCATAGGTTCTTGCAGTTTCTAGGGAATGTGCTTCACTGAACTGTCTTCATCTTTGAATTGTTTCATGTTTGCCTTCTTTTCACAGTTACCATTTTCCCCAGAAGCTGTTTTGGGTGTTTTATATGTATTTTTATTCTCAGAAATGCAAGAACTTGGGGCTTTTAGAAATCAAACACAAGGTCTGACTTAATGTATGTATTTTTTTTATTCTATAAAGTCAGACCTTATGTAGCCCTAAGCCTTTGCAACTCTGATGAAAGTCAGTAGAAAAGTATAGGGAGCTGTTGCCTTCGAAAATCAGACTGTTATGCTTTCAGTCTCATCTTCAAAATTAGTGCCCAGCACAGAATGTAGCGTCAGTGTGTTGCTACTGAAACACAAGAGCAATGGAAAAGCCTGATAATAAATAAGTTGTAATCATTAAAGAAGTGATCCCTTAACATTTTTAACAAGTCTTTATATACCTTGTACTCTAGTAGGTGGCAAGGTTTATATTGGTGCAATTGTAACTGAAGTTGTTTGTAAGGTGAATTCTAAGGTTTTTTTAATGGTTTGTTTAGGTTAAAACACCACTACTGGCCTCTGAGGATGAATCCAGGAGAAACCTGTGTGATAGCCAAGAAAGATTACTTGAGTTCTTCCTTTAGATAAGGTTTAAAAATGTCCTGGTATCATAACAGCTTGAAGAAACTCAGCACAAATAAATGTTTTTAAATAATGTCATGCATCTTCCTGTTTTGTATATTGCATGTTATGTGGGAGAGATGCCCCTGAGTGTGAGAGAATATTGGATAGTGAAAACTGTGTTCTTCCTCATATGAATGTCTTTGACAGATTCTGTGAAAGAAATTGGTTAAAGCTATTTAAACTTTTTGGTCTGCTCCAGAACAATATTGAATAGTATATCAAAATGCATTGAGCCTGAGAGTTATCTCTCAAGTATTTAATCTGTTTGCCTTCTTTTGTAGGTACCTTGAAGTGGAATGGGAAGCTAAACGAAAAACACATCGAGAATTCAATAAATCAACAATGATTGACCTATGTCCCAGAGTGCCTAAACAAGATAACAGCAGTGATTGTGGAGTCTATTTGCTGCAATATGTGGAAAGCTTCTTCCAGGTACAAATAGAAACTACCTTCCCCTTTCCCCAAAATTACCTTAAACCCCCAAAAAACTATTTCTGAGGGAAATAGCCAGACACAAAAATCTGTGATGCTCAGCCTCAAAAGTGTCAAAGCCATTTGAGGAAGAAGAGATAAAACCCATTCTTGAAGTAGTGGCAGGGGTCTCTGTATCTGGAGCACAGACAGTTTCTCATCCATGTTTGTTGGCAAATATTTCTGACCTTGTAGTTTAATGTTGCTTTTACATTGACACATTCAATATCCCTAACTATTTGGATGTATTTGGAGTCTGTTTATTTTACACATTTCTGGCCTACAGATGTTACAAAGGCATCTTTTCTGTGCATCTCTTCTTGTAGCCTCTAAAACTTTGGTCAGCTTGTGCATTGGCCTTTGACTGGCTTTGCAAGCAGCAGCTTCTGCAGAAAGAGGAAGGGGGCAATCCTTGAAAGTGTATGCACAGAGCTAAGGGAGCCTCTCTTTCCACTTTAGCACATGCCTTTAAATATCTGCAGATGCTGGGCTTCGGGCGCTGTCTTTTAGGGTGTTCCCAACTCTTTTTCCCCCTGATCAGTGCAGTGCCCTCTTGCTCTGTCCTTTGAATGGCTGTACTTGTTTGATGCTTATACATGTGGTCCGTGTTCTTTTGATGAGAGTCCTGTGTATGGAAAGCCTTGTGTGGGGCTGTCATGGTTTAAGCCCAACCTGTAACGAAGCACCACGTAGCCAGTCGCTCACTGCCCGCCCCAGCCATGGTGTGATGAGGAGAAAATATAAAGGCAGGCTCATGGGTCGAGATAAGGACAGGGAGGGATCACTCACCGCTTATGGTCATGGGCAAAAGACAAGCTCAACTTGAGGAAGAAACAAAATAAATTTCATTTGTTACCAATCAAATCAAAACAAGGATATTAAGAAGTAAACCCAAACCTTAGAACACCTTCCCCCAACCCCTCTCTCCTCCCCGGTCCAACTCCGCTCCCAGTTCTCCAGGGGATGGGGGTTGGGGTCAGCTCCCCACACCTTGTCTCTGCTGCTCCTTCCTCCTCAGGGGAAGGACTCCTCACCTGACCCCTGCTCCAGCATGGGGTCCCTCCCATAGGACACAGTCCTCCATGAAATTCTCCAACGTGAGTCCGTTCTGCCAGCTGCAGGTCCTCACAAACTCCCCTGGCATTGGTCCTTTCCACGGGCTGATCTTCAGTCACAAACTGCTCCAGCGTGGGCTTTCCCATGGAGTCATGGCCATCTTTGGGAGCCTCCGCTCCACCGTTCCCCTCCATGGGCTGTGGGGGGACAGCCTGCTGTCTCACCACAGGCTGCAGGGGCATCCCTCCTCAAGTGCCCCTCCTCTTCCTCCTCCCTCACTGACCTTGGTATCTGCAGAGGGTTTCCTCTCACATTCCACTCCCCCTACTCACTACCAGTTCTCCTTCTTAAATGTTCTCCCAGATGCACTACCACTGTCACCAATTGGGTCGGCCTGGGCCAGAGGCAGGTCCAGCTTGGAGCTGGGGCGGCTTCTAGCAGCTTCTCACATGACCCACCCCTGCGGGCCCTCCCTCGCTACCAAAAAAACCCCGTGCCACACAAACCCAGAACAGAGGCGTTGGGCAGTGGACAGGTTTTTTCTTCTGCAGTAGAACAGACTGCCATTCCAAAGTGCCTGTACACTAGTGCACACAGGGGAATAAATATGAGGAATTAGAGGTCTGTGTGCAGTTGCAGGGCTATGATCTTGTTGAGATCATGGGGACGTGGTGGGATAGCTGAGGTGACTGGAGTGTTGTGATGGATGGATACAGACTCTTTAGTAAAGACAGGCTGGGAAGATGGGGAGGTAGTTGCCCTTAATGTGAGAGAGCACCTGGAATGCATGGAGCTCTGCCTAGGGTTGGATGAAGAGCCAAATGAGAGCTTATGGGTAGTGACTAAAAAGCAGACTAGTATGGGTGACATAGTAGTGGGCTTCTGCTGTAGGCCACCTGATCAGGAAGAACAAGTGGATGAGGCCTTCTGCAGACACAGCTAGAAGCAGCCTCATCTTCACAGACCCTGGTCCCTGTGGGGGACTTTAACCACCTTGATGTCTGCTGGAGGGACAATACAGAAGGACATAAGCAATCCAGGAGGTTCCGGGAAAGCATCAATGACAGCTTCCTGACCCAAGTGATAGAGGAGACAATGAGGAGAGGTGCTCTGCTGGACCACATACTCACAAGCAAGGAAGGTCTGGTTGGGGATGTAAAGGTCAAAGGCAGCCTTGGCTGCAGTGACCATAAGATGGTGGAGTTCAGGATCATGAGAGGAAGGAGCAGGACAAAAAGCAAGATCATAAGCCTGGACTTTGGCCTCTGCAGGGATCTGCTTGGAAGAGTTCCATCCGATAAGGCTGTGGAGGGAAGAGGAGTCCAAGAAGACTGGTTGATGTTCAAGCAACACCACCTCCAAGCTAAAGAACAGTTCATCCAGACAAGCAGGAAGTTGAGCAAAGGTGCCAGGAGGCCTGCATGGGATAGAGGAGCAGCTCCTGGCAAAACTCAAACATAAAAAGGAAGTATACAGAAGACAGAAGCGGGGACAAGTAACCTGGGAGGAATATAGAGACATTGCGCAAGCACGCAGAGACGTAATTCAGAAAACCAAACCCAACTGGAGTTCAGTCTGGTAAGGGACGTCAAAGGCGATGAGAAGGTCTTCTATAATTATGTAAACAGCAAAAGGAAGACTAGGGAAGATGTGGACTGACCACTGAATGGGGCAGGGGCCCTGGTGACAGAACATGGAAAAGGCTGAGCTTCTGAATGCCTTCTTCATCTCACTCTTTATTAATGAGACTGGCTTTCAGGAGTCCCAGGCTCTAGAGACTGGGGAAAAGACTGGAGCAAGGAAGACATACCCCTGCTGGAAGAGGATCAGGCTAGGGAATACTTAAACTAGACATTCATAAGTCTGTGGGCCCTAGTGGGATGCTCCCATGAGTGCTGTGGGAGCTGGCTGATATAATTGTGAGACCACTCTTAATCTTTGAACGATCATGGCAATTGGGAGAGAACTGGAGGAAAGCGGGTGTCCCTCATCTTCAAAAAAGGCAGGTAGGAGAACCTGGGGAGCAACAGGCTGATCCCTGGGAACGTGATGGAGCAACTAATCCTGGAAAACATTTCCAGACATGTGAAGGACAAGAAGGGGATTGAGAGTAGTTATCATGGATTCACAAGAGTGGGTGGAGTCATGCTTGACCAACCTGATAAGCTTCTATGATGAAATGACTGGCTTGATAGATGAGGGCAGAGAAGTGGATATTGTCTACCTGGACTTCAGCAAGGCCTTTGACACTGTCCACTGTAAGATCCTCATAGAGAAGCTCATGAAGTACGGGCTTGATGAGCAGTCAGTGAGTTGGATTGAAAACTGGCTGACTGGATGGGTCCTGAGGCTGGTGATCAGTGGCAGGCAGTCTAGTTGGAGGCCAGTAATTAGCAGTGTACCCCAAGAGTCAACACTGGGCCTGGTCCCGTTTAACATCTTCATTAATGATCTGGGTGTCGGGGCAGAGTGCACCCTCAGCAAGTTCACAGATGACACAAAACTGAGAGGAGTGGCTGATACGCCAGATGGTCATGCTGGTATCCAGAGAGACCTTGAGACACTGGAAATGGGCTGATGGGAACCTCATGAAGTTCAACAAGAAGTGTAGAGTCCTGTGCCCAGGGAGTAACAACCTCGGGCACCAATATATGCTGGGGGTCGCCCAGCTGAAAAGAAGGTTTGCTGAACAGGACCTAAGGGTCTTGGTGAACACTAAGTTGAACATGAGCCAGCAGTGTGTCCTTGTGGCAAAGAAGGCTAGTAGTATCCTGGTCTATGTTAGGAGGGATGTTGCCAGCAATTCAAGGAGGGTGATCCTTCCCCTTTCCTCAGTGCTGTGTCCAGTTCTGGTTTCCCCAGTAAAAGAGAGAGAGATGGCGCTATTGGAGCAAGTCCAGCAAAGGGTCACAAAGATGTTTAAGGTACTGGCGCATCTCTCCTGTGAGAAAAAATTGAGAGAGCTCTGACTCTGAGAGAAGGCTCAGGGGGATCCTATCAATGTGTACAAATACCTGAAGAGAGGATGCAAAATGGGCAGCACCTTCTCTTTTCAGTGGTGCCCAGTGACACACAAGAGGCAATGGATGCAAACTGAAACACAGGAGGTTCCCTCTGAACGTAAGGAAATGCTTTTTTTTTTTTTTTTTTTTTTTTTTTTACTGTGAGGGTGACCAAGTGCTGCTACAGTTTGCCAAGAGAGGTTGTGGAGTGTCCCTCCTTGGAGATATTCAAAAGCTGTCTGGACATGTGTAGGGTTTAGGGATTAATCCGTGCGGGGCCCGGACGATGGAACACCAATGTGATGATTAAAGTCGCCAGTTTATTGAGCTGAGCTAATCATTTTTATACAATTCTCTAAGTTGTTGAGAGACTTTGATTGGCTACTACATGCAAGCACTTGGTGTCCACACGCATAAGCGGTGATTGGTTACATCGGTACTGTCCACGTGCACAAACATAAGACATAATTGGTTGCGTTAATTAGAGCATACAAGACTTGTCTTAGTCCAATTGGTCAAGATAAGCCCCTGAATTGAGGTTGTTTGTGCCCAGTTCCCTTTATCGTGGAATGTGCACCTGTGTTTTCCTAATTGGGATCTTTCTTCTTCTATCTTCTTATTTATTCTGTTCAAGGCCTTCTAAAGGCGCCTGGAACAATCTTGTGACCATGAGCTATTTTCAGGTCCAATAACTAACTTCCATATAACTGAACCCTACATCTCCCCCTCTCTCGCTTTTTTTTTTTTTTTTTTTTTTTTGATAGCATATTGCTGTCTTGTTCCGCAAACTTAGCCCAGCAATCAGTAGGTGTCAGTTTTGTGTGGGTGTCCCTACAGAGGCAACTATGGTTTTGCTGCACACCAGCCTGATGCTCTTCAGAAAATCCCGGTATTTATACATTTTCAGAGGAATGGATTTTAGCACACGTGGCCAGCGTGTGCCAAAATCCACCTCAATTGAAAACCTATGCCGCATGCACTCGCTGGCCAGGCGCACTGCACAAGTCATAGTTATCTTATCAATTCGTTCATGGGCTTTGTGATGCGGCCGTAATGCACTGAGAATTTTAATCTGTTATGTTAGCTAAGATGACCTACGCATTAGTTTTTGGCTGAGGTGGAATTCGTATTGCCGCACCATCTATGATGCTTCAGGTGATGATGGTCGCATAAATCAAACGGAAGTCCATCAGGGGCTTGCACCTGTGAAAACATAAGCATAATCTCGCCCCGAGGTTATTAATGAAAAATGGACCTTCCCATCGCCCTATTTCTAGATTCTTAACTAAGTCTATGACCTTATTTCTAATTTCAGTAATTTTTTTTTTTTTTTTTTTTTTTTTAATGAATGACTACATATCAGGTATCTGAAAACTACTTCCACACTCGGCTTCTGTGAGTAATGTTTCGCTGAGGACTGATTAACATTAAACTATATATATATATTTACTTATTCTCTACAGCACTTATTCTAAACTGCTTAGCCTCTATACAATTAGTTATAGGTTAGTAGGTTAGTTGATTATGATTAGTTGAATGTCTGTTACAGTGGTTAAAAAAAAAATATTTTTTTTTTTTTTTAAGATTTACTCTCTTTTCTACCCACTCGCACTAAAATACATATTCAAAAACGATATCATACTCCATGTTTTTTACATGCATTCTTAATCTCCACATTGACTGCCGGTCTCCGTTGTGATTTGTCTAGTCGGTCTATCTAGGGCTTCAGAACCTGCTGACGTCTCCGCTGCCTCTTGCTCTTCTGAGTTGTCTGTGGCATCTGGTCGCTCAATCCACGGCTTGACCCATTTCGCCGGTATCCAATGGGGTTGTTCGTTACCTGTGGAAACACAAGCATACCCTCTTCCCCACGTAAATAATTTGCAAGGTCCTTGCCACTGCTGTAAAACCGGATCGAATACTGAAACTTGCGGCTGATTTTTATCAACATTTTTGTTCCCACACATATGCCTATTAATTGGGATCTGATCCTCAGTACCACGTGGCTGTAGCCAATTCAAAACATACAGTGCTTTACTTATTAACTCTTGGGGGGTACAGTGCCACATATCTTCCCCCGTTTTTAAAATGTTTAAACGATCCTTTAAGGTCCGATGTGCACGTTCAACAATAGCTTGACCAGTGGAATTGTGGGGTACGCCAAAATTATGAGCTACCCCCCACATCTGTAAAAATGTTTCTAATGACTGTGCGCGATATCCCGGGCCATTGTCTGTTTTAATTTCTGTTGGCACTCCCATGGCGGCAAATGCTGCCAAAAGGTGCTTAATTACGGCTTTAGCATTGGTTGATATATGAACAGTAGCCCACATAAGGTTCGAATATGTGTCAATAGATACATGAATAAATTTATATCTCCCAAAACTGGGATATTCCGTAACATCTGTTTGCCAAATTCGCAATGGTGATAATCCCCGGGGGTTCACCCCCTGTGGTTGTAAGTTTGGAATATTCGCACAGTCTGGGCAAGCAGCAAGAATAGCTCTGGTCTGCTGCAATGGAAGATTAAATTGTTTACTCAGCGCTTTTGCCGACTGATGATAAAATTTATGGGATAGTAGTGCTTGTCCAAACAAATCAGGTTTGGGTGTATTAAAATAGATGTTTGCATTGGCTACTACCAGTTGATCCGTGCGCGCTTTATCTTCCACAATAAATCCTGGCAGCGTTGTATGGCTACGAACATGATCGATAAAAAATAAGTCTGTCCGTTCTTCTAGTAACATCCATAATTTTAAAAGTGTCATAAACAGCTGCTTATTGTTTACAGTTTTTAGTAGGGACCTATGCATACGTTTGACTATCCCCACGACATATTGAGAATCCGAAATAATGTTGACAGGTGTTTTATCCCATTTTTTAAAAACAGAGCATACGGCTAATAGCTCGAGCACTTGTACTGACCCCTCTGACAGAATGACTTTGGATTTCCAGGATCCATCCTGTAAATATACAAATCCTGCTTTACCTGTCTTGCTGCTAGCATCAGTAAAAACGGTAATGGCTTCCAGCGGCTTATTGCTGCAGATAGAGTGCGGTTCCATTGTTAACATTGTTTTAAATAATGGGGGGGGGGGGGGGGGGGGGGGGTAGTGATTATCTACTTCCCCCTTGAAGTCCAGCAGAGCTACTGCAAGGCAGTCATTTTTCGTCATGGCATTACTCACAATATCAAGTGATACAGGTAAAATGATTTTGTCCATTTGCTTCCCTGAAATTTGTATCGCCCTTACCCCTGCTTTTTGAATGCACATCCCCAGAGCTTCAATTCTAGTGACTACCGTTTTTGACATGCTAGCAGGCAAGAATATCCATTCTAGTATTACCAATGGGTTTTGTTTTTGCTGCTCATCCCACTGACCCAGAATTCCTGCAACTTCCTTGTCTGAGTTATATACATACAAATTTATGGGCAAATCAGGGATATATCTGCCAGACATAGATGATGCGATTTTCTGCTGAATTGCTGTCAAGGCTTGCTGCTCGGGCGCACTTAGATGTAGTACAGAAGTTAGGCTATTGCTGCCCCGCAATAAGTCCAACAGTGGTTGTAAGTCTGTATTTGTGATACCACAATAAGGCCGGATCCACTGCAGGTCTCCGACAAGTTTTTGTACATCATGTACATTTCGTATGTCTTTGTGTAGCGATAGCTTTTGTGGATGTACAGAGGCTTCTGCAACCTCTCACAGACCCCAGGAAAGTTTGACCGGCTGCTGTTAGTCTGTGCCGGCACAGATCGAGGCTGCGTTGCTATATGTTGAGGGCACGCACGTCTCAAATGCCCTGGTTGACTGCACCGATGACACGCGGGGGGGTCTTTGTATGGGCCGTAGTCTCCTTTTCCCTGTCGCACCATCAGTCGTAATGCTACCACGAGTGCTACAGCGTGAGCTTCAGCATGTATTTTAGCTTTCTCTTGTTCTTGTATTATAGTAGCCAAATCCTCGTTTGCATTATTTGAATCAGGGTATATGCTAGGTATAATTTGTTCATGTTGAACGGTGGTATCTGGGGGCTGTTTTCTCATAGGCGGATTTTTACTCCCTGATTCTGTAGAGTTTCCTTTAATTGTACAGTTAGGGAGGCTTGGGAACTGTCAGATGGCTGATTAATATCGGCAGTCCCAGGGAGTGGAGCAGAAGTCAAGAGCACAGGAGCAGGCGAACAAGCTCCAAAAAGTCTCTCTAGCTGCATTATGTTTTTCTCCCCGCTTTTCCCTTTCGCTTGCGGTTGGAGAGAGAGAGCAGCAAAAGCAGACGCAGATGCTTTATGATCTGCTTTCATTTCTTGCAAAGTTATCTTAATCAATTTCCCTAAAGTTGCAAGACCTTTAACTTCTTTAGACCCATCACTAATTTCATCCCATAGGGAGGTTCCGATAGCTTTCCAGGTACTAAGCTCAAAAGCTGTACCCACACTAATTGAAAGGTTTCTGTCCTTTTTAATATTTTTCTCTGTTTTTTGAACCAGCCTCATAAATATCTTTCCGGCTGTCTTTTCCCTCGCAGATGCTGCGAACCCCTTGCCGCCCTTTTTATCAACATAAGCTTACGATTTTACCTGCTTTTCCCAAGCAGTGTCCTGCCACTCTCGAGCAGTGCCGGTGCTGTCTTTCAAGCCACCGTGGTCCGCGGCAATTCCCCCGCCTTTTCAGTAGCGTTGCCTCTTGTTCCTCTTCGGATCACGTCGGAGGTCGCCAAATGTAGGGTTTAGGGATTAATCCGTGCGGGGCCCGGACGATGGAACACCAATGTGATGATTAAAGTCGCCAGTTTATTGAGCTGAGCTAATCATTTTTATACAATTCTCTAAGTTGTTGAGAGACTTTGATTGGCTACTACATGCAAGCACTTGGTGTCCACACGCACACGCATAAGCGGTGATTGGTTACATCGGTACTGTCCACGTGCACAAACATAAGACATAATTGGTTGTGTTAATTAGAGCATACAAGACTTGTCTTAGTCCAATTGGTCAAGATAAGCCCCTGAATTGAGGTTGTTTGTGCCCAGTTCCCTTTATCGTGGAATGTGCACCTGTGTTTTCCTAATTGGGATCTTTCTTCTTCTATCTTCTTATTTATTCTGTTCAAGGCCTTCTAAAGGCGCCTGGAACAATCTTGTGACCATGAGCTATTTTCAGGTCCAATAACTAACTTCCATATGACTGAACCCTACAGACATGGTCCTGGCAACCAGCTCTAGGTGGCCCTGCTTGAGCGGGGGGATTGGACCAGATGAATTCCAGAAGTTCCTTCAATCCTCAACCATTCTGTGATTATATGATAGATGGATTGAGTTCTTGTGGAGGTGAAAGATGAAATTCTTTACCAGTGCTTTTGAGCTGCCCATACTCTAACAGTTGGGTCATGTTCTGCTTGCAGAAGCAAGGTGGCTGTAATTTGTCTTAAACATACCAAGGGCTCATAGACCGCAAATCATGTGTTTTTCACTTTGCTTTTTCAATTTATCATATACTACTTTATTCAAAGGAAGGAGAGGTGAAAGATAAGCATGGTAAAAACATTAAGAGGGAAAGAAGAAAAAAATTGACTTTGGCAAATCAGATGTGGTGGCGTGGTCTTACTGCCAAAGCTGCCAGCACCTCTCAGCCATTTCAGTTTGCTGTCCTATTTTGTTCTGAATTCTCCCCTTCTCATGTCCTGCTAAAACTGCTAGCAGTGTTCTTGCTGCTTTGTTGTCTTCTATCAGACAGACCAGCTCATGACAAAAAAACACATGCCTGAGGCAACAAAGTCTCAGCATGCTTAACTGCTGTATGCTTGATCTTTCCCTATAGTATGATCGTGTGTGTTTTGTGACCAAAGTGCTTCTCTCCGTTGTTAGATATCAAGAGTCTGTCTGATCGTATCAGAATACACGGAATCTGCCTTGAATATGTTCTTATACTGATATATCTTAGAGAAGTGGCGATAACCTGTTTGGTGTTTACCATGAGTAGCGTGTGGTAAGGGTACGTATGTATGTGATTATCATGGAGGAACTGGAATTTGACTCTGAAGCCTGTCACTGTGTCATGCAAACTTGTTTGTGCCTCCTTGGTCTCAGCAGTAATGGAAGGGTTTGAAATACTTTTTGAAGGTTGCTTTAGAAAATTAATGCTGTAAACTCCTTTTTCTGTTACCAGAATCCCATAGTTAACTTTGAACAGCCGCTGAATCTGGAGAAGTGGTTCCCTCGTCAGCTCATCAGAAGCAAAAGAGAAGAAATTCGAGACCTGATCTTGCAACTGCACTTTCAACAGCATAGTGGCAGCAGCAGCTAATAAATCTAATAAGCCAGACCTGGCAAAGAACATTGCTGTATAAAGTAACTGGAACGCTGCTTAGCAGCATTTGGGCTTTTTCTGACTTGCAAGGAAGGAAAAAAAAAAAAGAAAAAAACCTACAAGAAGTATTTTGTTTGTTCAGTGTGTATTTATTTAAAGAAATTTTTTTGTTTGGGTTGTGTGGTCATAGGATGCAATTGAGGGGGGAGAGGAGAAGGTTGTAGATAAAAGTGTAAATATGTAAGTTAAAGCTAATGCATATGGATTGCTAATTGATTTTTACTTGGAATATGAAAGCTGTATTGCAGGTATGTGCCACAAGGATGTAAAAATGTTTGCATCTTTTGGAGCCTGTTCTTTACAATCCTATATAAACATGGATGATGATGTAGGAGTCAGGCCTGAAGACAGGATTTTGACCCTATTCTGTCCCCTTCAATTTTGCAGCTCATACAGATAGAATGAATACTATGTATTGTTTTAATTTAAGGATCTAATATTGATTCTCTTTAGAGATGTATTTTTTGTTTTGTTTCTGATTATATACAGAAATAGTCTGTGTGTGTCAAAAAATTCTGCCAAGATTTGAGGCTGCTGAGTGTTGATTTTTTTTTTTTTTTAATTTTTATTTTTTTTCCCTCCCTAGCATTTTCGTCACAAAAATATACTTCCATGAGTGGAAGACATCTGCTTGAGAATGACCTCTGAAATCTTTTCAAGTCAAGAGTGGATTTTTTTCCAAGTATTTTTTTTATTAATTTTTTTCTTTTCTGATTGTAGAAGAAATCTTGCTTTCAAAGTACATGCCAATACAATACATGTAGGCAGTGTATTTTTAATTCTATTAGCCTTATTTTGGGGAGTTATTCCTGTGAATCTTATGGCATCTCTTGCATTAGAAAGGCAAGCAGGTTGTGCTTGAAAACGTTTGTGACATTGAAAGCACCAGTCTCTGCAAGGGATTAAAAAAAAAAGCTGGTCTTCGTTGTTGAATCCAGGATTGTGATAAACCCAAGTTTGAGGTGTTTCACTGAAAAAATAAGGCCATTTTCATTCAAAAAGGTCATTATGTTATATATAATATGTCTTTAAGATATGTAATTTACATATAAGACTAACAGGATTTATACCTTGCTCAGGAGAATTGGGTGAAGATGCCTGATTATTTGAGTGTTTGAACGTGGACTTGATTTGGTAAACTAGCACAAGTTTATTGTTGTCTTGATACATGCTTACGTAGTTTTTCCTCAAACAGTGGTCACATAAAACTTTAATAACATTTTGACATGTGCACACTTTTTTCTGTAGTTACTGCATGATAGAAGATGACTGTTTTAAGAGGATGCTTTCTCTTGTTGCCCACTGTAAGTAAACTTGAGTGTCACTGCACCCTTCAGAAGGACCATGTGTCAGATAACCACCAAAACCACCAGTGTCATGAATGTATCTACAAAACTAGAGCTCTTAAAGCTGGAAGTAGACTAGAGAGTTAAAATAAAAATTGAGGGCAACGCAAAGATGTGGACATTTTTATGGCATCACAGAATTCTCAGGGTCCCTTCCCACAAGATGACTCTGAAACCTAGGATTTGGAAAATCCAGTTATTACTTCAGGTTCTGTACAGTCATCAAAAAAACCCCAAAACCCCATCATTGTTCCTCAAACCAGGAAGCATGCTTTCTGGAGAAGAGAAGCAATTTTAAAACAAAATAATTTGCTGAGCACAGTTACCTTCTGTATAGCTGTGGGCAGCCTAGTGCAATTACTGTATGGTTTTTGTCTTTGTTTCCACTTTAATTCTGTACTTTGTCACTACCCCCCAACCAACATCTGTCTCCCTCATCCCAGAGTTTTTGTGGTTTTCATCACCTAAATCACATCATCAGCATTACTTACAGGGATAATCTGTGTAAGATAGATAAAATGCGGAAATGTGTGCCGTTTCTCTACACCTTTTAAATTTATGAATATTTTCAGTGTTCCCTTATGAAAAATAGTTTGGGCTTTTTCTTATGGTAAAGTTATTTTTTATCATAAAATAATTCGTTCTTTTTTTAGATTGACTGGTTTATAGATATTTAAAAGCAAAAGTCATGTATAAACTTTTCTAAATTGGTTTTATAACATTAAAGGATTGCCTTTTTAGATTTGTTAGATATGTGCTGTGAGAATGCCAATACATTTGATATTAAAATTATCTCCAGAAGTTGCTGAATGTGATTGTTACTGTTCTTTTCCCAGCTGCCACAAATAGCCAGTGAGCTAAGCAAGCATAAGATAGGCCATCTTACTGCTTTGAAGGTCTATACACAGTGTGTGTCTCTTAACCCAAACTTGTATCAAAGTGATTATTTGTTCTCTAGTCCGTATAAAGACATGCAGTTAGTTCACAGCTTCTTGTGGCAAGCAAAGCTGCTTTTTGACTCAAGAGCCTTACAGTTGTTTTCTGTAGTTAGGCTAACAGTCTTGACAGCCTGAATGACTAGCCTGGGAAACGCCTGGGACCACCAGCTGCAACCCGCTCCATTCCAGCCATTTGCATTTAACGATCACGTGGTGAATGCTAGGAAGCGTCTGTGGAAAAAAGTTACACTCCAGGTACCTTTGTGCTTCCTTTTTAGTTGCTAGAACTCCCGAAAGATAACTTTTAGCATACATAAGGCACCAGACTGACTCAGGGACCTTTTTGCACATCTCCTGCATCTCCACTCCTGTTTAACTGAAAAGGTGGAGTGGTATGATACTTCAAAGAAAACCAATCTTTGTAAGGCTCTTTACCTACACTGTCTAATTTTGGTTTCAAGGCAATTAACTGTACTCAAAGTGTTAACTGTAGCTATCGGTTTCTTTAAAAGAAACTGCTACATTCTGACTGTGCGGGACCAGAAACTGGCTTCCTTGAAGAAATCTGAGTCATGGAGATCATTTAAAGTACTGTTGGCAAGGTTGACACAAGAAGCACGGTGGAAGAGAAATAACCTGTAGGAAGTAAATCTTCCAGGAAAAAATACAAAACCCCCTAGTTTTCATCAAGAACTGGAGAATGGAATCATGAAACTGCAGTTGTGCTTTTTTAAAAGTGTCTGTGGACTGCTACGTTTTTCATCTAGAATTGCAGGCATAGATTCACTGCATTGCATCTGTCCTTTTGTGGGACTTGCCTCCTAGAATTTGACCCTGAAATGAGCTTGCAGTACTCAGTAAGTACTACACCTTACAAAATAATAAAAACTTAAAAGCCACAGTAGTAACATTTTTATCTTTAATATGACAGGGAAGCAGAATATTGCTTCTGCCCGCCCCCGACTCTGGTTTCTAGATGAAAAAGCAGGAATTGTAGAATGAGACTTGAAAGGTCTCGGGATTAAAAATGTTTCCATTAATGGTTGAATAAAACTAAGACCAACAACAATAATTCTGTCCAACCAAATTGAAGTTGGAAACACTGTTCAAAGATGAAGCACAGGCACCAGGATCATATTTGACTGTTGAACAAGGTAAGAGATACTTACCTGATCAACAGTTCAGAAAAGGAGGGATGCTGAGAATAGGTTTACATTACATGAACAGAGTAGATAATGAAGTGTTAGATTAATTTGGTTGACCTGACTTCCTGATTTTTCTGCTCCGAATACTTTACTACATGATGGAAGAGGTGGCAGTATGACAGGCTGTGGTGGGCTAAATTTGCTCAGCTGGAAGGCTAAACTGCCTCACACCTTGCTTATTCCTGGGAGACGGTTCACCAGAGCTCTCTTCAGGAGCACAAGCAAAAAGTGCTAACGGTGAAATGCTTGGCAACAGCAACCACAGAAACTGAACAAGTGAAAAGGCTTTGCCTAACCTAATTGTGTCAGCTAAACTGATTGGGAATTTTGTTGATGAATCCTGTCAAATGCCATAAAGTCAGTTGGTTTAGTCCAGTCACAGGAGACAATTATAATCTTGGTATTAAGCCACGTGAGGTTGGAGATAGGGAATGTCTGCCATCATGTGGCTCTTCATTAGAGGCATTTTCATTAAACTGTACCTTTATTTTGCATTTTTTTTAGTTACAGATAAGTGGATTTAGCCTTTTTGAATAAATTGCATTTGAAAAACAATGAAATTATTTAGAACAGTATGTGTGCTGTAGCAGAATTTCAGTGACCATTACCTTGTAGAGAACTATAATTCAACTAATCACATTTGCTATATTAAAGTGCATGTTCTTTCTTTTCAGAAATAAAACTTGTCAGAAAATTGTCTTTTTATTTTTGGAGGTACTGATGTGACCTTGGCATGTTACGTCACTAGGATTATACTTCCCTTTTTTTTCCCAGCAAGAATATACTTTTCCTGCGTACTTTTGAGGAGATATAATTTGTCTGCATCTTCTGATGCAAAGTATTACTGTAAAGGCTTTAATCAAATCAAGGTAGGAGTTAATTTTCCAAGGTTATTTTGGAAATCTATTGCAAGAGTTGTTTTGTTTGTTTTAAAAAACTTTAAATAATGGTTGTGCTTTTAGTTATGCCTTTTGCTACCAAAAATATGGGAGATTTTCAGCTGTTGCAAATCTAAATTTCAGTGCTGAAATCAGTGCTGAATTTAAAATTGATAGCTTGAACTAGTATTAATAAAACTTAATTTAAATGTTTAAAATATTTTATTCACACAGAAGCTGACGTAGCCATACCATAGAAAACAAATTTTGACAGAAGTATAAAGCAGGTAGTTTTTACACTATTCACATTCTGAGTGCCTTTGAGTACGTACTTTGCTGATGAAAAAAACAGGAATGCCGTAAATCTGAAGACTCTCAGGAAGACTTTTAATGGGGTTTCATACTCTTACTGAAGCACGTGTATTCTGAGAATTTTCTCTAAAAGGATTAGTTGTCATGCATTCTTGAGGTAAGTTAGCTTTTGCCTTTATAAGCATGTATAATATTTCTAATCTTGGTTCAGTTGCATTTTTGCAGGGTAATACAAGCAAAAACATTCATGACATGGAAAGCACCAGCCTCTGCAGAGGATTAAAAAGAAGGCTGGTTTTTGTTGTTGAATCCAGGATCGTAATAAAGGTACCCAAGCTAGCCTCAAAAGTTGCTCTGTCTACTTAGAGATGCTGAACAGGACTTTGAAACAGTTTATGGGTACCAGTGCAATGTTGTTCCTGTGCCTCGTATCATCAGGACCGTTCAATTTACAGCTCCAGTGTGGTGTACTGCACTTGGTGCTGCTGCCAGTATTGTAGTTAGCTTCACAGAACTAGTGTAGGTGATCAGTGCTGGTTTGATAGATCCAAAATGTGTGATTCTGAGAAAACTGGGGGTGTTAGAGCAGCTCAGTGGTTTAACTTAAAGTGCAATTTAGTAGTTGTGGAAAAAAAAAATCCAAGGAAAATATGTTGTTGCTTTGAAAAATATCAGCTAGAGTCTGTTAGATGTCAGAAGACAGAGCCTAAAACCACGTGGTTTTATTTGATTCCTGTGAGTATCGTCTGTGTAATATCAGGAATTAACAGTGTTATCTGAATTACTGGGAGTTCAGGAGAGCAACTAGAAGCGAGGCGTCAGCACTGTATACGTAAGGAGCTCTGTGCAAATGCTCTGCAGACTGTCATCTGGGAAGCCTTGGGAATCCGGCTTTGAAATATTTACGCAAAACCACTACCAAAGATAGTTACTTCAGACAAACCAGCAGTTTGCTCAGATTGATCTGAACGCAGTAACCAGCAAGTCCTGAGTAATGCCACCCAGGAGACAGCCCTCGTGGGGTTTTCTTAGTGATCTGAATGCAGTCTGCCATTGCAGAATAGCTTCCATACACGTTTCCACAGTGAGCTAACCCTGGGCAGGAGGGGAAGCTGAGAGTGCTGCTGCTTTTCTGCACTCTGTCCTTTCTGCAGTTCTTAGCTGATCATCTCTTCAGGTATCTGTACTAATTTGTTCCTACTGCTCATGTCAGATAAGACCTGAAGAGAGGTGGAAGAATCACAGCTTGCCCTGGCTTTATCTCTGGGGGAAGCGCCGCTTCTGGGGTGCGAGGGACAGTGGTGTAACAGCACAAGATTTTCTCCTTTAGCACAGACTTGGGCAGTAGGGCTGTATTAGCTCTGTCACCAGAAGAAACAGTCCTACAGAAAGGTTGCTTCGATGTTATCTAGACATGCGTCAGTGTTTAAGCGAATCAGTGCATTTTTAGATACGTATATTTGTACAATTTGTACACTGAGACACCGCTGGAGACTAGCATGCTCCTTCTGACATTTTTGTGGTCAGCACGATTTTTAAAAAGCGCAGAAATTGAAAGGCAGATGAAAAAACATGGTTAATTAAATGTGAAAGGTGCTGTCCTTGTTTGGACTGTCTGTTAATGGTATGACAAGCTCTGGTAAAGAGCTTAGCTGGCCAGATTAAAATTAAAAAATTGTCTCAGTCCATCTGCTAGCTCCAAGGAGTTTACTTCCATCACCTTTTCTTGTTTCTTCACTAAAGTGGAATACTGTCTTTGAAAAGAACATTCCCAGGACATCTTGGTTGACTTTTTCTACCTGTTTTTTCCAAAGATAATTATATGTGACATCAAGATACTTTCAAGAAGGGTAATGCTCTTGGTTGGTTTAAGGATACGTTAAAGACAACAGCTCTTTTGCTAAAAGGGATTTCTTTTTTTTTTTTTCCCCTTGCATCTTGGTTTTTTGACACAAAAAATTATGTTTGGCTTCATTTGGAAAATCTTTCTTTGCCTTCCGGTTTTGGGAATGATTAAAGGCAATCTTCAAATAGTTACAGGTAATGCAGAAATCTTATTTATATTCTTGTTTTCAAAGTTTATCCATGGCAGTGTGTAGAAATAAAAATACCTCTCTACTTTAAGTATAACAAAGGGGACTAATACAGAGAAATGTTTGGTCAAATCTGTGCCATGATATCGGTTTAAATATGGAATACTTAGAATGATTTCCAGGAGGTATTACTGTACATCTATGTTGTTTTGAGTGTAGATTGTAGCTACAGGAGGTAAGTTTTTCCAACTTTGAGAGACATTAAATACTAATAAGATTTTTACTTGGTGCTTTTTTCGTTTAGTAATTTTGTATTCAACCTTAAAAAGTGAGGTTCTGTCTTCTGCTTATGGACAATCGAGATGTGTCAGTTTGGGTAACGATTGGGCTTTTTGCGTTAGTGACCTTTTTTGATGTTCTCACTCTGATGTACCATCTGGTGGTGGTCTTCTGCACTAGAGCTGACTATTAATATACGATCAAAATAACCACGTTCTTCATCTTTCAGTCATCAAAGTCAAAGGTGCTATTGACTTTGAAGTTGCAGAATAAGCTCATAATCTGTGGGATGAAAAAAGCCATACACTTATTACTATTCTTTCTCTAATGATTCATTGTGGTTCTTCTTCAGGCATGTTTTCTGGGGGAAAAGTGAAAGAAGAAAGTTGCATTAACTAATTTCAGATCAGTTGACTGATGGCTGTGGAGGACAGAGAGTTAGACTGTCAAACTGAAACCAAATAGACACATTCTCCCCTCAGCTGTAAAGTTTCCTCTCGAGTGATGTGGAACAACTAGCATAAGAGGGAATTTTAAAAAAGGCTAAACCTGATGAGCCCTTTTTTCCGTTTTTCTTCTTTTTTTTCCTGCTCCAGTTGGGTAGGGACCTATCTCATGGTGGTAAAAGGTGTACTTGCTAACTGTCAATTCAAGCAGCTTTCTTTTTGCAAGGGATAGAAGAAAATTCTTTACTGAAAAGGTTGTGTCAGGCATTGGAACAGGCTGCCGAGGGAAGTGGTGGAGTCACCATCCCTGAAGGTGTTAAAAAAACATGTAGATGTGGCCCTTCAGGACGTGGTTTAGCAGGCATGGTGGTGGTGGGTTTGACGGTTGGACTCAGTGATCTTAAAGGTCTTTTTCCAACCTAAACGATTTTATGATTCTATGAAATGTTTCTTGTGGAAAGAAAGTATGGAATAAGGGGAGTTCTTAATTAATTACTTATTTCATTTCTAGCCCTGAAAACTTCTAAATTTATTCACAAATATAGTCCCATTGACTTAAGCCAAATCACAGAAGGGAAGTTAAATACAAAGCATTACCATTCAAAGGGTTAGAGCTTTAGGCTGTGTTACCATTTGATGGGATGCTGTAAAGAGCTTAAGGTTGTTTATAATAGTACGGTCATATAGAGAGGTTATGTCCTTCAGAGACCACAGCAGTGGCATTAAGACACATACAATTGCATCACTATCTCATCTGAGAAATTTATGTATGGTTTTAATTTTACAGCAGAAGGTTATGCAGCTACAGAAGGAGGACAGGCTAAAGATGGTTCACCAACGCCTCAGCTCAGTGGCTGGCAGTTGGCAAACCCTTCTCTGCCTCCTGAGTTGAAAAAGCTTAATGGCATCGTGGAGGCTGAACAGGTCAACAAGAATTTGCTGTTACGAAGGAAGCGGTCCATTCTGTTTCCTAGTGGAATTAAGATCTGCCCTGATGAATCTGTTGAGCAGGCTATTGCCAACCATCTGAAATATTTCAGGCTCAGAGGTAAGTGATTGTATGTCTCATGGGTTGATAAGAACATTTATAAAAAGAATAAATAGATGAAGCTCTTAAACATAATAAATACCAGGCCATATGAAATACCTTATTACCCAAGAAACTTAGTTTTCTGTGATAATCTTCCTTATGAGAGCTGTTCTGAGCTAAAAAACCCACCTTCTGGTTACTCTGGTTTTCATATAAAAACTCTCAGTCCCTGAAACCACAGTTAGTGTTTAATAATTACAAATCCTTTCTTGCAGAACAACTTGAATGCTAAGAAAAATAGGTGCTATGTACAGGCTAGCTAAATGACAGAGATTGTTGATTTTATTTAGCGTTCTGCAGGTGCTAGCAGAATTCGCTGAGGTATCTTTCAGAAGAGAGTCAAGTCTGAGACATGGTGTCTCAGCCATGTGACTTTTGAGTATGGCTGGTTGTTCAAAGCGTAGTATAGTCTATCTAGAAAGCCAGTCTCTGTATCAGGCTGTAGTATAATAGACATGAAGCTTTTCTTTCAAGATGTAGAAATTGGTGTGACAGAGCTTTCTCTGAAAAGCTGAAATATTCCCAGTAACAGCTTGTTTCATGTGATGAAATATTACAGCAATATGGTGTATTTTAAAGCCTTCTGTCTGACAGCATTAGAATGAGGCATCGAGGTCATGCAGCACCTTCTGGTATTTATGTGTCTCTGTAGCATTCAAAGAATTCATAGTGTCTTAACATTTCTATGCATAATTGGTGAAATGGGAAAGAGCTGCTGTCACTTAAAGGAGAAGGAAGGGTGTCCAGAGACTCATGTTTAATGAGATTTTTTTGATTGCCTATAGAAGAAACTCCCACTGGTAACTCAATTTATTCACTTAGAGCAGTGAAGAACAATTAAAACCAGGAGTTGCTGAGTGTCTGCATAAAATAAACATAAAGAATGTATTTGCAAAATAAAGTGGAATTATATGGCATCAGAGCCTCATTTAAATATGAATTGTGCCCAGCTTATGAGGGATGTCAACATTGATGATCATGTAGACAGTGTGACATGCTTTGCAAGCTTCTTGTTTATGTCTACCAAGTAGCACTCAACTGTTCTTTGTTTTGCTTAAAATGAATGCATACTATGTGCAGTCACCCCTCAGTTATCTGTGGTAGGGGTACGTAAGGGCAATACCACGTAAGCAAAAGTGTGAGTGATAATAAAGAAGGAAAATCTGTAAATTAGGTTGTAAAAGCATATTTAGAACTTAATGATCCTAGGCTGAACCAAAAATCCACCTAGTCCATCTGCTGTCCTACTGGACTTACAGCTTCCACAATCCACAAGGATTTCTTGAGCAGAGATGCTATGACCACCCTTAGCACTTTTAACTTAAAACTTTTGAAAAAGATCTCTGCAAGTAGCAGAGGTGACTTCAATTAGCAGAAAGTCGAGCAACGTCTGGTTCAAGCAACTTGTCATCTTCATTCTGTTAGCAGCAATGCACTGCACCATGAGTATTTGGTCATGTCTAGTTAATCACTTCCTGAGTAAATGCACCAGAGGTAAGTCGGAGTTGATAATGCTGTTACTTTCATTCACAATAAAGCTGTTCCTTGAGTGTTACTGAATTATATAACACTTCTTTCTTGAAACCATGTTTTTACTAGCTAGCTGAATCACCACAGTGATAAAATAGTGAGATGGGTTTTCTTGTCTCTGCAGTGTCAACAAAATAGTCCTAGGAAAGAGTGTGGTCACTGTTTAGCACTCAGAGAACAGCTACTATAAATGATTAGAAAAATAACTGATCCCACAAGGGAATAAATACAAAGGTACACAGAATTGGTTGATTTTTCAATCTCAGTCTGCATTTTTAGAATCTTCTTTTTATTCTATATCTGTTGAAGTAAGGAATGACTTTAATATCCCATATTTTCTCTGGAAAGGATGGTTTCAATACAATCTATTCTTTACTTAGTTTTACTTTACTATCAGCAATAAACAGTGCCACTACCATGGAAGGAAATGTTGATTACTGTTTTGTTGTAAGAGCCTGCTAAAAAAACAGAAAAGGTTTGCATGTGCTGATTATCAAGATTGATTGTTTCATTTATATTTACCTTAAAAGGAAATAGGTGAGAATATAATTATCTATCTGTAGCTCCTACCTTTATTTACTTTCACTAGCTTTCTAAAGTCTCTATTAATGTCAGAGAGTGACTGACTGACGAACATTTCTGTCATAGGCTTTAAGCAAGTACTTACGTCATATAGCTGTAGGCTTAACAGTGTAACCCTTTTTTGTTTTCTTCAGACTGCAATATTTGGATCTTTTTTAGCCTTAGTAAGATGCAAGATAAAGACATATGATAAATACATAATAAATAAGAAAAAAAAATTTAAAGGGCAGCAAAATACAGGGATCTGGAGAAAAATCAGTATTTTCTGAAACAGTAGCACCCTTCAGCATATGAAAGTCTAAGTAATGGTATGATTATTCAGTGGTGGTTGTTCTTATTACTGTAGTAATCAGAAGTACCAGCCAAGAATAGGGGTGGTTTTGTACTTGTTTCTCTACATCTGCAGTCTAGAAGGCAGATTTCCAAAGTGCTGATTTATTCCTACAGTCAATCACATTGCAGAACAAACTGAATTTTGTATTAGCACAAGATATGATTTTCAGTCTCTTGTGAGATGAAGCTGGGATTATGATTGTCTCTGTACTCCCCAGTATGATATAGTCTCTGCATCTCCTGTAGCTGTATATAGAGGTTGCTGCTGTTGGCTGGCTTTGTATTTTATTTCTTAGGATATGGAGATGGAAATCAGTCATAGATGCTTACAGATTGTGTACTGTAGGCCTATGGGTTGGGTCTTATGGAGTGTTTTTAACACAAGTCCTTTTAAACGGTAGTAATGTTATGGTTGCTGCTGGAAAAGTCAAGTAAATCTAGTGGTGGTTCATAGCTGGACCGTTGTTATGAACACAAAGTGTGTCCAATGGGCAGCTGGAGATTTCGCAAAACATATTTTGTGAAAAATTAATAGTGCGATTTCAGATAGTGAGTGTGCTGTATATGGTGATGTTGATTATGAGTAATGATGTTCTTTACTGCTGACGGAGATGGTAGCCCAAGCCCCTGTTAAATAAAAATTATTATAAGAAAAATAGCCATACCCACTCAGTCCAAAAGTCTGTCATGACCAGTCACTTTATGTAGACAATTTAGTGAATCTGTCCATTTCCTTTGGTGTAAAATGCCGGTAGATGGCTGAGGATTGTAGTAGACTTGGAAGTTGAATTAGCCAATAAAACAGAAACAAGATAAGGATTGCAAGGTAGCATGGCTTGCACCATTTCCCTAAACTATGTCTGTTAATTGGCTGCTGGATTTTGACACCGTGGCTCAGAGTTAATACTGTTGCTCTTTGCCACCTCTGAGATGTAGTTACTCCAGTGGCTACCTTTCCTAAATTCTGTTTGCATTTTTTGCTGCTGTGATCCAGTATCTTAAACAATTCAGTGTATGCTTCTGAGTGAGTACATCTTTTCACATGAGTAAATCCGATAGTCTTTCCACTAGAACCGTTTTGGTCAGCCAGAGCTTCAGATGATGCTGAAATTCTAAACATGGTGTTTAAAGATACTGACTGAAGAAGGAAGTAGACCATATTCTAGTGTGTCACAGCTGATGAGAGACAAGGACATTTTGAAACTCTGGAAAGAATAAAAGGTATTTCTCAGGAATGAAGTTCTATGCATGATTATAATCCCTACATTTGGTAATCTTGGGCATAGCACTGAGCTTTCTCATTTTTCCCTTTCTTGGTCACTTCAAATCTATTTACTGAAGCATTAGAAATAATGGTGCTATGTTCTGCACATGGACAGTTAAGAGTGAAGTTTCAATTTGATGCTGAAATCCTAAATATTAGAAATTGTTCAAATCTTGCTGAATAATGATAAAAGCTAACAGTCAAAAGTTTTAAGAAGTACCTGGCTATAAAGAAGCATACAATAAATAAAGTGTCTGGCTGAGTGAGCCTTTTCTCCTTGTTTCCCCCTCATCCCTGGCACATACTATGCATAGCTCATACTCAGCCAATAAATTTCTGAAGTTTATTTGTAGAAGGTCTAGTTCTGTCCCCCTGTACATTTATTTTTAGATGTCAGCATATGCTTCTAAGAAGCTTGATTTTTCCCCATGAAAGACACTCCTTTGTAGTTCCTGAAATATTACTGGTGGGAACAGTTTATGTGCTAGAGTTTAGTACATTAGTGTTCAAAGAAAAAATCTATCATGTGGACTAGCTAATTCACATTCAACTATTTTAATTTAAAATCCTGGTTTGTTGTACGTATTGTTTAAGGGCTGCTATGTTATAGGCTACACACAGCAGCGTTTCAGCAAGAGATGAAGTGGTTTCTCTGCATGTGTGTATATTAATTTGTTTAGCAAGTGCTAACAAAGTCTTCGCAGGAAAGATCTCTTAGGTGTCTCTCAGTCTCCCTGTCACTGTAGTCCTTCTTAAAACCCACTGCAATTAAGCCATTCAGTTGTGCAGAAATTGTTAGAGAGGAGAAGTTGGCCTCATTTTGCCTCAAAATAGAATATTCAGCCTGATTCAGTGCTCCTAGCCACTGTACACGATTCAACTCTTAAGAAGCACTAATGGGATTTAACTGGGATTAAACTCCAGCACTGCCCACTTACACAAATGGCCAGAAAGCCACCCTACCCCCTACTAGGTGCCCAGTGCTGTCATGTGGTGCCCCTTCTGTTAACCTCAGAAATCCCTGAGCACAGACTGAGTGTAATAGGTTAATTGTCTCTCATTTGAGAGATAAATGCATCCTGAATGGTAAAGCTGGAGCCACAGAGATGCTGTATCCTACTCAGGTCTGTGAAAGGTAGCCATACAGGAGAATTTCAGAGAGAGAGAGAGATCATCTCATCACAGATCTTAGCTGGAGGTTTTGAAAACAATGATGAAGTCTTTAGGAAAGGAAGTTTCAAATAAACTTTTTTTTTCACCCCTTCCCGAAGGTTTATAGGACTGAAAAGACCTTGTGCCTGCCTATGTGGAATTTTTTTGGCTGAAACACAATTTATCTTAAGCTTTTCAGGATATTCTCTATTATTTTTAAGTATTACTTGAGTGTAAACGCTGCATTTGAAGCAGATAAGCTCCTGAGGGCTGGGCTTTTCGGCTTCCGGAGTAGATATGCTGGGATTCATATGGTCTTACTACATGTCCAGCTTTCTGAGGCAGCCTTTGAAACCTGTTACAGCCTTTAAAAGTCAAGACCTTGCCTACTTTAAGTGCCTGTGACACTTTGCTCAAGTGGAAGTTTGCACAAGGGCATGGGCCAAACGTGCTGATCTTTCAGTTATTCCTACCTACTTCCTCTTTCACCTTGAAGATGATTATCTCAATGATGAGTTAAGTGACTTCTAATTTCTGAGGCATTTCAGGATGGAGTACATGTAAAATGTAGTATGTGCATGCAAAATGTATTTTGGAGAAAGATTGCAGAACAAGCCATCTGGTTTGCATTTTTGGTTTGAATTCTGATTGATTGTGTCAGTCAGTTACGTGTCTTCTGCATAGCTGTTTTCATTCCTGTAGATAGCTGGAATGATTGCATCTCTGTGGCAGGGAGCCTCTCTTTATCTCATAAGCCTTCATTTTTTTTAACATTTGAATTCTTCAGAGGAAAATGGCAAAGTAGCTGAGAGATCAGTTAACACTAAAATACAAATTACTTATTACTGCAGCCATGGGATGAAGGAAGTAATTTTCTAGAGGAGCTTACCTTCCCACCCATGGGTACGGTCAAGGCTCTTAGCTTGCTGCCTTAAAAGGTTGATCTCGATTTTATGATGCTTTTAATCAGTATTGTTTCCCAGGGATAAAAGGCCTCAACACAAATCCTGTCTCCTCCAGGGCCTGGTATCGCTAACGCTGTCTCACGTATCTGTGCCTGTGGCTACCCCCGTAGCAGGCTAGTGAAAGTTTGGCATGAGATCTAGCCGTAAAGACAGGCTCTTCTCGCATGTCCTGAGGGCTGATCTGCTATTCAGGTGGCATGTGGCAGCACTGCTGGGTCTGCTCACCAGTTCCTTCCTGATACTGGCAGGGCTGGCTGCTTGCTTGGTCGGTTTTTAAGGGTTTTGCAGCTAGTCTTAGAAACCTAATTCCTGGAAAGATCATAACACAAAGCCTGTACAGCAGATCTATTTTACTTAATAGTTGGAGTTTGTTAACACAGCACATTGTATTAAGCAAGCAGCTGCAGTCATAACTGAACTGTTGGGCTTCTGTCAATTTGTTCTAAGCTCTGATGCTGCAATTTTTTCCCATTTCCTATCTATTTTAAACATTTGATATTTAAAATTCAAAGTTACATTGCTAATCAAAAAGTTTACTGGTAAACTTGTTTGGTTTCCTCTCCTCCCGATGTGTTTTCTTTTATTTTTTATTTTGGTTTCAAGGAGTTGCTATTTTAAATACTAGTCAAAAGTTGCTGCATTTGTTGTCAGCATATATAGATAGTATATGTGGCACAGATACTGGCAAGTTGCTGGACGGTCAGAAAGGAGATAGTGAATTATTTTTATACAATAAAATATAATTATTTACTGATGCTTCCAGTCAAGTCCTGTTTAACTTTGTTTACATTTTTATGTATCCAGGTTCTGTCTATAGAGTCTCAGAATGCTGTCCTAGTTTCAGCTGGGATAGAGTTAATTTTCTTTCTAGTAGCTGGTATAGTCCTATGTTTTGGGTTCAGTATGAGAAGAATGTTGATAACACAGTGATGTTTTCAGTTGTTGCTAAATAATGTTTAGGCTAAGTCAAAGCTTTTTCAGCTTCTCATGCCCAGCCAGCAAGAAGGCTGGAGGGGCACAAGAAGTTGGGAGAGGACACAGCCAGGACAGCTGACCCAAACTGGCCAAAGGGGTATTCCATACCATGTGATGTTATGCCCAGTATATAAACTGGGGGGAGTTGGCCTCGGTGGGGGTGGGGCTCAGGAACTAACTGGTCACCAGTCGGCACCTGGTGAAGAATTGCATTGTGCATCACTTGTTTTGTATATTCCAATCCTTTTATTATTATTGTAATTTTATTATTGTTGTTATCATTATTAGTTTCTTCCTTTCTGTTCTACTAAAATCTTCTTATCTCAACTCATGAGTTTTACCTTTTTTCCCCTCATTCTCTCCCTGATCCGAGGCTGGGGGGTGGGGAGTGAGTGAGCAGCTGCATGATGCTTAGTTACCGGCTGGGGTTAAACGACAGCAAATGCTTATAATCTAGTTATGAAAAAAATGTTTTTCTTATATGGGGGTTCTCAAGAATTTGTTAATAAGAAACTTTGAAAAACCTCCCTCGCCAGCAGATAGTAGAAAACATGCCACAAGGGTGGGCTCCACCTTCAAGTTAAAAGAAGGTTAATCGCATTTATTAGGGAACTTGAATGCCCTGTGAGGATGGTGTCTCTTCAGTTCCCTGGGTGGCCACGTCAACGAAGCCATGATAAGAAGTGGCTCCGTCTTTGATATACCTGAAGGAGAGATGGGAGATAGAGTCATGCTTGTCTTTTTCTTTACATGAGTGTGATTTGAACAACACAGAAGAAACTGTGCTGTTCTTTTTCTGTGCTTGGAGTGGCAACTCTTATCGAACTATAAAACATTGAAAAGGTATATGAGAAAGACAGACTGAAACAAAATTGTTCCTTTTCTTAGCCAGCCTATGTATTTGCTCCTGAGCACCATATAGGTAAGCATGCCTGGGGATGGTTCTTGGGTTGAGCCCTTACAGCCTGGATTTATTATCCCGCAAAGCAATCCCCTGCTTTACAAACTGTTCAGTTGGGATAAACAGGACAATGACAAGATGGACTGCATGTCAGCAAGGTTGTGGGGTGACTGTGTGTGGCAAGAAGCTCACCATGGCTGAGGATGCAGTTTCCCGGGCAAGGCTAGCAGAAGTGTTTAAATGGCAGTCATGGTAGATGTTTGCCTAGAATTTTTAATCCCTTCCTGTGTGTCAGAACTAACAAACTCTCAGACTACTTGGGAGAAAGAAATGGGCCAGCCTTTTCCTTCTGAATACAGAAGCAATTGCACCAACTTGTTACTGCTCACCGCAGCTAAAATCACTGGATAGGATATGGGCTAGAGAGGACAGAGTGTGACTCCTTATCCGTGTCCCCTTTCCTCCTTCCACAGAAAATATGACCCTGTTCTGACAGCTTAGGTCTGATTAATGGGCTTGGAGCCCACAGATGGCACAAAGCCTTTGTGACTGGAATTCAGTGGGGTGTCTAATTCCAAATGAAAGGACACACAACAAATCCTTAATCTACTGGGAGCTGATTGGGACAACTGTTCATACAGCAGCAGCTTGTATTCAGGCAAGACACTGTCTCATCACATTTATTTTAAAAAAGACATTAAACTTATTTAAGAGCGTTAAGGAAAACTGCCTTCAATTATTACTGCCAATTATTGCAACTGGAAAGCCAGTCCTTTGCTTGTTGCCATATGAAAACTGTAGGATTAGATAATGCCACTGCAATGTATTTGCCAGCTATTGCCATAGCTTCAACTCTTACTGATAGTCTGCCGAAGACTTATCCCAGCCACAGGGAATAATCTTATTGCAGGAATGTTGCTGTACAATGCTGCACCTGGAGTGAAAGGTCCATTAGTCAGAATACAGAAATGAGAGCGAGTGGTATTCCTTAGTGTAGGCTTCTGGATTCGAAACTAGACTTTGGTCTTTTCCTGGATGCCCAGCTCTTATGAGTGGGATGGTAGAGAGGATGCTACAGATGTCATTCTGTTTCAGGAAGCTTATTAGTACTCCAGCAGGATCCAGAAATCCCAGAGCAGGATTATGGCTTCATTGCCTGAGGTCTGTGCAGAGGTCATATGGAACTGTGGTCCCTGCCTCAAGGAGTTTGCTTTGTCAGCTGCTGAGGAAGCAAGCATAACTTGAGGGGGAATGTGAGAGGATGCATGGATGCTTGTAAATTTGGCTATTTATTTCTGATTAATAAAGATGCATAACCAAAACTGATTGGAAGCATCTCCAATACCCCTTACCTAATTACTGTGTCTTAGAGATAAAGTTAACTACCTGGAATCTGGAGGGGTGCTAGAGCAGTAATGTACAACTGAGTTAATAATGCAGAGTTTGAGGACTGTGTTCTCCTCTAGTCGTACATATTAAATGAGCTACAAGGCTAATCTCCATGTCGGAAAGCTGTCAGGAGTGTGGCATGGAAATGAGAGATATCTGTATCTGTAGAGTTCTACAATGGAGAGATGCTCTCAACTGCTCTGATAAACTGAAATTTGGGGTGGAGAAAAGAGCTTTTTCTGTGTGGTGCCATCCAGCATGCCAGAATCAGCTAAGCTTTAAGGGTGCTACTGCGTGTGAAACAGTTCCTCAAGGCTGTTGTTTATAAAGTCTTTGTATTTAAGAAAAATGTCCATCTCTTGGTTGAATGAAAGTATGTTTCCATATGTGATCTATGTATTAAGTTTTTTGCAAGTACATTTAATCAAGATTGGAATTCAGAATACAAAGTATCAAGAAGAAATAGCAGTAAGGTACTGATTTTGGCAGCCTGGAGCTTATTTTTAAGCTGATTGAAGAAAATTACTTTCTAAAGATAGATTCATGGTCAGTCTCCTATAGGGTCTTGCTTATGATGTCAGGACTTTCCCTGAATGCAAAGCATTCCTCTGCTGAGCTGTGTGTATATATAAGTAGTGAAATCTGATTAAGGCCAAAAAGCAGGTTTGACTGCTACTACTCCAGGCTGGCATCTGCTACAAGTGATTTTTAGAGCTGTTCTCCTTTTAATGTTGTTCTCTTCCAGGACACAAGGAAAATCCTATAAATCTTCCTCTCTTCCAGTTATCCTGGGTCACAGAGAGGTTCTTGCTTGAGCATTATGTGACCAACTGCTCTGATTGGCAAAGAGCACATGGAAGATTGGGAGGTTAAAGTAGCTGGAGTAGTACAAGACAATTTAACCCTTAATTCGCAGACTGTTCAGTCAGAATTGTCCAGTTATTTCTCAGTGCATACATACAGGAGGGTTAGAGATTGACTTATTTCTTAGCATGTTATGTTGTTGTGTCATAATCCTGCCTTGTTTTTCAAATTATTAAAGCAATTATAATTTCTGAAACTTATTTAAAATTCCGTGTAAAGGTGACTCCAAAGGAATTTTTACAGATTGAGCATCTCAAACTTTGATCAGTGCTACTGTCATTCTTACAAATTAAGCTCCAGCTCTGTTTTCTGTGAGGACATTTGCCATACTATTTTGGTTTTCTACATTTTTAGAAAAATTTGACCCATTGATCAAGGGCAGTTTCACTCAGTGAAAATTCTGTTGTTCTTGATGGTTGTTAGGAGACAAGCGTGCGCTCTCTTGCTCTGTTCTTTTTTTTCTTTAATTAAGGAATTAATCACTTCAGTTAAAAAAATCTGGGAGGAAAGTAGCATGAGTGCAGAAGATTCGCCCTTCATTGACATTCCCTTCAACACCTTACACGTTTACATGTAGGTGTCTAGTTACTGCATTCTATATATTAATAGGCTGAAAAGCATACAACATGTGGACAGTACTATCCTGGCCACCCGTGCTGTGGAAGCACTCCTGTTGTACTAACCCCAGACCTTTCTTGTGCCTTCAGTGTGTCAGGAAACAGTCTGGGAGGTCTTCAAGACATTCTGGGATAGACTGCCAGAGCGTGAAGAATATCACACCTGGATGAGCCTGTGTGAGGAGGGAACGATGAGTGTCTTTGAAATGGGCACGAACTTCAGTCAGTCTGAGGAGCACCGGAGTCTGATTGTGAAGGTGGGTGCAGCACCTGATCGGTGTTTTCTCACAAGAAAGGGCATAATGTCCCACTGCAACATGCAGCTTGGCATATCGCAGGTGGTAACACGTGGGGCCCTTAAAATGGACAGGCATGGGTATCCCAGCTCTTGGATCCATAGTCCTGGGGTCAGTTCCAAAACCAAAGTTGTAGCTGATCTGATGGAGAGTAAAGCAATGATGAAGAAGAGAACATAGTCTTCAATAGGTATGTTCCTGACAAGTAGATGATGTCTAGACCCCTTGTCTGAAAAGGCAGCATGACATGAGGCAGGCTGTGGCGCATTGCCCCCTGTGGCATGTAACAGCCTTCCTGCTCTGAACTGCACATGGAGATCCCTTCAGTCCAAATGGCACTTTGAAGCAGGAAGTCCTGAGCTGTATTTCTGATGCTACCAAGATGTATGGCAAAATTACCTGTCAGATGTTTTATGTCGCTGTAGGTTTGTGATGTCTGTACACTGCAGCCTGACTGAAATGAGTGTGGCTATAAATATAAAAAGCTTTGGTGTCCTATGAAGGCAATTGATAACATTGTCACCATGGGGATTTGCAGAGGTTAAAATCAGAGTACGAGTGTAAAACAATTTAATAAAAAATTGCTTAATATCTTGGTATATTTTCTGTTATTTCAGTTGAAGGAAGCTTATTTTAGCTTAAAGCAAATAAAAGGAGCATTAAGCTAAACTAAAGAAGCCTATCTCAAATGAAATATGAAGATGTCTTTTCAGGAGTTTGAATTTAAAATCAAGTGCTTAACTTTGTACACATAGTAGATATCTTAATTCTCTGGATAAAAGGCTGTCTTAAAATGTATGGTGGTTTGTGGATCTTCTTTAAGATTACAGTGTCTTCTATTTTGCGAGCTAATGGATGAGTAGTTTTATGAAACTTTTGATAAGTCTTAAATGTATGATCCTATAGAATAAGTAATGTTCCGCTAGTATGGATGTGCTGACATTTTTCCTTTCTGCTTTTTTATGGGCTCCTATGCTAGTAATGTGCACTAGGGAATGTGAGTATCAAAACTGTTGTGAATAATGGAGAGAGGGGCTTTTTTCTGAGCCTGCAGGTTAGTCTTCACAGGCGGATGCTAGCCGAAGTTTGCCTTTATGATGTCTGATGGTACTGTTGTCCTTAGAAAACTTTGTAAAAAGGTGGAGACAAAATTCATGTGAACTTTTTATGTGCACAGTGAATGTGTTACTGCTTCATGTAAGATTCTGGCAGTGAGATGATCTATAGTGGGAGCTTATTAAAAGAAATCAAAATGATTCTTGGAAGCAGGATGATGCATCTAACTTCCCACTGCTGCTTTACCTTTTTGGGCATGGCTCTTCAGCATTACAGTGGAGTCAGATCAAGTACTCTGATGGTTTATTCAGATGGTTTGTGTGTAATTTAGGTTTTCTTTCTCCTATAGATGGATATATGCCCTTCAGCATTGCAATATTCTGGAAAAAGACTGTTCATCCTTCTATTTGTTTTCAGCACAGTTGGTGAAAGGTGACGCTTGTTGGGCTGATTTGATGGGAGACTAGTCTGTGTTAAGGGGGATTGAATGCTGTCACCACTGTGCTCCATGTAAAATGTCATGAATCTCTCAGGTGACTTTTTTTGAAATAAAGCCTGAACTCAATTTAAATTTGAACCAAAGACTGAAGGCAAGAGCACTCTATCCCATCCCCCAGTTAGCCAGCTTCAGAAGGTCTGATGGTGTATTTTTGAATACATAGGTCAAAGTGTGGATTTAATTGCTAACTAGTACTGACTCACTCTTTCATATGCGCTCATGCACAAAATGCTTGTCAGAGCGTGAAGCCTCCTTAAAGCAGCTCTAAGTACATTAAGTCCAAACACGTGCAGCGGTTATGACTCTGCTTCTAAGAACATCTTTCCTCCTGCTAGTTGCTTGCTCCAGTCTAATGTGGTGGTAAGAGCTGGGGCTCAGCCTGCGCACTTTCTGACGCACTCTGTCCTACCCTCTTGTTCTTTCCACTTGCACCAACTAAGTTGACCAAGTTGCATGGCTAAGCCTTTCCCTTACTTGTGGGATATTTTTTTTTTTTCCTCTCATTACAGCATGTTCATTCATTTGTTCATGGTCAGCTCTTGCCATATTTTTTTTTTTTTTTTTTTCATTCCTTAGGTTTGATCTTTGAAGTGCTGAGCACTTCTCACCAGAAGGCTGCCATCATTTCACAGCGTGTACAGTACTCTGTAGTGTGCATGCATGATACATGTGAATAGTCCACACTCTCAATTGCTTAAAAGGAAGACTCACTTCTGCCTGGCACTGTAGAAAAGCAGCTGGCAGTAGTTCTTTGTCTGGCTGTTACATGTCTTGTGTTTGTTGGTAGTTCTTTGTCTGGCCGTTACCTGCCTCATTAAATACCACTTGTTTCTAGTCTTCCTCTGGTCTCCAGTGTCTGTGAATCATCTGTGGTTAATTTCAAGAGTTTAGTTTAGACCCTGCAGCTGATCAAAGTATTTCGGCTTTTCTTCTTGTATATATTGGCTATTACTGCATTAGCATTGATCTGCCACCTCTTGTATTGTGCATGTTGGCAGTTTCTAGCAGTCTTATTCTAGAGTGTCTTTCTGTATTACTTTTTGGTAGATAGCAAAAAGAAATCCAATTTTTAGAAATGCTGCATGCCATGAATTTTCCCTATCTCTCTCAAAAGGAGTTCAGCATATCTGAAAATTAGGCAAAATAAATCCGAGGGGTTTGCTCTCAATAAACAGTATTTCAGCAAAATGATTGCTTTCATGCTATTTTTGTTGTAATATGGAGTTTTTGCTATGAGCAGTGTAATTAAATGACACTTTATTAGCCTTCCTTCCTGGTTCTTACCCTTTCCTCTAATCCCTGGTAATCACTGTCAAACACCTACAGATGTTGCAATGTCTGCTCCAGCATCGCTTAAGTTCATGTAAAGACAAATTCTATTTCTCTTGCTTTTGACACTTTCTTACTGGATATCAGATGGAGCTTAGACCAGCTCTGGTCCCAGCTCTCATATGTTTTTCTTTAGGAAAAATATTATTTAGTCTCTAATAATCTGTCAAAAAGACTTGACTAATTTGGAGGTGAAGGCATACATAGCTGAATTTGTTCTTTCACTGTCAGATGGTTTCTACTGGTATGGGAGGTGTGCCTCAGAAGACAATGCTTTTGCTGCTCTGTAATAAGCAAGCTTTGCGCCATATGTTGTCTTGGAGAATTGAGGCCTGCCTCTGTGTGATTGCCTGTACGTGTGTGTATATATATGCATGTTATAGAGTAATATATAATACTAAGTTTTCACTAGATTCTTAAAGCAAATCACCTGCCAGATTTTCAGAAGGAGCAGTTGAACAGATTTATGCCAACCATAAAAAAATGATTTTAAGTATTCTTTTTTCCCCCAAAATTCTTTCATTTTACTTTCTGTGTGATCATGTTAAATGAAAGTACTTTACATAGGAAGAATACTAGCCTAACTTATTTCTTTGGATATCAAGTAGATTTACAAAGTGTGGCATTATGTTATCCCTTCATCTCTCTTCCAATCTTGGCAGAAATGGAAAAGGAGAAGGTAATTCTAGTCCAAAGGGAAGTTTTGCTTGCAGTATATTTCTTCATATAAACCTTCCTTCATATAAATTAACTCTGCTTGTGTTCCTTACTGTGTAGCTGTATTTCAGGCGGAGTATAACATAACTCTGTATCACGTAGAATGTCTTCATTGATCCTGTTCATGCAGTTGTTCTACACTTTGGGACCTGTGTGTCTAGAAATCTGATATTGCTGAAACTTGCCCCTGTGACTGTGGCTGTGTTCACGCTTGCATGAGAAAATTTTTGAAAAACTCAAGAGGGGAGAAACACAAGCAAAAGGAACTATTGATTTCCCAGGAGCCTTGTACTTCCTGCTATGAGATTGAAGCACTGCTGCCAAACCAGCACAATTTGTGCTGTTCACAGGAGCATTTATAGCTGGCATATGATATTCTTCGTAAGATACCCACAGAGCTGCTGGGCACATTTTTTTACTTTATAAATTACAGAAATAATGCAGTAGTTCTGGAGTAGGTGGTTGAACTGTTTTGACACCTGCTGTCCTGCAAGCAACATTTTGTACAAATTGCATCAGAAGATGCTGCACTGAATGTCTGTGAAGGAACAAAGTTAAAAGAACTGCAGGTGTGAAAAATGTGGAGTGGTAGTAAGAACAAACATATTTTCAAGAGGTTTAAAAAGGTGGATGTAAAGTCAAGCACATCATTATACAGTCTGTGGTTCTTTAGAACAAACAACAAAACCAAAAAACACAATGTGCAGAATAGACTGTAAACATTCAGCTTCTCTTGAAAGATACTGGTGAGTACCTTTTACCTTATAGCTACCTTGCAGATACCTTGATTGCTTACACTTTTTCTATGGAGCCTCAGGTGATTTCACATTGACTAGTAGTATATATGCTCATATCACAAGAAACAATGTCATGTCTTGTTATGAATATAATCCATAAATGTACTGTGAATGATTAGAAGAGGAGGGAAAAAAAAATACACTTCCTTCCTAGGGAATAATAATAAAAAAATAATCTTTACTAATTCATGTTTATACATTTTTTTTTTTACTTTCCTTTTTTTTTTTCATTAGCCTGACATCATATAACAGAGAACAAGGGAATAGGACACATGTGCATATTGAACGTAGGACTTCTGCTGTTTTGTAATAGAAACTGTATTATAACATTTAGCTATAGCACATGCTGAAGTTTTGAAGGTGGCTTTGGCTATGGGGAAGAAAAAAAGTTTTGGTGATTTTCTTGGGTGATTACCTTGAGCAATTTTACAGCCTCTTGTTTAATACCCTTTTGATTGCCAGTGTGCTCTAAACCTAACCCTCACTGATGTCTCCATCAAACAGAATATATTTTATTCAGCAAAACAAGTAGATGGACTGCTGTGTGTATAGGCTAGAGGAATAAAAAAGTGACAATCAAGATGTAGAATCCATCCGGTATTGCTGTGTAGCTGCCAAGTTTCTGCTGGCATATGAGGATCTCTGAACTCCATGACTCCCCAGCCTTTGGCCATTTGTTATTTGTGGCAGTCTTAGAATCTTTATTTCTGAAAGAGAGAAAAGACCTAAGCAAACAGGGGAAATGTAGATAACGGTGAGGAGGTAGCTTCCTGCCGGAGCAAGAGACACAAGTCAGGGCCATGCCTGCTGCTTAACCCTGGTTTCTGTCTGCATAGAGCTTCTTCCCAGGTGGTGACAAAGCATAGCTCAGCAGTACCTGCCACCACGAAGAGCTGTATGAATTATGAGTTCAGTGGATATCTTGAAATAGGTCTGATAATATTCCTTGATGGATGGAGAGAACCTAAAGTACTGATGGTCATACTTACCTGTTTAACTGCCACACATCCTGTTAAGTCATGGTGAGCTGAGATAATTCTTGTGACCCTTCTGTTCATCAAAGTGCTTAAAGCAGAGGCCCACTGACTTTGTCATTGTTCTTTTGGTCAGTTAATTTGGGGCCATTTTTACTTTTGTTTAGTATTGATTTTTCAGCCCATCAGCAGCTCTATCTGTATTGGTGTGTTTGGAGCACAGACTAACTGCTCAGCAACAGAGATTAGGATAAAAGGGGCAGAAGGCAACCCTGCCTTAGGATGCCTTAATGGGCAGCATAACAAAACACCTCCTTAGCATGCTGAACTGGACATTTAGCAATGTAAAATACATTGTTTTGTCTGAATTCTGAGCAGTGTTCAACGGTGGGATGTAGTACCCTAATGATGTGAGTCATTTGTAACCGCTTACTCCAGGTGCTGTAGTTTCTGACCACCTCATGACGTAGATGATTTTGTCTCCCTAAAGTTCCTGAAGCAGAAAGACCTCTTTCGCTGTCTCTCCTCTTCCTGTTCTATGATCTTCCTTGCTAACCATTGTCTTTCTCTGTTTAATAAAATGTCCTAATCACAGTTTCCAGTATCTTTGATTGCTGACTTAGATACCTTAACATTTTTTTCTTTGCATAGAATATCTCCAGTTTCTTCTGAATCTGGAAACAAGCAGACCTCCATCTGCTCTTTCACACCCCCCATTACCTCTTAAGAATGCAAAAAAAATTTCTTCTGTTGCCCTCCTTTGAGCCTTTGTATCAGATTTCCTGCACCCCCTTTCTTATCCCCACACTTACTTAGTCTCCTGCTCACTTTGGCTCTTTCTTTTTGCATTGCAAGTTTCAGCCTCCTCTAACCTAAAAAGAAAAAAACCCCAAACCTTCACCATATATATGCAAATAGATTCATTAGCTCCAATTGCTTCTCCAAATCTTGTCTCATCTCCCTTTCATCTCTTAAGCTCTTTCTGTGTTAATTCCCTCTGGTCACTCTCCTCCAGTTCCAGCCTAAATCTTCCTTTTCAGTCTTTCTTTGACACCTGGCACAGCACAGAAACTGTCAGCCATGAAGCCTGTGCTCATCTCTTTCCAGGCAGAGCTCAGAACTGATGCTTCATCCTCATCATCCCTGTCTCATCAGCTCCTTTCTTTACAAATCTGTAGTTCTAACTTGTTTTCCCTGTTTTGCACCTTGTTTCTAGATAGCACTAACACACACTGAAGAATCACTTCTATGTTGAGAATTCACCTCTGCTGTGGAGCCAATTCCTCCTGGACAGACTGGACCCTTAGCTTGTTTCTGACACCTTTCCATGGATCTTTAGCCTTCATTTCAAGTTGAACATGGTTGAAACAATTTCTGTTCCACTAAGCATTCCCTGCTATCTCTCGTCTTACTCACTGTAGACCGTATTTTCACCTTATCTGTCAGGGCTGTGCCTCAGACCACTGCTCTCCATCCTGGCCTTTCCCTCCAGCTTCAGTTCTGGACATTGTCATCCATTTCCTTGAATTTCCCCCAGTGCTTTGGCCTTGCCTCTGTGAGACCATGGTTCTGCTCCATACCATGTTGGGGAATCAGGACAGAAAAAGACAGAATTGTTTCTTGGTATGGCTTTCCTGTTGGAAATTATATGTACAGGTAAGTTAAATCAAATGTGCTTGGTACAGTCCTACACAGATGGGATTAAACTAATATGAGATTATTTAAGATCTCCTTGACATTTCCTCCACCTTTTTCTCCTGCCTGGAATTATCTCCAAGATGTTTTGTCTTCTGTGCATAATGATCGTGTCTTAGGATCAGACAAGACTATCCCGTATAATTGCTTTTCTGAAAGTTCCTGAGTTGACAGAAGCTCATCCATCCAGTCAGTATTGTATGTGATTTGTGGTATTGTGGTAGCCTGTATTTAATGCTATGGACTTGTATTAATTCGTGATAATTTTGCATTATATAAAACCAACTGTGGTCTGTTGAGAAAGGCAAGTGCTAGTGCAACTGACACAAAACTCGGTTCCCAGCTTTAGAAGAATTGGTATAATAATGTTATGAAGGTCTTGCTTCAAGAGAGCTAATTTTATACAAAGCATCTGCTAGAGGTAGCTTCACTGAGTAAAAGCCATTCCTTTGAGCTTTGGTATGGCTGCTGCTGCTATGTAGAACTATTTATAGATCACTTCAAGTATTCAAAGGGTAAAGATGTTAATCCTTGCAGATCCTTGTGTGGTAGGTATGTTTATAACCCCGTCTTGTTAATGAAGGAACTGAGCCAGAGAGGTGAGGTGATTTGGTAAAGGCTGTTCTGTACTAAATGAGAAACCAAGCCAATATTAGAACTCTAGAGCCCTTGGCTTCTAATTAGGAGGAAAAGGTGTCTGTTTGCCATGAAACTCAAATATGTCAATGCTTGCCCCCACCCCAGACTGGAATGCAAATTAGACATTTAAGAGAGAGGAAGGCAATCACACTACAAACTATTGCAGACCATGCCAGCTTAGCAATAGGGGGATACTTCATTTTCACACCCTCAGTTGAAGAAAACCCAAACCATTTAACATTATAAAAACCCAAGTCTTATATTTCAGTCTGTAGGACTGATCCAAAGTGTGTGAATCTGTTTTTCAGCCCTCTGTAGACTGTAAGAAACAGAAAGATTGGGTATTAACATCATACTTTCCTTTTGAATTTACTGTAAAACCTAAGATTTTACCTGTGATGTAAAGCTGCATGATGATAATAATCTCTGCGCAAGCTTTGCATTGGCATGTGGGTTTTAATGGATGACCGATAATTCTTTTATCAACTCAATTGTATTTACAGTTCATGCTTTTTGTTGTTGTTGTTGCAGTAGCTTCACGGCATTTTGTAGCAACCAAATGTAGGGATGACAATCTTTACCATTATTTCTCAAAGCTGCTATTGAATCCAGTGAGAGGTTTTATCTGAAAAAGCATGGTGAAAAGTCAGGTCATTTAAAGAGTAATTTAAAGCATGTAATCCTTTAAAGCTATTTTATTTCACAAAAGATACGATTTGCAATGAAGAGAGAATATTCTGTCCTGAACTAGGTGAATGAAGGAATAGTCCAGCTGCCCTATGCAGAGGCTGTCATTCAAAGCCAATCATAGAGTATTAGGCTTTGCTAGTTTACTACAAAATGGGATGCGAACTTGGTAATTTGATGCCTTTTTTTAAATGTAGATGTGGAGTCAGTGTGTCATGTTTGTTATTCTAGGCCTTGGCCATTAAAATAATAATTAGGCCTTTCAGGTCGGTTCTTATAAGTTCTTCTTATAATTTATTGAATAGAAGACTTGGAAATAACAAGACATATTGGTTAAGTCCTGGGACCCAGGCTCAGGGAAGTTGGGTGCTGCCAGCTCCTCAGGCTGTCCTGCTTTGGCCAAGGCACCCCTCACTGGGGCATCTCTGTTTCCTTGCTCTAGGAAATGAACAGGGCTCTGCTGACCTCTGCTGTCAATGGCCTTTGTGGACCAGTAGCTAAAGCTGCTGGGTACAGACTACCAGGTGGTATTAAAAAGATGTGTGGGACCCCAAATAACCGCGTTTGGTTTTAAAAGCACCTACAAACTGCCTTGACTGACTGAGCACGGAAGAAAGTCTCTTTTACTAATGAACAAACACCTTTTACTATACGGGCTATATAACCTTCCAAAAGCTTGTAGAGAGGGAATCAGTCTCTCTATTCCTTGCAGATCCCAGCACGCTAAAGCTGAGTACAAGCACTGTATAGAGCAGCGTAACGGCCCCTTAAAAAAAATACCCAAAGTCTAGTACAATTTTAGTGGCCCTGAGTTCGACTTTTCACTGTAGACTACCTAGTCTTGCTAGTTTGTGTTTGTCACTTAAAACTGGTCTCACCATGTCTTAGTTTTTCATACTAAAGTATCTCCAAATACTTCATTTAATGGACTTGTATAATAAAGGTTGGCCAAAGGACATGCTGAAAAGCAAATTGACTGAAATTAGTATTTTGGCAAGCCCTCCTCAGGCTGATATCCAGGCTGCCTCCTGTTCTAACTGTGATCACACTTACTGTCCGCAGATGTCCTGGAAAGAAGAGAAAGGTAGTCATTGATGTGGCTCCAAATCAATAAAGACTGAACTTCTAGACTTCCTTAGAAACACAAGTGAAGAGAATGAGCAGGCTAACTGGCTCAAAAAGTCTCTTTTGCCTTTTCACCCCCTCTTTACAAAAAGAATCACAAGGATATCTTAGAGTGACAGTCCTTAGGTCAATAAATATATATGGATGTTCTGCAGAGAAGTTTTCAAAGTGGAAATAGTATGTGCTAAGTTCATTGCAATTTAACTTCATAGTAGATATTTTAATTGATCCACTTTGGGTTGAGTTTTTATTGAAAAATACATCTGCATTGATTATGTAAAGAAATCCAGCCTGATAAACAAACTACCAAACAATCTCTTTTCCCCCCAAACGAGAGAGAAACAGAAATTTTGTGGCTGGACAATAATCTTCTATAAGTATTTTATATTCTGTTCATATTGGTACAGCAGTAGGATACAGCTCAGGATCTCCTCCACTTCTTGTGGGGTTCCTCGCAAACTCCTGTGTTTCCTCTCTAGTACCAAGGGCACTAATACCGCAAGAATTTTGATGAAAAATTATGAACTGTGTAGCCCTGCCTTAATTTTTATATACCAATAAATGAAAAAGTCATCCCTGTCACTCGTATAGCCATAAACAAAGTCATTAGACTAATCCTACTATGTTACTGTAAGCTGTAACTGTACTTTCAAAAAGATGGTTTTAAATCTACATACAAGTAGCAGAAGTAATATTGTATTTCTTAAGATGACTTGCTTAAAAGGATCTTATTGCTAACCTCCTCTAAGGTGAGAAAACATTGTTCCTGCAGAACAATGCAGGAAAAATGCAGAAACGCAGAGCATCTTCTGACAAACCTAGTGCTCTGTTGTTGAGTTTCAGTTGTGTTTTGGAAATGTAGGATACATTTTCTTTTCAGCAGGGACTTTGTTAATAAATTTTGAACTTAACAAATGAACATGGAACAAAGAAAAGAGAATTATTTTGGTATGGGGAGGAAACAAAGAGGTATAAAATGCATTTCAATTCCTTTCATCTTATGATACTCAAATATACTTAGGATTTGCCTGTTTGTTTGTTTTCTAGAAACTGTCCTATACAAAGGAAGCAATGGGCAGGTGAGTATCTGTGCCTTGCATTTTATTCTCTCTGGGGATAACAGCAGGGCTGAGTTTTGACATTTTGTAATCTTTTCTCTCTTCTTCTTGTCAGCTCCTGCACTGATTGGTCATGTGGGTAAGTAATTTTCCCTTTTTAAAGGCTCCTGATGGGCCCTTTCTCCAGTTCTTGCTGCTGCTGGAGTTGATTTGTGCACTGAAGATGAACGAAATTCACTTTTGTGCAAAAGGGCGTATAAAAAAGTGTGGTGGAGAAATTCTGTGGTTCTTGCATGTGAACCTCTGTCATAGCATGCTTGGCACGCTCAAAATATCTCAGCCGATCTGGGGCTTGTACTTTTGCTTAAGAATGTCATCACCTTGTTGGCCGTCAGGCACAGATGCAGGCTATTTACCTGAAGAGGTTTAGTGGGGGAAATCTATTTTGGGAAAGAGATGTGTCCATAGTTACTTGTGTTAGTGTTCTGGTTATCCAGGGAGCCTTTCCCAAAGGCTTTAAGTTAGTCCTCGTCATCATTACAAAAAGCAAAAAAGTGGAATGTTTTTGAAATGCTTTTTAAGAAAACTTTTGAGAGATGTGCTCTAAAAACAGTTACAAGGGAGTTGACTGCTTGGGCTCCTCACACTTTTAACAAGGCAATAAAAATGAAAACTAGTCTGAAATGTGGCTTCTTTTTACCAAAGCAAACCTGAACTTGACCTGTTATTTTCATGTCTTTTTTGAACTGGAAGGAAAAACCAGTTCAAATTATTATTACTCCATTCCTACTTGGAACTTAATTTAAGCTGTTATTTTTAGAGCAACTCAAACCCAAACAACCTAGTGCTGAACTCATCTGAAAAATTGGCAAGTTCAATTGCCTGCTTTACAGGTCACATAAAGCTGTGATAAATATGGGTAATTCATTTATGGGGCAGAGTAATCACTTAACAGACTTGAAAAAAAACCCTCAACTTCCCAAATTAGGTATCCTTATAATGATTTCATAACCACAACATTATATATTAAAATTAATAACGTGAGATGATAAGGGCAAAAGTGATTCCTAGGGGATTGGTTTCTCTCTGTCCTATTGAGCTGAATGCTCCTCTGACAAGCAATCCCTGAAGCCTCCAGGTCAACTGGGTAACGTATGCCTGTTCAGAACTTTCTCTGCTGAGAATGCAACATTGACCAAACTTTTATATGCTTTTCCTTTCAAAGAGAAAATACATTAAAAAAAACCCAAAAACTTGCCCTTGTAAACTTTGTGGGTCTGATTCTTTCTCGTTAGCATCAGTCATTTCTAGACTGACTTTTAATGTGAATGGGAACCACACCTTATCAGAAGATGTAAATTCAGTGATAGTTATCTCAGTTTGAATGATGAAGACTCTGAAAAATTCATCTTTCTGAGGAAGTTCGAGTTTGAAAATATACCCACTGTATCCCTCTATGTGATCATTCAGGAAATCTAGTAAATGTAGAGATATATGAGAGGAATTAGAGTTAACACTAATTAATCTAGAGTCACTGCATGCACTGTGCTAAACAACCCAACAATGCAAAAAGCCCAAGATTTGACTGAAAGTTGGATCAGAGTGATTAACGTTGTACAAAAGTAATCTTATCAAGTGCTTTGTGACAGGCATTAAAGGGCTCCAGTAGACAATTGCCAAACTTTACCCAACTCAATTCACTGTGGGGCTGTGTTGCATCTCTCTCAAAAATACACCACTTTTATCCCATAGCTTTAGGATGGGATCTTTGTTTTCACCATCAGTTTAAACTTTGGTTTTACTATATCTTTACCTCTAAAAGTTGTTTGTCTTGTGCTTGGATATGATAGTGTTTTATAGCATGAAGAGAGTGATACAGGACTGAAGCAGTGAGACAGAAACAGGTAGATTTGGTTTGTGTAGTGGAGCATCAGGAAGAAATTAATATAGATTATTTTGGCAATATTAAAAAACCCAAACTTATTCTAAGAGGGTTCTGGACATCATAGAGCATTCACGGTTTATGATGTGAACTTTGTAAGCCAAAGTCATATTAAAAAAAAAAAAAGCCATGATTGGCTGTCATGGGTAGAAGATGTCTCTCTCATCTAACTTCAGACTTCTTCCATCAAAAGCAGTGAGTGAGCCATCTCAGTATTGCCAACAGCCAACATTATTATTACCTGCAAGAATATACTAGACCTCCCAGTACACATCTGAATAACATAAAGACCTTTTTAAAATGTTCTGTAAGAAGACAGAGTAAGTACCCAACCCAGGATCACCCCCAATCTCTAAGACGCAGTGTGGGAAATCCAGCGTCAAGTCCCTCCTGCACAGGAGGAGATGTGAGTGCGGTTCTGCCATTTCCCGGGCAGTGCTGTCGTTGCCTGCTGACCCACATGTGCAGAGAGAGGTTGGGCCAGTGCAGGGCAATGCTGTGATTTGAATGTGGCTGTCTTGCCACCCAGGTGTGCCGTCTGTGTCAGAACTGGGAACTGTCCTGGTCTCATGTCTCAAGGGATGGCAGGACTATCCTAAAGCACCAGCTTTGGGTATCTAGATGAGATGTTCAGGTGAAGCTTCCACATTGCCAGGGAAGGACAGGCTTCTCCAGAGGATGCCTCGAAGCAGGGGTCTAGCAGGGGTGCTCTGACTTATCCTCTGGTGAACCCCAGTTTCTCTGATGAATGTGCAGAAGCAGTCATTTCAGTTTGGAGGGCTAGCACTAGGTGTATTTCTGTCTCTTTTCCCACTGATAAGAACAGAGAAAATTTTGCAGTAGGTTTGTTTACTAGAACATAGCCCAGGCATAAGAAGCTAGAAGAGTGTTTTCTTTTTATGAGCTTTGACCAGTCCTTTTTTGCTATGAAACAATTGTTTCTGTGAAATGATTTCTAAATCGGGGCTGATCTGGAACAGAAGACAGGCCCTTGATATCTGTTGGTCATTTTAACTACACAAACTCGATTAAAGCAAAACTATGCTGAAAGCTATGAACAGCTATAGAATTGAAGCTGTGACTTATATAATTTAATACATCTCATATAATCCTACCTAGATGTCAATACTATGTCTCTATCTAGATGGAAAGAGCTGGTTTCAGCTAGTTAAATACTCGGATAGTTTCTCTGTAGCCTACAGAAAGGTGGCTTGTACTTCCCAGAATTTATTTCCCAGAATAACTCCCAATCCAGCATTACTGACAATTGCATAACAGCAGGATGAAAGTTTGTTCCTGTAAGGCTAGTGGATGCATTCACATAGGTTAAACACTCAGCTAGCCTGTCCTTTTAAGGAACTGAGGGATTAAACTAAGTATCACTGAGGAGAAAATCTCAAAGGAAAAGTAATATATGGAACATAATCCAGATGTGTATAGAGCAGCCCAGTGGACATTGTAGAGTTTTGCCCCAGTTGGAAGTGCGGAAGCACTACATCAGCTGAAGATGTTAAATGATTGCTTTATTCAGTAGCCCATTGGGATTTTGCATAATGAATGTTGCTCTCTTAATATTGGAGTATGTCTCATGACAATAGGATAGTCGTTTTGTCTAATTCCTGGCAGGTCAAAAGCCAGATCTTGAAAATCAACTAAAGGCAAAGGAGTAGCACAAAATTGCTGCAGTAGAAAACTAGAGGTTTTATGTCATAGCCTTGCTTGAGTGCTGTATGCACAATAACATACTGAAGAAAAGATAAGGAGTATGGGATAGTTGAAAAGGGTGAATATAATGCACTACTTTTTTACTTCTTCAGAAGCAGCTATTAATGTCAAATGAAATAAATAGAGGCATGTGTCCTTTCTGACTGGTACTTGCTGATTCTGGACTCACTGAAATTAGTCACAATAAATAATGCCTGGACCTCCTGTGTTCTGTCCATGTTCTCTGCTTTGAAATACATTGGCAAATTTAGGATCCATATTTCATCAGTGGTGGCAGCAATGGTTGATGATGTATCAACTCAAATTTTGTACTGCTTATCTAAATGTGCTTCATGAAAGAAAAAGTTTGTCTTCCGTGCTGGGATCATTTCAACAGTTCAGCAGTTCTGTGTGCGGTGAAGTAGAAATATACCTGAGCTCCTTTACTGTCTGCATGTGGACTTGGCAACGATACTGGTCGTTTCAGAAGTTTTTGAGCATCTGCACAGCTCTACCCCATGTGAAGAGTTCCACACTGTTCCTCTTCAGCTGTGTATTTTCTTTTGTGCTCCCTACTGTCAGGTAGCAAATATGAAAGGTTTGTCCTGCTTTAATTAAAACCTAAAGAGGTCAAAATTCAAGAACTACCTAAATGAAAATTAAGATAAATGCAAGTACAATTTAAAATGAAAAAAATCTGAATACAAGGCTCAGTCTTGCATTCTGTACTTGCATAAAAATACTTCTGAAATCGCATACTTACTTAGTTCAAATACATGTGATTAAAATATTTAAAAAGGAGAAAATCAGACCCTAAAATGGTTTTCCCTTCTTTGTGCAACATGAGCATTGAAATAATAATGTTTAAGAAAAATAAATGCTTGACATAGCAAATTAGACTTTAGGACATTCAAATTGATAAACGATTACATCAGTCATTGATGAACTGATGGATGTCCAGAACATGTAGTACAAATCTGAAGATGTTAACTTCTTCAACCACAGAGTTGAGTTTGTGTTAAAAGCGGAGGAGTAATGTAGTGAAAAATGTAACTAATACCTCTACAAAATTTCAGGGGGGGGTGAAATGGTGTCACCGATGCCCCATTTGACAGGTCCAGAGTGGCATTTCTCCTTAATAACACAGTATGGCTGCACATAAAGAACTTGTTTAGGCTCTACAGTTGCCTATGAGTCAATGGGACTCTATACGCTTTGGTGGACTGGAACCTATCAAATCTTTTCCTGTCTTGACTGATGTCACATAGAAGTATGTACTGTGGTGTTTGAAAAAGGGGAATATAGGCTGTATTTGTGAGCTGTGTTTGCTGTATTAATACGTATAGGATGTCCATAAGCACTGTTTGCTTCAGATCAACTTCTGAGGCCCTTAGGGTCTTGTCTTATACCTGCCTGGATCCTGGTGTCTAACAGAGCTGCGTGATCTGAAACCAGTTGTTTCTGCCAAGGAAACACAGTGCAGTGTTGTTCGTTCTGCTGCTTAGACATCTGCTTGTGTATATTCTTTCCTGCCTCTCCATACATATTGTGTATGTTTTTATATTTTGCTTACTGCTCAGCCAAGGTGGTCCAGGGCATCACTCATGCAGGTAGGACAATAGAAATTACATTTCATACGTATGTGTCTCAAATTCACAAATAAGCTTTTGCTGGAATATAGTCTCTCCACCTGGAGTGGCTTGCTTGTGTAGGTATAGTTAAAAATAAAGCCTGGGCCCTGGATTAATCCTGGGGCAAAAAAAAAAAAAATCCCTCATATTTTAAACGGTGTGACTGAAAGGGAATTTGAATCTGTGTTTACCTTGAAGAGTAGTGTGTTCAGGCAAATCAGTATATGCATTGTCATGTGCATTTTGAGTGACTTTCTTAGAGGTAACTATACAATTGCTGCTTTTTTAGGAGAGTAATAAAGTGGACATTTGAAAAATTAAAGTGTTGAAGGGGAAGCAGAAGGCAAAAAGAAACAGATGCAAAAAGAAAGCAAACCTCACCGTTCTGGTAAAGCAATGAAAAAACAACATTGTGCATAAAGTGAGATTAATTATAGCACAGCTTCATAAAACAGTGTTTTTACCGTCCCGAGAAAAAGTGATAATTGTTAATTTGACCATATTTGGTACTTGACTGGTCTTGCTTGGTTAAATTGATTAGGGTGTTACTAAGTGTTATTTAAGCCCTTGGCTTTTAATTTTAAGCTAGCTGTGAGCTGGAATTTTGTCAGAAAATTGGTTAGCTCTTGGGGGCTTGTATTTAAAAGCCCCTCAGTGCCAGTAAGAATATATTACCCGGCCTTGACAAAGAGCATGGCCTGCTGCTGCATAAGGTGATGGGTTTGCTACGCTGTAAATGATGGCGGCCTTATTCTCACCTTGCTTTTCAGCACTCTCCGGTTGCCCCATGGGCCAGTTTGGTCTGTGGTTGCCACCGCGTGGCTAACCCGGTGCCTAAGTTGACATTACTGACTGAAGCACCCTGTTGGAGAGCTGCTGCTCATCTGGGTCAGTGACAGAGTCAGTCCTCTGGGACCTTTGAAACTGGGGAATTTTATTTTGATAAGTCTATAACCAGTAATCTAATCTAGAAGTAGTACTCCGCTCTAGAAAGCTAATTTTAGGCTTTTCCATATGCAAACTGCTCCTCTTTTGAAAGTGTGATTTATACCATAGCATTGTCTCTGTTTTTTCTTGTCTACTTCGAGGATTTTTCCTTTAAAAACTCAACGCAACTTAGTTAAAATTGATCGTGCGGGTACATTGGCAAACACAACTATACCGGGTGCGGGTGCCCGGGTGCCGGCAGCAGGGGGCTGCAGGGTGGCCCCTGTGAGGAGCGGCCGGGGCTGCCCCCAGCCGGACACAGCTGGTTCCAGCCGGTTCCAGCCAGCCTGCCGCAGGGCAGGGCTGAGCCCCCTCAGTCATGGCGGTGGTGCCTCGGGGAGAGCGTGCGTAAGGAAGGGCAAAAACACTGCACAGGGAGAAGAGGGAGGGAACACAAGGAACGAGAAATGGCAGCATAGGGAACACCAAGGTCAAAGCCAGCGGAGGAGGAGGCGCTTCATGGCGGAGCAGGTATTCCCTGCAGCCCGGGGAGGAATCATGCTGGAGCAGGTAAACGTTTCCTGAAGGAACTGCTGCCCCTGCAGAGCCCGCACCAGGTAGAGGAGTCAGGAGTGAAGCTGAACCTGGGAAAGGGTGGAGGATAGGTGGTGTTTTAACGTTTGTCTGTTTCTTACTATCCAAACCTATTTAAATAGGCAATAAATTAATTTAATTTTCCCCAAGCTGAGTCTGTTTTGCCTGTGGAGGTAGAGGTAATTGGTAAGTGATCTTCCCGTCTTTATCTTGACTCGGAAGCTTTTTCGTCTTATTTTTTCCCTTGTCTCATAGAGAAGTGGGAGTGAGGGAGCGGCTGGGTGGGCATTTGGCCCTTAGCCGAGACTAACTCACCACAGAATTGGGTGCCAAATTCAGCTGGTCAGATAGTCATTTAGGTCCTTTTGAGATGTCCTAAGTTACAGCACACATCTGCAGAAGGCTGGGAGGGATGACGTGGGAACCGTGGGTGACCTGTGCCTCCTGGGGCAGCAGCTGGAGGTCAGGAGCGCCTGGAGGCCCCTCAAAGTATAGTAGGTGCCGACCCGTGGGAAGCTGGATCGACTCCTCTGGGTCTCAGGTTGAGCTCAGAGCCCACCACAGCAAGTCATGTTTCTCATTGTCCCCTTCTAGAGAAAAGGGGGTTGATACAAGGCTCAGCTGAATAGAACATTACAAATCCTGTAGCAGAGTTGTTTCACTGCACATCACTGCCTTTGTTGAGTTTTTATTCTGACATTAGTTGTACTAAACAGTTTGTAATAAGTATTATTTCAGATTGTTTCACCTCTCCCCAGAAGTAGAAACGTATTTGCTTCTGAACATACCATCATTAAACACCATGCACTGAAATGTTTTATTTACTGATGCTGTGATTTCGTGAGACTGTGGCATAGATGTAATTAATGCCTATTGAAATTCGTAAGAGTAAGGTATCCTTGGAGTTAGGTGAATTTAATTGGAAAATATTTCTTCTGACCAATTAATAATTAAGCAATTGGTTTTATTTCAGTTCTGAGATGATAAACAAGTAAGGAAACTAAATCCCTCTATAACCAGCATTCTTAAGAAAATCTAAATCCTTTTAATGTGGGTTTGGTTGGGGGGGGGGGGGTAGCAGAAAGAAACTGATGTTTTTTGAATGAGTTACTTGTGATTCTTTATATGTGTGATGGCAATGGCAGACAGAATGAGAGGATATCTTGTCTAAATTATGCTTGGTAGTAAAATTTGGCTTTCCAGTCTTGGAAATCATTCCAGGATTTACTAGGGTTGTCAAAGAATTGGTAGAGAGTTACCTTGCACTGTGCTGGCTGAAAACAGGTACCAGTGTCCACGAGATGGAAGCAGACACAAATAACTGTACATTTCAAAGCTTGCATAGAGCTCATCAACTTTAGTTGTTCAAGAAAATACATGAAGGTGCTGTTTAAACTCTTGAATAAGTATTTTCTGCTTTGTTCATCTGGAGACAATTTTATTCTTCGTTAATATTTTATAATTGTTATGTAGATCTCACCCTGTCAGTTTAACATTCCCGGAATTTACTGTATTTTGGTATAGTTAATTATTATGCGCAGGACTAGCCTGTGCCTCATGGGAAAGGATGGGTGAAAAGATTCTTGACTTAAATAGAAAATTCATCAGATTTGTCTCCAGATCTGGCAAGTGTTATGTGTCTGTGAGAGGCAGGGGGAGAAATGGTGTTTGAGACGTTAATTCAGTGAAACTGTCATGTATTTGATCATATGCTTGTGCCCTGGTATCTTTAGTATGTAACTTTAGATCTGGTTGTCTGGCTGGTGCTGGAAGCCTCTGGTTTTTGGATTGATACAGAGACTGATTATACGTCCTGAAGGAGGCAAAATATCCATCAGCTTTGAGTGGAGTTTTGGCTGAGGACAGACTGCAAGACCAGTAATCTAGTATGTGGATCAAAAATAAAACCTGGCAAAACTAGGAACTATGACTCACACAGTATCAGCACTTGCTTATAGTACAGCGAAGACTCCTTGCTGCAGTGCTTATTTTACAGCACAAGTGTAACCACCAGTATAAAAGGAGTTCCTTTAGAAGTGAGAGAAATATCTCAGTGCAATGAACTTCAATGATTTTTCTGAAACCTGAAGTTCAGTTTCTCTCCAGCGCTTAAACTTCCAGTCTTACAGAGTGGGCTGTATTTATTGCAAATATGACAAACCTGAAAAATAATTTTTTCTTCATTCAGGAAAAACTTGTTTCTGTCGTAGCATGTCTTTCACTCTTGGTAACTTGACAGTTCCTCAGGGCTGGCCTGAGCCAACTGGCCCCAAGGAGCTTGGATTTACTGTAAAAGCCATGTCAAAGCTGTTAGTTTTACTTCAGGATGACAGTCTTCATCTGATTTTTATCTGAAATGTTTCTTTTTTTCACATTTGGCCTAGAGTTGTTTTATGTGTGTGTGAAACTGATGCCTTTTGAAGATGTCCAAATAAGCAGAGTAAAAGTCATGATGAAAAGAAACCATCTTCTTGCAGTGATTTCAATACAGTTATGATGTTTTAGTGCACTGGAGAGTATTTTAAAAACTGAGCATTTTAAAGAATATTAGAGGTTATCTTTGTGTTTTATCTCTGGTCTTCACATTTGCTTCCTTTACCGAACTGCTAGAAGGCAAAATGTATTTTTGGGCAGGACTCCAAGTCAGTTGGAATATAAGGAGGTTAGCAACCTGGAGAAACACATGATGTGTTGTGTGATGCAAGTGACCTAATATCTAAGTTCCAAAAGATAACTGAAGTATTGCAAAGCCTAACTTTTATGAAGTTACCAGCAAAGTAGTACCATGACAAATTTCTTCTGCAAACATGCTTTTTGGTGTGGCAGCAGGATTACAGATAAACCAAAAACTAATAAATCTTTCTCACCACGTCCAACTTCAATTTCTGATTTTATTTTTATTTAGCAGTAGTGGGACTCCAACTCCAGCTTCGGATGCTGATGTTACCACATTGAGAGGTCAGTTTTCATCTAACTCCTGTCAAGGCTGATTCTGAATTACCAGAAAATTGAGAAATTCGATGGTGTTTGGATTTCAGAAAGAGCTGTGAATTTTTGCACCTCAAATAATGCTGTTTGTGGAGATCATGTTATATGCTGACATTATTTTGTTATTGTATGACTCATGAAAATCCTACTTGAGAAATTAGTTCTGAGCACTTTTTACTGCACTTAACTTCATGTTCCCAAAAATATATGTGCTTAGACAGAACATTAGCATTTTATTCTGATTAGTGCATTTGATACTTTTCCTCAGGCTCCTCAGGTAATTCCTGTGTTGTTTTTGTCATAAGAATGGGAATAGGAATCTAATTTTACTGTTGGTAAAAATTTTAGTTACACTGCTTCTGTGTGTATCTACATGTACATGGGTATATGAAAAAAAAACCCCAAAACCCAAAGAAAATAATACTGCTCTCTTTCAAACTCAGATGCAGCTGCCAATGTTCCTCCCCCTCATGAGATCTCTGTAGAGACTCCTGTGGGTGGTACTGTCCATGAGATCGAAGATGCAGACACTACTGTGAGTGTTTTTTTTTTTATTTGGTTCAGCATTCTGTTGCCTTTCCTAAATAATATTGTTGTCATTTGCATTTCCTAGTACTTAAGGTGTTGTTAGCATAGTGTATTGACACAAATTAAGGTTTCATAAAAACAGGTCATGAACTTAAGAAAGTTTTAAAATAATTTCCTGGGTAGGTATTTTTTCATTTGCAGAGGCTTTGCAATGCCACTTCCCCGACAGTGAGAGGGAACAGATCAATTGAGCTATCAGGTAAGGATTTTGCTAGTGACATAGGACTAGACAGGGAATGCTTAGGGCTTCTAAGAGCTGCAAGAATGCGGAGCATTACTATTCCTATGGAAACACAATACAACTTAACTTGCTGTAGTAGTGTTTCGAGGGTCCATGTGGTAAAATCGTGTAGGACAGCAGAGAGGTGGCCTGGATAGCCTTGAAGATTCCTTTTGATTCTCTGCTCCTTCTCCTCTTCTGACACAGATGAACTTTTATTTATCATCTTACAGCCACCCTTACCTTGACATTTAAACAAAACTCCTGGCACAGGGAAGCCTACATCAACTACTTAAAATGTCTCTGTAAAAATGAGCTGGCTTTCAGAAGTGCTGACCACCACTTAGGTCCCAGGGAAGTTATTTGCTTCCAGGAAACAGCTCCTCTGAATTAAAATTTAAGCCCAAACTCTAGAATCCAATTGCAGTATTGGTGGGCCTACATGACTGAAGAAAATGTTGCAAACCAGTGGTACGAATCAGCTGGCTTTTGTTTTCTTATAAATGTGAAACTCTCTGTGGATTTACTGAGAAGCTTACAAAGTTGCACATGCTGCATATAAGTAGAAGCTGATTTATGGTGCTGGGTTTAACTGTGCACTGTTCTGTAGCCTAGTATGGCCATGAAACAAAGCTAGGCCAAACTGTACTTTCTTCTAGAGTTTTCAGGGCTGACTGTGAAGCTCTGATACTGTGCTTCCAAGAATAAATACTGAATATGAAACAGGCAGACAGCTTCTGACTCAAGTCCAGGGTCTGACTTTGTTACGTACCAAGAACACTTGTGGTTTGGTCCCATGTACACCATTATTCTCTTTTGAAACAGACCTGCCTTAAGTATTTCTGCCTGAGCAAAGAATAGGACCACTCAGTAAATCAGAAAAAAACCAAACCAACCCAGAATTAGATTGTTGCTGCTACAGTGTTTTCACTCGATACAGTTACATCACACCTCATCATTGCTCTGTGCAGCCAAAATGCATTGCAGATTACAAGACCAAGAATAAGCAAAGCTCATCTTCTGCACTAAAATGTTGACTGTACTTTTAGTTTATGGGGACTGAGAAATGATTGAAACTACACAGCATTGCAAACAGCCATATAGTAGTAGCACATATATGGCTGCCAAGTATGTATATCTCAAATGCTAACTAGCTTTAAGTAGTGTACCAGTCATTATGGTCCTTAAAGTTATCTAGTAAAAAAGGGATGTGGGGAAGGGGGGAAGAGAATTTAACTAAACTATGTATAAGTTGCTCACTGGTGGCAGCTAAACTTTCTGGAGAAAGGTTTTTCCATTTCCTGCACCATACATAACACAGGCTGCAGTTTTGCTGAAAAGGTCTGTTTTGTTGGCTCTTTTTTTTCCTTTTAATAGGGGAAAAACAACAACTGCATGTAAATAGCCAAAGACATTTGGCTAAAGTTAACTTAAGCCAGCCTTCCTTTTCCTCCGCCATAAATCTCAATTTCTTGTTTTAGAATAAAACCATGAAACAAGATCTGGTTTTTCTCATGTCTTTCAGTATACCACAAGGAATAGTATGCTGGTTGTAAAATACTAGGGTACTAAGCAGAAAGTGTTCTTCCTGTGTTGCTCAGTCATTTAAATTAGATTAAAACTTGGAATTCACTGCTGCCCATGGCAGCCATGATAGCCACATGCTTCCCTGATGTATTACACAGCCACTGCTGCGGGGCTTCTTGGGCAACTGTAGACCAGTTGAAGCCCACCACTTCAGCTCAGCAGAGGTCCTTGCAGATCTCCCAATGCCCACCATATAGGTAGGGGGGATCCTTCACTTACTGAGGCTGAACAACACAGGGTGTTCTGCATGTAGACCTTGGCAAACTTGTCTTCCAGGTGGAATAGTAAGTAGGAGCCTTGTGGTAAATAAGTAAATTTTGGGTAAATCAGCCTACTGCTGACTGGGCTTAAGCGAGCTGTTCATGTGTCCATAGTTGCACTTTAAATTGCCTCACGAACATCCCACACAACTGGTTTTCTGTTTGTAGCTGAGGTCAACTAGATGGCCTTGCACTAAAGTAAAGATGGTCGAATGGAAAGTAGAAATAGAATTATCTGCAATACAAGAATTCTCAAAAAATGTTCTTGCTTAGTAGATTGCCTCTTAGTTGTCACCTCTGTCCCTGAGGCTTCATGAGCTCTGTGTTATAGTGCAAGGTAAACAGGTATGCTGATGGCTCAAGTGAGCATGCTGTGCTTTGGACTGCAGTTTTCACATGTCATTAAGTGTATCTGTGACCATCAGTGTCACCCACCAATATTGCCCTCAGGTGTTCCTGTCCACACAGCATTTATGGAGAGGACTTCAGGTTTTCTGCCCCATCAAGAGCCAGAGAAACCTCCAGGTTTGCAGCAGCTGGAGAAGTTTCTGGCCCACATAAGACAGATGTTTGGACCCAAGCTTAGGAATGTAGTGTGCTGTTGATGGATGGAAAACCATATGTACATACACATATCTAGGGATGCTTTTTACATGGAATAAATCCAGGATAGGTAGGAATCTGGTCTGTGGTGAGTAATGAGGATTTATTTCTTGGGAAATAACAAACAAAAAAAGGCATTAAATCACTTCTTGTTTTCTGTCTTCTTCCTTCCCTTCCAGATCAATAATGAGATTAAGAAGCAGGATGAGAAACTAGTGAGACCTGTAACTGAGCAGATAATTGAGTTCAGCGTTTTGATTGTTGGTGAAAAATACAGCGAGGACCTGAGTGACCCAGCTACTGTGAAGCATCAACTGCTCTCTGAACAATTCATTTCTCAGGTGATTAGCTTCCCTGACTTCCTTTTTCTTTTTGCTGGCTCTGCAAAGCAATAGTAGCACATAGCACCTGTATTAGGACTGCCTTTTTCTCATGGGCTCTGCAGGACCAGCTTAAAGGCTTTTGTTACCTGGGGCAGGCTGGAAAATATTCACCCACTATAAGAATACACTGTTCTGTCTGACATGCTGCCCTTTTTGAAGTAGCAGAGTGCCACGCATTTTGTGTAGCATACCAGTTGCCAAAGACCAATTACTCTAGTTTTCCTTTTGTGTTTCTCATGAAATAGCCTGCTATCATTTTTGCAGGCAAAAGAGGTAAAAGTATGCTTTTAGGAGGATGACAAAATTATGCTGAACCCCTGAATGGGGACATACTCTAAATGGGACTTTTCTGAGGGACTGCTTTCTCTCTCTCTCCCTTTTCTGATTTCCTCAATTTATTTTGCCTTGTGTTAGCAAAAGAAACTAAGCCAGATGTTATTAATACATGAAAAACATTTCCACTTATTTTAGTCCTCTTAAAGACCTATTTCTACTAGGGCTAACTTTGTCCTTACCACCCTTTCAGAATTTTTCAGTACCTCTCCCTGTCCATGTGTTACTGCAGTAGAGCTTTTAACTCACAGAGAAGTGGCAAGATTCTTGTTTGGCTCTTGATGCAACTTCATTAGTTCTTAAAGTTTTAGGACTTGAAAATGTTAAAGATACATTTAACATCTCTCTAGTGACCAGTCTGCCTAGAGTTTATTTCAGTGCTTTCTAATCTTGTTGTCCAGTTTGAATTCTTCCGTAATATAGTTGGTTTGAAACTGGGGAGTGAAAAAGATAATTTGACGGTCTTAGCTAATCAGCCTGCCTGCACTCTCAAATGGCAGGACATGAATTGACTGCAGTTCAGAGCCATCAACCTGTGCCGAGGCAGTGCTGGAAGGCAGCTCGAGTAATTCAGGTATAGCGCAGCACTAACGTGGAGTACAGGCAGAAGGTGTACAGGCCCATCAGCATCTGCCTGTGTGGGCATGGTCTGTGTCTCCTACAGAAGCTGAAGCACTGAAATGGGGTATAGAATATCTTAACGATTACACAGCATCCAGATTTTGAACTGTAGAAGAAACTCTGGCATTAGTCTAGAGAATCTGCCTATACAGAGTAGGTGATTGGAAGAAGTCGCAAACAGCAGAACTCATTCATTACTTCTGCTCAGGAGCGACATTTCTTCGGATGAATCGTTGTGCACTGCAGGGAGATACTCTCTGAAATCTAGGCTGCCAAGACAACTCTTGCTCCTCGTTTGTGCCCAGAATCAGCAGTGCATGTAAGCACATTTTAAAACTCTCCAGCCAGTTCTTAAACACAGGCTTAAATCCCATTGGAGTCAGTGGGAATGAACCATGGTTTAGACTGCTAGGCACCTACTTCAAAGAAAAAAATACGTATGTGCATATACATATAAATATATACATATACACATATATGTATGTTTTATTAAAACTTGATTTCAAGTTAATTTAATTTTAATTAAAATTCAATCTTTTAATTTGTATGCTACAAATAAAGTTACTGGCCCACCAATATACAAATGCATGTTTAAAATATGATCATGCTGCTGTCTCCTAACTTTCCTCTCCCTATTGTTTCCAATTTTTTAATTTATTTTTTTTATAATGATGGTAATTTTATTACCATAATTTTCTTGGGGCAGAGAGTTTCTTCCCTTTATCTTGGGAGAGTCATCTAGGGTGCCATACAGCAGTGCATCATGAGGCTTATCTTTTCTCTGGCTTTGATTCCTCCTTCGTCCCATTTAGTTGGGGCTCTCTGAATCCCTTTTACTGGGGCTAACCTTGTGCCAGATCTTGGGCCAGATGGGAAAGAGATGTACGCTTCACTGCAGCCAAAAAGCATCGCTACAACTGTCACAAGTTGCTAGCATAGGCTAGACATCTTAATTTTCCTAGTTGTGTGGCCAAGTAGCAATGCCATAGTGTGTGTGTGTGTGGAAGAAATGTCAGATGGGACAGAGGCCACCTGGCACATGGATGTTCCACTCCTTTGATCCCTTGCCTGGTTTTCTCTGTGCTTGGATAAAGAAGCTTTTAAAAAAAAGAAAGTCGGCAGCACTTCGATTGTTTAAGACTCACCAGAGACAGTTTAAAAATAGGGAGACTGGGGAGGGGAAGAAGAATTTGAGGAGTAAAAAATAATCCTCAACTGGCAAGGATCTTTTGGGAGAAACAAAAAACCCCAAACCACCATGACCCTTCAATATTCTATTTCTTGTTTTTGTCTCTGTGACACAGTTGACTATTGAATTAGGCCTGCATGTGCTGCCATTTTGCTGCCCCCAGTTGTCTTTTTTGAGTAGCACTGCCAATCGGTCCTGAGCCCTTTGTACATTTAGGGCAGTGGAGATGAGCCATGTTTAGCACTGTGCAATGCATTAGTGCCTCTTTGGAGTCTAAGAGGTCCCTGTTCCTACGGCTGCTGCTGCACCTCTTAAGTTGCTAATGTCCAAAGCATTTTCCTGAATTCTTTTTAATCCAGAGAGGTTTGGGAGGTAATGGAAACCTTTTGGGCAGAGGTGGCTTTGTACTGCATAAATAAGAGAAAGAATGCAGTCTGCTATGGGCAGTGCAGATCTCTGCAGTCTATTTGAATCCCACCCCACCCCACCCCCCTGCCCCGAATGTTTCTGTACAGTTCCTGGGGAATGCTGGATGTTGTTCTTCGTACTTTTTCTAATAATGAAACAATGTCACCAAAACTCTTCTTCCATAACGAGAGAGACTATTCAACCATTTTTCTCCTATTAGATATAAGAGCTCTGATACATCTTTAGAAAATATTTCCTGATTTTTCACTAAATGAGTAGGGTGGAGGAAATCTGTGTTAATTTTTTGGTTTTCCCTCAAAATAGATGGAAAGTGTATTTGAAGGACTACCTGGATACAAAAACATCCAAGTCCTGGATTACAGGTAAAAAGATACTGATGCATATGTGTTGATTGAAACTGATCATGTATGATGGTGTGATGTGCTAGCACCACACTTGGAAGAATGTCGGGCATGTGCATGGGAGTTCCTAGGATGTATTAACCGAAGGACAAGTAATTTCATATTTGGTACCTCCACATAGAGAGGTTGAAATAGAAATACAGAACTGTATGTAAATGTAATCATCTCCTTCACTTCTGGCATCCACCAGAGAATCTCACATGATATGCTTGCCTTAATTTTAAGATAAGGCATTCTTCGTCAAGATTCTATCCTAAAATTAAAAGAGATCTTTTCTAATTTAAAATTAGTATCTGATACTTTTTCAGTACTATTGACACATTCTAGTATTAAACGAGGAACAACACAGGCACCTTTTTTGAAAAATGTGGTGTATTTAAATTTTTTTTTCAACTTCTTAATGTTAATTTGGGATGACTCTAAAGGTTGGTGTTTTGAGATCTATAAAGGTCTTTCTCCCTTTGATCAAAGCAAAGGTGGGTGAATAGTTTGATAAATTATATGCAATGTTTTAACTCTCTTTATTCTTATAAATATATTTTGTAAAGACTAGGTACTTCAGAACGATATTTTAAGTTAATCTGGGGAAAAAGGGGATCCTGTGTATCATGCATTGAACATCAGATGTCTGAGTTTTGGGGTACATGGATCATAAATTATGATTTTTCTTGAATGGACTGGATATAACTTTCAGAATCTAATGAGGGTCTTCATGAGTTAATCTAAATTGTGTTTTCTTTGAGTCTTGTAAGCTGTGTTTCTTAGAATTTATTAGCTGGAATATTCTAGCTAGAATATATGCAGGTAACAAAGCAGCTAGAGTGAGAAACATATTATGGTTGGAACCCTAGCCTGTGTTCAGTTTCCAGCCTGGAAGGTAGCAAAACCTTCCATCTTGGTATCTGCAGTCTAATACATTTGCAAACTCTTGGTTCATTTGAGAAGACAGATAAAAGGGTGATATTTCTGGCAAAGTACCAGAGCTCTGTGCTCTGCTGTGCATGACAAAAAACCATGTTTGTAAACTAAACCTTTAGGTAGAATTAGTAAGCCTAGATTTTCTTGGTACTGACAGCAATTTAACTGCATTATTTGCAATAACTTGAGATGCCTCTGCTCTGCTGATTCATTGTGATCAATGGGAAATATCTCAGTAGAGTAAAAGCACAAGTTTGTTACATAGCAGAATAACTATGCAACTTACAACTGTTTTGCTGTATGCTTTTTCAAATATGTGTGCCCTGTAGAATACCAAAGCAAATTTTTTAAAAGTTAGAAGACTTAAAGAAAATTATAACATTGATTTAACAGGTTTTGCTCTTGTTTTTTGTTTTGTTCCCATATTCAGCTCTCCTCAGGAGGACAGGTAAAGACAACTTGTTATTAGGTATTGTCATAATACAGATCGAAAAACATGTTTAGCTGGAGGACACTGTTTGGGGGATTTGTAGTTTTGGCTCCAGAGCGAGATAGTTATCCAGCATAAATGTTGTGTGAGGGGGTTCTACCAGAAACTGCAAGTAACTGATCTGTTTTGATTACAGATAAACCTAATTTGCTTATTTAAGTCCTAATCTTTATGATTAGGACTCCTTGGGGAAAATCTTCCTAAACACAAGTCAGCTCCTGGGCTAAGTTGTGTATAGGAGTCTCTTTTGTGAAGAAAACAAAATTGCTTAATGATGACTCCAGGTCTTTATACTTTGCAGTAAAGTCTTGAGTAGATATGGGATGACTATTATTATAGAAATTAAAGTAGGTAATAAAACCATGGTTCTCCAGCAAAGGCAGTTGGCTTTAGCTACTTCAAGGTGAGAGGTGCTGCATATCTTAGCAGTAGCTTTATAAACATTCCTTAGTGGAAGATGGGATCAGTCTGGACTTGTTTTTCACCAGACATATGCAGGTTAAGCATCCAAAATTTTCCTCCTTTAGTATTTTAGGAATTTCACAAGACAGAAAATGAACTGCAGTCTTTAACTTACTAGATGTTTCTTCTTGTATTTCTCAGCAAAGGCGTAACCAGTTTCCACAGTTTTACAGAGAATGAGCATTTTAATTTTAGAATAAAGGTTAGAAAACACAAATCTCTTCACCAACAGTACTGACTTAAAGCTGTCCTCTACTGCTCTGCACTTCTGTAGGCTAAGACACATGCAACTGTTCACAAAGGCTATGTTGCAAGCACCAGGTGTTTTAGCCCCTTCCAGAAAGATGATGGTGTCGTTGTTATTAGTTAGGAATTATTAACTGCAACTGACAGCACAGTTGTATTAAATCTAAATGTTCCTTTTGAGGAGCATACTGTATTCGATCTTTGCTGTGCCTTTCCACTACTGCTGTCTTTTTATTTCCTCTGCTGAGAGTCAGTGCCCATGGTGAGCTTATGGTGGGCTCATTTCAATGATAGAGCCAGCAGCAAAACTCCAGCAGGCTCCTGGTTTTAGTCAGTGTGTTTGCTGATTATGTCTCTGGCGCTGGGGCTTTAGAGACTTCTCTGAACAGAGGCATTACTTTAGCAATCCAGTCCAGCTGTGTGGAATGAGGAAAACCTGTCTTTGGAGCGCATTTTTCTAACACTTCATAGACTACTTCACTTTCTTGCAGTGTCCTGTATACAGCCAAAATATGTTGTATTTTCTAAAGCTCCCTTGTGTTTATGCCCCAGTGTATGGTAAATCCGATTGCTGCCTACACTGTCATGTGGGAAAGGACATGCAGATGCATTCAGGAAGGGTAAATTAAGAAAATGGAGGAGAGTTAATATGGAAAAAGCTAAGCTGTACACAGATACAAAACTTAATTAAAGAATAAATGATCAAATGAGTCTAGAAAAATGTTCCCAATTGTAAGCTGTATTAAATACCATTTTATTGCTATTAAAGACATTCTTTCAAGCAGATTGACACCACACAGTGACAGTCATCAGGGCTCCCTCTTGCTACTGTAGATTACTACTATATAAAGCCTATTTTTCCTGGCTGTTTTCATACCTCAAAGCCGTTCCCATCATTGGCATGATCTTAAAATCATCACTCACACCACTGCATGTTGGTGGGCCCATTAATGATGCTGGTGGAAAGCCAATGTTTTGGTCTGCTTGTGGTCTGTCTACCATTCACTAGTAGAAATACAGGGCTGGGACCAGACCAGATGCCAGGTTCTGGTAGCCCGTTCCTTCTGAACTTTGCAGTGGTGGAGAGCACAGGCAGGCAGACGTTAAGTGTGAAAAGAATTAAATTGTTTTTATTTAGAATCCTTTAAAGCAATATATTTTTGTATTAAAAAGGGTATTGACACAGGTACTTGAGGGAAAAAAAATCATAGTGTTTGCTATACATTGGAAAACCTTGCATCTCTCATTTGTGTTCTCTTTCTCTTTGTACAACTGAAGTGGGGTGGAAGTTCACTATGCTGTTACGTTTGATGGAAAACCCATCAGCAATGCCACCTGGGACGTGATTAACCTCCATTCCAACAAGGTGGAGGACAACTCCTTTATGGGCATAGAGGATTATCCAACAGTTGTGTACTCCATCAGTGATTTCCGAGATTATATTGCTGAAATCCTCCAGAAAAACGCCTTGCTTGAAAACACTTCCTTGTCTTTAGACCCTAACTCTCTCCAGCTTACTAATGGTGGGTATTAATTATGATGAATCAGTGGGCCACACGTGAAGTTTTATAAAATAAATCTCAGATGAGTGAATTATTCAGCTGCCCTCTAAATAGTGAAAAAGAAACAACAAAACCAACTGTGTTATAGCTTACTTTGATCTTAACCAGGCCAACTCATTAGCAGTAGTATCCTATTCTTAATCCATTAGATTAGCCTTTTCTTTGTCTTTGACACCAAGGTTTGTGGTAAGCAATTTCAGTCATACTTCCAAAATTTAACAGGAATTAAGGGGAAATGTGGTTCACATGATGCATGTTACACCAGGATGACCTTCAGCTTAGTAGCCCTGTGTTGGCCTTGAGCAGCACAAAGGAAATACCTGGTTTATTGTTGGATATTCAGCAATCCTACTAGAGGTGGTGGAGGAGTGCTGTCCACCCCTCTGTTCTCATCTTTCCTCTGTACTTCCTGTCAGTGATCTGGGGGAATTTCCCAAAACAAAATCTCTCTGGCAAACTTTCTGAAAAGATTTTACTCACAAATCTGGGATGAGAGAGGGTTTTTCAGTCAGTCATCCAAAACAACTTCCTCACACTGTTACTATAGCCTTTAGATCCCAAGTATTTATATTTCCACAGTGAAAGAAATACTGCACCCTACACCCGAAGACCCATCTTGGATTACTGAATACCCAGTTGTGCTGGAGCGCCCAGAGTTCGATGTGAGTATGGTTCTGAGCGGTGACCTTTGGACACATTTGAACAACTTAACTCAGCAAGGCAGAATTGCAGCCAGCATCCAGAGCTTCTCTATCCTGTTGTTCATGCAGAATAAGTAGTAATGAAGGCACACCTTATACTGGAGTAAAACCTCTAGTTAAATCTCTCATCTGATAATTTGATATCTGTTGCACAACAGTTTTCTGTGATCATCTTTTATTACATGGCAGTACTCTGTTCCTGGCTATGCAGGCAGGCTTTGCTTCTTAGGCTTCCTTTTCTGTTTTTTCGTTGTGTTTAGACTGTATATTGCTCTAAGGACAGGACTGTTCCCACAATACTATCTTTCTTTGGAAAGCGAGAAATAAACATAAGCACTAAAGCTGGCTGCTAGAAGAGATAAAAGAGTTAAGTTTCATGTGCTCCTTTTGTTGCTGTATTGCTTTCACTGAAAGTTCTCAGTTCAGTTTTAAAATCATGTCTATCCCCTTAATGCTAGCAAAGGAAACACAAAAAAAATGATAGGCACTGGTTTCTTTTTTTTTCCCCTCTTAAAATTGTAACCACCTCCTGTGATTACCTCTGGAACAACCCAGGACATAGACTGAGGTTCCCCATTGGACAGAAGACTTGGTATCCCTGACCGTGTCTGTACAATGCGAAGGGGCTTTAAGCGGAGATACCAAGTTAGGTGCCAGAGACACTGAGGTCAAGTCAATGAGCTTTGCCAACAGCTAGAATTTCTGAATGGTGGAGCGTTGTCTGGGCTTAAGGATTTATCTAGTAGGTTTCTGCTCTGCGCTCTGTTGTGTAACACAAATGTGCCTTCCAAGAAGAAATGAGCTCAGTTCGTGCCACAAAATTCAGGTCCACCCATGCTTGCTGGTACGTTTTCACTAAGTTCATTATGAGATAATGTTGTGAACAGACACATTTAATTTCCAGCCAACTTCTGAAATCTTTATGGAAGCAAAATTTGTAGTCACTTCACAGAACCCAAATATTCTTGTTAGACTGGTCACAGGTATAATATCCTTAATTTCATGCCAGTTTTGCTTGAGTTTTTAAAACTCATCATTGATGTCTAAAATGCAAATTCATATGGATTTGCCACAAATGGCTTAAACATAGTGTGGATAAACATGAATTTAAGTTAACTTTCAGGAAAGGGCTTTCTCTTCACTAGAGCTATCTAACTAGATTAAAATGTTGCAGATGTTTATTTTAGTAAGACAAAGAATTCTGCCATCTTTACATTCTATCTGTGGATACCCTGACAGATGTGCAGGCAAGAAGATATTACAGTAGAGGTAGCTTTGCATTAATACATTTTAAACCAGTTTTAGGGAATAGTATGTACAACAAAAACTTCTGGAAGTTACGTTTTTTTAATCATGGACTATGAATAATAATGTCATCTATGTCTTCAGTCAAAAACTCTAATTATGTAAAAGATATTGAGTATATCCAAAAACCAGCTGTGTACAGTCTGCAATACACAGATAATTTGGAAAGTAACTTCAGATAAAATAAAATCATAAACGTGTTTAAACAGTAAACAAGGCTGAAATGATTAGTCAATTACTTCCACAGATGTCAAACCTTTATGGTTCAAATAGATACTGTTAAGTAGAACTGTTACCTATGAAAAAGAATTTTGCTATTATTTTTCTTAGCTGATTTGAGAATAAGTTGGATTTGTATTATCATACATACTCATGACATAATGTGGGACTATCATGACTTCACCGTCTAATAGCTAGCAGATGGTACCAACTAATCATTAATTCTTTGAGTTTTACAGCTCTCTTAAAAGTGAAGAAAAGATCAAGTGTAGTTTTTGAAATCTGTATTTTCTTGTTATTTCTGTTGAGTTGTAACAGGTAGAATGCTCTGGCTTGCTGAATACAATGCCTTTCTGGCAGCAGAAAATGGAAAATCAGGGAGGGGGTTCTGTGTTTGCAGTCATCTGTCATATTTGTAATCCTTTCAAAAGACATTAGCGAAAACCAGAACTTGCCAATATGATATTAGACTTGTTAATATAATGTATTGCACTGTAACAAGAATCTTTGAATAATGCTAGTTGTCATAGGAACATCTATCCACATTCAAATAAATGATGAAGTGCAATCCCTGGCAACTAAATGCTCACATAAAAAAGTATTGAGAAGCTATTGCTGGTAGTCCTTATTCGTTCTTTATGGAATTTGTATGTGTAATTTGTTTCTAATCTTGCACAGTAACTTTTTTACAGCTTTATTTATAGTGGTTAATTTTGCCAAAAAAGATAATTGCTGGAGCATATGTCTATGTGGTATATATACTTTTCAACTGATTGTTACCGTATAAATTAAAAATGTGAGGAGACTGTGGTGGCATAACTGGCTATAAAAATGTAATCAATACAGGTAGACAAATAATTTAATAAAAATACCTTAACTGGCTTTTTTCCAAAGTGTTCAAATGCAGTTTGAATGAAGTTGAAAATTTAATTCACCCAAGTTTCAACCAGGAGTAAAATTCAAATTGAAAAGTATCTGGACTCTTCCTGTAAAAGAAAGTAAAAGAAAGAGATTAGATAGGAATGGTGAGCTACAGAAATGGTTAAAATGGTTTTGAACTGTAACACGTATTACAGAAACCCATGTCCACTGCTTGCCTAACTTTACTAGTTACCATCAGCAACTGGTTAGTTCTTAGTAGACTGCTGCTTCTTCAAATTGTCTGGCAGTTTTTCATACCCCAAGGGGGTTTTTTTTGTCTGTATCAGACTATTGCACAGCATTGGTATGCAGGCAGGTATCCATATGAAGCACTAATTTTGAGTTTTAGGCAGTAAGTTTGCTTTTGTAGCCTTGACCAAATAACTTAAATCTCTTCATTGGTTTTCCCCAATATAATTACCTCATGAGACACTGTGGTAGTAGATTAATATTCAAAGATGAAATGTGCTAAGTATTCTAACTGTAAACCAAATAATGATTGCGGTATGGAGTAGTAAGTAAATGGTGTGCAAATTGGAGATTTAAAAACAAATTATTTTTTCACATTTCCAACAATTCACAAATTCATTGTCCGTACTTTTTGTTGTTCATCGTTACTGCTGATAGATGGGTTTTTTTCTGCACAGGCATCTTGGCTTTGTCACTAAAGTTACTCAGTTCTCAATGCTGCTTTTTACGGTCTTTGTTGCCCTCCTGGGTTCTCATTCTCAAATACTAAAAGATAGCAATAAATGACAACAGGGAATGCATACATTCAAGTCCAGTTTCTAAACTTTTTTATGTATCATAGTAACTATAATATTATAATGACTGTAGTGATTATGTATGAGTAATAGCTGTTAACACCTCTTCATGCTTTAGGAAGGCAGGCAGTACTATGCGCATTTATCTTTGATTTAATTAGTGATGGACAGATCCACTTTTTCAGTAAAGAAAAGGAAAGGAGATGGGGTGGGTATAGATGGTAAATCTCGTAATACCATAAGTGAAGCTGCACTCGAAACAATCTGAATGGCTTCTTTCCCTTTTTAGTGGACATGACTGGACACGAAATATATGTCACAACGACGTGCATTTTACATGTACACGGCACATGATTAGCAAAGGGTATATATTTGCCAGTCCTCCCAGTTTGGCCCCTCCTGCTGCTATGCGTTACTTTCTCACAGAGGCAGTAGTACCAGATTTTGCTGTTGGCTGCTGTTAACACCCTCTATACGTTCAGCCCAACGCGGACAGCCAGTACTTCCCCTGTAATAGTGGAAATATTAATAAGTGGGTTTATGTTCCAGGACAGCACCTTTTTAGCTGAACGGCCTTCAGCAGATGAATCAACTGTCAGCAATACCTTGCCCTTTGATTTCGCCAAACCAGATTCCACTTCAGATAGTGAACAGTCCAATGACAATGAAATCCGGCCAAGACCAGAAAATCTGGACTCTGAGGCCAGTTTGGCACCTGAAGCTCCGCTCTCCTCAGAGGCTGACGTCACTTCTTTGCCTGATGGGCTGAATTTAGAGGATGGGAATCAGACTCCTCAGTTGGTCACTGGACCAGTGTTAGGGCGTGATTCTGTGGACTCTCTGGAATGGCTTTCAGCCCCCAGTTCTTTAGATGGTAAGTTAATGCCATTGACTGAAGTTAAATTTGGATGCCAGTGTCTAGTGATACTCACCCAAGGTATAGTTCACCAAAATGACTTTTCAGAAAGGTCTAAACAATTGGTTATCTTTCTCTGATAGTTTTTACCTTTCCTGTGTGCATGTATCCAAAATCAATATGCTAAGGGAAAATGTTTGTAACAGCTAATAATGCCTGTTTATCCCTTCAGGAAATGGTATGCACATGATACTTGTTTAATTGCACAGAAGTATTTTTGCATTTCTTGATTTGGCCCCCGGAATATCTGAATGAAAAGTGGGATTGGTCAACAGGGGTCCTTCTGACTTCAGCATACAAAGGCCAGGATATATCACGGGAAACATGCTGAATACAGCTCTACAGACAATAAAATGAATGTAATTTGACACTTTTTATCATGAATAACAACTAATTGGAAATTTATTTTTATTTTTAGTGTTTGAAGATACTGGACTATCTGAAGACCTTTTGCCTTCAAGTCCTCCTCACCTCGTGCCTGAAGAACCTCCACCTACAGATGATTATGCAGTTCCTCTGCTTTCTGCACCAACAGTGGCCTCTTCATCAGTCACAGAGACTGATATTAAAGAAACAATTTCTGCTGAGAAGGAAGAAGTAACTCAAGGTCATCCTGCAGGCAGTAGCAATGCAGACTCTGTGTTGCATGAGTCTGTGGAAGAAATTCCTTTTCCCTTAGAAGTACACCCTGTGGAAGATGAAACTGATATATATCTTGGAGACAGAGTTATATATGATGATGGGTCTGGTTCAGCTTTTGATGGTTCAGGAAAGGAAACGGAATCAAGTAATTGGCCTTGGGAAGAGGCAACACTGGAACCAGTTTTCTACCCTGGTCCCGATAGCTGGCTTGATGATGACAATGAGTCTTTGTTAATCAGAACTGAGGATATTCCTGAAGGCATGATTTTAGACTATATTCTTAACTCTGGGAATAAATTAGATGATGATCCTTCCAAAGATGAGAATGAAGGTATGACCAATATAAAAGAAGATTTTCTTGATGAGTCTGAAATATTTGTCTTTCCAGAGACTACAACTAAGCAGGTACCTCCGTTACAGACAGAAGAGCCATCATCTGTGGAACCATCTACACAGACAGAAACGTTGGGCATGTATGATTCCTCTTTTGTTAAACCACCCTTGGGTTTGGAGCCTTCAGTGGACCACTCCTTTGTAGACATGCCAGCTGGAGAGGCCCCTGTCTCACCAAATAATAGAGGTCTGTCTGTGGAAGATAGTCTTGCATCTACAGGGACTGTCAGTATGGAGCAACCTATAGAGTCCAGTGTAGGTCAGAACATCATTTCTGAAGCAGTTGAACACCAAAATGAAGACAGGACAACGGTAGAAGAATTATTCACAGTGGAGCAGTCAGATGTAACCGAAGCTGCTACAATAGGCCACTTGGATGCAAGCTCTTCAGAAACTATTCTGACTGCACATCCTTCCATGGTAAACACTGATGGTTCCACAGAAGAACAGCAAACTCTAGATTTATCACTGGCAGGCCAAGACACTACCGAATCCGCTGCGAAGAAACCAGCTGATGTTTGGCCTACTGACACAGCACTAGAAAACTCATTAGATCAGGCAGTGCAATCGGCAATGCCAACTGCCACTCAAGTTTCAACTGTAGTTCCTTCTGTAATAGATCAGACCACTGTTCCAGATGGCTTCGCCGGACAGGGTGGTACAGACCATGACACGCATGTTTCCATGAGCTTCAGCACTGTTATGAACTCTTACCTAACGGTGAGTGTAACAAGCACTGTTGAGCTTCCGTCCCATCTCCCTCCCGTGGGATCCACGGCATCCTCGTCTGTGGTTACCTCAACGAAGCTGGGAGATGAAACAACGAGGGTCCCAGATGTTTCAGTGGACCTGGATCATGTGAGCACTGTCCACTTTTCTCCTGAGCTGACTGAGGGAGGAAGGAGCATGACTGAAAGTCACGTGGAGCTAACAACTCATGTCCAGTCCACAGAGATGGCCAGTGTAGCTTGGGCCACACATGAAACTCACAATAGTACTCCTGTCTCATCACGAGCTCTAGTTGTGTTTTTCAGTCTTCGGGTTACCAACATGATGTTTTCAGAGGACCTGTTTAATAAAAATTCCCCTGAATACAAAGCGCTGGAGCAGCGATTCTTGGAACTGGTAAGCATCACTTCTATGCTAAATGTCCATTACCAGACAGACAAAAATTGCTGGAAAATAATAGTTTTTCAGCTCTCTTTTGTAGACAGCAACTCAAAGACTGGTGTTTACAGATATTATTTGTATCCCTCATTTGGAAACTTCTGTCCGGAAATGGGGGCGGGGGAGAGGTGTGTGTTGTTTGTCTTTTATTCAGTCAGTAGTCTCTCTAAAGCGTAACTTTTTAGCGCTATGGGCCAGATGCTCTGCTGGTATCAATAAATGTGGCAGTGTAGCTGAAGTCACTAAGATGTTCCACTTACTTGCTTCCATTGTGCTCTGTATTTAGCCTGTAGGGAGAGAGAAGTAAATAAATGGAGGCTGTGACGAGGTAACTTTTCCTATGTAAGAGGTAGTTCAGGGAACTAAGCTGTTCCTAAACTGACTGATGGCTAGCAAAGCCTGACAGGAGTTATATAGCAACAATTGCCAAATTTTAATTGAGAAATTCCCCTCTCCTGACCGAAATGGACGTTTTGTTGTGGGAGAGGAAGGGAGCAAAGGAGAGAGAGGGAAGGGGGACATGCTTGAAGGAAATATACCCTGTGAAATGGCAAGTATGCCTGGTGCTTAGATCAAGGGAGACCACCATATATGTCCCGAGAACCATGTTTCTGAATCGTAGACTTTGGAAACTGTCTGCTAATTGGTATACTCTGAAGAACTGCCTGAGGTACTAGAGCTCCTGGCAGGCTGCCAGCACAGGCCTCAATTGGGTAAAATTTTAATGCCCTTGTGGGATTTGGATAAAATAATTCAGACTCCCACTGTCTGATGCAGTAACAGTGCAACTGGCTTGAGTAGAGATTCAAAGATTCAGCTTTACTGTCACATCCTCTGTGTTACAGCTGGTGCCCTACCTTCAGTCAAATCTGACAGGCTTCCAGAATCTGGAAATCCTGAACTTCAGAAATGGCAGCATCGTGGTGAACAGTCGAATGAAATTTGCCAAACCTGTGCCTCGGAATGTCACTAACGCTGTGTACATGATCCTGGAAGACTTCTGCAACACTGCGTATCACACTATGAACCTGGCCATCGATAAATACTCCCTGGATGTGGAATCGGGTAAGGATGGCAGGGAAATGCAGGTTGGAGCAAGGGATTTAGAGCAACTTCTGCTTTAAAAACTTACTAAGGATCCCAGCAGCTCAGAGACTGCCCGCTGTTTTTCACAGGCTCAGCTTTAGGAAGACAGTCTTTAACAGAGTTCAAACAAATAAAAATCTGTTAAAGGACTAAAGAGATGACAATCAAAGTGGGACCCAGACTGAGCAAACTATACAGGGCCAATACAGAAATATGGGGTCAAACTTGGCTCATGTAATGCTCTGTATAATGCCAGTGCACTTTCACGGGGGGAGTGAGGGGAAGGCTGGTCAGTGAGAGCAGTGGTGCCCATTTCTCTTGTGTTTAGTTTCATGTGTGGTTTGAACTTACTTCATGTGGTTATTCCCACAGGTGGTAGCCAGTTTAGCTGCCAGGTGGGCATCTGCACAGGTAACAGCTGCTGCCTCACTCTAGTGGTAAGGTCATGGTTGTGCTGAAAAGTCACAGGCCCTCTTAGTTCACTGCTCTGATACAGGGAGAAAGTTTTTTCCCTGCCCAAGTTAGCCAGTAGTTTACCACAGAAGCAACTCAGAAGTATTTCCTGTTTCATAACAGTGCTGACCTGTTGCCAAATGGTAGCTGTTCTCCTGAGGTAGCTCTCCTATAAAGGTGGTCTAATTAGCACGACAGATCTTCTGATATTGATCGTTTAACTGTATGCCAGCCCTCTTAAGCTTGATACAAGTGAGAGATTTCAATGCTATAAGCTTGTGTTCCTCGCAGACAAAGGCAAATCACCTCAGAGGAGGTGGTGAGTACCCAAAGTCCCCTTGCCCTTAGATTTTCCGTAACAAGAAATACTGGAGATAGCTGTGTTTTAATCATTTGCAAAATATAGTTCCAGCAGACAGAAGAACATCTGAGGCACTGCATGTTCCAGTAAGAAAAAGAACACTTTATACTTGCTTTTTCGATTGGCTTGTTGGGTGGTCTTAGCCACACCACTGACATGCACTGTGCAGACAGAGGAACACTTCTAGCACTTGTTCACCTTAGCAGAACCTTTTGTTACTCAGGAAAGACGCATGCCGTATTTTTGTGGATTATTTTAACTAAGAGGCCATTGGCGAAAATGGCAGCAGCCAGCCAGTGCTTTGTCTCAGTTAAGGCTCTCCTCTATCATTAATATTTTCTGTTCTTTGTATTGTCAGGTGAACAGGCTGATCCCTGCAAGTTCCAGGCCTGTAATGAGTTCTCCGAATGCTTAGTAAATCGCTGGAGTGGGGAAGCTGAGTGCGTCTGCAATCCTGGCTACCTAAGCATCGACGGGCTGCCATGCAATAGCATTTGTGATCTGCAACCAAACTTCTGCCTGAATGACGGGAAGTGCGACATAAGCCCTGGGCAAGGGGCCATCTGTAGGTAGGTCATCCTGCTGTTTGAAGTATGTGCTTCCTGTATGAGGACTCCTTATTGTCTCCTCTGTTGTAGCATTCTCCAAGATGTTGTGCAACAAGTGAGATGATCATGATTATCATTCATGTTATGTTATGCTGCTGAGTGGAGTTGCCAATATTAACGTTTGTTTTCCTATGTATATATCAGAAATGAGCCAGTAACAAATTTCTTGAATAGAACAGAAACATCAGGAAATAAAACTAACTAGGAAAATGGTAGTAATGCAACATACTCAGTTGTTCAAATCACCTCCACTGACCTTTGGGGACAGAATTTATCTCCAGAGGTTTTCTCAAGTAGAAAAGTGTTAGATAATGTCATAAAGCATATAAGAGTTAATTCCATCACAAAAAGTTTTATCTGAAAGGCATATTCATACAGCATAAATAGATTAAAAATAGTGCTCTTGGTTAAGAAAAAGTCATAAAAGTAAATCATTTGCCATTTGGGAAAAATGTGTGGTGCATCAGAAGATCAAGGCACAGACTCCCTGGTTCAAATTCTTGCTTTTAGGAAGATACAGATGCATCTGAACAGCATCTCTGTATTTTACAGATAATGGAAAAGACTTAGTACAAGATATAGACAGATCAATGCACCCTCTGACATTGCACTTAGTTTTTTGCTTTTCAAGCAAAGTAACACTCTGTTTTTAAAAACAGAATATACCTATTAACAAAAGGTAGGAGACTTATTGCAAAAAAGAATATGACTACTAGTAATGGTTATTTATATTACTTCAGGTAATTTTTTTTTTTTAAAAAGAGCTTACCTAGAATGTCTCTAAAGTCAATATGAGAGTCCTAGCAGTTAACAGGAGAAATAAAAATGTTTTTAAAGCTACAAAATGGATACTATCACAGATGTAGTATAAATTCTATCATATTTATATAATAGTGTTAATTAGAAACAGGTAAGTATCTGAACTCAAGCATGCTCTGGCCAGTATTTATTGAGAACTTTTTGAAAAATTTAAGTGTTGCTTACTACTTTCAGGAACTATTTCACGCATCTATGTTAGAAGACATAATTTACTGGTATTTCTTATTAATAAGTTTTTTGCTTTGAGTGGTCATAATACTTTACAATTCCTTGAGGTTTTATAGTAAGAACTCCAAAACACACGTAACGTATTATATTATTTTTACTGGTATATTTAAAGTCAGCATTAGCATTAAAGTTCTCATGTTCAAAACCACAGCAAGGCAGAAATACTGAGTGCGGTTTTGGGCAACTATTCCGAAGATACAATCTTGGACACGGACTTTTTTCTAGTCTTTTATATATTTAACTAATCATTGTTTTTAAAATAAACATTCTGTTCGTTTAACACACCTTTGTTTGTATTTACCTTTCAATATGATTAAGACAACTGCTTTCTACCTTTGCAGTGTTTGATATGTCATGTGCAAGGTTCAATCAAGGCATAACTTTTTACTTAGTCTAAACACCTTCCAGTTTTAACATGTCAGAGGATGCTCTAAATTGCAAAAACCACAGGCTTTTCCTATCGCAAATGCCTTATCCTTTTATTATTTCACCTGTCTTCACTCAAATCAGTAATTGGGGTTGTTCAGCCTAGAGAAGAGAAGGCTCCAGGGAGACTTTACTAAGGCCTTTCAATACTTAAAGAGGGCTTATAAGAAACATGGGGCCAGATTTTTTTAGCAGGGCCTGTTGCGACAGGACAAGGGGTAATGGTTTTAAACTAAAAGGGGGTAGATTCAGACTAGATATAAGGAAGAAGGTTTTATACACCGAGGGTGATGAAACACTGGAACAGGTTGCCAGAGAGGTAGTAGATGCCCCATCCCTGGCAACACTCAAGGCCAGGTTGGACGGGGCTCTGAGCAATGTGATCTAGTTGAAGATGTCCCTGCTCATGGCGGGGTGGGGGGGGAGGGGTGTGTGTGGACTACATGACCTTTAAAGGTCCCTTCTAACCCAAACTATTCTATGATTCTACACTACAGTGTCTGTTCACAATAATTAGAAAAGAAAGTTGGTGCTTGAACATGCAAAGGAATTTATTGAGGTGACTCAACTGAGGGCACATCATAACAGCAAGTTAAATACATTTACATTAGCCAAAGCTTTTGCTGGTGTTTAATTTCCCTGTGTTTCTTTGTTGCAGGTGTCGTGTGGGAGAAAACTGGTGGTACAGAGGGGAGCACTGTGAAGAATATGTGTCTGAGCCACTGGTTGTGGGTATTGCAATTGCTTCTGTGGCAGGATTCCTTCTTGTGGCATCTGCTGTCATCTTCTTCTTGGCCAGGACCCTTCGAGACCAGTACACAAAGAGTGAAACCGAGGACTCACAGGGGTAAGTGACGCTATCTAATATTTTAAAACACACCTGCTACAATGAGGATAATTCTGTCGTAAGTTTTCTGTCACACAGTTGACAAGCAACAGGATGTACAGGCACCTCCAAATGCCAGGCTTCCTAAATCTATCTGCTGCCCTACCATGTTGCAGAGAGGCTCACAGTTTGTTTATTGCTCCCCCAGGCAGGGTGACAGCCTCTCGTCCATTGAGAACGCAGTTAAATACAACCCCATGTATGAAAGTGATACGACTGGCTACAGCCATTATTACCGGAGATACCCTCAGCTAACATCCTACAGTTCTACCAGTGCAGAGACATCCACAGACTACAGCAGTGAAGAGATCAGGCACATTTATGAAAACAGTGAGCTTACTAAGGAGGTAAATGACCTTGTTTTCATAGTGGCATGGAAAAGATCATGTAAACAATAAGCTTATTCCACACTTTTAACCTGAGAGGTGGGCCCAATCTTCCCCCAGTGTCTGTGCTTTAGATAAACAAGTTGCAACTATGGCTGCTGCAACTATTTAAGAGAAGAGAGAAAGGATTTCTTTTCCTGCTTGCTATTAGGTATAGCGAAAGGAGTAAGTGTGTTCTGACCTGTAATGAATTTCTTGTGATAAAGGAGCTGACTGCTTATGTAACTTCACCTGAGTTGGGGAGGTTTGCTGTATTGCTTGACACAGCCTTTAGCTTTTAATGCCAACTACCTTATGTAAGAGTAGTTCTACAGTGAAAACCTGGCACATCCTGGCCTTTTTACAGTGGTTTGGTTTTTTGTTTTGTTTTTAAAAAGTTTAGTTCCTTCTATAATCTGCAAGTTAGATCACACCCTTCTCCTTTCTTCCTGTATACCCAGCATGTAGGGTTTACTCCAGAAGGTTAAAGAGAAGGGGTTTACATCCAGGAACTAACTACAGATACTTAAGCAACTGAGAGAGGTGTGAATCAGGCCTGTACCTGGGCTTGTAAGCAAAGTATCTATGAGAGAGAAATGGTTTTGTTAAAGCCTGTTGAAATGCCACACTGTCCAAACCCTGGTTTTGATTTAAAAGTAAAGTATTACTGGATTCCAGTGAAGTGCTTCACTTACTTAAAAAAGAAAAAGCATAAAGAAGAATTTTGGTATTGGACTTCCCAATTTCAAGCTCTACTCCTTGAAATAGCAAAGCATAGAAGCTTTATTTTCCAAAAACCAGTAATAATTTTTTTCAGTAGTAGTCTAATTTCTATTATGTACTTACAATTGTGTTTCTTGTATTCTAGGAAATTCAGGACCGAATTCGAATTATAGAGCTCTACGCTAAAGACCGTCAGTTTGCAGAGTTTGTTAGGCAGCATCAAATGTGAGTGAAATGTCTTGTCTGGATAACTAACTCCTCTGACGTTTTCTCATGTGGCCTTTACTACATTACTGTATTTTTCATGTAAGGGTCTATAAATGCTGGGACACTAGAAGTTAAGATTTCAACATTATTTCTGAAGCAGTTCGACCCTTTTCAAGTAATTAAAATAATCAGTGTCAAAAGTAGATAGCCCCAGAAGGTATGTTAAAAGCAGTGATGAGGAATCCCAAAATTAACAGGTGTCAGAGAAGCACTGACATCAAATTTAGGTCCTTGAAAGCACAGATAGAACCTTCTTAACTCTTTTAGGGTAGTTACTATTGCCTAGTGCTCTATCTAAAATAGAAATTTTAAAAGCATGTTAGTTTATCTGGAGTTCTCAAGACTTGGCAACTAACCAAAAACCAACAGATCGCTAGTACAATCCTGTCTGGTAGTGTGGGCACCTACCATAATAGAAAGCTTACAACTCCAAACAATTAACCAAGCTGAGCTGTGTGCTTGGATGAAAGCTAACCATGAAAAAGGCCATCAAGGAATTAATTATTAGCATACACACTCTTATGAACTGTACTCTCACTGTAGCAAGCAGCAAATTAGAGCTAGCTGGGTTAGTTTGAAAGTTACTGTAGTACAGTTGCTCAGGATCCTATTAAAAATAGCTACAGTAGCAAAAAGCTTGTGTTCCAAGATGATCAACAATACTTTTTTTTTTAATTGAAAAGAACAGCAGTTCACATTTTTCCATGTCAGTTGTTCATTTCTTCATCTTGAAAAGGATCAGCATCTAAATTTTCCACAGCTGGAAACTAGTAAGGGCTGCCTCATATAAGCCTTGAATCCAATGTTTGAAAGAGCCTAACTTAATCATTGCTTCTCTGTTTTTCATTTCAGGAAGCTGCTTTAAGAAAAAAAGAAATCAGTAGAAAGCATTGGGAGATAAAGACTACCTTGTTGCCATAGCAATGGGCTTCAATGTAACTGCAAAGTTACTTATAGTCTTAACATTGCACGGATGAATACAGATGTTTTCTAAATGAACAGCTAAAATGTACAGATGTCTGTTTATCTCAATTACTTCTGGCTTTTCTGTGTAAAGTGACATTTTTAAGAGGTGATCAGAAGTGGCAGAGGTTATGAAAGTTCATTTTTCTTTAACTCCGAAAGGAACAGTGAAAGTTTGTATACCAAGGCAAAAAAAATCTCCTCAGGTAAGAGAAGATAAATGCACAACCAAAATAAACCGCACGTTCAAAATCCCTGTCTGGCATTTATCCCCTCACTGGAGGCTACTGTAGTGATTTCACAGGTATAAAGCACTAGTGGAAAGAAATATTTGGTTTGCACACAAATGATTTGTAGGGGAGAACTAATGTGCTAGAATTGTGTTAGAGTTATTTTAAAGCATTCCCATTATAAACACAAACATAACCTCACTGGAAAAATTGTTCTTTTGTACAGATACATGCTGTACATTTTGTCACTGGGCATTAGCAAAACAGAACATAGCGCTAAGCCTGCAGGCCTCCTGAAGGCTCTCCCCAACAATAAGCATCACCCCTGGCTGCCAGTGAGGCACTACAGTGCAGTGTTTTTAAAGCCAGGATGGTTGGTTCTCCGGCTGTTCCTGGCAGAGACACACAAACTGGGGCGCAGAAGGGCTTCTATCAGACAGGTGTTCTGTGAAGCTTAAGTGACTAACATTGACCTTTTTTGTATGTAGAAAATTTGTTTGGTATTTTATAAGTTAATAAGCATTATTTATTTGTTGTGTATTTCCCTACCAACTTTTTTCACAATGGATTTAATTGTTGAAATAGAAAGATGAATAGTTCAATGATGAAATACGACCATGGCATTTGTGCCCACCCTTTTTAAAAATGTATTTAGTGATTACTCAATGTCGAATTCAGCCCACTAATATTTGTATTTTCATTGCTGAAATGGGCAGTAGCCTGCCATGAGCTCTGTTTCAGAATCAGGCTGTGGTACTTAAGTGCATGCATATTTGGTAAACGGGGAAGGGAAAAAATGAGATTATTCTTGGCTTAGCGGAAGTCACTGTAGAATTCCTTAAACAGAAGTCGTCAGCCTGAAGCATTTTAAAATAGCTGAATTGAGATGGGGACCTCTGAGGTACAGAAACGGAGTTTTATCTCAAGTTACAAAGAGAGTTCTGACTACACGTTAAAGTGTGTTGGGCCTCTGTTCAAGTCACCCAGTGTCTCTTGTTTAAGGCATTAATAATCTCACATCAGCTCCTGCTACCACACAAGGCCAAGTTATTTGCTATTTCTACAAAGGCTGTAGTTCTCGGCCCACATGTGCCAACAGCCACCGGATACTTTTTAGAGTTAAGTGATAGTGAGAATTACTTACTTGTCTATAGGCAACTTTGCTAAACAAGTGAATATTTCAATGCAATTCTTCTACGTGTTCTGGAGCACCTCACTGGATTGCTTGTGCAGCATCTTCTTGCCTTGCATGGCAGGGAATGGGTATCAGAGCCACACATCTGTCAAAGAAATGCTTACATAAACCACTGTAAGCCTGAATAATGCAAGACAGCAGGAAGTAACATGGTGCTGCTGAATACTGTGGTAACCAGATGTTATGAGACAGAGACCCCACTGTGCTGGGTGACCCAAGGGCGCTCGGAGCAGCTGAGAGCTGCTCCAGTGTTTCTGAGGCACAGCCCACTCCCTTTTGCCCTTGCAGCAGCATGGCTGAGCCGTCCAGTTACACTAGGGCTTTGTCATCATGGTAACTGTATGACATACATAGAGAAGTACAGGGCTCAGGGTAGGCATCAACCTGTGACTGGTTTCTGTGCAGCTGGGCTGCCAGCCCTGGCAGCTTCGGTGCTGCTCCTGCTAAGCACAGCAGTGGCGGGCATCAGGCACATTTTAAAGGTGTTCTAGTATTTGCTGTGCACAAGCTGAGGCGAGTCTCAGTTATACTGAGTATGAGGTATTTCAGTGTATATACAGTGACTCTTTTCTTTGTGTGTGTGTATAATACATATGAACATAATGGTATCTTATTTTCACTACAATAAAAAATGATTTCCAAAATATTTTTTCTATAAAATTAATGTAAAGACTATGAGATTGATATGAAGAGAGAAGGTATCTTAGCCATGATGATTTCTGCATGCCGGATCAGAAAGTTTGGGGTTTTTTAAACAGAGTTGGTTAAGCTGTTACACTCCTTTGCTAACAAAAGTGCCACATGTAGTTCATTATCGCTTACAAAGCTATATTCTGAAAATTCATGCTGGAAAGCACATAATTGAGTGCTTTGCTTTCAATTAAGCTCTTCGCCCATTTTGAAGATGTTTCGGCTCTAATCGAAGAGGCAAAACATGTTTCTTAGGTGATCTCAAAGTCTTAAAAACAAACAACCCCCCCTTCAAACCTCTTTGTCTAAACTGCTTCATGATGCGTCTTACAATACGCAAGAAGGACTTAATGAACTCACCTTCTTTGCCTTGGATGGGGAAGGTATCAAAGAACTCTAAAAATTCTTATTTAAAAAAACCCACCCCAAACCAAACCAGCTCTGTATACAAATTGACCAGTTAGCTGTTAACATGCAGGTTTTCACTTCCTAAAAGTTAAAATGCAGGTTTGAATGACTTGGCTTAATTCAGGAACATGGACAAAAGCAGTTATTGTTTACTGAACCCTGACAGGTCTATCAGCTGCTGTGGCCCCCTTCAAGGCTGGGAAAGCTTGCCTGCTGCCCCTTTAACAGAGGATCTCAACATACAGCAACCCATGTTGGAGCACAGTGCCATGTACCGCAAAAACCACTGGGTCTAAGCTCTGACTGTTCTATCTCTGGGGTCTGTCAAGGCCTTCCCTCTTACACCTCAAGGCACTAGTACAACACAGTGGTAGAATTCTACCATGGCTGGAAAGTCAGAGCTGCATGACTGACAGCATTTCAGGAACTGTGTGCTTGCCTTTTAGTTGGTAGCTTTTTAGCAAAGGACAGAGCCTTGCCCAGCAAAAAGATACTCAGTTACTCCCTATCTTTTAGCTATTCTGTTAAGGTCCAGTCTATGGGCTTCATGTACTGCTGGGCAACAATATGGTCCCAGAAAACAGATTTCTTCAGGTCCTTGGAGATAGCTGAAACTACGATTTTCTCCTATCTCTCTCCTCCAAAACAAGGAAGCATGGATAAAGTTTAGATTTTAAGAACTTATAGATTAATTGCTAAAATAGAAAAAGCACTTAATCAAGACTTTCACTCACATTCCTCATCAGACCTGCTGGAATCGGTCCTTGCTGTGAAAGGCTGCGAAAGGAGCATGAAAGGCCTCTGAGCACTCTTCCGCATGGAGTCTGTGGACAGCAGGCATGCTAAGATGCTAGTGCTCCAGCATAGGGAGTCATCTCATCCTGTTTAAAACACAAAGCAAAAATACTAAACACCACCAATTTATCTGCCTATCTGTAAGCACTGTAGGACAGACACGGACTGACTTTGTACAGCATAGGAAATGTGACGGGGCATTGTTACTATTTAAATATTAGCAGAAAGCACACAGGAATTTCATGGCACTTTGTTTACTTGAAGTGTACTTCAACACCAGCAGCATTTCTGTCTTACCTTTCCACTACTCGATCCAGTTTGGGAACAGATGCTTTATGTTCTACATAACATCCATCCATTTGCTTTGGTTTCTCAACTGAAAAAAAAAATAAAAAAAATCCAAAGCTACTTCTGGGCCTGGAAAGGAAAATTTTTCATTTGTCAGGCCAAGCAGGAAAGTTTTGTTTTTGCCACATTCAACACTAGTTGGCTCTCCTACTCCAGATAATTAATGACCCCCAGGAATTTTAGTTGAGTTCCTGTCCTCTTGGACTCTTGCCCATGCTGCTTCTCACTCTCCTTGCTGGGTCACCCACTGCACTTAGTGGGAAACACACAGCAGCCAGCTCTGCTTGGAGGATGACAGTTTGCCTGAGGTGCTACAGCTGTTCAGAAGGAGCCAGCTGAACACCACCTCAAAAACTGTGGTTTTAGTTTTCCTGTGTTTCTAATTCAACACAAAACCAGATTTCGACTCTTATCTGTTTCAGGATGAAAAATACCCTCAGTACTAGAATTTTGTGGGACACATGCAGATTTATTATTTTTTGAAAATCAATTCTACCATTAGCACATCTAAGGACTATGTTTCTGTATTAAATATATAAGTTGGAGTAAACTACACTTAAAGCCTGACCTTTTATAAGGGGACTTCGCCTCACTTATACAACCAAAACAACAAAAAATACTGTCTGTCTTGAATCATTGGAGGTTGAAATGTTATTCAAAAGTCTCATATTAAACACAAATCAGAGTTAGTGTTAAGGGGAGTTGCGATTGCATCTCCACAGCTGATTACCGGATGGGGAAACTATGCTTTTCTGGAAAGGCTGACGTAGCCTGAACAGAAATGAAAGCAGGAACAATAATGGATACGGCCATACATCAAAACTTTATGCAATAATGCAGCCATGTGCCTGAATAAAAGAGAGCAAGGGAAGAGGCAGACTCTCAGCGGTGAGCATACAAGCAATCCCAAGAGTGAAAGACCTCCATCTACTCATGGGAGACAGCTACAAGGAAGTTCACTCAGCTCCACCTAAAGAGACTACACAGTGATTACACGATCTCTTCTTCCAGAAAGGGAGGGGGATGCAAAGCACTTCTAGCAGCAGGGCAGGGCTCGAGTCTCCTAGCATGACCTACAGGTAACTGCTGGCTGTGGTTCACTGTTCACAGTTCCAGCCTTCTGCTCAGTTAAGGGAGTGGCTGTTGTTCCCGCCTCTATTTTCAGATGGGAAGATCAGAGCGGTTTGATACACAAAAATGCTTTGTGCAGTTCTCCAGTAAACCAGAGACAGCTGCACAGCTTTTTTTTCTTTTATCTTTTTCTTTTGTTATTTCTTATTTGAAGTTTTGATTAAAAAAAACCAAACCAACCAAAACAACCACCACCACCAAAATAATAAAAAAACCTCCAACCTTCCCACACTGACTTTTTTAGGGTTTGCTTTCTACCTGCTCCCCTCAGGCATGGATGGAAACCCACAGCCTTGGTGGGAAGGCAGTGTGGTTCTACAGAGCTCCTCCATAAGGAGTTGTCACTTTACCCTTCTCCCCACCACACCAGCATTTATAATGTCAGCTCATGCATACCTGCTTTAAAAACATCAAACCAACCAACCCCACACACACTGAAATATCCTCCCAAGGCTTGCAGTGAACATGACTGGGAGCCTCATACAGGCAGAGACTGACCTTTCAAGAGAGTCAAATCTTTTGCATTATGCATATAGCTCCTGATGGGGCACGTCATGACTAATGCAACACTGAATACACCAAGATAACAGACAGCAGAATCAGTGGGTAGATGACTTAAGAGTAAAGCTGATGGTAAGTGTCTTAGGACCCCACATAACTCCACTGACATTTTTTCAAAGGGCAAAACACATAAGAGCTTTGCACTTACCTGCTGTGAGAAAAAGGAAACGGAAGCTGCTGGTAAGGCATTCGAAACAGAGAACTAGCCCATGGTTTGCAGGCAGCACAAACCAGTCTCCAAAAAGGGATCATTTGGCCTGGAAAGAAGGAAGAAACTTATGTTAGGAGCAACAAAGTAAATGAACAGGTTATTATTTTTAGGCTTTTTTTCTATATGAGGAAGAAGAGAAACATCCCATAATCACTATTGTTTGATATATGTTCAAGTCAATAAACTGCTCCTGGCTAAGTATTCTTAATATTGCTTTGTAGAAAGGAAGGCCGTTTTGCCCAGTCAGGCCCTCTGCAACCTGCCACTGCCACATCCAGAGATAAGCAGGGAGGAAGGATTAAGTACAGCATATGTATCTAGCAAAGGACCTTCAATGGAAAATTTTACTTCTGAAATATTAGCGATGGATGTGCGTGACTGAGTATAGCTGAGGTTCTGCAGCTTCACTGCTCAGCACCTATGTGAGAACTGTCTTGTATCAAGTACCCTCAGCTGTCTGTGAATAAACTTGCAAACCATCAACTGCTCCTCTCCAGATGGAGCATTGCACAGTGTCCCACATCATAATATAAAAACCCGATTATCTGTGCTGACCAGTATGTTCCATAAACATATAACAAAACTTCCCACTGTTTAATTATTCGTGTGCAAAAAGCAGATCATTTTATAACATGAAAAACTTGAGCTGGCAGATCATGGGGAAAAAAACACATGAAAACCCAGCAAAAATAGGACCGCTATTCAGCCCTGTGATATATAAAACCAAAGATGTGAATTCTTCAACCTTCATGTGAATCTCTCATGAACATTTTTAAAACCAGCTCTGGTTAACTAAGGTTCTTTATGTACAATGTCAAAATGGTCATGCCCAGTCCCAGCAAAGATCGGTCAGCAGAGGATGCATTCAGGGACCAAGTTTGAAAACCGAAAGTATTTATCCAGTTTCAAATGTCAGACCATGGAAAAACCCACATGCAATTCATTTTGAAAAACAGACCTGGTACAGCAAAATACAATTGCTTATTTTTTGATGGAATTTTCTAAGACCATCAGCTGTCTCACACCAGGTGGAGTTACTTGATCATTTCAGGACTTCTGCTCATCTACACTGTGCTTGCCTCAAAATGCTGCTACTTTGAGCTTTCTTCCCTCTAGTTAGTGGAAACATTATCAAAGGGCTTCAGCTTGGAAGAGACTAATTAGAACTTAGTTCCAATTAAAGAAGCATTCAACCCAGACCACTAGCAACAGCAATACTAACTGCTCTACATCTGTTTCAATTGGATAACCACTTCTAAATGGTTTTGGGGGTGGGAAGAAGGAGCAAAAAAAGAGGAGAAAAATGGACAAAAGAGAAAGCTTGGCTACAGTCTGGGTCAGCAACAAGTCAGAAACAAAGTCTAAGTGAAACTGTAGCAACAGAAAGCAAGCAGTCCTGTCCACTTCTGGTTTTAAAGGCTCTTACTAAGGGCAGGACAAAGGACAGAGGCATTTTCACAACTGGAGTGAAAGGAGCAGAATTCCTTGAGCTTTGGATGAAGCCTGGAGGGACATTTCCACTGTGGGACATGAGACACTCGAGGAAATACTTATTTCAACTTTGTGTCTTTTTGGTATGTGCACTGAAACATCTGCTCTGTTTTTCCACACACAGAGCATGGTAAAACCAGAGTTAAAAATCTAACCTCTGAAATGAACTATGAAATGAACTAGAGCCAAGGCAAAGAATACCTTCAAACTGTGGGAGGAAGGGCTGAAGGGAAGAGCACTCGAGTTTCTTAGTGCCAAAACTCACAATTTCAAATCTCTCTACCTTTACACATTTTTTCCACGAACATATAAAGAAAAAGCAAACAGTTTCAGTTCTTTCCAAAACATCAGCTGTCCTTCCTTAACATCCTAAATGAACTTTTCTATTTTTATTATCCCTCATCCATAATTACTGTCAGACACCTACCCCCAAACTCCAATCCTGCATGCCAGTATGACAAAACTTTTATCCATAGCAGCTTCCAGATACCACTCCGACTCTGAACTTCCTTTATTCAGAGGCTGAGAACAGAATGTCCTCCTATCAATCCAGTCATGTCTTTATTTTCAATCTTTATGTAATAAAACATTGCAAGAGCTTCTTCCAAAGCAGGTGTACTGGTTTTTGTTCTGTTTTGTTTTGAAAACCAAAATGTAGCAGCGGATCTCATTAAGATACAGCATTGTTTTATTGGTAACTATTTAAGATCCCAGATGTATAAAGCCCTCCTCATATTCATTCCAATACAAGGGCATGGCTGACCCTCTGCACCTCCATACCTGTTGATGTGGGCCAGAGATATTACACTTTCTCCACTTTTTATGGTACCAAAAGGGGACCAAATAGCCGTGTCCGGAGTCTCATTCTCCATCCCAAGAAGCAAGAAGAGATATATCAGCCTACTCTAGTTATAAGGTTTTTAGATGACTCCAAATTACTAAATCTCATTTGCAGCTGCCTTCAGAATACCATACAGACATACGTGGCTCTCCTGAGCATCAGTGAGAAAGCCAAAAGCAATGACAGCCTGCCAAGCAACTGTCAGCTTAGTAAAGCTGCCTTGTAACATGCAGACCACAAACAGTCAACATCATACTAAAAGGGAAGACTATTAGCTTAGCTTGGATTCAGGCCGACGGTCTACAGATAAAGATCCTGTGCAGGGCAGCACAGACTGAAGGTCAATGTACACTAGTTTGCCTTCTTGGGTAAGCTATTCTACATGGACTATGAGGCCACTCAGGCTGCTTCCAGCACAGAGCTAGTCTGTGCATGGCAAAGCTGGCTCCAGGCCTGTAGCAAGGGAGCACAGAGGACACCACCAGTGACGGCTTGATCAGTGCTGATCCACTGCCTCGATCCAGCAGCAGAGCTCTGGAAAAATCAGGCAGGCGGCAGCAACTGCTGGAGCAGCTGGCAAATCCTGGCCTGGAAAGGATCATCGCACAGGGGCAGCCAGCATCCCCCTCTTCATTACACCCACATTAACAGCGGGTGCCCTTTCAGCAAGACCCCCTACCCATGCCTTCCCCTGAGTAGGGAGGCCAAGCCTACTTCCCCAGTGACTATAGGGCAGTTCAGTTTGGCTGAGAAATGGCGCGCTAGCTTTGGTGGGTGCTACATATTTGTGGGTGCTTGCTCCTGGCATACTCACAGCGCTGTGCTGGTTCTCCAAACAGGGCAGGCTGGAAGGGTGCTGGGCATTGCTCACTGCCAGGGATGGTAACACTGAAACAGCAGCTGCAAAACTGACATTTTCCAGTGTCTCCTGGGCAGACAGAACCACAAAGACAAAAGTGTTCTCTGGTTTCAGGGTCTGAGGACAGCTCTCCTTATGGCTTACTATAGAAACTGGTTCCATGACTGACTGCTCTGCAGAAGACATTAACGACTGGTACAGTCTTTGCTTCTTAAAGGAAGACTGAATAAATGCAGTTGTATTCAAAGTGTCAGCGTAAGCTTTGACATTTTTCTTGCTTTGAAATTATTTCTTTAAGTCATGCTGGAATGCTTATCACTTTTAATAAGCAACTTGTCAACAGATATTGGCACATTTCTAAAAAATCTGCTGCAAGGTGTTTCTGAAGATTAAAAGCTTCTGGTTCTGTTTCTTTATACATAAATGGTATTTACTGATGTGCTTTTATAATATAAAAACATTCCTCAGAAGGCAGAGCTGTTCAGCCAAACAGCCTTAATTCAAGCGCTAGAGTTTTGCACCTACCACTGCACTATCTGTACTGAAGCAGAAGCTGTTTCAGTGGCAATGCAGTCCTGTTAAATGTATTTCCTCATTATGATCAAATTAAACATGCTTCAGTCTCATTCTAGCAGCAGTGTGTTGCAATCAGGGTGCTTTCTGTGGCAAGCTGACTGAACATCCCCCTCCAGACACATACTAGCCTTAAGAATATCCAGCGATTGAATCCCTAAGCATGTCCTATAGCTCCAGAGTTGATCACGGGCCAGTCTCAAAATCTTGTGGTCTAGGTGAACTCCTCCAACACTGATCTCTTCCTTAGCATCTCCCTCCAAAACTGCCACACACACACCCAGTCACCAACGTCCAATCTTTAATACCCTCCCTGTATCTTAAATAAGCCCTGCTCCCAGAACCTTTGAACAGTCTCATCCCAGTCTGGTAGATTTTTGCCAGCAGTGAGAATGAGCACTGGCCATCATTCACAATAAAACATTTTTTGTAGTAACAATTAGATATTATCCACCAGAACACATACCATTTCCCAAGTTCTCACACTTATTTACAGTTTGCCTCTCTGCTGAGGCTGCCGCTGACAGTCCATATCCACTGGAGACTGCAATGAGATGACCAGCTCATTTCACGTAAGCCCCCAACTTGCTATCCAAGGACAATTAATTTTCTAGTTGGCACTGAATACTCTTAAGTTACACTTCATCTGAACATTGTCCACATAAATAAGCATGGACGTTAACAAAAAAGAGATGTCAACACTAAAAGGTGTTAAAAATTATTTTAGGAATAATGAATGCTTTGGGGATTAACAGTACCATATGGTACCTTTCACCTCCAACTTAGTGGTACAAATCCAGCTAAAGCAGCATGGATAAAAACCTTTACCATCTGGTGACTTACTACTTTATGGAAAATAAACAGGTGTTTGTATCTCATGCACACACAAAATCCACCACCATAACTGGAAGTCTTGTTGGCTTTCTCAGTAGGGAGATCAAAGAGGGCCAGAATACTCTTCTCTCACCCCCAGGACTAGTCTATTTACATGAGGAGAGAGGACAGCTGAATGCCAAATACTACTACCACCCACTATCAGAAATTAAAGTATGACCTACAATGTTTCCATCAACAGTCTTTTTCAGGGAACAGGAGGATTTATGGCTTTCAAACTGAAATCTCATCTGCTGCTTCCCCCCCCACCCCCTGAAGCAGCAGGTGTAACAATATTCTCTTTCCCTACAAGCTTTATCTTGCTTGTATTCTTAGACCATCGCTGCTATGACAGCACTACTATAAAACATTTCACATTTAGCAGCCCTCATATCAGCCTTAACAAGGAAGCCTGAAGTAATCAGCATCCATACCTCAGTTGAGTTCATTTGAACGTTACCCTTTTTTATTCAAGAGTACTGCTGAGTTTAAGTTGCTCGATTTGTTTATAAATTTGTTCTCCCATGCTCCAATTTCTCCCTATGAGTTAGAAAGGAGATTTTAAAAAAATTATTATTATTGTATGAAACATGAAAGCAGTTACTATTAGTTTTACACTTAATAGCAACAGTTTTACACTTAATAGGTACATAAACATCCTCCGAGTTTCCTCTTCTCAATTTATGTGAAAATCACTTTTGTATAGCAGAATTTACTGGCTGTTTAATACATCTTATCTTTGTTAGTGGCATATGGGAGCTTCTCTGAATAACTTGAGGCTGAAATAGTCAGAAGATAATTTGTTTGCCTTCTTTAAAGCTCTATTTTTATCCTGGAGCAAGTAGTGTTTTTTTGGCTAAGGCTGAATGCAGCTCCTTTCGCATCACGTAATGACCGGGAGCACAAATCACATCAATCTCTTAAGTTTCTTTGGCAAATCTGCACCTGTTGTTTTGTAGACTCAACCAAAAAACCCAGTAAGTATTCTTATTTCATACACACTCCACATACACTGTGAACACTACAGATCAAAGGCATGGCAATGCAAATGAGAGACTTCCTATTATTCCTCCTTTGATTGTTTTTAATAAAACAATTTTATGATGATTAACACACATCAAGTAAGACAAAGCTAGAAATAACCAAGAGAGATTTAAACCAAAAATCGGCCAGAAACATCATCCTACAAATCATATTTTATCTATTCATACACCAGTCACACTAAGCTCCCTGGTCTGACCACCTGTGTCTGGATGCACTCTCTGGCAGGGCTCTGCCAGGAAAATTTTCATGCATCTGCTAGACTTTTCCCAAGTATCTTTGAGCTTTTATCTTTACTCTGCCAAATACACACATACTAAAATAAAGCATCAGTGACTACTAAGTTGCTAAATATTCAGGGCCAAAAGTGGTCCTGTACAACAGAGAACAGTTTGCATTACTTCAAAATGACCAAGCTCCAGGCCCTAGTTTAAACACAGCGTGCACCTAGGTCTTCGTAACAACTTCTCCATTCACTTCCAGTTCTTGTATGCTATTCATTATGCAGTTGCTAAACCACAGTGGAAGTCCTGGGTGAATTAATGGGCAAGGTTTCAAGGGGTGCTCTCCCTGAAACTAAGTGCAATGCATAAAGAGTTACTCAAGAATTTCAAAAGGACCAGAAAGCACATGGGCATGGATGCTGTCATGTCAGCCACTGCCTGCTAGAAAGGCTTTACCCATTTTAGGATTTACTTGGCACTTATCCATTTAAGATTTTAAGCCACAGCCTTTGTCCTTCAGATTCTTCTACATATTTGTGGCACAAACAGAAAGAAGACTGCTTAATTTGAGCCTTGTTTTCAGATACTTTCCTTGTCGGTCTTGACAAGTTTCCCATCTCTTGTCAAAATGAATGGTTTCCCTTTGTCAGCTTGTGCACTACTGTAGCATGCCTTCCCAGGAGAGCAAAAAACCCCAACCAACCAAACAAAAAAGCCAGCCATTTGACACATGTTTAAAAATGCAATTACAAGCTGGCTGAAACTAGATGGACTCCTGAAAAAGAGATAAAGCGACAAAGCCTGCTTTGAAAGGGTCCATGAAACATCACCACAAGCTTGTACTGCTCTAACAAAAAGTAAACCAGGAGCTATGGGAGGTACCAGGGACTCTGTCATCCCCACAAAATCCGCTCAAACCAGAGTGCAGTGGCATTTGCAAGGCAAACCAGGTGGCTTATCGGAAGCTGCGTTAAAACCAGAGCAAAGCTCCTAAGAGGTTTGGTAAGCTGCCCATTTCACAAAAAAGGCACAGTCTAAGCTACCAGTGCTGCCTTCCCACAGTTTCCAGCTCCTCTAGGACCATGCTTCCCAAAAGACAAAGAAATACTCTTACAATCCACTGAGAACTCATTGGTTCATCTGCACATTGCAAAGACCCTGCAGTAAACCCTTAGAAGCCTTGTGGGCCATGTAGGAGCATAGATCATCATAACCACGGATGCAGTAATGTTCTTCTGGGCAAGCTTAAACCCAGATTTCAGACCTAGGTGCTGATCACTTGATTTACCTTTGCAGTAACATACAAGGAAAACTGCCTCTAACTTAGTAACCAGGGAGGTCCAGCTGCTAGCTCTTTGGACCTTCACTTTCAGAGGAAGACTCTGAGCCAGAGGAACTGCCCATGCAACAAAAGAGCCCTCAGTAAAGCTAGGGTGGAGCCTACAGGCAAAACAGATCACTCAAGCATTCAGTATCAGCTACCTTGGAAACTCTGGGTAACACAGCTGCAACTGCAGTGGCTGCTAAACCTACCTAAACCCACTATTTTGCACCTTCTCCCCGTGCTCGCCTGGGCACTTCCACGGCCAGTGTGTCATGGCTAGAGGTTACACAGCTACCTGCTCAGCTGAAGCGGGGAGCCCAAGCCAGCAAAAAGCCCAAGACCTAACAAGCATTTTAGCTATATCGTATCAACTGGCTGCCCATCTGGCTTCATTGGTGCCAATGCTGGCAAAGGGACAAAGAATGCTTTCTGAGGACAAGGGATGGTGGGACTTCTTTTTTTTTTGGCAGCAACCTACATGTTTAAGGTGCAGTTTCATAATCAGCTTAAGTCACAGTGGGTCCTTGGTACCTGAGCGGCAGACCACAAAGCCAACTTTCTGTATGAACTCTACTACTATTTGTCCATTTGCTTCTTCAATATTTTACAATATTCCCTTCCAGCCCTCTAAGTGGGTTTCCTACCAATACCTCAGACTATCAGAATATCAGACTCCCAAATTCAGTGTTCTCCTTTTCTGTAGAGAGAAGGGAAAGCACAAGGGAGAAAAATACTTTCACACACAGATGCCTGCATACAGTTTGAGGCTGGGATGTCCTCCTCCTTAGTTATTGAAGACAAAGTCTGAAGGACTGCAAAATCTCTTCATTAATGACTCAAAGATATGGATACAGGTGTGCCTAGACTTTACATGCCCAGTTAACTCTTTTAGCTCCACCTCCAGGTGGGGATGGGAGATTAAATAAATGAATAAAATAAAACCTTGAATGCAGGGGGGTTTTTTAATGACACACAACTACCAACCAACTGCAGACTGCAGTGCTATTAAACGTACCAGAAAACCCTCACAAAAAAAAGGTGTGCGCTAATAGTATATTCTCTATTTCTTGTTTGTCATTTTCCCTGCCCCACTTTCTTTTGTAGTTTCTGATTCTTTGCTCTCTCCTGTAATTTTCTCAACTTCTCCCACCCTTTAGCTGCATTTCTTACAGTATGAGTATCATCTTCCATTTTCTCCCTTCAGAAAGTGGGACTTGAACGAGTCTTGCACACTGAATGGCACCTGACATGATTTTCTCATGTCCCACCTCAGGTGTCTCAACTTTAAACACTACTTTGCGTCCCCTTATATCCAGTTGTCTTTCCTCGATCACATCGTTATGCCCTAAGTTCAACAGCATGGGCTAATAATTGAAACTAAGCACTAAAAGGTGGCCAGCTTGCTATTCACCTTTAAGAAGAAAAGCTCTCTGAAACGGGAGGCATCTTCATCTTGCATGCAAAGGCATTTAACAAGATCCAGTGACCTGATGGTGAACTTAGGAAAACTGGACAACAAATGAGAAGCAGTATTCCTGTGTTTAACCACGCAATGGTTCTGGAGGTTGAGATCCTGGACTCTCTCCCCAGCTTGGGAGTCCTTGAACCCAGATACTCCCCCCACCTCCCCAGCTTTCTAAAAAGGGACACCTGAATTTAACTTCCAAGAGAAAAACGTGATGGTCATTCTTGAAGGCGTCTGACAGCAATACCTTTTGCTATGAGCATGTGCACGTCATCCTTGTCCTCATTTGCACCCCTGATGCAGCTGACCACAAAACTAACATACTGCTTCAGCCTTCACCATCTGTCCTCATCTACTTTTGGCAATTCTGCCTTACATTCTTTACATGACTACCATGATATAGAAGAGCCTCAGGGTACAGAAACACTTACATGAAACCGGGTTTACTAGGCATAAAAATCAGAATATCTGTGTACAAAAACATAACTTTGTACACGCACAGAGCTATTCCAGCTAGCAAGTTTGCACTGTCGTGTTGTCTGAAACAGATGAAAACTAGGACCAAAGGGGAAAAAGCTACTGAAAGTTAATGCACGCACACATATACACATTATGCTGGAATTTTCCCCAGTGGCTCAGATTCTTACTTCTGTTAGGTCCAAAGGGGCATTCCTCCCTCAAAAATTGTATCTACTCACATGGCTCAAATATGAATTATACAAACTGTTCACAAACTAATTAATTGGGTTTTGATTCATCTTTTATCAAGTCCTATATCCTGACCTGAGTTTCCCCCCTTTTTTTTTTTTCAGACATTTTGTAATGGTTTTAAATACAACATGGCCAAAAATAATCTCAGATTCTTCTTCTGTAGATATACCACACTTGTGACACTGACCACAGCCTCTTTGTCTCTCTCTCTCTCTCTCCCCCCTCTCCAGCCTGTGCCTGCTATTTCTTTCCCCAAAGTGCCTGTAGAATCCGATGTCTCTCATCAGCCTGATCATTTTTTATTCCAGTCCCATAACACTGCTGACTGCGACAACTGCTAAAGCCACCACTGGCCTTTTTAAACTCACCTAACTTTAGTACTACTTAGATCGTTACCCTAGTTGTCTACACTTCCTTCACTGATCTCCCACCCTCACAAGCTTCACAACTCTATAAGGGCTCATCCTCTGTCTCCAGGAACATACTTACCTGCTCTTCCATTTTACTACTTCACTGTACCTCCATCGCATCCCATGTTGTGCCACCATCCTTTGCTGTCCCACTGTCTGCACTAACCCCAACAGAAAACTCTTGCCCACAACTGTCTGTAGACTCCCTGCCCGCCTTCCAACCAGCTCTTTGAACCATTTTTAATCATGATTCCTCACTCCAGCCCCACAGACATGCCTCCCCAGTAGGAAACCTACCCAAGGGACCTACCCAATTAGTGCTGCTAACTTAAAAAAAAAACACCAATCCAAACTTACCAAAAACTAAGAAAACCACTGAGAAGGTAAGAAAAGGAAATTTAACTTCTTAGTAATAACACAGAGGACTATACCCCATTGCCAGTTATATATAAATATAAACACAGACACACACCATTCTCATTCTGAAATTACCTCTGGCCTTGTACATTTAGTTTTCAGAATCATGTTAAATTTTCTCTGCTCTGGGCCACAGTCCTAGCTCTGTCACAGGCTTTCTACCTTATCTTATGCAAGCTACTAAGTTAATATCTTTAAGTCTGGAGCACCCAGCTCCTCTCCACTAAAATCAACAGAAGTACTCAGCTCACTCAGATTCATGATACGGCAAACAATTCTGATCTGTATGCTTGTTTCCCAATCTATTAATTTTGCTCCTCTAACAATTAGACAGGGATAACGTTAGTGCCTCATCTGGGTACTGGAGGGCAATTAAGCACTTGAAGAAGGTTCACACACAAGTTGTACAAATGAATTGCAGTCAAAGAGCAAAACTAAAACCCAGCAAAACCCAACAAAGCAGAGAAACACCTCAAACCCTAATTGTGGAAGACAAATGGAGATTTATGAAAGATCCTGTCAGCTACTAGACATGTATTACCTCTCCTACAAGTTACATCTAGAAAATTCTCTGTGTTTACATTGTTCACCTTGCGTCTCATTAACCATGATGTCAGCATCTAGCAAGCTGTCAAGTGGCATAATAATTGTCTTGAAAACTGCATGCTGAACTACCAGCAAAAGAGCTCATTAGAAAGATTAAAGGAGAAAACCTGGCGAAACTTCTCTTCAATTTCCATTTATCCTTTAAGGACTACCAGGAGAGCAGATGGTTTATCATTCCTGCATAGCTTCTGAGTAAAGAGAGCTGATCCATTTATTTAAGAGTGTTATCTCCTGTCAGCTCTGTCTTTGGGAAATGGCATATTGCAAGGTTTCCCTTTATTACAAGGATGCTTTCCCGACAGGCCTGGAAAAATTTAAGCTTTCTTGTCAGTCAGATGAGCCCCTTTATCCCATTTGGCGACAAACCTTGGATAAAAATAGACTGCCATCTGACTAAGCAACTGTGAGACTGAAAGACATGCTGGAATGCAACTGATCTGAATATTAGTTAATCAGCTCATGCTTTTCCAGCAACACCTTATGGCTGCTGGGAAAGCATATAAGGCTTCTTTCAATAGTGCACTGAAAAAAATAATTAAATTAAAAATAAGCGTTTGCTTTGTTGTGGTTTTTTGGGGGGCTTGGGGTTTTGGGGTGGGGGTGGGTGAGTGGCTATACTACATATTCCCTATTTTAAAGGAGGCTTGTTAACTTGAGCCCTCTCCATGAGTTCTGTGTAGAAAGTCTCATGCTATTTTCTTTTCACATTTTGTGCTTCCCTCTCCCCTTTCACTTTTTGGGACAGAAGGGAATGATAACAGACTCAAAAGCAAACATAGTTCAGAAGGCCTAAAAGACTTCTACGTAAGGACTGTTTGATGTTAACACATACCAGTCCACCAGTTTGGCATACAGTAATGACCATTGTTGGCTATTAGGAAGGTAATAGGACAAATACAGATCAGTCTTTGTGACAGTAAACTATCTCATGCTACCCTAACAGTATTAAGCATATTTTGGTTTTATTGACAGAAACTTTTGTCTAAAATGAATTTAAAAAAATAATTTGAATCAATCACTAATACAAGCTAGAAAGAGTCAATGAAGTAACTGAAGTGAAAGAGATTCCTCCTTTTGGCCAACACATACTTTATCAGTTCAGTCTTTTGAATTGGGCAACCTTGAGGAAAGAAGTTAACTGAGAGCAACTCTGCTGATTTGAAGTTTGAATCTATTCTATTACTTCAGGCTGAATAAAAATTTGTGGTAACTCAGAATAACTTGACTTTACAACTATCAAATTCTAACAATTTTAAAGCATAATCTCTGAGAAATTTTTGATGCATGTATACAGAGCATAACTCACAAAGGTTAAGCTTTGCTATCTGAACTCCACATTTTGGACCACAGAAAAACACTCACTTGGGTTTCCAACACTGCTTCCACTCCTCCACTGTCAAATGTATTTAAGCAAATACCTACAGCACACAGTTATCTCTGCTGGGATTTCTGGGCTGGTACTTAACTGAGAAATTGCATTATTGTTTTGTTTATGTTTCTCCAAGTAATTTACTTTTATACTTCTATAAATAATAATTATAATAAAAAGTCTTGTATTTTTGAGTATTATAGTTGTGCCCTAGAAGGGCATTACAGGGTCCCTGCACTTCAAAGAACCAGCATATTATTTTAGTTAGGAAATAGCACAAGTTTGGATGCACCAGGGAAGGAAAAATTCAGGGAAGTAGTCCGTATCTACTGCCTTAAGGACAGACCACAGACTACACTGTTACCTCTAGACTGCTACCTCTAAATTACTGTGGAAGACTCCACTTCAATGAGAACTTTCAAGAAAAATCTAAACAAATGGTATATTAGATACGAAAGGAAAAGCCAGTTTCCCAGAGAAATGTGGAGATGCAGTGTTCATTTAATTCATTTATGTCACATGATGATCCACACTGAAGGGAAGAGTGGAAAGAAGAAAGTTCCTAACTTTTACAATCATCTACTCAATTATTACTAGATTGTCTTGAAGACATGTCATGGTTCCCAGCAAGACTAGGTAAGCAAATAATTCAACACATCTCCAGAAAACTACCACGTATTTACAGTATCTCAGAGCAACATGAATTACAGAGGAAAACATGTCTCTTTCAGTCCTCTATGAAGTCTTTGAGGAGAGAAAAGACACCTCTAAGATGTAACTACAATTAGTTTAGGGAAAGCTGCCACTTTCTACTCAAACTCCAGAACAGAAAAAATCTGACTGAAAACTGCACATCACTGACTGATCCTTTGAATGCTGCTAGAAGGCAAAGAAAGCTGTTTACCATTTTGCAACAGAGAAGAGTTAAATTACTTTGCACAACCCATTTGCCAACATGCAGGGAGTTTTGTTTGCTTGTCAGCTTTTTAAAAACTAACAATAACATCCTTTTTCAAACAAAACTAGTGACCAGTTTGATACAAACATTAAACTGAAATTCTCCCTATTCTGCCTACTCCCCATGCCATTTTATTGGATGATGGATGTTTCAAATGTTGCAGAGGACGTGCCCTTAGATTCCAAAGCAGACAGACAAAGTTTGAACTTGCTTCCTTTTAAATATGGTGATTAGTTTTTGGTCCACATATGCATTTTTTAAGTGGGATACCAAAAAGGAGTGTCTTAATCATTTTCTTCCAAGAATCACATTTTGCTACCTAGAAGAGGAAAGTCTGTGAAGAGCAAATATATATATATATATATTAAAAAAAACTAAGAGATGCTTAGATCACAGCAAAAATGGGAGCTCCCCATTTCTCCAAATGATACTCTAATCTGTTAAAAGGAAGGTCATTTTAGGATTACTGTAGTATATACTTCCCATTAGCGGGGAGCCTCCTGCTCACCCATATGCTGTTTTTCCTTTTAAGTGCAGAAGAACTATTCATCCTAGTTGTGGGGCTGCATGCAGTCAAACTAAATTATTGCATTTGTGCTGATGAGGATCAGATGAACATGTAGGGTCAAAAAAACCTGTAGCCACTGAGCTAATTATAGCAGGGGGTGAGTGTGTGTGTGAGATGAGAGCTGGCATGCTGGACTTGAACAAGTGATGTGAGCAAACCTGCACAAGTATAAATTGCAAGGATTTACTGCAATGCAAATGCTGGCATGAGAACTTGAGTCATAACTGTCTCCTAGCCCAAGAAGATAGGATATGTGAGCTGTTGATTGTAACATGTTCTCAGCTTTCAGCAGCATGAATAAAAAGAACATGTCCTATTGCTGATTTTAGTTCTTTTTTCTTTTAGCACCTCTTTTTTTGGGGTGTGCTTTCCAGTACCTATTTTTTGGAAGTGTGCTCTCCATCAGCTCTCAAAGCTGCAGTCATCAGTACGCTTTGAGAGGCAGCCGAGAGGAGAGGGGAAAGTGGGTGTCTGATGGCCATAAAAGTAATAACAATTCAGAGACTTCTATCCTATTCAAGCAAAGCCAAACTTCTAGTCCAGACTGGTGACCAATCTTTTTCCTCAGTTTGAGTGACCACCATGAAGTGGCTAGACAAAAAGGTGTATTACAAGGAACACTGCCTGTAGTCAGCCTGGGTCATTTTGTGATGTGCTACAGGATTTCACACAAAAAACTGAAGTTCAGTAAGTTCCACTACCGAATTGCCTCAGAGGCCTAAGTGTCATCCTAGCACTGTGTAAGTGTCTGATTAAATGACATACACCTTATAAAAAAATAAAAATCCATTGGTAAATTTGCCGTGATTTCAAAAGGGTGTGTTTGAAGCAAGTAATACTTGAGATAATGCTTTGCTCACCCATAGATCTGCTTCCCTTGGTAACTGGAAGGCTTACCTTACTTTCCAAGAAATTCTATGTGTCTGTTGGTCATGCAGGGTCAATACCACCACAGAAGTAGCATTTAGTTCCTACATCATTACATAGCAATGTAATCACTTCTCCACAACCTCATTCTGGTTACATTTCTGCTGTTTTTCTTGAAGATTCTGGCAGCCAAATTGTTCTTATAACTGACAAACACAAATAAAATAATAATAATATCCCCCACACGCAACATAAAAGAAAACCAAAACAACCAAGAAATCTTGCTGTCACATCCCAGGTAAAAGAACAAGAAATCCTAGTATGACAAAGGCTTCCATAATACCTTTTTTGACACTTAAAAATGACTTAAAAATAACTCCCATCTTTAAGCTTCACCCATTTTTATTGATACAAGATACTTTTGTAAGTATCAAATTGTATTTTCACATATTCAAGGGTAATAAAAGGATTACTATTTGCTGGCCTATTCACTATGCCTGCACTGCACAACAAAGCCCAACGCAGAACCACTTGGGCTGGCCCTTCTGGGCAAAGTGAGGTTGTACCATGGCCAGACTGCAGCTCTCACCCAAACGCAGAGACAGTAGAGAGCTGCACACACACCACCAGCAAGCTGTACCACATGGGGCTCACTAACTGTGCTGACACAGTGACAGTGCATCCTACTCCAAAATGGGTACAGGCTCCACCTGAGCAGGTACGCTGTGTCCCCATGGCACAATACACTCTTGCTTACTGGAGTGCCAGGGAAATGAAGTGCCTCAGCACTCAAACCCTCTGGCCCAACTCGCCAAGTTATCTATTGCACCCACAGCCTGCGGCAGCAAAACACCATAAAGAACAGAAGCCTCATGCTTCAGGTCTTAATACAATCCCAGGATTAGGGATTAAAAGCACAGGCTTTCAGGGCAAAAGCAAACAATCTGTTTTGGTGAGTTAAAACTTCACGTGAAGAACAGACAAACCAGTACTGGTCCTTGCCTGAAGATGCTAGAGTACTGGAAAATTTTCTCAGACAGTATCCAGTCGCACACAGAGACTGACTTCAGAAATACCTATGTCATGGAGCGTACGGTAAGAAAGGGATGAAGTCTCACTCCTGCCATCTCTTTTAAAGACTCTCATCTCTTTTTTGCTCCCTGCAGTTCCATCCTTCAACTCCCTTCCCTACAGTGTAGGGATGCTGTTGTAATTCTCAAAAGCACCACTGTTCTCACTACTTTCTCTGCTTCTAAGACTGCTAAGTAAGTTAAAAGCCTTCGCTTCAAATTATTTTCCAGGCTTTATTGTCCCAGCTTCTGTCTTCTGCAGACTCAAAGCTCTAACATCTCCCACGATAAGATGAAGAGCCTTTTCTTCATATTCATTGAGCTCAATTTTGCCATAGTAGTTAAAAAAAAAAAAAAAGGCGTTCAGCACACACTTCAGCAAGTAGTATCTTGTTCTTCCTACAACTTTTTGAAGTGCACTAAGCCCAACCAGATGTAGCATTTCTGACAGCCCATAAAACATGTTACCACAAACATGTTCTCCCCATAAAAGAAAGCATCTGCCTTGGCTATCTCCTGTTTTCATCCCTTAAAATTAGCTGAATTACCCATCTCTCTCTCGCATTGCCTGCATTCATGAAAATATTCTTTGTGTGGGTAAAGACACCACACAGATTAAGTTTCTTTTCTTCTCGTAAAAAAACCAACCAAACCCAACAAATAGAACTTCAGGGAATCCCTGCTTTGATTTCACAGAGGATTTTCAGTGAGTAATGCTCACCTTAACTGCGAGCTAGTTAAGGTCAATATGTTTGACAACTTGCAAGCACAGAACCATGAAACATTTTTCACATTGCTGTATGAAAGTCAGCTGTGCATCCTATGTATTTCAACAGAGAGATTCAGCCAGCAGGTAAACAGCACAAGAGCGCAAACCACTGTAACATTCACAATTTTGACAATAAGTCAAAAGAAGGACAGTGTTGCTTTACCACGGTATTGTCAGACAGACGTAGGGCCAATGCAACATGCTTAGCAGTTTTGACCTACAAAGTTCTAAATGAACTGTGACTACTCAGGAGACTCCCTCACCCAGCCATGACATTCCTGCGAGTGATATCACTAGAAAATCTTGGGCAGGAAACTCCTGCGTTACTCTTTCTAGCCTGACAGCTTAAAACAAGGTCTTTTAAACTTGTTTTCCCTTCCTTATTTACGATTAAGAATAAGAAAGGCTGGAGTGACAAGCACTTGGGGATTCTGATATTAATACATGTGTGTATTGTTGTCCTGTTATTGTATCATTGGCTACTGTTTTTTTCTGGCACAATTTCTGTTCTAATTACTGCTTGCTTTCTCATCACGTTCTGTATAGAGCCGTGTCACACACGCACAAGGCTATCCGGTAAAAACTTGTTTGTTAGAACAAATGCACACCTGGCAGACATGCAAAAAACATCTACCTTCTAGTTTATCTGCAGCTCTCTATTAATTTGTGGTTACACCAGTCATATCCAACAATGGAACCTTCTCGAAGTTACCTCTGCTACATTTGTGATTGTGCTCTCTCTGATTCTGCTATAAGAGGAGAGAAACACCTTTGATTTAAACTAGGAATAGAATCATAGAATATCTGAAGCTGGAAGGGCCCATTAGGATCCTGGTGTCCAAATCCCTACTCCTCCTTGCAGGACCACCTAAAACTAAACCATATGGCTAAGAGCATCATCCAGACTCTCCCTGAACCCTGGCAGGCTTGGTGCCCTGACCAGATCCCTGGGGAGGCTGTTCCAGTGACTGACCGCCCTCTCAGTAAGGAATCTTTTCCAGTCCAATCCAGACTGTGCGCTGGAGACACTTAAGTACATACCTCATTACTGCTGCTTCAGTTATCTGTGAAACAGACACATTACGCACACAAAGCTGGGGCAACACTTGTGGTGTCCTCGGACGTGCCTGGAAATGGCCAGGCCAGAACCAAAGCTGTGGTCTCCTGGTAGTCTCAGCCTGCCGGCTGCAACAGCCCCCACCGAGGGCAAGCGGCAGGAGCCAAGCAACGGAGCAGGCTGCCCACGGGGAAACCCCACCCTGGGGGGCTCAGGCCCGGCTGGACCGAGTGCCGAGCAGCCGGCCCCGCCCTGGGGACGAGCCCGACGGAAGCGCCCTGTGGTGCCGCGCTCCGGCCGCCAGAGGGCGCCAGAGGCTCGGGCGCGGCGCGCCGGGCTGGGCGCGGCCCCGGCCGGAGGCGCCCGCGGGGCTCCCGGACCCGCCGCCGCGGGGCTGCCCCGCTCCGCGCCCCGGCCCGCTCCGCTCCTCCTCCGCCCCGGGGCTGCCACCCGGCCGCTCTGCAGTCCTGGTACCGCTGCGCAGGAGCGGGAAGGTCCGCAGCGCTTGCTGGCTGGGGAGGGAGCTCCACGCTCGCGGCCGCAGGGCTGAACAACCGTTTCCAATGGGAAGTACCGTATCTACTGCGTTATACGAGTAAGATAAGACTAGCAACACTTACGCATTAACTATGTACTGAAATACCTTCTAATAAATCTTTGCACATAGTTACGTAAACTAGTAGTTATTTAACAATTTCCTCTGAAAGCATGCTTTCATAGGAGTCAAAGCACCACACTGCCCTCCCTATCCCACCTGTTAATTGGCAGTATCATCTGCTCCAGAGCAACGTTTTTCCTCTAGGAAACTCTTTTGGCACCAAGCGTTTTATGGCATTGAACTCCAGAGGTTATCTGAACTTGGTAAAAAGTAAATCCACACGCACTCTGCTATTTGTGCTTGACTAGAAGTCTTTGCAACAAAGGCGTGCAAACTCATTACCTATCTTCTTTCAACAGTCACTGATTGCGTACGCTCCTGTATGCTGCCCAACTCTAGAAAGTTTGTATTCCTGTTTCTTTGCGACATTTTCCTTCTTCCAAGCCCCATGACATTTCTGTCACCCCTATTTAATCACCTTTGTTTCTCTGTGTCTGGGACAGAATTCTATTTAATTTGTTCTACCTGTGCAAAAGGCACATAAAGCACTGCTGCTCAGTGCACACAGATGAGTGCATGGGCTATATATACTCTTTTATAATATGGAAAATACTTAATTAAAAAAAAAACTGAGTTGCTTGTAAAATTTCATTTGGTGAAGTGACTCAGTGTATTCACCTGTGATAGCAGAATCGAAAGAAGTGCTGTCAAGTAAATACATGCTTAACATCACTTCAAATGACATTTCACAAGGGACTATCCTCTGTATGTAGTACTTTGTAAAGGTAAAGCTCATTAGTAACAGGACAGCTGAAAAAAAAAACAAAACACCAAAAACCAAGTTCATTCCCCTTGCAAGGCAGGAAATCTTCTTTGTAGATACCACAATTTTCAGTTCCTCACGCCCAAGCTGTGTTATTGGACAAATGGCAGCATGATCTCAGCCCTCACTTCACTGCTCCTTGAAAAGAAGACAACTTCTCCCCCCAGTGAATACCATACACTCCTAAACTCTTTCAGTTAAACTACAACTTAAGTTTATAAAACACCCCATGCTCAGTCCTAAATAACTTTCACATTCTCATAACACAAGTAGTAAAGGTTTAACATGAAACTGAATTCATCTTGATGTCACTCAGTTTTATAGATCTTTTCTACATTCCCTCAGCCGTATCTCTTGAAGATGTCATCCAAGCTGTCACAGAGAGGGAAGAGAAACAGTGACATGAAATAAATGAAAGTTATATCTTAGTTGTGTCAGTTAACCTAATCCAGCTTAAGCTTCATATTTAAGATACTATTTTTCAGTCAGGTTTTAAGAATTTTTCTTGCAAGCAGGTGAAGATAAACTAATAACTGACGTACACTGGAAAAAACAAAGGAAACACACACTTCAGAAAAACATCAGGCACTTCTGATCCCACCAAAGAAAGGTTTTTGAGACTTGAAGAAACAGCTGCATTAGGATGGCTGGACACAACTCAACACAACGCAATGGAGCTAGATTTTCTAAGAGTTCTTTGTATTAACTCTCTTTTGGAAACCTGGTCACTTACATGGTATGTCTTCCACACTTAACATTCATTATGTATGTTAAACCTTGGATAAGAACGCTAATCACATCAGTTCAAATCAGCAACAGCGCCACTTAACCAGGAAAGAATTTATAATGGGGAGGATGCTCTAAGATTAATATCTATTGAAATGGAATGAGTCAGAGCAGAAATTTGCCTGGCATGCTAGCCTTGTCCCAACACTTAGAAAAAGGAGTTATTTAAGTTCAGACCTTGGATTTTATGCACAGCACATCATACATCTGCAGGTCCATGTTGTAAGCCAGCATCATCCTAACGTGCCTATATGGCCCAAGATATTATCACCTGCTTCTCAGAAGAGTGTGCTAGCTGAGGTTCATCTCTGCACCACGTAGCTTCTGCTCAGAGCTGGCCGACATCCACTTTGCGTCTGCCTGCTAAATACCATGCAAATGACCCTTTACTTTACAGTTCTGGTATGAAAGGGACTACACTGTCCTGGAACACACAATGAACAGAATACAGTTACACAGTAAAAATAAAAAGAATATAGGTAGAGGTTTCAAGATAGCCAATATATATCAGGTGAACTGCATTCATGCTAGTGGACTGAAGGGAATATGGATTAGAGTACATTTTATCGTACTATTACGTTGCATAACATTAGGACGGACTCCTGTTGAATTTTTATAAAATTGCTATTAGAATGAGACCTAACCTCTATATAAACTGCAACCAATTGCCTGTGGCACCTGTGGTTGACCAGAATTTAGAGGCTTAGATACTTGAACTGAGAACGATGATGTTTGAGAGTTAACTAAAGCCACGTGCTTGCCTAGCATGCTGGCAGGTTGCTAGAATTTGACCAACACTCTGTACTCTGTGGAAAATAGCAACTCCATTAGCATGCATACAGCTCAGCTTCAGATGTAAACAAACTTCCATTTATCTGTATTACAAACCTCTCACGCTTTCCACAGGTATGCAGAGTTTTAACTCAAATGGTAACTGTGTTGAAAACTCTTGCACCTTACAACAATTAGTAATGGTATCTCACTTTGAACATACAAGCAGTTTAGTCTTTGGGTCTTCACCTTCTCAGTTTTATGTAGGAAGTCTGTTTCAGGTCTTAAGAACCTTGAAAAGCTCCAAGTTTCTCCTCCCTTCCCTTTCTGCAATCCTCAAAGCCAACCCAACCACCCCACCCCACAAAACAAGAGCTGCTTTCCTGGACAGTAGGCTGATGGCGTTTTCCAGATTTTTACAAGACTAGCTATTTTTTCAGACTGGTCAGGGATAGAGCAGAAAGCCAAGTGAACAATAAGGATTTAACAACAAAGCTGCAGTTTTTAAGTGTTTTCTTCCATAGTGGTTGAGGAACTTACATGAGAGAGATACTTCTCTCCCTCCATGACACAACAGTTACCAACATGTTTTTTCTCAGACACAAAATATTCTTATAGCGAAGTGCTCTAACTGATGTCCTGAATTACCAGCCAGAGATTACTTCACGTGTTTGGCCAATGAGGACAGCTTACTAAGTTGCCACTCCTCTGTCCAACAAGGTTATTCCCTTCCCCAGTTCAGGCTACAGTCTTGAGAGCCCTACTGCTTATTCCCTCCTCACTCTGAAGAGTCTGTGATGGCTGTTCAGGAACACACCAGGTACCAGTCATGGTTGCCATCCTTACTGAAAGTACTACTAAAGTTACTGCAGGGACTGTTCTGCTTTCCTGACTGAAGCTGCCAATCCTCACAGGACAAGCACATTATTACAACACTGCTTGTTTCTCTTCCTCTGCAAAGATCAGCTGGAGGACATACATTCCTGTGTAACTATACCAGTGCTGGGGTAAGGGAGGTCTATACCCACTTAAAATTATAATACAAAAGAGGAACGAACTTGTGTATGTTGACAAGGGCCAAGTCAGAACTAGCCATCTGTTCCGCAAAAAGAAATAAACCCCTATGCAGAATAAAACCACGCAATGAATCATTCAGTTTCATATGAACTGCATTTCAGGTAGGTGGCCAGAGGGCTCTTACACTCCCAAACATAACACAAGTTGTCTCAAGAGTTTGAGTTTGTTGCCTGTATCAAAGGGCAAAAACTGAGGAATCAGGGTCTTTGAATAATATGGTATTGCTCTTCACTCATGTCTAGCTATTGTATGTTGGCCATGACAGCAGTTTGGCATGACTATATTTACCAGCTTTCAGAATATTGTAAGATTTATGGACAAACAGTATTCCTCTATTCGAAAACTAGAAAAAAAACAAGAATAGCAAAGCAATTCAGGCAAGGTCAAGTAGCAACTATTTCTTGCTAATCTAAAGATACTAGCTTGCAGAAATGACACAGCTAAGTTATAAACTCAGTGTGTGCTTGAGTATACTATACCAACATCAACCCAAGCCCAACTGCTCTGGATAAAGTGTTCCTGTATTAACCATTATAAACCTTTTCCAGTGCAATATGTTTAGCCTGGCAAGATGCAGAGGACATCAGTGTAAGTATGAACTGGAAAGTCTCCACCTGTTTTATAGCAGCACCCAGGCTCTTCCTCTGAATTTGATTTTATCTGTGTCATTTGTTTAGGAGGAATGGGCCTTACTAAACACAAAACTCCCCATTTTCATTAAAAATTGAGAAAATCAACAGCTTTCCAAGTCTCTGTTGTTAACTTGGTCTTTTACGCTTCTATATAATAATACCATTTGGACAAATTTGGAAAGGGTAAGTGAGGACACAGTCTATTCTGACTAAAACTGTGAAAATGTATTATACTATTTATAACGCACCTATCACAATAGTATCTGAATGCTAAGAACTTTAGCAGACAGGCTTTAAAGGCAAATAAACAGAAAGGATAATTTACATTCCTTTCTTAGGCATGCCATTTGGATGTACTACTCTCTCTCACCTCCCCTACAGATGTTAAGAAAGCAACTGCAGAGAAATCTCAAGTCCAGTTACTGCAATACTCCAGAATAATAAGCTTTCTGCAAGGTTTATTCTGTTCAAATGCAGTTCTTGCTGATCATGGTGCTTTATGTGCAGTGAACTCCAGACTGTTTGCCCCACAATGGGAAGCAGGGAAAGATGGCTATTTCTGATCTCTCTACTTTTATCATTCTCTTCCTTGTAGACAGGGAATAAAGTGTGAAATATAAAATTTGAATTTAGTTCACATTGAAGTTCTTGAGGTGGTGGCTTTGAGAGAGAAGTGCTATGGCTTAATAAGTGATGCAGCCAAAAAACTATATAAATCTTGGTTGGTGTTTCCAAAAAAGTCCTGTCTGCTCTGAACAGGATCAGTTTCTTTTCTAAGCTAGAATAATATTTTGGAAGTCAAACTACTTTTCTGATTGACACGCCACACCAAATGCAGTCAAATAAATACAGAAATGGGCTATTTAATCTCAAATCTTGGCTGGCAATGCCTAGCATCAGAAGACTAGCAAAAGACAATAGAAACCTCACATTTCAGAGATCAAATCTGGGCAACATTTCAGTAAAATTTGGACCTAACAGTAAAAACCAGCAAACCCCCCAGAAATACAGACACAGGTCCCTGGTTACTCTGAGTACTAATAGACCATCACTATGTCAGAAAAAAGAAAAATCTACCTTCAGAAGTATATTCACAGCTGTACAAGTGTAAGACAGCTGCTGTGTACAGTAAGTATGTACTTTATGCCTGATAAACAGGAATGACTACCGACAACAACTTTCTATTATGTCATTCCATAAGTCTGACAGCAAATATGATTACTGTCCCTGAAGTAATCTACTACTGTAATAACTTCCCATTAGTTTCTACGAGCATACTTAAAGAAACCCCCCTTCCCTCTACATATCTGTGTTACACTCAATTTTAAGATGGCTAATATCTTAGCATGACTGGTTTTGTTTTTATTATTTGAAAGTGTCAACCAGTGTGGCTGTCTCTGGAAATTACACAAGGGATAACATCTGTTAGTACTGCTGTTCCAGTAAGAGTCATGGCCAATCCAGCTCAGATGTATAAAAAAAGTAACTCAGGATCAAGTTCATGCTTTGCATTAAAGCTTACTGGAATCCTTAAGCCAATTCTCAAAATTGTGAAAATGAAAGTTATAGCTAGGAAATTTTTCTGTTGGAAATGTATCGATCACCTATGCAACAACAACTAAACACACACTTGTGTATCACAAAGGTTTAAAACTTAACCAAGCACCCACTTAAATGTCTGTATGATGAAGCCAAAACACCCAGTCCACAACAACAAGACTTATAAAGCGTCTGGCATCTCAAGTCAGACAGCTAATATGCTGAGATCATGCTGACCAGTGCTGCTTAATTGCTTCCCTGTGTTTCCCTCCACCTTCCCAAATCCACACTGTCCTAAGCCTAGTCTACTTTTAAAAGGTTCATTAGCACAGTTATTAGGTATACTTTCTACAATAGGAATATAACCATGTTTGTAGTACTGTATTTCTATGCTCGTTCACCTTCAATAGAAGGAAAGAAACTTCAAAAATTAAATGAAACACAAGAACCAGCTAGAAAGGGCCACAAAACCAAAGATGAGCAACCTGGGTATGACCATAGAATGGGAGCAAGTGCAAGGACACTAATAAAAGGGTGATGGGATCAAACAGTGACCCCAGGAATTGTTTTTAAAGCTGCATTTTTCATTAACTTAAGCACAAGAAGAATCCCATCTCTCAGAGTCTGCAAAATGAATATTCTAATAACTAAGACAAAATAAGGAAAGCCTAGAGAAGAGCAGAACTGTGCAGCTGAATTAGGAAAACTGTATCGTAACACAAAACTGACAGCATCAAAATGCCAGTTAGACAACAGTTTTGTCTTTCAATCTGAAGTAATTAAGTAATTGCTCCCCTCTCACAAAGACAAGAGACATCACAACCAGTGGGACTGGTTATATAAAAAAAAAAAACCACAGATGACAAATTTCTGCAGGCCAAACACTATTGTTCTAGATAGCTAGTCAGCTATGAGGGAAAAAGACAAAAGGTAATTCTTAGATACAATCTAGATATGAGGTCATGGGGAAAGGTTTTCATTAAAGAAAAATACCTTGGCTGTGAAAGTGAATGACAGGCAGAATGACAGCATATATTCTCTACCATAATTAGAGAGGCAGTGGATGAAAGACCTCAGGTTTTACGCATGTTTCTGCAGCCCATTCACGAGAAACTAACAAAGTAATGGGTTAAGATTTCAATATTGACAAGGACACAGATCTCTGGTCTAAAGGTAAATCTATGACTTGTCATCAGAGGGGGAAGGTAAAGTTGTATTGGAAAGAAAGACTAATCAGAGGGAAAAAAAAAAATAATCCTCTGACAGAAGAGCGATTAGAGATGTAGAAATTCAAACAGCACTGTCATATAAGCCAAGAGAATGAATGTGACATTTCAGAAGCACAATGCTGACAGTATTAAAAGCAAAAGACAGAACAAGGAGAAGAATGAAACACCACTTTTGAATTTTGACTTGGAAAACATCATGGGAAACTTTCTGAGAGTTGTTTCAGCAATACTAAGGGAAGACAACAGATTGAACAAGCAGTCACAACCAGTAGTGCTGGGTATATAGAAAGACAGAAGACAAATTACAGCAGGCCAGCTGATACAGCTCTGTATAACCAGACATGACACTCAGAAATATTTTGTTGACAGAGGATATTCCATATTCACTTTGTATCCAAAGAGACTTCCTGCACATGAAATACAAACCACTATTTTATATTTAAGTAAAAAGACATTTGCTGTCTTAAAAAATATTGATCAACTCTGCACATTCTCTAGAAGGCAAACTTTTGATAACCAGATACTGGCAGACCTCAAAAGAATTCTAGCTGTTTTGAAGGGAACACAAGAAAGGAAAATAAAGAAGTAATTCTTGCTAAAATAGTGAGGAAAGAAAGCAGAAAATATTCTGCAAGAGCCAGAATCAGAGAAGGACACAGAGTGGGCAACAGCAGAATCTCAGAACACAGACAAGTATCAAACAGAAAAGGCACAGGTAACGTCCAGGAAGATTCAAGAGGGAGTAAACGAACAAAGATATCCACGTGTCAAAACTGGGGATGAACACTGGTTCCAATGATAGAAGAGATTCCATAGTAGCCTTTTGGGGTATAAAGCACTATGTAAACAGACAGCAGAGATCAGACATTAAGTCATCAGGAATCTGATACTATAAACCGCAAATAATCCTGTCATTCTGTTCACCAGCTTCTTTGACAAAAAAAACCCCAAACCCCCGAAAAAGTCTGCCTCAAAATGAACTCACAAGTTGGCTGAGAATCCAGAAGGAAATATGGGCATGAGATATCTCAAGTAAAAAAATCTCACAAAGCAGATGGCCATTTTACACTACACATTTTGCTGTCAAAAGACTAACACCATTGGATCAGACCCTTTCAAAACAAGGGGTTTTTTTTCCTGAGAAGTTTTCAGTTTGACAAAACAAAATAATAATCACTCTTCAACATTTTCTCATCTGAGAAACCCAATTTTCCATCAAAAGAGGTTTAGTATTTTTTTTACTCAGCAGTAATAGAAATTTAAGACAATTTTTTCTTTAGTAAAAACAGAAGATGTTCTCCACTCTATGATATTAACTGAATTCTTCAGTTTTTTCTTCATTCAACATTACTGTTTAAAAACAGATACTTCAACCAAAAGAAGTAACAAGAGATACCTACAAAAACCAGATGGTAACAAGAACAAATATGCATGAAATAAATTTTTTATCCTTAACACAACAATTCAAGACAAGAAAATAATGTGAAAACTGAAAACATCTACGTCATGAACAAAAATCAGAAGTACCTCAAAAGAGTTGGAATAGGCCTTTAATAAATGAAAAAAAAAAAGTTGCACTTAGTATCATTACCCTAAACTGAAATTTATGAGACTAAAACACGTAACACAAGCTGTTTAGCAAGCTAATAATTCTAAACTTGAGACAAAATAAAACACTCTATGGTTAAGATTTACCAAAAGGTAGCAATGGTTTTGTTCTAAGGAAGCCCTGATACTCTTTAAGGAGGTAAAGTAAACCCCTTGTTAGGAGGGTATACTGAACTGAACTACTCAGCCCTAAAAAGGAACTCTTAAATTGGGCAAAACAACAACAACAAAATCTCTGAATAGGTATAAGGTTTAACATGATAATGTTTCTGAACTATTTTGTTCTTCAAATTCAGAATATAATATAAACATATTTCACAGACTTACTCACATTAAGCCTTCAAGGCCTTCTATATACTGTTTAATGCTTCATATTACATGCCACAAAGTGCTATGCGCTGTATTTACAGAGGTTAACTGTAGTATGTCTAGGTCAGCACCTAATTATTCAAGACAGATGGGGAAGAGCAGGGAAGATGCAACGTAGGTATCTCACAGCATATCTCTAATCGACAGAATGCATGAATTAATAGAAGCAAGCAGTGCTTGCTCTTTTGTTACTCATGAAGAAGCTATTGGCAAGAATCATTATTTGTATAGTATTGCTCTGTTCCACTTCTGGTTCTATGAACTCGACACAGATTTAGTAGCAAGCATCGCAGGCATACTGAAAAGTATATCCATATTGTTTTAATTTAATTTGCAATTTCTTTGATGTAACAAGTGAACACCCACTAGATTGGAAAGGAAAATTAAATGGCACATGAAAGGAAACTCCGATTTGTTATCAGCCTGTCAGAACCAACCTCACCACACACACTTCAAAGAAACTGCCACTAAGACTACAGTCTTGAATCCACTCATGCAAGGAAGGTTCTTAAGAAGGCTTCAGAATCTCATCATTATCTTGCACGTTTCTAGAGCACCAACTAAAGAATCAACCCCTAAAGCACTAAACCACAGGACTAAGCAAGAAAAGAAGATTCTGGTCTTTCAATCTACCAAAGAGTTGCACACTTGCCTTCCTTCTGTACTGCTGATAATATTGAGGAAAAAACTTTGGTTTTATTTTGGATCTGTGTCATAAAGAAAACAAATCTCGGTCCATAATTAGTCTTCCATCTTCAAGACTCTTCACAGCCCTGACAATGCTAGGAAGATACCGCCTTCATGCAACAGCCATAGACTTTCTAAAGAAACAGATAAAGGCTGCTTGCAAGCCCACTGCCAACAGCAGTTGCCACTGGCTTACTAGCAATCCTTAGGTGCATGCTCCATTTTAAACAGTTTGCCACCAGATTGGTAACAAGCACACCCACCTGGGAGGAAGGTGAGAGACCTTCCAGAGCTGCCTTTCAATTTACCCAATAACACGACTGACACAGTCTTTCACAATGGGGCTGTATTTGACTCATCACTAATGTTACCAAAATGAAGCTCCACAGTTTTCTGCACAGCATCTGTGAAAAGAAGTGTCTCTACAGTGAAACAGTCCCCCTCTACAATCCTACTTCCATTTCTCAAAGTTTCCACTTGCTTGTTTCATGACCCCCAAAGCTTATGAATACATACTTAAATGGCTACAGTTACAGATGAAACAATTAATTGTTTGTGAGAACAATTAGGTGTTTTAGGAAGATAAGAAGGACTGACATTAGTCAGAGCTGGCATCATCTGGGAGTGTTTGGCAGCCCATCTGCAACCCATCTGCTATTTCTTGCTTCTTCCTCACCAAGTAAAACATTGAGGGGGTTTTGCTAAGATAGCTGGAACAACATCCTGGAATGCATTACTCTTCCCTGCTTAATGGCTTTTTTTACTAAGTCAGTTTACAAGTGGATATATATTATTTTTAAACTCACAGCCCTAAAATTACAGCAGAGAAGCTTGAAAGTCAAGCTCTGATCTTTTTTACTCATTTCTTAAAAGTCACAAAAAGAAATCTGCAACTGGAACTTATCTAACAATAATAAAAGTGGGAGCACATGCTCACAATCTCCAGTGAGAAATTACTAAGAGAAACTTCTTTGTCAGTAAACCTATGACCCAGCCCAAGCTGCCAGACTTTTTAACATGCACACCTTTGTGCATATCAAGTCTTTGCATGTCTAATATGAATGCTAATTGTCATTCACCTGGCTGTCCATGCATGCAACTACTCTGTCAACATACATGATTTTACAGCTTACTGGCTTTGAAATCCACCTCAGTTTAATACACAAAAATGCAAGCCTGTTACACACCTGTTTGTTAAGTAAAACTGCAGCCATGTCTCATGCCTAGTTCTAGAGCACTTTGATTATCCACAAGGCACCAAATGTTATTTCTTAAAGAGTACTACTTGCTCTCCTGGAAATAAACTTGTGATTAACAGGTTACCCACAATTGTTTTAAACTCTGTGCATCTTCAGTTCAGTTCTGGTCTTACACAGATGCCTCTAATTGTTAATGACAGAAGACATGGCTAACACACAGATCCTGTCAAAAGATTCTGGTCTGATGTGGAACTACACTGTTTCCAAACACCTCTGTAATAACTGAAGATGTGATTCCTGCCCATTTTTTAAAGCAACCAAAAGAAAATATCATAGATTCCTATACATAATAATGACTGAGTATCTGGTGGCATTGAGCTCTGAAGGTCATTAAGACACCATTATGTTCTTTCCATAGAATTATTCTTAAGAATGGGTACATAAAGTTATAAAGTAAATTTTAGAGGTATGCACCAGTTCAAGCAGTTAATACTAAGCTTTCTTACAAAATACTAGCAATAGTGGTTATGTCATCTCTTTCGAATAGCAAGGTATCAAGTTAACCCAACTGTCTTCCATGAGACAAGGAGGGAAATGACTGTGGCTTCTGATTTTGGATAAAGCCATGCTGAACTAATCTCAAAATTCCCTTGGTATCAGTAGATTCAAGCACTTTTTTTTTGCTTATTCAGCACCATTCCTGTGCACAGCCATATATTTATCTATCTGTTACTCCTTCATGGAACTGGGACCAAGGGGTCCACTGGCTGTAGTCCATTCCTGGCCAACTCATGGTATTTCAGATGCTTAAGCATCCTCTTGAGGACATTTTAGTTTGCAAACAGCTTTTCCATTTTCTCTAAAGAGAGTGAACAGATGGCCTTTGCAAAGGCTTCAAATAACACAACTGCAATATTGAGGTTTTGTTTCACTTAGCCAGAATCTAGATTTTTCAGCATGGTGACTTTGGTCAGATGCCTTAACAGTCAACAAGTCTCAACAGTCAGCCTAGAGGAATGGGGCATTACCCTCCTTATTTAGAGAGGATGCAATGCATCCAGAACGGATCCAGAATCATACTCTTAGTCTTCTGTGTAATTCCAAGTCTAGATGTAACAGACTGTCAGTGTTTACCTGACTTCAGGCTTGAAATAGTTTTAAGAGTAAGCCTGAAGAGAACTAAGTCACAGTATTACTCATATACATCAGTATGCCTCAAAGGAATTTCCAAATTAATTTCCTATGTGGCTGTTAGCTTGATTAGTAGAAACATTTTATTGAAACCATGTTGCTGAGCTTACACTTGACAGTATTTTTTTCTGCTGCAAGAGATAAAAGTCTTATAGCTGCTAATATAAATGCTGAAACAGAAACTTGCTTTTAAGTGTGTCAGCTGGCTTTCCATCAAATTCCAAGCAGCCAATGCTTTCACAAAAACAGCCTTTTCTGTCAATAAAGCTATTTCCATAAAATTGCTTTTAATAAGTAAGAAAAAGACAAACAAAACCCCCTCTGAATTAGGCTGACCCAGTTTACACTTTTTGAATGGTTAGGTCTCTGCTCTGTGTAGCCAGAAATAATTTTTTCATTCAGGGTCAGCCCTGCATAGTTCATCTAACAAACTGCAACATCCCCATGTTCAAATCCTACAATCTTTCTGGGAAGACATGGATGATGAAAGAAGACTTTTCATAGACTTTCTGAGCTTACACACTAAACTGCCCAGAAGTTGTTAAGCAGACCTTATTAAGAGACAAATTAATATCTTATCAATTTATGTGCATCCATTCTCTAATCCAATATAGAAATTGTTTTAAATAATTGTCCCAATCACCAATCAGACAAATAAGGCAGCCTCTGATCATGCCAATAAAAAAACCCCATATATTGAAGGTCTGACTGAAGCTATAAAAGATTAAAAGACTGACTGAAGATAATAGTTACTGTGAGACACTGAAGGAGCTACTATTATTGAAAAGCTGGACCAAACAGCTTCCCCACAGTACTAAACAATGACATTTTTAGTTTTCAGACCTCACCTCCTGCTTAGGCCTATGAAGTCTGGGTTTGGCAACCTATTAGCCTGCTTCAAAATATCTCGATTTTAAGATGAATAGGACTGCAGGTCTGACAATAACTTTACAAAATGTATAAAGTCCACCTGCCAGGTATGGTGATGTCCAGTTAGGCTTCATTCAAAAAATCAGGATCTGAATTAGCCTGAGCACTGGCCCTTCTAGCATGGACAAGATATTAAGCCAGAAACAACATACTAGCAGTCTGTCAGTGACAATACTCCTGCAAGAGTTAGCCTGTGCTAAGAGTAAAATATTAGCAATATCTGAAGCCCTCCTGTAGATAGACTAATACCAAATACTGATACCAAAAATAGAACTTCATACACTTGCACACAATTGCAGATCCAAAAGTTTATACATATAATGTTGTACCCTTGTTTTTTTTATATTTAGTCTTTACATTCCTGGCTATCCATGTCAAAGAAACAATGGCATCAAATCTTAGAAGATAAAATAGATTTAAGTGAAAAATAGGTAGATGATTTTACCTTACATCCACAAAACAAATCCACCGCTAGGAGACAAATCTGAACTACATAAGGGAAACAGGTCATGAAGACAAAATTATTCATCATGATACTAAGCGTTTTAGTAAGGACTAAATTGTCCTTTAACAGTCCTGTGTGGTGCATCAGGAATAGGTTTTGTATTTTTCACTGTATTTCAAATATGCAGTTAAGAACTGCATGTACTGCAATCGAACATTAGTCTTGCATCAAGAATGGCTGACAACTTTGCCCACAGTACATATACTGTGTACTTCCCAGTTTGAAAGCTACACAGTAATTATCACTAAGCTAAAGAGCAAAGCAAGACAGATTTATGTAGAGTTTGTGACGGTCTGACAAATCATAGTCAATGTCTCAAACATTCGTTAAAGAACTTTGGTGGAGAAGATGGCCTCTGTAAAAACACTGGAGTTTTGTTAACAAGACAATGTGGCCAGAAGAGAGGGCCCCACGGAGGGTGGGACTGCACTTCTCCAAAGCCACAGTTCCTTATCTTAAGTGACCAGGAGAAGCAGCACAGCGTATGTGCCTGGAGGAGGGGATCCCACAGAGAATGAGACTGTGCTTCTATCTTAAGCGGTCATGCCAGCAGGGAAAGAGAGGCAACTCCCCAATGAACCCCCAACCAAAGCTCACCAACTGACTCCAGAGAATCCCAGGAACGTGAACTGCGCATGTCGAGACCACCGACTAACACACCATAAAAGAAGGGAGAAAGAGTTCCCAGCGCGTGCCATCCGGAACTGGATCTCTACGCTGGCCGGACCAATGTTGGACCTAGGACTGGTGAAACCCTTTTCTTCTCTTTCTTTCTCTCTCTCTCCCTCTTTTTCTTCTCTCTGTTCCACAGTACCTACACCTCATACTTTTAAACATAAACCATTGACCAAGTCTGAGACTACAAGTGGATCTAGCCACCCCAGGCTCCTCTTTGAGGAGTCCAGAAAGCAAGTGGGTCTGCTTTGAACCTCGTGACTCAATGGGAGGGCTCTCCTTATGACATAGTTTCATGTTTCTTTTTCTGCTTCTTTTTCTACACCTCCCTTCTCTTTTCAAACAGTGGTTTAATGACATGATGCAAGGTTCATATTGATAAGTTCACTTCTACTTCGGCAAGGTTAACTAGGTTGAATAAATGTTGATTGTTGTTTGAACTCCCCTGGTGTCATTTCACCTTAATTCTGACAAAGGAAATCCACGAACCTGAGTCACTCCAATTTTGGGATGTGACAGAGTTGTCTGCTGTCACTTTTGCACAACATTCATGGCATATTGGCTGAGATTAGTCACTGGATAGACCAAGAACTGTTAGTTGGAAAGAATACTTAGTTGTCATAATGGGTGACTGAATCATCCTTTACTCTTAGCTATTAATATAAAATAGAATACATTTACTGAATTACTAGGTGTTCAAGTAATATTTGACCCAATAACAGAAGGCAGTGCTAACCGTTCTACATCTCACATATGTTGTAGGCACATCTTTGTTGGCTGAGATGCAGTAAGAACTAAATTACTGTCCCCAGCTTCTCATTATTAGACTCCCACTCCATTTCACTATCCTCTCAAGTCTGCTGGATGAATGACTTGTCAGATGTCTTTTTAACTCATTATGGACAAATCAAACTCTTCAGCCAATATTGAAGCAAATGGATTAGGATAACTGTCCACAGCCTGAGACTCCAAACAGACTCACAGCAGCAGAAGAAAATCGAACGTCTGAAGCTGCCATTGCCCCTGGGCGTTAGCCTCACAGGGTAATGGAGGGTCATAGATCTGCTGTTGAATTGCCACAGTTTTCAGCCTAACACAGGAAGATAAACTATTCATCTGGCAATGACTGTTAAGGCAAGCATTTCAGAGCCAGTCATCTTTTAGCTGTCTGACTTCAACCCACTTCTGACAGTCTGTCAGATCCTTAATCATATAATGGTGGTACTATCATCATATAAAATCAACCTTCTTAAACATTATAGTTGAAACCCAAGTATTGGCTACTGGTCTTTGTAACTACACTTACACTTGATAATATATTTGGTATGGGCACAAAAGTTTCACTGGCTTAAAACAAAGACTTAAAATGTCCTAATTATGATGGCTTTCCTCAGGCAGTGAGGAAAACTTAAAGCAGTACTAAGGTAAACAGTCTTGCAAATTTACTATCATCATCCTGTCTCCTAATGGAAGTACTTTCTACCACTTCTGTTTTGATCATACACAGCCATCTTTCTGTGAACAACTTGTCAGGGCAAGTATACACAAAGGGCTGCAGCAGAGGATAGTGAAGGTGAAAGGACAACACAAGCACAGTATACCAATTCTCAGTGGGTTCAATAAATCCTGCAGATGTTGGAATCTCCATTACTTCTTCCAAAATCCTGCCAGTACTGCATTTGTTTGCTTCCTTTCCTTTTGTGCCTGCCACTGAGTACAAGAGTACAGCTGCTCAGAAAAAGACAGGGCTTGCTTTTCTTTAAAACTGTACCAGATGGGATGCTCATTTACTGACTTTGTCCAAAACAATAAGGTTTAGTGCAAGACAGTTTTCCAGATATGTACATGGCCAAGTCTTCTCTTCCTTCCTCTATTCTTCTGTTGTAACTAAGCTCAATTTTACATCAACTGTTGATTGTTAAACCATTTTGGAATAGGTTTCTGCAAGGTCAACTAATTCCAAGTTCTGCTTTTAGTTTCTTTACAAACTAGTGAAGTATCACTGTAGAGAAATAGACAGTATTTAAACAAATTTTTATTATCCATAAATGTTTAGCTGTTATAGTTTTGCTAAATATTTATTTTAAAAGTGCCTGCTAGGGTGAGAAGATGTAATAATATTGCTCAAAGTGTTTCCCTTAAAGTATTTGCAATACCTTTGGCCTGTATATCAAACAAGACCTCCAATATATTAATTTAAAGATTGAATAGAGGGAATTAGATTAATCTTCTCTAAATGATCTTCCCATAAACAAACATTAGCACCGCCAATTGCATTTTACAGCTTGCTGTGGATATCGGAACCAAAAATACCTCTGTAAGCAGACTCAAGTGTTTATTAGTTATTAGCCCTGGGATTTATAGCCTCCTATGGGAGAGCTAACCATAAACATGTGAGCAGTCCTGACAGACACTTTTGGAGGGCAATACTATGTATAAATACATTGATAGAGAAAAAGAGTGAATTAAAGAGACATTGTAAAAAAAAACAACTTACTGCAATCATCACCTACAATGGCACATTTTAATTATGGTGGATTAGACAGTTAAATAGACCTTTTCTTGAACCTGTATTAATTCAGCATTTACTTACTGGTTGCCAGTCATACAGACTAAAAAAGAACTTTCCCAGATTCCAAGTTGAGAGACATATTTGGAAAGTCACTCAGTTATAACTGCATTTTGATGCATTTAAAAATAAAATTATCGCGACAATCTTAGATGCAGCTGCTTTTAAATCCTGGAGCCAGTCATGGAATTGAAATCTGCAGAATGACATTTCTAAGCTTTTCACAGCACACTACTACCTGTCAGACCATGACAAGATAGATAACCAGGTACCCACTGAAAGTGCTTGCCAAGCTCCATTGTGAGTTTACTGCACAGTACTGTTAATACCAGAGAGAGCTTTCTTGTACCTGGGCCAGAATGGGGAAGTGACCCAAAGCTTCACGTATGGCCTGAGGCAGGCAGAAGCAGAACATATGAAGAGAGGATGTGCTACAGAAGCATACGAGGCAAAAGTCAAAGGGATTCAAATGCAGAGAGTCACTCCCCATTGTGTCTCTTCCTCCCTCACTATAAACCTACATAAGTAGATATGTACAAGCATAGATTCTTCAACTGGTTCTCTGCATTCATCTCCTCAAAGGGAGTCTTGTAAATTGATTTAGCTGCTGAATAGTGCATCATTACCACTGCTGCACTTGCAACCTCCAAAAGCATTCCAGCAGCTTGTGCTCTGGAGCACGCTGCCTCTGGTATCTACTGCCCCTGTGCAACACTCACATAGCTAGCTAGACTCTGGCTATAGTTATTGTAACTGAACCTGCAAGATTTAATGGTTAATAACAGATATTTCAGTAATTCTCAAGCTCTCATTATTAGCATAAAAACTACATGAGGTAGTATTGCAATACAACCTCTACTAACTACAGTTCCCCACTCACAGAGCAACAGTCATCTTCCTTCTTAGTTCCTCCCTTTTCATTCTCCTTCCCTCTCAGTAAAGCACGTTCTCTGTTCATAACTGTATGCAATAGATGGCAATAGTGGATGTCCCGCAGACAGAAGAGATAATTTCAAGTATGCTATCATCAAGCATACAAGAATCAAGAGAAAAAAAAATAAATGGTTTGTCGACAGATTGAAACCATCTTTGCAGAATGCTGGAAAAAACCCACACATGTTAAATGGATATAGAGAAGTAGTTACTACATTTAATATAAACAGTAGTATTGCTTTCATGCACTTTTTTTTTTTTCTAAAGTACATTAGCTCATATACTGGAATTGACCGAGTTGTTTTATAAGCACTGTGCTTTTAAGCAATAAGAATGGGGCCTCATCGAGTTACTGAAGCTGTCTGGTGTTGCTCTGACAAATAGGGCAGATGTCTTTAATTTGCCTGTTTTGCTGTTCAGCTATGCTATAAGTATATAGAATTCTGGTTATACAAAGTAGTTTGACAGTCCAATATCTGGAACTCAATCTCTTATGGTGGGATTTTATTTTTTTAATGAAAGGTGCTGTTTTCCTTTTACAGCCTGCCTTTGTATTTTGCCTGAGCATTCTTGAGGTCAAATGATATTGTTTAAGTATAGACATTATTGCTTTTTTTTCCTATTCTTTTTTCTTGCTCTTTCTCCTGTCGTGAGTTTCTTTCTCAACCCATCTTGTTCCAGGTTGAGCCATTACTTGTTCTCTGCATCCTCATTTGTATCTCATCGCTGTTCTCATCACTGCTTCCACTTCTTTATAACAGCTGTTCTTTCCTCGGACACAGACTCAGAGCCCACGTCACAGTAGCGTGATGCAGACACCCTATGAAAGCTCTCTTGGTGGCTGACACCTCTGAAAATCTTGCTTTGGTTCACTGAAGCAAATGAGGATGAACGTATATGACAGGAACATGTTCATATGCAATCTGAGCTTCTATTTTGGAGATCTAAGGATTTTGAGAAGGATTTAAAATGTATGTACAATCTCTGTAGTTCCACAGATGTTTGACCAGTGTTTTAAAGCCAAATAGTACCATACTCTTCATATTGTCAGATGGCCTTAAAAAGCAAGTCCCCCACCTGCTTCCTCAAACTCCTGACCATTACGATCACACTTACAGAAGTGTCTACCACAGTGCTATTGAAAAAGATTTATTTAATAACAGTATTTTATTTTGAGACCTTGTGTCAAATAAGTCTTTTCACTGGGGACTGATGCCTGAATTTGAATTTTTGGAAGGCACCATTTGGGTTGAAAGTACAATCAGTTTATTTACAGTTACCATCTTCTCTGTATTTCCAACTGCTCTAACAATCTAAATGTGTTTTGACACATATGAGCTTGGAATCTTACACGATATGCTCAGTTACTTAAAACTGAAAATTGGCTTTGCACACTGCATATTTCAGTTTTTGGAAAGCTCCTACTTTCTCCTTATTCCCAAAAGGAGATAGCTATTTTATAACAGAACCCGTGGAGAGAGTGGTATAAATTATTTTCTAATTTCTTCTCTCAAACTACATGCAGTGACCATGTGGAAAAACTATTTAAGAAACAATTACATGGCAACTAAAATGTGAGAGAAACTTGTTGTGAGCTAACATACATTACAGTGTAAGAATACAAAGTATATGTGTGTGTATGTATAATAAGTATATTAACATTTTCTTAGGTCAATATAGTTTAGTTAGTTTCCATCTGACTGCAGTTTCTTTGTGGTTGTAATGTTTTACTTGCATGTTTACATGGCTGTCAAAAAATTGAGATATAGTTTACTCAACTATTAAGCAATTCTGCAAAATGCAAGTTCTATAGCATATCAAACTGCAAGCTCTATACACTTAAGTATGATCAATTTACTATTTTTCGGTCTTTAAACAAAAGTAGTAAGAGAACCCCAAAAGAAGTGGAAATGGGTTATACCCAATAGCATTTCCCATCTTTGCTAAGAATCACAGGCATGTCTGACTAGCCCATTCCAAACTTTGCAAGGAATTAAGACAGTTATATTTCATTAGCTCTTTTATTACAGGAAGTGCACAAAGTAAAAGCACACTCAATATATGGCAACACTGAAAGTGAGGGGAAAAAAACCCAAACTGATTACAAGACTCTTATTCTCTCTCATACGCAGAATATGTTAATATCAAGTATGCGAAGACTAAAAGATACCCAAGATAAATACTTGGCTTCTGTCATTTACATTTACGTTTAGCTGAGATACCGTGTAGCTTCAGCTCAAGGGATCTGACATAATCCTAGATAAACTTTGAACTCTATTGTAAACTAATGATTCTACCAATTTGGGTGAGTTTATCTTGGAAGTTTACTAGGAGCCCGAAAAGTAATGCAACCAGGAAGAATTGAAAATAATTTCTTGCCTAATTTTGTCTGAAATTTAAATGGTGACCTGGTGCCAATGGGGCAAGTTTATAAAGAAGCAAAATTTACCTCCAGGAACAATCTGAAATCAGTAATTCTGAGCTGATTTAATATTGAGTAATTTGTCTAAATTCCAAACCACACGGTTAGACTAAATTAGTGCTAGACATCACTATTACTATATTAGAGCATTAATTTGGAAAATAAAAAGGATTTATAGAACTTCAGGAAGTCTAGTTACATGTAAAAAAAGTTATCGGCCAATAATAAATATTGGTAAGTAAACTTAAAATAATTCTTCCTCATTTTAGGTAAGGATACAGATCCAAAAATAATGAAAAATATACTAAAGATGACCAGAAGATACAGTCATTACACTAACTGTATACTTAGTTCCTTCATAGCAAGGTAAGTCTTTACATGCATGATCTACACCTTATGATACCTGAAATATCAAGACCTGCATCCTAACTCTTGGACTTTAAGCTGGCAGAATAAGAGCTTAAGCTGGCAGAATAAGAGTTTAAGCTGACAGAAGACATCCAAATGCCATAACTGTCCAGGAAGCTGTATTTCCCTATGTGATTTCCTTTTTGCCTTACGACTTCTACAGTATTTTAGGAAAATTCATGGTGTGCCATTTTGCCTCCTTATATGACCACTGCATGGCCACATCTTGAATACTGAGTGTACTTAGAGTTGCCATATTTCAAGAAGGACATTGATAAATTGGAGAAGGGTAGCTAAAATAATCAGGAGAACGGAACAGCTACCTTAAGAGGATGGCTTAAAATGGCTAGAACACCCCAGCTGGGAGAGGATCAGGCAGAAGAGAATATGATAAGAGGTTTGCAGATGCCACTAAGACAGCAGGTTGAGTGAAAAAATGTTGTTCAACAAATCCCACTGTACATTAGTAGAAGGCACTAAATGAAATAAGACTGGTGTAAGACAGGGAGAAGGAGGAAGAGTACTTTTTATGCAGCAGGTAGCCAGCTTCCGGAACTTACTGCCACAGACAGCTGTGGACAGTATCAAGAAATTTAAGAAACACTACACAGATTAATGGAAAACAGGTTCATAAATAGATACAAAAGGGATCAAGCCAGAATTTATCTTCCAACATCCCTAATACAACAACTGTCGATGCTGGGAGAGTAAAAGGGAAAGAGACTGGAAGAAGCACACTCTCCCTATAAAGCATCTCTTTTCACTGCTGTTGTTTCCAACCCTTAAATTGGAAGTGCTGCAACCCTCTGTTTAGCTGCGCTTCTAAGAAGGCAGGTGTCAGGTATATTAGGTAGAGAACAACTGCTGTGTCTATTGCACAAAGATGGATTCTGCTTCATTACACTCATGCCACTCTACTAACTTATTTAGAAGCTACCTGCTGTAGAGAAAAAGACATTAAGCACAGATTATAAACGTAAGTTAATATAAAAATCAGTTCTCTAGGGGTAACATCTGTGAAGTAATGCAGTTGTTGAACAGACTTCTGTTAGGTTTTGCCCAACAGGAAAAAGCAACCGTTACGTAAAACAATGCAACACTGATCAGATGTGTAAGAGCACAGGGAGACTGTAACAGCAAAATAAATGGTGGTCAAATATCCAAAAGCCTCAGACCTAAGCGTATTTTTTTTTTTTAAATAAACTTACTAGCACAATGTAAGTAAATTTCCAAAGAAATTTTTTAACCATAATACATTTGTCCTTATTCATCTTTAAAGACAGCTATCTCCAATGACCATGAATAAGCTTGTGTTTTATCATATTTGGACTGACTTTTCAAGCATTCTCATTAATATAGGAATATGTTGCTAAAATGTTTGAACCTGAACAAATAACACTGTAATAGTTTTTCTTTAGGATATTTACCCCAGGCTTCAAGGGCCAATATTGCTCACTCATTTCAGTAACAAAAATGAAGTTTTTGCATGTTTATTCCCTTCTGTTCCTTTCTTTCTCATCTCACACCAGTTGGCTATATAACTATTAATACAAGACCTTAATCATGAAGAACATAGAGTATTAATTCCCAATTTTTGCCTCTTACAGATTTCCACGCAGCATGAAGGATGAGAATGTACCTGAGCATGTAACTTGAGTATACCATCATGTCACTACATTGTAGGAAGAAGAGAGAATATGTAATTTTTCAGATTTCTTTAGTCATACTTCGACTCTCTGAATATTACTTTGGAAACCACAGGAGTCTCCCTGTGCTACTGACTGCTTTGCAACTGAGACACACACTGAGCAACAGTTCCTTCTCAAGGAAATGCCCTCAGTTACCTCTACTGGTGGTTAACAGTTCATCAAACAAGGATTGTACTTCCTACAACTTTTGGGTAAACTTTATTATTTGACTTTCTGAAAGTGACTTTTTTTTTTTTTTAAATTAACCTTCAAAGTTACACAGCCTTCCGTAAATCTCCTAAGACACCATTACAGTCCATTTCTCTTCACAGGAAGATCTAAATGGACACAGCAAACACAGCGACAGAGGAATCTTCCCACATTGCCTTTTTTGACCCAATGTTCATTTACCATTGTAGGGCCAGAAAACTGTTCAGATCAAACTAGCATTTAATCATTCCCCTTATCATTCCGTGCTAAACATATGTGGAGGTAGCTTGGGCATGTAGATTCCTAACAACTAAGAAACACATTGGGGGAGAAAAAAATGAAAAGCCTAACTTCTAAGAAGTTAATGTAATTTCTCCAGTCATATTTTGGTCTATTTAAAATGAGAACATAACTTAGAATGATGAGTAATAGAAATGTTTGTTTCCATGAAGTAAGTGCTGAACACCATCTTCTAGATCAAGAGAAAGAATCTAATAGGACACTTCACAACATAAGTGAAGCTTATAAACACATACTTGTGTTTTCGGCTTTCTCAAAATACTTCAGGATTACAGTAAAACATTAATATGTTAGGAGGGCTGTAGATTAAGACTTTTTAAGGGGATTCTTGCTGGTGTAATGACACAGAAAGATAATGGACTGTAACAATTACCTCATTGTCTTATCAAATCATTTTCAGTAGAATGCCATTCAGCAATAAAATCACAGTGTAGAAACAGAACAGTGAAAACATAAGCATTCACGTCAATAAAAGAGGCCTCCTAAAACCTGCACTGAATTAGATGTGCTAAGGTTTATCCCCTGTAATGTGAACTAACCCATGTAACAAACTGGTTGAAAACCAGGGTGCAAATGAAAATGCCTACCCACCATGTGAAAAAACAGAAGAAAAAAGCATCCAGCATCAGGATATATAAAGATGCCAGAGCACTTTTACAGTCATGATAGTTTCCTCATATTAGGCGAAAGAACTGCAGAACAGCAGGTGAGCGACATGTTGAAAGTCACAGCAAAGTGAGGCTGGACCCACATCTCCCCTTGCTCTGGAGTTTTACCATCAAGTTTGACAAGTGATGAGCAAACTTTCACACTCAGGCATCCAAATAACTCTCAGACATACAGTGGGTTGATATAGCCTAGCTATGTAGGCCATTTGTCTAGTATTCATCTGTGTGAGCATGTCTCTGAAACTGCTCAGCCCTGAAGTTTTCTCAGAATTCCAGATAAGGGCATTTGCTTCATTGCTGGTTAAGCCACCTAGCCTATTTTTCCTCAGGGCATATTTTAATTGCTTGCACCCATTTGGGAATTCTTTTTAGTTTGCACAGGAACAAGTTTAGAGGAATACAACATTGGTTATTTGAGCCCATACACAATGAATCAGCATTTGTAGACAGCTGCAAGCTCCCCATGTTGGTTGTTTGTAGTTTTGATTCACAGATGAAAAACTTCACAATAATAATTCATACAAAACTACCATAGTTCAGTCATAACAAAGCCAAAATGTAAATTTCACTAGCTCTTCTACTCTAAAGTGTAGTTCATTCACCATGCATCATCTGCAATTTGCAAATTTTTATGTTGCTTGCTCCTGCCAATCTAAGTTATTAACATTTGGGCAATCTAGAGACAGATTTGAAGCCTCCAATAAAGCTTGGGCTTTTTTGACTACTAATACTAAACCTCATTTAAAAATTGTAGTGATATCATGGTATTGTAGTAAATTCTAACTTCTTTGTAAAAATATAATGTATGTGCAAAATTCTAATACTTAGCAGGCAAAGCACATTTATGGAATATTCCTTCTATTCTGAAGATTGCCAATGACACCCAATTCTGTTCTTCCCAGTGGACAAAAATTATGTATATTAAGCACAATGAGGCTAATTATAATTGTTATGCTACAGGCAGAAAGGTTATTAAGTTTGCATCATTAAGAGTTTGGGGCTTCATAGAGCTGCATAATCAGAATTTAACTCAATACATGCAAGAGTGAAGGCTTCTGCTCTTGTACTGACCAGACATCACACATTCATTGGTTTGCCAGTCAGGAACATACATAGCAGAAACAGATACATAAAAGAAAAGACACATTCAAGAATACAAGTGATCTACAGCTCAGGTAAGACAGCAATATTAAAAAGCAATACAGCAAAAAGTGTTCCGATTTTTAAAAGTGCAAATGTGCTATTCACTTCTACTTTAACTTATTGGAAAGTGTGGCTGGCTGTCAAGAATTCTGGCTGGACTTTTTCCTGACCGTAGTGCTAATCTCAGCGTGGCAACTTTCATGCGCGTTCCTTTTTCATGGGTCAGAAGCATCTTGTTACAATATAATAGGGTAGCAACATAAAGCCAGGAAATTAATGACTTTTTACTGGGTAAGGTAGTAATTCTGAGCAAAATACTGATAGAGTAGTCTGGGGGCATGGAAATACCAAACTGGTCCTAGAAAATAATTATTGATTTGTGCCTGGAGTTCTTTTGGCAGAGACCATACCACATGGGATGCTGAATAGAATTTCCTGTAGTTTACAGCCTCTCAGTGGTAATTAGATCAAACTATTTTTAGGCACTGCCAGTGGGGCTTTTAAATGCACTAGGAAGAATTTCTATAGAACACCACAAGTCTTTCACCTTCCCTCTACAGTACCAAAATAAAATCTTGATTACTTCCATATGATCTTAATTTTCATTACAGAAATCTACTTGAAATCATTTTCCACATTGTGAATTGTCATAAAATTTAGTTGAAGAGACAATTAACCCTCCACAGAAGCTGCTAGAATAAAACTGACTTTAATATAAAATTTAAATATGTATTATTTGAAAATATTTGCAGCAAATTTATCTTTTTAGACATTTATCATAAAATATTCTAAATAATTTGAATAGGAATAAAAGACTAATAATATTTAGATTAAGAACAACACGCTCTTTACTCACTAGATTTTCTAAAGAATATACTGTTGATTCATAAACCCCCAATTACTCTTAAAACCCTATAGGTCTAGAGTAAAGAAAAAAGTAAAAAATAGCTCAGGTATGCTGGTGACCTGCATGCAACTTAGTCAGACTCTAAACACTGTGTACAGCAATATATTCAACCTTTTAAAACACCACCTATTTAGGTATTCAAGCAAAGAACTTGCCTTCCAATTAAGATTTGCAATCTGTATCATACAGTAACAGCTTATTGTCAGACTCTTGTAAAAGTTTCTACTGAACCTGCATTTTATAAAATGGATAAATATTTTACAGGCAGGCATTAGAAGCCCCAGCATTCAGCTGGGGGGAAAAAAAAAAAGTTTAAAAATCCATGTGGTTTTTTTTTTTTTATATGTAAAGTGGGAATATACCTTTACATGTCAACCCCAAACAAAAATACATGCATTCAAATTTAAAATACAGCCTGAAACACCTTAAAAAGAAGAGGCCTCTCAAGCAGGTGATGAGACAGCAAATCCCCTATCAGGTGGCACATAGGGCACATCTTCCAGTTTCTTACTTAGTTCTCTCTTCCCAATACTTAGTCACCTCTCCTGGTTTCTTTTTTTCTTTCTCCTTCCTCAAATCTTGCTCTAACAGTATGATAAGCTTCCCTCCACCCCTTTGTTTTTATTCTTGCTTTTTAATTTCCTTCTCCCTTCACCTCTCATACAATGTGGTCGGGTTTTCCAAATCCCCCAAGCAGCTATTAAGCAACAAGGTTGGATCTGAGACTCAGCCTGGTTTCCATCCACAAGGAACATAATGGAAATTAACTTTGTTCCTAGGATTAAGAACAGTTTGGCTTTGGTGCCACTGAAAGCAGAAGGAAAAAAAGAATTTCAAAGTAAGGGAAATTCAGAAAATTGAATATAAATAATATTTAATATGGAACAAAACAAGTGGGTTCAGAATTTCTCAAGCATACTATAAGCACCTACTGACAGAATTCTTGAAAATATTTTTCTATTAGAATTATTACATCAACAAAAAAGGTACCTGTATCTATATTTTGTAGCATACAGCACATAGAAAAAACACAACCCCTCACCCATTCCCCAAACTACACAGAGTCCACTCTCCCCTTCTTCTGCAAGAGAAACAGCGCCTAGGAAACACAACGATAACCCTGAAAGCAGGAAAACATCATATCACACAATCAGAAAAGTAAGATTACTCACCTAAGGACTGAAAACCAGCACTACTGTTCCCTATGCAGCCACCCGTGTGCCACGGCCACCTCGTTCCCAGCACACTCTGGCACAGCTGCAGCCATGTTGCAATGCTATGTGAAAATGGGCTTTCCTACACCTGGTAAGCAAGTGCTTCTCATTTTCAGCTTCCTTCCCTCTCCTCAAGGTGCCTAAAGAATACCAATGATGATAGTTGAAACTTCACACCATCACACACATCTCAAAACAAATGCAGGCTGTCAAGATTAATTCCTGCTAGCAGCCAGCTATGAGGTGGCTGATACAAGGGACGTTAAGTTAGTTACACCAGCTGTTAAAAAGCTCACTTTGGTTCTTGGACTTCTTAATCCCTTCCTGGGCCTGGTCAAGGTGTGAGGAAGGTGTTTGTCAAAAGTATCAGGAAGAACCAAAAAAGCCCAGGCTTGTACAGTGGAAAGCTGGATCGGGAATGGGTGCAGGTGGTAGTAAAGGACAGAGGGCAAAGTGGTGCCCTCTGCAAATGTGCAACATGGAGGCTGGAGGTGGTGGGGCAGGCGATCGCTTAGAGGGAAAAAAGCTCAGAGAAAATGATGGCAGAGTGAAGAAAACATGTTTCGAAGCTGCGAGCGATCCCGCCAGCTTCGTGTTTTTGGAAGGCGAGGGGCCCTGCAGAACACCCCCGCTGCCCTCGGCAGCGTCCGCTGAGGCCCTGCCGTAGGCGTCGCTGCCCGACTCTGACATGGCCGCCCCTCCTGCCTCTCCCCAGCACCCGACCGGAAGGGCGCGCGGCCGCGGCAGTCCTGTCCTGCCGGTGGCGCCGCAGCCGGTCCCGCTCGTGCGGCTGTCTCCTCAGGCCGTGAGGGCAGCCGCTCTCGTCGTCCGTGGTTCGCGTCAGACGTACCAGTATATGAAGTGTGAGAAAGCTGTGAGTTTTATGTGAACTTTTTTTAATCTTGGTAGAGAGTTGTTTTAACGGAAAAGAAAGGCAAGTTGTTGCTGTAATTTTATTTTTTTTTTAAACCCCCAAACAAAAAAAAAGTTAGCTGGAGTGACCAGCAAACTTCAGCGTTCAACTTCTCTGAGGAGAAACAAGGCACCTGAAAGCCACTGTATATTGATTTTGCTTGTGTATTCTCAGTTAACTTCACTGAAAATAGCAGGGGGACTGTACCTGAACCTCTGGTATAGAATCGAATAATGTTTCATAGGGGTTTGGTTCAGGTACTGTGAGAGCATCCAGTCTTCGTGTGTATTGCCCCAATATAACAAAGCACATCTATGCTACTCATTTTATGCTAGGAATACTATTTAAAATCAGGGTTACTAGTATACGAGTAGTGCCAATGCGCTTATGGACTGGGGAAGAGCAGGGAAAGAGTCATAGGAGCCTACGATCAGGTCTGTGTGAGGCTAAACACCCACACCCTCAAGATCTGTAAAGATTTTCAGTAAAAAATTTTAAAATAAAAAATGCAACAGATTGAAATCTTTTATCCATTTCCTAAATGTTATAAATTTCTAGGTGACATGAAACTAATGTCACGGTGAAATGGACTGCTGCTTATGGTAGAATCATCCAGTTTTGTAGTAGTTGGGCTGGAGTCTGGAGTAAAGTATGAGGAAAAATAATCCAGCTTTGTGAATACATGAAGATCTCACAAATAATCTAGGAGCTGGAATATGAGTAGCATTGTGGCATAAGTTAAAATACAGGTGTCTGAGCTGCACTGTGGTTGAAAAGAGCTGCTTCAGCTCAGAGGTGAAAGTTAATTTATTGATTACAAAAACTCACTGTCTACTGACCAGAACCAGTCCTGAAAGTGATCAGGAACAGTTCTTGAGCCACTTGTTAATGTGGATAAAATACGTTTTTGCACATTAGCTAAAGCTTCTCTACATTAGGCACTGAGTTTAGAGAGAAAAAGGTTGAGGATCTGTGTTCTGTAATGTCAGGGAATTTTGTAGCTTTTTTGTCATCTTGGGATTGCAGAAGTTCCTAATGCTTAGCAGGGAAGGTGTGGATTTTGTGGAAAGATGATAAATTACAAAGCACAGTAAAACTTTTTTTTTTAATGTAAATACCAGAAACTGGCAGCAGGTTTACCCCAAAAGTGTAGGCTAAGTTTCTATACTTAATTATATAGAGAAATTGTAGAAAGAAGAAATCCCTCTAGCTTTTCCCTTTAGCAGGCTGCATAGGCATATATATCGTATTATTACCCAAATGTCCATTGGCTGGTGTTAGGCAACAGCTTTAAAAAGGTGCTAATAAAAGTGCACTTACAGCACAAACATGATGGCTTTTTAATGCTACCATTTAGTGTGGCTTTTCTGTGTGAGGCAGAGAAGATTTTCAAAAGTAACATTGCTATTGGTGAAATTGATTTAAAGCTACTCAGAATGAGAAGTGTCAACTAATAGTAGTTTCAGGACCTGATTTAATCTGTGATACCTTTTTGATAATACTAGGCCTTGAAGTTGGCTTTTGTCTTGAATTACCAGTCACCGATTTTGACAAGAAGAATATTTATATACGAATAAGGCTTCTTTTTATTTAGTGCAATGTTGAGAAAGCCTTCGTGAGAACTATTTCAACTTTTTTCTCTTTTTCCAGATCTTTTATGTCATGCCCCTGTGTCACAATTATCAGCAATGCCATAACTGAAACATAGTTATGTGATATCTCATTATTAATTACTGGTACGGGTTATTTCCACGTGTATTTTATGAACGTAGTTTTTTAGATGAATTCCAGCAAGGAAACTTGTCTGTTTTTTATTTTGTAGACTGCATTTTCTAAGTACTACAAAATATATGTTCAGTTTAAAGTCTGAAAAATTATTTTGTCACTTCAGGGACGCAGATGCAGTGTTTTCTGCACTAGTCATGGACAGAGCAGTTTCAAAATTGTGAAAAAGACATGTATGACTTGTCTGATGAGCTCCATTTTTGTGTCTGTGTGAGATTTTAATGGAAACGTCATTCAGAGACACTGGGAGGAAAAAAAAAAAACCACAGTGGAGGACTGGCACTTCAGCTGCAGTGACCTCTAATTGCCTTGCTAGTAATGTGGTGATTATTGAAATGTGCTGGACTTTGCTTCTTAAAACTGCAAAGACAATAAATTAGAGGGAGTGACCAGAAAAGCATCAGTGCAGAATTGCATACTCTAAAGAGGCTGCTGCAACAGAGATTAATCTGGTTAGGAGGTTCATCAGCTGTCACCATATACGGAACAGTAGAAACAATCCTATTAAATGAGTTGAAAATTATTTAAATATTCAAGATGATTTTCTACAGTTGTTTGTCATTAACTGTGAGCCTCACTATTCTCTGAGTTTTCATGGTGTTTCTGACAGAAGCCTGTTTATAAAAGCTTTTATGATCTTGCTGTTTTCTTAGATCCAGTCTTCCTCATGCCAGTTCCATGTAACCTGGCTTACATTTCTCTATTACAAAGTAATTGTTTCAAAGCCACTAATCATAGTACAGAATGTTGGATATTAAGTTGCTTTACTTATGCATGTCCCAATAAACTATTTTCTTCATGAGCACAGTGAATATAATACTATTAATATGCAGATATTAAGCAGGGTGGGGAGACCAAAACAGTAGTGTTTTTCATAAATTTTATTTCTTGAATCCTTTTTAGCAGAAGAATTATCTGTGTGTGCATGTTGTAGTCCTAGCATAGACGGTAGTGTATCCTTAGGTTCTGATTTAATACATCTGCACTCCAGGTTCCTATTTTATCTAATGAGAATGAAATTAATTAATGATTGCATGTGGGGATAGCAATATTTGTATAGAGTATATAAAATCTTTCTGATATGATTGGTTTAGTATATTATTTCAGTATAGAAGTCTGTATTTGTTTGGCCTCAAAAATTGGTTGTCTGGGAAAAACTGTAAAACTATACTGTAAATACAAAATTTGATCTTGTTATACTGTGAGGATCCAAGATGGGTGTTTCCTGGAGTATGAGATGAAAGGAATATCATAGAAAAGAAGAGCGAAAGTATAAAATGAACGTATAACAGAGCTTAAAAGAATTCGAAGGCTTTGGCGTGAAAAGTGAAAGAGAGATTCTGGTTCTAAGAGAGCGTTTTTGCTATTCTGGCTGGTGCAGGAAATAGAAACGCAGAATGTGCTGTTCTTTTGTGTTTGCATACAGTTCTTGTAGGGAAACTTGATAGAACTGCTGAACTCAGTGGTATATGTTCTCTGTCTGGTAGAGTATGACAACAGTTTGTTCAGTTTATCTTGATAATGGGTTGTCTGTAATATATAATATCCCTAAGCTCTTTTGTGTCACCTTCTTTACTGGATATCCGAGTTTATGGTTTCTGAAGTTGAGCAGCTCATCGGTTTTGTTTATAGGGCTGTATTTCACTTCTCCTTTAACTTCAAATACATCTCTCTCTTTCCCATGTTTATATGGGCTTTTGATTCTATATCTAGGAATAGCATCTTGCATTTTGGGGTGGGGGGTATTGTTGAATCATTGAAAGACATCATCTAGTATTATGTGGTTTTGTTACTTTCCCATGGTTTCTATTCTGCTGCAGCATGAACAGCTGAAGGGGTCACTGCCCTGCCCGTTTTCTGGAAAATGCTCTTTATGTAGAAGGAATGACTAACTGGGGTAAGTGTCATGCCTGAACTGCTGCAATTTAGTGTTAGGTGTATGAAAGTTTTACTTTACTGTAAAACAGCTGCTGTTTATTGGCGTAGGCATTACTACGTATTCTACTCATCTGTTCCTCTGTTAATGTCTCTGCATTTGAGTCAAGATCCTAAGGGATGTTGGGTTTTCCCAGTGTGCTATTGACTCTAACAATAGGGTACTGAATGAACATGATCCACATTATTTTCACTTGGAATTATGTACTTATTTATAAAGGTGCACATAGCACTCTTGTTAAAAAAAAAAAAAAGTTTTTTCTTCCCTCTTTGTTTCTGTTTATCCTTTTTGTGACATTCTTGGGAAGTTATTTTGTCATGTGGAAAACATGGAGTTCTTGAGTCAGAGGGTGAGCTCACTGTTTAAAAGCCTTGTGTACCTAATAAAGTTGACAACAGTGATGAAAGTTGTATAGTACATACCGTAATTCTATAAAACAACTCTATGTAAATAAAATACTCAAAAGCTAATTAATAAGCAAACCTGGACTCATGCAATTAAATCTAGGTTGCTCTTTACTTTCACTGTTGTTATATGTGTTGGTTTCTGGCCAATGTTAGTGCAACCATAATGAATGCAAAGTGTGCAACTGGATTTGAGGAGACATACTTCCTGGGGGGAAAAAAAAAAGGAAAAAAAAGGGCATTTTTATATTAAATTCCATATAAACACAGACTATCAACTACTGAAGAAGTCATGCTGAATACAAATGTTAATTTGTTTATAGAATGCTGATCTCTGTAAATAGACTAAACCCTTAAGCCTGTGCCTTATAATAATTCATGAGAATGTTTAAAACAAACACCATAAATGTGTTTTTATTTGGTAGTTTTGGGAAGTTGAGCTGTTAAACACATTAATGAAACAGCTGGGTTTTAACAAATTATGACTGATCAAAACTTTTAAATATTGTGCAATTAATTCAGAGTTCTATCTGCCATTTCTGCATTGGGCTGGTAGAAGTGCTAGATCAAATGCTGTATATTGATAGTTCTTAGCTTTGGGTCAGAGATCAAATACCATTAGTGTTTCTAACTGTAGATAAAAATCTGGGGGGCCACCAAACCATTTGATAAATTCCATTTACCTGCCAGTAAATAGTGATAAATTTCATTTTTGTCTCAAATTGCATTTAATCTGTTTATCAGAAAAAAAAGATATAGTACACTTAAGTGCACTTTCCAGTTCCAGAAAGATGACAGTCCAAATACTTTTTTATAGTTAGCAGTTGTGAAAATGGGCCAAAAGATAATGAATAAACTTCCAAAGGTTTGTTTTCCTATGTAGTGGCAAAATATGACCTAACCCAGCTATGTAATCTATAAGAAATACACTATTCTGCCAGGGACGCATGTGACAAATGATAGTTTGCACATGGATTTACTTGAACGCTGATTTTGTGTTAATACCACTTATTACTACTGTTTGTACTCCGCGAAATTGTGCCATTGCTGCCCCTCGACTCCTTTGCATATAAATGCTGAACCATGTAATCGTTTTTGCTAGAGGTGGCCTTAATGAAGCCATCTGATCAACCTCTCACTCAAAACACAGCCAACTTTGAAGTTAGTTTGCTCAGGATGGTATCTAGTGGCAAGATGCGATAGATTGTCTGGTAGCTTCCTCTACAGAAATACTATAAAATGTTGCTGGGGCAGTCAAGTAATATTCCAGGAGTCACGTATATGGACCAGAGCTTGTTTAAGTAGAGAAGACAGGCCTTCTAGAAGTCTCCTTTGAATAACTTTTCACATTCTGTATTTAACATTGTTCTGTTCCAGAGACCAGAATTCAAGTTAGGGAAGAGTCTAGTGTCCCAGGCCTCTGGCCAGTATCAGCCTTCTAATGCTTTCGACATTTTAATGGTGCTCAGTAGCTATATAGTACCTAGTAACACAAGACCACATGGTTGATGAGAGAGAAAGGAGAGAAAGTGCACCAGGCACATATTATATATAGCAAGTTTAATATTTGTTAGGAGTAGCTTGAAAATTGTTTTTCTTTCTGAATCTGTGGACTCTAATTCTATACCACTCACAAGTTCAAACTAAGATTAGACAAGGAAAAGAACAAAGGTGTCTCTGGGAGAGGAATTGCCTTGCTTCCAGAATATCTGGTTTGCTAAAGGAGTGAAGGGTCCAGTTTGTATCTTTTAACTTGATCTAAGGAACTTAGGCATAGTGCCATTGCTCCCAAGCTCTAAGGGAAGTCTTGTACTTTAATCTCTTTTTTTTTTTTCTTTTGCCCCTCTCTCTTCCCAATTCCAAAATCTGATGTGAATAATACCTTCCTTGTAAGGAAGGGATAGAGCTGAGGAGTAGAGGGAGCTCCTAATGCTTGTGAGTAAGAAAGAAAGAAATTGTATAATTTGTCATGGTGTACTTTATAACTTTCGTAGACATGCCAGCACCAATTCAAGACTGGGAGAATTGGTGAGATATAAACCTTGAAGTATACTGAGGAGCTATATGCTGCTGAATACAGAGTTCCATATGTTCTTTACAATTTTCTTGGAACTGAAAGGGACCTGGCCACAGTTAGTTTTTAGATGGCAAGAACAAACAGATTTTTTTTTGGATTAAAAGCAAGGATATAATTATGTGCTTGAAATACACATACTCAGTGTACACAGTAATATTCAGGATATTCAGTACATACAAGCTCTTGCCTGGTTTTATGTTCTGAGAACATACTAATTACATGAAAACTCATTTTTAATAAAAAGCCATTTTAAAACTTTATTTTCTTCCTCTCACTTTGTTTCAGGCAACTGTGACATTCATTACATACTAGTGTCTTTATCCTTCTTTACATGAGCAATCTTTCTTGCTGAGCTTCATTAAGAAAAAAAAAAAGTTAGGAAAATCCCTACAGCACAGGTTATAATACAAGAGGGTGAAATATGGAAGCCAAAAATAGGAAATATGACTGGAAGAGCTTTAATGTAGATCCTAAATCATAAGTAGTAATGGTCCTGCAAGAAGGAAAATTTCTTGAATTTATATACTGTGCTTTGAAATGAGAGTATTGATGTTTCAAAAACCACTAGACAGAATTAAACCTAAACTCTGAAAAAAACAGGTTTAGATCCAAGATCAATGATGTTTTTGCATCGTCATAAGTTCTTTAACAGGAGTATTGCATGAGCTGTCGTTGCCAAGGGGTTGAATCTATTTTTAAAAGTTAAGCTGAAATGAATATTGTACTGTAATAGCAAGATTCCTTTGCAGGTGGAGGAAGTACAATACTGGGTCTTCATAAGTAAGCATTACCTTAAGGTAATCAGCTGTTGAAGGGCTGCTTCTAAACATACAGGATAGACTGATTCTTGTAATTTCTGCAGCTGTTTTTTCAGCAGATTTTTGTATATGAAGAATGATGGAAGTCCCTGAGATATACTAAATATATATTTTCCCAGTGGGGAGGACACAAGAGCTATTTCTACAGATCTTTGGTCTTAGTATTGAGGAACATTAAAAGCTCTAAGGTAATTAAAACTGAATTAAATCTCTGTTCATAGTACAGGTCTCCTGACCTAATGGGAATCTTGTTAAATTGAGTGCTTTGTGCATGTGTGTGCTGGGTTTGAAGCCAAGCAAAACTCATCAAGCCTGATGTGTTCTTCTGACCTCCTCAGGTCATAGCAAATTACAGTGAAGTGCTTATCAGTAACAGTGTAATAAGCCTGAGGATGTATATGGTAGAAAGAAAGAAATCTTATTATTTGTAAAATGGTACAGTTACACAGCATTTAGGATCTCTAACCTTTAGAGGGTTTCTCTGAATATGTGCTTGCTGCTCCAGGAAACTTTCTGAAGTGAAATAATTTTCATAAAGTGTCAGACGAATGCTTTTTTTTTTTTTTTTTTTAATAGCTAGAATGTGGGATAGTGCTGACCTTGTTTTCCCATTTGCAAGAGGCACTGGGGACTTGTGTGATAATAGTCAGGTTTGATTGATATTCTATGACAGGAGGTGGCTTCTTGGTTGACAGTTTTAATATTTAATTTTGTAGTTCTTATTGTTTACTAGTAATTTTTTTTTATATCCTATATCCAGTCTAGTGGCAGTTTGCAGACTTTTTTTTGTGTTGTGTCACTGACATACCTGCTTTGCACTCGGTTCTTCCTCTCAAACTAACAGCATTTACTTTCTTTACGCATAACTTAGTAAATTGTCGTCTATTGGGAAATGCTTGACTATATGCCTTCAAAAATAAGACTCACCTTTTATTTAAAAATATTATTATTAATACTTTCCACCTCCTGTGTTGTAGGTTGATGAATGTATACTTCCAGTCGTTCTTGGAAAGTGCAATGGTTAGCAGTTCAGTGAATAGCGAAGCAGTATGTCCTATAACAGTTAAATGTAATAGATGGAGATGCCTATGTAAAGTTGTACACACTGTTTAAATACACAGGGACTGAATCTGTAGTGTGGGGGACCAAGAGACAGGAGCAACGTCATCTGGATTGTTAACTGGAGGATGTGCTGGCTTTGCAGAATGGATCACTGCTCAGTTCTTTCATCTGTGAGACTGAATTTGCAACCATTAGCCCATTTTTCCATCCCTAATTGGCTTGACTGAACTTGATTCATTTGGGTAGATGATGAAAATTTAACATCAGAAAGAGGCAGCATGAATGCTCATAGCGAAAGTTATACATTACAGTTATTACATTAACTGGGGTGCTGAGACATTCATTAACTATGTCCCAAAGAACTCAGCTGGCTGTTGCCAGTGATGTAGGACTACATAGTTGAGTAATTACCTTGTATAACGGGACTTGACTCACTTGGGCTAGAACTCACAGATTTTAGGCTTGTAAAGATCCCTCCTGTTACAGATTAAAACCTATAGTAGAAATTTTGATATTATGATCAATAGCATGGAGGAAAACTGGAGAAAAAAGCCCCAACAAACCAAACAGTGCACACCTGCATGGAATGGGTAGAATAGTGAAGAATGTGCCCTTTCCATTGCCTTTGTCACGGCTGATAATGTATGGCTGATAATGGTTGGTAAAGCTTTCCTATGTTGGCTTTCATCTTTCCCGCACTTGTAATACCTAATTCCCAATGAATCTATGTAATATTTTTCAGGTGAAGAGTAAGTGCACACCTTGTCACAGTTAATTTTGGGAAGGATGATACAGTTAATCCTATATCATCAACATGAATTCATACACAGTTTTTAATGTCTATATGTAAACTATGCTGTTCTGAATTTTAGCTGAAGCTGTAAGAACTAGCAGTACAGGACTTACATTTCTGTATGAAGTTTTGTGAACAGTTGAAATTGTTGGCATGTTTCTTTGAAGGTAACTCTAAGCAATGTAAATAAAAAAAGGTTCATTATTCACTGTTTATGAATAATGGCTATATTCTGCTTATTTTGTTGAGACTTTCTTATTCCCAAGGGAAAGTGTGCCTGACATGGGGTTGGAGAGTTTTTTATGCATACAGAACTCTATGGTAAGAAGAGCTGTTACATCATCACAGCTACATTGACTGTTGTGCATAGGACCTTTAAAGGAGGGTGTGTCTTCATATGGTTTTGTACCAGTACACAGGTTGCTGCATATTGCCATAGCATAGGTTATTACCATAATGCAAATACTAACACAGATGTGGTAAAGTTATGCATGTAAATGGAACTAGACTTTTCATAAAAATATTTTAAATGATTGGTACTTCAACTCCTAGTCTATTTCATATTTACAGTTTTTGTGAAGTTCTACAAATGCTTGGACAGAATCTTACTGGAAGAATAGTTCATGAGAAGTATTCTTAATGAAAAAATAGCTCATGTGAACTCCAATTTGTATTTACCCATGCAAGTATTTCCTTTCAAGAGCTGTGTTCTTGTAAATAAGTAAGTACAAACAAATTCTAACAAACTTAAGCTTTGTGTTTTCAGTTATGAAGTTTACTTCATGATGAAGGAGACGGTCAGCTGCAATATCCTGACTATCATCTGTTTTAAGTTTCAAGTTGTATGAATGGAAATAACAGGATCTGTCTAGTATGATTGGTAATGCTTGAGCCTTTGACAATTTGATTTGTATTATCATCTAAAAATTTAGTTAGGCTCAGGAAGTATTAAAATAACACAAAACTGTAAAATCATTCTGAAATTCCAAGAAGAGGGCATCTTGCAAAGTTTTCACTGTATGTGAACCTGGTTAGAAGATACAACAGAACAAGATCTAGTTATACTGTTTTGCGTTCAGGATGAAGTTTTTGAAGAGTTGATCTTAGAAAAGCACACCCAGGCCTATTTGCAGTTACAATTTTCAGGGGCAAATAAAGGCTTGCTTCTCTTTGTTACGGTTACCGTCAGAGTTGTGGAGTAAATGATTTACTCATGTTCTTGTGGTACTGCAATAGGAATTGCAGTATTTTGATGAGCTTCCCACCTACCCTTTTTGCTTGTTAAAACCAAAAATTTTTAATGGGCTTGTCAGAGGAGGTAGTTAGTACTTGACTTTTTTTCACTGTCTCCCCCAAGAGTGGGAAAAGGAGGGTTCAGTGGGGAATGGAAGAACTCTGATGTACCTAGTTTCTCCCTTTCAATGTTTTTGCTTATTCCTTCACGTGTTTTGGCCGAGCTATGATGATGAAGCTTGCATCTTCTTTACTGTCTTATCCTTCAGCCTGAAAATCAGAACAAGAATTTTACAGTTAGTACAGTTTTATTAAGGTTAATGTTATTAATGTTAAAACACTCTGGGCCCTTTTGTCTAGTAAACTAAGTCATCTAGAGGTATATAAGCTAGATGGAGGGTCTCTGAGGATGGAGCAAAGATTGTTTTATTTACCTGTTCAGTCCTTCCTTTTTCTGAGACCAGCAAGTTAAGAATTGCTTTCAAGTTGTACCATCTTGGGAGCAATCTCCAGAAGGCTGTTATGTTCACTGAGAAGTACTGTAATAATGCTGTTTTGGACAGTCACTGTTCATGGTAGGATTGGCAAGCACATTGGTGCTAAACTAACTTTGACAGCGATAGCTGAGGATGCTGAAGGCATTAATATATCAGTGTTCTATTTATTCCTCCTGTAGCATAAAGGACTGCAATTCAAAACAAATTCTGGATAGTCATAAGCTATTCACGAAAGTATTTAATGTTCTGGAAAGCAAGTAATCATCACTAGTAGGGGTTTGTGTTATAAGAGCTAATTATTTATGTTCATCCCATTCTTATAGACATGGACAAAAGATGAGATGAATCATTTGCATATGTCTGTCCATTTTTATCCTCATTAAAAGGGAGCCTAGAAAACTAGCTAGAAACTAGCTGGACAGGCTGTCTTCTCATTTGTGAGATGTCTGATCTAAATTTCCTTATGGTTGTTAGAAGGAAACTTCTTTGTTATTTAAGTAACTATTCCATTTGGATATTGAAAAGAGAAACAAAGAATAAGATAATTTACTATTAAACTCTGACTTTCACATAAGCATGTTTGGGAAGATGGACAGGAGCCTGAATCACTGTTGAATATCAGAACTACTGGTTGAATCTCAACTACTAAGACCTAGTTATATGTGCATGTGTATGTGTAAACAACCCCCTGCTCGTTTGTAATTTGAGCACATTTTTTTCTTGACAGTCTCACAGCTGTGTCTAAACTGTAGAGGAAAAATAATTCTAGTCAGATTTCATGGGAAAACTCTAAATTTATCTACTCCTCTCTCATACTGTATCTTGAAAATTCAGTTTTGGGAAACGCCTCAAAACTTGTCCCAAAAGTGCCCAGACCGAAGCAAACAAAGTCTGAGTTTAGAGGCATTTGGGGTACTTCTAAAAATATTAGAAGGTTTTTGCTCTTAACTGACCTCAGAAATACTACCATGGAGTTGTGAAACCAAGCATGTTGATGTTGTTTAGTGACAGGTAAACTGCGGGAGAAGCAGGTGTGGCCTCCAGTGCAAGACCCTTTTAAGCAGTTGCTAGTATTGTTCCAGCATAAATCACCATGCAGTGTGATAGATGATAGTGCTTTCTCCACAACTTCCAGAATTTTATAACATCTTTTTTTTCTTGTCCCGTTGCAATGGGTATAAGGTTGTATATTTAACCACTCTTAGACCCATTACTGCCTTTCTTTACTGTAGTTTCTCTAGCTTCCCTGATCATCAAGAAAGCCATTGAAAATGCTAGAAGGAAGCCAAGAGAAAAGAGCTCACCCTGTAGCCTATGTATTCAGGCAGAACACAGTGGTATTTGAGACTGGCATGGCATAGTTTTATGTTACTGGTGTAGCTGTCTATTCAGTTATTCAGCAGGAAGAAATTGGAGACTGCTAGATGTCATTGCAGAGTATGCTGGCTGAAAACTAATCAGTGATGTTTCAGGATGATTTGTGGTATGCTTTCTTGCATTGAATTTGAAAGATGATCACTTGTTTATTAGCAGCCACATGATAAGGTCATGGAAGGCAATTACAAGGATCTAGAAATGATCACAGAACTGCCAGAATGCTTTCTTTAAATAATACTCAAGACAACATTATAATAGATTTATTTAAAGAGCTGAAGGTGGTTTATAATAGTTCTAAAATGGCTCTAAAATTGAAGAATTGATCTAGCGTGGCTTGCAGGGAGGTTTTGTAAGGGCAGCATTACAATATTTTCAGTGCTGTCTAGGACGCTTTCTACATTTGGCACTCTGCTTTGAAGCAGATCCAGCAGCAGTGATTCAACTAGTGGAAATCTTTGAAAAGTTGATCATGATTTACTTTTTCTGTCGTCTTGCTTCATTAACTGAAGTAACACACAAACAACTGTGCAAATGCAGCTGTTGCTACACTTAACGTGATGTAACGTGCTTTCTTCAAGAGTATGGTACAGTGGCAGATCACAGCAAGATCACTCTGACCAACTTGAATAGATTTTCAGTGCCTGCAGCATGCTTCCAGAATCTTTAAATGATAAGTACTGCCTGCAAGGAGCACTTCAACAGAAATGCAACATAGTGGCATGCCCATGACAAGATGAATTTTTGGTGTGGAAACGTGCTGTTGTGTAATGATGGGGGATCAGTCTCTGTTTTTCTAGTGACTAAGAGTTTTGATTTACATTTTGCTTTGTAAACTCTGTAGAGATGGTAAAACTACCTTTGGGAGCTGCTGAGAAAACAAATCTTTCCCGGTTAGCTTGTGTTTTTTTTTTTTTCCTTTGTTGTTATAAATACAGTATCTTAAAAAAAACCTGTAAGGATTAATAACAGGAGAGGTGAGGAACACCTAAGGGCCCTGCTTGTTTCTTGCTGTTCTAACAACTCTTTCAGCTTATCTGTTGACAAATAATGTGGCCAATTCAGAGGAGAAAGTTTGCGCCAAATACAGAGAACATCTGTTCTCTGGGAAGTCATTTTTGTACAAATATAGTACAGATGATTAATCTAATGTCTTTGGCGTGTCCCAGTTGTTGATAGGGAAGATAGTGAAAGAGCCAAGTCATCTTAAGATTCTTCTTAATGCCTTTGCTAAGCTGTGTCTTGCTTCTGAGAATATCCTGCACGTTGGCACCCTTGTGGTTTTTATACACTTGAATTTACCAGCTGCTGTCTCTTGTAAGGCGGCATTTGGACATCAAAAACTTAACAGCATTGATACCTCTTACCTAAAGATGGTATATAATGTTCAGGGCAAAATATAAACTGCAGTGAGAAAGTACTGAGTTTTCCCCTTTCTTTCCTTATTTAATAATCAGTAACTAAATTTGCTCTGAATGTAACCTATACCTACATTTGGATTCCCTTTTAACCAAACAAAATGGTCTGTAAAGCAGTATATTACTGTCATCTGAGCAAGATGCTGACAAAGCTGCAAGTAGAGAAGGTTCATTTTGTTAATGACTTCTGTCCAGGGTTTAGAATTACAAAAAGAATGAAAGAAAAAAGATGATAGAAGCAGAAATAGTTTTTGCCTCTTTCTGTTAAGAGTTGGTGCCTTTGTCTGGATTTAAATGGTAAAGTTGAACTTATAGAAAAGCTATTCTTTCATAGAGTCTGAATGTTATTTTAGTTTGTGCTTTTGAGGGTGAATTTTGGAACACTTTACCTCAAGAAGCCCTAACCATTGAACCATGGCTGTCCTGTAATATTTTTGGCTGTAATATATGAATAATAGAATTGGGGCCATACTGTGGCAAAGAAAATGATGGATGTTGACACTAAAAAAAAACCCACATGGGAAGAATAACATTTGCCATGCTTTGTAGATTGGAGTTTTTAATGTGCTGCTCCAGATGGAGTAAGAGGTGACATCTTTTTCTATTTTCCAACTTGTGTTCAAATAGCTTCAAAACCTTTGTGGTCGTTTTTAGATAATAACTCAGTTTTCAGTAAAATTATGGCATGGTCATGTACAGTGATTGGAAATACTGTGATATTATGGGTAGGAGAAAGAATTGGTGGCAGAGGGATTTATGCATATAGGGTATCTTCTTCTATTTTGGGGCACTGCCCTTGTCACCGTTGCCACTTCCTTTGAGAATTGATTGAACTAACAAAGAATTTATTCCTTTCATGTTTGTTATTGCTCTGTTAATTTTAAGGTATGTCTTTGAGTTCTGTTTTAAAGCTGCATAATCATTTAATTATAAAACCAATCCTAAAATAACATAGAGGTCTTGTTTCTTTTGGGAAGGACTCAAGGTTCCAAGGCTTGATGGCCATTTCTTACTGCTCTAAACTTTGTTCTCTTGACATGCTGAACTGATAGAAAAAAGTCCTGAAGGAATAAGTTGCAGCCTTAAGAAAAACGAGAGATCAGCCCAAAGTGGAATGTCTGACTGCTGAGACTTGTTGGCTAACCACCTATGGCAAGCTTCCTTTCCCTCTGCTTCTCTCATGACTTGTTCCTTTCTAAGCTGGCTTTGTAGTAGCTAGTTTACTCCCCAGATAGGGCTGTCCTGCTTAACTCCTCTGATGCGATCTAATACAGTGCCAGCAATGGTCAAAACTTCTTGAGTCTTTTAAGACCTCGATGGCTTTAACATTTGAGAGACTTCAGTTTTCTACAGGCCAACCTGCACAGTAATCCTTTTTTTTCCCCTTTGGCATGTAACAGTTGGATTATGTAGTGTGTTTGTGCGCAAGTGCTTGTGCACTGTTTTTGAGACAGTGTTGAAATAACTTAACCAACAGTTAATTCATACGTGGTTAACTACATCTATTTTTATGAGAACAAATGAGATGTGATCAATAGATATGGCAAGTACATTAATTGGAGAACATGGTAATACACATACCATTAACATCTGTAAATTAAAGATTGAACTAATTCAGTTACTGATTTATATCTGGTGAACTTCCATAAACTATTAACGTTTGCTTTACTGCACCTTGGAATGTTGAAATACCATTCAGCCTTTTAATACCAGTTAACATATGTGTAACCCCATGCAAATACTAATTTGTATCTACAACTGCCTGCTGATGATTGTTTCAGAGTCTGTGTAATGTCTGTTTGCATCAGTCCCACTCCCAGTGGACAGCTTTCCAAACGCCACAAATAACTACTGCTAATGGTGCTGATACCTTTGTTGGCAGCTTTTGCTAAGTAATCAAGAGCTGAATGGCTTAAACTTGGCTTCCCTGTAAAACAGGTAGTGCTGTAGTGAGGCATTCTGGAAGAGCTTGTACTAACACTGTATTTGTTCTTTCTGTATTGGCTTCTCTGCTATATCTTCTCATGTGTCGTGTGCACCTTCATGCACATATATCTTCTCGCAAATGTCATATTCAGCAAAACATATTAATGGAAAAGAAGCTAATCCCTGTACTCTGACAGATTCCTCCAGTAATCTGACAGTCCTGCGTCATGTAAATTCAACAGACCTTTTAAATGTAGTGTGTGGCTAAGGATTGAAACATGGGTGTGCTTGATCTATCTGTAGTTTAGCTATTAAAGTATATTGTTTAGTGTTTTATATCTGCCATCAAGTGGATCAAACCCCATATTTTCTGTATTCTGAGAATTATTTTAATCCTGAATTGTGATTCCTTTTGTGGCAAATATTGCAAAAAGGTAGCTTTGGAAAGTCTAGAAGATCTGTTTTGGCACAGTGGGTTTTTTTGGTGGGTTTGTTTGTTTGTGGGGTTTGTTTGTTTGTTTTTTAACTATGTCTGGACTGCTGTACAAATGTTTAAATGCTTTATTTTATTTTCCTGGGGCGTGACAGGAGTCAAGCCAGGTATTTCACCTCTCTGATTTGATAAGTGAAATCTTTAATTTAAAAGTATAAAGTATGTAGACTTTGTCTACAGACTTAGCTAATTACATGTAGAAAAAATATTTAGCTAGTGTATATGTTCTTGTGTAGGCAGTGAAATAATCAGTTTGCATAATAAATGTTTAAATTTAGAAGTGAACGGAGTTATCAACATTGGCAGATTGTAATGACAGGTGACAAGGACCATCTTTTTTTTTCTCCTCTTTAATTGTTATTTTGTGTATTTTTGTACTGATCAGGATAGCTTATATAGTTACAGTGCAGGTGAACAGATGAATCTCAAGTCACTAGTTGAGGAGACATGTATTGTTCTCCCCTTGCACTGCCCCAGATTTTGAGGAGAGTGCCAGCAAGCTGTTACAGATTTTGGTATGCAGACAAATTGTTTTTAGTCCTTAGACTAAAACGGCAAGTCATTTTGGTATATGCTTATAATGTCCATCAATAAACATGGCCTATAAAGATAAATTTTTTTTAAAATACTATGAAAAATAATGTATTTAGGTAGCTGTCTTAGTTTTCCATTGGCTGCAATACCTCATTAAAAAGCTATAGAAGACTACTTGTATCAATCCATGCTTCTGAATTCCTAAAAGCATCTCTTCAGATAAAACCAAACTGAAAATTTTCCTTTTTTTAACTTCCAAAGGCTTGTGTTACCAGGAACGTGGAAAGAAGGAATGTAGTCTCTGTAAATGCTTGGATCAGTGAATTAAAGGTTATGTTTGGGGATAGCAGAACTTTGAGAGTTGAAAGCCCTGTTTTTCTTGTGAATAGACAGCTTTTCTGAGCAGCCTTATTCCTTCTGTCATGGAAAACCCACATAATAATGAGAACAATAATATGTTTGTAATTCCAGACTAGGCCAAGCTGATCGTTGTTGGTATCTAGTTTTACCAGTCATTGTGAGTATTAATGCATGGCAGACACTGACACAAAAGAAAGGTCTGATTAAATTTTTCCCAGTGAATTTCTGCTGACTTGATTTGCGGTTTGACTAAGTAAAGTTTTTTATCCTCATTTCAAAAAGAGAGGTGAATGGATGTGTTCTCCTTATTGGATTGAAACAACAGATGATAATTATTTTGGTGTGATATTGAGTTTCACGTTTGTATTGCTTATCAGTCTGAAACTTCTGTGATCCTCATTTTTATCGGTATCTGGTTTTTGTTGAGATTAATCTGTTTTTTTCTTTATGCCTAATTTTTCTTTGGGGTGAGGCTTCCTCTTTGTTCTGTTTTTCTGTTATTTCATGTGTCAGTTTAACTTTTCCTTTTTTTGGACAGTGCTGTCCACTGTAGTAAGGCCATATGTTATATTTATAAACATTATTTGTTAACAACAAAACTATTTCAGGGCTTAGGTGTTCTGAAATAAAAGCTAGTATTGATTGATCTGCGAAGATTGAATGTATATTGGTACATCTGGTGAGGGAAAAGCTGCAAGGGTCATTTGTAGCACTAGTAGATATTATTTGCAATTAGAATACTATATATATGTATATATTTTTAATTTTATGGCCTATATCTTCAATAATTCATTTCCTTTTAAAATGTTGCGGATGTAAAGCACAGCTGGTTTCATTCCATCTGACATAGCTTACTCTATTTTACAACTTTGGTGTCCTCTGAGAACTCGTCTTTTGGGTCTTTGGTCCTAGTGTCAGATTGAAAAAGTCTTCAGACTCCTCATTAATGGATGTTTTATTAAAATGGATCTGTCTCAGTGTGAAATGACTTGCATCTGGTTTCCAGATACTAAGAAAGAATCGGGAGCCGCAGGTTACATTTTGTTGTGGGTATCAACTACGTTTTACATTAGAAGCAGTATGGCCTTTAGGTTATTAGGGTTATTTACTTGGAAGATTGAGCGTATAAAAATATTACTCTTAAGTGCAAAGTTCATCCACAAAGTAAGGTATTCAGTTAATCTCTAAGGATGTTTACAAGCATATATTATAAGAATCCTATCATGCAGCTTGACTTTTGTGTCTGAGGGCTCTGAACATACTGTAAAAATCCTATCCATATGGTAGGTTTTCCCAGATGCAAAATTGGTTTAATGATGAGTTCCTAAAAATAATTTTGACAATATTATTTTTCTGGATATTTCAGATGGGGAACAGGGAAGTATGTTTTTCTTTTTTCCTTGTTTTTTAAAGAATCCTGTTTAACTGAAAGTGAGCAGAGATAATTTTCCATGTGAAATCTGTTTACAGTCATACACTGTTATCATTTCCTGTTCTGTTTTTATTGGATTGCTGTCAGGTCTGCCTCCTGTCTAGATTGTGAATGGCTGCTAGGTTCTGTAATATGTTTGCATTTTGAAGTTGTGTTTTTTTGTTTTGTTTTTTTTGGGGGGGGGGGGGGGCCGGGGGGGACGACGTGTTGGTGTTTCTTCCCTTGACTCTCCCATCTCTGTTTTTCTAAAATTGGCTTTCTAATCCATAGTTCTGTTCAGATAATTTCATAGAGTGATCTGGGTTGATTACCAGGATCCAAGCAATCACGCGTTTCATGGAGAGGAAAAAAAAAATAATAATTAAGACCACTAGCATGAAATTTCCTTGGTTTGATATTGCATATTGTTAAATCTCCTCATAAAGCTAACTTGATCTTAATCATTAGTCTGAATGGAAGAAGAGTTAATTCAATTTTGATTTACAAATCCTGTTCATAATGCCTTAAGTGTAATGCTATTTGTCACAACTGAATTCCAACCTGAAAGCATGCTCAGAAAGTGGGTGAAACCTTAAATTCTTTTAATCTGGGTTTTGTATGAAAGATGGCAAAACACTATTTCTGGTTTTCCATGTTTATATGTAACCTACAATATGTTTGTTATTGCCAGTTACATTTTTAACTTCTTGTCATTTCAGAAATCTAGTGTATGCAACCAGAAGAGTTTTGCCATCTTCTGGAAAAAGAAAGTGACTAGGAGCTTCTCTGTGGCTTGCTTACCCCTGTTCTCTGTCCATGGGCCCTGTTTCTTCCTCAAATCCCATGCAATTGTAACTATTTTAAGAAGAATCCATAAATCCCTGTATTCAGTTTAGCTGTTCCTCAAAACTGGAACCATTTTGATACATAACCATTTTGCTCAGCAGGCTGCAATTTGCAGGGTAGAGAAATTTATGATGGTAAGTTTTGAACTCGAATTTGTACGAATAAACGCTGGTCATTGATTAACCCATATATTCTGCTTAAATACACAGATTACTCAGTTCTTGAGGCAAAATAACTTCGGTGCTTTAACTGAGAGTAGATCATTCCTATTCAGGAGTATCTGCTTCCTTTGTCACATTGTAATATGTTGCTGCTTGGAAATTTACAGCTAGAACTTCTTCAGCATAGGGTGGAGAACTTTGCTACTAATCTGAAAATTATTGTCTGAATAAGCTCTGGTATAGCTATGCTGCTGCTAAAACAGATATGTGAGTGGGAATAATGCCCATTAGAATGAAGTGGAGGAAATACTTGTTACTATTGAGCATTGACAAAATGAAATTGTCACAGGAGGTCTCCGCTCTCATGGAGTGACCATCTCTGTTAAGTATGCTGTTGGAGAATGTCCTCTGGAACGCAGTTTGGCTTTTAGTCTTTTAATGGGAAGCAGAAAGGAGAAAAGCATTTTTCAATGGTTAATGGTTAAAGTATATTAATTAACACTGATTGTATGCATGTATTTTGGGGAGATTTTGGAGGCTGACGGGTGGCAAAGGCAGGCAAATAAATAGTTGTTCTCAGGTCCTCTTTTCTGGTTCATTAGCATCTATAGTTTGATGGTTACCTGCTTGCTTTACTGACTGGCTTGGATTTGCAGCTGACGTTTTTGGAAATGCAGTTATCTGGTCAACTGCAGTGTTTTCTACTTCGCATTTGCTACTTTGGTTGTCTTGTTGTTGCCCCTGTGTGTTTACATACAGGACTGCATGTGGAGTCATCTTGTTGGTACACGTCAGGTGGAAAGAATGCTCTGTCCTTTCACACTCCTCTAGTTAAAGGACGCTCATTCTGGTTTATCATTGCTGTTTCTGTATTTAAAATTTATCTGCTGTGGCCCATCTCTCTTCATTGGCATTCTTCTGTCTTGCTTTTAAGATCTTCTATTACCTTTTTTGATTTTCACTTTTGCCTCATTAGAGATTAACTCGATTGGAGTTGTTTTCCAGATTAGGCAGAATGATTAGTATGGTCTTTCAGAAATGAAATGCACTCATAAGATCAACAGTGTTTCTTGTTTTGTAAGTTCTTCCAGATACTTAATAAAGCCAGGGTTCCACATTAATTAATACCCAACACCACTACCATAGTCCTCCGTTGTACTAATTTGGCCTAGAGCGTGTGTAAAAATACAAATGTTGCAACTGAATATATGTATCAGTTAGGAGATTAGAGATATCAGTAATCTTGCCATTTATGATGCTCAATAAGAAAGTTCATAAGATTGAAGAGAATTCAAAATTTGAGGATGACATTTACTTGATTTGTATAACTGGTTTTGGGTTTTTTTTCCAGCTGTATAGGGAACCTGTGTGGGGGGTGGAAGAAATGCAGTTAAAAACAGTTTTGGAGGAAACAGTGCAACTGTGAGCATGTTTTGAAAGAATGATTAGCTGTCATGAAATAGATTATCTATAACAATGTAAGGTATAAATAGTAAATAATATTTAGCACTAATTTACATACAGAATTGACTTGTCCTTGGTAGCTTGATCAGTAAAGGTTACGCATGTGAAATCTGTTAGTTAATAACTCTGTAGTGGTTGATTATATATTCTTCTCTAGAATGAAATCCACTTTATGCAATTAGGATTTTTCTGTAAGATTTTAGATAGGAGGTACTGTGTAAGATGGTGCTAGGCATCTTTGAGTTTTTATTCTACTCTTATTAAGTATCTGATTGCTGCATAGATGAGCAATCTTTCAAATGCTAACTTCAGGATTCATGAATGAGTTAAAGTACAATTATAAAGTGAGGTATTTTTGATGAGCTCATAATCTCAGTCTGATTCAAAATTACTTCCATTTGTGATCCACTTTTGGCAAGTGTTCTTGTAACTAGCCTCAAGGAAGTTTTTCCTATGCATGTAAATAAGAAATTGTGATGTCTTCTGTCATTTATAATAAGCATGTTGTATTCATAAGCAACAACTGGGTATAGCGTGCTCTTTTGTTATTGGTACAAGTTGTTATCCTGGTTATGTAACAGCTTGCCTTTTCATTTTTGGATCAAAGAATTTGCTCTGTTTCTGTTTCCCTTCTCTAAAGACCTTCATATGGAGGTAACCGTAGGGTCTGCATTCTATTTAAGCTTCCATCACTGCTTTTCTGTGAATCTCCCATAGAAAGTACTTTTTTAAAAGCTGCTTTCTACTATCCCTTCTTTGATATGTAATGCTCTAGTCTTTTATCCAGACTTTCTCAGGAATATTTGAAAATTTCCATTTCTGTTAAGAATGTCTGTTTGTTAAAACTAAAATTGCGTTTAGGAAAGGATGATATAGGTGAATTTATTAACTTCAAAAAAGTAAGGAATAATTCAAAACTATGCATGTGTATCTTACACAAATAATTTTAATGTTTTTAAGTTTTCTAATGAGAATTATACTGAAATCATTAGTATTACTGTTGCTTGAAATGGTCTTTTTTGTTGTTTTCTAGTTTAGGTAAATGATACACTCTCAGACTTTCTTTCCAACTTTCTTTGGATCCTACTTCCCATCCCCAAAAGACAAAAGTAAAAACCTAACCTGTATAGTTCTACAGGGTATGAAACCAATCCTCCTCTTTTTGTTCATACCCCCTGACTCACAGCTTTGTGTCTCACAGTCATATTTTCTTTCTGTATGTTGGCTATATTTTCTTTTGAGTCTTTCTTACTGCAGGTATTTATTTAGGAGCCATTAAAAGTGTGAATGTAGAACAGCTATGTGTAAAAAAAAATAGATTTACTCCTATCTAGTCTTGTCTTCCCAACCCCCCCCCCCCTCCCCGCCCTGTGGATTTTTTATTTAATCCTGAATATATAATGAGAATGTATTCAGTTCATTTAAAACCATCACTATCCACAGTACACTTGAATTCAAAACAGATGGAGCATGGAGGAACAGCATGGAGGGAGGAAAACTAGTTTGAAGCACTCAAGATACCAGGACTGCCTGAGTACCAATGTACCATTTTTGGCCTGATTTTCTAAGGAAATGAAGCTGTTATGAGCATATATTTTGCTTACATGGTGTCCATCAATGTTTGGGGTTTTTTTTAAGTTCCAGCAATACTAAGTTTCTGTAAGCTTCCTAAAAATAAAGATATGAGTAGAAGGAAGAGATGTATGGAAGGACTGTAGTGTGAAATCTCTGGAGAAGTTACGTAAGAAAGCCATCATTTGAGGTCACAAACCAGGAAACTCCCGTCATCGAAGTGCTCATTTCATTAGAGAGCAGGGAATCCTTCTGCCAGGCACACGTCTGTGTTTCAGGGTGCATTGTGTACCCACTATAGGTACCCGGGTGCCAGCAACGGGGGGCTGCAGCGTGGCCCCTGTGAGGAGCGGCCCGGGCTGCCCCTAGCCGGACACAGCCGGTTCCAGCCTGCCGGCCTGCCGCAGGGCAGGGCTGAGCCCCTCAGCCATGGGGGGGGCACTTCTGCAAAAATGTATTTAAAGAAGGGCAGAACATGCCAGACAGGTAAAGGAGAGGAGGAAAAAAACCCCCAGACCAACAACACAAGCCAACGGAGGGAACCCCGAGATCAGAGGGTGAGGGGGAGGTGTGCTGTGTTGTGGAGGAGATACTCCCTGCAGCCTGTGGAGGGCTTAGGCAGGAGCAGGTGGGTGCTCCTGAAGGAATTGCGGCCTGTGGAGAGCCACACGCTGGAGCAGGGTTTGTTTGGTTTTTTTCCCAAAGAACTGGAGACTCAGGGGAACTCGTGCTGGAGCAGAGGAAAAGCGTGAGAAGGAAGCAGTGACAGAGAGAAACTGCTGTATGCATCCTATGTCTCTGAATCCCATGCTTTTAAGAAGTATTTTAGGAGGAAGAAGAAACAAGTGATATGTTCCATTTCAGCCCTTGTTAGTTTAGTTTAATACTTTCTGGCCTCATGTTTGGGGAAACGGGAAGCAATTGCTTCCCATTCACCTTTTCTATTCCACTAGTGATTTATATACCTTTAGTGTAGGAACCTTCACTGGCTGTTTCCCTTACTGAAAAGTTTTGGGTGGTTTTTTTTGTTGTTTGGGTTTTTTTAAATTTATTTATTATTGTTCGTGTAGAATCTACTTCTTTAGCCACTATTGCTTTTTTCTTTACCTTTTAAGTTCTGCCATCTCCTTTTTATTGAGTTCGGGGGCTGGGGTAAGGATCTAAATGGTGCACAGTTGCGTCAGTTATACTTTGGCTTTATACAGTGGCACAGTGATATTCTTTGTTTTGTTTGCTGTTTCTTTCCTAATGATTTTTACTCTTTCAACCCTCTTTTTTGCTGATTGATGTAACTAGGTCATCAGCACACTTTGTTGCATTGCTATTTGTCTCTTTTTTCCCAAACTTGTATATGTGTATTTTGAGCAGCACAAGCTGAAGGACAGGTGGATGCATATGGTAAATTAATGACTTCCTTCCCCTGTAAGAAAAACCCCAACCAACCCACATTGTTCCCATTTGTTGCCTTTTTTAGCAGAAAGGTGCTTCTAGTTTCCTTAGACTGCTTTGAAGAGACATATATCTAGGTGTTTAACTTGTAAAAGTCTGCCCATCTTTTTTCCAGGTAACATTCTCTAAATAGGTAAAAGTAGGTGTGGAGGTACTAAATATTTCGATTTGATATCAGAGGTGTTTAGCTTTACGTATTTAAATTTGTAATCCAGTTAGTGTAATTCCCGTTTATCGTGCTTTTTGCTTTGTGGTTTAATTCAGTATTTTTTTGAGTCATTAGAAATAGGCAAGAGAAAAAACTTAGTAGTAAATGTGCTCTTTTTAAAAAGGCAGTTTAAAAGTTCATGTGGGTGTTGGCTTTTTTGGGATTAGTATTTTGGCATGCTCTGAGGGGAAATGGTGTTTGAGGAAGTTGTGAGCCTTTGAACACAGTGTACTGTGTCAGTAAGGGTGTGGTCTGTGAGACACACATTGCACGTGCCTCTGGGAATTTGTGATTTTTCTGTTTGTAGTAATAGTTATTTCTTAAATTGTACATTGTACTGACTGTGAATCAAGGTGGTGCTGGCTGAAGAGTAATGACTGCAGAGTTAGCACAGGGCTTGGCCAGGAGAGATGATTGGGATAGTGTTCTCGGCTGGGTTTGTGTGGTCTGATTTCAGGAAAAACTGTGAATGGCATTTTTCAAAATATGTTCAAATTAATTTCAGAAGGGCTGGCACATTGTGTTGTGGTTAGAGATGCAATGAAGAACAAGAAGTTAGTACCAAGAGTTTGATTTCTGTGTGTCCAACTCAGTGTTGTGTTAGGTGATGTGCCCTCTCCTTGTCCTCCTAGGCAGATACCATATAGGCCACGCTTCTGACTTCTTTATGAAATAACCTTTTCAGTGCCTGTTTGCAGATTGATCAAAAACTTATTATTTTATATTGTCAGTGGATGATAGTAAGGAAATGATGTTATGGCTTGAATAAAGGAATTGTTTGGAATTTGTAGTTTCTCCATCACCACCACCCTGTTTTTCACAACAGAAGGACAGGAAGAGGGTATTCAAAAGCAGGCTTGATCAGGACAGCATGTTTAAGAATATAGGTTCTGCACTGTTATTAATAGGCCTCCTACTACACTTCAGTCACCAGCAATTTCTACCAGTGATCAGGTTAACACTTTGTCTGGTTTGGTAACTTTGGAGTGGCTCACCTCAAGACAGTTTCAGCTGCTTTGTGAATAGCAGACCTTTTCATTCCCAAGCCTGTTATGTTGCTACCAGTAAACTGTATTACAATTTCAGTTGATTCCTTTGGTTCCTAGAATTGAAGTTTGTTCTTGGAATAGTCTGCATGTACTAGATGCTGAAGGATGGCTCTTTCGTATTTGGCCTGTATACTCCTAGTATCCTATTAAATAGATTAATTAATTCATATGAATGTTCAGGATTGGCATGTAATATTACGTATGATTTTTTCATTCTCTCAAGAGTGTGCCAATTCTACTTCACTGCTCTGTTGCTAGAAGATTTCACACTACTTGATACAACAGTTAAAGAGGCTATGTCTATGAAAAATTAACCACTTGCACACCTGTCAATTTCTTTTCCTTGTTGTAAACCACTTAAACATCAGCTTATAAACAAAAGTGTATGAATGTACTGAATACTCAAAATTTCTAAGTGGAAGGCTATAGTGGCTTAAAGAGTCCTCTCTACATCAGAGAGCAAAGAGCAACACAAGTCCTGGTCATCCTCACCTTCTTTGCCCCCCTCTCCAGAAAGAGACACCCTTAAATTAAACTCCTTGGGGTTTTTTTGTTCCATGTTTTTTCTTGTAATGTATCTGTTCAAGTCCTAGACAATGCCAAGTCAGACAAAAAATGAAAGCTGTTTGTATGAATTCTGGATACTTTCAGCATTCACTACCATTTTACCTAAAGGCAAAAACCTATCAACAGCCTTGCACCTGTGTTATTCCTTGAAAAATACAATGGGAGAAGTTTAGGAGAACATCTTGTTTCTTTTGGAGTTTGGCAACAATCATCCACTTAGAATATTCAGAAGTGAAATTAAAAGGTTTCAGGAGCGAAAAGTAAAATGTCTTTAATGTGGAAATACTTACTTTATGAGAGGAAATTACTACTGTATGCCCCCAAAGTAAAATAATTCTAACACAAAGCTTGAAAGCAGAAATGGCAATATAGGCATATTCTGTTAAATAAGGACTCGCTCTATCCTGCCGTCTCTTTAAGGAAGTGACTTTAAATGGTGTAAATTTTACCCTGGATCTGGGCCTGACTTCAGACTTGTTTTCTGTTGCTGAGGGGCATATTTATTTAAAGGACAGTTGGGTTAGGAAAATTGTTGGACTGCTGAAACGATGTTGCAATGGAAAAAGTATAAATCATTGAAAAACTGCTCAGCCTAATTCAGCAAAATGTGACATTAACTAGTATTCTTTTGCCAGTAAAAGCTATGTCCACATTAGGACATTTCTGAACTATAGCTATGCCAAATATTGAGCATCTGAGTCTCTGCCACAGCAGAAAAAAACGATCTTCATATTTTCTCCTCTATTCGCACTCCTGGAGGAAGACAGAGAAAAAGATTCAGTAAGTATAAAAACCTCAAAGAATCAACTGAAGAAACAGGCAGTTGTGCTTTATGTAGAAAATAAACTATCACTGTGGTATCACCAGTGGATCTGGGTGAGCTTTGAAGCACCCCCTGCTTGCCTCAGGCTGAGTAAACCACCAGGCGATTGTCCAAGCATAGCAGGCTTGGTAACTCTGCCTAGAGTTGAAAGGGGAGAAGTAAATGAAACTTTTACTCTGGAAAGTACATGGTCTCTGCCAAAGGGTTCTTTCCTTCCCTGTGTGGAAGCTGTATAGCAATGGAATTACATTGTCAGTATTTTAATCTCTAAATTGTGGAATTATTCTAGCAATTGACCCTTCTTAGTTCAGGACTGAAGCTGTGGATACTGTCAGGAAATATTAATGGAGATTTGTAGCTTTCTGCTAACAGCACTGGTGTGAAAAACTTTTGGGCACGCTCCACTGTGATTTGTAGGCCGTACCAGTGGCTGCAGTGGTGATGAGGAAAAGAACTGGGATCCTGCTACCTGTATTTAAAGAGAGAACAGCCATGTGCAACTAGATACAATTAGCATTAATAATTCAAATTAAATAAACAAAACAATATCCTTATCGAATTGCTGTTTTATATATATATATATGTGGTTTATTACACATGGTTACTGCAGACAAAACCGTTGGAAGTTGAGACAAGCTAAAAGGAGGGAAGCCCCACTGATGCATGCCTAGAGTTGAAGGGAAATCGTTTTTCCCTAGGAAAGTGGTTATTGGTGTACTTTATATTTTTATATGTATATTTATGCTTGGATAAAGTTATATTTATTTGGGATTTTTAAACACTCATCATCATTCTTGCACATAGGATCTTTCCAGACTAATGTAATTTTCTGAATAAGCATGTAAAATATGCATATTAAAGTGGTGGCCAAATTTTTTGGCAGATGTGATTCCCCTATGGTTTAATTTCTGCCTGAACTTTTTGACTTTGAGCGAGTACTGGGACCAAAGAGCTTCCCACTTCATTTTAGTTGTTCATAGTGTTCCTACAGCTATCTTTATTTGTGAAAACTTTCTCTAGGTCAGTTTGCATATGTAGGTCCCCCCCCAAATTAGTCGAATATGGCATTTTCTAGGATACGAACATTACGGCATAGAAATGGCACTGGTTTACAGAATTGCTACTGCCTCTGCAAAGGGCAGAACAACAGTTGTAGTGTTTTGACTTAATGATGTATGTAGTTCCACTGCTGTAGACTTCTAATGCAATTTTTCTAGTATCATGCCCTCTGTTTAGATGAACCACACTAGCAGTTTCCCGAAGCAAAATACATTTTTCCCCATACAAAAAGGATGTAAATAGATGGTAGTAATTGTGAATTTATTATAAGCTGTTTTGCTTCTGTCATATGTATTACTTGAGAAATATGAAAGGTGTGGAATTGCTGGCTTTTGTGACTTAACAATCATCATAAAAGACAGGACAACAGATCCCTACACTGGATGGACAAAAAGAGACAAAATGTCTTCTGTGACTCTGCTTTACTCTGAGATCAGATAAATATACTCACTTTAATATCAAAACACAGGTTTCCCAAATTTGTCATTCAAGGTTATTAAACACAAAATAAATAAACATCTTTTCATATTGTCTGAAGTCTTTGGCTCTGTATCTTACTGGTTTTGTAGGTACTTGTTTCTAAAGTGTTTGTAGTTAGCAGCCCTGAAAGTGAGTTTTGAAAGCAGTAAAACTCTTTCATATCTGTGCTTCCCCAAAATGGAGCCCAAGCTTCCAAGACAGAAAGCCTCAGTGATCACTTTTATTTAAGGTCATTATCTTAATCTTCCTTATTTTGCCAGTCCATCATTGTTCTCTTTGCAAATCTTTGCACAGGTTAAGATCCTGTAGCACATCAGAATTGCAATCCACAAAATGCAGTGAAAATGTGGGCGCTTGTCAAGGACTAGTTAGTTTTCAGCATTTTATTTAAGGAGTGCATCTTTTTGTAGGCCTGACCAAGAACAAAATTTCCTTTAATAGGTGGGAAGCTATTTGAATGTTACTCAGATTTGAATTGTTGAGATGTTAATTTCTTCTCCATTTCAAGATACCTTTTCTCTCTGAGTTTTATGTCTGAGAGTAGTTATTATTTTTAGATTGCATCTGGGTCAACTGCTTGAGTACAAGGTCTTATTCACTGGCAAAAAGATGAGTTTGATGCTAGACTAAACAAGATTGAGTGATGGACCAGTCAGATAAGCAAGCAGTGACATCAGCAAAACAAAGTGAATTTTCTTTTCTTTTTTCACCCTCTGCTTTCCTATCAAGCTTCAGCAGTAGTCTGTGTAATGAAGATTGTTTTGGTGTTTGAACTTTAAAAGTGTATCAGTGAAGTGCCTGCACCTTTTTAGCAAATCAGTGTGGCCAGGCTTTCCAACTACACAAATACTTTTGTTGCTTCTTTTAGGATTCATCAAGATTAACATTATCTAGTGTCCTTCCCTTGGTTTTCATCTGGTTTGGTTTACTTGCAGAAGTGGAAGGAGTGTCAGAGGTATCTGCTTGGAAAAAATAAATATATCTGTCTCAGCCCAATCTAGAGGTTTTTTTGTCAACTCTCAGCTTTTAGACAGTGGAGTTGTTAGTCATTCTTTTGGGTCAAGAAGATACACAGTTGCTCTAAAATGAGTTTCCTTGCTTTTGACAACTCTATTCTTGCCACTTGATGATGATGGCGTTTCTAAATCTCTTGTATTATACAGCACTGTGCATGAGTAAGCTACAGGTTAAAGGATTGTGCAAGCAGATAAAAGCCTGATGTTTAGCCCTAAGTATGTTCATAAAAAACAGAATTGCTAGAATAATTTCCAGTAAGCTAAAATTTTCTGACTTTTATTGTTGCAATGCCAAATGACTATAGCCTAAGATAAGAAAAAAGAGTACGTGTAATGAAATGACCATCTGAAAAAAAATCCTTGTGGCTTAATCATCTATGATCACAACTAAGGTGATGGTATTTGCTAGCAGGCTGACAAAATAATACTCTTGTGGTAACACAGCATTCACTGGAAATGTAGGAAAAATTAATATTTTTTTTAAATAGAATTTATATAACTACTGAAATAAATGTTCATGAGCTTGGACAGGCATCACTTTATTTTCTGACTGCATAACAATAAGTTTTTGTTGGTGGTGCTGCTTTCTTTTGTTGAGCCTATTTTTATCTGGGGAGGACTGACTGCTATTCTGGTATTCCGTGAGAGAGGAGAGAATCCACTGCTTCCTTTCTGTCTATATACATGGCATATATAAAGCTGGTTAGAAAATGGATGTCTCATTGGAAATACAAGTATTTAATGTATTTGAGGAGAGAAGGAAGCAATGAAGCTGGATTCGACAGTTAAAAGCACAGAATTTTTGCGTAGTTTTCAGAAAAAATTTGTAAGGATTCAAAATGGAGTTTTTTGATTGGCAGCCTGTGGAAAAATTCTGAAAATGATAAGAGCCATCTGGTCTTGTTTTCTTCTTTTTGGCATTCTGCCCACCAGAGAGATGGGGAGTGTGAGTGTTGTTATGGGACTGGTGAAATTTTCTAATGTAAAATGTATCAGAAAATCAATTAGAGAATTCTTAACCAACTGTTGATACCATGCCGCAGAGAAACGGCATCATGCTAGTGTGTCTAGCACAGCATTTTAACAGGGCAGGTTCTCCCTTTGACAACTAGGAGAACCGACTTCTGATGGGTCTCCAGAGGTTTTGTTAAAAATAGTTGGGAAACTCTGCTATGTGTCCTATACTAGCTAGGGAGTTACAAGCAGGCAGTATCTTCCTCCTGAGCTTGTTTGTAAAACATACTGATTGTTTTCTTTGATTAGGGGAGAGTATTGCCAAGAAGATTCTTTTGTCAAATCTCTAGTTCTTTAGCCAAAAATACGGTAAGCCTTATTCAGTCTCAAAAATCACATCAACTCAATTTTGTATTAATAAAATAATGTTTTTAAGATGATGAATGAACTTGTTCTAACAGCCTCACCATGAGTATTTTCTTAAACTAAGCAGGAAAAGGATGAAAGGATATGTAGCCAAGAGATGTCTTTCTCTCTATCCATAGATTGTTTCTGTCTGGAAGTGAAGTCAACTGTTTCAGGGACCAGATTGTAAGGTTGCAGTGTATAACTGTATTGAAGCTTCCCTGCATTTTTCAAATCCACCACGTTATTCAAACATTGCTTCAAAATTAACATTAAAATGAGCTAGTGCTTATAACCACATCAAAAATAGTCTTTTCTGAGCTCTTTTCCAGAGTTCTTTTCCTAGTTCCATTGCTTTTAGCATCCTGTGTCTTCGTTTTTTCAGGTTTCATTGGCATATGTTCTATTTTCCTGCCATTCTGTCTTTATTCAACTGCTCTCTTCACAGAGTACAAACCATCCTGTACAGTGAATGAGGCAGGGCTCTTGTGAGAATAGTAGTACCTGATCATGACTAACACACAGGTTAGATAGATGGTGCAGAGGACTCTTGCTGTTAGTACTGATTTCTTGGCTTTGCAAGCTAATGCTAATTAATTTAGCTTTTTGCTTGATAAAAACCCTGTCTAGTTACCTCTCCATTTGTCTGGGAAGTGTGTATTCTCTTGTTATCACTGTACACAGGGAATTATCTGTACCTACATGTATTCCTTTGTTACATGCAAAAATATTTTCATTTATATCCTGTATTGTCAATCAGTTTCCAAATTTAAATTTAATTTGCCCATAATGTAGTGCTGGGATCTTTACTGTATTTAGAAATTTATTATAGAGAAGCATGCATTTCATCTAAGGCAATAAATTAGGTGTAATTTCCTGTATTTTATTATTACCTTATTTTGTCATGATTGCATGGCCTCAGAGTGAAAAAACAGTGTCAGTTAAAAATCCTATGCAGGCATGTATTTAATAGGTTATATTAACTAAAAGATCCCTTCTGTGAAGGGGAAGTTTGTAGTTTTTGTAAACATTCGGTAACGTGCTATAAAATATGAAAATGTGGCAATTAAATTTGAAAACAATAATTTGAAATGCAGTATTTGCTATTGATTGGGCTATCTTGTATGTCATATAAATGATGCTACATGATGTAGCTAGTTTGGGAGTCTCGTAAAATATACTGTGTCAACCTAGACATGAGACGAAGGCTCTTTTTTTTTTTTCTGTCTGATTTTGCTCAAGAGGCTTTTTTTTTTCCCATTTTTCATTTTTGTCCCTCCCTCCCCTGATAATTAGTTCAAGAAATTATTGGGTGTGGGGGTTTATCACACAAGCCTGCTGAATAAGGTTGGGAAAGCCTGAAAAACTGACTTGAGCCTGTCCCTGGGGATGAATAAGCCTTTTGCCCCCCTTGTTTTTGCCTCTGCTAGTCACAGGTATAACCTCTTCAAAAGAAAAGATTCACAGATGATGAACATTGGGATGTTTTGCCTCAAAAAGTAACCATAGCACAGGATCTGGTGTTTCACAATGTACTAGAAGAGATTGAAGGGGAAAGCATAGACTGCTTGGAGCTGTATGTGTCAAATTAATTGGTATTTATGAAATAAAAAATATGTCAAAAGTTGTGGATTTTTCTGCTTAATTCTGTGTCCACTTTCTAAATTTTTCTTGTCTTATATCAGGCGTGATTAAGACACCATGTCTACTAGTGGTTTTTTTTTTTCTTCAAATGGAATTCCCAACTATTTTTCTGTAATACTTTTTTTAACCTCTGTTACCAAGCATTTAAGAAGGGTAAAATACTCCTATTCCCAGTGTGATTTTATTTCTGGTTTAGAAATGATTCATTTACTTAAAAGGCAAACTTGTGTTGAAAGTGAAATTATTTCAGTTGAAGTTCCTTGAAGAGGTAATTTGACTACGTACATTTCATATATATGATTTTCTGCTTGCAGTTACTTGCTAATAAAAATATTTCTTAGTCTCTGAATAAGTGGCTTATGTGAAAGTAAGCAGCTTCTGAGGTGAGAAGAGACTCTGATTTAATGCCTCTGCAAAAAGTAGGCATCAGCATGAACTGAGTGATTACCTACACTATTTAGCCCAATGAGTAGATGAGTAGGTACCCAGCACACCTACAAGTGAGCCAGCCAGTGTTTGGCAACAGCAACAGAACTGTGCTGCCTTTCATACAGCTGGTTATCGGAGGACAAATGAGAGCGCTCCAACTTAATTTGAAAAGTTAAAAAGTTAGAAAGAGGTTACAGGAATGAATTTGATACTTTTTGGTAGAGGAACACTTCAGGAAACAAGAGGGTTAGAGCAGTGGCGGTGCTGTGGAATTTAGGGTGCAGATTATGCTCAGTTAGTTTTACTGTCACGAAAACAACTTGTTCTTCCCAACCATTCATTTTATTTGGGGATTTTTCATCTGTTGAAGTCAAAGATAGGTGGTTTGAAACAAGCAATTACCATAGTACTTTATTTGCAAAGAACTTAGTTGTCTGTCTTCTCTTTAGTAGGTGACCAGGTCTTACAAAAGTCTTCAATATTTGCCATTTGTTCTTTCCCCATAGTTACTTGGATGTATGCAGAAAAAGCCAACAGCCATACCTGCTACATACCTGTAGCTTAGTTTTCTTACTAAGCAAGTGCTCACTACTGGTTTTAATACCAAGAAACATGAGTTATATTTCTGCTGATCATACATTTTTAACTGCTAAATAGGTTGGCCAGAGAATTTGTTGTTGCTTTTCCGCTGCATAATAGACTGATCTGAATGGCCATATTCTTGCTGTTCCTGTAATGTGTCTAACCATAGTTTGTACTGAACTCATAGTACCCAAGTTCAAAGCATATTTGACTAATTCACATAGGTTACTTGCATTTAACTGTCCCAAGACTTTTTGTAATCACCAGATTACAGACTAATTTTGTAATTACTATTTAAAATACCTACTATTTAAATAGTGCTTTGCAAAGAGGCTGTGTGTTAATCCTCGCTTGCTTCCTGGAAATCTTAATGAAGCCATAATTTTTTGTGACGTGAGCTCTGCTGGAGTTCTGTAGCTACGCCATATGTGGTGTGCTCCAGCGTGGGCTCCTCTCTACAGGGTCACAGGTCCTGCCAGGAGCCTGCTACAGCATGGGCTCTCCATGGGGTCACAGCCTCCTTTGGGCACATCCACCTGCTCCACCGTGGGGTCCTCCACAGGCTGCAGGTGGAGATCTGCTCCACCGTTAACCTCCAGGGGCTGCAGGGGAATCTCTGCTTGCCTGGACCACCTGCTCCCCCTCCTTCTTCACTGACCTTGATGTCTGCAGAGTTGTTTTTCACATATTCTCACTCCTCTCTTTGGCTGCAGTTTATTGCACAGGGTTTTTTTTCCCCTTCTTAAATATATTATCACAGAGGTGCTATGACTGTTGCTGATGAGCTCAGCGTTGGCCAGTGGTGGTTCCGTCTTGGAGCTGGCTGGTATTGGCTCTGTTGGACATCGGGGAAGCTTCTGGCATCTTTTCACAGAAGGCACCCTTGTAGCCCCCCTGCTAACAAAACCTTGCCATGCAAACCCACTACAGCTGTAAACTGTGTAAAAGTAGATATATAGATTGAAATGATGATACCATGACAGAAACAAGGTGGGCTTTTTTAAGCATCTCATTTATTGAGAAATCTCAGAAAGGTCTATAGCTGGAAAGTCATGTTATTGATGTTTAATGAGAATTTTAACTTTGCAGTTATACATCAGGTTGATGTACGTTTAACTGAGCCAAGTTCTGTGCTTCTATGAATTAATCAAGTTTGGTTTCTTATAATGGTGTGTTTGACATGAGTAAAATGAAAAAAGGAGCTCTAGTATGTCTTTTATTACTGAAACAGATCTTCATAAACTTGTCAGGCTTGTATGTATGCCAAGTAGATTGATTTCCATTTAGGTACAAAGAATGTGAATAATGTAAGCTGTACTAGATTGGACTGGAGGTCCTGACCAGTTTCTTGTCCCCAGTTGTGACTAGGACAAGCATATATAACACTTACTTCAGACTTGCATTGTTTTTTGATTAAATGGACTTCAAGAACTAGATGTGGTTTTGTGAAGCACTCTCTTCAGTAATTTTCTCTTTTCTCTCTATATTGTCCACTCTATGAGACCATATTAACTGCTAGTATCCATGACTTCCCCTGGCAGGCAGTTCCACAGACCAAACACCCACTGTATAAAAAGCTATGGTGCTATTTTGGAAAAGGATAGTAAAAGTCAATCCCTGTTTGTCATTCTTCCATGTAACCATTTGGAAGGATGCAGCAAGAATGCTTACAAGAGGTTCAAAGTAGTCATCAGTCTCATGAATGAAGTACCTAAGACCTTTCAGAGTGATGATCTGTTCTTAAAAGCCAGCCTGTCTTTCAGTTGATGATTCTTAATGTTGCTGATCCTTCTCTAGCCTCCATGCTATATATAGTGTCCCTGTTTATTTAAAATGTGCACATTATCTTCTGTCCCATGTGTATCTGTCATCCATTATGTTAATTCTTATGGGAAAAATTGCCTTACTGTCTTCTGAATTCAGCCACTGCCTCTGACATGCCGATCCCTTGACCATTACCCAGGTTTCCTGTCCTTCAGCCCTGGTTGGTTTTGATTCATGTGGAAAAGATATGGCCATTGAGAAAGAGGCATTTCAAATGCTCCTCTTTGATTCTTGTCTCTTAAATATTCATTCAAGGTCCTGCTATCTTATGCCATGGTTTCAAGTCCTTAACAGCCTTAATGAAGGAATTAGTGAAAGGTGTCTGGAAGTAAAAGCACACATGAACCACATCACCATTACCCACAAGTCAGCTTCTTCAAAACCTTCTGGAGAAATCATAGTAATGCATCGTCCATGCTTTATTACAGTCCCTCATGGTTTTCTATTACAGAATCCAGACTTCCAGGCCTGTAGTTCCCTGGAGCTTTCCTGAGTTCAGATACTAAGGCAGTTTTGGCTGCAAACCACAATTAATAGTTCAGGCTTTTCATCCTTAAGTCATTTTAGAACTGTTGGGTGAATATAGTTTCATTTTGCTGATTTGTTATAGTTCATTTTGTCATATTCTTTAATGAGCCCCTAAGAGGAGGGCTGCTGTTTGGGAGTCCCCAGTGAAAACCAATTCAAAGAAGTCATTTAGCTTTGCTGCAAATGGGTGTATCTTCTCTAAGTGTTTCTTTTATCTTGATCATCATTTGGTCCTACATACTCTTCTGGCAGGCTTCCTATTCCTGATGTGTTTCAGGAAAGCTTTATTGCAAGTTCTGCCTACATTTGTTAGCTGCTCTTCAAAACGTTTTTTTGGCTTGGCCCACTGTGGTTTTTTTACAACTAAATCTGTTAGATTTTTGTATTTTCAGAGGGGTTTTTTGTTGTGTGTGTTTTCTGTTTGGTTGTTTGGGGGTTTTTTTCCATTTTGGACATGATCTCAATGTTTTGTAACATGTTGCCTTGTTTCTAATACTTTCATTAACTTTAGAGTTTATGAGTGCAGCTTTCTTTTGCTAGGCAGTATATATGGACTCTGTGCTTTTCAGTATAGTGTAGTAACGCTTAAGTAATTTATACTTTGCGTATACTTCTCAGTCTGCATCAATGCTGTAGGAGTGTTGAATAAACACTGTAATAGTGTGACGCTCTGAACCATGCTGTCTTCTGCACCTGATTGTTTTCTTGCATTCTTTGATTTAAAGTCTTCTTTGTGAACTTTTTGACTTTTATATGCCACTGGCCCAATTCTCCTAAGGTTCTGATGAAACCTGTCTCATATACAGGTTCTTCGCATTCCAGAAGCATTCTTGGTTTCTGGAATGAATCTGGAACCTTGTTCGTGAAATCGTCATTTCTGCCAGATGTTAAAACTCGGTATTCTGTTCATTTTGCCAGTCCTGCATTGTATAAGCTATGTAACAACTCACAAATCACATTGCTTTACACCTGTGTTGTCATACGCTGGTGGAAGCATTGTAAGGGATTTCATTGCACTAGGATAAGTAAACTACCATAACTGATCACACACACATACTTAGCTTACCCCAGCTGCAGAGTAGAACATAGTTACAACCCTCAAACTTTAAAGTATTTCCATAAGAACTTTTTCTCCTACTTGCTTTTTGGCTTGGTACGTTCATTGCAAATTAAAATCTTCAGTGTTAATGCTTGTGATATACTTAGTTCACACTGATAATGAAAGGAATTCTGAAATGGCATTGGTAGTGGAATTAGAGTGCCTGCATCAATATTTCCTAAGTAGGTCTTTGAAACACATTTTTCCCAACAATTTGATGTTGACAGTTATCAGGCCCATAGTCTCCGGAAGAGACAAAGTGGGATCCCCCACATCCTTTAGAACTTATTTTTGCTGATAATAAAAATCAAATCATCTGAGGTCTTGAAATTGATGTTTTATGTTTTGGTTGTAAGTGTTCCTTGTTTTAGTAACATGTCACTAGATTGTGACATGAGATTTTGCTAGGCTTATTATTTCTGGAATAGTTTAAAGTGGAGACAGGAGGCTTCTTTCTGGTTTCAGGACTTCCAGAGTTCTTTAGAGTCCTTCAAGTCCCAATCTGAATTTGCTGAGATGTTTGCTGTTCATGTGTTTTTTCCTTTCTTAGAACATCTGCTAGTCTTTCTCTGCAGTACCAAGTTTCTGACTACAAAAGCAGGTGTTGATATTTAAAATGTTGGCCTTATAAAATTTTGGATTGTTGAATCACTCTGTAAACTTTTTAAGGTTCCACATTAGTTTTATTACCCTTCATGACTTACTGTTGATGGTTTTCTTATGCATGGATTTTAGAGCTACTGAGTACCAGTTTTAAAATTGGGAAGACCTTATAAAGCTTGGAATCATCTCAGTCAATGACAAAACCACTGTACTCAAAACTTGTTAATAGTGACTTGCAGTGCAACAGCTGATGTAATAATGGGTGTGTATAAATAAATTGCTCGTTTCCTGGCAAATATTCTGATATCCCTGTCTTGCCGCCTTTGCTGTCAGGTTTCCTCAAGATGGTTACAGCTTTTTTTTTTTTTTGTTCTTAAAATTCTCCTTCCGTTCTGATTCCTGTAAGGAGCCTGCATAACAGTCATGTGTGCATATAATCTCATATAAGTATTTCTGGCAATTGTCTAGCCTAGTCACAATATATACTGGATTTTAGGAGTGGTGTGCGGAAAATTTATAAATGATATCACAGTTATTATGGGTGGTCATATGGTCTCTAAGACAAGAGACTACTTCAGCATGTGGTCTTACCTACTGTGTATTGCAAGGCATTTGCATTTTTCAGTAAAAGCCAGAAAAAGGCAACAGTACAGCTTGCCTGTGACCTTCCTTGTCTGGACACCAACACTGCAATAATTATAATGTAAATTTTTTTAAAATTGCCTTTAATGAAAGCTTTTTGAGTGGCAGGGTCCTCTCCAGGTACTGTTTGAATCCCAAACGGTAGTCTTTTTTCTTCTTTTTTTTTTTTCTTCTTTATACTAAAGAGCGGAGTATAGCTATAGGTTGTTCTGGATGCCAAGCAGAACTCTACTGCTTCCACTTTCCTCCATATTGTGCTTATTCAAGGTATTTGATCCACAAGTGTGCAGTTGTTCTAGTGTTTCCCTGAGATGCTGGATTTTGTATGTGTGCTCAATAAGACACCATAGAAGCCCTGTGCCATTGAAAAAATGATCTGGATATCAACTGTGGCCAGTAGACCTATTTACACAATCTTCTTTGGTTACTTGAACCTGTGTGTGGGGACAGCCTGTAGATTAGATTGGGACCAGTCCTGCTCTTGGCCACTACTTTAGTACAATACTTAGTATCTTTGGTAGGAGACAGGTTATTGATGACCTGTAAAACTTGTCCATCTGTTGGGAGCTATGGTTACTGCTCAGCTAGTTCATTAGCTTTGACCCTTGGAAAAGGCTATGCACAAGGGAGCATGAGCTGATGAATTGTCCTGGCAGGTAGCCAACAGACTGTGATTGATCATGTATCCCTGAAACTGAATGTGCAGTTAGACAGCACTTGAGGCAAACTGTTCCAGCCTCCCACTGGAATCCCAGATCATCCTGCGTTTTAATTAGAGTGGTTGAAGCTTCCTTTGAATGCCAAAAAGGAGGGATGTAACTCGGAGAAATGTTAGAAGTAACATCTCAGTTAATAAAGGCAGAATATATTGATCTCTGGTGTGAATCCTGTTCCCTCGATCTTGATCCTCGTGACTATAGTCTGATGCTGCTTCTACACAGATTTTTGTGAGATTTCTGCTAATTTTTTTTAATTGTAAACATATGTTCTCTTTTGAGTAGAATTGTAAGGGCTAAGCAAAAATACACAAGTCAATTCATGTTCTACTACTGTCTCAATATGCTTCTACTGAGAACTTTTTTTTAAGTCTAAGATTAAGCTAATAAGGGTTTGACTAAAACATTATCATAGTATTTTTTTATTACAGTAGTGTCTTTCTCTATATCTGGAGCTTTTCTGTGTAACTAATTCTAATAACATTTTAATAATGTGAATCAAATACTTCTGAAAAATAGGTTTAAATTATCTCTGAAGTAAGATCTTTGATGAGAGAGCAGAAGATGCTATAAAAGGTTGCTGAATGCCCATGAGCTTTCATATATTTGTATATTTATATATAAAGAGGACAGTGGTAATGGTGATAACATATTTACCAGGAACACAGTAGAACTGATGATAAAATTATGCCTGGATACAAAGAAGAGAGAGAGCAAGAAAGACTTAACCTCAGTGGAGGACAATCGGGTTAGGGAACACCTAAACTGAATATAAATAAGTCCATGGAGCCGGACAGAATGAACCCATGAACGCTGAGGAAACTGGCTAATGAAGTTGCAAGACCATTTCTGAGTATCTTTAAAAGGTTTTGGTGATCCGGAGAGGTTCCTGATGATCAGAAGAAAGCAAGTGTCACTCCTATCTTCAGGAAGGGCAAGAAGGAGAATCTGGGGAATAGGAGGCCAGTCAGCCTCCTCTCAGTCCACGAGAAGGTGTCGGAGGAACTAATCTTGGAAACCATTTCTAGATGCATGAAGGACAAGAAGGTTGTTAGGAGTAGTCAACATGGATTTACGAAGGGGAAATCATGCTTAACCAGCCTGATAGCCTTCTACAATGAGGTGACCAGCTTGGTAGATGAGGGAAAAGTAGTGGATGTTTACCTCAACTTTAGTAAGGCTTTTGACACTCTTTCCCATGAAATCCTCATAGACAACCTGACAAATTATGGGTTAGGTAAGTGGATAGTGATGTGGATTGAAAACTGACTGAACTGCTGTGAATTTTTATTATCTGGCCTTGAGTGTCTTAAATAATAAATATTCTTGCATTGTGTGTTTACCCTATGTTTTATGAGAGACAGGAATGAAGTGGAGTGTGGTCAGAGGAGAAGAGTTCTTTTGCAAAAGCCTTAGTTGTTTCAAAGCCAGAACTGAATGTATTTTGATAGTTGTTCATTGGATGAAGGCAGAAGGAATTAAATGTTATGTTCTAAATCAAGGAAATGTTTATTGCAGTTTGTTTGGATCATTTTGACCTTTGGCAACCTGCAAGGTCAGTACTCCAAAATGTTTAGTTTGATGATTTTAAGTATTATTTTACAGAAATCCAGCTACTATACTAGACTTCTTCATCACACTTAAAAGGAAGGTAGCAAAAATTTCACAACTGGACAAATGTTCTGTTGCCATAATGTCAAGAAAGCAGAGCAAGCATAAATACAGCATGAAAATGCAGCATGTAGGAGACATGCTGGTGACTAAACGGAATTCTTCCTGTGTTTTTAGATAAGGAAAAGAGAAGATGCATGAAAGAAAGATGAACTTGGTGCTCACCTAACCAGGTGGATAAGAAAGTTCCTTTTGAACAAAAATATCCTAAACAAATATATCCTTAGCTATGGAATATTTTTGCTTCCTTTTTACTGGTCCTCCAGCAGAACTGGAGGGGACTACCTCTTGAAGCTGTCAGCCTGTACACCATTTGCAGGAGCATCTGTCAATTACTGTGTTTGTGCAGCCTGTAGTATAATGGGACTCGGACTGATTTAAAACCTTAAGTCCTATGTGTCTTTACAAGGATATTTTTCAAAGGTAACTATCAGGATTGCGGCTTTTCTGATTTGTGATATACTCTGGATACTGAACTGCGATGACCAATCTCACGTACAAAATCAGAGTCTGGGTGAAGGCAAATAACACTGGTACTAAATGCCACTAAGTGATAGTGCTTTTCACTCTTGGCTTTCTGCAGAAAAACCCCATCCATAAGCACGAGCTTTGCTGAGGATCATGTGAAGATTTATTTTGGCCTCCTCTTGACTTAATAGAGTTTAAGTGGAATTTTTGATGTAGAGTGTTACAATCGGCTGGGAGCTGCAAGAAACAGTATTCTTCACATGGGGTCTGCAGTACTTGCTCCCTATTCTTGGGTTCGTCCTCAGGATTCTTTTGGTCTTGCATAGTACCAGTCCTTTTTGTGGGAGGAGAGAAAGCGTATCAGTTAACTTTTGACAGAGTAATTTTTCTTCTTTTTTTTTTTCTTTATTTTTTTTAAATTTTTTTTCTCCATTTTAAGTTAATGGGCCATCTGATCATTCATTCTTTTGCTGAGAATACATTTTGAAGAAAGCTGTCTAAAGCCTTTAATGGCATAATTCTGTTTCTATATGTGTAAAGGTGTATTCCCATATATGAAGATTTTAGAGAGTAAATGGTATAAATATTTCTAGTGTTTAAGATTATCTGAGAAATATTTTTCAGTTAGATTTCTCTTCAGCTTAATTTAGACATTAATTTAATTAATTTGGTAATTTGACCAAACCCAGACATCCTAAGTGTTAATAGTAAACCGGCCATCTCCATTAAAAGTATATGTTGAGGAACTTCTTCCACCATTGGTTGTTTTTAAGGCAGCATGTGTAAGTGTTCTGGTATGAATGGTAGATGACATTATTCAGCCAGGTATTGTGTTTATCTTGTCCAATTACTAGAAAGTTAAAATACAAACACTCCCTGACTTCCCCCCCCCGTTTATAATCTTTACTTTGAAAGATTGTGCTACCAAGATCTCAAGGTACTTGTTTCATGCACATTTTTGTGTACTGACTTTAATATTCATTCAGTGATGCACTACCTTGGAGGAGAGAATCCTGGCCTATGCCGAAGTCTTTACTTTTAACTTCACCGTTTTGGTCAGTGTTGTAGAAGATAAAAGCTCTCTCTTTCTCTGTCTCTCTCCTCCCCCACACCTCCCTTAGCTTGGTGATGCATTGAGTAACAGTTGGCAGCTTTGTTAGTTGTTTTGAAAGCTAGAAAAACCCTTTTTGTACCTTAGAGACTAAATGCTGTTTGGGAAATAAGTGATGTTGTATGCTTTGTCAGTTTATTGGCTGCTTTCTCACATGCTCTTTTGGAAAATCCCTATAGTCCTCATGCATTTCTTCTCACCATTCCCTTCCCCTACTTTCATACTACAGAAGATACCTCCAGTTTTTCTATTGTCATGGTTCTTGAAGAGCTTTTGTCTTTTCACATCCAAGTGCTGTTCCCAGAGGGCCATCTAGAAATTGTTCACCCTGACTCATGTGAAACTGAACTAAATCTCTTCTGATCAAAAGAGTTTAAAACTGTTTTTCTGAGAAAATAATGTCTGACACTGTAATTTCCATTTGAAAACAGCTAACATCTGTGGAAAGTGCATAACCAATGCCTGAGGAATTTCTGCGAACTAAAGTCCATGTTTGACTTCTTTTTTAGTTCTTCTATAGAAGAAAAGGAGGGGGGGAAGAGAGAAGCCTCTGACCCAAAGACAGTGAATTTTGGTTTCTGCATACACTGATCGTATCGAGAGGTTGCCTTTCTCCATTTCTGCTGTTTTTCCCTTTTTGGGGGAGCACTCTACACTTGCAGCACATGTTCCCTTGTCACTGGTTCACTGTGTGAGCCAACATCTTGAATTGAGTGATTAGGAATTAGTTGATTCAGTAGATTAACTCCATGTTTGTACTGCTCGCATATCATTTAATGATACCACTGACACTGTGGGGTTTTCCCCTTAACTACTTTGACTTGTTTTATAAATTGAAGGCAATTTTTTTAGGGGAGGTGACAGATGATAGAACAGTTTGCTGTTACAGGAAAGGCTTGTTAGAAGAGGTATGCTTGTGTACATGTATAGTAGATCACAAGGTTTATTTCCATCTACTAAATGATCCCAGTAGTCAAGACCAGGTGTTAGTTTGGTACAGTAGCAAAACTGACGTGCATAATGTTAGTCTGTATCATGAATATACCATTCCTGGAGTTCTGTTTGCTGACATCTGAGAGCTTTTGATGCCTTTTTATGTTACAGATTTTCCAAACCAAATCTCCTGGCATTATCAGAGTTGTTATAAATTATACAGGGGAATGCAAGCTGTTTAGTTGTTCTTCTGACACTGCCCAAAGGCCAGACATATCCCACTAGGAATTTGAAGTTTTGAGTACTTTCCTTAGTTGGCTAGGGAAACTTGCATCCGCAGGGAAGCACTGCTTTATTGATAAGTGATTTCAGTATGTAATGAGAATGGGATGCATTCTGTTTGAACAAGCCATGATTTCTGTGAATAGCAATTATTTTGCACATCTGCCTTTTCTCTTTTTCATCAAACTAAGCCAAGAAGAAGCATTGCAATTCTTTTCTGCCTTTGCAGTCTTAAGAATTTTCTTATCAAGTGATACTCTTTTCTTCATAAGTTTTGATGGTTCTGCTTATGTCAGGCACAAAGTAGGAAATTTCCTCTCTTCCTCAATTTCCTTATTTTTTTTAAAGCTCCTCTTTGCAGAAGCACGTTTAATGTCTGCTTCTAAAGATAAGAATGGGTTATGAGATAACCAGAATATGTTTCTAATTTCATTGGTATTTTACTATGAGTAAAAGGAGGTTTAGATCTGTTTAAGGACCATTACTGCTCCTGATGCCAGTAGAATGAGCATCTTTGTAGCTAAGATTCAGAGATTCATTTTCTCACAGTATACCAGTAAGTAGCTTTTAACTAAAATAAAAAGGGAGGATTTTTTTTTCCAGTCCACTGGAAAGGGTATAGCAAACTCTTTGTAATGTGGAAAGAAAGGAAAAGATATTGCTTGAATGTATCAAACCCCCAAATTGGCTTCATGTTCTCTCTTATTTTTAATTATGAAATAAAAATTGAAAATCAGTGCAATGGCAAGTAGGCATATGTTAATGTTTTGTCCATATGTTTTCCATTAGTATTTCTCATCATTGAATACTTCTTGTGCTCTATCATTGGTGTAGCAGATATAGAGCTTATTTAAAAACAAACAAGCAAAACCCAGCTTGTATGGGGTTTTTATATTAATTGATGCAAATTTTTTTATATTAAATTTTTTATTTGTACATTTGTCCAAATCTAATTGGACAGCTATGAAGTATTCCAAATTTCTCATTTTCTTGTTAGAGGATAATCGTATATGCAATTATCATGTGGCTTCCTGTACCTTGACACTGAGGATTTTATGCTTTCATGTTGTAGTCATGTTATCCAGAAGACTTGCTTTTACAGTGTTTTGTGTTTTGTTTTGTTTTGTTTTTTTTTTTTCATTTGAGAACAGTTCAGGGTCGTCTGCAGGCATCTCTGTGGTGAACTGATAGCAACTGCAGATGGTTGTCAACACAGTAGAATGTACATGATGCTCAGAGTTCTCATTAACCTTGTCTGCAGTGGTACCAAGCATTAATGGTTTGGAAGAGGAAGTCTCTTCTCTTGGAGAATATCCTTACATTTTATGACTGATCCAAACTGGCAGAGCACTGTTATTGGTCTAGTAATGTACTTGTCTTATGACTAAACAGGAATTCATAGTTGAGGGTCATCTGGCACTTTGTGCTTAATTGAGGAATGCTCCAAAACTGTTTTACTGTCCTGTCGACCTTTATCACCTGAAAATACAGAAGCAGTCATTTTGAGAAAAGACGTTTTGAAATGAGCTCTGAGTTTGGGTGCATGTTTCTGTGTGTTTACTTGTGTTTGGCATAACAGAAACACAGATGCAGATTATTATTTTATAAGTAGTAGTATCAACTCTTAAAAAAAAGCAACAACCTGTACACAAGACTTCCAAAATGTACTATTACACCTGGCTGTACTCCAGATAGCGTCCATGTCTCTGTAGCAGTTCGCAACTTTTACAGACTCTCTGAGCTCTTGAAAACTTGCACTTTGGATACCATATCTATGTTCCTTGATAGTTTTTCAAGATGCACAAGCAGGTTCAAGACCTTCTACATACCTTAGTTCACAAAACAGAATCCAGTTTTATATATAAAAAAAAAAGTCTTACAAGCTTTTAAACAAGCAGACAGTTCAGAATTCAGTTTCCATGCACTCCACATTGTAAGACAGTTCCCAGTCTCTAGTTCTCCCAAACACTGAGGACTTTTTAAGGAAAACTATGGTAAATTCAGTGCATTGGTATACAAAGCTGACCAAAAGGTGTTAAGTTTTAACTTGTGACTTCACTGATGTGATGAGATGAATTAGGTACCGTTCTGCCTAACATACGGCTTTTCACATCACATCTGACAATAATAGCATTTTTTTGGTGAAGTCATTGCATAATGAAGGATTAAATAGTGTTACACAGTGAGCAAATTGGGTTTCTTCTTGAGCATGTGATATTATAACTACCTTGCATTGTGCAATCTAATGTGGTACCTTTTCATTTAGGGGAAGGGAGGCTTCTGAATTTCTTTAGCTGTTAATAGTATTTTAAATCAGGAATTAAGGAGAAGATTGTGTTCTCCAGAGTGATATATACTTTTCACGTTAGATAATACATTGGTTTCTTTTTTACATATATACATTCATACCTTATTGAGATCAGGAGAATGCCTTGAAAGAGAATCTCCTGGTCATACCCACTTATATTTTGTTGATATCATGGGGATATGCTGGACAGCACAAAGTGGACTATTTTCAGATGGAACTGAATTAGAAGGTAAGGTCCGCATGTGCATGTAAGTCACTGTAGCCGCTGGTGGCCATTTGGTCCATGGGACCAGGTTAAGACTAGTATTAAGTAATGCCTCTTCTCTCTTGAAATACGTAAAGCAAGAATGTTGGGCCTGATGCACTGTTTGGCTGTACAAAGCTATTTCTTTTGGGCTGCACTGTTTGCTAAAGCTAAGTACAGTTCTTAACATTAAAGAAATCTTCCAACAGACATTTGAGAGCTACCTGCCAGAAATGTGCAGTTGCTCTTCATTTTTGAAATAAAACATAACCCCTTTCCTCTACAGATAATGCGCTTTGCCATTATGTAGACTATAACGTTTTAGAGTTATTTTGATTAGAGTTACAGTTGTAAAATACTTGCTTAAATAATCTTGTTTTAAAGACAGAATGCCTGCACGTAGAGTTTTTTATTTAATCCTGGGTTTAGTTTGCTTCAAATAAATTGCATGTGCACTGTTATTTCAATCTTCATATAATATACCTTCCTTTTTTCTGTCCCTGGGTACAGAGGATAATTATGACAACTAAAGATATCAATATGTACATTACAAATTATTTTTAATAATTTTGCCGTGTACTTTAGAATAATGTAGTTCTGTTGATCATTAGATGCATTTTTCAGCTTAGAATTAAATGTACAGTTTATAGTGTTTTTTACATGTTTAAATTATGTGCACAGTAGTGAGAAGCAACCACACTTGAAAGTTATTCACAGTATTCTGAACTAGATAAGCCTGCTGATTTTGATTGTAAACTAATATAGCCAAATTCAGCCAAAAAAGTTTCTGGAAGATGTGTTTTAGGCCAAAATGAGTCATAAGGAGAGGGGAACAAACATGAATGATTTCCCTCCTGTCTTTTCATGCATTCATCAAACTCTGCATCCTAGCCAAAGAAATAATTTTCTTATGCCAAGAATATAAGTATCCTTTAATAAAACTAAGAATCTGGTTGTCTGCCCCCATCTAACTTTGAGAGGACTTCACTGTTCTTCATAAAAATTAACAATGTTTTGGTTTTATATTTGCTGTGGTTATTTCCAGGGCTTCCCCTGGCTTTCTGTCACAATGTTTCAATGATTGATGTGGGGAAAGGGAGGGGAGAGGGAAATAGGCACAGTTTAAGGCTGCACCTGCTGTCCCTGGAGTGGGCCAGATTTGGTACCGAGTTGCATTTAATTCAGTGCCGCAACTGTAGTGAGGCAGAGCTTAAACACTGAGTTATACTTCGATGTTTTCTTTTTTTGCTGTGATGAATTGAGCTGACAGCCATAGAGAGAATATTTTTTTTGTATTTTAATTCAAAGAACACAGGCAATAGCCTTGCTAAGCTTTTTTGCATTACATTGATACAGGGGGTAACGTATTTATCCAAAGAGCAGTTTAGTCTCCATCTCCATTCTGTCCTTGGAGCTTATTCTGGGAGGACATCATGAAACAAAGAGACAGGAAAAAGAACCCCAACAGTTAAAAAAAACAACAGAACTTGAAGGTTTTGGTAGTAGCTGCTTGCTGCCTGTGGGTATACTGGCTATAGTGCACTGCATGGAGGAGCAATTTGAGTAGTAGCGCTGTCCAAGCTAGTTAGCCTTTCTGAGAGGCATGAATTATTTTGTGTAGGGCAGCATCACACAAATACAACTGTACCCGTCTTGAAATCTTGTTCTTCTCCTGGTGCTTCAATGTGCTTGCCAGCTGCCTTGGGAGCTAACTCTTGCAGCTCTCCAGTGTGCTCTGTAGACATTTGCTAGCTGGAAACTTGGTGTAAAAAGCTGGCAGATAGTTATTAGTCATCCCTAAGTTTTGAAACACAGTCATGTTTGTTGACGTTGAAATAAAGTACTGTATCCCAATCCCAGCTACTTCGCTCACCTGCTCCCTTGCTCTGTCCAAAGACTTTCTGTATAATTAACTACTCTGTTGATTAGAGAGGTTGTTTCTAACAAAGGTTAGAAGGCGCTCGGGTGGCTAAAAGTTGTCTCGAGGGTGCACCCTAGCGTCGAAAAGTGGCATCGCTGATGTGGAGTGTTGGAGTGCTTGGAGGGGGGGGGGGATGTTCAGGTGGGAATTGAAAAATTCTGTTAAGAGCAGCTAAGGAACCATCCAGAGTTACAGATCTCGGACACAGAAAATTCATGGGTGGATTGAGAAATAAGGAAGCATGTTGTATCTTTTTGAGGTGATTTAGAGGAGGAAGTCAGAAGTGCTTGGTTAGGATATGACTGAGAAGTGAGGAGGGGGTACCATTCTTTATGGCATAGTAGTTTGTCCTGTGACAATAATCTCAAATAAACTAAATCTGTATCAGAGATATGCGATATGACATGTGGTATTCATTCCTCTACAAACCCACTATAGTATAACTTGGCAAACATCAGAGCGGTCAATCATTAGCGCTTCACCATTATCTTCAGAGGTGGATGGGTGCTCCTGCTGCTAAAGACAGACATCTCTTCTTCACAACAAAAATTGCCATTGGCATCAACATTCACCTTCTAAATGTAAAAACAGACATTTTGTATGCTATCCTAGTGTGTAGTAATAGACTCCAGACTTCACATCTGAGTTCACTAATCTGGACTGTGATCTTGCATTATTTTCACAAATCAGAACAATACTGTGCAAGAGAGACTGAAGGACACCAGGAGAGGCTGACTTCTGCAGTGGAAAATTGTAATGGAATACTGAAAGACTGAGGCTCAGTACAGCATGGATTATGAAGCCCATCTTCCAAAGCAATTTATCTAAGATAGAGCTGGTGCTTAAAGTCTTTGCTCACATTTTAAGCATGTTTAGAGTAATTAAGTTATAATCCAGAATAATTTAGGCTACCCTAAATTCATTCTAATCCCAGGAAAATTGATATGTACCGAGATATTTTTGATTCATGCAGTTATGGTGTTGGAGACTCATTGCTGTTGCATGCCTTTCTGTGTTTTCCTCTTTGCATCTGCCTGCATTTCAGCTTAATCAGATTCTGTTTAAGCAGACAGTGGTAAGTATTTAGAGATATGATGGCAGGAGAGGCATAGACAGAACATGTTTGGAAGGAATGTTGCAGAGTAATCCGGTAACAGAGAGGCTGTATTTGTGTTAATTATCTCAAGTGGCACAAATGTGTTGATGGTAGAAAAGATGAAGGTAGTTTTCTTCACAGACAGCAGGGTCTTCAGGACTAAGTAATTATGTAGTGCTTCAAAGGGCAGGCTAGATTTTTGCTATAGGAGCTCTGTGAGGTTAGGCAGATGTATTTCTGTTAAGATGTAACAATAAAGGGGAAGCCTTCAGACGAGGAACCCTTCAAAGAAATAAATGTATTGAGTCCATGCTCAAAGAAGCTGGTTTCTTGATAGTGTTTTTAAATATATATTGTAGCACACATAGTGTATTTTATGGAGTATACATCTATTGAAGTGGTTCATACAGAGCGTGATCAACTAGTTGGGCAAGTCAGTGGTTAGATGCTTGGGCTCAGAGGTCAGTCGTTAATGGATCCTCCACTACCTAGAAGATGGTAACGAGTACCACAGATGCTTATCTTAGGACCTGTCCTTTTAGTATCTTTGTCAGTAACCTGGAGGAGGTGACAGAGTGGGCTCTTGTCAAGTTTTCAGGTGACACAAAATTGGGATGACCACTTGATATTCTTGAGGGCAGGGCTGCCATTCAGGGGGACCTAGGCAGGCTGGAGGAATGGGCTGACAGAAACCTCATGAAATTCAACAAGGACAACTGCAGAGCCCTATATCTGGGTGGGAAAAACCACCAGATATTAATCTGAAACAGTAATTATTCTGTAATGATACAGGCTGGGGACTGACTGGTTGGGGAGCAGTTTTGCTGAAAAGGACTTGGGGCTCTTCATGGAGCCAGCAGTGGGCCCTGGCAGCAAGGAAGGTTAAGTGTCCTGGGCTGTATGAGCAGGAACTTGGCCAGTAGACTGAGGGAAGTAATTGTCCCCCACTACTCACCACTTGTTGGACCAAATATCTCGTTAGTGTCCAGTGTTGGTCTCTCATCCCACCCCCAAATACAGGACAGACATCAGTAAACTGGAGCAAGCCCAGTGAAGGGCAACCAGGATGGTCAGGGTCTGGAGCACTTTCCCTGTGAAGAGACTGAGGGAATAGGACTTCTTCAGTCAAGAGAAGAGGCAGCTACAGGGGACCTAACAGCAGTCCTCCCAGTGCTTCCAAGGAGGTTGCCAAGATGGAGCTAGGCACTTGTGTTGCATAGTGGGAGCATGAGAGAAAACAGGCACAAACTGAAACAAGCGAAGTTTAGACTGATGATAAGGGAAAAATGTCTTCCCCATGAGGATGGACAGGCAGTGGAGCAGGAACCTAGTGAGACTGTGCAGGCTCCTTCCTTGTAGTCTTTCAATACCTGACTGTTAAGTAATAATTTAAAAAGGCAAAATAATCCCCAAATAAAATAATACAAAATACTGAGATCAGGGAGGAGGAGTGGCAGAGTTGAAAACCTAGAATCACACTGGTTCTCCATGTGGTAGGTCATGATAATGTTGTCGAAACTGCATAAATGAGTGTACTATGTTCTTTGAGTTACAAAGGGATCAATCAGACAAGTTAATAAATTCATAGAAAAGATAAATAAATGCTTTTGTTGCCTCACTCCATGTCATGCAGAACTTTGGTGAAATGCACAGCCTGTTAGTAAAGATGAGTCGCTGTCTGAAATTACAACTGTCAAATGAGTGAGTGCTAGAACAGTTTGTTGAACTATGTAACAAAATGTCACGAGAACCACCTGTTCTGTCCATCCCTTTTGACTGATTTTCCTCATTTCATTTTGTCTCTGATTTCATTCATTTGGAGATCTGGAACTCAATTTGGGATCAGGATACTAGAATGCACTGATACTGTCTATCATTTTTATGCTATCAAATGAGTTACGTCTTGCCTTTTGACTAATAGATTAGCACGCAACCTTCTATTTTTGATAGCATGAGAGTTGAAATGTTTGCTCATCAGAGTGGGGGAGTGGGAAAGAAAAAGTAATTGTAGACTCTCAGAAAGTAGAGTTAAGATTTTCTTTTTTCTTCTTTTTCTTTTTTAAGCAACACATCCGAAAGAATGTTCTTTGGCATCTCTCTTTTCCTGAAGGCCTTTACAGGAGATCCCGTGACATTTACAAGAAAAAGAGTCCAGTAATTGAGTCACAAGAGAATGATAATTATAATTGTTTATATAGCACATTTTATGATAAAGGCACTTCTCAAATAATTGACAGCACTAGTGAAATGTGCAGTACCAACCAGCAATGCTGTGAAAAAAGACAGACCAAGTGTGTACTGCAAGCAAGTCCTTACTCTTAGAGAGCTCAGTATGGCATTAGTGTCCTTTTCAGAGTGAAGATAGGATTATTTTTTTTAAGGTTGTGCTTTACACGCTCTTCCTGCTTTAAATTAGAACAGTAAGGAGTTGAGTCACCTTGGCTTTTGCTTGTCAAAATAATCAGGAACGATAGGTGAATTGGAACTGTGCCCAAGTCTCAACAAAAGCATATTCGTATTTGGAAACAAAATGTAAAATCCCGTCTCCTGCTCTGCCCCCCTCCTTCCACCCACCTTTTTCTTTTCCTTCCCATACTCTTGTTTTCACTGTACTTGCTGGTCTGGGAACTATTAAAATAGAACTAGAAAAGCTCTGTTACACTCCCAGACTAGTTGTGATAGCATCTCGTTGGAATCTCTGTTTTTGAGATCTACCCCAGAGAGACTCAGTTGAAGTTGAGGTAAGCAAGCAAACTTTTGAGTACTTGACTTTGTTACTTAAGCATTAATTTGGTGCTGAAGAGGAGGAGTCATTAGGGGATCAGAGGTTTTGACTTTTCCTGAACAAATTTGATCTGTTTGAGACTTTTTGTAACTGCACTTACCTTGTTTTTCTTGCCTTTTATGCTAAAGGTATAACAACACAAAACGATCTTCTTTGTTTAATCTTTTCTTTCTGCGGGATCAGAGGATGGGTAATATAATTTCAGGTTTGTGCGGATGAGAGAAACCTGAGGAACTTCTGGGTTAGGTAATTTCTGCTGTGAAGTGTGACATACAGTTTTTATTTCTGTGAACTGAAACCAGATGCTGTATCTGTTTAAATGGAGATTGTGGAGCAGCCCTCCAACAAGAGGAGAAATCTGATACCTGAACAGAATTACGGAAGTATCCAGCAGTGCAAGATAGTGCTTGAAGTCCCAGGAACTCCCTTCTGTTCCCTTGTTTGGTTTTTCAGTGCAGTTGTCAGCATCCAGTGAATAGCAGAAGGATTTGGGAAAAAGGAAAGCAGAAGCTGGTGTGTTTTTTCAGTTTTCATATAACAGAGGTTTCCTAGGAAAGATCAGTCCTGTAAGAAAATAAGTGGGCAAAATCACTGATCATGTAGATGATGCAGATGGGGGGAGCATATTGTGGTAAAGTGTAAGAGAATATTATATTACTGATTTTTGGACTCCTGGCATATATTTGACAGAAATTTACACTTCCATCTGTTTATTGAACCAAAACTGCCCCTGATGAAGCAAGGAAATGCCTAATTTTGGGGGTTTTTGAAGCCTAGGCTGAGCAGAGCTGTTTTCTACAGGAATGATCAGAGGGAAGGGGACCTAGATGTCTGCTGGGGTTTCAAGGGACACATTAAATGTCTCTATGGCATACCAAACAGCAAAGAAGTGTTTGAATAATGCACTGGCAGCAGAGAAGCAAGTGGTTGTGAAAGCAGGAATGGGAGTATGTTTATCTCTAAGAGAGGGGATAAAACCCATTTTGTTAGGTAGCCAAATAACTAATATGTTTCACTGAGATTTTTCTGAATATAAGTTGGTTTTAGTATATTTTGTTGAAAGGTGTTGTGTGATCTTTAAGAGGAGAGTGAATTTGCCATGAGTCAAACTAGTAGAGTCCACTTTACAGTAATACGAAAACAGCTGTGTGTGACCAAGAAGTAATTTTTCCTATTACTTCTCCTGAGAGACTACTCCATCAAAAGATCGATTTCTTATTTTTAATTTTGAAGAGGAAAAAATAGAATGTGCTTTCTGGGGCATTGTTGAAAATAGTATTTCAACCAAAAAAAAAGGAGAATGGCACATTTGCTCTGTGTATCTGGCTTTCGGTTGTTTGAAAGTCTTTTGCCATCAGGTCAGTGGTCGGTGTTTTGGGAGACTCCTGTCCAACTGTATGCCCTTTTAAACATCTTTCCATATCATCCAAATTGTACCTGTTGCCTTTATCTGTTCATAGTGTTCATATTCAGGATCTGAATCCTCCCAAAGATCCTTAAGATAATAGTGTTTGGGGATTTTGGGGGGTCTGGCTATGATACTGACTTCCAACTTGCTATTCCCAGATTTGAGTTTGTGGATCAGAAAAAAGTTTTCTTATGTCAGAATTAAGAGGGTGTGATCAGGCTGGCAAACATTTCTATTGTCAAACTGTTTTTGTTACAGCTGTGTGCTGTCCATACTGATTAGAAGAGCTTGAAATTTCTTAGTTTTGTCTTTAGGACCATTACTGTTAGCTTCTTTTTTGAAGTTCTTCCTGAAGTACGGAGTACATGGGGTCTTTTAAATACAGTACTAATCTGTTTCTTAAGAAATGTTCTTGTGTGCTTTAATATATTGCCCTTTTATTTTAAACTACTTTGTTTCTATCCAGCCCAGGCAGTAATGCTGTGATTTTTCTCTGCTTATAGAACACTCTATGAAAGTAGGACCATGTCAGGTCCAGGCCAGTGGCAAGTAGGAACAGACTGAGCATACTGAAGAGCTTTCAGTCTGCATTGTGCCCACTGACTCACCGGACATATATGAAAGGGGAAAATAGAAAATATTTTTAAATCGCCAAAATCAGATACAAGTGAAAAAAATTACATTTATTTTTTTCAAACACAGATCTTTTGCTGAATAAATATTTATCATACCTGTTTATAATGTCATGTCAAATGGAACTAGTATTTATTTTGCCTGGATGAAAGCCACACCTAGCCCGAATAAATCTTAAGCAAAATCTTGAGATTGCAAAAATACTGAGTTCAATATAGCAAACAGTTTTCCGAGTACTGCTAGTGTTATTTATGCATTTTAAATCCAGTTTTCTTGGATAAAACAGTGAAAATGTCTCTCAGATGAGTTTTCAGATAATAGAAGTTTTGATACTCCTGGTTTCATTTGCATGAAATTTAAGTGATCAAATGGTAATCTATTATCCTGAGTGGTGGAAAGAGCTTGTTACAAACCCCAGAAGATTATTGTAGGGGGAGTCTGATAATCTTTTTATTTTTTTTTAATGCTAATTCTCCTTTTCCAGTGGGAGTGAATGATGTCATCCTGTCTCCTCCCACTGTGTAAACTAAGCTTGTGTCAAAGTGTTGCTGCCTCTTGTCACAGAGAGAACAGTTCACTTAAATGCAGCTGCAGTACTTTTGTGTGATACCTGTCAGAATCATTCCCAGTGCAAGGTCGGGTTTGTGACCATGATGTCAAGATTGGTCTTTCTCCTTTTCTGTGGATATATTGCACTAAACCTGGGAAATGCTCAGAAATTGCCAAGAGGCAAGTAGCTATGACAACTTTCTGGGTTTTTTGTTTGTTTTTCTGTTGTGGGGCTTTTTGTTTTTTAATGCTTGCATTTTGCCATGGAAATTCGCTTTCAACATGTTAGGAATGATTAAAGATAATGGAAAAGATGAAAGAAGATCAGTCAACAGGGCAAGGTCCAGGTACAAGAGAGTAACTTTAAAGCTCTTGAATAAAACAAGCTCAAATGTTTTCATGGTGTCTTGTGACTCTAGTGAGAAGTCCCATGAAACCAAGTAACTGTATTTAATGATTTTATAATGATTTAGAGAGCATTATGCAAGTTTGTTCTTTAAGATCTTAAAGAAAATGTGACTTAGAAGCACCCTGTGTTGTTGGTGGAAGATTTAAGTTCTGTCTGGAAAGAACTTTTATGCTTTCCCTTTATATCCATCCTTAACAAATCAATAAGAATTTACTTTTCTAAGTCAGGTTGTATGCACTTTGAGGGAGAGAAATATGATTTATTAAAATTTTCACAAGAACAAAAAACCCCTCCAAACCAGTGTGAATATTTGTTTAACTATTCCTTTCTCCTGGAGTCTGGAAATACAGTAGATTTGCAAAGCTGGCAGGGATCTCTTCTTTTCCTTGCTAATGTGACCCATGTAACATTGGCATTTTACAAGTATTTTATTACTGCAGGAAGAACAGTCATAGCTTAAAATGAAAATAATATTTCTGTATCTAGATTGTAATCCGCTTTGTAGTACCTTGGCATTAAAACAGCACTTTAACAACTGTTTCTGTACTGCACGTATTGCTCTCACTTTGTAGAAGTGCTTGCCTGTGTCCACTGTGCTTTGTAATGCTTTTTACATCTACAGTCTCTTGCAACGAGTAACATTTAGAAAGGAAGCTGTGATTTAGTTCTTTATGAGAATGTTTATTAAGGAATCAGCAGTGTGAGGACTTCCTAGGATATTTTGTTTCATAGATGGGAAACCTAAAAGTATTTTGGGGAGAAGAGGTGATTTTTTTCACCCCCCACCCCTCCCCAAGAGACTTTTTTTAAAGGTTTCTCACCCTCACTCTTCCGCCGGTGATGTTCTTTTGGAAGTGGCTTTCTTTTAAGTTCATCTTCTGGAGCCACTGTGGAGTTTTCTGCATACTGCTAATAGGGGGCAATGTGTAGTCTCTGAGTAACAGATAGATATGCAGTTGTTCAGGTCAAACAGACTGCAATACCATAGATTTATCAAAAAACCAATCTATAAGTAAACTATTGTAGCAGTTTTCATAGGGGAGGATTATGTTGAACAGAGAGGAACCTTGTATGTATTGCCTACTTTGAGGGAAGGAACTTTTCTAGTGCTTGTCTTTTTAAATGGTTTCACTGGACTTTCTGCTCATTACCATAGAATAATGGCTGTAAATTTATGTTGACTGTGAAATTCAGACAAAGCTACTGATCCACTGCAGTCAGTGGGAGATTAACTCGGGGATGCATTTTTCCCTGTCCTAAAATAGCATTGCAGAAGTGAAGTTCTGTTTGCCAAATGCCTAAAGCTGCAGGTGGAGACTTCATTTCTTTTCAGTGAAATAGCTCTTTAAAGATTCTCACATTGCAGTGTTGAAACATGAGTGTAATTCTTTTGTTTGCAGCTGCCTCTCAGGTTATTATTTACATTGGACTGCATTTAAAAAATCAAGTGTATTAGTACCTATCTGTTATTTGGAAATGTTCAAAGGATTGTCTTTTTCTACAACACTTGTTTGACAGGGAGTACAGAATTTTTTCATAAGCAAGGGATACATTTTGATCTTAAAGTATTTTTAAAATGAGGATATGTAGTGTTAGTATTCTGTTAAGAGGGCTACTCTGCCCTGCTAAGCAAGCTTAAATTCCTGTGACTTCTGCGCTCTTCAAGTCACAAACTATGTAACTGGGGCTCCAGAGTCACTCCTGCTCTATGGGGAACAGTGGAATCAATTTCATAACTTGGGGGAGAACAATCTAGCCAAACTCACTTGGTTAGTGATGCAGGCACTTCTGTGAACAGGTTCTCAGTGTAAATCTTGCCATTCTTACTACTGCTTTGGAATTCTAGTGCTCAAGTCTTCTCTCCAGGAGGTGAAACACACTGATCCCTGGTCTCGTGGGCTGGGATTTCCTTTCGGTGGTACAAGGTGGAAAGAACATCTTGCCTCCTGCAGCTGCAAAGGAACGGTGCCAGTACGCCCTTTGGATGTCAGTGACTTCCAGAGCTGTTTGAGAGATTGTGTGCAAATATGCTGTTCAGGAGGCTGGAACACACATGACTCCCTTTTCACATATATTTTTATACTTTCACCTCCACAAGTATGTGTTTGACTAGAATGACAAAGAAAATGTTATTGCTGTTCTCAAAAGAGTGTTCTTTTACAGATTCTTTAATTATTTTTACTTCAAAAATTAAGGCACTGTTGGAAGAATAATATGGAAATGCTACCAATGTGACTCAAGTATTCAAAATCAGGGAAATATCAGTTAAAATTTCCAATGGAAACTTCATGCTACTTCTATGTGTCCTGCATTATAATAGTTTTGCCTGTATAGAAAATAGGCCTCTACTTATAACTGGTCCTAGTGTAGTGTCCTAAGCACAGGTGAACACCCTTTCTTTTGCAGTTCTTTGTCACATTTACTGTAGTAAAGGAGAAGTGATGAGGCAGTTATAAGCTGCGTCATAATTGAGACTCTTTCCACATAAAGATTTTACAGACATAAATAAAGGCAGTGTAATTGGAAAGGGAAGGTTGGCTGGTATTGTGTTTTACTGTGGAGGCAATGCCTTTTTTACAATTATGTTTGTGTTTCATGAGTTTGTTTCAGGGATCAGCTGCTAAGAAAATTCTGTAGTCACTGCCTATGGAGACTATGTGAGGGGTCACAGAACAGCAGGGCAGGAGATACGGTATGATTAGGGGTGGTCTTTTATCCAGTTTATATTGGACAGTATTTAAGCCACTGTCCCTTCAACTATGTCCAGCTGCTAAAGCTTGCTTTTTCATCAGAAAGAAGAGAGACTCGGACATTTTCCACGTCCTTTTGTCTCTTTCCTTATGCCACTACACCAGTGCCATCCAACACAAAATTATTCAGCTCAGCACTGTAGTACTTGAAATATTTTAATGATGGCAGGAAACAGTTGCAATGCATAGGTGTCAGAGTTATAACTTGTCATACTTTCTCTAATTTTTATGGTTCTGTGTAACAGAAACATTCCATCCTTGAAGAATGCAGCGTTGTCTCTCTGGACAGGAGTTGAGTACAGACAAAAAAAGTCATGTCTTTAGAGTAGGAGTTGGTAAGAAGAGCATCCTGAATCTGAGAGGGAGAGGGAAAAGCAAAGCCACAGAATCAAGAATAAACAAGTTACAGGACATAATCCACAAGATTGTATTGCCCTGCAAACTGTGTTTCACTGGCATCTTTCCAGCTGGACCTGATACAAATGTTGTTGAAGGCAACAGTTGTGGAACAAGTTCTTAGTGTTTGGTAAAACAGTGTTTCATGTTTTCGATTTTGCCAGTTGACTTTCCAGTTACAACATAGATGTGCATAGAAATTGACTTTTTCACTATAATCCCTGCTTCTGATGGCTTTTGTGTATCTTCATGTTCTGTTTTTCTTTCTTAGAGCTGAAAAGAATTAGTGGTTGATCCCTTCTTATATACTTAGACTTTTATGAAGTTTTTAAAAAGAAGAGTCTGATTTTTTTTTTCTGTTTTCGTTGGGTTTTTTTTGTTGTTGGTTTGGTGTGTCGTCCCCCCGCCATGTTTCTGACCTCTGTGGTTTTCCTACTATTTGAGTTAGTCATCAGGTAGATTGGAATTCAGGCCCATTGTTGTTCTACTTTCCAGGATTCGGGCCTGTCCTGTTCTGCTTTCCAGAAAGGGCTCAGGAAACCTTAATTCACCTTCTTTGTGGTTGCTGCCTTCTTAGGGAAAGAGAGTACAGACTTGACATTCCTTATGGGATCATGTGAAAGAGCCTGATTTACAGACTTATGTAGGGAAAACCAGATCCAAAACTTTCTTGTTTCTACAGTTGTCAACTGTGGGGATAAGTGGGAAAAATAATAGTTCTACTTCAAGGGGTTTTTTTTGTTTGGTAAGTGTACAGAATTGTTAGAAAATATTGTAGATAACCGCTAGCTAAGATTTGTACTTATGGTAATTATAACTGACATCCCTTTGAGAGTGAGCACTGTATTTACAGTATAATTCCAAATTTACCATTGACATTTGTGAAAGGAATGGACTAATTTTATTCTTAGCTAAATTTGCTGGCTGTGCTATGTTATGTAATACTTCTTACTAACCAGAGGTTAAACTCGGCATGTGTTTTCACTTACTGGTGTCAAGCAGTTAAAACAATGTTGAGTTATTTCAATGTATCACAGTCACTATACTGCAACAGCCAAACCTTAATCTCTAAGCTTTTGTCCCCGCCCCTACCTGCCCCCCACCCCAGGCACCCCTTTGGTAGCTGTAGGATAGCAGGGTAGAAATTGTGAGACAGGAAGAAGTCTCCTGCGAGTTGGGTTTTTTGAGCATATAATGAAGCTGGCATATCAAAATATCACAAAAGGAGTGAAATGACATGTGGTTTATATGTTACTTTCTCCATGGTTTACAAAACATCTTTCTGGGAACTATTTTCCAAAATACACAACTCATTAACCTTTAAAACCCATATTCTAATGAAGGAGGGCCAGTTTGGACTAAACTATTGAACTTCAATTTTTTTTTTTATGGTGTCTAGAAAGAGAAGTGCAAAATTAATTTGATTTGTGTGAAATACTTCTCTTACGTTTAGTGGCACATAAATTACAAGGAAGTCCTATGAGAAATGACAAAGGGATCCTTTTTCTGGTGTAATTGAGTGGCTAGGGTTTTCAGTCAGATGTGTCATGGCAAATTTGGCTCCTTCTTTGCTGAAAATGTAACCAACCTGTAAGAATGCTGCCATTATAGCAGCTCATTTAATCAAAGTTATCTCATCATGCAGACAGTTGTGTCCTAGGATTGCACAAAAACATATCAAAACCCAGTATTGAGTGTCAGGCTTCCGAGTTCAAAGATAATCTGTAATACCAGAATTCCATTTTTATACTGGCATGGGCAGTGGTGTGACAGTGTGATGATACATATGGGTGGATTCTGCCAGGATTAAATTCCATAGCATGTGAACGCCTCTAAAATGATCTCACTGCTGGGTAATCTGTATAACCTTCCACCTCTTCATTTTAATTTTAATGTTCCCAAGTATCTCTTTCTGAATATTATTTTTCAGTCCTGTTCCATATAATCTTTTGTATCTAGCCGTGCCAGCAGGACAAGCTACATAACTCACTTGAGGGGAGAGCTATAGGCTAAATCCTACTCCTGCTTTTTGGCCAGACCTGTATATGGATAGTATAGTCTGTATATCTATTGACTGGCGGTACTGTGAATGGTCAATGGGTCTGAGGCTTCTTTGGAGTGTTTGGACTTACCAGGTGTGTACTACACGTTGCGTGTGCAAACAGAAAGCTCACTCTGCTCCAGGGGGAAAAAATGGCTAGCAGTGACCTGCCATAGTCAGAACTGTTCATACAGCTCCCAGTGGATTTCTTTTCCTTGGGGAAATTCAAGTGCAGACTTGAAATTGTTGGTAAGCAGGATAAATTTGTTGCTGTGGAGTGTTCTTGACTACTGCCTTTTGCAGGATATGGTTTCAGACTTACCCACTGGCATGGATTGTGCAAAAATGTCATATTAAATCTCAGTGTGAAGAGGCAGGTATTAGTGTTCTGGAAAGGCAGTGGCCTGAAAGGCAGGTGCCATTAGCAAAACAGCCCAGTCTGTAGTTTGCTTCCAAGTGGAAGAGGGCAGCTGGAAGCAGGCCAAATGCCGCCCAAGCTTGCCTGACAGGCCTAAATTCAAATGCCCTTAGTTAGAAATTGGGTTTTCTATAGTACAGGCCAACATGTATCTAATACAAGTTTGCTTTACGAAATACAAATTTGTCTTATTTTGCTATGAGGATAGTGTTGTGAAAATGACTACTGGCAGCATCATGAATCAAACCTTTGTGTGGGCAAGGCCTTGGCCAAGTTTCCCAGCACAGCTGTCCCTCAAAACATACCAATCATATTCCATTATACTCTGGCTAAATCAACTCTAAGCCTCCCCACTTGAGCAAACCAGTGTGCATCATATCAAGGTGAAGAAAAAGCAGGTCAAGTGGTGAACCACCAAGTGAACGTCTGCTGTTGATGAAGTTGTGATTGTAATTATGGTCACCAGAATTTAATGTTTTTGCACTCATCGCTTAACCAAAGTGATGAGATCAGAATGTGCAGATACCCAGGCGAGGTTACGTAAGGATGTTCACATTAAGAATATCAGCCCAGAGTTTTCACCACTTCAGAGCTGCTAAATAAAATGCTGGTAAAGAGTTGAGGTGCTAGCTACTGGAGATACTAGATCTAAAGGCAGGTGGTAGGGAATGCTTTTTTATTACAAGAAAGCTGGTCTTCTCCCACTCTGGAGGGGAGCGTTTGCTGTACTTGTTCAGAGGTTGGTGGAAAAAAACTAACCTCTGTTTTGTAAAATACTTTAGAGTTGTTGCTGAGATCCACCACTCATTAAATCCATGATTTAATATTAATTAGAGTGTTTCCTGGAAGAAAAGTAAGTAAGGCAAGTGAATCCACAATTTTTTTCTTAGGCTAATTGTAGCCATGGTTTTTACGCAAATCCTGTTTACCTTGAACAAATGTGTCAAGGTAGCAGGGCTCCATGTGAATAAATCCACTTAGTAAAACCCAACATAATGAAGTAACTAAACCTCTGTGTGTGATTTGATTTTTTTTTTTTTATTTATTTTATATGTGTGTGTGGTGCTGCTAACAGTAGAGTGTTACTGTCCGTACTTCATAAGGGATTGTAATTCAGTGCTATCATTCAAGCTGGAGAGTCAGTGGCAAAATGGATTCTCAAAGTGTGATGGAATTTCCTCTGTAGGGTTATTTCTGCATTTTTGTGTAGTTCTAAGTTTTCTGCATTATTCTTGAAATCTGCTCAGGAAATGCATGGTTCAGTAAAGCAGTAAGCAATTGTAATATTCTTTTCTATCACCAGCAGTCATGGCATTAGTTGATGAATCTATAAATGGCTACAGAGTGCTTGATATGAGTTTACATAATTAATACTTTGGGAACCTGGCCAATTTGAGAGGACTGGCAGTGTATGTGGGATAACATTATTTTTGAACTTGTGCAGGGAAAAATGTTTTCTCCTTTTGTCAGCTGCTTGCCTCTGCTTTATATTACTTTAATTTTTCTTTCTATGATGTAAAAGTCTGGAATCATTTTAAAACAAATAAAATGGTGATTGGTTCAAAAATACAAATATGTAAACCTGAAATGTCCCAGAAGGTTGTTTTCTGACTTCGAAGTGAAAACATTTTTCTGGCAGTTTTGATTCCCTCATTATCACAGTTCAAGCCTCTACATGAACAAGAAAAATACATACAGTGAGAAAAATGCAAGACTTCAGACCTTATCACTTATCACTTTTCTTTTTAAATATCAGTGTGTCTGAACAACATGCAGAAGCATATGCTTAAAATAAAGGAATGGGCGCAATACTATGAAAGTTGATAAGAAATTGAGCTTTGGGATACAAAAAGTAAGAAGAAAACTGTATTTTCTGACCTGGGAATTTTGGCAGAGTTCCATTATCTGTGGCTCACGCAAACACTGAAGTTGGATTAAATGGCAGGGCACAGTTTTTATTTATAGCACAGTGTACGCTGAAGCATAGCTTGTTACACACTTGGGGAAATGGCTGTGGTCAGGTTTGAGAACCGTGAATTCTCTTAGTTTGATGAAGAGCTGTCTCAGGTAAAAGTGAGAGGGCTGCACGTTCAGCTGGAATCAGTAGGTCTCCTTCATCATAAAGCTCATTAACAGCTATTTATGGTTGTGAACACAACTATGAAATTGCTCTGCATTGGTAATCCATTATTTGCTCCCTTACTGATGAGAACCATCTTTTAGCTATGCTATGACAAAATCACAAGCATAAATACTGCATCTCTTCAGCATTTCTTCCTGCCTTTTTTTCTTTTTTTTTTTTAATTGAGGAAGGCAAAATCTGGCAATTATAATAAAAATGTCTCCCTGCTCATGTTAATTATTCAGTGCTCTTTAGTAGATGATAATTCTTCTGTGACTCAGTGGTGGTGCAGTGGTTGATTCATCAAGTTTTTTGTATAAACTTCGTAAATAAGATTTTTAAAGGATTGAAACACTGTGGAAACTTTTTGAGCTAAAGAACTTGTTTTGAATTTTGGACAGATTTTGTGATTTTTTTGCTCTAGTGGAAGATTTATACTTAGACTAAACTTGCATGCAAGTAAAGTCATTAGGGTGATTTCACACAGACTCTAGCATGCAGAGGCAGACACAAAGAAAATCATTGTGGGATCTAGTTAATTTTTGGTGAATGCTTTGCGTCAAAAATGATTTTGTCTTCCATGTTTTAAACTTGTATGCTTTTATCAATCCCCCTGTATTCTCACAGTTTTAGTAACATGATCAAATAGCAGTTGATAGAAGCATTAGTATGTTGTTAACATGCAGTAATGAATTCTAGAAAGCAAAGTTTCTCAATAATGTAACAGATGTTTATTGTGTTCCCTTTACACTTGGAAATACTTACAGAAATTACCAATGGACATCATATGCTATTAGTATATTTATTTGGAGGGAATGTAAGGTTGTTCATAGTATTAAGGCTGAAGAAAAATTACAGATGCTCCACCACCCAAAGGAAATAGATACTCTTGTTTATGCCCTATTTCAGTGTAGAAATCTCAGGCGTTGTGATGTTGTTTTCCATGACCTGTCTTTTCCAGATTTTTTTTTTTTCTATTAATTTGCTTTTGTAGTGTTAAAACATTTGTCAAACAAAACTGGCACAGGAAAGACCATCTCATTTTAAAACTCACTGAAGTCATGAAGCAATGTTTATGTGCTTAATATACTCTTAAGTCAGAGAACATTCCTTAGGAATTAATGTAATCTACTGCACACTGAGTTACAAGATCAGTGATGAGAGAGACATAACTTTCTACATACCATAAATTCTCCACGAACAATTGGACACATGCCTGAGTGAAGTACAAGTGAAAATGCAAAGTCAGTCATACACAGACTGCCAGGCTGATGGGTCTGTGCATAGGTGTACAGGCCCCTATCCTGCCCCAAAATTAGCATAAGCCTTCCTTTTGTGTAGCTGTAGTGTTTTCTTTATTGGCATTTTTCTTTTTCTCTCAATAAAACACTGGATGGAGCATTAAAAAAAAAGAAAAGTAAATATGGACATAGAAAGATGAGTTAGAAATAGAGATTATTCCCTGCTGCTTGCTTTCATCTCTGTAGATAAAAGGCAATATGGTGAAAACGGAGCAGGTAGTGTAATGGATATAGAATTTGGAAATACAGTCAGAGAATGTAAACTCTATATAGTCTGCCATGTCCTGGGTAGGAAGGGAAATAGATGGGAGAACAGATGAAACGCACTGTTAGTAGCAAAAACAAGTACTTGTGACTTATCTTAGTACTCCCTTGATCATACACATAGCTTTTTTTTTTTAACTTGTTCTATACTTACTATAAATTAATTTCTTTTCCATTTTTTCCCTCTAATCCATTGATTTAGAACAGTTTACTTCATATTTCAGTTTTCTTCAGTTAACAATGCCTCTGCTTCACAAGGTATTCATAATGCTGAAAAAAAGAATTCCTGCCAAATTTTGGAATTCCATGTTACTTCCTAAAATCATCAAGTATTTATCTTATTAGTGGTTTCTATTTTCACACTGTTTAATTAAAGACTTACTGGAAGTCTGTTGCTTCTTAAGACATTTGCTTGAACTGTAGCAGCTTTCCTTTGATCTCTAGAAACTCAGAATGTGGAACAATATAGAAGAAGATAAAAAGGGTCATCTGTGATTTTTCTTAATCTGTTACTTTTTTTTTTAATAAGAAGCCAGCTCATCAGTCTTGAGATCCATCTCATCTAATGGTGCAAGATGAGATACATTTTCCAGCTGAAAAAGCCATATGCAGTTGGAATCAACCCTTGCAGGACTCGGCTGTATCCAGCTAGTGTCATAGACATGTGTGAGAATGTTCAATTTGGAGACCAAGAACATAAGTGAAACCACTTTATTTTGACTGCTCTGTTGGAAACGCTGAGATTTTTTTTATTTTTTTTTTAATTTTTTTTTTTTTTTTTTTGGTGTTTATAGCTTTCTAAACTGAAAGGGAATGACCAGTTAAGAGCTTTGCTGATAGACTTGAATGCATTGACAAGGCCAAATTGCAGTTCTCAAAGCATAACAACATTTCATATTTATTACTGGTTTTGTTAACTGGTAAAGTTTGCTTATTCTTTCTCAGTTTACCATGTGATATACAGCAACACCTAAGAAATCTTATGTATTCTTCAGATATTTAATTGCTTTATCAGCTGTCTGCCTCTGAAAAGTGGGGAACTCATTCCAAAGTTAAAGCACAGAATATTGCAAGCACCCTTGCCAAGTGCACATCCAAAGCTATTAATTCTTGTACTATTTGAAGTCCTGTATGGATTTTAGAAGATTTTGAGCAGAGAACTCAGATACTTTGTGTGATCATATGATGGTTGCAATGTTGGAAGTGGAAAGCTATCGTGACTTCAGAGAAGGGATGATCCCATTCAATTTTCATCTCTTGATACATATTATTTTAAAAAGACCTGTTTCAACTCTACACAGCATAATGGCGGATTTATAAATAGAAATTAAATCCCATTAGACAGTAGTAAGGTATGAAGTACATTCTTAGAAGCTTGCATACATTTAAGAATTGTTAAATGTCTTATGCTGTCATGGGCATGGTCCCTACATATGTGATGAACAGATTGTACTTGTCTGGTTTGAGATGTTTCTGGTAGAAATAGATTATTACATTACCTTCTGATTAAATACTTGTTTCTGTTTAAGGATATCTTATTTTAGATACCTTTCATTTGATTTTTGGAGAACCTGTGAACTCAAGCAGGGACTGGACTGTCCTCATGAGATGAGCATGGGTGTGTTTACTTTAATATTAAATCTTGACAGAAGAACAAACCATTCAAACTCACCGATGCACCAGGAGTGCAGCAGTGTCTGTCTCTAATTGCACTGCCATTCTGTAAAGATGATTTAGCAGGGTAGCTTAATGGTACCTGTTTCTGCATGGTTGTCTCAGTCTAGTTTGTCTCCCTTCAATTTGAAAGCAGATCATTATATACAACTTCTCTTTTATTTGCCTAATCCAAGTTCTTTCCCAAGTGTACACAAATTGCAAAGCATTCTCCCTCACTGAAGTGAATTTAGGAATTACTGTGGATATTGCTTGAGAGCCAGAAAGACTATCAATGGGGACTTTGTACTTTTAACCACTGACTGCTATTCTTTGAGCCCAGTTTTCCATCTGCCTTGTAATCTTCCCATCCAGTCTGCATTTCTCCAGTTTGGCTGGCTGGATACCTGCGGAGATTGTGTCAAAGTCGAAGTAAATGACATTCACTACTTTCCCCTTGTATGCAAAGCCAGTAATACAGTGACTTACAGAAGGCAGCAGGGTTGGTCAGACACAGTCTGGCCTTGGTAAGTTTGTGCTGGCTGTTCCGAATCACATTCGTCATGTGCATAGGTGTGACCGTCTGTTCCTGGTGACCAAGGTTAGGCTGAACATCTTGCAGTTTCCTGGATGCTCTTTCTTGCCCTTACTGAGATATTTTGCTGTTCTCGCATGATAAACTAATCTTGCCTCTCTGGCAGTTCTCTTGTGCTTATCTATATACGGAAGAGATAGTGCTTTACTGGATTTTCAGTATCTACATGTTAGAGATAGGAAGTAGGATATTGCAATTGCATAGCATTGAGGAGGGCAGCCCTTCTTGAGGCTTTATGGTGCATACTTAGAGGTGCAGGAGAAAAAGTGGTAGCTTTCAAATTGAAAAATACTCATTTCTACAGAGAAACACAGGGCTGAAATGGACTTCCTGAAATCATTTTGATCCCCTTGTGCTTATTCCTGAAGCAGTTTGTTTCAGAGCTTCACTGCCTTTATCAGTTTTCCAGCTGTCTTCCTTGATACAGTTTATGTCACTTCTGCTCTTCACAAATATGTAGCTGAACTTATACTGCTTTCCCTCAGGGCTTTGTTTGTTTGTTTTATATATTTGGATACTGTGTTCATATCTGTCTATGTACTTTTTCTCTAAGCTGGATGACTCCTATTTTATCAGGCTTTTTTCCTGGGTAACATACTCTGTACCTCCAGTCATTGACTTTGCTTTTTTCCCTTGATTTTACCAGTTGGTCTACTTTATAGTGCTCTATGCACTGGCTTATTAGTGATAAGAGATCTTTGTAGAAGTGAGGACTAATGCATAAAAGGACTGGGTGCCAACTCTTGAGACTTACAATAGAGAAAGCAATAGTATTGAAACGTACCTAAATATGTTGGTGATTCTGAGACTTATAGATTAGTTTACAGCTTAAGAGTTGGAAGTACATGGTGGTTTCAAATTTACTCTGTTAGTATATTTGCAAACCTTGCTAGCTGTCTAAATACTACTATCTTTAAGCAGTTTTGTCCTTAAAAAATAACCATGTGCTGAATCAGAGAAGGAGGTAAAACAAAATGAGCTATGATAACATTTAAGCCAATGTTAGAGAATACTGAGCTAAAGACTTGCTCTTTCAACTGCTTGGACTATGGCAAGTAAGATAATACTTAGCACAGGAGGAGGAATTTAGTGTCTTCCTATTTTATTCTACAGATATAAAAAAACCATGCAAATACCAATTTAATACTGCTTGGGTTTTGTTTTTTTGTTTTTGTGGGTTTTTTTTCGCATTAATTCAAAACTGCCTTATTCTAATACAGTAGAAATTACACTTTCTTACCATCAGTTATTTCATATTCTTCTTTTAAATCTGACTCCTGTTCTCCCAAAGTATTTCAAAAGATACCCAGATGGATAGTCACACAGCAAATCAATCAAAAAGGTATGCACTGAAAAAAACAAAATTTTGTATTCTGATGTAATACATAGTGGTCACAGCTAAGAAACAGTTTTTAAAATGACTGCTACAATGTGAGATTTGTTACTGCAATCTGGGTACACATCAATCCAAATAGCAGATTATCTGTGCACTTGGTAATGAATGATAACATCATGGATTGTAAACTATAGTATCTTCACTCTTCTCTCAGAAGCAAATGCGGTTGTAGTTCTAGATGCTGTTTTTCATTATGCCTTTGATTTTGGATTTTTCAAGAATCCCTTGATATTTGTAGACAAGAAGTGCATTAAGGGAGTGGTTGCTGCTAAACACTGCCTGCCATTGAATAGGTAATGGCAGTGGTAATGCTAAGCACTGCCTGCCAATGAACATGTTCTTAAGAAACTTGTTGCATTGAGGTCTGCAGTCTTTAATACTGATCACTTCAACCTATTTATAATTTGTGGGCAGAGCCAGACCAACAGCATCTGAATTCCTCACCTGCTTAAGTTCTTAGTATCTTGTTGACCTTCCCCTACTGAGGAGCTGTGGTTGAAGTCCATGTTTTTATTCAGCTGAACAGCTCTAAAGTATAACTACCTTATATGTGGCCATGTCCGAAACCCACATTTCTCTTTTGGTGTTTGCATTAGCTGGTGCTCTTTGAAGGCGTAAAGGGGAGTTAGACCTAGAAAACTTGGGAGACTTTTGCTCCCCACAGTCCTCTACACACCTTTATTTAATATCTTTATGCAGAAACTGTCAGGTTCTTAGACCAAGGTACAATTTTCTGCATAGCCCAGCCTGGGTGGAGTTGCCTTGGACCTGTTTCCTTGGACAGGAGAAGGAGCCAGGATTGGAAAGACCAGCTCTTCTGGGCAAGATGCAGTCACTGTCTCATCAGCTCTGTCCAGGTGGAGTTGCATCAGCCCAGAAAAAGACATGCCAGGCCAGTCTGGAAAAAAACAATGATAAACAACTAGCTCTGAGAGTAAAGCCAGGGGAACAATGCCCTAGAGATCACAGTTACATCAAATCCAAATCAAGCTTTATCCTAATGCAAATAAGTGATCCATAATCTAAATTGAAATAAGGGTTTGAGGTTGTTTTATTAACAGAGAGTTTTTTCATGGACAAACGATGTCCTTTTAAGTTTTGTGGTTTGTGTGCTGTTGATTTGAAAAGTAGTATCTATCAAAAATGGTTCAACTTGAAGGACTTTCGGGGGGATTAAGCATTGAAAATAATGGATAGGCTTTGTTCTGTCTCTGTCCTTCAAAAATGTTGATTTGTTAGGTGTTGAGTTTTATTTAAATTAAATTTTTAGCAAATGTATTTGAGCTTTAAACACAACTAGGTTTACTGACTGTGCAAAGAAAGGAGTGGAATTTTCTAAGATTTAAAAGAAAAATTAAATGATATCTTATGACAGGAGCCAGGGACAGGTTGTTCAAACTCTGTCCAAAGACATTTTCAGAAGTTTAACTCCTGTTCCCTTGTCCATCAGAGCTGCAGACTTGGTTATTCTCAAACAACAGTTTTCTATCTTGTTTTCAATTTTGATTGCCATTTTAACAAATAATCAGATATGAGCTGCAGAATGAAAGCTGGAAATGGGGGTTGGACCACTGATGTGGGATCTTCAGTTTAAATCCAGGCTCTTTTCAGCTTTGTTACTGAAAATAAAGATAGTTACTGTATTTAGTCCAATGAAAAAAAGAATTTTAAAGCAATATGTGGAAGGAGCCTTCTGAGGGAGGTAGTGAAAAGGATGGAAGTGGATCTTTGAAGAAGTGCTTGAATGACCTGAAAACAGGTGAGAGAGATGGCAGCAGAGGAATAATACACTCCTTTTTGTACATTGCTTTATGGAGATACGTAGAAGCTGGAACTGCTAATAACTACATCTTTACCTCTGCATTGTCCTTACTGGTCCTAAAGTAATAGTGAGCTACAGCTTATTAACTCAGTTCTGAACTGTAGTGATCACTAAAGAGGAATTGGCAAAGGAAGTATTAAAAACTATATAGTTTTGTAATATAAATGCTCTAACAAGTTTCTTTGAGAAGTATCTATTTAGTTTATATCCATTAAAAATAGAGAGCATATTTCAGATTAGCATTAGTAAAACTAAATATACATTTCAGCTGAAGGAAGAATTCTCAGTAATGCTGAAAGACTGCTGTGAGAAAGGGCGCTGGAAGGGATGAGGCTGAGCCTGGGCCCTCACAGTATGTCTCTTCCTATGGAGGTCTTAGTGAGTTACTGCCTTCAGATGAACACCAGTATTGAGGGGGTTTCCTACTGGATATTTCAGATATTTATACTCCTTTGTAGTGAATTTCTATTATAAATGAAACTTCCAAAATCGCCCATGATATCAAAGAAGTACAGAGGGGAATTATAATTTATGCTATTTTATTGGCTGTGTGCAGTCTGTTAAGAATGTTGATATGCCTAAAAAAGTTGCCATCTTTCAAATAAAAGTGTTTTGAGGGCATAGACAAGAAGGAGTTTATTTAAAAATCTCTTGAAAGCGTCTTTATTCTGAGTTGGGCAACTAGTGAGCTTGGAATTCCAACAGATTATTCTTGTAGCACAAGACAACTGATGTCAGGATGTCCATCTGACAACTCTAGGTCATTAAATGCAATTTCTGAAAACAAGTAAATGGACCAAGTGTTTGTGTTGTGATTGTACTGGCTGAAAAGGTTTCTTTCAGCATCAAGAGAAGCTAAAAATACAGTATAGAGGGTTAAATGAAAATAAGATTTTTTTTTTTTTTTTTTTTTTTTTTTTTTTTTTGGCCTTGAAGTTAGCTTGCTACAGCTTGTTCTAGTTTATTTCCCAGAGAGACTTAATTGAAATTCTGTATTTCCTATTGGCTGACATAAGGTGGCTTCCTCTTTAACACATAGATCCTCCTCAGAGGCATCCAGCTTTCCTACTAGACATGAGAAATTAGATGATATTTAGGTTGTCTGGATCTTTCTTTGGTGATGTCTTTTCTTTCCTTTTAAATTACTGCAAGTCATCAGACAGGTTGTGCTTACCATGCTATCACATCTACTTTCTCAGTTACAGTGGGAGTCAAAAAGAGGTGCTAATTTCAAAACTTAATAAGGTAGAATCAGTTACTAGTTTCTGCTTATCAATAAAGTAGTAAGCCTTTACAATAAGGCTTAAAATAACAAGCTTTATTCATCCTATCTATCAAGCACCATGGGCAAAATAAGAAAAATCTACCATTTCTGTATTAAACAATGTCGTTGTAAGCGAAAAAAGTAGCATTTCAAAATGAAATGATTGCTTCTGCTCCTCAGTTCCTTCCTCAAACCAAGAGAATGGCTTTGAAATGAACAGAATTGATAGCCTGGGGGCAGAGAAACTCAGGTTAAGGAGAGTGTTAGGATTGGAACAGGAATTGTACTGCTGAAACTTTTCTGATTGCTCATCCCTAAAAATGTGCCAGTGGATCTCAGTGTAATAAATGTTGGTCTGTAGGTAAGAATAACATGGCTTTTGTTCATCTTTTTTGGAAGCTGCCTGAGCAAAGAGATCCTGTGAGCGTAAGTTGCAAGCTTATCAGTTAGGTTACTTCTGTAGATAGACGTGCATGTATGTGTTTTGCAAAGTTAACTGCTGCATGTTGACAGCCCATTTTTCTGAAGTCACATTAGACTTGTGTACAGAGTGTAGGCATACTAATATTTTGAAAAAAATATTTAATTGGGGAACTTCCATTGCAAATGACAAAATTATGTGCAATGCTTTTAGCTTACCCTCTTTCAATAAGGTATTCTTTGTTGCCCTTTAAGTGTATGGTCTCTATGGGACCAATTTTCATCATTTAGAGTACTTATTAATGTGGATTTTGTGGCTAGGAGCGTTGGTGTTTTATGTAATCTGTGATGAGAAAGATGATCTAACATTGTCCACAGCTACCTGACCGGAGGATACAAAGAAGACAGATTTTCTGCAGAAGTGCATGGCAATGTGACAAGAGGCATTGGGCACAAGTTGTAACATGGGAAATTCCAGTTAGATATTAGGACCCTTTTTTTTTTTTTTTTTTTTTTAACAACAACGATGATAAATACTGGAACAGGTTACCCAGAGATGTTATGGAATCTGTGTCCTTAGAGGTGTTCAGACTCAGCTGGCTGTGGCCCTGAGCAACCTGATCTGATTAGGTCTGCTTCGAGCAGGGGCGTTGGATTAGATGACTTACAGAAGTACCTTCCACCCTAAATTATTCCATGATTCTATGGTTGTGGCTGTCTTAGAAGTGTGTCTTGTTTATTCTACTGCATAGAAACAGAACTATTTTTAAATGTTTGCCATTTTAAGCTATATTTGGTTTTCAGCCAAACAATCAATTTTTCTCCATGTTTGGGAGCCAAAGCAAATATAAAAATATAAAATAGCAAAAATAAAAGTTGCACAGTGTTAGATTATCATTGAAATCTTGGCTGGCGGTACTATGGCACCAGATTTGGAAAATGAGAGCACTGCTGTGAACAATTTAAATGTTATAGGTGAGGTGGTGCTCATGAATAGATGGTGCTAATATATTTTCTTAAGGCATGCTTCATTTGTCTAGTGCTCTGGGAGGCAGTGCTAGGTCTTGCCTTCATGCCCTCTAAAATCTTTGAAATGGTGAAAAACAAACAGTCTCAATGTAAGGCAAAAGGAATTCTCATGATGAAGCCAAATTTGCTGTAATACTGTACAGCTGTATTCACCCTCTAGTTTTGTAGGGCAGAGTTCAAGGCTTTTCACTCTATGGATAAAAACAAAAAATAGACTGCATTTGATCACGAGAAACTGTGCACACTTAAAGCCCAGCAGTAGAATCATAGAATAAGTGAAAGAAACATCTTGTGTCAGTATTGTTTTAGCTGAGCCTTTAGTGAAGCAGGGAAACAGCTCAAAATGTAAGTTGCCAAGATGAATTTATTTCAAAACGAAAAATGGTTACTTTATTTCATTTGTGCTTCCTTCTTGAAGTTTGTTGCTAAATCAGCACTTCAGGGTTACTTTTGAATGTGTTAATTACTAGTTAGTAAATTATCAGCCAGCTGCTGACATATCTTCTTAAATTGGAGAGAGAGAGAGAGAGTGCTCTTCGGCTGAAGATACTTTATTTGACAGGGCCAAGATATATTTTGGGGTTTGGGTAGAAACAGAAAAGAGCCAGTTAATTCACATTCCAGTCACCTCATCACCCAAGTTCTCTCATGTTCCTTGAAACAGAGGAAAATCAAAACAGCTGGCAATTTTAACTAACTCCAAGTCTATTGTTACCAACAATATGGTAACAATATAATGGGCATAGGACACAGAATTTCAAAGACTTTAATTCTGTCTTACTGAAATAAAATTTTTTTGTTTGTTCATTTGGGAAGTAAACTCTCAGGTGGTTTTATTTGCTTTTATACGTTGGAATATACTACTGTCCCCAACACTGGGGGCAAATACCGGTTTAATGCAACTAGCCCAGTGAACCATTTCTTTTATCTCCTTCTCTCCAGTTACTAAATAGCAAAGGAATTGTATAAATCTATTTTTAATAGTTACTATTTGGCCTTTTCAGACTGCTTTGCAATGTTGATTTCTTAGGGGGATATTAAACCTAAACCAAAGGGCTTTCACTGAACTTCTGCTGTGAAAGTAGAAATTGAAAATTGAACCTCTCTGTCTTGCAGCTAAATATGAACCATTAGTTAGAACTAGCTGGTATGAATAAGAGATAGTAGCAGTGCTTATGAATTCTCCTCTCTCTTCCTCTGTTACTCCATGATTAATTAAAGCGATAAGAAAAAGAAGATACTTCACATAATCCCTGGTGGGTCCAAAACTTGAATAACAAGTGTCCAGCTGAATATTTTATGTATTATTTTCTGTAACTGCTTTCACATTTTAAAGATGTGAATTTCAGTTAGGTAATTTAGAGTTAATTTTTTCTAAAGTTTCAATGTTTATTTGCTCTTGGCTCCTGTTGCCTATACGTGACCACTTATTTTTTCCAACTAGCCAAACTGTGGTGCTCCCAGCTGGATTCTTCAGACCATTTGCAGCTATTTTCTTCTTTCTGAAGGGTTATCGGTGGCTGGTTCCCTTATGATGCAGCTGATTCATTAAGCTGTCTTTAATTTTCCCTTTGTAGGCAAAGAGTCCTTTCCCTAGAGTGATTCCAATACTGCAAGTGATCTGATGCACTTAACATAGTGCTTTTAGTTCAGATATACTGTGCGCAGTTTGTCCTGCTGGTATTGGCCATCAGTTGGCTTTTGTTGAAGAGAATACTTGCAGATCAGTGTGGAATTTCTGTTGGCAGGCATGGAGGGAAAGATTGTTTTTCAGAGGTGCCTATGGATCCCAGAATCTTCCATTTGGAGATGGCCTCAATGTAAAAGAATTACTCTACAAATGCAAATACTTAAGACCAGAGTTTCAATAACACATGCCAAAAGCTGATACAAGTAAATGCGAGTTAGGAAAAATCAATCTTCCCTTGCTCTGTGCCTGCAAGTTTTCTTTGTAAGATGTTTTCAGAATCTCTTTACACTGGAATTAAAGGGTGCCTAGTTTATCATTCGACTCTTTCATCAAGGAGATGGGGGGGAAAAAAGGTATTCCAAAATCATAAAATGACAAAGTTCTTTTCTCAAAATCAAATGCATTCTTATCACAATATCATAGCAGTTAAGTTCGATCATGTTTAATACATATTTACCTGAGTGTTAGCAGGATGGAGCTATTACTCGGAATGGGAATGCCTGCTTTCCCTGTTAGTTGTTTAAAATACTGTGAGATCAACACAAGTGAAACCTGTTTTGCTAATGTGTTCCTGAGAGCAGTCCCCATTTACCAAGTTAATTGATATGAAGTCTGTACTGCTCCAGGCTGGCCCTTTCTCAACTTGACTGGCAGTGACTGTGCAGCATGTAGTGTTGAGCTCTCCCCAGCTGGCTGCAGAGGCCCCTCTGCGCTGCTGTGCCCTCCCTGTATACCTCTTGTCCATTCCAAGGATTCCAAGTCACTATGTGGGCCTTCCTCATAGGCCTTAATGTGAGTTGCATTTTGTTACGTTTTCATAGGAGGCTTTTTTGATTGTTTTTAATTCTGACCAGTGTAGCAGGGTCTGGCTTACAGTCTCCTGCACAAAGCTGCCTTTTCCTTTTAGATTCGAAATGCTTGAATTTGTTCATAAGGGTCCAGGTCTCCTTTGAACTCATGTGACCTCCTTGAGTCTGGAACTTTTTAGCTTTTTTTTTTTTAATTCTTTAAGAACTATTTCTTTATAATGTATTCAGCTATAAAAAGAGAGGGTTGCTTCACAGCCTTTCGTGTTTGTATTTTTATAACGTGATGCTAAGTATACTGTGTGTAGGTGGGCACAAAAGTGTGATGTTGGAAGAGTGCAAGGGCTTCTGGAAAGATGTTGGAGTGCTGATCTGTTGGCAGGTAGAAGAGCTGGATTGATGACTAAGTAGCACACTGACCCAGTCTGGGGAGAGATGTCATACCCTACAAAGAAAGAGTCCATACGAAGAGTGATCTGCCATGCATTGATAGGTGTGCCATGACAGAGAGCACTTTCTGGGCTTGTTGGCTTCCTTCTGTCCTCATTGTTCTTTGGTTTTGTCTCTTGTGTAGCTTTTCAATCTTTGGAACCCAAGTGCTCTCACTCAACAGCTATGGTTCCCAGCAAATTCAGGTTCTAACTTCAGCTGGGAACCTTTGTTGCTAAGGTAGCAGTAGCAGTAGATGAAAGTATGTGATTCGGTGTAGTGGTCTTTCCTACCTTGGGCAACATGAGAGCAGATAATGATTCTGTTGAGCACACCTCACTTGAGAGAGCATGACTACTGCCACTCAACTCATTCAACATGAGGTGTGTGATCTTCAGATAGAAAGTAATTAGGAGATGTTGAAGTAAGAATCAAGATCAATAAGACGTAATAATAAGAGAAATAATAACAAACTAATGAAGGGATACATTGCTTTTTCTTCTAATTTTGGCGGGGGGTCTGTAAAGTAACTGTACACTGAAATGCATCAGTAGTGAGAAAGGGGAAGAAGGGAGAAAAACCTCATGTGTAAAATGATTTTTCTGTAGCATACCAACTTCACAGATTTCATGTGAAATTTTCAATTTGTCATTCAGGCTTTGACATCTGATAGAAAATTTGTTAGTGTTGGCCTTGGTTGCTCCACTTCTGTCCATACACTTCCAGAAACTGGTCAGCCTCTGATAGTTATTGTTTTACCAGTTAAAATTGATCCCTCAATTTTAGTGATTCTGGAATGCTCACAGCCCATGGAAGGGAATGTGGTTTAGTCATATGAAGTGTGGCATCTGTGTTGTTGCTTTAGCACAGTTTTTTTCCTTTAAAAACATGCAGCTAAGTAATAATGAAGGAGGCTGTTTGTTTGCCTTGCCCTGTGCTGCTTTTTGGGTCAGGCTGCACCTTCAAGAGGAAGGGGAGAAGAGCACTCTTGCTGAGATTGACTGGGCCTTCTCACCTAGGGGAACTTCTGTCTGGAGAGGAGGAAATAGTAAGCAAGGAGCTTACGGAAGGGGTAGAAGATGGTTATGTTAAGAAGAGTATGAAGCAGACCCTGTGGCTGGATTTCCAAGAAGAGGAAAAGAAACAAAGATTATCTCCATCCTTTATTGGATGCGGGGGGAAACATGGTAACAGGCTGAGGGAAAGGCTGAGGTACTTAATGCCTTCTTTGCCTCAGTCTTTAACAGTAAGACCAATTGTTCGCAGGGTACCCAGCCCCCTGAGCTGGGAGATGGGGATGGGGAGCAGAATGAAGCCCTCATAATCCAAGGGGAAATGGTTAGCGACCTGCTACTCCACTGAGACATACACATGTCTATGGGGACAGATGGGATCCACACAAGGGTACTGAGAAAGCTGGCGGAAGTGCTTACCAAGCCACTTTCAATCATTTGTTGGCAGTCCTGGCTAAGTGGGGAGGTCCCAGTTGATTGGAAGTTAGCAAATGTGATGACCATCTACCAGAAGGGTTGGAAGTAGGATCCAGGGAACTACAGGCCTGTCAGTCTGATGTCAGTGCTAGGGAATGTTAAGGCACAGCTCATCTTGAGTGCCATCAAACAAAACATACAGGACAACCAGGTGATCCAGCCCAGTCAGCATAGGTTTATGAAAGGCAGGTCCTGCTTGACTAATCTGATCTTCTGTGACAAGGTGACCCGCTTACTGGACGAGGGAAAGGCTGTGGATTTTGTTTACCTGGACTTCAGTAAAGCTTTTGAGACCATTTCCCACAGATTCTCCTGGAGAAACTGGCTGCTCATGGCTTGGATGGGTGTCCTCTTTGCTGGGTGAAAAACTGGCTGGATGGCCGAGCCCAAAGAGTGGTGGTGAATGGAGTTAAATCCACTTGGTGGCTGGTCACAAGTGGTCTTCCCCAGGGCTTAGTATTGGGCACTACTCTGTTTAATATCTTTGTTAATGATCTGGATGAGGGGATCGAGTGGACCCTCAGTAAGTTTGCAGATGATACCAGTTTGGGTGGGAGTGTTGATCTGCTTGAGGGTAGGAAGGCTCTACAGAGGGATCCAGATAGGCTGGATCAATGGGTCAAGGCCAACTGTATGAGGTTCAACAAGGCCAAGTGCTGGGTCCTGCGCTTGTGTCTCAACAACCCAAAGTGGCCTGGTAGAAAAGGGCCTGGAAGTGTTGGTTGACAGCCAGCTGAATATGAGCCAGCAGGGTGCCCAGGTGGCCAAGAAGGCCAACAGCGTCCTGGCTTGTATCAGAAATAATGTGGCCAGCAGGACTAGGGAGGTGATCATCCCTTCGTACTCGGCACTGGTGAGGCTGCACTTAAAATACTGTTCAGTTTTGGGCCCCTCACTACAAGAAAGACATTGAGGTGCTGGAGCATGTCCAAAGCAGAGCAATGAAACTGGTGAAGGGTCTAGAGCACAAGTCTTATGAGGAGTGGCTGAGGGAACTAGGGTTGTTTAGTCTGGAGAAGAGGAGACCCAGGGGAGACCTTCTCGCTCTCTACAGCTACCTAAAAGGAGATTGTAGTGGGGTAGGTGTCAGTCTCTTTTCCCAAGTAACAGGTGACAGGATGAGAGGAAACAGCCTCAGGTTGTGCCAAGGGAGGTTTAGACTGGATACTAGGAAAAATTTATTCACCGAAAGGGTTATCAAGCACTGGAACAGGCTGCCCAGGAAAGTGGTTGAGTCACCATCCCTGGAGGTATTTAAAAGACTTGTAGACGTGGTGCTTAGGGACATGGTTTAGTGGTGGACTTGGCAGTGTCAGGTTTATGGTTGGACTCAATGATCTTAAAGGTCTTTTCCAACCTAAATGGTTCTATGAATTTTTCCTAAACACTGTGGGGACCTTGCAGTATTTGTTGCCATCCAGGCCATCACTGAAAGGGTCCTGTACTTAAAAGTGAACTAGAGAAAAAGGACCTGCCCTGTCAAGAGAGGGTAGGGAGGACAAGGATTTCTTTTTTTACATTTTAAGATAATCTCCTTTTCTTTTCTTCTGTTCTACCTCATTCTCTATTTTTAAAAATACTTTATTCCTGTTTATGTTCTGCTAGAACTGGCTTTGAGTTTAAAAGCTCTCTTGATGGTTTTGATATGCTAGCTATAAAGAAGAGATCTGAAGGGTCCTACCTCAAAGCTGTTGCTGTCTTGGGATCCCATTTAGACTTTCTCGTTTTAGAAACCTTACTAAGAGTTTTTAGGCTTAAATAAAATGAAGACCGCTTGTCACTATAATTGACACTTCTGAGTAAAACACAGTATCTATCTAGATGGAATCACACCCAGTTGAATTCAGTCTTGAATTAGAATTAGGTCTTCAAATTAATGTAAAGTATAACTGAGAGATATAGAAAAACCAGTGTGTGTACAAAAAAAAAAAAAAAAAAAAAAAAAAAAAGCAAAAAAAAACCCAACGTGAAATTATTGTAGATTTTAAATTAAAATAGACCTTCACTAAAATTTTTTAAAATCCAGTTTTGAGTCTGATTAAGAATTTTAATACAGAAATCACATTATTGTATTTGAATCAAGTACTGTAAGTCTTGCTTTCTTCTTAGACATGAATATTCAGTGGACACTAGGAGACCATACTTTCATTTATGCTCAAGTCTCTAAAGTTAGTTTAGCATTTTGCAGACTATATAATTTTAACAAATCTAGTTCACTGTCAATCAGAGGTACTAATCCTAAATGCTGTTGGCATGGAACACTTATTAATAAGCATCTTTATGAAGCGTATTAGAGGGCTTAAAAGTCCATTGGGTTTTCTTCCTGGTTTCTGCTATTTGGAGCCTTGTCAGTATTCAAAGTTGCACACACACACAGCAGTTTCATATACTGAAAATAAAAGGAGTTAGGATGTCTCCCAAATAAGGAAGAAACTGCCATCCCTTCCCCTGTGATGGTATTGTACTGCCGAAAATGTCGGAGTTGAGTGTTATAGAAGCCTTGCAGCCTTCTGGAACCTGGCAGAGTTCCCTTTGGAAAATTGTGACTGTCCTGGCTGAGTGCTTTTACTTCATCAGTCTTCAGATAAAGGAAGGGTCTCATCAGAGGCACGTGTTTTCCATCAGTTTTACTTGTACACTTCTTTATAGAAAGGGAAGAGGCATAAAAGTGTTTGGCTTAGGTCTTTACATTCAGTGTGCAGACAACTGCAGGTGATTGACAGTACCACTAAATCATCTTCCCAAATTGGGGATTGTGGCCTCTCGGCAATTCTAGTCATTAGAATTTCTTAAAAAAAAAAAAAAAAAAAAGAGGAGGGTAGGCTGGGGTGGTACCAGAGAATCAATATGTACTTGTCTAAAGAAACTTTGAATATCAGTCTGCAATTACTGACAGAGAGAGAGAGAAAGGTAGAAAGGAAGGGAGTTAGTGTGAGGGAGAGAAAGAAAGAAAAGGATGTTCACTATCGCTCTACCCTGTTATTTAATGACAGGCCATATATCTCTCATTGGTTTTCTTCAGGATTTAGCCCCCAAAGTAAAATTATTTTGTGCAAATTTCTGTTTTTTCCTGAAAAATTAATTTCAGCCCTCATGATTGGAGAGATGCCTGAAAATCTATCGGGAATAAAAATTTATATTTCAAGAATGAGAAAAAAATAATAACCTGAAATGTACTATTCTAGTGCTAGTGTTGTAAGTTTGGGGAAAAGTCACTACTTTTTTTTAAGCATTGGCATTCAACAGTTCTGAAAATATGATAAGCCTAACAGTGACAAGGGAATATGAAAATTTTAAGTACCAAGGAAGGAAAAGCCAATCCTGCCTCACCCCACCAAGAGAAGATGGAACACCTTCTTTTAGCCTAAAAACCTGATTATTCTGTTATGAAGTCATTCTGTGTTGTTATAAGTTAAATTTTTGTAGATGGATATACAAGATGTGTCTTGCTTTATGTGCTGCTCCCCTGGAAAGCATAAAAATGAATGTTTAAAAAAAGTTTCTTGGTAATTTTGAGTAGAGTATATATGTTAGTTAGGTGTTCTGGTGTAATTCCAACTGGAAAATTACATTCCCAGCCCAACATTTAAAAAAAAAAAAAGAAAAAAAAAAAAGTAGTTGTAGCATTTTTATTTGGATCTAGTTACTATTTATCCTTTACCCTAATTTTGCAGTGTGATTAACTTAATGTTAAAACTTTGTGTTTTTTACTCACAAGCAAAAGAAAAAAAAATAAAAATCAAACTTGCAAGTTTTTCACCTATGGGTCCTATAGATGGCTAATACTACTATAACTCTTGCATTTAAAGGAAAAAATACTTGCATTTTTCCAGTTACTTCATGCGCTTTTCTACTACTGCAGTTGTAGAAGATGTTACAGCTATTGATAATACTAAACTAATGGAAGAACAGAAGTGTTGGAAACCACAATTTTATATCACTGTTCGTTTACTTTTTTAAATACACTTAGTATCCCAGAGACTCCACATTTAAGCAATTGTTCAGTTGCTTGCAGCTGGCAAATTAAACAGCTCTATATTGTTATATTGTCTTATTCCATTACTGAATATATTATTACAAGATAATACATTCTGGTCTTCTCTTTTTTCACTCTTTCTCAGTGAAACGGCAGAGCCTGAAAGTTCAGATCAATGCAACAGATGACACCGTTTGCATGAGGTATCTTCGACCAAGTCAAAACACCAGACTAGAAGGTTTTGTCCTGGGTTATGGAAGCAACTTCTTTTCTAATCAGTACATTCCTTTACCTTCGGAAGGAAAAACCTACATAACAGAACTGGGTAAGGCATATTTGCTTTGCATGTTATTGTTGTCATGAATTGTGGCGAGAGTGAGGAGAATATGAACCTCTGGGTTTCTTATGTTTTATTTTTATTAGGTTGTTGCTCAGGGTTTCTTTGTGTTTATTTAAGGTTGCCTTTGAAGAATTTCAGATGAAAGTGGAATTAGGAGATCCTCCAAGGAGAACAAATCGTTCTTGTTGTTTGCAAGAGTTTGCTACTGGTATATGTTTTGAGGATTTTCATTGTACTAAGATTGTATTATTTGACCACATCACAGATCAGATGGGATGATTTGCCTGAAGTTGCAGTTATAAAATAGAATACAAGGGAGACGGGCATGTTTTTAACAAATAGTACAAGAAGCAGTGAAACAGTTTTGAGAAGTGTGTGGTTGATTCCATTTGGTAGAAACGTTCATATCAAAATGGTGCCTTTTCTGGCAGGGGCCTGTTCCAGTTCTACATGTTATAGAATAACCTATAACTTCTATGTCAGAAGTTACGGATGGAATTCCATGAGCTGTTTCAATGGAAAAGATTAAACCACATCAAGAATGTTAGAATCTGTTGCCTAGGATAGGGAGGAAGAAGGGAATTTGGTTTTCCCTTTCGCTTAGGGTTTTGTCAGTATGGGCAGGATAGCAAAATAGTAGAACTGGATTAGTTAGAATTGTCTGATAAATGATTAAAACATTGACTTATCAGGATTTGACCTTTTAAGAAATCTATTCAATCTCTGAGCATTTTCCTGTTTCTTTCTTTAATCTTTTCTAGCCTGAAATGAATCTGGGTTACACTCATCATGGTAATGCCAGTGATCTTGGCATAAAACCAGGGGGAAAAAAGGCTGCATAAGCATAGAAGTAACAATTGCCATCTTTTTGATGTGGTCAGTTAAGGCAATTCTGGGGGTCTGCTCCAGGCTGAAAAATACAGAATAAAAGAGAAAAAATAAAATGTTAGGTACAGAATAATTAAGATATTAGAGACTTTCATTAGATCGCTGTGGCAAAGGTTGACTTCTTCCTTTTCGTAAGTTGGTACGCCTGGGATCTCTCTGTAATTCTATCGCCAATCCAGTGTTTGAGTTCATAACCATCACTTAAGCTGTGTCTGATTTATGTGATTTATCCCATGTGTAACTTTTGAATCAACTCAGTAAGAATGGTGTACAGGATTTTCTGTAGAATACTGTGAATTGGGCATAAGTAATACCTGTGTAGCTGTATTGCAGGAGTAGTGAGGATTAATATTTTTCATGTACTCTGAGATCCTTGGAAAGAGGAAGAAGCACTGAATGTGATGTTATGTGTAGATCATCCTTCCTTTTTAAGAGCAGCTTTAATACCTAATGCTTTGTGAAACTTTATGAAACAGAAAGCTGAACATCATTTGGAATATATGGGATTTGCGTATTTTGTAACTTTAATGTTAAAAGCTAATGGCTGGAAATTGTGGACACCTGCCTTTAGTTCTGCAGTGCATCAGAGTGCTAGCCACATGCATATTCATTAAAGCTTACCATTAAGCAATCAAAATCTTGTAGCAATGAACACAGAAGATGAGAAACCCCATGACACATATAGCCTGTAATGAAGACATTTTTTCTAGTGTATCTGGCGAGGGAAAAGCACAAGTGTTGGGGAATACTCTCCTTTTCCTTTATAATTATTTTAAAGGAGAAATCTTAACTCAACTCATGCCAATAAAAGTTGTCAATCAGTTTCCTAGTGACAATCTATTAATGTGATTTCTGAGTGTTCAGTTAACTAAAAATGCAATGTGCAACATAATACAAAGGCTAGCATTTCCAACTTTAAGAAAATGTCATCTTTGAAAGGAAAGGAATAAAAGCTAACAATAATATGTACTTCAGGTTGCAATCATTTATGTAAGGCAATTAACAGTACATTTATTGGAGCTATTGCTTTTAGTTAAGATATTTAGGGTTAGATTATATACTTTGTGGACTTGTTTATTGGAGTTTGGAAGCAGAGAGTACATCATCTTGCCCATTTCGTTAGTATTAAACGTCACATGAAACTGCAGCGTTGACTGTGCTTTCCAAATATGTGCAGAACACGGCTAAAGGAAGAAACATCAGTTGTGCTTTTGGCTCTATTTTAGAGTGACTTCTGTGGCAGAGGTGAAGAGAAGACGGTGGTGATTGCTAGCATGCCCCCCCCCCCCTCGACTGGCTGCTGGCACGAAGTGGAGGAATTGCAGGATGGTTCTTAGTTTTAGGAGCAATGGGTAGGTTTTATTCTGGCAGCCAGAGAACTCAGCTCAGCACACACTTTACGTGGATGTTAGAAAAAATAAGGTATTGTAGAGGGACAGTAAAAATACTCTCAAGATACTTTCCAAAGATACAAAGCCCCTAGACCCTATTGCTGAAAAATCTTACATTATCTTTGTACTCCTAGTACATCTCCTATGTAAGGAAGTTGGCCTAGTATGCTATCTTCATATTAAAAAAAAAAAAAAAAAAAAAAAAAATTCACACTAAAATTTGTCAATTTTGTATTCTAGATATTCTAGCGATTCAGGTGCCACTGTACACTTTGCAAAAGGTCTTCAGTGTGTTCCACACATTTTTCCACAATCAGAACAACTAGTTTCATACAGAAACATTCACATTCACCCTGAGAACTCCTTCTTGGACCTCTCATGCCTTGGCTTATCTGACTTTTACAGAAAGCAGATGAACTTTCAGGCTGTCCTGAACAGTGGTTGGTTGTGGCTTTTACTGAACAGGATGTGGAGGGAGTGATTTCCAGTCGTGAAAAGACATTGTGGCCTGTTTAGACCAAGACTAATACAATTTAATGCTTCTTTCACTCCTGTCAGTTTTAGTGGTTCATGGAAAGAGAATACCTTTCCCAATCAGTTTAGGGACACTTTGATCACAACCTTGAATTGGTTTGGTATCTGAACTGTAACGATTAGAAATGGAGATTTAAAGGCACATGTTAGTTACTAAAAGGTATGTTTTCTCAATGGATTAAGGAACATTGCTTTAGAATATAATCTCTTGAGAGAGTGAGTAGATCCAGGAGAATGGATATCTGTATCTAGACAAAAGTGGATCTTGTCCTAGTAGTATTAAAATTGTCTATTCCATGAAGATTTGTAAGTGAAAATGGTACAGATATGCCATCAACTGTAGATCCTACTCAAAGAAAAAAAAAATAATTGATTAATCTAGTAGTTAGGCCAATGTAAGAAAGCATAGAGACTTTGCATATAAATCATTCATGATTCCCTCCCTAAAATGCATCAATCCTTTAAAATGTCCTTTGTCTTTTCTAACAAACGGTATAGGGCTACACAGCAGAATGAAGTGCCTTGCAGACGTTTCCTTGATTTAGCTCTGCATGCCTGGTTTTGTTAATGGAGCAGCATAATCTGTATTCTGCTTGGGATAGTTGTCCCCGATTGGAACTGGAGTACAGGGAATGAAGCAACAACTTATATATATTGCTGTCTATATTGTGTCATCTATTTAAAAGATACCTAAGGCCAATGACTTCCATATTTCCAACCCTGTCACTGTTGATTAAGATGAAATTTATTGTCAGGTTTTCTGCTGGGTTACACACGTCTTATGACCCTGTTCACAATAAACTTGAAGTCAGCAGATTTATTATTTTATGAAATTACATGTGTGTATGTGCATATATTTTAAAAGAAATTAATAAGGACATGATCTTTTCTGGGATTTCCACAAGAGATACATGGTTTTGTACAACAAATGTACAAATGTATTCCCTACGTTTCATCCATTAAAATATTCAGCACCTCACTGCAGTAATTCTTATCTTAAAATATTTATTTTTCCTTTCTTTTGCAACTAAAATAATAACCGAGCCAGCAATTGCGCAACATTATCCATGTATTGAGAACTGCCTGCAGAGGGCATGTACAAAGAGAAGAGGGTTCTATTGGATTTCCTGAACTTGTAGTGAGCTTGTGCCAGCAGCAAACTCTTGGGCAGTGTCATGCATTGCTATATAGATGAATGCATATCACAGTGAAGGGTAAGTGACAATGATGAGGCAGCATCAAGGTTTGGTTCAAAGAAGTATGCCTCTTTATCAGGATACAAGACGTGTTTTGTGCGGAGTGTACTTCATGAGCTTACATGACAGCAACGTTACTATTGGTTATGGAAGCTCTTCAGACTGTGTCAAAAGATATCAAAATGTAAATTCAGCTGGACTAATAAATAAGTTGAACAGACCCATTCAAAAGTTATGAGCTTGATTTAAACTTTTATCTAAATCTGTTCAGTGTGCATGACTCAAAGAAAGAGTATTTCCTTGAGAAATTTGTGCTAGTTTTTTCCAGTTTGGTTAGGAAGATTGCAAGTCAGCCTCCTTGAGTTTGTTGATACTGTTGGAGGAACCCAAAAAATTGAGTGGAGACATGAAAAGTTTGTAAGAATTAACAGCAATTAGCTAACAGAGTGAGGAAAATTAATTTCCTTTTCAGTTTCTGAAATCAGCTTAGAGTTGGGCCATCCTTTGGCCTTTCCTTTACCTGAGGCAGATTGTACAGTGTAAGAGGAGAATGTATTGGCAGTCCTGCTTTATAACAACCATAATAAGTGATGGGTGAATTTTGCATATGTACATAGGGAAGAATTCTAGTATCACCTTGAACGCATTTTAAAAATTATAATTCAGGGATGTGTGCTAGAGTAGTCCTTAGCTAAAAGATCTTGCTGTGCAGTTTCTTATGTATAATCAATTCTTCACTGCTAATGTTAGCTGAGCCTAGTGGACTGGATGACCTGGAGGAGGTCAGCAGCTGCACTTTCATTTAGGCAAGTGTACTGACCAGCAGCAGGTTCATTCACACCAGCCTCTTTGTCCCCCTTCTCTTGTCTTTTCCCATTCTTGTTACACCACGATACTTTTGATCCTTCCCTTTCTCCAACTTTGGCCTTTGCCCTTAACAGCATCCAGTAGAACATCTTTAGCAATCTCTTAATTCAAATTAGGGAATTGCAGGCTGAAGCAAAAAACCACTTTGATTTCTGAATCTGCTGGTCTGTGAATTCTAATGATGCATTGTAACACTTCATTTTAAAATTTATTCAAAGTTCGTCAGTTCATTCTTACATTGTTTTGCTTTCAACTGCATTTCTGTATTGGCTGAACCCTGAACTGAATTAAAACGGTATGCTTGAACACAGGCAGAATTTGCTAGCTTTTTGTGGTGTATGTTAGTTGCCTGCTGCCACTGATTTGGTAGCCTAGCTCATGGCTTGTGGAAGTAAGTGTTCTCATATATTAATTTGATGTGTCAGTGGCATGTATTTTTGTTATATTCTCGTTGTCTCCTGCAGCTGTTAAGGTGGATAATAGAAGGTGGGGTTTTTTTCAATAATTTTATATCATTCATATTACAGAATCTTAGTCAAAACAGTTGTTTATTTTCTATTATAATGACACCAAACTGCTGGTTTATTTCTGTGCAACTTTGCAGTCTTTGAAATGTTTCTTCTGTGGTAAGTTGTAGACATACCTGTGTGTACATATAGTGTGTGTGTCTTTTAGGCTGTCTGGGTGAAAAAATACTGAGTAATTGAAGGAGTTCAGAAAACTATTTCATCTAATTGGTGATGGTTCGTTGAGCTATAGTAGACTTGATGTTTAAAAGCTAAAACATAATGACTGAATGCTTCTAATATTTTTGAGAAGTGGGAGGAAAGGGTGTAAGAATATGTACTGAATGCATATGCATGTGTCTGCTGTATGTATCGAATGCTGTAGATACAAATACTGTTGCTTTACAAATACTAGTGCCTCAGGTGTGTGACTAGTCTTCCCTCCTGTTTCAAAAATCATTTGGTTAGGTGTATGTCCTTGCAGGAGTGTTGTGTTTTGGTCCAAAGTGGCACTGCTTTATTCAGCTGTGGATATTTAAACTTGAAAGAGCAATTCCAGTGTCATATTGGTGCCTCTCAGCTGAATTGTCACAACAACCCATGTTTGGGGAATTGTAACACTAAGAATTAGGCATGGATTTGTTGACTAGCACTTTTGTGGTACATCTGGGCATTTTCCTGTCATACTTTTTGGCTAAAGAATTGAAGGTGATCACTTTGGACTTTATTTCTGATCTGCAACTTCAGGAGGTTTATAAAGAAATAGCTGTGTGCCAGCTGAAAGGAGCTCTTAGCCATGACATTTGTCATTCCAGGCTTAATAAAGGGGGCTAGGCAGTAACAGCATCAAAAAAGTGGATTTATTATGTTAGTCTTATAGCAGCAGCCCTGTGTTAAGCACCAAGGGAACTGCTAAGATTTTCATAGGAAATTTGCAAATGAGTTAAGTTTTAACTTGTTAAAGTTTGCATTGTTCTGTAGGGATCCTTCATGTATGAGGTTCTGGATCCTTACAAGATGAGAGACAGACAGATCTGTATCTTGCATCTGTTATCATATGTATCTCTGTTATATACTGATGTATGTTGAAATGATTTCTGGGGGCAGATACTGGATTTGTGGATCTGTGTCCAGATATTTGAACATTAACTTTAATTGTGTACCTATCATTTTCTTACTAAACACAGTTCATTCAAAATAAAAAATAGTCAGCTGTAAACAGGATTGCCTATACTCTGTGATTTAATTTTCTTTTACTAGAGGTCATTTTATTTTAGAAATGCACTTTTTGAATATATTTCAATGTAAATAGTTGATATACTGTGTGAATCATAATGACACACAGAACCCCATATTTTTATGGGTCTGGTGGTCAACTTCCTGGTGCCTACCTCTTATTTCAGCAGTCAATTTAATTTATCCCTTAAGCATTAAGATGAAGTAGCACAAGCTAAATTATGGTTTTATTTAGGTTTCAGTACTTAACATTTTCTTTTTCTCCTCCTGTGTTACTCACCTCTCCCCAAGATTCCTGGTTCTTATAGACACGGATCTGTAGAGCAGATTATGCACATACAGACATCATAAAAGAACACAGACAATCATAAATAGTTCTTGCAACTGGATAAGAGTTTAATACATGAGTGAGGCAATGCTTTAAGCCCCTAAAAATGAATTGGGTTGTAGTAATATCAGATGATTTTCATGTTGAGATGATGGATGACACATACATTTCTCAGCAAGAGGACTGAATCAGTGTGAAAACTCAGTGGTCTTCTGAACTTAATAAGAGAAATGTTAAATTAAAACTAAGAAAGAACTCTCACTTCTAAACCTGAATCGGGGCTCATTATATGAGATTAAGCAAGCTGTCTGCCTTTCTTGGTTTTAGTTTCCTTGGATATAGAATGTATGTCTGTCCAGAATAAAAGCATTTCAAGGCCTGTGTTCTTCAGTCCATGCATAATGCTTTGATACTGTGCATCAAACAGGTGAATTTAAATTAAACTACAGTCGCTGAACTCTTAACACCTGTATTGTAGCATGGGTGATTCTACTCAGGAATGGCAAATTATGTTTGGAAATTAAGATATATTTTTAGTTAAGTTCAGAACAGAATTTTAGTGTTATATCCCAGGTAATGAGTGGATTCCTGATAATTTCAAATTCTGATTTTAGTTATAATATTCATAATATTTTCTTAAATTCAGTGGTTCTAAGCCAGACAAGTGGTACTTTTTAAACCTGTCTGGTTTATAGCAGAGCTCTCCCAACATCTAGTCTTAGCTTGTTTTCCTAAATACTTCCTTTCATAGATTGTATTAAATCAGAAAAGCCTTGATTCTCTGGGAAATGGGGATGTGTTGCATTCTTTATTAAGGCAACGTTTGCTAAATCCACAGAAAAGCTTAATGAACAGCACCCAACACAAAATATTCCTGCTGAGCCCTTTGTTACAGAAAAAAAATACCTGTTAGAATGATTCCTGATAAATACCAGGTTTTGTAGCTCTGAGGTGTGCAGGGAGACATTTACAGTCTTTGTTTGTTACCACATTTTGTTTAACAGATAATCTATTTCTACACTGGTACACATGCCATTTCAGACTTCATCCAGAATGAATTTTTCCAGTGATGGAGCAGGGCAAAACTAGCTGTTTCAAACCATTTTGGTAACTTTCTTTCACAATCTTTGGACATTTTGTTGATGAAAACATAAATTTTTGCAGTTTTGAAGACTGTAGTTCATGAGCTCTCAAGGTGATGCTTGAAACTAATTTTGTTGAGGTTAAGGTTGCTCAATACTTTTTGAGAGTTACAGTAGCCTCACAAGTGGGCATGAATGCACAATAGAAAACTGGGATTAAATTACAGGGAAAAGCAAATTATTTTAATGTGTCACTTATTTCTGGTTTTAGGTCTCAATACAAAAAATGTCCAGATGATTGCACAGATCCCAGAAGAACTGTGTGCCTCCCTAAATATTAAACAGATTTTTTGTAAATGAAGAGGTATTTGCATTTTGGGGTTGATCTTTCTTTTTAACTAATTCTTTTTCCACACTGCTTTGAGCAGCTGTTTTCAATGCTCATCTTAGTTATGTTTATATTGGGTGCAGTAGAAACCCATTACAAAATAATAATTAAAAAACTGAAGTGCATTCACAGTATAGGTCTCCAGTGACTTAGATGCATAGAATCAGTGAAGTTAAGTTAGAGTGGGTTTCCCCACACTGGCACAGCATTTTTAGTGCAGCAAGCTTTTGATCTATTCAGTACTGGTTGTCCTTCCTCTCTCCTTACAGAAATCTGGATGTAAGAGAAAATTGAATGATTTCTCAGTGGTTCTGTTTAACTGGTGCTCTTCAAGGTATCTGTTACACTGAGATATGCAGGAAATTCAAGCTCTCACTCATAGATACAGATTTAGATAAATGTATCTAAACTAGACTAGGACTTTTACATAGAGTAATCCTTTTTCCAAAAAAAAAGTACCTAAATAGTTTTGATCGCTATATGGTGAGCCAAATTCTGCACATGGATATCCCCTTAGAAGCTCCTATGACTTCTTTTCTAGTGTTGCACTTCGGTGAGACTAGACCGTGGTTTTAAATGAAGAAGGGCAGAAATCTCTGACATCTGATGTCAAGAATAAGGGAAGATCTTCTTTCCAAAGATGAATTCCCCAAACTAAAATCACCATTTAAACATTGTTTTAATCTATTTATTATTTTAAGCTGCAGGGTGAAGTTATCTGCCTTTCACTGCCAGAAACATGAATATATCTGAACTTTTGGCCTCTTACCATGTGTGTTTGTGTCATCCAGACTGCATCAGATGTCTCTGAAACGTGTTAGAGTTTGTGTAAAACTTGGTTTGCTTAATTTCATTATGTTCTATGAAGGCTAGTATTTTCAGTAGTTTTCCAAGCTGGTTCACAACTGACACCCAGCTAGCAATGACCCTGCATCCTTTAGAATAGCTGCAGTTATTGTGTACTTTAAAAGAAACTTAGGCCATTCAGGTAAGACTGAATTGAAAGGCAAAAATTCTTGTCTTTGGATGGGCTTTTCGGGTTTTTTTGCTATGTAATATGATCTGTTAGCTTTTTTGAAATGAAGCAGTTGAACCTTTTATGGGAAGTGGTGCACAAAAGTTTGAAGTAGATTTAAGGTGGAGAGAGATTCTTTCCTGTAAAGAATTAAAAAATATTTTGCAAAGGTTCATTTTTCCTGGGAGAAAATGCATACGGTTTTAAGATCAATAGAAATATAAATGTCAGAAAGTCTGGAAAATACAATTTGTCTCTGAGATGAATTTATTGAATAAGAAAATCACTTAAACTGTTGCTTTCCTGTTGCATGCAATGTTATTTCTAGTGTAACAGTACCAAGAGATTCCAGTAAAAGTCACAGCCCTTTGTGGGTTTTACACAAATATTAGTCCCTTTCTCTTAAATGTTAGTAATTTTACTTTCATAAAGAGTATTCAGTACTGTCAAAGCATGTAATAGTTAAATCTCATAATAAGTCTCAGGAAAAAGTATGTAAACCTAACTATAAAACAAGCCAGTAACCAACGTGGAGACTGTCTTAAGCATGTCTGACATTGTGTTGTTTCCTGCAACCAGACAATCATGCAAATCTTGAGTGATTTAGTATTAGTCTGTTGTGGTATGTGCTCCTAAATGATTGATGCATTTTGTTTATTCTTTTTACAGTAGGACAGCTCTTTACTGAGAAACTGCTTACAACAGAAAACCTAAGGTGTATAGCCTGAAACAGAATACAGAAAATATTGTAGGAAAAGTTCCACCAGCTCCTGTGAGGAGTAGATATCTCTGGTTGTACTTTGCAGGCTTTGCCCTCTTATTACTTCACCTGTTTTACTTTTCTGTTTTGCCATCACCTCTTCTTCTTCATCTGGGTTTTCATTACCCTTCACTTTTCAAGTAGTGTTTGCATTGAAATGTTACATGAATGTCCTGCCATGTTCACCTATTTGTTGTGTCACAGTCAAAAAGAATTGCCAAATCTTTTGTGCATGGGTGTATTATTTTTCCTAATGGCTAGAATATTTCTGAATGATTGGTGAATAAACATTAAAGCAAACATGCTTAAAGATCACAGAGATTGGATAACATGTCAAGCATTCACTGAATATCAGACTTTCCTTATTAATTATTAGGCTAATCCCTTTCTCAGATAAATAGCACATCTGTACTAATTGCTGCTTTCTTCATTTACAGATGCAGAGCCACGGTATTTGGTTTCAGTAAGACCAGCACGCATTTCAAATAACAAGAAATCTTGTTCAGGTATTTTACTATTACTGCATCTCTTTCTTCAAGTAGTTAAAGGAATACAGAATCTTTATTGGGGTTTTCCTGACAAGATATTTTAACTGTAGGTGTCTGACTGGGATGCACAAATTCCGTATGTGGGAAGGTAAAATGTAGCACAGTATTTCCTAGTCAGTAATTAGTCACACATGTGGTGTTCAAAACATGAAGAAGTATCTAAAGTTTGTTATTGGAGAAAGTTCTTTCAAATGAGAATTTAAATTTAGAATACTAATTTCTGATGTTTAAAGAGGTCACAAGTGCATGCAAAAAAGGTGAAAGATTTAAAATACAATGATCTGGTGTATTGAAGTTAACTCTTCCAAAACTACCAGTAAGGATTCCTTCATCTGTGGCCTAGAACAGGTTGCCCAGAGAGGTGGTAGATGCCCCATTCCTGGAAGTGTTCAAGGTCAGGTTGGATGGGGCTCTGAGCAATGTGATCTAATTGAAGATGTCCCTGCTCATTGCGGGGGGGGGGGTGGGGTGGGGTGGGGGGGGTGGTGGTGGTGGACTAGATGACCTTTAAAGGTCCCTTCCAATCCAAAGTATTCTGTGGTTCTGTGATCTTTATATGATTTTTTCCTAATTTCTGGTAACTGCTTGGGATTAATTTCTTCTTGCTCTTGGCCAGATGTAAAACAGTATGTCTGGAAAGATTTTGAAAAGTGATTGTCATAGTTTAAACCCAGCTGGCAACTAAGCACCACACAGCTGCTTGCTTACTCCGCCCCAGTGGGATGGGGGCGGGAATAAGAAGGGTAAAAGAATACTCACTGGTTGAGATAAAGACCGTTTAATAGGTAAAGCAAAAGCTGCATGTGCAAGCAAAGCAAAATAAGGAATTAATTCACTACTTTCCATCGGCAGACAGGTGTTCAGCCATCTCCAGGAAAACAGGGCTCCATCACATGTAACAGTTACTTGGGAAGACAAATGCCATCACTCCAAATGTCCCTCCCCTTCCTTCTCCTTCCCCCAGCTTTATGTGCTGAGCATGATGTCATATGGTCTGGAATATCCCTTTGATCAGTTGGGGTCAGCCGTCCCAGCTGTGTCCCCTCCCAACTTGTGCACACCCAGCCGACTTGCTGGTGAGGTGGGGTGAGAAGCAAAAACGGCCTTGCCTCTGTGTAAGCACTGCTCAGCAGTAATGAAAACATCCTGTGTTATCAACACTGTTTTCAGCACAAACCCAAAACATAGCCTTATACTAGCTACTGTGAAGAAAATCAACTCTATTCCAACCAAAAGCAGCATGGTGATTTACCTTTCAGATGCAATGTATATATATAAAAAAACCACAAAACCAAAAAAATGCCCAATGCACTACTTGGACATTACTAATTTTTGTGTCTACAGAAACTGATTTACAGAACAAGGTTCAGATAATTGACTTTTCAGTCCAGCATACAAAGGTGTAAGAACAGCTGGTGGTGTAATGCTAGCTAGGTATATGGCAAGCCTTTTTAGTAGTGAGAATAGTTAAACTGGACAAATTACCAAGAGTTGTGGTAGAGTCCAAGTTGCTGGTATTTTAAATTTACAAGTGAAGACTGGTTACATTTCTAGAAGAGGCACTGTAGTTCAAACTGCGATTAATACAGAGGAGTTGTATGGTTTGTGTTCATATAGATCAATGTAGATGATCACCAAGGTAATTCCTGGTTTTATGGTGTATAAATCATTGCAGTCTCTAATGGGGATCTAATGGCATAATAAGAGTCAAAATCATATGTAGATCCTCTGAGCGTGATTTCAGGTTATATGAGAGCTTGTTTTTTCTTTTCCTTAAAACTCACATATTTTCCATGTTTCCTCAAAAGGTGATCTAGAAAGAGATTTTGCTGTAGTTAGTGGATTCGCCAGATAGTGTGGTGAATGACCCAGCTGTTTAAGTTTTTCTTTAAAAATGGAGAAAGAGTATAGGAACTGGTCCAGAAAATATGAAAATTATTCAGACACTTACCCTTGTGGAAGTATCTTGTGTTCTACAGCATTTCAAAGCTTGTCACACTTCCTCTTAAGGGTAGAGTGTGGTGGTGTTTGTTTGTGGTGTTTTTGTGGCAGCATATTAATCATCAATATAAAGTAAAAGCTGACATGGTTAACTTTTCTAAATGTTCACGCATGCATTGGTTGAAAGTACAAATCAGGCTTTCACTGGGTCTTGTTAAGTGAAGAGATATTAGGGTTCAAAAGGCATGAAAAGAAGGTTAGTCAGATCTGTTACACAACAGTGAAAAATATAACCCTTAGATCAGTAGCTTATAAGCTTTTAGGGAATTTGTGGTCACCTGTACATTTTGAGGAGGTACAGATCCTTTAGATTTTGAAGTATGTAATATAATATAAAGGATGTATGAATTTCCTTTCGTTAATCATCTTTCAAACACCAAAGGTTCTCCTTGGGCTTGTAGCAGTCCACAAAGTACAGGTTCAAAATAATTGCTCTAAATCATTTCTTCATTTCCAACTATTAGCTTTTAAACTTTATTTAAAGAAAGCTCTTTTACCACATGAGACTTGTGCTACGTCATTCAGAGCAAAGCTAAAGTTAAGTACCATGCAAAAGCTGAACATTTTCAATGTAGTAGGTGGTTAAAAGAGAAAAATGCCCCCAGATACAAACACCAACTCAGATTTGCCTACGGTTAAAAGCAAGAAATTTTTGTAGGTTTTATTTTACTCTTGATGAAGAATGCTGTAGTAAGTATGAATTATCTATGGGCATAGTTGCAGTGTTACTAAGAATCCTGCCAAGAAGTTACTATTTCTGTCACACACAAAGATAGACTTCCTAATGTCCTGAAGTCTGTGTAACACCTTCTGTGATGCAGTCCAAGACAGACAGATGTTTGAAGTTAATTTGTATATAGCTTATTCTTATACTAAGCATACCAAAACCACCCACTGTTCATTTTCAAAAACTAGGTTTAACTGGAACATAGGCTGAAAAAAATAGAAATGGTGAAAACTTGTAATAAGACAAAATTGAAACAAAGTTTAGTAAACAAATCTCCCTCCTTCTCACCAAATAATAGCAAGAATTTCTTTAGGTTTACCCTGGATCTGCAAGTCTGGACATGAAGTCTTACAGTTTCTTCCTAGGTTGAAATAATGCTGTGCAAGTCCAGAGGTGACCTAAAAAATAGTCTTTTTCAGGCTTATGTGTCTGACACCTGCTTTGTAAAGCAGTCTCCTAATCTGTGCTTCTCCTGCCTGCTAGCTGCATCCTCCCTTCCTTTATGCCAACTTTGTTCTGCATTTCTTTGCTGTGTTCATGCTCAGTTGGCTTCAGAGTCAGAGCAGTCTCCCTTCCGTGCAGATGTTTCACTTGCCTCAATGAGAAGCCAACGAACAGATCACAGACACTGTCTCTGCCCCCTTTTTAAATCATACTTCAGAAATAGTGACCGTGAAAAAGAGAGAGAACTGTTGTACCTTTCCCTTCACGTTTAGAAGAGAAGTAGGTCTTTATTTACTTCATTATCCAACTGCAAAAACTTTCCCTTACATAATGCAGGAGAGAGAAACTAACTTGTAATTGGAATTATATGTTTCTTATGCAGGTCGGACCAAGACTCAAAAGCCTCTGCAGCTGGTAGTTGGCACCCTCACCCCAACCTCTGTGTTCCTCTCTTGGGGCATCCTAGTCAACCCTCAGCATGACTGGACAGCAACAAGTAACTGTGCTAGTGACAGGTAATGTAACAGAAAACTGTTTTTTGTGATATCATGATTTAATTCAGGGTAGTTGTCTGGGGTGGCTGAAATAAGTTTGACAGCGGAAATTAAGAAGTTGGAAGCAATAGTTCTGAATGTGAAGTAAGTTTTCTCATTCACTTAAATAAGTGTTTTGCAAGTCTTTACTGGTCTTGAGTGCAAATTTAGTCCGACATCTACATGCTGAAGTACAAATCTTGCTATTTCACACTAGATCCTTTGTTCTTCTTGCACTAATGGCCTTGGCTCTACCTTCATTTGTATCTGGACTAACTGAAAGAAACCTTGTTAAATTATAAAAAATATGTTGGTTTAAAGTTGGCCAAATAGAAGTAAAATAAGTCTTCCTGTGCTGTGGTAGGGGAATAATACTTTGTTTTAATGCTATTTGATTTTTGTTTCCTCTATTTGGTCTTAGCCCTACACTGCTTTCCTGATACTGATACAGTATAGCTTTCATTAATTTTATATTGTAAGTAAAAGACCACTTCTACTATAACACTTTTGTTTTGCTGTAATTATTTAATGAGTGATACAGTATGTGGGGAACTCAGGAAGACTCACCAAGTAGCAGTTTCAAGACAAGTCATAGTGCTGAGTAGCTTCTCAGTTAACTGCATCATTACATTTTAAGTAACTCTTGGCAGATGAGTAAAATTCATCTGCTGCAATTATTCAATTTGTAATACAGGTGCTTTTCCTGCTCTGTCATTTTGGTGTTCTCTTTGTGTTCTTCCTTTTATGACAGAAGAAATTTTTTGTCTTCATTTACATAGTTTGAAGCTCTATTCAACTCAGCAGTGTTTTGTAAAACCAAGAAGAAACTTTGTTCACCCATATTTGGGGTGCATCTACATCTGGTTTGCAGCTATCATCTTTCTTTTTTTTTTTTTTTTTTTTTTTTTGAATGCATCTTTGCATAATTGAGAACACTTTATTTCCCCCTATCTATCTAATTTTGTAGCTGTCAAATTTAGACTTGAATCTGCTTACTTTGGTGTTGATAATAAAACTCCCATTGATACCAACCATTACACTGGATGTCAAACACAGATTATGTTAAAAAAAACAACCCATGTAGCCAATATGACCTTTTTCTTACTTCCCAAAAGTTGTGGAATAACCCTTTTCAAGCTTCAAAAATTTCTCATGAACAAATTTGGACCTTCATCACCAATCAGAATTTCAAACAATATTGAAAAAAAATTAACGTTTATTGGGAAATTGTTGTAGAATATTGGGAAATGTCGAAGCATGTAATTTAATTGGGTTTTTTTCAGTAGAAATAAAAGTTGGGTTAGGCTTAAATTTTGCTTTCTCAATCAAGAAAGCAGCAAGTATTTTCCTACAGTTAGAAATCAAAGAAATGAGCTGATCATGGAGGAGCATGTAAAATTTCTGGCCCCATAATGATTTTTAGCATCATTTTTACCTTGGAACTTATCCTCTCTGTATGCTGTGTCAGCACCAAAGTGACAGCACCCATTGTGCAATGGGAAGGAAGAACACTTCAGAAGAAGCCCATGTCCTGTACAAATCTACCTGGAAATTCAAGGCATATGGTGCCCACCACAATGCCTTCATCAGCTTTGGGTTTTCTCCTCAGTAACTGAATATTCTTGGTGGGCATTCATTGACTTAAAGTTTGAACAAACTCTTTTAACATAGTATGTAATGTTTTCCACTTAGTGCAGTGATATGGGTGTCTTGCTACGTTTAGAATAAATTCTATATGTTTGCTACTCTAGTGTGAGATTTGCTTTTACCATGTCTTTCTGTCAAGTAATGGTATGCACCTCCCAAAATTCTGGTTCTTTAGTTAAGTGTTGTTTAGTCCAGTTAGCTGATTCCTCTCAGGTGTTTACTTTTAATGTGCCCTCCATTTTAGTGAAATGTTGTCAGGCTGTACTGGAGTACCACCTATGTATTTCCCTTTTGCCCCCATAAGAGGACTTGCCTGTAAGAGTTGTATTGTTCATTTTGTTTGGATATCTCCCTGTACTTCAACTCTGAAGATACATTGACACTCATGAGTAGCTAGTTTAAAAACACATATCAAATTGCTAACAGTAATATAAAAGTATGAGTATGTAAGCAAATTTCTGTTTTGCGATCAAGCATAGCAATAAAGCTAATGAAGAAAAAAAATTACTCTAGGTGGTCCTCTTATTTTGTTTACTTTTACTGGACCAAAATGCTTGTGATTTGTATAAATTATGAGAACAGTTCTCCACGTGACCATGGTGTGTATTTCTGTAATTCCAAGCAGAGATTGGATTGAAATGTATTTCTAGTCGGTGTATAGAAGAAAAATTATTAATTTATGATAATAATTTGAATGATAATTGATAATGTATGATAAGAAAAAAATAGCAAGTAGCCCATCCTTAACAAGTTAGCATTGTGTTAGAAGTACAAGACTTAGTCAGATAACAGATTGATCAATATTTGTATCTATTGCAGGGACAGTCTACTTCACTTGATCCATTTTCATCTGGCATGTTCTCCTTACTGTGACATGTTGAAATGTACTGTTAATCATCTTCAAGATTGCCGTATAGTGACTAACCTTTAATCTTTGACATTGGCAGTATGTGGCAACTATGACCTCTTAAATCAGTTCTGTCAGTTAATATCCCACCAAGTTTTAGATTTGTAACTCTGTATGACCTGAAATGGAGTCACTGTTCTTGGCCTTAGATTTTGCCATCTCCGGATGGACGTTAGGCTTTTGTACAAATGTTGCATAATGTAAGTTAATTGAATATGTTACTGACTCAGAAGATGAAAACCATATGGAACAGTATGGATCTGTTGGCCAAGATTTTCTCTAGTGTGAGTCTGACATCCGTGGGATATTCCTTAGAAGATCTGGTTTTGTGAGCAAATGAGTTTTGACTAAGAGGTGCTGTGTTCTCAAGGAGCATTGGTATCTTTTATTGCTTCAGTGAAATTATTGCTTGCTTACTGAGGTACATAGTGTTCTTCTGTACCTATGAAATGCTTTTTAAGAAACTCCCATGAAGAAAAAGTTCCCATGCCCTTTTTTGACAAACCATTCTTTGGTTGCTTAACTCTCTAGAGATTAAGGGCATAAACCAATAGAGTGCTACATATTTCCTGCAGGGTAACCCCAAACCCTAATTCCTTGTGGAAGCAAAGATAATTGTCGCTATTTGCGTGGACCAAAGTTCTTTGCAAGGTCAAATTCTAAAGCCTCCTTGAAGTGGCTATCATCTCTGGTCAGAGCCTTAGCGCTAGAATGCAAAACAAGATGAAACAAAAAGACCCAAACCAGAAAACTCAAGCGATTAGTTTTATGTGACTGATGAAAACTACATAACACCAGAAAGGTTCCACCAACAATGTGGGGTTAGCTTTCTCAGCATCTTCTGTAAGACACCAGTATGAGGTAGCTGATGAGGGAGGATGGCAAAGTCATGATAGCCTGCTGCACAGTCATGTTCAGTTCCTTTTTATATTTACAACAGAGTAGAAAGACTTGTTTCCTCTCTGCCCTTCAGCGTTCAAACAACCATTAGTGGACAGAGCTGTCATAGTAATTAACATACTGAGACTATGTTTACTGTCCACTTAGGCCTGAAAACCAGAGTATAGACTATTGCATAGACTTTCTTTGGCCTTTCATTTGGTTAGAACAACTCCACAGATCTCAAAACAGAGCAGGGTGTAGAAAAACGCAGAATTTGACCTTCAGTTCTTTAGGAGGGGGAGTCAGGGGAACGAACAGAAAATGTTTTTACCATGCAAGACAAAAACAGGGTTTGTAGATAGAATACTTTATTTTACTGTATCAAGTGGATTGTATGGAAAAAACAACATGCTTTCAGATACATGTGAAATAGAAATTTAAAACCTGAACATATGGGTTTTTTCATGAACTATGTCTAAGTTAAGAACTTTGAAAAATCCACATTTATATTGTTTAAGTTTGTTTGCCCATGACTTAGATTTTCTAATGTCATATTTGCAAGTAGTACAGACTGTGTTTTGCTTAATTTGTATCTGATGCTTAAAAAAAAAATAAATACATAGGAAAAATAGAGAGGGAAAAACAGAGAAGAATCCATACTTACTCTTTATGTTGTACATTAGAAGTAGGGTTTTTAAACCCCTAAATTCAGAAAGATAATATGCATGCATCTCTTTTTGTGCCTGTCTACAAATCTGTGTCACTATGCAGCTGCATTTTGTTGCAAATGTCATAGAAAATGTATTTTAAACTTAGCAGAATTCCTTAAGGAAAACATGCTGCAGTAAATAGAATTCTTGAGTTTCAGATGCTTTTGAGTTGGAGTATATGCTAAAAACTTGTTTAAACATGGAAAGATTTCTTGGTGGTCAGCCTCTCATTCTTCAGAACCTCTAACTCTTCAATTAATTTCAGTCTTTCTACTAAAAAATTTAAGTGATAAAAGTGAATGTTAGTGATCATGTAAAAGTGAAAACTAAATTAGAAAGTGCTTTGCAAACTTAACTGGCAGCCATCAGCAATGTAATTCTTTCCATCCTTTTATATATGTCAGTGTCTGTTACTTCAAAGTAAACTTGGCAACAAAAGGGAAACAATATAATCAACTTCATGTGCCAATTTGTGAAACAGTCAGTATCTGAAAAATAGTAGTTCAAACCATTTCTTTTATTAATGTCTAACACTAAATGGATGCTGTGCTTCTAATGAAGCCTAACTATAAACAAAGAAATACTTATGTATGGTAATAGTCTTTTTTTTAAAGTCTGACTACATTCCTATGCACAAAAGTACAGTAAGTTTTACAATCTTTTATCTATGTCAACACGAAATCACAGAGCAGGAATGTTCTTATAACTCCAAGGCTTAATTGTTTATTTAGTGTTATGTGTGACTAAAATAGTCACGATTAAATTGTTTGGAGTTTTGGTTTGAATCTGGTTCCAAATGAACCCATGATATTTATACAAACTGACCTAGTCTGGAAATCTCATAAAACCATCTGCCTTATAAGATTTCCAGTATCTAATTGTTTGTGCCCAAATATTTGACTGTGCAAGCATTTTCTGGGAATCTGGCTGAAAAGAGATTTGGTTAACAATTGGAAAAATAGCACTGGAATTCTTGGCAACACAGTGTCATTCATACTGATGTATGAAAACTTAATGTTTTGCCTATCCATCCTAGAATTTTGCTTCTCTTAGCAGTGAGCAAGATTTTCTTCATTTCAAAAGCAAAAACCCTGTGGGCTGCTTATTTAAAATGGTCATCATATTTTGATTTCTTGTGTAATAAAAAGGCTAGCTCTAAGGTGAGAAGGAAAAGGTTTCACTGCCCTGCATTGTGGAGTTTAAAAAAAAAAAAGCCTATGTTAAGTGAACATAGAAAGGATAGAAACATCCTTTTGTATTGGGCTGATAGCCTTTTACATAGACTTTGCAGATAGAGTAATCACTACAGTGGTTGGCCTATGGAGTAATATTGTACTCTTGTGGTTTCCTTTAAATTATGAGATTGGTTTTGCTGCTTTTATTTCTGCCATTATTTCACATTTTGTGTGCATCATAGGTGGAGGCAAGTGAAGTCAGAATATTGTAAAAGACTACTTAAAGCTCTTTAATGTAGAGAGAGTTTCAAGAATGCAAACATTAAACGTAGCATGGTGTTGCACAAACGCATATGGAGAGAGGCAGTCTTGGCAAATGTAGGCTTTTTATTTCTTTCCTGTGGTTATTGGGTTTTTTTAGTTGGCTTTATTACAGCAATTAACTGAGTAGAACAGTACCCCTCACCTGCTCATGACACCTTCTGTTTAAATTGCTGGAGCTCATTATCCTTTCAGTTGTCTAGTAAAAAGGGAGGAGGTGAAATTTCTCTACAGTCCCCGTGGTGGTTTGCTTGGAGGTATCTTTAATAAGTGAAGCGTTGCCTGTTAGGGAGAGAGGAGGAGAGATTAAGTTTTATGAAGCTTAACAAAAGAGCACTAAAGTTTTATAGAGCACTAGCTGGAAAAGAATTGAAGTGAACCCAGAGATCTTTTGATTAGTATTTGCGGTAAATAGGAATACAAGTGTTAGTCAATAAACATTCTGATAAAATGTACCCTTTTCATATTCCCCACCAAAACAAATAAAGAATCAAAAGCAGTTAAATATTGCCAGGTCTTTGTACATGCTGAGAATCTAGATTAAAATAAATTCTCACCCAGTGTAGCTGGGTGTGCCACCCCCTTGTTGAAACATCAAACTAACATTCATAGCTGTTAATAGCATTCCCCGGGACTGTTCCAATTAGACTTTACTTGAATAGTGTATTGCTTTCATATTAGCTATTAAAGTCCTGCAGTATGTGATTGGTTTTTCATATTCTTACCTCACAGAGGTAGCGGGAAGTGTTTTATCTGAGAAAGAGTCTAGTGTATCTTTCCCCACTTCATGAGTGTGGCTGTACTCCATTTCAGCCTGCCTTCTATCATTTTGGGGAGGAATCTATGGAGACGTGTCTCTTAAGTGTTTGCAATCCAGGACAAGCAGTTTTACAGCTTCTGATACACATAGCAGGCCAGCTGCACAGATTTTTTGTGTGTATGTCACTGCCACAAAGGGATTTATATACGCAAGTGGTGACTGAATTTTATGGCTTTCTCGTGTCTTCAATTATATGTGTTGATTGTTTGATACTGTATTTTTTTCTGCAAGGAGGGTTTGAAAAAGGAGAAATTAAAATGACAACAGAATTTAATCAGTAGAATGTTCTCAGGCAGGCACTGAAATTACACAGTGTTTGGCAGCTTGTTGGTCTGGTTTAACAATGAATTGTTGTTCTTTGATGACAAACCTTGGCATTTCTGAATTCATACTCTATAAACTAAAATGATTGCATTTCCCCAAAAGTGCATGTTGTTTACAATTTGGATATTTTTAATACTCAAACGATTGTGACTTGCATATTATTAAATTGAACTTTATTTTGGTTGCTTTTTATTGAAAAGGTTGAGGAAATTCTATCATTGCAGTCAGTGTTTTTAGTACTTATTGTGGCAAGTTTCCACTGAAATAATTACACCCTTGGTGAAGTCTTTACAGACTTGGAATCTTGGAGTTGAGAGCACATTTCTTCTATGCTATATGTTTCTATTTCTAATGGCATAGTTTGGCACAGCTATGAAAATCTTCTTGTTGGATTTTTTAATAGTCTTGAATTTTAATGAAAGATGTTTTTTGACGTAAAACTGTTCTTGGTATTTTAATTCATGTTAGGGAGAAGGAATTTGCAGGTGTTGAAACAGTATTAAAAAACAGAACATTTCTGCAGTAGAAGCAACTAGGAGCAGCCACTTAAAAGCCTATTCATTGTGAACAAGTTTTTCGTGTTTTTTTTCCTCCTCATTTCTGATGCAGCTATTCATTTAGACTGTTCAATAACTGAAATGTATCAGCATACTGTTTTCTTTCCATCACATACAATCACTTTATTTCTACCCCATTCAACTAAAACAGGTAGGGAAAAGGTAAGGATGAAGATGACAACAAATGAAATTTCCCGTTTCTGGCAAGCTGGGAAGAAGGTGACTACTTCTATTTGTGATTCACATCTTGATTATAGATCTATCTATACCTATTCTAAATCCCATACCGAGAGACTGTATGAGGTCCAGTAGGATGCATTTATGTTGCAGATGGGATTTGTTTATTACTGTTATGTCCTTTGCAAGATAGTGACAGAGATTTCAAGTAAGCTTTTCTTGTCTGTTAATGTCTGTAGGACGATGTATGAAAGGATTAAGAGGATAAAGGAGGAGGAATTTTCCTCATTTTAATGTTGCCAATAATTTCCTGTTAAAAACGTTCTTTGTCAGTCCAACTGATAGTTAGGTCTGTTGCTTGACATATGAAATTTGAGTAGAGCCCAGCTCACAGAAGTCAGGATCCAGGAATCGGTAAGAAGAGAGATGATATTCACCACTTACTGCATTTCTTTCCTTTCCTAGGTTTGGGTTAGCGTATGGCTTGTTTTGAATGCAAAGTAGTACAGCTAATGAAGAGAGCTATGTGAGCCAACATAAATATTAATTTTGTAACCCAGTGGAATACCTGGATGAGCTGAATTGTAGCAAATAAAACAGGAGAACCTATATTTTTGCTGCCAAGAAAACAAATTTGTCAATATGTAAATATTGACAATATTGACAAAATATGTAAACGAAGTGAATCTTCCTGTACAAAAACATTTTCCATGATTGGCACTTGCCTTGTCTTATGTTGCATGTTAACAATGAAGTAGGAGCTTCCCTGTACTCAACAGTCATCTTTCACATATACTTTGCACTGGAAGTGCTCTTCTATAACTGGCAAAAGCAACTTTATGCATTGACAGTACTATATTTGGTCAATTAGGTCATTTTAATCTGGACCTTTGATACCTTTTCAGTTGAATAAAGAACATTTTTTTGGTTGTTTTCTTAAGGTCCTTTCCTTTCTCTCCATATATTTTCCTATATAATACCTGGCTTGAATCTCACAACCCAAATTTCTTATTCTTTTTGCTTCTGAATGATTCTTCAGCAGGTGCCTGGAGTTTTAGAGTTGTGTTTGTTTTATGGCTTTGATGTGCTCTATTGAAGTGTGGAAAAATACAATTGGATGGAATTCATCCATTTTCAGCTGATGTAAATGTAAGGTGGATATGGACAATGGATGCGCTTTATTTACATTATGTGTAACAATTTTCAATAATACTTGGATTAAAAAGTTCCCAGATCTGTCTGAGATCTGTTTTTACAAAAACAGAAAACCCCACCCCATTCTGGCAGTGATGCAGCATGTATATTGAAGATGAGACTGTAGCAGGCAGTGGAGTTCTTTAACTCTCACAATTTACATTGCATTATTTTATACTGGCTAGCATTGCAGTCATACTTTTTCAGGGTGGTGCTGCTTGATTTAATTGGGCAATTTCTGTAGAAATGTTTTTTAATTTCATAATCTGTTAGCATTCATCACATTATTGATTTAAACTGCTGAAAGTAATGTCTTGGTTCACTTTCTTGTTTGAAGTGTGGGCAATACATAATGGGATCACTGAATGAGGAATGTATTATACAAATGTCAACTATTACTGGTTTTCCCTTGAGAATATTTTTGGACTAATTTTGAGGGAACACCTTCCCCTGGACGGATATAGAAGATTTTGAGAAATTGGTTGAGGCTTCATGGCTAATAGACTCATGATTCAGTTGACTAATTCTGGCATATGTCAGAATCACAGGAACTGCTTGCAAAATGAGCTTGCAGTTTGTGGTCAGAACCTCACACGCATGGTTGTTTGTGAATAAGACCACTGTTCTTTTGCTCTTTGTATAATACTCCTGATGTTGGGATACGTATGATGGGGAGCATATATGTATCTAGGAGATGACTGGGCTAGCAGGGAAGATATCCTGGCTTTTCTGATATTTGATAACCATAAGGGGCCAGAAAGAACAATAAAAATGGTGGGTAGAAGTTATTTTAGTAATCCCTAACAAAAATGGTTGTAGTGAGTTTCTTTGTGAAGAAAATTTTTCTTTTGTTTTGTGTTTTGTTTTGTTTTGTTGAGCAGGTTCTATACAGTTCGCTACAGAGAAAAGGGTAAAGACAAGAAATGGGTTTTTCAGCTTTGCCCAGTTACAGAGACGGTGGTGGACAATCTGAAGCCAAACACAATTTATGAATTTGGAGTTAAAGACAACGTAGAGGATAGTATTTGGAGCAAGACTTTCAATCATAAGACAGTTCTGTCTAGTAAGTATGTGACAATAATTAAATAGCTACTCAGTTTGACAGTATTTTTTCCTCTATTGTGGTGTTACTTAAATTAAGCTACTGATCAGGTTTGCATTGTTTAAATGCTATCCTTTATGCCCGTAATAAATTCTTTTCGGAATCGGTGAAAACTAGAAGTAGTTTGTGTTTGAAAAACTGCCACCTACACTTCTGAAAGGTGTTCTCTTGTTGCAAATAGTAGAGGATCTGCTGCAGGTTGATGGAACTCTTAACAGTGATTAGTTTAGATACACATAAAGTGTTCAGTATGTATGTTTATACTTCTGTCTGGATTCCAAACTTTTTCCTTGGGCCTTGAATAATAAGATCATTACTAATTTGAGTTCATGGAAAGTATTATCATTGTTTGAATCTTCTTTTATATCTGCTTTTGTGTTCAAGCTGCCTAAAATTTAGACTGGGCCTGTCCTATCCAGCATGCATCACAATGAGCTCTTTATGACTCTGCTGGAAAGTTGAGTTTGAAGCTAGTTTTCAGTCAAGGAATTATAGAAATTGTGGTTGAAGCATGTGCTCTCACGTATGCTTTTGCTTGGGTTTTTATGGGGGCAGTGTATGGCATCTCTGGCTGTTCTCTCAGTCATATTTTAAGCTATTTCTCCAAAGTTCCAAGACAATGCAGATAACGTGACATCAAATTAACCCTTGAAAGAACACGTACTGCTCAAAGAATCACTGCTATCAGTGGAGGAAATACACAGCAGCAGAGTCTTCCTGCTTTTAAAGAGAGGAAGAGAGGACTTAACAGACATTGTCCAATTTCATTTATTTTCCTCAAGCATTTCATAAAGGTATTTCTGAGCATGATGTTCATCAGAAGATGCTGCAAACTCCTATGCTCAGCATTTCTAGTTTGACTTGAAATGTGAAGAATGGGCATTCTCATAAGAGGGCCTTATTCATATGAGATTTGCAGATGAAATTTGATTTGGACCTCAGTTTCAAGTTGTAGGCAAGTTACACAGCTCGATATACTTGACGATAAGGGAGGCGAGCAGTAGGGTGGCTTGTAACACTGCAAAAGCCCTCATGCTCCCTAATAAAGAACTTTACTGGCCTTTGTCATAAATTAGAAAGGTGTAACTTTGAAGTACCTGCCCAGTGCCCATAGAGTCATTTTAGCAGTCCAGAATAATACCATCATTACACCATGAGCTTAGAGTGGAGAATGGTAGTAGTCTTTTCCCACACCTGCCTCACAAAAAGAAACTCTGCTTCACAGCTCTGAAGAAGGCTTACTAAAATGGCTGTTTTCCCTACACTTTAAACATTTTAAAGTAATCTGGAGAGCAAGTGCTAGAATATATTTGAGCACTTAAAATAAGAGGGAATAAAGAGTGTATAGTGTTATCGTTTAATACTATGTTTGGGACTGACTGAAATGTCCACTGGCATCACCAAATTTGCTGTTTGTATCTAATGTATTTCTAAATGCTGTTTCTTACAAACAGCATACATTTTTGATAGGCCAGGAGAATCATTCTTGTAAATTATGGAGACAGATTGAGTTTGGTTGAAAGATACTTTCTTGTAAGAGTTCATATTCTATTTAGCTGAGATTTCTTTTTCCTAGAATGTAGACTTCTGTATTCAGTGGATGCTTCTGCAGGAACTAAATCCAGGGAGCTTGCTATTACCCTGTATGTCTGCATTCTGGTCTACTGATAAAATACCTTCTGATTGGAAAGTTGTCAGCTCTTTTCAAATTCAAGCCTTTCATATTGTCAGTGCATAGTAGGTAGATACATAAACTGTGAACAGTAAATATAAAGCGAACATTTATTACAAATTTGTATCCATCTGTCTGCATAGGAGTTTACCAATCAGGAAAAATGACCACTTGTTTTCTGTTTTAACTTACTGTCTTGTAGCAACTCAAGGTCTTTTCATATACTATGAAGAATCTCAACCTAAACCAAACATCCTTCACCGTAAATTCTCTCCTCACTGAAGAATATCTAAATTACTATAAACTGAAATTCCTGTTGCATGTTCTTGTATTTGTTGAATCCACAGGCCAAATTTTTGTTATACACTAAACATGTTGAGGGGGGGTTGGGAGGAGAATCTGGTTTTAATTCATGTTTTGAGGAAGACATAAAAGGCATAGCAAATGTTCAACATTTATTTAACCAAAATTTATCAAAAGAGATGAAAGTAGATTATTTCTGACCATCTTAACATGATTTTCTCATGAACTCAGTGTGAAACTTTTGTCAGTCTTCCTTTATCTTTAGGCCAATAGTAGGTCCTATTCCTGAGAAGTATCAAGCACTTTGAAAGATTTTTTTCAGAATAGTGTGTCAGCTTAAATGTCTCTCAATTGATATTTCTTTATAAATGCATATTTTTCTATTACTTGTCTGTTTTGGATGGAATTGTAAAGAAATATGATAATGTTCAGTTTGACTCTTGTTTACTCTTGCCTGTCGACGCAAAGGGAGCAGAAAAGTGTAAAGGTGGAAGATGTAGGCAAAGTTTGAAGAAGCATCATGCTAGAATATAAGAGGTCCTGGGAGGGACTTTTTCTCCTCTTTACTTAACAGCTGCATCACAAGAAGCTTCTAATACTAAGAAGCTAAGAGAAAAAACCCAAGAGAAAAACTTCAGAGACTAAATCCATGGGTTACTTTGTTCATCTGTTGAGACAAAGGAAACCATGTCAGACCCAGTGCTGTATTGTCAGTGCTAAATGTGTATTTCTTTTAGAAGGACACAGTTAAAAGCAAGACTAACTATTGGAGACCTTAAAACATGCTGCTTTTAGCCAGTCCTAGTACCAGCCTGACAGATGGGATGCAGAAATTCCTCTTCTGAGTTTCTTCCTTGCACATTAGTGTTGTGATTATATTAATTTTATTAAAGAATCCTCTTAGGCATGTCTGACTAAGTCCCAAAGACCACTTCTGTTGTAGAACAACAAGAATACGTTTCATTTCCTCTCTGTCAAAAGGTGAAGAGGAGGCTTTGCGGGTGAATTAATTAATCTGGAGAAACAGGACCAAACAAAACCGTTATGTGGTGTGGTTTTATACCTTGTAATTAAGCCTCCTAACTTTCTTAGCTATTGAAAAAGGTGAATAAACTTGGTTTGATTTGGTTTGCTTTGCTCTGCTTTGGACAAAACAAAAAGTAATTCTGTATATTTATTTATCTTTCTGTCAAATTAGGTAAAAAAGTAAATGGACAACTCCAGAATATGTACAAGTTGGTACCTAATGCCCAAACACAGGTATGCAAAACAGTCTTATTTTTTATACCAGATTTGTATTTTGTATGGTCAAATTTTTGCTTCTCTGTTAGAGTGAAGTGAGAAAGACATTATGGACACAAATTGCCAATATAAAAAAATCTGTTAAATCTAAGACTAGATAACCGTATGGAGAAGTGTTTATAGGTGTGGATTGATGAAATGACTGAGAACAGTAGCTGACGTGATTATGTATACTGATTCCAGTTTAACAAAGACAAAGCTGATGGTTTCCTTGTGTGGATTCTAAACATTCAAATTAACTTATCCCTTAGTAGTAGTCAGGTTTGTTATCATGTGGTATTTGTGGTCATCAGTTCATTTTGTGATAAGGTAGTGCTGTTATTTCATAGAGTAATTTTGTGTATACTCAAGTTCTAAAATCAAGAGTTGTCCCGTTGAATTCCCTGATAGTTCTCATATGTGAGGCAAGTGTTTGCAGAACCAGAGGAAGCTGGAAAAGGCAATTTAATTTGCTTATCAAGATTGCTAGCAGTTCATTAAATCCTTGCAGGTGGCGAGGTAGCACTTTTAACTGTTTCATCAAAGCATTCAAAGATTTTTGTGAATAAACAAATATCAATATTTATTAATTTCCTTATTTTTTTTTCTCATCTGGCATTTGCTGTAACAGCTGTCAAGCAAGCATGGGTGGGTTTCATGTTTGTGGATTCACATACACAGATACTTTTTGCTTCCAAGAGCTGAAGCAGAAATGAAGGGTCTGTAGACTGAACCTGTTAGTAGACTAGTTTTAATAGAGTGAAAAATAGACATTTTTATTTATAACTCTTGAGCATTACCTCCTCTACTATGAGATTAAATTGGCTTCTTCATATTTCCTTTCCTTAATTTTTCATCAAAGTGCAAGGTTCAGCAGATAATCTTCTGGTGGTTTTTTTTTTGTTTTGCTTTAAGGTACTGTTCCTGAGGTAGACTATGGGATAACTTCCCAAGAAAAGTTGTAGAAGTCCTTGTTACTTCAGATGTTTTAAAGGGTTGACTCATGAGTGATGATTATTGTAAGGGAACAATCTGTTCTTCACAGTTCTCTTCTGTCTCTAATTTTCCAAGAGCTTTCATGGTAGGACATGGTCATGTATGGTCCCTCATTGTTGATTCTTCATATTGTAAGCGGTCTGTAATTATCAGACCTGGAATTCCTTCAGGAATCAAACCACAGTCCATTACAAACATTTTCTTGCAGAAATAATTAGGTATTCATTTAGGACAGTAATACTTTAATGATAACATTACATACAGAGTTAGAGCAGTATAATGCTTAGGTTATTGGCAACATAGTCATGTCTCGCATTCAAGAGAAAATGTTTTATCTGTGAGTAATATGAAGCCAGTTTATTAGATATTCAGGAGGGTGGTCATCTCATTGTGTTGTTGATGAAATCAACTTTACTGTTCTTCCCATTGGTCCCATAAGCATTTTTAAAGCTACGTGTGACAGCCCAAGACCAGGTAATTAATTCTGGCATATGGAGTGCAAGCTGAGTTCCTTTATTGCTCTTAGCAAACCCTGTGTGCCAGGACCCTGACTCTGTTATGCTGCTTCTGTGGAAGCAGGGATTTTGTATGCCAGAGAAGTCCTGAGAAAGTGAGCTATAACAGTTTTCCAAATATTTGCACGGCTTAAGCATGAAAGGAGGTCTGGAGCCAACATCTAGACTTTTTGGTCGGCTTCACAGGGCTTAGCTCCAGAGAAGTACTGCTTTATCACCCTGCACAGAAATATCATGAAAACATTCCGTAGATTATTCTAAAAATTCTTTTATCATTCTCACACTAGTGGTGCAAAAGCCATAAAACTAAGGCTGGGAAGCAGACAGTGGCCAGCTCTTGAGTTTATGTTATTACTTAAGTTTCCACAGTATTAGGTGGGGTATGTTTCAGTGGTGTAATCGCATCATCAGAGCAAAGACAGAGTGAGTGTTATTTAGGCCAAGCTTTGTTTATGCCTTATTTTGCTCCAAAGACACAACTGGCTCATATCAGCATGGTCCTAACCCTTCTCTGTAAGGAGACGTTTTTAAAGGCTGTTTATTAAAGCAACATTAGCGATCCATCTAGTCATTCTGCCCTTTCAACATTGGTCACATATCAGCTTGTGTTTCTTTTGGCAGGTTCATCCTTTAAGTTTGACTAAGCTCCTGGGGCTGTGAGCTACAACTAATGAGAGAGGGGAAGAAAAGGAGAGCTCTAGAGATGCTCATTCTTTTTCCCTTCATAAACAATGGGTGGTGGTAGGGTGGAGAGAATGCAGTAGAAATTTATTTCCTCTTCTGTCTGATTAGGTTCCTGTATTTTCATAGTATCAGTCTGAAAGGTGGGATCATCCTTGATTTTTCCAGCCAAAAAGCAGGACTCTTAGCTTCTATCCTTTGTTAAACTCTAGAAGACAACATACCTGCTCTTCCAAAACTTACTCAATCCAGGTTGACCGTAATGCTTCCTTAAGGAGTCTCTTACATGTATGCCAGTCATTTGTGGCTTTTTAGAGTATTGGAATATAAGAGAGGCAGAAAGAACAAGTGTCACTTAAAAGTAATGTTGCCATATGCCATTTGACAGAATGTCTGAGAACTGCAGTCCTTTATATAATATGCTATAGGTATATGGTCAGAAGTTAAGATGCCTGACTTATACCATAACGTAAATCTCTAATTTTCCTGTGAAACTAAGAACTACCTTATTTGCCATCTTCCTTCATTCATGGGGATGCCACAGTCATTTAATAACTAATGTTCCTAATACCTATGTGCTTTATATTCTCTGTCTGGAAAATACAGTGATCAGTGCCATTGCTACAGATCATGTGCTGATGTTTCTGAAATAGTTTGTCCAAGTAGTGAATACTACTAGACATAAAAGTATCTACAGTAGTCACTTTTGGGAGACTGAGAAGAGATGATTGACAATATGGTGGTAGATTTCAAGTGCAGCACTTGTAGATTTGTGCAGGTGAGCAGTGTAATTACAGCAGCTGTGGAACACAGATTTAATGTCAATTATTTGTTCTTGAGTGAGAAACTAAATTCTGAATGTATTTTGATGTATTTAGCATTTTCATATTGCTGTCATTACAGTAATCTGTTGTTATTCAACAAGCTTGCTCTTGTCAATCTAAGAAGCTTTTGGTAGTAAAAGGACTGATAATTATGATTAGAAGTTCTGCATTAGAGTTACACAAGTGCTCACTACCACTTAAGAGCTGTTTATTTGATTGTAGGTCTCCTGATGAGAAATACAATAAAATGAACACCTTTTTCTGATAAATGCATCTCATCCTACTTGTTAGTCCCATGAATAGCAGGGTTACTTCAAGAGCTGATCATCTGCAATGCAATTTTTTCACTAGAAGGCAAAATAGAAATGTAAACCTTGTTAATAATAAAGGAAAAATAGTAAGCAATAAAAAGGAAGATTATTTTGTATGCTTCATTAATGACAATGATTGAAACCTCCACTTAATTTCAAACCATGTTCATGCCAATGCAAAACTGTTACTAGGTAGCAGAAAGTAGTGGCTCTCATAGAATAAGCAGCCTCCATCCATTTCCCTGAGGAAAGGTCCATCTTACTTGTTGAGATTTGCCTTCTTCCAGCTTCTTAGACTTTGCTATGTCTTTGATGTGTACCCAACTATTGCTTTTAAAGGTGGTGGTGGGGGGGTTAATATTTAGACTAGAGCAAAAATAGTTATTCTTAGGTAAATAATTAAACCTTTGTCATCAAATGCTGAATTTTCATGCAAGTGTTCTTGCACATGAAGTAGACCAGGTGTCATGAAGTGCAAAATGAACATTAACTGATTCTGATTTTAGCGGTGTAGATTTAACACAGAGAGGTGATTGAAGTTTTTCCTTTCTTGTAACTCAGGTACAACTGAAAAAAATATCCACTTTTAACGTAGTTAGCATTTTTATATTGCTGGCATTGTAGTCTACCTCCTCTCGTCGCCTGAGTGTATTATTAAGCTTTCAGAAGTTGGTCTTAGTACCCATGTGTGGTAATGAATACTGATTTATAATCTTTGGAATCAGCTGGTTTCTTCCTTTTAATAAATATGGGGTCCATTGATGTGTTCCTTATTTTTGTGGTATCAAAATGCTGGAAAAGATTCACACTTAGGCAAAAAGTAATCTGGGTCAAAGATAAGTGAACACCAGAAAAGTCCAAGTATTTAGCATAAAAGTGTGAGAAGAACATGGGTGGCTGGCCAATTATACTTTGGAAACAATTTCACCAAATTAAACTACTCTGTTAATCTACTTTAAGCAGACTATACACCCAAGAGTGCTGATAGTTTACAAATGTACACGTGTTTCTGGAATAGTTTGTGTTCTAAATATACTATTCCTGAGAATGTAATTATATCCTGTGACCAAATTTGTAATTGCATGTTTTACATGTTTTGTTGTAGTTAAATCTCAGCTGTTCTTAGCTTTCTGGACTACTCCCCAGTGAGTGCTGAGGATATTGTTAAAAGAAACAAGGATTGGGGATTCCTAAGCTGTCCAGTACTGTGTTTTTGTGAAGCAAAACATCTCAAGCTGAAAAAAGGAGATCAAAATGCAGTATTACTATACTAGCCCATGGGAATTGAAGCAATAGTGTAACATTCAGTGGCTAGGGCCAGAGCCATATCCAGTGTTAACTTGGGGCAGGCACGGTATTGGATTAGAGCCCTCTATTTTTATTATTAAGAAAGTTCAGTTACTATTATGGCAGTTATCCCAAGGTTTTTTTCTTTCTTTTTTTTTTTCTTTTTTTTTTTTCCTCCTCTCAGCTTACACTGCGTGATAATAAGAAGTTGGTCCCTGTCACAATAATCAAACAAGGTAAATTTGTATATTTTTAAAAATTATTCTTACGCTCTGCAAGAGTAACTTAAAATGATAAAAAAATATTCTGATTCAGATGTGAATGTCATGAAAGTTTCCTTTTAGAATAGGTGGAACCTTATAAACTATCATATCCTTTAATTACAAATACTGTCAAGCTGTTACCTATTTGTGTTAATAAAATGAGCTATTACATTGCATTATAAACAATTACTTAGTTGAGTCATTGCATGGATACCAATCAGTTCTAATTTCTGCTAGTATCCATTCTTTTTCAACTGGATTGTCCAGGTATGTTGATCTCCCAGTTGTGCATGACTTGATAGTGAGGCATGAAAGCAGTATGAATAAGATTGATGCTGCCAAACTTTTTGTGGGTATCTTCAGCTAAGTCATTGACTTTGAATCCCTTCTTCTCCTTTCCCTGGTCAGTGGAGAGAGATACCTACACTACGCTTAAACATACTGCCCTTTAGAAATGCCTGTTTTTCTCTAGTAGTGAGAGGTAGTATAGTAGTGTAACCTTCGAAAATCAACTACTTAAAGATAGCGGATAGAAAATGAGCTGCAGATTAAAACTTGCTAACAGAAACTGTATTGGGAATAACCTTAAATAACAAAATCGAGCAAATTGTCTTTGGAGGTAGTACACAGTTCAGGGACAGGAAAACACTAGAGCATGGTGTGAAAGCAAAATACAGTAATTACCATTAAAATATGACTGTACTGGCATTTACTTCACCTGCATCTTTTTTTGAAGACTTGTGAATGGCAGGGTAATGAGATAGCCTGGAGCTGGTCCTATATTAGCATAAGCATAGAATGTCATTTTTCACTAAGGATATAAAACTGATATGCTAGGGGAAAGAGATTCACAGTTAAGAGATGATACAGAGGAAACACAGTTTGCAGTCTCTTAAACTGAACGTAAATACAGAAAAGATTAGGATGGTGTCCTCATCTCCAATTATTAAGTTAAGGGAAGGTTTTCAGAATGCTAAGGCTTGTCTCGGGTGTGGTTTTGTTTCTTGTTTTGAGTTTTTAAAAATTATTTTCCAATATCCCTGTGTTGTCTCCACAGTTATTCAAAATCGGACACAGTCAAAAACTTTGGATAGTTCTTCTCTGCCAGGAGCAATATTAGGTGACTACAAGATATTTTTATTATTTTTTTCTCATCTTTGGCTGAAAGTCAGAGCCATGTAAATGCTTTTAATTTGCTTGATCTTGATAGTTCTTTCTTTGCATATCAAAGAGTGTTTTGCAGCTGGTTCAGTGTTTGTTAAATTTTATGGTGGTACAGAAGATTCAAGGATGATGTAGCCTAAGGGAAATAGAATCATTTTATTGTCATAGTATTTTAAAGAAGATAATGTCACTGTTTACGCCAAGAAGTTCTTTCATACTTCAAGTAAAGTTGTGTGTCAAAGATCTTACTGAGATAAGGAGTTGTTCGTTTTGTGTTTTTTAAGGTATTATGATAACATACCATCTACAGATACAAGCCTGTATAGTGATAGATATTATAACCTTCTTTGCAGTTAGAGCTTGATGTTAGATCTTGGAGCATAACTGTTTCTGTCAAGCCATTCATTTTCATGGTTTCAGTTCAAACCTATAAGAATATACAATATTGGCTTAGAACATAAAAGTAGGGAAAAGTCTATTATGTAGTGCTTAGTGTAGTGAACTACTGGTCTGCCTGAAATAGACAGGAGAGGCTCACTGCATCATGCACCTTGGGACTAATTTATTCCTGGATTCAGGCAGGTATTTAGTCCTTTATATATATATATGGAAATACTTTATGTAACTACATAACTTTGGTTTAAGTTTGCTTTGTGTGAATTTTAATGTATTGATGTGACTCAAACAGATACTCACTATCCACGTTTGGTGTTGAGTCTTCTTGGCCCACCAGACAGAATGTCCCAGCATCTGTGATACTGCAGTAGTCCAGGGTTGTATGCTCCAGTATGGAATTGAATTGTTTTCAATCCTGATTAATAGTGAAATGGTGGTAATACAGTGAGTGGTGTAAAGGGGAAATAGCACCGAATGGGAGTAGTAATTACTGAATAGAACTAACTCATTTCCCAGATACTCAGACTAAACTCCCAATGGTTCAGTAGTAGTTGCTCACATATCTCAGAGGGAAGACTGTGTATTTTTCATCTCTTGTGGAATTAATGGCACACATCTTTCTGTGTAGTGCACCTTATTGTTCCAGGTCTCAATGAAACTCAGCAGAAACTTCCTCCTGTCCTGACAATAGATGACATACCTCAAGCATCCAGGAAAAAACTGGGTAAGCAGAAATTAACTAAGCTTGTATTTTGTTCGTGAGCACTATCAGAAGTGTAGCAATGTGAGGTCATGTATGCAAGCAAAAAAGCCCTTTTTTTTTTTTTTCCCCCCTCTTTTATCTTCTTTTTTTCTATTTGTCTGATTAATGATTAGCTTGGGCTTATAAGGATTCATAGAAATTTACTTATTTAAAAACATCTGAATAGGTTTTTAAGGGACATTGCCACCATTTAAAAGAATATGCAGTAGCTTTGATTCCTAGAGGAAATGAAGGAAACTAGTCACATTTATGGACTTTCAGGATTTTGTTTTGTTTTACAATGTAACTAATTTTTTTCATAGGTTATGTCTTTCAATATATGTCTTTAAAAATGGAAGTTTGTGTGTCCATTTGAGAGACCAGATTTTCAGTGAATTTTAATTATATGAGTTCTGGCTTGAGTATATGTGAGAAATTGTTTCATTAAGAGATTATTATCTGTAATTAAATCCATGAAAAAATGGTAGCCAGAAATTAGAACATTTCAGTGCAGGTTTCATGTGTATCTTGTGAATATGCCTGAAACCTGCAGGAAAAAGATTAATTGAGGCTTTTGTTTAAGATGTGTAAACCAGCATATCATCTCTAAATAACATCATTGTGGGAGGTGCAGCTATCTTTAAAAACCTTAATGTCCCCAGTGCATTTCACAGATCCCTTGAGTAGAGTTCTGGACCTGATGACTTTTGACTTGGCTAGTCTCAATACTTAATTTGAATTTCTGAACAACTGGGTCAATTTTTTTTCCTTTCTTATGTCTGCTTTGTTTAATTTACTTTGTTGCTCCCTTGCCGGCCACAGCACATTCTCAAACTGGCTTGCTTTGCAGGGAGAAAATAGCAGTGTTTTTTCCTGTTAAGATATTGTGCATGTGTAAGGGTAGAGCTACACAGTAGAATAATATTTTAATGTGTTTGAGTAAGAAAATGTTTGGACTGAGGCTGAATTCCTTAAAAATTAGTATCTTGAAGTATTTACCAGCATTTGACAGACAAATGTTAGCATCATCTGTGGCTACTGAAAACTTAAGCTAAGCAGAAAACCTTAATTGCAGTATTTACATTACAGACCATGACTTGGTTTCAATCATGATGATAAAATTAATCACATTGTTAACTTAATTACTAATATTTTCTTTGAATAGCAAGCATGGAAAACAAGACGTTTATCATTACTAGTTTGGTTTTAACATGTATATGATGTGCAGGTAACAAAGGTACCATTAAAACTCAGTAAACCATATATTGACAAATCTGTTTTTCATACCCCTTACTTTTAGTAAACCATATTTTAAGACCTCCAATATTAGTTTTGGACTAAAGTATCTAGAACTTTTATATTTGTTTTCATTTCCTACCAGTAGAATTTTATCTGTCTTTAGGAGAGCAATGTTGTGGTTTCAGATAGGTCATAAGGTTCAGTGGTGTGTGCAGTAAAAATGGCAGAATGTGACTATGACCAAAAGATGGGGAAAAAGACAAAGGTAGCTGCAGCTGTCCCAGAGATGTCCAGCTTCCTCAGCTGGCTGAGTGTAGAACTCGGACTTCTAAATTTAAATGAAAATAATTAAAATAATAAATTAAATAAAAAACAGCCGGTGTGATGCCACTTTGGGGCCACTCTTTATGGTAGATTACACAAACAACTTTGTGAAAATAACCAGGGCAAGCAAGGGATGTTTTGTTCTGTACTGTGTACTATGTAGGAACATGAAGTAATGGGTGTACACACAAGGGACTACTAAATTTCAAAGGAGTGTGAAACAGGGAAGAGTCATTGCTTGGAAAGCAAAATATCCTGAGAAACAATTTAAAAGTATAAAAAAAATTGATAAAAAAGACATACTGTTGAAATCTATACAGATAGCCTTCACTGATGCCTGAGAATGACGTATGTCTTACAATAAAATGCAGTAAGGCTTATGCTGTGTGTGTAGTTATGACTAATTATGATTTGCTGGCATACTGCAACTATTCTAATTCTGTCTTATTTAGAAAGGTCAAAATATTCCATCACAGAATACCATATTTATTGAATTCTCAAAGTATTTTCTTCTGTTTACTTAGTCAGTAACTTACTAGTTTGTTTTTTTAAAAAGAGTAGTAGTCCAGAAAAAAACCCACAAAATATAGTGCCTTAGTCCTCAGTGGAATAAAATACAACAGGTGTATTATTCAAGTCAAAATTAATTAATTTTTCCCTATATCCACTGCTGGATTATCTTTATATCTGTTGGAATAGAAGGCTATTGTCATACCACTGTAATTGCTAGAAGTAATGTAAAGGAAAGTAAGGACACAACTAGTGTGACAATTCCGTTTTAATTGAAAAGTGATTAGACTATTCTTGTATAACGCTTAGAACTATATTACATGCTTGAATTTTGAAAAGCATTTTTGCTGTTAATGCTCAAATGCTAGACGAAATGAAAAACGCTGAAAACTATTTTGCACTGTGAACAAAATGATTCTTAAGGCATTAAATTGCTTGCTGTAAATTTATTTTTAAGGAATCTTTTCATGAACAAAACAATAACAAAAATGCATGTGTTTAACATAGCTAGATAGATACTTGTACTGATTGTGCAGTGAAAGTTCATTGATTCCTAAAGGTATTCAGCTTTCCACATTTATCCATGTTGGTTTACTTTGGCAAAATGAAGTGGAACAGAAATAAATCTGTGGTAGAACACAGCAGATACAGCTTTGCAATTACTCTCTAATGTCTTTGTCCCTTTAGCTAAGAATGAAACTCGAGTATGGCCCGCTGAATCCAAAACACCAGAAGTTCAAGAAATCTCCCCGCAGTCGCTCCCAGGTAATGAAAATTCTATTTTTAGAAGCTCTGTGGAATACCTTTGCCAAATAGATAAGCTAAAATTAAATACATCTTTGAGTTGCTTAATCTTCAGTTAAAGGCAGTGGTTGGAAAACAGGGATAATGTAGCTGAATTAGTAGCCATGCATGGTAGATGTGGATAAAAATCTGAATCTAATTTTGGAGGAAAGCTTTGATGCTACAATTTTTACGTTTATAAAAACACTTAGAACCATATTTTTGTGGGGTGCTAGATACCTTGAAATTGTGAAAAATGGCAAAACGAGTTTTCTTGTGATGCACCTTAAACTTCTGACTTTCAGGAAATGTATGAAGGAAAGTAGAGATAAAGGCATGATTGCCCAAAATGCATGCACAAGATTAAGATGAAACAGTCACAGTAGCAAGCTGTATTTCAGAGGTGTAGAGGATGACAGCATGATGTTCCATTTAAGTTCAGTTTTGAACACATTAATTTTGACCACACTCCCTGTGGACTTACTGGTCCTATTAAAGTAAATGGGAGCTGTTCACATACATGGGAAAGGAATATAGAATTTGATCCTAGACTCATATTCAAGGTTGTATGTCTGTGAAATGTATGTTAACTTGTATATTTGGAAGACTGAAGTTTTTTTATCATGTACTTGTGGCTGAAAAAATATCACTTATTTAAAAGGGCTACTCAGCTGCTGATTTCTTAAACTGCTCAAAAACATGAAGTAAAATTTTAACTCACAAGATTTACTGCCTGCATTTGCTTAGGAAACAAGTTAGTGTAACATAGGCAGACTACTTTATTAAGTTGTATGACAAGTGTAGCCCTGTATTTTAACATTTGCAATCTGAGGGCAAAAAGATTGGAAAGAACTAAATTGTTCAGTGTCAAATTATGAAGAGTGACTTTCCACCCACTTTATCGACCCACATTTTGGGATTGTTTAAGTAGGCACACACCTACATTTTCTGTAGTCTGGCTTTTATCCTATAACTGAGACTGAAGTCTTGATTCTGCTGTCATTAGAGACAATAGTTGGCTTCTGCCAGCTTCTTTGCTGAAAGGGAGAAAGGAGTTTAAATGGTGGCAAGACTTTAAAATGAAAAAATAATTTGAGGAAACAATACAGTGGAGGTTTGCTTTGGTTTAGTTTAGTCATATTATGTGATCTTGTTGGCATTACTCTATTCCATCTATGAAGTATTTCCTGGCTTGCTGAAATGGTGTAGCATTTTATTCCTTTGACATCACATGATTCACACAGATATTGCCATTAAATATGACTGCATTTACTTTATTCATTAAGTATATCAAAGATACCACACTTTACATCATCAGGCCAACTCAGTCTTTAATTCAAACAAACCAACCAACCCCTCCCATCGAGTTTTGTAGAGAACAAAAGAGTTGTAGGATCAAGTATTGTAGCAAAGTCACGTAATGATTGACAATTATATTTTAGATTAAACAATCCATCAATTTTTTTCTCTGAAAATGTTTGCAGAATTTTATTTGCTACTCAATAGATAAGTGTATTTGCCAAATTCTAGTTTTAAGCATCGGTTCCTTTCTGCAAAATCTTCATATGGATAGCTCTTTTCTGTTCATCCTAAGCATTAAGAGGAAAACAAAGATGCTCCTCCACAGGAATTTATTATCAACAGGGGCTTTGAACTTTACAAGTTTAGCATATGTGTAATAAACAGCTTGGTTCTAATTGGAAATTTGCGTATACTTGTTAAAAAACTGTAAAGATTTTTTTTTTTAATTTCTTTTTTTGTTTTACAGTTTGAGGTATCTTGTGGGCTTAAATTCTGCAGTTATTTTACTATATAATTTACCTTGTCTAAGTAACTGCAGAACAAGCAATCTACAAATATATTTTATAGAACTTTGCCATTTTGTGAAAATGAGAACTGAATGCATAAATGTATGTAATTGGCTCTCCCTCAAAATCCCTAGTCCTAAGGATTGCATTCATCTAATCAAAATACATCATTCCTTGTCCTGGAATTTACCAGCTAATCAGGTAAACAGTGTGAAATCTGGCACCAGAATTGATACATCACCTGGGGAGGAGAAAACCAGTTCATTCCATTTCCTTTCCTTTGTGTTCTGTAATTACATTTCTGTGCTTGGCATACAGTAATTCTGACCATAAACATCATCATATCTAGACATAGCACAGAATTACATGTTTATGAAGTTGGATAGTGTGTTACTGAAATATTTAGAATAATTTTCATTTTCCACTTCATGCTTCCTCTGTGGTTTTGCTTCCATGTCTCTTTTTCTGTGGTGACCATTCCATTCAGTCATTCTTTGTTGTTCACAGCACCAGTGTCTGACGTAAAAGTATGAGTATGTTACACTATTTACATTAAAGAATGTATTCGTTATGGTTTCAGTTAAAGAGGAAAAAAAAAGTTGCAGGAAACAGGGAAATGAACGTTAATCCTGTAAAAGAAAAAATAAGTTCTTTGAGTGTAATTTCTGTCTAGCCATTGCATATGCAAAAATAACTTGAATATTTACACATTTGAGCCAGACTTTCACAAGTAACTTAAGCAAAAGATCTGAGTACCAGGCTTTTGCAAGGGTTGCATTTGAGAGACAGGGTAATATACAGGCACAATTAATTGAGTTTAGCAATAGGATCTACTTTGTTATATTTCATTCAGACCTCCCTATTTGAAAATCATACTGGATTCTTTGAGTAAGGCATAATAATTATTTGCTGTTAAAGGTTTAAGGACTGGTGCCAGAAGTGGCAACAGAACGCTAATTTAAAAGGAGCTGTGTACTGCAGCAGCCATTGTGTCATCAATCACGCAAGAAGGGAAGAAAGGAGCTTGACGTATGTCAGGAAGCAGACTATCTGAGGGGCTCCATGAGCTGGGCCACTCTTGTATTCCACTGGGTCTTTGTCAAAGGGTGTGTTTTGTGATGTGGCGTGCCTTTTTTTGGTGTATTTGTCAGCCAGGCATCCAATCATTTTTTTAATTTCAGGCCTCCCCTCCCTTGGCATGCACTTCCATGGAAAGGCTGGTTAGTAAGGTCATTCATGCTTTGTTTTTGCCAGGCTTGTTACAATACTTTCCACTTAGGACTAATTTATTCTTAACACAACAGCACAAGTTCATAATGCTTTTTTTCCCCCCAATCTTTAAAATGCTGTCTAATGTACCTCAAACTACCACTACATTTTTTTCTCACAGTTGAATCAAGCGTGAGCCTTTTTATTTTTAACTTCACAGGGAAATTGGAGCTCACCAAGTTAGGAATATCAGCGCATTTGTCTAGGACGTGGAAGAACTAGTTTAAAGAAAAAAGAGCAAGTTATTTCTTCATGTAAGGGATTGTACCAGAAATTTATCAAAGCAGATTTGTGATATAGAGAATTGGCTTGAAAGAAAAGTACCACCTGTGAATCCAAACTAGGGTTAATGTTTAGTAGGAATAACTCCTTTGTTGCCACATTTCCCAAGTTCTGTTCCTCCTGTGTTCCTTCTGGCCCCTGAAGGCTTTCCTTGTGCTTGTGTGGGATGTGAGAAGAAGTGAGATTATTGCTTCCATCAGAATGTCTTAATTCCAGTTGTGGGGGAAGAGGAACATTAATGAGAGGGTCAAGACAAGTTAGAGGAAAAATAGTTTAAGAAAAGTTGCCTGAATGCATTCTTGCTGTATTCCATGCCGTCATAGTAACTTACCTTGCTTGGTCGTTTTAACCATTTACTTTGCAGCTACCATTGAACCACCACATTAATCCTAGTTTACCTGGTGCCCTGGAGAAGTCAGAGGTGTTTCTTTTTCTCTAATTTAGCTTTCAAAGCCTAAACTTTCGGCTTCCTGTATCTTTTTTTACAAAAATGCCTGCTGTTGTTTCACGTCATCCCTACAACGTTCTGTGCAAAACAGAGGAGAGCTTGGTTTCTTTTGTCCAAATTCTAGGCATGCTTTTTCTTGTTCAGCTTGTTTAGCTAACAGCTGACAAGCGACTGACGAAGACAAATGGCTTTGTATGGGTGTAAACCATCTGACCTCTAAAAACCCCTAAAGCATAATGAGTTCTAAATTTCTGTATTTGCTTTTGGTGTTTTTTTGTTTGGGTTGTTTTGGGTTTTTTTTTTTTCATGATTACATTTCACCAATGAGAAATGTTAGCTTTTGAAGTACTTCTGAGGTATGGGTTTGTTAGTTTTTGTGTCTGTGTCTCTATGGGTGAATTTTCTCCCACAATCCTCATAGAGATAAATTGCTTTAACTTCTCTAGTGGAAGGAGGATTTCCTTCTACAATGACAGTAACAGCACTGTAACTGACTTAGTAGAAGCTGAACTGGGTCCTAATTAAGGCAGCGTCTATGGAGACTCCAACTTTTGTGGCACTGAAAAGCACCATAATCTGAAACAGAAAATAGTATAATAGTTGTAAGTGAAGTAGCATCTATGTAACTATTTAGAATCTGGAAAACAGCCTGTTCTCTTCTGACAATTAAATAAGAAGCTTCTAAAGCTATATCATCAGTTCTTGCTTGAAGCATGCTTAGTAGATTGTGGAAAAAGCATGGAGAGAATGCTGGAAAAACAAAAGTTACTCTTGTCTATTGTATCTCAAAAAGAAAGTGTTATTTTATTAAACTGAATGAATACTAAATGCTGTATTGATGCTGATCACCAATATTAACGATCTCCTCTCAATACCAACTGTGTAAATACTGTGCACTTTGCTCTGTGGAAGGAATTCATGCTCTTATCACATTCAAGGCTGAGACCTTACCATCCTGTGTTCCATAGCCATAAGCTTTGTCATTTTATAATCTGCGATTACCAGTTTTGTGTACTGTATGATTGATTAAACACTATGGGATGTCCAGCAAGATGGAGAGGAAAGAAGTGATCTTGACTTACATACCATAGGATTTAAATGTTACGTGAAGCAGATGGAAGAGTATAATTATGCACTAGTTTATTAAAATAAAGCCAGCAATTCAGTTTAGGTACATTTAATGGCTGTTTAATAAACTGCCTGTGCTTTATTCTGAAGATGTAGAATTAGAAGGATGAATAAAAGTCAAAAGCCTAGAAAAATGAAAGAGCTGAGGTATTATAGGTGAATCTTTCTTCTTTTCTGGATAATTTTTATATTAGAAGGATTAAAAAAAAATCCAGAATAGCAGGGAAAATATTTGTAAATACACTTTGTGATGTAATGGATCTTGTTTATAATGTATATCATAATGAATTTGGGAGGCTGTAACACAGGTACAGCGTGAGATTCTGATCTTAGCTTTGCTCTTTGTTACTTACATTTTCCTTTGCTTACGTAAAACTGCAACAAAATAAATCCAAAACATCTTATAGACTTCACATCTGAAAACAAAAAATATTAATCATGATGGAGTCGAGCTGCTGCAGAAATTACTCTAATTAGGTGGCATAAAATGATGATAAGAAAAGCAGCGGGCTTTGGGCAGTAGATAAAGAAAAGCTCACAGGGATTTAAAATTAAATAAAGCTTCTTTCTTCTAGCTCAGTCTGAGAAAAAACATGGACCTGAGGAATTTAAATCAACGCCTAAACCTGAATTGGTGCAAACTCAAAACATACTGGGTAACTAATTTTGCTGCTTTTTACCTTCTTTGTACAATTAAATGCTTTTTTCATCTCCAGCAGAATGTTTCTACTACTTGCTGCATCCCCTTTGTATTGACTCCAAAGGAGGTCCCAATTAAAAATTTCTGGTTCCCTTTGTGTTTCCAGTCGCTCACACATGAAATGTAAAGCAGGATACATCTAGCTCTGTTTGAACTGTGGCTGTTATACATATGATTATTGCTAGCAGATTTGACTGGGTGATTTAATGTTATTTTTCAAAGTAATGCTTTCTGTCTATGTGATCTGCATGATTGACATCACATAGAAGTTCCATCAGTAAAATTAACCTCAGTGACAGAATTGAAATAATTACCTCCTGGATTTTCTTCTGATTACAGGTTCATTTAGGGAGCATCAATTGTGATGCAAAAGGAAAATTTTATAATGCATGTGACATGATATAATTGTATTTGTCCTGGAGGAAAAAAGAGCTCTACTGATTTTCATAGAGATGTCTCAGACTGAGAGATTTCTGATCTAAGTAGTAGTACTGTTAGTTTTGTGATCTGGAGAAGCATCTACTTACTTCTTGCATTCAGAATTCTAAATTCTTCAATGTTGATTTTGTTGCCTGTATTTTAATACCCAAGCCATGCAAAATTATGAACACAAATCTAAAGTTGAGGTTTTGGGTTTTGGTTGGTTTTTTTAAAAACTTTGATTAGATTTTTCTAAAGCACAGATGGCATAGATACAGAATGAGGTATGATAAAGATATCAGCATTTGCAGGACTGAAATACAGATCTTCCCGTGAAGAGGGCTGCTAATGCTTCTCAATAATCATATTTTTACATAATCCTATTGATTCATGTTAATGTCATACTTTCTCTTTTGTCGTTTTTCATTTACAGTTGCAAGCAGATTTCCAGAATTTACTGAAACTAAAGCATCTAATTTTCATTCTAACTTTTAATCAGGTTTTTTTTTTAAGCATAATCAACGTTGCTTGTTTTTTGCCATGCTTTTAAAGATTAAAATAGGAAATTTCATCAGGATGGTTTACTGCTTAATTTCAAACTAGGTGGTCATAGTTACTGATGGATGTTCATTATCAAATTCCTGTGACTGATGGATCTTTATATTATGACTAGGGAAAAGGTGGATTCATTTTTATTCCACACCTTTTTAAGTGACAAAGTTATGTGGTTTTTTCCTAGGTTGGAACTCGTCTTCTTTTTTATTAAATATCATTGGTTTCAGGAGTAAGTGGTTTATAAGCCAAAATACAGATCCATACTGTGTCTTGTAATATTCTTAATCAAGTAAAGCCTTGATTATTTTTTTTATCATAGCTTCTAATGAAATACAGCCAATTCCTTCTGGATCCAGAATCTCTGATGCTCCAAAAAGTCCATTGACAGAACTTGGTAATTACTTTCTTTGTAAATTTGAGTAAACTTCATTGGAAAGTTATCTAAATCTTTTGTTCTTTCTTTTGGCTGGTAGGTTTTAATGCTTTGGCTGCAATAATACTATTCTGTAGGTAAAATATGGTGGCCATTAGCTTTTTCTTCATGAAATTTGCAGATTTCTTCTTTCATTCTAAGTCTGGTTTTGCTTTATTGTCATGACAGGATGCTCCAGATTAATGCTTCATTTTAAAACAAACGAACGAAAACTTGTGAGGATATATGGGCTAACATTTATCTATAGAATGATGATGGCAATTTATACTTAGCTAAAATCTGTACTCTAGTTTTGTAGTTTTCTTGGAAGTACTCCATAAGCTTCTGAGACTGACTGTATTTCACAGTTGGAGTACTGTTACAGTCAACATCAGTTCTGTGGGTTTACTTGTAGTTTGCCAAATATATTTGATTAAAGTAGTACCATAATTTGTAGATGTTGTTGTGGTTTAAATATTCATAAGTGTTTGCTTATTTCTGGATTCATTAGTTGTTTGGTGATGAACTTCAAGACACTTTGGAAAGCCCTGGTATTTGAGAAAGTATGCTCACATTTTTGAAAAAGTTTTACCTGTCTTAGGGTCAAAATGTTATGGTCAAAATCTTCTTATGGGCAAAGAGGAAACACACCTTTTCTTCTTTTTAAAAATTTATATTTTACGTATCTATACACACATTTACATGTATGTATAGACATATATATTTACATATATGTATATGCATATACATGTATATGTATATAAAGCCAAGAATTTATTGCTATTGTAATGGAATTCTTAATGGTCTATCTAATTCAAGAATCATCATTTCTAGATTTAACTCTTACAGTAAAACAAAGAATATTAATGCAGGTAGAGTACTTACATACAGAAAAAGCGTCAATAATAGCAGTAACATAATTAACATAGTAACACACAAACTTCTTCATTTCTACCCTTTTTCCTGGTGTTTTGCTCACCCTTCCACTATACCTCTGGGTCCTAAGCTTGGTGATTTCATGCTTGTGTTGGTGATGAGTGGGGACGTTTCAGCAAGCTAGGAGCATCTGGAGTCCTGTGCTGGGAGGAATATGATGTTCATGTTGATGATCTCTTCCTCCTTTCTTCTTTCTTTCTTTCTTCTGCTGAGAGACACCGTACATCTGAATTTACCATACACAGTGCTATTTGTGTATGTTAGATACTATTTTTGTGTTCTTCTTGTTACACCTAAATTTTGTCCAGCTCCAGGTGTGCAGTTTTTATAACTGACCTTCACTGAGCTGTTTAAGGCACAGGGTTTCCAGTGCCAAGCCCGGTCCCAATCTCTTTATCATCCCATGCCTGTACTTCTCTATGTCATATCCTGTGTCTCCCCTTCTCAAGACCTCTGCTTTCATAACAGGCTTGTATTTCTCTACACTGTGTCGTTGTGCTAGTCATAAATATCTCATTCTGCCAAAACAACTGCTTGTTGCTGCTATCTATATAAACAGCTATTACACTAGTTAACTGGAGTGACCTTGAATCAGTATGGATTTATATTTCATTAACATTAGTCAAGAAGTTATCAAGTAATAGTGCTGGTTTATTTAGACAGCATACTTTTACTTAATGCAGTCTGCCAAATTTTACAGTAATTTCCAGGAGTAGCTCTTCTTGAAATGTGTATTTGAAACAAATTCTCAAGAACATGAAAATGATCTTCACAATTTGTTCTTAATTTGCTACAATTTTTGACAACTCTTTTCCAGATATGTTTGAGGGGATGGGGATACGTATTTGTTTTCACTGTAGTGAAAGAAAATTGGTTAAATCCAGTTAGAGGCAGCATTGGAGAGACACATTCGATGATTTAAGAAATTATTTGCTATAAATATAGCTGAAAACCTGAAAATTATTAGGGATGGGAAGTATTTTTGCTTTCTGCTGGGGAATAATAACCTAATCCTATGTTTTTCTTGGTGGAAAAGGTAAAATAATAACAACAGTTGAGGCAAAATACATGTTTCATTCAAGTATTTATTCTGGTTTTGTTTCGTGTCTTCCATTCCTGCCAAATAGTTCCACTTAGCAAAAGTGGGATTTAGTTATGTGAGGCTGGGCCTAGCCGCTGGGTCAGCTGGAGCATCTGTGCTCCCCATGAAGTCAATGCTGAAGTCAAAGTTATTATGTGAGAGCGAGGGGGGGGGTCATACAGAGGAGATTTCGCTGCACTGTGCCTCTGCATGCTTTGATCACCTGCTGTCATAAAATCAGCAAAGAAAGCAAAATTTTATTTCTGAAGTTTAAGTGTGTGTGACCTGTATTCTGCCCTAGTTCCCCTGAATACTTTTTTTCTTTATTTTTCTATCGTGATTGTACCAGAGGGAGACATCTCCTTTGTTTTACAAACTTCCTGTGTGGTCGTTATATTTTGAATTCAAACCTTTCTGAAAAGATAGCTTTGTTAACATGCTTTCAATGTTCTGATGCCTTTGGGAGATCTGTCATAGTTCATACTGGATGTAAAGGGATCAATGGAAGCTTTTGCCAAAAGCTGTGAATCATACAGCTTTTGTTGGTATTATTTTCTTCTCTATAAATGTAGAATAGAATAGAAAGTTCCAGTTGGAAGGGACCTACAACAATCATCTGGTTGCTGAGTCCAGCTATATCAGGATAGTAACCTGGGATCGTATTTGTTAATGTGATAAGCTGGATTGAAAGTAAATGGGGAAAGCAGATCCAGTATATGAAAGTCTGTTCACTTTTTGGCTTATATTCATATCGCCTGCATTAGAAATGAACACTGCACCTAGTTGTTTGAATGTTTTTCTCGGTCTCAAGCATTCAGAGAAGTTTATTTTTAAAATTCTGGTATAACTGCTTTTCAGAAAACCTCATCTTGATAAAGACCAATTAAAAATACAGATGGAAGTTTTCTCTTTCAAATATATTAACCTAAACGGGCATAAGTGACTGGTGCGGATAAGTTTACTGGAAAGAATGGTACTTACTGGCCTATACACACAGTTGAATAGGATCTGTTTCTTAGAAGCAGGACAGTAGTGCAAACCCTACACATGGTGGAAACTTGTTCACGATGGCTTTTAGGTAAGACTGCCCAATTCTGCCTTGATTCCCTGTTTTCATTAAAGCACACTTCAGGTTATCCATACTTCAAAGTGAAATAACCATAAGGTCTTTGTAATAGTCTTCATTACAGCATAACAGGTAAAAGATGCTGTTTACTTTCATGATTATTTCACTGACTTCATTGTACTACTCTTTTTTTTATCTTTTCCCATTACACCTCCTTTTAAAATAGTTATACATAACCTAGTAGTACCCAGTTTATACAGACCTGTAGGTGCTGTGAAGATCACATGTATTGTGTTTGGATTGTAGCTGCTTTGCTGTGAAGAAAAACCTCTTAAGTAACATGGATTCAGCCTGATTAGATAATGTATGCCAAAGTCTGAGTCAGGTAAAAATTAATAGAAAGAGGAGACCTTCAAACAAAACAAAAACTTGCTAGTTACAGTTCAAATTGGATTTTGTACCACTTGCAAGGAGAGTGTCTGTCTTGGTATCATAAAATTTTTTTCATGTTTGGTTTTAGCTACTCAGAGTCCAGCCATGAAATCCGTATCTCTACCTTCTGCTGAAACCAGAGAGATGGAGATGGGTAATCAGCAGATTAGTTCCATGATTTTTTTCCATTATCTTAGTATCATGTAGATCTGCAAATGGTAATTTTAAGATCTGCTTTAGAATCTTGGCTACCAACACTCACAGAGAGCAGCTTGTTCACCATTCTTGTGTCTGTGTAACCAGCTGAAAAACATATTTGTTACTGGCTTAAAAACTGCTTAAAGACAGTGTTGTCATATCTCATCATTAGCTTATTTCTTTTTGTGTAGCTGCAGCTATTATCCCAGAAAACTTAATAAGTTAATATTACTTGCTGATAAGAATTCTTTTGGGCATGTCGACCTCAAATTTCGAGGCCAGAAGACTGTATTGCAAACCATCAATTCCTTTTGTCATGGCACAGTTGTCCTATGTCTTGCTTTCAGGCCATCTGCCATCTTGCTTAGCTTTGCATTAGCATCATCTGGAATTGCACAGCCTTCACTAAGCTATTTGATCCTAATCCATTAAGTCACAGGTCTCTCAGCATTTTAAGCTCAGATTCTTTTTTCAGCTTTTGAGGAAACACAGCCTGTTTCTTCAGGATCCAAAACATCTGGTACCACAGAAGTGCAACCAACCAGATCTGGTAATGATTTCTCATAAGATTAATCCTCTTGACAGTTAGGAATTTTCAAAGGAGACATAGTGCCTCTCATTAAATAGTTTGTTCAGTTTGACATAAATGAAGAATAACTGCAGGTATGAAAGTGCTGTATCAAATAGCCGGTTTCTTCATGACATTTTATATGAAATACTGAACCAGTAGTTTGGAGGTTTTTCCATATTTGGCTACAGCATGTAATTCCTAGCTTTAAAATTAAATTGTACTTACAGTTAATACTAAATTTAAATAGGCCTGTCCACACCTGAGTTTCATTTCTGGAATATCCTGATTTGCTGAAGTACTCAGAGTCCTAAGAAATAATGGAAACAGACATTCCAGCAGAAATTCCAACAGAAATTCCACAGACATAATTCTAAGTGCCCAGATTTCAAAACCAGCACTATAAAAACATGTCATTGAAGATTCAGACACTGGCTAGTTGGTCCTTAGAAAATTTCTACGATGTGTTGCTCTTATTTTATAGATGAGTTTGTAAGAGCTAGTTATTTACCTGGGGCCACTGACAGTTTTGCAAAAGAAGCAAAAATGTATAGTAAGATGAGAGACAGTTGGTAAGATTTCACTTCATTAGCATGACAATAGTGTAATGCCTGATGCATATGTTTTTGGAAGAAATTAATTTTGAAGGAAATCCATTACTAAAGGGGAGATTGGTTGCAACTGTCAGCCATTCATGTCTGATAAAAGACAGTTTGTATGTTTCATTTGGTACAATTCCTGCTTTGTCATCCTTCTTACTTCTCCAGTTTCAGCACCAGGATATCCTCCTTGATCCTTGGAATTCTAGAGAAAAATTTCATGCAGTCCCAGTTTGCTAACTTTTATTCACAATTTGTTCTCCTTTTTTGAGCCGTCTTGTATTTCTCCTTCTTAACTCTATAGTACAACTTCTTTTTGTGCAATTCTGCTAACAAGTTGGTCATTAGTTGTATTATGTATCTGTGCGTTAATACATGGTTTTGGAAATGGTTTTCAAATCATACTTAATTGGTTATTGTACATTTCAGAGTCTACCTTTCTGTGGAACATAAGGTGTTAAATAGTACCTAGAAGTTTCTTCAGCTCATAAAAGAATATGATGCTGTTGCATGATGGTTCTTGTCACTTCAAAACAACACAGCATGATTTTTGTTTTTATTTTCCAGCTTCGCATGACTTCCTTCATGTTACTTCTGCTCCCCAAACTTTTACAGCTTCAGAAATACCAGACACTGGTAAATTATAGTAATATTATTTCAGAAGCATACCCTTTTGTTTGTTTGGTGCCGAAAAGTTTATTACTGCTTCCACGTTGATGATTTCTGACAGTTATTCCATACTGCTTGCATTGAGTGTTGCCCTGTGTGTTAGTTTTTCAAATCCTGTAACAGCATTCTCATTCCTGGGATCAGGCACAGCACAGATTTAAAGCAAGACTGCAGGTAGCTTACAGAGCCTGAATAATGCAGTATCGATCAAATGGCTGTGTCAGGAAAAGATTTAAATTTTGCAAGGCTTAGGGCTGTTACAGTCAAGTAAGATATGATACTTTTTAGTGATAAGATTGTTTTATTTCTCTCTCTGTTTTTCACTGTCCGTATACATTTGCCGTGATTTTTCCTATGTATTGTCTTAAAATAAGAAAGTAAGCACATCTCAGGCCAGACCTATCTAACTAAGCTATACTTTGGGTTACTGCTTTGGAGACAGCTTGTTGTTTTTCCTGTGGCCTTTTATATGTGAGGATGCTTAAGTTTTTTAAGCATTGCTTGAACATGAACAAGTATGTGCCTAAGAGGTGAGGGCAATGGGGAAGGAGCAGGAGAAGGTGGAGGGGAAAGGAAGGCAGTTCATTGCCCAAAACTTTACTCTGAGCAATGCGGCTGTAGTTCATTAAGTTCTTTGCCATACAACCTACTGGTTCTTGCCATCCCAATACAGTTTTCAAGAGTTCAGTTTTGCTGCACTGTTCTGTAAAGCATCCGACTCCCAGGCAATCATTTTAAATCAAGTTAGTTCATCCTGTTATATGGGATATCTGGGAACAAATCTGACTGAAAAAAATGGTCCGAAATTGAGAAACTGCATAGAGCTAAGTGACTTAATGAGTAAAGTGGTACCGAGAGACTTTAATCTTCTGAAATCACAATTTTTCCTAAATTTTCTGAAGAATTCTTAACTTAATGGAAAGATGTGGTATAAGTTGCAGAGCTGTTTTTTCAGGTGCTATTTAAGCCAAGTGCATGTAAAACGATATATACATTGTTTTTCAAACTCTTCGTGAGCACTTGTACACATGGGAAAACTAGAATAACATCTTCAGCTAAGTAGTTAGAGTATTTAAAATACTTAGAAAAAAGAAGGTCAATTTTGTAAATAAATAAATAAATAAATACATAATAAAAAAATAATACTCTGCAAAGCAATGGAAGGTAAAACTTCACTCCCCCAAATCTTCCTTCTTAATTTATTTACATGAAGTTATTTCTCAGGTGTATTTACTTCTTTTTTTCCTGCAGCTAGAGATACTACGGAGTTGGAAATATCCATGCCCATAATTACTACAGAACCTCAGTTGTTAGAAACGGCACTGGGTAAAATTGATAAGATGGCTTTACTTAGTTGTATAGATTTTCTTTTCATTTTTATCCTTGCTACTATTTTTGGAAGCTTTGTGTTGCTTTAGTTGTCACCATCCCAGTAATTCTTACCACTTACTGCTGCCATTAACGAGATTCTCATCTGCACTCATCATTCATCTTTGTAGATGGAGGGTTGGGGCATAGAGGTGGCTTCCCTTTAGTTGGTTGGGTTTGGTTTTCTCATTATTGAGGTTCCCAGCTGTGGACCTGCCTTTCTCAGTTTGGGGATTTTTTTTTCCTGTGCTGAGAGAACTTAACTGTGAGAGGGAATTAAGTGCTTAAGATACATTTCTGTGTAATGTTTCTGAGAAAAGGTTGTTTTGACTAGCTTTATATTGGCTAGCCCACTGACTGTTTTCTGGATCAAAAGGTGTTTCCTTACTACCTGCAATTCTTAATGTGCTAAGATTCTTAAGTAGTTAGTTACAAGAATTCTCATTAGTATGAATAATTAGGTCACATGGTTTGCACATTGACTTCCACACCAGCCTAACAGTTCATGAGACACAGTAATGCCTAGCTGATTTGCAAGCAACTTTCCATGTGCTTCCATTTTAACAATGCAACATTTGTCTGCTGAGTCCTGTGCTACCCATAGTAGCTCTGAGACAATTAAGCCTTTTAACACAAGATTATCTTTTTGGATTTAGGTGAAAGGAAGCCTCTTTCTTCAAGATCCACAACATCTGGCATGCCAGAAATGCCAACAATCTCAGCTGGTAATGATATCTCTTCATTGTAGTTCTTCTGACATCTAGGCACTCTCAAAAGATAAAGCAATGCTTTGCTACACGGAATATTTATTCTGACTTGCTCTGTATAAAAGTGTAACTGGAGAGAGAGAGACCAATTGTATCTGCTGCAGCGTTTCAGAAATTTGAAATGAAATGTTGGAATTATATGATTACTTTTTCTTATGTTTGTAATGATTAGCTGGATTGTCCTGTGGGGCTGTCGTTCACTTTTTTTGTGAAGGATTGTATATATGTCGAGGGCTGTTACTTGGAATGGTTAAATAAGTGCTAACGTGACAAATTTGATGCTTTTGTGCATTGGATGCAAAAGCTTCTCCATAGATGGAAAAAGCTTTAGCTGCTGTTCTTAACAATACCCCATGAGTTTTTAACCATGGAAAAGTGCTAGTGAATAAGTCGTTGGATGTTACTAGAAAAGGTTCACATAGAAGGGACCTGAACAGAAGGGTTTCAACTTCCAAGGGTTGGGAATATCAAAAAAATCTCAGAGAAATCCATGAGGCACCATATCCTTATTATCACCAACTTCTTCATCTTTGTGCATGTTTGAAAACTGTCACCAGCACACTTCCCTCCCTTACACCTGGAGTCAAGCCCACAGTGTAGCAAAGATGCACAATGCAAATGAGTACACATAGACTAGATTTTACACTGGTTCATGTATTAGGTTGTTCATTTTCTCTGTGCAAAATTAGGGTAAGAAAGTATGAGGAAGTCATTTTAATGAAGTTACTTATTCTTCAGTGTACAATTGGATGATGGACTGTACAAGTGTAAGTGGTTGAAAGATGAGGTAGAATTCTGCAGAAAACCTGCCCTTGGTCACTTTTTTGCAGGCATTTCTCTACGGAGTCATTGGACTTTATAAATGCCAGGGCGTGAGATTTCTGACCCAGAGAATGAAGGATTTGGTTGATTCTAGGTAAAATTGAGATCAGATCTTGAATTCTGAACCCAAAGATGAGTGTCTTTGCTCCCATGTTAGGTCTGCAACAACTGTTCCTTGGGCATCTTTCTAGGAAATGTAAGGAGTGCTTTGGTGAAGTAGTCATATAGCCATTTTTCTGCTGATGGAGAGCCATTTAGCTACTGAGTTTCTAAGAGCATTCTGTTAGTTTCAACCACGGCAAGGTGATTGACTGCTGATTTGGTCACTGAGTCACAAGATATTGCCAGGAGAAGGCATGTGTTGCCCTAAATACGGACATTTGGGGTGCTGTGAACCGGTGCTGCTTGTACTGCCATGGCAAGACTGTGTGGATATCTCAAGATCATTTCCATGTCTGACCGTAGCAGCCCAGAGACCGGACCTGGAGTCCACCTTGTCTGCTTCACCAGAGGCCACAAGGACTGTGATGGGTAAATAGCCAGTGATTCCCTTCCTACTTTGATTACTTTGGCAATGCTTTTCTCTGCAGCGATGAGCCTGCTCAAGTGTTTTGGTGTCCTGAAAAGTGGGTCCGTGATGCGGTTGGTCCCTTATGGCTCCTTATGAGAAACTGCTCCATTTGTAAGCTTTCTGCTGGCTTTTTTGGGGTTCTACTTCTAGGTTTCCTCTGTTACCTTGGGCTACCTATGCCAGTTGAAAGATAGCATCATGCTACTACGGGGAGTGATGCTGTGACGTGGAAGCCTGCCTCGAGCAGGGCCATGTCTCCTTGTCCATAGCTCTGTCTTGATACCACCCATGTGACAACAGCCTGCCTGAGGACCTGAAGGTGGTTTTTGTGTTTGATCTTAGCTACTCGAAGACCAAGGCTGAAATCCACCACTTCTTCCTCCCTGGCAACCGAGCAAACCGTGATGGGTAACTAGCAAAATATCTTCTTTTTTCATTTTCTCCTCGCTGTCTCCCTCCCCATCATACCTCCCACCACAAACCACCTGGCATTCTTGTCATCTTCCGTGGAGGGTATGAAGACTTGTTGGTGCAGCTTGGCTTGCTGAAGCACTCACCGCGCTTGTTCTGCGATTCTGTTGTTTGATCCCGCGCTTTTTCCATGGCTGACGAGCATTTTCTGCAGGGACTGAGTGACAGCTTGTGTAGAGAACGTATTATTGCACCTTGCCTTCAGCTGCCATTCCCCTGCTTCCCTGTGTTTTGGTAGCGGGTCTTTCTTTCTCTGGCACACTCAAAAGCGACAGCGTTCTTAAGAGGGAAGTTCCGTCTGGGCTGGCGCAAGAGGACAGCACTGCAGTTCAGCTGCCCACCAGGGTTTCCTGGTCCAAGGTTGCAGCTATTGGTTGCTTCACAGCTGACTTTCAAGGTGGCCGGTTGTCATCTGCCCACGCCTTTACGTTGCCATTACCTGGGATCGGGAATGCTCTGCTCTACTGCTGCTTTTGAGGTCACATTAGGGTTTTAAGAACGACGCCTCTTTTTGGCTTCTGGTGAATCATGGCATGTTTCTTCAAGTTTCAAAACACTGGTAGCCTTTAGCGCCTGGCCGCGCTGCTGACCTAATTTGGTAACGATATTTCTTGCAGATCTGGTAACAATGCAAGGTGGAAATTGTCCCAGGAGGTGGTGTTGTGCTTTTAGCTGAACTGTTATTTCTCTTGAGCCTATGTTGGGGTGAAGCCTAAGTGTAAAGATGAAACTGCCCTATGTGAAAAGCCCTCTTTACTCAAGCCATTGGATATGGCACTGGCCTGGAGATGCTCATGGTGATAGCTTCTTTCACATTGACAGGTGTACAATACCAGTCCTGTGGCCTGGCAGTATGTTTTGGCCCATGAGGTAACAAATGCATTACGTGAGCAGCCTGCAAACCTGAAGTCAAGTGCATATTAAATGTGTAATGAACCATATTAAGTGTCTTGCAATGTTATTGTGGCACTTTTTCCTGTAGTAGTCCTGCTTTCATATCAGCTGAGATATGTCACATACTTCAGGGTCTTTTCCAGAGAAGTTACAGTTATTTCTTAAAGGACTTTTCTTGTTTTCACAGTGGAGAAATTGGATGCTTGTAATTATAAAAAAACATATCAATTTGTCTGAGCTAAGGATATTTCTTTCTCTTTCCCTGTCTGGTGATGTTGTCTGGATCACTTTTTACATTTTTTCATTTTTGCCAGGTTTTTTAATTGGATTTGTTTCAGTATCATCATCTCATAATTTTGCTTTCTCTCTACCTCCCTTTGCCCAGTGTTCTTGAGCTTTTTCAGTCTTACATTCCTACTAACTTCATGGGAATTTTTTTCCATTCTACTTGTGACATTCCATTTCTTTTTTTGCATCATATTTATGTGTTTTTACACGTTTGCGTATTAACCTCTTTCTTTTTAAAATTTCACTTGTTTTACAGAATATATTTTTATGTTTCTCCAATTCCTTATTATTTGGACACTAAACCATCGAGTCCACGGCTGCAGATGATGCCGTGGTGTGATGGTTCATGTATCTTTTAAGTAATAAACCACAATTTTTTTTCCAGCCTCACATGACTCTCTTGATATTACTTCCACTCCCCAAACATCTACATCTGCAAAAATGTCAGAGCAAGAGACTGGTAAATGGCATTTGTTTTATTTCCAATCCTCGATCTTTCTTGATATTTAAGTAGTACTATTCCACTGTTTGTTATTTGTCCTGATTTTTTAATGTTGCCTTCAGTGATCTTTAAGGCTTCATGTTATTTGTAATAATTGCCAGTGTCCACCAGTTCTAGCCTCAAGAAAGTCATCCTGGTATGGCTGGGCTATTTCACGGTGGTATCATACTACTGAAGGGTTGTGGAGGGGAGAGTGGGGCAGAGTTTAGCAGGTAAGAGGAAATGGTCAAGCTTTGATGAATTTTGGGTTGTCAGTATAACAAATATCCTTTGGGGATGGAATGTTTTGTCCTTTAGCCAGTAGGCGCTTTTTAAAGAGATGTGTTGGTTGAACATTTGTTTCCTGTTATAAGTTTTTAAAGTAGTCTCTAATATTCAAGAGACTGCTGCAGTATAGTATTCTTTTATTAAAAATTATTTTTACCATTATTTCTGCTAATAATTTATTGTTTCTGCCTGTGTATTTATGGAGAACATAGTTTTTTAGGCAGAATATGTGCATTTGCATTTGAGCATGAGTTTTTTTACTAGAATGTGGTCATAAAAAAAAAAGGTAGAGCATTGCTGTTAGGTTCTCATCTGTGTTTCTGTTCCTGCTAGGCCAATTTAAGCAAGTGATATTTTATTACATCATTATATCAAACATCATTCTCTTTCTGGGGCCAATGCTAAAATCAGTTGTCTTGATTCTGCAGTATACTATGCTGAGACGACAAAACAAGCATATATAAAGCTGGCTTCCAAGTGAAAAATTAGTTGAAGCTACTTCTTCATATCCTCTTGATATGTTTACAAGTGGTGCTCAGTATCGTAAGGGCAATGAGCATTAGTCTTTCGGAATGCATGTAACATAAGTGCTATACAATCCTTGTGTGTCAAAGATTCGTCTTACAACCCGATTGAAGTATCTTTATTTATAGAGTGGCACACAGATTACATGGAAACGTAGGACTGTTGATGCTCCACATCTACTGAATGTACAAACACTGTATGAAGAGTCTCAGGAAGAATGTGGTCCTTAATTTTAAGTGCACAGGTTCAAAAGTGCTGGGTTGTATGAACTGTAAAATACTTCAAGAATAGAAAGGCTGTGTTTCTCTGGTCAGGATGTTTAAAGAAGAATATAAGTCTCAAAGGATGTAAAATTAATTCAGGCCTGCATTTTCCACTCCTTTGCACTTTTGTACTCTTATTTTGTTGGTGTAGCATTAGTAGGTAGCTGAACAGGTGGCTGAATTGCTCTGAAATCAGTTTGGTTTGTTACCCACTGTGTGCAGGAATGAGTAGCTGCCCAAGGTACAAAGTAGTGGTGTATCAGACCTTGAAGTCTTCAGTGTAAAACAGCTGTATTTTTTTTTTTTGTCCTTTCAAGTTACACATTCCAGCTCAGTGCTGATGATTTTTCATTTTAATAATGCTAAAACTTCTTAAATGGAGAGGTGCTTTTATTTGTTGCTGTATTGGTTAAATGCAACTTAGTAAACATAGCTACAGAAAAAGTTAATTTGTTAGCAATGTATTTGTGAGAGGCAATGCATTCTAAAACCCTAACGCACAAAAATGACATGCTTCTCTATTACAGTAGCTATTCAAGTACCTTTCAAACCTGTTATTATCTCACAATGGTGGAACTGGGTAAATGATCATTAAAATTTTTTGTCATCCGGAGATTAGCTTATTACAACATACATACACTGTTCATGTTTTCCCTAGTGTTATTTGTTAAACTTTGGTCAGTATTCTTTCAGTTTCTCATTACAGATCAATTTAGAAAAGTCTTAGCTTTTATCTATTACAGAATTCACACTGTACACAAACATGATGCAGCTGTGTTAATGCTCCATGGGTGGTACTGACAGTTATTCTGCCTCTGCGTGAATGCAGTGTTTTTGTTTCCTTTTAAAGCTGAGAACTCTATTTTATCCAAGGTCATTTCAGTCAAATCAAACTATCATCATTAGATGGAAAGCTCTTAGCAGCTAGTCAAGTGTGACTTTATGGCATGTTCTCTCAGGACTACCACAGCATTCTCCCTTGATGTAAAGACTCAGGCACCTTAGATTTCTTATTACTTGTCCTTTGACTTTAATCAGTCATGAGTGTTCTTTATATCAGGAGCACCTTATTCTTCAGGTTTTCACATACCACTGCCCACAGAAATAGACCATGTTTGTTCATGTTGGCTGCATAACTTTTCTAAAGGAAATGGTGGTCTTAGTGATCTGATAGAATCTGATTTTTTTGCATTTGTGTTTTCATTAAAATACTCTCATAAAAACATAAAGGTGTTTTTAAGCCATTTTCCACTGAAGGGTGGTCTTTCTCAATAATCCTGTTTATATCAAAGTAACTTTGTCGCAGTTGCGGGGAAAATCTGATCCCTGGGCAAAATATTGATTTGTTGACTAAGTTTAGGAAAGTGTTCTGATACCACCTGTGTGAAGACTGGCTGCCTGAGGATTTCAAAACTTTTTCTGTTTTGTTAGCTGTTCTGTTAGCTTCCCAGCCACCAGCTTTGATCAGCATCTCTTTCTTAACTGATAACCAGATGTATAGCAATACCTAAATAGCCCTTGCATTATAGTTTCCACTTTCTTATCACTGCCCTGGACTGTAGTTAAGACCAGAAGTCATTATTTTTAAACAAAATGTGTCTCTTGGGTTTCTTTCTTCTGCAATATTTTCATGTCAACTATTTCCTTTTATTGGCAAGTAGAAAGCATTCTGCTCTGACTGAATAACTGAGGAACATACTTTTATGTTACTGCAAGCAGTTTTTATGTAGGTTTAGTTCTTATTCGAAATTTTCTTTACCTAAGCTCTTTGAAAGGATACAAATTCTGTGTCTTGGAAATGTAATAGATATGAGAATACCACTCTGATGAAACTCATGTTCTATCCATACCATAGGAGACATCAGCTTGGTTGTTCTTCTGTCAGTCATCCTATAGCTGACTTTCAGGCCATTTACTGTCTTGATTTCTATTTGTATCATTGTTTCCTTTTACAGAACAGCTTCTGCCAGCTAAGTACTGTGGTATTTTAGCGGCTTTGATGCCACTGCAACTTTTAAAACTCAGATTCTCTTTTCAGCTTCTGATGAAACACTGCCTATTTCTTCAAGATCCACAACGTTTGATATTCCAGAAATGCCATCAACAAAATCTGGTAATGACATTTCTTGAAAATGTAGTTTTATTAGCGTTAGGAATTCTCACAAGAAATGTCCTTATACTTTTGGTTGTATTGTTAATTTACATTTCTTTACCTTGGGGTTAATGTTATTACAGGAAGAAGGTGTTATGTTGCTGCATTTGGGATAGCAGCATTGAAATAGTAGGCTTTTAGGATTATCATGACACAGAATAGTGGAGTATTACAGTTACCTTATTTTTTTTATAATTTCATATTACACACATTATAATTTTTCTGGAAGTTTTAAGGACAGAGATGACTCAGATTATCATTATTTCTTTGTACTTTAGTTGAATATGAATTTAATTCTACTATAATCACTGATTTACATCGATATTGAGCCCTGCCCCGATTCAGCGGTCCTGATTTTGCAAAAATGCTATATCAACAGATTCTCTGAAATCAGTATAACTACCAGCAGCCACCAGCAGACAGGGTTTTTTTAAATAAATAAATAAATATCAGTATTTTTGTCACTCATAATACTCTATTTGTGCAGTATAATTTCCCTAAAATCTTTTGCTTCAAAATTATGGTTACACAAATATTTATTGTGATAAAGGGTGGTTTGACAGGTTCAAGCTGAACATGATACTTGTTTCGTTTGGGTTTTCTACAGTAACTGTTCAAATACCTTTGCAAACTGTTACATTTGACTCAAGTAAAGTGGAACTGGGTTAATTATTATGAAGTTTTCTTAATGTCTAATATGATCATTTCTCATACAAGCACCAATATATTTTCTTTTACTGGCTTCTGGTTGTGAAAGCTTACTCTTCAACCTCTTTTATTTCATTCAGGTTTTAGGCTAAATTCTGAAGCCTCTCAACAATTCATGTTACAGAACGCATATATAGTGTGGTTAGGCTAATATTAATGATACTGACAATTTTCCTGTCTCTCTGTGAATGCAATGGTTCCTTTTTTTAGTAAGCTGAAAATTATATACAACTTCATGCTGTTTTAAGTTGTTTGCACTGTTAATGTTCATTTGATGGAATTTTTTTCAGCATCTAGCATACCGGATGCCCGTTCCAACCTCAGTTATGCTGTGTTTCACTGATTCTGTGATACTGCTTTAGGTTGATACCGCATGCTTTTGTTATGCAGTGAACCATTCCCACATTACTTAAAAATGCAGACTAGCTGGATTTAATGTTTATCCCACATTGCATCAGGTGTGTTTATAAACTAAATGATAAAGTTTCTAACTTTGATGTTTAGTAGTGAGCTTTTGTGTGCAGGCAAAACAATGCTTCTTGTAACTTGAGCTATTAATTTAGTCTGTGCCATTGCCTAAAGAGGTCATCTACAGGCTTTTTTCCATGCTGGATGTATATGTTTTCCAACTTGTGTGCTTAAAGTGATGTTTTTAGGTTGAATTAATCCCTGATTCATAACTTTATGCTTAATGTCTAATGTGAAGGCATGCTGTATCAATATAACATTAGGCATTTGCAGCTCCCTATTTAAAAGACTTATCTGGAACATGCAAACTGAAGTGTAGGGGAGAAGGGTTTTGGTGTGAGCTGTTGCTATAAGACAGAATTTTAAAATCAGATGTAGACAGCTGGCCTTGTAGTAAATGCCTCAAAATTAAATGTTATGTATCAAAAAAACCCCACCAAACAACAAACCTAAACGCAAATCCAACAAAAAACAAACCCACAAGACAAAGAACGGAGTAGGGTACCAAAAATATCAATTACAAGTGTGTATACAAGAAATCTAAAATACATTTTGACCTTCAGACCTCTTAATAAAGGGCCAAAGATCTCCTTATCTAAAGACTGATCTCACTCATTGTTTCAAGATTGTTTTCATATTTGATCTTAGCTACCCAGGGACCGGGCCTGAAATTCACATGTCATCCCTCCATGGAAACCAGAGGGAGCATGACGGGTAAATAGCGTACAATTTCATTAGCTTTTCCCTCCCTTGCCTTCACTTCCATTGGCTGTGGACAGTGCTAAGATTCATTCAAACACATTGCTTTGAAAACTACTTGATGCTAGGCTTCCCTCCCCCCCTCCAACTTGGCCATTTCTGTATAATCAAAACTGAAAAATAATTAACCACACTGACTAAATAACAGTCTACACAAAGACCTCTGCTAGCATATGTTGCCTTTAATTTTCTTCTGGTAGTTGCAATTTTCTTTCAAAGAATAGTTCGTTAAAAAAAGGCCAGTGAGAAGAATTCTACCTAGCATGAGATACCAGAATTAACCCTGATTTATTTCACGCTAGCTCCAGTGTTTATGTAACACCTCATTTCACAGCTGATCTTTAAAGCTGCTGCCATCTTGCTTGATCTCACATCAGTGTCATCTTGAACTGCCCAACAGCTGCTGTCCAAATACTGTGGCTCTGAAGCCACTTCTCATTTTAACTCCAGATTTTCTTTCAGCTTTTGATGAAAAGCAGCACATTTCTTCAAGATCTGAAACATCTGGCATCCAAGAAATGCCATCAGCTGTACCTGGTAATACTTGAAAATGTGATTTTTAAATAGAAATTCTCACAGAGATTTCATCATACTTCTGGTATATTGTTAGTTAAGTTTAACATGAATCAGAATAACTACAGAACTGTCATAATTCATTTGCTCTCTCAAATAACAGACTAACTTAGGAAATTTTGTATGATGCTCTAAAACAGTAAATACTCTCTAATTTTGGTCTACGTTCCTAATATATTTACAAGTTTGTATTGCTGTGCTTGATGATAATAGGCTTTGGCATGTCTTATTACACATAGTAGCATTCTCTTTTTAAGTTGCAATACTGCAGATGGGTAAGAGTGAAAGCTTATATAAGTTTTGTTTAAATCTCTGAATGAAAGTATTCTAATGCTTGAAAGTGTTGAGTCAAGTCCCATAGAAATAACAGGATCAATAACAATGAATATGTAGGCTTCAAAATAGTGGAGAATGGACACTTAAGTCCTTTCATTTGAATATATTTAAATTAGTTATCTAAGTTAGACATTTGCTGCCAGTAAGAGAGACAGCATAGGTCCAAGGCTTATAGAAAGAAAAGCATGCTTGTAACATATATTGCTGTAATGCTTGAGTACAACTTTTTAAATTAAACTGCACAACATTGTAATTAACAAATTGATCTTGAGCTGGTGCTTTTATGGTAGATGTGATGCATTCGAACACCCTTGAAACCCATTATACCATGATTAGATGATGGTATTTTCTTGATATTTAAATTACTTACACTTATTAATACATATTAATCTAAAGTATATAGTTTTCCTGTTCTTCCTTGCTAACATTTATTCTGTAGGACTGTTACACTTCCTGTGTTCAGAATATAAACTAAAACTTACCAATGCCTTACAAAATGATACTGAACAACTGCAGTTTTATCAGTGCTCAAGGTTATGCTTGTTTTACTGTCCCTGCATGAAGAAGTATTTAATTTACTTTCAGTAATTACAATTCCACCCAAAGCCTATTTCAAGTTGTTGCCAGAACTCCCTTGCAGTAAAAAGTGGACTAAATGGGTATTTGACAGGAAACTTTCAGTAGTTGTCCAGCTGCCTGTAATTGCAGGTTAGTGGGAAAGCCTGCAAATTGCAACTAAACAGTCTTAAAATCAAGAAACAGAGATGACTTAAGTTTTTACATTTATTCTTCAGAGGTATTAATCAGTATTTATCATTAATGCATCTTCCATAGTGAGCAATAACTTATGATCAAGTGCCTTAACAGAAAATTTCTGTAGTGGTTTTCTGTGTATTGATATAATAGCACACCCAAGTTAAATTCTTTATTCTGCATGTTTTGCCTATAAAGAAAGTTATACTGCACTCTTTTCAAACCAGAGGGATCAATTTCCCAACATTTACAATGTTTTGGAGAATGGCAAAAATCATGTCTGATCTGGTCTGGAATTCAACATAAACATAGCCATACAAAGTCCCAGATTTGAAGGGGAGTAAAAATGTGATTAAATATGATAATAATGTTTAATTAACATATTCTAGGCATAGGCTTGGTATGAGGTGGGAACCATTAGCATGTACAGTTGTTTGCATTTAAAGGGCTTCCTTGAAATAATCTAAGGAATTCTGGTTTTTAGTTTTGCATGTGTGTGTTGGGGAGGGGAGGAAGGGGGAAAGAAGAGAGTGAACAGAAGGATCTTTCAACTAAAGGAAGGTGAGGAAGTCCAGCCACACAATGAGGACTGCAGTTAAATACTTGCTTGCTTACATGTTAACTTCCCCTGGAGTGGGTCTCTTAGTGATCTTAATGATCTCTTTTAAAAAATCTATTGCTTAGTTAGTCACTTGTTTATTAGCTGTTTTTAGCAAATGTGTACTTGCCAAGGTTCTTCGAGCCTGTTTGAATTCTTCCTCATTTCTTGAAGACTGATTAATGACTTCACATTTATTGTGCTCTACACAGCTACACAACCCAAAAGACTAATGTGGTTATTCAGGTAATGAACAATACTTTCAACCTAGACTTCTTTCCTTTAAAACCACAGTGTTATCACTTGTGCAGACTGCCTATTTCAAGATGACTTTCATATCTGATTTAGCTATATAGGGTCTGGTCCTCAAGCCTACCTCTCATTCTTTCTGGAAACTAGACAAACAGTGATGGGTAAGCAAAGTGGGATTCCATTTTAGTTTTCATCACATTGCCACTTGCTTCCTGTTTTTCTGCTGTGAACACGTTTGCTTCTGAGTCTGAATGGCAAGGCTGTTAAAGAACAGTTTTGTGTTAGTCACTCCTTTATCAGCAGCTAGAAAGCATTTTTGGTACAAAGTGCTAAAGAACTGGTCTTTTATACTAACTTGTAACAATTTCATTTTTCTGTTGGTGTAATTTAAACTCCAGAAAGTGCAAAAGAGAGTGATTCTTAGGAGTTCTGTCTAGCATCAGATATTGGAGCCTGTTGCCACTGTATTGGGCTGCCTATTTTTCTCTTTATTCACATAGTACTGAGAGGACTTTTAAGCATTCAGTATCGTGCTTGTGTTTGCAGTTACATCATCTTGAACAACACAGCTCGTGCTGGGTAGCGTGTTGTGCTATCCCAGCAACAGTGAGATTCCTCTGCATTTTAAATCCAGATTTTCTTTTCAGCTCTTAATTAAACACAGATAGTTTCACATTTCATGTCTAAAGCATCTGGAGTCCCAGAAATACTATCAATCCAATCTGGTAAGGACATTTTGCAAACTGAGTGTTCTTGACAGTGAGGAATTAGAAGACTTCCAAGTATGCTTTTGGTGAAATGTTGGTTTAATTTTCTTTACTTTGGGGATGACAACAACTGCAAGATAAAAATACTTCATGGGGTAGTACTTTCATTTGACGTGTATTATGATGTTTACAATGCTGGATTATGATTTTTTTTCTTAGTTCACTTTTGCAATACTAATTGGTACTATTACCCATAATTGCCATTGACCAATTATATATTACTTAATGTAATAGAATTTTACAGTATAATGTCCTGGGCACTTCTGTGCCTGTGAAATACTGCGAGGCTGGTAATCAAACTTTAACCTCTCCATTATATGCAGAGTATCCTGATACAGATAACTGCTGTATTACTTGACATTATACTGCTTTTTATTTTATATTTACTTTGCTATTACTATAGTGAAGTTTTGTGTTATTGGTATTTAAGACATATTCCTGGTCAGTTACAGTGTTGGGTGAGGGCGTGATGTGTCTAGGAAATTTGCTTTGTAGAATCGTTTTCTGTTGACTGTTCATGTCCACTTGTGTTCTTCAGGTTGTAAATACTGCAGTTGTGTAGAATATTCAAGTATATTTCACATGAAGGAAGACTCTTAAGCTATGCTGTAGTGAGAAAATTCTTACAGGGAGGTGACAGATAGCACAGTGGGCATTGCAAACGCAAGTTCTTTTTTTTTTTTTTTTTTTTTTTTTTAAATAGCTCAAGACTTGGTAGTCCAGATATGTCTAGGAAAAAAAAGAAATATATGTCTATTTGGGGACATAAAAGGTTTGTCAGCCATCTGCATGTATCCTAAAGAATCAAGCCAGTTTCTTTAATATTTTTTTTTTCCTCTATAGGACAATTTTAATGCTGAACACAGGAACTCTCTTTTTCTTCCTTTGGTATACTCTGAACTTTGTCTTGTACTGCAGATCTCTATAGATAGTTGCAAGTGTTCTATAGTATTCCCCTGTACGCTAACAAGTAGGTATTCTGTTTTATATTTGCCATCTTAACTGCCATGTTTAACAGTTCTTCAACTCAGTGCTAGTAAAGGTGCAAACATTGGCTAGGTAATTCAGAAAACATATTTGTGGACCTCTTGTTATTCCCGTTTTTCAGCAGACAAAATGAAGATGGAGAGGATAGTAAATAGCCCAGAGCCACAGAGAAGCATGTAGTCAAATGGATCATTGAAAGGGAGAAATTTCTGAAATTCTTTCAGTCCATCCCCCTGTCAATCAAGTCTATAAACTTTTATTGCATTTTTGAAGGATTTTGGTTGCTTAGACTGGAGGAGTCTAATGGAGTTCTTTCAGAACAAGAATTCCATGTTTGAAATTTTCTCTTTGTTGGTCCATCAAATTTGTGCTCTTGCACTTTTCCAGTAGTGTGTTCTTGCAAGTGTGTTGGCAGTTTCAAATTTTCGATTCCATTTTCTGAGGTATCTACTCTTTGACCTATCTTCTGCTTGTGTTACGAATTTGCTTTATGCTTTTATAAGAAACTCTCTTTTTTCCTCATATTATATTCTTACACAAGTAAAGGGATTTTAATCATGATCTTTGCATTTCATTTGTCATTTGCATATCTGTTCACTAATTTCTGGAAAATAAATGTGACTCTTTTAGCTCATGCTTGTCTCTCAGTGTGGATATGAGATCCTGTCTGTTTGAAGTACTTCATACCTTTTCAGGATGAAAACCTGCTCCTGTAGATTAAGGAGATGCTGTTCCATTAGAGGTTCTTACAGATTTTGGTTAAGAAACCACAAGTTGTTCTTTTTCTCGTAGTTGGCTCAACTCTTCGTGGAAATCCTTACTAAGTTCACCTGCATACATTTTTTCTGCAGAGAAGCTATTGTTTCCTTTTTTCCCAGGCATATATTACTTTAGCACCAAAGTTCAGATTTTTTAAGGGTAGTGAAGAATATAGTAGTCAGAGCTAGTTAATTGTTTTTCAGATTAAATATAAGGTGGTCATGTCCAAAACTTGACAGTATCTTTGATGCGGGCTGAAGTTCTGGCTACATAACCGTTGACTAGTACTCAATTTATAGTTTGAAAATACTTGTTTGATGCTAGAAAATGGATTTTGGGATCTGTCATTTATTGCAGTTAAAAGGCAGCTCTGCAACGTCATGACTGCCATTATTGTCTACTAGGAGCAATGTTTAGCCAGTGGTTGGGTTTTTCGGTAATACAGAGTGACAAAAAATTGGTGTATGATTGATTTGGTGGGAAAAGTATACCTGAGAAACCACAATATAATACTGATTTATTTGGATGTGATGCTTTCATACGCATAGAGAGACTGCCATAACATCTCAAGATAGTTTCCATCTCTGATCTTAGCTCTCCCAAGACCAGTCCTGGAGCCCACATCTTTTCCTTCTCTGGAAACCACGAGGAGAGCGATGGGTAAACAGTGATTCCATCATCATTTCTATCATTTTGTCAATACTTAAATATGAAAAGTATTATTTTTAAAATTTAGTCAAAACCTTTGGATTTTTTTTTCCTGTTAGTGGCAATGCCAGATGTGTCAGTGAGATGGTCAGTCATTTATATAAATGATAACAAGGAGATAATTAATTGTTAAGCTTCTCAATCCGTCTTCATAATTTTCTGCTCTATAGGCCTTGTTCACTAAAAGGTTAACTCTTTGTATTCTACATTAACTCAGCTAGGCCACCCTGATTTAACAATGGAATAACACTGTAGTGAATGCAAATATTTGTGTAAAAAAGCTGAATGTAATATGGGCCTCATTCATTTAAAACTCTGTACTGACACCGTTTTGAAAAACACTGTTCATCTGTAATATATGAAGGCAGTTTTCTGGTTTAATCTTAGTTACTCAGAGACCAAAGCTGAAATCTACTTCACCTTACTTTGCAAGCCAAGGAACAGTGGAGGGTAAATATGATATTTTCATTTTTCCTTTTCCTATACCATCACTTGGCATAATTTTCATCTGCTTTGAGCAATACCTAGGTTTGTTAATGCACTTTGGCTTGCGAAAACACTTGCCATACTAATGACATGATTTTGATGTTTGAACTTATGCTTTTTTCCATCACTTGAAAAAATCACTTTTTGCAGGGACAGCTGGAAAAATTAATTTGTCACACAATGCCTGTGTGTATTTAGATACAGTTTTTATTTTGAAAATTCTTTCTAGAATGAAATACTCCAGTATGGCAGAAATATAATTTTACTTCCTCTTACTCTTGCTATTGATGTGGTATAGCTGTCCCACAGATTCCTTACAGGACATCAGTTATTTTTTCCTCTTTTTTTTCACTAACTTGAGCACTGAAGTTCAAGCTTCATTAATAGGCATGTTACTTATCAGCTTAGAGACTAACCTAAAGGAAGAATGGGGATTTTCAGATGACATGGGGAATGGTGAGGCCTTATATAGTCTCTTCTTTGTAAAAATAATAATAATAGTGACAACAAATGTGAGAAAATACATTTTTGCAAAAATAATTGAACTTCTAAGGAGAGCTGGGAGTTATGAATGAATATTAATAGGGTAATGTGCAATTTATTCCTTCATGCTGGAAAAAAGAAGTAATTAGTATTTGTAGTTCCTTGCGTTTGAGAGGTACCCACCACCTGTCATCTCAAATTCTGAACCCAAAGATGAGTGTCTTTGCTCCCATGTTAGGTCTGCAACAACTGTTCCTTGGGCATCTTTCTAGGAAATGTAAGGAGTGCTTTGGTGAAGTAGTCATATAGCCATTTTTCTGCTGATGGAGAGCCATTTAGCTACTGAGTTTCTAAGAGCATTCTGTTAGTTTCAACCACGGCAAGGTGATTGACTGCTGATTTGGTCACTGAGTCACAAGATATTGCCAGGAGAAGGCATGTGTTGCCCTAAATACGGACATTTGGGGTGCTGTGAACCGGTGCTGCTTGTACTGCCATGGCAAGACTGTGTGGATATCTCAAGATCATTTCCATGTCTGACCGTAGCAGCCCAGAGACCGGACCTGGAGTCCACCTTGTCTGCTTCACCGGAGGCCACAAGGACTGTGATGGGTAAATAGCCAGTGATTCCCTTCCTACTTTGATTACTTTGGCAATGCTTTTCTCTGCAGCGATGAGCCTGCTCAAGTGTTTTGGTGTCCTGAAAAGTGGGTCCGTGATGCGGTTGGTCCCTTATGGCTCCTTATGAGAAACTGCTCCATTTGTAAGCTTTCTGCTGGCTTTTTTGGGGTTCTACTTCTAGGTTTCCTCTGTTACCTTGGGCTACCTATGCCAGTTGAAAGATAGCATCATGCTACTACGGGGAGTGATGCTGTGACGTGGAAGCCTGCCTCGAGCAGGGCCATGTCTCCTTGTCCATAGCTCTGTCTTGATACCACCCATGTGACAACAGCCTGCCTGAGGACCTGAAGGTGGTTTTTGTGTTTGATCTTAGCTACTCGAAGACCAAGGCTGAAATCCACCACTTCTTCCTCCCTGGCAACCGAGCAAACCGTGATGGGTAACTAGCAAAATATCTTCTTTTTTCATTTTCTCCTCGCTGTCTCCCTCCCCATCATACCTCCCACCACAAACCACCTGGCATTCTTGTCATCTTCCGTGGAGGGTATGAAGACTTGTTGGTGCAGCTTGGCTTGCTGAAGCACTCACCGCGCTTGTTCTGCGATTCTGTTGTTTGATCCCGCGCTTTTTCCATGGCTGACGAGCATTTTCTGCAGGGACTGAGTGACAGCTTGTGTAGAGAACGTATTATTGCACCTTGCCTTCAGCTGCCATTCCCCTGCTTCCCTGTGTTTTGGTAGCGGGTCTTTCTTTCTCTGGCACACTCAAAAGCGACAGCGTTCTTAAGAGGGAAGTTCCGTCTGGGCTGGCGCAAGAGGACAGCACTGCAGTTCAGCTGCCCACCAGGGTTTCCTGGTCCAAGGTTGCAGCTATTGGTTGCTTCACAGCTGACTTTCAAGGTGGCCGGTTGTCATCTGCCCACGCCTTTACGTTGCCATTACCTGGGATCGGGAATGCTCTGCTCTACTGCTGCTTTTGAGGTCACATTAGGGTTTTAAGAACGACGCCTCTTTTTGGCTTCTGGTGAATCATGGCATGTTTCTTCAAGTTTCAAAACACTGGTAGCCTTTAGCGCCTGGCCGCGCTGCTGACCTAATTTGGTAACGATATTTCTTGCAGATCTGGTAACAATGCAAGGTGGAAATTGTCCCAGGAGGTGGTGGTGTGCTTTTAGCTGAACTGTTATTTCTCTTGAGCCTATGTTGGGGTGAAGCCTAAGTGTAAAGATGAAACTGCCCTATGTGAAAAGCCCTCTTTACTCAAGCCATTGGATATGGCACTGGGTGACAATACGTTCCCAAATGTGCTGGCCTTGTTTCTTGCTTGTTTCTTGGTGTCACAGTCTAAGTGATGGAAACTGATTCTGAAGTGTGTTTTTGTGTAACTGGAGAAATTTGCTGGTTTTGTCATCTAAGTGTCACATACTTCAGGGTCTTTTCCAGTGATGCTGCAATTCTTGCATCCATTAATCCTTGTAGATACCTCTACCTTTTGTTTTTCAAGAAGTTGCCTTCTGTGTATCAGAAATTGTACATCTCTGCTGTCACCTCTATTTTTAAATAGTTTTTTCAAACTGAGTTTTTGTATGTCACATCTTGTTCTGCAAGGCATAAGCGAGTCTTTTTCTTTCACTTTTCTTCAGTTAATTTTTATCTTACCTTTTTTCATATTTTTCTGTCTGAAGTATTTGAATATTTCTTCATATTTCTTGCAACAGCCTCTTCATCATTTGCATCACCAGTGCATCTTCACACATTCTGATTAGGAAATTCATTCCATGTGCATTTGAGATTTTTTTCCTGTCTGAAGTTGCTATTTCCTTAGTAATGGGTTGAAACCTGTTCAGTCTATAGGTTCAGATGATGCTGAAAAGAATTTCTGTTTTGTTTTGTTTTCCAGCTTCACTGGACTCTCATCATATTACTTTCCCATCCCAAACATCTGTATTTGCAGAAGTATCAAATATAGAGACTGGTAAATTGTATTTATGATACTTCCATAGGTTATGATTTTTTTTTTGCATAATAATGTTATGGTTACAGGCTGTTTACTCTGATTGCTTGGTGTTGTCTGAAATAGAATTTTGTCAGCAGTGTTTGGTAGGCTCTATAACTGCATGATGATATTCTGTGGCATAGGTTCAAATAAAAAAAACACAGGAATCAATATTGGTTTCGGTGGTTTTAATCTGTCAAATATAAGGACCACCAGCTAGGTGGAGTCATTATCAGTTATGAAGATCTATTCTTGACTGGGAGATTTTACCCTGGGTCATTCTTTGTTAGTCATACCATACACATTTTTTTTGCAGTTTTCTCCATTACTAAGCATTTTTATCAAGTTATGTTATTTTATGTTGGAACTTTTCTTACTGGGATCATAGCTATCCAAGTTTAAATTTGTATTCATAGCAAAAGTATGAATGTGCAAGAGATGAGTAGGAAAGTTATCCTGAACCTGACAGTCAATATTCATCCTTATTGTTTTGGATTTTCTGCCTCACCTTCTGGCTCTTCAGTATGTCACAAAAGCTGTGTTAATTTATGTTATGACAATTTAATTTAAATGACAAATTACATGATGTTTAGTATATTAAAACCTATAACTTAAAATACTGGCACCTGTTAAACTGAAACAAGCAAAGTGTTAGCGTAGAAATAACTGATTGTAGAAATTCATATTAGCATATATTTTAAGTATGTAAGTCTCTTTCTGCAGATGCAGGTGAAGTCAAAAGCATGTATTTTTTGATATTACATGTACAAGGATCAACTGACTCCTGTTGATAAGTCTGCTTTTAGGGGAACTGCAGTTTCTGTCAGGGTGTGTCTGTTAGGTGTCTGTGACTTTTTCAGAACTTTGAGGGTTTGTTCATTCCTTTGCAAGCTGGAAGTCTTGCGAAACTGTGTTATAGTGGTGTTGGCGTCTTGCAAAGAAATGTAAAGCAATCTTACTTTTTCTGACACCCCCACCCCCATTTCTGCACCAATATGAATCTATCTCTCAGGGTTATTTACGTTTTTCTGCAGCTACAAGTTCAGCTGATGTGGAAAAATCTATGCCTCCACTTTCCAGAACACCTCACGTGCTAACAACAACTACGGGTAATAGTAATGCATTAGCTCTTCAGTTAAACCACTTTTGTTGTTTTGATAGCAATTTTGGAAATCCTGTTCATCCCAGATACTTTGATCATTTGCCGTACTTGTCTTCTGCTTGAGTCATGATCATCAGTGTAGAGAAGTACCCTTTTTCATAGGAGCCAAGACAACTTATGCTTACTGCTGAGAAACTCACCTGATAGTGTTTCTGATCTTATGTTTGTCTCTCAAAAAGCTACTAGGCCTATTTTGAGATATATTTAAATGAAGTAAGCTTGGTTTAATAATAATAATAATATTAGTGCCTAAAGCTTAATAAGAATCTTAAAATTACTTGGTTTTTTTCTTTCAAGCTTAGTTGTTATACTCTCAGATAGATGGTTACACACATTTATATACTCTATATTGTTTATGCCAGGATAGTAATCTTCTTCCTTACTATTTCTTACTGTTCTGTGATTTTTTTTTTACTTTATTTTACCCTTGTCTTATATGTGTATATACACATATATACACAGATTATACAACATTAAAATTCACTAACAAAATCTTGAGAGAAAATGAAGCACTGAAGAGAATTAAGGCGGTCTTTTACAGAAATACATTTGCAGTGTTTCTTAGTTTTGTAGATGATTATTTTTTTTTCTGCCTTTTTCGGAGTGTTTTGTGCTTATAACCATGGTGTTAGAAGTTTTTATCATTATATTTTCTGGGTTACTTTGAACTGCACAGACCATGCTATCTAAAGTATTATTAGCTTTGGTTGGCTGATACTTTGGTTTCGGTTGTCCTTTTAAGCACTAGCTTCAGCTCCTACTCCAAACCATTGTCAAGATAAGGCATGCTTATTGTGGGTGGACCTCTGCATTGCAAATTCTGTATGTTGTAACCGATAATGTTTTTTGCTTGTTCTTATGAAACAAAAAGAGCTATGTGTAGAATTAATAATCATAGATACTGTGACCTGGGTTTTTTTATAGCTTTAAGTGGTATTCGGCCTGTTCTTTCAAGCCCTGTGACACCTACTAAGCCTGAAATAGCAGGTGCTGGACCAGGTACAATAGTCTCCACCTAGTTCTTAATTCAGTAGCTCAAACCATGGTCAATAACTCACTGAAATGAGTATGCTGGTAATCTTCACTTTCAGTGCACATTTGGATTAGACCCTAACACACCCGTATTTTGAATTTAGATTGCTGTTAGTGGTTGAAATTGGTGTTTCTCACTCTTAAAAAGCATACGGCAACTCATAGTTACATGATTCTCCTTCGGTATTTTGAAAAATATGCCACATAGATAAATGAGAAAACAGTATTTATTTTCCAGTTGTGCTGATGAAGATACTGTGATATATGCTGTAGACTTCATTCTACTGCTGTAGCCTTGTTAAAAATACTAGGGAGGGTGTATCCCTAATGGCATGAAATTGGTTAACAGTCACAGACACTTGATGCTTTTGGACTGAAACTACAGTTAGATCAGTTGCCACCTTTCTACTCCAAATTTTGTATGGTTTTAATGTCTGACTAATTGTTCAACATGTCGTCTTCATTAAATTCCTGCATTTTACACCATACCATCTTCCTTTAGTAATGGACCAAAGCTCGAAATGTTCCAGTGCTCAACTTAAAATCTTACTCGGCAGTGGTTGAGATCCAGACTGGTTGCAATGAAGGCAGGAGAAAACGAACATCCAGAATTTCTGCACATCACAAATGCACTGATTTATAGTCACTGAAGCTCTGTGCAGTTCAAAAGACTGCATTTCTCTCTGATGCATACTAAACTGATAAGTGTTGTCCAAGCATTAGTAAAGTATTTGTTGTTTTTGTAAAAAGAAATTTGGGGTTGCTTGTGAAGAAGGAGTTTCTTCCATTAGCCCTTTGTTCTCTTATGACTGTCACCATTTCTTCCAACAGCAACAAGTGAATCCATTCTGGAATCTTTCACACCTAAAACTTCTCGTCCTTTTCAATGGCCAAGGGTAACATTAGGTAATGTTGTTGTTTTCACCCAGCGTGAAAAACTCTGTGTTTGTTTTGAGCACTGCATCCCATATGAATACATTTCTTCCAGTATATCATTTCACATGCATGATCGTTATTCTTTTTCCTGGTTATAGAGTCTTGTTCTTCCATTGTCATTAGACTGATTCTTCTTGATACATCTCTGTACGACAACATAATTCAGGATAGTTTTACTGTCCTCAGAGAAGTAAAACTTGCCTTTTGCATGAAAAACTCCGTCATCCTTTTATTAGAGTGTTCTGTCTATCTCTCTCACTCTCATGCACACACATGTGTTCTCTTTGTCTCTGATATGTAGAGCTTTCATAGTGGAAGTTGTAATTGTTCTGGAGACATAGAATCTATTTTTGATCTAGGCACAACATTTCAATATCATCTCCATTCCACACTTTAAACTGATTTCATTAGATGGCTTTGACATTCCATACTAAGTTGTCTTTTCTTCAATATAAACTTGTGGCATGTGCTGTTTGATGTGGGGAAACCCTTGTTAAACAATTTTTGATTGCAAACTGAGCTCTTTCTTTCAGCTCCAAAAGAAATACCACTTACTCCTAAACCTAAACCATCTGCTACCCCAGAAGTACAGCATGTGAAACCTGGTAATTGTGCACACCGTTTTTATAAGTCAGTATGCAGAGACTTATGTTCACTAAAAATACCTAAGCAAAACTTCCTAAAAAGGGCAGGAGATATGCAATACATGAGCATCTTGACTAACGCATCATTCTAAAATTGGTTATTTGCTGTTGCCTAACAAAAGGAATGAGAGTTAAGGTCATCAGTTTTATGCATTTGGGTCGTGATAAAAATATGAACAAGGTCTCTAGTTTTGTAACCTCTTTAAAGGACTGGAAGGAAAAAAAACTTCTTCTGGGTGGCACAGGGTTTTTTATATCACTTGTATAAACAATATATGTGATTATTACTTCCATAATCTCTTTTGCGAGTCCCATTCTCCCCTTTCATGCAGACATACTATGGCAAAGTTGGCATCTTTGCTAGTCACAATAGTTTGTTGATTGAAAGTAAAGTACTACTCCTGATCAATAAGTCCTCCTGCAGGGAACTCAATGGAAAGGATTGCCATTTTAGTGGAAATAGGAGAGCTTTCTCAAAGCCCAAGGGAAAATTTTCATATACACATGAGATTCATTCTTTGACCATGGGAACATTATCATTGTGTCATGTCTTTTTTCCTTTTCTGCTTTTTGATCAAAAAAATAGATCTCTGTACTCATTTTCTCCTGATCTAGGATTAAGGGAGATGAATTTGCCTCCTTTAGTGATTCAGGTACTGGACCAATAAATATTATGGTGTGCGTTAGTAGAGCCCTAAAATGTTTCTGTTCTCATATCTTTTGAACAGGCAGGTCAGTAAAAAGCAGGAGTTGCCTTTGATGTCTTATACGTCTCTTGCAGTCAACTGCAGGCTCTGATTTAAGATTTTCAGCAAGATTTTGGCATTTAGAAGTTTCCTCTTTGGTATAGATTCTCTGGTATTTGTTATGGACTGCAGTCTTTTTCTTCAGTGGAAGCCTACATCTGTCCTTTCTCACTATTCTCTCATAACATAAAAGAAACATATTTGTTGATTGAATCAAACAATGGATTAGAAATGTCGTGAGAACATAAATATGGGGAAGGAGCCTGAAAAGTGGACTCTCACATATAGCCAGGAGCATACAGTGTGTAGTTTCATAGGAAACAAAACTAAAAGGAGTGTAAGGTGTTATGCATAAGAGTAGGACTTAGCTTGCTTATCTAGTCTATTTAAAAACAAACCAACCAAACCCCTGAACTATTGGAATGATAATGCTTTTGGGCTACTGCTCATATATCTACTGATCTGTTCGATTACCCTTCAATTTTTCTTTTCTAGCCCCTAAACCACCACTTCTGGAACCTAAAACTTCTCAGGCTGTTGAACAACCAAAAGCAACGCTAGGTAATACATGTTTCTGTAGCTGTTGGTCACTATTCTTTGCGGTCCAAACCACAGTTTGTACTCTCTTACTTTATCTCATAGCTTTTACTATATTTAATACATTTCTCTGAGAGGTAAAAAGTTAGAAAATAAGCATTCAGAAATACGTTTTTCTAAACTTAGGAGAAAAAGAAACTTGAGGGGTTTTTCATACAGTTTTACTAGTTCTATAGTACAGTAAAATTTTGGGCATCAGAACTGTCTTGATTTTGTTGGGAGTTTTTCTACACTAACACACTTTACGCTCAGAAAATCATCAGAAACCTATTGGAAATAATATTGAAAGGCCAAGTGCAAGGTTAGTATTGTGGACATTAATCCTAGAACTCTCAGTGAAGGATTCCTGTGGCACTAGGTGGACGTGTTAATTCTACTGTTCTTTTATGAATCCTGCATGTCATTTTGGCTTGAAAAACACTTCTCAGTCACTCCATATATCTTATTCTACTCTGTTCTTTCTATAAATGTCATATGGTTTTCCACTGTGTCTATTGCTATGTAACTTTTTCTTGGAAAGCATTTTCACAGCACTGCTTTATAAAAATGAACAAAATTACTGACTATACTACCTGAAACTCACCTTAAGCTTCATCTGATATCAGACTAACAGTCATATTTAGCTAATTACAGTTTCAGCCCATGCATGTTCAGGGGAAAAAATGTTTCTGGGACTGGTTGCTCTTAATTTTTACCCTTTAGATGACACTACTTATGCTTTAATAACAGAATTTAGTGACTACAGTTATGAAGCAATTCCCTTTTTTAGTAATGATTCCATGTTTTTCCAGCTCCCTACCAGTAATTTCTTTACAGTGTTGAAAATCAAGGACATTTTTGTGTATTTTGTCTGCATATGTCTTTTGCTGGCTTAAAATCAACCTTGAGTTCAAAAGGATAAACAGCACTATTATTTTACCTCTTAGGTATATTGCAAAAATGAATTTGCTAACTTAACGAGAGGAACATTTTGATGTGGTTCTAAGCTACTATTACATATTTTGAATTTACTTACTGACCCTTACAGTGAAGAACAAGCAGGTATTTTGCTGGGACAGTGAAGTGTTAGGAAGATTTTTGAGAAGCCGCCTTAGCAAATCTGATTTTGCCATTTGCTTTTGTTCCCAGTAGCCATTCGTTGCTTCATTTCAGGCTTGAAGAATGTGATTTTTATGTAATACAATGGAAAAGATAATATTATAATCCAGTATATTTCTTTCAGCTCCTAAAGAAGCAAAACTCACACCTTCTGCATCTAAACCTAGACCATCTGCCAGACCCAAAAAGCCACGAACTAAACCTGGTAACTAACTTCCATAGCAAACATTTGTTATAATATGTCACTTAAGTAGTATACTTTAGTTTAAACTTATTCTGTGTGAAGCTCAGCACTTAGTCATCAGAAAGATAGGCACTGAGGAGAGCTGTGCTCTTTGAGGACTATTATTTTTGTATTGAACCAAAAAAATTTGAAGCAAAGCAAGGAAACTTTCAACTTTTATATCCCAAATCACTAACTCTCATAGCCTGACATTGAAACAAATTGTTTTCCTGCTTTTCATTTAAAAATAACATGTTTTTCAACTTAGTTCAGCACAGGGTCCAGAAAATGCAAATTCTCCTGCTTTGCTGATGGTTATAGCATCTTACCTAGAACCATGGGAATTGTATTGATTCAGTGATTGTTAGTACATATGTAGACTTACCTGAAACTGTGGAAATAAGAGTGAAATTCTGCTCTGGAATTCAGCAAAGGCATATTTATGATGGCAAATGAAATTCCACCTTCAAACCAGGGTTTAATTTGGTCTATGATGTATGTCAGAGAATAAAAGGCACCTGGAATTTTCTGGAGCTGAAGAATAAATGAATACAGTTACAAAAATATTACTAGTGTTACATGGTTTATAATGAAGTTAGAAAGCTTAAAATTGCATAATTGTATGTTGTAAGAATATATTACTTAATCCTGGAAGAAATCAGGCAATATTATTAAATTATTTCCAGATTCTCTTTGAATTATTTTTTTGCTCATAAGAAGAATTACTCTCTTCAGACCAAATAATTCCATGTGAAGCTTGTTAACTAAATGGTATTTATGACTTGGAACTGTCTCAAAATAGTGTGCATAATTAGTTTTTCATGGTGATTACAGCTGCTACAACATTTTTAGTGTAGGAAATCCAGTATTGTATTACTGGAATAATTACATTTGTCTCTGCTGTAGGTGCCTATATCTGAATATAGATCTGAATTCTGCATGGGTTTTTTGAAATGACGGAGAAAACAACCAACTCATTTGGAAACTGTTGCATAAAATTGCTTTACACCCTTGAACTCCCAGTATCAACACTGTATGTTGATGTCTCCACAATGAATGGCTATATAACAAGTTTCATGCCACAAAGAAGGTGGCATGATTCTGTATTTGTACGCATGCCTCTTGTTTGTCCTTGCCCTGCTAGTGGTTTCACTGATCAATTGGATGGAATCCTAAGAAACAGTTTTTAGTCATAATTAAGCTTGTAATGATCTTCCTGTGAGTAGGTATTTGTGAATTTGGCATTTGTTCTGATGAGACAAATGATGATGATGTTCAGAAATCATTGTTTGAGGCATAAAATATGCAGTGCATGGGGATAACCTTGGGTAGGTGGCAAAATGGTAAAAGAGCAGGATATCCTCTGTACTCCAGTGTGGGAGTTGTGCTTCAATTAGAAACCTGTGTCATGACAGCGGTTGTGACCTTTCCTTAACAGTGAATCAAAATAATGAAGAATATGTGCCAAATTTATACTTGATCACTGACTTACTAATGATCTACTTTGGGTCAAAGAGAACTCCTGAAAGTTAATTTTGGCTCTCATTCTTTATAAGACTTTTGTACTCTTTCTGCTACAGTATTTGTCTTTTTGCAGTAGAGCAAAACGCTTCATTTAAAAAAAAAAAGAAAGGCATAAGCAACCTTCAGTTTTTCCAACCAACCAACTGTACTTTCAGGTGAAAGTTTGCAGCTTCATTCTTCTTGATATTTGGGCAATTGAACCTGTTGCATGAAAAAAGAGTTCTTGTTGCTAATGTGATCGTGGCCAACCATTGTGCTCACTTGTATTATTGTTAGCATTAATCTGTCTAAACGTACTAAGCTCTCCATTTTTCAGGAAATGAAATTATAATTAATTTTCTACCATGCATCCAACTGCACTGTAACATTTTCTTTCCAGAAAAGTGCAAGAATAGCTCTTTATAATGAACCCCTCTAGATGTATTATAAATTTGTACTTGCTTGTGCCTCTAGTACAAAATGCTAGTTCTTCATATGCATCCATGCATTTCCATTTGTGTGATATGGGACTTTTGCAAGAGAACTGCAGAACTGTTTTAAAAACAAATAAGCAGAATTTATCTTTTGTAGAGGAGGATCTCAGCTGCCTAGTATTTGTAAATGTCCATAGTCTCAATAAAGTACTGAAGATAAGATAGAGTAATGTTAGATAGATCAGTGCATACATATAGTTGTTCCTTTTACAGTCTTCTCTCCCTTACCAGGACTACAAGGGTCCTGGAAGGACTTCTAAACATTGCGTTTTCTGAAGTATAGTCATACCAGAGAACCATGCCTTCTCAGCCTTTGAAAACTCTGCTTGATAACTTGGTGCATGTCTTACTATTTTCTGTCCTTCAAAGTCTCAGGTACCTGGCTGCTCGGTGCTTACAACCCAATAATCTGATAAGTTGTTCAATAATATCGAGAGTAACGAGTAACTTTTATGTCAGAGTCCTCTTATATTGTCTGGGAGTTTTAGTTAGATGCTCTGCTTTCAGAAAGGTCAGAGGAAATGAAAGACATTATTCTCTCATCATCATTCTGAGAAGTCCAGCTCCCAGTTCAACCTTTTCTTTTTGTCTAGAAAAGTCTACATGAAATGTGAATTATATATCTTTTAATGAACTTTTTTAAAATAGGCTGAGAAGAAATCATTACCAGAGACTTTCAGAATCTCTTTAGGATGGGAAGGAGAATGGCACTGTTGAATTTTGTTTGAAAAACAAAGAAATGAAAAAGAAAAAACAGATCCAAGTGATTTAAGATTAATCAGAAAAACATGGTCCATATTGAATATATGGCCCTAGGTTAGTTTTGGAAGAATGGGCAAAGTACCTGACTTGTAGGTTAGTATGCTTGTTACTGGATTTCCCTGATTAGATGTAGAGCACAGTGTAGTGCTAAGGCACGATACATTATGCAGTACTTAGTGCTCCCAGGAGTAGAAAAGCAGTCTCCAGTTGTTAAATAGGTAAGAATTCCCTCCTGATCTTTGTCATGACAGAGCAATACTTCCACATGTGGTGATTCAGAGAAGAACTTGGCGAAAAACAGGGATCCTACTAGTGAATGATTTTTCCATAGCTCCTATATATTCTTATTCTTCACCTTTTGACCCTAATCGGTACCAGAGCCCTGTGGTTGGGAGCAAGAGCTGATTGCACTGGCTGGGGTGGATTTTTTTTTTTTTTTTAAAAAGAACTGTGCTGTCACTTCACGTGAGCCACTTCATGCATTATCATTTTCAATAACATGGCTTAAAGGGGATTGTCTTGAGGAGAGATTTACCTACCCAGAGAATGTTAGTTTAGAGATCCAATTCCCAGAGAACATAGGAAAACTTCAAAATTGCTCTCTGTCAGAATTTTTTTTTCAACTTTTTAGTTCCCAGTAAAGCTTCTCCTTCCAAACCTAAAGTCTTTTCAGATCCAGAATAGCCTTTGACAATGCTGTGTAATTGCTGTGTCCTTTCACAGAATCACAGAATGGTTGAGGTTGGAAGGGACCTCTGGAGTTCGTCTGGTCAAGCCCCCTGCTCAAGCAGGACCACCTAGAGCTGGTTGCCCAGGACCATGTCCCGCAGTTTTTTAGTATCTCAAGGGATTGAGACTCCACAACCATTCTGGGCAATCAGTTTACAAAATTGCCCAAATTATTTGTCCTGAACACATTTGGGAGTATTTTGCTTTCTTAGAGTGGTTGCAATAGTATCAAATACATCAGTGATTAACTATAAAAAATGCTAGTAAATAAATGAGGGAAGATTTAAAATTCTGAATGAAATATGTCAGTTCCTTTATTCAGTCTTTTAAACTTAAACACAGTTTCCCCCAGATATAATCCCCTCATCATAAACCTTCAGGCAAGGAAATAGAGACTTTTAAATTAATAAAGTAATTTTATGTCTAAACTGATGGAGTTTTGGAAGTTTTAGATCTCAGATTTTATTGTATTTAAAAGTTTTAAGGTAACTTCCTCAAAATGAGTGAACTTGTGACTTAAAATGTTTGTGAACTTCAACATGACAGTTTGTCAGTATGTCCAAAAATAAATTTTGAGGCATGTTGTACAATATTCATCAATCATTTTTTCTTTCCTGATTAAAATCTGTAACATGATAAAGAGAGAGAGAGAGTACCAGGAGGTATAGGTAATAAAACATAGGCTGAGATCAAAGCAGAGTGAACAAGTGAAGTGTGAAGGTTTGGATAAGCACATTGATTACTTAATGATTATAGATATATTTAGAAATGAAAATGGACTCCAATCGTAAAGTCATGCTAATACTAAACAATTCTACTGACATTGTCTTCAAAGCTCTTTATATTTTTCAGAGTCTTTGGAGTTCTTTCCTTTCAAACCTAATTAATTACTCTGGGAAGACATGGGAAGGTTTTTAACTTGATTATCTAATGTGCTGTAGCACTAGATAACCTACTGGGATCTTCAGCCTTATTTTCTGTGACTTTGCAGTTATTTACACCTGAAATATTTCGCATCTAACCTTTGCATCACAGTGGAAGAAACTCAGGAAAATTAATAGAAAGATTTACCAAAGAAAAAAGATTTCTCTGGAACCGTTTCTCTTCAGTGGTCTACAGCCATAAAGAGGAAAAAAAAAAAAATTGTCAGGAAAACAGGAAGATGAAGACCTGGAGAGCTCCTCTGGCAGTGGTGTTCCTGTAGCATAAATTCACCTTTTCTTTTCAAAGAGCAACAAAGACCACACAGGGTAGTTACTGTTGCTTAAGAACATTTAGTAAATTTATTACTGACTCAGTGTTTCCATTTGAATAGTGGGGAGGAGGTGGATTTTAATTGGGAAGCAAGAGCAGCTGAGCCATACCAGAAGTTGAGAAATAGGTATAGATGCACTTGTATTTCTCTGAAAAAATTCTCTTTATTCCAGCAGCAACCATTCCGGTGTCAGTTACTACTAGGACTCCCTACACATATGAACGTCCAAAGACTGCAGAGGGTAATAATTGAGTCGTCTTTAGTCATTCTTCTTTTCATTGGTCTGTTAATATGTGCAGTTGAAGACACCATGTCCTTTAGGCTTTTTGCTTATTCATATGTGGTCTAAACACAACAAATGGAAGTATAGTCTTGGTGCTTTTTTATTCCTCCATGTTTCTAGCATGGAGATAGTGTCTTCTAAAAGACAGGATATCACTTGAAAGGTATCTGATAAGAACCTTCAATTACATTAGAAGAAGAAAGAAAAATTATTGCAATAATAAAGATTTTATGAAATATAAAAATAATATACTTAAAACTACAGACTGCTGAACAATTTCTGCAGAAGGAGTTCTTTGTTGCACATAACCAAGCATTGCTTGGTAATTTCTCAAATTTATGGAAAGTATTGCATCTTTTCAATAAATCCATGGAAACTTGTGTTCAATTTAAGAAAAAAAAAGTAATTCTAGTTTTAGTGAGGAGGAAAGTTTATAAAAAGTAGTGCATGATAGTTACTTTTTTTGGTATGGGAATATATATTTAGTGATGTATTTAATAAATATGTTTTTAATGTAGACTAATAACAAAGGTATCCTTTGCAGTGAGCCTTGAAATGTTATATCTAATTCAAAGGAAGATTTGAGTCACTGTTTGCATTTACTATGCAGATTGTATTCTGAGAAGCATTTCAAGATGCTTTCAGTGGTATAGCTTTGCTCTTTAAAACCTGGATGAAGTCAACTACATATATAATACTCTACTGGATGATGATGGCTTTAAGTCTGTGCTTAAATAATTTGATTAAATAGAATTGATATGTTTTGGTTAATTAGCAACAAATCACTTTGATTCACTGGTTCCAACTGCAATAAGTTCTACTTCATAAAGTACTCTCAAAACTCTTCTAATGACCTTGATTTGCCAAGTTCAACATCGGATAACAATGGTTTTTTAGCATTGTTTCTTAGCTCTCTTTTCTTTAACTTTTGGCTAAACTCGTAGAATCTAATTTTGCTGTAGAAGAACATCCAACTCTTTGGTTACCCTTTTATTCAAAGGCTCTGTCTGCTTGTTTTGCCCATATCCAATAATATTTCATGCATTAAACCTACAGTACTGGTTTTTTCTGTGTTCGTTCATTGATACGAACTGAAGGTCATTTCCTATGCTTCATTTCTTCATTGCTGAATGTGAATGTGATTCTTCTGTGAGACACCATTTACTTTCAGCTTAAATACTGGTTTTTACAAACCAAGTTTTTTTCCAGTATTCAAAATCACAGTCCACACATTTGAAGCCCAAATCATCTGCTAAGACTGAAACACCTCAAGCTAAATCTGATAGGGCGCTTCTTTTGAAATGGTGTACTTTGAGGCTTGCTATTAGTGCAGAAAGTAAAAAAGTGAAGAATGTCAACTTTTTTTTTTCTTGGAGGAGGGGAGAAGGAAGTCGTTCATTATTTTGGGATAATATTTATACAAAGAGAAACCAAATTGCTTCAGAAAACAATTTGCAGACCTAACAAAGAATTTAATTCTATTCTGAATATCTGAAGGTTTTTTCTCTTTTTAAGAACTCTCTGGTTTTTCGAAGGCAACCTGAAAATAAAAGGAGTGTTTTATAGAAAAAGACTTTGAGTTTGAATTCTGAAGGTAATTGATGAGCTTGAATAATGGCAAAGTCATTGTGAACCAGCGATATGTAGTAAGCACATTAGAAAGATTAGTAACTAGTTTTAAGTTTGGTCTACAGTACCTGGCCATTGTCAACAGAAAGAAGTTAATGCTGGTGGTTTTGGCTTTTTCTCTCATTTGCAGCAATATTAATACTAGGCTAAATTGTACTGTGAATGTTAATGGAAGCGTAAGAAATACTGTAGTATCAAAAGCATCAATTGGAAACAAAGTTTTATAGTTTTATTTATTGTAAATCACATTTTAAAAATATGTAGATGTGTAAGAGAGTTTGAGAGATAAGTGAGTATAGGTTGTAGAAAAAGTTCTATCTTGGTGTGTATGTCTTTATGTTATATGTTGCTTTAGTTGTTACTGCCCTGAGAGGGGAGAGTTTATCAATTTATATTATTTTAATATATTTTCTGTACTGCCAGGAAATTTTTACAGATTCTGCCATTTCATAATTCAGGATTGTGATTTTTTTTTTCTTCTTCTTCTTTTTTTCCTCCCCAATTTGTCATAATTTGTGACGAGGAAAAGGACACGATGTATTGGTTTTGTGATCCAAATTACAAGAGGATATAATGAGAAAAAACTTAAGAGGCTTTATCAAAATAAGTTTTTTCAGATAATTATGTAGCTGTACTAATAGCAGCCTTTTAGTCCTGTGCTTGACTGCTCACCTTAGAGGAAAAATTCAACTGTTTCATCATGGTCAGCACGCCATTTTCAAGTAGTAGCAGACTTCACTTTGGGGATATCTGACGTTTTTGTATACCAAGAGGCCCTTGCTGTCTCTGAGTCAAGATGCGTGATCCTTTCCCTTGCTTGTTCTAGGATTTACTGGTTTCTATCAACATATTCTTGCTTCCATTGAAGTTAGTGCAATTATATTTTTCTTATTGAGCCTGTGTTATTAGGAAGTTTAATTGTCCATGGTCTTAGTAAAAGTTAATTTGAAGGTCAGCATTACTGTGGTGTAGTATTAGCACCTGTTTTTATACTTAGCAGTGGAGCAATTTTAAGTTTTTTGGAATATGTTCCATATTTACCTTGTCACACTGTTTTTGTTGCAGTCTTGGAACCTATTACACTTAGAATTGAACCACCAAAGTCAACAATAGGTAATGATATTTCCTTGGCAAGCTGTCATGTTTGCTTTTTTCAGCACAGAAAGCATCACTGAAGTTAATCATCTTATGCCTTAGGATTGTTTCATTAAAATTCATTTTTCTTCTAGGTAATTCTCTTGCTTGGCATTCGTGACAGTTGGCTGTATTGCTCTCTTCACAGTTGGAATGTCCCCCTTTTTTTTTAAGAATACGATGCTGCCAGCTCTGAATCGTCTTTCTCATAATTATGCTTCTCTGTCCTTGTCCCAACTTTTTATGAAAAAAATAAAACCTGAGCTTCATAAATGACTAAAATTCCACTCTCTTGTTTAGCTTCTTGTAAACACGTGGAGAGTATTACCTGACTTTCTTTCCTACTTCCTGTAAAGAGACTTTTTTCCTCTGTTGCAGGTGTGAGGTTTCTGTGTTTGTGTGTTCAGCTTAATATCAGGTGCTAATTGCTGTGCAATTTAACCGACTTATTACCCATATTTTCTCTTCCAGCTCCAAAGGAGACTCCACGTATTCCTTCTAAACCTAAAACTTCACCTAAACCTCATATCCCACAAGCCAAAGATGGTAAACTGCTTTGTGTGATTATTTCTAATACAGTTTATATTGGATTGAAACATATTTCTGAGCAGCTGTGTAGTTATCTGAGCCAGTTAAAACATAATGGGGTTCTGTTCTGCTGTTTTCAGTGATTTATTTGCAGTTTTCAGGAGTAGTAACATTCACTAGGTATTTTTCATCATGCAAAAGAAAAAATCTCTGCTACTTCATGGCAGCAGGATGAGAAAATTGTTGGTAAACTCAGATTACAGTGGTAACTAAAGCAAATACCTAGCAATTAAAACATGTATTATGGCTACTTAGGTGGTACAATTCTTTTTCACATTGCTTTGCATTGTTAGAATAAATACATTTCCCTTTGAAGTCACAATTACTTAATTTCATGACATTATTTCCTGCATGAATGAGTAAATTACCCAGTGCATAGTTACTGTTTGTTTATAAGTATTAATATTTATTAGCGGTAATGGTCATTTATGCCGTATTCCAAAATACTGGATTTTTATACTATGTCATTAAACATGAATGCAGTTGAATTCAGCGGTAGGCAGAAAAAATTACTCTCTGTCTTCTGCTACCCAGTTGGTAATATCAACAGAAAATTACAAGAGTATCAAATATCAACACATGTTATCTTTCGGTAAATGTGAAAAATTTCATGATAATCACTTTACTGAAGACCTTTAACTTGTAGACATGGAGCAATATTTTTGAAAGCTGATGTTATCTATTAAATATGATTTCCTCATGTTTAAAACAGTCAAAATCCTTGTTCTTTCATAAATTTTTAACCATGGCAGCTGATTGTAAAACACTGTTTCTGAACTACAACTTAAAATACAGCTTCTCATAAACTCAGGTTTTACCTCTGTGGACATTTTTCATTATTATGGTAGTCTGGCCTTCTCAAAAAATGGTTTTGTCACACAAATGTTACAAGTTTGTACTGTTCTGTGTTTTTTTTAAAGAAAACAAACCCTCAAACCCAAAAGTTACTGTTTCTTCAAGAATCTATAATATACAGAACATTTTTACAGCATCATCCACTTACCTTGTGATTGTCTTAAAAGATCCAAAGAAAATTATTTTTTTTGCCCATACAGAAGAATTGACACAGAGAGGGATACCACCATTTCTATTGTGCCTGTTTCTAATGCAAGAAATGCAAGAAAGTAGCATCAATTTCACATCCTTACACCCCATAAACAACCAGTTTTATTTTAGATCCATACCATTTCTGAGCTGATGCATGTGATCATGCAATGCAATACACCATAATGCTCTTTAATAATATAGCATCCAGAAAACAATCTTGTGGTCTCTGATGCCAATTGTATATATAAACTGTATTTGAAATACACCACAAAGGGAAGAGATTTGTGTCCCTTAAAATCCATTTTCTGAATAAGGGAGTGATACATATTTGGATATCTTATTGAAGCACATGGGAGAACTAAGCTCATGTTACATGCTCAGCTTACACTGCTTTCTCAGAGACTTCGCTTAATATAACAGGTTTTATATGAGGTAGTATAAAAAGTATATAATTCAAAATCCAGTTCCTAGACAAGTAATAGTAACTGTAAGTGGAATTATTCTCTTCAATTTTCATAATAGCTTTTATGGTTTTTTTTCTGATACAGTCCTGGAATCTGTAACACTTAGAACTGATCAACTAAAGCCAACAATAGGTAACAGCTTTACCTACAGGGACCATCACATTTAGCTTTTTTCTTCGTATACACCAAGCATCACACGTACATCTTCATTGTACTCCACTGTCTTAATTTTTTGCTATTAAATTTAGTCCTTCTGTACCTTTTTTTTTGTGATTTTACACTAACAGTCTTGTTTGGCCTTTCTCACACAAATATGTTCTGTAAAGTGAATGGAAGCACCATGATCTACCTTTGGCTACATGCCTCTATACTAAGTTTCTGTCATGTGCTGCTTCATCTTTTATACTAGTCCATCCACACTGGCCTTGCTTTATGTTATCCTGTTAACAGAGGTTCTTCATCAGCACCATTTCTTTGTATACCAGACATTCGTACTTCTCCATTACTCATACAAGCATTTTGTGTTTCCAGAAGGTCCCAAAGGCATTTGTTCTTTTTTAATATTATGCCTTCTGTCAGTCTCAGTTCTTGAAAGATTTTAATAGTTGCATTTTATTATTTTTTCAGTTCCAAAAGAAACACAGCATGTTCCTTCCAAACCTAGAGCATCACCAAGCTCAGAGGTGCCACAAACCAAACCTGGTAGGTACATTGTTTCTTTATCTTATCATACTGATATGTGTGTCTTATCCTACTGTGATCAGTGGAGCTTCAGATTTATATGTATCCCTTGGGTGTATATGTTGGAGCATTCTTTGAGGGATAAAATACAGTATCACATGTCATGACATGTGGAATTTACAAGCAACCTGGTAATTTTAAAATCTCTTATCTTCAGTTCTCTTTTAGATTTTAAGTCACTGCAGCAGTGGACATTTTCTGTGCAGTTGTCAGTGAAAACAGGTCTTTCCTGTGTGAATTTGCATGGGTTTTGGGAAAGTAACGGGTGAAAAGGAGGGGTGTCATTGCAAAGAGGAAAGGTTTTTTCTGTATTTCTCAAATTGTGTACTTGTTTCTTCTTTCCCAGGCACAATCATTTATTTGTACTTTTCAGTTCACTTTTGCATAGCCCATATGTTGTTCAGGGATTTAAGAATGTGTAATACGTTCTGCAATGTTGTTTACACAGCTTGGTATAGAGCAATATACAACCCTGGGCTAATTAAGGATGGAGGAAGAAAGTTATACAACTCACACTAGCAATTGCATGAGGTACTGTCATGGGTTGACCCCAGCCAGCAACTAAGCATCAGCTAGCCACTTGCACATTCCACCCCAGAGTGGGTTGGAGGAGAGAATCAGAAGAGCAAAAGAGAGAGAAAAAAAATCATACTTCAAGATAAAGACAGTTTAACAAGTGAAGGATAAAAAGGGGAAAAAAACCAAGTGATACCAAGGGAACCACTCATCACATTCCACCAGCAGACCAATGCCAGTCTAGGAGCCTTTTGTCAGTTTGGTTCAGCTATCATGGCTGTGTCCCCTCCTAGCACCTTGCCCACTCCCAGCCTACTTGCTTGGGGGCAGAGTGAAAAACAAAGCCCTTGATGCTGTAACAAGCACTATTCAGCAATAGCTAAAACATTGGTGTGTTATTAACACTGTTCTGGTCATGAATCTAAAACAGAGTACCATAGGGGCTGCTATGAAGAAAATAAACTCCACCCTAGCCAGACTCAGTACGCGTATCCAACGTATATGCAGTATTAGATGGTGCTGCTGGAGAAATGGACAGGTAGATGACAACTAAGGTTCATTTCCCCCCCCAGTAAGTCTGCACCTATTGCCTGAATCAAAACCTTGAAATAAGTCAGGAAAGTGTGCAAAGTTGAAGGTGAAAAACCACCCACAATTTCTTTGTGGCTTACTACAAAATCTTCAGATTTATATTTGGGCTCTGTTCTGTATTAGAACTATTGCCTTGAACTGGAGGTAATTCTGAGCAGCATAATATTCTGACATGCATTGAGTTTCAAGGAGGAGTGACCATCTGTTACTTGCTGCAGCAGGGACGGTATGATCATTGTGGAGGTATTGATTGTAATGTTTTGATTGTTCTTAGTAATATTTGGTTTTGTTTTTTTTTATTATGCTAATGCAGTTCTGGAACCAATTATGTTTAGAACTGAGAAACCGAAGTCAACAGTAGGTAATGATACTATTTTCCTTGAATAGTCATGTTGCCTTTCCTCTTCAACACAAATCCTTAAGAGTAGACCTGCAAGAATTTGTCACCTTTCTTTGTATGTGCCTTAATAATTTAAGTCAAGATTCTCTGCCTCTTTTCTTATTTTCTACAAAATAATTGAGGAAGATCCTTGTGCCTTTCCAGTTGTTATGCACATGACATAGGGCAATTTCCTTCAATATTTAATGATAAGAGACAGATGGCAGATCAGAACAGGGTCCGAACTTAGAGATTCTCAGTCATACTGTAGAGGTGGCACTGTTGTAGTTAGTGATGTGGTTTGAGTGAGCAGAGCTGCATGCTGTAAGTTCTTTTTCTCTGCTTTCCTTCTCTTCCAGTTTTACTAAATGAAATTCAGTCCTTCAGAGAGGTCTGAAAAATTGTTCTGTTTCACTCAAACCTCAATTCCACTGACAAACAGAATCACTTCAGTGATCTTTGGGTCATGTGATTCCTTGGGGCAGATCCATTTGACCAAGGCATTTTTATTATTTGAATCTGGTACTGCAGATCATTCCAATACAACCTCCATTACAGAGCAGTGGTGTCTTTCTATTTGAACCTACTTATTTTCTTTTCCTCCTCTTTTATTTTTTCACGTCCTCTTCTTAAATAGAAACAGTAATTCTGTCCCATGCTTAGCTGATCATATGTCACAGAAGATTATTTCTTTTGTCTATAGCCTGATTTTGTTCAAAAAAACCTTTCTCTTTTGCATCACTTCCATAGAATATCTTTGGTTCAAATCTTTGCTCTGTTTTTGTTGACTGTTATGGGTGGTAGTGGACATTGATACCTCAGAAAATTTTAGTACAGCATAACCCAGTTTCTTTCTTTCAGCTCCTAAAGATACACGTCACAGGCCTTCCAAACTGAAAACATCACCTAGTCCACACGTTCCTCCAACTAGAGCGAGTAAGCTTATCAATATTTTGCCGTTTAGTGGATGAAAGTTCATCAGTTTGAAAATTGTCAAAATTTATGAGTTCTCTGAAGGTACACAGATACTTATTGAATAGGCTGTGGTTTACTGTCATAATCAAATTTTCTATATAGCTGTCATGGAACAAGATAAACAGCTACATATTTATACATGTCAGTAATTTGTATAATGGTAGGGATATGGGGGTTAACACTTATCTTGAGCCCTTGCACATAAGAAAATTTGCACCTTAATTTCCATATAATGTGCCAGAGGTATTTGTATTTTCTAATTACTCATTTGCAAGTGTAAAATTACAGTATTTTCCTGTTCCCAAAACTTTGCAAATAGTTAAGTCCATTTTAAAATTAGTGGTAAATTTCCATGTTTCTTCTGCTTTGACTGTTTTGCTGAAGATTTTTTTTTAATGCAAAGTTGATTTAAATGAGCAGCGGATTTTTGGAATATGAAACACTTGAGAAGCACAACTAGGGGAACTGTTAGAACTAGAGCAGTTTACTCCGAAGAAAGCTCTGTTTGATAGAGCTGAGAGGAGTGGAGGTTTAATCCAATACTGCACTGTTACAGTCACTTTGTCTTTAGTCTCTGCACTAACATAATATTGATTTCATTGGCAGGAGATCTCTTTGTGATTATTTTCAAATGGAAGAATTATTTCCTAAAAAAATTCTTCGCAGCAAATGAATCTCCTGCCTGGAAAATTAAAAGACTTACGTTGAATCATCCTCCTCAATAACATGTTTAAAACTTTGCTCATCTTCACAGGTCCAAAAGGAAGTCAGCGAGTCCCTTCCAAGCCCAGAGCATCACCAAGTCCAGATGTACCACACACAAAACCTGGTAAATACATGGTTGTTATGTTGTGCTTGACTATTAAGGGTTTCTTTTCAGTTGTCTTCCCTCAATGAATCAAGTGTTGATTAACATCTCTTCATATTACAAGTAGATTTTCTAATGATCATTAAATACATGTTTAAAGGAAGATAGAACTGATTTGTATTTTTTAATGGCTGAGTTTTGATCAGTTGTATATGCTTTTCAGCCACATGACAGCTGTCATTGGTGAATAATCTGCATAGCAGGGTAGACAACATACAAACATTATAAGAATGTTCTTGGAAGAAATTGCATCTCTTCTGTGCCTATCAAAAGATGCTTAGAGAAAAACATATTTGAGGCCCTTCGTGTATGACTCTAAATATCTGTAACTCAAACCACTCATATGTTTGTGTGCCCGGTTAATAGAATTTGACCCTTAAAAATGAACTTCGTAGGGATTTACATACTAGCGAGCTGCCAAACCTCTGTAAACTCCTGGTGGTTCTGAAATCATCAGATGAACTTCCTTTTGAGTGAGTGTATATTCACTAATTCCACCAATAAATAATATTTTTAAAAAAAAAAAACAAACAAATTTAAGAATGTATTCTAATTTGAAAAGAAAATCAGTCACATAAAAGGGAGTATTTTTACCCTTTTCCTTGTACTTACCACTAATTATGTGTACATTCTTGTTTTTATGAAGTTTTGGCACCTACTGCATTTACAGTTGAACAACCAAAGACAGTGACAGGTAAAAATGTTATCTTGGGCTGGTCGTTATTCTTTTTTCCCTGCTGCTCCTCAGACCAAAGATTATATATATCATTAGTCTGTTTTTCACATGTCATCTGTTTGTAGTTTTGATTTGTTTTCTTTTCTGCCTACTGAACTTAATTCTACTCTGTTCCAGGTATTGAAAGTTTCCTAGCTGTTTTGTTGTCTTCACAGAAAATTTCTTTCACTCTCACACACATTGTCATTCCTTTGACACTTTTAAGAGACAAGCATGCCACGGGTATTGCAGTTATGAGCTCTGAAATACAAATGGAAACATGTCCACTACGGTTGTGTCTGTTCTTCCAGTTTTTGTTGCTCGACTCCAGATTTTCCTTACTTGATCAATTTTCCAGCCATGTTTTCATCATGATTTTCTTTTCTCTTTGAATCCTGTATGCATCTGTCACTCAATTTTTCAGTCTCTCATGTAAGGATCTTGTTTTTCTTTGTAAGCACGAGGCATGCAGTGCCTGTGCAATAAACCTGTCTAATTTCTAAAGAGTCTTAAAACAGGTCTTTTCTTTCAGCTCCTAAAGAACCACAACATACTCCCTTTAAACCTAAAGCAGCTCCCATCCCAGATGCTCCACGCAGCAAGCCTGGTAAATTATCTGGTCTTTTGTAAAGCTGCGGTTGATAATTGAGCAACTGCTTTCAGGGTGGGCAGTGGGGGGAGTTGTCAACAGTACATTTGCTGTTACCTGGGCATAATTCTAGCTTAAGAAACCTCTGCAATGCTGCACTGAAGTCATACCACTGATGGAAACTACAACAGTTCAGGATTTTTTTTTTTATATTATGCAGATATTACCAGAAGAAATAATAGTAACCTGTATGTTTAAATCAATGACAAAAAGTTATTCACAGCTTATATCTGAGCAACACACTTCAGTTATTTGCACCATGTAGGAGAGAAGCCTCTTAAAGCTGTTACAGTGCTTTTCCTTTATATACACATTTTCATCCAGATTAGTTGTATTTCAGTTAGGAGACTCCCCATCATAAATCTGACTGACCTCTATAACATAATTGGTGATTTCACTGAAGGGTTGTTATTGTTGTTTTTTTAAGTATCTGGATGTTAAAAACAAACAAAAAAATTAACTCTTTGTAACCATAAATCTCTAGAGTAAATGCCCATTGCTGTTTTAAAACATCCCTTTCCTGGTATACATAGTACAGTGCTGAAGGGTTTTTTTATCGGGGAGGGAGAGAAGGGGAGAGTCTTTTCATTATTCTGAGCGTTTATCAACATTTTTTCCAACAGAAATCATTCCAACCTTCCGTGAACCAGATACTACTATGATTCCTCATATTCCTGAAAGAACAAAGGCAACACTGGGTAATCATGTGTATTTCATAAATAATTACTCTATTTTCCATTCTTGATAGAGAAGATCTTCTTAGAGAGAGCTCATTACATGATACTAAAAACTAATGATGAAGTTTTGCTCTGCTTCTAGTTACATGTTTGCCCTTTGGTCTTGATAAGGGTAATAACGCATGAGCTCATTTACTTTTGAAGGTTCTTTTCCTCGTCTTCTAGCCTTTCCAGCAGGATGGTGTAATTCCTTCAGATGTTATATATTTTCCAGTAAAAGGGGACTTTATTTAAAGCGCAGGTAGTGATTCCTGTAACTTCTGCATCTGAGGTATGGATACTGTCATCCTAAAATACTTTTGTGCTTCACTCCTCACGGTATAATTTTACAGAAGAAAATTGCAGGAAGACGTTAAGGTATCAACTATAGCAAAACATACACCAAAACAGACCAGCTATGTGATCCTCCGAATCAAATACTAGTTCTTAAAGCCATCTTCTTTGCTAACTTTGAGTCATCCATGTTGGGAAAACTTGCTTAAATATATGAAACATTAGCTGAGAATTATTTCTTAACATAAATGTCAGATGTGGACCAAATAAGGTCAATTAATCCAAGCAGTATTGGGCAGCAGAAGAATTGCTTGAGCAATCTTTGTTAATAATCAGTTCTCTGTCCCTCAGTTTCAGAGACAGACATTGACCATAATTTTCTGAGAAAGAAATGGTAACATTAATGAAGTATTAATAGCCATTTAATAATCTTTGAACTATGTTTTTTTCTTTCTGAGGAATAGGAAATGAAAAATACTTTTCATCATGTTTCTATTTTAATATATATTCCCTGTATGCATTGATACTCAGGTTAGTATTCATTTGATATCTCTCCGTATAGCCTTATGAAGTTTATGTGCCCTGTCATACACATTTGGGGCTACCTGGTGCAATATTCATATGCAGAAAATGGTTCTTCAGAGCAAGGGGGATGAAGTATGCACAGGCTAAGGCAGATATTTTGAGGACCTCTCACACTGGTGTGGATCACAGACTAGCAAGTGCTAAGATAACCTTTTCTAGTAAATGATTCCTACGTGGCAAGAATTTTTAACTGAACAGTATGAAGATAGCAAAATTGAATAGTTCCACATAAGAACAAAGAAGTTAATTTATAAACAAAGTCTGATAGGAAGGGTTCACTCAAAAATATATCTGGTCCTCAGATACTCGTGCATGGCAGATGTGGAAGATGTAGGCTACTACTGTCTATTTTTGTCCCATTACTTTACTGTATGCTGTTCACTTCTTCATTGTTTCATCCAAAGCTACAAATTTGTATATAATTTGGGGGAAATCTGTGTCAGCAGCTATTTAATTTGTTTTCCTTTCTTTGCAGGAATTCCAACTGATTGATTTTCAGCTTTACCCTTACATAACTTGCCTTATTATAGATGAGATCATACTTATGTTCCTTGTGTACTATGAAAGCAGTGGGTTTTTTCAATTATTGTTCCGGGTGCTGTTTGTTTTTATTTCAGCTCCAACTGAAAAACAGTTCATTCATACCAAACCAAAAACATCTGAAAAACCAAGAGTGCCACACACCAAACCTGGTAATGGAGTCATTCTTTTAATTTTGTGTGTTTGTGTTTAATCATTCTTTCCCTTAGCCTCAGGTTTAGTGCTTTTTAACAGAATTGTTCATAGCTTGTTTTGTGCTGAAACAAATGCATTAAAATTAAGTCAGTCAATCCAAGATATGCTAAAACTACACTGAAAATAATAGTAGGATTTGTAGTATAGCATCAAAAAAGTTTTTCCTCCTTTCTATTACATATAGCTAACTGATGACTGAAATGTAGTAATGTGGGTGTTGACAAATTTCAGTGGCTTAGATAGGCTGAGTTCTCTCTGATTACTGCCTGGCAATGAGATGCTTCTCTGTGAGCACTTTTTTTTTTTAATCCATAAGATGCAGCAGAACTCCTTTGTAATGTGCTTGTACAGTTAGCAACTGACATTGTGTGCTATACTCAAACAAAAGTAGTCTTAAAAATAGTTACAGTGGGCTGTGTCTCTTCCCATTTTTCTTATAGAAGAAATGTATAAGAGAAGTTAATAGAAAGATAATAATATCTGCTAAAAATATTCTGCTACTCTTTGGGGCATTTTGAAAGTTTTAGGAATAGTGCAAATGCTACTTTGCTTCTGTTACAATTTAATATTCTAAGATTCTTCACATTTTCTCCTTAACAGCAATACATCAGACAACTCCACAACCAGTTATTACAAAATCTACTACCACTGAGCATTCAAGGGCAACAATGGGTAAATAAGTTTCCTTAAAGTTAAAATGTAGGTGTGTTTAATTTTTCAACGGAGAAATTTCTGGAGGACATGCTCTGGCGTGATATTTTGTGTAACATCATTCCAGTAGCCTTCATTCTGCATACACACATGCATGTTTCTTAATACATATGAGTCTCAGTTCTGTCCTAGAAGTAAAGCAGAAATAACCTACAGCTCCTGTCTGGTCAGAAGCCTGTATTTGTCAGATCTCCAACCAAAGCCAGTGGTCCAATTTTTATTTTAGAGGAAGAATTTTAGCCACTAACTCATCTTATCCTACAGTGCAGTGCTAGAACTTTTCTGTGTTTTGGATAGTCATTTTGTTTCAGGTTCCAGAAAGCCGTGGAATTGTTATTGTCTTTTTTTCAGGCATTTGAGGCATGCATTTTCTGTGGGCTAAATATGGCATTGGATCATGACTCCAGAAGAATATAATAATAATCTTTTTCCTCTTCTTTCAGCTCCAAAAGAAACACTGCTCATTCCTTCCAAACCCAAAACATCTGTTGGGCCAGAAGTACCACAGACTAAACCTGGTAATTTAAAGTTTTTAACTTTAAAAGTGTTACTGTGGCACTGCCTTAGTTACACTTTCTGCTGTCATTCAGTACTGAAGTCATGTGACATGCATGATATGTAGACAGAAATTAGTATCATTGTTCAGATCAGAGTACGTTAATAAATTATATCAAAGAGAATGCCCAAGAATTGCATTTCCATGGAGAGCAGAAGTTAAGATGGTTGGGTTTTTCAACATTTGTTTATTGAATTGGTGGGTAGTAGCCATTAAAAATGTGAGGAATTCTATTCATTTTAATAAAAATACACTGCTGTAACCAGCTTCACTAAGTTCTTTCCTTTTGTGGGATTTTATTACCCTAAATACATTTGCTTCAATTTCTCAAGTACTTTTGAAACTCAAGATTACAGAATCTCAGTCCAACATAGTTAAATGCTAAGAATATAGTTACCTTCTTCCTAGCAGTGATTTTTGCAATAACTACAGTAGATTCAGGGATGCATAGTTATAATGAAGGATGGTGATACCTCAGCTTTACCCTGGGTGTGAACTATTTGCATAAAAATTACTAGGTAGGAAGGTTACAGAAAAAAAAAATTGTTAGGGGAGGAGTGACAACATGATTATAAGATAGAGCAGCTCCTAATCTTTCTTATTCTCTGATCTAACCTCCAAACTGATAATATTTTAGTTTTAGGCAAATAGGTTAATGAATAGTTTCATCATTCCCCCCCCTTTTTTCCCTTAGACTTCTAACCCTTTGTATGTAGCCCAAAAGAATTTAAGTAGAGACCCTATTCATTCAAGAACTGTAGATATATATTACTATGAAAATGAAAGTGAACAGTCCAGGAAAAAGATGTATTTTCTAAGGGCCTTATTTTGAAAGGCTTTCTGTTAAGTAACCAAGTTAGATTCTAAGTCTCAGTTGAGTAAGAGCTATTTCCAATCATGTCATAGTTTACAAGTGCCATGTTTTGGTACTACTACAAGGTTAGTTTTAGGCAAAGAATTTTAGAAAACAGAATTTATAGGTTTATTCTTTTCCTTTTAAATTTTAAATCATTTTAATGATGTATATACAAAATAAAGTACTGTTAGGAAAGTTGTTAAAAACAAATGGCACTATTTAGCCACTACCCTTTATGCTAGTAAGTTGGTTACTTTCCAGCTACTATATTTTAACCTTATTTCTGAAAGAGAAAGAGACATGTAGTGTGTGTCTCTGCCTGTCACTCTTTCCTTTTCATCTGGTAACTTAGACATCTTTCACTAAATTCAATAAAATTTGAGTGAGGGAAGAATGTCTGAAAGATAAATACATTACTACAAGCTTTTAGATATTTTTTAGGGAAGTTGCAAATTAATATACCCAGTGTGAGAGAAACCAAAGACTGTCAGAACTCCACCTTTAGGGCATGTGTTCTGAAGTTGGTGGGAGCCCAGCAGAATAGGTGCACTGTCTGGCTGTCAGCATGAAAACACATCCAGACTAATCGGAACATGTGTCTGTCTCATGTCTGTTAAAATTGTCTTAGCAGATGTGTAGATAGGTTTTTAGGAAACAGAGGACACAGATCCTTAATGAAATCCAACTTTTTAAATTTCGCTTCTCTCAGAACAATGTTTTATTTCTTGTAGCTCCAAGGGCAACGCACCTGGGATCAATTAACCTTATAACAGTTCATGTTGTTGATGGGTCCAAAATTACTTTGGGTAATGAGAATATTATGTCAGTTTATTTTTCATAAAACTTTACTTTCTCTGCTTTTGCTATATGGCTAAAATTACACTTTAATCAACAGAAATACCTTAATATATCTTTATGTCTTGTTCAATTGTTAGTCACATTCCAGTGCATGTACAAAATGTTGCTGGTTTTAATTTTCCAGCCATTTTTTCTTTCATCCAATTCTTTCTAGAAATAAGTACTTCATGTACAAGGCTGAAGCATCATATGAAGAGGCATTACCTGATCATCTTTTCTTCTTTTGTCTGACTTACTAATGATATATATCTTCCCAGTCTTGAAAAGTCTTTTATCTGTAAAAAAAGCATGATTTTTGACCCATGTTTCTAGCACTGACTCTTTTTGTTTATGGTCTGCACAAAGACAGTTTGCATTTCCTTTACACCTGTGGTACCTTCTGTTTAAAAGGAATTTGCATTCAATGAGCAATAATATCTCCACTTTCAGTTCCCAATGAAACGTACCAGATTTCACCCAAGCCCAAAACTGCTCTAGCAACTGAAATTCCACAGTTCAATACAGGTAATTTTTAGGATTTTCTTAAGTTGTAGATCTTAAGTAGAATCAATATGGTTTAAGTTTTAATGGTCTGTTCATTATTACCTTTAAAACTATTTCAGATATATAACATGAAAATGTATTTTTTCCCTTATCAAATGTTTTTTGTACATTGCTCTGAAAATCAAGGTTTAATCACTATTGCCACAAAGATGATACGAAGCTTTCAAACAGTATTAGTGCTGTGTATTGGATCCTCAGATATATAGTGTTGCAAACATAAATGTAACTGACTTCCATGTTTTTCCTTATAAAATACTAAATCTAAATCTGTAAAACTTTTCCCAAATGTAAATGTCAAAAATGAGTAGTATGTTCTTTCCTGTATAAGTATTTTCTCTGACACTTCAGAGAGGCTGGATTAAATGTTGTGGATAGAATGGTTATTAGATTCAAATATCAAATAGCTAGCTCTATTTATTTAAAAAATTGAGTTATGGAAGTTGATAATTTGGCACAAGATGACAGTGACTACTGCTTATACTTTCAGTGTGATTCACACAGATTCTGTAACAACTAAAATATCAAAATTATTTGGCAAGTGAAAGGTGACCATAAGAAAAGCTTGAAGGCTTCTGATTCTAACCTTGATGATCACACTATGCTTCAGTACCCCTACACAGTGTCTGCATTGAATGCGTCCAGTTGTTTTCTCGGCAATATTTTAATGTTTCTTGTTTTTATCTGAATGTTTGATTGGAGGTGGGGGGGTCAGTTTGGTGTTTTATTTTGAGGTTTTTTGTTTGTTTGTTTTTTACAGAACCTAATTAAATGTCTTAAGGCCATGGATATCTTGCAGAGCTAACTCTGTATCCATATACAGTTGGGTAACTGGCTGTAAATATTTTATATCTTTTCCTAAACCTAAACATGAATGTAACTGGTCAGACTGCATGATGGAGTCATCTGACCACTAAAGAAACTAGCATTTTCAGCGTGCATTTTGGATTGGAACTCATAGAATTCTCATATGTCCATTTTGCTGTATCGCATTGATGCATGGACCTTTTTTCTGGCAAATTACACTGCACTATCAGTGTTCCTTTTACACATAACATTTAAACTGAACCTTATGTCTTTTAGCACCTCATAAAACACGTCTCACTTCTTCAAGACCAAAGCCATCTGATAAATCACAGGCCAGACCTGGTAATAATTGTTTATTCAATTTGGGATGGGGAGGAGATTAATTAATTAATTTCGCCTATTCTCAGTGGAATTTTAAGTGTTCCTGGGAAAAAATAGGGTATTTTTCTTTCAATCAATCAGTTTAGAAGTAAACCCTTTCTAAATCAGAAAAAAAGAAACCAAAATTGTGTGTATCATCACAGCATTATTTTTTCTTCTCTAATGTGGAATTGTTAGCATCACATAAAGCCTGTTAGGTTTTCTTCTCATGGAACTTTTTCTTTTTTTTTTTTCTTTTTCTTTTTTCTTTTTAAACTCTCACAGCTCTTAGTAAAACCACACTAGCACCAGCTAGAACAAAAGCACCTGGATTGCCGAAGTGGATTGTGCCAACAACAGGTAAAGCTGCAGGTTTGGGTGTTTTTTTAACTTATCAGTAAAAGACAGGAATGTGACTTCCTCAAATCACCTTGAGACCTGCAAAATATTTCATTGTGTTTGATTACAGAAGTTAATTCCTCAGAGTACTGTATGTAACTGATGCTACTGGTCGTGCTATATTAATTCCTGAGTGTCATTATGAAATGATACTGACACTCAGTGTAAACTTACAGATAGATTATTACGTGGCTGCTGTTTACTGATGTTTTCTAGATGATAGGTCCAGAATAATAACTGGAAAACACTTTGTTGAAAAGCATTACCCAGTTGTTTAAATCCAAGTCAGAAGCCTTGGTAAGAAAGCCTTAAAGCCAGGTATCTTGCTAGCTACTAGCTATGCACATTGTGTGTTCATGTCAATCTACTCATATTCAGACTATGCAGTATTCATGCTTGAATACTTCAGCACCAAGAAATGATAGAGGAAGGTGTGAACTGTCACTTCATTTACACATCCTTACAAACACAGATAACATAGATCCATAACCACAAAGATCTATTCAAAATACCTTTTGGCAGGGGGAAAAATAATTTATACTTTTTCAATTGTACTTGATTTTTCCATCTAATCAAAATAATATTGTCAGTGCTAATTCATAATGAATCCATATTTTTTATTTATTAAAGCATTAATTTATTATGTCAGTACAAATACTATTGTTTCTTTAATACAGACATTGGTTACTTAAATACAAAATTTGGGGATTCTTCATCAATGATGCAAGTTTAAAATAATAAATAATAAAAATAAGTAAGTAGATACATAATACGTATATTCCAAGCAAACTTTTGGCTGTTCACCCGCCACTAACAATGCTACTGTCCAATACTATTGCTCCGTGCTAGCTAGGTTAGGATAACCTGCATAATATACCATCTACTCTACACATTCCTTTTTTTGTCTGTGTAATGTTTCTCTGCACTAGGATTTCCAAAGTATCTTTGGCAATGTAATTCCTGTTGTTGACCTTAGTATGATTTGAGCTACTCATTCCTGTACATAATTTCGAGAAGCCCGCCATGTTTTTAGAAATGGCAAAACCTCAGAAGAGATGGTCGTATATTGAAATTGAATTAGAAATAGCCTGTTTAGAACATGACGTGCTCTTCTGTGTTACATACAGAGTGGATGCCTTCATTGGAGGTATGTTCTCTTTGACCTTTCATAGTCTTTCTGGTAAATGAGATGAGCCCATCAAATTCCAAGGCATCAGAGACAGTTACAGTATTAAATGACCAATGGCAGTAGTTGCAGGTCAGAAAGTTTTCTTCTTTGCTTGTGTTGGCAGTCTGCTTATAAGTGAGCTTTTTAATGTCTCATTACCAAAACAGGCAGAATGTAAACAGGTCTCCAGGAGTAGGTGGCTTCTGAAATCACATTATGAAATTATGCACAAATACACAATTATGTTAGACAGTATATTAAGCTTTTTCCTTCTGCCATATAGTAGTAGCCTTGGCAGAGGTTTTTGTAGATGAAGAAGAAGAAAAAAACAGAATGCATGCTAAGTAAATCAGCAATATAAACATAACCGTAGACATGTTAATTGTTAAATGTAGTTTATTGTGCTTAATGCTGTTCTAGGTGACTGCTAAAGTATTGGTTTAAGCAGTCTTATTTTAAATGCTGCTGTTGGAGTGCCCACTAGCCATTATTTCCATGTCTTTAGAGCAGGGCCAGTTGCCAGGAAGAACTAGAGATTTGTTGTGATAGATGATGTCAAAAATCGTCACAAGACAATTAACCTGCTCTGCAGGCTATGTGTACTCACAGGCAAATAAGTGCCTTCTTTTAGAATTCTTCTGGAAAATGCTACTTCTAGTAATATTTTCAATTGCTCAGTTACATAAGTCTTTTTTCTCTAAGTTAAAGAAACGGCCTGAAGATGTCTGTTAGCTAGATTTTGTGTCCTGCCAAGTGAGCCCTTTGAGTTAAACCTGGCATCCAAAGTACTAAGGAAGATCTGGCGTTTATCTGCTGTGCATTTCTTTGTGCCTCCCAACCCTGCTGACGTAGCAACTAGTTGATATCTTTCTGTGAGGCTGCGCCTTTTTTCTTAGAAGCATAGAGAAATCGCTGACGAATTTTGTATGTTCATGACGTGTTGAGAGAGGACTGCAGCTTTTCGCAACTTTTCAGTCTGTACTTTCCTCGATGATCAATAAGTGAAATCCCAAGTCTTGTGTAAAGCAGGTACATCAGAGTATTGTGGCAAATGCAGTGTCTTGAGCCTGCAAGGCTGTATGTGCTCACAAAAATAATTTCGTGCAACAGAAGAGTTCAGGTAATTAATTAAAGAAATCTTCCATATCTCTCCCAGCAATGTGGAATTACGTGTTGCAAACAGAATTCCTAATTCTGCAGAAGAGACTTAGAAAAGAGAATTCTGCTAAGGTGGAACCATAAATCTTACCATCTGAGCAAAGACAAAAAAGTTTCTTTTTCAGTAGGTGATATCTTAGAGAAATGATAACATTTTAAGATATCCAGATGATTTTTGGGGGTGGAGAAGTTTATTTCTTCCATTATGAAAATGATACATTATTTTGTGTGGTTAGCTTATCAGAATCCTTAACTTTGGATCTAAGCTGATGAGAATGCTTAATTGGACTGTAAGGAACAATATGTTTTCAGGCTTATCTTCAGACATTACATCATTTTTCTTTCTCTGAAGAAGAGGACATTTACTGAAGAGCCCTGGATACTCTGTTGTTTGAAGACCAGTTTGGATCTTTTAATTCCTTGCTGGGCTGGCACTGCTGTTGAATGTACTCAGTTCTTCTTTCTGATTGTGCTCATTAGCATCAGTGTAAAGATGTTTCACCCCATGCATAGTGTGCTTGGCAGCTGCAGGGCCCAAATGATAAGCAGTGGAATTTGTTTTTTCTAGTGGCAGCACATGGGATTGTGACTGGTTTCCTGGCAGGCTTTTCAGTCTCCTGGCTGGCTGTAGTGCCAGGTGGTAAACTTGACTGTGGGAAAGAGGCAGGATTGCCTCCTCATGACTAACATTCATTTTTGTTTTCTACCATGTTTTAGCCATTTTCTCTAGAATTTCATTTTATTGAGATTGCTTTTCTATGAGTATTTGTCTTAGTGTATGTAATATTTCTTACTCTTTTTTTTATTTAATCCTAACCATTTAAAAACTGCTTCTGATCTATTAATCTTCCAGACAGCCTTCAGCAAATAAACTTTGAGCAACATTTCCATTTCCCTTGTGAAAGAGAGAGATAATTGGTTTTCACTATAATGGCCATTAACTTTGTGTTCTATTTTCTTTTTGAAACTGTGGGTTTATAGCCAAGTTCTAGAGGAACTCAAGTATTAGAGTATTTCAGTTTGTTTTACCAAGGGCACTTTTTCCAGTTCTTCCCTTAAAATGATCCACGCTTCTAATGGTATTCCTGCTATTAAAGATGCAGCGGTTAGTTTTAAGGTGTTCCAGACCCCATGAATATTTCCAGGAAAAAAGAAGATACAAACACACATGCAAGTTATACATCTATTCTCAGTTCTGTTAAAAGTTTGGATGAATGTGGTAAGTCGAAATGTTGTAATAAGCAACTTACATTAACTCGCATAAGGCAAATCATATGATAAATACAGCAAGCTCTATGATAGTGCAGGTACCTTGTGTGAAAACACAAACAAACTTCTATGTAACTTTAAAATGCATTGAAAAATTTAAAAAGGAGATTTTGTCAACAGGGAAGTGTTGTGGTTTGATCAGCTTTCTCCCTGAAACCTTGATTTACTTTTCATTAGTACTTTACTAATGGCAGAACAGCAGTGTAAGTTTCTGGAAGGAAAAAAAAAAAAAAAAAAAATTTACTTCTTCCGTCTAGAATGTGTACAATATTTTGTTCATGCCTAGCTGATATCACTCAGAAGAGATTGTGATTCTAAATTAGATTGTAAGGAGCAGGATAGAGGTAGGCTTTTCTGTAGACACTGTAAGATGCAAAACTAAATTAGACTTGTAATGGATACTTGAGTGATTTAGTGTGATTTAGTCCATGTGCTACTACATTTTGTTGATGCGTTTATTGTGAGATGAAGCAAAGAAACTAAGTATACTCTTGATTATGACCTGTGGTGTACAAGATTTTTTTTCTTTTTAACGCTGGTGCTGGTCTTCTCATGCCTCTTCTTCCCTGAACACCATTCATGTGAAACTTTGATTAGCTCTATGGTGCTTTGTATATCTGAAGATCTAATTAACACCTTAATTTCCTGAAGACAAATTGCAGTTATATAAATAACTACCTGATGTGTTTAGAAATTTTAGTCATAGGAACCAGGTGACCTGTGTCCTGTTTGCAGCTTACTACAAGTCTCATTACTTTAATCTTAAGTAAATCATTTAATGCGTCCATGCTATGGACTGTGGATTCCTAAGGTATGCCTAGCAAGAATGACCAAATGGTAAAATAATTGAAAAATTATCTGCTTCATGCTGTTAAAATATTAGTTTCATCTCAAAACAACCTGAGCACCAGATTGTAAACCTATGAAGTCTTTAGATCATCATAGAAATTTAGATCATGTTGGAATACAATTAGAATTCAATAATTGATTTAATTTTGAGATTTTTTTTTTCAGTACATTACCTTTCAGGGATTTTTTTCTTATGTCATGAGAAAGAGTGGTTTGGTTTGGTTTTGGTTTTTTTCCCACAAACATGATGAAATTGCAATGCATCTTCTCCCTTTACCATATATAGAGTTTTTATAAAGTAAATATAAAAAGCATCTTAATTTAAAAGTCTGGCTATCCTATAAATATCAGCATGTGAAACAGTTGTTGTGTACCAGGAGTAGTTATGTTGATCTTTTTAATACTATTTACTTCAGGTTTTTAAAAATGTGTTTATATAACTTTTAAGTAGGACTTTATTTTATATACAGACTGAATTTTATGTACACTTTGCCTCCAGTACTCCAAATACGGTATATGTTTGGTTCAGGCTTGTTCTAGCCATTCAACATGGAGGTAACCTAAGATCTTATTTTGGGGAGGAGGATAACTTTGCCCTTTGCAAGAATCCATGGACGTTTTATTCTGTATCCCGAAAAACTGAAATGTTCTCTGTACTCATCTTTCCACATACAATCTTGGTTTAACTCGGTTATCTCTTAATCTTTTTAATTCTCTCTTTTCAAATATACTTTGTTCAAGGAATGTTTAAAATTAAATTGCAGGCTCTAGAACCACTTTCTACTTGAATAGGAAGATAACAGATACCACTAAGTTATTGGTAAAAGCATAGGTGGGCCATATATGCCAGTTTTGCACTTAATGTTAGCTAGAGTTTGAACATATGCAATATACAAATACTACATGACTTGGTACTGCACTGTGGATACTGATTTAATTTCTTTTTTTTCACAGATGTCGTGTATACACCTGAGGATATTTCCAGACAAAGTGGCATGGATGTGGAAAAACCTTTGGAATATATTGATACCTGGGAAAAGCCAATTTCTGGTAAGGTTAATAAAAGACGGCAATATAGCAAATTTTAACGTTATGAAAAAATAAAACCACTGCCTTTCCTACACAAAAAGCACGTCCACTAAGAAGAGAAAATAATTCTTAGTCATCCTCATGAATATACCTTCTCTTGACTTCAGAATGCTACAGAAAAGAGATAAAAATAAGAATATTTCATGGTCACTACTTAGTCACTAATGTATAGAATAGAATCACAGAAGGGTTTGGGCTGGAGGGGACCTTAAACGTCATCTAGTTCCAACCCTGCTGCCATGGGCAGGGTCACCTTCCACTAGACCAGGCTGCTCAAAGCCCCATCCAACCTGTCCTTGAACACTGCCAGGGATGGGGCAGCCACAACCTCTCTGGGCAACCTGTTCCAGTGCCTCACTACCCTCACAGTAAAGAACAACTTCCTTACATCTATTCTAAGTCTACCCTCTTTTAGTTTTAAGCCATTTCTCGTTCTCTTATCACTATATGCCCTTGTAAAATGTCCCTCTCCAACTTTCTTGTAGGCCCCCCACATATATATATGCCATATATTAAAAATTACCACCACCGGTGTTGTATCCTTATGATCAAACAGGCACAATACTGTAAGCACTGATTTTTTTTGTCATACTGATAGTTTCTACATAGCAAGGGAGAATAAGGTGAATGCATAACCAAATTGTCCTCCCATTTATGAGAAAGGTTTGTTGAATATTAGGATCGTTGGGAAACTTAGAATGTTAGGCTTGAAGCAAAATAACAATGTGGACTAAATAAGGTTACAGGTTTTTTTACATGTCCTATAGCAGGCTTGTCAGTTTCACTTTTCTTTCAAGTCTTACAATCATATTTTCAAAACAATCAAAATATTTTTACTGAAAAACAGCTTCTCCAAATAGGCCTGCAAAAATAGACTTTTTGTGTTTCACTTTCTTCTAGTCGGCTTCTTAGAAATTTTCTGCTTCAACTGAAAAGTTGTAGCATAGAGTGTGTTTATATGCTGTGTGTACACACACACATACATCCAAACGTGTAAACACCCACCCTAACATGTGGAGAATTTCTTTGTTTCATAAGCATAACCAAGAATAGAGCTTGTTTTACCTGTGCTTTTTTACTGACATAAAAACTGACTAAGAATAAAAAATTTTTGATTTTACCCTTGGATTTACTATTTGGCTGAAGCTGCTCTTTTTAGTTAGGTTTTCCTTTGAAAGCATGTTAATGGATTTAAAAACACAGATACACAGATATGCCTCTAAATAATTTATAAACTGCTGTTTCCTCCTAATCCCTGCTGAATTTCCTTTGCACCTAATTTAACTGCACAAAGGCAAGAGCCTATCTTGACAGCTGAGTTCTGATGCTTTATCTTTTTAAAGTTTATTCAGTCTGAAGCTGGTACTTTGCAGATTAAGTCCAGTGTAATATACTATTAATATTAGCCAGATGCATCTGTAAACTGAAAGCAAGGATGGCGCTCTGCATTTTTTGTTACTGAATGTCAGGCAGTGATGTGTACTTAAGTAAATCCAGCTTGTGATTTGCAGAGACTGGAAGTTTTTTTATGCACATAGATTTGAAGGAACATCTACATCTGCTTTTATTCATCTTATGACATTAGGTGTTTAAAGTTAAGCTTTTAGAGTTTTGAAGTAAGCCAATACCTTGAACTGTAGTCATAAAAGACAGTTGGGTATGGTTGTGAAATTGGCTACTGTTTTGTAATTTTCTTATATACTTCTGTGATCTCAGCTCTCTTCATGAGGCCTTAATATGTATATCAAAATTCAGAATTATAGAACCTTAGAATCATAGAATGGTTTGGGTTGGAAGGAACCTTTAAAGATCAAATAGTTTCACCCCCTCTGCCCTGGGCAGGGACACCTTCCACTAGATCAGGTTGCTCAAAGCCCCATCCAGCCTGACCTTGAATGTTTCCAGGGATCAGGCATCCACAACTTCTCCGGGCAACCTGTTCCAGTGCCTTACCACCCTTACAGTGAGGAATTTCTTCCTTATACCTAATCTAATTGTACCCTCTTTTAGTTTAAAACTATTCCTCCTTGTCCTGCAGGCCATGGTAAAAGTCTCTCTCCATTTCTCTTAGAAAGCCCCCTTTAAGTACTGAATGTTTGCAATAAGGTCTCCCTGGAGCCTTTTCTTCTCCAGGCTAAACAACTCTAAGTCTCTCAGACTTTCTTCATAGGAGAGATGTTCCCGCCCTCTGATCATTTTTGTGCCCCTTCTTTGGATCCTCTCTAACAAGTCTTTCTTATACTGGAGACCCCAGAACTGGATGCAGTATTCCAGGTGAGGTCTCATGAGAGCAGAGTAGAGGAGGAGAATTGCCTTCCTTGACCTGCTGGCCACACTTCCTTTGATACAGCCCAGGATGTGGTTGGCTTTCTGGGCTGCAAGCACACACTGCTGGCTTATATATAATTTTTCATATACCAATATCCCCAAGTCCTTCTCTGTAGGGTTGGTCTGAATCTGTCTGTCACCTAGCCTGTACTGAGGCTGGTGATTGTACCAACCCCGTGCAGAACCTTGCACTTGGCCTTGTTGAACTTCATGAGGTTTGCACTGGCCCATTTCTCCAGCTTGTCAGGGTCCCTCTTGATGGCATCCCTTCCCTCAAGCTTATCAACTGCATCACTCAGCTTGGTGTCATCTGCAGACTTGCTGAGGGTGCACTCAGTCCCGCTGTCTATATCATCGGTAAAGATATTGAACACTAACTGGTCCCAATACAGACTCCTGAGGGACACCACTGGTTTCTGATCTACATTTGGACATAGAGCCATTGACAGCAAGTCCTATATCCTTTTCCATTGATTAGTCCAGCCATCAAACCCATATCTCTCCACTTTAGCGACAAGGATGTTGTATGGGACTGTGTCAAAAGCCTGGAAGAAGTCAAGATAGATGACATCAGTTGCTCTTCCCTTATCCACCAACACATTCACTCCATTGTAGAAGGCCACCAGATTAGTCAGGCACGATTTGCGCTTCTGAAGCCATGTTGGCTGTCTCTAATCACCTCCCTGTCATCCATATGCCTTGACATAGCTTCCAGGAGGGTCTGTTCCATGATCTTAGCAGGCAAAGAGGTGAGGCTGATTAATGAGATGTTGCTATAAGTTAGCCAGTATTTGACTTTGCTTTTAAATACATTCACTTTTTCTGAAAACTTAAGTGTGTGTTAACTGAAAAATTTACATTTAAGCTACTTAAGAGAAATGAAAAAGATAGGTTACAACACACAATAATTAAGCTTCATGTGTTAAGAGTCTGTCCTAAGAGGCTGCATGCCCTCCTTTTTCATGAAGCATGACACTCAAGGAAATACATTCCCAGTCCACAAAGAACCCCTGAGATTAAATAAATCTTAGTAGTTCACCATGCCACTGTCCTCACAAGAACCTATGCTATCACAAAATCCCTGAATTCTATTGTGTCTCCTAATTCACAAGCTCAGTCTGCACACATTCTTAAATTAGATTTGGTAGCATCATAGACCCCATAAATATCTCAGACAATCCCATTCCCTAAATATGGACAGGGGGAAAACTAATCATGGATACTACCATGTAGTAGTATCTAGAGTATGATGACTTATATATACAAAAAATTTTTATCCTTTTTTAGGTGTTTAGGCACATTTTTTTCATTTCCATCTGGGGATTAAGAATGAATATGAAACCTACAAATGCTATTTTCAAAAACATTACATCTTTCTAAATTGGATAGAGCATTATTTCCTATCTTGATCTGAGGGATTTTGAAAAAATGTGCTTTGTAAGTGACTGTAGATGTCCAAAAGGAAAAGGGAACAGAGAAAGATGGAGGTGTTCCTGTTTGTATATTGTAAGTATTTTTAAAAAGGCTCTCCCAAATGAGTCTTTGGATCTGCTCCCTTCTCGCCCACAGTCACTCTATTTATAGGGTAAACTAAGGTCTGATATGTAGGGCCTGAGGTACTCTGTGTAGCCAGTAACTCACTATCAGGCAACTTGTGTATTTGTTGACATTGGCAGCATTGTAACAATTATATTACTCATGAGGATTTTCCCGTTAGGTACAAGAAGTCTTTTGTTACATAAATGTGTTGCACATATCTGCTGGGTTTTTTCTTAAGGAAAGAAGTGCAAAGGTGAATAGTGGAAGAAAAATCTTTGCCTTTCTTTTGCATAATAAAATCCTTTATAGTTGCCTGGAAAATACAGTAAAATGTTTTGTAAGTATGAATTAAGAGGCTTAGGTTTTCCTTTCAGAACTCACTGTCAAAGGACCTTGTCAGATAAATTTAATAGATAAAGGCTGGAACTGCACATTGAAACAACCTAGTTGGGTGCTTCACAATAACACAATAACTGTTTCTAACACAATAACTGTCTTCAAGCCATGTCAGTGCATGAAGTGACAGTGACTTTTTTAATTTTTCACTTTTGAACACCATAGGATAAAGTGTCCCTAATGATAATTTCTCTTTTGCTCCATCTTTTGCTTCAAGCTGAGGGTGATCAATTTTATCGGTTAGAGGGTAAAAAAGATCAGAAATTTTGTGAGTAGGATACTGAGATGTTTCCAAGTACACTGATGTGGTGTTTATTGTGGGAAGAAGCATCCTGTTGGCTGCCAAAAAATTACCATTGACAGCTATGAGTAACTACACAGAAAATTAATAGCTGAAACACTTGTACAAAATCCCAAAGGAGCTACATTTTTTCAGTGTAAGCTTGGTTTAAAACTCCATGGCATACACTACCCAAAGAATTTAAGGTTGAAAATACAACTCCTTTCAGATCCTAACCTCACCTCTCTGCTTTTGATACTAAATCAGACATGCAACATTGTTTGAGAAGTCAGAATATGACTTGTAACCGGTTTCTGATTTTATGGAATTTGAGGTTAAATAATTAATAACACTGTCTTGTAATGTCATTCAGTAACTGCATCACCTGGCCCTCAGCATCCTCCTATACCTCCCGTCAGGCCTACACAAATGCGAAGAAAACCTCTGCCTCCAAACACCGTGACTGGTAAACCAGGAAGTCCAGGTATCTCAGCCTTTTCAAAATAAATATTTTATTATGTATGAGATAATACTGAACTGACTAGCAGCGTATAGGAGAATTTTAGAGTATAGATTCTTTTTCTTTAATCTGTGATATCTATAGAAACTAGTCTTCAGGAACATACAGGCTTTGTGTCTTTTGTCTTCATACATAAACTCTGATTTCCTTTTGTTTTCCTAACTTAGTTATGTCAAAATCATCCCTAGTAACGGAACTGAAAGCAAAATAGCATAATGCAAGTCATCCTCTAAGGAGATCAACCTTAAGAACATTTCATATCTACTAATAGTATCTGCAGTTACTTAATGTGCATGTCAGATGGGAGATATTGAATATTACGCTTCAATGCATACTCCCAACTGGTTAGTTCTAAAGAAATTCTGTCCTATATATATGGCACATCCATTAACCACTGCAAATAATGAACTAATAGACACCCAGAAAACTAACAGCACTGGGAGGTAGAGCAAGCTGAGTTATTTCACGTGCAAAGAGTTTAGCTTCATTCCTGTGCTACAGTATTTCTGCTTCTCAGTATCAGTGTAAGAGTACACAGAAGCTTTGACATATCCCATTTTATTTTAATTTTATCCTGAAGCTGATATTCAGTATCCTTATGTATGTTTCATCTGTGGATTCTATATAAGAATCCTTAGGCTAACATTATTCCAGGTAGTCAGAATCTATAATCTGATTATGCTTAGCATCTTGAGAAATGCTTCCGTCTTCATATTACTCTGTGTAGTTCACTGGTAATAAAAAAGTCTTGGCTTTGCTGTATTTCCTGTTGTCTTTTTTTGGTTTGTTGCATTTGGGGCTTTGTGTGCTATTAAGGCACTAAAGTCCTAAATAGTTCTTTAGTACCTTGTGCAGCAGATCTCCAAGGTGGATGAAACAAGCTGTATATTTACTCAACAGCAAAGCCAAGATCAAAATGTTGTGTCTGTACTTGCTGTTGATTGGTGGTGTTTCCTTAGTAATAGCTACAACAGAATGTAAGACATTGTCAGTCTTAAGCTGTAGCATAAAAAAATGTTGGCCTGATACATTTCTTTTGCTTGTAAGGGGTCTATGCTAATTTTCTCCACTAAGTGTCTAACTCATTTACCAGTGTTCTGAAAGTTCACCCTTCTTCCATACACCAGAGGCCAGGTTATGTGGTAGTCCGTAGTTACCATACCTTCCTAGGCATTCAAGATGGAATAAGTTGGTTAGATGATCTGGTTCTTCCTTGTGGGGCTAGTAGCAGATTTTCCTTTTTCTGTGTTTCCTAGTGTTTTATCCAGCTTAGTTTGAAACATCATAATTGAGTTTCTTCTGGTTCCCTGGAGAGACTGTTCCACAGTACTAACAGGAAAAATTTGCCTCAATGTTCTTCTTGGATTTTCCGTTTCATAATTCTGTCCTGTTTCTCTTTCTCATTAACACTGTGATTAATTCCTTACTTGCATCTTTCTTACTCATCCAGTGGATGAGTATTATGGGAAGGTTTCTATGCAGATATTAAAAGTCTCCTGAATGGAAAAAAAGGAAACAAGAGAGTTCCAGAACTTTTGTGAAACTGGACTCTAGTGAGAACCTTAATAAATTTCCACTTTAGTAAAGAAATTAATGGAAGGTAGGGAATTTTGGGTTTTTTTTTAACTTGGGTCACTAGAGTTCTGCCTTCAGTCACTCTGTTCTTCTGTGTCATATATGCAGAGAAGGTAACTATGTTATGTAGTTCTTGACTTTGGGGGGGGTTGAGATTTCACAGTCACGCAGTGGTTATCTGGGAGTATTTGCATGTTTTGTGAATGTAGTTATTGTCTTTTATAGCTATTTTGGAAGCTGTCAAGACATCCTTTATCATGGATTGCCTCTTAGAAACCTGTTTTCTTTATTAGGTGATAACAGCTGAGGAGTAAAAGCAACGTCACATCATCTAAAATAATTTTTAAAATAGCTATTTAATTATGGGAGATAATATTGCCTCTATCAATCAGTTTCTGTCCAGACTTATAGTGCCTACTACAGAATAGACCAGTTGAGAAAGAAAGCTTTTTCCCTTAGGTCAAGTAGTGTTATAAATGTTGGAAATGTTGGACTTGGTTGCATTTTTCTTACCTTCATTTGAAGTGCATCTTAATTTCATTTAGTAGAAGCTCCAGTACTGTTCTGTGGTTAAACTCTTAATGCAGACCATAGTTAAGGACTCAGTGTTTATCATTATACATGTTCCAGCTCCAGCCTTGCTAATATATATGCTGTATTGAGAGTAGAAATGAAAGGACCTTACCTATATTTGAGGGAAGAATCCAAGTTTCAGTTGCTGACTTCAGCTATTCTGTCTTACAACTCATGAAGAAAGGTGCTATTTTATTTGAGAAACAGAAATGTCAGTGCTGATCATTTTGCATCCTTTCACCAGTCTGTGTAGGATGGTTCTGTGCATTAAACCAGGTCATATTCTATCTGACTGAAGTCCTCCAAGACAATCACCAAGTAGCAAAGAATTTTCTTACTGGTTTCAGGAGTAGGTTATATTGGCAATAAGGACAACTTGGAACTTTCCTAAATCCAACTGGAAGCTGCTGTATTAAATTTTGAGGGAATATCATAGTTTAAATGAAAGTACTTGTTTCATGAAGCAGTTGTCACAAATCTGAGCTCTGTTAGAAAATCAGAAAGCTGTTTCACTCTTTTAAATTGTGAATGCATTGTTGCCACAAGTTCCTACTTCTGTCACTGTAGCTAAACCCGCTGGACCAACAACACCTGTGAGGACAGGAACGTCATATAAGACGCCAACAGCTTTTGCAACTCCAGAGTATTATGGTAAGCATATTACAGACAGTTCTGTTTTCTTTTTTTATTTTTTTTTTCCTTTTTTTAATACATAAGGGTTTCCTGGTTTCCTTTTTTTTCTTTTGCTTCCCTTCCCTAAACTATACTGATGCATTGTGTATTTAATATAAGAAGTATTTAGTCTGGGGTGATTCTGATTTCCTTTATGCCACTTCGTGACTTTTCTAACTTGACTGAGTTCAACTGGTTGTCTTCTGATAGACACCCTGGTAAATGAGAACATGACGGCCTTTCCATCTTTCTAGAAATCAATGTGTGTAGTAGGCTTTCGATACTATTCAGTGGCTACTTTGAATCTGTGAAGGGAGTAGAAGGCACTTCTTTCCCTGAGCATTTCTTTTTGCAAGGACATAAATTCAAATTATTATTTGACAGTGACTGATAGTGCTCAACATGGTTGTGATATCCTCCTAACTATCTGATCAAACTGCCACCATTTAAACAGAAAAAATGTAATAGGCTAAATATAGTGGTTAGTTGGTAATTTCCCCTTTATAAAATTGGGAGTTAACTACAAGTTCAGACCTAAATCTCCTCAAAGTGACATACAGGTGTGGGTTTAGAGGAGGGTGTACTTAGAATTTTTGAGCCAAAATATGGAGCTCTAGATATATTGTCATAAATGATGCTGTTTGTAATTTTCCTGAATTTATAGTAATACTGAAATTCTTGTCTTCCTATAATGATCATGAACTCACTGTGACCCTTAGTGCTCAGTAAAGCAAGCTGGATGCTAGATTCATTAAAAATGCTTGTTGTGAATATATTGTGTTTTGTCCATTGAGGTCCGTTGTAGTGTTTGCATCTAAGAGAAGATTCTGTTCAGTATAGTGGCAACTTAACACAACTCTGGTGTCATGAATCCTGACTGCTTTAGCACACTTCTGTTCACCAGTGTATTTGCCTTCAACTTCTGTGGAAATTATACACTCTGGAGACAGAATTTATGGTTTCCTTGTCACTATTTTTAGAGAAGTTCATGTGCAAACATAATAGTGCTATATATTCTGTGAACATGAAACAAGCTTCATGTGCAAAAAGATCCTTTTTTAAAGGTCTAAAGAGCATTTTGCATATATTGTATGAACTGAATCCAGCAGCAGTCATGAAGTGTGTCATTTTGATTATGGCTGTCTTTATACTAGCAGGTAAGTATGAGGTTTACTTCACATCACAGCCAAAATGGAGTCCTTAAAAGGAAAAGACAGATCTGGCAGCAAAGGTCGACCGTGGAAGAGCCTTATCATGATTTAAAATACCAAATGAACTGTGACATGCTGCAGTTCTAACACTGAAACTTCGTATTTATTGCAAATTAAATTATAACTGTGTTTCCCGCAGTTGATGCAACTGTCTTCAGCTCAAGTCCTACATCAGAAACTGATTCTTCAGGCAAACCAAGGTACCAAGGTAGGATTTTAATAGCTGTGGTATTTTCATTTGGGGGAATATATGAAGACTGACCTATCTATCTTGCATCAAAATTATCTTGTTTGGTTATTCGAAGGCCAAAACTACTTTTGATTCTTTTTTGCTTTAGTGTCAGATGAAAGGGCTGTAGTGCAGACCATCAGAATATTCTTGACTAAATTTTACTTCTACTTTCTTCCCTGCTACCACCTCCTGGTTTACAGTCTTGCCCGCAAACATGTTGTGGCTCTTCCTGTATTCCAGCAGTAGTACAACTGCAGTGTTCACATTCCAGCACACCAAATGAAAATCTTCCTGTGGGCTTGCAAGCGTACCTGGAGAGGTATTGCCCCAGTACCAGAGCACCCATCATGTATGCCTCACCTCTTATTCCAGGCTACGCACATTCAGATAGTCTAGTAATATGGTAGCATATACTAGACTAGATGATAAAATAGTCAAGTTATTGCTGTTGCAGTAATCTAGAGAGTTTAGCAAGGTGAGATGACAGGAAGAAGTGCTTTTGTACTGAAAGATTTTTCAGGGTTTTTTATTGGTCTGATAAGAGATACTACATTTCTGAAGACACTGTCTTTCTTGCAAGATCTTGTTTACATCCAACAGAAGTTTTAATTTTAGAACTAATGTGTTTGTCTTAAGTAATCTTCTGTATTATGATGCAGAGTACAAGACGTTTGCCTCAGAAGGTTTGTTTTAAGGTTTGGTCCTGTACCACTGAAAATGGTTAAGATTTTGACAGTCACTTTAGAAACTGCAAGTTCAATGATGCAATGACTCTAGACTAAACTTCTTACTTTTTCTGGTGAAACACAGTGCTGATGGGCATTACATCTTTCTATTAGCATAGTACTCAAAAGCTGCAAATGGAATTGTAGCATCATTTTATTATAGAAGGACTAAAGTTAATTTTCCAATTTTATGACAGAAGTTAATTCTTTCAAACAGTACGTATCACCCACTAATACCTTCAGAGTGATGTTTCGTCAGTGGTGCCAGTGGGAAGGGGGTGAAGACAGTGCAGATTCCAGGTCTAACAACAATAAAAAAAAACAACAAGCAGCTTAATATTGAATATATGGGGTTTATTCTTAAATATTTATGTTTGACTTTTGACCCATTATGCAGATTTTTACTTGGTGCCCTGAAATGGAAATTGTGCACTAGAGGTGAAATGGCATTCACGTTTTGTAGAAGCACTCTGTATTGAATAACAGTTTTTTTCTGTTACTCTTAGCCCCCCATGTCAAGTACATGAAGAAAGATGATGATGTGCCTTGCTCTATCACAAGCTCTCTTGAACATTTTCCTCAAGAAGAAGCTGGCAGCAAGGAAGAACCTACTCGTCCTCCACAAAATCCTCCAACCAACCTCACAGTGGTGACTGTTGAGGGCTGTCCAACCTTCGTCATATTGGACTGGGAAAAACCAGACAATGACACTGTTACTGGTTGGTTTGATTTCTTTCCTCCATTGTATCAGAATACAGTATTTCCAGCTTATCTTTACTTTCACAGTGTTTTTATGCCATTTAGAAAATACTTTAATCCCAAAGGAGTCTTACAGCCCAGTGCTTTTATTTTGTGCTACTGTCAACTCCAGTGTGGATAAGAAAATGCTACTAGATTAGAACAAGATTTTCACAACTGTATCATTGTTGTCAGTGATGACACAAAAAGTTACTTTGGAAGTATGATTCTGTATCTTCTCTTGATTTCTGGCATCTCTGTGTACAGGACCTGGTAAGATCTAGTCAAGAAATTCCAGCAATGTGACAGTAGTCTTTATTATATAGGTGTGTACACATAATGTAGATATCTTTCTCAACTTGATGTTGTTGATCAGTGGGCCAGACACAATGAAACCTTACATCCATCTAGTAAGTCAGTAGAACTCTGCCAGCATAATACTTGCTGTACCCACAACAGGGTGACCAAGTTCTCTATGTTGAAAGAATCTGTTTGGTTTTTTTCATTTCCAAAGGAAAGTTTTTTGTATTGAGAATAAATCCTTGTGACTCATGCAGGAATCAGTACATAGACAGTTAAGCACGCAAGACAATCGTTCATAATTTTTTATATTGTCTTCTGTATATCGACACAAGTTTACGGAAATTGAACATTTAAATTAATTCCCCTGAAAATTATGGGGTTTCTGTACTGTCAGGAAAATGGCTTTTATTTTTACCATGGACATAAAACTTTTATTTGCAAAATCACTGGCTTATCACAGCCATGACCAAGTGTGTTTGGCTGTGTTGCATTACAGGTGAGTAGAACAGATAAGACTAGGAGCTGTGAGGACTAAGACTTTATCATTAGCCATTCACTTTAGCATGTAAGTAGGATGTTTTCAGATGTTGTATATGCATGTCATGAGAGATTTCAGTGCAGGGGTGTAATTAGGTGACTGTCAGAAGCAAGGGCACTCCCTTCCCCAAGTTAGTCCTTCCTTGATTTTCTAGAAATAATTACTACGTTTAGCCTCTATTCTTTCTTGCTCTCCCCACCCTTCTGAAAAATAATAAACACAAAACCGAAGGGACTGTCAAAACAAATATTAGCCTGCACTTTTTTCTTCTGTGAAAGAGGAATAAAGTTAGCCCTTCTGCTGGACTAGAAGGGGAATAAAAAGAAACTGTAGGCTAATAAAAAGTACCAACAAGAGAGAAGAATTATTACTTGGCTTGCATTCCACGGTGTGCTTCATCCTGGAAGAAAAGGAAGTGTGAGCTTATTGCTAACCTTAGAATTAGGCTGAGGATAGGCTCTCTGTGAACACTCCCCATTCCAGGCAGTTCTGCAATGCTTCTTTTTGTTCAGGGAAAAGCCTTTTTGTTGCTGTTGTCATTTGGAGGCCTCCTCCACAGTCCAGTCCTTAGCTTGATTAGATCAGATAACATCATTTAGTCTGCATGTTTTCTTGGAAGTAGACCTGCTGTTTTTCTTGAGTATGTTAATGAACCCACTGCAGCACAAGTATTTGTATTGCAAAAATAGAAAAACATTTCCACTATAACTGGTAAAACTGTCGGCGCACATCATCTAATGATGAGGGCAAGGCTTAATTGCCTTCTGATACTATTTCCTGTCTTTTTCAGTGTGTGTGTTGTGAAATATAGAGCAAGCAATACTCACTGTTTCTTCTGAGACCTTAGGTGAAAACCCTTTCTCTGTTCAGTTGTAATCAGCATTTGTAAAAGTTAACTTTCCATAAAGTTTCTTATCTTCTATAAGACTATTCTGTGATAACTGAGACACCTGGCATATCCTTTCCCATTCTGGAAAGGAAGATTAAAACCTTCTGCAGAATGTGTGGCTAGTACTCATTCATATTGCTTCACTGACACAAACTTTAGTTTTCAATCTAACTTCCTATGTAGATCTAACAGCTTTCCCATAAATACCATCTTTGTTCTTTTTAACTTCAATGTGTAATACAAAATATTTGAACTCTGTGGCTTACAAATACACTTGTTGAGCTTGTCTCCTTCATCTTAAATTCAAAAAATTACTCAGTTAATGACTCATCCAAGGACACTTTCTGAATTCAAGAGGAGACATTGAATCCTGTTTTTCGTATTGGCACCAGTATGACATTACTTGTTTAGACAGACTTAAATCAAGTTTTTTGTCATCTCTTTTTATTTTTGTAGTTTGTACATGTTTTTTCAATCATCTGATTTAGGCATCACATCTTTTTTTTAATGCGCTGTTTCAGATAGAACTGTGGAAAAAGAACATGTAATTTGTTGAGCCATTTTTTTGAAATGGTTACCTTGCTTGACTTTCAGCTGTGCACAAGGGGTTTCATTGTATTGGGTATTCCTAAAAACAAAATTGTACTTCAGTAATAGAAAAGTCTGACAAATAATAACCAAAACAGTGATCGAGCTTACCTCCTTGTTTTCATAAGGGCTGCAAATATGAGGAACCAAGACGATTTTGCTGGTGCTTTGCTACTCCTGTTGTGTTGCCACAGAAATGTAGGGCAATTTGTTGTCTTGTGCACTGAGTAACAAGCAGGTACTGGGTGCGCTCAGTATTTCTTTGTGTGTGTGTGTGTGTGTGTGCGCGTGTGCACGTGCACAGGTTTGCATGCCCATTCACGTGTGCTGTGTTTTCTTTTCTAATTTGAATGAATTAAAAAGTTTAAATCACATACTGACTTGTGGCTGGCAGAAGTTAGAAAGATTGAATCCCTTTAAAGAAGTTACCTACTCATTCTCTCTGTGTGTACCTAAGGCAGTGGATATCCACCCTCTCTCCCATGCTTCCTAATAAACATAATTTCTCTATGAGGCTTAAATAGGGCAAATAAGGGCTTTGGCGTGGTTTTTTTTTTTCCTCCATGGTTCACTTAGCCCTTGGTGGCTATATAGCAAAAGGTCTTTGTTTCCAAAAAGGAAATGCACAGAGAGAAAACGCAGATATGTTTCACACAAATACATACTAACTGTCAATGCTAATGTCTTCAGTTGTTGCATTGGGGTCCCACTTGAACAAATGATCTGAAGTAAAAGCCCTCTACTTATTTCTCCCCCTGCTCCAAGACACATTCCTGCAGGTCCATGAGTTTGTTTTTAAAAGGTAGTGGTTGGTCTTTTGCTGTTCATGGGTGAATGTTGTGGGGGAGTACTTCTGAACATGGAAATTTTGAAATCTTCAATGTCGGCAGTAATTCCTTCGTGCTGACTTTCTGACGTACTTTTAAACCTGTTCTAAAGTTTTATATTGCTCTGTGTATGTTCTGAATAACTGAGTTTATTACAAGGTAAAGATAAAAAGATTGCTAGCATTTAGTTAAGAACTCAAAAATTAATAGTATCATTAGAAAAAACCAGGAAAGTAGTTTTCTAGAGGTTTTGTAGCTGTTGATAGGTGGTCTCTGTCCTCACAGTATAATATACCTGCTTTATTCATTGTGCTGTAGATCTAAATGCTCATTGAAAATGTTCTTTGAAAACCTTCTCCTTTGCTTGCTTACAGTTAGCAAAGCTGCACTTGGTATTATAGACAGGTTTTAGGAAGGGAAAAGGAAGGGGCTGAGGAGGTTGTGAATTTCTTCGCAAAGAGAGAAGAATTAGCAATATGCTCAATGTGTTTATTAGAAGAGGTTGTTATGAATTGGAACAGAGGTTGCCTGCTACAGAGACACTGTATCTTGGACAGGGGCTATGACTGAAGAGGTATCTTCTTCCCAAACATCTGTTGCTGATTGCCTGTTCAGAGCATGGCTTGTGCTTGATGATACATCCCATGAGATGAAAAGAAAGGAGTGAGACTCTATAAATCAGATAAATACAGAAATAAATTTATGCAAAATTATTTCATTCTAAACTGGCAGATTCCCTAAGTGCACAATCCAAGTTAGTTGGGCAGTTCCCTTTGGAAATCTTAAAAATGTAGGTCTTGTTTTAAGTTAATCAAGGTTTTAAGCATTTAGAAAATATACTTTCATCTTTGATACTTTTCCATTCAAACTGCAGAATGTTTATACTTATTTATGTTTGGAATTTTGTCACTAGTGTACGTTTGGGCAGAGGTGAGATGTTGAGTATCCTCTACCCCATAACTGTGAGGAAGAATGAGGGGCTAGGCACTCAGCAATCTGGAATTAGATCCCTCTTTCCTAACCATTTTAGCATACTGACATCCAGACTGGTTCACACAAGATGTCCTTACAGCCTGTTAGACAGTAGGAGTGGAAATCAGATGAGAAGAGAGGGAGCAGTGAAGAAGCTCAAGTAAGTGCTGTTATTTAAGCAAATTTCTCTTTACTGTAATTTTCCAGAGTATGAGGTTGTGTCAACTGAAAATGGAGCAAGTGATGGTGAAAAGGAGAAATCGATTATCACTACAAATCAAACCCATTCTACTGTGGAAAACCTAAAACCTGACACAAGGTAATTAAAAAAAATAATTTTCTAAGTTAATCCAACTAATTTAGACTGTCAGCTAAACTGACAGTTTGACTGTCTGCAACTTCAAATGAAAATACATATGTATGTAAGACCAAATTGGTTTTACTCCTGTTCTGATAGGAAAAAGGTATGCTTTGGTTTTGCTTTCATCTAAGTTAACAGATAAGACACATCTGAGGAATCTTCAGGAAATTTCCAAGAGTATTTATGGTCTGGACAAACTGCAGAAGTGACCTCTACTATCAGAAAGATTAACAGTCAGTTGTAAGAAAATGTACTGCTTTTTATCAAATAATGTCTTGAATTTAGCAGATAAAGAAACAAGGTGAACACAAGAAATGTTAACCAATATGTGAGATCAAGATTTATGTGTACAGTTCTCTCTGGGGTTTAAGGATGCTCGGCACAACTGGTGTAGGCTGCTTGCTTATTTAGATGGATGTTCATTCAAATACTGGAATGCAAGTTGGGCCACTGTGCAAAGCTTGACTATTGCATTGCGCCATGGAGAGGAAAGATACGCTTGTCCTGTATGTGTGGTTTTCTTTCAGTGTCTCAAAACAGCTGGCAAGTTAAAAATGGGTCAGTGAATTCCAGTTGATGGCATACATCTCATGCAACTAGTCCAAATAAGTATTATCATTCTTTCAAAATAAAAAAAAAAAAATCTCATAAAAAATGGTTGTTCTTTTTTGTGGTAAAATTCAGAGCAGGGAAGAAAATCATTTGTCCTTTGTGTTGCTTATTGATTGCATCAGAAAGTTAATGAATGACACATTTTTTTCCTGTAGGACCATCCATTTGGCTTTGGTAACTGGATTTTTCTGTTTCAGATAAACTGCCCACTTCTCTTACTATCCTTAAATTGGTAACACAGCACAAAATTCTGCATAGAACCCATCTTGAACCTTTATTTTTAGGCAAAGTGTGGTTTAATCTGGCTGGTTAGTTCTTAGCTGATGTACTTGTGACCAGCAGCTCCTAGGAGGAGGAATGAGGAACTATTGCAGCAAGTGGAGGGGAATGGAAGAGAATTGGAAAAGAAAGGCTAGGGGAAATTGTGATACCCAAAAAGAGCTTCTTTGAGAGACTCCAAAACTCCTAAGATGGGCTAGAATTGCTGTGTACTGCATCAAGAATATCTCTGTTATTTCTTAGGCATGTGGCTTGTGAAAGGGTGAACTGCAGTTGATGTTGTTCTGTCTTGTTAAGAGGCAATACAACTGGAGACCAGGCATCAGTTTCCTCAGTATCTTCCAGTTGAGAAGGCTTAGAAGAGACAGCAAAACAATGTATTTCTGGAGTAGTAACTAAGAAAGGCAGTAGGTGCTGCTAAAATTGTCAGGCTTTGCTGTTTGTGTTTTCATTTCAGTTCTGCTTTGAAATAATACAGTTGCATCCTTGAGAAGAACTGTGTGTTATTAATGAGATTCTTTTCCATTACACACTTGAATGCTTTGTGTCACATATGAGATAGATTTGGTTAAGTGTAGAAAAGACATGGAAGCAAAGAGAAGTCCTTGATGCCGAGAGCAATGTCCAGATGGCCAAAAGAGAAAAGCATTTTTAGACTGCTCTTTGTTCAGAAAGGGAGCGAGATGGACGCAGGCAGACCCAACCAGAACCATTGGAAAGGTCATAAGGAAGGCAGGAGCTATGTAGAAGCAGGCAAGATGGTTTTTAACTTTAATTAGTAACAATTCTGTCAATCCTGACAGGACTTTTGGGCTTTGGTAAGCAAGAGCAGACCAAAGACCACAGAGAAATGTGTCTTTTGGAACGTGGATTTTGTTACAAGAGGCTAGATTTGAGATCAGTACTGACTGGTGGAGGCTGATTTAAGATAAAAGGGGATAACTTTTCCCTGGTGGGGTGGTGCCTTTTATCCCCCTCCTGCTCCCAACCTCAAAAGGGAAAGACAGTGAAAGTCTTTCTGGATTCAGGAGGCCATTGCCCAAAATTGAAAACCTGTGATATAAATTGCAGTGGTGCATGTCCCTCGAGTCTCACAGGATTTAAAGGATGTAAAGTCCTTCTCAGAGTGGCTCTGTTCAATTAAACTTCCATTTCAAAATGTGTATTTCCTAATTTTGAGGATACCTTGAGAGCTTTGGCAGAAGCAGAAGAAATTGTTACTGTTACCATTTGAATACAGGCTTGTTGGCGCACTAAATTCAGGGAAAATAAGAAAGTGATTAAGACAGCTGGCATCATGTAGGCAGTATCAGTGTTGCAAGGAATGGCCTATGTCCATAATAAAAGTCTCCTGTTTGTCAGGAGCTGAATGCTCACTAGATGAAGAAAACGGACCTGTGGACAAAACTGACTGAATATAGGAAGAACAGAGACAACAAAACACAGCTCAGTAAATTAATTAACAGAGTCCCTGAAATGTCTGCAAATTCATCAGGTAATACATTAAGACTGGGAAGCAGACTTTTCCATAACTAGCCTTAAAGAAAAGAGCTGTAGAAGAGGTGGAGCTGGAAAAAAAGAAATCCCTCTCTCAGATGATCAACATTTACAAAACTACCAGCAACTGTATGGAAAGAGAGATGCTCAGTAACAGGAGGGGGATTAACTGGGGAAGAACCTCTTGGCCTTGAAATGCTTTGGAGAAGCTGACAAGCTGAATTTGAGAGTCTATTTTTTCCAGCTTTCCTGAAGCCATCAGTGAGGCTGTGTGAATCCCCTGTGCTGCTCTGAAGGTTCCGTGCATCCAAAGCTGAAGACAATTCAGGACAGAGCTAAACCAGACAGACCTGAACAAAGACTTTCCAAAAGGAATAAAAATGTTTGTGAATGTGGTATCTCAGCCCCCATGGGTAAATTTAAACCAGAAAGGTCCTGTAGCAGCAGGACTATTCAAGCCTGTAATTCTCCAAGTGTATGCTCTTGAGGAGCAGTACATGACAAAGATGGTCTGCAGTCATGCTGCCCAAGGTCTATCATCCTGTTGAGGTAAACTGGGTAGGGTATGTTAGTACCTGGCCCAGAAGCTAAAGAGTTAATCACCCACATCCAGCAGGAGGGAAGCAGAACAAACAACTCTTTAGTAGGAAGGGGGCAGAACAAGCAGCAGGGAAAAACTGGGTGCATCTGAGCCTGCCAGATCATGCTGTTTGTTTGCTTTTCTCTTCTACATTCTTTTCAAATAGGTCATACTGCTACACCTCTGGGAAGCTCTGCAGTAAGCCAGACACCCATCTTCCTTTGAGCTGGCCTTTTGACAAGGCAGCTTTTACAGATTAGGAGCTAATGGCCAGACTTCGAATATTTAAGAAATTTGGACAGTGTTAGGGAGGCTGCGATGAGAGGCTCTTAGTTCTCATGAAAAATTGCATGTGTGACTACAACTGTCAGTAAATACAAACATAGAAGTTAAATGCGATACAAATTTCTCTGAATCAGAGGATTGTCATGTAGTGTTCTGTGCGTCCATTTAGCTGTCTGAAAAGTGACTAGAACCAGAAAAAAATGCACTGGCTGAAAAAAAAAAAAGGAGTTCTGATGTCAAGTATTTGGTTTTAACAGACTCATACCATGATAACATGGAAACGAAAATGGACTTTCACAGGCATACAACAACTTGTGAGGGTTACTTTTGAACAAATAAAGTTGTATATATTATAGCAGTTTATCATATATCTTGTCTTATGTATGCCAGCTTTATTTGTTCTTGGTGAATTGATTGCAAGACATCAAGACTCTTGAGATGAAAGTAAAACAGTGATTTGAAAATCCGTCTAACTGTGAGGACATGCGCCCTTTAAATAAATGTTGGGCACAGTCAGCTGCTTTCCAACACAACTGCTTGGGTTGTTTTTTTGGGTTTTTTTTGAAAGAGGGTTCTAAAGTTTCCTGTACAGTGTGATTTTGTTGGAGCACTGAGATCACTATGTTTTCTGCCCAAGAAGAGGCACATTGTATCCATGCCATTCTTTCCCAGTAAGGCGTGCCTGACAGCTGACAGCATCACATACATTTAAAGGATTTTTCCTTATAAGATGAGTACATTGGCCTCTTTTTCACCTGGAGAACTGCCAAATACAGTGCTTGCAGTATTTCACTATCACATCTTAGAAAGTTTCTGACAGTTTAAGTAACCTGGAAAGTTCAAATGTTGATATCCATTATTTGGTTGCTCAGAGTTCTTGAAACTGCTACTGATACTGGCACTAAGCTGCTCTCTGGGTCCAGTCTAGAATTCTGTTTCATTTCATGAGATATTTTGCTTTTGATTGTAACTTTTACCTGAAATCTCTCAAAGCATGTGGTATGGTTATGCTATGTGAGCTAGATAACTATATATATCCTTCTTATACAGATAGTTAATTGGGTATAACTGGTGCCTGAAGAGGAAAACTTTCTCTTGTTTTATGAATGTCTTCTACTTAAATGTTTCTATTATAGATGTGATTCTGTGATCTAATAATCACATATACACAACCTGTGATTACAGCTTTGTATTGTAGTTAGCTTTTGTTACCCTTTGCATTATTTCCAAGAATTTTAGAGTAGATCCAGGTCACGTTTCACTCAGCCCTCTTTTCAGTATCACCCTTAAACACACACCAATGTTTCTGCAGTTTTTGCCGTCTTTATCCTTCAATTACTCCTTCACCTGTTAAATGAGTGAAATCGCCAAATTCTATTAATCCTTCTTTTTTCTAGTTAGTCTGAAGCAAGTACTGAGCTACTCAGTTTTCACTCTGTTCAGGCAGTGAGTGTAATTACTGTGCTTGTTGATCAACCCCGAGCAACCTAATGCAGCTTTTAAGTCAGCCCTGTTGTCAAAAGGGGCCTGGACGAGATGACCTTCATAGGTGCCTTCCAACCTAAATTATTGTACCTTAAGGGTAGTTTCTGATCTTGTAAATCTCGATTTCGCCAACTTACTTTAATGCAGGTCGAGGTGGTTTTGTATGTTAATGCAAGTGTCATGCATTTCTTCACAAAGAAATATGAGAGAAAGGGATGCACTAGTATGAACTAACCTGTCAATTTAATTTTTCATTCTCCACATGGAAATTCTGCAATTTTTGTACTGAGAAAACTGTCACAGGTTTTTTTTGAGAAATGTACCATTCATTCCACTTGGAAAACAGTCAAACCCAAACTACAAGACTGATCATTTTGGTCAAAGCAATTACAGTCTAGCTTCCAAGCAGTCATTTGAGGAGTGAGACCTGTAATATTCCATCTAACTTGTCATACAGAGCTCTTGGGTTTGCATTTCATTATAAGGCTGCTCACACTGGAACTCCTAGTTTCATTGGCATACCCAGGACGTTGTGCTCTTTACCTATTCTTAGTTTTACATTAGAAACTGCCCTTAAAAAGAAAGTATTGCAGTAACTTCTGCTATGATAATAGTCAAGCAAGATCTCCCATGTGTGAGTCAAGGTAAGGTCATTATCCACAATTTTCAGTATTTCCCTCCTTGAGGTGCTTGTTTGTAATAAACTTTAAGAAGTCTGACATAGAAATGGGCTTACTGTGGTTTTTGTTTTCTTCATTCTGTCTCCTGTGTAGTAATGATGTTGCTCATCTGCATCTTCCCCTTTGTTAAAATCGGTTTCATTAACCTGCAGTTTTTTCATGGACCTTTCTTAGCATAGAATATTAAATGCAGATGTTGTTATTTTTTTGCTTCCAATTCTATTTTCCTATTTCCAAAGGAATTTTAGGGGGATTTTTACTATGTTGGAGTTTCCTAACTCCTTAAAATTGATTTATTTTTTTAAGTGTTTCAGTCGTCTGATACGGTATCATTTTTATTTTTTCTGCTATTTCTGCTTGTTTCTCTGCCAAAATATGTAGTTCTTATTTCTGTATCCCTGCCCTATCTTGAAATATTATTTTTTTAATTAGGTGTACGTTTCCTCTTTCATTCTGGTGGTTTGTTTAAGGGCAATTAAGTTCATAGCACATACCACTAGTGTCCAGAAAACATTGCAGCACTAATTTCTATATAAGCCTTCAAAAAAGAGTCTGAATATTGTTGAAAACAGTTCTCATGCATGTTTCTGTTGGCAGTAATTGGAAGGTAGTAAAGAAAATTATTAAGACTGCAGTCAGAGATGTGCCAGATCGCTCTGGGGAGGTTCAGGTAGCCATTGAAGGATGTGTCCTGCCAGCCTGCTGGTGTAGATTTTTAATAGAAAAAAAGTATTAATAAGAAACAAAAAGCCTGTGATGCTTGCATTCTACAGCTTTGTAAAACTTCTCTTTAGGTATTGATCCTTTGCTGGGTTAAGTAGTTTGGTGATTTCAAATATACTTCTCTCCTTTTTAAAAACATTTTGAGTGGTGTCTTTTGGACTTCTGGGTTACATTGTGTCCCAAGGCAAAGTATATTTCCAGCTATGAGGTCTCTTGAAGAATATAAATAACAGGAAATGTTAAAAAAAAAATAAATCCAAGGCCACCCCAAAAAAACCAACAACAACAAAAAAACCCCCAACCAACCAAAACTGTGAAGTAAACATGAAATGTCTAGGATATATACGTGTACCAAACTGGTTTTATCAAGGAATCATAGAATGGTTTGGGTTGGAAGGGACCTTTAAAGGTCATCTAGTCCAACTCCCCTGCAATGAGCAGGGACATCTTCAACTAGATCACTTACTATAATGTGTGTACATGATTTCCTTCAAAAGTTTTTTCATATGTCTTACAAAAGGTATGAAACAAAAAAAGAGAATGTTACTATAATTTACTCGAAGGCCATACCAAGTGAGTCTTCAGCCCTCTACTGAATAAGTTTTTTGTGCACTTATACACAATAATTCATACCTGCCTGCTCGTGCTGTTATTACTATTATCTAGCATTGTTTTGTATTGTAGTTAGCACCCAAAATGTGCTAATCACATACCAGAAAAAAAATCTACCGATGCAGAGAGCTTACCTTTTGTTAACAGCGAGGGTCAGGAAATGAGAACTACAGTGAAAGATGCAATGCAGAAAAATGCAGAAAGTGGCAGAAAAATGCTGGAGTTTTATGTACTCTGTATTAGTAAAGTAACAGATCTTTGTATGAAATTGCTGTTGATGTCAGGGTTCATGGGTAAGCATTTCCCGTTTCTCTCGGCCCTTCTTCCAACTTGATTAGGAGAAAGACTTCTCAAACAAGCCCAGCAGTTTTTTTCTTTCTTTTTTTTTTTCCCCTTCTCTTAAACCTAGTTTCATTTGCTATGTCTGGTCATACTGCTATCCAAGCACACTCTGCAGAGATGGAGCAGCTCTATATGTTGAGACAGTCCTGCATGATTGTCATCTAACCACCAGCATGTCCCCAGCAGTTGACAAGTCCCAGGGCTGTACTCAGCTGCTCCAGTCCTCCTATTATGGTGAAAATCTCTCTTCACCTATTTTCAGTTCTGCAATCTTCGGTCTTCTCTTTTTGCATGATATGAAAAATGCAGGAGCAGCTGTGTCTGCCAACGTTCCATGTGGAATAGCGATTTCCTATGGTGGAAAAATATGCTCTGCACAGTAATTACTGTAAGTCAAGTCCATTTAATCTGCACAAGGGCTTTTATTGTATTCTGCAGTTTGGGAGGATTTGGGAGGCCTAGTCTCCAAAGTTTGTAGGATAGCAATCTTATAGATGTTGGAGGTGTGACACATGTTAGATTACTGCATATATTAGGGTTTTGGCATCATAGGCACACAGATATAAAGATGGAATATAGACTGCAGTTCCTCATGAATAAGTCTAGCTGAGAGGTAGACATGGGATAATCATTATATAGCTTTCCTATTTCCTTGTGTTAACTTCATCGTACATACTTTCTTGACCCTCTAAGCACTCCTCCCTCCCCCCGCCCCCCTTGTGGTTTGTACAGAAGTGCACAAGATTGCAGCAAGTGCCCTTTTTTCACCGTTTCCCATCTTTCACCTGACAGAAAAAGGGAGACTTTAAATGGGTTTCTGTGAAGAGACCCACACCGTGGCTTTAAAATTACGGTTTGATCTGTAAACTCTTATCAAATCATGAGCTCAGTCTAACTTTTCCTTTCTCTCCCATTCAGTTTTCAGTCAACTAGTCACTTCTCTTCATCTCCAAAAGTGGGTGGTGGTTGTTCTTGTACTGTTGTAGCCACTGCTATTGTTTCAGGATTTAATTTAGCAGAGGAAAGGAGCCTGTATGCTTGGGCACCTGTAAAAACACCTACCATAAAACTATAGAATTGTATACATTTTAATTTAAAAAATTTGCTCTTTAACATTATTAATTGGAGGCTCCCCTAATTGACTAAGTTGAACTTTGGACATTTCTTTATTACTTTCCTTTTCTCCAGTTTCGTTTATATGTTTACATGAGCTGAAATCTCCATGTGTGGATTTTAGTTATGTCAGTCTTGCCATAATTTTCCCAACTGTGGTTTGATTTTTCGCAGAGATCCTAGTGGTCCCTAGACCAACAGTTTGAAAAACACTGCTTGGAAAATATTTATTCTTCAGTTCTTGTTTTGGTCTTTTTATGGAGTCAGAGAATTGATGAGTCCAAGTTCATAGACTTAATTTTGGGGGGAACAGGACTGTTTCCTATGAAAAATGTTGCCTGATGCAACTCAAAGTAGGGCATATCAGCTCTGAGGACAGTGTATTTGTACAAAAATGAGCAAAATGCTTAAATTTGTTTCAAAATGCTCCACTGTTGCCCAGCTTGTGATTTTCTGCCTGACAGAGGCATGTAAATCCAGCTTGCGGAATCTGTGAAACCCTTATGTATTCAGGTGAGATCCAGATATGCTGACTGTAGATTTTTATCTTTAGTTCACATTTGGCCTTCGTCATTACTTTCCAAGTCCCTGTGGCTGCCCAGTCCCGTTCCATAAGAGCATTTCACCTGCTCAGTTTTTGTTCTTTCCTTGTAGCCAATCCTATGGAATCAAAAAACTCTAGGTCAGGAATCCTAGGGAGTGCTCTTCATATTTCCCTTTTGATTTCATACAAAGGGACATAAACAGATTACTGTCGTCCATAAGGTCAAATCATGAACTCCCAGTAAAGCAGTAGAACATGCCATGTTGAGCTCTCAATGATCAAAATTACAATAATAACTCTAGATAAGGTGTTCCTGCTGCGAAGGAAGCAAGAAAACTTCTTTGGAGTCTTTTACCTCTAGGCATGCATTAATTTGTATGTTGTCTGAAATGTATCTTCCAGCTATTACTTTAAAACACCCAGTGAATTACCAAATCTTCATTTATGCTTTAGTGATTCTTCAGAAGGAATCTCCAACTGGTCTACTATAGTTCTCTGGATAAGGACCTTCCCTACCAGAGGAGAATACTTCTTGACCAAAAAAGTTACTCTGCCACATGACCAATGTGGATATTACCGGCTCAGATCCAATTTTTAAAAGCACGTTATTTGTTTAAACAATTTGAAGTTGATCACGAAGAAGATTTTGTATCTAGAACTTATTGTTTAATTTATTATTTACTTAATGTCTCTTTCCTACAGTAGGGTAATATGAGTTGCTCAAAATGGTCTTGCAGCATGTTTGAATAAATGTTACTATTACTCCAAACAGACTTTTTAAAGCTCAAAACAAGCCCATGTTTCACTTAGAAATACCCACGAATTGTCCACAATGCATCTGTTCAGCATACCAATCTTTGTATTTCCCTTAAAAAGAAAATAAAACGCTAGAAATAAAGGCAATTGCTTATGTAAGCAATTTTGAAGTTAAATATTGTCTTAGAAGTACTGTGGATGGAAAACAGTTGCTTGGTACTGCATGATTAGTCCAGTGAGGTTAATTAGTGAGCTGTTCAGGTTTTGCAGGAGCCAAGAAGCAATGAGAGGTAATCCAAAGTTTGGATTGAATTATTTTGTCTCTTGTAGGGACTTGCAAATGGAGGTTACAAATTTCCAACCGTGCAGAGAGTGGTATGGTTTTTTCTTTAGAAAATTGCTGTTTGGAAACAATTTCAGCAATACATTACAATGCTATGTTATAGTCATGAGCTACCAAGTTATCATTGGTAAGTGATCCTTCATGAGTCAAGAGCTGGATGTTTAGTTGCCCACTTCTGGGATTCTCATTTTGCTCTGTGTTTAGTCTCTAAGTTAGGGCCCGTCTTCCAGGCCTACAGTCCTTTTGAATTGTGTCCTGTGGATCTCTCTCACTGATGTAAAAAGGCTCTGTGTTAAGAGATTCACCATGTATGCACTCAAAGCATATGAAAAGTCTCTTTGTAGGTGGCATGTGTGGGACAGATTATTGCTTATAGCTCATGGGGAAGGCATGAAAAGGGTGCTGTTGACTTGTATACATGCTATACTCATCAGGGTGCTTTGGCATGGAGGGCATGCAGGTCCTACGGGGAGGCACTGAGCTGTTGCTGAGCAGTGAGAAATTCCCGGGTGCTGCCAGCCTGGAACCAGGAGAGCTGAGAAGTGGCTTGCTGGGATAGTGTGTGCTGGGAGGAAGGAAATACAGAATCTGTTCCTAGCTTTGCCCTTGATACAAGATCTTAGCTGTGTCCAGTGTCCACCCTTGTAACTCCTTCTCCTGCCTCATCTGTCTGGTGTCTTCTGTGTAACATTTTTAGGTTTGCAACTATTTTGCAATAGCTGTTTACCCAGAGCTTCTAATTGAAAGTATAAGTTTCAGCTGAGCTGCAGAGTTAGAAACCACCTTGTCTTGCCTGTCCATCAAGTATTGAGGGTTGGGAGAGTCTTAAGCAGAGGAGCCTGGATTGGATTTTTTTCTTCAATCTTGTTACGTTTTCATAGCGCTGTGTTTGGTTCCCAACACAACTGGGATGAAAAGAGATCATGAGATAACTATAGTACAGGCTGGTGTTGCGCGACATTACTATGAAAAGATAAGAGATGCTGCATAGTATCTTTTCAGTACTTCATATATTTACTATTAACATATATTCAAGCAATTGGATCTTTGCCTTGGCTGAGCTCCTGTCCTGGAAGACATGCCCTGTGTTTCACCACTGGCCCTGTCTGTCACTGCTGGTGGGCCGGAGAAGCATTGAATTGGGGGTTTGTGTTCTTATGAATGAAAAATGTGCAAATAAATAGCTCAATCTCTGCTTATGAGATTGCTTCTGACCTCACCTGAACTGCTCCCTTTGCCAGAACTGAAACTGCATGTGTGAGAGGAGACAGACTTAAACCAGTGGTGCATTAAATCAAACATTAATAGTACGTGTGTAAAGAATTATCAAAAGGACTGGTAAATTACGTGTTCAGAGAGGCCTTATACAGTTAGGACAAGGAATTTCTCAGTGTTTTCACAGCAAGAAATGAGGCCTCTCTGTTCTTCTCCGGGAGGTGAGTAGCGCCAAGGTGTGTGTTGGCAGTTGGCTTGCTCCAGACTCTGAAACAATGCTTGGTTTGCAAAATTTTAATCTCTTTTATTTTATTCCTCAGTTATGAATTCCACGTGAAACCTAGAAACCCTCTTGGTGAAGGTCCAAGTAGCAATGTTGTGGCATTCAATACTGAATCAGGTAAGAACTTCCAAAGATCCGACTATCATTTACAGTAGCTCTAGTATCCATGTTTGTGGGATATATGAAAGGCTGTCTTGCTTCATTTTGCGCATTTGGTCTTGCTCTTTACTGTCACCAGATTGGCTTTTTATTACTGAGCATGTTACAGTAGTGTGTGGAAGATCAGCCTGAGATGAGGGCTGTATCCTGTGAGGATGTAAGGTGGCCAGATGGCAGGAGGAAAAAACAGGAGCACAGAGAGTTTGTCTGGTGTTCATTATGAAGAAATTAACTTCATCCTTAGAGAAGGCTTAGTCATTTAAGATTAATATTCCTGACCTTTTTGTGTCTATCAAAGTCATTAATGACTTCTGGATGGGGAACATAAGGTTTTTCTTTGGGCTGATGTGTTTATAGGCACTTTTGCTACCTGTTCAATAAGGCTGCTGTATAATAATGATGTCTTTTGGCTGAAATAAGCATTGAGAAATAGCAGTTGGGAAAAGTCGATGTCCCAGCACGTCCTCTTCCATCCTGTTTACTCTCCTGTGAAACTTAGAGGTGTATACAAGCCTATTTTGACCATTGGTTGGTTCCCAAGTTAAGTCCTATCTGACTCAGAAGTGAGAATCGGAGAGTGCCTTTGCTTTTCCTATTGCAGTTCCCCATGAGGCTAACTGTAGTTGACTTGTTGACTTTATACAAGCAAGATACCATCTTTTGTGTAGAAGTGTTTATTGCTGATAGTACTTAAGGACCCTATAAAACACAAAATGGATTTAGCCTTTTTAAAAGGACTACTTCAATCTGCGTTTTGAGCCAGGTCTAATAATATCATAATCCTCATCTAGTGCTGTCACTGATGGATGAGAGTTTTGGCTGAGCAAGGGATTAGTCAGGGAGGAGTTCAGACTATGCCACACATATTTAAAAACTGTGAATACACTCTTTGTAATCCTACATTGTTAAAACTGAAAAAATGTTTATGCCAAGTGCAGTTTTCATGAATGACAAAGCTTATGTTCTATCTCCTATTTAGCTTGGACACATTAAGCAGTCGGTTTTATTTTTTCTTAATTGCACACCTCCATTTCTTGCTTTTGGGCTTTCATAGCCAAGTTTTGTGTGGCAGGTATCACAGAGGGGTCCTTTTTATTATTTAAGTTTTGAAATTGAAATTTTAAAAAAAGATGCAGTGGAATTGTTTTTTGCTGATTACAGGCTTAAACTCTTGTTTTTACTACAACTGTATTTGATTGGTATTGTCCCATAAGTAAAATTTTTAAAAGCTTGTTGATACTATAGTTTTACATAAGCAATATATTTATTTTCTTTTAATTTAATACAGAAACGAACATTGCTTCCAAAACTCTTTCTGTTTCACAAATTACAGCTTATGTCAACTGTAGAAAATCACTCACTAATGCTTTTCCACTGAAATATGGGGAAAGTTCATTTTACAGTGTCTGATTGAATGTTTGTTTTCTTCCCCCAGCGGACCCAAGAGTGAGTGAGCCAATTTCAGGTAAGCCTTTTATGTACAGTATAGTGTCTTCTGATCAGGATTTTTTTCAGAAATGAGATAGCGTAATTTTGCAAGGGGGCGGGGGGGAGGTGTGGGTGTGTGGCTGTACTGCACCAATTAAATGAGTTATGGAATCACAGCATTCACACACGATTTCACTCCTTCCATCCATACCCCTGGTAAGGAATTCATGCCAGGCTGATTGTTTACCTGAGCGGAATGCAATCAATGTGATGTGGTGCTCCCATGGCAGCTGGGATGGCTTCAAACCAATGTACACAAATGAGCCAAGGACAGCCTCATGTTTTCTCAGCCTTGTCATTAAAGCGAAAGAAAGCTCTGTAAAATGAATAAGCTACTCCACACTTCTAAAGTGAGTTAACAGAGCACAACTCAGAGGATACTATTTATCCACCATTGTGTTTTAGAAAAATTTTCTGCTTCTGAAGGCTTAATCCTGCTCTGCTTTAGGCCACTTACAAGACTCTTGCTGTCTTCCGTAGAAGGTGGACTGAGCTTCTGAAGAACAGCTGGGCTCGCTCAAGCAAATTGGGCTGCTTTTTGCATTTGTAATGGACATCACTTTGACAAACACTGAGACACCATTTCTTTCCACATAATTCATGACACTTAATTTTTATGTGTATTTTTGTTAAATCACATACAGTTTGCTGCAGACTGTCCTGGCTTGAACCCACTGAAAAACAGTGACTGTATCACATGCTTTGTAAATGAGAGTTTTGCCAACACACAGACATTGTCCCCCTGACAAGGTCCTAGAATGAGCTTATTCCAAACTGGCACCACACACAGAGAGCAGAAGCAGTTCACTGTATCAATCATATCTGCACCCTTTGGTGCTTCCCTGAAATATCTTTCATGTTCAAAATGCGGGTGACTGGTGCTATGGTATGTTCTGCTCCATCAAGGTTTCTAATTCTATTTATTTGAACATGCTTGTTGCCCATAATTCTATATGCAGCATCATACTTCAGTCTCTTTCTTCCTCTCCTGCAGTGGGAAAGGATGCTATCTGGACTGAAATCCCATTCAATTCAGACACCTATTCAGAATGCAAAGGGAAACAATACGTAAAAAGGACTTGGTATAAGAAGTTCGTAGGTGTGCAGCTGTGTAATTCGTTGAGATACAAGATATACCTCAGTGATTCACTTACAGGTAAGAGACATTCAAATCAGTGTTGTCCACATTATACATTCTTAAAGATAACATGGTTCCAGAAACAAGAGGTTTAACAAGATGAGCTCTGCTGAAGTGTGATCAGGTATGTTTAATCTAGTCCATAGACAGATTAATCATAAACAGTAATCTGCTTGTGCTCAGTAATCATTGATGTGTTTGATACTGAATTTTCAGACTCGAGTTACTCCTCTGTGGTGATCATCTGATTTTAAATATCTGTTAGTATCCTGGGGGTCATACAGAAAATTGATAAAGATCAGGTCTCTGCCAGTGAATAGCATATATTGCGAAGATGCCAAATTTGTATTTAAAGGGTAGCCTGGAATAGTTTTTAATTAGAGGATTAGGACCTAATTTTAGACCAGGATTAGACTCAGTCATTCCCATCCCATTTGGTAAACAGCTGGTTACTTCATTATTGTGAGGCTTATAAATACATGACTTCAACTCTAGTCAACAGGTTTTACTCACCTGCTTTGACATTTTTGTTTTGTTTTCAAATTACCCATTTTTGCTTATAAACTCTTTTTCCTCCCCTTCTTTTTCTTATATTATGTTTTGTTACTAACAGCAGCCTCCTGGCCTTTTCTTCTCAAGTTTTGTTCAGTCTTAAGGTCACTAGAGTGTGATGTATTTAAGACCTGAATCAAGTGACACATGCTGTGTGTAAGCTGGAGAAACAGCCTGTAAAAGGTGTTTTTCAGTTAGTTAATAGTTAAGCAGAACTTTGTGTCTCCTGTAGATTATACAAGCTATATTTAGAAACACGTTAATTTCTTATAATCTGTCCCAAGTTCCTGGCTTTCTTCTGTATGACGTCTTTTATCAGAGCTGCACGGTCAACTCTATTACAATGGTATTAGTATGGCATCCACAGCACAGAGTGTAACACAACTGTGTATGGGAAATGTCTTTTAAGTGCAAGTTAGGCAGTACGTTCATCACATTGGATTGAACTAGGAGAAACTGTGGCTGAAAGAACCAACTTTCATAACCCAAAGATGCCCCATCTCAGAGATCAACACGTCACAGGAGCAGCAGGGCTCTGGTCTCTCTATGTAGGAACATGGAAAGAAAAGAGCAGGGGAGTGTAGGGCAGCCCATGCCGATATAATTTTAAGCTGCCTGGCCTTACAGCCGGCACCATTCTCCCATGAGCAGACAAGGAAGGAAAGCCCTGTCATTAATAGTAAGTACAATACTTCATACGTAAATGATATCTTGGCAATTACGTGAATAAAAGAGACTGTTTTGAACAGAGGTATCATTCATTCAACTGTTGCTGTACTAACCAGCTGTGATCAAATGACAAACACTGGCAATGAGGCATAGTGTATCTCAAAACCAGCCAGTCGAGGAAATAGCAGTGCTAATCTAGCAGGACTAGACAGCAGCCCTAAATCAAGTGAATTAAGAGTGCAGTGAAAGCTACTTCAATCTGACTAGAAAAGTTTAATATATCAGGAGCCCATTTTCCTATTTTCATTATATTGTTTTTGTTCTTGTTGGAAGGGCCCTGATTTAACTTTGGTGCAGAAAGATGATGGTAGCCACATTGTATTCATTATACTTGCTAAGCCTGGTTCTTGCACTTGAGTTGTTACACCCAGTGCTGACCAGTTGTCACAATATTTGAAAGAATTGAAGTATTTACGTAGAAGGAAAGCTGCTTTTCCTAAGCGAGACTGCCATGGCACAAGCGAGTGAGAAAGTTTCCAAATTGAAGTCAAACTGTGCTCTGATGTGTTTCACTGTCACACCTTGTCTCATCGCGCCCCTGAGGCCAGCGGAAGTTTATCTGCTAGCACCAGCCAGCTGGGCAACGTGGGCCAGTAGCGAAGGGCTGCGCTGAGGTCTGAGTTCCACCTTGCGCGGAAAATATCTTCCAAAGCTTTGCTGTTTAAGCAGCGTAATGATCTTGAAATTTGGGTGCCTTGTACAAATGCTGTTATATAAGGTAGCCAACAACCATATCTTTGCATGCTGGTTTTTAGCATGAATTTATACTTCTAGTGTTGCAGAATTCATAATGTATAAAACAAAGATGGTATCTAACTTTCTTAAGACCACCCATGTGGGAACACTGGAAACAAAAAATAACTTACTTTATGCTAGAATTGCTATCCCCAAAAGAGAAAGATTAATCTAGTCATTTGTTAGCTGAATGTTTTTAAGTGTGTTCCTTTATTATGGAACGAATTGGGCAGTAAGAATTTAAGTCACTGAGAATGCTGTTAATTTATGTATAGCAATTGTTTGAATTATGCATAGGTTACACTGTGGGCCAGAAGAATATGCATGTATCTGAAAGTTACTGTTCTTGTGTTAGCCATAAAAATATCTGTTTTATTCTGTCTCTCATGAAGAAAAACTGATCTATGTTACACATGCCAGGACTGTTCTATAAACCAGCATCTACTGCTGACCTCATTTAACAGTCCTCCAGAGCAGTCACTGTAGGCATTCCAGAAAAGCAGGCCACCTAAAAAAAAGTATTTATTGAGGGGAGGAAAAAAATAAATTCTAAGTGTGACCTTCAACAGCCATGGAAAAAAAAAAATGCCGTTTTGGGCAGCCTGAATGTTCTTAATTTCAGACCAAAAAATGGCTGAGAGGAACTCCCTCTGACCAGTTCTCCTATGGAAAAAACATGCCTGCAGCCAAAACTAGATAGTAATAAATAATTTTCTAAAGCTAGAGAAGAACTGCACGCACAAAGACCGTCAACTGGAGGTGAGAATTTCTGGCAAAGTATTGATCAGATCACAAAAATAGGAGACAGTTTATTGGTAGGCTGCTCTTTTATTAATTGCACTTTAGGGAACAGTATTATAAGCCACCTCACCATCTCTCAAATGGCCAGACTGGCACAGATTCAAGGCTACAGGACACCCAACATCTAATGAGTAACTGGACTTTCTGCTTAGCTTATACCAGAGTACTGAGCCTATTTCGAAATGCTCTCACCTTTCCTTTCAACCTCACAACCAAGGGTTGAACATATTAAGAACGAGTGCTGTGAAAGGAGTTTAGAAAAAAAACGGTAAGTTTATCTGAAAATGTTTCCTGCCAAGGCTTGGGGAGAGAATGTAGCATGCTTTCCTCCATCTTCTGAACTGAATTTTCCAATGTCTTGCAATTCAAATCAGTAAGTAAAAACATCTCTGTCAAAACTCCTTCACTGTGAGTCCTCTTGTTAAACAGGATAAGCACAGCCCGTACCGTCAGCACACACCGCATGGGGCACTTGAGACCTTGTTTTCTACTCAGTTGCAGTCAAGTGTCCTGTTAAGCAATCCTGCAAATAAATACATGGGCATACTTCACGCTCTGGATAAGCAGTTACTATACCAAGGTCATCTGTTTGTTAAAGGATATCACTTGCACATACATGTTGTAAAAATATGATGATTTATATAACAGGCCTTGGCTGTGTTATGAGGTGGTCTATAGAAAACATCTTTGAAGGTACTGGAGGCTTCTGACAGGGAACCAAACCTCCCTTCCATTCAAATCACCAATAAAACTTACCTCATTTTTGATACAGTCAGGATGAGGTTCTAGGTAATAACAGAATTTCACTTACTGTATGAAATGTAGGGAGGAGAAAAATTACATTCAGGCATAGATTTTGGCCAGGAATGGGGCACTTTTGTCTACAGCCATGAGCACTGTACTTGGAGTATGCACATGTATGCATACTTGGAGTATGTTCAAATTACAGCTATAGATCCTGAGAGGAAAAGAATCGTAGCATTCACCTTGGCTTCCCCACAGAGCAAAAAGCACAGCCCATTGCCTGTGGTAGTTTTTGGAAATAGCCCTGACTAAACTGGGTACGGATTTTCAACTTTGCTGCTTCTTTGCTTTCAGGAAAATTTTATAACATAGGAGACCAGAGGGGCCATGGAGAAGATCACTGCCAATTTGTAGACTCATTCTTAGATGGAAGGACAGGGCAGCAAGAAGATCTACCAGTCAAAGATGGTAATTCCTTACGCCTGTTTCTGTAGCAAACCTTGGCAATTCCTTTGTCTGTTTCTTTTTCCTGCCAGTGGATTCAGTGCCTGCTGCTGGGGTGGGTGATGGAAAGGGACTACCTACCAGCTTTGCAGGCAGAATAGAGTCGAGAAGTTTTTGAAGATGAACAATGTCTTATTAAAAGGTTATGACTTGGGTTCTATTAGGTAGTAAACAGCCTCTCTCCTGTTTAAAACATTCCAATAGATTATTCACAGTTGGTATTACATACTTAAACCCAACCACAAATTTGAGTTTGCAGAGAGGCATGAAGTGTTATGTTCAAACTAGCGAGGTTGATTTAAAGTGCAGTAAATCATCAGTTAGGCATTAAACAGCTTTGTTTAGTGCTAATGAGAAACTAAAAAGTTATTACTGGAAAATACAATTCATGCTGCAGTAATTCTATGTGCACTAATTTGAACCGGGTGCCTAGAATTCCAGTCTGGTCTAAGTGGGCATGGGACTGGATGTCCCGAACACAGCTGTGACCTGCCTGGCTGTTTTTCACATCTTGCTGAGGCTCAAGCATAAGAAAATTGTACTTCTGTCAGCTGAACTCCTGCCTTGCTTGTCTGCAGCAGTGCCAGGGTCAGGTATTCCATTCCCTTGTGGGGTAAGAACTCAGGCTGCATTGATACACACATGCATGCCGAGTGTGTCATGGAATATTTTACTGAGGAGAATATCAAAATGGTTTTCAGTACAATGTCAGTGTGTTGACCAAACCTTCCTGTATGTAGTGCGTCATTTATAAAACACCTCACAGAAGTACAGAAATGTGTCAAGGTAGGTGTGGGACATTAAAGTGCCTAAATCTTTCACAAGTTTTTCCAAAAACAGAGTAGGTGAACGATCTGAAAGGTGTTTGTGTATGTGATTTGGTTTTTGTTTGGTTTTGGTGTTTTTTTTTTAAAGAGGGCTTTGCTTTTCCTTTCCCAGTCAGTGTTGCCCATTTGTAAAGGTATTTTGTTTGTGTAAGGGCTTGTCTGAATCCAATTTCGTGTTGCCAGGACAGCAGACCTCTCAGTTGTACCAGAATCACTTTTTTTTAAAAAAGATTTTATAAATTAAAAAAAACGCTTTTACATAAAAAGCTTGCTACCCTAGCTTAAAAGACATTTAAAACCGATTTGTTTTCAGCAACTGGATTTAATTGAGTGGATTCATGAGTTACATTCATTTTTAGAAAAAAAAAAAAAAAAACAGAAAAAAAAAAACCAACAACAAAACAAACAAACAAGCAAAAAAAAGCCCCCACCTTTTCTGTAGCTTATATTTCTAGTAAATAAACTGAACAGAGGAAAGAGACAGATTGTCCATTGCTGCTCAGTTTCTCCCTGGCTGCACCAAGTTGAGTTCTGTTCAAACCAGAATTAACTACATACATTTGACCTGAAGCGCAGGGAGAGGATCATGACTGCTGCAGCGTATTAGTTGCAGAACAATATTCTCTGTGTGTGCACACGCATGTGCACACATGCGCATTTGCACATCTGTACGTGCCGACATGCATGCTTTAGCCACACATACATTTCTGATGATCAGGTTGGATTCAGCACTTATTGCTCACTTTAATTTTTAACTTAACATTAATTGTTTGACGGGGAAGCATGCGTATTGTCATACAGAACAGCTTGAAAGCAGGAGCTGTGATCTTTGGCTTGGGGATGGGGAGATAGTGTGAAATATCCCCAACTGTCAAGTTTTATTTAGGTTCACTGGAGTGTTAAGGCTACTGCAGTGGAGACTTATTTAATCATCACAACTTTGCAAGGCAGAACCGCCTGCTGTTCAGAGAAGACCCCTGTGCAGCAGCCAGAGGGGGGAAGGTGGGGACACTGGCCTCGCCTTGCCAGCACCATTGGGTGCCAGGATCACCAGGTCTCCAGGGCAGGGAGGCTTCACCTCTCCTGCTCTGGGCTGCGGCAATCCCAAGCGCTTCTGCTTTTGTTTGAGTTGGGTGGACAAGTGCCAGCTGTTCCAGAGCGCTCCGCTCATCAGTGGAGGGGCAGCAGACCTGTTTGTGGCAGATGGGTCAATGGCTTAGTGACTAGTTTAGCCATTAACTGAATTGTATACAGACTTCCGGCGGAACTCAAAGGAAGGTAATGTCAGAGGGCTTTTTGCAAACAATACTCTTTTCTCCGTTCCAGGATTTTTCAGGGCAGTTCGTCAGGAACCTGTCAAATTTGGAAAAATAGGCGGAGAGACTCACATTAACTATGTTCGCTGGTATGAGTGTGGAACATCAATACCTGGGAAATGGTAAATGCGACATGAACTTCGTGAAAAGGCCCAGTGCTTCCCACCTCCGCCCCACTGCCCAATGCAGGCTCAAAGGTGGAAAGGTTTATGGTATGCCTGGCACTTTAGTACGTTTGCTGATGTGCAAGGGTTTATACAAGTCTAATGCCAATACTGCATTAATTGTGTAATAGCGTAGGCTGCTTACTGTAGTTATCCAGTTTTACAAATTTGTTTTTAGGTTAAAAAAATCCCAAACAGGCTAGGGACATGTTGTAGGATAATGTATAGGGAAGCTGGCTCCCTATTCTTGAGGTATGGTTTATATGGTATTTTAAAAGATACGGTGTGTATATTATTTATCACAATGTTGTAATAAATGTTTAAGGCACAGTTATGACAGTTGGTCATGGAATGCAATGTGCATTACTTTTTAAATATTCACTGGTCGTCTTATAACGCTGAGTGCCATAAGCTACCTGTCCAGATAGATCTGTAATGTCTCCCCAGTTATAAATTATAGAAAAGACCCTACAATTTTTAATATCCTGCAACCAGTAAACTTGAAGCGCTTTCTCTTTACGTGTACAAACAGTTTATACTCCTGCCATAAAGCTGAGGTAGGTTGCTATACGTGCAGCTTTAAACAATCAGGTTAGTGGGTTTTTTCCATGTTTGTTTTCAAATGCTTCAGCTCCAGCAAAACAGTATGTTCCACCTATTGCTATGGCCTTAGAGCCACTGCCCATGAGCTTGGCAGTGGCTGGCTGGTGGGCTTGGCTTCCTCCAATTAAAGCAGACAGGTACGTAGGACACAGAATAAAAAAATGAAAGCGGCCGCTGTGGCTTTTCATGAAAATGTTGTTTTCCGAGATTGAGACTTACTTACTGGTTCAAAAGCCAAATGTACGTACAGTGCAGGGGGGCTTGGAAAGATAAATGAAACAGGGAAAAAATAAGCTACAGGTTTATTTAATAAAAAAAAAAAATGCTTTAAAACATTGTTCATTAGGGAAATAGTGATAACTGAACTTTAAACTGCTTTAATTTTGATTAAAACCTCTCCCAAAGCTACTTGTTGTACTGCTTGAACATCTATGAACTAAATAAAGAGATGTAGGTTTTTTTAAAGGTGTTATTCATTACATTACTAATGTATTGAAAAAACTATGAACAGGAACACCCAGATATATATATAGTAGAAATAGTCATTTATAGAAAATGCCTTATAAAGTACATTGCAGGTACACTGTACTCCTAATAAAATATTTTTTAATCAAGTGTTTTTCTTAGTGTTTTACATAAAAACTAGTTTCCGTGACAAATGCTGTTATGTCAGGAGGCAGTTTGTTCTGAAACAGGCACATGTTAAATAGTGTCATGAGCACCTGCTGCGTTAGGTCTGACAGGAGCAGAGAGAGCAGGAGTTGCAGCTACAGCTTACTGCAGAGCACTGCTGATGGGGGAGCAGCAGCAGTATTTAAGGATGCTGAAGGTAGGAATATTTTCACTTTATTTCCTGTCTTTATGAGAGTTCAAGCAGCTTGCTCCAGTTCATATTTTTTTTAATTCCCTCCTTCGTTTTATGTATTCCTAGAATCCGTAAGATGGAAAATATTAACTGAGAGACTGTTTGCCCTCTGCTGTTATATGGTCTATTGAATTTGTTACAGCTCTTGATCTGCTTTTTCTTGGCTCAAAATCAAGTCCCTAGAATTGCACTCCCAAGTTTTTCTGGGTGGCAAAGAACCTGTGGAAAGTTGTTCCTTTTCAAGAGTTCTTTTTCAAAAATACGTATTTGGCTTAAATTTTCGAGTAATAAACCGGTTCTCCCCCTGCCCTCGTTAAAGTGAAATGGGTAAGGGGCTCTAAGATTTTATGTATTGGTTCTTACTCATTTGGTAAAAGGGTTCCTTGGCAATTAGTGACAGCAGACAGTGCCAAACCATCCACTGCTGCATAACCTCTGCAAAAGCAATCTGCGTTCGCCATTTACACACCTAAAAATCTGGCTCTTCTCCCCCAAAGCCGAGCAGCACTGATCTTTACCTCCGTAGCTGTAGACCCAGCACGCACACTTGCCTTAACAGAGTCTTCTTGTTCGGGACTACCTCAATTCTAAAATGAAGATCAGGCAAGTAATAGATTCAGGGTTTTTATTAGTTTTCCATGTGAGCATTACAATTTATAATACATCATATCTAGTTTTACCTCCACCATGAACCTAATTTAGTACATCATGGTATTAGTAAAACCAAGCCTGATAAGTGGGCTGAACTGCCGACTAGCATCTTCATATCCTTCCAACAAGGCAAGCTAGAATGTCAATCACTTTACAGACATGTAGGTAGTGTTTCCCAAAACCAACCCAGCCCCAAATTAAACTAGGAAGCGTATACAATCGAAAGCAGGAAAGAGTCGTCTCGTTTGGTCGTTCCCCTCCCCCCAGAAGAATTTAATTAACAGCTACCGTTCTGGAACCTCAATTAAAAATCCCGGAGGCCGTTGGGATGGAATCGTAGGTGTGCCGGTCGCCCGTGTCTCCGTGTCCGTGTCGGTGCCGGTGCCCGGCGGCCCCTCCTTACCGGTAGCCAGGTCCAGGCTGGGTGTAGCCCTGGGCGCCGAAGGGAGGCCGGCTGCGGGCATAGGGGTTGGGCCCGCTGGGCGGGGGGGTCATGGTGCTGCCGGGCGGGGGGGTGAAGCCGGGCCGCGGCTGGTAGGTGCCCGGCGCTGCCTGGGAGCCGGGGGGGCCGCTGTAGGGAGCGGGCTGGGAGGCCTGCGTGGTGTAGGGCTGCGGGGGGTAGCTGCCCCCCGGGTACTGCGGGGGCTGCTGCGCCGGCAGCTGCTGCGGCTGCCCCGGGAAGGCGGCTGCCGGCGCCGGGGCCGCCGGCTGGCTGTAGGCCGGGAACTGCTGGGCTTGCTGCGAGGGGGTTTGCTGCTGAGGGTAGCCTGCTGGAAAGGCAAAGAGCGAGGGAGGGCGGGGTGTGAGAGAGAGCCGAGAGCCGCGGGCGCTTGCAGAAAGACCGTTTGTGGTTGGTTTGTTTGTTTACAGCGGCAAACACGAAACAACGCAGTAAGCACAGAAAAGGCAAACCGAGCAGGCACTGCGAGTTCACCTGCCTTTCACGCAAGCGCGCTGCCCGGGTTTCGGTGCGCTACCGTGGCAGCACGGCAACGCTGAAAACAGTTAGTATAAAGCAGTTGTCCCGCGACCGATGAGAAATTAAAAACAGACAAATAGTATTTTACCATCATGTCACATGAAAAATAAAAAGTCTTCACTGGCACATGAGGCAAAACGCAGTCTTTCTCCCAAATAAAAACTCAAAACTAAACTGTCACGAAAGCAGTGCCAGGGTTTAATATAAGTCATACCTTTTGGTTAAATCATGGGTGTTTTCAGTTCTTTAGGGTTAAATATGAAAAAGTTGTGCAGGACAGAATACTTTAGTACAAAACTTCCATTTAAACATGTCCCAGACTTGATTTTTCTGTATAAAACCAGCTTCCAAAAGGAATTTCTCTTATTGAAAACTTCAGAATGACACAAAGTCCTTTTATGAAGAAATAGCTACTTTTATCCATCATGAAACACACCTGCAGCTACTTGCAATGAAACCTCTCCAGTGACTGGAATCCTGTCAGCATTAAACACCAGACACACAAATTATTAAAAGTGCACAGCCCTAAACAGAAAGAGTAAGGATTGAAGAATGCACTGGAGTAAACTCACCTTGAAACTGGGATCAAAATTTACTCATGAGACAAAACCTCTGAAGGGTCCATTTTTACTACCATGAGTAAATAGCCACATTGTTGCCTAGTAGATCTACAAGAGTGGGAATGGATCCTGCTCAAACCCAGGACATGGGTTTGAAAGGAGACCAATACTCATGGGAACAACAGCAAAACAAACAAAGCCCATGAGTCAAGATCTTCAAAGGCTGCTGTCACTAGGTCCTCAAAGAAAAGACTGTTTCTGAAAGATCAGGTTAATAGCGAAATAAGTTACGAGAAACAGAGGAGCCCCAGATCAGTTCTGGTGGTGTTTCATTCTTACTTAAAGATGGTGTTGATTAGAATGCAGAACTCACATTGTACTACAGCTTTCACAGGAACTTCTCCAGTAAAATAATGGAATAGATGATGGTAGGATATGACTAGAAGGCAGATGGAAACTCCTCCCTCCCCACCCTACCCTCAGTTTGTAAGCCTAAAGAAAGTCAGATAGACCCTTCTACTTCCAACAGGCTTGTTACTTCTTCTGAAATTAGACTTCAGGAAGTCTGTCACTGTCTTCTAATTACAAATGTTGGGGTGAGACATCTGCAGAGAACAGGATACCATTTAGAGACCCAAATCAACCAGCTCTCGCACAGTGCACAGGAACAAGGGCTGAGGCACCAACCTTCAGTTCCAAGTTTTCTAGGGTTCTTATCCAAGACAAACATAGAATTCCTTCATAAGCTCTCCAAGTGTTCTCCTCTACATCAAAACTGATGCACTCCCACTGTATATACTGCACACCAAAAAAAGGCCATATGGGCTCTATTCTGAGTCACTTAATTGTACGGGAGTCTTCTGTTTAGTTTAAGGAAGATTGTTTAAAACAAGGAATGATAAATGCTTTGTAGCATTTTCTAAAAGTATTAAGCAACTTGCAATTTGTTATGAAATCTGCTGTAACAGGTTCATCCCTGTGCTAAACTGGATTATGATTCCTAGCATATACTATGCATTATTAAATGCCAGCTGCTTCTGAAGTAAGTAACTGAAAGTTTTGAAGTCAAGTTTATTTTGAGTATATGCAAAAGCCAGCTTTTCATATTTGCCTGCACATAAACCACTACTGCAGTAAAATGTTCTTCTGCTAAAAGTTGGCTGGCACCTTTACTTGAGGTATCAGCAAAATCAACAACCAAAAAAGCCTATCACTTGAAAGTTTCTCTGAAGTTACAGTATTTATAATAGTTAAGAATTTCCTAAATGACAACTCTAGTCACCATTCACGCCACTAAATTTTGTACGTGGAGATCATTCTAGATGCAAGAAATAGGGGCCATCTTTATATACCAGAGATATTTAAGGAAGGTAAATTGGGATGTTTTAATCACTTACTTGCTAGAATCCCAAGACTGCAAAAGTTAATCCTGAAGACAGCTCATACTTCAAATGATTCATTGTGCCTACCTTTCTAACAAGGCATTCTGCTGATTAATAATGAAGTCTGCTTTTAGTCACAGTCAAGTAGAATTGAGATACCAGAACTCCAGCTACATATTAAAAATATAGACAGCTACAGTGTTCTCTTACTGTAATTTTTGAATTGTGCCAGTTCCCACCAGAACCACAGGCACTCGGGCTGCTCAGCACCCTGACCAGCCCCCCAGGTTCAGGAACTGAAGCTCACAGGGTCAGGCACTGAAGGGGAGGTTCTACAGCTAAACCGACGTTTGAGAGCGCTGCTTACCTGGGTACTGCATACCGTACTGCTGCTGAGGCTGAGCCTGCGGCTGCTGAGCAGGATAACCAGGCTGTTGGTACTGTTGATACATCTGACCTATGGATTAAAAACATATTTAGTTGAAGCCCAGTACCCTAGCTCTATTATAAGCACACAGTGAACAACACTCTAACAGTTCAAAAATCACAGAAACACCCCCTCACAACGTGTAAAAACTTTTTAAAAAAATCTGAATGCAGTGAAATTTGATTACCAACTGAAATCAATCTACAGATTTTAGCTTCTGAACCATATCGTTCTAAAGACTAAATGATATTTATCTATCTCCCACAGAATCAACAGTTCTAATTTGGTACGTGAGGCTTACTGTTTCACATTTTCAGAGGAGGCCAGAAGCCATGCACCTTAATTAGTGCTATTCTGGTGGGTAACAGAGCAGGAATTTTTAAACATCTTGATAACTGCTCCAGAACTTACACTGTAAATTAAAGTACTTCAAAAGTTAAACACATCCTCAGATTGTCTGTTTATGTTAGGTTTTTAAGACCATTTCTGCATCAAAGTACTGTAAGCAGAGTGGTACATTATTTATTCTGACCACATTTTCCAGATAAGTCATCCATCTCTTAGTATCTGACTTGCTGTAAGCTAAGTTTTCTTAGGGGCCCCGGGGGTACACACCCTAAAGCAAAAATAAAACCATACATTCTTAAGCTTGGATATTCCAATTCAATGCTAATTTTTCCTAAATGCACTGTTTCCAATTTCTTGGCAAGAAGAGGCAGAATATTTGTTTCAACTTAACCTATGTGCCCTGTTTAGGCTTTATGCTTCTGCTGTTTTTCAGTTTAGTAACAGGCACAGTCGAAGAACAAAACCAATTATCTGCCAAAACTAAAGCTTAGCTGAACTGAAGCAGACATGGAAACTTTACTACTATAAAGTGTTATTGTACTATTATTCATTCCGCAAAGATCAGCAGACTGTGTAAATGTACTGTAAGCTGTATCTTCTGAACTGCACCAAGACAAAAGCAACTCGGCTCTGCTCCAAGTCCTCACAGACCCCTGTGCACACTGCTTTAAAAGAACTCCTTATTTCTTCTATTCTCTGTGTTACTTGCAGCTGAAAGCAATGGTATTTTACATTCACACTAAGGTTCTCCAAGTATTTTACAGTGGTGCAGTTGTTCAAAATATGATTTGGTATGCAATCACTGTGGGATGAAGAGAGTGCTAAACACAAGGCTTGAAGAGAATTTAAGCCTGTTAACTTGATAATTAAGAATCAGAAACACAGAACACATGTTTTCTGTTTCTTAAACTCAGTTGTTAAAGGGAAGTTCTGGAAGAAGGATGCAGAGGCTGCCTGTCTCGGGATAATTCTCTACAGGCTAACACAGAGACCACACTGGCACCTGCTGGAAACCCCAGGTAAAGGGATAGAAAAGAAACGGCATTAGAGTTTTTCCAGAGTGTTTCAAGAAGGCGTGCTGTCTTCACCAGCGCTGAAGCATTAGTGAGGAGCAGAGAGGTGCTCCAGTGCCGTTCAAGAAAACAGTCTTAATTTACAGCCAGGAATGCAGTCAGAGATCCTATGGGTCCTTAAACACACAGACTTTTCCCTCTCACTGGATTTTTACTCTGAAAACAAGATGAGCTACAGCATCAGTGTCTGGTTTTGTACTTAGCAGTGCTTATTGCAGTCAAGGATCTGCCAGCATCTACCACTGTTCCTGTGCACTGAAACAGCCATTTTAACTTGTTTCAGAAAAAAGACCGAATAGGTATATTCATACAACATTCTTTTCCCTAGAAGATCATGAAGTGCTTACATGAATGAACTTCTACATCTATTTCAGCAAAGACTAGAAAAGTGTCCACACTTGGTTCTCATCTGTGTTCAGCGACTAGATTCAGTGGTAGAAAAGCACAGGCATGCCCCAAGAGACAGCACTGTACTGAAACATCGTTGTTGTATTGATTTAATTCAAACTAGAGAATGCTTAAAACTTCATCGGGGAGGCAAGCCATTCATTAGCATCTGCACATAGTGCAGTTAGGTGACTTGGTATTCATAAATAACACAACTGATAATCAATTATAATCATCATAACATCATTTATTGGCAAAGAGTGCCATTAAAAATAATCCCTGATATACCAGTATGATTGATGTGTGATCAGCATCACCATTTTACTTAAATCCTCAAAATACTGGGAAGGTGAGGAAGAAGCACAACTTGGGGTGGGGTTTTTTTGTTAAGTAACTAATATTTTAAAACTAGTTTTAAAACTAGTTTCTAACAAGAACATGCTCTGCACCCGCAGTGCCTTTTGTGTGAGCCAATCCTGTTGAAAACCTAACCATCAAAACGTATCCAAAGTTCTGGCTGGGCCATGGCCCTGCACTGGTTCTCATCTTGGCTGCACAAGGGACAGCAAGACAGGACAAGACAGCACAGGTCCCCAAATTACCACTGGACCAAGGTGCTATCAAACAGTGAAGTATGGAAAGCTACTCCATGTCTCAAAGGAAAGTCTCTGAACACTTTGGATAAAAGCAACTTACTTTATGAAAAAAACTCCAAGGCTGATAATCACACATGGATTACCCAGCTTTGGTAAGAGACTGCTATTTACCATATGCGTACAATACACAGCATAAGCACTCCCACTAGTATTTCTGATGAACAAAGTGCAATAATGACTTCTAAGCTCTTCCTAAGAGCTGAACCATCCTATTTTATCCATAGGGTGAAGAAAATATAATCTATACTTAACATATTTCAGTGGCAATAATAAAAACTGCATAAACTACAGACCAAAACCTTCATTATTAGTACTGTTGTACTTTTACACACAAAAAAAGAAGACTTGGGCAAAGGTGTAGTACAGTTCAGTGGTTTGGGTTTTTTTAAAAAAAAAAAACAAACTCCAAAACACTATACTTTCCTTGACCCAAGTTTTGAAATATCATTACATCTACTCTGATACATAAGCCTAGACAACTTCTTTCCCAAGTAAGGTGAGTTTTGCTGAAACAAGTACTTTTTCCCTTCCCTGGTGTTAGCAGCCATTCAGGATTCCAGCCTAGTGCTGCTAATGCTCTCAAGTGTTTCACTTTTCTGCTTCAGTTCTAGTTTAACATCAACACTTAAAACCTCATACCTTATTGTATTAAAGTAAAAGTAAAGCAAAAAGACTAAATTCATAAAATGCAAATTCCATAGCTGAGAGTATATTTTTCAAATATTAAGTTTTCTGGCTGCTGACAGAAGAACCTGAAGCACTTTTCCAAAAGTTACTTCCACACACAAATGCCAAACAGTTTTATCTTTAAGCTACAAAGATGCCTCTTGCTCTCTCTTTATATCACTTGAATAATTCTTAGGGAAGCAAGCGGGGGGGGGGGGGGGGGGGGGGGAAGCGCTAAGCAGCAAAACAAGTGTTTTGTAAGCTCCACTGTAACCAACAGCATTTGTGTCTGCTTAAATATTAAGCCTAACTACAAGTTGCTCAAATACTCTGCTCGCTCAAAATGTTACTGATGCCCTTCAGGCAAGACATTCCAAGTGACTGTGGATACTGTGATCACCCTCAATAATGCTTCTCACATGTGTCTCAGCAGTATGTCACTATAGAAAGCAGCAGAGGGTTGTAACTTGTTTCTACACCAACACAGAAACAACTTTATGTTGTACTTCGTACGAAGGTAGAAATACCACAGCAAGTCGCTCCACAGACATTTTCATCCAGAACTATGCACGTCTGAAGGCTCAGCGCTCTTAGAAAATACCAAGAGGAAAATGATGCCCAAACGTAGCAAACCTCTGAATAGGTTTATTTTTATAAGTCAAATAACATGCAAAAGGGCATAGTACAAAGGAATCTGAATATCAGAGTCAAGACCTTAAGGTTGAAAGGAGAGCCAGCTGAGGGTCTCAGGGGTTGCACGGGGAAACTGCAGTGCATGAGATGGTTACAAGGTTTAACCCGACTAGCACAGAGCCCTACATAATGAAGAAGCAATGCAATAATGACTTTGTTTTGTTAGGTAAAAATGATGGGTAAACAACATTTTTAATTCATAGTAGTCAAGCCAACAAACTGTTACTGAGTGAAAGCCTGACACATCACACAGCATATGATACGAACTAAGATCTTCAGATAGCTTTGAAGTGCAGCATCTATAAATCTGCCTTACAGTAAAGTGAGCACGGATGCAAGTGAAAAACAGGACCATGAAAATCCTCCTCGTGTTACATCACCTACCCTTCTAAATAAAGCTACTGCTCCACCTGCTGTTTCTATATTGAACAGCACCTGAGGAAAAAAGTTTTTCTGCCCAGTGGCACAGATTAATCTGTAGTTTGGTATTGACTTTGGGTGTGCTAGTTGGAGTCATAGCTACGATCACTCAGACACCATCATTCACATCTTAAATAGCAGAAAAACATGCTGCTTACCTTCCACCTGACCAGTCTGTGGCTGTGTTCCAGGGTATGGTGGCTGCTGTGCCTGGACACCAGGGGGGTGGGCTGCAGAAGAGGAGGAAGCGATGCTGTCCGGTGTTCCCGATCGCTCTTCTGCAGGGGCACTGGGTGGTCCTAGAGGAGAAAGAACAAAATACTGTATGTGAAATGAACAGTTTGAATAAAAACAGCCTAATACAAGACCATTACCTTGCAAAGTTTTTAACATTTTTTCCAGTTTTCCATAGATTTACATCTGAGAGTGTCACATCCAAACTAAAACTAAATATATTTGCACATCTAAACTCTCCTTTGAAAATACTGGGCGGGGGGTGTGGGGGGGGAATTTTCCACCTGTCTTCTAGGTCACTCAAATTTCATCCTTCTAAGGAACATGACTCATTTGTGGGATAAACCCCACCATGACAACATGTTCTTTCCACAGCTTCAAGTGTTAACCTTGCACACATACACTGAAGACTTGGTATGTTGGGACAAAACACGCGCCTATCTACCTATTCTTTCTCATCTGGAGCAAAGGTGAAAGGCTGCATGAAGCTGTAGTGTTTCACTGTGGCCCACATGGGCACAGGCAGCAAAGTGTTTTACCAATAGTTGTATGGCACGTGAACAGAAACCCTGCAAAGAAGGTTTGAAAAATCACACTCCCAGACAGGATATGGCAGGCTTCAGCCTAAAAGCAATTGTCAGCTTTCATAATTCTGAAAATATTCCAGCTAGCACCCAAAGAAAGCATGGAAACAGAGAATTTAGATTTTCTCTACATTAGCGAGAAGTTCTGAAATACACATGTGAACAGGTATAATACACTACAATTAAATGCAAAATACTTTGTTAGAAACAAGGGATCTTAAACCTGGATCTTTCCAGCTCATAGGTATATGAATAGTACCTATGAGACAATACTTTCAATTACATGCTTAACATGAAGCACAAGTACTAGAATTGCTGCAAATTCACTTTCAATTTTAAGAATGTTACACTTACACACATAAATATGCATCCAACGAGCCCTTAATTGTGTTTTCATGTTACCCTTATTAGGGGGGAAATGAATCAAATCTGCCTACTTCTGGGTTTGCCTATATATGCACAACTGCAGGATTATAGTTTTAGAAATGGGATTTTTTACGTCCTGCTTAAATGGTCCTCTGTGAAGTTCTTTGTACATTCAAAGCATGGTCAAGTCAGTTCACTCTATCAGAATAATTATGGAGACATAAAAACATTGAAGTATCACTGATGCTATATTGCTATATTAACTGACAATGAGGCTTTGTACCAAAAGACAAAACCACTCCTTCAAAAATCAGCTCCAATTTGCTGCTAGCTGTACTTCATATTCTGTCACTTCATTGTTCAGAGATAGCCCATTTTACGTTTTCAAGTACCATCAAACCTTTATCTGATTTGTGAAATAACGTGCTGTGACAATACCCAAAACGTGCCATGGAGGAAGAGATCACTCAGCAGGCCTGATCCACGTAGCAGTACCCCAATCTGAAGACAACCACTCTGCAGATACAACTTTGGATCCTGCACAGTCACAGTCACGCAGTGCAGCTCTATTCCTATCACTCCACACTTTTGCCAAGGCAGCTGTACTGTAGAAACAAGCTCCAGTTGCTATTAGTTTGCCCATCTGTATCATTACTTCACACATCATACAAGATTTACTTGCTCTGAAGTTGATAGTACACAGCAAATCCTGTTAGCTACAGCAGTTTTATTTTCAGATTTCAATGCTACCTTAAACCTTGCCAGATCCATGCAGATTCTGTGCAAAATCACTTCTCTATATTCTGCATCACACTCCCCCATTACATTCTACGTTGCTTTTCTAACTTCAGTTATCCTGTCTTAAGTTGACGGCATTCAGTTTAGTATAATCAGTTTTTATATGTTTAGCACTCTACTACTAGGCAGGGCCAACAGTCATGCAGCTCTTCAAGAAGAGTAAAAAAGTTGACACTATTTACTTTTTAAATGAAACAGAGAAAGGGTGGGGTCATACAAAACATTCTGACTGACCCAAGCAGCAGAAGCACAAGCCAAGAACAGGAACTGCAAGATCAAACCCTAAGGCAGAGTAGTGGATACTGTTTTTCTATCACTGGCAGATACCAATTAAGTTACTTTACACAATAGCTTTAATTAATTCAAATAAAATATTTTAAGCCATTTTCTACTTCAAGCTAAAACACAATGCTAAAACCAACAGCAACATTTCAACATTTTGTGTACAAAAGTTAGCACACGCAGTTAACACCACTTTAACATACCACGTTTTAGGATTCTGAAAAGAAAGAGTGAACACAGAACACAGCTTAATACATACAAAATACAAATACTTTGTCACAAATCAAGATTTGAGTCATCGATTATGAACAGGTTTTGCCTTCCTTTTCATAAGACATATTCTTATCTTACCTGACACCTGATCATCTGTCAAGCCAAATGCTGACATGACATTCTTGCTGATTTCATCCTGGTTCTTTAGCGGATCAAATGCAGACATGCTTGCTGCTATAACTTGAGTAGATGGCTTAACATTCGAGTCAGCAGCAGCAGGCTTTTCTTCCCTACCATCTACAGCATCTACAGAACAAAATGCCCAGTTATTAATTCTTGAGAACTGAAACACCATCATACATATATATTGTACTACAGCAACTTTAAAACTGCATAGTTGTGGGGTTCTTTTAAGTGTTTTAACTGTTGAAATGCTTATGTTAGGATAACAGTGATGTGTCTGAAACTGTGATGAATCACAAAGCTTAGGTTTCATTGAACAATTACTTAAAGATACACTGACACTGTGGAGTATCAGTATCACATATCACTTTGTCTTAGATTCAAAGGTACAAGGCTCCTGCTTCAAATTGTTCTTGTATGACTTGCCCACAGAGAATTCAAAATGAAGAAAACTTACAAGATAGGTTCCAGTTTATTATAGTGTTTTATCAACTGAAGTTTTTCGTTTGTTCTATCCCATTCTCCCCAAATTCTTCCTAAAGCTGACAGGTGAAGTTCATCCCTTTGCAATTATGTTAGTAACACTGCATCACTCAGAAACCCCTTGCCTAGCAGAGTGCTACATTTTCTCTTAATGGAGGACGTGCAGATAGGGTTTAGACCAGCTAGTTTTGTTTACATGCCAAGATCATCACCCTAACCTCCTTCCAAATGGTTTATAACCAGAATCCACGCTATGCCACTGAAATTAGTAATTGCTTATATTGTAGGAACAGGTGCTGGGATTTTTTAGACAACAAAACCAATAAAACCTCAAAGCGTAAAATACAAAAGTAATATTTCCCAAAAGAAAGGCTGGAGTTCCTGGTTCACCTCTTTAATCAGAACACTGTACTCCATGACTTTGTGTCATTATTTTCTGTGTCCAGCTTATCCAAAATCTGTAGTTAGGCACACAGAGGTACAGTTTTTACAGTACAACAGCCCTAAACTAAGAGGTCAATGCCTCAGAACTGGGAGAGTAAGACTTCCTTCCCCATTTTCCCCTCCCCCCATAATCCTTTCCCACCCCTACCTGCACCCTTGTGCTGCTTACCCTGAGACAGCTCTGATGCTGGTCTGAGCTCAAACTATGTGGATTCAATTTCCTAACCTGGCAAAAAAAGTGGATATAGTTTTTGCTGAATTCACTTTTTACTGTTTTAGTGAATCAAACTCGCCTAGCAACATGACAAGATAAGCACCAGAGCTAGCCCAAAGTAAGCAGCGGGAGTGTTCAGCTGGGAGCAAGAACTCCTCAGCAACAACAAACTATTAATTCAGCTCAAAGCCCTCTCAAAATGTCGTTGTGATTCACAAGTGTTAGTTACAGCATTTTCATACATTGCAACAAAAACTCAGACTTCGAAGTTTTATTCCAAAATTAACTTGGTGCTTTACTCCAGATAATTTGAACAAAAATTTTGCCTCTGAAATAACTGAAGCATTAAAAATTAAGTTCTGAAACATCAAGCAACAATTAAGAATGATCACAACCAGTACTCAAGCCTCCATTTTTCACTTTGTTAAACAGCACGCAACTCTGCAAATCAAACCAAACAATTCATTGCCAGGCTGCCTACCACTTTCAGGCAGATTACTGGAAAGCTCTGGTTCAGCTGGTGGTTCTAAACAGTCCAGTAAACGATTGACTTTATTGCGAAGTTCTATCAGCTCTCGACGCAGGTATTTCACCTGATTAGATTCTAGAGGTCTTGGTTGTCCATTCACTGCAAAACAGCAATTAGAGGAATTTAGGACTGTAGTAAAAGTTTGACATCCAGTTTAAAACTTTAAAGGAAAAAAAAAAAATCCCAACTTTTACTTACTTGTAGTGTCATCCTCCTCTGTGGAGTTCAAAGTGACAAAGCTTAGTCAATACAGATTGAACTCATTCTAGAGCTTACTGTTCCTTTAATATAATCTCAAATTCAGCATAATCCGCAGTACCAGAACTGCAGAGTAAAGTCTCCAGTAAATTTCTGCATTGTTTACTCATTTCTATGAATATACCCTGAACAATACAAATATCATGCTTGGTTGTGGAAAGCTGTCCCTTTAGAAAGTGCCTTTAGAACTAATGCAGCATACACAACACTGCTGCAATTCATGAATAAGGGTAGTGTCCAAGTTATAGGCTGCTTGCTATTGCTCGGAACTGTGCTAATTTACCAATAGTAGCTTGAAAATAAAGAACTATTTTATACAAAAGCCAAAGGATAAATGTTAGAATCTATTCAACTTTAAGCAATTAATGTTAAGTTTTTAGCCGTATACCAGTAACACTGCAAGATAATCATCACCTTAAACTTCTCACGCACCTGTGAAGAAAACCCCACAGATGCTAAAGAGTGGAAGATAACATGGAAAATAAAATGAAGAAAAAAAACCATTGACCACATATATATGTATGCCAAATACTTTAAGCAATCTTATAAAAAGAAACAGTTTCAGTTTCTGTAAGTTCAGATGTCACATGAAACATCAAGAGAGAAAATAAACATCATGTATTAATCCAGTATTTTTAACTTACTGATTTCATTCTTCTGAGATGACAAACTGAAAGGTTTTTGTACCTTCCAGTGAAGCCCACTGCCTGAATTTTAATAAACATTATTGAAGAAAAAGACAAACAATCTTCTATACTTACCAAACAACGTCAGCTTAAGTATCCTACTGCATTGAATTGCAAAGGAAAGATCTGAGCTATCAAAAATTGTTATAAGATCGCCATCTGAAAAGAACATGAAAAAGTTACATTAAAAGCAAAGCCCGTTAACCACTGAACTTCACACTAGAGCAGAACATTAGTTACTTCATTACTCAAAAATAACTTTCCCTAGTAACTTCAGAATCAAATAGGGGAAAAAGTTTATTATTTTAGCACAAGAGTCAGTGTGCAGGGAAATTATGCACAGAAGGCAAGAAACAAACATGACTGGCTCCAAAAGGGAGTCTTCTGACATTAGCGTCTTGAAAGTTCCATACAGCTCATCATTCTTTTATGTTTACATACAGGATGAAACATTAGAGCTAAGAGTTCACAAAGCCCAACACCAGAAAGAATGATGCTGCTGGTTAAAGTTATATGCCTATTTCAAGAGGGTCCAAAACTATGATATTCATAAGAGTCAAGAGAGGTGGCACAAGCCAGTCCCAATTCATTTTTTAAAAAACAAAACACGCACGTTAACAAGGGAAAATTTCAAGTGATTAGAACACTTTCTCAGGTTATACTCAGAACACTGAGGTGCAAGACTGATTTTCAACAAGGGAATGAGAATAAAGTTCCTATGTAAAAGTGAATAGTAAAAATATCTATCAGCCTTAACACACAAATAGGAATGCAGACATCAAAGTAGTCAGAAGAAAACTCTCTCAAACCAGGAATTTGACATGAAGTGTCAACTCTTAGCTGTTTATTTTTGTGTGTCAGATTTCAGAGAAACTCCCATCCCGATGCATCCTAATGAATTTGCACATTGCTACCAGTCACACAAACTATGTTAGAACTGTTTGGGATCCTTTATTCTTAAAATACAAAGGGCTATGCATAAATCACTGAACATGTTTAATCCTATTAATACCCAAAAGAAATACCAAGTTCCCATTAACTCTGGTCTCTCACAACTTTTAACCCAAGTCAAGACAATCCACATTAACATCTTTGCTTACTCAGCAAGATCACAGATAAAACAAGACTGTTCTCTTTGACAGACAGATTTTCTGCTGTCTTAACATATTCAACAGATTATTAACAGATTAAATGAATGCAAATTAGGCAGCGCAAAGGGAACATTGGGAACACGTTATCAGAAAAACGTGTGTACTGGCAGAGGGAAAGAGAAGGGATAGCTGGACCACTTCCTCCCAGAACAGCTTGATGACTGGGAACTGAGATGAGACACTATCTAGTGAAGCTTCACCTTCAGAAGCAGCAGCATTAGACAAATGACACACAGGTTGGAACAAAGGCAACTCCAGGCTGCCAATGTTCCTCCCTAAAGCAGTTACAAGGAGGGCCTGTGGACAGACACAGAAACATGTTTTTAATTACCAGATTACTGCCTAAAAATTCTGAGCTATTCCTTATGCATTGGTGACAAAGTTCCAGCTGTAGAAAAGTTATGGTTAGAATTTTCAATTAAATGAATGCTTCAGTACGAATGGTCATAAAACACATGATGGAAAGTTGAAAAAAACCACAAAATTTGAAGAACTACGTGCTCTCATTTTGTCATACCCGACTACAAGTAACACCTCTGCAATGGAAGGCTTTCTTAGCACAGTACCATTAATAACACATAACAATGCCTGTCAGTCTTCAAATAAGTCGCTTTCTAACAAAATAAACAAGAAATCTTACAAATACTAACAAACTGATGACATATAAAATAATTTTCAAGTTTTCCTGAAAGAAATATTGTTGTCTCCAAAGTCTTTTTTTGTATCCAATGTCGCATTTGCACTTTCACAATCTCAAAAAACAGGTTGATACAGTATCAGTCATGGATTCACTGAGCAGAGACTGGAAAGTCTCCAAGAATAGAGGCTCAAAACCCCACTCAACAACCTGCTCCAGTGACACACTGCCCTCCCGTCCAAAACTCATGCTCAACCTCTCAAACTGCAGTTTATGACTGCTGCCATCTGGTGCTACTGAGAAGAGTTTAGATTCAATGGTCTTGGCAACTCCCGCTCAGTTAGCTGCAGGCTGCTGTTAGCTCTTGCTGTTAGCTCTGCCCTCAGCCTCCTCTTCAGCACACTGAACAAGCCCAGCTCCCTTAAATGCTCCCTGTAGGCCACCTACCCTAGGCCCCTCACTGTCCTCCCAGCATCCTGCTGGACCCTCTCCAGTTTCTCCAAGTCTTTTTAGCCTGGGATACAGGCAGCAAAACTGACCACAGACTTCCTGGTGGGGACTCCCCAGTGCCAGGAAGGGGAAGGTAATAGAGTCCCTGTCTGCCATTATGATCCATAACAAGACTTATACAATCAGACCTCAACAAGTAACTATATGAAAGTTAGTCCTTTCTCTTTGGCAGTAAAGTGGGGGGTGGTGGGTGGTGTCGTTGTTTAACCCCAGCCAGCAACTAAGCACCACACAGCTGCTAGCTTACTTCCCCCCAAACCCAGTGGGATGGCGGAGAAAATCGGGAAAAGTAGTAAAACTCGTGGGTTGAGAGAAGAACGGTTTAATGGAATAGAAAAGAAGAAACTAATAATGAAAATGATAACACTACTAAAATGACAACAGCAATAATAAAAGGATTGGGATATACAAATGATGCACAGTGCAATTGCTCACCACCTGTCAATCAATGCCCAGTTAGTCCTCGAGCGGCAATCCCCCCACCCCCACTCCTTATACTGGATGTGACGTCACATGGTATGGAATACCCTGTTGGCCACTTTGGGTCAGCTGTCCTGGCTGTCTCCCGTCCCAACTTCTTGTGTCCCTCCAGCTTTCTTGCTGGTTGGGCATCAGAAGCTGAAAAATCCTTGACTTAGTATAAACACTACTTAGCAACAACTGAAAACATCAGTGTGTTATCAACATTCTTCTTATACTTAACTCAAAAACATAGCACTGTACCAGCTACTAGGAAGACAATTAACTGTATCCCAGCTGAAACCAGGACAGGGGGCTGGGGGGAGTGTTACCTCCAGCTCAAACACTTCCTCCAGCTTTTCAGTATCCTTTCCTAAATGCTGATATCAAAATCCACTGGTGTTTTAACACAAAGCCCTTCTAGTCCGTATTCTCCTGATAACACAAAAAATGATAATTACTTCTCTTGCCAATGCACAACATTGGCAGACCATCTGATGATGCTTTTCTGTCGCACCAGTCAATACTCAGATCCACTGCCTGAACAAGGGTGCGTGTTCTAAAAAGTTTATCCTGCAAAGCCAAATGAAAATGTATATTAATACGCATGGTTTACATGGACTAATGTCACCCAAAAGAATCCATATCATTCCATATTATTCTCCCTCACCTATTTTAACATTTAGGTTGAAGTCATTAAGAATAATGATTAAAGTTTCTATTTTAAATTGCTAGCAGAAAAAAAGGCTGAAAAGCACCAAGTACACAATCTTGTTAGATGCATAAAGTCAGTCCTATGATTTCTACTGACAGCCATCAAGCTATTAGCCAAGTAGAGCATATGCTAGGATTTAAGGTATATGTATATGTCAAGCCATGCAGAAGTCTGACAATTTAAGTATATGAGATTTATCAAACAAACTTTTCATTTTAAGGAATGTCAATGAAGCTTAATTCCTGTTATTGTGATATAGATAGGAATAGAAAATGTTAATTATTTTCTGTTGAGAAGTAAAACACACTTTCCTTAAGATTCTCTATTAACGTTGTTATTTCAAGAACTTACCTTTCTCGTTTTTACTAGAGACATATTTTTCAGTCTCTACAATTTCCCCTGTACCCTAAATATTCCCTGCTATGCCAATTATAATTTTTTTTTTAATCTTTAAGTATAAGCTAATGACTCCCTTAACTTACCAATGGACTGGAAAGTATTTTAGCATTAATTCTGCTTCATCATGATACATCCCAATGTTTATGACATTAGAAAACAGAAGAAATTAGAAATGTTTAAGACATTAGAAATCTGCCTCAGTATCCTTGGCCCTGCCAGCTATGCTTCCTCATCCACTAGCTTCATCTACCCGTATGTTTATTTTCTTAATTCCATTTGGAAAATAAATTTTAAAAAAAAAAAAAAAAAAAAAACAGCACAAAAAAAAAAAAAACAACAGTAGTTTTCCTTCACTTTGGTAAATTTACCAAAGATAGAGACATTACTGACTAGCACACCACCTTGATTACATGCAGTATGAGTTAATAACTCATCACTGGCTCTGACACAAAGACATCAACTTCTACTACAAGGTAATGAAGAACAAGAACATAAAGCCCAATCTCACATCCTGCACTCTAGTTTTAAATTCAAGCCTAACTTAATTATTTTTAAGGGTTTTTTTTTAAGTTTAAGTTTATTATTGGATCCATAGGGGCTTTACCATATGTAACTTGATAATATGGTGTGCTTAAGATGCAATTCTACCCTTTGATTCATATAAATTCACTGCTGCAAGGTACCACAGACAGTGCTAAAGTTTCCTAGTGCTATTAAGAAAAATGAACCTGAATGCTTCAGTAATGTAGCTCTTTTACTATACACCAGCATAATTATCACAGAGTCTTTGATCTAAGAGCCTTTGGATTTTACCACTTCATTCTGAGTTTCACTTTATGAATAGCACTCCTCTGTCCCAAACTAAGTAACTTATCCATGCCCCACACTGACACTCAAAGAGGAAAAACCTTCCGAAGCACAAGTCTTTTTCTACCCATCTCAAATAAGGCCCTTTTCATTCTATGGAAAGCCCTTCATTCTTAAGGTTGCATTTGTTTAGCACTAGTGATGGAGATTTTCTTTGAAACAACCAATGTCCAACAGATTCAAACCATCACACAGAGGAAAGATTACTTTCAATAATATTTCAGGTTAAATTCAAAATTACTTCTAATCTTTACTGATAGAGGAAAACAATCAAGAATCACTACTACATACATCAAGTTTTCAAAGTCTTGAAAGAGCTTGCATTAAGTCATACATGTTTATTCACTCCTCACCTTCAAACCCAGTTTATCACTGAAAACATAGAAAAATGGTTAAATGAGCAGACAGAAGAGAAACCTGCCATAGCATCAGCTTCCTGCAACAGCAAACAATGAACTTTAAGATAGGTGATATTTCAGAAAAACTGGAGGAAATACTTGGTTAAGACAGCACAACCACAAGAGACACAGCTTCTATTGTCCTATTCAAAGGATTTCACAAGAAATTACTTACGTTTGCCAATGAATTCGGACAATTTTGAAGAGGTGAGTTTCAGAGCTGTCCATACATAAAACATATCAGAGAAAGAGTAGTAATTAAACTTTACCTTCATCTTTATATTTTATTGTGACTTCATCATTGCTCAGAAGTTTTCCTCTAAAAACTCTCTGCATCATTAGCACCAACTCATCATAGGTGATATCTTCATTATGAATAGGAATTCTCCTAATATCTTCCCCAAGCTGAGCTTTGATGATCAGCTTCCCACTTAGGTCCAGCTGCCCATTCATGGTGGATTCCTTATCACCTGCAGACCTGTTAACCACAAACATTAAAAACGATTTAGAAAACTAAACTGTTAGTTATTTAAATGTATCTCATGACAGTTCTGAAGCTTTCAATCTTTGGAAAGCATTACTGTTAGGAAGCTCTCCAAACTCTCTCGGACACATTCTACGATGCAATAATTTCTCAAACAATAAAGTGCATCATATATTAACTGAGCTTATGGGCAAAGAACAACTCTGTAAGATCCGCCATTTCAAATTAACAGTTCTCACAGTTCCCAGTGCTCAGAATTTAAAAGTAAAGATTTTTTTTAAAGTCAGACAGCTTTTAAATATGTGTGACATTTAGAAATTTCAAACTTGGGTGGTTTTTTTCGGTAAGATACCAGCTGTAAACTGCCACGGAATAAAGCTATAAAGGTACTGATATTCCCTAGGATTTGCTTTTGAGATATACGTATACATCTCTCCCTGGGAAAGTGAAATTGCAGCAAAAGCTGTCAGCCTTATAACATTATATTGGCTACATTATCACCTCACTGGATTATCTTTACATTCCCCATAATTACGATAACCAGCAAAGGGCTTTTGTTTTTTAATTTAGGACGACTGCCAGAACAAAAATTATTTCAAAGATTATAGGTGGTAAGGTAGCTTTACTAAAGGGATCCAGTTGAATCACGCATTATTTCATGAACAAATAAATGAAGAGTTAAACATTAGTTTTATCCTATGCATGATCAGAACACAGTGAGGGTTCCTTTTTTGAAATTTTGACAGAGATGTTTTAACCAAGATTTTAGATTTTTAAAAGCTGCTCAATAGACCACATATTAGCTACTCATTAGGCTCAGAGCCATAAATTTGTTATGCAGTGTACATGGTCAGAACAGTCAGTTACTTTCAGTGCTTTAAGAGAGGTGGACAGCCGGTCCAACTTAAAATTAAGTGCAACAAAGCCATCTTGTGCCCAAGCAGCACAAAGTGTATACTTCAGAGTTACATCTTTAACACTTTATATAAGACAATTTAAAAATTATCACTTTGTATGAGGCATCTCTCTTGTTCAAAAACACAAAGGCTTTATGTTTAAAAGAAAAACAGAAACTACAGAGAAGTTACTGAGCAGAGGAATGAAAAAAAAAATCTCCATAGCTAGTCAAATGTCCCCTTCTTTCTTCACTGTTTTGGACAGGACCAAAACAATAGATCTGCAATGAGGAGCAATTAAAGAAGCAGTTATCTTAACATCTGAAGTACAAATACTGGAGATCTTAAAAGTCAGCAACGCTACACATCAAAACTGACATTTCCAAAGTCACACGCAGGCAAGCATGCTGTTCGTTCTCTTGTGCAAAAAGAATTCTTGGTAGAGATAGGCAGGTACTTCTCCCTTACCTTTAAGGATGTTACAACACAGTGCTTTATGAGAAAACTGAATTTTGCTTTGGTCAGTCTATTTTTAAAGTACTGCATTGAAAGTTACTTCTCTCCTACCAGAGAAACAAGATGCTCAGCTAAAGCCTTTGATACATCATACTTTGATGTACCTATATATATTTAACTCTACTGTTTCAATGGCAATGTTTTGCATTAAAAAGATGTAGTATGATGCTATCTCTAGATTGCAATTCAATTTCTGGGTTCTTTGGTAATTAACTTAATATAAAGCAAACATTTCATGCAAATCCCTTTGTTTAGCCCAATGATATCCAAAAAAAAGAGACAAGCAACTATTGAATAAAACTCATTCTCCTGAACAGACGTAACAGGAGGTAGGTGGATACAGTCTAACTGCAGAGAAAAGGGACCTGCAATTAACACAGCCAGGTTGCTGCTGCGACACTATGATGAAACAGTGAAGTTTATAATATCGTTAATGCTCGCTAATGCATTATTCATGTTTAGCAACATAGGAGTCTTGACTGCAGGCGCATCAACTCAGCCTAATTAACATTTTAAGTTGGTGGTAAAAACATAGGGGTTTGCAGAAGTTGTTTGTTTTTATTTAAAACATTAAAAAAATAAAATGGCATCCACCCACAGGTTTTCTTTCACCTCCTTTCCAAAAACATTCATTTATCATTACCTTGTCTGTCTTACTGATGCTAGATTATTGGACAGATTTCCCACCTCACTTCAGGACAGAGTTAGGATAAGCCGCCATGCACTATCAGTGTCAGAAAACAGGAAGCTGCATCAGAAAAAAAAACCAAGAAATATTTATTTACAGTCACACTTCCTTAGATTTATACACTTCACATCAGTCTTTCACTTTAGAACATCTTAATGAATATACCCAACTAAAAAAGTGACTGTTTTATCCATAACCTAACAATCAGATTTACACTTTTTGAGTATTGTAGTTTGAAGTTCCAACAAAAACAGATCTTGAACAAGAGTTTTAATTTCATAATAGAAGCAGTTTATTTTTTCTAAAATTTGTACCTGCATGTAGGAATTCCCAACAGTAATGTGCTCCTTTCCGACAGTGATCTTCCCCAACAGTCTCAAGATATTAATTTGTATGGCCTCCATCTTAAAACCCCAGGTTAAGTTAAACAAAATAATCTTTGATGGATTTAGCAGTACAAAAACCTAGAAGTCCATTTCTTAGCTTAAGGCTGAAGCCTCTGTGGCATTAAGTGGCATGTCTTCAAGGACAGACTGCACAGCATTAGGACAGACTACCAAGAGGAAAGGAGTAGTAATGCCACTTTCCCACAGGACAAGCCACCAAACTGGGCAAGAAGGAAATGCAGTCAGAAACATATAACCACTTAGAAGTATGATCTGCCCTCAACTCATCTTAAGATTATGCTTTTTCTGCTGGAAAGCCTATGTGATAGGCTGTGTGACGTTTATGCAGTCCACCCATTTATTACACAAGTGCTTAATGCCCAGAGCTACAAGACAATGATTTAGTATACAGACCAGTCCAATGGAGAACATAGCTGTGTTCCCCCCTCCCTCCTGACAGGTGTACCCTACTCAGCACTCTTCTCCTAGTCTCTCTCTCTCGCACACATGCTTAATCACAAACATCCATGATGTGATTTTTAGATGATTCGCTGCTAACCAGAGAGAAAAAGTAGGCTCCTCTCATTCACATGAAATTGGGCTTCCCAGCTCTCCTCTTTCAATTCAACTGGAAGTAAACTGGAATGGACAAGCATGAGACATACAGGATGGAAGTGGAGAACCAGCAAACCCCAGAGAACAGACAAAGCCCCTCTGGTTCTCATAGGCTAGCAGCTGCTCCCCTCACCCTGGGTGTGAAATACGCACCTTTAAAAAGGGCTGTACTTGCTCCTGACAGGTACAGGGTAAGGCTGTTGTGACATATAAGCAGGTGAACAGGAAGAGACTACTTTTCTGACTCCTCACTCACATTTTATGAAATGAGTAATACATGAAGATGGTGCCCTCTTCACCCCAATCTTGCTACAGCTCCAGGTAAAATTTACCACAATGGGCAAATATGGGATACAGATAATGCATCTAAGAGTAGTTTTAACTTAGAGGGTTCATTTCGCTACCATCACCTGTTGTTTAAACATTGGAGCTGGGCAATGGTTCTACTTCTTTACTGTTACAATGTAAGCTGCTTAGAAACTGACAATAGTAAGAATCGAACCTCATCTGTAATTCCTAAAGATACACATTTTGGTGGACACACCTGAGCTCCTGTGGCCTTGAATGCATCATTTGTATCTTTGTGCAAGGAAACCAGCTACTGTAATGTACTTACAGAACTGTAATGTCTTATTTACCAACACTACTCACAGAAATCTGCTCTGTGTCTATCAACGATTACAAAAAGGTAACATTTAAATGCATTTAAATGCACCGTTTTTTGTCCAACTGTTCTCCATTCTGCTTGAAAGTGTCCAGTTTTTTTAAGAGACCAATTCTAAACACAGCAACTACTTGCAACTGTTACAGAAAACCGTGTGAAATGTTCTAATTATTGAATTACACAGCACTCAAGCTTTTCTTCCCTGTGACATAGCTGAATGGATGACTCCCTTGAGAGAGTTTTTCAGACATCCAGAATGCACACTAATGAGCTTTTTAACAGAACCAATCACAGCGTCTACCTTCTTGTGAGGAAAAAAACAACCAAACAAAAAACCACTAACGTCCTCCTGTTTAAGAAAGAGTATTTTCTGTAAGAATCACACTGACATCTTTCTAACCTTTCTAGTGTACCACATGCATTTTGGAGGTGCAGATATTTTCCTTCCCTCTTGGCTCACTTTCTATTCAGATCATGCACCAATCTGAACGGTGCATGTGGACAGGGACTGTCCAATCTAAGTCAGTCCCTTCAGGATCCCTTCTAAAGCAATGATGTCATAACCACGTTGGATTTCACTACCCTTTTTGCACTGCACCAGAGAAAAAACAGCCTTGCCTAAGCGAGGGATGATCATGCATTCCCGCTTCACTTTTTCCTCTGTCAGAACAGGGACAAGGAACAACAGGGTGAAGCATACAGAAACAGGGCCAAGCAGCACCGCCCCCCAAACCCCACTAGACGGAGGTACGAGTTTTCCCAAGAGAGCTGGGGCGGGGGGGGGGGGGGGGGGGGCAGAGAGGAGAAAAGCTCTCTTGGGTTTTCTCCAGTTCCGATAAGGGCAGGCCCGAGCCAACGGGGAGCAGAAATCACGGCCATTCCCTGCCGGGAAACGAGGAGTCTGCGGTTCCTCTGGCTCCCAAGGGGAAGGCGGCTGGGTGAGCAAGGGAACAACCCCCTTGGGGAGAGAGGGAGGGAGAGGAGGCCTCCGCTATCCCTCACCCCCGGTTCCCCAGGCCGCAGAGGCCGGGGGACGGTTTCAGCCTCCCTCAGGCGCGGCCGGGGGGACGCAAGGGGTCTCCCAGCCTCTCCGCCAGGGGCCGCGTCGCCCCTGGACCCGCGGGAGGAATTGGGGAAGGGGGGGGGGGGGGGCTGACCCCCAGCACGCGACCACCCCTCCCGCCGCCTTCACACACGCGGCAACGGCTCCCCCCGGGAACAGCGCGGGGAGGGGGAGGCCAGCGGCCCCGCTCTCTTACTCTAGCTTCTCCGCGGTCCCGCCGGTGGAGGTCCCCCGCCCCGTCCGAGCCCGGGCACGGCCGCCGCCGCCGCCCGTACGTGGCAGGGGAGAGAAGGGGCCGGAGCGACGGCTGCAACCGCCGGGCCTGCGCGAGCCCGCCCGCATGCGCACTCCGGCGGCTCAGACGGGCCGGCGCCGCAGCGCGCATGCTCCGCCCAGGGCCCCGCCTCCCCTCTCCCTCCCCTCGGCGAACGCGTTGGCGCTGTGGTGGCCCGGCCCGGCCCGGCCCCGGCCCCGCCCCCCGCGCGTGTCACCTCACGCCTTGCTGCCGCCAGCGTGGGCTTTAGCTCGCTATAGGCAGACGTGGGGGGCAAAAACCTTTCGGACTCTTTTGTCCCGGGACACAAAAGCCGGTCACCTGGCTGACGCGTACCCCTGAGGTAAGAGTAAGGCCCCTGCTCCCGGCCGTGGGGTTCGGGTGGAGCGCTCTCACAGAGCCAGTCGTTTCCAAACGCAGGCTGTGACCCTCGTGGGCGGGCGGTGCTGGGATGAAAAACCGGCCGTGAAATTCCTCCGTGACTGTCAGGCGCCGCCACCCTGACGCAGAGAGCCCGTTGTTCCTCCGACAGTCGTTGCCCTGGGATAGCACCGTCCTTCCAGGCGCTCGCTGCCGTCCTCCGGCCTTGCATTGGAAGCTTGTCCGCCTAAGAGAGAAAAACACGAACCTGAAGCTGATTTCCTGAGTTTTGTCTGTGAAAGATGCAGGAATGGACTCCTAAGCCTGCCTCTCTGGGAGCTGCTGGGACCGGCCCTTCTGCTACTCTAGGATATTTGAGATTTCTCCTGCCTTCCTTCGTTCATCAGTGAAGCTACACGTGCTAGTACATATGACAGAAGTACCTACGCAGAGCTTGCTAAAGCACAACCGCAGTTAGTTATTTCCTGGAGTTAGAGATGCCTCTGAAAAGACGCCTTTTCTTTAGTGTCTTGAAAAGCAAGGCTTCCAAATGGCCATGGCTGCTGGGACAAGAAAAAAGTCGCAGGAGTTTGATTTTTGTAGTATTTGTCTTTGCTTAGAGCTTTGTCCCTGCTTAGAGGAGTGTAATTACAAGTCCAGCTAGCAATAACCAGGTGTTATTCACACTGCAATGGTGGTGAAAAAAGCTGAATATGATACATGTTTTTAATTCAATATTTCCAGGAGGAGGAGGGGCGTGGTTCAGGAGGCTTCTTTGAAAAGTATTAGAAAATACTTAGAAATAATTCAGGCGTTTTAAATGAAAAAAAAAAAAAAAATCATCTCTGCTTTTAAAAATGTAGGAAAGAGATCTGGAAAATAGGACCTTTCAATCCATTACGTTCTCTGCCGCTCGTATTTCATACCTTTGTACTGATGATTCAGTCCTTCTCCAGTACATTTCTTTATCAAAGCAGTGTTTCCAAAGCGTTAGCAAGAAGAAACTTCGTGATCCTTAAAGCCCACATATCACAAAGAAAACCAAAGTTCACTACCGTATGAAGATCAATATATTCCACGTGTAGATAAGAGCTGAACTATTGTTCCTTGTATTCCTACATACAACTGTTTATTGTATGTAACAATTAAGCATATAACCTGAAAAAGATCATTTTGTTTTGCTCCATTTTTGAAATTAGGATTCCCTGGATGAAAAAAAATGCCATAAAATGTAGAATTTTATGGGGTGTTTTATGCTGAAAATGTTTTATTTTAGGTGAGATGTGCTCAGTGTTGGCTATAAGAGCATTTGATTAACATCTGAAATACTTAGATACAGGATGTTTAATTTAATTAGTAAAAAGTCAACGCTTTTCCAGTTCAATACTTCAAGTTCTTCCTGGGTTTTTTGCTTGGGTTTTGGTATAATATGGAGACAATATATTTATTAGTTTTTTAAAAGAGCTGTGTTCAAAATTAAATGGGATGTGCTTTACAGAATATTTTTGTTTGTGGGGAAAAATATCAAAGACTTGAAATATTATCACTCATTTAAGGAGCCATCCTCACAGTGCCTAGCTGTGTTTTACAACACAACATCCTTCCTAAACCACACTACAATTTCTAAAATACTCTTTCTTCAATGAAATTGAAGGAATTGACAAAGGCAGGCATTATATATTTGGTTTACAAATAAAGAATGGATGCCCATAGAAACATAAACTTCCTGTCCAAAAAAAATAGTATGAATTAACCTTTCCTAGATAACTTTTAATTACCTTCTCTGCCTTTTCTGGAGCAGTGGTGATGAACTTCGGCCTTGTATCTGATGTGACTGCTCTTTCGGAGGCTTATCAATGCTAAAGAACACTTATTTTCTGCTTCATAAAGAAAGCACAGATTTCTAAGTCATGGAGAACTTTTCGGGACTGCTGAAACACTTCTATGAAGACATTCAGAAAGTCTCATGTACGATGCCCAGTGTATTCAGAGGTGCTATCCCTAAATGTTCAGCCATCATATTTGATCATGCCCATGAACTTATTTGGCGCCGCTTGGAAGTTTTCAAAACACACCACATTCATTTTCAGAACAAATGAAAGTGGAAGGTAAATCTGACCACACTTCTTAAACTAGATTATATAAAATTCAACATGGTGCTCTTATTTTATTAAAACCAGAGATGGCAAACCATACAAATAGATTTTTTTCAGACAACAGAATAAAGAAATACAGTTTTTAATAATTACCTGTCTAAATTTCTTGGGCTTTTTTCTCACACAGGAGAGAATGGGATGAGTCAGTATAACTATTACCATTTGTTAGACAAGAACCCGCTACAGTGGGCCTTACCACTTTGCTCAGTCACTAAGTGGGAAGAGCTGCTTGCACTTCACACACCAGTTGTGATGAAGCCACCACAGGCTTCCTTCCAATGAGGTTCTCTCCTCTTCCCTTATGTCGTGGTTTAACCCCAGCTGGCAACTGAGCACCACGCAGCCTCTCACTCGCCTCCCTCCCAGGGGGATGAGGGAGAGAATCGGAAGGGTAGAAGTGAGAAAACTCATGGGCTGAGGTAAAGACAGTTTAATAGGTAAAGCAAAAGCTGTGCATGCAGGCAAAGGAAAACAAGGAATTAATTCACTACTTCCCATTGGTAGGCAGGTGTTCAGCCATCTCCAGGAAAGCAGGGCTCCATCACACAAAACCGTGACTTGGGAAGACAAAATAGCATAACTCCAAATGTCCATCCCATCCCCCCACCTTCCTTCTTCTTCCCCCAGCTTTATACGCTGAGCATGACACCATATGGTCTGGAATACCCCTTTGGTCAGTTGGGGTCAGCTGTCCCGGCTGTGTCCCCTCCCAACATCTTGCGCACCCCCAGCCTACTCACTGGTGGGGTGGCATGAAAAGCAGAAAAGGCCTTGGCGCTGTGTAAGCACTGCTCAGCAATACTGAAAACTTCTCTGTGTTATCAACACTGTTTCCAGAACAAATCCAAATCCATGCTAGCTACCATGAAGAAAATAACTCCATCCTAGCAAAAACCAGCACATCTTACTCCTCACTTCAACACCCAGAAACTCCTCCCCTCTCACTTTGTCATTGCTTTCAACCTTTTTGTACTGAATAATATTAATAAAAGGTGGATGGAGAAGGGGGAGGGGTTTGTATTTACTTATAGCCTAAGTTTAGAAACCAAACTCTTAATGCCTAGGTCAAGGGACCCCCTTTTCCAAACTCCCCCTCTTCCAACCTCCCCGCAAAGCCAAAGGAGAGAGAGAGAGAAAGGTGCAGCCCAAAGTCAGTTCAGAGCAGGGTGCTGACTGAAGCACTCCAGCTGCTACTCTGGTAACACCCATCCACCTCTGCAAGCGAACATGCTTCCTATCACACGCTAATGCTGGGGGTGATGTGAATAGGACCTATGTTACATATTTATAAAGAATTTCTTTCCTAGCCTGTTTCTTCAAGCATTTAAGTTTTGGGGGTTTTAATTTTCTCATATGAAAACAGAATATTTTGTCTGATTGCCATTTATAATAAGTTTTAGCTGGGAAATTTAAAAGTCTATTGTAAGATACAGATCTTCTTCTGTAAAGACCAAGCCAACATATTATAGAAGTAGTAAGTAGAAATTCGACTCAGAGTCAACAAGAACTGTGCTGTTTTTTTGATTTACCTTTTGGTTTCTAATTAAATTGAAATTGTCCTTACAAAAGTGAGAGGAGAACTATACTGCATAGGCTAGGTAAACATGTTCAACAGGCCTGAAAAATGAGAAGGGCATAAATAGAGCAACTTCTATACATCTGTACTGTAATACAAAAGTATCATAACCTTAACTCCTTTCAAAGACCTTCCTCAGTGATATGCAGTACAAGTAGTATCAAGAGGATCTAGCACTGCATTGCTGCTTAACAATTGCACAGTCTTGCTGGTGTGTGGTCCTGCTTTTGACTCCTGGTGGTCTTGGCTTATGATCTATTTTGAGCTATCTGCAGTTGGAGTAGTATGTCCATCATTCAAGATACGTGTGAGATCTACATAAAACAAACCACAAAAAAATGCAGGATTGTATTTCATGCATTTACAGGGTTCTAACTCCAGTTAGGGAAGGTAGACAAGGAAATATTCTCTGAAAAAGTCTGGGTTGATCTGAAAGTTACCTGTGAATGTTTTGCAAGCTGTGATTTTGGAACGTAGTAAGTTTTTGAATGCAGATACCTCTGGCACCCAGAAAACAGGAAACGCTTTAGAAACTTTTCTTGAAGATTGGTGATCTGAAAGTGTACAGAATACAAATCTGAAGTCCCTGTAGAGCAAATGAAAGTGTAGAGTCAATATTTTGCTGATAAAACCAGAAAATATTAGACAACAGTAATTGACTTAAAAAACAATCACAAAACAATTTTCAGTAACCACTAACAGTGACATTAATATCTTGAAATACAAGAAGTATTTTCAATAGGAAAATTATTCTATGTAACTATGGATTTGCAACTATACTCACCTGACTTGCACATTGTAATGGATTATCTAGCATGTCTCAGGATCATATTATTGCCCTCTGCTGGGTAGGACAAAGGTAAGACCTGCTTGAGCATGCCAGAAGCATTAAATGTGGCTGGTGTGCCCTATCAGCACTTCAATCAGACTCACATGGAGGGAAGCAGGACTTCAAAATTTCTATACCTGTTCTTCTAAATTCTCATTTCAAGGATTAATCAGGAGTATCCTGGGTTAAAAAAAAAAACAAAAAAAACCAAAAAAAAAAACCCTCATGGTTTTAAATAAATGGATCTCTGTTCCCTGTTCCTGATTTCAGTTTTAAATCATGGGTATAATCCATCTGTCAGTGTATTAATAATCACTTCAGGACTTTTTGTACAGAGCATCTGTAGATCTGATCCCCACTGGTGTACAAGCCCGCAGTTTTCAGTAGATCAAACTGATAGTAAGCAACTTAATATTTGGGGATGGGGGGATTTTCACATATTTCCAATTAGCTGTTTTGTAGAAAATATTCAGTGGTGTAATAATGAAGTATCCATTACTCCAAGTACTTCATATGCCCTGTATGAATATAAAGCCAAGAATTTAGCAGGGCCATAGGGGAAAAAGAGGCAGGTGCTTTCCTGTAGGCTTTTATCCAGGATCATTGTGAAAAGTCTCAAGCCAGGAAGCTCTAGTTACTTCCCTGGGACTCTTTCCCACAGCTGATGCAGAAGTTTTTTCCTGATATACATTCTGCATATAATTTTATGTATGATTTGGTATAAGAGAAGCCACTCAGGAACATCTTTCCAGTGGTGACCTTGAAATAAAATCCCACATTGATTTGCACGATGGGAAGAGATTTATGAGTGGCAGACCAGAAGGATAGCATCCCTTTCTGAACAAAAATTCTAAATCTCTATAACTGCTTAGCAACAAGTTCCTAGGCTATACCAAGCTGTAGAACAAATATACCCAACTTTTTTTTTTCATTATCTCGATTATTAGTCTCAGAATTGCTAAATAGTTTAACCTGGGTAGCAAAACAGCTGAAAACAAGTCTTGTTTCTTCCTGACTTATTAACATGAGGTGGCCTATCATCCAGGTGCTTCTGAGCACTACAACAATAGAGACAGTGGCAATCAGCTTTTTCATAAATGAATCCCTTTTATTCCTAGAAAAACACACAAAAAAAGTTAAGTCTTTCTCTATACCATTTAATATCTTTTAGAGCTTTAAGCTTCCTATTTATTCAGGGCTATATTGCAAAGGTGTGTTATTCAGGTGAGCTGAGAACGTACACCTCCCTACATTTGTTTGACATATCATCCAGAGAAGAAATCCAGAAAAATAAAACTAACCAGGTTTATCAGAATACTCTGTTTGCAGCATGTACCTTGGTTGTATCTTTCTTTAACAAAAAAAAGTGAGGTGTACCAAGGCAATAAGAAGCATTGAAATTAGCTTGTTAGCTATTGTAAGCTTTTTAGAATGCTTATAACTTCAATCCAAATGTGCTTAATTTTCAGTATAAGAATAAGCTGCCAGTGAAGTTTGGATATCCAGTTTCTCTCAAGCCTGAGAGGAGTCAGAGATAAGGTATTTTGTTTGCACCAACCATGAAAATTGTTCATAAAAGCAATGCAGAAATGGTACAAAGTTTTGTTGAATGGATCAGTTCTGTGGGATTAATAAAAACTAAAGCAATCCCCTTTTAAATAATACAATGTACACTCCAGAGTTTGTGACACACGGCCTGTGACAATACATGGAGTGTTGATATAAAACTGAGCAAGTAAATCTGCTTCAAAGCTGCTAGGGAACTGGCTTGACATTCAGATGTGCTGAGAAATTCATAATTCTCATTTGGCTAGACCCAGCTCTGCTCTCACTTATATGGGTTTAAAACAGGGATAACATTCGGTGAAGTCGAGTGACACTGCAACCCAAAAAAAGGGGGCAAAAGCCTGAAATTTGTTCATTGATATGCAGTTGAACAAAGTCTGACTCATTGCAACAATGGAACTCATTTTCTGACTGCTTTAAATATACATTTCTTTAAAACAAAAGATTTTGTCAAAAATCTCAGTTTGTGGCAAGAAAGTCTGAGCTGGTGACAAGAGAGCAAGGAACACATTTGCTGAAAGATCTGAGGAGTCCTATGCCATCTCACCTTGTCAAATTCTCATTCTTCTTCCATGTCACAGACACACTGATCTTGATGAAGATGATGATGTTAAACAGGAGTATGAGTGCTACTGGCAAGAGGAATGACCACAACATGGGCTTTTGCACACTGAAATTCTGATTTTGATCCAGTGCTGCAAGCCAGCAACTTTTAATATAAAGAGAGGCCATTTCAGAAGGTTTGTTAGACACATTATTCAGAATACCAAAACAAAACAAAATAATATTCCACTTTTCATCCTGAAAGATCTCATAGGGCTTTCTAGGCCTTGTTAACCTATTTCTGAAAGGCAACCATTCCCTGAGAACTGGAGGGCTTTCAATCATGCTTCTCTTTCTCTGGGAAATGCAAAATGATTTATCAAGCAAACTGCATAGAGAAATACAGTAAGGTGCAATATAGCTAACCAACTAGGTATCTGGCCACCATATGCAAGTTTATCTTTAGAGTATATATTATAATAGAGCTAAAGAGTAATAGGGGAGACATAATGGAGAAAGGTTGAAACAATAACAGGGGCAACTTCAGAAGGGCAGTGTTATCCTGCAATAAGCTTTACCTCTTTTTCTTTCATTGCCAAATAATCTCAAGTTAGAAGTCAACACTCCCTAAATGAGTGTCATAAGATAGCAACCATGTGGAAGGGGGTTGTATTTATGCTTCCAAAAGAAGTCTACCTTTGTTCTGCATCATCCACTATCACCAAGGTGCGTTGTAAGCCTAATAGCCTGCTGTGGTATGTGGGCACTAAAATGAATACCAATACCAAAAACCTAGGGTAAATAGAGGTACAGTTATGTTGGCCAGAAAGATTTTAAATAAATGGAAGGATTAAGTTTAGGTACTGAAATGCTGTTATGCACTTAAATGAGGTCTTGAATTTCAGCTAGGCTAAGAGCATCCACAGCTTCCATTTAAAGTCACAGGGGATCTTGGAGGAGAATTCAAGGCAGATGTGGATCCAGTACCCTAAATCCTTAGTGAGGAGAAACTGCAATTCCTTATAGTGAATGTTTAGCGTGAGTGAAAAGTTTTGTTTTCTTTTAAGTACTTAGATATACAACATAGTATACCAACAATAAATCTAGAATTGTATTCATAATAAGCCATCACAAAAGGTGTGGGATAGCAAGTATTGTAATAATACATGAACCTACAATTCTTTCTGTTGGTAGTTTAAAGCTATTCCTTCTCTGTAAGTAGGCCCAAGTGTTATTGCAACTACTACAGCAGGGATTCCTAACTAATAGGAGAGACACTAGCAATTTATTGTTCGGTTGCATAGGCGTACCTCCCTTCCACACAAATAACTTCTTGCCTCCTAAAATGCATAGATTTTAAGAGCTCCGTTTCATCTGCCTTGCACCAAGCTAAGTGGGTTTTCTATAGCCTAGAGAAAAGGCAGGACTGAGGGTTGTGAGCACTGTTTTTCTGAGGACAGCTCATGCCCACGACTTGCTGATTTTTGCCATTAAAGAGCTTCAGCGCAACTTCCAGCGCCAACACCAATGGTGACAGAGCAAACTCCTTCCTGTGCTGTAGCTACCTCCCTCATCACAGCTGTGCAACCCTACCCTCTTGTCAGCAGCGAGAAAATAATTTAAGAAAACTCTGCACCAAGCACCATTATATTTCATGCCAGCTTGATGCAGAGTATAACTTTTGCCCCCCGAGAAGCGTGGCAGAGTGGGCTTGCCTCCTTGATGCCTTTGCTTCTCTTTCTCTCTTCCATGTCTCCTGCCTACCTGTTCGCTAAGCAGCACATCTCATTGGAAGGAGCCTCCCGCACAAGTTTTTATCTGAGAAATAAACATGCTTCTTAAAGTCTGTTCCTCCTTCAGCTCTAACAGAGATCTTCTAGACTGCCAAGTATTTGCTGTGCTCTCAAAGTAGATCTGAAAAGTTGTGAGTCAGAATCATGCTATTTTGGACATGTGTAACTAGTCACAGGACACAGTCAAGAATGTAACGCTGTGCTATCGTGTGAATATACATGGAGCACAGTGACGTGTAGCCAGACAGCTTTTGCTGAACATTTTCTGGCTTGCACATGCAGTCCAAATTCTAAAAATTTTAGAGGAATTGCCTCTACCTCCACCCAAATGCAAAACATAATAATGAAACAATCAGGATCTAAAACTACTTGGTAGATGCCTTCAGAAACAACATACCACACAAGCTGCATACACAACATGGAAAAGGCAGGTATTCCTGTACACTGTATTAGAAGAGCTTCTTGAAGGAGGCTGAGATTTTTACTTTACCTAGTGGGCATCCATCTGCATTCTTCAGTCCTCCAGGTAGTTCCCTTTCAGCTTGCGGTATTGCTGCTAGCTGTTGTATTGACTTAAGAATGTGCAAGAATGTGCTCTTTGCTTATTAATAAATAATATGTAACAAATAATGTCAGTCACTCCTTGCTTTTGGATATATGCAAGGCTCTGGCTGAGGTCATGAGGAATCTCAGAGAGATGTAAATGAAAAATTTGAGTCCATATATGCAATCACTGTACCTGAAAGGTTTTTTACTTAGTTGACAGAAACAGATTGTTGAATGCCTTGATGACTGTGAAAATTTCTCCTGCACACAACAGACCTACATTGCTGTGCCAGTGAACAAGCTATCAGTTTCAGTGCCGTTATCAGGACAATGAAAACAAGCTCAGTTTATGCGAGTAGTGTGAGCAGTAACAGGAGATTATTTATTAAATCATGTTGTGCTAAAACAGAGACACTGATTATAATTGCTCTCTACTGATCTCCTATCTTTACAACTCTCCCTGAATGTACTATGTACTGATACTTTGGTAAGAGTTGCCATATATACGACTTTAAATCTTACCCCATCCAATCACTGACATGGTTATGAGGAAGAGTCCAGGCAGGGGCTTCATGGCTCTAAGCAGCAGTAAGTACAACTGTGCCGAATTTAGTGCTGTCCACATAAATGTCACCACCAAAAAGTAGTGCAGTTGGACAGCCACAGCCGTACACCAGGAGTCTGCGGGAGGATCTACCATGTCAGATGAGAGTAAGGTGTTACTGGCGGTATCATAGGGAAGGTATTGCTGGCAGTAGCTGGTGGTATTGCTGCTGTGATTCCTGGCATTTTGGTTTCCAATTCCAGAGATGAAGATGATGTTAAAAATGAGCATAGAGAAACAGAGACTCACTAATATCCACGTTACAGGTGACTTCAGAGTTTTACTATTGGTAGGAATACATATAGGAGAAAAAAGTAGAGCAAAGTAAGAGAAATTGTAAAATATTTCCTCACTTCCATTGATACTAAAGGCAAGCTAGAGTGTGCAGTCTTTAATACAGAGCGAAACCAAAGCAATAACTTGTTTGCAGAATTCTACACTGTCATTACTCTCAGACAACTTACCAAATCCATCAGTTTTGTCTGATTTCAACTAGAACAGAGAATACCCAGCACCTTTTAGGACTGGGCCTTTTCCAACAGCAGTTGGAATGCATTTTCTTTTCTCCACTCTGCTCTTTTTAGAATCTTCAGTATTAAGAGGTGAAATAGCGTAAGACAAGTATTTCTAAACACTCTTCAAGGTACAAGAGAATAATAATCCTCCACTTCCAAATGCTGTCTTACAAATGCATTTAAAAGGCAGAGTCTGGAAGCTCCTACAATCTTGAAAACATTGACCTTGACAGATTGCTTCAAATCTACATTAGTGCAAGCAGGACGAGAAACATGCATTCATCTACAATAACTGCAACTCTGTTGGCATGACTTTGCTCCTTGTGCAAGGGGGAATCACATGACACCATTAATCACAGGCACATCCATCAAGGAAGTTTGCTGCAATTGCATTTAAGTCACTCACAATAAAACTGTAGTACAAGCAGTGTGCGTAACCCCCATTGCTGTATAGTCACGGTGCTTTGAAATCAACTGTTCTCTACAGACATTTTATAAACAGAAGGCAATAGAGTATAGAAACTATCAAATAGGCAACGGAAAGCAGAGTAACATCTGAGTAGGATAGCAAGAAGAGAACCTGAGGGAAAACATATATGCGTTTACATGAATGGTAAAAGTCTAAGCGATAAGACAGTGGACTGAAATGACTAACCTTGAATGAAGACACCAACGTAACAGGCATATTGGTAACTGGCTAGAAGATAACTGACTAGACATTGTAATACCAGGGTACAGGGCATACAGGAAAATAAAAAGAAGGTCATGCAATACTGTTACACATTTTTAAAGCCTGGTGTTTACTGAGAGTAATGAACTAAACACTTCAACATATAGCACAGATCAGCGTAGCAATAATACAGTGCTGGGTCTGTGTTGTCATCTGCCTGGCCAGGGTAGTAACAGAGACATCAGCGAGGCAGCAGGGGATGTGAAATGCAACAGAAATGGCAGACTGCCCTCACCCCATGTAGATGTGGCATCTGGAGATACTAATAATAATTGCTAGAAGTGCTGGTCGGGTCCAGTTTGAGTCAGTTAGCACTTAATGGGTAGAGCGTAAATGTCTGTGCTATCTTAAAGGTCTAAACACAAAAAAAGGTGAGGCATTAGCTGTGTGTTATATGAAGGTATAGCTAGGTAACAATAAGACTTGAAGAGATGGAAAATCTGCTGATCATCAGGAGAATTTCCTTTTTATGCTATGGAGACCAACTAAACAGTGTATCAAGTCATCGCTTTCGTACTCCAGCCACTGAATAGCTTAAATGAATAACTTCAATAACTGAATTGTTCTCAAATTGCTTATGTTGGGAAGCTATCAAAATCAAGGTTAATTCAATCATGCAGCTTTGAAGTGTTTGTAAAGCTTGGAACGGTAGGAAAGAAAGGTGAATGCGTTGCATAGGGAGGAAGGAAATTGCATTTATAATTACTGGAGAAGGTATTATTTGACTTGAAAACATCTGAATATGCGCCATGAACAAACAGCAGATCGGGAACGCCCGTTCTCACTATTCTTACTTCTGACTTTTAGCACGACCTTATAGTCAAAGTAAATATTTGTATTTAGGAGGAATAACATCCTTTTAAAGCTGGGCTCCGGATCCCTACCACGCACACCTCCTCCTCCCTTCTCCTGGCGTTCCCCTTGTCCCCCCCCAGCTGCCCCAGGCTCACTAGATGGCAGCACCACAGCGCGGCTCCTCACAAAATCCCAAATTACTAACGGGCCCACAATAACCTTATGTTGCAACCTTATGGGGAATCTTCTTAGCATTAGAATAGCTGCTACTAATATTATGTATTACTTTAGAGAAGATTTGGCATTTGAACCATTTAGTGAAGGCTATGTACTGGGAAAATATAATATTGAGTTCAAGGGTTTCCCATCAAAGGATCCAGGCAGGAGAAGCATTCAATAGTCAAGCAAAAATACATGATGAAAGGAACTTCTCTTATTTAAAGGGAGTGTAGCTGGTTTCTTTTTTCTTTTTCTTTTTCTTTTTTTTTTTTTTTTTTTCATTTGGGACTAGTGATAAGGAAACAAAGCGCAGAAGCAGGAGAAAAGCAGTCACTGTCTGTAAGGTGCTTAGTCACATTCAGCTCTCCATGTTTTGTACATATGGCAGAGCTAAGCCTTAAAGCAAGGCTTAGGCGTTGATGGATTTTATCGGGAAGAGTTTATCATTCATACAAAAGAGTTTGAATTTGAATTCTTGAGGGACAGAACTGTTTCGTCCATGTTCAGCTGATCATAGGACTGAAAGGAAAGGCTTCGCTCTTAATCCTTCCTAATGTGTTAGTGTCAGCATCACCTCATTCCCTCATACCAGTCTACTCCAAATCCCTTTCACTTTCTCACTGATTTGGTATCCTGGGCCAGCATTGCCTCCATTCAGAGGCATTTGCTGTGAACTGGGAACCTGACTGAGGAAACTGCAGGCCAGTTAAGGAATATGAAATGGGATGCTGTGTTCAGGCAAAACCAAGCAAAATAAAATAATCACCATTGGAAATTCAGGCCATTTGCAAAGCAGGCATATGCCAGGAATGCCAATGAAAAAGGCTTTGGTGATTAATTTTGCTTTCTGCAAAGTTTTAAGAAAAGTAACACACATAAATATTTCCTGCCTCATTTTCCTAACACTTTTTTTTTTTTTTTCTTGGGATGATGCAGAATCTCAGACACTGTTTAAATAGTAATTTAAGATTACTTGTGATGCTAGGGAGTCCAGGTTTTCATTACAATTCAGAATTTTGGGAAGTTCTAAAGTAGGAGTTCTCCCTTTCTGGAGCACATCCAGATTGCCATTGAAGTGTTACCTGTAATTTTGTAAAAGCAGAAAGGTATGCACTGAGTACAGAAGTGCTCACATGCACATGATCTCATTGGGAATTAAAACTGTACTGTGGGTGTGACATCCGATCCAGTATTATTTTCTGTTTGCATGTGAAATATTTGTCTTTCAGTGTTAAGAGGGACTATGAATTATTTAAGTAGTTATTGTTCTTTTTAGAACATGTGTTTTATACTCAAATACGTAATCTTGTCAGAGTGGCTGACATTATTCATGCCAAATTCAGATAGGTTTAGTTATGCTAGAGCTGCAGAAACACATCTTTTTAATGGGAGGCACAGGCATCAGCACTGAGCTATCAGGAAGACTTTTTATCATATCTTGAAAAACATAGCTTATATGTTGTGAAAGAAATGCAAAAGAGCATGTGGAGCCACCATGCAACACTCAGTCCTCTACAAGCTTTCTGAAAACTGAGACAGTTCATGGAACCACAGTTGATGGAAAGCATCCTGAATCCTAATGCTAAATAGTAGGATATAAATAGATTATTTGTCAATCAAAAGGCTGTTCAGGAGCAGGTATTAACTGACTCGCAGCCCAGTCCCAGACAGGCACAGATAGGACTTGGCGTGCATACCTTAAATTCTCTGCTTTTGGGGTAGAAAGCTGTGTGGTTTGCGCTCTTGCTGCCTGACCTATGCTTTTCTGGCTTCAAACACTGACCTCTCTTCTGGTCTAATAATCTGACATCTTTCACAAACCTTACATTTACTTTTGGGAAGTAGAAGTGAAAGGAAAGAAACACATACCATTCACTATCAGGTTTGCATTTTTCTTTGGAGTTGCCATTTTTACCCACTATAATCCATTCAAAAGTAAAGGTTTTTATCATGCATTCAGGAATGTTCACTGTGCAAGTACTGGCTTCACAGAAATTAACTGCACAGAAGGAAAAAACCCCATATTCAAATCAAATATTTTTAATACAAGGACCAATTTTCCAAGATAAAATAGTATTAAGACAATGGAAGCTCATTGAACCTTTTGCCCTAAAGGAAATAAAACCAGTTGGGTAAATCTTGTCTAAACCCAAGGTGCTAAGCTGCTACAAGTGATATTTATGGAGTCACTGAAACCCTAAAAGCCCATATTTTTTGCCATCTCTCCTATTTTCACTGCCTTGCTCCTAGAAAATTTGTAAAAGATTATAAAGCTTCACTACCAGAGTCTTGTTACCTATGCAGAAGTCAGATTTGGTAACCTAATGCCACAGAAGATGGCAGGGGGGGCAAAAATACACATTTGTTCCAAATGGGGTTTGGACAATTAATGGGGGACGGTCCTTCGGTGAGTCTGAAGCATGATGGGTCGGATGTGGCTTCTGGCACAAGGAGTCGCTGCCCTGCTGCCTGCTGGAACGGGACGGGGTGTCCAACGCAAACCCCATGCCTTGACTAAGCACCTGGTGCTGGCTACATCTAAAGGCAGGATGATGACCTCAGTGGAACCATGGCCTGACCTGGTACAGCAGCACAGAGCATTCTCATGTCATACCATACCACTATAACTTAACAGAAATATACCTTGCAATGCTGCAAACACTTGAAAAAAGTACTGCAACACACAGGCGGAAGATTTTTGCTTGGTCTTAGGACTTGCAACATCCTGCTTTTGCTAACTTTTTCTAATTTGGACCACATTTCAGATGACTGTGTCCCATTAGCAGGACTGAGTCAAAGACGCATACTTATGGTGAGGGTCCTGAGGGGGGCTCAGGAGACCTGGAGTGTTCTCTGTGTTCTGGCACGGGTTTCTTTGCCAAGTCACGTAACCTTCTATGGGTCTGGTTTTCTATAGGGTCTCAGTTTCCCATGACACAATGATACTTTCCTTCTATAGAAATGAACATGGTTATGAACAAATAAGGACACCGTGACTCTGCAAAGATTAGGTCTGCCTTACAGCATCATACCTGAACCTCACTTGCCAGGAGGTGATTAGCAGGGCGAGGTGTCTCAAAAATGTGAGGTGGCAGGAACCTCTGGAGGGCATCTAGACCAAACAGAGGCTCCACGTCCTCACTGGGAAACATATTCCAGTTACATGCTTCGCTACCTTTCTAACCAAAACAGTTCTCTTCATGCTCAATCTCAGCTTCTCAAACTGCAGTTTACAACTGCTGCCCCTTGCTTTACCTTCTGTCCCTACCGAGAGGAGTTTAGATTCAATGGTCTTGGCAACTCCCGCTCAGTTAGCTGGAGGCTCGCTGTCCTCACAGCATCCTGCTGGACCCTCTCCAGCTTCTCCAGGTCTTTTTAGCCTGGGGTACAGGGGGCAATATTAAGCACGTATTTCATGGTGGGGCCTCACCGGTGCCAGGAAGGGGAGGGTAATAGGGTCCGTCAACCTGTCTCCCTCCACATAGCACAGCTGCTCTGCCTTGTTTGCAATGAACACACGCTGTTGGCTCATACGGAACTTGGCAGCCACGGTCGCTCCCAGGTACTTTCCAGCAGGGCTATTCCTCAGCCAGCAAGTTCCTGGTCCGTACCAATGTCCCTGGCACGGAGTTCGGCACTTGTCCTTGTTGGACACTGTGAGGTTTCTGTTGGCATGATCCTCAGGTTTCTCAAGGTTCTTCTGCATCGAAGCTCTGCCATTAACTGTGTCAACAATACCTCTGCCCCGTCCCAAGCTTAGTTTTGTCTGCAGATTTGCTGAGAGGGCATGCTGTGTCGTTGTTCAGGTCTCTCATAAAGGCATTAAATGATACTGGCCCTAGGGTCGACCGGCAGGTTACTCTACTTTTACAGTATTCCAGTCAAGTCACTGATTGAGCCAAGCCTTCGTGCTTGGCTGTTGAGTTAATTTTCAACCTGGTTAATGTTTCATTCACCCAACCTGTACATCTTCACCTACCAAACAAGAATGTTGAGGGAGATGTTGTCAAAGGCATCTCTAAAATCAAGGTATATTACATTTGTTGCTCTTCTGTTGTCTACATAGTTATTTCATACAGAAGGCAGTCAGGTTGGTCAGACATGATTTGCCCTTTGTAAATTCGTGCTGTTCCATATTATCTTTTTGTCTTTCACATGCATGGAAATAGACTCTAAGAGGATGTGCTTCATAATACTTCTAGGGGCTGAGGTAAGCCTGAGTGGCTTATGGTTCCCCAGCCCTCCTTCTTGCCTTTCTTAAAGGTGGGCATAATGTTGGCCTTTTTTCAGTTCCCTGTGGCCTCCCTTGATCACCATAGGTGACAGATAGCAGCCCCACAGTGACGTTGGCCAGGTCTTTCAGCAGTCTTGAATGAATCCTGTCTAGACGCATGGATTTGAATACTTTTGTAGTGATCCTGCCTTCCTTCTGACAGATGAAAGCCAGGAATAAGTTGCTACATTCATGCATGAATACATATGCATTCATACATGAGTACCTATTCAAGCTTTATTTTTTATCTTTCTAGTGATTCAGGCCTTAATCTGAAAGTGCTTTGGGCTGGTTTATATACATATCTGTACTACTTGGGTTTGGACTTACTAAAGAGAGTCCATCTGAAATAAAATTGTTTGGTGCTTTTTTTTCCCACTGATGCAATTCTCAAATTATTGCAAATGTTTTGGCTTCAGTAGAATTGCTTCAGAATTACAAAAAAAACCCCAAAGAAATCACAAGTAGGAAGAAAACCAGGCCCTTCTTCATGATCTGTGAAGGAAAGTAACCATGATGTAATGTACAAAAGGAATGAAATATGAGCCAAGTGGAAATTTTCCATCACCCTTGGAACAAAAGTAATTGGTTTACAAAAGTTGTCTACCCTATATGCCCTGCTGTATCCTGCTGGCAATAAACCAGATCACCTCCTCTATACCCCTGACACACGACTGCCCTTCCTTCCAGCTTCCCCATCACCTTTAGCAATATGTTCCCACGCCCTTTATGCTGCATCATGCCTCAGCTCCCCCCGCAACCTCTGTCCCCTACATCCACCTTTAGATTCCCAACACATAAAATATACACCTTTGTTTTGTTAGCTGGTGGAGAGGAGACAAATGTCATGGGTAGTTTAGAGCTATGCCTCTTAGTGGCTAGACTGGATTGACTGCCCATGTGGCCCCCACCTCCCCACTGCCAGCATGAGTCTCCTTGCCCTTTTCTCCGTGAAGTATTTACAGGGTTGGTCTTCTGTACCCAACTAGTGACATGTGCAAAACTCATAGGATGTCGAGACCTTTAAGATCCGCAACCATCTAGTGAATTTAGTTGAAACTGGTCAGCAAGTCAAAGTTACCATGAAGGTGGAACAACAGACGGGTAGGCAGTATAAACATTGCTCAGGAAAACAGAGTAGAATTCAGATTTTGTAAATGCAATAATGTTTGCTATTATTTCAAGTTAATGATGCCTGTCCAAACATTCCTACCTCATGTGTTTTAATAACCGCAGTTATTAAAATCTATTCTTTAAGGCAATTCACAGCAAATCAAATGCAGAATACCAGAGGAGTGAACATAGGGAATTACAGACTCATCATCATGGTTTCTTTCCAGTGCTGAAAACCCAGCCATGATTATTTTATTTAAACCAACGTCTCTGAAACATATTGCCCAAATGTTCCAACCCATCATGAACTAATCCAATCTGTCATTGTCTGTTGGATGCGTTACCCATCCTGTCATAAGGGAAATGACATGGGGGGCCTGAAGTTTCCATCTACCTAGCAGTCTTCACCAAGAATGTTTTCCTGGATAAGCTGCAGATCTTTCGACGTCCTTCTGACCAAACATGTGAGGTCATTTGACAAAGGCACAGCTGACACCTGACAGCCTATCCATGTGTCACACTGGCCACAGTGTTGGGTTGGAAAGCCAACACTGGCTTTCCAGTGATCCCCAGCTCATGCTGGGGATCTTACCAGCTCTGGAGATGCTGTGGCTCGGTGAGCCAGCACCCTTCTGGCATCGTCTGGGAGAACCTGCTCCAGTTAGGGCAGTGCAGAGGTCCCATGCTGCGGTGGAGGGCACTGAAATGGGAGTCAACCAAGCCAGTGCTGTGCCAGGCGTAGGAAATTTGACTCATCCAAAACCAGTGCCAGTGGCAGCAGGAGCTGAGGACAGGCATTGTCCTGCAGGGTGCTGAGCTGGGTGGTGTCCCTTAAACACTGGCAGATCCAGACATGGCAATACTGGCCACTGACATCTGAATCGGATTTTTAAGTCAACTGTGATCTTCAGACAGAGGAATTCAAACAAAGGCCAAATTGGCTAGAAACAGGCCACAGACAGTTGAAACCTGTAATGTCTTCCTCAGATACATCATTAATTTGAAAGAGCAACAGAAGTGGGTAAAGGATATGGCCTCACCTAGCAAGAAGAGCCACGTCACTGCTTGTGGATCCAACCCTGCTGAGCAAGTCTTGGCCGGGGGGAAAGATCAGGGGCCTCCTGAAGCAAAAGGGTTCCCAGAAATGTCGCCAGCTGCCCATGGTGCCTGCCTTGTACTGACCTATCTCACAAAGAGCTCCCACCCACTCTTCTGGGCACACGCAGGCTCCGTCCTGACAGACGTCACTGTTGAGGCAGGGGCACGGAGGTACTATGGGTTGTGTGGTGTCTGTGTAAATAAAGAATCAAGATATTAAAATATTCATTAACAGGTATGTAAAACCACATATCTACCTAATTTGATGAAGGAAAGAAAAAACATGATTTATTTGAAGCTTCAACTAAAAAATGTACGTGACCCAGTCTTTCCCATGTACTTAGTCACTGGTCCTTCCTTGTCACTAAAACCAATGGCATGAATGTGGGGTTGATGGACCTCAGGCTCTGAAAGATGGGTCCAAGACCTGGGGGATCTCCACAGACCAAGGCTTCCTCACAGTCAATGTCACCTGGTCCCTAAGTGAAGGATGGAGTTGGAATCCTTTCCCATAAGGTTCACGGTGGAAAATGTGCACCTGTGCACTGGGTGCAGTATGGTATGGTATGGTATGCCTTGAAATAATGCAGAAAACCAGACTTGAGGGCTGCCGTTTGATCTGACATTTTAGTGCCTGTGTCTTGAGACGCTGACAAATAGAGTAAAGCCAGAAAATTCAAAAGCAAACAGTGCTGTCAGGAACACATGTGCTATTGTATATTTCTGATGTTCTTGCTGAACTAAAAGATTGCCTAACTTCTTAGTCTTTAATGGGATTCATATAACGGGAAGATTACTGCAAAGGGGATGTGCCACGTGGCGGGGGTAATTCTGTTCTTGGCACGCATCACTCGGCTTTTGCTCATGTTGTTGCTATTTAACATTTGTGTTTCAGGCTGTCTCAGCTACACTACAGCCAGATGTCTATGATGACAGTGGAATAGCATCTATGTGTCACTAGGTAATGCCTCCACTAGACATCAGCTTTTCAAAACACATTGTCTCTCCGTTGGAAATCTTACAGAATGGAAAGGAAAACTCCTCCAGCAATTGAGATCTGGGTGGCCCAAGCTACGCAGCTCCAGGGAACGGCTATATCCTGGGGACTCGGGTGCCTGGTTGGGCAACTATTGCCCCTTGCCCAGCAGCGCTGGCTCACCTGCCAGTCACAGGCGTGTGGCACGTGGGGCAACGTGGCAGAGGAGAGACACCGGGGCTCAGCCGCTTGCTTTGGATGGGAGCCTGGGAACGCACAGAATCTGGGAAACCTGCAGCACAGCTCCAAGCCTCGGTCTCACTTGGTGAATGCGTGCCCAAAGCGGCCAGGCAGAAGGTGACGCGGCAGGGTAACCCGGCACGGAGCATCCCGAAGCCAGGGAAGGAGCGAGGCTGCCCGGCAAGGGCACAGACCCTGGGCTGCCTCGGGTGGGAGCGGCGGCAGCGGCGGCTGGGCTGTCGGGGTCTGGCTTTGGCACTGTTAGTCCCAGGCTGCAAAAGGAGGGTAAGGAAAGGGAAAGGTGAAAAGGAAGACAGGGCTGACACGCCTCTGAAAGCAGTAAGACAGAAAAGCTCAAAGCTGTGGGGTTAAAAAGTCCAGCGTTTACCCGTGGAGGTGCCGGCACAGCTGCCAGGCAGCCCGTGCGGCGAAGGGCAGGTGCCAGCAAACAGCATCGGCCTTACCTTTGCCTTCCCCAAAAGAGTCCCTCTGTCATAACAACGTGATGCTCGCGGGATCTGTTAATGTCAGTTGAAACTGTGGCTCTATTTAGTGCTCCTTGGTAACCTTTCTTAGCCTACTGTTCAAAGTCTTACGTACCATTGTAAAGCGGGTTTTTTTCACAGAGGGAAATATGTGTCTTTCACAAATATGAATTCCTGAGATGACTAATGCAGTCATGTCTACCCCACACGCAGTAAAACTCATCAGGCTCCAGTAATTGTGGCATTGGCTTAAAATCATGGGGTTCTTCTGGTTTTATTTTATGATTCAGAAAACATCTTCTTTTTATTTGTCCTTGGCTTTTAAGTTTTGCAGACATTAATCATCTCAAGAATCACATTGATTTTGACCATATATATTTTTAAACTAAAACGAAACGATGCTCGCATAATAGTATGTCATCATGAACTGTTGGGGGTTTTTTTAATCAAACATCGTGGGAAATGTTAATGATAAAACTTGTGGTTAAAGTTTGAATAAAGAAGAAACACTACCACTACGCACAACAAGCAACGCATCAGATGGGCACGGAGGTATTCTCCATCCCTGAAGTAGCCGCAGTTTAAATCCAGTTCCTAGCAGCTTGTTTGCCTGCAGTTGTCTAAATCCGAGGCATAAGCAGAGGTATCCCCAAGTTGCACTGAGAGTTAACTCCCATTTCATCTGGGTTTAGCTCCATCAAATCAAACAAAGCGCTGGGTATATACTTATATTAGCAAAGGTAGATAATTACTGACGGATGTTAAATAGTTGCTGTTTACTTATGTGCCATTTCTTGGCCTTGGGTGGGTTCCCTCCCTACAAACATCCGATAAATCTCTGGACATAAATATAACCTAATGTATCCTCATATAAACTTTCCCCAGGTTTCTTGGTCTCCAATTATATCTGACTCCCTGCTGGACAAGCAGCCAGGAGTATCTGATTCTTTCTATGAATTTTGAATATAGGTCCATGAGTAATTTTGTATCATGTCAATATAGTGAGTATTTTGCTGAGAGGAAGCACTGACCAGTTTTCTGCTCCAAGTTTGCGCACAGAAGTGTCTTATGACAGATTGTATTGACCTGATTTGGGGGTATAGAATATGCAAACCAATATCTCTGATATTCTTTCAACAAACTTTTCTGTAATACAAGTTGTAATGAAAACATGAATAAGTAATATACAGCATGTTTTGCTTATATACATACAAACTTATAAACATAGGTAAAGCTAAATATTTCCTCTTTACAACATAATTTTACTAGCCTAGCTAGAGGTTTATTTTTGTCTTTTGAAAAATAAAACAGATTTCTACCAGAAGAGTGAGAAAATTTCAAGACATTTCTCAAAGCTTTATCAGAGGAATTATATACAGTGTAAACATGTTACAAGGAAAACAATCTAGAGATTGTTTGTCGTCCTATTCTGTTTTACAGCAGAATGCAAAGTTTGGGTTACTTCTTTAAACATCAGTGTAAAAAGAAAAACGTTTCCACCTAAGAATTGTACAGCATGGATGCAATCGTGTTTATCAGCAATCATGTTTAAATACTTTAGGAAAGGAAAGAGAACCCAAAGAGCACAAATAGAACTCAAATCAGGTAGAATTATATTTCTTACCTGTTTTAAACCTGAGGACAAACTGCCAAATACAATAGCACCTAAAGGGTCACAGTCACTGCACAACAGGTAATTCCAACCAATATTCTGTCCCAGTGGAGTGAAGGCATGTTGTGGTGCAGACAGCCTGCTCTGCTATAAAGTGGTATTATACATTCATAACCTTGTGATGGATAAACCATTAACTACTTGTCTACTGCTAAAACTTTAACCTTTTCTGTTCCACTTAGGAAAAAAAAAAAGGTTTGGTGGAGAAGTAGCACACCATTATTTCTATCATTTTCCACCCAATAAAACATTTCACTTATCAAGGCATTAAATGTCACGTCTTCTACTTGCTGCAGGAAAATGTCCCAGCTCAGACACCCAGCTACATTTATACTGATAAGAGCTAGAGCCTGTTATTTGAGTGCACACCATGGCTCAAAGCCATGTCACCGAACCTCTCTTCCCTCCAAGCAAGGCATCTCCATGAAGAGAGAGAGATATATGTGCGTGTGTATAGGACTGGCCTATATCAGGCACTTGGCATGCACTTTCAGGAGAGTAAATGGTATTTCCATACTACATCATTTGGACAGGCAGGGCAGAGCCTTGTTGCATCCCCTCGTGCACCTCCACCATTAAATATGGTCACTCAGCAGGCACCGGCGCAACTGGGAGTAAAATCCATGTCTGCAAATTCCCAGGACATCTGATTCACCTGGACAAGAGTGGGGAAGAAAAAGAAAACAGGTAAAAGGCACAAGTAAAATATGAAGCAGAAAGAAAAGTTACACCACCAGAACTGCCAAAATCAGCATCTTCTTCTGCACGCTAGCGTGTCTCCCGCTGACAAAATAAAAGCTATGAGATGAATATCACAGTCAAAGTGAAGAGGCAAATAGAGCTATTAAAAGAACTAATTGGAATAAACACTGTCTTTTTTATCATCAGTGATCAGTAGATGAATCCCCTGCATGTAAGTAGGAACAGGACCTTACTTTTAGATGGCGTTCTTCATCAGTGAGGAAAGGAGGTTTGTTTGGCTTTTTTAATTACCAAAGCACTTCCATCTCAATTTTAGAAGCAGGCCTCAAAAAAATGATGTGAAATGCCAAGGATACACAGAAATCCTGTCAAAAAAAGGGCTCAAGTCTCTTGGGATGTGGCCCAATGGTCTAGCTACTAGATACTACTGATACTGCTACTGATAACTGCTAGGTACTACTGTTTCTTTAACCCCTTACAGATTATTAAGACCTTTTTTTCTCTTATCAAGAAAAAAGATGAGTAAGATAAGGTATGCATTTAATCTCTTTGGTGGCAATCTGCAAAATATTCATAAAAATACTCGTTCTCATATTCAAAAAGTCGATATGGAAAATACCAAACATCTACTTTTTAGTGATCAAGACACTGTATTGAGGAAAGCACCTAAGGACGTAGGAAAGACTGAAATAATTAAGATTACATTTAGGAATGGGAGCTCCAAAATTTTTAATATGCTTTTTCAGCCAGCCAAATGTCTTAACAATCCGCTCGCAGAGGTTTTAGTTAAAGGCGGGCCATGCTGCCGCACCAGTGACTGGTACTGGGATAAACCTCCAGGTGGGACAGGGCTGTTTGCTGTCCCTCTGCATCTGCCTGCCCATCTGCGGTAACCGTTGCGTTACGAGTGTGTCTCTTGTCCTAGATGTTTCCTTTCTCCGTGTTATTCTCACTAGCAAAGAAAACAGAGAAGGAAAAAGAGCCTCGGTGCCGGAATCGGCACGGTGGTGCGAGGAGGGCGCGGGGGCCGTGGCATGCAGCCGGTGGGTGGGAGGGAGTCCAAGGGTGGGAGGAAACAGCCATCTCCCTGGCACAGAGGGGACACTCGAGTCTCTTAACTCACGAAAACGCAAACCGGCACATTTCTTCCGAGGGGGTTGCGCAGGGGCTCTGTGGGGCAGGGCAGCAGAGGTGTCCCCTTGTTCCGGCAGGAGCAGCGGCATGTCCCTATGCAGGACTTGTACAGAGCAAAGCAAGAACCAGGCGTGATTCGGACAGACTGGATCTTGCCGATGGGGAAACTGAGTCACAGAATAGTTCGGCAACATTAAGTCAAGCAACACCCAACATAACACCAAGTCTGAGGTTTACGATGTGTTAAAAGCACACCCAGCTTCTGAATCACAGGTCTGGGTCCTTTGCTAGTAGAAATGCTGCTAGACGATAGCAGGGACTTTGCATACTTGCAGAGATTTTAATAACAAAGTTGGAAGGAACTAAGAATTAATTCTTGTGGTTACTGACTATACCCTTTCTGTTCAATGGAAACAACATCCCTGCTTCAACCCTTTACACAGCTAACGTCATCACAGACATCTTTGAGCGGAATGTTGTGTTTAGATATATAAAATATTGTGAGTCTAAAACCTTGGGTTGCAAGCCCAGGTTTGCAAATGGAAGACCGTTTGTCAGTGGAAGTAGGATTGTAAGCATAAAAAATTGGGGACTTCTAACTTGACATGAATATTTTATATAAACCTTAAAGAAAAAAAAAAGGCATAAGGAACCAGATGGCAAAACCAAAACAAATCAATAAATACATCCCAAAGGATCTTACACCTTTATTTATGAAAATATTAAACCATGTTTATATGATAGAATAATCAAACTAAAAGAAATCCTTATTACTTGCAAATTTATATACGTGATGCAGCTGCGGGGAGACAAAACCATTTTTGAGTACTAGACATGTTTCCTCTGCTTTCCTCCATTTCTTTTAAGCCTTAATTAGAGCCAGATGTTTCTTATTTCCTTTCTTTTTTGTTTTCAAGCCTGACTAAAGTGTGGTGCCAGCAGTAAACACCATCTTTGACATTTTTTTATGTGTCAACTGCATCTGGCTGAGTCAGAGTCGCAAACCAGTAAAATTCCAGCAAAGCAGTGCAAGCTTTCACTCCTGCTGTCATTCCCATCGGGAGCAGGGAATCGGCATTACTGCTTCTGGGGTTGCCACACAGGAGCCATAAAAATCCCAGAGTGTGTCTGAGAACCTTGTCCCTGGTAAATAACTCTGGAGGCAGACTGGAATGCCATATACCATGAACGCAGCTTCCCCTCCTGTAGTCTTAGAGTGCTGGGAATGATTTCTAGTCACTTAATTGCTATTCAGTTGTATAGATCTGCAGTCTATTTTCCATTTCTTCTTTCCTCTCCTGAGGGAGGCAACGGCTGGTAACCACAGTATGTAGACGTAACCATTTCTCCTCCAATTTCATGCCCTTACTGTGACATTGACTTCTTAGGTACCATCCCCTGCAGAACATTTTGTCATTAAATGTCAGTGGTCTATATGCGAGAGCTTTCTTCCTGAATCAAATTGCAAAGTATGCTGTAGTATTTATAATTATGTTTCTCAACCACTTTTTTAATGTATTTTCATTCTAAGTGTACCAGATATAGAAATCTATGAATTGCAACAATTACATAACAAAGTGTTAGAAACTACTGTTCTGAAAAAGTCATCTGAGGACAAATTATGCCTTATTTGACAAATACTAAGCTTTTTACTCCAACATATTTTGAGCAAGCACATATTTTACCTAGAATAGATTTTAAAGGCAAGTGCCCAGCAGTTTTCCAGTTGTCTTTCTCCCTTTTAACAGATGTGCTGTTGTTGTGCAGTCCTTGGGAGTCAGGCTTGCTTCCACTACTGCACATGCTAAAGGACTTTTTGCATAAAAACTATGCTGTTTTCTTCCACCGACTTCTCTACCAGTAACTCCTACCCCAGCTGCTGTAGTTCTGAGGAACTGAACCATGTGGGAGGAGGGCATTAAGGTACTAGATACACCGAAGTTTTCTAGTGCCACAGTTTTAAGAATTACTGAACCTGTAGGATTGGAATTCCTTGCTGCCAAATTTGCTCTTAGTTCAAGCTAGATTTAGATACAAGGAAAAAAAAACCCTATTTATTTACAGAATATAGAGCAAACATCACACTTACGAAGCTTTACAGAGAGGCAGATAACGTAAATGAGAGAAAGCCACGTTTAACCCATTTATCCTTGTGATAAAACTTTAATGGGTTCCTTCCCTCCTGTCAGACAAACTCCTCACCTTACCCATGTGCGTGCCCCTATCAGTGGTGCTAGAGGAGCAGACCTCTACAGCACAACCATTCCACACTACAGAAGTTTTGGAACTCTAGTTTTGTCCCGGGGATGCAGATGCCCCTTAATGCTTGGAGCACACGAGGCGCAATGCTGGAGAGCACTGTCAAACTTTGTTTCCCGTGCCAGGACTCCAGCTGCCACGCTCTGGCTCCTTCCCATGGTGCAAACCTTGGCGCTTAAGTTAGGACAAGTGGGTGAGGTCCAAAGCGCTCTCTCGATCCAGACTAAAACGCTGGTGTAGGTGCACCCAGTAGTGTGGTCAGGGACTCAGGAACTGCAGGAGCAGCCTCGCCTTTAAGCTGCCAGCTTGGAGATGCTCTTTTTCCCCCAAGACATCTTGTTCCCTGCTCGTCCAGGGGGTGGTTTCAGCCTCTTTTCCTTTGAGCTACTGACAACACTGAGCAAGATCTCTTGGGCTCAGGCAATGCTGTCCCAAGACCAGGCTCGCCATACCTGTGCTTGAGTGCCTCCCTCCATGCCTCACCCCAACACCGATGCAACCGTGACGTCCCGAGTCATTCCCATGGGTGGAAACACCTTCCCATTGCGAGCCGAGCTTCTGCCGCACACTGAAGCTGGTCTGTCTTACACGGAGCCAAAGCCAAAACGTGCATTTTACATGATTGCCCAAATGGGATGGGGCATGCGGGCTGTCAGCGGCTTTTTCTTGAAGTCAACCACCATGAGAGTAAGCAGTCACGCTGGCGACGTGGTTGGAGAGAGCTGACCCCAGCCCCAACTCCAGGGAATACAACTACATTGGTACATTTGACTTTCTAATGCAAAATTGTTGATTCCCCAGTTGGTTTATTTAAAGCTACTTCTAGATTTTTAAAGTTTCTGACTGGTAGTTTTCAGAAGTCTTATGGGGCTCTTTCAGATTTGTGAACAAACAGATAAAAAGGGAAATTAGGAAGTGGTGACTTTCTCTCCCTTAACTGGTCCTGGAGAAATTTAAAAGCTTTCTTATGTACAGGTAAGTGCATCCCACCTGAAGTTCTCCACAGCTGACAAAAAAACCCTCTCTGTCAAATATGTAGCAAAGTGGTATCAAATCCATGGAATGATGAAAGCATGCCATGGGACTGTAATCTTTAACGAATAATCAATTTATCCCCCAAATACAGTCTGAAAGTGGCCAAAACTATTTGCTACTTTTTGTCAGGTACGGTCCCTAGTTTTAATTTTAGAAACAGGTGAAAAATATGAAGAAGACAAAATCTGTAATTGCCAACATTTCTTCAAGTATCTCAGTTTTTTCTTTCAGAATGCATTTTTATCTTACAGCAAAAAAAAGGTTTCTGCTTTTTTCTTTAAAGCAAAAAGGGAGCAAAGTCAAATAGAATCCTAGATATTTTTATTATTAAGCTTCCAAAACAGAAAGATCCGGTTCATCCAGTTCTGTTTACTTGGCTTGCTGGCTGCTCCATCTTGTATGACACAGGAGACCAGATCCAAATCTGGGACCTCATTTTGCCATAACATTTGATTATCGTGGATCTGTGAAGCTCTACTGCCCAGATCTCAAAAAGAGTTGCTTCCACCTGAGTTGCAAACGACAATTAAATAGTAGAATCAAGGGAATTTGACAAGGCAGTACCGACCTTTCCTGAATTAGAGTGCAACTCGTTGAAATGTCTGGGTTGGCTATGAGAGTAACATGTCTATCCCACCCCATCCTGCCCCATAAATGGTTATTTTTTTTCCCCTGAAAACATGACAGACATCTTATATGAATAAATCAATTTTATTTAAATAAAATTACAGGCATGTCTTGTCTATAATAAACTATCATAGTTTTTCCAAGGCACCGATATTTAACAATAACTTAAATTTTCTTGAGAGCAGCTACCTTTTTCTGAGTGGCGTCTGTAAACTTGTCAGACTTCCCTCCACTCATTCAACTCAAGCAAAATCTGTGAACTGCTGAAGGTTGTACCTTTTCTGTCGTAATAGCTACCTTACTGTTCCTGGGCATCTCTTTTGAACAATGCTTGAGAAGAATGAGTCAGGTGTTCTACGTAGCAAAAAAACACCCTGAAACGGGGTGTTTCTTTCCTTTGTGGCACCAAAAATACATCAGGACAAAACCCCACTATGACACTCAGTCCATGGGTACTGTAAGTATTAAAAGTTAAATCCAAGAGACTACTCGGGATCTGGTTTTCCTTGCGTTTCTTCAAGCTCAGTAACGCAATGCCACCTTCTCTTAGGCAAAGAAAGAGTTTTTGTAAGAAGCCTGCCGTACAGTTCTGTGTCACAGACTGCATTAGCCTCTAGGTTGGGCTTCTTTAAAGGCATCTTTGCTAAGCGTGGTTACACCAAAACCAGCAGACGTGTCTGATGGGCTTATTCGTCCAGTTCTCTGATCGTTTACGGGAGGTTCACAGCAGGGAGGCAGAGGGAGATACAGGTGATACCTCTCAGCAGGCTGAGTCCTGCTCACGTTTTCTCCCAAGAAAACGCGCAGACCTGCAGCCAGTGCTGGGCTGAGGCCTGGGAGCAGGTAAGGACAGAGCCGGGGCCACCAGGCTGAGGAACTCAGAGGAGGAACTGCAGCAGGCAGCCGCTCTTCTGGCCATCGCGTTCCAGTACTGGCACTTTCTGTTTCTGAGAAAGCAGGTTTTTTCAAAAGGAGAGTTTGCTAAGCCCCCTCCATGTTCGCAGCTCGTTCAGGTTACTGAATCCCATGAGGCTCACGTTGCCAGCTGATTTGGGCTTATCGCGACTTTTGTAATAATCCCCAAGCTCTCTTTGATACATAACCATCGTCTTCACTGCCCACCACTGCAGAAGCTTTGTACCCCAACTATGCTAACAGGAAAAAAAATCCTGTCCTTTCAAAATAATCCCAACAATTTAAAGACGAGAGCGATGTGGCACGATGAAGGCAAGATTACAGCTGGGTGTGATGACACGCTGCATTTGGCCAATGTGTCCCTGCTGCAGTTAACAGGCAAGCTCCTCAGCAAAGCTGTGGATCTTCCTTCTGGCTTATGCCAACAGAAAATCTGATTTTAATGGAACCACAGTACTGAAGCTCAAGTCTTAGATTTGCAGAGCAGAGTAAATATCAATTAATTCAAAGTTTACGGTGAGACCACTGCAAAGCTGAGACACGGAGCTATAAAAATGCCATACCGATACCTAGTTTACAAGAATGTCCTGAGACAGACTTCATTAAGTTTGCCAAAATTTCCAAGGCTCTTCAGAGAAAGGCATTGAAGAAGGGCAAACAGTTATTAAGAAAAGTAGTGATCTTTGGATATGCACCTGCATTTTCCTGTTTTACATTTCTAAACATAGAGATGTCTGTGAGCCAGCTATTCTTGCTTTCCAAAGTAGATTCATCTGGATAACCTGACACCTGGTTACAAGTGTCACTTCATGATACTTGGCAAAGATCTAAAATAATTAAAAAAAATTACCAAGTGAAGCCTTCTAAGAAGACATATCAAAGCTCAGCCAGTTTATCATGCTTTTCTTCCTGCTTAGGTTATCCCTCTAGTTTAGAGATACAGCACCTTAATATTTGTACAGTATTCAATATAATTTATCAAGAAAAGCCGTGAAGAAACTTGCATTGTTCTCGCCTGTGAGAAGCAAAGTACTTGCTGAAGACCTCCTTCAGAATAAATAATCTCACTGATTTTGGAAAGGCATAGATAAACCTGGTGGTCTAAAATTCAGCGTTAACAGCACGTGCAGCTAAGGAAGGTGCTCCTCGAGAAAAAGAAGGTACAAGTTGGGTCCTAAAATTGAAGTGAATGTGCATGTTGCATTGAAGGTGAAATAGCTTTAGAAAAAGCCTTTAAAATTTTTTTCCGAGTCCTGGGATCCCTTTGAACTACAAACTATTTTATTGCATATCTTTTTAAGCAATCAGCTTACTGCAACTAATAATTTTATGCTACTCATTTTTCTGGTTCACGCTGAAAAAAAGAATAGGGGAAACTCAAAAGTAGAGGGTCCAGATCCTACAGCTCTCATTCATCTACCAGAGTCCAGCTCTGCATTCCCTTAGCAGCATCTGAAAATATTTGAATAATAGAAGGAAAACATTTCTGCAGCACCAAACCTGATGCACTGGTACTATTTGAACAGAATTTGTTGTCCTGCACTAGCCTGTTTCTGAAAATAATTAGAAAATAATATTTTTAGAAGGTGTTCTGAAGTGAAGGGCTGTTTTCCAGAACGATCACTGTAAGGATCACTGACAGATATGTAAAATGGCCCACGGCCACCGGCATGCATCCCGTGCTCAGTCCTCTGGAAAGCAGAGCATACATGCGGTGGCACAGCAAGTGCTCCCTCCTGCCCAGCTGCCCGTGCAAGTCTTTCGAAAGATGTATTAGAGACAGAGTGATGCTTCAAAAGTCCACCCCCTAGGGGCAGCATGCTTATATACAACATCATTTTCTGATGTCTTTTGCCACGTATCAATTATTTCCCTTTCACTGAGGTTGGAGCACATTCCAAGCAACACTGAGTGCTGGGGAGGGCACTCTGTTTTTCACTGGATCAAGACTTCACTTTTAGTGGAGAAAATAAATGCAATTAAAAAATACATCTATTTTTGTAAGTCACTCACTGCTGTGGGTAGCTGGGCTTAGAGCTACTATGAAGGCAACATCTGCCCTCCTGCAGCTCACCATGTAGCACTCTGCAGGCTGTCCAGTGCTTGTGGGGGCAACACAGAGAAGAGGATGCAAATCCATCTCGTTCTGCCCTCAGATCGGCATTACCCGCTCCTGACCCAGCTGCTGGGTCCGGTCGCGTGTCTGCTACAAAGCCTGCTGAAATTCCACCAAATTCCACTGAAGGAAAGGAAATAACTTTGGGAAAGAAAGTGGCTTTGTGGCTGGGTGCTGCCCCACTGGACACCCCTCGGCCTTTCTGGAGTAGAAGTTGCTCCATGTGCTGAAGGAAAGCAGAGTCGCTTCACTGCCTTTCAAAGTCAAATATAGCAAAGAGGCAGGACTATCTAGGAATGAGAATTAATAACTGCAGTGGCTTTTGATCATTGTACACCTCTTTGGTCCTCCTACGAAGCTTGGTAGTGTCTCTGCGAGAGTGAACACACTACGCTCTTCAAGGAAATGCTGAATGGGTTTGCAGTGAGTAGCTCTTTCCATTTAGTGTAAATCCACAAGCAGAGACATGAAGGTCTTATACCAGACAGCTGTAAGACTCTGATTGTTTTCTCTTGTTCTACTGTTTACCAGGTCTGCACAGTTATTTATGCAGTTATTTGCAGGGCAACAAACATGCTTATTTGGACACCCTAATTATGGATTAGGTCCATTCAGCAGCAGCTGGAAAGCATTTTACTTAGCTTTTAATGAGGCAAACACACAGACTTCATCACAGTACCTCATCCAGTCCAAGTCTGTCTAATATTAGTCTGGTTTTCTTTAAATCATGTGATAAGCAAGGTACTAGTGCAATCACCACAGATTGATACCAAGCTTACCCTCCGCAAATAAAGATGTAACTGTGTAGATGTAGACAGTACCCAGGGGATGATATCTGCATAGCATGTTGTAGTAAAGAATGAATAAGATGGCAAACAAATCTAGAAATGAGGTATCAGTTAGCCTAATGGTAGAGCGGGTAAACTAGTCAAGCCATATTCATACTAAATTTCATCTTCTGACTCCTGATCTCGTTCAGATGTTTTCAGTAATCCCATTTCCATGGACTGGGACTGTTTAACCTTTGAACGAACTGCCCTGGAAACAACAACAAAAAAAAAGAGTTGTCAACAGTAACTCAAAGGGTTATCTGGCTATTTTTACATGGTAAAAAACTGTTTGACTCTTGCATCTCATCGGGGAACGAGGATGACTGATTTATGAAGACTCGAAGTGGGCCACTGTGGAAGACATCGTAAAGAGGAGATACTGATTTTGAGCAGAATCTGGGCAGAATTTAACCCCAGGCCTTAATTGTAGATACCTGTATTTTAGCATGAGTGACCGCTACACAATGTGAGCGTGTACCGTGACATTAGTATGTGCTGCCTTTAACCATACCACCTGTATGTACTACTTGTAAGAGCTTGTTCCTATGGATACATCTAAGAGTGTCCACCTTAAGCAAACCCTCAGTGTAACATCTAGAAAGTTCAGTGTTGTGCAGGTACGAGACTGATAGCTGTATTCACTTGGAAGAGGACTATAAAGGTGTGAAGAAAAGCAAGTCTGGCCAACCTCCCCACGGATGGGAACTGTGTGCAGCATGCCCTGATCAGCCTGGGGGAGCCTGTCCGATGCTGCAGCAGCCGCCGTTCTCAGCATCAGAAGGGATGTAAGGTCGCCATCACCTTCTCTAAAGTTGCCATCCTTTACACAACGAACCAGTTACCCAGCCTTGAGTGTCGGTGCCTTTTGGACTGAGATCCAAAAAGACATGGCACCCCCTCAGTGCAAGACTGCAAGAACTACATATGGCCAAAGCACAATAAAATAGGGCTAGTAGGATGGTAGGGGTAAAGCGAGGGGTGAGAAACATGTTTAGAACAGTGCGTGCGAAGGCTTGGTAAGGTCCTGTGGGCAGAAGGTGATCACACCTGGCAAAATCAGGCTCATTTTTACAACCAAGTTAACTCTACAGTTGGAATTTTGTTAGAATTAGCACTGGATGGCGAGGGAAAGGGCTGACTTTAGAAATTAGGGGATGAAACTGGGTAGTGAAAAAGAAATCAGGTCTAATCACAGGAAAATGTTAGCAATGAAACCTGCCCAGTAATCTTCAAAGTCAAGTCATGAAGCCTGCTGACTAAGCCACTTGGAATTAGAGTGATGAGCACTGGGAGAGAAGACGGATGATGTGGGGAAAAAAGGTCTCTCCTCCTTGTAACTTTTTCTGCACTTACAAATGTGGAACACTATCAAAAAGAGCTAATTTTATGTGAGAAGCATTGTGCTGTCGGAGCTGTAGTTTCTGAATGTTTTTCCCCTTTCCACTGAAGCAATAAGTCACGTTGTCTTCATTGATTAGCAATATCTATTTTTATTTTACTTTGCAAGACAATTAATTATGTGGAAACCTTTTGATTTGTCAGTGAAACTTTTCTAAGATAAAGCTCCTGCTAGACTAAATAGACTGGTCTCCAACATTTTAGCGTTTCAAGTAACTTACCAGCTGACGATTGTGTAATTCACTGCAAGTATAAGAAAAGCAAAGGCGTAATGCCAGCAATAGCACATGGTCAGGAACATCATATTAGTGTGATCCGTCTGATTCCACTCTGGGCTCCCATTTGGAGGATAAAGCACAAAACCAATCTGTAATAAAATAAAAGATATTTAGCAAGTGTCGTTTGACATATATCCTATGCCATATCATGTATTATGCTACCCATCACAAGGCAGGCATTTCATTTTCTTACAGTGCTGATTATTTCTGTGATCATTATTAAAACCAATTCTGCAGTCACACTCAGGTGCGATGGATCATTTCACACAGTTTTGTGCAGAAATGCCTTTGAAGATGCAGAACCAGTCCCAGAGACCTCCTGCTCTTGCCCACCAAATTAAGGAGCTGGCCCAACAAGTCCTGCAGCAATCACAATTACGGACTGTAAGGAAAGGGGCTGGTGCTCAGTCGTGTATGGTCTGAACTGCAAGCGCATCGCCAACCAGCAAACCTGCCTGGCCGTTTGCACTGACTCACTCCTTCCCAACAGCATCTGGGACTGTGTTACATGGTTCAGAAGATGAATAATAAATTAATAAATAAAGGCGAGCTGTAAGTCTCTTTCTTCTGGGTCATCCAGGGAAAAGGTCAGGTTTTGAAATCATGCAAAAATGGAGCTTTCTCACCCAAGGCTGTAAGTTCATGTGAAATACATAGCTGATTTGTTTATTCAGAGCTGGGAAAGATCAAATTCAGATTAATGCATAAGCTGGGAAACTAGTAATCCCATGGCTACACAGGGGTCTGCCTTGACAAGCACCGGTCCTCTGTACTGCCTAATATTCTTCAAAGTCACCGCTCAGCAGTTTAGCTGAGAAGTTAGGAGCTGAGAAGAGGAGGAGAGGAAGAAGGAGTGGAGGAGTGCATTTTGCATTTCCATGCAGAGAATTCAATGAATGAGGGTGTTGATGATGCAGAAAGAAAGTCCCTTTACCTTTTACAAGTTTGTCATGCTGCAGCCAGTATGTGGTTTTCAGTCACACATATGGTTGAAGTCTTATGCAGGTGTGAGAAAAAGCCACACTTAAACCTCTTGTATTTTTAGTTCTTCAATTTTTTACTTTGAAGCAAAAACTACATTGTCTCCAAAGCTAAATAAATAACTTGCTCTATAATTAGACCAGGCAGACAACAAAGAAGAAATGGTTGCAACTAATTCCTCTTATGTAAAGCTTCATAAATCATGGAAGAAAAGTTTACAAACAAGAAAATAAAACACGAAGTGCCGCAGCACTAGGTTCTTGCATTCACTTATAGAAAAATACTGCTGTTTCGGAGGTCTGTCTCCTTGCCAGAACAAGTATTTAAATATTTGATTTGGTGCTGAGTGTCCAGTTCTCCTAAGGAACAGCAAACGTTTTTATTAATCGTGTCTGGCCAGCATATAAAAAAGGGAAGCTAGTCTAGACATGCCGGAAAGAAAAATCACTGGAGGGACCTCAGTTCTCCACTATAAGATGAAACACACATCGGCACTAGTGCTCCTATTTCTTTGTTACAACATCGAGCAATTCATTAAATTCTGTCACTTGTTTGACAGCAGAGAAAGGGAAGCTACCAAATATCTATTAATTGGATAGAGTCACAAGTTAGTGAAGGCATGGCAGCTACATTTTGAAGAGTCCTTTTGGGAGCCACATCCCTGAAATATAAAAGTTTGGGCTGTAGCTTCTTCTGCTCAATTTCCCCAACACTGGTAAAGCAGGAGGCCTTACATCACTCAGCCTCTTAATGCGAATCGGGAGCTCAAATACCTTTTAAACCTAGGTTGCCACTGTTGAAACGCTTTTTAGAAAGTAGAAAGAGGCAACCAACACGAAAGATAATTTGCGCCTTTGTTCCTCTTCACGCAATGGCAATAGGTGCTTTGCCTCGCCTCTCCAGTACTCCGCTGGACATTTACTCACTGCTCCGGCAGCTGACAGTGGGAGCTGGCTTTGGAAAGGAGAGCGTACATTGCCAGGCTGTGCAATCACTGCCGTTTGGCTGGTGAATCTTGAACAGGATGTTACAGAGATCAGAGGGGTCGTTCAATCACAAGGGAGAGCTCAACAAAACCACCTTAGCTTTTTTTATTAGAAGTAAAATAGCTTCTTCATCTGTAAAGCAGATATGATAAATACTTTCATCTCTTTAAAGGGACATTAAGAGCACATTGTTTTCTATGAGTCCTTCAAGGTCTGTGTTTAAAAGGCATATTATATCACCTATGAAACATTTGCAAAGGGGTAAATGACTACTTTTGGTGAAGGAAGAAATTCGTAAGGCAGAAAAGTGACCTACCTGCCAGAACCAGCTGCCTTGTAATATACAGAGGCTTGTACGGAGCATCTCTAGCACAATACTGCCACGGAAGAAAACTTCCAGAAATATGCAAACAGCAGCTCCAAAGATAGCGAATAGCAATAACTGATGAACATGAACATCCAGCATGGCTCTCCCATGAAGATGATAGCAAAACAGAAAACCTGGAATAAATTAAGTGATCAGTTTAAGATATTTCCTTCCCTTGTAATCCCCCTGCATCTACTTTTAGAAAACAGCGAACCTTTAGCATTTCTCTTTATGCCAATATCACCTTCTTAGCTGAACTGAGGGACAGTAATTTTTTAAGACTGATGGCTGTGTGCTGTGTACTCCTGCTCTTGAGCTCAGACCAGGAAATTGCCTGGGCAGCTGCAGCTCTGTCACCTTTCGTTTAAAACACGTTAACAAAAAGTCTTATTCACCTGCCTCTGCAGTGTAACAAGGGGGATGCTATGAGAGAGGCTGCGTACAGAAAACATGAACTGTGTCTCCAGTGCAGTTCCAACACACAATTGCTGTGCAGGTAAATGCACTCACACTGGCTTTAGCTAACAAGTCGCGTACCATGTCAGTACATACATTGAAGCACATGCCCGAACTACCGAGCGCTTAACCGAAACAGGCTTGTGCTGCTATTTTCATAACTTTTCTGTTGCTACCTGAGCCAGTTAGAAAAGCACAGATACACCTCTACAGCGTGTGATCATGCTCTGGGCTGCAGTGCAGACAAGCCCTCAGCAGCTGCAGGAGAGCCAAGGCTGATCTTTTTTAAGCGTTTCAGGGAGTTAAACACCCAGCTCCCATAGGCTCATTCTCTCAGGCTGATTTGAGATTCCCAGACCAAAGACTGATACCCCTCTGCGGGTTTCACATGCACCTCTGCAGGGAGAGGTAAACCGACCTTCAATGAACACTGCTAAGGAAAGCATCATCCTGTCCATGGCCACTGGCAGTGTGTTGGTCCCGTGAGCCACGATGTCAACCAACCCTGAAATGCCATAGAAGAGGTACATGGTGGCATGTTGCCAGTTCATCAAGTGATCCCAGTGCTTTTCCTCATAATTATACAACTTCAGATGAGGTCCGTCGGGAACAAACTGCTCGGCCACCATTCCTGCGCATGAAATGAGAATTATAAGTATTTGTCCTGGTGCTTAAGGTATAGACTGAGGATAAGTCTTTATACAAACAACAGAGGCAACAATATATCCCCACGCAGCATAACACCAGTCAGTTTGGGGTTTAGTCTGGCTGCCTGAGGATTGCTCTGGGTGATTGCTATGTTTTGCTCCCTTCTGCCCAGTTTGGCCATTCCCAATAAAGTTTTTAACGTGTTGTCCAAATTCAAGTGAAAATGCACAGGGGCCTCAAAGATAATATTTTTATGTAAATTTTCAAGAAAATAGGCAGTGGGTGGAGGAGAGATGAAATAACCTGCTTTGCTGAGGGAAAGACCACAGAGCGAGCTCAAGCATATATTAAGCATCACATAATCCGGAGGGGAGAAAGCCAGAGGAAACTAGGCTTCAGCTCCACTCCTGATGCGACTATTCGCATCTTGCAGTTTCCAGCAGTGAAAAAGGAGACAGCTATTCTGTGCTGTTTGTTGGGGTTTTTTTAAACAATTGCTATTGTAGTAGTCTCCTGACTGAATTTTTCAGCTGCCTTTCCCAGTGGTCCAAACATGAGTATAACACATGCTAAAGTGCCCGAAAGAAAGATTTACCATTTCAGTCCCCTGCAATATGCAGGATGGCAGAGTTCGGACTCTTAATTCAAAGGGGATTTTTCCTATAAAGCCACAGAAGGAAATCCCTCCACTGTGCAGATTTATTAAAGGTCCCATGAGAATGTATACCAAGTTAGTATTTGAATTGCTTCTCCACCACCTCCCTTACCTTGGCCCCTCGGTGTCTTGCTAACCAGCTGCAGTATTCCAGGCAGGGGAAAGCTGCTTTTAGATACTTTATATCATCAATAAAGTTTGGGAAGGGTTTAAAATGTGTTATGCTTTTAAAACGTTAAAGTTTATTATATTGTTTATAAAATGTGGGCCAGCATCCTGCTGTATAAGTAGATATGCCGCAGAGCAAATGCAGTGGTTTTCCACCTTTATTTCAAGTTTTCCTAACATAGAAACAGCAGGTTTTACTCCTTCTGCTGCTTTTACTGTTTATCCTTGCCAGGGTTTCTTGTCCATGTTTTTGACTGGAATTGAAATTACCATACTTTACAATAATAGCTTTTTTGTTTCAGGGTGAAAATAAAAACACTAGATGCATGTTTTAGCTGCCCAACTACCTCTAGACACTGGCTGGGAGATTTGTAGGAAAGATATCCCCACTCCCAGCTCTAAATGAATGCTATTTTTTAGGTTTTGATAATTTTTGAAGGCATATCAAAGTGAGTACCGCACACACAACACCACTTCAGTGCTGATGTATCTTAACTGATACAACTCCCAGAGGGGAAGGAAAAGCAAGAACAAGATTGTGGCACAGCCTGCACCTTGATTAAAAACCAGGCAACTCTGAGCATCTAAAGAAGAGTGGATAGATAGAATCTAAAACCCTAAGAAGATAGAATCTAAAAACCTAAAAATACTAAAAATTAAGATCCTGTTCAACTTGAGAGCCACACGTGCTGAGCTCCCCATGTTCCCTGTTATTTAGCTTACTTACTCTATAAAGGTAAATTGCTAACATACAGCCTGCTGGAATGTAAACAAGGCACTTCCAGTCAGCTGCACAGCTCACTAAACCATCCCTGTGGGTTTGTACCCAGGCCAGTCCCCAACAGAAGGAGAAACAGCCCCCGCACACACTCTGTTGCAACAATCCTCCAGCAATAAGAGCTGTAGTTCAGTCTTTCTGTGTGAATATTTTCACTTTTGAATGACATTAATGAAGAGGCATCTGCATTTACCTATTTTATCAGGAACTCAGTGGAGACTACCGACATCTGAGACGGCTGGATTCAAAATAGGAAAGCAATGCCCCCACAGTCTGGTGCTCCCAGTCTGCAGGTGAGAGCCTCCCCTTGCCTAAATATCTTATCTCCCTCCCTGAAGTAGTAAGCAGCATATGAACACTCAGACAGACTAGCTGTGAAGTAGTCAGGAGACCTCAAAGAAGTTCCAAAAGAGCACTACGGAGGGAAACCGTGTTACGGTCCTAACTATGTAATCAAAATCAGTGGCCCTATCAGTTCTTAGATTCATGGTGTTTAAAGGACAAAATACCAAAACACAATGAGATATGTTTTATCAGAGAACAAAATTTAAAAAGATAAAGTATTAAAAGGCACAGCCCCAAGTCCACTTTGCTTACCAATGAGGGCAAAGACAGCTTTGATGATCCCCTCAACAAACTCCAGGCGCTGAAATCCTGCCCTGGAACCAAGGTAGCAAGCGTTCTTGTTTTTTCGACAGGCGTACTTCAGTGGATACTTCACTGACCACCACAAGCCAAAAAGAAGGAAAAAGCTTCCAGGGAGGGCATGCCCTTTGAAATTCCCCATGGTTTTCTGCTAGGCGATACCTGAAAGTGAAACAAATGCAGATCGATTATGGGAATAGTGGGAGAATTCTGTGGGTTATGATTTTAAAGTATCTATCTCCTTGCATAGATCAAAAGGGTGTCACTGAATTAAATACTTGCACTTTATTTAAAAATAAATTTGGGTACTTATTTTCCCTGGCTGTTCAAAACGCCCAGCCAGTCCCCCCAGTTTCATAGCTTTGCAGAACAAGAGACCCAACTGCAAAGCAGCTGACCTGAAATGCAACGCTGGCAGTTGGCAAGTTAAGAGAAAAAAAAGCCACAGTACACTATGTCATGCTGTTGAAGTTGTACTAGCAATAGAGAGAACATGAATATTCACAATTTGGTTCTTTCACCTTTAGAGAGGGTTTTATGTTTCTTTACTCCACAAACAGAAATCAAGACAACACCTGACTGAAGGAAAAATGAATTTTATACAGATCCGATGGGTAACTATTCACTAATAAATTGTATTTTGTATTTCAATCCGGATGTCTCATTATCTCAGATGACAATGTCATATCATGATGTTATGTTATCATATCATGACATATCATAACATCATAATATAACATGAGAATATCATAATGTTACGATAGTAACATATATGATGAGAAAACATCCAGTCATTCTCAGTGTTTGATAGGTGAATTATGCACCCACAACTAGATATGTATAATCAAGTACATCAAGTGCACTGAGTGATAAGCTTATTAGTTGGTCAGTGTTACACAGTCATTTAAAAGCAGTGCCATTAATAAAATCTAGTAATTCTGGTCATCATCCCAACTTTTAGGAGAGTTAACTTAGCTCCAACAGCTTCTTCATTAAAATGACAGTTCTAACATTAAATTGCAATTTTTCTTTAAGTTATTATAAACTGAGTTGTTGTTGTTGTTGTTGTTGTGCTTCATGACACTAAGACATACTAAATCTTTGCAACAATCAATAATCACCACTTTAGAAGCACTGGCAATCTGTACTTTCTGTTATTATCGTTGGTGACTTAAAAATCTGATCACCACGCTACACTGGAGTCATCTGGTTATGAATAGAACATGGAGGCTCTCGTATATTTTTCTTTTCAGTAAGTATTTCCTATGGTCAGCTCTGCATAAGAAGTTTTAAACTGTGGCTTGCGGGCCGTGGAGTACTTGCAGATGGTTCACGTAATGCTGTCTAGTCACGTAGCGTGAGCCCTCTCCTATTTCTGGAGGCTAAACTCCACTGAAAGCATTAATTTTTTAAAAAAAATTTCTTTTAAGAAGAGAAACTTTTCCACATGTACAGGTCCTGAAGCTGCAATAAGACTATTACCCAACTGCATGAGGAGAGGTGACCTATATAGCCACAAAGGAGGAGGAGAAAAACCTACGACTGTCCATGCGTAGCATGAGGCAGGCTGTGATTTAAACAGGGATGCTGAAGAGGGTCCTGCCCCCGCTGTCTGTCCCATCCTCTCCCAGAGCTGATCTCTCCCACTGGAAGGGCTGCAGAAGGGGAGAGGTGAGCTTTACAAGCTTTCCCTGGATAAAACTCCCCTCAGCTAATTTCTAGGGAAGTATGACTGAGGTACAAGAAAAGGGAAACGTGATACTGGCTGCCCAAGCAAGCCCATTTCTGGATGTATCCTCACGGGTATCGCCAGTGCTGGCGTCCGCGTATCGAAGCTTGGAAGGAAAGCGTGCCGAGGGGGCTGCAGCGAGCCCAGGGAAGCAGCGCCTGCCAGCCGTGGGGCAGCCAAAAAGGGAACCAGGGACGTGCTTATGTATTCTTATGAAACGTAAAGGACTCCATACGGGATTTCTGCTCTGCGGGGAAGGGCTCCGGCACGCCGCTTGTCTCCCGTCAAGAAGAAAAGCAAGGGTGCCATGCCCAGAGCTGTTGTGGGGGGCTTTGCCTCGCCTGTTGAGAGCAGAGCAGCAAAAGCCGTGGGGAGGAGCGAGCGGTGGCAGACCCGGCAGGTGGCTCTCAGCACGGGCGCCCACCTCCACCTCCGCTCGCAAAACGCTGAATTAAGCTCTAAGCCTCCCTGGGGCTGAGCACGTGTTAGTGGAGCTGAACCAGCCTGCTCGTGAGCTGAGCATCTCTGATCCTGGCCCAGGGGTGGCTGGGCAGGGCAGGAGGAGGAGGAGGCGGCAGCCGAGGGTCTTAAGGGTTGGAAGACCCTTTCTCTGCCTCCCCCACCACCCTTAAAGTCCCGCTGGGTTGATGCCTGCGTGTTTTATTTGCACCGCTCACTCTCGAGCGGCCTACGGCACAGTCAGGCTCCAAGTGGCACGGCTGGGGGGCGCAGCCCCAGCCCCCACGGTCTCACAGAAGAGGTACCTCATTTCGGGACTTCTTTAGTTCAAAGATTCTGAGCGGCTTGTGCATCACTGCCAGTACTCACTGCACCATTATTTGCCTCAAAAAAGGGCAGTACTAGCAGGAGCTGAAGTTTTAGGCAATCGCCTTAACTTTGCTTTAAACCCTTAAATCCTTCTTTTGCTTTGAAAGCCTTAATTTCTGGTTCTTCTAAAACTTGCTGGCCTGAAAGGCTTTGCTGTCTTTTCAGACGCATTGGTTTTTTTCCTTCCTTGAATGACAGGAACTGGGGACGAGTGGGGAGTGGCTTTTCCTCACCGTATGTCTGATCTCACTGAACACCACTCATCACAAAGACTTTATTCATTAGATATTTTATTATTCACCACAGGTACATAGGACTCCAAATGGAAAGATTTACCCTGTACCCCACATCAAAGTGAGATACTAGATTAAAAAGATAAATTAAACCTATGAAAAGCCTCCCTCTATGAGAGTACAGCTGCAGTAAGAGTCAAATGAAGAACAGCGTGTTGATGTCACCTGCACTGCCTGGTACACAAAACTTCACAAGTAATTCTCAATTTGTAAATTCACACCTGGGTTATCTAGAGCTCAAATCACTGCAGGATTTTTCTGTCCTAAATCTGGGTAATCCATCAAGATACTCTGTTTAAAACTATTTTTGCCTTTCAAAACAAGGGAAAAGAAGAAAAGATTGATACAGCAGCTGCTGCATATCCAACATAAACAAAACAGAATCAGAAAAATTGATTTTCTGCTATAAGCAGTACAATCACGCACTATAAGCTTTAGAGAGTGTAGACTTCAGTTTGAATTCATTTGAAGACCTTGGGGATCTTTTGTAGGATTTCTCAAGAAGGAGACATGTCATATCTGCAGGCCATCTGTTATGGCAGCCCTTTGGAACACTGAATGTCAACACAGTCACCTTCAGAAAGGAGTTATATGAATTATACTTTAAAACCTCAGTAAACTTGAAAACATCATGACAGAGCTCACCTTAAACTGATAAAACTTGCCAAATTGTGAATTTTCTCTTAGCAGGCCTGAGAGTTTATTCCAGCGATGCTAGAAGTCAACTGCTACCACCCACAGTTTTGATGTGACTGGGAAGTTTTGCCTGCAAGTAAACCGGGTTGTTATCACATGGTTTGGGGGCTTAGTATGACACTGAGGACACGGCGAGGATAAGCGGAGCCTTCCCTGCGCGAAGACCACCGTGGGGTCAGAAGGTGGATCTGGGAGGCGTGAGGCAGGGGTGCAACAAGAGGTGGCAGGAGAGGAGGACAGGATGGCAGGCTGCTGCCTTTCCACGCTGCGCTTTGGCATCGCCCTGTGCAGCCCAGGACAAAGCAGCTCCTGCCAGCTCTTCTGCACGGCTTGGGAGCCAGCCAGTTTTGTTCTCTCAGGTGCTATTTATTGGACAAAGATGGTGTCAACGTGTTATGACACTACTTAATAAATTTTAGGGTTTAATTTTTACAGAGCCTTATCCCATAAGCTAGCAAACAAATCACTTGGAGGACTGATGTTGCAAGACGTGCAAATCTCAGACCCTCTTTTCTCCTCAGTGATTTCAGGGCCAGGGGTGCTGGCAGACCCACGGCCATGTTCTCAAACCTTCCTTGCTGCCCACCACCTTCCCTGGAGAGCATCATCTGCTAGAGATGCAAGGAGAGAAAACCCTGAGGCAGCCCCACAGCTGGGTGCCGTGAGGTCTGGGTTCGGCCACGCGGGGTCTGCCCACGCTCCCTCCACTGCCGCCCAAAGCCACCCAGTCACACCAGCTGCTGCACGTGTACCTGCAGCTGGTGACCTGCTTGCACAACCTCAACTCGGTCCAAATCCTGTTCCTAGCCCCGCCAGGCAAAGCCAGTGGTGCTGGTGCCTTCAAGAGGCGCGCAGACAGCCGGCATCGCCCAGCCACAGCCCTCACCATGGATGACAGGGTTTGGCTTTCCAGCGAGCGAACGCAGACTCCCTGACCGTTGCTGATAGAATCGCCCCCGTTACCTGCTGTGTGCACCCCCAGGATCCCTGCGGGCTCACTCAGCTTTTCGTATCTCCACCCCCAACCTCACCACCCAGGACCCTTCCACCCTCACCAGCAGCCGTGGGGCTGCAGCAGCCAGGGCACCACCAAATTTTGGAGTCTGGCAAAGCAAATTTTGGACTCTAGCTGGGGGAAGCTCCCTCTCCACCGACCAGTAGGGTTGCCACCCCGAGGCGTGTGCCCAAGAAGCAGACAAGGAGCATGCTCCAGCCCAGATTCGGACTTTCCACAGCAAGTACTCCTTGAAACCCCACTCTCGGGAGGGTGTGGGGCACACCAGGAGGGGAGGCTGCTGTCAGGGTTCAAGGGCACCCATGGGCCTTAATCGCCCCAACCAACCTCACCCAGGAGCCCCAATCTGGCACCCCTGACCCAGATCCCTGTGGTCGCAGAGCAACTGGAGAAAAAGGTAATTAGGTGTAATTATGGCAATAAACTCAATTGCCAAGGTAGTTTAGAAATTTTAAGTACCAGGCAATATTTCTGGAATAAGGAACGCGAATAATTTACAGCTACCTGTGAATGTAAGTTGCTTTTTTTTTTCACGTTCTGAGAATTCCAAGTATGGTTTTTCTTGCAATAATCACAGAAAGCTCTGCAAGATTCAGGCTTTTCCAGCAATTAGAAAGCTGCATAGTATTGCAAAAGTGTTTTACACTCAAAATTTGCTGACCAAATATAGGTTGTTGACAGTTGCCCACAAATTCCCTATGTAGCAGTAATGCTTTGCATACCTGGGACATTCCTCCCTCGGTTCAGGCTGCATCTTACTCGTTGGGGTCTGAAGGGAATATGGGGATCCATTGGCAAAGGAGAGGATGAGCAAAGGCAGTTTCCAAGTGAGAGTTCAGGAAAAGGCATGCATTTTTGTGGGTATTAAAAGCTGCCTTTTTAGCCTGAAAATTATCTCGTCTCACTTACACCAGCAGAAGCATGAAAGGCAGGCAAGAAACAGACTTACAGGATCGATTTAAACATCTTCTGACTTCATAACATTTACCAGTTTGATTCCTGATGTCTTGAGGCCGCCCATGTGGGGACTAAGGAAAGACTTGCAAGTGGTATGGAGAAATTAGCTATACCACCTGGTTACTCAGATGGCTTCTCAATTGCTCTTGAAGAACTAGTTTACGTTTTTTTCCCCTTTTCCCTTTAAAAAAAGCCAGGGGCTTAGGCAGTGTAACCTGTACTGGACGGGGACACAAGCAGTAGCTGAGCCGGAGCTGGCCCTGCAGCAGGGAGCTTCCCTTCCCCGCACATTCTCCTGCCACAGCAGTATGCCTTGCAATTTCCTGTGTTTATCAAGCCCTGAGGGATGTTAAAGAGGGCTGTCAACCAGAAATGTGGGGTTTTTTCCAGAAATGACACAAGCTATGAGGCCACAAACTCAGTCTGCTGCAGTGCATTCGTTTTTGCTACAGAACCATATGGATAACAAAAGCTAAACCCAAAGATGAAACATAAGCAAATTTGCTGCAATGCTAAAACTGAAGAGGTATTTTTCTCCCATATGCTAGATTAGGAAACAATGATGTGGAGTTTATAATATTTGATTTCAAATGTTTATTTATCCATAACAGCCACAGGAATCGATCATGATGTCAGCGAGAATAATGCACCCGGATCAGAGGAGGAAATAACACATTTGTAGACACTTTCTAAGCAGTGCACAAGCTGTGATCATACAGGTTTTACTGAAAACTGGAATCCAGCGAAGTTGAATGCATCTAAGACAAAGAAAATCACAGACAACTTTACTTCACTGCCAAAGTTTCCTACTTGCAGTTACAGATGTATTCACAAGGCAAGTGCCTTTTATCCTGCAGCCATTAAATTGTAAATATCAAGGATAGCCATGCTGATCTGAAAAACAATGTCTGCTGTAATTACTTTGTTCACTAAATGCAGTACTGATTTCATGTCGTGTCTAAAAGTGTTTCAGCAACTACAGCCCCATTTTTCCAGATCATATCACTGCTCTGGTGTTAAGGAAATACTCAGCTGGCACCTATAGCTCCTTCAGAATTAAACTGGACCTAAGTACTGTATAAGCTAATGAAAGCAGGACTTCAGATTTGAAATGCTAAAAAATGACAGTATAGCCTTGATATTTTTGGCTTAAGGGTGTGGGAGATAAAGATTTCCAGGTCAAAAAAAAAGAATTGTCATGAATAGGCATCTCTGAAGCCTGAAAGAGAAGAATTCAACCATTGAAAAAAAAAGTAATCAGGCCTACAAGACAGGGATGAAAACAAAAAATCCCAAAGAGGTAATGACCAGAAATCTATAGACTGGCCTTAGACAGGAGGGACTCCGTGACACAGTCTCTCATAGTGCTGAGTTTCAGCCCGCAACCTGAACTACTCTATTTTTTTCAGTGCCTTGCATCTGTCAACAACTCCTCCTTCCCAGATACTTGTCCTTCTCAGCCCTTTGAGTGCTCCTCACTGTGTTTTTTCATCTCTCGTGACCCTCAGTTTTCTGGCTTGCTTTCCCCTTCTTCTGTGCATCTGCTGACTCTGTTTCTGCTCCCATAGCTGAGCAGGCTATCTCCAGGGGTTATCCAGGGACAACAAACACTCCATAATAATCTTACCATTGGCTCTTGATATCAGAGCAGCTGCTAGTCTGTGGATGTGAAATTTTTGGTCTTCAGGACTGCCAATTTGGAGCCTTTTATTCGCATCACCACAAGTTCAAAAAACATACACGCACAAAAACTTAAATCTTGTAATTGCACGGGATACGTAAGAGTCATTTTTTCCTGTGAAAGATTCATAGTTTCTTTATTGGCCACAAACCCTAGTATTTCCTAGCACTGCCTCAAATAAAGGGTAAAATAGCACGGGTATGTGAGTTAACTATTGCAGGTACGCGAGTGCTACCTCCTGCGGGAGTACGTTCGGCTTCAGCCCCTGCAGCCTGTAGCCACTGCCTCCTGTGGGGCGACCTCCCAGCCGTCCCCTCTGCAGAGCAGCAGTTCCCGTCCCGCAGAGGGTCACAGCAGACTGCTGCCCTCGAAACGAGGTACTGCTGATGCATGGCTGCTCCCAACCCAGCAGACTCGAGCAAGTTTTGGATTGTGTGCAGCAGCGGCTGAGCGCTGCCAGACAGACGGCGCGGTGGAAGGACCTGCTGCGACATCCCACTGACATCCGAGACCGGATCCCCCTTCCAGCCCACCCGGCACGGGGCTCAGCTAGCTAGAGCTCCTACTGCTTCCCAATTTTAACATGAATTGTGCCAGCTAGGGAAATTCCTATGTGGTCTCTCTTTTTAAACTCAGTTCCTCTTACTGTCTTTAAAACAGCCCCAGTCACTTCAGTGAATGACCTCTGCAGGACCCTAGGTATCCCTGGAGGTCCACGGTCAAGCAGAGGTCACGCCGCCAGTAAGAAGATTGCTCCCTGGGTATCCTACCAAACCCACTTTTGTAGGGTATAATCCCTGGCCGCTCCTTGTAGTTCCAGGTGTGCTCACCTGCATGTTCTCCTCTTCCTAATAGACATGCTAGGAAAATGTTAAGAGAGCAAAAGTTTGTTATATCAACTGATGTTTTATTGCTGAAAGCCCAGCTCTGGAGAGGAAATGAAATAAAATATGGTTTGGTTTCTGTTAGCATCACTTTGAGGGACCTTCCCTTACAGTGTCTTCACGAGACAGTCAGGGCTTCAGTGGGAAGGATCTAGTAAGACAGCAAAGCTGACAGGACCACTGGACTATGACAAATATTTGTAATAAATACTAATGACCACCTGGGCTGTGACAAATCCTGCATCTGACACTTAGAGAGCGCTTTACAGACTGTTACAGGTTGCTGCAATTGTTATTTAGGTTTCCAAATACTTCTTGAAGACAAGAAGACGCAACCCAAAAAAAAGGGTGTTTACTGAGAAAACTCAGTGTTTGAGTGGTCTAAAATGCTATTTTCTGCCTGCAAGGAAGCCAGGTCTGAAAGAGAAAAGTGAGAAATTCTGTTCTTGGAGAAGGACAGATCTTCAGGTATGGGAGACAGGGCTTGCTGACCACAGTATGATTTATAATTCTTTGGTTGCAAGGGTTGCTCCCTTACTGTGGCGACTAGTGACTGTGCAGAAAAGGCATTTAGATTTCCCTTTGTTATGTACAGTACCAGATATTGGGGTCACTGAGGCCTTCGAACGAGAAACTGCAATATTACATAGAAGACCCTGTTCTAAAGAATCACCAAACACCAACAAAATATGGTAAGCAGAAGTGTCACGCTGTGCTGTGCATACTAGTAAGCTTTCATCTTAAGGATAGCCTCAAGTTAACAAACACGGGAAGGGACCTCATCTCAACAAATGCAAGAGCATTAATACGTCCCTGTTGGTGTTCGTAGGAAAGACTCAGTTCTTTTACCAAAAAATTACGAACCGGCTCAGTTACCCAATATGATGCTCGTTAACAGCTCATACCTGGGCAACAAGCAGGTGACATCTGTGAGGGCTGAACTTCTCTTGTCCCCTGCTAGGGAGGAGACTGGAAACCAGGGGCATGTGTCCGCAGTATTGGCTTCTAGTGGGACACCGTGCTGCAGTTTGCTGTCTCTTGCTGCTGAGATCCAGCCTCTTTTTCCTGAACCTCTGCTTTCTGAAGTTATTTGATTAAGTGATTCTTAGCCTTCAGCCATCCTGTCTCTCTGTGGAGCACAGTTAGGTAGTGTGAGCCTTCGGGGCTCTTAGATGGCAAAGTGATTTAACATAAAAGTTTAAATCTCATGGATTTGGATGCTGTAACCAATGATATTTGAGTGTTTAGGGCTTGCAACATTGTGCTGTGATAAGAAGGAAAAAAATTTCTAAAAAGCTTTCTTGTCAGTAATTTCCATAAAGCCATGCAACAGAGCAGAAGGTAGGATTTGCACCTAGAGCTTTGCCTTGGCTGACTTGACTTTGTACCTGGAATTTTTCGCTGCAAGTCTTGTCTGTCAAGATCAGGTTGCTTGATGTGCTGCTTGTCACAAGGGTGACCAAACGCACTGCCTCTACCAACTATCACCAACACACTCTCAGCAGCAGAAAGCTGTGTGGATCAGAAAAGAAAGGGAAACACTGATGAATAAATGGGAGAGTGGGCAAGGCAGTCTGTAACATTGATCATAGCTGGGAGAAATGGCTGTCTGAGTTAGCCCAGCTAGAAAAATCAAAATGCATCAGAGAAACAGGTACAGTTCCTCTTTACGGGACCACCTCATACTCATGAATGGGAATCAGCTGGTGCTAAGGCAACGTTAGCAGAAACCGAAGAGTCTTCCACAATGCAAGGCTACAGTAGCAGCGGGTTCAGTTCCTGCTGCCCCTCAGACAACTGAATTAATGCTGGGAGCAAGAGTAATGCTATGGAGTAGGAGCTTTGTAATTCAGTCAGACCAGCAGCCACAGCAAGGGGCTCTATCCTTTTCCAAACCCACTGGTGTTACAGATGCTACACTCTCTATCTTAGAAATGCCTCAAGTGCAAGGTCGTGTGGAGGAAGACTTTTAGGAATTTTGCTCAGATAGCATTAAAATATTATAGCAGGCTCTGATTTAGGCATAAATTGATTAGGAAGTACTTAAGCCTCCTTTTTATCTTCTGGAGCAAAAAGCAATACCAGAACTCAAGGTTGGGCTCATGCTGCACAATATGACAGGACTGGCACAGTAGAGTAGCACTCTGCTAAAAACTAAGATACTTCAAAAACGATGTTTAATTATTTATAATCCCTGGGTTTAGGAACTTGCCTTGCTCATAGCTAGGAAGAGATGGTCAGAATGACTACTGCTGCCAACTGCAAGTGAGCATGAGTGTCTTTGGTCACACCTAAGAAACAGAGTAGGAGCCAGCCGACAAGAGGTTTGACTCTGAGGAGTCTTGACTCATGTACATCTTCAGGCTGGAAAACAAGGGGCCGGCCTGTTTTTGTGCTGCTGCACTGGCTGTTTGCAGTACTGAGTAAAATGGTATTTCCAGGCAGGTTTGGTGTGCAAGAAAAGAGTAAACAGAGAACTGTTTGCCTAAACAGAGGCATAATTATTCCAGCCACTCCTCAAGGTTCATTTGACTTTTCTGCCCCAGCAGTTATTTCTACCCACACTCTCCACAACTGAGAGAAATCTGTTTAGTTTACCCAACTCCATTTGTAAAGAGAAAAATGCAGGAGAAGCCCACATAAGCAACGCTGAAAAGCAGGAAAAGACATCTGAGCAAACTTCAGAAAGGTAACTCCAGAGTCAACGATGAATTTGCATCTCAAATGGATAGCGAATACATTGCTTTTACAAATGACAAAGTACTTGTGGCGGCTTATGGTACAACATATGCCATAATTTAAAGAGCTCTACAATAACATAAGGTGATGCAAACAAAGTTATGCATACTGGAGAAATCACAAGTCCTAGGTGTGTAAATGCATAGTAATCATCATATATTCCGTTTAAAAATGAAGAAGCATATATACTTTGTTTTGAAGTATTTTTATGTTTCAGTTCCTAAGCTCTGAAATTTCAGAAAGCCACTTATCAGAAAGATAATTAAATCTTTGACACCATGTCAAGTATTAGGCATTACTGAGAGAGAAGAATGCGATTTATCGCTGAAAAATTGAAACAAAATGGAACACATGCAGGGACTGTAAGTGTGTTTCCAAGGGTTATTCTATTTTGAAATAGACTAGAGAGGCTGGGATAGTCTAATTTTAGGGTCTCTCTCATACAGTAAGTGCACGTGGCTACATTTAAATTCTCTCAATTTTGCCTGGAAATTCAAGTTTGGCTGTACGTCTCCATTTGAGCCATCCAAGGAAGAGAGAGAGGAAAGAAAATCAGGCAAGAAACATAAAACTACAGTGAATGTTTTATTCCCATCCCTAACACTTAATCCCCCTTTGTTCGACGATCCAGACCCACTGCCGCAAAAACTCCTGCACACGGGGTGAAACGCCCCGGATGGCTGCAAGGGCTACAGCCGCGGTTTAACACCGGCAACCTTCGGGAAAGCCACGTCTCATTTCAAAGTCCCGGCGGCGCTTTTTACCTCGGGAGTCGTCCCCCACCCCCGCAACGGACCGAGTCCGGGCAAACACGGAGTAGCTGTTGCCCTTCCACCCGGGAATATTAAACCCCCTTGCCCGCCCGCCCTGCCTTCACCCCTCTGTGCCCTGGGGGGACACAAACACCCCCCCCCCCCCAGCCTTTCCCTACACCCACCCCCCCCCGGGGGGGGCTAGAGAGAGCCGGGCTGCCCTTACCTGCGCTCCCTCGCAGCCTCTTCCTCCGCCTTCCCTCGCCCCCTCTCCGAGGGCTTTCCCTGCCGGCCCGGGGCAGCCCCGCGGCCGCGGGACCCTCCAGCTGCGGCCGCCGAGGGATGCGCCGGCACCGCCCCAGATGTTCGCGCCGCCACCGCCCCAGATGTTGTTGGCCCCAGCTGTTCCCCCCGGGCGGCCCCGCCGCGGGGCGGGCGCTTCTCCTCCCCGCCTGGCCGGGGAGGACCCCAGGGCAGAGCTAAAGAAGAAGGGGCTCGGGGCAAAGCGAGGTTTCCGCGGGATCCGGCGCCGGTTCTGCCCCGCTTTCCAGGAAAAGCAGCCGGGAGCGGGCAGGGCTGGCGGCGGGGCTCACGGCCGGAGGTAGCGGCTCCCACCAGCCCCGGCCGGCTAGGGAAAGGAGGAAAAGTAGAGAGACTTTCTGGCACACAAGCCCTCCTTTGATCGCTGCGTCTAACAGAGGCTTTTTATTCCACACACCCCTCACCCCCCCACCCACCCCCCCCCGCTCGGTTTTCTCCACGAAAATGAGCACCCGTGGCTGTAGTTCCTGTAATTTTGCAGGAATGTATGGCAGAGCCCTGAATCCCAAAGAAGAATGTCTAAAAATAAAATCGAAGGGGTGAAGCCGCAGTTCTATTTGCAAACGTCGCGCTGTAGTGAACGGTGTTAGTGACATTACTGAATCACTCACAGTACCATGAAAGGCATCTTGCGCTGCACCACCTCTGTCACGTTAGCCAGCAGAGAAAACCAACGAAATCCTCAAACCTTACATAGGGAAAAAATCCGCTTTCGAGGTCTTTGCCAGGAAGTTGTGATAATCAGGTTTTGAAGCTCTGTTTAAACTACACCAGAAGCCTCCCTGACCCCTTCCACCCCTGTCAGCGTCAAGCTCTTGTGTTGCCAGCCTCCCCTGGGGCTGTCGGAATAGCCAAGCTGAGGTGCAACTCTCCCCACCAGCTAGTTATAACTTGGACGAATTTCTGAGACGCACCACCCCCACCCCCAAGTCCCTTAATTTAAGATTTCTGCTTTTCAGGATCTGAAATCTTTTTGCTTTGGGAAATCTGTGGATGAAATTAACTCCATGTGAAGATGAAAACTTAGATCAACAGTGCATTTCTGTTTGACACCTTTTCACCTTCGGTTATCTTCTCAGGGAGCTCTGTTCATGCCTGTCTCTTTAGTATAAAGTGACACTTTCACTATCAGGTAAATACTACTCCAGCAAATACACTTCAGCATCTGGCAAGCAGATGCCTTTGCAGGTTGGGTGATGTAATGAGTACAGAGAGAAAAGCAATTAATATTTTCCAGAAGGACCACCTCTCTGTAAATTGTTTCAGAAATCCAGCTTCTGTGGCAGCTGCTCCCTTTTCCTGCTCTGAGCGACCTCTTTTGCAATTGTTTTTAGACAGCAGAATGTATCTCACGTAATGGCATTAATGCCTACCTAATGCATATCCTTCTGTTGCAGAAGTTTTCAGTTAGGCTGAGTTAAATCAGTCAATGAAACTGATAATTGTGATTACCTCATCTCTTTACCATTGGTTTGATGTGTTTGTCTTGGCAGTAAAGCAAGAATCACTTCCTGGGATTCCTCACTTCCACCCATACTTAAGATGACTTAAAAGTGATTCTAAGTAATGATTAGTGTCTCCAATGTCAAAAACTCCAATTAGCATCCTGGAAACCCTGCAGGGATTGTGCACTTCTGTGACAACCATTGCAGCGTGCATTAAAGTAACCACAGAGAAGTGCGTGCGTAGAATATTCTATAAAACTGTTAGGGACTACAGAGACAACAAAGCATCCTTTGCAATTATTTACCAAAGGTCAACAAGAGGCCAAGAGCACTGTTACATTCAGTCAAGTTCAGACCTTTCTTCATTTGCATCTTATTCTTTTTACCTTATTCCGAAGTTAGGAAATTAATTCACCGTACCCATTCCAAACTTAGGATACATGCCTGACACACAGGCAGGCAACTGAGCCCTTCTCTAGCTGGAGAAATAGAGCATCCACCTGCCTCTGAAAGGGCTACGTGTGCTTCCCAAACCCTGGATGGTCAGAGGAGACAAGAAATTATATAACACTTGTCTTGCTTGCTGGGACAATGTATTCTGAGAATTAATACAAACAAAGGCAAATACCTTAGAGAAAATTTAAATGTGTAAAAATTAAGTAAAAGAAGTGAAAAATACTTGCTCGGATCACAGCTGGTTTCCTGCCTGTTCAAGATTGCTTTCTACAATACAATTGTAAAACTCAATTAAAATTACGAATAGATTCAGTTTACCAGTTTGTAACTAATAACATACTGGATCTATTCCCCTTTTCTTCCTGCTCAATGTGTCCATCAGCAAAACAACAATTGTCTTTAGATGTTTAATGTCGTAGTGAGTGTTAGGTTAGGTCTGTGCTATGAATGAATCTGGACAACCGTTCAATAGTTGAATGGCATGGGTTTGATATGATTAACATTGCTTTTGCTCTATGGTAAAATGACCATGTAATCATACTGTGTATCCTCTCTGACTTAGTAAGAACAACCTAACAAGTACTGTGGATAAAAACTGTGGTTTCTAAAACAGAAACGCAAGAATTTCTGAACAATACAGGCCAGGTGCATAATTTATGTCTGCCCAACCTACAGAATTCTTATTTCCATATGCTCTTGTGCCCTCCTGGTTTTGCCTGGAAAATTCGTTCATAATTGGGAATCTCCATTCTTGCTGGAGTCAAAATAAATAGCAGAAAAAATGACAAAAGGAACACACTTTAAATAAATGTCCATGGGGCTCGAGTCCCTAAGACGCTTGCAAAGGAGACTTTTTATAGGCATTTGTTTGGTTGTTCACTGCTGATATTGAGCATTGTACCTGAAGCAAGTCATAAAAACATTTCTTCGTGGCTAAGCCTAAATGCTGTGAGATGATTTGCAAGCAGTGCTTGAACTGCTTTTCACAGGAGTTACCTAAGTGAAACATCACAAGGCCAAACGCCTGTGCCTCCAAGCCCCACAGGTCTATTACATTGCATTTAATACGGCGCCTAGTTCTTTCACTTCATCAGAGTTATCATAGGTATCAGGTGCTTACATCAACCACATCTCTGTACTTCACCATTTGCCTGCAGTCACACATCTATGCCTTGACCCAGATACTTGTGAGCACCTTATAGACAAATCAGAGTTATACAAGTTTTAGGATTACGGTAACATCTGCAGTTTGGCCCAGAAGGTGAGCGGTAGCACTTGGAGGCAGGTGAGCTCTTTCAGCCTCGCCGCCTGGGGTAACAGTACCTTTAGCAAACGGTGGAAGCAGATGCCGCCGTAACCTTCTCGCCGAGATGTTTCCACAGGGCTCTCGCAGCCGCGCTCTGTGCCTTTGGCCTTTGCTGCTCTTACCCTGGCTGGCCGCATTCCTGCCAGCCTGCTTCCCGAGAAGGCCACCTGGCCTCCAGCATGGTTATGGAGTAGGGATGTGCAAGATCGTGGCCCTGCACGGTCAGGGGATGAAGCTAACCATGGACCTCCTGAGCCTAGTCCAGTCCAACAGGACAGATTCATGACATGTGTCGGTGCAAAATCTGAAGTGAAACGTCTATCTGCTCCCTTGGACACTTCAAGTCTAAGATGTGCTGTTTGTAGGTAGGTATCTCTAGCACCACATCTAATTTATAGCTGATGAAATGTAGCATATAAGGGTAGCTGACACTGATAAAATAATTGGTCTCCAGAGTGTCCGGAAAGTTAAACGAATAACTCTGGCCTTGCAAAGTTTATGCAACAGTTGGAAAAAAAGCAAATACATGCATTGGCTGTGCCTTGAGGAAAAGCAAACATTGACATTCTGTTTTCAACATAACTTGTAACAAGAAAAATAAATACAAAGTGAATTTCAATACAAAGACCCATCTTACGACAGTCCAATTTTTGGAGTACTAGCAGGGATATCTGCTCTCGGATGGATTTAGAAGATATGGGTTTACATTTGTAATGTTTAAAAATGCTTCTAGGTCTAATTCTGCCATCAGTAAAAAATGTAGTTACATTATACATGGCACTTAAAAAATTATTAATGTTCATAATTACTAATTATGATGTTGTTATTTGAAGTGCTTTTCATTTTTTTACGAGTAGCCTGTGTAAGAAACTCTCAAGAAACATATTTTTTCAAGTTTGTATCCTTGCTGTGCATTAATCAGCAATTTGTCAAGCTGTCTTCTAGCGTATAAAAATGTATCCCCCCTGAAGAAAGTCTTTTATCTAGAAGAACACACAAAAAGAACCACAGAGAGAAATAGTTGAAAGAACTCCTCTTCCCCCTATCTGCATTAAGAGAGGAACAGCAATAACCGTAGTTGCAATACCTGAAATAGTCTATAATTCATGGGTAATTGGCTATGTTTCAAGTTGATTAGAGTTCTTTGAACTAATCTAGCAATTTGGCATGGGGAATCCAGTGCAATAAAGCCAGAAATGCCAAGCGTATTAATGGTAAGAATTTTCTCCTCAGACTTTTCCATTTCTGTAAAATGCTGATTCAGAACAGAGAAATCTGGGAAAAGCAGAAGCACCAGGAGAAAGTCGTTTGCAGAGCTCAAATATTTTTCTTCTCAGAGTATCAGTACCTGAAATGAATATACGCCTTGACACTGAGAGCTGTGCAGGTGAGGTCTTCTACAGCACAAGCATGTATAAAAATGATGATCCCTGTCCCCAATATTGCAGATTAAGATTCTTTGCTCATCCTTTCCTTGTCCGGTATCAGCTGAATGAGAACAAAGACCATTTTTAAGGCTGCAGATGCCACCACAGAAGTTTGAAATGTGGAATGACATATCTTTTTACTACGCTTCAGGTCATGAAGCAAATTTTGAGTTAGAAAGTAAGAGATTACTCATGCTGGGGAAAATTATGTGCACTAACCTGGCATTTTTCGGTGGAGGATGGTCAGCAACAGCTTAATCGAACAATATCTACAACAGTGTAACTTCTCAATAGTGTCAGGCAGTGGAGAGCTTGTCTGCTGTACTGTCTCGGGGTCAAATACCAAGCCACGTCCTAGTTTATCAGTTGTTGCAGAAGTTGGGACGTGGAAATATAAAGCAGAGGGCTGTGGGAAAACAAGGGATAATCTGCCAGCTGAGGAAAGAAACGGCGGCTGCAAAAAAACCTAGAAACTCTCCCTGCCTCTGTCAGGTTCCTTGGTTGTTTCTAGATGAGTTACCTGCACGTCTGTGTTTGGCTGATGGTTTCTTATCTTGGGACACCTGGTAGGAGACATCTAGGTTATAGATTATAGAAGCACCAAGCACTCAGGACAGCAAATGAAATCTGCTGGAGCAGTTAGTTAAAACATTATAAAGTGCTCTGAACAAACATCAGGGCCAATTGAATATGAAAAAAGGTGTAACGAATCATCATAAAAAGTTCCCAGTTCCCTGGAAATAGTATCTCCTCGCCTTTAGCGCACTAAGTGTGATGATAATCATGTTTGCAAAACATTCAGAGGCTGCAGGCGAGCTACCCCAGAAAACCTCATGAAGAAACTGGCAGCTCTGAATTCAGCACACTGTCTGGGTTGTGCAGTAATAAATGGGGCTCCTAGTCGCACACTTAGTCCAGGAAACGTAGAGACCAGCTTCATTCCCAGACGCTGTCCTGCATTTACACTAAACGAGGCGCTAGTCCTGTGGGAAAAATAGTATGCAGTCAAACGATTAAATCATGTCACATAATACACATTGCGTGGGGGGGGAAGAGGGGGCTGAACTACACTTCCAGAGGCAGCGTCTGGATTTGTGCAGCTTCTGAGAGTTTGACTTTGTAAACCTGATGGTGTTCTTTCAACTTTTTTTATGATGCAATTTTGTCTTCCTCATTGTTTTGTTAATTTTTGTTCTCTGTCTCTCTCTGACTCACTTGCTGCGTTCAGCACGTACCTCGGGTGAGTCAGGACAGAGGGCTAGCCAGGGCAGGACATCAGGGTGAACAACCCTCTGGATGGAGACACGAGGCAGAAAGAACAGGATGGGAAAATTGGCCAGTCGAGCAGTGATGTGAAAAGCAGTAGCTGTAGCCCAGCCTAGGGAGAAAGAGGGAAAAATGCTTTTTTCAGGGGAAGAGGGAAGGCGAGAGCTGGAGCAGAGCTGTGGGAGGTGAGCATGGAGGGACAGGGAGGTCGGAAAGCCGGTGTGGCAGCATGGGCATTGCCTCCTGCGACTTTTCCCTCGGCTTTCCTGCAACATGGCAGGCAGTGTCCTCCTGCTTGCCATACAGAGCAGGGATGCGCGGCTGTTGGTGGTACCAGTCTTCATCCCATGGGACACCAGGGCCAGGAAAGCTCTGGTGCAAAAAAGCTCCCCCCATACACACATTTTTCACACACATGAAGGAGAAAGAACAGTAGTAAGGAAGGAGCCCATCCAAGCATCACGGAAGACTCTGTGTCCAGGTGCAATATTCCCTGGAGACAAATGCTTTCCCATCGGTCACTGTCCTCCCAACCAGCTCCTCGCAGGCATGGCCACATATCCCATCTCGCGAGGAACTGGATCCTTCGGTCTCCTGCCTGGCTGTCCCTTAGCGAACCTTCGCCCTCCCAAAGCACCTGAATTTACAGCACCCCCGCCCCAGGTCCTCGCCATCAACCCAAAACACTTCTCGCAAACCACCTCCATCCCAAAGGCGGCTCTGGGCTCTCTCCATCACACTCCTCCTCAGGGACGCCCTATATCGGGAGATGCAGGGGTACAAACACCTAATTGTCAGCACAAGTCAGTATATATATTATATATATATATATAATGTTATTTGGTACCTTGGTGAACAGGCATAATAAAAATGAAATAACCAAGTAATTTAGTAAGCAAGTGATTGGTGTAAAAGGGAAAGAGGGTGATTTCTGATCCTGGGTCTCTTGTCGAAGTTCCCAGCCAGAACATCCTCTTTCAACTGAAAAAGAAAGCGGGGAAAAAAAAAAATCTGCTATCAGCTTTGTTTGGACATTCCTGTGACTTACTCTGATTGTTTTAAGAAATTCTGTTCTTACACCTCCTTTTTGTTTCTGAGCAAATGTATTTATTTGACAGAACACTGGAACTGATCCTGACAACACGTCCATTTGTGCTTCATTTCACAACTATGAGTAATCCCCCTGCAATTAGCATATTTGTATGTATTTGAAGAATGAAGTTCAATATGGCTTTACATCTCCAGATTTCCTCAGAAATAATAATGAGAGGCTGAAGACTGTAACTCACATCAACTGTGTAAACAAGCTGAGTGGTTTAAGACTCCCAGCTGCTCCCCAGCCACTCTCCTATGAAGACAGGCTGAGAGAGTTGGGGTTGTTCAGCCTGGAGAAGAAAAGCCTCCAGGGACACCTTACAGCAGCCTTCCAGTACCTCAAGGGGGCCTACAAGAAAGCTGGAGAGGGATTTTTACAAGGGCAGCTAGCGACAGGACAAGGGGTAATGGCTTTGAGCTGAAAGAGGGTAGATTTAGATTAGATACAAGGAAGAAACTCTTCACTGTGAGGGTGGTGAGGCACTGGAACAGGTTGCCCAGAGAAGCTGTGGATGCCCCATCCCTGGAAGTGTCCAAGGCCAGGCTGGATGGGGCTTTGAGCAGCCTGGTCTAGTGGAAGGTGTCCCTGCCCGTGGCAGCGGGGTTGGAACTAGATGACCTTTAAGGTCCCTTCCAACCCAAATCATTCTATGATTCTACAGTTCTATGATTATTTCTGTGCCACAGCTGGACGTACCCTCAGAGCAAAGCTGACTGACAGGAGTGCAGCCCTGCCCTTCACCATCGCAGTTCACAGCCCAGCAAAGTGGCACAAACCTCCCGGCATGGGTTGGACTCTGAACTGGACTGGCTGAAGTGCGGGTGGATGTGCCACTCGGCTCACTTCGCTACAGACTGTTGTAGAGCAGAGGTTGCATTTGATGAACGGAGATGTTTTGAAAAGTATTCCAAAACATAGTTTGTTTTCAACTATGTTGTATATGAGGAGTACCTGTAATGTGGTGGGGTTTTTTTTTCTTTCTGGGTGACATAGGAGAACAGGAGCAATGGAGATTTTTTTTTACGAGTTAAGCCAGTGTAAGATCTGGGTTTGAAAAGTCAATCTGCACACCTGACAAGTAAAGTAGAGTCATGAAACTGTTCAAGGAAACCTGCATAGACATGCTAAATATAACTTACACACTCTGGAAAGAAAATGTTCCTTTTAAAAAAAATGTTGTTAAAAGCAAAGTTTTTGATTAATCTTTCTACATTTATGTTTATAGAATAGTATGTGCTGCTTCTAAGAAAAAAATGCTATTGCTTTTTCTCACTGAGAAACTTCTGACATCACATGTAATTATTCTGTCAGAATAAACCTGGGGCAAGAAATATTATGTTTCCTATAGTAAGGATTAGGGGAGAGCTTCCCAAAAGCTTTCTTGTATTTAACATTTAAAACACGGAAAGCAAAACCAAGCACTGGGAACAGCAGATCCCTTAGTGACCATGGGGACATTTTGGCCTACGGGAGCAGCTCACCAGCTATAGGCAAGTACCTGAGGAAGGTTTCGGAGAAGCGTTGGCAGACAACCCACCTTGGTTTCTGGGTGCAGGGTGGAAGGTGCTGAAGCCCAGGGCTGCCCCAGAGATGAAGAGCGGCTCGGCTGGGTGCACAGGAGGAGCAGCTCCCTGGGGAGGAGCTGGGTGAGCTGTCCCTGATGTCGGTCACCCATTGACCCCAAGGAAAGCAGCAGCCATGGGGACCACTGTCCCTCTGCAGGGGTTGCTGCTCATCCCTTCCCTCCAGCCTGGGCATTCGGCGCGCATGTGGGTGGGGGCACCCGGGGCTACACCAGCAACTCGCCGATCGATAACGGAGGGGCGTGTGGGTTGCATCCTGGAAACGGAGGGCAGATCAAGAGGACAGTTTGGGAAACACCTGCACTGAGGAGCTGCCAACTAGTGATTCAGCAATGCAGGGTTTCAGGAGATCAAGCTGACCGCAGGGTAAATACCGCAGTCCCTGATACCAGACTAAGTTCTGCCATGTGTTTCAGTGTGCATTGATTTCCTTCGTATCAACAAAAGTCATATATGAACAACACAGGGCAAAATTTGACCATACAGTCCTGTGCTCTTGGTTATGGTTTTTTTTTTTTTTTCTTCTCTTGTCCCCTACTGGCAGTTTAATTACTTTTAATCTCAAACTTGTGCTTGCAGCAAACTACAGTGCATGTTCTCACTCAGTATCGACAGACTCCCTCTGCTGGAAAATGGCTATAAATATTATCTAGCCATTTAATGATGATAAGTGAAATAACTTGTAAACAATGTATTTTGTAGCAAACGTGTAATTTTTATTTATACTGTCCGTAAAACTGTAAATATATTTTGACCTCTTCCCTAAACACTGGCCTGTTCCTATGACACACACAGGCAGAAGGAGTTAGGAGTTAGTTTTTATCTTCAAAGCTAGTCTCTGAACTGTATAAAAAGTTACAACACTTACAGTAACCTTGTAATGCATTAATCCAACAAGTAAAGTTTTGTCTTCTTTCTTCTGTAACTGGAATCAAGCCTTGAGTATTTCCCCTCCGTAGTCTTAAAGGGCCTTCTCTTCTTCATCACGGACGACAAGAGTCTGCCCCTGACTTTACAGAAGCACCTGGACACGACACGTTGGACAGGTTGGTTTCTTTAGCAGCCACTTTTGAATACACTGTTAAAAGCAAATGGAAAAGAGCGCTAGCAAACAGGATTTTAATGCAGGAATTCCTATTATTTCCCAGGAATTTCAAGAGGTGTAGCTGATATATTCCCTTAAGAAGTTAAGGTCCCTGGTCCAAAACATTTACTGAATCAATGAGATTAAGGAAATGAGGATACTAATATTAGATGAAGTCCTGCTATCATCAGAATAACTTCAGCAGGATCCAGACCAGACGCAACTATTTTTTTCCAGAAGAATGCGGTATCCAGCACTTTCTCTTTTTGCTTGTTTCATACCAGACCAAAGAGTCTTGAGATAAGACTTTCTGTGTTTGAAAGTACAGCTAGTGTAGCAGTTACACCTGCTGCTCTCACTCCACTCCACCGATGTGTCTCAGATGCCACCTACAGAAACAGGCTTAAAAGAGAGGAGTGCTTAGTCCTTGGTCCCTTTCCTGAGGTTATCAATATAGGTACCAACTATACCACATAATTTATCTCATGGAGAGGAGTAAGCCAGACTGACTGAACTCTTAAACATCGATTAGCTGGGAATTAGGAGAACAGTTTGGTCCTTCTCTGCAGTGCCAGCTCTGAACCACAGACATTGAAACACTCAGCTGCTTGCAGCTCCTTCGGAGCACTGGTACTCCCCTTTTCTGCTAATACCGTTTTTTAAAGAATGACACACGCTGGCTGCAGGAGCTCCAGTGTAGCCCATCATCTTCACCTTTGGTCTTTCCATCAGTGCAAAACTTTGCTAAAAACCATTAAAGATGATACCGAGGGTTCTCCTAACTTCTATGTAGCATCTGGTAATGTAGGATTACTGCAGCAGCTTCAACACACAGACGTATCTCTTTCTGTCACCAGCATTCAGGGTGAATTAGTGAAGGTCTGGAAAATTTTATATATAAACTCCTTCCTCTGCTCTCTACATTGCAAGTAACAGAAAATAAGGCCCCGGGAGTTTGTCACGATACCTCTTTGTGAAAGCTGTGCATGCAGTGAAGTTCTGTGCTGCTGCCAGTCCCCAAGTCATCACAACAAATAACACACAGATCCAAATCTTCCTCCTTCAAGTGAAAGGAAATTTAAATTTTTATCAGTCTTAAATGACCTCAACTCAGAACTGCTTTTGATTACATAATCAAATTGTAATGAGTACCCTGAATGAGTGATGAACATTACGGCTCACGTCTGTTGACCATATAGTTGAGACTTGGATTATGCTACTGTGGGACTACATTTTTTTTCCATGCAAAAGACATTAAAGGAATGGAAGATCTGTTGTCTGAAGTAGCCTCATCTCTAGCTGTGGGTAGGTGGAACTTGGCACGAAGGAGGAGTTCACAAAAATTTTTTTTTGCATCCCAAATTCTGAGCTAACCAGTGATTGCCACTCCTGCAGCCCAAAGTTGCTTTGTTCTCCCTGGGGACCTTTTATGGCTGCTGGGACCACCAGCGCAAAGGAATGCCCTAATCATTCCTCTCTGCCAGGCGTAAACTTGAGCTAGCTGTGGGAAGGCTAACCTAAAATCACTCTAGCTGCTTTCTGACAGCAAAAATTCTCTGTATAGGAGTCCTCAGGGAGTAGACCCACTAGATTTAAAATGCTTGAGAGACATTTAAGATGTGTTTTGTGCATATAGGAAGAGCAGAATATCAACTGAGATCCACTGCATAAAGGTCCAGGAAGGGTTACTTTCCAAAGGGCCAAAACCTTAGCATCCACCTCATATAACAGGGTATGGTTGCAGGGTAGCCCAGGGGAATGGTGTCCATGAATCCTTCTTCTCAAGCTTTGGAGCAAAAAGACAGCACCTTTTTGATACTTCAGTGTCAGGAATAGGACTAATTCACCAGACCGAGGACTCTCTGTGAGGACTCCATTGGCTTTTTGATGAAAATTCACATATAACTGTCAAAAGTTTTGGTGGCTCTTCTCAATACAACAAAACTCTATCAATCAGTTTAGAAATTGCATGAACTGAAGCATTTTGACAAACGTATATGAAGGACAAGAATGCATCAAATATGATGGAATATTAGTCTTTGATGCTCCTTGTATCACCTCTTTCTCGTATTTTCTGTCTGGCCTCAAAGACAAGACACAGCTGAGAGAAGTTATCTTTTTCCGAAGTACAGTAGAGACTGGGCTAGGAATCAGAGGGATCCTCCTAACAGGAGGAATATCACTTGTCAATCCCACCTAAAACAATAGAGTAAATGAAAATCATCGCCCTACAAGCAATGGTTTCTGTGATGAGTGCATTTATTTTAGCATTTGTTCATGAGGTTACCAAAAGCTCTGGCACAACAACTGCAGGCAGGGCATTATCTATGAAGTTTGTTGGATTTTAATATTCACTTCTCTCACTGAATGACTAGATTTTGGCTGCAATATCCTTCTGGACATATTTCAAGACCTGTTTGTTTTCAATGGTTTTGGCAGATGGCTATATAAACTCAAGGTCCCATGATTATGATTCATTTCTCTGTGAATAATTTCTGTTATCAGGTTTGATTTTATCTCTATGTGTTTTTATACTATTCATATGTACACTGAATTCATTCAGAGCCAGGGCTGTGCTTACCCAAATGCCTTATTTTGTGCTAAAGAACTAAAAAGTACAGATGAACATTTTCATTTTTTCATATTTAATATTAGGATTCTTTTTTTAATGGGTATTATATTCTTGTTCAGTTATACATCATGGTTATTTTGTTTTATTTATATTTAAATATTTCCCATTTTTTTCCTAGGAAGGATTGTTGTGAGCATGTACATAAAAATAGCTATTGCTTCATTTTGCCTTTGTGGGGTCTGGCATTTTATATACTAACATGTGATATGTTAAGAAGTACCCCAAATTTAATCCACCCTCAAAACCACACTGCAATTAAACAATACCTCAGAAGCACGCAAGCATAAATGTTTTGCTTTGGGAATGCCCACCTAAAAGATGAGGTAACCCCAGCTGCCATTCTCTTCTTAGCCCTCTCAGAAAACACTGAGGTATAACTGGCTCTTGCTCTTGAATTGCTTGTATGTACCCATGCCCTGACTTCCCACAGGAGCACTTTCTAGTTAGCCTGAAGTGCTGGGAAGGATCCACAGACATGAGCGTTTTACCAGAGCGTGGTCTCCCACCCATGAGCCACAGCAAGCCTAAAATGTCCTTCAGGGGCCTGGGAGTCACGTCAGCTTTCGACAGCCAGCCCGCAGCGGGAGCACCAGCCTGCTTCTGCTGCCTGCTGCCTCCCCTCTGGTGTAAAACTATCCCAGGTTTTCAACTTTACCTGTTAATGAGCATTTTGGAAAAGATATTTTTTGGTCCCTTTGTCTTTGCTTCCCACTAACTGACCTCCTTCGCGTCCAAAGTTTGGACTCTGATGCGACTTTAAGCCATCCCACTCTTGGAAAGAGCAGAAAAAACAAACAGTGTTTGGGTAGGAATGGGCGTGTGTGCAGAAAACGCCCACAGCCCGCCCCGCTGCTCTGGGAATTGGGGATGGGAGTCAAGGCAGTGATTATTTTTTATGTCAGTCGCAACCGAACTAGTGACCTACTGTGAAAATGAAAACCCTCTGGAGTCATTCTGACTACCTGTATATCCCAATTCCACTTTCTGTGGAAACAGAAATAGCAGCCATGCCATTGCAATCAGATTCCTCTTTGGATGATTACCTTCCTTCCCAAATGCCCGATTCTTTATGGAACAATTGTTAATTTCTGCAGAGCATGATTTCATTCTAACATGCAAGTTTCAGTCTTTTCTAAGTAATACTGTTGTATCAGACTACATGGGACTAAACTGCAAAGGGCTGTTGGTCCCATCAGGCATGATATGAAGCAAGAGGAAACACTTTTGAGTAAAGATTTTTTAGTGATTTAAGGAGGACAGTGTTGAGGACATTATTTGAAAGCTTCTGTTTCCAGACTCACACCACGGGGCTGACGGGCCAGTTCAGAAAGGACCTAAATGCTTACAGACTCTTTCTTTTGAGAGATGGGGTTCAGTGATAAACACAGGAGGCGTTTGCAGGCAGACCTGCTAAGCTGCCTCGGTGGCAGGAGCCTTGCCTGCCCTTTGATGGAGATGGTAAACGGCAAGTCCAAGCCAGGCACGCATGGGTTTTCTATTTTAGCTCTTTTTGGTGTTTTCTTTTCATCAGTTGTACAACCAGCAAGTTAGTCTCACGAATACAGGCTTTTTGCAAATTCTGCTGGGAAACGGCTGGGCCTGTTGAGTTAACCTGGCTGGAAAACAGGAGGAGGAGGAGGAGGAGGAGGAGGAGGCTGAAGCTCTGAAATTCAGGCAAAGCTGGTGCAGCCACAGCATTCAGCTCTCCTGAGATCTGAGGGCAGGCTGCTACATGAAAACATGCATGTGAGAGGTTTTAACTGCGGAACTCAGGTGTAGCTGGCCTTTCTATCCAGGTCTATTGTAATGCAGTCTTCAAACTAAGGAAGGAAAATATAGAGGAAAAAAGGCTATAAATATATAGCCTATAAAATATAAAGGAAAAAAAGCTATAAAAGGAAAAGTCATCTGCATGGAAGTTTTGGCTGGCAGAAGACCTTCATGAAAATTAATCTGGGCTGGGGAGGACAGGAACTATGCATAGGAACAACATTTTTCAGTCAGATTTATTAGTTTATAATATATGTTACCAGGCAAGAAGCAATTTACAAGCATCAGCAAGGGTTTTGATTGCTTTCTTATATATCCCCCAAAGCCCTACTTAAAAAGAAAAACAATCCTTTAATGGAGGTAAGTGTTACAAAGTTTTAAGGATGCCCTAAGCTCTTAAAAGGTTGAACATTCAAAATTAAGGCTCTAAAGTAAAATAATAGTATCTTTGTAATTACAGAAAATCACAGGAAGACACACAGCAGACATTGACTTTTGCACATGACTTCATTAGTCTTCACTCTTCTCTAACCATATTATCCAAAGCAGGCTTTCTCTACACTAGGCCTGGGGAAATCATTCCCAAAGAGGGCAGGGCTCTTCTCTGCAGGGAAGACCTGCATGTTGAAGAAGTGGGGCATGGGGGGACTGTGGGAGTGTGTATGTGTTTATGAACACGTGGAGGTGAATTTCCTCTGCATAGAAGGAAATCTTACTTATAGTTGGTGAGATTTATATCTGAGTTCAAGAGATCTTCAGACAGAGGGAAGAGATTTTTCCTAAGTCCTGCTCACCATAGACAGAGCCAGTTCCCATTCCCTTGGTTTGGCCCTAGCTCTAGAAAGGGGAAAAAGGGAAAAGGATTGCAATGCCTCACCCTGAATGTGTGGCAACCCCTTGAAGAGGTTATATAGAAGAATGAGAGGCAGAACATCTCTGTTTTTACCTGATATCTTTCAGCAAGGCTCAAATTTTGATGAGGCAAAACTAGAGATGTAGCAAAAGAGGTTGGTAGCTATGAGGCAGGGCTATAAAGTAGTAAATGGAGAGGGGGAAGGCCACAAAAGAAGCAAGATGATGAGGTTAAAGTTGGGAGAAAGAACTAGTCGTGCGACTGGGGAAGTGGGACGGAGGACGTGGGAGAGGGCTGGGGGATGCGAGAGAAACAAGAGTCATATCGCACAGCGATGGGGGGTATAGAAGAGAAGATGCGGGCTTCCCTTCTATTACTTCCATAAATTTGGAGTTGGAAGATTGTCAAAGCGAAACGATACCTGTTTCCAAGACAAATCTAAGTGAATGTCAAGGCCAGGAAGCAGGTAGCTGTTTATGTGTACTTTTTCCTTCCCAAACCTACCAATAAGTCTGTTTTCAATTAAAAGAGCAACATAAGGCTTTGGATGACTTTGCATGGCTCTGTAATGCAGACGTGCTCTCCTCTTAAATGAACACATCCACCACTGTCCTGCCACAATGCTAAATTTGCCTGAAACCCTCTTACGGTGATTAATTGCTAACTTGGATCTTGCTACAGATACACTCCTCCTATGACAAAGGTCACATTCCTAATGGCAAAAGTAAAGACAGGAAGGTAGTAACACGGTGTCAATGATGCAGTTGAATTTTACTTTTATTTTACAGGTTAGGGTTTATTCTAGCTAACAGGCCTCTTCTAGTCAAGACAAAACAAGAACACTCCCTCTGCTCTTCAGAGGGAGAGTTAAAATTCATTATCTCAACACATTCTAGCTGCCTGTGCATAAATATCCTTTCTCAATGCTTGCTTGTGACGGAAACTGTTCGTTGTGTTTTGCAGGTACAACTTCTGAACCTTCATCTTCGTCCTGCTCTCTCCTTGGCTCTGATTTCTCTCCCATTCTCTTGTGAGACTTGCTTTTTCTCAAATGCAATCTTTCTCTTTCTCTTCTCTCCTTCATACCTTCAGGTTGCTAAATGGCAGGGAAAAAATCGCAGGGAATTAACAGTGACTCCCTCATGAACAAAAAAATCTCATTATTTTATTTCACTAGTAATGTATAATGAAATATTCCAGTCACCTACCTCGGCAAGATCAGCTTTAACATGATGGGCTCAAATTCAAGGCCCCAGTCAGTCACCCTAAAACTCAGCAAGAGGCAACATGCTTTTGATTATACTCTGTGTATGGGAGGAGGGTCACCTGCCCAGAGGACTTGAGGGGGAGAGCAGACAGGAGGGAAAAAAGGAGGGGCTCTGAGATTTCAGCCCAGACCCCATGTTTCTGTCCTTTCATATGATCCATCTTTATGTGCCTGAAGGCTGTTCAGTGCTAGCTGCAAAAACCTCTCACTGAAAACAAGTGCTGAAGGTCATGAAGTGTCCTCAAAGCCACATTTATAAGAGAAAAGCAATATGCAGGGAAGGAGATGAAATGGGACTATCTTTCCCCCGCTATTCTTTTAACCTGTGTGGTCACGGTGGTTTGAATTGCACCCACAGAGCACTGAAGGCAAAAAAATGCTCCATTTGGATATACAAGTTTAAGCCCAGTCCCAAATTTCCTTTCAGATCTCTAACACCTATTGCTCAGTTCTTCATGATTCTCAAGTCCTTCACATCTCCCAGGCTTCAATGGTGACTGAGGAATGACAACAATTTGGTCTTCTTGAAAGGTAGATTAAAATACAGCCCAGCACACCTCACTGCAGATTACAGAAGGGTACCAGAATCTGTGTTTTTAACTGGAACGGAATCCGTATTTAGTGCATTATGCTCACTATACCTATCGTACAATTATTACACACTCACAGACTTTCTAGCCGTACGCACTTTTGACAAATGATAAATGATAAACCAGACAATCACTGGTGAGTGTTGGCACATGAGGCAATGTGAAGTTCCATATGAAATAAATTCTGAGTAGTTCCTAAAGGGGAAAAAGAAGATTAGAGAATGCACTTAAAATCTTAACAATGGCATAACAGAGTTGTCATCACCATAATTCTGCATATTCTTAGAGGACTGGGCATGCAAGGACTATACTTGTGGGACTGATCATGTAATGATGCTGCTTATTGAAAAGAGATTTTTTTCCTCTCTTGTTGCTGCACAGGTCTGCAAAGAGAGCTGAAAATTACTTCTCCATACAAACTGTCAGTGTCGACAAACTGAAAAAAAAAAGATACTTCTTTCTGTTGTTATTTGGTGCTAATGTCAAGTATTATTCAAGCAGAGCTTTTTCAATAGGGTGACTGAATATGATAGTGCTCTTCTGACACTTAAAAGTGAGTTGGGGTTTATTACCCTTCCTTCCATTGTACAATACACCAGATATTACGTATCATCATAATAAAAATGTGTTAAAGTGTTATAGACAAAAGGTTTTTACTGGCTACTTCATCAACACAAACCGTGCAGAAAATGCTCATGCCTCAGGACAGAATGATGGGAAGAAGAGAAGGGTGAAATGGGGGGAGAATCCCCTGCTGGTTGCATGCCCTTACAGTGAAAATATGTTCAGCCACTTATAGCAATGGCTGCTGCTGCAGCTGTGTGGTGACACTGAAGAAAGCAGATGGATGAAGTCCCAAGGGGTAAAAGAGAAGCCTCTCAAACACCACGGTGTCTGGCAGTCTTACAGATAACACTGTATACAGTTAAACCAGATCAGCAGCAGTGAGAGAGCGAGCTGGATCTTATGGCAAAAGTGAAGCAAACCTGGTTTTATATTGCCAACATTTTGTTGGCACAGCTGTAGACAGAGGAAACATTGCCACAGCCAGTGTGGTGTCTCATTTTGAAGACAGACATTTTTGAATAAGTCTAGATGGTAACACTACATCAAGAATTCTCATACTAATGATACTATCGCTTTAACCTTGTTTGCACTACTGTAAGGACCACATAATTTGAGAAATTCTAATTCAGGTTTATTTCTGCTGTTCCCCTAGCAAAGCCACAGCATTTACACGAGGGGTAAAGCTGGCCTGCTTGTTGGTTGGTTGTTTTTTTTTCTTCTGAAGTGAACTTAAGTTGGTTGTTACCTACCAAAGAAACCGAGCGTTTGCTTTTGAGATGCAATTGCTTTTCAAAGGACTCTGCAAATTCCTGGATGGAGTTTGATCTTGTCTCTGGGCATGAGCTGTCTGCTGAAGGTGTTCTGCTTGCCTTCCTGTGGCAGTGGCATTTGACATCTTGGTCTTCTTGAAATTCCTTGGAGCCCTTAAGATGGCCTGAAGATGAGCCTTTGGTAGAAGCATGAAGTCGAGCTGTATGGAGGGAGGAAAGCCTGGCCTGAAAAACAAGAGGGTTTTGTTGAGTATTGAATATTAAAGCAGAGCACACAAGGTAGATTCTTGCTGCCACAGAGCGCTCTCTGAACAATGGTGCAGAATGAAGGACCTTGCCCAGACTCCTGTATCTTTCCTTTTCTGTGCAGGAAAATCACACTGTCAAGAGCTTGCTTTCCAGAGACAGCAGCAGAATTTGCTTTTATTCCTGTTTTTGAGTAGCTAAGTTTTGACACCCAAATGAGCATTTCAAATGTAAAGTGTGCTGGGTCCTCTTAGTGCCCACTGACACTAAAAGGAACTGGGACCCTCCATAACCTCAAAAACTCAGGCTTCACATCTGGTGAAAGTTCTAGGCAGGACCCTCGGAAAAAAAAAAAAAAAAGAGAAAAAAGACCCAGCCTTTCTGGCCAGATGAGCCAGATAGAAGGTTTGACCCAGAGGTGCTCCAGGTCTTATCAGATGTTTGAGTTCCTTAGAGTGTGACAGCAACCATTTCTAGCCCAGTTGTGTCAAATTTTCAGCATGGCCTACATGCAGACAAGATGCTCTATTGTCCAGGTCTCAATTTTCTGCTGGTTTCTTGGGCATGTTTGTCCTGAACTGATGAGGGAGCACTTTCAGGGCATTGAGGGACACATCCCTACCAGAAAAATGGTAGGAAACGGGCAGGGACACATCCCTGCCAGAGATATAGTAGGAAACAGGCTTCCTACAATTACATTTGTAAGGCTAAAGTGGGGAGGGAGTAGGCAGTTTAGTTTCCGTGTGGTTCAATTTTCCCAGGTCTGATATGCAGATGAAAGTTATTGATCTGTATCAGCTGTGTTTAATTGAATGTCTGTAAAGGAGATTAAACTGATACAGAACAGCTGTGTCCTGTGGAGTCTTGTATTGGTGATTTTAGAAACAGACCTGTAGGAGAGATGGGTGAGAAGGCTGCTACATAGAGCCAGGCGTGCCCCAAACCCTGCCAGGTGCTGATGTTTTTTCAGGGTAAGTAGCTGATGCAGGCAGTGAAAATAGTGAGAGAGAGACAGCAGGTACTGAAAATGAGACCCCCGCGGGTATCAGGTTAGAGCACCCCAGGCACTCAGCTGCTGCGTAAGTGTTTGAATGTGTATACATTTTTGTATAAGCCTGATGCTAAGTCTTCAGCTCCTGAGTAACCCTGAGAAGCTCTGCTGGCTTTGAGGGAGCTGTGACTGTTTGTAACAACTGAAGGTCTATCCCCCAGGTCCTGAAATGTTTTCTAAAAAAACTAAGGAGAAAACCCTACCCTCAGAGTAGGGTTTGGGTGGTGGGGGGGTGGGGGGGGGGGGTGGTGGTGGTGGGGGGGGGGGTGGTGGTGGTGTTTGTTTTGTTTTTTTAACAAACAGTGGAAAGCTAAACCAACTTGGTAGAGTGGCCACATCAAACTACAAACCTTGGACTGCAAGGGACCTGAAACGTCTCCTGTATACATTTCCATTTACTCTGGCCCAGGTGCTATTATAAATATATCAGCAGAACAGGGACCTATGCAGCCTTTCTCAGAATAGTGAGGCTGTGCATCCATATGGATGTGAATATATCACGTTAGACAGGCTTGATGAGGGGTGCTAAAAATAATAAATCTCACACCTGACAAGCACCTAATACCAAAGTGTTTTCAGATCTTAAGGTACTGGTTCCATTTCTTTTCCAGACATAAGCTTAGTTCAGTAACTAGTATTATGGACTTCCTCTGAGAGTAGTGGTAACGATTTCTGCCGTACTATTTTTACTTTGGTTTCAAACCAATCAATACAGCTGTAATTTCTGTAAGGTCATATTGTATTGTTATTTTAGAAAGCATCAAAGCAATCACATTGTGCTTGAGGGACAGGAGTATGCATGCCACATCAAGCACAACAAGCTATGTCTTCTGTGTCATTTTAATAGCATCACCATATATTGTTTCCTGGAAATAAAAATTGTCTCACACTAAAAATCACTGGTATTTGTTTTTAGAGGGTTTGGGCAAAAAAACAGGAGGGCAGCTGAAACGGGGGATGGCATTCTATCAATCCTGTTTTGCGGTGTTTGTAAATGTTTTATTTTACTAAGACATTGCTTTTTAATTTCCCTTCACAGATAGAATTATAGTTAAGCTCTTAACAAAAAGACTGCGGTTCGCATACTGACATGGCAGCAACCGTCCAGAAAAAGGGACAGGCCTTCCTCTGAAATGTGTATCTGCCTCAGTGGACTAAAGGTAAAGCTACACATACATATCTATGCAACCATATTACTGTGACTGTGCCTCCTCTCACAGTGCCTTTGCATGATACATACCACTGTGGCTAGGAGGACAGCATGCTCGTACACATCAGTATGCTGCTGTCTTATGGATGAAACCCTACAGAGAACAAGAGCCTTAACACAACTGCTCAAGCACGAGTATTTCATAGCTTATAACTGGTGCAGTACATTAGTCTTCTTTTATTTAAGATTGATTCTAAATGATTCTATGATTCTGTGATTCTGTGGAGAACTGAAACAGTCATAAAACGAACCTCAGTGATGAAGCAGATCTGGCGCTGACTTTACATAAAATCCATATGGCTTTCTTCCTATTTCTTGGATTTAACACATGCATTTAATACATGTGTTTGGTGCCAAATCGATTGCTTGGTAACACTGTAAATAAGAACGGCTGAAGACGGCTTTAATTTATGCTTCCCCTCCTGAAGTCTCAGAAGCTGGTGGCCACAGAGATCGCCTCTCTATCTGCGCAACTCCGGTGTCCACCCACCGGTGCTGTCATCCCTTGCCAAAGGTCTCTGAGCACAGCCCCAGTACCTGCTCCTGTCCTTGCCCCAGCAGCGGCCTCGTGCCTACATCTGGCGCCTCTTTAGCGAACGCCCCTTGGTCTCCGGCTCCCAGGATCCGACCTTGAGCATTGCTTAAACTGGAGAAGTGGGGAGGAGGTGAAACAAGGGAAAAGGCATGGGAAGGAAGAACGATAAATGCTCCCTTCTATCAAAATGGGGAATTTTTGCCAGTGCTGGGAAAGCCAGAAGCACCAAGCAAGCTCTCAGGGGTTGTTTCTCACTCCCTTTACTCCTCCCTTTTTCTGCTTGAGCCTTTGTGTAAAGGCCAGTCATGCTCAGTGTATCTATTTATACAACAGCTAATCTTTTGCTAATTGCCCATCTGAAACACACAAAAAGTACACAAACCAAAATACTTTGCGAAATTGATGTCAATATAATTTGCCTATTCACTTTCTCAGTTTCTGCTGGAGACAAGATAATTGCTTCCATCTTTTGGGCTTGATCTGAGGGCTTGCAGAGCTGTCAGTAAGAAAATTAATCTTCAGCGTGTCAGCACGAGTTTTCAGTGTTTGCTGAAGTTTACACAGTGACCCCAGTACTTTAGGGATATTTCGGAACATCTGACATTCAGATGCTGTCCCCCAGCTTCCTTCCCTTCCGAGAAGCTTATAGCCAAGTATATATTCCTTAAAAATGTTTTGGCCTAAGGCCAACTGATCTGTAGTAACAATATTGTGGTAGACGTTCAGTCTGACTTTAAATTAAGTGTTAGCACTTTCAACAGCAGTCAGTTGTTCTGCTCCCACTCTCAGCTGTTTCTTACTAGATTTTCTGTGAGCAGCAATGTCTACTTGAAGGTGGATATGTTTATGGGGTTGTAAAACTCTTACCAGTGCTTCTTTGCCTCCTATTTTTTCTCTGCAACAAGATGCCTGGGAGGTAAGAAACTATCCTGAACCAAAATGATGGGGGATAACTAGAATGTGTCAAGGAAAGTTGTAGCTGGAGGCTTCAAAAGGGGTATCACATTTAACGTGTCTGAAGTTTGCCAGGGGAACAAGCTAACTAAATGAGATGGAAACAGATGACTTATTTCTCCCCAGGCAGTTTTCACATTCAGTGTTTGCCCACAGCAACATATACAACTCTGATGCTTTTCAGGGGAGTGGAGTTGCAAGTTTTAGCCTGTCTTGCCAGTGACCCAGTGAAGGACGAATACAATTTGTGTTCCCCTCTGCAAAATGGGAATGACAATAGCAAAAGCATTTTGCAAAGCTCATCTTAGTATTGTTTGTGAGGTATACTAAGATATTGGGGGGGGGGGGGGGGGGGAAATTGTTGTTAGTCTGTGAGTTATTCTACAAAGCTTTATCCGTATTTTGGGGGGCTCTACCACAATAGGATGTCACAGTTTACCACTGTCATTGAGATGAGAGCAGTGGCTTGAATGTCTTTCTACAGCACCTGAAAAACTACAAAGACCAAGGTACAATTTCCAGCGCTATGCAGACCCACCTTTTGTGCTATACTGCTAGCATTTTGCTGTGTAATACCAAAACACTCCTGGTGCAGATGCAGTTCATGTGGGCAGGATTGCCCTATTGCTGATGCACCATATTCCAGCCCTAGATATGAGACAAAGTGTGCTGGCAGTGCTGTTTTGGCAGTACCATTGTATCTGCACAAGGAACTTTTGCCAACAGCTGTGTCAGTCAGAACCTGCTGACTTGATTTTCACCCGGACAGTGGAGTTATATCCATTTACAATATTGAGCCAGATGAAAGGGCACACTGTGATCTGCTGCCGAGGTGTTAACTTACAGAAGAGATACAGTCTAATCTCAGTTATTATTCCTCCCGATTAATAGCACTGTTCTGGTAAAATAAAGACAATATTTAACTAACACTGATAAGTGTTTTGAATCTTACAGTAGTTATCATTTGTAATAACTGTGTAAAAAACACAGCTCCAGGTGCAACAGCAAATTGTTGCTCTCAACAAGGAGATGCTCTTTCTGAAGGTATTTCTAAGGAATTATTAGTGCCCATTTGTTTAACTTCTATATTTGGTTTAAGACAACATGTTTTAGTGCTCTTCACTACCAACTAGTCAGAGATTTCCAAATGAAAAAGTTTCATTTCAAAATTCATCCCCGAATCATAAAATTCCCAAAGAAATCTTCCACGCTTATTCCTCCAGTCAATTTGTGGCACTGAAAAATAAAGCAGTTGAAATTTATATTTCTTGTACAATACTACTGGAGCAAGACAAATTTGAGTGGAGCATTAATGTAAAGGCCAGACATAATTAAGTGTACAGCATAACTTTAGCTCATTGAACAGTAATGTCAAAAGTCACAGTCTTCTCTTTCCATCAGCTACCTTAATCCAAGTTCTATATATGGATTCAGGAATGCAACTATAGCAAAAAATTTGTACAGCTATTAGCTAAGTATTTAAATAGCTTTTGAACAAACTGAATATAAGAACATGCTTCAAATGAAATATATGTGTACACACACAAATATACACGAAGATATGTTCAGCAGCTTGCTGAATGAAAAGTGATTTAAAGTACATTCTTGCATTTCAGTCTGGATTGGGGCCTATAGAAATCAGATATGTGTAGACCTCTGAAAGACAAAATTAAAATACCGTAAAACTAATTTAAAAAACCCCCACATTAATAAATGTTCCATTTTCAGGCATTCTAATGGAATCCATCAGAAAAGCTCTAGCTCAGAGTCTGTCTTGCAATCTGCGACCAAGGTTTAAATATAACTGTATATAGCAAATGTGGCTGATCAGTTCAAAACTAATGAATGAAGGTTACCTCTCCAGCCCACCCATGAATTCAAAGAGGGGGAAGGTGGTTTTGGTCTGTTTGGTTTTTCTTAGCCAAATTTTTTGAAAACAAAAAATTCCACAGCTTAGAACATGGCAGCTCCAGTGGAGGAGAACTTGCAAGGTGAAAATAGAGCATGGCAGAAAGAAAAGTTTGGAAAAGATGAGCTGTTTCTCCCCAGTATAATAGCATGTGCTTTGTTGCAGCCATAATGATCAAAGGATATAACAGAAAAATGGTTTGTAAGGAAACATAGTATCTTTGGTAAGCTAACTGATGTAGTTGGAAAAAAAGAGATGGGTTTGGACCATCTAAGTATTTTTCTACAGCTGAAATAAAAGCAACAGTCTTCAAGTAAAGAGCAGACTATGAACAGCTGTTTTGAGTTTAACTTCATTTTGATAATCAGCTAGTTGTAAGCTGCCTTAAAAACCTGCTTCTGCATGTAAACCCTGCCCCTTTCCCAACTATTTTGTTTGTTTAGGAATAAAGAATGTACTTCTGCCTTAAAATCTTACTTCACAGTATAATAAGCTTTGTCAGGTGCTGCACCCTTATTTTCAGAGTCGGATGTTTTAAACCAGGAGGGACTGCATTCTCTAGCTTAATTTAGAAGTTACACGTGCAAACGGCTAAATCCCAGGGAGTAAAGCATTACAACTTCCTGGAGACGGTATAGTTGCAGAATTAGGTCCAAGCCCTATGAATACATATGGGGTTATGTAGTTTTACATATGAGAACAGACTCATTAATGACAATGTATATGTGTCCCCATTGCCAAAATATTTTGATCTCTGCTAGGACATGCTGAGCAGACAGAACAACATTGTAATACATAGTTAGGCAGTTATTACACCCTTCTCCATACATTTCTGGTCCTGTCATCGCTTATCTTGGAGTTTGCTAGTTTTCTTGTATTCCAAAGGCACTGGAGGCCTGGTGCTGGCAGGCATCTAAGTTCAAAAAAGCAACTAGCTGCTGCCAATAGGAATTGAACTTATTTGGCGAGGTGTACCATACTCATCCTCATACATCTCTAGGGCCATGCCCCTGGGGATGGTACTTGTATTTATACATAAACCACACACACACACACAGAAAACGGCACACAGCTCTTACCGGAAGGGAGGCTCTCCTTTCACTAAAGAGTCGTGTTTGACGTTTCTTGTGGCCTCTACCCTCTTTCTCATTCTCATCCATCAAGTTGTGGCCCCAGAAGCTGCTCATCCATTTTGCAAAGGAAATATCATCATCCTCTTCATATTCCATGTACAGACGTTCCAAACCTGGGGGGGGTCTCCCAACCAGACAAGGAAAAGCAAGGTCAAATGCCAACACCAAGCCAATAGCCTCACACTGTTCTGCCAACAGGAGGAAGAGGAGACGCAGTTTCAGCCACTCTTTCTGCACTCCATCCCCCAAAACCCATCCCACTGCAGCCCCGGGCACTGTCTAAACATAAAGTTAATCCTTTCTCATCTCATTTCAACAAGGTTTCTTTTAACCTTTCCATTACAGCGATGTCCAATATGACACTGCCGCAGGGGGCTGGTGGGAAGGGAAATGTGTTGGCTACTCCCTGCGCGTTGCTGTTGAGTGCACCGGCTGTCAATACCAATGGAGAATTGCCCACAGTTACATGCCTGGGAGGTGCGTACATGGACCCAAAGTAGGCTTGTGATATCGAGAAGCGGAATTGACGTATTGACGGTGGTCAGAAACTGGCACAGCTGCTTGCGCAGGCCTAACTGGCTCTGTGGCAGGGAGGACAAATGGCCCGCTCTTCCCATGCTGTTCTCCCTCCTGACTTCTGTTGTCGCCGCTCTTCCTTCGGTATTCATGAAATGTGGTCTGTCCAGGTGGAAGAAAGCCCCCCTTGAAGAAACTGCTTGTTCATTTTGGGGTTATGACAGCCAGCACGAACGTGCATCAGAGTCATTTCATCTGCCATATCGGGGTTACGGGAGGCCCTGCCTCACTTGAAGGCACAGAGAGTAAAAATGCATCCGATTCCTCCTCACCCTCCAGCCCTGGGTGTCAGCCACGTAGGCCCTGTCTATAACACAAAACAGCACAGGGCTGGGGACTGTTTTCTGGCCCTGGAACCAAGCTGCTAGACGGGTCACATCTACCTTACGTGGCGCTTGTGCTGTGGGTCTCCTTGAGGCTGTTATGTACTGCACTGTGGCTGTAACACTTTGTTATAATTTTTGTGTCTTTTTTTATTTCAAAGTATCTGATACGAAAACTCTGTGGTGGCCCATAAAACTGTTTGTATAATATGAAACTTGAAGGTGTGTTACGTGCCTTGGGACATGGCAGAAGGACAAGGAGGAGGGCTTTGAGGCTATAGAGCCTGTTAGGGTAGCGTAGGAAGACTGCGCAGGGGGAAGAGACCCAAATCCAGCTTCTTATTGGAAGCAGTCCTTGGTGTGTGCTAGGTAGCTGGGTGTTCTCCTGGTGCCTAGGCATTGCTGTGGAGATGCTAGCTGGCCTTGGCCAGAAGTATGCTAAAAAAAGCTTGCTGGCAGTTTAGCATTATGGAGAGTCGGTGGTCCAGCATTAAACCTTGCTCCTTGTCCCCAACCTCTTTAGCAATACAGGTGTAGTAACAAAATTCCAGTTTCATTCAGCGGGTGTAGGTGTGAGGGTTGAGTACAATATTCTGATGTAGGACTCTTCATTCCGAGTAATAGGGGAGAAGGGACCAAGTGGTCACGGATGCCTACGTGCCTGAGTTTTACCTTGTCCAGGGCAGACGAGACCGTGATTAGCACAAGGTCCTGGAGCACATGGGTGTGCGGACGGCATATCCTCAGACGTTGCATATCAACTTGGAGACACAACCAAACCTGCACTAGGCTGCTTTCTTGGCAGAGGCACAGGTGGACAGGGGCGAGGGGAATACTTGGAAAACAGTACAGTAAAAAGACACCTGAAGCAATAAAAAGGATGTGTAGGCTGATTCTCCAAGTGGGGAAGAATGCTCCTGGCCATAATTCTGACAGCCTAAATTTGACTTACGTCCTCGAGGCTACCAGTCTGTACGGGCAAGGTACATCTGAAGGCCTATGCTAGAAGCATCACATGGGTGGAATTTAGGCTGTCTTGGTAGGAAGCTCTCAGCTTGTTGATACATATTTTCTATTGTGTGGTTCAATTTTTTTCTTTTCTGACATGTGAGACTGAGCTGCAGCCTGTCGTGTGTAGTAGGAAGTGCTTCTGCTGTGCTGAGACAGGTGACAAGGAAAGTGAGAGAGAGGCTGTCCCACAGCTTTGGCAAAATATGCTTACATAAATAGTAATAATCCATAAATTAAGGGAGACATAGCTCAAGCTGTTTACTACCAGGCACCAGGATATACTGACTCATAGCCCAGCTGGGCAAATTTTAGTTGGGCTCCTGAAGTATTTGCTTTGCAGTCTTACTGTTGTTCTTATTTTCAGTCCTTTTTTTTCTTCAGTGCAATATGAGTCTTCACACATATTCCTCCCATTTCCCTCCCTCCTACAGTGAAATTTCTAGGTACGAGATGACTAGTGTTATCTGAGCATCAAAAAGTGTCAAAGACGACGCCTCTTCGTCCTCAGCTGAGGGCTCCAGGGAAATCAGCGGAGCCAGAAGCGTAAACCTCCTCCCTCCAGGATGCTAAGTAGGCACAGACGCGCATACGTATAATGGGTATGTAACATGTATAAAATCCTATTATTGCATATTAAATTATTTTAATGACAGCTTCAACTAATAACTGGGGGGGGGGGGGGGGGGGAGAAAAAAAAAGAAAAATGGCATTTATAACCAGGATAATTTTGCTTCGCCACGTCCCACGACCAAGTCCCAGAACCTTCTCGTCAGTCCCATACGTCGGCAGTCCGGAATCTCCTTCTGCACAAAAGTGACCCGGACCTAAAGCTACGCCCGGGCCAGCAATAACTCACTCACACGCAGCGTGACTCCGCGCCACGCACCATCCCCCTCCCCCCCCCCGGCCCCGGGGCACCCGCACCCGCGGCCGCCGCTGGGGACGGCGGGGCTGCATTACACCGCCGCTCCGCCAGGTGGCGGGGCCGAGCCGGGCGGCGCGGCGCGGCGCGGCGGACGGAAGTGCTTGCGCGACCCGTACCCTCCCGGCGTGCCCCGGGTGTCCGGTGACCCCTTCCCTCCCCTCCCGCGGGCGGCGGTGTGAGCGCGTCATGGCCGCCTCGAAGCCCGTGGAGGCGGCGGGAGGCGGCGGCGGCGGCACCGGCGGCACGGGATTGTCCCGCTGGCAGCTGGCGTTGGTGCTGGGGGCGCCGATTTTGCTGGGCGCCGGCGCGCTCTACCTGTGGGGGCGGCGGGCGGCTCGCCGAGGCGGCAAGGGGGCGAGCGAACGGAAGACCCCCGAGGGGCGGGCGAGCCCCGGGCCCTGCGGCGGTGGCGGCGGCGGCGGCGGCGGCGGGCAGCCCGATGGGCCCGGGCACGAGGAGATGGTGAGCGCGCGCCGGCGGCGGTTGGCGCGGACCCCTCCCCGCCGCTGGCTGTGAGGGGAGGGCTTGGGGGGGACGGGGACGGGACGGGACGGACGGACACACGGGGGACTCATCTCCGCCGCCCCCGCCGAGGCGTGGGGTGTCGGGGCCCGAGCTCGTGGGGTTCGGGCCGCGGGGGTGGGTGTTCAGCCACCGGCGGGGCCGCCTGCAGCGCGGCGCGGGGGGGATGGCCGGGCAGGCCGCTGGCCCGGTCCGAGGATCGGTTGTCCAAGCGCCCGTCCCGTGTGAGGGGATGCAGCCGCTGCGGCCGGCTGGCCGCCGGCGAGGCGAGGCGTAAACCAGCTGCGAGGTCGGCCCGTGGAACCGCGGAGCGCTGGAAGCCGGGCGTTCGCGGCTTTTTCCTCGCCCTGCTGCGGCCGGTAGTGCTTTGTTCAGAGTGCGTGTGTGTGTGTGTGTTCAGTCCCGGTAGTGGTGCTTGGAAGAGTACGTTACTGAATGCGTCCTGTCGTGAAGGACGCCTTAACCGGGTGAGTACGGATCTGACAACGTGCTGCTGTCGGGTGAAGGTACTTCTTCTGCTTCCGAGGTGTAGAATAGCCGTGAGTAAGTCATTTCCCGGAATAGTATTTTGAAAAGGAAGTCTGTGAGCTGTCGTGTGTTAGTCTGAGATGCTGGGTACAGCAGAGTGGAAAGAAAAAACAATCAAAATCTATCTAAAATGAAATATTTTCAATGAAAAGACAAAAGCCATACAGTTCAAGCGACTGAGGCTTCAAGTAGAGTTTGCCTAAATAGATATGCTTTCAAAACTTACATTTATCCTGTTGTATACTACCATTCTGAGAATTTTCAGATAAAACGGTCTGTACAAAAATTGAAGGACAACATGGAAGATCAGAGTCCAGATCAGATCCATGATTCTCTTGTATACCCGTATGTGGAAAAATGCCTCTGAGATGCACTTTCTGCACATCTGCAGTCACAGATGTACCGTGACGGTCACGTTGTATTACTGAGGTGAGGTTACAATTGACAAGCATGTTTAAAGTGGTGGATTTGGCAAACTGATTGGCTTTGATAAGGAAATTCCATTAAGATACTCCTGCATTTTCTTCTCCCATTCTTGTGTACCACCTGAAATGCTCTGAACTGTCAGACCACAGTTTAAGACATTTTCCTGTCTGAAATGATCACGAGAGAAAGAAATCAGCTTCTGGAGATTGAAAAAGGTCAGTTTTAACCTTGATCATTTCAGTGATGATCAGTTTTACACGAGTGGGCGGGCAGTGGCAGGAGCACATGGGAGTGGTGAGGAGTGTGGCAGCTTCCATAGCTAGTGAATCATAGGTATCCTCAGGCATTCCTGGAAGTGTAGTGAGCTGCAAAACCTAAGCTGGACCTGGAGGCAGTTACTTGAATGCAGCGACTTGTTCCTTGATGGGCAACAGTACTGAGCAAGTAGCCTACAGAGGACAAATTCAGACTTTGTTTACTGTGGTAACTTTGGCTTGTGGCTGCAAACAGCATCTGACATATTTATGGCAATGTGCTTGCTATGTGTGAGCTCTGGTTTGCAGGCTACTTGTGACCTTTGTGTAGCAGCAGTGACTTTGCTGTTAGTATGTTATCTCTGGGTTTCTTCATTGTATTTCTGAATTGCTGTATATACTATCAAGTGGTTTGTCGTCATTCTGTAGTTGTGCTTTAAGCAAGCACTTAAAACATGTAGAACACTTATACAGCACTTGATTTAAAATATTGTGTGTCTAGCTCTTTCAGATTGCTCCACTAATTAAATTACTGGAAGTATCTGTGCATCTAAGAATAAGTATATGGTTGAGTGGTGTGATCCAGAGTTCCTTCAAGAGTGTCACTGCTTATACTGTAAAGTAATGAGACATATTACTTAGAAAAGGTGTGGAAGAGGGTATCAGATTTGCCTGATTACACGAGATAATTGTCTAGCTGGTCAAAATATGGCTGCAGCAGGAAAATTAATGCGGCTGCAGGTTCCCTTGACTACTTTATGTGTGTGGGGAGGATTGCCTTCCTGTTCCTCATATTCAAAGTGGTGATGCCATGTAGATTTTATGTTTCCACACATTTTATTAGTTACAGATATTATTGATAAGACCCTTGATTGAAAATACAGCCATTGCAGATGCTTTACTTGTTAACTACCCGTATTGTATTGGTCTGCCTTTCTAATGTGGTGGGGTATTCTTTTAAACTCGGTCGGGTTTCACATACAAATCTGTACGGTGAATAAGAGCCGGTAATTCATTTCACAGTCTAAACACAAGAGGGAAGTCTTTCAGAAAACACATAGGTCAATAACGAATGTGCTACGAACAGCTCTATGTGTGTGTTTGTGGAGTAACTATTCTTTTACTCATAAATGTAGCTTAGGAGTCAGACTTCTTTGTGCATTTCATTAAATCAGCTTTTGTATCCATTTGATGCTCTGTTTACTGTTTCTGAAGACACGACCTTGAATTTTTTTTGTTTGTTCTTTGAAAATAATGTAGGGTCTTTATTCAGACTTCTTACTACTTTGCATGCAGTTCAAGCTTTTCTTTTACCTGCTGCAGAGGTGTCACATCTTTTCCCCAGGCTGTGTCTGCACGAGAGGATTCTCCTGACATAGATGCACTGGCCAAGTGTGTGAACTGTGACTGACGTTGAGTTGGCAGAAGCCCTTAGCATAGGTGCTATATCGGGAAAAGCTGAACTACTTTTGAGATTCCTTCCCCTGTAAGCACAGCTCCTCAACAGTACAGTAAACTGGTATTATTGGACCAGTTAAGTGCCCATGATAAAACTGCATCTATGGATAACTCAAAGGTCAAGAAGTTGAATTGCGTCTGTTAATTACAGAAGTTGTCATTGTTTCTTATAATTTAGATGGAATGTGTTTTAATTGCTCAGTAAGAGCAGTTGCTTTTTTATGTGCTCTCTTAGTTTGTAGTGAATGTTGCATAACTTAAACATGTTGGAGAAGTAAACTGCGTTGCATTTTTGCATTAATTGATTAATGTTGATTCATGTTTTTTACCTATTCCGTGATAACTTCTTAGCAAACTTATACCCTCCTTGTCTGACAGGAGCAAGCACTGGTTAATCAGTGAGGTACTGTTTTGGTTCCTTCAGTATTTTTTTCTCCTTAAGTTGAAATCCCTTCCTTTTGCAGGTATGTGATAGTCCAAATCTCACCCCTTAACTCTTTCAGCAAGTTCCTAGGCTAACCCTGTGTTTTCAGTATGTGAGTGAGCATCGAGCAGAGATTCTTGAATTGTTTAGTCAGCCGTGTGGCATTGTGTATTGCAGACAAAGCCGTTTGGGTCCACAGCAGTTCGCTGTCTTTGCACATTTTCCTCCGAGTTGGATATAGTCCTTGAGTGCCGTGGTGGGTGAATGTGACCACGCTCCTTGGCTTGTGTGGTGCCACATACCAGGATTAACAGCCAACTTGTATGGCTTCTTTCCAGTACCTATTTTAACAGCAATTGCTGAATGTTGCCTGTCTCACTGCTCTGACACTAGATCAGTATATGAACGAATTAAACCCCTTTGTCTAGATATACTTATGTTGATACTTATTCTGAACTGATCTAAGCGAAGTATGTAAAAAGTAATTTCTGTTGTACTGTGCACCTGTTGCCTAATAAATCTCACTATCAACCTACTGCAGGTCTTCTATGTTTCATGCCAGCTGTATTGGACAGGTGTGGAAAACTCTTAAACGTGTATAATAGCAATAGAACAATTGCTGGTAGGCGTGAATGGCAAACTTATTTAAAAGGAAGGTGCACTGATGGAGAATGTTGACAAATTGTACTGTAAACTTGAGCTTAATTATATCTAACTATAATACATCTTTGCTTGTGCTCTGAATTTACATCTTGAGCTCCTGTGGATGTACTTTTTCTCATAGTGGTTTTAGTGCTAAGGAGAATCTTAAAACCATTTATACTCGGTTAATGGCTTTCAGTATAGGTCTGAGATAAGACTCGAGATGAACGTTAGTCAAAAAAAAAAAAAAAGGTATTCAGTAACAGCAGGTATTTAGAAAGCAACACCTTTTTTTGATAGCTGGTCTTGTCAAGAGGGTCTTCTCACTTGGAGAAGAAAAAAGAGGTCTAGACCAGGGTTTTTGTTGTTGTTTTGGGTTTGTTTGGGGTTTTTTGCAAGTTGATGGATTAAGATGGCTGAAACAGTAGTCCCCGTCCATGTCATCTGTCAGACAAGGGCTCATGCAAATCCTTTTCAACCAAAAGAAAACGCTGAAACTCGCTGCTCATGCTTCTGTTCTGAATCACTGTCATCACTGGCTGGCAGCAAATTTCTTGTTCTGCTTTATAAAACAATCTCCCTCAAATACATCAAGTTCTGAACTGCTAGTTTAACCATATTGGCATTAACTGGGAGTTACTAAACTTTATTATTCTTGCAGCTGGCAGTCTGTTGCTGTTAAGTTGCTGTTGTTTGCATGCAGTTTCTGAACGTTTTGTGAGGAAAGCACATTTGCTGAGGTTAAATTAACAGTTAAGAAATTTTTGTCAGTGCTGTCTAGTCTTTAGACACTTAGCAAACTTCTTGTTTAGTTACCTAGATAACTGGGTGCTTCTCAAATACACAAGTGCCCTTTGGCTTAACCTCTGTTTTAAGACTTGTTAGCGAAGAGTTGCTGAAAGCGGTCGTAAGTACTGAGATGTTATTTTTTTATGTAACTGCAGATAACTTCTGAGCTATTTGCTTATACTACCTTGGCAGATAATTGATTCTGAACTTCCATTCATTTTATTGAGCTGGTTTGCTTGTTGCACAGATTCTTTGACCGAAGATGACAAACTGTGAGAGCTTTTCTTGCTATATATGGACCTTCGTCTTAGGGACAAAAAATGTCCAGTGCATCACATAGAATGACAATGCATCAGGTGAGGAGAAGCAGTGAAATTGGAAAATAATGTCTAGAATTATTACATTTGCAAGAAAATGGAAGGTGTGAGGTTTTTTGATTATTTGTGCTTCAGGTACATGAAGTTTGCTTGCATAATTAGTTTCTTATTTGTGTATATCTTCAGTGTGGCAATTGAGAAGGACTGGAGGGCTGAGAAGCGGCAGCTTACAAATTTTGTCAGAGTTAAATGTAAGGCTTGAAAAACTCTTTAAAAAGCTGATCTTATGTTAAGAATTTTCATATTGTTATTTGTGCTAATAACAAAAGGTATTGACATGAGTTCTTTAATATCTTTTTTTAAAAAAACCAACCACCCCTCCCTGACAACAGCAAAAAAACCCCAACAACAAGCAACAAAAACATACCAAAGCAAAAGAAAAGACTCATGAGATTTAGCTTTTTGGTGTATTTGACTTCATCAGGTTATACTGCAGTTAGTTAAGTTGAATATGTAACTTCAACAGAAATTATTAAGCTTTTTTGAAAAAAGAATGGTTATGAATATTCTTAAAAATTTCACAAAATTAAAATAAAAGCTGTATTTTTGTTTTTGTTTGTTTTGTTTGATAAGTTGATCAGTTGTATACCAAAGTTGTAAATTAATCCACTATTTGCTGCTATGTTTTCTATGGTAAAAGAGTTTCATGATTGCGAAGAAAATAAATCTCATCAGGATCATTATTTAAAAAAAGAGTTGAGTTTAAAATTCAGCCTTGTGTTTTATCAGCATTTGGGCTTCAAGACATAGATACAACATTTTGTTATTTTTAATGCACGATTTCTATACAATCTGTGTTGGATACATTTTTCATGGGTATGAGATGCTAAGTGACTGTATTTTTTCATCTAAGCCCTTATCAGAATGGGCTTATTGATGATACAGAGCTGTATCAGCCTTTGCATTTAAAATGTCAGCCATTCAATTCAATGGTGTATTGCATGTATACCAAGGACTATAGCAGAATAGCGTGACTAAGGTTGCAGAGATAAACCATCTAAGAGCTAGGAGTCTAGTTTAAGGCAGCATAAACAAACAAAAAAGTTGATTTCTTTCTTGCCATGGGCATTACCGCTGACTTTATTACATGAGAGCATGTTGTGCTCTAACTCCTGACTCCCTGCCCCCAAATTTTTTGCATCATGCAATGCGTGGGGCAGAGAGCAACCATGGATTATCATCTATTTGGTGATTAATTTCTGTATAGTTGGTTGTGTGGTCTGTGGTCCTACTACTATTATTGAAAGCTTACTCTGATAACAGAGCTGCTAATTTTAAGGGGTTTTCCTGTGGCATCATGCCTGTACTCTTTAAAGTTTTTGGTCCCTGTTGCATGCAGTTAGGCTTGTCTGAAGACTTCATGCTTCCCAAGAACCAACAGAGCACCAGTGACAGCCCCAGAACTACAGATTTGCTTCCAGTTACAATTCCTGTCCCACACCTGACACTGGAGCAGCCCTTGCATTTGGATATTATCCAGTAGTCCTTATCTGTAGCGTGTGTCTATGCAGGGACTGCAGTGCAGGGCTGTCAAAGCGCATAGGATGGAGCAGATGGACTGGTCAGCCTGAGGCACATATTGGGATAATAGATCCCTGGACTAAAGGAATTGGCAGTGATCATAAAGTAGTAATCTAGTTGTAGTGTAGGTTTAATCTCTGCAGTTTTAAGTAATTTTCGTACTGGGAACGCATGTATGAATGTTACAACATGGCCCACATCTTGTGGTTTTCTTTTTGGTACCAAGGAAGTTGGAACAGCACTGAATTTTGTAGATTATTTCACAAAAACATTTCTAATGTGGTTTGCTGTAGAAATGCAGAAGGAAAAATTCAAGCTGACTTTCATGCATTTGTCTGCTGCATATGCATAACCCTTTCCTTAGCTAAAAGAGAAGCATTGTTGTATTGGGAGCTAAATTTAGTACATACTTGAAGTAAATGTAACCTTTTCAGATTGGGTTAAGTTTTAAAGAAACAACTTACCAAATACACAGTTAACTTGGCTCTCAGTAAAAATATTCACACTCTAGTTCTGGTTTGTGTAGCCATAGAGTTACACGCAGTGTACGAAAAGGGGTGAAGTTAATAATCTGTTATCAATTTGTATTTAAATAATTAAAATAAAAAATCTAAAAGCCATGCAGATTATCTTGTTCTGTGAACAATGGAGATGGTGCAGATTGATTTCCTATAAGCCCTGTGATTGGTGACCTGTGAGAGAAGAGCTTTTCTGGCAGTAGGGATATTTAAGAAATTCCCTGCCTTATATGGTTTCATTTGTAAGTCTCTCCCCAGGAGAGTGCCTGTAGGATACTTTCATTCTATTTGGATGCCCGTTTTTATGTAGGAGCTAAGACTGGTACCCATTATCTGATTCTCTCATGCCATGATTGGAAACCCAGCCTTAAAAGAGGAGTTGTACAGCAACTGCTGGATTCCCTTCAGGTTTTCAGTTTTAAAAACCATTTAGATGCTAAAAATGATCAAACTGGCCTGAAATGAGCAGACATTAAGGGAAACAGGCTGATGTTTGCAAAGATATTTTCAAGTTTTTCTTACAGCAATCTGGGTGTAGTTTGGCGCTGGTGGACGATGAGGGGGGAGAGGAGGCAGAAGTATGGTCAAAGAGCAGCATTGACAATTGCCAGCAAATCCTAGATGATCTTTTCAGTGCATGTGAATCAACAGGTGACATGTAGTGAATCCTGCAGCTATTGTTTAGGGCATTACTCCCTGCCCCCCCGACCCCCCCCCCAGTTTGTACTCTTTGCCGCCTCAGAGATGTTGGTAGGATGGCATGTGTGCTCATACCTCTGTTCGTTTTGGTCTGGCAGGTTAGCCTGAACTGCCCCAAAATGTTGATCCTTGAAGCTAGGCTGTGAAAGAGGACCAGAAATCCAGAAGATGAATGTTAGGATCTTTTGCAGCTCTGTTTTTTGCAGCTCTATTTTTTGCACCTCTGTGTTTTGCATCTGATTCCTTATAAACCACAACATTTGATAACTGATCTGTAAATCTAGGGGTTACAGGTAGTGATGTTGGTTTCTACAGAAATGCAGATGATCAACAGGTGATGCAGAAAGTAAAGATCCCTTTTGCAGGGTCACGGCCCAGTTAGCAAAGTTTTCCATCCTCTGTTAAGAATGACAGACCATGATGGTCCAGCATTTGGTATTAGCGTTTGGATGAAGCAGGTTCTGTGAAGCTGTCGAGGAGTTAGCTGTAAAGCTAACTAATTCATCTAGTGTATGGAAGGCAAACCAGCTTTGTTTTCCCTACAGGTTTTATTCATCTTGCTCAGTAGGTCTTTCCACAAAGTGTTTTCCATACTTAATTCATAGTCTGCTGAGTCAGCTCTGGTCTTACAGGCAGGAAACTTTTCCTATTTGCATTGCTCTGAGGGCTTTGTTGTCTTCACATATTTAGGCTTTGGAGAAATAACTTATCTCACTGGTTTTTGTGATCACCAGTCACATAAGATTAAAACCTGTTTAGCCTTCCAAAGGGAAATCACTGCATTGTTTCATACCATTGTAGTGAATCTTTTCAAAAGTTTGTCTCCTATCTGATATACTTGCAAAAGAAAATCTGTTGTGTTTTTCCAGGAAATGGAAGGAGTGAGATTTTCAGAAGTCTAGGATAGATTTTACCACTCAGACCCATTTTGTATCTTTGAAGATCAGCCCTTAAGTGCATAACTTGCGTGCAGTGATGCTTTTGTTATTTGAACTGACCTGTCACTTTCTTTTTCAGAGCCCTCTTGATAGAGCCCAAGCAGCCAAGAACAAAGGAAACAAATATTTCAAAGCAGGAAAATATGAGCAAGCTATTCAGTGTTATACTGAGGCTATCAGCCTGTGCCCTCCTGAGAAAAACCTTGATCTTTCTACCTTCTATCAAAATAGAGCAGCTGCCTATGAACAACTGGTAAGAAATGAAAGATAATTATATGTTTATTCTTAAAAGTTCCATTGTAAATTGTGCATTTTGTCACTTTTGTCCACTGAAAGATCCCAGGTGGTGATAATCTGCCTTCACAACAAGATGCCGTTGCTTGCAGCTGTTTTTCACTAGCTCGCCGTACTTTTCCACATACAAATAAAATTATTTTCTGTTAACTATTCCCAGTCTATCTTATGTAGTTCTCCTGTGTCCCTTTCTTGTAAGACAAGGTTTTAATTTCTTATCCTCTGGAACAATTTTCTTGTATATAAGTTAATTTTGCTTCTCTCTACTAGAGTGTTTCTTTAACTGTTAGGTGAAAGGCCAAATATTTTGGAAGGGTCTTACTTCAAAATTAAACAAAAAAGGCACAGAAATCCTACTAAAGCCCAAGACCTGAATTTTGCACATGTGGAAGTAACATTTACTTGATAGCTGTGTATACTTGATAGTAGTTATAGAAGTCAACAAGTGTTGTTTATTATGGTATCAATAGATTTGCTTATGAGGTCAGGTTGGTGAGCTATATAAAGGAGTGGAAAAATAGGCTTTGTACAGTCTAAAGTATCAAGTGAGAGACTGTGTGATTAGAGAAATCAAGTCTTGATAGTTAGAGGAGCTATAAAACAGTTCTTGTCTAATCCAGTACTACTTAGAATGCTAATTCATGCCATAATGAATCCCAGATATATGTGGTTCCTCTTTTGGTTGTTAGAAAAGCCTGTTTTGATAACCAGTTTTGCAGATAAATGGATTTTTAGTTCTTAATATCCTTGACCAGCTCTACTTCTACATATTAATTTATCATCCCTTTGTAGTAACATAGTGTAGTAAATTGAAATAAATTTAAAAAAAAAAGTGTTTTAGCACTTTGTTAAACTTGTTTGTTGGTTTTCATTATGTTTTCATCTTTTTTCTTCTATTTGTTTTGTACCAGTCTTTCAGTCCCAATGTTACCTCCTGCAAGCATCTTCGCATCAACTCATTATCTTCTCCCATATGCTTTGTACAACTGTCTGGTTTCGTTTTTCTGTAGGAATTCCTTTTCTGTTTTGTGACTCTTCTGGTGCAGGTGACTTCCAGTGGTGCCTGGCAGTTTCTTACTGAGAAACTTGCAGAAATAGAAGCAAGCAGGTAGAACCAGAGCCCTGGGAACTGCAGCTACTGTTAGGTGGGCATGACCCTGGAGTTGGTAGTGGAAAGCTAATACAATGCAGCTGAGTAGGGCCTCTCTCACTGTGTTGTTTTCTACCCACAGCAAAAATGGACAGAAGTGGCACAAGACTGCACAAAGGCTGTTGAGCTTAATCCTAAATATGTAAAAGCTCTCTTCAGACGTGCAAAGGCTCATGAGAAGCTAGACAATAAGAAGGAATGTTTAGAAGGTGAGTGTTTCTTGATGTGTATACTTAAAAGTGGAGTTAGCTCAGGCACTTTGGAGGTGGTAACTTCTGGGATTGTTTTGTTTTTACTTTTGTAACTACAGTAATACAGAATTATTTATTTAAAACCATTCATAGCTACTGTAAATACATTTTCTTCTCTTGTAAGAAAAAACCCTTTCCCATTTTTCAGTCTGTCATCTGCTTACATCTGAAATAGCTGCTGAGAAATTGATGTTATTGTAGCCACTCAAGGTATTCTTTTTTCCAGGGAACTCCCTATGTTTTAGAATAGAATTCATCTAACATGTTGAGTGGATAACCCAGACAACAGTTGTTCCACTTCCATACAGTAAACAAACTTTCTTCTCTGTTTGTTTTGGAGAAAACAGCTTCAGTAGTATTTTGTTCTGGTGTATTACTGTTATGAAAATTGGAACAGATTTAACCTTTTTTTTTTTTAATATTGACACTACGTATTTGGCAGAAGCTACTGTGTCAAATCCTTCCAAATACTATTCCTAACAGAATACATTTTAAACCATCAGGAAGATGTGACTGAGAAGCCATGAAAGTTAAGGAGAACTGCAGGTCATGTGTGTTGTCTGAGGGCACTTCTGAACTAAGGGACACTGCTTGAAAGGACCCATTTAAATTTCATCCAGTGAAATCATTCCTAAGGCTAAAAGGCAAATGAAATTTTCATCTGTGCTCATTATCAAAGAATGCAGCAAACAAGGCAGTGCTCTGACTGGCAAATCTAATTGTTAAATTAAATTAGTTTCATTATGTGTAACAGCTAAGAATTAGGTCTGCTAAATTAGAAGATAAATAAGATGTGGAAATTTTATTTATCTGCTGGTAGAATGCTTTTCTGCCCTATAAGACCATAGTAATTAGAAAAGGACTACTTAGGTCATTTAGTGTAGTCCTTTGCAATCACTAATTGACTAACAGCTGCACTTCCAGAGTGCTGTAATAAAATCTAAACCTTATGTAGTTGTGATAAACTGACAGATGATAGAAGTCCCAAGAAAGATCAAGTGTCCCTGCTATAGTAGGATAGCTTTTAAATGTAACTCCTTTTTAATGTTAGTGGCAATAATGTTTGTAGCAATTATTTTCAACCTTGATTTGTGTTTGGTGTTTAGCTTGCAGTTTTTTCAGACCTGAAAATTACTTTCTTTTTCTGAACCACACTCCACACTGGTACTAATACAGTACTGCTTTTACCTGCCAATCATCTATGGCCAGTAGAATCCGAGGAAGTAGGGTGTGTCCATGTAGTGGAGGAAATAAAAACCAAACAAACCCCAAACCCACCACCACCACCAGCAAAAACCCCCTCCAGTGATCCCTGGCAGTATAATTTGGGAAGATGTTGCCGCTTCACCTGAGTCCGGGCACTAGTTTATGGCTGCCTGCTTTGGGCAAGCTGTCTGCTAAGGTTGTATAGCACAGTATTGCCGCACATTCTCTTTCACGCTTTTTTTCTGGGTGTAGCGTGTTTTCCCAGGGACACCGATGTGCTTCTTGACCATGCCAGAGTTGTGGGGAGTTTCTGTATAAATGATGGCATAATAGTACCTATAGCAGTGTAGAATTACAGAAACTGTACTAAAACTCCAGGGTAAGACACTTGCTTTTCAAGTGTATTCAAACAATACGCTGTTTGAATTTCAAGTCCAAGCTCTGTTCATCTTCACTGATGTTTAAGTGAAAATTAAACAGGAAAAATCAGTGGTAGTATTGCATTAACTAGAGGATCCAGAGAAGTAATGTTAATGTACCATAAGAGCGCTTTTCGCACTGCAAAGCTTGCAAACCCATTTGGGCAGCAATGGGTTAACATTTGCAGAGGCTTCTATGTGTGAAAGAAAGTGATGCGATAGGGCTAGTGACTTAAATAGGCCAGCAAGGTATTTCTCTTAAACTTGCTCCATTCCAAAGTCATGGAGGTGAGCAGAAAAATGTGATACATAATATGGGAAGATTTCTGAAACTGGGGAAGAAGTGAGATTTGATGGTACTGAATGTGAATTTTAAAAGTAGAAAATTAGGACCAGTCCCAGAAGAGAAGCTGTGTTAGCACTTTTAATGTGAACATAATATGAACATAATTACTGTCCTCAAAGTTTCAAATGGTGAAAGCCCCTGCTGGAGGTATGCATTTTCACTGTTCATCTAAGTGTGTTTGTCTCTAGATAAAAACATGAAGATAAAAATAAATGTAATTTCCTTCATTCACTGTCATGAGGTCCTTTTATCACAAGGAGATCATTTTGGATACAAATTTGCATCTTGGAAAACATGGTAAATACAGCAGACTGGAAACAGAGTCTTTTACCCTCAAACAGGACGTGTATTAGTTTGGCAGTGACTTACTGTGACAGTGGCACTTTTTAGTGTACTCTAGTGACTATCAGAATTTGTTTTTAATCTCACTTTTGTATGTTGTTTCCTAGATGTCACTGCAGTCTGCATTTTAGAAGCTTTCCAAAACCAGCAAAGTATGTTATTAGCTGATAAAGTTCTTAAACTCCTTGGAAAGGAAAAGGCCAAAGAGAAATACAAGGTAGGACTTGTGATATTGCTGACAAATTCTGATTTCACCTGACTGGTTGTCAAAATGTTAATTGTGGGCATTCTGTCAATTGTTGTAAGCAAGTCACTGTCTTCATCTGCTGAAGTGTAAGAATCTACATGAACTGTTTTGTACAAAGCTGCTATTGTACTGATGTATTCCTTTGGGACCTGTCCAAAGTTTTTGAAACCTCAGTAGGGAAGAGAGGTCTATTTCTAACAATTGTTGCCCTTTAATAATAAAATCTGTTATGAATTCAGGAGACACGCTAAATTGGTGTGCTGCCTTACATGGGACTTTTCTGGACTTTCAACATAATGGAAACAGGTTATGTTGGAACAGCAGTAGCCAAATGTTCAGTTGCACATCAGTTGGTTGAGTTGGGTATGTGTGTTGAGATAGGAAGGTATATAAATAATAATTGAAAATGTGTAAAAATGGTGGTTCCATATGTAATGAATAGCTTAAAATGAGAGTAATGATGATTGAGGACTTTTTCCCCCAGGTTATTCTTGGTTTTATAAATAGAAATTTCATGTAGGAAAGATTTAAGTTAACAGCAGAATTCCTATGTTTTAGAAAGTGTCAAAATAATACTGTTTTAAGGTTGTTTTTTGAAAAAAAAAATATTAGGAAAAGCAAAAAAGCATAGCTTAAAATATGCAGCGTGAAGTCACATCTTTTTATTAATGGTCAGACTTCCTGATTCGGTCTCGAAAAATATACCTTCATCTCCTAACTACCACAGATTACTTGTGACGTTCAGTCGCAGGCTATTTCTGTTCCATTTCTGTAAATAGGTGCTCATACTTGTACTTTTCTATTTTGGCACCTGGATGTCTTTGCATTGATGTTTGGAAGCTGCAGAAAAGAGAACTGTGGAAGTATAGGGGTAGCCAGGAGCAGTCATTTTAAGTGGCTGTAGGTTACAAAACAGTTGGGACAGATATTAAAACATTCTCACTTGTTACTAAAACATTCTTGCTTGGTTTTGATGATGGTAGTTGAAGTACTGAAATCCATGTTCGTTTTGAGATGCTGAATTTCTTTCCTATAAGAAGCTCATATAAATGTGTGGTGTCAAGGTAACAAAAAACGAATTGTGCTATTAGGGTGGTGGTGGCAGCATCATAAAATAGGTGTGCTTCAAATGGGCAGTATTGTGATAGAACTTAATAGAGAAATTCAGAAGAGTGCATTCAGACTTTTCTTGCAGGAGAGATTGAATTGTAACTCTTGTGTGCAGTGTTCATTTTGAGCAAGAAATATTTTTTTGGCTGTAGAAAGGATTTTGTACCTGAGACGTGTTACTTCTGGGACTTCAAGTAAAATGTGTGGTATCTGGGCCAAGCTCCACGTAGAATTAGGATATTGCCTCATTAGTCTTCATTGTAACAATAGACATCAGCTTCTCTTGGATGAGTTGGAGAAAAGGGCAAATTGCCATTCATAATCTACTTGAATTGAGGCTCATGCTTAAACTGCCAGCTTGCATTTTTCGCCGTATTTATATGCACACATACTGCTTTAGTACATCTACCCAATGTCTTATGATATCCTAAAAATCCTCATTTCTAGCCACAAGTGCAGAAAGATACTATCTCCCTCCTCTCTTGAATATCTTCACTTTATTTCTACCGGTGGTGGGTATTGTGTTGTGATCTGAAGCTTAAATAATCCCTAAACTGTCAAATAAAAAATATCAGACTATCAAATGAGATAGTGGAAAGTCATACATTGGTTCTTTCGTGAATTAATTTTTTTTTATAATCACATTTGTTTATCCACTTCCATATTTACCATCTGATCTTACCATCTAATGACTTGAAATTACATTTCTCTGTTTCAGAATCGTGAGCCTTTGATGCCCTCACCACAGTTCATTAAATCCTACTTCAGTTCTTTCACAGATGATATAATCTCCCAACCTTTGCTTAAGGGTGAGAAATCAGATGAAGATAAAGATAAGGAGGGAGAGGCTTCTGAAGTAAAAGAAAAGTGAGTGTACAGCACAGTTGGGAATTGTTCGGTATTAGAATTAAGTTCTCAGTGATTTTGACGTTCTGCTCAGTGTAACTTGCTGTTGTTTTTATAGTACTTGGCATGGGAAATCCTGTGGTAATAAACTGAGCCTGTGAAATGAGATCAGTATTAAAAATGAAACTTTTATGAAAGCTGACTGGCTAGTTCCAAACTGTAGGTGGCTTTGATCCACTGAACAGAGGAAGGACAATGAGATTTGGAATATATGCTGAATATTTCCTACAGTATCATAGTAAATCTTAGGAGATGGGAGGACTGGAGAGTGCTGAATGATGCTTCTAGAGAAGGGAATGTTTTATACTGAAGGAGAGTTTCAAGGAAGAGATCAAGTTAGTCTTTGGATTGGAAGGGAGAAGACAAGCTAGGAAAAGGGTCTTTGTTAATGAAGACTATGAATTTACAGCAACCGAGGCCGAAAGGGTGTTTTATCTTTCTGGAATCAGATTGCACATAAATGAGAGGCTTGTTCTGACAAAGAAAAGCTTGAGCTTTTTCTTTTTTTGAGTGAAGCTTGAGTACCACGTGAACGGTGCTTTAACTTACTACGCTGCTTTCCAGTTTATTTTTGGAAGATATCGCTGCTGTCAGTATGGAAACCATTGCAAACGCCTTTAGGAATTTTATTTTTTTTTTAGGTAAGATAGAATGTCCTGATCTACAGGCAGATTCACTGAATCCAGGACACTTAGCTGAGGACAAGGCAGTGCTTACTGTAATTTTTGCTGTGAAATCCTTTCTTCCACATATAAACTGCACATTGCTAGGTTTAATATTTCACTTTGCTGACCTGGAATTCCATCCCACCCCTCTTGTTTTAAGGCAGAGATTACTGCTGTCCTTAATGTGAAAAAAATTTCAAGTGACAAAGGAAGCTCAAGTTGAAGAGCTTTAAAACATTTTTCTTCTTTATTTCCAATGTGATTTGGCCATCCTTTGTCTAAATTGTTTTCAGTCTGCGATGGCTTTGTCTAGGAGTATTTGTAACTTTACTTATTATGCTGGTGGTGTAACTGAGTATAGCAAAAGTTAGTATTTGTATGATTTAATGAAAAATCTGAATTGAAATTGCAATGTTCAGTGAATGCATGTGTGTATATACAACTGTTCTTACATCATTTACAGCTCTGGCTACTTGAGAGCAAAACAATATATGGAAGAAGAGAACTATGACAAAATTATCAGTGAAAGCACAAAAGAAATTGAAGCAAAGGGAAAATACATGGCAGAAGCTTTGCTTCTGCGAGCTACTTTCTACTTACTTATTGGCAATGCAAATGCTGCCAAACCAGACCTAGATCAGGTCATCAGCATGGAAGATGCAAATGTGAAGGTAAGAATCTGTCACAGCTGGGTTTGTAGTTTGGGTTGAGAAAACATAGAAGTTAGTGATAAACTTGCAGCATAGTTTAAGAAGTTGTTTTTCCAAGTTTCCAGATACTTCAATGGGAGTGTTCTGTTTTATTTACTGTTTTGTCCTTTTATTTCTGACAAATTGCTTTTTCAATGGCTTGCTGATTTTTGTGATAGCTGTGCTGAGCAGTACAAACTGAAGAACAGAGGAAGTTGAATGAATTGGAACTTTATCCAGTTGGAAAAATCAGTTCATAGATAAGAGAAAAACGTTATTTGTACTTGCATATTGAACTGCTTCATAAAATGTTGATGTATTTGTAAACACAGGGAACCTGTCTTATAAAGAATTTTGGGGTGGGAATAAAAATCCACTGAGATGAAAACATAGGCTGACATATTTGAAATTAAGCAAGGGAGTTGATTCATTTAGAGTCAATATGAAATTTATTCCTGCTTACAATGAATGAAATTTGTCAGTGGGAGAAACCAGTCAAATGAAAAAATTACTGTTATTGTAAACAAAGCCTTAAATCTGGAGGAATGTTGAAGTGGCTAATGCTTCTTTTGAACTTTTTTTACAGCTCCGAGCTAATGCTCTGATCAAACGAGGAAGTATGTATATGCAGCAGCAGCAACCTGTGCTGTCCACTCAAGACTTTAACATGGCCGCTGATATCGATCCTCAGAATGCAGATGTTTACCACCATCGAGGACAAGTAAGAAACATTAGAGATTTTGTCCCAATACTTGAATATTTCAATATATACTAAAAGAAAAATCAAGATCAGTACATCATTGGAGGCACTTGCTACTGTTTGTGGCAGAAAACCAGCAACTCCTAATTTGGAACTGTTGCAGAATACACACACAGTCTAATTTGCCGGTTCAGGTCAGTCAGAAGCAGTTTATTTCTGTAGCTATAGGAAAGAACACAGAGCGACAGAGGTTCAACCCTCAATCAATATACGAGCTCTGACTTAAAAGTACTAGGGCTTATATACATTTACAGCAGATATAAACTGCTCTGTGAAGGGACCTGATACAGCAGAGCAGCATCTGCAGAGAAGGAAGCTTTGTTACAGGGGATGTAACGTGTGTTCCTGATAACTCAGCATCTGCGGCACTGCGGCCTAGACTTGCATCTGTTCAGCTCGTCCCTCTCTGGCTTGTGATGCTGCTGAGTCCTTGACTAATTTCTAGACCTAGAGAGGCCTGCTTCCACAGAACTGTAATATAAAAGGGGCTGGAAGAAAAAAGGAAACACTACCATATGCAGATATGCTAAGTCGTATTCGTAAGGAAGACTTCCACGTATCAAGTGCCTGTCTCCATGAATTCGTTAGATCTCTTTAGTGCTCAGAAGTAAGAATGGTGTTAAGTGTTGATTGAAGGTGATGAAAGTTTTCTGCAGATTGAAAGTTAGTGTTTTACAGTAACTTCACAGTAAAGAGAACAATGAAGTGAGCTCCACTCTTGTGGAGGAATGAGAATGTCAAAAAAAAAAAAAAAAAAAAAAAAAGTTGAAATGCAAGCTGGGAAAGCCAAAATGTCTCGACATCCAAATAGTCCACAGGCACTAACTACAGCGAGGCAAAGCAACTTGAGAAAATACGGCATAGTTTTGGAGACTGGACATAATGCTAAAGCAGTAATGGCAACAGTCTAAAATGCAAGTATTCCCAATCCCTACACATGGACATTGCCTTTTTGTGTATGAAGCCAAATTTTCACTGGTGGCTTTGTTATTTTATGGCAGTGATTTTTAGTCGTGGGTTTTGAAGGTTTCTAGGCAGTTCTAACACTGAACTGGAGACGATATGAGTAACTGACGCTAACAGAATTATCACTTAAGTGTCTGAAGCACAGATTAAATACAGAAATAGGATTTTCTTTCATTCTGGCTAGCTGAAAATCCTGCTTGACCAAATTGAAGAGGCTGTGGAAGACTTTGATGAATGTATCCGATTGCGACCCGATTCTGCCTTGGCTCAAGCACAGAAATGTTTTGCTCTGGTAGGTAACATCCTGGTGTTTATCTGGGTGCTCTTTCTTTTTAAAGAGTTCTGGAAAACATATTGTGTTTCTCTGTTGTATTCCAATTTAATGGAAAAGTAGGGCAACAAACATCTCAATATCTTTTAATAATAAGGTAAAGAAATAATAACAGTTTCTTCAGTTGGAGTAAAGGTTTGCTGCTTTCATTTTGAAGTGTTCATTGTTCAAACAGTAGGTCATCTTTTCTGTTTTGTAGTAGAGGAACCCAAATCTTCACTCTAATTGTATCATGTAAAATTGATATAAATAAAGATTTAATGTTATGGAAAATGGTCATCTTCAAGAAATTGGAAACAAACTATGTCAAGCTAGTACAATGCCTATGCATGCAGGAATCTTCTGAGGACAGCTTTGCATGGTGCGAACAAGGAGTAATTCTAGGCTTGGAATTTCTAGGCTTTTGAAATAGAGGAAGGCTGTTGGCAACTATCAGGCATAATGGCTTCCTTCTTTCACCCTCTCTCCTCTCCAAGTCCACTCTACCAGAGACTTGAACAGGTGGTATGTTCCTAAAACCAGATTTGGTAGGATGTACTGGCACATCACCTTTTGGAACTTGTAATTGTTATGATGCATGCATCTCTTGGGAAAATGGGTAGAGGTCTGATAAAACTTTTTTTTTTTTTTTTTTGGCATGTTGTTTCATTTTTTTCTTTCCTTTTTTTTCTTTTTCTTTCTCGAATAGTATCGCCAAGCTTATACAGGAAATAATCCTTTGCCTGTGCAAGTAGCCATGAAAGGCTTTGAAGATGTCATAAAAAAATTTCCAAAGTGTGCCGAAGGCTATGCACTCTATGCTCAGGTACATTTTTTCTCTCTCGTAAAGAAAATGCTGCATTCTCTTTTATCTTGAAAAACATAACGTTTCTTCAAATAATACATGAAGATTTCTGAGAATGAGTTCTAAGGTAACACATGCTGTCTTTAATAAGCTACCTGAATTTATGGGTATGGGTGTTCTGGGGTAGAGAAAGTAGGGGGGGAATTGGTGTAGCAGAATATAAGTGTTGAGAGTCAAGGGTGGTTATTAGGAGACAGAGGTCTGGCGTACATTTCCCCTTGAATTCCTGCATGTGTGTGGCATCTCACTTGATGGATGTCAGGGATTCACTGGATAATGTGGGAGTTAAATGTGTGGAACTAGAGTAACAGTTTTGTTCTGCTACAAATGATATGTACTGGTCAAGCAGAGTTTATTACAGATGTTCAGAGTACACTTGTAACAGACTGTCATTTCTTCTCTAAGAAAACATACTGCTGGTTCTAGTATGAAGCATGAGATGTTCTGATTTTAAGTAGGTAGGCAATATAGATGCATTTCCTTTTGAAAGAAGTATATTTGAAAAAGGAAGAAGTTGAGACTTGCAGGTACAGGCTTTTAGAAGGTTTTTACTTGCAGTACACTTAGCAAGTTGCTTGTGGATCTCCCATTACAGATGGTACTGTGATCAGTAATTCGTGCACTTAAAGCCTAGCAGCTTTCTTCTAAAAAGCCTCAATTTTGAACCTTAACTCTCGTAACGGATGTGCCTGGCCTGCTCTACAATAAGAGAGCTATATCCAATCTCACATCGTCAATATGGTTTTAATTAGAATTAGCCTAGCGCAGAGTGCATGTTTTGGTTGTGTATCGACATATAGGTTTCTCTTTTGATGCAGGCACTAACTGATCAACAGCAGTTTGGCAAGGCTGATGAAATGTATGATAAATGCATTGACCTTGAGCCAGACAATGCCACTACATATGTTCATAAAGGGTAAGTATTGTTTGTGATCCTTTTGGTCAAGGGCAGTTGGCATGTTTAGATCAGTCAGCCTGAATTGAATGTTTGTGTTTAGAAGTTTGGCCAGGAGAAATAACTCTGTGAAAACATTTTAGTGCTGTTAAATGCATTTCTACAGTTTCTCTTGACTAACCTGTAAATAAGTGTCAGGAAAGTTTCATTACTGTTTATTCCTAATTGACTATCTACTTGAAGTATATCTGACTTTTACTTTAGTCCTATCTTAATTTCAGCTTTGTGCTAAAGTTTTCTCTTTCATAAAACAACTTGTAACAAGTCTTCTTGGGAGGAATTTACCTTTCTTTAGAGTCATTAAACAGGTAACATGGCTTATTGAAAGTGGCTTTTAAAAACATGTTTGTGAAAGTCATGAAGTTACTGTCTGCCCTGCATTAGGAATTAAATACTTAGGTGATCAGGGTTTTGGGAAGAGTATGTGAAGTTTGTTCTAAATTTTCTTTCTCTTCTAGTTTACTTCAGCTCCAGTGGAAGCAAGATTTAGACAAAGGGTTAGAACTCATAAGCAAGGCCATTGAAATTGATAACAAATGTGATTTTGCATACGAAACCATGGGAACGATTGAAGTGCAAAGGTAATGTTAAAATGCAGTGTTAAGAGTTCTTAGTTACTTTTGAAATCACAGTAGTCCTTTAGATTTTCTTATAGCTTTTAAGTCATTCTTAAGATCTCCTCCCCAGTGCTGTGCAAGGCCAGCCCTTACCTGAAGTCCCAATTTCTGTTCTCTAACTCTTAGGTAAAGCCTTCCTTTCTCTATGGCATAATTCTGCTTTATGATCTGACAAGTTCCCCTGTTCATCAGTTTCATACTTACTGGACTGCAGATGAGTCTGTGTATGTTTAAATATATCCCTCCTGTATTTAAAGTGACTTCCTTGATCATTGCTAGGCTTCCTGTGTATCTAATGTAGTCCTTAAACATACTTTAGTGGACCATTTGTACTGAGGATCCTGAGCTATACTGTCAAGACTGACAATTTGGTTTTAATTCCAACAGGACTGCAGTTTGCAAGTTCACAGGGTAAAGTGAAAAGACTAATGTAATATTCTGTAACAGTGCATTGTATTACAGTTGTGCAAAAGTTTGGGGTGTAGCTGAGAATATAGTTGAGTCTTTTTTTCTTTTTTTTTACACGTCTAGCCATCAAAAGGACAGACAATTGAACTGTTGCCATGAGAAATTTTGCAAGCATTTCCCATTTAAATAACGTGAGCTCTTGTCTGTGCTACTTTTCCTCTTAAGTATACAAACTCTTTTCAAGGGAGATGACAGTTCATTTAGTTGTCCCAGCATTATCTTTGCAGTAAACTTAGTGTCCCGTGGAGAACATTTTATCCCCCACTACCGCCCATGGGGGCTCTCAAGGGGAAGGCTGTTTAAAGCTGTCCTAGTTGCTTAGGCTTGGTAACAACTTCTCTTGGTTTGCTTATTCATCATCATCGCAAGTTCTCGTGGTGGTTCCTCCTGAAGTCCTTTTAAGCTGTTAGTAGTGGAGAGTGTAAGTCCCGAAGGAAAAAAGGTGCTGTAGAGATGAAAAGATTGCTTTGCCAGTCTTAATTGGACTACATTTTGGTTTATTTCAGAGGTAATCTGGATAAAGCCATTGAAATGTTCAACAAAGCTATCAACCTGGCCAAATCTGAAATGGAGATGGCCCACCTCTACTCACTCTGTGATGCTGCCTATGCCCAGACAGAAGTTGCAAAGAAGTATGGATTGAAACCACCAACACTGTAAAGAAACGAGGAGGAAATGACCTTCTAAAGTAAAGTTGCCCACTTCAGCCAGCCCTAAAGATGCTGTTGCAGACCATGTTGAATGGTGGAACTTAGTTTTTTCCCGTTCGTGGTGTTGTCATTTGCTACATCTATTAAATGTTTAGGTGTTGTGGGAGTGGTTGTTCCAAGGAAGTATGCGGTGTTGCATCTTGTTCCTTCTGCAGCAAAAACCCTAAAGCGTGTTAAGGGACATAAAGCTGCAGGGGAACAAATGGAAGATACTTTGGCCATGCAAATAAAAACTTCACACTGGTTCATTTTGGGTGATTATGTTGTGGGCGATTTTTGCTTTATCAAACAATATTACAGCATGTGGGTTTTTTTCCTGTTGATTTTAAAGGTAATACTAGTCAGTGCTGTAAAATAGGTTTCTTTTTTATATGCAATTAATCCTTGAGGGTTGATTTTAATTTTGCAAAAAGGAAAAAAATTAATTTTCAAACTGTTTAATAATAGAGGGTTTTTTTAAGTCAGTAGATGTGGAGAGAATCCCTGTAAATATATGCAAGCATGCACAATCTTCCCTTAAAGCCCCTCTCACCCTCTGCATAACTTAGAAATAGTCCTGTGGCAGCTATTAGGGAATTAATTTGATAGTCCTTATCCTCACCCCAGAAAGCCCTAGCATACTGTATAGGAGGGCTAGTAAAAAGGTAGGTTGGGGAAGGAGGTCAGGTAAGACTGCTTCAGTGTAGGTTTTAGGGTAAGAAAGGCTGTGTTCCTGTGCAGCAGTCCTTACTTGAATGTCCCAGGAAATTGTTCTGGAGGGTTCAGGGGGACTTTGAAGAACAGAAAGCACTGCTGGGAGTAGAGCTGCCAAGGTAAGGTCATGCTTGCATATAATCTTCGTAATCTCTGATGCTTTTGCTTAAATGTAACAGCTAATAGACAGTCTAAATTCTCTTCAGTCTCTAGAGACTGCTGTGTTCTGATCTGCTCCTTGTAATAGCCCCTTTGCAGGATTAAGCGAGGTAAGTAACAAAGCGTAGGCTAAAACTTCAAATAATGGATTTAGAATCTCTACTGGTTTCCTTGTTCATTAGACCCTGTCTTATCCAAGATTACAAATACTGTAGAAAGGAATCAACTGTTCTGCAAATAGCAGATTGGCAAATTATTAAATACTAGCAAAAACTGTCTTCCTCTAGCTAGGAACTTCACAGAGGTCTCGCTTTTTTGGGGTTGATCTTTTGGTGTGGAAGTCATTTGGTCCATCTGGCCTCTCCCTGGACTGAGGTGGCTGGATAAACCTCATGCAAGTACTTAACTGATGTAGCTTAATTTATGATACACTAATTTAGACTTCTTTCCATCCTGAAATCATAGATTTGCTTGTGCTGAATTGTCTAATGTATTTCATCTTTTAAAGAAATGAACCATGCTGTGGTCAACTGTCTTGTTCTCTAGTTGTGCCACCATATAGCAGCAGCTTGTATTTTCAGCTTGACCTTCCTTTCTCCCAGCAACTACAGTTGAGAATTCAAAAGGTGGAGAGTAGACATAAAGATTTAATAATTCTATTTTAGTTAGCTCAGTAGGTGATCTGAAATAAGTGTTGGTGTGGAATTGAAGGCATTAGAAGGTACTGGCAGCTTCTAAGGGCACTGCACATAACAAGTGTCAAATGTCTTCTGGAACTTCCAATCTGCATCAATTACCTGAGAACAAAAATATGCCAGATTGACTGATGCATCTGTCCTGTTCTCCTGAGGAGTTTTTATTCGCATGGCCTTATTTACATTGGCATTTTCTCCTCTTCACCCCACCTGTACCCCATTCCTTACCCCACCCAATCAATTAAGGGAAAAAAGCATGTGCTGTCAAATACTAGCATTCCAAATCATCACAGACTTTTGCCTGTTCTTGAACTAGTTTGAAACTGCACTGAAAGGATGCATTGTCTGTAATTTTTTTTGTAAATGACGTATCACCTGTAAACGGAAAAAATAAATATTACCTTCAAGTATCTCTCTCTGACATGTATAAGAACAGGTTTTGATGAAAGTGTTCTCTGCAGTGGTGCTCTCTGTGCTTATTTGAGGTTGCCCTGAATCTAGGAAGAACTAATAATGACTGGCTCCCTGTCATCTTCTCTCACTTCAACCTTTAAGAAAAAATGAGGAGGAGACCTGGAATTAACACATCTTATCTCTGATTGCTTCCATCACCCACAGAGGTATGATCTTAGGAGCTGAAGATTACAGGGGAAAGGAAATCCAGCCAGGAAAGCTGGGATTCCAGGTAGCTGACACCCTGTTAATGTGTGTATGCAGGTGGATCCCTTTAGTGAAAGGGTTTGTTTTTTTTTAAATAGCTGATATAGTTGAGGTTTTGCTTTAAGCCAGGTGGGCATGTGGACTTTGAGAAAAGCTTTCTTTAGCAGGGATTGAGAGCTGAAGTGAAACAAGTATTACTGCTATTTTTTTAAAAAAATATGTTGAAATAACATAGGAAGCTAGTACTGAAGACTTGGATAAACCTGGTGTATCCCAGAGACTCTGGGAAGTTGCTTCTAGATGTAGTTGTCTTGCATCTTAATTCTGATTATGTAGAATCCCTGTTTTTCATGTTAGAGAAAAGTTTGCCAAAATGGAGATTAGAAGTTGTGACTTGCATTACTAGGACCTAATTGCAGATTGAAAGTGAAGAGGGAACTAACATGTACTAAGGAGCTGTACTGTAACTTACTCTGGAACTATTAAGAGCAGCTTAGATGCAGCTTTAACCAGGCTTCCCAGCTGCAGTGGTAATAACACTGCCCAATACAACAGGCATTACTGTGTTTTCTGCCATTTATTTAGAAAAAATTTAAATTCTTGCAGGCTGAAATTCTGGAGCTGTTTCAGGGTTGTTACTGGCTGATTTTGTATACTTACAGAATACTGGTGCATATGTGTAATATGGATACTTCAAGTGCCTGTTTTCTACCAACACAGAGATTGAGTATTGACTGCTTTAAGTATTATCTAGCAGAGAACTGATTGTGTACTTTTTTTCATTGAAACCCCCCAAAATTCAGAGTCCCACTTGTATCACTTCTGTGTGGATTGCACTGGAAACCCCTAAAAGATCCTCCTAAAACAAGGTGCTTAGACGTTGTCCTGACAGACTGAAGAGGACGGAGCTCATGGCACCTCTTCAGCTGAGTTCACCAAAGTAGCTCGCTACAGCTTTTCATCCATTCTCTCCATTTGGGATGCCAGGGGAGGAGGGTCCTGGCCACGGATTCTGTCGTCTGTTGCAGACTGCACTTTGCATTTTTTTAAATTAAGTGGTCAGCCCCTGAGAATCCTGCACTGCTTTAGTCCTCCAAAGGTAGTATTTAGTTCTTGCTCTGCTGCATGTCAAACTAGTATAGAAAGGGGAGGGAAAGACAGATGGAGTAGTTTAGAAAAATGGATGTATAATAGTTGCTGTGAGTTAGAAGTGGGAGCCCAGTGATGGCCATCATGGATGCAGATTGTTGAGTATGTGGGAGGCACTAATCTAATGCAGGAGACTTGACTCAAATGGTAAATTGTTAATTTTTTTATATTTATTTTTCAACAAATAAATCTTCATTTCACCTTATGCTCTGTGGCTTGTTTCTTAAGACTTCCAGTACAGTATGTACACCAAAATGCAGTGAAAAGTACAGACCAAAAAAATGCCTGCTGGAGTAGATGATGCCACTGAGTGGAATGGTGTGACCTGTCTTTTGAGGGGAAAGATTCCTCAGGGTTTGGCTTAATTTAAGCATTGATTTTCCTCTATAAAACATACACCTACCTCATTCCAGAGAATTCAAAAGAACATTAAAAAAAGAAAAAGTCAAGAGAGCAGTTGTGGGAAAAGGAGGATGTCCAAACATGAATAAAAAGGTAAAGTGGGTCTGGGGGAAACTGGTGGTTAGCTAGAGCAAGACAAAACCTTCTTTCCCTTCTCCCATTTTTGTATTTTGAAATCTTTAGCCTTATTGCTTTATCACTTTTGCTGCTGGAAAACTAAAGCCTAGTGGTAAAGGCTGAATAGTTGCTTCTTTTTTTTTTTTCATCCCAAGGAGAAAAAAAAAAGCCATTTGCAAATGCTTATCTTTTTACATTAGAAGTACGAAGGTGTCTTCCTTCTAAGAAAAAAACCCAAACAACAAAACTACACTGTGCTAGGCTGGTTTTCAGTATTTTAAAGCCATCTCTAATAATCAGTTTAAGTCTCTTCATCAAGAGCAATGAGTGTTTCCCATGCAGCTGATGGGAGGTGGCCTGTGGTAGCAATAATGCATTTAAACATTGAGCAATTCTAGTACCTGTCTTCTGTGGGCAGAAGACTTAATCAGCACAACAAGTTTTCTAACCCTTTTGACTGACTCCCCTCAGCCTTTTCAGGTAAAGACTGCCAGGCAGCAGCATTAAAGCCCATTCAGACATTATATTAAGGAAGCAGTATATAGAGCAAAGGTGTGGTGACACGTGAATTGCTTTAACAAAACCGTAACCTGCATCACTTCAGTAATAAACAGGAATTGCAATAAGGAGAATTTAGTAACGTACATTCCAGGCAAGATACATGAACCAAAACCTGTTACAGATTCTTCTAGAAGTAGTAGTTCTGTCTGGCAGCTTGCATTTTCCTTTAGTTGCACAGAGCAGAATTTGGCCTGTTTTGCTTACTGTGTTAAATTTTCAGCTTTCCAAGTTACAAGTTGGGCATTCAAAGAAATTTGTTAAGGCATATACAACTACAAAGGACAAAAGTGGAAGAATCATGCTTCTAGATTATCCAATAATTCACCGAAAAATTCATAATACCAAAGCTGACTTCAGAGGATTTCCAGAGAGAAAGTTCCCATTTCTATGTTCTACAAAAAAGCCCCCAAAAGGTAACTAAAACATTGTGATGCATAAAAAGCAATGTTAACTTCTACTGTGTTGAACTGATTTCACCTCCATCTTTATCCTAGCTGTAAAATACTAGAAAAAACTGAAGTAGGAGAGGAGATACAAAAGTTGTATTTGAATCAATTTTAGAATTGCACCACCAATTTTTTATTAACTGGCACCTTTAGCAGTGGATTGTGGAGCAACTAGTAAGGGAATCCTTTTGAAGACGAAAGCAGTAGCCATTGTGCCAACTGAACCTTCCCTGTTCACCCAGCTTCACTTTTTCATCTCTATGCCATAGAGATCATGACGCTTCTGGCTTAAAATAGGAATTTGCTGACGTATTTCTGTGAGTTTCTTCAAATCTGCAGGGTGGGGGGAGAAAGAACTATTAGAACAGCAATCAAAAAGGAAAGCTCCGACTTGCTCAGAGGTAAGGCAAGGGAAAGAGCAGCTTTCACAGAGAATGGGCACTGCAACTGGGCAGCCAGGGCTGAAGGAAGCCTCACCTTTGCTCTTTCCTAAGATGACAGCTTCCTCATGAGTAAGGAAGCGAGAAGATTATAGTCAAAGTGCTGCTTGTTCTTGATTTAATCTAGCAAAGGTGGAGAAGGGATGGGAACATTGCATCATCTGTAATTGATGTGCAAGTCCACAGACTTAAACTGTTTCTTCTTAGACTCATGACCAGTACTCGAGAGAGACAGCAGGAAAAAACCTTTTAGCCTTACCTATGTCTGTGTAAATAACTGCTTCCTCAGCCCCAGCTTTGGCTATGACTTCACCCCTGCAAAATTAAGCACATTTGTTCACAGCATTAACACAAAGGGCTCAAGGCATCAGTCCAGTTGCTGCTGTTTGTACAAAAGGGAGTTCCTACCCTTGTTGTCTATGGCTATAAAGACAGGGCTGTCCTAAAAATAGCACCATAATTCGTAACTCTAGCATGATAGAAATAGCTTCCAGGCTTTATATGTGACACATACATACTTAACATAAGTATGTTTCTGAAGATCAAGAATCATGCTAAGAGCAACTATGAGAACCAGTGCATGTAAGCATGCAATATACCTCAAAGGGAGAGAAACAACTTCACCAGGGACAAACATCTATGGCAAAGACTAACACTTTCTCCTTTCAGATCCTTCTGACTTTTAATAGGAGTATACTTTCACTCTGCATGAGCTACTGCACATTATTTATCATGTCTCCCAGTAGGTGTTCTGTCACTGCTTTCATCATATAAAGTTAAAAGTTCAAGACATAGATAAAGCTTTTCTTACTTTGCAATCACATAGAAGAGAACTATCTGTGGATTTACTTGAAAGGAAAATAACTTGCTGAAGATTTGGTCACTTTTACCTCCTGTGCACCTGCGTGACTTCTGCTTAAGTTAGAATATGTCTCTTATCTAGCTGAAGACATTCTTGTTCTTTCTTATGTCAAAGCAGTGTTGTTCTTTGAGGAATGAAATAGTTTTGTGCAAGCTGTTTAAGATGGTTTAGTTCTGCACAGAGAATTACCATCATGCATGTATATAATAGACTGCACTTCAGGGAGAAGTTGAAAAGGTCAGCAGCTTAACTAATGCTAAATACTAGTACTAAGTATCTTCTTTGCTACCAAAAAGAATACATACTGTTAAACTAGTTTTAATTTCTTGTCTTTCAGTCAGACAGTTTTAAAGGATGATTTTGAGAATGTAGGCTTAAGTCTCAGGTGCTTTTTACCAGGAACGAACTTACAACCTTTTTTAAGAGTAGGTGGAAATGTGGGACTGAAATGTGACTAAGTAAAACATTTTTTTTAACCAAGAAAAAGTGGATTTGTTTGGTTTTTTTCTGAACTCACCATGGATTTACTACAGTGCTGTGTCCCCAGGCAACATAGGATGCTTTTTCATCTCTAGCAGGAGATACTGTAGCTACGTAGACTTGATTATCAACAGCTCTGTGTTCACAGAAAGATGAGGGAAGGGGGGAAAAAGTGAGAGAATTTTTTTTTTAATACCACCAATTAATTAAGCTGAAGGGAAAGAATTCACTCTGAAAGGCAAGCTATACATCCTCCTAAGGACTAGCCAAAATTGTAAACGATATGAAGGTCAGAGGAAGCAGAGCCTGGAAAGAAGTCTCTAGCACCTGCTCCGGAGTTGGTAGAATGAATTACACATTCATTCAGTATGTAGAAAAGTTGATTGAAGCTGACCAAATGAATAAATAATACAGCATTCAGGAATCTCAGGGTCTATTTCTGTGTGTAATTAGAGCAGTTCTCATATAGTTACTGGCTCTTCTGTCTAGAAGTTTGTGTGTGAAGGGTGCTTAGAGAGCCATGGGGAAAAGGTCTTTGAAAGGGCATTACTGGGGAGGGCGGGGCAGGAATGGATAAGCATTTCCTGCTTTTCTCCTTGACAGCAAAATCATTTTGGTGTCTCAGGCAAGGCTTGAGGAATGGTGCAGCTCCAATAGCAGAGTGGCCCTACAGCACCGTTTCTGATGCACAGTGTCATTTAGAACACAAGAACAGTTCAGTTTCATGAGCGAAATCCCCTCTGGAACAGAAGGATAAGCTGTTACTTTGGTCTTACCGTCCCCTTTGTAGAAGTTCCCAATGAGCTGGTCCTGTTGTTAGGTTAAAAGCCCCTGGATATATCAGCAGCTGGCAACCTTTGTTAAAAGAAAATTAGAACCCAACCATCACTAAGGAGAAGATGGTTTACCCTAGAATGGCCCTTCACATTGAGAACTCAAGGCAAGGTTTCTTTCAGTACTTCCTGACCTCTGCCCAAAATGGAACCAAATAAAGCCTGTTCATGCATGACATGGGTGATACTTATGTCAGCAAAGGCCTGTGATACACTACCAAGTGTTGGGATATGCCCATCTCCATCACTGTATCAGGAAATGATTGTTACTTTACCCAAGGAGAACAGACACTCATTTGAATAACAAAGTTGTGGTCACAAGATGCATTTTGCATTACCAGGTGAGAATAAGAGTGCGTGATCACACAGACTGCCCAGCACGTACCACCCTGAAACAGCCCTGCACAGTTCAGGCCTTAGGGCTAACCATGCTCCTTTAGGTGACCCAGCCTCACCTTTCTGTCCGTAGATTTGAGCCATCTCAGCAAATCTGATATCATAGCAGATGCCCAGGCCTACTTTACAGTATGCTGTTCTCAAAACACAAGAGACAACAGTCATATCACAAGTACACAAAAGCAATCACAAGACTCCCTGTAGCCATCCTGCCAGCTGTTATTTTATGTATCTCACAGTAACAAGAGGAGCTATATTTAAATGTGTATCCTTATCTGTAACAAGCATTGGCTATTCGTGGGGGAGCATTCATGCTTCATGATGAGAGGAAGACTGTGAGAAGCGGTCTTATCTACCCTTTAACAACAGCCATTTCCCCAAAATCATGTTACATCAGGTCTCTGTGTAATGTGTTCCTCTCTGATTTAGCTGCAGGTTTTTCAATTATTTTATTTTCAAGAAAAGAAAGCACACACTGCTCTTCATGGACTAAAGAAACTATACAGTCATGTAGTTTCTTACAGCATGCACATTGCAAGGAGCAAAAAGTGACCATGGGAGATGAGACTCTTCAGAATGCTCAGTAAACAGGATGTGTTAATTCTTGAACAATGGTAGTGGGAGGAGTAGGTGTCTTGCTTTTTTATCTGATGTGGTTCATTCAAGAATGTTGGAATGGGATTTACAGTTAATTGTCTCCATTGTTATCATCCTCACATGAAACAATGTGCCAGTGTAGCTGTTTGCTACATATATTCTTTTCCAAGCCATGTTTTGTAAGAATCATTTTAAAGAGGTAACTGCTATGAAAAAATACAGTAACTTCTCTTTAACAAATCAATAGGACCACTATTTATTAAGGGAAGTGCCATGATGTATGCTTCAACACTTTCTACTACTCTGTCCTTTTGCAATCATACTGCCTTTTTAAAAGTTTCAGAAGTGATCCACAGGCTTGGAACAAACTTAAACTATGGTTGTCAAGTGCCTAATATAAATCTGATAGTCTAAAAATCCCTTGGGAGAGGGGGGAGAAATCCAGAATGACTGTAGTGTTATTGTGGTAGAGCTCATTAAAGAGAGGGCTTGTCTTATACTCACGAGTATCAAACACGGAGAAACTATTCCCTGGACTCAATGTTTCAGACTCTTTGAACTGTATCTTTCCAGGAACATTAATGTCAAATAAATGAACCTGTAATTATAGTATGATGAATAACAATTAATAACAATTTCCCTGCTTGGTCTTTGAGCGTCTTTGTATTAGGCTTGTGTTTCCTAGTTACTGTTATCTAGACTACTCTTTTGTCAGGATCCCAACTAAACATTGCTTAGGATTGTGAGATCTCCTAAAGATGATTTAAATAAGTTTTCTTATTTACAGAAATACACGTCTAAAGTTATTTAAAAAAAAAAAAAAAAGACTGGCCATTTTAGACAACACATATAATCCTTGTGACCCAAGTGACGCATATATCAAATGTTTATACTGTTTAGAATGCCCTGTCCTTCTCCCATACAGTAATAGAGAGTAGTCAAAACCAGCTAAAAATATAACAACTATTTTGGAGTATGTCTCTATATCTTCTTTGTGCAAAGAATCCCTGCAAAATAGCTAGATATCTTGATCTAATGAGTAATTTTGCAAAAGGAAGGATACATATAAAATGTCTTGAATTTGCCAGGATGATTTTAAAGTATGTTAAAGCAGGTGATATTTTCCTCTCTAAGATTTGAGTCCCATTCCTGCAAAACGTCTCCAGAAAATACCCTCACCAAATCATAAAGTTCCCATGATTTCATCTATGCAGATGCCTCTTAGCCCCTGCAGACAATCTTTGTCCCTCCCTTGCAACGAAGATTCTGTTCCTGACCACAGCTTCCTAATACTACAGCTGTTTTTGTATTATTATTTGTTCATATTTACACAGTACAAGTCTGCACTTGTTCTACAAACAACTACCAGGCTTGCAGATTGCTGTGGTATGATAGATGGAAGGCAACATACTACTTCAGAAAGTAATCTAATAGTGTAGCTAAGTGTAGAATCAGTTCACCAAATAAATTATTACCTATACCACTTTATTTGTTCCAAGTAACCTTGCATTCTCTTTTTTGGCTTTCCTTGGAAGAAATAAGATGTTGTTCACCTAAGGAATGATACCTGTATGCATAGTCAGGTTAACAGAAACTACACTCATAACTACAGTTATGAATAGGAGGTAGTTTCTCAGAAGGCACAAAGCAATGTCCAGGTGGAAGACGACAGGAAGCAAGCATCAACCACAAACAGCAGACACAGCTTAACTATGGGACTTGGACTTCAGCTGTCTGCACTAATCCTACATATAGCACACAGAAGTATGTAAAGAACAGTATTTATGGTAACAGAAGGACTAAACCCACTGGGAACCTGAGGGAAGATCCTGATTCCATGTAATTGGCACTATATTTTAGAGCTAGACCAAGGTACACAGATGAATTGGATCAGGATTTACTCTTTACTGCAGTTTTCCCAGCATCTGGGAAAAGCCCATCATGCCTTCTGCATTTTGTCATCCTTACCCAGAACAAATTTATGACCGCCTTTAGAAGGGGTATGTACATGTCTCAAATAAAAATTACATGCAATTTTACTGACAGTACACAACTTATTATTAATGCAAGCTTCTACTATTTCACATCACCTTTAGGCACAATGAAATCATTTGTGCAACACTGCTGAGAAACCTTTCAATAACAATATTCTGCCATCTTACCTTCCTGTGCTTTGCCAATATAGCACCATCAGGCCCAAAGACAGTACATGTATTATACAGTTTTCCATCATCCTCTTCTGGAATGGATCCTTTGTAAAGGTGAGAACAAAGATTTCCCCCACTGTATTATATGGAATTTTGATCCAATGGCGCTATTAGACATTGCCCGTATTTCCCTCAATGAGATGGTCACTAAGAGTAAACTACCTCCAACGAGATATATGCTGCACTCCTTTGCAACTTCTGAAAGCATTTGTGTTGATTCGCCAGGGATCTTCTCTGCATACTCCTTAAAGTACTGAGTTCCATATGGAGAATTAAAGCATTCCTAGAGTTAGGGAAAAAAGAAAAAAAAATTACATTAAAATCCAGTAACACCACTGCAAGGAGATGTACTTGACCTTTCAAATGTCTATCAATGTTCTCATACAATCTTTAGTTACAAAAGTTTATTTTACAGGAGTTCAATAAGCAAATCAGAAAATATCAGGAGGCCAGAGAGACTTAACAATCAGAGAAAATGTGGTGGGTGTGTTGGTGTACGTGTGCCAAACATAACATGAGCTAGGAGTATCATGTAAGCTACAAGTTACAAGGCTAGCGTATTTATCAGTCTAGACTTAGCAAGGGGTGTTCTCATCAGAACAATGGAACAAGTTCCACCTAGCTCATTTGCCAAGTTACAAGCTAAACAGATCCCTTCAAAGCTGTGAGATGCTTGTGCTTGTCCACAGCCCATGATTTCTTCATTTTTAAAAGGACCTTTGCAAAAGCATGCATTTCTCAAAATTACTTATTGTTTCACTAAAACAATCCTTTAAACACCATTTCCTTACAACTGAACAGTGTCTTCTGTTCTAGGCTCTAGTTAAAGATTTGCTATCCCTCAGAACCAGTCGTGTAATCTTTAGACAGTAAGATTAACAGAGCAGTTTAAATGCCTAAACTAGGTGGAGATGGCCAAAATATCCAAAGCTTTTACTCTGCATTATATTTGCTGGCTCTGTGAAGATGTGAGACTTGCCATCCCCATTCCCAATACTTTTTTGTCCCCTAAAGGAGTATAGCTGAAGGCCACAGGATGTGCTATCAAACAGTACCAGCACCTACTCCTCAGCAAGTGATTCCCAGCCCAAGCACCCACCTCAAGTGTTACCTTTGCTTGCTGGAAGTTGTATGAAGACAAAAAAAAAATAATAAATTAATCTGTGAATAGCACAGTAAATTTATGCCTTAACCACTCAAGCAAACTTAACAACCTTAGTAGATTCTACTGAACTGGAATAACTGAACCAAAACTGGATGGATGTTTTCGCCCTGTATACAGACACTGGGCCAGCAGGTACCAACTAACCCACAGCAGGATTTGTAGATGAAAGAGGCAGGAAGGGAAGTCTCCACACGCTGTCAAATGAGCTTCCCATGCTTTTGAAAGTTGGATTGAACTTCAAGGAAATGAAAGCAATGCCAGCTGCCTCCACCTTCATCTTGCCCCTTGCAGTGTCAATGGGGGTGGTACTGGAACCGTAGGCTCAAGAGAACAGGCAGAGAGCTCTGTGCAGGGTTGCACTAGCAGTGCATGTGGCTGTTCGTAAGTTAATCCTGGAACAAAACTGCAGGCTGTCTGCACAGATCACCTATTTCTGTGCTCGCTGGGTGAAAACCTGGATGGATGGATGAGCCCAGAGGGTTGTGGTGAATGGGGTGAAATCCAGTTGGCGGCAGGTCACAAGTGGTGTTCCCCAGGGCGCAGTATTGGGGCCCATACTGTTTAATATTTTCATCGATGATTTGGACGAGGGGATTGAGTGCACCCTCAGCAAGTTTGCAAAGGACACCAACTTGGGAGGCAGGGTCGATCTGCTTGAGGGTAGGAAGGCTCTACAGAGAGATCTGGACAGGCTGGATATGTGGGCTGAGGCCAATCGTATGAAGCTCAACAAGGCCAAGTGCCGGGTCCTGCACTTCGGTCACAGCGACCTCACACAGCGCTACAGGCTTGGGGAAGAGTGGCTGGAAAGCTGCCCAGCAGAGAAAGACCTGGGGGTGCTGGTTGACAGCCGGCTGGATATGAGCCGGCAGTGTGCCCAGGTGGCCAAGGGGGCCAAGGGCATCCTGGCTTGTATCAGAAATAGTGTGGCCAGCAGGAGCAGGGAAGCAACTGCTCTCCTGTACTCAGCACTGGTGAGGCTGCACCTCAAGTCCTGTGTTCAGGGCTGTTTAGTCTGGAGAAGAGAAGGCTGAGGGGAGACCTTATCACCCTCTACAACTACCTGAAGGGGGGTTGTAGTCAGGTGGCTGGTGAAAGGACAAGAGGTAATGGCCTCAAGTTGTGGCAAGGGAGATTTAGGTTGGATATTAGGAAAAATTTCTTTACTGAGAGGGTTGTCAAACATTGGAACAGGCTGCCCAGGGAAGTGGTTGAGTCACCATCCCTGGAGGTGTTAAAAAAGCGCGTAGACAGGGTACTCTATAACATGGTTTAGTGGGCATGGATGATGGTTGGACTCGATGATCTTGAAGGTCTTTTCCAACCTAAATCATTCTATGATTCCCTCCAAAGTGGTAAGAATACAGGGACAGATCTTTGAAGTGCTATCTATCAGTTTCTAGATTCAAATGGGATTCTGTTTTTATTTTTTTATCCATAAACATTACAAATTGTTTTTCTCTCACAAATTTTTCCTATTTCAGAAGTGAAAAAAGTTTAACACATCAAGGCTAACATGTCACAGGAAAACTGCCGTATGCCTCTGCAAAGGTGTAGATTATATACTCAGTGCAAGTTAGTTTTGTTCTTTACCTAGTGTGACTTTAAAAAAAAAAGTGGAGGGAAGAGAATATTTCATGCTCAGATCATACTGCCAGCACAAAATTTACCTCCCAAAAGTCTCTGAAAAACCTTGCCCTTGTTTGACAAATGTTACTCTAAAAGCATAAATTATCATTGGCAAAGCAAGTACGTCAACTAAATAGGTCTGGAAAACTCAGTGTTTGTACACATGATGAAACTAGCAAATAATAGATAATCTCAATGTAGGAGGCCCAGACGGAATAATCAAAGGTAACATTTGCAACATAAGGGCTGTATTAGCACAGAGGAGCTGGGAGGGTTGCTTAAGACCTCGCCAGTGACAGCAGGAGGGAAAACATTCTATGTGTAAAACATTCAGACCAAAAGTTCACTCAGAGAAGAACTTTGCACTCCCTGAGTCAGATGCTGCAGGGCACAAAGGTAAACACACACATCCCCAAGAACAGAGGAAAAAAGCTGAAATCTGCACTGGGAAGGTCACCTCATTGGTAGCGCACTCATTGTATGAAAATTCAGCACAGTGATCATGGCTGAAGTCCAAAAAAAAAAAAACATTATCACTAATTTTAAGTGGCTATTTATGTTCCCACACGAGGATATCAGAAGAGAATACATTTTAATCATAATTCAGCCACAAATGACCTGCTGGAAATGTCTTAAGTCTATTTTGTTTCTCATGTAGTATCTAATCTGGAATGATTATAGCAAAGAGAGTCACTGTATACTTGTTTTCTTTCATCTTTGTATCAACATTCTTTAGCTGAAAATCGCCATTTCCTACATTTCTAGCATGGAAGGCTTCTGCAAAGATTCAAACCACAGTGTCACTTTTGTGACTTCAGAACATACCAGTGATGGAATTGCCTGGGATTTAAACCAGCACAAACTTAACCAGAATCTTATATCACAAAAAAGACAACCTGCTTTTTTTTTTTTTGCTTCTTGTTTTCGCCCCTCTTAAGTGTGCTGCTAGACAGAACCCCTGTTTTTTTCCTATTTTGGAGTCTCATACAGCATCTAAGCTATCCAGAGAGAAACAGGAATATATAATGCATGACTAACACTAGAAAGAGGTTTCCAAGGGTTTGAGGTATAGGTGCTAAGAAGACCATGATCTTTACTCACAGGTAGAGCCACAACTTTTGCTCCTTTAGCTGACGCTTCTCTCACCAGTCCACAGGCTCGCTGAAGATTATCTGATTTAACAGCAGATACATGAAGCTGAATAAGAGCCAGGCGGAAGTCTAATGGTGGAAGAAAAAAAAAAAAAAAATTAGTCAGCAGAATTCCCCCAGGAAAAACTCTTCAAAATTTGAATCCACTAATGAGCATTTAACAAAATAAATTTGCTTATTTATTAACATATACAAAACCCACTTCCATCTCATTCTGTGGTCTGTGACTCTGGAAACAGTCTCTTAAAACAGGGAGAATATTCAAACCTAGACTTGCTAATGGGAACCATACATAGCCATCACTCTGCTCAGGTCAAAGATCACAGAGTTCACATGCTAGTAACACTTAGCCTAGGCAGTATCCAGCCTAAGTTCTACTGTAAGATACCGTGTGACAGAAAGGGAGACCACTAGTCAACCTAGACCTGCTTCTTCCTTCCCAGTTTGCTACACGCTTTGTGAGCCTATCTTTATGTTGTACCCGTTGCCTGATGAGCACTGCATGTCCTAAAATGCCACTAGCAAACTAAACGGTTGGATAATCCCAAAAGCACCAAATATGGGAATAGTTTGCTTTTATCCCTCAAATCACACCTGGCCTGGGAAATGGCTATAAAAAACCCATAAAGATAACATCTTTCCTGATCATTTCCTTGCAGTTTGGTTTCTAGCCAAGGGACAATCCCAAGTGTTATCAACACTGTCTCTACTGTGGCTAAGCAGGATTTATATTTGCAGGATCTTGAAGTACACAAGTGGGAGAGATCAAACCAGGTTTTGTGCACACCCCTTGGACTTCCTTCCATGAATCTCCTAGTACCTTGGGCTGTAGGAAAACACATCCTGAGCAGGTAGAACCATCTTCTTTTTAAAAATAAACAACACTCTGACTTCATAGAAAAATACCTCAGTTTCAAAGCACCTCTCTTCTCTGGAAAACTCCCCTGCCATACAGTCAAAGACCACTATGGGCTAAAGAAAAAGTAGCAAGCAACACAGCCTCAGTGGTCAGGGAAACAGAACAAACTGATTCAAGTGAGATGAGATCTGGTCAGGAACAGTCAAGGCAGGATATCTTTCTTCCTACTTTAGTTCTCACTTCAGTAGCTAAGCAGCTAATTTCTAGATGTTAAGCAAATGATTAACTGCTCACTTTGCCACTCTTCACATGAGAGACTCTTAATATTTGGTTTATTGAGTAAACAGAGCTTCACTGAGATTTTGAACAGATATCAGCATAGTTAGCTTCCAGACACACATAGATAACCATACTAGGAATCTGTCTAAAACTTTCCCATATTTGTGGAACGTGTTTTAGCTCAAACTGGACGCTTAAAGATTTACATTTCAGCATAAAGTCACTTTTGCAAGAAAACCAAAAGAGCACCTACCAGGAAAAATTTTACTTAACTTCCTTCGCATAATGTTTAAACCACCAGGAAACCATTAATCTTATCTTCCCTATGCCTCAGGTTTGGAGTTTGTTAAAGGGCAGAATTAAAGGCCAGCCACAACAGAATACCTGTACTCGTACCCACAGTTTTGTTTAAAATTAGTGTTGAGACATAGAAGTAATAGAAATACAGAGAAACGTGCAACAGTGCTGTAAAGGCCCAAGATCTCCTCTTCTGGCCTTGCTAAGCTACCTCGAAAACTTCTTTAAAAGCAATTCTCAGGATAGGCCTATAGCAATGCAACCAGGTAAAAGCGTATCAGGGTACAATGCTGGTTCATATTTGTATCGCTATGAAGCACATTTTTTTTTTTGGAGAAGCTCAGCACGCCCGGTTGGTTCAGATCAAGTTTCCCGCCAAGCTGACGGTTGCAGCAGTACCGACAGAAGCACGGCAGCCGTTCCCTACCAGTCCATTACACAGCCAGCGTGCCCAGGGCAGCTCCCTCCAGGACCTGAATTATTTCACACCCCTTCGAAGGCTCAGAGACAGCACCCAGGGCCGAGGCCTTTCCGGCCCGGACTACGACCGGGGACTACCGGCGGCGGCAGCAGCCAGCCCGCGGCCCTTCCCCACGGCCAGGTAAGAGGATAAGGGCCCGCTGGGGAGAAGCGGAGGCCGGCAGCGGCTGAGGGCGGCCCCCGGGGGAATCCGGCACTGCGCCGCGGCCCCTCTCCCCGGCTGAGGCCCGGGGCGGGAGGCCGGAGCTCCGCTAGAAGGCCCAGTTCAACCCCATTGCGGCCCTTTTCCCCACGTCGCCGGCCTGGACGGGGCCGGGAGGGAGTGCGAGGAGGAAATGGAGAGGTAGGCGAGGAAGAAGTAACCGTTCCTCCGCGGACGCCGCCACTCACTGGCCATGGCTCCGCGCGCCGCCTGCATCCCCACACGGCCCCGGCTCCTCCTTTATAGAGCGCGGCGGCCCGCCAGGGCGCATGCGTGCGGGTACCGAGCAGCGGGCTGCTGGGAAATGTAGTCCCGCCCCGGCGGCGGCTGCCCCTGCCACTGCCCCGGCAGGAAAAGGGGAGCGCCTCTCCGGCAGGGCTCTGCGGCGGGATTTGTTTAAAAACGACGCCTATACTGCTTTTAAAAAGTCTGGCTCCTTCCTTGACCCGATTTCAAAGCACTTCCCCACGCAGCTTTGCTGACAAGAGCTCGAGGGAGCGGCGCAGCCCACCTTCACAGCAGGAACAAGGAGGGGATGACGTGCCCCAACCCCAAATGGCGGCCCAGCCTTCCCCCCTGCGCAACCCCAGCAGATGGCAGGGAGCTGGGAGTACTCCTAAAGTGCCAGTTCAGCGCTCGGCAAAAACACAGCTGTGCATCTACATCTCTTGGTGCTGGGCCCAGAGCTGATGTGCTGACATTCCATTTTTCCAGCCCTGTGTGATGGGTAGCAGCCCTGAACCTGTTAAGGGCTCGTCCCAAGAGATCTCTACAGGTAACTCCTTCACCTGGCACATTCCCATCTTCTTTTACAAGTGCAGCATCGTCTAAGGTAGAAACCAATATGCTAACTGCCATGGTGGTTTTATTACTAAACACTGAGTGCTCCCTGTTACTCAACACAGAACATTGTAAAATACACACGTGAGGCCGCAGCCTCAGGCTTTTTCAAAGCATGTTTGTAGAACTGTAGATTCATGTTGGGTAGAGGCAGTATTTCTCACGCAAGAGTATCTCCACAAGTTGAAAGCACACGACAACAGAAGGGGCAAAGATAAAACAAAGTGGGTAACCCAGGGTGATCAATCTCTTACACATGTTGTGCTGAAGCCACTTTCAAGAAACATGCAAGAGATAAAGGAGAAGTATGCAACCACCATAATATGCACAACCACCACTGTGTGCAGCAGTTACAAACCTTCCTTCAACAGAAAAACTGTTCAATCTAACCCTTTGGAGTAGAAAAGGGAGCACCTCATTCCAAACTGAGCAAGGCAAAGGATGGAAGAATTACTGACAGTGGACAACTGCAGAGGAGGAGGGGATGCAGCAGCACTTTGGCAGGCCTCCCTCCCTTTTACACATGCCCATGGTAGCAGAAACAGCATATACAAAGTTGTTTGGTTTTTTGGTTTTGTTTTTTTGTTTTTTTGTTTTTTGTTTTTTTTTTTTTTTTTTTTTGAACAGCACACCTTGCAGGACTCCAGGTGTGAAGAACGGCTGTCTCCTGAGTTCACACAAGGTTTAGGGCAGAGCACAAAATAAGAAAATAAGTAGTGAAGCAGTATCATCCCTTGAAGGTGAAAAACACAGGCTAAAAACCCAGTGTTTCCCATGGTTCAGAGAAATAACAGTGTATTTGTCGAGGTTCAAAACAAAAACATCTGAAAGCACTAAATACACCCAAAAGAACAACTTACACACTATCACCCCCCTCCTTCCCCAGAAGGGGAAACTTTCCAGCCATTCAGTAGACTATGCCTATATTGAAAAAGGTTATTTGACAGCATCAAAAGGTTTGAAACTACAGCTGAAATGCACTTGGAAGGAAAAGCTACAAACATTGCTGAGACCCATGTGTAACAGGAACTGAAAGAACAGCAAGTGATCTTTACTTGCATATGGAGAAGGCAATGTAAATAAAATTGCATCTCCACAGTCAAGAGTATTTTTCGTGGGTAATACATGTAAAGTTTTGTACAAATTCTCATACAGATCAGAATCTAGAAGAATCTGTGAGCCAGCTGAAGAGCCATCAGTGAGCACAGAAGCACTGACCCTGGCTATAAAATATAAAGGTAAGGTCTTCCATTTGGCAGGAAAGCTTACTCTGAGAAGAGTGTTTCTTTCCTGCTACAGACCTTGTTTCTATTACCAAAATAAATACAAATTAAAATCCCAGCAACATAGCAGCCATCATATTCAAGATTATAGACGGCAGTGGGTGCAAAATAAAACAAGAGCCTGCAAACATCTGGCGAATAATGCAAAACAAAATTCCTTAAAGATGAGAGGGACAGAAGGAGCATACTGACTATTTTGATTTTTCTTTTAAAAAACTGTCACTCTAGTACTATAATTGGAATTTCTGCTTAGCAGTACAAGTTTTGCAGCAAACACGCTAACTACAGATACATACACTATAAGGCAAAAGCAGCCTTTAAATTGTGTGTAGATATGCATAAAACACCATTGAAATTATTCATAGTTTGGACTGAGGTTTGTGAGATAGGAAGTCTGTTGATAACTTGCACATTGCCCTAAAAATTACAAATAATTAGCCTCTTAATGGCTTGGATTATACATTTCTACACAGAAGAGATTTAAGAATTGACTTACTGTAGGTTTACTCACTGTAGATTTAAAAGGTGTGTATTTGTTGTCCTCATAGAAAAGCATACGCATTACCTACTTTCCATATTTAATACACTCAGTTGTTTAAACAGGTATATTCGGGTACTTTTCACAATCCCCCTGCCCAATGACTACGAGAAATTTGTTGTACCATTTTATCAACATTTTCATAATACAAAAATATGACGCTGAGAAGCCTGGAATTTTTTGCAGAGACCCCTTCTATAATTTGACCATTTGTTAACTCATTTTGACCTTTCTATAAATGCTTACTCCGAAGTATTTAATGAAATTAGTCTTGGTCTAAATTCCAAAATACTTACATTAAGATGTCACTGACAGTAGCTTCCTATGATCCATAATCAGCTTCTTGATCACTCCAAAGGTAAAATTCACTTCCATTTGCAAAATACCTTTAGGAAAAACTGTTAATTGCTTCAGAGAATTCACACAGCATGCAACTAAATGCTTTGACAGAACAAGTTATGTTCAAATTGTACTGGTTTATTTACAACTGTAGTTTATAAACAGTAACACAAACGTCTTTACATGAAAAAAATCTCATTGCTGAAGTAGGCACAGAGTCAGAGACTCTTCAGGATATTTTCAGAAGGGAGTAGGAAGAGGAAAATGTAATACAACAGCTGCTGGGCAAAACTATAAATACATGAGCATTGGCCCAGGTGCAATTTCATGCAAATATCTTCAACAGTTCAAGTTCTATTAGTGTTTACTCAGATACTAAGAAGAGGGGAAAGAAAAAAAGGGAAAAAAAAAAGGAATTAGTTCCAGAATTAAGGTGCCCTAGCTTGATCCCTAGTAAAATAACTTAGAATAACTGTTTTTTATAAAGGTCAGTTTAATTTATTTTACCTCCTGATGATGTACCAATTCACAGGTTTCGATTCAAATACTCAGAAGACTTCACGCAGCAAAGCTAATTCTTATTATCTTTATTTCACAGTTTTTGGTAATTTCCACATCAGTCTACAAAGATGCTATGCCTTGGCCATAAGAACATTCGTGTACTAAGCTTTTTAACAAGAGAACCGTTCTTGGAACAAGTGGAAAGCTGCTGATAAACAATCACATAGCTGCCATCTCTCAACCATTAACTAATTTAGAAGATGTTAGTTAAAAGAATATGAACAAATGCTTGAATCAATGAAGGCAACAGGTAATGAATACATTTATCACAGGTGTATACATAGCACTTGAACTCTTCTCTTTATTTGCGTGCATTAATTTTCTTGCTGAACACACCTTCGATCAGCACATACTTCTGTGCCGACCTTTTTAAAGGTCTAATTATTATCTTAAACTTTTTGTTTCTGAGGAGCAAGCTAACTTGTTTTCAACTATCACATTCTGTCATGAAGCATTAACTTCAATTTCAATGCACACACTCATCTTTACAAGAGAAACAGCTTCAACCTATGAAATGTAAAATATTGCATAATTAAAAAAAAAGTCACAACCCTGTAGTAAAAGCTTATTGTGCACAGTTCATTTTGGTATTTAAAAATATCCTTACCACCAATTCCAATTGCTTAACCTAGCAGTTGATAAAACTTTTTTAAAAGTTAATTTTATAAATTGCTTGCATATTTTTCCGTTTATCTGCAGCCCAAGCTGGACTTCACCATTTTTAATGAGAAGGAACTACTATTTCTAAGATTTTTATCTGCTCTGCTCATAAACCTAAGTTTTTAATCAGTCCTCGATACTACCCACTAGGCAAAATCAAAGTTATAGACTGCAGGCAATGGAGACACTTCACTTTCAAGGGACAGTAATTTAAAAAACATTCTGTTTTCAACTGCTGCTCGGTATTTGGCAGTGCTTCATTCCTTTAACACACTAAATGTGAACCCAGCTGCATCTTCTTTTGCAAAGATGCAGATCACACACTCTAAGGCTGCATTAAAAATGAAACAAACTGACCTTTATAATAAACATTTCTTCAAAACAAAAAATATAATAAAAAAAATTAAAAATCCTGTTCAGAAATCAATAATAATTTACCCTATCTTAAGCCTGCTACTCAGGCACTCCCATCAAACAGAAAAATTCTCTTAAGTTAGTATTCCGTTGGGAAACAGTCAGCTTGTGTCCACATACAGTCTCTTGGTTGCTTCTTCTTTATAAACCATTCTCTACAAAGTCTTTAGTTATTAACTCTCCAAGGCATCCAATACTTTCATGATCTGTTGTTTTATGGCTTTGGTAGCATCACCTGCATTTGGAATCAAATACCTTAAAAAAAGATTAGAAAAAGCCATCATTAATTCACTACAAGATTTTTGAGTATCAATTCCATAATTCTTGTTTTGATTTTTCCTCTGGAAGAAACTAGGAGGAAGGAGGGGGGAATATATTCAAATGAAAAACTACTGAGAAAGTAACATTTATTTCCTGTTTATGCTATGAAACACTTTCCATTTGTGAACTTAGAACTGTTGAGGAGTACTTCACAGGCCATCCTGGAAAGGAAAAGTTCTTCATTAACTAACAACGGTATAGATCAGGCACTTCAAGATCTGTAGGGATAGTGCTGTCCAACTGACACATGGCAAGTTGCCTTTTTTTTTCTTTTTTTTTGTTTAATTCCTATAGATAGCTTCATTTATTTACAATCCTTTCTCTTGTGGATTTGCTCCGGTCAACAAGGTGGTGATGAAGTAATTCAACAAGCAGCACAGTTTTCTGCAACATTTTAATTTATCTCTGTCTGACCTACTACCAAACTAACTTCATTCTAAGGAGCCAACAGGCACAGAACAACTTCCCTGCTTAGCTAGGAAACTCATCTTCCACTTCTTGTGAAAACAGAGCACCCACTGCACCCAGTTATCCCCAAGGAAGAGGTTGAGAAAATGTCCAGCTGATGTCAGCAACTTTGTTAAAACAGTGCCAAGAAACAACAGACTACTCCAGTGGAAAAAAGCCCAATCCACCCACGCCTCTGAATTCCTCCCACGCCTCTGACTTCCTCCCAGTCTTAAGTACACAAGCGCTGAGCATGGCAATACCTAACTTTCAGGAACCAGGTTTCAGGGGTTCTGAGTTTTGGGGTTAGGCTTCTGGACTCCTTGTACAATGCACAGGAAGAGTCAGATGTCTCAAAAAAAGATACCACAGAAGAAAGACCACTCTCTTAAATCCCACTCTTCACAAATCCAAACTTTAGGGTGCAAATAGTTGTCCACTTCATTTCCATTTGAGACATATTAAAAAAAAAAAACACGTGCACACATCCCATCCCCAACAACTGTTGCTGCAGACCACGGAGCTCCTCTCTGCTGGGTCCTGTAAACTTTCCTCATTCTGCTGGCAGATCTTTTTTTTCTAGTTCACATCTGAATTATCTATTCCCAAATAAAAACTATTACTTTTGACCTCAATTCTTGGAATTACAGCATGCCCGATTTCCAGTTGACAGCGTTCTGTATATCATTACTACTTACATCTCTGCTACTGAGATGGCTTACCTTTCAACTGCCAAAATTTCTATGCCTGAAGTATTGCTATTTCCATATTTAAAGGTGATCAGTTCTGGATGTTTCTTCTTGGATGTGATTTTGACTACAGAATTGAGTGCCTGTCGAGACTGTATGTAAGCCAGTCCCTTTCGCGACGGAATCTCTCTCAAACAGTACATATGAGTTGCTGTTACTAGGAGATGACTTGAAGGAAAAGAAAAAAACAAAAAATTAAATTTGCTAATGAACTAGATAACAGCTATTTAGAAAGGTAAATTCTACAAATAAGCTACATGGAGAGAGCTAGATAAAACAGTTCTCAAATCTAAGAAACAGTTTTAATACTTTTAAAATCTGTAATTTAGAAAGGTCTACTAAATACTGCAGATTTTCCTCGAGTACTGTGTCACAGCCATTTTTTAAAACAAGCATGGCATCCTCAACAGCATACAAAACCTGAGTGAGCAGTTAACATCACCACCTCAACACAACAGCCATGAGTGCTATTGACAAAGATCACAACCACCAGTGAAGTGTCAGGCGACACACAGAGTAAGGAAAATGCCTCCAGCCTCTCTCTTTCATCCTTCAATCATACCCCAACCCCATCCCTCCATCTATAGATAGTGGCAACTCTACATGTGGAGCATCAGACCTAAGTTAAAAGGGCATATTGGCACTCCATGATTGTCATCACTGTGCAAGCACTAAGGTGGAGACACTGACCTGCCAGCTCAGTTCAAGACCCACTTTTGCCTTCTTCATGGAAGGAATGCATGTTCAACTAAGTGGTGGGAACAGACTACTTGAGTTCCAAATCAGTTTGAGAAATCATACTATGACAGATTAATCATACACCATCTAAAATAAATCTAATGGGAAAATAAAATTAATAATAAAAGACAAGAACAGACCATGATGCAACAGAAAGCCCATCATAGTTTTCTGTTATCCAGATTCAACAGGATTTGTACTCTTTGGGGAAGCCAAATACAGCAAGCATCATGTTCTGCTCTTGCAGGATTAACAAGGTCACTGAATCTTAGGGGCAAGATGGGTGCATAGTGCAAGGCACAGAGACAACCAGACAAGAAAAACTGGAGCCACAGGTACTTGGGTCTACCCGGTCTTGAAAAATAAGCCTATGTATACTGAGCATACTTTTCTTACTATCTTGTTTTGCAAAGCAAAACTTCATACTAGGTTTTGTACATCATTACCATTCTGTACCACTGCAAATATAAGAATGCAAATATAGTGGTAACACTTTGTTCTAGGCTGTTTCATGCCTTCATTTCCTAGTTTAATATAAAGAATAATTTAATCACCCAATATATTTTTTTAAAATGCGTATCAAGACAGACATTTTCATTAAGCTTAGGACTAATTCCAGTACCTGGGAAACATATGTCCATTTTCTTTTACTTCATTACAGGGGAAGTTATACTTCACATCAGGTTTATTTATCCATGTTTGGATGTTGACGACCTCTTTTCGATCATCATCTGACATTGAGGAGCTATCAATTTCATCTATTTTGAAGGGAGGGGATAAAAAAAAAATAAAAAAAAGATTTTCACACAACATCAGACAAATTTTCAACTCACTTAAACCCACAGTAGCTACACTGGTTCAAACCAAGGTCCACCTAGCCATAAACAATTGTTCAGAGGAAAGAAAGAAAAAGGCATCCATATCTGATATTTCTCTTCCAATTCTCTCTCAGCAGACAACTATTTTCAGCTCAGGGGATTTCTTAGGCTGGTCTGATTTGTCCATTCAGTAAAGTTTAATAGACGTCTTTTACATGGACTTGTCCAGACTTTCCTTGAAGTCATGTAAACTTTTTGCAGCTACAACACCAATATCTTTTGGCAAGAAGTACCAAAGACATGTCAACTACATTCCAGGAAAGCCTCCTTTTGTGGCTTCTAGTTTCTTGTACAAGAATAAACAAACATTTGTTGATCCCTTTCCAGGCCAGGCGTTATTTTTGTGGGCCACTTCTCCCTTAAATTGCCTATGTCACATAACAAATGTTCTAATATTCAGTTATGCCTGTTACGAAAGCCATTTCACATCTTTCCTCACCCTTCTGAACCCTCTCCTGTTCAAACATATTGTTTCTCAGGTAGAGGATCAAGACAAACCGTATTCAATGTGTGGGTGAACCATAGGTTTATACAGTGACATAATGACCTCTGTTTTATTCTCTGTTCCTTTCCTTACAATTCCTAACATTTGATTTGCTTTTCTGACTGCTAATGAGCACCTACTTATTATAAACCTACTGCTCCTGGACACAGCCAAATCAGTCTACCGTTTTGTCTAGAACTGTTTTTTTCCCCATGTCTTTTTCACCTCACATTAATTGATACTGAATTTCATGTGCCATTTTATTGCCCAGTCACTCGGACTAGCAAAAGACTCCTTCTTCAGTCTACCCTTACAACCTTGAATAACCTTGAATCATTAGCAGAAATTGTTGTCTTCTGGTTCACCTCCTTTTCTAAGGACATTTAAGAACATACTCAAACCCAAAATTTTCAGCACAGACGCCTGTTAAACACCCCAAACTCCTGCAAGTATTATCACTTAGTTGCAAAATACTGGTTTTATGTCTAAATATAGTGATTATGTTTACATAGTAATTCGGTGCTACATTAGAAGAATTTAAGCAATCTATTTATCTAAAACAATGAACTACATTAAATCCATAGAAGTTACTCCCAGAAATAACTTCGAAGGACACCTCTTTAAAGCGTCTTTTTCAAAGCTGGTTTTCTACGCTTTGTTAAACTATTTATTTCAAAGCAATTCAGAATTATAGCCAAACTCTTGAAAAGGTTTCCACTGAAAAAATACATTACAAAATTGCAAGGAATGGAACAAAATCCATCCTCATTTCACAGAATCACAAAATGGTTGAGAATGGAAGGCACCTCTGGAGGTCATCTGGTCCAACTCTCCTAATCAAGCAGGGTCACCTAGAGCAGGCTGCAATTATTACAGCTGATTGCAATTATTTATTACAAAAACCCCACTAAAACTTCACAAAAGCAGTTATACAGAAACAAGTTCACTTTTTGCATTCTTCTGTACCAAAATAACATATATTTCACTTCATATGTGTTGGCTTTGCTTATTCAAATCATTGCAGTGATTCTGCTTACTTATTAAGCCTAATAGTGCTTTTAAAAGCAAATGTAAATAGAAATTAGCAAACAACCATTTCTGAAAATATGTTCTAGACAATTCGTCTTTAAGGACCTGGTTTTCTGAAACCACATAGATTTTGCCAAACACTATTATGGATGCTCAAAGAACTGTGCAAACTTAATTACATGGCATTTGGAGAAGTATCTTGTTAGTGTTAAAGTTTTTGCCTGATAGTTTCATTTTGCTCCTTCCCAGTTCTTACTGATGACAAACAGTTGGTCATTGTCTGCTATCTTATTTAAACAACTCTAGATCCTATGAATCTCTTTCATTAATCTTCCTAAATTATTTCTTTTGCAGGTCAAAAATTCTTAGTCCTGTTATTTGTTTCTCACATGAAGCTGAGTATGCCTTTTGGTCACAGAACAGTTACTTGTGAGATGGTGATGGTTGGGAGTCAGCTAACACTACCAGAACAAAACCAGGACAGGAGTAGGTCTGCACCATTCTAACATTAGGTCTGGTCTCGAAAAAAACCAAACCTTTGTGAAAAGTGTGGTGTTCTAGTTGTCCCTGTAATTTTTCAACTAGATAAATTAAATAAAGATTGCATGTTTTTATACAGCATTCTGCATGCATATCAAGTGATGAATCAATTATTAATAGATTCAATGCCAAAAAGCAAAGTACAAAACACTGGAGAGGTGTGCACATTACCCATCTTAAGTCTAGCTTCAACTATATTTTCAGAAATTCATATTGTTATAATTGCCAATGCTAGAGATTCAACCTGAGATCTATGAGCCAGACTAGGTCCTTTACATTTTGCTTACTGTTGTGAGTAGTAGAGGTACAATTGCAGGTTTACACGTACAAGACCAGTGTAGATAAAGAGATCTTTACTACAGAAATAACAAGTGAACAGGAACGATGCACTAAACCCATCTATTTCCATTTCTTCCTGTTGGCTGTTTGGTGCCTACCACAAAATCTTTTTTACTTAGTCTGCTACTATATATTTGAAGAGGGTGTTTCTTTCCTGGTTGTTCCTAGACTCCACCATAACAAACAAGATCAATGGTAATAGTTAGAAAAACGTCATCTTGTAAGACAAAGATGTAACATACACTCTTATGATTTAACCAAATTTAATAACTTTGTTTAGATAAGCTAATCTAGGTAAGAGGAAAATCTTCTACTGTACCAGTATCATATTCTTCTTCATCTCCGATGCTGAATACTGGTTTCACACCACGGTAGGGTTTTCCTACTCTGTCACTGCTGCTGACGTGTCTGTTGGCAATGAAAAGGGCAGGAGAGGACATGGGATGGGAGAAGAAAAGTAACTTTCAAACTGATGGTATGACTCCTACAATAACACATCAGCAAAATGCAAACAACTGTGCAACTGAGGAGGACAAGAAAATTTCATTAAGCTGCCTGCAAGGAAGCTGTGACTAACCCATCAAGCAATTTTGTTAGTGAAAGCATGTATTTCAGTTACTTGGCAAGGCTGACCTGTAACAAATAAAGTGAAAAGAAATATTTTTTTGTTTTAAAAAGAACTTCTGGTCACCTTCTCAAATGAAAAAATACATTAGAGATCTGAAAACTGACAACATGCTATGAAGTTTCTAGCAGGAAACTGAAATATTTCTGGACAGTCAGGGCAGCTTTACAAGGATGCCAAATTGGGATAAAGGAAAAAATGAAGACTATTAACTAACATGTCTGGAAGCTCATTTTTCTGGTTAATTCCTCAGAAGATAACAAAATACCTTAAGCACTTTGAAGTGGGGTTATTATAAACCATCCACTGTAGTGTTGAACTCTGACTTCCTGTCCATTACTTTCTCCAGCACGAGCCAAATCCTGAAAACTTCGGTCAAGCAATTCCTACTGCTAACATCCCAGCATCACTGGGATTTCTGCATAAATATTGACCTCAAAAATCACATTTAAATCTATTTCTACAGATCATATTAAATGGCACAAACACAACTGAGTCTTAATGTTTGACAGTAACAGTGGCAAATCCTAGGATATTTTAAAGCTCCAGCCCAGACTGCTGTGATTACATGGTCACAGCTGTCATGTTAAAAGTTCTGGCTCTCAACTGCTGGGAATACCTGAAAAATATGAGAAAACCTAAAGGTTCAGAAAGCTACAAAACGGGTAATTGCTGAAAAACAGAAACAGTTCATGATTTTAGCCTTTATAACTAGCAAAATGTAGTAGTTTAAAAATACAAAACAAACCCAAAACATGCTTGTCCCTAGTTTAAAACAACAAAACAAAACCAAAACATGCCTGTCCCTTTCCCCCATTTCAATTTCTATAACCTGTCTCCCCATAATGTGTATTCGTATTTCCTATAAACTGTAAGTCCTAGTTCCTGTTTTAAGTGTATTCACTAACTCCAGTTTACATGCTACTGTAGAACCAAGTTGGAGAGGCAACCTCTTTACTAACGTATAAATCAATACCAGTACTTATGTATACCTGAAAGCATAATTGAAAGTTAAAAGAGAAAACTACATTTTCTATGGCTAAAATTTACTAATATAGACGCAACAAGGAAATGTTTAATAGGAAAAAAGACTAGAAATGCATTTTACAATGAAACAAAAAAAAAAACATACAAAAACATGCTCATTAGTGTTTAAGACAATAAGCATCAATGACACTGACAATTCAAGAGGGCAGTGCTTCTATATGGAGGCTTTTGTAAATATGCTTTAGTAATACATAACCAATTGAGTAAGAAGAAACACATTTAAATAGTGGCAAATTGAACTACACAGAGAGGATTTAAGAGAAGATCTCATTGGTGTTTATAGATCAAAGTTAGTCAAGACAAGAGAAAGTAAAAAGCTACTTTATAAAAACCTGGTAACATCTTAAACTAGAAATGGATTTACTTCAACCTGTTTGCATGGAAGGCCATCATTACATTGTTACTAATTGAATGCAATTCCCTTTAGTGGCAAACCTGCAAAATGAAATATATTGGTGATAAACACAAAGAGGATCTAATGGAATGGATAGGAAAAGAATGCCATTCCAGGTTAAGAGCTGCAATTTTAAGAGAATAGTCTAGTGATCCATAGTGTGAGCAAATTTATTATTGCATCTTCCCAATGAAAGAAAATAAACAATGTGAGTGAAAGGAGCAAGTAAAATAACCAAAGTATAATTCAATATATCAAAACTTCTTGGTTACAAATGCAGATCCAAGTGCTTTTCAGTTATCGAACACAGTCAACAAGTGTTTTAAGTTGGAATTTTAACACATTCTTACGATATTCTAAAAATTGAGGAACAAAAATGTGGGCAGAAATCCCCATGATCTTTAGGATTTCTAAATAAACAAGATATCTTATGTGCTATTGGGATATTCCCACTTTTTGTTTTTTTGTTGTTTTAAAGAATACTGGTTAACATTACTGTTGGTTTTGCTCACACAACACCATTCTGTAATGCTTATGGGTAAATACTATCTCAAATTATGTGAAAACTACTTGAAAGAAGAATTGGTTCAAAATCCTTGAAAACCCAAACAGCATGTTAAATCTTCATTAATTCTTCCAGCAGCAACCTTCATGCTTTTCAGTTTGAGTGCTAAAAGCTACAACATAGAGTTCCTAAAGTATAACCAAAGTTCCAAAGTGATTATGCATGAGCTGTCCTTCGTTTATCAGAAGTAATTTTACATAAGCTCAATTCACAATTTTTATTTCTGAAATATTTATAAGGCAATAAATCTGAGACAAATGTGAAGGGACTCCACATTTGCGTGAAACACAGCAGTTATGTGAACAAGATGGGGGAGAGCTGCAAAGCATATTTACTAACTCAGCATTTTTCTCTTCCCAGTAATAAGCATCTATCTCTGTTTCTATCAGCATGTTCTATCACCATGTGAAGAGAAGCATAAAAATTCCAGATTTCCAGACAGAATTTCTCTATGGGTTCCCTGTTCTATCTAAGCTCTGATGATGCTTTATGAACAGTTTATAACAAGTCCTTTTCATAGTTGTAGTCTCTCTTGTTAAAACCTTTAAGCCACAATTTGTTCAGTAATTGCTCCTGGTGTCTTTCACTATTACAAGTCACTAATAAAATGTATACAGGAAATGACAAGTAAAAAAAAAAAACTCCATAAAAAGCAATAGCAAGGAAGAGAACAGAAATAAAAAAGCAGAAACTAAGAGAAGAAAGCACTACCAATACACTTTTTTTCTTCCTCTAGTCCCCTGACTAGTACTTGTAAAACCCAATAGCTTCAATATATTCAAACCCCTTAAATTAATATTAAAATATGCGAGAAATTTTGTCAGTGTAACCAATGCTTACAAATATTGCAATGCCATGCTAAATACGACAAAGGTGGCTTTAGTCAGACTGCTTAATTATCAAGCTTACCGCTCCAGGCTTGCTCTGTCTGGCCAGGGAATATTGAAAGGTATTCTATAGTACATTGGGGCAGAGGACAGAACAAAAGAATTAAAAAAAAAAGTTTAAAGGAAAAATCTAGATAAATAATTGAAATGCACTATATTGGCAATGTATCTCCTTCAAGGAGGATGCTTATAAATAAAAGCAATGCTTCATGTCAGCTAGCCATGAGGTAGAGAAATATTTGTAAAAATTCTAAAAGATGCATTTTTCGTGCTATGTATGGCTCACATATAAGCCTTACTTGAATTCTTCACACAACGAAAGCTACCACCAAGTGCTATTTAAGAGTTTTTGCCTCCAATTGTGAAATAATAATTAAAAAAGTAATTTTCCAACACAAAAAGAAGCAACATCTGTACCTTTTGATTAGGTACAAGACTACTAAAAACTACTGTTCATCTGGCATGTATGTTAAATCCTGCCATCAAACAAACACTAGCTCTGTAAGATTCTTGAATACCAATGTCTTTGCAACATACAACTCCAAAGGATGCATTTTAAAGAACTCTAAAACAGGCTATTCAATTAAAGCTTTGAGAGATGAAAGCTATTCTTTTATGTAGTTAAGGTAAGTATTTGGAACAATGACTTCCACATTTGGAAGCATCTTTTAACATGTTTGCACGTTCTCATTCCCAGCTCTACTTGAAGATACAAAAAATGAACAAGAGTGGATTCTGTGTTTGAAAAGCAGCTTTACATCAGGACTTGAAAAATCAAGATCTTCAAAAAAGTTAACCTCAACTTGACAAGATGGGCTGGTAAAAAAAAGCAAACCAGAACAAAACAACAACCCCCCCCCCCCCCCCGTCCAGAAGGTCAGGGTCCTTCTGTCATTCACCCATTCCATTAGAATCAGGATGGGGAAGAACTGAAATAAAAGTGAAATCATTCTTGACTTTCTTAGACTGAATAAAGAAATGACACATTATAAGAAGTCAAACTAACCATGCAGTGACAAATTCTAGATAAACATTCAAGAGAAAAGGTGGCTCACACTGGTCTTGCAATATTAAGGCAGCACAGTAGGCTTACTGTGTCATGATAAAATTGTGAGGAGGGTAGGTGTCGGAAATTTAAAAGCTGAAACTGGAAGATAACTTTTTTCCTAATTAGCACAGTTTTCACATTTACAGAATAGCCACCTGAAATGGGAAGTCATTCCTCACTGCTAATTCACAGCAAGATATAAATGACGCACCTGTCCACCGGAGTAGATGTATTTTCAATAAAACTAATAACTTTTTCTTTCACATTCACAGATTTAGTCTTCAAAGCAACCGTCATTTTATTCACCAGGGACTTTACTCCTTTTCCATCACTTGAACCATTAGGAGAATCACCCTGTAAAATGAACTCCTCTCAGGATTAATCGTATAAAATAATGTTATTTCATTTCTAGTTTGTCAAGAAAGGAAACAGACTACAAAATAGTAATATACTTTTTGATACTCAGTAGAACATTAATTACAGTATTAAGTATTCTTTTAGACTTCTATCAAATGACAGCAACAATATCCGAGGTAAAGATGATCCAATAAAGCAAGCTTAACAAACCTTATTACTGAGCACCCTGCTGTGAAAATCTAGAGAGGAATTACATTAATGATAAATTGTATGCAAATTAAAAGTCAAATTCTACATATAACATATTAGCTGTAGAAAGGAGGCAAATTTGAGCTTTCCCATGAAAGTGTTTACCAGTTTTGTAGTAATTTATTCCCAAAGTGAAGAAGAGCCAGGAACAGAATTGTCCATTACATATATTCTGCTGGAGAATGACTACAGCAATTTCTTCTCTACAAGCTCTTCTTCTCAAGAGGATAAAATACGTTTAGGTCACCTCCAACTAGGAAATTAAACATACAACTGAAAACAATCATGACTTGCAGTACTGCATTTACAGAACAGAATGAGGAATATGAAGAAAGAATTCAGTATACCTGGGGCTCCCATCCCACTATACCACTCGAGCTCAAAATTCACTTACATCAACAGACGAGTTTATGCTACTTCTTGAGCCTGAGGTACTAGCAATCCAGTGGCCATATCCATTTTCTGGTCCTTCCACATTGATATCTGCTAAGTGCTGCTGAAGGGCTGTTAAAAGACCATTAAAAACCATTCAGAACCACACTGAAATTAGTCTGTTGATGAAAATACTGTAGATCCAAGACTAATCAGTAACAATTTTTGCTCCACATGATTTAATAAAACAGATGAAGTCAGATACCGCTATAATCACCCCTGGCTTTTCTTTCAGTAGTTCAAAGGCATTACGATAATCTTTATTTTAGTAAAGAAAACAGTTAAAATACAGCAGCAACTAAAAATAAATCACTGCTTTGAGCCTAAAGGTAGCTGTTACGACACTGCACATATTGACTAGCAATGCCTCTATATTCATATTGTAGAACAGATCTCTCTGCTGTTATAGAGCCTGATTGAGTCCAGCAGCATAAACTGCAGAATTATGAACTGATGATTTAAGAAAACACAACAATTAATAGTAATTATGAAGTAGCATCTTCATACAGATCTGCAATCTACAGAGGCTAAACATCAAGAATAAGTTAGAAGAAAGAGGGAATTTCCCCACTTCCCGTATTAATTTTTCACCATTCAGAAATGTGGTTAAGCCGTAACAGTTAACCACAAATGTGCAAGTGCACAGTGTTGACTTACACAAAACAAAAACCTGAGAAATGAGACGTATTTGCTATTCACTTAGCTGATTTCTAGCCAAAGCCCAATAAAAATATCAACAGCAGTAAGATACCAAGTTTTCTCAAACAAAGCTTGTTATTAATAAGCTTACCCATAAATCCTCCTTTGGCAATGCTTACATACTCCTTATTTTTCTGCAAAAGAAAGACATTTTTGGTTGAAGTAAAAATCTGTGGAATGAGTTTTGCAAGCATGGTAATGAAACATGGGTTAACTTCATAAAAACTGTAAACCTGAGTAATGTATAAAACAGTTAGGATTTTAAGGGGAGAATATTTTGCCATTTAGTGTCAATGATACATGCAGACACTTTATTTCAGCTATTAAAATCAACAGCAATCTACTTTTACCTGTAAGAAGTGTGCTAGCACCATGTTCATATACATATCTTCTTCTTCCCTGCCACTTCCCATGAAGCAGAGATGTTCCCCACCAGCTACGGAGCCAGACTCAATAGATTGTTTTTGTGCTTCCAATAGGGATTTTACAGACTGTGCAAATTCTGATGGGTTTTGAAGCATCTGTGGAATGAACAAACAAAAAGTGCTGTTTGACACCAACATACTGTAACATAACTTGTGAAAAGATACAAATTTTGAAAATGGTTATAATTTGTTAAGCACAAACAAGGCAACAAAAGCACTGTAAAAGACACACACTCACAAAAAAGACAGCCTGACCCAGACCTCGTGTTATGTAAAGAACACCGAGGATCATCCTTTTCTTCCTCACTCCACCTTGCTCTCCCCAGGAAAGAAACACAGCTAACATTTGTTAGTTTCTTTTTGCAGACACCAAATAATAGTGGAAAATGTCTTTGCAACTTTCATGTTGCCTTAAGTTGACAATATGGCAGAGGGACTGATTTCTGTATTTACATGTGCTGGAGCGCAACACGTTCAAAATTTGGAGTTTTGAAACCCTTTAAAATACCCAGAATTTTTAGCTGCCAGTAAGGTCCTTGTCTCCCCACTAAGCTTTTTCTCATTTACTTATCAAGATTTTGAAAAAAATTTACAATCAGGAGTGCAAGGAGATACCTAGGATTCTTAGTAGTCTCAAAAAGCTAAGGCTGCGGTCTCCTGAAGGCCTATTATGCACGCTAAACCAATAAGGTGCTATATGAAAGAGATGGAGAAACAAAGACTTTCTAAATACAGCTGAAATTTTAACCTCCTCTTCTGGGGAAGGCGCTTATTTAAATTAATAAGGAAATATTGACCTGTAACTGGATTGGGGGGCTGGGGGGGGGAGGAGGAAGGAGAGGGATTGTCATTATCTAGCCTTTACACTGGATTAAATGATGAAGTACAAAGTAACAAGTACACAACCTAGCCATCAGTAAGTCAACCTGAATTTTAACTGGGGTTTTCCTAGAGCCACATACTGCTGCTTTATTACATAGGTGCTAAATCTCACTACTTCCTCTAAGAATATCACCTATAAATGAGATGGACTCCAAAGTCCTTTCCCCATTGCCTCCCCTAAAGTAAATTGCCTGTACTTTGCACATACAAGCATATAAAACACGCTGAAGTTCCATTAATGGCTTTTTGTCTCAAAGATTATTCCCTACAACGTTTTCCTGGCATTAAACTTCTAAAAACAGAGGAACCTGGTGACATTCATCCAGTGTGGTTCATGAAGGATCCTAACCATACCAACTGACCCATACTGCAGAAGTTAATTCCAATATTTAATTTAAATACATACAAACTAATTGCATCCAATTTAAGAATTGTCTTCATGGACTTCTTTTTCATATATTACTAGGTTTTTAAACTATTTAATAATTTATAAGGCTTATTTCTACTTTATTGAATATGATGTTCAATTAAGGCTAGTGGAAGGACACCCACATACCATGGGGAAAGTTTTTTCCTAAATAATTTTTGATCTAGGTTAAAACCAGAACACTATATCATAGAATCATTTAGGTTGGAAAAGACCTTTAAGATCATCAAGTCCAACTGTAAACCTAACATTGCCATCAATCCACCACTAAGTCATGTCCCTAATTACCACATCCACATATATTTTAAATACCTCCAGGGATGGTGACTCAACCACTTCACTCAGCAGCCTGTTCCAATGCTTGACAAGCCTTTTGGTGAAGAAATTTTTCCTAGTATCCAATCTAAACCTCCCCTGGTGCAACCTGGGGCCGTTTCCTCTTGTCCTATCACTTGCTACTTGGGAGAAGAGACCGACACCCACCTTGCTACAACCTCCTTTCAGGCAGTTGTAGAGAGCGATAAGGTCTGCCCTCAGCCTCCTTTTCTCTCCTATATAATTATACTTGTGCAAATACTACTGAAAAATACTTAATTTTAATTAGAGAGGTAAAGATAATAGATGCAGGACTGAGCTTCTTAACGAAGAAAAGTAAAAAAGCCTTTTATGGGGTATATACATAGAAATCATTCCATGCAACATCCATAGACTGCTTGAAGTGAAATATTAGAGGGTTAATCTAGAAGTGAAGAATACTTCCAGCTGAAGTGTAAGCGATTTGGGGAAAAAAGGACAGAGAAAAATATGATTGAATGTTCAGTTAGGAATTCAGAATCAAATGGAAACTACAGCAAAATCTTTAATGAAGTAATTAGTCCGCAGTACATCTCAGTCCCAAAATTAATGCACTTCCTCTCTCATATTGTACTGCAAAAATGTTAAAGGAGCAACCAAATCCTTACATATTCTCCTTACAAGCAGGCTGTATGAAGACTGGCTGGGGGAAAAAAAAAAATAAAATGCTACTTGTTAAAATTGATGACACCTTTCATTAGAAATTATGATGCTAGATTTTTCCTCCAAGCAATGTCTAGTTTTTAGCCTGTATGGATTTCCAGTTCTAACCAAAGAACAGGAAGTCTGGAATCCCAAATTCTAATGTCATTAAGGACTAATCTTCTCAGTAAAATGATAATTCCACCAATCTCCTTTAGAGAAGTTAACTTTTGAAACCTGATCACAACGCTAGACACTGCAGTCAACAGACTAGAGTCTAAATTAAATGACAATTTATTTTTCTAGACAGACATTTCTCTCTCCTTCTATTTAACTTAGGATTCAAAAATCAGTAAAGAAACAAAAAGCATACGAACCAAATCTGAGTCTAAATGAAATGCTGTTGATAAATGCCCAGCATTGTATTGCTCTGCAGGACGACAATCCACTACAAAGAACCTTACTCCTTCCTGAAAGAGAAAGATTTTGCCTGTTAGAAAAATTTAAAATCGTGTAATTGATGGAAAAGTACATAATTATATTTTAATACTAACTCCAATACTACAGGAACCCCTCAAAGGGGCTAACAGCTATTGGAAAATCTTATTTTGTTCGATTAATCTGAACTTCTACAGTTAGCAGACTACCAACAGTATTCCAATAGTGATTTCCCATTAATCCATCAGCTTGTACAGCAGAAATGACCACCTAAGTGCAATACACACAGTGTAATTATTTCACCTCTACTGAGAAGAAGTACATTGGGTACGAAGGCACGCATCAACAAGACATCAGAAGGGACAACTCTGAAGTTCTAATCCAACAGTCCATTACTACTCAGCACAGCACATAAGGATAGCTTTATATCCCACCGACTTAAGCAGAATATAAACAGATGCTTAACTTTACTTGGACTAGAGAAAAAAAAAAGTATGCCTGATGAAACTGGGGCCTGGAAGCTGCTACAAAAAGCCAGTAGCCAATAAGAAACACTGTAATCTAGCTACACTATTATCCATATATTGGTCTTAAATACTCTAAGTGAAGTCCATGCGTCTGTCTGCAGTTAAGTACTACAGAAATAGCTTGAATCAATTTTTTTGTTTGTTTAAACCTCTCATTGACAAAAGACAGATATTTCATAATGACATTCTTCTCAAAGGTACCGAGTAGTGGGTTTTAAATCTTCCTCTATAATAGCTACATTTGGAAAGGAATTCAAATTAGTGAGATATTACTTCAAGCTCTCACTCCTCAGATTCAGATCAGCTGTATTAATGTCCCTTGGGCTGTAGCTCTAGTTGCTACAGCACAAATGCATTGCTGTCAGCAGATCATTTACAAGGGAGACAACTTCAAGACAAGAATGCTTTTTCCTGAAATAGCAAATACTCCTCTGTGTTGTAAGCACTTTAAAAATATTTGTGATACACAAATTAGCAAGTGATTCTTTTCCTTTTTGATAGAATTGGGAAGCAGGGGGGAAGTAATTCAGTATACTAACTCCTTGTTGCTGATTTGCTTGAAGAATCTCAGACACAGAAATTGCTAGACAGAGAGCCTGGCTCAAGTCTGTGTCATCATCTTTGAGGCCCAGCAAGCTGCTGCCAAAAAGACTGTGGTTGTCCTAATAAGGCAAGAAGGAAAAAAAAAGTTAACTGAAGCTATTGTCTTCAGATGTGAAGCCTTAAAGTAAAACTATATCCACCATGTCACCAACATTAAGTCCGATAGATGTGTATCTTGTCCACATAGTCATGAAACTTTTGATCAACTGAAATTCTTTCTGAAAATCATGGCAAGGCCTGAACTTCCATTACAAACATGCTTGTTTGCTACTCTAACCATGCCAACATGATGAAACATCTCTGGTTTTTGTTCCCCAGCCCCCCACACCCCCTCAAATCTCACATACCTGTCTACACACAGAGAAAGTACATACAAGTCAAAGCCAAATCAATTACTTTTATTTCATGAATTCACTGAAGTCTGATATCTTGAGTAAGGAAGAACTGCAAGAATAGTGCAGGTGATGACAGCTTTATCTCTAGTAAGTGACTTTTTCCTGTTTGCTGTTGTAAGTACAGCTAGGACTGCTGTGCAGTCTACTACAATGCAATTGTGTCAGCATGGCATGTTTGCTTCATTGGTTCTTACAAGAGCCTGGTTTGCAAAACAAGGCTATCAGTCATGAAGTAAGAATATTGCAGGGAAACTTCTCTCTAACATGTTTCACTTAACCTTCTTATCTTTCAAACATCCTAACAGTAAATATCACCAGCGTAACAACATGATAAAATTGTTTTAAAAAAATCACAATGAACCATTCAAAGTTCCTCTCAGCAGAAGCTTAAACAGTCACCAAAAAGAAGAGAATTTCAAAATTACTTTGTTATTACCTTCCTGAAAGAAGCTGGAGTTTTGCTACAGTAATATTGTGCCAAAGAGAAGAGATCTTCTATATCCTCTAAATCAAGATTGGCTGGTGAAGTTTCTAAGAATTCTGAGATATACAAACAACATAAGTGCACCGTTATTTCAGACGTAGAAAAGAAGCACCATACATTTTTTCACATCATAAAATAACGTATTTTTAATAAGGCATAACACAATTGAGTTTATTGATTAAACATGAATGTTGATTCACTCTCCAGGTGGAAAGTGAAGATACAGGCAATACTCCTTATCCACAGGAAACCTATCCTATTTGCTAGAAGTTCAAACCTTCTACGCAAATGTTTTTTCACCACACTCTTACCTCTGTACAGTTTTAGCTTTCTGTTGTCATACTAAATCATCAGCCTTTTCTAAAGGTGGCTGACCAAGAGAATTCTCTAAAACAGAGTACTTAAGTAGTACTGTTATACGCCCAGGATGGTAAAAGGGTGTAGTTCTGCAGTATACAGAAAAGACAAAATTCCAAGCACCCTCATTTTTAGCTAGTAGGATATTATTGATTATATTGTATTATGCCATGTGAAAAAATACAAAGGCAGGTGAAATAGGCTCACAAGAAATTTAGTGTAATTTCTATAGAAACAGAAGAGGGTAAGACAAGAACAATGAATTAGGCTCAAATCAAGTGCATACAAAGATAATAATCTGGAAAGTGCAACAAGTGCAGTAGATTTAAAGGATTTGAAAGCTACTGCTGTGGACTTAGGAACATGGTGATAGTTTCAAGTACTCCAAACTGAAATATAAAACTAGATGTGGGAGCGCTAAAAGGAAACACAAAAAAAGAATGTTAAGGACAGAGCAAACGTGATGCAGCAAAATAGTAATAAAGGAATTAGTGGGTAAGGGGATTCATTAATGAGAAAAATCACAGGGAAATAATTAAATAATTCAGTTATTTAGTAATTAATAATAATAAATGGGAATTACACTATATGGTGAATACTAGCAGCTATATAAGAGAAGTACTTACTTATCATTTCTTCTTTATCTGATTCTTGTGCTAAGATAACGTCTCTGAAAACAGTAAAGTCACAGGCATAGATTAAGTCAGTAAACCAAAATGAAACAAAACTGGATTAAAACTGTGTCAGCAAGGAATGTCCCAAAGAATTAACTATACACTTACTTTGCATTGACAAGGATGATTAACATTAAGAAATAAATAAAGAATGGATCTGCTTGTTGTAGATATCCATCCCATATGGCCTGAGTGACTTCAGCTGAACAGTAATATGAGAAGAGGCTTCCAAGCTAAAAATTTGGACAATAGTGTAAGAAAAAGCAATAACCAGGAACAATCTTACCAGGATAACATTTTTAACAGAGATACAAGATAGCTAAAAGAAAATAAAACCAACAAAATTATGCTAAAACATACATTTGCACCATGTATTGAAGAATGGTTCTACCCTCAAAAACAGTTTTTATGGAAATGGTGCAGTAATACTACAGATCATCTGTGAATAAATCCACCTAGAGTGAAGGCAAACTCAGCTGTACATTGTCAGTCTTGCAAATTCAACCAGAGATAACACAAACAGGCTGGAACACTGTTTAGCTCATAGCCACCGCTAAATACCAATTATACCAACAAGATGATAATAAGAGAATATATTTACTCAACTAGCTTAGCAAATAGGGCTTTGAAAGGATCCTGTAAACAACATTCTTTTTATTTTTCACAGTAGAACCAAGCTAATTGAACATGGTTGCACATTAGTCTGACAACATCACTTACTTAACATTATGTCACGATGCTTTACGGCTGAGTAATTAAACATTTGAAGCAACAGACAATTTTTATTACCATTTAAACTATTTGCCTGTTCCCACGTTCCCATTTAAAAATACATCCTCTCTGACATGCAAAGTCCAAAGTGGATAAAAGAAAAGGTAGGAACTTCTTTTCATACATGCCACATAATATTTGCTATCACACCTAACTCAAATGCCTATCAGCTGGCTTCACAGGGGTCTTACTGAACTTGCTGATGCATACAAAGTCTGTACCAAGAGCTACAGCTTTCAAAAGCTCAGCATCTGTTTTTAAACACTATCATGGAATATTTCAACACTTCCTAGTATACTTTTATAACAAAAGGCAAGAAGATCTATCCAAGTCAAATGCAACTGAAGAGAAAACATCCCTGAAAAACGAGGCAATGACAGATCTCTGGTTGTTGCTTATGTATTTCTACACATTAGAAATACCTCTATACAGACTAAGTTTTCTGACAGTTTTTGACAGATGAAACAAGGAATTTTAATGTAATCTCATAAGATAATATATGGCTTAAGGGTTTTTTCCCAAGATTGTACACCAGAAAGCCATTGAGGACTGGCAGCTACACTAGCTCATTTCTCTACCTCCCTTCAAAGGGAAGATATTTTCCTAATGAATCACTAAGCTTTTAATAAACAACTTCAAAGAAGTTTGTATTTACTAAGGAAAATTATATATATTTAAAAAAAAAGGGAGATTCAGTAGTCAAAAAAGACCCTACTTCTCTTTTGAAGCCTGATGACTGGCAAAAGACAGATTTTGAGAATACGGAAATTCTTCCTGGACATATTTTCAGCAGCCTAAAAAAAATAAAAATCATATTTAACCCCCCCCACCCCACCCCCCCCAAACCAAATACAGACCTCGCAGTTTAATAATTCATTTCAGTCTTATTTCTTTAACTGAAAGTACACGGAGTTACAAAAAATTTTACAAAGCCAACAAGTATGAAAGAGCCTAGAAGAGCTCATGGGTCATAAAGTCTTCTTTATTAATTTACAGACTTTGCCTCTGCAAACACTGTATCATGATTTTGTATTGCATATACTAAGTAGCATTGAAACAAGAATTTTGCTGCTTTATGTTGTAGTCTTGCTACATGAATTTTACAAAAAAAAAAATTATGATTGAGGTAAATGTCCTTAAAACTACCTCCAACTCGAGGCAGTTTTGAAGTTAAGGTGAGGAGGAAATGACCAATTCTTTAAGAGCTGTACAATATATGTGCCTAAATTCTAAAAGGCATAGCACTGTATGAGACAAATATATCTATTAGCATGGAGGTTCTTAAAATGATTAGTAATTTGACTTTAAAAGACCTGTCAGGCTGATGTTTATCCATAACTACGATACAGCTGCCCACTATAAAAACTAACATCATGGCTTCTTAGTTTTGAGTATGTCAGCTGTTCTCATTCTTACTTATTCCAAGTAGTTCCTAACATCAGTGGCTCTATTAACTTCCAGTACAATAAAAATGTGACGTTAACAAGATCTCATACAATATGTTAAACAACCAAAGACAAAAAGCCCACACTATATTAAAACATGCAACTCTTTTCATTATATGCAGTTCTAATCTCCTGTACTACTCTTCCATAAGCTGGCAACATGTACTTAAATTTTAACAGAAATTTATTTTTCATTATGTTTCCCTACTTTCACTTTATTACCCAGTTGAGTGCATATGAGTCTGGAGTCATCTTCTTAGTATCAAGAAAGGAGCAGAGTTCAGGCTCATGGTACTGAAGAAGCAGTCTAAATAGATGAAACGGTCTTCCCTTCATAAAACAATCCCTAAAAAGTACCAGTGAAAATAATCATAAACACCCCCATAATACTCCAGTTGTCAGACTTAGAGTAGCAATTCTTTATTAGTTGTGATTATGTAATTTCCTATATTGTTCTTTTAATTCACAGCATCTGATCATGAAGTCAACTTGCCTCAAGAGTTAAAAAAACAACCAAACAAACTAAACCAACAAAAAACCTCAAACACTGAAAACCCCACTATATTAATAAGGCAGAAGAAAGAACTAAATATTGCCAAGAGTTGACAGAGTATATAATATAGAAGTATTTAAAACAGATTTAAATATCGACAAAAGGCTAGCATGGTATCAATGTTGTTAACGAAAAATAGAATTAAAAAAAATATAAATCATTCTAATATGGCAGCCCAAGGAAATTTAAAAGATGTTTATTTCATACATGAATAACAATTAAGTGTCAATTCTTCAAGCAGGAAATAAAGGACTATTTAAAATTAAGAAATAGTTGTTTAAAGACATTAGAAACAAATCTAAAGTGTTTAAAAACTTATGTAAACTTATGTAAAACTTGACACACAGAACTCCAAACACAATTATCAGCCTAACTTCTTAAACAAAGGTATGTCAATGGTGGTAAAATGGAAACATTCACAGCAAATTATATGCAGGGATTCTTTTTTGAAATTATCGTAAGAACTCTGACTTCCCATTAAGTTAACAGAACAAAAAGTGTTAAAAGAAGAAAAATATTCTATTAATGAATTTAGCATAAGAATCTAGACTTGCAAATTAATTTGTTTGAATGGTTAGTATGGTCAATTATTCCAGTCAGCCATTCTTTACTACTTTTTAACATTAAGAATGGATATATACCCAAAAATAATTTTAAAAATAATCTTTCCACATTTCTACCTACAGCGGAACAATGTTGTTTAGACATTTTGCTTAACTGTTCTGCTCAGTAATTTTTTACTTCTTGTATCTCTTGTAGTAATCAACCCTTACTATTGAGTTTAAAAAAACCCCAAACAAAACCAAACAAGCAAAACCCACCCAACCAAATAAGAACAATCACCCCCAAAAAACCAACAAAAAAAACACTTAAAAATTGTGAATTCCTGTACCTATCCCATTACTTCCTAGGCTAGAAGCCCCATGGAAGCAGCAGGCTCAGCCCTCGGAAGGACTGGTGAAAAACAAAAACAACGCGAAAACATTTAAAACAAGATTTAACTAAACAGAAGTAAATTGCCCTGGAAACTAACCTACATTTTACTTTAGGAAAGTGTGGTTGTTGGTTTCTTTTTTTTGTTTGTTTGGTTTTGGGTTTTTTAAACAAACAAACAAAAAAGCTATCTTCTGCCATCTGTTAGAGGTAACATTGATGTAATGTAAGCAGATGTCATGCACTTTCCTCACGTGGTTCCTGGGATGAGATACACTTCCATTATCCACTTGCGGCTTTTTAATTAGTTTACTACCTTACAAGCTCTCACACAAATCATTGCCTACTCAGTTGCATACCTGAGATGGTGTTTTCTTCTACTTATTGCCCAAACAAACAATATTAATGACCTAGGACTTCCATTTTAACTGTTTGTTAATTTTGTATATTTCAGAAAACTCATAATTCTAGAGGAAAGGCAAGAGGAAAAGAAAGATAGGTATCCATAGGACACTTCATACCAAAAGCCTTGAGAATAACAGTGTCTCCAAGGAAAAATAGCAAAAACTCCCTCATCTAAAATAGCCTATTATGTTTGTGGTTTTTTTTTTCCTCGTTCTTCCTTTGGCTTGCTAGAGATGCTCTTTCCAAAAAAATCTAAGGTATAACATGGTCCAACAGATTATGCTGTACATTTCCCTCACTTGTTGTCAACATTTTGTTAGAATAAATTCCCAATAAATATTTCACGATAGTTACAGAACATGGGAAAATGTGAATAAAAAGTATAATTTAAAAACAAAAAATAGCAAAAAGGTAAAAATGAAACTTTTATCAAGTCATAAGGATGGTCCAGCAGTCAAACATCAATCAAGTCCAAATTGACCTAAGCAGAGATTTGCAGGTCTACTATAAATTGCCTTTCTATACCTTTAATTCTCCCATTGGGGAAAAAAAAAAAAAAAAGACAAAACAGCATACATCTCGTTGAAATACCATCTAGGTTCTTACAGAGAAACTCAAATACTAGACACTCTGAAAGCCTTCTGTGGTTGAAAGTACATGAATTACATGACCATAATGCCACTATCCCCCAAGAGTTTGCAGAGCCCAACAGTATTTTAAATCAGAAATGGACACAAGCAGAGTCAAGCGACAGGACTGATAAATGTTTCCTGCCACAATAGCAAACGTGCACTTTTCATATTATGGGCATATACCCAGTAGCTCAGCCAGAATCTCCTCTCCAGGGAATCAGACTAAGATCTTTAATTGCAGACTATCCATATATTATTTCTCAAGGTCTTAATTAGAAGACTCTGTAGCCTCACTGGAGTGTCACGGTGCTACTCCAACACAAATAAAAATTTATTTTAGTGACAGCACCTATATAGCAGCATGAAAATCTCCAATTTAATATTTTTTATTTAAACAAAATAAAATCTAACAACTCCAAAAACCCCAATCATTTCAGTCCCAACTCAGTAGAATAAAGGGAAAATATCAACTATTTCTTCTAAAGAGATTTTGAGACTGAATTAGTGCTTATGAAGTACTTTGAAGTGACAGGGATAGAAACATTTTAGATATCAAAAATGCCAGGAAAGGAAAAATGCTTTCACATAACATATGCAAATTAGATAGTTCCTAAAAAAATATTTTTGATATTGCACAAAATGACGGTTGTTCTTTAAAAGACACATCCAGTCTACATCAGTCACATGCTAACTCTTTGCATCTTAAACCAACGCAATCATCTCCGGGACTTCAAATCAACAGGTTTTGAAAGATGGTTCAATTTATTACCACATGAAGGAATCTGATAACTTTGTGGCAAACAGTGCTACTCTAGCCAAAACCAACATGCACATCCTTTCAGAAAATACTTTTAATGCCGATAAAAACAGAACATGGGCAAAAGAAAGACAGTTTTACCTTGGAATGAATTTATTCATGATAGCATAAAAGCAGTTGTACAAATCACTGCGTGGCAATCGAAGGTGCACCAGAGGTTTAAGTAGATGTATCCAGCCGAGGCAAGAACTGTATTTAACATTGCGTGATTTGCAATAAAAAGTAATAACAGACTCAATATCCAAAAGTAATACCGACTTCTCCTCTTCTGGCACTGACAACTGGTCTGAAATAGGCACAGCAATATAAACTGTATTAATAGCCTTTCAAAGAAACCGAATGAGATTATTTCATAGCACAATTGCACCAATAGGGACTGCTTGGAAAAAAAAGCAACAAAACCAGACAAACAAAAAAAGTCGCAGCTTGGATTAAATGCTTACAGAAAGGCATCCAAAAAAGCATCAAATCACAAAGTGATTTTATAACCTCAGTATGATAAGGCATTTAAATATCATTTAAATATCACAACAACAGGAAGAAAAAAGTTTGGGTTTTCCAGGATCTATATGAAACAAAGAGCTAGATTCTTTTAATGCACAGAATGTCCTCCTTCTAGTCCTATTTGATGTGCTCAGCACATAACTTATGCTCAACTCTACAACAAACAGATCAACCCACAATGCGTACCTCCAATTCCTCAAAAGCCCACTGACATGCAAATTTATGAAAATCAGTAGTTTGAAATCAGCTAAGCTTACAGACTTAAATTTTAGTATTAACATATAAATCACATTTTAAATCTCTACTTCAAAGTAATTTTCCTAACAATAGTTCAAATTTGGGGATGTTAGAATAACTATAAAAAGAGAAATTATTTGATTACTTACAACTACACCTGGCTTTTAAATTGGATTTGGTATTGTTGCTAACCAGAAAATACACTAACCATGAACATATAATCTTTTATATAATGTAGTACACCGTTTCAAATTCTTCAAATTTTGTAAGGTACTGAAAAGCAAATGTCCCCTATTTAATGACAGACTAAAGGTACTGAAAAGTAAAGATGCCCCCTATTTAATGACAGACTAATTCCAAATCCATAATTTATATTGTTGCATTTGGATGAAGATTGGCACAAAAAAATTGGTACAAAACCAGTTCTGTAATTAAGGTAGCAAGCTAAACCCTTCTTAAATAGTGTAATTATCGAGTTGGATACATACACAAAGCTTAGGTTTTCATTAGTTCCAAAGCATCCTTCTGCATAGACTCTTACTTAAAAGGCTGACAACACTTCAGAAAAAGTACTGGCATCCACCTTGCTTGAAGCAATGAATCTAACACATACTGAAATACGTCAGTACCATATCCCAATTTATGCCTTCTTCCATGTGATGAAATAACTACTTAACTTACTTACAGTTAAATATACAGATATTTATTATACAGATTGTAGTGAAACCCAGACTTTTGCACAAGTTCAGACAATTTTCGCTTTAATATTGAACACCCCTTGAGATTTTTTTAATGAAAAATCTAATATTAAATAAACTTAGGAATTATATATTTCAGGAATAAATTTGTTTTAATCCACTCAGGTTATGTCAATTTTAGCATAGCTACAGTGATTTACAGTAAAAGAAGGAACAACCATGGTATAGCCGGGATGGGGGGAAGAGATGCCTACACACTACAGTAATGCAGTGGCATTAAATTTCTAGTGAACATTTTTCCCTCTTAATTACAAGAAGCCCATGAGTCTCATTACTGTTTAAATAAAGTTTTTATTACAGAAGTCTTCAATACTTTCCCATGAAAGCCAGCCAATACTTGGCACTTCCTTTCCTCTACCTCTCAGGAAAATAAAATAGTACATAGAACTCAAATGCTATCTGAAGATTTACTTCAAATTTGGAGACCCATCCCCTAGTCAGAGTACAGATAAGATACTACTGTTTTCTCATGATTTCTTACTGATTTTCTCTGCTCTCTCATCTTCCTCCTCAAAGCTTCCCCCAAAATGTAATCATCATTCAGGTTATTTAATTCAAATAACAAAGCCCTAAGACAACTGAGAATGCAGAAGTTTTCACATAGGTGATCTTAATATAATTGAACTTACCAATTAGCTCTTGGCAATCCTTATGAATTATACTCTGTTCAGGTAGGTCTAAAGAGCCATCCCAGGATGCTAGGCTGTCCCCCTTTCCTACAACATTAAGTGCAATCTGAAAATAAAACCAGAAAACCCTCTAAACATTTTAGTGTCCTCAAATCAAACACAGCTTCAAGGATTTCCTGCTTCTTGATTTAGGCTTATATTTACCTTCCAGACTTTGGCCCTCAGATCAGCAGGCAACTGCCTTCCTTGAATGATGTTTCTCACAGTTTCAAGATCACAGCCTCCTTCTTCTAAAGCGTCTGCAAGATCCTTTTCCCTACAATAATGATATGTAATGTGTTTACCAAAAATGAATTTTAGAATATTTTTCAATGTTTATCCACTAAACAGATGTAGACTGGAGGCTACGATTCAGGCAAAACCCACACATACATAAAGGTATAATATAAGACATTTTGGCCATTACTAAAAAGAAATATTTGCAAAATGTTATTTATTCCTTTATTTTTAAGGCTGCTTGTTCAACTTCTAATTCCATTCAATTTACATACAAGAAAAAAAAATACGTTCAGGGCATTTTTTTGTTTGTTTTCATGAAGTGGCAATGTTGCAAAATGCATCATAAAATGCAAACTTAGTTGTAGTTTACAACTTAGGTTATACATGGCAAATTTTCACACACACGTAATGCATTCAAAGCAAACATTACACCTAAATTAGATGGTGGAGTTCTTTCAAATAAAATTAGATTACCTAGAAAACAGAAAACTTATTTCAAAGGTTTAGAACAGTCAGCTTTTAACCCCATCTTTCCCTGAAATGGGAAAGGACCTTTTAGTCAAACTCAGATTTACTTAACTATGAAGTTCTAGTACTGTAAGTGTGGACGTGCACAAGACTGGATTAAAACACATGAACTTGTTAATAATAGCGTAGAAAGTAGCAAAATACACAAATTTACAAGACAGTCAAACAGTAATGACATTTAAATTGCCATAGTAAGACAACAGTAGTTCATAAGCATTATAGATAAGAAGGTATGCATTCAGAAATGATTACTTTACAATCTCTCTGATAGCTTCTGCAGACTGTTTCAACGGTTCCATGCTGTCAATAATGAGAGAACCACATCTGATGATTTCAGGAATTTCAATATCATGTAGCAGAGCAGTGGCAAAACACCAGGTTCACTGGAAAAATAGCAATAGCAGTGATACATAGGTCCCATAGGCAAAACTTCTCCCTTACTGTATCCTCATAACTCTTCTCTACTAGCATTGATATGTGCCTTAAGAAAGGCTTTGCTTCATATAGCTGAGGAGTTAAACACAAGTCCAGGAGGTTTATAGCCAGAGCAAAACACAGAACGTGATTGTTTATCCAGGACAGATATTCGAGTATGAAGATGCATTCCTTGTGAGTAACACATCTATTTATACACATGGAGTAACAGATGTTAAAGTGTTGTCAGTATAATTCTCAATTACTCCACGTTACATACTATGTAGTCAATTCCAAATACCCATGGAAAAAGAATGTCAGCTGTTGAGCTCTTGTCTAAATTCTTGAATTTGTGTATATCCACAACTAACTCTTTGATATAAAGGTTCTCAAGTGTGGTCTCCTGAAAGCTTAAGACACACATTTCTGATTTTCTAAATATCACCCTTTTTGATAAACAGATTAAAATCTCAATCTTGTAAGAATGTATGCATATACTTAACCAGAGCAACAAGCTAGCCCTACTTAAGATTTCTCAAAGTATTTAGAAGTTTGAAGAATAAGCATTTTCCTTGCATTGTATTAGCTAGTTTCTTTGCCAGTACTTTTTGGTAGCACTTTAAATCATATTTCATATATACACTGGGGCACAATTAACAGTGTTTTCTTCAAGTAATTTTGCAAGTTTGGATGAAAGAAAGCACAGTTTACAAAGAGACTGACTTGCTTTATTTTCTTATATTTTTAGTATTGGAAAAAAAAATAAAAAATCCCAAAGCCCACTTATTATAGAATTACACACTGCATGGGTGACTATCCCCTTCCTGAGAGAGAAAGGGGGAGGGCAACACCCACACTTGCACTTCCATCACCTATCCTGTTGTCTGATTGCATGCATAATGATCACCGCTGGAAAAGTTAAACCACCAAATCAGTTCACCCTGAAATCAAGTACTTCCAGGACATTTACACAAAGAGACCTAGCACCCAGCAGAACTGCATGAACTCTGGGATGATCTAACGTCAATAGAAGCCAACATCAAACATCAGCTGAAGAGAGCTAGATGCTCTTAGATATATTGCAGGTTTCCGCGCACCCTACGTATGACAGACTAGAGAGCAACAGCTAGGCCTTGACTTATAGCACACAAAATATGATTAGTTGCTACAAATATTATCCAAGTATTAAACAGGCACGTGGAAACGAATGCAACAGCGGCATGCACTTTTTAATTCAGGTGGAAAGGTCTTAAACTGCAATACTTAAACTTGGTTTCTATGCCCTCCAAAGAAAATGATTTGGAAAAAGAAAAAAAAAGTAATTTAATATATGTGAACCAACACTTAAAACCACATCTACACAAATTACAGAAACTATACCTGGCAAAGAATGGTTCACAGACCATGAGTACTAATTCTACCAGTTACTAGTATCTAACATTCACAGGTTAAAAAGCTGTGCATGGGTTAACATCAAGATCAACTTCAACATGTTATTGGCAAATGTATGCTTCCTCTGTTCGATACTATATTACCATTTGCAAAATCATCTTCTTAAGTACTATCATCCACACTGTACACTGTAACAATGACATGCAAATATTAGTTTTACTATTTCACCTTAAAAAGCAATAAACTAATATGTCCATCTCCCCATGAAGAGATATGATGCATTACCAACACTGAGTTAAATGAAGTAACAGCAGCGGGGGGTGGGTGGGTAGGGGGGAGCATTATTCTTGTATGATTCAATTAACTACTCTTTTCTACCACCAATGCCCAAGATTGCTCACAGGCTAAAAGTAAAGATTTCTCAAAGATTAAGAAAAATTCTTTTCTGATAAATACTCTATTCAGGCTAACTTGCAAAGTGCAAAGTATGAAAGTGATTTTGATACTTTATATGTCCACTGGCTGTGTTTTATCTTATTTCAGTCACTGTTGTGCCATACATATTACAGTAAACTCCTAGCAGTTTGGGTCCTTGTCTTTCATGAGTGAAGATCAGCTAAGAACTCTTCTGTTCATATGGACAATTATTACTCTTACTTTGGAAAGAATGCAGCACTTCTCTTTATGGGCAAATTCCTCCAGACCTGAACATCCTTATTTTCTGCTCTACCACACCTCCACTGCCTATTTCTGGATGCTATTCAAAATTTTGGTTAGATGTGTAGAATTCCAGCCTATACTCAAGCCATGGCCTGAAAGGTTAATTCCCACAAGACATACTGTTCTGAATGGTATAATGCATAATGTTGCTATTAGTGTATCTGGAGCAAATTTCCACACTTACAGAAGGATATCTGAAATTCAGGCCAGTCTGGTGGCGTAGTATAATCAATAGGTAACTACCTTCATGGATATACAACATGACTTTTTTTTTTTTTTTTAGCTAAAACACTTAAGATGTGAGAGAAAGCTGGAGGCAATAAAAATTGATCAACTGTTGGGAATTCAGTTTCAGTCACATTTTTTTAAGTATTTTTTATTTATATATGATCTGAGGTACTTGGTAATAATCACTTATAAATACTAATGAAGGAATTAAAAAATTGCAGGGATGTGAACAGCAGGGGAAAATATACTAGGAAGTGTTTCAATAAACTACAAATACATCAGGAAAGACGTATAATATTAAGAAAACTATAATCAATCAGTAAATTACAATGCCTGGAATGTATCTGCTAAAGTCCATTACACCTGCTTGTTTGTTATTATAAAGACAGATCCCTTTGAGCTGCTTCCTCCAAGTCAAAGTGCATTTTTTGAAAAAAATGCTTCAAAAGTTTACAGCTTTAATTTCTGCACACTTCTAACAGTAACTTATTATTTTCACAGCCCAAGAGGTATCTTCCACATGTACCAAATTCATTACCTAAAACACACTTATCAGTACAAAACAAGACGATCACCCTTTTTCCATACACACTGAATCTACGACTGCACACTTGCTTGTTAAAGATGTTACTTGGAGCCCTAAAAGAGGGTTAAAACAAATACTCCCACTTAGATTATACGGCTTACCAAATTGCTTCCCATATTCTGACCACTGATCTGATGTTGGTGCAACACTTGAAGAGCTTCTTTGATTGTTTTCTTCCACACTCAATTGACACACTCATCATAGCTGCTCATGATATGCTCTAGTAGGCCACCACCACTTCCAGGGTAAGAAGTAGTATTTCTTAAACATCTTCACACATCATTCCTGTTTTCCTTAAATCAGAAGCAAGGCTGCTACCATCTGACCCCTTATCGAAAGTATCATCAATTTTAGTGTCTACAAAGCTGTCATCTCCTAGGACATCAAACAGACCCAGTCTGCAAGTTTTCATTATTTCTGATAATTATAGCATGCAAAGAGGAAGACAAGCACATATATCACAATGTTGCCATCACAATTATGATAGTATGGCTGCCTATCTATACCCATGTTAGTGCCAGATTGGACTAACTTATTCTAACTATTTTTATTATTTTTGTTACTAACGTTGAACTAAACTCCATTTTAACTGAAGTACTTTCCTGGGAAAAAAGCTCACAATAGCATACAGGTTTATAACACGTGGTAATTGCAAACAAGCTTTACTTAAAAGGAAACTGGGCAAGTGAATAGGGCTCATGAAAATAACCGAAGTCAATGGCTAATACCAGTTTATTTTTATAAGCATCATTCCACCTTCTCACAGCAAAGAACATAGCTTCCTACCACAGAAAACTATCTATACAAAAGCTTTTCCCCACCCCCCCAGAAATAAGCTTTTCTGTAATCTAGTTACTCTGGTTCCTACCTTTAATTTAGGATTCTCCTGACTACCAGAAAAAAGCCTCAACAAGAGCTATATTAAATTGAAAGTAATGAGTGTTTCTTCTTTACTGAAAACAAAGAAACAAAAATCAATCCCTCGTATTTACTTCAAAATATCCATTGTATTCAGAACACCACTGAATATTCTTTTATTTCCAATGGAATTCTGGAAAAACATTAATTCCATGACATTTTTACCTCTATTTTTTTCCTCAGGTGTGTTAATTTCACACTTCTCTGCAAATGATTTTTTTGTTCATGTGCTTTCAGAAGAAATATCATGGCTCCAAGCACTAATAAGCCCGAGTCTGAGCATGGGGTGGTGGGGGTAGGGGAGGACTAGTTTTGTCACCCTGTTGTCTGAAACAGTTGGAGTATATTTTGGGGCCCATAAGATGAATGATTCCAATGCAAAGTTAAATACACAGCAACAATTCCATCTCTGGTTACAGTTATATTTAGTTAGTTCAGGTCTTAACTTTCAAAGTATAGATCTTGAAATACAAATTACTACTCGATCAAGTTCCCAGAAACTTGAGTATTAAAACATCTGCAAAAAGGTTTTATAAATTAAGAAAAAATAAGTCCAAATAATTTATTTCCTTGATAAATGAGGAGAAAAAACCCTATAACTTCCAATTACAAACATTTTAACTAATAACAGGCCAGCTTGTTTGTGTCTATACATTCTACTGACTAGATGTATTGTATTGACTAAAATTATGGTTAAAATAATCAAATAAGCAGACAAAAAAAAAAGAAATTAAGATTTTACAGCACAGCTTGAAAGCAGCTTGCCTCCTTTGTGTTTCACAGCATTCTTAGCTTTGGACACAGATATGTCTTTCAGTATCAAATACTGCCAGCAATTTCTCAAATTATTTTTTGAGAATATGCCAAACAGCTAAAAAGAAATATTCAATAAACAAGGTCTGACAGATTTTTCTCATTTTTAAATCAAAACTGTTGATAAACTTCCTGTATTTACTGAAGAAAAAGCTGGCAATTTAATCTTTCAATAATTCTATACATAAGTTGGGGGGGGGGGAGGGATGGGGCTGTTGGGTTTGGGTTTTGGGGGGTTTTGTTTTGGTGGTTTTTTCCAATGTTTGTGGGTTTTTTGGTTTTTGTTTTTTTTTTTCAATTGTACTTTACAGTGGCAAATTTCCCTGTTTTTTGTTAAACAAAACAGCAAGCACTCATTACGGATATTCAGAGGTTCATCATTAGTTTGTGGCCCCCCCCAAATCAGTTACACCAGCACTGCACATCAGGTTGACACAGGAAAAATAAAAAGGGCACTTTATGTAAATAAGCATATCTAGATTCTACATACTCAAGGTGCTGTCACAGTCTCTGAACATAAAATTACATCTGCTGTTGAATCCTCCTAAGTAACTTAATAGACAACAAGGAATCAACACTGCTGGTTTTGTTTCCAACAGAGTTCAGGCGTACATATGCACCATTTTGTGTTTCGGCTGGTTGTTGTTTTTTTAAATGTGAAATGTTATTGCACAATCCTATATACTTCAAAACTACGATAATGTAGTAGTAACTTACACCAAAAAGCTTATTCAAAAGATAAATATTACACTTAGAAAGACAACTGTTCAACAGCATTCAGATACATATACAAGACAACAGTTTAAATCAATAAATGAAAAAGAAAATATTTCACTGCAACTGGGTTTAAACAAACCCCCAAAACACAACAGAAAACCAAAACACAACAACAAAACCAAAAAGCCATGTGAAGTTTCTAAACAAGCAATACAGAATACAATGTTATATTATTCACAGGGTACAGCTCTAGTAACAGGATGTATTCTGGCATATTAATGTAGCATTTAAGCATAGACCTCTTGAACTATTCCCATAAAGACTTACAAAATCTCTTCTAACAAATGCCTTCAAGTTTGCCTTTTCTAGTAGTACCAGCGTATCAAATTTACTATGTTTACATTTTGAATCTGCCAGTCAGAATGGCAACAATGCAGGCTGTGTCTTGAAATATATCTGGAAACCGCACTTATGTCGCATTCTTAACAGAAATTTTAGCAGTTTGTTGTGCTCTGGGAGTTTGTAATATTCTTTCAACATTAGTAACTAAAGAGGTTTGAAGTATTTTTCCAGAGATATTTCAACATGATTCTTATTCAATGTCCAGGGTTATATTTCAAAGTGTCAAGACTGCATCTTCAATGAGTGTATCCTTAACTTTGTAATTATATGTCCCAACAGTCAGGTCTGCATTTAGATATAATGGTTATGCAACACTGTACCCACAGAAAGCGCTTCATAAATTTTGAAGCTGTAACTAAAAGCAAAAAAAGGCTAAAAAACTACACCAACTCATTTTCATTTGCTAGTAAATGGCACTTAGTTGTTTTATCCAAGACCTGTATTTGTAGAACCAACCTAGACAAAGAACAGATACCAGCTACACCTGCATGTGCGTCAGTTCTGGCTTCTTTACAGTGAGGTAACTAAGCGCAAAGAAGGCTGAGCATAGTTAGCAAAAAACTTCTAATCCACCATATAAAATAAAGCCTAGAAGCAAAAACATCAGATAGGAAATTATCATAAAAAGCAGGTCTGTCAGGTAATTGTTTGAAAAGCGTGTACGTGGAAAGGACAAACAGCAATGCTGTGGCACAAAACCACAGAAGGAAAAGAAACCACACGCAACACAGAAGCGCAACGAGAAAACCAAAGTGAAGATGCACAGGAACGGAGATGCGGGGTGCAGCAAGAATAGCTTCAGTATTTAAGCACAATGTTTATTTAAGCCTCAGCAATCTTAAGTGAACACACGTGCAAGAAATACTAAAATCGCATCACTTTTACCATCAAAATGATCCTATACGTGCTCCAGAAATAGTCTCTACTCTTGTCCTAGAGGTTCAACGTAAAATCCATTATAAGCGATAGCTGCGGTAGAGGAGGGTGGCGACCAAAATCATTCAGAAAACAAGCCAGGACCTACCGTTGTCACCTCTGCTTGAGCAGGTATGCGGGGAAAGAGGAAGCTGAACTGAACAAAGCAACTCCGCTCCAGGCAGACAGGCGCACACCTCGAGCAGCTCCGGCCGCCTATTAAAGCTCTCATTTTAAACTGGAGCCGCCGCCTCGCTCCCGGCTGGGCACGGCCAAAGGCCGCCCCGTCTCGCCCTTCTTTTGACGGCGGTTCTTCCTCTTTCGGGACCCGGCAGCTGCCGAGCGCCCGGAGACCTCTGCCCCGGGGCTCGCCCCAGGCTCCCACCGCGCTGGGGCCTGCCGGGCCCGGCGGGGACCGAGGGGGTGGGCAGCGGAAGGGGGCCGCCCCCCCCGCCCCGCCGTGGGGAGCTTCCCCCGGGCACCCCGCACCCCGCCGAGCGCCCCGCGGCTGTGGGGCCACGGACGCCCCCGCCCCCGCCCGGGCAGCCTCAGCCCCACACCCCAACCGCGGCGGCGCGCGGGGTGGGGGTTTCGGCTTCTCTCGCCTACCGACCCCTTCCTTCCCTCTCCCCCCCTCGGCCCCGCTGCGGAGGAAAGGAAGGGAGGGAGCGGGAGGGAGGGCACCGACACCCCCCTAAACTCACCAGCTGCTCGACGGCGGCAGCGCCTCTTCCCCTTCCGCCATAGCTGTTGACGTGCCTCCTCGCTCGGCCGTAAAGCGTGGTCGGGCGGTGTTGTGTGTGTGTGTGTGGTTGTGGTTTTTTTTTTCTCTTTTTTTCCGACACCCCTCCTTCCCACGCGCCGGCTCCCGTCCCCGCCTCTCCCGTACTGTCGCGAAGTGAGGGCGCCCGCCGCAAAGCGCGGAAGCCTGGCACAGGAGGAGGGAGGTGCCCGCCTGAGGGGAACGGGCGGAGGTGAGGCGGGCTGGGCTCGTCGCTGCCGCCGACCGCGCTCCGACGGCGTTCACCTGAGCCAGAGCCGGGCTCGCCGCGGGAAGCGGGTCCTCGGGAGCCGCTGCGGTTACGGGGCGCTCCCGCGGGGAGCTGCCCCGTAACGGGCCGGGCCCGGCTGACAGAGCTCCCCCTCACGCAGCCGGCGGTTGGCGTCCCCGCGGAGGCGATGGTGGGTGCGCGGCAGCCTGGCGAGGCCTGCTGCGGTCAGCTCCTCGTCGTCTCCGGTCCTGTGCGACAGGGTGGGTGGTGGGGGAAGGCCCTACCGCCGGTTCAGGTTGCCAGCAGCTGTGGATGCTTTCCCTTAGAAGACTTAGGAATCGGTTTCCCCGGCAGGAAAGCCATTCCGTGAAAAGTTTGCATATTTTCGGTTTTCATAAAGGTGAACTGCTTTGCTATGTATAGGCTTGATAATTAAATGACTTCACCTAACGTCAGTATTGTGCCAGGCTATACTCCACGAGTCAAAGAAAATTCGCAAGTTTTACACACAACCCTGTTTCCAAGGCCTAAAAATCACCTGGTAATATTCATTAGCAACCCTGGGCAGAACAACACTAATGCTCTCGATCACGCGCGTGTTTCACCCATCTACACACTCAAAGGAAAAAAAAAAAAATTCGTCCGTGAAAGCTCAGAAAAAAATTATTCAAGTAATTTATACGTGGGATAACAGTGCCACCTTATGATAAATTCATGTCCTTACACTTGTCTGGTTTACTTCCACAGCTTGCCTCGGGATGTGCTCCGGTATGTAAATACCCAGAATTTAAGCGGGACTGCTCCTGTGAAAAAAGACACACGCTTGCTTAACTCGCAGGATCCCCTTCCCAAAGAGTCAAGAACATTAACTTTAAGGTAACATGCAATGTTTTCATGTATATATTTGCTTCTCAGAAAAGATTCTTGAATTATTTTAATCAAGAAAGTAGGTATTTTACAGCATCAAACCAGGTTCAGGCAATTAAAAAAAATTAACATTGTGAAGGAGAGGGCAATATTTTTCAATTCCTTTCCTCTCTTTCCCGTTTCATCTATATTTCTCACAAAAAAAAACCAAGAAAAAAAAAAAGCCAACTAAAAACCCCATGCATTTTAGACACCTAATTAGGAAAAAAAAAAAAAATTGTAAAATGTTCATGAGGAATCATTTTTGTCCTGGCTGTGTGGAAGTGTTGAAAGCTGGCGGGGGGGGAGGAGAACGGCAGCCCCCCCCCCCCCGCGCGCCACCGAGGCCCTCAGCGGCCCCGCCTTACCGCCGGGCGGGCTGTGCTAGTGCGCAGGCGCGGCCCTGGGGCCGGTGCCAGGCGCGGGCCGCGCGCGCCGCCCCGCCCTCCCCGCGTGGCGGTAGCGGTAGCGGCAGCGACATGGGGGACACGCTGGAGGAGCCGTGGTGGGAGACTCCGTCCGGAGCAGGCAGCAGTACAGGTACTCGTCTCTTGGAGCTCGCTTCTCACGCCGGCCTTGAAACAGTCTTCCTGAGGGCCAGTCCTCTCTTCCCCGGCCCTCATTCTTCCTTTTCGTTTATTTCGTTTTCCTCCTCCCTTTAGCTCCCCGCCTTTCCCTTCTCCGGTTGTAATTTACTTCTGGTTTTCCTTTCTCGCTTTTTTTCTTGCTGTGCCTGCTTTTTCCTGCTTGGTACCGATGGCGGTTTTGCTTGTAAACAAAATCTCCGCAGCCAGGTGAGGTCTAATCTCTGATCCCTCAGACCCAGGATAGTTAGAAGATGAAGCGGTAAACGAAAATATCAGTACTTAAGTAACAACAGGAACCTACTCAACAAAAATGCCTTTAAGCGAATTTTAAAAAGCGGTGTGGGCCGGGGGAAGAGGAAGAAAACCGCTTGCTGATCTCAGAGCTCAGCTGTCCCCTGCATTCATTTAGCTTCTAAACCGTTTTCTTCCAAACCGAGTTTCTTTGATGAAAGGACGTTGCATAATGTGTGTTGATTGTCGTTACCGACGTGAAGTTACTTACAGTTTTTAAAGGCATTGGAAACAGTAAGTCCATACTAGAGCCTTTGTAAGGAAAAATACTTGTGGTACTTGAAAAGCATCACCCATGTGCTCATTGGGGTGTCTCACATCACCTTTGCCATGCGTTATTGTAAAAGGGCAGGAGTTAAACAGCTTTTCTCCAGCCATTGCTCTTTGGAGTATGGTGCTATGGTTGATTTGTCTCTTTTCCTGATGATTATAATATCTGGCCCCTATACTTGGCTTTTTTCAATGTGTCTTAAAGCACTTTACAGCCTGTGGTTGCATCTGTAATGTTGCGGTTCAGTGTGGAAATGTAGGTAGATCTAGGCAACTAAAATGCCTTAAGACTTTATAGTGTCCTATTTGATTGATTTTCTTTTTTAATTGATTTTTTAATATAATATTGGTAAGAGTTGGGAGTTATCTGCACCTCTGGGAAGATCCCAGATCTTCCAGTGTTTTGACAAGGGTTGCTTATTTCCTGTGAAAAGGTACTTGGAGAATAGTTTAAGAGGGACCAATAGAAAAATTGTATTTATGTAATAAAGAGGGGTCACAAGCTGTCATAAGGCTCCTGAGCATTCAATTTGTATTTTTAGTCTCATGTAGGTTCCTTAAGCAGTTTCAGTTCCTATGGTAAATGCTCTTCATCACGAATTTTTCGTTCAAGAGTCTTAAATATCTTAAGAGCCTATGCCAACCAGGTTTCATTTGAGGTGGGTGGTAAGCTGATTTTTGTAACATTGGCAGCTTTCTTTTAGAAACTGGGTGCAAAGCAGGACTTGGATGATAAACTTTTGACATGATGGATAAACCGACTGACTTTGCGATGAGACTGTGAATCACAACTCTTCCAGTTAAGTAAAACTCCTTGGGATATTTGCAATTGCATTGTTGAGCTACTAAAATAATTCAGGTGGGAAGTAGCCTCTGGAGGTGACTAATCTAGCCCTGTGCTAGAAGCACTATATGCACTTTACTCCAAGAACATTCTTTGAATGTGTTACCAGTAAGGATTACAGGTGGGTGTTGTGCAAACCATGTACTCTGCTGTCCATATCCCACCTTTGTAAACTTATGTGGAGCCTGTTTTTGTATTAAGTTGACACAAGCTGTCAATAAAGTAAGAATAACATCTGTTAATTTTATTTTGTGTAGCTGTTTTTCACATACAACAGATGTAAAATCAAAGGTTAATTTGTACTGCATCTTATGCTTTACAATCAGTTGGCATGAAATAGGAAATCAGGGTTTACAATGTACAGTGTAAGCAGCAATACAAGAAAATAATTGCCTATTAGCGAGCACTTTTGACAGACTTGATCAAGTTTATTTCTGTGAAACATCAGGTTTCATTAAAAAAAAAATGTTTACTATCCAGCTTCATTCGCTGACCTATTTTAGAAAAGCATCTCTGCCACAGCTATAGATGCAAAGCAGAAGTATTCAAAATGTACTTTTTAAATACTGATCTTTTGCCAAGTCCTTTAGCCTTAGAATAAGTCCTGACCGATAGAATATTCTTCATGATAACTCAGCCCTCAAAAGTGTCTTAGATTTTAGCAACTTGTAGTTACAAGAGGCTACTCTTCTGAGACTGTGCCTCTGTAGATGCTACTACATATGAAGTGGATGAAAGGTGTTCAGACTGACTTGAAGGGTATGAAAACACAAAATATATATCCTAGTACACAGATATATAAGTAGTTGTTAATTTGCTTTTGGCCACATCATTGGAAATCATTATTTTAGAAGCCATAGTAAAGATTAAACATGTTACTTTCACTTTGAGACATGAATGTTTACCCTGCTGCAGGTGGCTTATAAATGTAAAAAAAACCAACCCCCAAATCCAAAAACGACAAAAAAACCCAAACGTGGAGGGATTAGCCATCTATTTACCTTGTCACACTACACAAACTAAAGAATCTTGCCCAATAACTTCTTCAGCAAACCTTTAACTTTGAGAGGATATTTGTGGAGAGAGCGGTTAGAGGTAACTGTCTACTCATCAGTGTTGTTTAGTGTTATGCGTCTCCCAAGTCATTTAACTGCAGGGCTTCCTTCCGTCCCTTTTTTCAGTTCATGTCACAACTATGTTTGGTCTTGAATATGATTTTTATATTGCATTCAGAACTATGAAGGAGAGGATAAGGAATACTAAGGAATTTGTTTAGTACTGGTGAAAGACACCAACTTTTTCCTCTTCTCTCCATGAACAGAAAGAGCACTTCTCACTATAAATGTTCATATCTTGCCTGTAGCCAGCATGCCACATCTCCCGAGCAGTTTGAGGGAGAGGGATGGACTTCTGTTTTTCAGAAATTCTTCCAGTTTCCTCCTTTTATGTTACCACTCCTTGTCTTTCATTCTCCATGCTTTCTTTGTCTCCATTAATCCCTTGAGAGTGTAGTATCCCCCTTTGTCCGTTTATTTAGATCCTTAAGTAGGAGCTTATGTGGGCCATGTCCCTCATAGGTAGAAATTAATTGTGTCATCCCAAGACAGGTGCAAAAGACAGGGAACCTCTTCTATGTCAGCAGTATAAATAGGTGAGAAGTATAATACGGTACCATGGAGGATGATTTGACAGTATTCGTGGGGTCCTTTGTGGGCTCTAAAGCAAAGGATGCTATTGCAGTAGTTAATTTCTTTTGCCAGAGGTTTTCTATTCTTTCTGTAGACTGGCAATAAAGGGTGCTGAATAGCATCAATTTGTAATATGTGATTTGAACTACTGAGAAGCGGACTGTTCTTTGTAGTGTATTCAGTGGGAGTTTTGTTGTTTGATCAGAGCTGAGATCTGTTGGTGGACCCGTGTACAGAGAGTATCTTTTTTTTTTTTGACTAATCCATGAGTTGCTGTCCCTTCTCATGAAACTTGTTCTTGTACTGAAGATCTCTCCAATAAGCATGCCAAGTTGACAGCTCTGTTTTGAAATTTGTGTTTCTTCGCATTTACATAGACTCATTCCACAAGCTGCAGAACATATAATGGTGTGCTTCTGTGAACTTTACTTGGATCTGAGCATACATGACATGGAGCCTCAGAACTTTATAGTTACCTGCAGGTTATTGAATAAAATTTGAAGCTGCCTCTTTTTAATATGGAAGAGTCATTCTTTAATTTCTGCATTTTGACACGTGTGTCTTGTAGGACACAAGCTGAAACAATTTTTCAGTAGACTGATCTTTTTAAACTTTTCCGTTTTTTTAAGTACTCCTAGAGAATTTCCTGTAGAGCTGTTGAGGGAGGTGTAAGTTTCTGTTGTGGGTTTGCAAAAATAGTCACGCAGCCGTACTAATGTGTTGTACTGTCTCAGTAGTTAGGTTAAACTTTCAGCTGTGAAATAAAAGGGAAAAAATCGGGTAACTGAATGCATCGAAATCTCTCCTTGCTTCAGCAAAAGGATTGCAATTCTGGCTATGGCACTGTGATCACCACCAGCTTTTGCTTTATTTAGGAATTAGGATTTGGCAGTTCTTAAAGAAAGACCTATGTGAAAGGAGTTTTCCCACAAATTATCAGTTGAGCCATTTAGACTGTTGGAATGCATTCTGTTAGGGGAAGAAGAATGAGGGAGACATTAATACCAGGGAAACAAATTAACTTTTATATTCTAAAACAGTAACTCATGTTAGTTGGTATTACAGGATTCCTGGAGGGGTGGGGTGGTGGCCTTACAGTGATAGTATCTTGTTAGTTCTACCTTTCTAAAGTGGAAGAGTGAGAAATTTTCTTGTCAGAGCACCAATTGCTATTTTTCAGAAAATTGAAAACAGCAAACCTGGAGTCTCTTTTAATGTTTTTAATTTTTTTAATTTTTTTTGTGTGTTGGCTGAAAGGGAAACTTTCAGTGAATTTTAAGTGTTTTAAAGCAGTTAACGCTTTAAGAAAAGCGAAAAGGCAAATTCTCTCATGGATGAACTAGAACTACTTGTGCAAAGAGTTAGTTTGGTTAAAAAACTTCACTAAGAGTTATGCATTTATTTGAATGTGAGCAGTTGAAAAGAAGGGTAAAATTTTGGAGGAATGCTAGAACAGAATTGCCCTTCTGTATAAATCACAACTTGATGTTAAATCAAGTTAAATCAAATTTTGAGCAGTTCCAAAATACTGTTTAAGTGAACTGAAATCTAAATACTATAGTCCAAATAAAATGGCTAAAGTTTATACAGATAATATAAACAATTTCCATCTCAGTTCTTGCATCTATTTTCCTGAGATAATGTCTGCACAAATGTGAGTGAGGATAGTCACACTAGTTAACTCATTGAGGAGAGAATTGTTCATCTTCAAATCATGCTTTTAAAGTGATGCTTGGCACAACAAGGAGCTCTGCATTTCTTTCAGTTCTATGCGTTATAAAAGAGCAGAGTTCTCTTCTGTCTTTACTACTGAACATAAGATATGCGTACTGAAACACTTCTTGACTAGACCAACTGAAAAGAAAACGGCACCTCCTTCAACCCCTCTTCATTTGATTGACCATATGTTTTTATAAATCTACTGAGACACCATTAGTATTGTTATTTGTGGAACACATCAAAACTGAATTTATAGTAGAAACTTAATTGCATCTCATGTGCTTCTCTACTGTGAGGGCCAAATTCTGGAATTGCACCAGAAAAGTGGGAGCAGAGCTTGGTACCTGCAGGTGTGCAGTTACCTTTGGCTCCTAAGAATTTGGCTGTCTCTTGATGTCCTGTGATTGGTGACCATTGACATGCTGACCGTGTGGATGGTTTCAGACTTTTCCCCAATGGAGACAACTACTGTTGAGATTCAGATTGCTTAAGTCCATTTTAGTGTCATAGATCACAGAAAATTATTTACCTTCTCCCTCCGCTTTGAAGGCAGGTTTTAGACACAGTCCTTATAATGCGTAGCTTTCCAGAACTGCTGTCTTGGAGAGTTTTGTTGAGACGTCCGGCAGGAATTTTGCCAGGTACTTTGGTTGTGCTTGCAGTCTTTGGTTTGGGGATCCGAGTTGGAATTGAACGACGGAACGCATCAGTAATCTTGAAATAAACCGAGAAAATAAGTCATACACTTGGGCGGAGAGATGGATTGTATATTTAGCTCGTCAGTGTCTTTTCTACTTCATAAAACTAAACGCATTGCTCTTAGGACTGTTTGTCTGAACTTCCTTTCTCTCCTTAGTAATGAGAGTGTAGCTTTGTATTTAACTTATCTGCTTGATTGGTGAATATCAAAGAATTTGAATGGATTGAAATCCAGACTGTAAATAAGAGGGGTTTCCTGTCAGCCTGCTGACTAGGGCAGCAGCCCTAGGGGCTGAGTGATGCAGTGCAAAGGCTGTGAATTGTGTGACTTCTCCGAGTGAATAATCAGAGAACTTCCACATGCAGAAGGAAATCTTGATTCAGTCCTGAGTAGCAGGCAGTACCTAGCTCATACTTTACTGTGAGATGTCATTCTTTGAAAGTGACCACAGTGTACACAAAATGAATGTATCTGTAAGAGAGAACTGCCCCTCCAGAACCCATCACAGTCATATTTAATTGCAGAGAAGTAACTAAACAAAAATAAAAAGTGGTGAAGACCTGTAAAGGCAAGGAGATTGTTTGAAAGGTACCATATCTGAAATTAGGGTTAAACATGTACTACCCATCAGAAAGGCTTTTTACATCACAAGTCTTTTTATATACCTTTTATGGTTGAGCAACAGAGTAAAAGAAATTCACTGAAGTTTTTTGAGAAATCGTAAAATGGAAATGGTGTTCAAACTTGGACAATAGAAAACAGCATTGAGACTCCGGTGAATTAAGTATGAATAAGAATGAGCTAGATCAAAAGAAGTTTTGAGCAACAACTTCCTAGTAGCCATAAAAGTCTGCCTGGAATAAGTATTTATTTAAAAAGAAAGTATTAGAATTCAAAAGCCTGCCATTTGGCCGCAGGTAATCATACAAGACAGGAGTTCTCAGAAGGGATAAAGCTGAGCCAACATCAGATCGTTGCATGTGCTCAGATGGAGGAATTTGGGGAAAGTTTGCACGTCGCAGACATGTTTAATGGATCACGAGTCAGGAAAAAAATCAACCTGGGTTAATTGAAGTTTGAGAACAAAGAGATAGAAAGAATAGTAATGATCCCCCAGAACAATGTGGTATTTTCCCAAGAGTTCTGAAGGAGATATTTTAAATTTCTGAATCCTTGTAATGATGTGCAGTCTGCCACTGAAATTGCTGGTGATGCTAGAGACATGTGATGTCACTGTTCGAGTAAAACTTCACGGAAGATTTGTAAGTATAACTGCTGAACTGATCAAACTGTAGAAATGACAATAAGCAATAGCATGTACACCCACATGGTTACTAATTTTGCGATGGGAAGACATCCACACTTCTTTTTCAGGATAATATTCAAGAATGCGTTAGATATTGTTATATGGTATCAGATTGTCTAACAATGAACTAGGCAGTGTCTGTGAATGTTCCAAGGCACTGGAACTGTTAAATTATCAGTACTGTTGAATTGAGTGGTCCACAACCCGGATCTAACTCTGGAACAATTCTGAGGCATAGCTGGGGAGTTAGCCCAGGGGAGAGTTTGTTTTGAATAGGTAGTTTGTATATGGCTAGGTTGTTTTGGAGGCTTAGGAGGTTTCTTGTAGTTTGGGTTGACCTGTGTCTTAGACACAGGTGCCTTTAACTTACTGTTCTAGATGTGACCATGTTATGTTATGATTTTTCAAAAAAATGTGATAGTGGTCTCTAACAAAAGAATCTTGGGAGAGCAAAGTTTCTGTGGAAAAAGAAGGAAAATTCTCACAGTTAAAAAGTGGCAAGTGGATAGGAAGTAGAGGACGTAGTAAGTTTTCATAGTATAGTGGAGATACCATCTGAGCCTCATAGATGCCTGTCTGTCAGTTCAGTGTTAACAAATGAAAAATAATGCATGTAGGGAAAACTAGTTTGCATACAGTAGTAAATGACATCTGTTGTCACTCAGAATGCAGATCCTGGAGTCACTGTAAATGGTTGTCATGGCTTAGCAACTGGCAATTGTCAAACAGGTAACAGGCAGGTTAGGAAAAGAATAATAAGAAAACAGAGCCCATCATTTTTTAGTGTATAAATCCAAACCATGCCTACATTGTGAATGTTTTGCAGAGTTTTGTCCAAATGGCTCAGAAAAGGGTATGGCAAAATGCAGAAAAAGGTGGCAAAGACAATCAGTTATGGAATGGCTTCTGCATGAAGATTAACAACATACTAACATGCTTGAGAGGGCATCCACTGAAGGATGGGTTAAACATAAGTAAAAAGCGTTTTCCCTTGTCAGTGAGCTACAAAACTCATTGGGACAGGCAGTTTTTGAGGTAAAGATATAAATTGGTTTGGAGAGAGTTTAGACTGATTAACGGCATCTATCAAAGACTGCTAAACACAAGGACGTCATGTAGATTTCAGCTGTGGATAGCCATAAGTTGTAGACTGCTAGAGACTGGGTTTATTACTCTGCCTGGTACTTAAAAGTTTTTTCATGAGCATTTTCTGCTGGTCACTGCCAAAGATGAGATACATAGATCCTCGGTCCGAATGTGTATAACTTGTTTCATGTTTTTATTTTCAAGATTAGAAAGTTTCAATTTGCAGGGTTTTTTTTTTGTTTTGTTTTTTTTTAATACGTTGAGAAAGGAAAGAGTTTGGCTTTGAAAGTGAGGGAAAAGGAGATGCATTTCTTTGCTTTGTGTTCCTTGAAGATTTTACCTCTAGGTGGCAGCAGAGGTTTTCTTTTGTACTGCATCCCAGTGTTTTCACTAAAACCTGACTGAAACTTGTTGTTAAATGCTGAATAATAATAATAAAATAACATGCATTTTCATCGTAGTCTTCAGTTTTAGCACTTGTATTATTAGTATACCTGGAAAAAAAAGCCAAACCACAAAATCCAAACCAAAAAGCATTTTGCTTCAGTTATCAAAGGCACCATGTTAAGAAAGAAGGGGTTGATATTGGAAGGGATAATTATGTTACTGCTGTATGGCGTTGAGTACTGAGTTGGAACAGTTTGCCTTCTGACTGTGTGGTATGGCCTGGTAGATGAGGCACAATATTGAGAATAAAACGTTTGGGTGGGCTATTCCTAGCAGTTGTACTTTCTGATATAAATTTAGAGGTGATATAAAACATGCCTCGGTTTCTTGACTATACGAAGAATTGAATTATCCATGACTTGCTAAGCATATTGAAATGAATAGATAAAAATATTTATGTAAAGTCTTGCATGCTAAGGTGTGATTGTAGCTTTAAGAAGGAGTTGTGGGTTTGTTTGGGTTGGTTGGCATCTAACTGGTATTCAGGCTCTACGGTCTTACTAAATCAGTGGGAAGTTAGGTTTGAAAATACCCCTGTGCTCTGGCCTGTAGTTGGCGCCAGCTTCTAACTCATTAAACCCAGCATTTACAATATAGACTTCTGAGCTGTCAGATTTTGTTTCAAGCAAAAACTTTTTGGTGATTCAAAATCATGTTCTGTTTTGCAGTTCTGAATGACAGTATTGAATACATCTAAATTATTATCACATAGTGCTGAGAGTTGCATTATAACTGATGACTTTGTCAAGGTTTGGTCTGCTTGCAGTGTTTGTATTGCTTTCTTTTGTGTGTGTTACCTTTGCTTAAATCCACAGTAACTGAATTGGTGAAATTTCTGGTATAGGCTCAAACTTGAGAATAACAGCTGTATTATAGGGCTTTTTTCATATGCAAATAAACTATACCAGTTAAGTTTCTGTGCCAGAACTACTAAACTTGTGCTTCACTGATTGTACCAATCTAACCGTGTAGCACTAACTTTGATTGTAGGCAGTGATTTAACAAACTGTCCATCCAGTTCTCTTCTTCCTCATTTAGCACTTAAAAATTGTTTTCTTTTTCATCATTACTGTTACAAATTCTAGAGATGAAAGGCTGAACAACTTAAATTTAAGGAAAATGGTTATTGACACTTCACTTTTTAATTTAATTACATGTGTAGCTAGATCAAGGACTCAACTTGGTTTATTTTTTAAAACATGGTACTCAACAAAGTATGAATCTTGGATATGAGTTGTAATATCATATTATTGATATGGGTCAGTTGACTAGATCAATGCTTAAGCTGCTGTAAGATGTACCTGTAAAGAGGGAATGGCATTATCATAGAATTGTTTAGGTTGGAAAAGACCTTTAAGATCATCAAGTCCAACCGTTAACCTAGCACTGCAAAGTCTACCTCGAAACCATGTCCCCAAATGCTACAATGTGGGAATTGTCTGGAAAGTACTTGGAAGTAACTGTATATCAAATTCTGCATTGGTTTAGTTGTATGTGTACTGAAAATTCTTGTGCAATTCTCTGGGTTCTTTCCATACTACCTAGTGTAGGGGCATGTAAGCAGATACATTGGCTATGCTTGTGTGTTGGAATGTCCATTTTGTTTTTTTGGGCAGACTTGAATGACTAAAAAAACCCCCTATATATATAGATTTTGGTGGGCTTTTTCAATTTGATTTTTAACTCTTATCTATGTATGCGAAGTCTGAGTACACACCAAGAATCTCTTCAAATGTATGCACCCTGTCTAGCAATTTGTTTCCTCCCTCAGGATGAATGGTTTTCAGTCTCCCCCATTCTTTTTTTGACACACACATGTATTCTGAATTTGCTGGCTCTGTGTTCATCATTGCTGTTTTGTTGTGGCTCCTTGAGTTCCCATTTGTAGGCCAATTCTATGTTTGCTGTCTTTCCAAGTGACAGAAGAGGAAATAAGATATGCTTATCTGTCAGAAAACAAACTGAGCTGCCTTTCATGCTCTGGAGAGCCCTTGTGAATTCCCATCAGTGCTCTCAAAACACCTCTAGAAATGAAATGCTACCCAGGAGCTACCTATCTGAGTAGTTGTGCGGTTTCCCTTTACTTAATGTGTCTAAACACAGTTAATATCAGCAAATAGTTACTGCATCAACAAAGACAACCAACCCCAAAGACATTAAACTAGACGCATTTTTGAAATGAGAAGATTTGGTGTGTCTGTGTAAATATAACAGCATCATATTAGTTTAAGGTGTTAGACTCAGAAAATACCAAAGTTTTTGTCAGTAGTGGTTACAGTTGTAGAAATAAGCAGTTAAAAGTCATTTTCAAGGCAAGCAATGATCTAAGAATCAAGAAAACTGGAGTTTCATAAGGATCTTTTAACTTCCTCAGTTTTAAATTAACTGCTGAAGGGGGGAGGTCAATAGGAATTGGCAGGAGAAAGAGTGTTAGAGTGAGAACTTGCATGCAGCAGCTGTGTTTGTTGTTTCATAGTGAATGACAGTAGGTACCTCAGGGATGGGGACAAACACTCCATGGGTGACAATTGTGGAATTTTCACATGTGACTGTGAAAATGGCCCCTCTTAACTTCAGCAAGTTAACTGTGAAAGCATGCTCTGAAATATCAGGATATATATTCTGTACACACTTTGAGAGTTTTTTTGTTGTTTTTTTTTTTTCCCTGTGGGCACAGAGGTAGCTTATCTGTTATTTATATGGGTCATAAGGTATTTTACCACAATACAATGCTTGCTTTCTGGGGAGTGAGCTAAGGCAAGTGGGGGAAGGGGTGTCAAGGAGAGAAAATATGTCTGTTTCTGTACTGTTCGCGTAGTTCTCCTGCTTTTGGTCCTAATACTTTTTTTTTCTTCCCCCCTCTGGAAGTATGATGTATGCTTTGCTTACCGTTTGAACTGTATTCATCTAAATAGGGGGGGAGCGTGTAGTATTTCTGCTGTAAGTTTTATTATTTACCTTTCTACAGTCATTGTAGAACTTGATCTAGGAGAAATAACTTTAGATAAGGTTCTTTCTCACTGCTTAAATTTTTAGTTTAAGAAATTTGAATGTCAGAGAGGATAATTTTCAACTTTCTTGAGGGTGGCTGGGGTATGGTGCTTAAGATCCTTTACGCAGAAGGCCATGTATGTGCACAAGCATGCCTGTTGCCAGACTTAAGTTTGTTCCTGGATGATTGCATGCAGTCCGAACATAAGCCAGGTCTGCAAGTAAGAATGAGTTAAGATTAAGTGATAAACCTGAATATTCTCTTTGGTCTCCAAACAAGACAGCCTTGGGCTGAAATTTCCAGTTAGGCCTCCTCAACTGCACAGGGCATTTGGATATTTCCTTTTCTTTCACTAGGTCCTGGTGTCTTCTAGGAATCCAGAGGGAAAATTCTCAGTTGCTCTGCATTTCCTTTTATGCAACCCACTTGTGTGCATGGCTATACTGAGATGTATAAGCAGGAACAGTATAAATAATCCTTACACTTACTAATGTTGGTAAGCCAGAGTATAGTCTGGCTTGGGGCACTGCATTGTCACACCATTATAAACAGCTCTGCAGAGGCAAAATGATTAGTAATGTGTACAGTTGTAGTACTTGAGCTATTAAGTGGGAGAGCAAAAACAAAACTGAGGAAAGACATGATAATTGTCTTCTAATATGTGAAAGTCTGTTGCAGAGAAAACAGTTTTTGAAGTCCAGTCTGTTATAGATTCCTGAGGTAACTGTGTAATTGTCATTGCAGAAGGTTTTTAGAACAGGATCAACCAGGCATTTGTTTGGAAGGGTTTAAGTCAAGTTGTAGTAAGGGCATAGGCTGGAAAACGTCCCAAGCTCCCGTCTAAGCTCTGTCTTCTGTGATTTCTACTGTTCTGCTGATATTTGGCATATTACGACACTCTTGATTTCAATAATATGACCTATTTGACAGAAAAATCTATATTAATATTAGAAATAATTTCCATATATGTAACATGATTTTCAGTCATATACCAAAATGTGTCACTGTGGTCTTATTTCCTGAACACCAGGTTTAAATCTACTTTCTGGTGGTAGGGAAAAGAAGCCCAGTTGGACAGAGTTGGAGGCAGAAGTTGTATTCCTAATTGCTAAAAATTCTGTTATGTGCCTTGCTTTTCTTGGGTCATGTCTTCACTGGGAAATGTGATAATCTGTTAAACATAAGATAGTTTAAAGACTCACTTTTAACAGATAATCGACAAGATGCAGGGAAAGGTTATGTTGTGGGTCAACTCCCCTAGGACAGGGATTTACCTGGGACTGGTGATCAAATCGCCATGCTGCTGGCTGTTCTCTGAAATGAACAGTTGCTTGCTGTTAGTTTTCTTCCCTGTGCCCCTTGAAACAAGGAGGGATCTCGGGCACCGTGTTAGGGCGCTTTAGGGTCCCTAAGAACAGTAGGAGTAGGGCCTTTTTAAAGGATACCAAACACACTGCAGTGTTAATTCTGTCCAGGAGAGGGTAGTGCCGGCACTTAGTCTTCTGCTGGTGCTTAACTTAGTGTTTTTATATAATACATTATTTTACAAATCTGTGTGAGATCATCAGTTCACTTCGTTTAAAGCTGCACTGCCATTTGTTGAGTATGATTCTTGGCAGTGGCTATTATTCTGTACAGATTGTGGGCAGGTAGGGATATATGTGTTTGGGTATTTCTAAGTATGCAGTTTTTAAAGATGTGTAGAACCGCACTCATACCTATGCACACGTTTTAACATGAAAACGTCTTCAGTATCAATATGGTTTGTTCAAAAGCTTTGAATATATTTTTCCCATATTAATTAATATATATGTTGAAGAAGCATACAGGGGTAACCAGGTTGGGCTCAAATGTGTTCTGGATGGAGAAGGAAAAAACTCTCTGCTTTTACCGTCATGGCTTTTTTTCTGGCTGGGAGCAGGCTGTTTTCCTCTATGAAGGCCACATTTAAAGTTGTGTTAATCAGAGTTCTATTTTAAATATATATTAAAAATGTTTATATATATATATATATGTAAAAAAAGATATTTAAAAAAAAACACTTTACCTTTTGTCCAGCCAAGATTGATGTTTCTATGGGATAAAACATGACCTATAATGGCTTGAGTATGAGACAATCAAGGATAAGAAATGCTAGATTCTAATCACAATTGAAGTTGCCTTGCTGTGATTTTGCACAAATCCTAAAAGAGCAGTAATTTCTTACTACCCCAGAAGGATGTTAATGGGACTGATGAATGTTTATTGTATATTTGGAGTGCTTTGTGATGTATCTGCATGCTAGATTGTATCTCTTCAGACAATAATGGTAGCATCTAAGGTGATGGGACCAGGGCTTTGGCAGTGATTGCAGTATAAAGTGCTCATCCTTTTCGCTTGCTCCTTCAGTTATGCTGAGGTAGATCTTTTGTAGACCTGTGCTGTTAAATGGATCCTGTTTTCTTAATAAAGATTTGTGGAGTGTGGTGTGTGTTTTCTGTTTTTTGTTTGTTTGTTTATTTTTTTTGTTTGTTTTTAAAAATCCAGGTTAGTTTCTTGACCTGGCTCTCTGTGCTGCCCTCCTGAACAGAGATGACAGCATAACTATAAGGGCAGTGTTTTGTGATATGGGATGTGGTAGGGGTAAGAAAGGGGAGGGAGCTTCTTTTGTCCATCCCTGTATGAAGACTGTGTGATATCAGGCCTCTGCTTGGCAAATAGAGAGTCACTGATAAGAGGTCTTTCCTTTCGTACTCAAAATGAGTTTCCCAAGAGTACTTTGCTTCGTGGTCAGAGGGGAATTGTGTTCAGTTGACAGCTCTGATATTTAAGGCTTTCTGGGTGCCCGCAGTATGGTCGCTCATTGAGTGGTGTGCTAGTCAGCTGCATCTTGGGGCTACTGACTGCAGGTTTGTGAAAACACTTCATGCTGCTTACATTTTTAAGGTTGGTCTTTTTTTTTTTTTTAATCAATTTCCCACTTACAGTACTTGGTGTTAATTTTAAAATGTCTTTATACACCCACTTGTGCTCTACTTGAACCATAAGATCTTTTTCTCTTCTGTTTCTTGGTAACATAATGTTTTGGTAATCTTTGCTTAAGCCTGGAGATTAGGCAGTTGTCAGTTTTTGTTTTGCCTGTCTCTATCTGTTTCCTAGGGACAAAGTCATCCTGCAGATGGTTACTCCATTTCCATCACCTAACCCTGCAGCATCCATTCAATCTCAATCAGAAAGTGGTGCTGTACAACTCTGTTTCTGATTATTTTTTCCCCAGTGCAGGGAGCATGACTTCTTAAGTCTTCCATGAGATGTTTACATACAGGTCTGTCGTCTTATTATAGCCTTACATTCTGTCCCCAGATGAGGGGGGATCAGGAAGATTAGCTGGCTGCTCCTTTAATTTTTGTCAATTCTATTTCTTAATTAGCTACTTGAGGGAGGTTTTTAAATAACTTGAAATACTACCTCTGTTGATGGATGGACACTTTGCTCTCAGAAAACCATTATTGCTTCTTATTCTCTTTTTTTTCTTTCTCCTTTTCCCTCCCTCCCCTCATCCATCCTCCCTGTAAGGACAAAAATTACAAATACTTCTTCTGAAATATTTAATCAAGTGAAAAGAATGACTTAAAAATGCTGAGCACAAACTGTTTGTGCTGCCCTTGCTTGTGTTCCTTTGCTCACTCACTGAAATACAACTGAAAAGATGAAGGAAGGCTGGTAACTACTGCCATTTTTTATCAGTTAATTCTCCCTTTTTTCCATAGGGACTTAACATCCAGGGGAAAGGGTAGATTTTTAGACTTCAGAGGAGATGCTTTCTAAGAGTGTTGGAAAAGAGAAGCATTGATATTATGATCTGCTGAAAACTGCTTTTACTTTCTCTTTCACAGTTTAATCCCTCTGATACACGCTACTTACTTTGTGACCACACATTTCCCTTTAACATTTAATTGAATCATTACATACCTATCAGATTTTAGGCTTTTAGGCAAATGCTGAAAACAAAAGTGTCTCAGTCTCCAAATTAACAGCAATACTTACCATTTACAGAATGCTTGAAATTCCTAGAAAAGCTGCCTTACTTGGTTGAATTTTAATATAATTATGGTAAATGTTTTTGTTCAGAGTGTTTAAATCAAGTTGCAGACAACTCATTTAATTTTCTCCTTGCTCTGCTGTTTTCTCTTTGTCTGCCAAGGAAGTGGGTGAATATTCCCACTCAGCAAAATGGAAATAATCTGAAATATGGAGTGGTGATCTGAATAACTTGAGGTTAATTTGTAAATAGGTAATTTGAGTCCTTAAACTATGCTTTCTATTTGTTATTTTATGATAAAATTACAGCTAACTTATTTCTGTTCAAACAGTTAAGTTTAAGTTTCAACTCTCAACAAATACATCCAGGTGTTTATTTTCTCTGCTGTGCAGTTTGAAATAGATCTTGGGAATTTGAACAGGATGAACCTGTTTTATTCTGCAAACCTTATTTTCAGGGAAAATAATTACTTGATTTTTCGCCTGTTGAGATGAATGACAAAAATTCCACTGTGAAGTCAGTGAAGATCTAGACATTTTTTCATCAGCAGGGGAATGTAAACATTATCCCTTAATCAAGGTGCGTTTTTAGGAAAAGTAGCAAGTTCATTTACAGGCAGTGGTGATGCTTCTTACTTAGGAGTTAATGGTCATGAGTGGGTGCTTCCTTTGTCTTTTGTCAATTGGACAGTTGCTGGTAAACCATCATGAGTGTAACGATTAAGACATGGACAGCAGCACTGTCCTATTTAATAATTAAGCTTGTAACTAGTGTGAACTCTCACCTAGGTTTTGTGTTCAAAACCTAGCTTTAAAACTCTGAATGCCCTTATTCATAATAGCTTGGTAATTGTCCAAAGGACTAAGTGTGCTTATTGCTATGTCCGGATTTGTGCTTTTCTTTTATAAGACGTTGTAATAGATGGCCAGGTGGTTAATGGTCAACACATTTTCTGTGTGTTTTGGAACCCAGGTATGAAATGAAGGTGGGCTTTTTTTTTTTTTTTTTTTTTTTTTTTTTTCTTGTAATGTGTCCCAGTAGAGATCTTGGGTATGGATCAGCAGGATATGCAGTATCCCAAATTCTAGAAGTGCAGAGAATGTGTTTGGAGTGGACTGCTTTTTTATTTTGAATGAGCCCTGCGGTTAAGACTGTGTAACCTGAATGTAGTTAATTAACTTGTTCATATAATTAACACAATCTAAAATTACTATAATCTTGACTTGCCTGACTGCTGGCTGCCGTCTTGATCAGTAACTTTTGCTGAAGTTGGTGGGAGTCAAAGTTTGCTTTGCAGAATAAGACTAGGTACTTATGACCCAGATCTTAGTCAGATTTCACTTTTACAGTCATTGGGGATAAACTGAGACAAACAAGTAGGAGTGACCTCTTATGAAGCCCAGTAACTTCAGGAGATGCTGTATCAGGTTATGCATGACATTAAGCTAGGGTTGTGCAGGTCCACATTTTAAAATTGCTACTGCTCAACTGTAATACATTTGTTATATCCATTTCTATCACATACCTTATAATTTAATGTTTTTCTTCCCATTGTTAATTTTACTGAGAAAAACTGTGTATAGGTTGTGGGCTTTGCATTTCAATAGAAAATGTTCTTTCTAAAATCAGTTATTACCTACAGTTGTAATCATTTCGATTCTTGTTCATCAAGAAGACTTAAAATGGTAAAAGTCCCTTGTTATGTGAAAGCATGCACCAAAGTCTTTTGCTGAATCAGTTGCTAAGTTATACTGCAGAAATGATTTTTTTTTTCTCTAGATAATGTAAGCTGAATAAAGATAAGGGTTTAGTGAGTAAGAACTTTTTGCTTACTTGCAAACTTCCTAGTTGAGAAGGAGCTTGAATTTTTTAAAAAATAATCCCCTTCCCAAGAGCATAAGATACATGGACATTTAACTTTTTAAAATAAGAAGCAATGTTCCAATTTACATTTGCAGTTTACAGATTTTGAGAAAAAGAGACATTTGAAAGTGCATTATAGGTCTTCTGGGCTGATTCACATTCAGTGTGACGTTCGTCTACTACTAGCAAAATTTTCTGGGAGGTTAAGACTGACTGCTTGGCACGTGTAAAGGACAGAATTGCTTACATTTCTGTCCTTTTCTTAGGCACTAATACTGTATCCATTGAAATATCTTAACCTGTTTAGTCCATTCTGTATGGTACTCCTATTTATCCTAGTCCTAGAGGCCTACATGTTTGGAGAGTTGGTCTAGTACTACTTCTTAATCTTTCTGTCAAGGCTTCTCTGCCTATTATATGAAAAATATGAAGGTATGCCATAGTTTGCTAATCTTGTTTCTTCTTCAGTATATATGTGTGATGTATATTATATGCTGAACTGATGGCTAGGAGCTTAGATGAAATTTGAATAGTATGTGTGAGTCCATTATTCCGAGTTATCCTTTAAGAATGTAAGTGTTGCTGCTTACTGTTTTACAGCATACCTAAATGATAGCAGTTTTTCTGTTGTATTGGAAAAAAACACTTGGCTTGTTTGGGGAGAATCATTTTGTGATACAAGTTTGTGAATTCAGTTCACCTACAGGAAAGTTTTACAGGAGGGTTTAAAAAGCGTTTTAACCAAACAGTGTAAAAAAAAAAAAAAAAAACAAACCAAAAACAAAAATCATGGAGGAAAAGTTGTGGTTGTGCTCTCGAACACACACGTATGCATCATAAATTTGTAATGAGATACAGTACATAATATTCTGAGTATTTGTGTGTGATATACCGATAATTAAGTGAAATGAGAGGGCTAGGAGGAGTTGGGGAAATAGCAGGGAAGATAATGAATCAAGTCTTACCTGAAGTTAGCAAGCAATATTATGGCTTAATTCAAGTTCTACCATACATGCAAAAAAATACAAAACACATAACAAACAAAAATATTCTGCAAGCAATGATAAAAATAATCAATTATTTACTGGTTTTGTAATGTTAAAATATTTTACCAAGGCAAGTTGCAGTCAAAAGTAATGTGAGTTATTCTGAAAATGGAAATACATAAAGATGCATTTATACAAGTGCAAGACTAAATGTTTTACATAACTGTATTTCAATGAGAAGATATACAGTAAGTGCACACTTGATAACACTAAGCAGGCAAAACTTAACGTTAGTTCCATATACTGTTGTATAGTTCATGCACAGATCTCTCCCAAAGTAAAGAGGCTGTTCCAAATAATTCTTGCTGGGATGAAAAACAGGATGGGTTGCTGGTAAGGGTGTCAGCATGGATGGGGGTCAGTTATAGACATTACTTACTGTAATTTGTGATTGCCGTGGGAGAGGAGTGGCTGTTGGTGTGATAGTAATACTGCTGGTGATTTTATTGGTGGGCTTACTGGGTAGGCCATTAGCTAGTGCTGGAGTTCTGTTGTCTTGCACTGGATTACAAGGGCTGATGGGCTTGGAATTGGTGAGAGCTTGGATGTAAGGACTTCCTAAATGGATGTGGATTTTGTTGTCCTCAGTAGTTATTACGCTTGATCCCGTACTGTTAGATCTCTGAAATTGCCATGATGATTGCCTATCTGGGGATACTCTAAAAATGGCATGCTTGGCTCCCATTTCCAAAGGCTCAGAGCAGAGTATTTGTTCCTGAGGACTTGAACCTGGTAAAGCCAAAGGGGACATTGTTCTTTCAGGAGTTAAAGAACCACATGATTCGGGGGTTTGTGATCTTGCAAAAGTAGCCATAGTAATAGGAGAAATTACTTGCTCTGGGCTCATGTAACCTTCTGCTGCTTTTGATTTTACAGGTGTTAAGGAGGCATTTTGAATAATGGTTATTCTTTGTTTTGGAGTACCACAGTTGGGTATAACTGCTGTGCTTGTGTACGAGTGAGGACTTTCAGTGGTAGGACTAGTTATTTCAAGTGTTGCTGTATTCTGTCCATGGTCTGGAGTTACTTTTATGTGAAGAGGTTGGCCAGGTGTATGGCTTAGCACGAGGTCTCCAGTCTGTGCACAGCTTCCATTTTGCTTTGTATGAATCTTTCCATTTTGAGGGTGGCTCTCTTTGGACTTCATCCAAGGGATCCACAATTTTTTGTTCACAGCATTTGCAATGGGTGGGTTGCTTTTGAAAGACACTGCTTGTTCCTCCTCATTGTTGTCTTTGACCTCATTATCACTGTCTTCATACAGCTGCCCATTTATGACTGTTCTCTCTAAAGGCATGAGGGTTTTGTAATCGGGTGGCTCATTGTCTGCTGGATCTGTCTGGACTTCTTTAGAAAAAACTTGCAAGTCTGAAATTCTCCTTCCATTGAGACTGGGCCTGAAGTTCTTGCTGAAGCGTCTGTACCTCTCCAATTCTTTCGTGAGGCTTTCCATTTCTCTTGCTAACTCCCTGTTCTTGTTTTCTTGCTGAAGGAGTTTCTTCTGCAAGACTGTATGATCACCTCGGAGGTGACAGATTAGGTCTTCTGTTGCCATGTATTCATGAATTTTCTCTTTCAGTGCATCTACTTCTCTGGAAAGGTGACTTGATTTAGCTTCCTCTTCTTTAAGCTTCTTAAAAAGGCGCTGCTCTTGATTGGACTCTGCCTTTTCTGTTAATTTATACCTAGCCACTTCCATTTTCACAGCCTCCAGCTCCTCTGATAGGAGCTTGGCTCTGTCCCGTTCGTTGACATATCTTCTTTCTAGAGACTCAAATTCATCTTCAGTTTTCATAAGATCATCTTCTATGGCCTTCATTTCTTTCAGCTTCTGCTTAAGCCTCTCAACTTCTTGAGAAAGCTCTTTGATTTTGTTGTTTTCCTGCTGCAAGGACGTGGTGGATTTACTACTCTCCTTGAGTTTATTTTTAAGAAACTCTTTTTCAACAGCTTCCAGTGACTGAAGTCTTTTTCTTAGAATATTCACTTTGGAAACAAGATCATTTCCTTTCTCCTCTTCTGCTTTGAGTTTGTTTTTCAGTTCATCTCTTTCTTTTGTAACACTAGACACTTTTTCCTCTGCATCAGATTTTGATTTCAGTGCCTTTTTACTTTCCTCAATTAGTTTTTCTGTAACGGACATCACTTTATTTTGTTCTACTTGAAGCTGAGAAGTTGCAGCTTGCAGCTTTTCTTCTGTTTGCTTTATTTTTTCACCCATAGTTTTTCTTTCATCCACAAGCATCACTGTTAGACTCTTCAGCTTTGTTAAATCTTCTTTAAGGGTAAACTCAGTTTTTTCTAACTTACTTTCAATTGCTTCAAGCTCACCAACTCTAGCTTTTAAGCCATCCAGCTCATGGGACAACTGCTTTGTTAACATTTTTTCTCTTTCTAGGTTGCATTTCAGGGAGTAACATTCCTGTTTACTCTTGTTGAAAGCATCTTCTAATTTCTCCAGCTCCATAATTCTTTTATTGAGCTTGTCAACTTCCCCTTTAAGGTTCTTGCTCTGTGATGCTTCTTTTTCTAACTTTCTATTAAGTTCTCTGCACTGATCTTCCATTTTTATGAGCTCTTCATCTTTTCCTTCCATCTCCAGCAGTCGTTTCCGTAGTTCTTCTACTTCGGTCATAAGCGAGGAGTTCCCACACTCTCCCTTATTTATCTTATCCCTTAGATCTTGCAGTTCTTCTTCTGCTTTTCGTAAAGATTTATTGGTCTCTTCCAGCTCATCAATTTGTCGGCTGAGAGCAGTTAATTTTAACCGAAGCTGACGGTTCTGACTGTCTTCATTGGTGAGTTTGGCCATCATGGCTTCTTGGTCTTGGGAAATCTTACTGCTTTGGGCTTGAAGTTCAGCCTCCAGCCTGCTGGCTCTCTGTTCCTCTTCTTGAACTTTTGCTTCAGCAAAAGCCAGGTTCTCTTGTGCTTGTTGTGCAGAAGTGGTTAATTCTTGAATTTTTTGACTTTGTTGATTCAACTGCTCAGTGAGTCTTTGCTGTTCATCCACCACCATTAAAGCAAAGGATTTCAGTTTAGTCAATTCTTCTTTCAGTTCAGCTATTTTCTTGTTGCTTTCCTTCTCTCTTTTTGCCTGATATGCTGTTTCTTGTTCAAGAAGCTTTTTCAATCTGTGGGAGGAAATAATATTGTGTTTTGTAGCCATTCTAATGGGCATTTAAAAACACACTTGAAATACTATGACATCTCTGCCAGATGTGCATGAACATCCATTTGTAACTACAAGCAGATCTCTCCTTGTATCATGTTGGGAAGTGCCCACAGGCCTTACTTTCTACTCAGAAGTTCTTTTGCAATGGACACTTCAATATGATCATTTAGACTTAACTTCAGTAATTATGCATCTTTGATTACATTTTCAGCTTTTGACAGGTATCAGTGCAACACAACTTTTTGGTATTCTGCACTTGAACAACACTGATCTTGGCTGTTTGCTGAGGCTACGTGGGGGGTGTTTATTGTGTGTTTTTTTTGTTGGGGGGGGGGGGGGTTGGGGGTGGTGGTGGTGTTTTTTAAGAAATGTGATTATCATAGTGGTTGAGAAATTAAATCAGTGCAGCCCTCAAGGGCAGGTATGATTTACAGCATCATAAACCTCCTAGTAACTGTAAGTTATTTATAAACCACCCTGATGTTTTATGATGCTTTGTGATGCTTCATGATTAAACCTTATGGATGTTAAAGTATGTGAAGGAAATGTAGCCACACTAGGCAGTTAGAGAGGCTGCTTAATGTCAATTTCTAAACAGCACATCAGAGCAAAACTAAACATTGTAGGTAAGTCAGTCCTCACTGAAAAGGCAGGCCTTGTGACCTTGCATCATACATAAAAAAAAAAAAAAATGCAGTCAGGATATAAACAGGTATTCTGTTTGTGCCTTTTGAACTTAGGAAAGCCCAAATGTCTTGCTGTCTTTTAGGCTTGGTTTTGGTCTAATATCCGAAACTTGCAGATACATCTAAGTGCAACCCTGCTTTTACATGATTCTTGAAGTTTTTCATAACTGTTTTCCAAAATTAGTTTTACAAGCTTGTATTGATACTCAGTCTTTACTGAGATGCAACATACTTTAGTTTGTTAGAGACTTGGGATAAGGTTGTGCATTTGTTTATGTAAGATCCTAAGAAACCTCCAAATACCTGAAATAATGAAGTTCTTTTGTGGACTTCTATTTGTCAGGGAGATGCTTGTGGACTTGATCTGAGGTATGATTAGATGTGGCCAGCACATTTGCCTCCTTTCAATTAGATTTTTTCCAGATCCAAACTGTAAGTATATTCTGGTATTAAAGAAAAATCTGAAAAGCCTAGGTAGAAGTAATAAAGTATTAGAATTTGTATGTTTCACTGTTGTTTATATGTATGGTATGTATCCAGTTGTGTAGATCATGCAAGGGAGATGAGTTGCATATCAGGACTGTACTTGCACAAAATGACTGCTTCAGTACTCATTATCTGTGGGCCCCCCCCCCCCTTTTTTTTTTTACACCCCCCCGTTTGAAATATGATGATGACTCTCTGGAAGTTGCTGCTGAAACATAAGATTCCTGTCCCACATTTGTCTCCAGTCAAAATTGTGATGCCCTTGTCCAAGTGGTGAGTCTTTACAGCTTCCCACTGACAAGTTCCTGTTGCAGCCATCCTTTTAGTTCACGAAGAGCTTAGATAACAGCACAGCTCTTTATTAGCTGTTGACTGACTGGAGACATTTATTTCTGGGCCTTTAATAGGCTGCCTCAACAGCATCCCCTTTGGCAGCATTATAGTTTCCCTGCACAGACAGAGGAAGTACCTGGCATTCTACAACTGTCCATCAGACTTGTCTGATTTAATTGTGATATTGTATAGAAGTCTATGACTATGAAATTTCTATAACATCTTCACCATCCCCGCTGTTTTTATTTTAGTGCATAAGTTGCACTATACTGAATGTAATGAAATGCTTTACATGAAAAATTAACGGAATGAGAAGTAGCAATAAATAGAGTGATATCAAAGACTTAAAGCAGCTCCAGATTCTTTATAACAGTCAATTAACATAATGGGGAAAACAGACATGAAAAAGTATACGTGGAGAGGGAGAGGTTTGTGAAATGAGCTTGAAGGAATACTGCTGGTTGACAGAACAAATAAATGGGGAGAAGACTGCACCATCTTCAAAGGCAGCTTTTTACTGTGTTGTTGGTGTATGAACTTCTGTCCGCTTTTCCATGCTACTTTCAGTTTAAGTTCTTTTTGGTATGAAAATCTCTCCTCCCTCCCCACCCTTGTCTCTAAATGCTTTAGTAGTGAAGTTCAATTGATGATTTACTGTTGCCATAGATATAAAACCATAACAGAAGTATAACTTAACAATTTCATTTGGCATGAACACAGTTTTTGTGTGTGCATGGAGTTAAGACATCTTATATTAATACTGTTAAAATAGACTTGGGCTTATTAGCATTTGATTCATTTTAGCTTGCTTCTCTATAATTTTTTTTTTGTGAGGCAAATTTAGCTGAGGTGATTAATATCTAAATGAATAAATTCTTACCCAACACATCCATATTAACTAGTTGGTATCTCTCTGGCCCAATGAAATAATAGTGTTCCAGTGACTGATGTCCCTTAAATTGCTTTGGAAAGAAAACTCTTAGATCAAATGGTAACCAACAATTGTAATTTTCACAGGGATGCTGTATAAGTTTTTATGATGCACATAAGATAACTGTGTGTAAAAAAATAAGTTAACAAAATGTTGAAGTGAATAATCCCAGCAGTCCTTCCAGTGAGCATCAGTGTATGTACAATTTGTATTTTTTTTCTATCTTCTTCTGTTCTTTCTTTCTTCTATAACTTCATTTCTCAAGGTATCTGGAATGCTTAGGACTTGCTTCAGTAAAGCACTTGAGTTTCTAGCCCAAACTGAGTGCTTGAGTAAGGTAGTATAACCCAATCTCTGATTAAGTCTGTGTTGCAAGGGTTATTTGAACGAAGTACCTAAATTACTGGTATCTGACCTGGATCATTGTATAAACTGAGAAGCATTTTCAAGAGATTCTGTTTCTTTGGTCATGCCAAAAGACTTTAGGCTATTTAAAAATGTTTCCTTCATTCAAAAGATAAATGCAGTTTTAAGAGTCAAAGAGAAACACAAGCATTTCTAACCCCTGAGATCTATTTCTTTTTAAAAAAATATTTCTATAAAATCACTCCATTGAAGGTCAGTTACTGAGCATAGTGCAGAAGCTGTGAGTTAAAGGATTTAATGTGTTTCTAAACAGAAAGAAGGGGAGTATTAAGCATGGTATATTTTTTAATACATTGTGTAGCTAAACAAGTTTTTGTGCTTGTTTTTGATAATTGTATGCTTATTCATGTATTCCTATATGGAAAATGCCCTCAACAGTGCTGAATAGACAATGATTCCTTGGACAGAGTTGAGATTGATATTGTAAGAAGTCAACTGGGAGTCCGTTAATATTTGCAGAAGAATTTTTCCTTGGCTGCTGAATCCCTGTTTCATGGTTCAGTAGGTCACAGAAGCTGTGTCTGTGCACATGTGCTTAGGAATGGAAGAGGACCCTAAAATGTTTAGTTTTTTTGGTGTTGGGGTTTTTTTGGGTTTTGTTTTTGTTTTGTTTTGTTTAAATTCATAGCTTGGTTTTGGTCAGCTTTTTTGGGGAACCTGACTTCTGCAGGTCAGGGCTTGATTATGTATATCATTTGAATTAAGGCAAATCACATGTTTAATCGAAGAAGTGCTGTAACTGATAATAGTACTTTGTGATATTTTGCATACTTTTGTGACAGAATAAAAATACTTTGTGTTAACTTCATCCAAAATACCCTCTTCCTGAAGAAGTGTATCCGGAGTATTTGAGAGCAATTTTACCAAAAATATGCAAAGGTCAAAAAAAGTTGGCTTTAAAAAAAAAATAATTAAAAAAAGACAGGCACTCCCCTATCCAAGAAAATATTTTTATCGTTTTCATTTCCAGTTGAATTTCATGATCATGTAATTCAATATTAGGCAAAGGTAGGTATATCATTTAGTCAAAGCTTTCACAGATAATTCCAAGCAGTTGACTTCATAGGACTACAAGAACCCTTTCTGAATCCAGGCCAGCAAAAACAGGCATTGGAAATTGTTTTTATGAACATGAATGTTAGGTAGTTAAACAGAGTCAGGGCAGTGTCTTATTACTTTTTCTTCAGAGCTTCTGTTATAAATTACTCCTTTATTGTGGCTTACTATTGTACTTGTTTGCAATACCAGTTGCCTGCTTTTTTATTTCCTTTAAGAAATTGTATTTGTCAGCTTTCCTCTGAGAGAGGCGTAGTTGCTTGTAATGGCTTTCCTCAGTATGCATACTACAGCTTCTTGGTGTTAATACCGTGCATTCAATTGTATTGTCTTGTTTTACAGTTTTGTGTGTTTTTTTTTTCAAGTGCATATAGCTTCAGCTACACTACATTATATTTAGCAATATAATGACTATGTGTTTTCCACAAGACGTGGGGACTCCCAAACCAGTTCATTGTCTTGGTGTCACATGATAGCATTTTTTCTTTGTGGCATTTTCCGTTGTCACGGGGGGGACACGTATTACATCAACATTGTTTAATTTATGTTTTGATAGGATTCTAAGGGGGCAGCTTTTCCTTGTGAGTTTCAGAGAAACCAAAGAAAGCGTGGGAGACTGAGATTGCAAGACCCTTATTTTTTAATTTTTTGAGTTTGTTCTAGAATGTATCATTATTCTAAGAATAAACAATCATTTTTTTTTTTCTTTAAGCAATCTTCTAATGATAATTTTAGAAAAGGCTGTGTTCTGTAAGAATGCAAGTGAAATAGGTGTTACTTTGTAAAGCTGTACTTTTATCATTCCTTCCACCAAAGCATTGAGGAGATTTTAATATACACCTTATCAATATCCTTATTTTTATCAGATCATCCTGCAGAAATGACTGAGATTTTGAACATCTGTGACTTTTTTTCTCTTTTTTTGTGTGTGCGTGTGTGCAAATCATTAAGATACATATTTTTATCTAGCTCGTGCTCTTCACCCTTCCTGAGGTAAAAGATGTGGCTTACTAGAGATTTTACAGGTTATAACATGAGGGAGACTTGCTTCTAAAGTTTTTGGACATGTGCTTGAATTTCCCCCTCTAAAATGCAAATAAAAACACTAAGCTGAAAGCTTTTAAATGTAGATGAAGTCATGCCTCGTCGTCTGAGGCATTCTTCCCAGTTAGCAATAAGCCATGGTCTGGCCATTAATAAGAGAAGAAACATGCTGCTTCATTTTTGGTAGATCTTACAAGTTGTTGTAATGTTTGACACCAAGGCAGTTAAATATTTATTTTCAGAAGAAAGCGAGTCTGTACCTTCCAGAGTTTATTGCAACAAGATTTGGGTTTGTTAAAATGGGTTTCTGGTCTTGGGGTGGCTATGCTTTTTTTTTTTCCTTTGCTTACAGTTCTACTTACTGAAGTGTAGTTTTTTATGAAGACACATGTTATAGCTACTTTTATGATTCCCTATTATCTTTTATTAATGCTTCTTTTTTCCTCCTGTCATAAAGAAAGTCAAAAGCCTTTGAAATTACAGCAGCAACAACATACCATAGCTGTTGTGTAATCTTTTGGCTGTATCTGAATCAGTCAGAACTTCCCAACAGAACACGAACACTTATTTTAAAATTTGTTGTCCAGTATATTGTTTACGTATGTATGCAAGAGACTAGTGTGTAAGGCAAATTTCCCAATAAGGAAATTTATTTTATGAAATGAGAACTTTTAATGAGGGGGATGTGAGTTCTTATTACTCCACAGAGTAATTATTTTTTTTATCTGATGCTTAAAATGCTGACTTGCTTTGCAAGTTTTAATAAAAGTCATATATGATGAATGATGTTGCCAGTTCTGGGTTAACGGGCAAAATTTCAAATGGATAACCCAATGTATTTAGCTGTGATGCTGAGTAAACATACACAGATAATATATTCTTTTGAAAATTAATTAATCTGGAACAGTAATGTTGTTTGTGACCATGATTTCACAACTACTAAGCTGCTGAAAATTCTTCCTGGTGATATAGGGATATTGGTGCTCATAAATGTTATGAAATCCTGTGTGAATTTGATGACAGTAAATGGCATAAGAAATTTTAACAAATTTATGTTGGTTAATTTAAGATTTAAGACTGGATTAACATTCAGTTCCAGTTGGAGTAATTTTAATTCAGCACTAAAATTCAGTTTTGTTTTATCATGAAACCTCAGTTTAAGAAAATAATTTTCTGTCTTGAATTATATTCTTTCCATGTCTAGATGTTCTTGGAAATCACTTATCAAAACATCACTCCTGTGTAAAAAGTATTAATGCTTTCTGTGGCAGTAACTATTCGAATGTGCAAGGTGATAGTTGGTAATTCTGTCTGTTCATTTCTAATCTTGTAATTGTAGCTAACCACAATGTCTCAGATTGTTAGGAAGGTGCAGGATTTTTAGGTGGGAGTGAAGAAGTTGCGATCCTATTAAATAGTTGACAGGGTTTTGTTTATTTTTTTTTCTTGACTCCATATCCTGAAAAACAATTGTAAATGAGCACTGACCTGACAATACCACAATATTAATGAGCTTTACTTGAAGTTAGCCTTAAAACTCTGGGTCCCAGAGTTCAGCTACTAGAACACATGGCATAATGAACTGTGAGCTGGACTCTGATGTGTCACCGTTTTTGAGATGCACTCTTCTTTCTTCTTCTCTCTTTCTAGATTTAACAGCTATTTCAGGTATTCTTTGAAGTCAGTATCTGTTACTGTTGGCATTTCAATGGCATATAATTGTGCATGTAGTGTGACTGTTAATCCTCTTCTGTTCTGAATCTAAATGCATCAATAACTTAACTGGCTCAAGGGAATATGACTTGGGTTTTGTTAGTAGTTTGGGATGTTTTTCATATTGCCATAGTGCATATTAATTCCCCCCCCCCACTGCCCCCCTTCACATTGCCTGTAAAGTCGGAAATAAAGCACGTAATTTCAGATGCAATGCCAGAATTTGGAACTCTTCAAATTTACGTCAGCCAGGAAATTATAGTTTTGCAGATGGAAAGCTTTCAGAAAGAAATGGAAAGATGAACCACAAGAGATCTGGTATAGGGGTCAAAGCAACAAGACTGAGGCAGAACTTCTCAGTTACTAATCCAGGCCCTGCTTTTGTCTTTTATTCATCTTTAAGAAGTAAAATTTTGTGCCTGAACTTCATATTTATTAAAATGGAAAAGCAGTGTTGATTTACTGTAACAGATTATTTTGAGAATTAGTATTAACCCAAAGAGGTTTTTAATAGCATGTATGGTAACTATGCAAAATAAACCAAGGCAACTACTGCTTTTTATAATTTGTGATTTTTTTTTTTAAATGACACTGTCATTGAAATTTGATTATTTGATATTAAATGATAACAAGTTGAAATAATGGGAGAGATCCTGTGACTTTGTGAAGCTGAGTTTTAAATGTGTACTTTAAGCATTGCTGCTAGAGCATTATTGCATGACCACAGTTATTGAGCTGTTTTTAAAATAACTAGTGTTATAAAAAAACCTCATTACTACAGAGATAAACAGGACAGTGTTTTTCCTCTCCCTCCCCACCGAGGGCAGGTGATGTGTTTGCATTGTCTGTTTGGAGTGTCAGTACCATTGCAGCCTACTGCTAGGATTTAGCAAGTGAAAAATTGTAGCAGGAGTTAATTGAGCTCCTGAAAAATGTCTTTTAGAGCCCTGCCTGCCTTCCCCCCATTCCCCGTGGGAAGATTAGGCACAAACAAGGGAGCGCAGCTTGCCCAAGTTCTGAAAAATCTCTGGTCAGGCTGCTACTAGCAGTGATTACCCCAGCCATGTGTGTTTAGTTTGTACGAAGCAAATCCTACTAAGTTATCACTGCCATGCTGTATTTACTGTTCATGGAAGTGTAATAGTTGGAGGGCTGAGTTTTTGTCTTGGCTATTTAATCTGCATCCTTCAAGTGACTGAGGAGTTTGCAGAAATTCTGATTCCCTGAATGAGACAGTTGCTTCAGCTCTGTAAGTTTGTAACCCTTAAGTTATCTTTTTACACTTTACAGTTTAATGATAATACTTGTTTTAGATTAAGAGAACAATCTGACTTTTCTTTAAGCAATTTCAATAGATAAATCCTGTGTAGAATTTGATTGTGGTTTTTTTATTCTGTATAACATCACAGTGTGTAGGTTTAAGGTGGACCTCTTTTATGGATGCTTTTTTCTGGGGGGCAGTTGGGAAAATAGGTGCTTTTCTGGTATCTGGTTCACCTGGGGCAGTGCTAGCGCTGCTGTTTTGACCAGAACTGGGCATAATTGTGCAAGGATCCAATTAATACAAACTTGTTTAAACTTCAATTAGTTATTATTTTTGGTATGACAGAAAATGGCACTCAGCCAACAGTAACACATCATGTTACTCAGAGGAGACTGGTTAGTCGTAAATGTCATTTTCCCATAACATTTACAGGAACTGGATGTTCTCTAAAACAATTTTAACACACATTTTATATAGAAATAAATGTCTGGGGGCACATTTTCATCCACAGGCAGAATAGGCACTGTGCCTATCTCTTAAGCTAATCATGGCTTTGTTTGTATATTATCAGTCAGCAGCAGTGGTAAAATTTAGAACTTTCCATACTGCCACGTGCACTTCCTCTGTTGAACTGAAGGCATCCTCCTCGTTGCTGCCAGTCCTGGATAAACTGCTCAGTCATACAGTAGCCACTCACTTTTAGACAGGTGGAAGTTGGCTGCAAACTTTAGTATGTTCTCCACACGCTCAGTGCCCATGACAAGAATTTATGTGATGAAATTGTGATTAGAGCCACATAGATTAAACACTGTAAGTTAAATAAAGGTATGTTAGTACTGAATGGGGCTGTTTGCCATCATTTGGAGAAATTGGGCTAGTTAAAAACAATTAGACAAACATTCGTCAGGAATGATGTAGGTGGTGTCACTCCTGTGCAGGAGGATAAAATTCCATGACTTCTTGAGGGTCCTGTTTGTACCCATGAAATCTTTATTACATACATATATCCTAAGACAAAAGCAATCCCTTTTTCTGGTGTGCTTACTTCCTGAAGTAGCTCTGTGTATGTGTATAATAAACTCTGAGCATTGGAAGACTGGGCTTGGGTGGCACCCCATTCCTTTTTTTGGCAGAAAACAAGAACCTTAATTGTTACTGCAAATTTAGCTTGAGATACTTAATTTTTCCTTCATGCAAAGTTGCATGAAGCAGTGTAGTTGAGGATTTCCAAATAGGCAAAAGACTTTATTTAATCAGGTTTGCTGATACAGTTGCAACTTTTTCTAGTAGCCAAGACTGGCAGTAATAAAAGCAGTAATAACGCTAATGTCAAACAGAGATTTCACTTTGCAGCTAATTATGCATCTTTTTTTTTTCTCCGTAGACCTGATAATGTGAGGGTGTCCATTTTCTCTAAGACAGACTTGGCCAGCACTTTGAGGATGCAGGTGAAAGAGAGGCTGTAGCAATGCATTGCAGCATGGTTAACTAGCTAAGGATGGCTTTGAAGCTACAAGTGATGAAGAATGCTGCTAGCTTCCTGTTTTGCAGTATGTGACCCTCAGAAATTGTATTAAAACTATTTCTGATGGATTACAAATTGCTTCTGGGTACAGTTCTAGGTATAGAAGCTCTGTAGTTCTGGGGACTTTGCTACCTGGAGGTAATTCACTTTTTTGCTGTTGTCCTAATCCTGCTAAATGTCTTGCTGCGTCTCCTGTATCTGAATGTGTTGGGACTTGAAGTGTGGGATGTTTGAAAGTTGCATTTTCCCTTGTCTCAGTAGGACCTGGGGCCACATTGGCCTGGGAGCACTTGGTGAATCATCTAAAGGTGCAAAGTCAATGCATGTTTCTTTAAAGTGTGTTAATCCTTAGCATAGGTGCTCTTGTTCAGGATTTAAGTTTACATGGTTTCTCCAAAGTGATCCTCTTCAAAGAGGATTAACACATTGTTTTAGACTGCAGGATAGGAAGCTACAGTAGAGAGCTAAAGGTGATAGGTTTTTTTAATGGTTGTAGTTCTAACCAAGGTTTACTTCATAGATTTAATTCACATATTTAAATAACAATTTAAATAATAAATACTGATTTAAGTAGCCTCTTCAGCTGTGATGAATTGTTTAAAGAATATCTTTTCCTGTCAGATCTGTTGATTATGATGTGTTGAAGTAAGATTTTTCATTCTTCTGCAGCCTTGGTAGTTCACCGCATTAAAGATCACATACCCTGCTTAAGCATGAAAGAAAATTGGGTCCTGTAGTCATATGTCCACTCAGTTTGTATCTAGAATCAGCTTTTTTTTTTTTTTTTTTTTTTAAAGTTACCAGCATGTGTGTTCAGCAGCTGGAGTAACTGTTGCTTGCTTTGGAAAATCAATGTTTCTCTATTTCTTAGGAAAAAACCCTAAATTGTTATGATGAAAAACTGGATTTAACTAGTTCTATCTGTTCTATGACCAATGGTTTCTTGAACTCTTTTAAAATTGCTCTGAACAGTCTTCCCAAAGCCAAGAGAGATACTTTTTCCATCTTCAGTTGTTTTCCAGTTTTCTTTCTCTGCCTTTCAAAAACCATCATACAAAAAATGCTTTTTTAGGAAAGGGGAGAGTCATGTGTATGTATGCTTCCCTTGCCCCTTCTTATGAAGACGTTTAGACTCCCAGGTGTTCCCTGTTCATTCAGTCTAACATTCTCTGCCTCATTATTGTACCCCAAATTGATTTATAACTTAGTATCATTATGTGACTGAAGGGCATTTGGCTACATGCCCTATTTGATCTCTTTTTTTGCCTATTAGCTTATGGTCTGTGATGTTTAGGTTATATTTTCCTATTTTCAGATGTCACTCTGAAAATGAAGGAGCTGTAGCATGCTTTCATGTACAGCATGTTTCTGATGTAATACATTTTAGCTTTTATCATTAATTTATAATGTGGTTTCAAATGCTGAAAATAAAGAGACACAATTATCTCTAGACAGAACTTGCTAGTTGTTTGGTTAACTGCATTAGCCTAGATATGAGAGGGTTATTTACAGGTTATAAAATGTTACCTTGTCAAATTCTGATTCTCCCCCACCCAGTTAATCCTGACTGAAATAGAAGAATTTGCTATTTACAAAGATGGCAGTAATCATCTAGAGCTTTAAGTGGAGGATGGGAACAAAGCAAGGGCAAGCAGACACTTTCCAAAGTGGCTGCTTCTTTGTATACTGTTTCTCCTTTATAGGGGTTAGCAAAATATGTAAGCTTGAAGATTTTTGTCGGCTGTTGTCTGCTTCTTTCCCAAAGGGAATCAACTGTGCACCTCCCAGCACAAGCCTGAGCATTCTCCACTGCTTGGTGGTGTCGTCCCTGCACCACCTTCATAGTCAGTCAGCTGTACTTGCAGACTTCGCTTCGGAGGCTTTTTATCCCGCTGCTCTGCTAACACACATGCAAGCAAATGCACCCATTTATATATTAGATATGTTTTTAGAAACATGTATTTTAGGAGAAGTTTTAAGCCTGCCAAGGTTCATGGTGGCCTTTTCATTGAAGCCAATTCAGTATTTAATTTGGGAGTGACAGGGGGCTGCTAGTGAAAAGCCTTTTCTCTTTACATCAAGGAGTATATGGTACTATCTTGCAAGTTAAGAAAATGTTTCAGCTTCGAGTATTAACAAATTGCCATTTTTTTCCCACCTTCCTACGTGCAAGTTAGTATGTTCAGCATTGGATTTCAGCTATTTAGGTCAGGGGTTGGCTGCCCCAAATGTGGAGCTGTTGCACCCCCAGGTTCAAGTGACTAAAGTTTAAAAAAGAAATTAGGTTCATATAATTAATTTTCCTCTCCTCTGGGTAGGGATCTGAAACAGAATGGCTCTGCTGAGGTTGAGAATGTGCTTGACCGGGGGGAGCATTCTGAAGTTGGAAACAAAAACAACTGTGGCATACATTAGGCTTCTTCTGAGAAACCTCTGTGTAGCTAAGTAGAATAGAATCATGTTTGGGAATGTGATGGGTGACATTAGTTTCGGGTAATCCAAACTTAATAGTGATAAAATTTCCTCATTTTCTTTATGATTTGGCTTAAAGTTATGCATATTTTACTAGAATATTGATTAAATCCATAAAAAGTTGACAGAATTCAGTCAGCTTATACTTTCTCTAAGATGGTTTTGTCCGTGTGCTGAAATCCAATATGTAATGAAAATATGAGTTTTATGAGTGTATTACTTTCCACTTTTAAACAGCCAATCTTGTGTGGTTTTTTTCATGGTAGTAGCAATATGCTGCTTCATTTCAGTTTTTAAATTTTTTCCTTTTTCTCTTATGCTCTCATTACAGTAGTTGCTATGCAAACACTAGATAAGTCTCCAATAAAAAAGGACAAAGTTTTAAATCCATTATCTGCAATGAATTTGAAAGAAATTGCTTTGAATATTAGGTTTAAGGCAGATCTTTAAGAGCTCTAACCTATCATTTCTGGAGTGCAATTGTGTTCCTTCCCAGGCCTTTGGAAGCCTATAAAGGACAGTGAAATTTGGTTGATGCGTTGTTTCGCATCCCTGAAATGTATGCAAGATTAATGTTTTTCTTGTCAGAAGTATTACATTTTTTCCACCCACATTTTCAGTCATGTTCACTTGAGCTTTGTGTACCCTACCTGAAATATGTCTGTAGAGGTTTGTTGAAGCTTGAGTATGAGCAGTTAGGTGGTTGTGGGCTCTGGCTGCTCAGCTTCTATGAGCATAGAGTGTGAAGCAAAATGGCTCAAGTTCTCTTTATTTACCTCAGCAGCCACTCTCTGTTGGTCACCCATAGGTCCCCTGCCCAGTTCGTGACTGAAGTCGAGCAGTTGTGTTACTTCATTGTGACATGCATGATGTAGCAGAAAGGGTGACTTCTGCAACAGGCAAAAAGTATGTGTATTTATCAACTTGAATGACCAAGGTTACAGGACTTTGAGTTGTGTTGAAATATTGTCTAGCAAGGTTGGTTTGAACTTGCACCCCCAAGCTTTCCATTTTGTTATTAAAGGAGGCTTATACAATGATGTTGCTGGGTGTTTGCACAGCTAGCATTCATTTATTGCATGAACATTCACCTCTTCACTGTCACCTCGGTTCTGTTGCTCTAGTGAGGAGGCAGTGCTTTGGGAGGTGTTGTTTTTGTACTGTTTTTAACTGGCGGCTATAGACTGCCACAGAAAATCTTCAAATATATTTTCCTTGAATTTGTGAACACTTGAGGAAAGTGAGCTTTGAATACCTGAGTGTGCTCCATTGGTCCATCAGTGTGAGTGCTGTTATCGTCCTTCCAGAAACAACATGGTGCCCTGGACGTGCAGCAAAGCGATTTTTGTCTCGCTGACAGAAAACGCAGCAAACCTCAAAATCAGCATAACGTACTGAGAGGTGTTAAGACTCAAAATGTCCATTACTTCACTTAAATCACAAGACTGGGCACTATATTTAGAATTTTTCAGCAATGCCTCTTACCTTCTTGGAGCTGAGTAATACACTCTATTGAATGGCTGAACTAATCAACCTTTCAGCCACTTCAAAAAAGCTCAACATAAACCTCAAGGATGCCATGGCAGAATCCATTCAATATGAGAAAAACAAACCTAAGCAATTAAAAATAATTTATTTTTACTGGTAAGGCATAGTTTCTAAGTTCAAATCAACTTGATGACAGGCTAAAGTATTAAGGGGAACTATTAATGAGTCAGAACTAAAATTTTGTAGGATGGTTTTTAAAGATCTGTCTTCCTACACTGTAAACTCCTTAGGATTCTCTGACTTAGCTATTTTAATTGCTTCTTAAATGAAGTGTACTCAGGTAATAACCACACCCAGGATTTGAGAGAAGCTATTTGCAGGAGAGGTCCAGAGGAACAGTGGCTTCTCACTTGTCCATGCCAAACTACACCTGATAAAGAATTTTTCCTGAAGAGAAGTGCCAGCCTTTTAAGAACTGCTACAGAGGGGAAACTTGCTGGGAGAAAAACCAGGCTGTTTTTTTTACCCCATGACAATGACAAATGTGATAATTCATCACAGTATTAGGTAAATAATATGAAAGTGCCGTTACTCAGCAAAAATCAAGCAATAACTTGATTTTGCTAGTACTGGTGGGGAAAATAAAATAAGTCTAAGTTACATCCCTTGGTCTTCTGGATCAAACCTCTAAAATTCTGCTGTCAGCAGTTACGTGACATTTGTCAGTGGAGGGAAGGGAAGTGACAGGGAAGGAACAAAGGATCAATGCAGTTTGATAGGAAGTTGACTTTAATTTCTGGAGGATATACTTGTTCTTAAAATGCTTTCTCTTTATGTTAGATGTTGTAAAAAAAAATATAAATAAATGTAAGTGAAGAAATGCCATTGTTGAAGACTGAATTGTGCAATAACTCTTTTCCTTTACTGTTTCCTTCTACTGTTAAGTGATGCAAACTAACATTTTAATTGCTTAAAATTAGATGTTCTCAATACATATTAAGAAATCTGATAAAACAAAGGAGTGTAATACTGGAGGTTGGGGGAAACAACAGACATTTTAATCATCATACCTCAGTCTAATTTTTTTGGACTTTTACCAGTATAAGTGAGACCAAAATTGATCCTGTAAGTATTACGTGAAGAATGTTTTCCCTTTCGATCTAAGACAGACGGACTATGGGAAATGGAATTCTTCTGGCTTTTCATAGATGTTATGATTTGTATTAGGCTAGCAGCATTCACAGTGCAAATGGTTCTTTGGATATTGCTAAAGCAGAAATTAATGATAACTGTTACTCTCCTCTGTTGGATTTGGAGGAGCTGAAATAGTGTCTTACCTATGGTAGGCTTTTTTCTTTTTCTAGTTACTGCCTTTATGAAATATATGCATTTATTGCATGTATAGCATTTCTATGAATGCCATTTCTACTTTTTTCATCATATTGTAGTCCTCTGACTTAAGGTTATCCTTTCTACTCAGACACTTTTTTTGAGGTCTGATACTTAACTTTGGTTCATAACATATCTTTTCATAATGTAGCTAACTTTTCCACTTTGTAAGTTGACAATGTATTTATTAAGTAGTAAATCCACTGGATATAGGATATGTAGGAAACCAAGTAATCATTTATCAGTGAAGAGATCTGAAAATGCTAGGACATAGGTTGCAAGTCTGCAGATATGACAGACTAGCAAGCAGAAAACATTGTAAAGGGCTTAGGATACTGATCCGGGGTATTGGTTTTCTACTATAGACTTACATTTGTTCTGGTTGCTAGGATTCTTTTCATTCTATATATACTATACTTTTATACTTTTCCCTGATGCTATAGCTAGGCAGACTTAAGGCATCAACAGAGGTGTAAACGTTGCTTGTTATAAGAAAGATTGTCTTGGAAACATGGATGTGACCTTTATCTAAATGCCAAGGTTAATAATACACGAATACCTTAATTATCTTTGAAATGAAATGTGTCTCTATGTATTTACATTTTTAGAAGCATGGGGAAAATAACTGCTTAATATTTTCTTGTTGTTTAAAGCAAAAAAAAAAAAAAAAAGAAAAAAGAAAATGTTTACACATATTTTGACTCGGTCTCTAAATCCATGTATGCCTGATAGTACAGCAATGCATGCGATTATATCAGCTTTGATTTTTCTTAAATACGTACTTGAACAAGGATTTTGCGGGATTTAAAAAAATAAGTGAAGGGGAAAAAAACCCCAAACCCCTTTCTGCTGTCCTAACATGTAATGCTGATTTAATTTTGTACTAAGGTAAATGAAAACATACAACAAAAACACATTTTACTTTTAAGAAGAGTTTGAGTTTAAAGGTCTTAAGGAGTCTAACTTTTCTAACATTTTAAATTACATGTAAGACTCTGGAGAGTAATGCTTAGTAGTCTGAATTTGCAAGTAGGACAGTACAATTGACTTAATTGCAGTTGTTCCTATAAACAAGGATTTGACAGGGTTTGGCCCTTAATCAACAGAGAGGACAGTGTAATTTTGTATACAATGCAGATGTGAATTATAAACACACTAAGGTCTAATCTTTCAAGGTGCTTAGTGTCTCGTCAGAACTGTTTTTGATTCTCTCTCTTTTTTTTTTTTTTTTTAGAGTTAATAACTGCAATACTTTTCAGCATCTTGCAGAATAAGCCTCAAAGAGACCACTGAGTTATCTGATTTTGAAAGCCTTATCATTTGTTTGATGACCAGGATTTAAAGTTTTTTCATCAAAGTCTGACATCTCTGTCCACTTGTGATTTGACACTTGCACACAAGACACAGAAGAGGGAAGCAGTGTGTAGGAGTTGAAAAGTTTGTTAGTAATTAAACTACTTACAATTGTTTCTTTCAGACATAGCATAATCTTATTGCAAAGTAATGTTTGTGGCAATTTATATGTCCTTCTATAAACTACAGTAAAAGTCATTCAAAAGTATAGTAAATGCTTAGAGACATATGGACATACATGTCTACTAATATATAGCATATGCATATAAATGCAGCATAAAGAGAGGCAGTAGCTCTACCTAATATATTACAATACTGTTGGACTCTTTCCACAGCTTTAAATGCAGGCATGATTTTATCCGACCATTTGGAAAGTGTGTGTAATTCATAACTACCTTCCCCTTTAACATTAAATTAATTCCTCATCTGTTGGCTCTGTAGGAATTGTTTAAAATACAGTTTTTAACGGTTGAAATAGTCATCCTACTTCCGAGTAACCAGACATCTTCTAGATCTCCTGGTGCTGTTTTGGGGTATTTCATTGTTTCTCAGTCCTCACCCCTTTTTTTGGAAGTGACTTTTTTAAAAAAGTATGTCAATAGGAAAAAGCAAGAAGCGCCAGTGAGTGCCAGAAGAAGCTTGCTTCCCACCCTCTCCCTTACCTTGCGCTCCCGGACTATAGAAATCCTGGGTCAGCTATTGCTCCATGGTGTGAGGCGTTCAGCTGTAGCATCAGAGATGTGAGCATTCCAGCAGTCCCACTAAACAATGAGAGATAGGCTCTTTGCATGCCCCAAGCCTATGGAGCATTACGTCATTGCCTTGCCATATAAGGCGCTCTGTGTTGTGCAGACTCGTCGTGTCTGACTGGTGTACTTTAGTGATAGCCAGAACTTAGAAAGCTTATTAATGTGTTCTGGCTCCAGCTGACGCTCAGGACTGTGTGAAATATTGCATTTGTCTACTAGTTCATGGCCAAGAAGAATGTGCGGAAGGTTTGGGTTAGGGCAGTTCCTTTCTATTATTGATAATAAAGTCATTAGAAGTTGTTAGCTGATTAGTTATAATGTTTTCCACTTAGTCTCACAGCCTAGAATTTGAGAAGGGAAAAATTAAATTCCAGGTCATCTTCTTTAATTAGTTGATCTAAGGGAGTTTTTTCTTTTTTTCTTACTTTCTTTTTTTTAATATGACAAAAAACGTGAATTTAGCTGAACTCCTCAGAGGGTGATGTGAACTTCGAGCCTTGCTTTTTTTTTTTTCCCTTCTGTAAAGAGTCGGGGTCCTCAGAGGATAGTATTTTATTTCCTGATGATGTAACTACAAAACAATTCTCTAAGTGATGATGGGAAGGCCAGATGAAATCTGATTTTTTTTTTTCTCGTCAATGTTTTTGCTACAAAACCCTTTCCTTTTCATATGTTTGTGTTTCAGCTAACACAATTAAGCAGTCCAACCAACTATTTTTAGTAAGAACGTCTTAAAGAAATGAGTCGTTTGTTTTAATGTTTAGTAAAGAGGCAGGAAGCCAAAAAGTAGGGTTTAGATTGAAGAGCTTAAATGTATCTCCTGTATTCCCTGTCCTTCAGTGTGCACCCTGAATAAACATTGAGAACACAAGAAATACTTGAAATAGGCACAAAACACTTTGAAATTCCTCTAAGGGTTAACAGGAGTTAATGAAATAACGTCCTTTTGTATTGATGGGTAAATTAGACCAGTGGAAGGAATTCTACCCTATTTTGTGCAGCTCTGTTAAAGTAGGTGCATCCACAACTCATTTGCAGAATTCAGATTTTAGTCTTCCCATAAACTTCAGTATAGCTTAAGCTGTCCTACTGCCTGCTTCTTGCGTGTTTTATCATAGTTGAACATGCTAACATAAGGCAATTTACTTATTTGGAGGTGTTGTCTGTGGGTAAGAAGACAAATGGTGATTAAAATATTTGCATTTCATTGAAGAGACAGACCTCTTGGCTACCTTGCACATATTTACCCTGAGTGTAACCTGAAAAACATTCTTCAGTTGCAGAATTCCAGCCAGCCCTTTGCACTGTGACTGGCTAAAGGCTTACTCAGAAGTGTGCAACCTGTGTGTAGGGATGATCCTGCTGTGTCCCCCTTATAAGGTACTTAGGAAGTTCAGATTTGGGTACTTAAATCAGAAAACTTCCAAATCTATTTAATAGTGCAATACCTGTATACTGACCCTTCCAAAATGGTTTCAGAGATAATGAAATGTCTTACTTGAATATGCCAGTGGACAGACCAGGATAATATTTTATTTCCTATTCTAGGGAGATTTAATAATCATATCCAAACAAAAAAAAATAACCTGTTCTTTAACTAAAATTGAACTGCTAATGTTTTTGGGAACTAATATTTTGTATAGTTTTTTTTAAAAGTATTGTGTCAGTGTGGATCATCTGAATTACATAAAAGCTCATCCAGGTGATCTCGGTATGGGGAAGGTGAAGTTGACTTCAGCTACAAACTCAGCTTTTCTGCTGGGACTCTGTTTAAAAAGACAGGACAACAGCAGGTGTAAGATACTGTCTTAGAGCAGGCTGTGGAGGATTCTGTATCCAGTTAAGATTTGCAGGGGGAGTCAGGTAAGTAGATCTGTGAAAGGTAGCTAGGAGTTAAATATGCATGCATTCTTTTTCACTTGTGTGTGTGTGTGTGTGTGCAAGCATACAAATGCTTAGAGTTAAAACTACTGTTTCCATATTTTACTCAGTTAATTTTTTTTTCCTTCCCTTTGCAATTGTTTCTGGTTTTTTTCCTTGCATCTTCCCCTTACCTGCACACACCTTATCTTTCTAGTCTATCTCTATATGAAAATTGCCTGCATTTTTTTCCTCCCACATGAAACACTTGTTGTAGACCGTAAACAGCTTTGAAGAAGAGGACTTCTCAAAAGCTGGTAATCAAAAATCCATCCTTACAGTCTATTTCTCTTCTGGAGTTGCTAGGAATGCAGCTCAGATAGTGCTGGTGATAAGTTTATTGGCAGTCTGGGGGCAGGCTAGAGCAGGGAATAGGGAATGCAAATCCTCCTGTTAATAAATCTGTGTTTATATCTGGGGATGGCCAAACTATGAACTTCTAGTTTCTTAATTAATTTTCCTCTATGATACAAGAGTGCACATCTGTGACCTTCTGCAAAACAGCTTTATCAAAGAGCATCAGCTGAGTGTGTAATGACCTGACTTCTGTCTCTGCTATTGACACAACTTAAAAAAGGACAGAGTACAGTACTATTCCAAGCCCTGTTAAGGAACTATATCATTAAAAATTCCAAGTTTTGGCTTACTATAACATGAAAAGCTTATTTATATCTGAGACAATAACTAGAGTTGCTGAGAAGCCTTCCTTTACTGCTTTTTTACAGTGTCTTCCAGTATCTGTAGGTGGAATCCTGGCGCTAGTGAACTTCACCGAAGGGGGAAAAAAGCCTTTGGACAGGCAGATATGCCTGTTTCATTCTCCATTGCTCCCTGAAAATGAATTCTGTTTCCTTAGTTACTAGACACAGTTGTTCAGAATTGGTGCATTTGCAAGTATTGTGACAGCAAAAGAAACTGTGGATTTGTAGAAATTGGAGACCAAATGAAAACCTTATTAGATCATTTGGTGCATCCCCTGACAATGTGGGGCTGCTCCCTGCAGCCTGCTTCCAGTGGCTTTCATCTAGTCTCTCTTCTTATCATTTTGTGTTGTTATTTGTGCCCATATTCTCTCAGGATTTTACTTGAAAAAAATAGAAGTTGGAAAGATGGACGATTGGGGGGGGGGGTAGGAATAGGACAAATAAGCTAAAAGACTTTGAGACTGTTGTTTAGACTTTAACTTAAACTATCTGAATTCCTCCCGTTACTTCTGTCTTTAAACCACTTTTCTTTCCTTTTTCTTCCCGTAGCAATTCATAGCAGGAGTTCCAGTGTCCTTAAACCCATAACCTATCTATTGCAGCATTTGACCCCTTCCTTTAGCCATTTTGTATCTAAGATAAATAAAGGAAATTGGAACTTGGGCCTCAGTTCAACAAAGCACTTAAAGCATAGTCCTGTGTATTTTTGTTGATAAAGGAAAGGACTTTAGCATAAGCCTGATTTTAATGATATATTTAAATGCTTGGCTGAATCAGGCTCTTGGTCACATTCACTTTATGTAGATATTGTTGAAGCTCGGGCTTTTGGAATTCTCTGTGGGGTCCAGATCTTTAGGTTACTTTCATATTCCAAAAATAGACATCTACAGAAGTACAAATATTGTCAAAGCTTCTATTAGCATTTTACATTACTTAAAACCGGTTGCTTTTTTGGAGGTGGTCTGCTTAAGCTTTGCAAGTGATACTGGAGAACTGAAACACATGCAAGATTAACAAGTTGAATTTTAATGAATTGCATAAATGGGATCTGATGTTTAATGTTTTAATAACTCATGTGACTTCAAGGGTTTTTCTCCAATGTATGCTCAGCCTTGTCTCTCAAGTCTGTGGGAGCTTTGACATTAACTCAGTGGAAGAAGGCTTACTCTTCAATTATTTCTTGGATTGATAGCATCCTTCCAAAATTTTGTATCCAATTTGTCTTTATTACTTCTAGCATTGTGATTGACTCATCAGTAAAGAGTATTTTAGTGCTTTATATCCTAATGCATAGATTAATTTCTGAATATTATGAAGAGAACTATGGAGGCTATTATAGCTAAGTGACAGTCTGAAATGCACTGACAACTGATAAATTGCATGTGGAAGTCAAGGGGGAGAAGCAAGTTCTAAAGATAACATTCTTTAGATTCATGTGTCTTTTAGTATGGACCATGGACGGAAAGAGATTCATATCTTCATTACTGTGTGTGTTTAATTTTTTTGGCAGCAGGAAGAAATATTTTCCCAAACTCTCCTATTGTTTGCAGATTCCATTATTCTCCCTTCTTTGGCAGATACAAATAAAATTCCTAGCCAAATATTAGGCATAATTAGATCCCTTTTTGTTGGGCACCGCCTTGAGAAGCTGATGACTACATCTCTTAACTACTAATGACTTCTCTCCTAAGGAGAACTGGCAAGTGCTCCATAACTGCTTGTGAGATGGTCTCCTCTTGTGTATGGGACCAAGATAATTTTTTACGAAAAAAAAGACGTTTTTTGCATGGCAGAGCTTACCATGACAAAGATGAATAGAATTTCATTTGTATGCCTTCGCCTAGTCTGTATAAACCGTATATAGCCAAGTAATCTGTTCTCCATAATGGGAAGAGATAATGTTCTTTAGTCTGAAAACTCTGCACAATAGTGTATTTTAAGTAGTAATTTGGGCTTGGACGTTTGTTTTGTTTGTGGTGTTCTGCACTGAGATTTTTATTATCTCCCCCTCTCCCCTGCCCCACCTCCAAGTATGCCTGTGTAGTTGGACTATTTCTAGAAGCATGACAGCTGTTTCAGTATTAATGCAATAGCAAGTGAGTTGTAATCATGTGAAGACCGTTGCGGTGAGGTACCTTGGAAGGTACTAAGTTCCACATCTGTTGAACGTGCTTAGAAGTAGAACATATTTTAAATGTCTGTCTTTAGTCATTAGACCTCAGAAAAAATATGCGACACTATGTAATTACTTGCCTACTTTTCTTCATCCATCTCCTTTGAAATTCAGTCAAAGCAAGATTCTTCTTGTAGAACTTAAGGCAAATGGTGTGACTGAAACATTTTGAGCCTCAAGTCTGACTCGACATGAATCCCTATCTCAGATCTTTTGTATGTGTTAACCTAAGTTGTGAATTCAGTCATTTTGTCCAAAGTGATCAAACCTCTTTCTGAGCAGTTTAATTCTTGTTTGAGTAATAAACACACAGGTTTGAGTGAAGTCAACTCAAATTTTTGCATAGAGATGAATTGAACATGGTGTCAATGGAGGATGCTCCTGTCAAAGCTTTGATGCAGGTGAGGTGAAGAAGTTGATCAAGTTACTGCAATTTCCTGTGGTTCCTCCGTGTCACTGACCATCTCTTCCCTTCTGCTTTTCCCTTCACTTTTCCCTTCATGTCTATTGTTTCTTCACTTGTTGCTGGGTGATGCTGTTCCATGAATGCCTTGGAGTGCAAAGCCCAGCACACGGGTAGAAGGGATTTGGCATTCAGTGCATTTCTTACAGGTTGCAAGTTTTACAGGAGTCACTTGAGGCCATGGTCTACTTTGAGAGCACAAGCTTGTGAGACACACACTTAGGTGAACATGGACTTGAATGCAGCTTAGGACCTGTAAGAAGGCTTGTTGGAGCCATTAATGTTATACATAGAGGAGTACAAAGTTGGCGTACTTTTTTCTTTTTTTAGTGGTTAAGGAGAGAGAATCCAGGATCAAAATGTATTGTGTCGTTGTTATAATTCTCTTGAGTAGGCTTCTCTTGCCTCCTACGGATTAACCCAGTGAAAATATAGCTGTTTTAAAGAGAGCTTATCTGAAAGATAGTAAAGTTGTAAAAGAATGACTGTGGATGGTAAAGAAGGCAAACTTTGCAAGGAGAGAAAAGACTTTTTGTTGGGCTGCCTGCAATAGCTGAGTAAAACACAAACGTGTTCTTGGCCTCACCCGCCCTTCTTTGGGTCTCTAGATGCTGGCACTTAAGTTATGAAACCTATTTAATAAGAGATGTTTTTTCTACCTTGAAAAATTCCGTTCCCTCCCTCGCCCCGATTTAGGATCCCTGCTAAAAAGTACATTTTAAAAGGCTTTCCTTATTCTCTGTAATTTCAGTAGTCCCTGTTTAAAGCAGAGTACTTCCAAGTTATTGGTAATTTCAATACCTGTTTAAGGAATCTGTATTGAAATAATGCAGAGGCAAATGTATCCTATACAGGCCATTTTAGATTGTGGATTCCTAGGGATGTAATGTAACTTGTAAGACTTTGATCCCTTTGGGATTCAGAATTGCTGAGCTATCTGATAGATTCATAGTTCAGAAATGTGACTTAGTTGCCTGGTTCAGTTCTCTAGTCTGGAAAAGTATTTACAGAATTTCTTGATCTCCTAGTGTGTAGTCACATGTAGTTCTTTGTGTTAGTCTTGCTCACAGCAGGTACTGTTCAAGGAGTCTCTTGGGCTTGGGAAAATGTATTTAGCAGACTCAGACACTCCATAGCTCCTGAGTCTGCAACAAAAATTTCACAAAACCCTTGAGTGAGGAAGGGGAATAAATACAAAAGGGTATTAATTTGGCTTTTTTTTATGGCAGCCTGCATGAGACATGTCAGCATTAAGAACTGTTACCTTAAACCCAGCAATACTAAAGTTGTGTCATTATCTGAGAACACTTTTATTGATCTCATGTCTCTGGATATTATGTCAACAGGACGGACTATCACTAAGAAAGTCTTTCAGGAGATGAACTAAATGCTTGAATAACCTACAAATTGCTTCCTGCTTGAGAATTGTACTCAAGCACAAAGAAGTGATTTAAGGAAAATCTCTTCTAGCACCTAAAGGAAAGACAAAAATTCCTTTTTGGTCCCTAAAATCCTATGCTCTTTAAACAGTCTTCCCTGCAACCTTCCCCAGTGTTCTATGATCTGCTTTATTTTGTGGGGTTTTTTTTTAGTTGTCGAGTACTTTGTTTTTAATCTGTTTTGTTCAGTTACCTATTTTTAGTTGTAAGGATGAAGTTTCTGTTCTTTTTAATGTTGTTTCCCCTTGGTGACTTAATTGAAAGCATTCTGGCAGAGCATAATTTCTGGCTTCTATTTGCTCTGGCCAGTGAACTCAGAAGCTTACAATATGAAGATTAATATTAATTAGATGAAAGACAGTTACAGTCCATAAAAAATTGTGTGTGTATTAAGTGTGTGATCATGATGAACTGTATAGAACTGATTAACTGTAGACATGTATTGGATTCTTTCTTGTAGTGATACAATTTGATATAAGAGAAATATGAAATGAAGTGGCTTCTTTTGCTACAAAATCTCATGGTACATTTGATAATTCTTAATAATTTATCTTTGAAGCAGACCTTGTTATTACTCAAGAAAAAATTAAACAAGCTGATTTCTTAAATGGACATATGATTTGTTGTTCTCTTGCATATCTTTTCAACATAGCTCTTTTTCCTAACAAGGATAGTACAACAAAATATCATAGACCTTAGTACACTTAGGTGACTCTACAGAACATAAGCATGGTAAATTTGTTAATGTTTGGGTTGTTCCCTATGTGTCCCCCTGTCCCCTCCCCAATAAATACATAACTTTATGTATAAATAAATATTTGTGCATAGCTCTAGGCAGTAGTAACGGCAGAGGGAGAAAAACAATTCCAGTTATTTTAATATGGTACTTAGGATACTGCTTGCAGCCTTTTTGTGGAAAATGACAACAATTATTATTTATTTTAACTTTTAAAGTGATACATAAAGAAGTGTCTGGATTTTGTATATGATAAACAGAGGCCTTGCAAATGAATAAGTATTTTCTGAATTCCAAAGGTATGTCATGTTGGTTTAACAAGACCCAGTTGTGCGTGACCTTTTAGAATTTGATTCAAGTTGGCTTTTCCCACTCTAAGACGTTTGTGTTTTGGGATATGTGAAGTTTTTTGTTCTTTGATGCATTTTTGGTTTACCCTATTTTTCTGGTTTTATTTGTTTTTATTTCAGAGTTCCCATAGTAGATGAGCAAAGGTTATTCTCACATAAAACAAATCAGTCCTCCTTGATATTGCTGCTGATTAAAGAGGAGCATACATGGATCCAACTCTACCAAAATAGGAGGAGTTATTTTGCTAGAAGCCTAAGGTGTGTCCAGAGTGACATAAGGTTATACAGAGCTTGACAAGAATAAACACTTTATTTGAGAGTTATAAAATGCCTTTGACCTTGGGGCTTGGGAATGTAAGTGGAGCCTTAACTTGTAGCTATCTGTGTATATCTAAATCAATGCAAGTCATGGCCAAAAGATGTTGCTATGTATGGTTTGCTCAGTGGTCAGTGTGATGGGTGGTTAGAGTTCTTGGAGCAGTTCTGATGGGGACGGGAATCCCTGGAGCAGAAACACTCATAGCTCAGAGGCTTGTGGAAACCCTTATCCATGGCTTTGCTCAGGGAGAGCAGGGTCTAAGTGGGAGCGAATTCTGAAATGCCTCCAGACCTTTTGGGAATTGCTCTGAAAAGTTTGCATATGCAAATATATACAAAGGAGCTGTGGATACTTCTGAGCTTTTAAGGACAATGGTTCCAAAGGATTTTGATTTCTTCCAGCTAGCTACTCTTTAGAAGAGGTGACTGAAGGCTTTTGTGATACCTTAGCTTTAAATGCCGTACCAGTATGTGTTCCACATGTATTGATGTCACAGAATTTGGGTTATTTAACCAAACTTTGTCTCATTACTTTTGCCTCAGTATTGTGGAAAAATGCTTTCTTGGAAGCATCTTCTCTATTTTAGGTATTTTGCAAAAGCAGGAAAGCTGCCCATTTTTGGTAGTGAATTCCTGCAGGCTTCAGCAAGCAGCATTAATATTTTAAGTAATACAAAAGGAAGATGGGAAATCATGTTTGTGGATTCTTTTGCAAGTATAATAATTTCTTTATTTTCAGAACTGCAGTGGAACAGGTAGACCCAATCACCCTATGAAGTAGTTGTTTTGTTTGTTTTTTTCTTTAACTACTTCACCAGATGTTAACAAGTCTTTTCTCTTCTTTTCTTGTGCTATTCTGTGCTAGTCTCTGATTTTTAAGTTCATCCAGTAGCCAAAAGCAATAAAAGAGGCTAACATTTGTCAGGTGGGGTTCCAGTTTGCCGTTGTCATGTTGAAAGAAGAAAATCCATGGTTGGATTATTGGAAGGTGGAGGGAGGACCATGTGAATATGCCGATGTCTGATGGAGTGACTGGGAAGGAATGATTAAGAGGCATTTTTTAGCATTTGTACTGGAATGCAAGGAGGCTTATGATTGTACTTTTGTTCCCTAAGCGAGGTCAATGGGAAAGGGAAGAGGTCCAGAATCATGAAGTAGTCCACACAGTCTCAAATGCATACTTTTCACTTTGGCATTAATCTGAGTTTAGAAAGGAAAATGGCTGTGTCTTGCATTTCTGCATGGAATTATCTTAGGAATCTTTTATTTCAAGTAGGGCCAATTTATTGCTGTCAATGCAGTTGCATGGCATTGAGAATAGTGAAAATGATCACCTCTTTTACAATGAAGAAAAATGCTCACTTTGTTTTCCAGTAGAGCTTTGGGCTTGATGTGTGTGTTTGTCTTCATTCTTCTGACCCTGATGTTGTTCTCTCTCTCTCACTATTCATAGTTACCTCTTCAGTGAGAGTGATTTTACTGAGTTGATAATAAAATTTTATTGGTTTGTTGTGTGATTCTTCTGGTGAATATTTGAATGTTTTACTTTCAGTAAGCTTTTTTTCCTCTTTTAAAAAACATTTCTTCATTGACCTGAAATAAGAAAGCTGCTATATATAAAGCTCCATGAGGTGACAGTCCTTTTAAAACTGTATGTATGTGTGCATGGTCATCTGACATTCATAGGCTATTACTGTTCTTACTTTGAAAAATTAATGTACTGGATATGTGTTCACTTGCTACATTTGAACGTAAATCCCAAGTTAAACACCTTCATAACTCGTAAACTACAGGTATATTGATACAAGTTGGATTTCCACATGCAACTTCTCTTAAGAATTGCACAAATCTTGCATGTGTTCTTTTGATTGCTGCCTTTTGGGCATATGCATTGCTTAAAGTTATCTAGAAAACATTTTTCACATTCTTATTCATAAATACAAGTTGGGAGAAGGTTTTTTTTTTCCATTTTTTGAGAACCTGTTCACTTCACACGAAGGTGGGTTGTTCTGGATGGGTTTTTTGTGTGATTAATTTTGAAGACAACTGTGATTCTATTTTCGGTAGTGGCAAGTATGTAAGAGCTACGGAGCAAACAAAGCAGAAAGGGAGACACAGCTCTCCAGCAATTGAATATTTCAGACTTAAATGTGCTTGGGGTTTTGAGTTGTGTGGTTCGCAGTGGGCATGCTCAGATGTTTTGTTACTTCCAAACATTACATCATCGTACTTGCAAAGTCACTATGCTATAGTTGTCTTTACATCCAAAAGAGCTCTCAAGTGGGATATCAAATATATGCATTACATAATCAGAACAAAGTCTTTATTGGTTGATTGTACCCTTAGGGTGGGATGCTGAATGTTAGTTGCATATGGAAGATGTAATCTTGCAGAATTAACCATTTCCTAACCATCCTATCAACAGCTATGAGGTGAAATAATAGTCTGGGGATAGGATTCACTTGGGAAGGGTGTAGCTGAAGAACATAAGATTTTAAATTGGTTAAGAGTTCATCTTCTTTCTGTAAATGTACTTAAATGTATTACGACAAACAAAAAGAACCAGAAGAGTTTTACAGATATTTTTATAGACTGATTTGCTGAAATTTCATGTGGTGTAATTCCTGTTGTTAATGAATTCAAAGGAGGCAGACCAATTTCCACTCAGTCTGTGGTTTTAATTTATTGGAAAATGATCCACTTAAAAATACTGGAAAGAAACTTTTTTGATTATGGAATATTAAATTTGTCTTTCTAAGCTAATTTAACTACTCTTTGGAGTTACTCACGTGTTAAGGACCCTATGTGCAAAATTATTGTTATGTGTCTGGCAACTTTAATCGGCCCAGTTCAGAACTGATGTGGGTTTTTTTGTGAAAGATACGATATGGAGTTTATAGTTCTCAAGCTGTATGAAAGTGATACCAAAGCTTGGTCTCCTATTGATTGTCATGGTATTTTGTGTGATCTCAGTCTAGTTTTAATGAACCTGGACTTCATAAACCTCATCTTAAATAAAATAAATAGGTGAGCCCTTACTCTGTGGGAAATGAGACCACGTTAAAAAAAACAAAAACAAAAAATGTTTAAAAGACTGAGCTTTATGTTATGATGATCTAAAGGTGACTTCCTGTGTTGTCTTAACGCAGTTTTTATGCATGGCTTCAGGGTAAAATTGCACCAAACTTTCAAATTAAAACTGCTAGTCAGCCTTTGGGTATGTGTACCTTTTAGACCGGAAAGTGTTTTTCAGTAAAAAGACTGATTGAACGCAAGGCCATGGATTTTGCTCCTCTCTTCCCTCATGCCCTGCTCCCAGACTAAATTAGGCACCAGTATGAGTCATCCATCAATATTAACTTTGCTTTTCAGATATATCTGCTGAAGAATGGGAACTTGTTGGCAACTTTTTTGTAAATGTGCCTGTCCCAATGTATCCTCAGAAATAATAAGCGTGATTTGGTCATTTCGCAGAATTCCCCAGTTCTTCTCCAGATTAATTCCAGATGGTCAGTGCTCCCATAAAATCCTGAAACAAGATACTGTTTTTGAAAGTGTTGTCCTCAAAATATTAATCTTGATACTTCAAGGACAACTGGGACATAAGTGTGTTTAATACTGAAGATCCTCAAATGGAAAGGAAGGCACACACTGCAAAGACTTATTTAAAACTTCACTGTATTTTTATCTGTTCACAGCAGTGTAGTTCTTAGACCTTATTTTGTCATTCATCCACAGGAAAGAGCATGGATGAGTACTCAGTAGGCTTAATATAGTTAATATTCAAATTTTTGATTAAATAAAAGGAATACAAGTTCCAATTGTTATCTGTTTGATGGGCAATAGGTGATGTTTAGCATCCTACCAGCTTGCTTTGCTTTTACTCGTCAGCAGTTCTGCTTAGAGAAGTTTGGGGGGTGCGCGTGTGACATTTTCTCCCTGATAGTTATTTATGTAGGCATCAGTGACTGTTTCAGTCTCCCAGTGATCTTTATACCAGTTGTGGTGCAGACATTGGGACAAAGGATTATTAGTTAATTTGAAGAGCTAAATATACATGTTACTGATGCGTGTTTAGGAAAAAAAGATTGATTCCCACCCCCTTGCTCCCCTGGATTTTGGTAGAAAAACATTAGCCTGTGGGATTTCTCCCTTTTGGCAGTGGAGCTTGCCATGTGACTTTCTTGCCTTTTGACTGCTCTGACTTGAGCCTTAATATTCCTTTTTCTGCAAAAGGACCAAAGAACTTTTGCATCCCCTCACAAACAGTGGATCATTTGAAACTTTCTAGGACCCAGTATTTGCTGCTTTACCCTGCTGACTGTTCATTTTCTTTATATGCTTTTTGAAGAAAGTTAGAATTGAAAAACAGTAAGTGTGTTGTGGGGCCCATATTGTTCATTTTAGTGATGGAAGTAAGTGGTGGAGGATTTCTTCAATTTTCACTGCTGGATCAGCATAAATATGAGGGTTTGAGCTATCTTCTACTATGTTTCTGTTTGTCAAGAAATACGATAATTGCTTATTTAACTTCCAGAAAAGGTGAGGTTGATATCTGTAAGGGCAGAAATTTGTGGCACTGAAGAGGAATAAGAACAACATAACATCATTTCACTTTGGGGCCACTACTTTGGGAATTAAGGAAAAGCATTATTCTGCATGAATTGCAGTTGGTTTCATAGGATGCCTTGGCAGTAACAAACATAAAACGCTGGGACAACAATTATATTTAAAAAACAGGTAAATATAACCAAGCATGTCCAGGAAGAGTCACTCAATAACAAAATACAGTGTAAAAGTAAGATGTGTTGGATAGTTCCCATTCTTAGCATGAACCCATGTCTTTTAAGTAATTGACAACGTCCTTACAAAATTAAAAAAATACCAGGTTTCAGGCTGTGCATCTTTATTGGTTTCATTATGCTCTTGAGAATTTAAATGGAGGCAAAAGGTAATTCTTTGGCCTTTAATTATGCAATTTAATTTAAGTAATTTTCTGGCATTAGATGTACGATTCTGTTTTTTTCCTTTGAAAACTTCTGCCTGTATCTCTTCACATAAAAAAACAAACAAAAACCCAACAAACTCAAACCCCAAAAAATCCAAAAAGCAAAACAAAACAAACCCCCACAAAACAAGAAAAGGAAAAAAAAACCCCTAGTATTACCACATAGCAATTTTGATTCTGATAATCAGTGCAGGAGCATCAAAGAAAATAGTGAAGTTATTAATTTTATTTGAATTTATTTTAGTTTAGCAAGACTTTTTATTTAATGAAATATTTTTTTTTTTTTTTTGTAACTTCTCTTGAAACTCTCCAACATATTTACTTTTGCACTGTGTTTGTCATTGAGTGACTCCTTCTGGAAATGCTTGGTTACATCTAACCTGTTTTTAAAAAAAATTCTTGATGGATTAACTTCCTGTTACCCCTGTTTAATGTTAGCAAGGTAGAAAGGTAGCTACTGGCATCTGTTTTAGTGGATAGGTTTTTCTTCTACTGGGTTCTTAGAGTGCTGAAATTATTGTATCCTCATGGGCTGTTACTCAGCTGTGTTTTCAGGGTGCCAGAAGAACCACCCTCAGGAGCATGGATGCCTTGGCATTGTGAGAATTTAAGTCATTAAACTGACTTGCTTTTTGGTTGATTTGTGCATCCTGTTTTTTCCCTCCATTCATGTTTTACTGATTTTTTTTTTTTTTTTTAATTATTTATTTTTTTTTCCCATCTTTGAAGAATTATGTGCATGACTTTATCTTTTCATGGTAGAATAGGGGCAGTAGTGCTATAGATGGTTTTTTTGAGGTCCACTGCTCTCGGACTGTGAAGTGTGCACCGAGGCTGACCCCGGGAAGCAGGAGTTGCAGGGAGAGAGGCTGCAAACCACTGGTAAACTGAGCAGTGAGTTTACAAGAAAAGAATGTTGGATCACCAGTGTTGATGCTTGGGTAAGCAATTCACAAAAGAATCCTCCATCTGGAAACTGAAAGGAGAAAAAGTTTATTTAAGGTGGCCTTTTAAAAAAAAAAAAAAATAAAAAAAAATTAAAAATTGCTTCTCTAGTACAAGGCTGCAGCTATATATTTTGCAGCATGAGTCATGGATGGCTTTATAGTTCTACATCCCCTAAGCATAGGAGGAATAAACTTTGGAGAAGAGGAAGTTAAGAGAAAACAGAAGTGTGAATAACTGCTAATGGTGCTCTCTCTGGCTCCATCCAGTCTGCCATTTCATCATACATGAAGGGGGTAATTCAGAGATTCCTTTCTTGGCACATAAGTGGCAACATATGTTTGAAACAGTGAGTGGAAACTGTAGGAAAAAAATGACAGGCATATGGCAATAGGAAGGCAAGGGAAAATTTGTTGCCCTAACGTTAGCCACATAATTGGTACACTTAACTTCTGAGCGACTGATTTATTTAAAGACAAAAATGTATGCTCCGTTTATTCAGGTTTTCTGTATGTAGTCCATATCTTGTAGTTCCTTCATAATGTCTGTCTAAAGAGTTCTCTGAGGGAGTGGAAGGTGATGTGCAAGGTTCAGAGCCTCTCTGCCAAGGAATAGAGGGAAAAATCTGGATGCAAAACCACAAACCTGCCTTCATACATATTCTCATTTTAAAAGAGGAAAAATTGAAAATCTCCTGTATTTTAATATCCAGTTTTGTGGATTTTTTTTTTTTTTTTTTTTTACTATGTCAAGTTAGCAAGAACGTTTATGGCTTAATGCAACTTAAGTTTAACTGCTTAGTGAAAAGAATAGTTGTCCTGGAAACAGGCATCATCCAAAATAGAAGCGTTCCTACCCTGTGCACGCATCTGTGCACAATTGTAAGCAAAATGCAGTCTTTCAAACTGTATGTGATGTAGTGAAAACATGGGTAGCTCTTTCCGTTTCCTCAGTTCATTTTGTGCCTTGTTAAATAATCAATTTCAAGTGAGAGTGTTGTTGGGAAGGTCAAAATCAAACCCGGTCCTCTAGGGCTTCGGTTGATATGCCAAATGTCTGTTGAGGAACTTACTTTGGTCTGCAGCTGAAAACTCTTCAATCCATAGAATATGCTCTCAAAAAATGCTTAGGAGGAAAGCAGTCTGTTTTCTTTCTATTGAAAAATGATTGATCAAAACCTGGAAGAATGTCTCTCACCGTGTTTGCCTTCAGAAGTATGGCCTCTTTTCTGAAGACTGGTGGGGCCCTTGGAGAACTGTAACTCAGCAACTGCTCGGTCATGTTATGGCCCGTACTCTGAGGGGATCTTAATCCTTGCATGGAAAATGAAAATTGACTAAATGGCACTTTAATTTTGTTCACTCTTCTCTCTGACCTCTTCTGGCTCTGGGATTTTATGGTCTAGTGATTTCATTCTGAGATGGTAAGTCCTGTGTGACATTATAATTATAAGTTGGTTGTATTATGCCAGCAAATGTAGCTTATTTCGGGGAGAAGAAGGACAGATGCTTTACCAGTCTTACTTAAAGTCGGAAAGTATGCAGTGTTAAACTTCTAAAAATAGATAAAAAGCCAGGTCTAGTTTTTTTTAAAAAAACAAAAAACAACAAACAAAATCCTCCATAATTAGTACTCTTATGTTAATAACTAACGCCCTGAAAACTTGAGAAATCTGAGCTAGTTTCTTTACTAGAGTAAATGACATCACAAATACTGTCAGCAAAAGGAATGAAAACAAATGTTTTGAAAGGAAACCTATTTATGTTATTCTGGTTTTCACCCATGTTAGCAAAAAGCCAGGAAAACGCATCTGGAATTTGTAGAAATCTGTGGAGTTGGTTAGGGGTTTTTTTTCTTCCTTTTTATAAGTATGTGATGGGGAACCTGTTTTTTACTCTTTTTGTTTTTAAACAACAAAAATTAATAATGTACTACTAGTTTTGGAGGAAGGAGGAGATGTTTTTAAAGATGTTTCAGGAAAATTATTAAATATACTCGGTAGCTTCTGTATGTCTTATTTTACTTAAGTATAAATGCATTCAGTTGTCCTGTAGGGTTTTTTTATTAAGTTGACTTTGGTGGAATAATTTCCATGCATGCAGAATCCTGTAACTAATTATGTGTGGACTAGAGTGATGCAGGTCAGAAGAGACAAGGACTTGTATCCTTGTTGTGGGGCCCTGCTTCCTAATTATGAATCAATTTTGTAGAGTGCATTTAAAGAAATTGGGTCCTTCTGCTGTTCTGTTCGAGTTTCAGTTTCTGAGCAAGTAACTGCTAAGGAGATAACTACATCTTATACAATAAACCCTTCAGCTGATTGGAGTTTTTCCTTGAACTGGCCATCACACCAGCATAAAATGCTGTGAGGACTTGTCCTGTTTGAGGCAGAGCTTTTTGCTTCAGTATGTTGGTTAAAACATATCAACTAATATCCACTGTCAGGTGGCGGAAGAGAGTCAGTGCATGGCTCTTACGTCATTCTATTCCACCACCATGAAACTGTAGTCACAAGATGTGACATTTTTATGGTGTGAGAAAGTCCAAATGGTTTGTACAGCCTTTTTAAGCGACAGGGTTGCAGCATGTCTGTGTGCCGTGACTGGCAACCATCCTGCAGAAGAGCAAATTTCAAACAGACATGTGCGGGCTGCCTGCTGGGCATGGAGTGCACGTGTGCGGGTAGTTATTTCTTGTGTAAAGCTAACAACCTTTTCAGCATGAGTGAACTCATCCTTTTTTCCATTCCTTTTCTCGTGTCCAGCAGCAACTCTAGTGCTCCATGTTACTTCAATCCCCATATAGCAAATGCTGGATGAGAGCCTGCCACTGCTGCTATCCCTCCCCGACTGAAGGCTGAAATCTGTGCCACCACGAGTCTTACCTTTTCCTAATAAAGTGACATATCCTTCTCTAGATCAGCTGAGCTTTAGGAGCTTGTTCTTACCAGGAGACCTGGCAATTATTTGCCCTAAAAACAGTTGCTCTTTTTTATATGAGCTATTGGCTGCTTAAAACATGTCTTTGGAGCTTTGAGAAAAGTGTCATGCAGGTGTGTAGCTCCAAAATCTGAAAAGGTGCCCAATTTCTGCCTAATTTGTAGAGAGTTCAGATAGATAATCTGTTCAAGTATCAGTGGAGTGATGCTCATGTTCAAGTTTGTGAATGCAGAGTTTTTGAGAAAGTTTTGGCCAAGTGTTCTCCTTAAAACTAATTCAGGAGCTGTTCTGGGTGTTTTTTACAAGAGTTGGGAGCGGGGCTGCTTGTTTTCTGTGCTCTTAATTAAGATCTATCTGATGCGCAGTTTTCAGCAGACTGCTTTATGTGTAGACTCAGCTAGTGGTGCTGACAAAATTAGTATCTTCTTCCTGTATTTTAACTAGTATTTGTCTGGTTTGCCATCAGGGCATTGGGAGAAACCCTTTTCGATCCTGGTCTACCTTTGACTTCTCGCCACTAGAATTGTGGAGCGTTGATCAGAAGTGTAGCTGTCGTCTTCACTTACAGACCTGCTGATTTGAAATCCCATTAAAGTTGCCACTCAGTATTTGAAATGGAGCAATGTCTTCATGCATCTCTCCCTACGTTCCTTAACAGAACCTTGTTCTTGGTTCCCTTGGTGCACCTTTCTACAGGACACAGGAAGATGTCTGAACATCTAACATCTTAAAGATGACCACCAACAAGTTAGCTGGTTTTAAAACAGTGGCATGATTAATCGGTGCTGACCTTCCTGCTGTGTGTCATACCTGTGCTGTTATACAGCAGTGGGTATGAACTATTTTGAGGAGAGTCATAAATTTATTTTGGTTTGGATATCACAGTCATGTTTGGGTTCAGCCTGCCCTTTCTAATGCTGAGAAGATGGGATGTTCTCTCAGCTGAGACTTCTAACAGGAGTAGATTTGAGCTTCTTCAAAATTTGGAATTCTTTAAATTCTTTTGTCCAGTGTCGTTGGAGTTGTTTTTTCAGGATTGAATATAGGCTGTGTTGGTTCACTCTACTGGGATGAATTTCTTCTCTGAGTCTTGGGGATCAGTTTTCTTGTTTATTTCCCAATCCTACCCAGATTGCTGCTGCTGTTGTAGGTTCTTTTCTACATTTGTATTGGGTTTGTGTGGCAAGGTTTTGGTAGCGGGGGGCTTATAGGGGTGGCTTCTGTAAGAAGCTGCTGGAAGCTTCCCCTTTGTCTGACACAGCCAATACCAGCCGGCTCTGAGATGGACCCACCACCGGCCGATGCCAAGCCAATCAGTGATAGTGGTAATACCTCTGTGATAACATATTTAAGACGGAGAAAAAGTTGCAGGGCACACAGAAATGGCAGCCGGAGAGAGGAGTGAGAGCATGTAAGAGAAACACCCCTGCAGACACCAAGGTCAGTGAAGAAGGAGGGGGGGGAGGAGGTGCTCCAGGTGCCGGAGCAGAGATTGCAGCCCGTGGTGAAGACCACGGTGAGGCAGGCTGTCTCCCTGCAGCCCAGGGAGGTCCATGGTGGAGCAGATCTCCACCTGCAGCCTGTGGAGGACCTCACACCAGAGCAGTGTGCTCCTGAAGAACTGCTCGCTGTGGAAGGGACCCATGCTGGAGCAGTTCATGAAGAACTGCAGCCCGTGGGAAGGACCCACATTGGAGAAGTTCATGGAGAACTCTATCCTGTGGGAGGGACCCCACAGTGGAGCAGGGGAAGAGTGTGATGAGTCCTGCCCCTGAAGAGGACGAACTAGCAGAGATAACGTGTGGTGAACTGACTGTAAACCCCGTTCCCCGTCCCCCTGAGCCACTATGGGGGGTAGGTAGAGAATCCGTGAGTGAAGTTGTCCCCGAGAAGGACAGGTGGAGGGAAGGTGTTTTGAGATTTGGTTTTATTTCTCATTACCCTACTCTGGTTGATTGGCGGTAAATTAAGTTATTTTTCCCCAAGTTGAGTCTGTTTTGCCCGTGACGGTAATTGGTGAATGATCTCTCCTGTCCTTATCTCGACCCACAAGCCCTTTGTTATATTTTCTCTCTTCTGTTCAGCTGAGGCAGGGGCGAATGATGGAACAGCTTCTGTGGGCACCTGGCATCCAGCCAGGGTCAACCCACCACAATGTTGAAATTTTGCCTAGAGATGATTAAGAATTGCATACTCTGAAGAACTCTGGATAAACTAAAGAGGCAACGAAACTAATGGTTTTTGGGCTTTATTGCAAATGATGATTTGAAGTTTGTAAATATCCTAAGAGGAGGATACAACATGATTAGAGTAGAGATCCTATGTAAATATTAGTTTTTTAAAGTCTAGAATGTCTTATGATGCTATTTTATACCATTTCCTTATAAGCAGAATGTTTGTATGTTTTTAAAAGATGTAAACTCCTAGGATGTTATCTGATTAGTGTGGAGAAATTAAAGTGTATGAAAATAGTTTACATGTAGACTAATGAATTAAATATTTCAACAGTGTAAATAGATGACAGTAATTGAAACCTAAACTCACCTTTTGAGATGATGGATACCCGGTCAGGAATTCCCCCCCACCCCCCCGACTAGGCATGGCAAACTCCTTTCCCTTTACTCCCTTCCCCTTCCAGGAATCCAAAACATCCTAATTTCATTTTTTCATATTTATTTATGTGTATTTAGGGCACCAACAATAGCCATTGCCATTTCGTAGTGACTTGGTAGTAGAGAATAAAAAGATTGTCTAAACTAAGTTTATTAAAATTCACTTTACTATTTCCTAGTATTTTTTTGCTACTTGCAGGTAGAGATTTTCTGGCCTTTTCAGAATGTTACTAAAGAAAATGAAAAAGGAGGTGTGAAATGTACTTCCATTTTTGAGAGAGAAATGCAACACATGGCTGTGTGCAACTCATTTTATAGAGGCTGTAGCTTTTCTTATTTGATGGATATCCTTGGAAGTGAAATTTTATTTTATTTGTTGCGCTTGCAGTAAGAACTCCTGTTAATCAAACAGCCAAAGTCTAAAGGTTTCAAGCTATGCCATTTTTTACTCACTTTAATAACTTGCGGCAGTTCAAAGTGTTGCAGCGCAAAAAAGACAGTGGTGGGGAGTGTAGCGTGACCTTTTCTGCATGTAATCCTTTGTGGGTTTTGTTGACACTGCCAAATAGAAGACAATCTTTAATCATAAGGCTTAGCCAAATGTAATCTAGTTTGATTGGAAAAGAAGAAAAATGGCAAAATCACATAACAGATTCCTAAATGCTGTTTTTGATGAGTAATAGGATGTCAAACTCTCTTATATTCTTTGAGAGGGGTAAGAAGTGGATAGTACATATGAAAGCTGGTGTCAAAGCATACTGGAACTGCGTGCGACAGCAGTAGGGGGTCGTCCTTGTCTCCTGACTCTCACAGCTTCAGCTGTTTCTTCCTCCCAGGCAATGTATTGCCAGTACAGTTTATAAGAACAACAGATAAAACTATGAACTTGCAGGGTCTGTATTTCATACAGCACCATCTATAAGGAACCTCATGCCAAGTTTGTGCATTTAAGGATGACTTGAGGCTTTCAGTTGATAAATATCTCTTCCCAATTTCTTTCTCCAAAGCCTCATTTCAGATCAGGAGATCCAGTCTGTTGGGCATGGCCTGCCAGAACACTTGACCAGGCTTTTTTTCTTTTACTATCATTCCTTAAGGTAAGGAGTCCTGTGTGGGCTTTATGAATTGTCCTGCTGGCCTGTAACCCGTTCTCTGCTGTCCTCCTCTATGAAATGACCATGTCTTACACGCTGGAGGGCACGTGCGTTATAGGGAACGCCAGCATTTTGGTCATGTCATGTAGTCGTACAACCTTTCCTGTGATGTTGGGGAGACACTGGGGTTTGGACCTTAAACAGCCTTGTAGTAGATTTTGTTGGCCTACTCTGAAGGGCGAGGCACTTTTGCTCCAACTTAGTAGAATGGTTTCTTCTATTGTTTTGGTTTTAACTTGTTTCTTTACTCTCTTTAAGCCTTCCTGGCTCCTTTTCACAACCTGCTTTCTCCTAAATATGGTTCAAAGGCATTTACAGTTATTTAGAAGTTGTTATTGGATACCTAGGAAGTACCTTTCATCATGTATTAGCAAATATCCTAACTGGGTTCAGTATTCTTTACAGCTTTGCAGTATGATGCTATCAGTAACACAAGCTGGCTGCATGAAAGTGTGTGTGTGTGTGTGTGTACATGTATATGTATACAGATACAGTCTCCTTTTAGTCCTGATGCAGACTTCTAGATAAGATCGCAACTTTGGTGAGGCACTAAGTAAAACTGTCCTTCCCAGGATGGGGAGGGTGTTGATAATGCCTGTGAAAATGCTGGCTAGGGGCTGCAGGGTAGCTTTGGTGCCTCTGACTTGTATTCCAGACCATCAACAGAATTTGTAGTTGGAGGCCATGAGGCCTGTCATGCCCTCTTGAGCTGGCGGCTGAGATACAGGTAGGGCTGCAGCTGAACATGTGCTATTTCAAAGAATTGTATGTTGCCTGTGTGACATATGTATGTACACCTTTAGAGTGGGACAAGCATGAATGGCATGTTTCAAATGATGAGGACAGCTGTGCGGTAAGACATCATGCATTATGGCAAACCCTCTAGCCTGTGCACCTTTCCTTTGCACAACCAATGAAACACTGTATTTTGAGAAGCATCAGTATTGTTCGCTCCTTAGAGCCTGTGTGGTGTCTTGAATTTCTTAAGGTACACAATTAAAGAAACTGCATTCAATGAACAGCCACAGTCTATTCTGAAAGGCCTTTATATGAAATGGCCCAACCTCCCTTTTGGTCCTAAATAAAACTTAATGATACGTGTTGAAATCAGCCTACATACTGTTCTGTTAGGACACTTATTCTAGCATAATATCAGGACTCTTGACGATGACTCACATAGGATGCCTAACAAAATTGTAGGAGCCAAACTGTAGGGAAAACAGGGGCAGAATAATTTGTTCTATGATAATGTCACATTTTTGATTTCTGAGAGGAGATACATTTGATCTCAAAATAATTGTTTTTCCCTCTTTTTCTTGCTTGCCGCTGAATCCTCAGAAACAACTGTTAACAATTACAGTCTTTGTTTTGCATCTAAAGTCTCAGCAGAATTTCCTAAATTCGTGGGCTCAGAAACTTCTAGTAAAAGTGAGTGTCATAACCTGATCATCAGTGAAAGAAACACAAACTTTTTAATATATTTTTGTTTTGGAGTTACCACGTTATTATGTTAATAGAGGCTCTCTTTCTCCATAATGTGAGATAAAGTAAAGAACAGTTCCCAAACAGCCTTCACTCTCCATTTGTGATGCATAGTGTATGATGCATTTGATTGTGTCCTCTCTTACTCTCTCTGTAGGATTTCTTGTTTTACATAGTAGATGGGTGAGGGAATGTATAAATGTGTATAGAAATTTTACTGAATATGGACATTTCAGTTCAAAGACAGAACGCAATAAAGAACATCAGATGTGCAAACCTGTCAAAATGTATCTCAATATACATATGTGCAAAAATAGGAGCATGCATATATGCATGTATATATACGGACCTGTGTTCATCTAATACATTAATGTCAAATTCCCAAAAATGTGGTGACGAGAGAGAACCGTTTCAGCTCATGTCAAGACAATGTGCTTTAGTAATTTCTCCATCCCTGGAGAGCTTATTAAACACTAAACAAAATGTCTCAGAATGTAACTGATTGAGTGTTTTGAATTATTCACTTTTGTTTGGCTCTCGGCCAGCTTCTCATTGCAGAGGGCTATGGCAAGCAAAACCTGTAATCTACACTGACAATGATAATACACAGTTTATTCTGCTAGCTTCTCAACTCAGAGCTTTTATAAAATAAACACTCAAACAAATCTTAGGTTCTTAATGTAAACATGTTTTGTAACTCTGAACTTAGCCAAACAGTTAAAAATCAAATACTGACTCTAATTTTTTCATCTTCCCATGAAAATGTCATTACATATTTTTCCTTTCCTTTGCTGATAAATAGGGATATCCCAGCTTGAATAATGATAAAAGACAGCAGTAATCTAAGAACTTTTTTCTTTTTCATAGTTCTTTGTTTTTGACCATGTGGGTCTAGCACCAATTTCCTAACCATTTTATCTTTTACTACCAAGTGTATCCTTGTGAGAATTGACATAACTTCCACCATACATTGCGTATCTGCTCATCATGTTCCACTTGCTCCAAACTCGGTGTACAGAATGGAAGTTAGTGGGCTTCTATAAGATCTGTAATGTCCAGATATTTCTGGGATTTTGCTGTTTGCTCTTTTTTGGTGGTTTTGCTCCCCCCCCCCCCCCCTCCATTTGCTGAGTTCATTTTCTTCCAAAAGGGCAAAAGGGTGTTTTTTTTCTCCTTGAGAACTGAAATGTGAAGTCTGATTATGTAAACAGAAGTAGAATGGTAAGAAGTCCGAATGGGCAGATGCAATGGATGTGAAACGGTTAAGCTGGGGGTCAGAGACAGTGGTCAATACCAGCACATGAGGGAGAGGTACAAGAAACCATGTTGCAAATGACTGTGTAATAAATGTAGGGAACAGCCCAGTAGAGATTTATCTTTCAAATTGCCTATTCAAAGAGAGGTTACAGAAAGGTGTAGTGGCCCTATCTGAGTTATCTACAAGTTACCACTTTTGGAGTGGGATTTTAGTCTGTGTGAAGACACTATCTTCAGTCACTTGAGTGGAGCTGTCATGAGTTCATTTCCATGGACAGCACTTGGATTGTAGGTGCCTGCCTCACAATGGAGGCATCTGAACAAAGTCACTTACTTTAGATATCTTCATCTATAAGCTGAATCACACCTTTAGTGTCAAACATGGGACAAAGTTTACTTTTGTTTCTGAACATAGTTTACAGCTACAGTCGAAAGCCGAGAGGGGAACATGAGTGCTAGGAGGGCAAAATTTGCTCCATGTTAAGTAAGGTTACTAAAAGGTGAAGTAATATACCTATTATAAGATACTCTGGACACATTGTATAAAAATGGAGAAACAGAAACATTATCTGAAGAGAAAGTGAAGTTTAGGATTCTTTTTGGGCTGCAACCAAAAAATCTGTGGTTTGCCATAATGACTGCAAAAATAAGTACTCTTTATAGAGTTGATGACAAGAACCAAAAAGGAAATGAAATTGAATTATTTTAATACTAAAGACTGAAGTTATCTGAGGACAGGTGGATCAGATAGAATAAACTTATTTAAAAAAACCCAAACACCAATGCATTCATATGAATATCTGCTTAGTATATACTTTATGAACTGTAGCACATGGTAGTATGTGCTCTCTTGTCTTATGTATTTGTCCTGAATGCAATGACAGCGAATAAGACTTGGCATGAGTAATAACTTACGGTGTTGTGTTGTCATTCCATTTTACACTTGCGGAAAGTGACGTGTTTGTGTTAAATAAGGAAGTGTAATAACTTCTTCAGTGTTATACAGCAGATCATCAGCTTTCCCTTTCCCACAGGAATTATAACTGCTGAACAAACAAGATAACATGAGGAGAAGTTTCTTAAAGAATTAAGGTAGAGGTCTGGATGCTATGAGAAAGTAGAATGGTGTTCAAATGGTTCAGGAAGTTTTTTTCTGCATTCATGGTCCCAATGTCATCTAGTATTGGGATCCAAGTACTCCTGTATCCTAATTCTTGAAGATATTTCAGTGTCTTAAACATTCATTCATCATATACATTTTGCCTTACCACATTTTCTTGTGTGGCTTCAGCTGAAGAGGACTTGTGATATGTTCTCTCCAGCTTTTTTTATAATTGAAGACATTTTTAGTATTTTTCTTTTAAAAACAAGCAGCCTCTCCCTCTCTCCTTGGAGACAGGAGAGCTCTGCTTTATTGGGAATAAATTTTAAAAGCCAAACTGTTCCGGTGAGCTCAGCATCTTCATTCTTCTCCCCATTATTGTTGTGAACTGCTGCATGCCTGAATGCATTGGGAAGTCTGGCTGTGTTGTCTAAGAGGTTGAAGGCTGCATGCCTGAGCTCTTTTGAAATGATGACCCCACATGCTAGTACTTCTTTCTTGAAAATTTGACTAAATATTTCATTATAGGTATTTTCATGAGACTTATGCATGGGTTCCTATAATCTCATTCTTTGATTTTTAGAAAGAAGAGAAGGAAAAAGTGAAGATTATGATGTTCTACAACTATCCAAATATTCAGCTTTTGCAACAGCAAATCAAGATTCTGATTTTACTTCTTCATTTGGGTGCAGTAAGGATAGGTAGCTGTTTCCATAAGGTTTGTAAAAGCAGTGTTATTTGCTGTGGAAAAAAGCTGTTTGTATAGTGAAACAAAATGAATTATGGAAGTTTGTTTCATGGCTGGATTTTTTTAGTGTCCAATAATGTGCAAGATACTAGGCTTTCCCCCTGTTAGGATGAACACAAAGTTTTTCTGCAATGTACTTCTATCAGGGTCAAACTGGACTCTTGCTTAATATCCTGGACACAAAGATATCTGTTTTCAAGAACCCTGTAGGCATTTCATAATTTAGAGGTCTTTGCTTCTTTCTTCCATCTCATTTGAAATTAGCTGAGAGATGAGAAAATGGGATGATGATGGATAGGCACACAACCATAAGGAACTCAGTTAAAAATTGGCTTTTATAAACATCTATTTCAAACAATTTTAAGTAACTAGTCAGACCCTTGAGTTTTGTTTTTATGCACGTCAAAGTGCATGAAAAACATACTCATGCTGGGAAAGGGGTAAATGAACCACTGTGAGCTCAGTTAGTTTTGCTTCATTGCAGATACCAGGATTAACAGGAGGATAGAAGGGCAAAGCATTACTCAGTTTAAGGACAGGTGGGGAAGGATAGCAGACTTGGCACATGATTCTGCGTTCCTCTCAACTGGCTGGAATATTTTGTGTTTGCCTGATACCTGCCAGTTCCCTTCTTTACTATAGTTTCTTCTAATTAGTTGGTGGATCAAATGAATTCGTCTTGAGTTCTGCTTGAGTTATTCCTAGAATCTCTTGTTTAAAAACTAGTGCTGCATCCCATTTCTCTGGCTTTTTAAAGAGAGGAATGACCCACCAGGTAATAGTTCATCAGTTTCTCATGCAAGTTCTTTTAGAACACTTAAATACCATTTAGTCCTGGTAAGGTGCTAGCAAGCTTGGTGCTTTGTGTTGTACAGATTTGATCTAAAGCTTTTTCTATTATCAGTTTAGCTTCAAGTGGCTTCACAGACTCTTTCTCCAATAAAGAGGGTCTACTGTGAAAACCTTCTTGACTTCCCAAACAGTGGAATCCAATGTTGTTGGTTAGGGAAAAATACAAATGAAACAGAACTAAGATTGTGGCAAATGAACCAAATTAATTTTATGCCTCAGTGTTCAGAGGAGAAGAATGTACAGAGCAATTCCATGTTCTCCACTTAGAGTAGAATGCAGACTTCCCACTTTTGATGGATGGATGGATTTTAACATACCAGCATTTCTATTTCTTGTATGTTATCTTTGTTTGCACATATTTTCCCTTTTAAGATGTCTTTATACTTAATTTATTCTAATCTGTTGTTAAATTGCTTAGTTGGCTTTGGGGAGAGTATTTTAGTTGCTTTTGATTTGCTGATAACACATTTACTTGGGATCTGCTTTGTCAGTGTTGTTAAATTGTTTCTGTGGTGCCTCATGCATCTCTGGCTTTTCAATATTTACACTGTGGACTAGATGCTTTACAAAAAGTTGAAGTATTTCAATAGCTATTCTCTGTTATACTCTAGTGTGATGTTTATCCAGCATGTAAAAATAATTGCAGATTCCTCTTATTTCTGCCCTTTCTACCTCTCATTGCTATGTGGTCAGTGTCATTATTCTGGATTGATGGTCAGTAGTCTAGCATTTATATGACTACCTCTTTATGTATGAGCTTCAACTCACAGGAAGTCCGGATATGCTTTTACAGAGTTTAATACATTTATCTTATTTCACTCTCTCCATTTTTCTGCTTTCCTTTTTTTTGTTACAGCTGTACAGCTTCTACATCAGCATAATTAGTTCTTTCATTCTAATTTAAATACTTTATCAATAGTAGAATCATATTCCTCTGAATGTTTTCTTCTCACGCACTGAGAAGCACATTCTATCCATGTCCACATTTAATACTAGACAGTGTAGTTTTTATTGGATTCTTGGATTTGCATTAATATAGGAGCCCTTGCACCCTTGTTCTTTGGCTTTTTTTTTTTTTCCAAACTCTGCTTGGTTGAAATACTGTTTGGTTAGACAGAGCTTTGCTATTTCCTGTCAAACTTCATTAACTACTTTAATGCTTTATTTCCCAGAATACAGAGTTTTAATGATTGCATCCCTAATTGATGTGTCATCCTGACCTGTGCATGCCTTTGCACCTGCCAACTTTCTGCTAAGTTTAAACGGGCTTCATCTTAATTTTAAACTTAAATACCAGCAGCCTTTTTTGGTTTTATTTTTGGTAAAGTTTGTGCATCCTATTCCAAAAGTCTTTCACAGTCTAGTAAAACTGAACTCTTTCTTCCTGCATCATTTTCTCAACTACTTAATGAAATGTACTTTGCTGCCTGAACCTGTGCTTGGTACTAGGATCGTTTCAAAGATGTAGCCATGGAGACAGTCTTGTAGTCAGGTGGCTAAAAAGCTAATTTTGTCTCCAAGCACTTTGTAAATTCCTTTATATGTTATTTTTATTGTGAACAGCTCCTTCTCAGTTTTCTCCAAGAAGTGCTCTGGATGCCTCCTGGGTATCATAAAACCACTATCTTTGCATTTAGTAATCAGAATACCCAAGGGCAAGGTTGTGTATTCTGTTTTGAGACTTAGATCTTTACATATGTAAGCGATAAACTGGACGCTTCAATGAAATGCTGGTAGTGAAATCTGAAATTATATGAAATTAGCTTAATTTTAAGACTGGTTACAGACAAGAAATTTAGACCAGACTAATCTTAAAATTTGATACTGTTTATAAGCATGTGTGGAAAACAGTCTTATGTATAATTCATGTGAAATAAATGTTTTATTTTATGAATCTAGTAAAAGCTCTGTTTGGAATGCCTTCTTTTCTTTCTTTGCATTGGAATGCCTTCTTTTCTTTCTTTGCATCTGAAGTTAATACAGAGCTAAAGATGATGGGAATTCATAGAGGTCAGGAGCTTGAATCTGTAAGGTACATTCCTTTAATAAAACTATTTTGAGTTACACACTGTGCTGTTGGATGTTCACTATTGCAAGAAATTATTCTTTCCAAAATGATATTTAAACTTCCTTACCCTTTGGTAAACTGAGGGCTTAAGAAGCTAAGTCAGCTTGGTATTTGTGCCCTTCTATAGGTTCAGTACTGTATTTTTCAATCATCTTATGTTTCTAGGCCAAACACTACACTCAGGGAGACCTAAAGCGCATATAGATGATAACAGTAGTCTTCACTGTCTTTTCAGGGAAGTTGAACTGTATAAACTCTGGGTTTATTTGTTGCTCCTTCAGTCAGAGCTACAATGTTGGCTGTTACATTGTGTTCAGAGACCATCAGAAAACTGGGTTCTGAATCAAAGATGATCTCTATTGGGCTGATATTTCAATAGGAGTTGTAGATGACTAGCAATTAATAACATGGATTTATGGATGTGGTGCTGTGTTACAATGGTGAAACTTTGATGAGCATGTTTACAAGGTCCTTAGAGTTTTAATATAGTGGTTTTCATTAAGTTTATTTATAATCTATAGTTTTTATTGGCTATACTTAAATCTAGTCTATAAGGGTTTTGAAGGTTTATAGCAAACTTAAAGATATAAAAAGTTAAGTAACTTCATCCAAGTGAGTGTGTTTATCCAAATATGTCATCAAACTTCTCAATTTCCTTTTTAGAAGGCCAGTTAGGGACAGACTGACTCATTCTCCTGTCTGACAGAACGCAAAGACATCCAGAGTTTAGCTGGCAATACTGTTGAAAAAAAAGGGAGAATTTTAGGATTTCAGGGAGTGTGTCTTGCTTCTCAGTTCTCCAGTTGTATGCAAGATAAAATTTTCAAATGAGAAGCATGTGAAATCTTGTCTAAACATTTGAATAAATGATGACCCAATTTCCTGATGACTTAAATGCAAATTGTAGGATCTGAACATTCCTAAAAGTCATCTTAGTAGTAATAAATTTATACGTCAGAATAAGGTTTACAGTGCTAAGAATTTTCTGATAACCCTAAAATTCTTAGCATACAAATGAACTTGAAGGGGGAGGAGGCTGCATGGTCTCCATTTCTGCTAGGTTTTATTTCCTTTTCCACAGATTTGTCTGGCTTTGTTCAAGTTTTTTTTCCAGGTTATGAGGAGGAAGGAGGCTAGCATAGTGTGTAAGGAAGTACAAGTGAGATCATAACAATTATGATTGACTGAAATGGAAGGATAGTTCAAGAAAACCAGTTTTGTTAGCTATACCCTGATAATGTCTGTGGGGCATGTGTTTTTCCCCAGTGACTCGAGAATACTACGAATCAAAGTGCTGAGGCTAAGAAATTTCCCAGTAGTGTATGAGAGACAAGACTGTCACTACTTTTAAAAGTGAAGACCTCTGTTCAAGTTACAGGTTTTTAATCAGCTCTTATAATTTCAAGCAAAATGTGTAACTTGAAAGGTATTGGCAAGGAAGTAAATAAGGCATTGTTCCAAAGACCAGTTTTAGTGATTTTTCTTTTGCAGTGCTATAATCTGATGCTGTCTCCACTGAAACTGCTAGGAGTATCTTGAACAGAGAATGAAAGCAGACCTGTGCAAGGTATATCTTGTCAAGCTCATATGCACATTTGAAAACAACCATGTTTCAGGATTCAGTGAGTTTCCCTTCTTCTCCAACACTCCTGGCAAAGGTAGAGTCTGGGAGAAGGTAACTGATGCTAGGCCAAATTTGGCAGACATAAATCAGTTACCTGTCTGGGTATTTTCAGTGTTATTGTCCCTTTTGGCTCTTTCAATTTCCTGTTTTGGAGGGGAATAAAACCTTCCTATGGCAAAATACTTCCCTTCTCCCCTTTCAGTAGCCTGATCACAATGACCCCATCACAACTGTTGGTTTTGGGTTTTTTTTTCTGCTTGAAAATTAACCTTGTTGATGATCAAGTGATAGTTCGAGAGCCTTTAGTGCTTAGGCCTTCTGTTGTTGGTATGTCTGTAGAAGCTCTAGCTTTTCTATGGGAGGATGAAGGGACTGGTTAAGTCTCTCTGCCTGCTCAGTCTTTGGAGTTCCTTCAAATTGTGCCTTGCAGAGGCCATTGAGTTGGGTTTTTATCCCAAGGTGTGCGCAGTTGAGACCTACCGCAGAAGGGGAGTGAGCAGTTCTCTTTTTGGAATTGTCCTTAAGCAGCAGACCTTGCTGTAGCCCACTGAAACTCTCATCTTGGGCTTTTATCTGCTGTGGATCTCAGCTGGGTCTGTCTCTGTGACCAAAATGGGTGCCTTTAGGGGTCTTTTTCAGTGTTAGCCAAGTATCTAGAAATCTTTCAATAGAGTAACAATCCTATCAGGAAGGACTGTATTGAGTTGTTAAAGAGAATTAATTATTGAATGAATAGAAAAGTATGATTTTATTTACAACAATGCAACTTTTATAGAACAGTTCTACAGGGATTGAGACCTTTCTGTATTTTGGACATTTGTAATAAGAAGCAAAGCTGTCGACAGTATGTTTGGAGAACAACCCTCTGTTGCCAGGGATGAGACTAGATGATCTAATGGTTTTTCTTGTATCTACTTCCTATTACTCCCATTTCCTACTCTGAGCCATGCACCAGTCCTGTCCCGTCCCGTCCCCCCCCCCCCCCCCCCCATATAGGAGTCTGAAACAGAAATTTTAGAAATGATGGTTCATATGTCCCTCCTGACCTTTTAGTTTATTTCTGAATTTATACATATTCTCTGGCTTTTTTCCAGTCTTCTTAGCAGAAGGGTTCAAATATTGAGCATACTTTTTCAATGTGTTCACACTTTTGGTCTTCAGACATTAAATAGGTTATGTGTTACCTTGTCCAAGTGTGTGGTGTTTTCCTGAAAGGTTATACAGTGTGTATTTCAGGCTCAAGAAACAACAACAAAAAAGTACTTATGTGAAAATCAAAATTATCACATAAGATTTTGGTGTTTATTTTTAACAATTTTGTCCAGCAATCTCTGTTCTTAACTGATATAGTGCTACTGATTTTCTTTTTTACTCTCTGTTTAAAATTACTGTTTTAGCACAGGGACTGAGGCTGTGATATTTTTCTTAAATTGCTTCAGTCTCCCATGCATGCTTCTTTCATATGTGTATATAATGCTTAGAGATTTTGTAGCTGGGCATAAACACATCGAAGCTCATAATAAGCCATGGGAAACTTGGTTACGAGTTTAGACCACAGGTCTTGGAAACTAGTGTGTGACCTGCATTCTCAGTTCTCATGGCCATTTTTCTCTTGCCTGTTCTTAAGATATGTAACTAATTATAGCACATATAAGTCACTTAAATTTTTCTGCCACAAGAAAGATCTTAACTTCATTGAGATTTCTCCTCCTCCACACTTGAACAGGAATATAACTTTTCCCATAGCAATGGTTTGCTCTGGAAAATTATGATAGTGTCAAACTTTCTGTCTTGGAGAATGATTTATAGATTTTTCTCTCTGTCTGATGTTGTGTGTTTTCTTTTCAAACTCCAGTTACAAAATCCTGTGCCAATTTCTCCCTCTCTCACAGCCCCACCCTGCAATGAATCAGAAGTGCACCGTGTCTTTTTTTGGTCACAGGTCTTGCTGCAGTCATCCGCTTCTATTGTTGCTTATGATTAGACTAGTTATGCTGTGCCACACATGGAGCAGTGCACTCAGTCTTATTTGGAAATGCAAATTGGTGACTAGAGCAAGTGCCCCATTATTGAGGGCAGCGCCTCACCATGAGCATATTTGGCCAGTGCTTCGTCGTCAGTGCTGGTCACTGGTTAGGTTCCAAACAGAGTATATGGAATTGGTGTTGATTTACAAGAGCCATAAATATTCTGAGACTTGCCAGCTTAGAAGGATCGTCTTTCCCTTTGAGCTCTGACACTAGGGTTAGAAGTGCTGACTAGAGCTACCACCAGGAAGGTTTTCCATGATCATCCCTTTCAGGAGAGTTTATGCCCTTCTGGAGGGAGGGTGTATGGCAATGGCCATTGCTTTCCCCACTCATGTGGGGAGAGAGGGTAGTGGTGTAGGAAAAGGTTGTTTAACTAAGGCTTTTCATTGTGTCCTCCCCAGCCTCAAAGTGTGCGATGATAGTATCGGTTGGTAATCGTGACAGTGTGCCTGAAGCAGTGAACAGACATCTTAACGTGCTCAGAATTTAAAAAAATTATATATCAACCTCACTTCTCTGTGTCATTTCTCCAATGTCAGTGCATTTGCATGAGAAATGGTTATCAACTAGATCTTGCATCTGCTTGCTGATTACGATAGGTGGAGTGATTTAGAGTTGCACCATGAATCTAGAGAATTTCTCAGTTGTGTTAACACCAAGTTGAAAGCCCTGTTTCTCTTTGTATTTATCCTTAATCTTTGTTTTGAATAAACATAATGTGACTATTTAACAGTTTTGGGGTTTTTTTAATCCCTTTGTTAACCTGGATTCTATCAATTTATTTGCTTTAAGATAGAGTATTTTAGCCTTCCATCATGCATAGAAACTGTTGTAGAAATCTTTGAATCCTTGAATTTGTCAAGGGTTTGATTTCACAACATCTGTTGAAAGTTATTTAGCACAATGGTACGTAGTTTTTCACATACAAGCATGAGGTAATTAATCTGTGTACATCACTTCCTTGAGTCTGTCTTCGTGCCTCAGTGGTATTATTAGTGGGACTGTCCCATTGGGGTGTAATGTAGAATACAAATGCTAATGTTTTGCTTGTGGTGGGTCTCTCTTGTTCACCTACAGAACACTAGATACCCATGAAAAAGGTCAAATGTACAGAGATCTGGCATCCATTTCGCAACTTGCAAGACATAGTCTCAGGCATATGTAATATATATAACTCATTGCCAGAAAGCTTAAAGGAAATGATTGCATTTGAGTACAATGCAATCTACAACAATAGTTCAGTGTGCATGAAATTAAAAACTGCTGGTAACACATGTAGAATAAATAAGTCGATAGTGTTTATTTTTACTGTAGCTTTCTATAGAGATAAGATCCTGCTTCTTATAATATTTGATTGGCTTCATTAAGAAAAACAGCAAATATTAATTATACCAACTGTTATAGAATATGAAATTTTCCAGACCTGGGCATATGCAATATGTTGTTATTCCAATGTGTGAATTTGTCAGAATTGAAGTACAGCAATGTTATGCTGACAACATATTAACACACTTCACCTTTTAGCTGAGATGGTTCTTTCTCTCCTTGATGCCCTGTCCCAGTTTTCAAGCGTTGCTCATTTGACCTAGTGTGTAGCAATTACTTTCATCTGACACTTGAAAAAAAACCAACAAACCACTTAACCTAGAATGCTCAGTTTTATGAAATCACATTTCTTACCTACTCAATATCTGAGCAGTATTATAACATAATATTATTTAATTTGGGTACGTTTTTAGTGTGATGTTTAGTCTGTGTAATAACATTGCATAAGAGGGTAAGTGTGTACTGTAAAGGTACACAAGAGGAAACACGTAGCCTTAACTCAGTAATGAGAGTGCAGACAGTGAGGAGACATAGAGGGGTGAAATAGCTAATGTGGAAATGATAAAAAATATTTTTGAAGTGGGGGCCTGGAAAAGGATTTTGTTATTTGGATGGGCAGAAAGATGTGCTTGGTTTATTTGTGTCGGTTTGGGGGGGTGTGTGTGTTTGTTTTGGTTTTTTATTTTATTTTCTATTTTCTTGGTGGTGCTATGAAAAAGAATTAGTGAGACTTAAATGTAGAAAGTCTCAGGTAGAAAATGTGCCTAGGTATGACAGGCTGAGTGACAAGCAGTATGACTTTGTTACCCCAGTTTTAAGAACTGAGGTATTAAGAATCTTAAGGATGAAACCAAGGGCAGGGGGTTAAAAGACTGAGTTCCCTTCTGATCTCATGGAGTTGGGGGTGATGGCAGGTTGCTCATGAACAGTGATGTTTGTTGTTGTTTTGGTGGTGGTGGTTGGAGTAGACTTGAGTCATCAGCGTAGAGATGATGGCTGGCTTTGAGTTTCTGTGAGGAGAAGCACAGAGAGTGAATGAATAAAAAGACCTAAAGAATAAGACCTGTGGGGTCCTATGGACAGAGCACAGGGGGACTATGAGAAGTTTCTAACTCAGAGTACACTTTGGAAGCACTTAGAGAGAGGAGTCCAGCTGGAGTCGCAGAAACTCTGTGGGGGTAAGGTGGCAAGGAAGTGCTGAAGACTGATTTGTGTCTAAGGCAGCCAAAAGATCAGAGATGGTGAAGATGGATTAGGTTCTGAGGTTTGCCGGAAGGGAAGTTATTGAGCCTTTGATGAGAGCAGTTTCAGTTGAACATGGGGCAGAAGCCAGACCTGAATGATGCCTACAATGAAACTGAGGGAAAGGGTGTCCTGGTGAGGACGGCAAAGACTGCATCAGGAGCCCAGGCAGCCAGCAGAATTGCTGTCCCTTGGGGGTTTCAATAGTCAGCTGGACAAAGGTCTGAGCAACCTGATCTGACTGTGAAATTAGTCCTGCAATTAGTAGGTTGTCCTGGATATCTCTGGAGGTCCCTTCTAACCTGTATCACTCAACAGGTTGTCATATGAACTGACTGACCTTGAGGGGGGCAGCAGTTGGAGCAACACACACAGTGTTTTGTGGTGGTGTGTTAGATAAGAAAGGCTACAGTTGTGAGACTTTTGCAGGTTAGGTTCCATTTTTTATGGTTGGTGAATGCTGACTCCTCAGATTGGTATAATAATAACTTAATGCTGAAAATGCTCTTGATGTTTTAAGAAGACATGTCCGATACAGTAGAATAGAGTTTGGTGGCTGGCTTAGGTTTTTTCACTTGCTTAAAGCATAAGGAATAAGTTTCATATTAGGTAATGTTAGGATTGTCTTATGTGTAAACAGTTGTGTTTTCTTTTTCTTTGGACTAGGTTCTGTATATGACCTTTGTGAGTGTGAATTCAGAGCTAAAACAAAAACTTACGATGGCTTTCCTCCCTATAGAAACCCCCCCCCCCCCCCCATCTTAGCAGATGATCCTTAAACTTACTAATTGCTGCTATACCAACCTGCAAAATTTTGTGCTGATATTTGAATTCCTGTGAGCAACATTTATCATAACTGCCTTTAAAAATATGTTTATTTTGTTTATTTGAAAACTGCTATTTTTTCCTGTCCTGTTGAACAACATTCACTTATTTAACCAGTGTATCTTCATAATAAAGCTTTACCCTTTGTACAGTTGAGAGTCTATACACTATATAGAAGGTGTGAAGATGGTACACACCTACACATTGGGAGATTTCTTCCTTTCCTCCAGTTTAACTGTTGGGTACTTGCGACTGGTTTCTTCCACTCATACCTTCATTTCCTTTCAGTATTTAGAAAATGGGCAATAACTGTGCTTATGTAGTGTTTAAAACTCCTTGAGATTTGCAGAGGAAAAGGGCTGTGTAAGTGCTAATCATTTTACTATTTCACTGTTTTGTTTCTTTTGGGGAGGGGGGGGGAGCAAGGGGGGGTGGAGAGTAGTATGTAAATGCGTAAATACCTGCATGCATATGGCATGTGTTTTCAAACTGGGAACACACATATGTGGAAAACCTTCTTGTTTCATGTTTTAGCTTTGTAAAATGTTTTCTAAAATAGTTCTTATTATTTAATTGTACTGCAAAAATATGGAATGTGGATAAATATATTTGGACAAATGGGTACATCCTCAGGGAAGATACAATGGAATCTGCCTTTGAATCTAAAGTAAGTATTCTTCCTAGTCTTTAATCCTGCCCTCCATCCCCTAGGCGCATGAAATGCAAGAGCTTCAAAACAAGCTCAATGGCTTTTATGCTATGGTTCTTCAGTAGTATAGTCTGTGTATCTAGCTTCTGGAGTTTTTTGTACTGTGAGTTTGGGTGCTGCTATTTCTTTAGGCTCCTGCAATACAACAAAATTTTCCCCTCTAGATTCTGGTGGACTTGGTCTAGTGCACTACCACGCACATGTAGTTTGTCTTTGTGTTCCTGTCTGATCTGCACACATACAGAGTACAATTCGTGTTGAAATGCGGGAAAGACCTATGCAGTTGTTGTCCATTAGGCCTTCTTTTCTCCGCAAAACTGTTCCTTATCTGATAGGCGTTTGTCAGTGGCTCCATGCTTTAAAAGTACGTATGACTGAAGAGGAATAAATGTAATGGTAGTAGTGTGATTTTTTTTCATTCTTTTACTGGTAAATGTCTGTTGCTAAGTATTGAGACTCTTTTCAGTTTGGAAGAGCAATCTTTGTCTCTTAACTACAGCAAGACTATGGAGGATTACTTTTGGCTGGCAACAAGAAGAATGCTTTAAAATGCCTAAAGGGTTAGCCTTAAATGCTAATCCAGTTCTCATATCTAGAAAGCTGTCACTAGTCCTGTCATAAGGTTAAACTCCCAAATCCGACAATGTACAGTTGCTGAGGCCAAACTTAGTCTTGTTGCCTTGCTACGAAGTCAGAAGGATTCTTGAATGATTAAGGTGAAGAGTTTTTACTGAGTCAGTGAAGACTGCTAATATTTTGCTTGATCTGGACATGGCTTTTTAACTCTGTAGGTGAGAAATGTCATGTATGGAGGGAGTAAGGCAGTAGAAAGGCACCAGAGGTGGAGGCTTGCCTAGTTTTTGTAAAACTTGATCATCTGATAAATTAGTTCATCAGTAAAATTTTCAGTTAAGAGTTCTTCAGTTCTGTTCTTCCTGCGGACATATGTAAGAAAGAGGAAATGCTTTCTCTCCACATTATTTGAAAAATATATTCGGAGTCATATGTAAGAGTTGGATGTGACTGATAGTTTGTGTATTCTTGCTATCAAGAGTATTTTCCAGTGCTTCGGCATCACTGTCCCATAACATCTAAGTTTTTTGTTTGTGGTTTTTTTTTTTTTTTCATTTTGATCACATAATCACGTATTATTCATGTACCTTGTTTTGCTTGCAAGCATTCTGTATTCTTCAAGGTAACTTTAGCATATACTGTAGCCTTGTTCTTTGATAAAAGCAACATACTTTTTTGACTAATTGAGTGGAGAATTTTGCTTTGAAACTGAAATACCGTGAGGAATGCTATATACCCTTCCACACTTAGAATACTGCTTCTGGCTGAAAAAAGAAGAAAGTTCATTGGTTAATACTTACTGCTTTTCTGATTATTTTTTTTTAATTGAATTAGGGGGGGAAGCAAAAATTCATTTGTTACCACTTTATGTATGAAACTTTTTTTAGAGTTCTATTTGTTCATAATCCAAATGCAAAACTCACATCCTGAGAAAATTTAAATTGGACTAAGGTTTTTGAAATGGAAGAAAAGGTCACTTCGCTGCCTATGGGTGTGTATTCTGAATGTCAGGTCAGGCAGGCTAATGTGGAAAGAGCTGTGCCTTAACTTGCTGAGTGGTTTTTTTGGTTGGGGGTTTTGGTTTTTTTTGGGGGGTGTGTTTTTTTGTTTTTGTTTTTTTTTAGTTATGGCAGGCAATTGCGCGGAGATCTTGATGGAGACATTACTTGGCAAACATTTTGGAATCGGCTCAACATGTGACATCACACCCCCTTAAGGTTTTCCACATAAAATACGTCCTCCAAAGAAAATACAAAAAAATGAGACTTAATCTGAAATGTATTATTACATCCTCTAAGGTCTCATTAGGTACCTCAGTATTTACCCTGCCCCCCTTTTCCCAGGCAGATAGACTAAATGTTGCAGATAATAGTGGTAAAAGTTTTATAGTCTTCTTGGGGGCAATATGGAGGAGGGGCAGGGAAGAGAGTTTTAATCCTATGTCTACCCTGTTTTCACAAGAAAAAAAAAATACAAGGACTCTGATACTTAGTCTTTCCTTCTATGCAGCTTTTCACGCTGTATGATCACGTGTCTGATGTAACATTTCGCCACTTTTAGCAACTGTAGTTGTTTAGCTCTGTCTGTAAGAGATAGGTATCTCAGTTTTTGAGAAAAAGACAGCAGAGATTAAAGCTTCAATTCGGCTTAGGGTTTAGTTCCTGATATGATGATGTTTCACAAAAACTGTTCTTAGAGGAAGAAGTCACTTTTGTGCCTTGTGGGGGGACTCTGTATGTGCTTTTCTGTGTATGCCTGTGCTTGCCTGCATCTGTATGTATTTTTCTGAGAAGCAAAAGGTTTTTTTCCCCAGCCTCTTTAATTGCAAACCATAAATATGGCTGTGTACTTGGTGGGAAGCATATGTGCTATCTTCAATAGACCTGCAGGAGAGAGGTGTAGTGTGGAGGGTGAACGCTGCCAAAATATGTAGAACATGATGTTATACAGGCGAAGCAGAGGAAGAATTATCTATGCGTAATCTGAGTTTAGAATAAGCTTGACGTTCTCACACCCAAACATTTCCATCTGGAAGCTGTTCCTAAGCGAAAGGAAACAGAGACAATATTCTCCTATCTTCTGGAGTAGCTATCCAGGGAATAGGAAATGTTCTTCAATATATACATTATTTTTTTTTCCTTAAGATGTATTCAGTTTTAGTGCAGATTCAGAGAAGCCACAGTTTAAAGTGGCTTTTTTAAAGACAGCAAGTGACATTAAATTCTTCTTAATCCTTCTGAGAATTGGTAATGAAACCCTCACACTGTGCTTAAACAAGCTGTGGTGCTTTTACGTTATACTTAAACATAAAGTTGGATTTATGGTTTTTATGCCAATCCTGATATGAGAACTTTATGGCATTCTTATTTTCAAGCTTTCTGTAAATTATCCTCTGCCTTTGCTTCCTCTCTCTGTGGTCTGCCCAAACACCTTCTACTTTTCCTCATGTCTTTTTCTTCTGCCATCAAAGGCTGCATGCCTGATTTCATATTCTGTTACTTAAATAGTATAGTGTACACTGAACATCTAAACATGCTGAAAGATTGCCTACTTCATGTTGGTTATAACTTTACACATTTGCATTTCTCTTTGTATTCTCTGTAGTCTAACATACCCTGTCATCCTGCAACAGTGCTGAAGAATATGCCAACCATTTGACCTACCTTACCTCCTGATGGATATGTAGACATTACTGTTATTTAGGAGTAGTTAGTCATGTTTTCACAGCTGAACTCTCAAAATACAGCTCTGCAAATGCACTGATTTTTAGTGGATGCAGAATAAGAAAGCGGACAGATGCTTAGACATGTTAAACTGTAGATATTTCTTAGTACTATGGCAAGAGGTAACCTTACCTTTCACATTCTTGTTCCAGTAAGTTTGTAAACTCATCACTTTTTTCCATGTATTTGCTGTGCTTCCTCTTCTCTTCCTCTAGTTCATACAGTGTCTGTCTGTGTGATTTTTCTACCATTAGAAGTTGCTCCAGCATTCGTCTGTGAGTTTCTTTCTGTTTCTCTACAACTTTATCAAGCTACAAAAAAAGCAAAAACTCCTGATGTCTTTTGAAATTCTTACTTGCTCAGGCTGTCATTAATAAACGGTTTTACGAGAGGCTTAAATAATATAAAATGCATTTCATAGCCTAATGGCCAGATCCTTTGGTATCTGTTTGGAAGGGGTTGTTTAGTTCTGTCAGTCTAATTCTGAAAAATTAGAAAAATAAGTTAAGGTACGGTTTTGCAGGACCCTCAGTCACCTGCTGTTCCTCCTCCTGCCATGACTGATCCTCAACAGCTACTAATTAACAGTTACTGTTCCCAGGGCTGTGCTTTTCTCAATGATCATTGTGGTAGAGAATCAGATGTCTTGGCAGAAGAAGCCTCTGCTTCATACAGTAGACAACTGACTTCAGGTTGAATAGAAATAGCTGCCTCATTTGTACCTCCATAGGAAATAAGAGCATTGAATTGTCTTTGTAAGGTAGACAGGTAGATGAAAAAGCAGTTTTCCTCTGGTTTCACAGTAAACGTGTGATAGAAGCAAGAGTGGAAAACAGTCCTGTCTCCTGTGCTTACTCTGAGCATGGCTCTGGGTTTCTGGAATAAGTAAGTGCTAAATTTTGAAATAGTTGAAAGTATTTTTATTTAATGGTGGCATTTCCCATTTTGTTCCTCAAATTTCACATGTAAAGGGGTTTGCCTTGCTGATAGGACCTTTATAGCACACTTAGAGGATCAAATTCCCTCCCCTTCCCCAGGTATTTCTGCTGAGCTTCTAAATATTATTGTATAGTGGTATTTTAATTTAAATAATCTATTTTAGGTTTTGGTAATAATTTTTAGTTTTTGTAAACCACAGAGGTATTGGCATAACTGTTCATTGGAGTTACGCTGTTAAACAAAATGATTTCCAAAAACCGAGTGAAAACTATCATTCTGAGGATTCTCTTAAGAGTTTTGAATTCAGTAGGTGACCGAGTTATGCAAGTGTGTGTATTAAACAAGAGGGGGTTTTCCTGCTTTACTGATCTAGCTGAAGTTTGAGGAATGATCACTGGAGGCCATCTAAAGACCTGGGAAGAGTCTGTATTTGTGAGAGTCTTTGTTTCCTGCTCATTCCCCTTCCTCTGTGGAGACTGCCTCCCTCATCAGGTCAACACAGGAGCCCTCATATCCTTTTTGGAAAAGAGAAATTTTGAGCTCAAGGCCCAATGCCTCCTTTTAACCACAGTCTATTCTAGTAGGTCAAGCTGCTTTGCAGTGCTTCATTCTATTAATAGGAAAGAATTCACAAATGGGCGGTGTGGGAAGCAAGGCTGGTTCTGGTTCTCTGATGTTTCCCTCACAAGGAATTCCATGTGCCACAAGAAACACTGGGGCTTCAGATTCTAAGGGCCACTGCTTATTTTGGACAATTTAATTCCAAGGAATATGATTAATTGTCTTTTCCTCATGTTTATTCACAGTTTGGCCAATAGAAGCAATGACAGGAAAAGCTGGAATGCCTTAACATGAGTTTCTTGAATGAGTGAGAACCTCAATTTCTATATGGGCTTCTGAGTCTCCCTCTGCTTACCTCAGCTTCTTTTTAAGCTTTATATATTCTCTTACCTTTCTCCTAAATCCTTGCTATCTTTTTTTGGTGACACTGCTATCAATAAGGAAAAAGGAACCATTGACAAGACTTTGAAGATAACTTTGAGTCCAAAATACTCCAACAGAAATGTGGACCATTTTGAAAATTGCCTGTTCTTTCTGCTTACGACATTAGAGTGTCTGTTGTGTTGTGACATTGCTAAGCTCATTTCATTCATGATCAAAAAATGTAAAGAAACCTGAGTGTCCTTTTTGGCTGTTTCGTCATGCTCTTACAGCAGAATGTTAAGGGGGTTTTTTTTGTCTTGTTCACTCATAATTTGCATGCTTTTACACCAGCAAGGTCAATGCTTTCTGGATTCACGATCCTGAAGTAGGACCTCCTTTGGGAAAACATTTCTTACCTAAACCCTTGCATATGGAATTTTTCTCAGTAAGCAAACGCCACTTTATACAGTAATCTCCTGGCTGTGTTTTCTATGCCTTGTACAGAGGTTGACAACTGAATTGCCTAAAAAGGTCAGGTTGAAGAAAACTGGCCATTTTCTAATTTCTCCACAGTCTCCCTTCTTCTAGCAGAAGTGGAAATTTAAGAATTTGAAATCTATTGTTCAGCTACTAGCTTACCAGAAAGAGAGAGAATTTTCAGCGTGTTTGACCAACCTTCCTCCCCCACCAAGATTTTGGAGGGTTTTTTGGAACAGCTATTGCACAGATGCATGAGGCACCATCGCCTGGGTTCCTGATCCTTGCCTTTTTAAAGGTCATGCTGTCAGGTGGCTATATGCTGTTCTCAGAAAGCAACCTGCCTCTGATGCAGTGCTGCTTGCAACTATGGCCCTGTCTTGCTTAAATCGATAGGAACTGGGCATAAGCCTTGCATGATAGTGCTTGCTGATATCAGTCCTCAGTGCAAGGTCAGGTGGGGAAGAAGGTAAAGGTGTGAACTGATTTCTTTTGGCAGGCAGTCTGCATGGATGGGATTAAGAAAGTGAAGTGATGCATTCGTATGGATTGGTCCACAGCTTCAAAAGTACGTGTAAGAATCTTCTGGGATGTGTAAATTGCTATCATAAGAAAATACTGGAATTTCTCGCTACAAGCTGATCATAAACCAAATAACTCCTGTTTCCAAACATGTAAATGCCTGATGGAGATGAGGGTTAGTCGTCAACACAAACAACATTAACCAGATAGAAGATAGTCCTGCTTCTGCATTGTTGGATGTGAAAAATGTGGGACCTGCCAGCAGTGTTTTATGGGCTCAGTGTACTTTGTTTGCTCTAGAGTATTTGTTGAATGGCTAGAAGAACTTAATACTTAAGTAGTAGTCCAAGCAGCATGTATGCAAGAAGAAAGGTAGTCATTCCAGGTTTTTGTTTTGTAGTTCTTGATGATCAGTGCCAGTGCCTTTCACTTCACAGTTGTGCTTTTGTCAGTGTTGAGATTAGCAGTTTGGAATACAAACTGGTATTTGAGATGGGTGAGGTGTATATTCAAGGCAGGTAAGTGGAACAAGGAGTTTGAAAATGGGTAAAAGAACAGTAGTGTCCTGGGGAGACCTGCTTACATGAAAGGGTAAGAGAGACAAGTAAATAAGCTGCTGCATCAAAGTTGTTTTCATGTTGCAGTTTTCTCCTGTTGCTCAGATTAGAAGATGCACTTAGGTTTTCTTTTCAAGAATGCTGTCACATTAGTTCTACCATGAGCATTTGCACCTGGTGTGAAGCTGTTGTGGCTGGGGACGAGGTGGAGAGCAAGAGCTTGAGATTCCACTTGGGGGAGAAGGGAAGAGATGCTGGGCCTGTGTCCTGGTACAGGTGGGTGATAGAGAAGAGGAGAATTGGAGAGGCAGCAGTTCTTGCATCACAATTAATGCAGACAGTTGAGATCTGCATGTAAGCTGCATGATGGGTATGAGCATTTAGCCTTGTGACAGTTGTGTCTGTTCTTGTGCAGCATGCCTCTCCCTCCCTGCAGGACCAAGCAGAGCAGAGTGTGGTACTGGGTTGCTGCACTTCTTTGTGGTTTGTTTGGAAGCTCTATTGTGTCCCTCTGCAAGATAAGGGCACTTCCCCAGGGAGCAAAATTGACTCTTGCATTTTCCCTGTGAGATCTTGTGGCTGACTCCCACGTATCCAGCAAAGAAGAGAGAGAAGTCGTGTGAACCCCTGATAGTGTGAGATCTTCACGGAAGAGTGGTCTCCAGCAGCCCCTGGTTCCTCAAATTACTCTGTCCAAATGCTAAATCTGTGCATGCAGAAGTATCCATTTATATGTATGCACACACTCGGCATATACAGCTCTTGGCGAAAAACCACAGAGGACTAATAAGCAGCAGTATAACTGTCTTCTGTTGAAAATTAAAGTGATAAAATCTTAATTAAGTGATTTGTTGTTTTGTTCTTGCTAACCATATGGGCTTTTTGCTAGAATTAATACTCGAACATACTGTACAATACAATGGAAAATAAGAGGCATGGTCTTACGTAACTGTGAATAGTTCAGCAAGCTAAAAATTCACAGGAATTTAACCATTTAAATACATTTTACCACCTACTCATGTCTGAAGTCAAACTAGGATGGTGTGTCTCATATCTATTATGTTGGAACTAGACTTTTAGTCTTTCTCTTTTTAGATTGTTTTGTGTTTGGTGCTGTGCCAGAATAAGATCCAAGTTAGTTGCATTTCTTTATCCAAAGTTAAGTGAAGTTATTCCTGTTAATAATATCCTCATGGTCGTTGTTTATAAATGTATAATCCTGAATTTAGGATTACTGGAGATTATGGGAGCAGTTCCTCACTTGACTTTTTCAACCCTAGCTGAGCCAAGTTTCCATGCAGATATGTTGGTCTGCTTTTCCTGAATGCGACGTTGTCAATGTTATTGTTTCAGTCTCTTCCTATGACTGTAACTTAGTGGTGCCCTACAGCTGTCATCATTGGAAAGTTGTGCCCAGCAGTTGTAAGATGCTGTGAGGATGCAATCAGATAGACTTTGTTAAAAGGCTGATGAGGATGCATCTTTCCATGAGTTGATTGGCACTGGGATTTTAAAAATGGATTTGATTTTGAATTATCCTTGATGGGTGTAGAATATAGACTTTCTTCTAGTTTTGTTGCTTTTAGAGGAGTTCTTGAAGTGGTAGGAGGTATTGTTCATCACATTGCAAAACAGTGAGGCACCAGATTTTTGTTATCTTTGACAGTGTTATTGGAAGCTGGTGAAAGTTAGAAACCAGAAGTGGCTTTCTAGTTCCATGGAAGTTTGAAACATGAGAAAAAGACTCCATAAATTCTGCAGTATCTTCCTCTTTATCTCTCTTTTCCTACATCACCTTCTCTGATGTTTTTCTGATTCTTTTAAACATTTATTTGTTTATTTTTGAATCTGGGAAAATGGTTCTTATGCTGTTATTTGGTATTTGCTAGAATGTTGAATACTGTTTGTTTTCTGTTCAACAGAAATGGCAATTGAGCTGAAGCCAGATTTTCTCATGAATAACTGACTTGATCTAAATTTATAAACCATACAAAGATGGAAAACCATTTCAAGCCTTTGTGTCAGAAGCAAAAATAAAATAAAAGTATTTTCTTTTCTGCCACTTTAAACATAATTTATTGTATCCTTGAGTGCGAGGAATAAGAGTAAGCTTATCTGGCATTTGTTAGGTTGGAGAAAGAAATAGCTGTAGAGCAAATTTGGCTGAAAAACCCCTATGCTTTCAAAAAAAATAAAGACGGCATGGTTTTGGTCTGTCACACTTCTCATAGGTTTTGCAAAGGAATATGTGTTACTACTGTTTTCTATTTTGCTACATTTCTTCAGCTATGAATCCTGTTCCTAATGAGTAAAGCTGTCCAGTTACCAAATTTTCCCACTACATTTTTAATCAAATTTGCCAAGAAACTTCATAAAGTTTAGGATAGGTGAGTGAATTGTGAGAGAACATTAAAGGACCAGTAATCTTACAGATGCCTTCTGAAATTCCCTATATTTTCAAGTGAGTTTTGGGAAGATCCTCTGTGTTCAGGACTACAAGGCTAAATTGTCAAGGGCAAGATGCACATGCTCTAGAGGAACTGGATCAGCAGAGGTTTTGTAGGCGGATACAAAGGTACATTGTCATGGTGGCAAAGGGGGACTTTAAATGGTCCATTCCCATACCTTGTGGCTGGTTCCACCTCTCCCTTGGTTTTTATGAACTTTTTAAAAATCCAGACAAAACTTAAATGGATCTCTGACTTAATTTGGGGGGATTTTGAAACAAATTGTGGAATGCTTGCTGATTATGGCATCTTTTGGTTTACCAAGATATATGAAGTGCCAGTGGTCCTTCTAGCCTTTCAGTTGCTTTCAGGATGTTTACCTTTGCCTTTTGGAATTGCCAAATCCAGTGGTGTTAGAAATCCTTTCTCTGCCATTAAGTGTAAGAAGGAAAAAGTGTGTATAAACTTATGTAAAGTAACAGACTGAACTTATGCTTTCAAACTTTTTTGGACTTCTTTTCAAATAATTTCCATTTGTGCTCAAAGTTTCTGTGACATAATGCCACAATGTTCTAAAATAAATTAACCTCCACAGTTGAACTTTATCTGTTTCAGATTATAGCCAGAGATTTTAACCTTTGAGCCTCCGAAATGAGTGTTGACCTTTTGCCTGACGTAATTTTCGCTGAAATTAACTCTATATTCTTAGGTACATTTCTGTTCAGAATGCTTGGAAAACACTTGGTAGAAGAATTGTATTAATAATTTCTGCTTTTATTTTTATGATGATTATCTATACTGAGCAGCATATTAAAAAATGTTTATCTGAATTCAAGAGGAGTCACTTTCTTGGGAGAAACTCGTATATTCTGATATGAAGGTATTTTAATATCCAGTGATTTGCATTGCAGGGCAGAAACGAAATTCAGATTAACATTGTTCAGAAAGTATGGCTGCTGCTGCAGTGTAATGAAACTAAAGATTACTTAGGTATAATGCGAGAGTATTAGATTTCTGCCTGGATGAAGTTTCTAATGACAGCTCATTACAGTAACTGCTCAGACCAAGTTAGTATGCCCAAGACTCCCCCAGAATTAATGGGAGCTGAGATATGTACAGGTAGACAGCTGGGTGATTGCTGCTGAATGGGCCCTTACCAGCCATTGGTAGGATGGCTTCAGTGAGACGAATGGGGAGGCATCTGTTTGTATAGGTTGTGAATTTGGTTAACAAAGGGGGTGCGGGGGTGGGGGAGAAAAAAAAAGAAAAGACGGCGATGTCAAAAATAGAAGGCTGATTATCAAAGTTTGAGTTTGACAAGATCATGGCTGTGTCTCTGTTTAAAGCCCCCAGTGCACAGTATAAATGAGGATCATTAGATACCTGTTTTTATTAGGGAACCCACTGGACCCTGGACTTTGTTCTTCTGTCACTTACACTCGTGTTAGATTCTAGATTTAGAGCTCATTTGCTTTCTTCCCCTGAAGCCAGTGAGATATTTACAGTTGAATTTGGTAGTAACTACGTTTAAATATCAATTACATGTTCATACCTCTCCCATAGGCTTTTCGTAGATATCTTCTTGCCATTGCTCAGCCTTTGTTTGAATAGCATCTCGCTGGAGGGCCTCTAACACCTTCTTTGGAGTAACAAAGCCATATTGTGCTTCAAGCAAAGCCAAGTCAATTTTTTCAGCCTTAAGTACTCCTATAACTTCATCTTGAGCCTGCAGAAACACAAAGGTTTTATTTTGTTAAACTGTATATGTGTATTTATAGGTTAGCTTTCTACTTTTGATTTTAAGAAAACTAAAAAACTTCTAAAGAATGCTGTGTATGTAAAGTGTCCCCAAAATAGTCAGTAACATGAAGACAGTTAAAAAGCATGAGGGAGATATTGGTCTTTGTATTTTATTAGTTCTGCATACACTCCAACATCTTCAGAACCCTCATCAATGCTTAAGTACTTTGTTAGTGATTAGATTGTGTTGCTGTTTCTGGACAAGTTTGTAGCATTCACAATACAAAATTTCAGGCTAAAGTGTGAGTTGTGGTCGTGCAAGATGTTAGGCTGGTTCTTGAAGCCTGGAAGTGCTGCACATCATGTATATTTTGGGTGCAGAGGTGGCTGCTCTAGTTTAAACCCACCTGGGGTTGTCCGCTTCTGCTGTTATACCGAGCTCATTTGAGCAGTGCATGTAGTGAGGTGTGCTGTGCAGGGGATGTGACACTTCGCAGTACACATTCCAAAGCCGTGCAATAATGGCACTTCTTTAAAACAAGATTAATTGCCTTCAAAGCTGGCAGTGGGGTTCTGTGTGCATGTATATGTACGTGTGCATGCATGTGTGAGACCATGCCTTATGTCTTCATAGACATGTAGATGTGTACATGCTCATGCACCTGCACTCAGCTAATAAGCAACCTTGCAGCATCAAGTTTTTTGGAAGTAACTGCTGTAAGGGTATTCGCAACTTGTGAGTGCATGTTAAAAAAAAAAAGCATTTTAAAAGATAATGATTGAAAGAAGGTGGTGTTATCTGGTTTCCAAAAGTCATGTAGTTTCAAAAAGTATAGCCTAAATAGGTGCATTATACTTTTCCTTTTCTAATGTCACTGCATTTGTTTCCTTAATCTTATAAAATATCTGATGACATCCTGTTACCAGAGTAGATGCAATATGTTCTTAGGTATGTTTTCAGTATGTTCTTCTGTGTATGTATTTCAGAAATTCTTGCGCAAGCTGGCAGGTACACATGCCTTCTTTCTATCATACAGCATTGTTCTGTAAGTCCATGCTCCATCCTGGAAACATGCTGTATGTATCTGCAGTATTTGAAGTGATCTATAGATTCTCTTTGCTCTTTTAAAAAACAAAACAAGCCACCAAGAATACTTCTTTGCTACAAAGTTATTAGTTCCTAGACATTAAGTTGAAGGGGACAGAATACCTGCTGCGAATATTGTGCGAATTGTCTCGAAGTCCCACTTCTAATGAATGTTCTTTTATGAGAATATCTGATTACGTGAATGTTTCCACTGGGGGGAAACTGGTTTAAGTCACCACCTCCCCTAGGGCTGTGTCCATGTCTTTTTTTCCCTGCATCCTCTGGTGGCAGAGGTTGCCCCCTGCCTCTGTTACAGTGACATAACTACATGAACTATCTCAAACATTCATTGTCTGCAATGATCTCCGTTAAAACCAAGATGAAATACATGCTAATCCTAGAAGGGTAGAATAGGAAGGGAAGAAATCGGAGAGAGGGATATATCTCAGGAAAGGGTAACAATTTTCAGTCTGACTGCTCTTGACTGGAGCACTTCTGTATCTCTATTTGTGACTGTGTTTAAAAAAAATATAAAATGCTCTATTTCTAATCCTTACCACTGTGGAAGAAACCTAGAAGAGTGATCCTTGTGCATCTTAAATGTTCTGGAATCAGAAAGTAATGGCATCTAACTTTGAAACTTAATTATGGTTGGATTGACAGCTGATCTTCAGAGATTTGACTTGGCATTACAGGTGGTGGAAAATTAGAAATAAAAAATGACTTCTTGCTTCTTTCATTCGTGATGCTTCCTTTGGAATGTTGGACATGATTTAAAATGTTCATGTCGTGCTTCTTGTTTTCCAGTTTCTCATTTACTCTGTTCCAGTTTTAAATCTTAAGAATTGAAGTGTGTGGGGGGGTTATATATATATATATATTTATATTACATAAGTGTAATGAAGTGTGTGTGTAATATAAATACATATATAAATATACATACACAAACATCTCTTTTTTGAGAGGAAGAGAGAACTGTTTCGGAGGAGCGTGTGACATCTGAATTGTAATCTAAATTAAGAAAGGGCATGTGAGCCAGAGAGAAATGTTTTGCAAACATGGAAATTGTTTTGTTTGCATAATGAAGTGTTCTCTAGAAGTTTGCATTGGAACTACCCTCAGAGATTGGTACATCTATCAAATAGTCTTATTTCATGTGTGTTCTGTTAAGCATATATGTATTATTATGTAAATATATACGCCTATGTTAAGAATGGAACTACCCAGGTGCTGTCTAGGTAATAAACTCTGAAACCATGTGATACACCCATTTATACCACTTTGGCCAGTTTGCTCTTCCCTGTCTGTGAGCAGTTTTAAGTGGCTACCACTACTTCTGTGCAATCAGCCTGCCACAGAAATATTCTTCCTGCTCACTGGAAGTCTGGTTCCCACTTCCTAAAATTACATTTGACCAGGTTAGGCACCGTTTACCACGTGGCAGCTGGCTCCTTTTCCAGACAGAAAAATGCTTGCTCTTCAAAATCCAGTATCTTGTGGGCTAAGCAGTGTGCAACACTTACACTTAATATTATGGGAAATAAAATGGCTATTTTGATTTTTCTAGGAAAAGATGTTAGAATACTGTTGAGTGAGTTAGTTCTTGTGATCTGGCACATAGTGATTCGTAAAGAGTAATGCTCATGACTTTGGAGATGGGAGATAAGAAATAATTAACAGATATTAAAGGTTCTCCATATAGGTTTTACAGTGACAAATACTCTGTATTCAAAGTACTTAGAAAGGGGCAGCACAATAGGACAGTTTTGTGAGTTCTCTGCTCTGAGAGTTACGTGATCCTTCACAGTGGACCATGAGTGTTTTTAGTGCGATACAGGTACATTTTGAATAAATATTATTTGCATTAAGGGTGGCGTAAAGATCACCTTTTCTGGCTGATAGCTGTAATATAGTAATAGCTATAATTTGTGTTTTTATGTACTTTGCTGTTTATATTTGCCCTTCTATATCAAATTAGGTAGGGTGTTTCTTTAACATGAAAGCAGCATGTGTTTGCAGTAAATTGGTGGGGCGGGGAGTGTGTTTTAATCTGGAATATAAAAGAAGACAATAAATCACCTGTAATTCACCCTCGAGGACACTAAGAAGAAATAGCAAGTCATCACGAGAGAGATCCTCTCTCTTCTTGGAAGAACTTCTTTGGGTTTTTTCCGCCTTAGGGCTTCTTAGGATGGTACTGGCTTGGGCTACATCGTCCTTTTCCTTCTGCCGTCTTTGCACATTTCCTCTCCCACTGTAACCGACCTCTTCTTTATGGTGGTCTTTCGGCCTTTGCTGGCTCAGCTTTGGTCTGGTTGGGCTTTCTGCGCTGTTACTTCTGGAACGCATGGTTTATATCTCTGAAGCTGAAGGAAGGTGGGGAAAGAAAGTAATTGTTTTAACTAACAAAGACTCTAAAACTATTGCCATAATTTATGGTGGGTATTATTCCCTCCAGAGTGGTAGTTTTCCCTCCCACACAAGGCTGTTTGTCATTTGACAAAAGCTGACAACCTGAAGTGAGCCAACAGGACTGGGCGTGATCCTTACTGGATGTCTTTAGTGAAGTGAGTCTTAATTGGTTTTAAGGAGTTGTAACAATTCCCTCCTCAATATTTGCAAAGACAGCAACTTTAGCAACAGTACTGTGCACATCAGGGCAGACCACGTTTCCCATTTGAGAGACAGCGCCTACTTCACCTTTCAGGTACTTATTGTGATGAGGCAAATTTAGAGATTTAGAAGGCTTTCACTAGGAAGATCTTTCTGTTCCAGTTTCATAACGTACCAGCCCTTACTGTATAGCTGTGGTTTTGTTTTTCTTTGTCTTTCCAAGGGAGAGCACAGAATTGGTTCTCTACTACTATGAGTTACGTAGTTGCATTCTCCATGTTTGGCAAAATGTATGGGTTAGCACGTCCAGACTGCAAGGGGTGAACCTCGTTGTGAACACCCCCTCGCCAACACAACCACCGCAAAAACCAAACTACCTTGCTGATTGTGGTCTGCCTCGCCAATACCCATGTAGTATGAAACCTTACTACTTCTTTAGTGCCAGACTCTAGCATTCTAGAGGTGTTAGTACCTGGCCAAAGGGAGACCTATCCTAACTAGGCCCCTTTGAAGTGCCACTGTTAAATAAACATGCCCTAATGCCTTTTGCAGATAAATGACTAACACTATATAAATATTGATTAACCTCAGGAACCTGTTTTGGCTTATCAGCACTCAAATTAATGTATGAATGGATTATAGTCCACCTCTACAGGATTATAGTCCACCTCTACAGTCATGCATGCTGTCCAGCAGATAAAAGCCTGATCGTGTGATTCAAAGGTGCAATTAAATGTGTTCCAAATACAAATAAGGCAGAGTTTTTCTTATCAAACTGCAAAGCTAATTGCTGAAAGGTCCAGAAAATTCTTGTGGCCTATGGTAAGCAGGAGATGATTATGTTGCTGCTTTTTGGTCTCACAAATCTGTGGCTAATAAAGTTCTTTCAGAGCTCCCCCTTATGCCAGGTTCTGACTCTAAATCCTAAACTCTGTGACTGCACTCCTTAACTGTGCTGATTTTCCACTGAACGCTACAAATACTTAATTTTGTTGTTTTTCTGCAAGAACAGAGGAGGTGGAAGAAGCTTTTAGTTTGTAATGGATGATGGCTGAGAGTGGGGAGAATTTATCAAAAACTTTACAAGTAAAGCAAGTGATGTTTTTTATAATGCTGAAGTCTCTTCTAGTCTAATTTAAAGCATTCAGAATAGCTTGTATTTCGTAAGAAAAACTTGTTTCTCCAGGTTTCCAAAAATCAAGGTGTGTCAGATTTGCATGACAGTGTGCACTGGAACCTGTTTGTGAAGCTGTGCATCAGCAGTGTCAGGTTAGGATGGGGGCTTGTTACAGTGCATATAGGAAACAGAGTTGTTCGTAGCAGGCCGGCAGGGATGTTTGCTGATGATGATTAGTTTAAGTTGGTGCTCATCCTGTCCTTTCAGTTGAATGTAGTTTCTCTTTGTTCACTGTGGTCTGCTAATTAGGCTTACTCACCTTTTGTATCTTGCTTACAAAGTATTACTACTTTGGAAGAAGACCATTGGTTTCCTTTGAGCATAAAATGCCAAATGCCTGTTTGGCTTTTACTTATGGTTAATAGCTAGTGTTTATAAGATCAAATGTAGGAGTTGTGAATTAAATCTGAATGCACTCTGAGCTCATCCGTGCACTTTGATCCTGCAAGCACAGGATGCTGTGAAATGCATAAATAGTCCAAGAAGCCCTTGCATTTTTCACCTCATGGCATGCCTGGTGCAGCAGCAGTCTCAACTGGAAATCAAGCTACTGTCAAACTTGTTGACAACAAGTGTCAATATGGCATTCCTTGTGGAAGGGAAGAGGATCCAGTGTGTAAGGAAGAGGTTTGTACCTTTTCAGGCTTTTTGAGTTGGCTGCACCTGGCAACAGGATCCTGAACTTGAAAGGACAGTAGTCTCAGCGGTCCTGCCAAGAAGGACACCCTCTCCCGTGTTTTCTCTTACACTGTACACGTGCTGTTGGCTTCAAGGCCGCGTGCCACACACGGTTTTCACAGCTGCAGAGGGCTAGCTGTGACTTCCTTTTAAGCTTGTCATGCCTACTTCTTAATCAGGTAGATCAGTCCTTATTGCACTGGCAAAAGGTACTTGGTCCCTGAGAAGGCCAGCTGACCTGCCAAACAGGTTACCTTCCTAGGGAGATGGTGCCTTTGCAGCATCCCAGAGTGGATTTTTATTCTTTTCTTATTGAGCAGAGTTGTTACTTACACTTTAGCTGCATTCTGTTCTTCCATTCCTGAATGCCAGTGCCTATTATTGAATCTGCTAATGCAAATATTTATCTAGCTTTACCAATTAACATGAAAGATAAGAGATTGAAGTGGCATACTAAATGTATCCTTTAAGGACTTTTTTATTGGTACTTGAATGTAGCTCATGAGAGGCGCAAACACTCTTGTATTAGTAGGTCCCCTTATTAACATATTCTTTCTCTGTTGATTTATTTAAGCCTTATTACCAGTACATTGACTGGCATTCTTATTATTTGTAGTGTTATCTGTTTACATAAGGGTGTTAGTGCTAATGTGGTCATCAAATGATGTAGGTATGAGTAACGGAAGGGGAATTCAAAGCTTCAAATTACTACAGACAGTGTAGCTGCTGGTGAAGGAAGCAAAGTGGGAGCTCAGGAATGGACAAAAATAAACATCCCGTCCACCTGCTGTGAAATTCCTCACCACCTTCAAATTGTAAGACCCCCTAGATGTGGCACCATCTAAGGGACTAACCCTTAAAGTGCACCTGACATTTTGGACAGAATATCAGCTGCTGTGTCATGCACTTGCACCATGGCAGAAAGATGTTCCGTTTTAATCCAGAGGATGCTGGTTTTCTGCAATGTTATTAAGCCCTTGAACGGCCCTAGTGTAATATTCAAGATAGAAGCAGTGTCATTTGAAAATTTTCCAGCTCTGTGTTTTGGCATGTTGGGTTATTTCCTACTTTGAACAACTCTTTCCATGTTCTTAAAGGTTAATGAAGAGCTACATTTATCCCCCCATCCCCACCCTGAGGTAAAAATGTTAATAGGCTCATAAAATTTGTGGGTATCAGTTGTCTTATGGCACCCAAAAAGATATTTCATCCCTCCTGAGCCCAAGCTTTAAAGATTAGACTAATGAGTGGCAAATTTGCCTTTTTGCATACCTGTGTCTTAGCCCGATTTTACTTTAAATCACACGTTGATTGGGTCTGTGTACAAGAGAGTTGTCTTGCAAAAAAAGAAGTAAGGAAGAAGTGTCCCTGCTTGTAACAGGGGTTATAGTTCACAGAGTCTCGGTGGTTTCTCCTGGAGGACTGACTCTTGCATCTTGTGGTAAACTTCTGTATAGAAGCTACTTTAAGCCTTTTTTTCTCTGTACCACCAAGAAGGATGACAATATAAGATAATGTAGAAAACAGTAAACAACTGCTAAGAAAGAAGAAAGCAGGTGTGTGCTTTGCACTTGTGATCTTTCATCTGTTTTGGATCAGTTACTGTACAGCAGGGATTGTAGCTACATGAACAGAAGAAACAAGGATACTTGTCAGCATTCTCATATGATGCTTTATGCACCATCTAGGTGGTATCTGCTTGCATCAAAAGAAGATTGAAAGGGATCGTCCAGATCATGAAGTCACATCTTGTGAAATCAGACCAACATGCAGTAGGCACTTAATAGAGGTTAGTTTACTGTAAGTGTGCTAATTGAAGAGTGCAAGGCCTGTGTTCTGCACTATTGTGCTTTCCTTCATGTTATGAGGTGTCTGTTTTACTGAAGATTTTGTAGTGCTATCTTGCTTGAAGTCACAAGGTGTTGGTTCCCAGGCTCATCAGATTCAGTGCAGCTTGGTAGACTGGTTCCAGATTGAAAATGGAGTAAGGGTAGGTTACATTGAAACATTCTGGTAAATCAAATTATTGCAGGTAACATACTCTGCAAAGTTTGAATCTATTCTCAGTGTTCGTGTTCTTGTTCTTCTTACAATTTGTTTTCTGTTCTGTTTTTTCAAGAGCGTGCTCATCTCTGAACATGTGTGCTGTCCTTCTGCATATAAAGGAGAAATTTTCCTCTCCTTGGTGATAAGCAAGTAATCTGAGGGATCAAAATATACTTTCCAGAAGAGCCAGATGAATAAATGACCAAATGTTTCTATGATATTAACTTGGTCTCCACCCTCTCAATCATATGCTGAAGGAGATGAAACTGCATTTGTCTGTTTGGCAGCAGTGAACAAGCAGGTGGTTCAGAAATCCCCGTACTTTTGTGGGAAAGACTGAAATATCCTTCAGAGATGATTTCACTACAGACACTGTAGGGTTTTAAGAGACATCCATTTTTTTTCCGTCTATTTTTCCCTTTAGTGTTTTCTCTTTAGTCAGTGATTGACTTATGAGCTAACAAAATCCCTCCCAGGACCAAATCTTCCCTTAATCCCAGGGTAAGGATCCTGAACAGTTGAGAACTTGCTGTTTCTTCCAAAAATCCATGACTAAGCAAAGAATTATGTCTTTCTGTTTTTTAACATCCCTTAAAGGGTTATGGCAATGCTTTTGATTTGCTGAAATTGATAGGATTCCTACCAACAGGCTGACTTTTAAAAGGAGTTGAGATGCAATTGCTTAGCGTGCCAATGTAATGGGAGAGCACAAAACACATGATGTCTTTTGGAAAGAGGTCTGAAACCCTCTGCCCATCACTAAAAATATGGTTTGGGCCATGATTGTTCTAAGCGGGGTTCTTCAGCTGGTCTGTAAAACCAAATGGTCTGGGTACTAGACCTCTTTGTGGTGATCCATGAGAAAATGAAGAGGTCGGGCTCCCTGCTGTATCGCTTAACATTTCTTTGGCAAAACTGGGTAGCTGTTCTGAAATCTGAAATGAAGATCTGTATTCCACAGAGGTTCCAGCTCAGAAATCAGTACTTTGAGAGTTTTCCAACATGGGTTGATTTTTCCCTTGTCTCTGGTCATACCTTGGAACAACTTCTGACCATACCTAACACTCAAAGGCACTTGTATCACTTTTTCCTCCTGCTATGCCCTTCTCTCTCCTCCACAGAAATTCAGCTCTCCTAGTTTGTGGTCCAGCATTTTGCTAAGTTGATGGTAGTCTTAGAAGATTACTTATTGTGTTATATGTATACAGTTTATGTAGCAAATAGGTTAGATGCACCGCATTTGTTTGAGGTGATTTGTCTTCTCAGTGAGGTATTACACGGGCCGCAAGGCCACAATGTGCAACTAAGATTTTAGTTGTAGTGAAGGAATGACTCCTAAATTCTATGTGCACTGTAGCTTCAATGTGCTGCTGCAGGGTGACAACACTAGTATAATCCCATCTTTTCATAGGTTCAGAAGGTTGAGGAGGAATCAAAATTAAGATAGCTAGATTTTCTTTAACTTTCTACTTCTGGGAATGGAGGGTTGTGGTGAATTTTAGGCAATGCTACTGAATTGCTTCTGGGAGATAAATATGGGGAACTTTCTCTGTCTGCCTCCTTGGATTTAGGGGTTTTTTTTTCTTTTTAAAGTAAAATGTTTTGCAGTCATTTTGTAATTAGACCCTAAAAGTGGGTTTTTTTATAAGGATTAGTGCAAGACAGATTTTTGGTGCATGTGAAAAAAACGTTACTAACATCAAGTAGATCTAAGTGTTTGAACAGGTAAACTCTGCAATGCCATCTTACCCGTTTCTCCTTCTAAAAGTGAATCTTGCAGTTGTCTGTATGACAGATTTTTATTAGTAAATTACACAGAAATAAAACTCAACTGCTTCAATTTCAATTTGCTTTCCAAATACAGAATTTTCTCTTTTTATGAGCATAAGAAACAGTTAATGTTATGTAATACCAGTGTGCTTGTGGTTTAATACTTAATATTCAGCTGCTGTAATTTTGACTGCAGTGTATAATTACTCTGTAATTACAGCATTATCCAAAGCAAAAATGGGAAATAGTGCTCCATGAAAAGAAAATGTTCCTATCTTAGAAACTGTGTATCTAAACTTGTCCTTTTTCCTGAATATCTTGAAATTAACTGCACCGTAGACATTTATGTAGCAGGATAATTCAGCTCCACTTTAGGTTAAGTGCTATAGTATATACAACCAAGTATATATTCAAAAATTAAAAAAAAAAAAAAAAAGCAAGCTGTGTAGACAGAACTACTAACGGAGCCTGGTTATCTGTAAATCTATGCCTATAGAAAGGCAAAGGCAGCAGCTACTGTGGCTGAGTTTGAATCCCACATTTCAGTTTTTCCTCACTGTGGCTGTCTCTCAATGCTTTCTGCAGGCATCGCTTTCCCTGAAATCTGTAGAAATGTCAGTATCTTGCCCTCTCTCTCTGGCTTGTTTGAAATTGGCAGTGGTTCAGGATGGGACCCCCGGATAGACAAAGTGTGCAGCTTTGTTGCCACAGAGGAACAAAACAAGCTCAGGCTATCCTTAGGAAGAATACACTGAGAACTTTGGTTGCCCTTTTTGCAGAATCATCTGTCATGGGGGTATTTGTGAAGCTGAAGGGTGGCATATTCAGACTTGTGAAACAAAAATTACCTGCATGGTGTGTAATATGTTTCTGTAAATCCCACGGGCAATAGCTAAAGAAGGGTATTTGAAGACTTGAGAAGGAGATAACTATCGATTTGTAAAATAAAAATGCGCAAGGTTGAAAACAAAGAAAAAAATCCAATCCAAAAGTTTTTAGGTTTGGGGTTTCAGAATAGGCCAACATTTTTTGTATGTTAAGTCACATACCTTCTGTCTACTGAACAGTGGGGGTTTGTGGTTTTGTTTGGGTGTTGGGTGGGTTTTGTTGGTTTTGATTTTGTTTTTTTCCCCCCAACTTTACTGAGGGTTTTTACTGGCTTTTATTTTATGTTTTGCAGGTTATTGATCTGCTCTGGTTTGTACATTCATATTTCTGATTCTTTCACATGAGATCCATGTGCCTCTCAGGTCAATACCTAGTTTCTGGCTTTTTCTTTCCCCCTTTGTACTAGAGACTTACTAAATTAAATCTTACAGAGGCCCTGGTCAAGTTTAGTGTCTCCCAGGACCAAACATGGTGCAAACCTGAAGGTATTGTCTCAGCAGTGGAATTAATTTTGTGCAAGTACATGACAGTTTTGGCGTAGTTTAAGATCTGGGGGAAGTTTCTCAGTGTGCAAGGCTCTCCGAATGCTCCATGTGTTTGCTTGTCTCCCAGCGGGCAGGTATGTGCCCTTCCTTCCCCAGGTTGAACATGCTTTTGGTAAATGGGGAACCTGCAAAAGCAGCTATTTCTGACTTCTTGACAATCTAGGCTATTGCCCACACTTCTTTTGCTGTCCTCAGCAGACGTGATCTAGCCCAAATGCCATCATTATGTGGTAATCTTATAATTATTTTAAGGTGAGTTTTGTGATATCGGGTTTTTAAAAAAAAAATAATCCCATTTTTATAGTGTTTTTACCACTTCCCAAAACTTCCTGTCACCCCCCAGAAAGGGAACATTTAATGTTCTATTTTAATCATCTAAGCCAGATTAAAATACTGTCAATTCAATATTTTTCCTCCGTTGATTTTTAGTAGCATGATAGACCTCTTCATTTTAAAACTATTTTTCAAAGTAATAATAAGCAAATCACAATAAAATGAGGAGAAGTCTGTAAGAATAAAAGACAAAAGTTCACACAGCCTGGTGCAATTTTTACATCTCTGTCTTCAGCGATTAACTTTCCCTGCACATGGGTACGTGTGCATACAGACACCATTTCAGTGGCCCGTGTGTCTGCTATAGTATGGTCCTTCCTTTCTGGTGGAGGCTAAATTGACTATGGCAAAGAAGTACTTGTGATGAACAGTTGTCTTGTGTGCCCATAAATATGCTGGTAATGTGGTATAAGGTCATTTTGAAAAGCAGCCTATAATCTCAATTCTCTAAAGAGAATCTAATTGAAGAAATATAATGTTATGGTATTATTAGCTATAATAGCTCTGGGCAAAAGAGAAGGAAGAAACCAGTGGTATTTCTTGTATTTCAGTGAGTGTTTCTCCACACACACACACACACACCATTTTAAATAATGTATTTGTGTGCCAAGTGTGTGTCTATGTAATTCTCTTGTGCTTGGTGCACGTGGCAAATGCCAAATAAGTGGTCCTGTATAAGCTTTCAGCAAAAGAGCAGTAGCACAGAGTTGAAGTACTTTGCTTTTGTTTTCAAAGAAAAATGTGTGATTAGTGAGCAAGGATTATCTAGTTAGTATATGTTATCTAGTGTAAGCTAATTTGTTACCCCACAGTAACTGGTCTGGGTATCCAAGACCCAAACTTCTTAACCCTTGCAGCCATCTCCATTTCCATTTTATTCATTTTTTTTATCTGCTTGGTGTTTGCATGGAGTGCCATATATCCATGAGTCATGGAATAGACAGCAGAGACCACAGTGAGGACTACAGAATAAAAATGTACACCTTCAAAGTGAGTATATATTAATTTTCTTCAAGGGTATTTTTGACAAGCATAGCTTTGTTGAGACATTTCTTTGTGTGGGAGTGTTTGCCTCAGTATTGCTTTTCCCCACACATGAAAATAAACCACAGACTTTTAAATATCCTGAGAAAAGCTGCTTCAAAGAAAGATCAAAAGTCTTTACTAACATCTGAGGAAGCTGCATGGCTGCCTCTGTTGTGAACTCATGTCTATGGAGAGCTGGCTAAGACAATCAAGATCATTATTCCATTGATTTGATCATTTGCAACCTACTCTGAGAGGAGATGCCTTGTTTGGAGGAGGAGGAGGTGGGGGAATCCACAGATGCCCCTTAATTTTTCCCAGACAGACGAATAAAATAACTTTTCAAAACCAACTCTGTTGTTTTTCCCACTGTATAGTGTGGGATGCTCTACTTCAAACGATTGTCTTTAGTAGTGCATGTTCAAGAGTTCTATGTGAGTTGACTGACATTTTTAAATACACAATTTTATCTGCTTTTGCGGCTGTTGAAATTATGTGAAATGTCCAGATATGGCTTACAGGGCTTCATGCAAATCATGTATCTGATCTTTTGTTTGCTTCCTTGCTTGCTTGCTTGGTTTTGATTTGATTTGTCAAAAAAATCCCATTTTCAGCTGTTTTTGCATCTAAGCAACACAGAACACATATTAGGCAAGCTTTAAAAGTTTGTGATCTTCCTAATCTGGAATTCCCCACCTTTAGACAGCTTTCAGGAAAACAGATTAATTTTTGTTCTTCCTAAACCCTTTTCTTTCTTAGGTTTCTCTTAATGTCTGTTTGCCTTCATGAACTTCATCTTTTATGCTTCAGACCAAATCTTTATCTGCTGTCCGATAGCAGAGAGTACTTAACTCATAGAAGCTGTTGAGAATAGCGTTTCTCTTTTTGAAGGATTTCACTGGTTTTGTCATGCTGGCACCCAAGCATCTCTGAACAACACAAATTAGGACTTCAGGCTTTTATCTAAACCTAGGATATCTGAGTTGTTGGTGTGGGATTTGTTTGGGGGTATGTTTGTTGTTGTTCTAAACCAAACTTCTTCATACCATCAGCATCAACGACTATGTTCTGCTGCTATCAATGTATCAGACAGTAATCTTTCATTGGTTTATCTGATCAGAAATGAAATCACTCTGATTGCTTTTTTTCCTGGATTTTAGAGTTTTCTTTTAGCTGTGGACTGGATTTTCCTTATATATCCTTAAGTTCAGATCTTTATTACGTTCTGTGATGTGGTACTTTGTGTTCCTATAGTTGGGGAAGTACTGAGGTTTTTCTTTGTATTCTGTGATACAAAACCAGTGTGATTGCATGTTGTTATTCTCCTTGCTTTCTTTTCTCATTAATGGCAATACCTAAGTATGTAACAGCAGGCTAACATATTTTTTCTGACTGAGACAATCTTTAGTTGTACAAGAAATCTGCTCTGGCATTTTCCTCTTCCAACTGCAACTACAAAACAGCAACATGCGGATGGCCATGGAACATTCCTTATCCCACTCCCCACACCCATGTTCTCCATATTTAATATCCAAGAGAAGAATTTGGATAAATCACATAAATATCCTAAATCATTCCTTCCCAGGAGTTTAATGGAAACAAAACCTCTCAGATCTCCAGTCTTCTCGCTGTAACCTTTCTATGCAGATTAGACCTTATTTCCTATGGAACAGAGGTTTTTGGGTTTCAGTTTTAGTGAAGGGAAGGGATGCTCTCATTGGGGTGAATGGCATGAGTTCCTGTCTTTCCTCTGAGGCAGGAGTGCTGACGGGCAGTGCCCTGTGTGTCCCTTGTCCAACACCACAAATGCTGCCTGTGGGCTCTCACCATGATTCATGGTGACAAGTTGCATGATTTTGACAAGAGTACCCTAGAGTCACAAGATGCTCCTAAGAAATTTTGAAAACTAATTTCTAGGCTGTGGTGGCAGTGGAAGTCAGTGTTGCATTGGTGTTTTGAATAAAAATATCTTTTTGTGCAGGAATATGGGTTTCTGTTTTTTGTTGGTTTGGAGGCTTTTTAATTTGTTTTCTTTGGCTTTTAGTATTCTTTTGTTTCGTTCCTATTTATCTTGGTTCTACCTGTTGATTTTGTGGCAGCATGATTTTTTTTAATTATCTGGCGCAGGGTGACCTCTGCACAAATGAACACAAAGGAAACATGAGCTTCCAGGTAGATTCTCAAGTCAGCTTTGTAGTTCGCTTTTAGTTTTTAAAGAATTTTTTTTCATTGAGATTGATTATTGCCTTAAATAAGCCAAAATAAAATTACAACTTTGAGTAGTAGCTTACGTCTTTTATATTGTTCATATTAATTGGTGGCTGCAGCTATATGTGTATGCCAGGAAAATGTGAAAAGCACAGAGTTTGAAAAGTAACTGTACACAGTGAAATTAATTTTTGTATGTGTTCAGATTACGGGTTTTACTAGGCATGACATTCGTTACTGTTTATTATAATGGCTTACAGTTTTGGACCTTCAGCTCCCATAGGAATATGCCCTGCTCTGATGACGCAACTTTGGAAAATGCAATAAAAATGCACTGGAAACCGCAGCTTTCTAATAGGAAGTTTCTTAAAAGCAGTGAAGTTAAATTGCCTCCTCACAGAAAAAAGGAAGTGGAATGGAGGTTGGTGAGCCAGGTAGATGTACCTCTTCTGTGTCCCTTGCTATGCTTTCTTCTTTTTTTTTGTTTGAAATTTGGTCTTGAGGCCATCATCTGTGCTTTGGCATAGGACAAGCAGAGAAAACTCGTATGTTCCTTTCATTGCTAGATAAGGACCCCACAATTGTACTACATGAGGTTCATATGTAAAGGCAAATGTTGATTTGTGGCTGCAGCTGTGACTTCACCCTGGTTTTGATTATACTGTAGCTGAGTCCTTGCGGAGGGGGGCAAGGCATGCTGTAGAGGTAGCTTAGAGCCCATACGGTTGTTTGTTCCTCTCTTTGGTTTTCCCTCTGTTCAAATAAAATATGGCTGTGGCCAGTTGCTAGCCCAGTGGCTACTGGGAGTTGAGGAAAGGGATTTTGCAGAGGTAAATGGATGCATCTATAGGAATATTTTCCGGGTTCTGATGTTCAGAATGGTCCTAAGGGAAAACTGAAGTCTGGATGCCTTCTTCCCTATCCCCACCCTTTTAAAGGCCTCTCTGAGAAGCCCAGTTAAAGCACCCGTTTATCCTTTTGGAAGAACGGTAATTAAAATCAAAGCAAAATCTTAGTATTACCTAGCGTAGCTTCAGCACCAGTTGTTCTGTGTTTTGCTGGAGCTCTGTTACATGTCTGTTGGTGCTGGAGAGACTTGCAGAAAGCTTGTCCACCCGCCTCTGTGATGGCCAGTGACAAACAGCATGTAACTAGGCAGAGGCAAGATGGGACCCGAGGGATGCAGTAGGGGACCCTTCTGCTGCCTGTGTTCAGCCCTGCAATTATCATGGGAAGATTTGGGAAGGAATCGGTCCCTGAGCAGCAGGTATCATAAATGGGTTGATCTGCCACGAGAGTTCTGTTGGAGTTGCTTTTTTTTGGTCTCGGTGGCAATTCTGTTACGTTCCCACTGGTGTTTTCCTGGCAGCTGAGGACAGGTCTGCAGTTTTTTAGGTGTGTTGAGGAGGGCACGGACAGGTGACTATAAAAGTTTGCATTTAACATGCAAGTCCTTCCTAGCAAAGCAATGAGTCATATCCTGCAGGCACAGAGGGCCTCCTTACAGCTGCTGTTTAGTAAGACTTCACCGAAATTATTTTATCTGAGGTTAATGTTTAGCTCCTGAGAGCACCGTGCCTCTTCTGCACATAAATAGTGCTAATTTGTTATATATTAAATCGGCGGATTAATGACACTTCTGAAAGTACTTGTGCACCACATCATCTGAATGTATCCTCCTCATTCTGTTAGATAGGTACAGACATCTCTGCTAGACATACATGAAAAAGACACTTCCTGATCAAACTTTTACATGTAAGTTTGCTTGCAAACATTTGCTTAGCATTAAAAAAAATAATTCCAAAGCAGCCCCCTGTTTGATTTCTGAGTGGCTATAAAAGAGTCATTTTAACACACAGCAGGTGTGTGTGTAGTGATTGTATGTTCCTGTGCATTAGTAGTATTTACATTCTTTCTCTAAGAGGATAATTTTTCTTAGCGCTCTGTTCCAATCAATTCTAGTTTGAGTGAGTGAATAAGTATTTAAAAAGTGTTAACAGTAGAGTGGATTTACGTTGATTAAAACGATACACAGCCCTGAATAGCTAGTTGTTCCTGTATGTGCAAGCTATTCTATTTGAGGGACAATCACAAATCCTAAGGCTCCTCTGACACCAAAATGTGAAGTTTTCTGCTCAAATAAATTTCTGCAGATAAAGTAAAGGAAAAGCTTTTAAATGAAAGGCTAGAGAATCTGTCCTGCATCTTTTAATACCAAATACCCAGGAAACATCAGAGTGCATGTGGTGGGATTCTGTAAGCTTTTCTTGTGCAGGTAGGGCTGTTAAAGTCTGTGGGGCTGCATGTGTAAGATTGGATTACAGGGTCGGGGATTGTATTTTGTGACTCTTACTGCTAGTATAACTCTGAGTACATGCGTTTTCCTTTAAGTGTCGTCTGGCCAGTCTCAAAATGTAGCATTTTTAAAGGTCTGTTGTTAACACAAACATATTAATTAATTAAGGAAACAAGTTTAGAGACAGTAAGATGATTTCTTCTTACTTTAAGGTTTAGTAGTTTTCTTGCCATATAGTCTTTAAAAATAAGATAAAGGGGGTGGGGGGGGGGGGGGGCAGGACAGGGACACATGGCAAAACAGAACATAAAATTCACTGGGATAGGAGAGGGGAAGGTATTTTCATGATAGCTGAGAAGTAAAACTGACTGTCCAGTTTGGCTTTTAGGGTTAGAACTGCAGAAGAATTGAGGAAGAAATGCATATAGATGCTAACAGTGAGGTAGACTGTGGCTCATAACACTGGTATTAATAATGACAGCAATACCATTTTATCATACATGTTCATCATTATTTTTTTACCTTTTATGAGTCTAAGACAAACTATGTAGGTTTATCCTCAGACCATTTGCATAATGAGATTGTTTTTGTCATAATTTCAGCTTTATGCGAGTTAGAACTGCAGAGCTGAAACTTACCCATTTCTTTAAGGTTAGTTAGTGATTTCTTTAGAACATATATGGTTCCAGGCAAATGCTTCAATAGAAAATGGTAGTGCTTGAGCATCAGAAATTGTTTCAGGAAACTGAATCAAATTGGAATAGTTTTAACTTGTCTTTCTACAAATAAGCCAAAATAATTTATTTCTGCTGCCCATCAAGGGAGTTAAGTAAAATCTTCAGTCTTGAAAATAGCCTTTTGCAAATATATGTTCTAGTTTTAGTGTTGGTTTATTTGAAGTATGATATTTGCAAGTTCTTAATGTCCTGTTACGTCCTAGACAGGGTTCTTAAATGACATTGAAGACATTGACAAGAGTGATAGTTCAGAAACCTGATAGTCTTTACCTTACTGCATCTGCATTGTGTGTTTCAAAAGGCGGTTGTTGCTAAGAGGGTGTTAGAACGCACTGCAGTTCTTCAGGGTCTAAATGATGAAAAAGCCTAACGGCAAATTCTTGTTCTTGTGGTGTTCTTAATATATCTCCTAAACCAATATTATCCCAATTGATACCCTTTATGTTCTGTGATCAACAGGATTTGTCAAGAGATGTGGGATTTTAAGGATCTGGACTAGATATAATTCAGTTTAGCAAGTTGAACTTGATCCTAAATGATTACTATTGTTCAGGGCCTGTAAAAATAGTTTGGAGGCTTAGTCAGAACTACAGTAATAAATGTAGTGAGCAAGCTTTGAAAAAAATATTAAGAACAGGATCCTGTGAAGTTATACAGGCCACCTGTGCAAGACGTAACCCTGTGGAGATTTAAAGCCGCCTTCCCAAAGGGCTTGTACAATACTTGTAAGAAATAGCTTTGTCGAATTTGCAGCTGCCTTGTTAAGCTTGGACCCTGGTCATCTGCTCCCCGGCTTGGCAGGTACAACAAAGGCAGCGTTTCGGCCAGTGTCTAACCACTGGAGCAGTGGTGCTTGCCAGCGCTTGTCCCAGGGGTGCCGTGGGCTCTTGCCATGTCCCCTGCCCCGCGGTGGGCAGCCCTGCCTGGCTCCGAGTTTGCCGCTGTGTGCTGGAGTGCAGAGCACCTCTGCGCCTGCGAACCAGCTGCCTTGGGGCCAGCAGGACTGCCTGGAAGGATGAAGGGGCAGGAGAGTCTGCCAGGAGGGAGGAAAGAAGCCCTTGGCAAAAGATGTATATGACAGTTTTGGGGAAGTGGCTGCCAGTGTTGGTGTGTCAGCTTTGTTTTACGGAAGGTATGTGTTCAGGTTGAACTGGACAGAGCATCTGGAAGTCTGTGAATAACACTGTGACCTACTGTGGGACACAGATAAGGCTCCTATGTATTTACATATGTAAAATACATATATCTTTTAAAATGTGTAAATATATACATATGCAAATTTACTGCACTGTGAGGGAAAAATTGGAATGGCTGAGACCATGATGCCTTGTAAAAAGGATAATTCTTTGTCCAGAATCAGGTATCTTAATATAAACCTTTGTTTTCAGATATGCGGAGGAGTGTGCGGGAAAGTTTTCACACTAGCTGTGCATACTTGCTTAGCATAGCTGGCTGTAGGCGATGAAGAGGGGTGGAGCTATCAGAGGGCACTTCTACAAGTCCAAGGCTGGATTCCTGCTCAGGAGAAGCCCTGCTTTCTCCATGAGGTGTAGCAGGAAACTGAAGAGACTGGTCGGTTAAGTACCTAAGCACTGAGGTATGAAAACTCCTTCCTTCCCTGTTCTGCATTCTTCCTTCCCAAAGGAATCACTGTTGCTTCTCAAAGATGTTGAACTGCTTGTTCAGTGCAACATACGAGAATTTGTTTTGCTGAAGCCCTGCAGAATTGATGTCAGAGTTGTAGCAGGAAAATTATTAAAATAGGTGGCTTATCAGCCTATTTAATTAGGTACTTCTGGTGATACCTCGAAGAAAAAGTCCTGAGGTAGTTATTAGCAAGTGTTACTCAGCAAGGAGGGCTTGTAGGGGATCCCTCTCTGTTCTGGGAATACTTCAGCTCAGTCTCTAGCACCGGTTGGAAAGCAGAGAGCTTTAACAAAGCAAGTAAGCTAAACTGGAAAGAATCATTATCCCTTCATGCAAATATATTTTGGGTGTTGGATACAGTTGATTCCCTATCTTGAAAAAATGTAAGGTAGCACCAGATTACCTATGCTTTGTCTCCTAGGACTACTAGACCATGGCTGTTCAAATAGGAAAGAAAATGTGTAAGAGGCATCTGATTCAGGACTCAAATATCCTGAGCAGCACACATGAAGTAAATGGCAATAATTATTTTCTCATAGCGTGATAATTGGGGGACACTCAGTGAATCACTTTGCCACAAAATTGAAACAAAGTACGTCCTTGCACAGCACATAGTCAAACTGTAGTGGTCAGTGCCATAGGATATCACCAAGGCCAGAGGTGTTAATCAGTGAGATTAAAAGAGGATTAGTTTGGTTGTGGTAGTTTATCAGGATGTTCTGGAGGCAGCTTAAATCCTTGAATGGCAGCTGAGGGCATGCTAGGAGAAGGATCATTCTGGTGATGCTCCTGTTGCTCTCTTTGTCCAAGCATCTGCTTTTGGCCCCTGTCAGAAAGTTTTGGAACTAGTTCAACCTCTGGCTTTCCTCATGCATTTGTCCTGTAGCATGGGTGAGACTCTAGACTTAATTCTCCAGTACCTTTTAAAGCTAGGTAGTGAAATAAATTTTGTTGCAATCCACTAATTATTTACAGCAGGGAGTCAGGCTAACTTTGCCCATGTGATACTTCATATATCAGAAGTTACAGCTGTCACAAGTCATTATTTCCATTGAGAATAGCGATTCATCTTGCCATGAGTCTTCAAGAGATCTCACAGTGGGAGTGAAATTTTAGCTCATGTCACCATTCTGTAAGAGGAAATACATATGGAGGCAGGACATTATGTTCAGATGCATGTGTTTTCAGTTGAACTGGGTTGTCTTTAAGAAGTTTTGTCTCTAAAGTGTTTTGAGTGAATTTAGTATTTATTTTTCCATGGCTAGCCTCAATGTGGTAGTTGCAGAGGAAGAAGGCTTGCTCTTATGGAAAAGGTGCACTTCAGCTTAGCCTCTCAAATGTGGCTCGGTCCTAATCGGAAAAATCAGGTTTTAGTGCGGTAGAGTAGTCCCTAGGAGATTTCAGTCTTTTTCTCCATGCTATAACTGCTGCTGGTGATGCTGTTTCAATCAATGTTTTGACTGACAAATGCATTTCTGCTGCATTCCTTTGGTCTGCCTGGTAGAAACTTGCCTTGCTTTTCTCTAGTCGCTTGTCAGAGTTGTCTATTAGAGATGCTACTTAAATTGAAAGGCTTCTTGGGCAAGAACTAACCACATCAGCTCTGCCTTCTGTGTGACTGTAACTACATACGAAATTCTGGGAAGAACAGTCATTTGGAGAAGACGATTTAGCATCTGTAAATCCAACTTGTCACAAGTTACTTTGCACTTTGGTTGTGTCCTTGTGTTGAATTTTTTTTTTTACTTTTTGCCTTGGTTGTCTTTTTAATGCTCGATATACCAACTCAGTAGGGGAGTTGGAAAGGAATTTGGAAAAATCTGAAGTCCCAATGTCACAGTTTTATAAAGAGAATGAATATGCTAATGAACAGCATCTGTATAAACTTGGGGCAACGTTATGCATGTTTTCAAGTATTGTATTTCTTGTGAAGAGATGTCTTTTATAAGAATGATACTATGAAGGCTGACTCAAGGGACAACATTTTGAGAGGACTTTGAAACTGTGTACCATGACAAGATACAAAATTTTGACCTTTCCTTTAAGAACTTCATTTTGGTGCAGTATTTGTCCCAAATTCTAGTCTTCAGGCATCAGGACGTTGACATCCTTAAAATGATTTTCACAACATAAGCCTGGTTGCTAGAGAATCTCTTTTCCTAGTGCAGACTCCTTAGCTTTGTGCAACCACAGAAGCGATGACAGTCAGAGGAGCGCTGTGAGAATGTTTTCAATCGCCTTTATCTTTTGGTGCTTCCTGCAGCATACTATGGCTTAGGCAATGGTTGTGGTAAGAGGCAATTAAATTGATGTAAAGACCAAGTTGATTTGACATGTTTTTTAACCAAGTGTTTATTAGTTGAAATAATCTTAGGCGGTTTTTGGCATAATTTACGTTTGAGTGGGAACTTGACTCATTGTCAGAAGTCTGTGTGTATTTGAGCATGTTAAGCTGACGTTACCAAATGGAACCGTAGGAGGCTTTTGGCTTGTGTTTATGGAGTATAAACCGAAGCTCGTACCTTGCTGCCTCAAGAGCCACAAAAATGTTAATAAAAGTCAGAGATGCAGGAAAAAATGTATTCCATATAGCCTGTCAACTTGCCAGTACTAGTTTTTATCTTGGGCTACTTTACACTATTTTGTTGCACTTCGTTTTAGGTATCACAAGGGATGAGACTTCCTCTGCATTCCTTTGGAAATTATTTTGCAGTCCTCATAAGACTTTGTGAAGCTTTTCGCTCGTTTATAACATTTCCTGGTCCTTAGATTTCCAGAGCGGAACCTGCACCCAAGCTGTAAGGGGTTGCTTTCCTGTTAGCTTTGGCAAAATGATTCAGGCTTCCTTCTTGCTACTGTCTGCTTTTGTTCAGCTGAGTGAACTGGTGAACATTTGCATACTTCAAACTACAAGTGTTTTTAGGATAGGTATTGTGATACTGTCTGCTGTGAATGTTTTAAATCAACTTGCATGTGTCAGATTAAGTAGCTGTAGCTGTTAGTGTCTTGTATTTTCTTTTGTTTCTCTCAGACTGGATTTTCTGCACAAAGTTTGGCGTCTCTTAGATCTTCCTAACCAGCTTCCCTTGGTCTCCTCTCCCTGACCCCTTTCTCCTTTAACACTGAGGTACTTGTGCGTAAGCCTTACAATGGGCACGTGAAAAGGCCCATTATAGGCACTTAAAGCTACATTAAGGTTAAGTCAATGATTCATCAGTAAGTAAAAGCTAAAATTAATAATTTAAACTGCCTGTAAGATTGGACAATTTTTCCCCACTTCATCAAATGTAATTTGTCCCTGAAGAACATGTTGCTTCTGTCTGAAGTTAGGTGCCAATGTGTACAGAACCCAAAACAAACCAATTTGAGTTGTTGTGTGAGCCTGCAGGAACACGGTAGCTTTTCAAACTGTTTCAAAACCAGAATGTTTCTGGTCAGTTATCATTTAATAAGTTCCCTCTTTTTTTTTTTTCTTTTTTTTTTTTTTAATTTCTTGTATAATGTATATATGAAAAACGGTAAATTTATATTTACGCTACTCATTATAGCTATGGAAAAAGAAGGAAATTGAGGGCAACCGAAAACCAAATACAAACAATAGTATACATACTTTAATTTTTGGCTTTGGGAAATATTTTCTTGACTCCTAAGATTTAGTAAGTTTTGTTTGCCCTCTGAAGTGGGGGATGTAAGCTAATAGAAGCTGCAAAGCATTGACTTTATGGGTGGGTGTACCCTTACACTAAAACAACAAAGACAGAATTACTGCTAAAGGTATACTTCTCAAAAGTTGGTTCCTTTAGGGTTTTGGAGCTGCAAAGTCAGGAAGGTTTTGGCTTTTGCACAATGTTTCTGAAATAATTTTTTCCTAAATGAATTTTTAATACCTGTTCAGAAATTCAGACTAGAAGACGACTTCTGACAACTTACAAATGCTGGCTAGAAGCTGTGGGACTCTTATGCTGTACATTCCCTGTTACTTGTGTGCTCTGCTGGCTTGCCTGTGGGTCTTGCTCCATCATCTCATTTGCAGAAATATATTATCTTCAGCTTAGAACAGGAGGGAGGGGAAAAGTCTATGAAAATGGACAATTTTGCCCATTTAGCTAGAGATAATATTTTTGCCTAGTTCTCAGTTGAGCTTTGTCAACTCATGTACCTTCTTGTGGCAGAGTTACTGGTTGTGGTCAGATGCCAGAAATAGCTGAATACAGTGTTATTCCTTACTTTCTCTTTTGCTTTCCACAAAACTTACCTGATTTTTGACACAAAATTGTTCTACCCATTAAAATATTGACTTAAAATGTATGTAACAATCAATTAATTTGGAAATTCTTTGCTAGGAGCAGCTGGTTTTCCTTACTCAAGTTCATCTGTCTCTTCCTTGCGGTAAATAATGTGTTGTAAAATCTAGCCAAAAATAAACAAAATAAAAACCTAGTCCTGTTAATGCGACGCCACATAATGATATCAGCTTAAAAGAAGCATACCCTAGCCATCTTGCTAGGCTCGTTAGGCCTTTAAATATAGTATTCTAATGTGCTGCATGGATCTGATGTTTTTGTTTATGGCTTGGGGGGGGGGAACCCCAACTTGTTTCATATCATGTCTGTTACACTAAGTTCAGCTTTCAGCCCTTTTCCATTAGTTGTCCATAACTGCAGAATCATGGGATTTTATAAAGGAGCTACTTGTTCAGTATTGCTGGTTATCTGGCTTTAACTTGTCCAAAAAAATAGACTGTCCTTTGCCAGGTGCAAACAGAACTTCCAGACAACCTGTAGTTCAACACTGAGACCTGGCTAGTTTAAAAAAAGGAAAGGGGGCAGGAAGGGATCTTCTGCTGACAATGATGATGCCAGGTTGACATTAACAATCTCTTTTAGAGCAGTGTAGTATTTATTGCAGCACATCTTGGTACAGCGTTATGAGGCTGTAGTTTGATTCTTGAGCCAGGTGAAGTGGTTGGAAATTGCTTACTTTTGCGTTTGTGTTTTGCTTGGTTTTTACTGTAGGCAAAACTGAGCTAATTTCTTGCGTATTGACTCGCTTCTCAGCCTTTAGCTTGAGTTACTGCACACAATAAGGTACACAGCGGCAACTGCTTTTTGAAAAGTTGCCATTTGGAAGGAAGCACAGAGGGTTGCCCCACAGACCTGCACGCACATGTATAATATATTACATGTGGATACACCCTACCTCAGGTGGGAACAGAAGCAGCCAAAGGCATGCAGAAATTTTTTGCAAGATGGAATCAGTTTTGTGAAAGAGTTTTTTATTATTATTTCTTTTTTTTTCAAGTTGAGTTTGTAAATGCTTTCTTAAATCTGGTATGCACTCTTGAAGTGTTCCAGTGTGATAACAGATGAGCTAAGTTGCTTGCTGCTAAAAGCCTGCAAAGTGTGAGCAGTAGGCAGCCTAAGGAGGAATGCTGGTCTTTTAAAATGATGCCAACCTTGATCTTGTAACTAATGGTTTAAGTCTCAAAATCATCACAGTATCCTTGAAACAAGATGTAAAAAAGAGGTTCACTGTACAAAAGAGGGAGGATGTACGTGACACCTGTGAACACATAGTAAGAAAGGAAAGGAAGAAGCCATGGAAATCGCATCTTATCTGGACATTTGTGCTGCATGATCATGGTCTCTTTGTCTCATCAGTCTCATAACTGAACGTTCTTAAAACATACTTGGCACTCCCAGTTGCTGTTCTCTCACAGCCTCTTCTGGTGCCTGAGTTGGAGAGATTGTGGTGTGGCGCAGAGCTGTTCTCCTTGTCCCCTCAACAGCTCTTACATAGTGTGTCAGAAAGCAACAAAGACAGTTTGGTTTGGTGATGCGGTTAAGTCTGTGTCATCTCAAAGCTTCTCAAATGTAAATGGTGACCATGCAGTTCAGTGCACTGATACGGAATAAATTTACACCATGAGTGGAACTTTCTACTCTATTAAAAGAAATTCAACATGTTAACTTGTATACAAGTAAAGCTTGTATGCCAGATATCATCAGTCTGCATCATTATGGATGGCTCTGTCCTCCCACAGCCAATGTAACATGGGTGCAAGTTTTGGCTCATTTAGTGGAAATATGGGCATAATTGATACAGATCAAATTTTTGTTACTGAAAGATTCATTCATACACAGAGCTTGTGCTAGTGGTTGTGTGAATACAGCTTCATAAATCAATTAAAAAGGTTTCTGACAGTCCGCATCAGGAAGGTTTTGTGAGGGTGGTGGGGATGGAAGTTCATTGTGTCGCATTATAAGTAGGTTCTGTGCAAATTCAGAGTACTCTTTGGTGCTTATACAGGTTCAGTTCAGCTTTATTGGTCCTAGTGAAAAACTGGAGAGTTTAATTTGCTGAGTGTCAGCCAAGTGTGTCTCAGTGGGAGAGTGCTGATAAACCTTACTATTTTAAATGTGGCTGTCTGTCTCTGCTGGTTTTAAAGCACAATGTCTCTCTTCTGCATAAATGATGTAGTCTTGCCTCGCCAGCTCTCTTTGGACCTGGCCGCTACAAAGGTGGTAATGCTTCTCAGTTCCTCATCATGTGTCCCATTCATGATGTTTCTCATTTTTGCTCACCTGAAAAGCTTAGTCTTTTATTTTCCTCAGTCAAGCACTTTGAGAGTGCTCAGTGGATGGCCCCCTGAAAAGTCGTCATTCTTCCAGTGTTCCTGCAAGACTACAGCGTCTGTTGTGGTGAGGCAATTACGGAGTTAAAGGCTTGTGGAGTTTCAAAGAAATGCCTGACAGCTGCTCTAAAGTATTGCTACAATCCTAGCTGACCTCATTCTTGTCAGACAACAGTGATAATATCCAAAAACGGGTGTGAGACAGCAAGTGTTTCAGGAAGGTATGTTTCATGCAAAGACATCAGAAATGCGCTTTCTCCCAGGGCCACTTACCACAAGATCCATATTAATTTAAATGGAACAGTGAAATTCCAGAATGTGTTTACAGAAACATTATTTCAGTCCAAAAAACCCATTGCTTGTTGTAGTGTGCAAATGGCAAAAGCAGATGAGTTAACCACTGTACTCATTTAATATAATGACATTGCTGGCTATATGAACCTACTTAAACATCTGGAGGCTTCACATACTTTTTTGATAGTTTTGTTTACTATTTTTAAGGGGGGCTTTGACCTGAAAAAGTGGTACAGGAGAAATACAAATCTACTTAAAATATGTTTTTCACATTTACTTTACATTCAAAGAGATCTGATATCTAACAAGCTTTTAATTAATTTAATCAACTAGGAGAGTTCCATAGGAAGCAGAAAAAAAATCCCAGTTTTTTTCCTTGCTGCATTCGGTGACTTGGAATTTAAAAGAATGGGATAAGTAGAGCAATGCCTGCTGTGTGTAGGAAGTGTGAGAAAGTCTTCCAAGTTTTTGCCAAGAAAGTAGGAATGGTTTGTTTTTTAAAAGATTTAGCATTTTTCACTAGTCAGTCTACCAAGTTATCTGCAAAAAGCGTCCTATACTTACAGGTTCCTATCATTTTCATCCTATTTAAAAATTCATACATCAGAAATGAGCTTGTATTTCATTATTATTTTTCAGTAACACACACTTAAAAACATGCAAATAAAAATAATTCCTACCAGTTCAGAGCTCTTCTGATGATATTTAGGGATATTTTCCCTAAATTTCCTCTTAGTTGTGTCCAGAATTGTCTCTCCTGTAGTATGAATCTGCAATAAAATTCAAAAGTCAATTATGATTTTTTTTTAACAAGCAGAAGTGAATATTGCTTGAGAGATTTCTTTTGACTTCAGAGGACCTTATTTCAGCATTAACTTGACAAATTCTTGTAAAATAATTTATTAAGGCTTAGACTAGATCCAGTAAAGATTCTACCATTCAAGAAGTTGCACATTAATAATATGCTCTTCTGATTAACTGTTATGAAGTCTTGCAGATGCCTGTAAGAATATTAAATTAAAGCACTGTTATTTAATATCTGATTTTTCATTTAAAGACTTGTTTCCTCTGTACTTTTTTCTGTATTCTCCTATAGTTTCAAAAAATATTCGTTTGCATTGGTAGGGAGTGAGCAAATTCTAGCTGCTAGAACTTGCACAGAGAATTTCATGCTTGGGAATTCACTGGTTTCTGAAGCTAGGTCACCAATCTTGAAGGACCCTTTGAAGAGTGTAGCCCGCAGCCAGGCAGCTACAGGAGGGGAAGGAACGCCATGCTGTTGATGTTGAATGGTATACTAGCAAGGGTTTGTCTTTTTTGCGGAGATGTGACCAAGGAGCTCAGGTGAAGTGCAGGAGGACATGAAGGCAGGCTACTGGGAGGAAGACCTGAGTGAAACTGAACTCAGCCCTGTCACATGCTGAGAAATGAAACAAATATGATCTGTGTTTGTAGAAGATGATCCAAGGATGTAACAGAAGAGAAAGGGAAGGAAAATGGAATTCTTTGGACACAGGAAGGCATTTTTTGTTATTTGGTGGTAGCAACTAATTTAATATACACACACAGTTGTTTCAAACTGAATTATATTTTATATTTGCCTGCCGTTTCTGGAAGTTATTGCCAAGAGTGAAAACCACATAATATATTTCTAGTATTAAACCATCTATTACTGATGGATAATGACAGAGTAGAGGGAGAAGGCACCAGTTAGTCTGGGTTAGCTCATGTGTTCTGGATAACTCTTTCTTGAACTTTTAGATTTTTAAACTTCTACTAGGCTATGTTGATTTCCCACTGCTTTTTGGACGTGACAAATTGTCTCCTCTACCATGTCAGTGTCAGGTAATCTCAAGTACTTCCATGATAGTCTTCCTCATACTTTTTCAGGTAATGTGCCATTTGATCATTTTTCTATTAGGTACTATAATAAGATAAATATTATAATGGCCATAATAACGCCTCTTAACAAAAGAAGCATTTTGGAGCTTTTAAAACTACAGATGCCCTGTGTTCTCACTTACATTTTATGTGTTTTTGATTTTTAACATTACAGGTGGTAGATTTCTGGTTCTGTAGTGGCTTTCTGATTTAAGCTCCTAATTTTTGATGGTGAAGCGTGGGATTTAGTCTCTAAAGTCAAAAATGGCTACCGTTTTGAAAAACCTGTAATTACTTACTGAACAGTTACTGATGAAGACACTGGAGAGAGATAAAACCAGAATCCCTTTTACTAATTGTTGGTTAGAACAATTTGACTCTCTTAGGAAAGTTTCTGTGAAGTGCTGTGTAAATATGCACCTTACAAAATCATCTAGAGATGTAAGAGATGTAAGATGTAAGGGTGTCGATCTATCAGTCTATGTCCTTGAGTTTTCAAGGTGATTTATCACAATGCATTTGATCAACTTGTTTTCATGTAACAATGAAGTCAAATGTGTTATTTTTCTTCAAAGTATACTGAGTTACTTTTGACTAATAACAAGATGTATGTAAGGAAATTCTGTGCTTCTGCTTCAAAGAAGAGAAAAAAAATCTTTTCCTGATTTTCAGTATAGCACAATTAGATCTTTATGGTCCTTTTTTGTTTTTTAGTCAGAGCGAGGGATATTAAGACAGTACTAGAAGTGAATTGGTGCACTTGTTAAGACAAGTGACTTGTCCAATATGCTAAAATCCCCAAGGAGATGATTGCAGGATCTCAGGGGTTTCTTGCTAGTATTGAGCCCTCCAGGCAGGGAAAAAGGGAAGTTTTTACATAGCTTTCACAAATATTTAAGTCATAAGAAGGTAATGTAATGCTTCTTGACACATTGTCATAGTACTTATTTTAAGAACCAAATAGCCCTTTACTGTTTTGAGTCACTCTGAGTAATGGTTTGCAGCAAGTTTAATTTTTGACACTCTGTTGCTTTTCTGGCAACTGTAGAGAGGTCTGTTCCATGTCTCACCCCTGTCCAAAATGTGGTGGGTTTCTTTTCAGCTCATAATTCCTGCCAGGTCCATGACTGTCCTTTTTTGATCTCAGTGTATTCTGGTCTTTCTCCTTCATCTTTAGGCATCCAGGTGAAGCACTCTTATAGGCATTGACCTCCCTGTCAAATATATAGAAGAATTTGGCACCTGACTTGGTAATCTGAAAGAAACTAAAACCAAACTGTTGTGACTGTCCCCTTCAAAGGCTGTTCCACAGTGCACATGGAACATGAAGGAAGACAAAGTCTTGCTGCTTAGAAAGCTCTGTTTGAAAATCTGTGGATTTGTTAGTGAAAAGAGTAGGACTTCTTAATTGATTTTTTTTTTTTTTGTAATAATCATTGTAACTAAGGAATTGAGATTTTTGTTGAATTCGTGTTTTAATCTTTGTATTACTGAGCTATTTAAGGTGGATAATTGAGAGAAGGCCTGGTGACATAGATGGGTTGAAGGGGTCAATTTTGTGAGTAGTTACACGTGAATGAAGAAATGCTCAAAATCCCATCACACTGCTGTCTCTTGCATACTTGGAATGATAGCTACATATGCATTAATAAACAAGCTGAAATATTGAAGTATATAGGGTACATGAAAGTCCTGCTTCCTAATAGTGGCAAAGGTAGTGTTTTGAGGGACTGAGGCTTTAAGATGGTTAGACATGCCTTCCCTTGAATGAATGGGATAAAATACCTAAGTCACTCCAGTGTTGTCACTTCTCTTCACATTGATAGCCTGTTTATATGCTCTTTTGGTAGTAGTTGTACAAACTTCCGTTGCATTATCTTACCGTAGTTTTATGATCACTTTAAGAAAACCATTTGCATTGCACCAGTGGCAGTTTAGTAGGAGTTGTTTGTGCTCTGCTCTGACTCGCTGCCCTTCATTAAGAGGGAACAGCTTGATGCTTCTGAGCCTGTTTCTGCTCTGCTAAAAGGGGATAGAGACGTTGCCCTGCTTTGGTAGGGTGCCCTTCTGATCAAGAGGTAAAAAGAGCAATAGAGCCTTCGTTTTTAGTGGTCCCAGGAGAACTTGAATACAAACTCCGTGAAGGTCTGCAATCTCTGAAGGAGATTTAAGGCAATCCTGCTGGAATTTGATTCTGCGGCTGAGTCATTTCAGCCTGTTTTTTGACAAATCAAGCCCCTGTCACACTACTGCCATTGCCTTTTGTTATAGTCATTACAGTCCTCTGGAGTCTCTGTAGCCATTGTCTGTTTTGTTTCTTTGTTTTTGTTTTTCCTCACTAGAGATAGATTTTTAAGTTGGCAGAAGGTACCAAATTCAGTTCCCACCACCAGAAGACTCTGCATTTGCATAGGGCATATAACAGCTGTGCAAGCTCCACTGCATGCTCCCTTGGGGAAAGTGCAGCTTCCTTGGGGAGGTATATATACTGTGTGTTTCCATCCCAGGAGCCTCGCTAGAGTAGGTGTGCAGTTTAAGTGGATTGTGAGTGTTCCTCCTCCTTGCCTTTCTACAGCCTGTGCTGGCACAGCGCACGTGCACGTTAGTTCCAAGTTGTGAGTAAGTTTTTGAGACTCTTTTTAGATGTGGACATGGAAGGAAGCAGTGCCCCAGAGCAAGGAATAGGGAAAGACCTCTCTGGACCAGATGCGTGCTGTGGGATGTTCAAGACTGTCGAAAGCTCTTTTCGCCCTTTTGTGTGCACTGCACACACAGTCTCACCCTATGGGAAAGATACATTATGTATATGAAAGAGTTTCTGGGAGCTTTGGCTTTAGCTGAGTGTGCCTGGGTCATTTGGAACAGACTGATGGCCCTCTCGAGGGGACAAAGGTCAGTTTAAAATTCTTAGGTGTGCTATGTAATGCAAGCCATCAGCAGATTTGGAAGATATCCTTGAAGTCTTTGTCAGGGAGGAAGGCCTTTTTTTCATGAGAAAGTTTTGGATGCAGAGTGGGAAGAGGAGTATTTGCTAGGTATGTCTGAAGCGTTTGTTTTGAAAGCCACCATTAGATTAGGTGTAAACTGTGAGCCTGGTTTACACTCCTCAGGGCAGGGAAAGATGGAATCTGTTGTTTATCAGAGTGCAGGTTTCCCCCAGGATGCTCATATATGCTATACAATATGCATTAAGGTGTTGGCATTGTATCTCTAAATCTTTTCTTTGGTTTCAGAAAGTCTTAAATTAAAAAAGAACAAACCAGACACCCCCACTCCTCCCAAAATAAACCAAAGTTGTGAAACTGTTCTTAACGCCTTTGCTGAATGAAGCAGAAACAGATCACTCTTACCAACCTACCATTTTCTGGCAAGCCCTGTTTATCTATGCTGGGACTCTCCTGAGAGATTTTTCACTGTTACCCAAATAGTCTTTAGCTGGCCTTCAAAAAACTGATGAGAAAGGGAATAGCTATAAAGCAGATTACTTCCTATTTTGGATTGCAGATTACTAGTGGTTTTCTGCATATGACATTGAACAACTATCAGGGACAAAACAGTTTTTTTCTTCTCTCAAGTCAATGTTGGCCTTAAAGCAAGAAGCCAGGGAAGGGACCTGCCTATTTACATAAGTTGAAAAAACCTTCAAAACATCTTGATTTAAATTTTAATGAGAGATTTAGGCCTGCTGTCATGACACAATGGAGAGGCTTTCTAAATTGGTATCAGAAGATAAATGTTGTACTTTCTTTGTTATTTTGCATTCCACTGATACTTTTGATGTATTGTCTTAACATTTTAGGTATAAAACTGGTAATATTTTGTATGCTACTTTTAATATTGAGAAAAGGATGCCATGAATAATCAGTAAGAACAAAACGATTAGGTGTTTTTAACTGAGGTGACACATTTAGGTATTAGTAGCTCATGTGCAGCCATTGTAGTGGGCCAAAGACGAAGAAGAAAAGGAGGAGATAAAACAGTTTTTTCTGACTTTGCTTTTCAATTTCTAGAGCTTTGCCTTATGTTGGAAAGTAGATCTACAACCTTGTGGTTTAAAGTCATGAAGCTAAGAAATCAATTTGGCAGTTCACAGGATTGGCGCTAAGATAAAATGAGAGGAAAGTTAGGGAAAAGGGAGTGTTCTATGGGAAGGAAACATTAAGAAAATAGGCAGCTTACTTAGGAAGACTTAGAAGCAGATGAAGTCATGAGAACCTGAACAAAACCCACGTTTGCTGTGGATGCTCTTCTGAGAACTGCTACTGTGAAATGGCTCTTGTGGACTTTTTTTAATGCAGTTGCTGCTGCTACCTGCACCCCTTGCATGTTTTGGGTGGTAATTTTCTTTGCTTCAAGAAACTTAAGGATAATTTCATTCTGCTTTTTAGGTAATCTAGAGGGTACTTTATTTGTTTCAGAGTGAAGTGATCTGCCCTTCCTTCAAATGATCATTACTTTTTTGAGATGTTTAAGGTGAAATAGCCATATACAATATTTTAAATGATAGTCACATTAATTAAAGAGACTGCTATCAATCCAGAGTGAGTAATAATTTTAAAAAGAAATTCTGAAACTCTACATTTTTCTCTTGCCCAGTATTTCCCCTTGTCCTTTTTAATTTAGTGGAGTAAGGTGGATACCTGGCTGGGACATGACTCTTTCCTAACAGTACACTTGGTACTCACTGTACAATTGATTCACAACTAATGGTATAAAAGATGATTAAAACCATCTAGACTAATGTGGAAATCGCATAACTGTGATGAAAAATTCAAAAGAAAGCGTGGGGGGGTTTTTTTCCTCTTTGCTTTGTTTAGGTACATGTTCAGGCTGGTTCTTTATCCATGTGCTCTTGCATATCCTTCGTATTTGTACTCTCAGTAACTGGTTCATCAGGAACTTTCAATGAAGTATGCAATCTCACTGTGGGAAGATAACTTTTTCAGGTTTTGTTTTTCTTTTTTCCTAGTTTTCTTGTTCTTCTAGGGTGTGGTTTGGACTAAAATGAAATTTAGGTTGCTCTTTCCTTTTTTGACCTGCCAAAGTGTTTGTTCTGTTAGCATTGCTCTGCTCCCTGTAAATCAGACATTCTTCTTGGGCTGCGTCAGATTACTAATGACATGATTAATGCAGGAAGGGTAGAGAAGGATGACGTAGTGGCTCATGCAAAGTTTACCTGAGAATTATCTGTAGCTCTCTACTGTTTAGTGTCTGAGTGAGTCATGGCCTGAAGCCCTGCCATTCCCTGTTCTTCAGCTGGGCAAGATCACACTTACCTCATTCTATGTATGCATTTCTCCCTTTCCTGCCAGATCTGATTAGAAGCACTTTTGTTTTAAACTCTATGTTTATGAAACATTAAATACACTTCTTAGAGATAGCTGACCATAATGCTAAATGAAAAGCACCATTAGATATCTGTGGTCCAGGCAGCTTTAGAAACTTTCTCTGTCCTTATGTGAATTCTGATTTTTATCAGCTAAAGCCTTTTTCACATTCATGGGTTTAGCAATGATAGGGTTACGACATTAGTAAGCTTTGCAACAGGCCCATGAGTCAGTTGCTGTATGTCAGTAAAGCCTCCTGTTTCTTCTTGTGTATTTGCACAGATACAAGCTTACAGAATACAAATGGCAAGTTTGTGCTGCTGTCTCCAGCTTTTGAAACTTCCTTGGGCTGCAGGTGCAACTGTTCCTTAATGGGGTAGGCAGGATGTTCATCTTGCTGATCAAGAAAACATGAGCATGTTCACTGGTAACACTTTGAAGTCTTGGTCATTCCCTTATTGTAGGCTGGCTGACTGGACCTCTTTTGTACCTGAAGATCAGTATTTGTTCTGCTATTTGCGTATGTGTGTTCTTTAACTACAGGTTCCTTGTAGAGTGTCTGTATTGATGTTCCCCTAAACTTGCTAGAAAGTGTTCTGTCAAATGCTCTCAGGTGTCTCTTAGGAGACCAGAATGAAGACAATGTAGAATTTGCAAGAAATGCCGATTATTTTTTTCAAGATTCCTTTGTTCTCTCTGTAAAACTGTCACGAAGTATTTGGCATCCTTCAGCTTTCCTCAGCTAAAACTGTTGTATCCTCTGTGTGTATGCTGCTCAGTCTGAATTACCTTGTGCAATAAGTACTTGATGTTTAACAGTAGAAGGTTATGTGGAAAACAAGCTACCGTTTTCCAGCCAGCTCATATCTTGCAACCTGCCAAAGCCTGTATCAGGAACACGATGTGTGGGAAAAAGTTCTGAAATGATAGACAGAAAAATGTCTTGTGGGAAACCTAAAATGCCATGAGACTCATTCTGTTAATAAAGAATGTTTTTACAAGCACAGCATCATCCCCCTTACTTTTTGACATTTTCAAAAATGAAAGCTTGAGAGTGTAACATTTGTGTAGAATGTAAACAACCCTCATACTTAGATAAGTGACATTTCTTGGAAATAACATTCCCTTAAGAGAAAAGAATGGTCAAAGTGAATAATTAGCCAGAAAAAGACCCCAGCTTATTTCTATAAGGTATACCTCTTTACTACTTCTAATAAGGGCCATACTGATGCCAAGATAAAATTCTGTATGCGCTTTCTGATTACATTTTACAAACATATCTTAAAGGAAAACAAACTCATCCTATGATCTGCTAGTGTCAAAAGGTGGACCAGATTAGTAAATTCTTAACATAAACATATCATAAAAAAAACTTAAAAAAAAGAAGTTTTCTAATGCAACATGCAGCACATTTTGCACATATTGCAGTATATGCTAGTGGAGTTAATGATTATAATTACACAGATGCCTGAATGGGGATGGCAAAAGTTCACGTCCAGCTCCATGTTGCCTGTATTTCATCTTGCTCCTTTTAAAGGAACTGTTTACATAAGAGTAATGTAGATTTTATTCAGTGAGTCAGTGTTTAAGCAAAAATCAAGCATATTGTTTGACACGTGCCTTTATGTAAGCTGTGTATCTAGAATCTCTCTTTCAGCTTGAGCAGTGAAATGGTATTTCTGGCTTTTGTTTTCTTCTGGCTAAATAGCCAGCGCCTTGAGTGTAGAACTGCTTTTTTGCTTTTTACCTAAACCCCTCTTCTCCTGCACTTTCAACTAGACAATGAATCAAACAAAGCTTAAAAATTTCTTTTTGAAAACTGCAAGGCACTAAATGAAGTGGATATGCAAGAAAGAAACTGTCTTTAAACAACTTGTGTAAAACCTGTACCTTCATTTTTCCAGGTTTATGAGGCAGGCCATTGCCCTCTCTCCAGTTCATGTCAAGTTGTAGTTGCCTTTTGCTGCTCAAAGCAGCAAACAGTCCACGGAGAGAGAGAGCGAAGCACTCCATCCGGCTCCTTGGCTCGGTGAAACGAGTCCAGAGGAAGCTCTGATTGAGGAAGGGCCCAAGAGGCAGGAAACAGATGTTAGCAGCAGTGTCCTGGGTCAGGTGGCCTGACAGCAAGTGTACCAAGCCAAAATAACTTACGTGGGTTAAATGGCCAGAACAATAGTTCATAGTCTTATTTATTGGGCTACTTAAAGCCAGATTTACCTAAGGATTAATGTGACTTTTGCGCATGCTTTTCTTTGGTTGGCATTTGTGGTCTGTTGTCAAGCTTCAGACAGCTTGTCTGATAACACTCCAGGTCACCATTTGTTTCTGCGTGCAGCTAGGTAGCTTTCTCCAAATGCTTTGTATGGTCATCTTGGTACTTCAGTACTTTTTATCTTGTATTTGGCCAAAGATCACCATGCATAGGGGGATGCAAAAAGCCAACGTTAGAGTCCTGCATATTCAGAAAAAGCCCTGTGAAGTCTCCAAAACAGTGAAGATTGAGTATTTTATTTTTGCTGTGTATGCCTTTCTTCCTGTGACCTTTCCTGGTGTAAAAGATACCTGGGTGTATTAGTCATACCAGGACCATAGGAAGCCTACAGCAAACTTAAAATTGGGTGTTGTCACCTTATCTTCTAGGGAGAGTGCACAGAAATGCTTCTTCAAATCTGCTTTCAGACTTTGCATGTTCTTGGTATCCATTCATCACTTGAGCAATCTCTCGTTACAAGATACCAGAAGGATATGAGGGACCTCAGGGTTTGGTTGGTTTTTTGAAAAAAGAAAAGGAATAGAGCAAGTGGAATTGAAGAAAATTATGATCTTGGGCATAGGCATGATGCTCAAAGGTTGTGCTACGAAGGCATCACGTGTCAAAGAGAGATGGTTCATGCTGGTGATGCAGTGCAACAGCAGTGCAGAGGTCTATGCCCCGAGCCTTTCCTTTGGCTCCCTCTGGCTTTTGAGAAGGGCCCAGACACCGTCTCTAGGTTGGGATTTCTTGCAGTTCTTTTGAGACTCTATCTCTGTGGGGACTTTTGCAGAAACAAAGCCTTTGTTCCTGGTTCGTTGGTGGTCTGCCTGTATCTTAAAACAGCCCCTTGCAGGGGTGTTGCTGACTGTTCGAGCTTTCTGGCTTGCTGCTTAGCTACCTGGGAGCCCTTGGTGAGCTCAAGTAGGTAGACAGCTACAGGGTAATGCAGAGGGTTTCTGAATGCACTGTTGCTCTTTGATTTAACCGCATGAGAAAAGTGCGTAACTTTAACATCAGCGATCTTCCTTCATTCTTGCTCTATGTTTCCTCCTGGGAATTGGGGGGGGGCATCTTATTTTCAGATAGGCCTGCCTTTTCCTCATCTCCCATGGTTGCTGCTGCCACCATTTTTCCATTTGAGAAGGTTTTTCCAGCGATAATCTTTTAAGCTTCCTGAATGCAATGTTGTGACATTCTTAATTTGTACATGTTATTTTCTGTCATTTGTCGAGCTTTGGGAATTTCCATTTCCCACATCCCTTTAGGAGAGAGAGGAAAAAAACCAGTTTGTGAGGGTGATGGGACACAGGTGGTCTATCTGTGTTTCAGATCTCCATAACAAATATTTTCCACTTCTGACTTTTACTAAAATCTCCTTGTAGGTAAGTTATTGGAACTTGCTGACTGTGAATCTGGTTTAGCATTGTATAAAGGTTTTTCCTCCTAAATGAGTGTAAAAGATAGCAAGAAGTCACAAAACTTAACACTGCTATAGTGTTAAGAAGCTGGTTCGGAGACCAGGAAAGTTCTTTTTCTTAGTTAAACGCCACTGTGTAAAAATGGAGTGAATCTATGTAGAAGTACTGGATCTGATGCTTCTCTGATTGGCTTGCTCTTCTAGGGAAGAAGGACTTTTATCTGTCTGTCTGACAGTCATTCCCAGTGATGGGGATGGACCAGCTGAGAAACAGAGATTTTGATGATAATTTTGAATAAATTTCATTAAAATGGCTTCCCAGGTAGATCTTAGTGTGAGCTTGTGGACCTATGGAAGGTTTTTCAAACCCCATAGAACACAAATTTATAGGAAGCCCAACTAGGTTGGTTCCACTGTTCATAGAGCTGCTTGCTCTATGCTGTGTTGGTTTTTAAATCAAATTATGGTTGCCTTCGCTAAACTTGTGTTGTGTTGCTAGCTTTACTGTGTATGTTCCAGTTGCCAAAATACTAGAAACCACAAAAGGCACCAGTGTAATAAACAAGAACAAATAAGGACAATCTGAAATGCTGTTACTTGCAGATAGTTGATTTAACATCTGAAATAAATTGTTTCTGTTTTTAGTATTTATTTTAGTTACAGCTTTCTTGTACCCCTGTGAACTTCTTTTCTCCCATTGGAATATCAGTAAAAACAAGCAGACTACTGCTCAATTGCAAAAGGAAGCAAGAAATTAATACTTCAGATTTGAGAATGAGTTTTTATGTTAAAAGTAATGATTTTAAATTCTAAAAACTAGACCTTTATTAAATTTTCTATGCACGTTTCTCATGAAAGATTTTGAAATTGTTATCTTCTGATGAAAAAAGTTCAAGTTTCTGATTTTCATCTTTTCCCATTTCTGATTCCCATTTAAGATAATTAAATAATCACCAAGATGCTTACTATAACTGTAGTTATTTATAATTGACAAGGATTGGGCATCAAAAGCTATGATTATAAAAGCAATTTAGCCTGCTAGATATCCTTCAAACTCCTCGTGATTATGTGTAAATGCCAGCAGTATGAGATTACATTCAGTTTAAATTCGAGTTCTCTATTTAAAAGATACTGAATTTCTGTGGTCCAGCCTCCTCTTTGAAACCTTGAAGGTGACCTATTTGAAGTCTGCGTGTGCATCATCCTTACTACTGAATTGCTGTGATTTTCTTTAGAGACCCATGACATCTGGCAAACTCTTTTTATATTCCCTTGTTCTACTGCTTTAAGACAGGTTTCCCTGTGGTAAAAGGGTTTCATTTATTACTTGTTTGTTTATATTAGTAGTGGTTTCCTTCTTAAGGTTAATTATTGTTTCAAAGAAATTGCAATTTCCTGTTCTGGTGTAGCTTGTTTTCTTTAGATTTGTTCCATGGCTGTCATGATGTCTGTAAAATATGGTTCAGGAATTCTTTATGTTTTGAAAGTGCAATGCTCCAAGGGATGATTCTTAATCTTACTTACTTTCCCCTCTCTTTTCTTTCAATTTTAGGTAAGAATGACTTTTGCAGTGGTTTTCTGCTTTGGAAGAATTTCTCCTTTGGTAAAGTATTAATCTGTTTTTCTATCTTCCTTAAAAAATGGTATTCTTTTTCTCTGTATTTAAGGGAGGAGGGGGAATCCTCGACTAAGGCTAGTGCTGTGCCCCTTTAAATACTCTGGTATGGTTGCTGGAAGAGAATTTGAAAATGTCAAGTAGGTGTTTGGGTTTTTTCTGAATAATTTTTTATATGCAGGGTGATAGTACAAATGCACAAGCAAGTTATTAACTGTCACGTGCAGTAGTTTGAAGAAGTTTGAAATAGGTTTTCCTTTAATGAAGCAGAGTGTGCTGCTTCGTATTTCCTGTGGAATATCTGCGTGCTCAAAGGCCCTGCCCAAGTATATAACAAAGCTTATGTAGTAGTAACGTCTTTATCTCTCTATACCCAAGAAGAATTCAAAGCTAGATAGCAAAAAGTAGGTATGTTAAACACATATTGTAAGTTAAATGATGATCTAACAGAGTAATTAACACAAGTTGCAATACCAGGATTCCAGAGTTGTGTTGTTTTTGTAAAAAAACAAAGTCTGCTAGGTCTTTACTATGTAACAGTGATGTGGGGAGCTGTACTGTACTGTGTTTTCGCCTCTGCAGCCATTACTAACTGTAGATTTGGAAACTTCTTGTTAAAAGGCTGCAATCCCAAGGAAAAAGACCTTTCATTTAGCAGGACTAGAGACAACTTCTGATTGTAAGAGAATTGGTATATTGTGGAGAGTAATGCAACTATAAATATGACTTCCTGTGTATTAGACATGTTTGCCAGTTGCTGGAAGCTTGAAAAAGAAGATCTTGTCTGGTTACAATTCACAATCAACCTATGGAAAGGAGTTGAGAACAACAGTCCGTTTCTTTTATCGAGGGCACTCTTGGTTCATAGTATTGCAGTTCTGCTTTTTTGTTCTTTTTCCTATATGTATATAGTTTTAATTAGTGAGAGGCCTGGGCATGAGGTAATGCTGGAAATCAACAATGTGAATCCTGTGATTCTCAATAGAGAATTAATGGAAACAGAGGTATTGCTATCTCCTTGGTCAAAGTAGTAAGTCATTTGGACAGTATCTAAAGGCAGGCTTTGGGCTGCTGTGTGCATAATATTCCTTTGGGTTTTGTCTGGTTTTAGAAGACCAAAACTAAAACAAGAAATAGTGTAATTTATACTGGGAAATAATCCTGATCTTTAAAATTCTCTGGCATCTGTATTGTCACAGGTTAGTCAGAAGGACCCTCTGTAGCCATCTAGTCTGATCCTTTGTGTAAAGTAAGGCAAAAAATCTTCTGCTTATTATTCAAACAGATTTTACGTGGGTTTCAGCCTCTAATAAAGTCAATGCAAGCTGTGTGGATTTTCATTTTCTCAAGCCTTAAATATGCTTCTTCCTTGAACAATCCATCTGAAAGGCAATTAGTGATATTCTCAGATGAACTCTGGAGTTCGAGATGCTTTATTCCAAGAGTCAAAGCTCGTAGTTGCCCAGAAGTGGGTTCATGGTGTTTGTCCTCATCTTCACCACTCCCCACACAACTGGTTCCCAGCTGCCAATGAGGAGGAGGTGGGAGGGTGGAGAGGCAGTGACACTGGTGGCATGAGGAGTAAGGAAAGGGTATGAAAAAGCTGGCGTCGGTGAGTCCCTGCTTCAGACAGTTAAGAAAACATTGACCTAAGATTGAAAGGGTAGGATTCCTCCAGTTACTGGCCTTGACCATGTTCCTATTTTTAGGGTAACCAGACTTTGAAGAGATTTGGGCCCTTAGGTAGTGGTGGTTCTCAGTTGATGGGAGAAACCTGAGAGAGGGAACGGGGAAGCACATGTGTTCCATGTCCTGTGCATGCCCTCACTCTTGCTCATGCGCTTTCTCTCGCTCACTCTTGTCCTTTCTTGGCAATGTCTCTGCTGAGCAAAGCTTTTAATTACCGGTCAAGAGCTTTGTATTCATTTCCCTCTGTCAGCTACCTTCCTCCATGGGCTCTCCCGGCTTCTGTCCAAACTGTCATGCAGGGTTACATACTCCACAAAGGACTAGAAACCTGGACATTGTGGCATCTGCTCTGAGCCACAACAGAAGTAGAGAGGGAAAGTTGCATCAGTGCGTGTATATACATGTACTGCACACGCTGCACAAGCCTGAGCCACATGGATGGCCTTGCTACAGTGCAATGTTCTTTTTTTTCTTTTTTTTTCTTTTTTTTCTGAATAGACAGTAGCTTGGGGACAGGAAGGAAAGAAGAATCTGCTGTGAAAAAAATGTAGATTTCACTTCCTTGAGATCAGTTTTTGCCCTGGTTCTATAGAGTCACTTTATGTCATTCAGGTAAGAAAGTACTTTATAGTCCTACATCCTGAGTACAGGTAGAAACACCACTTTATTTCATCTGAGCTCTGTCCTGTGACTTAAGAGCCATGTTCCTACAAACAAACAATCTCTTTTTTTCTGAAGGTTTTCATTATCACAAGGCTTATAATCTGGGGGAAAAAAATGAAGTATGGAGTCCAGATTATTTATTTTGAAATAGAAATTTAACTACATACATTCTGGGGTGGGGTTTTTTGTTTCACCTGTCTTTGATTTTCGTATCCTTTCCTGAGTTTTCCTCTTAAAAAAAAAAAAAAAAAAAAGTAAAAAGTAGTTATATATAGATGTAGATTACATCACTTAGTCTGTAGGACTTATATTTTCTACAAGGGTACCAGTTTACTGCCAAAATATGACTCAGAAGATCAATAGCAAACAATCTGTACAAGTTTACACAAGAGAACTGAAGTATTTCATTCCGTAAGCATTGTACTTTAAAAGCACATATTGCAAAAATAGATACTACTTTGGGAAGGCTGCTTTCTTAATTTTCACTGTTGCTTTCAGAAGTATGTCCAAATAGTTACGGGTTTGTTTTTTTTTTTTCCTGAGAAATCTGTCACTGCACACTGAGAATGTAAGGGAGTTGGAATGGCTATGGCTCCAAATGCTTGCACTTAACAGAGGTCTGTCATAATATTTCTGTCCACAAAGACAGTCTTATTTTAAAAAAAAATAAAATCTTAATTTACCCATCTGATGCATTTTTATTGTAACAAAGAATTCAAATGGAGGTCTGGAAGGTGCATTCCTGTTTTAAGGTTATGCTTATCATGGTGGCTGTGGTTGAAGGATGTACATTTGCCATGTCTTTATGAACATTGTTATTCAGTGCATATAATATTTAATACACTTTGATTCCTTTAAAACTCTCTGGATTATTTTATCTAAAATCTGTGTATTAAGAAGTGAATGATAGTTTCTCCATGTCTGTTCTTGGTTAACGTTCTATAGAAGAAAATTAATTGGACAACATAATACTGCACTGACAGACATAACTCTCATTTTTGTGTAGCCCTTTTTTGTTGACAGTGTCAAACATTTTGCTTCTCAGTCATTTTCTTTACAGCTTTTCTAATTCCCTGTATGTTGGTCTATTTAGCAAGTCAAACGTCAGAAGAGAAAAGGAAGGAGAGCCGCCCATTCTCCCCTCTTTTTTAATCTGAGATTAAAAAAATACATAAAAATCTCTCAAACTCTAGGAGGAAAAATGTGCAGTTTAGGAATCAGTCCTGTCCCTTTTGTTCAGCTCATGCTTTTTATTAAGTTCTTTGGCTCTTGATTTAACATTATCTACCCAGTAACTGATAGTCAAAGTCTCTACAGCATTTCCAACAATTCAGAGGCATCCTGACTATCTACAGATAGTAATGTTTGATAGCACTGGTTTTTTTAGGTTGTAAATGTTTGAGCATGTCATAGCTTCTAGATTTGAGAAAAAGCACACATTTTAGAAAAACAACTGAAAAGAGAAAAGTAGAAACTGGAAAATTAAGAATTGGGGTAGGTAGGAAAGAAGGGCAACTCAGGTAGTCAGAGCTTTCAGCTCTTGGTTTATTGCTGAGTGTTCCTTAAATTTGGCGCTTGTCTGTTGAGATTGTGAGAACAACCTTCATTATTCTTAGCAGTTTACCCACCACAAAGTTTTGTTCTCCTTTTACAGAGGGCTTGTCAAAATGCTATGACAACTAGGCTGGTTTTAGGCAAACAGACCCTGGCTCTAAAAAGACAGTAAGTCTGCAAGTCAAACGTGGAGGGCAGCCATTGGCACTGGAAGACGTAAGAAACCACAGATTGTTTTCTCGTTGGATGAAGAGCTTAAAGCAACGTAAAGTTAATTGAAGAATTCCTTGAAAGTGAAGTCAGCCTAAAATAAAAGCTTGGGGGTCTGTAATTTACTAAATGTGAAATCTTTGTAAGCAGTAGTGAACCTAAAAGTTTGAAAAGAACATATTTTAGTAAATATATCTGGCTTGTGTTACCGACTGTCCTGTTTTAATTATTTGTCCAAATAATGTAGATTTGCAGTAGGATCTCTAATTAGGCACGATTTGATTTATTGAGCTGGCCCCATATAAACCATGATGTCATGCTGTACTTCTCAAAATTACAGCTCTGCTCTTGCAGTTTGAAGACGATTATTTTTAACTTTGGAATGTTTCAGTTTTGTGCATCTTGGCTTTTGGCTTTGTGAACTTAAGATGTTCTCTGCTCCCCTCCTCCTCCCTCCCCCAGATCAAAGCAATTTGCTGTAATGTAACCAGAACAAAACCCACTGAAATGGACTTCTGAACACTCTTGGCTTTAAATGTTGTTGGTAAATAAGAAGAAAGGCAAGAATATTCATGCTTGCTGTCATGAGGGTTGAGAAATAGGTACAGTAGGTACTGAACTGTGTTTTGCCAGGTGTCCAGATGCTGATGCCATTCCAGAGCAGGAATGCTTCACTTATGTCTCTAAAAGGTCTTAGTTTTCTTTTGATGCTGTGATTGAAGTAAAGGGGGGGGGAAAGGGGAAGGGGGGGGGAGTGGGGGGGAGAGGCAGGATCTGCACTGCCTGTTACTGCAGGTAATAATTATTTACTAGGAACAGGAACTCTCATGCACATGAGTTTTTACTCATATGTGTTGCATTTTCTGCTCGTTTCCCATTTGAATAGGAAAATTTGCCTTCAGTTAAATCTGGGTCTGTTCCAAATGCAAAGGAACGGCTTTTCACAGGAGAGTTTCTGCATTTCCATACAGAGGAGGTCTCACTTCTGCAGAAGTGAGCAGCATCCCTTCTTGCCAGCGTCCCTGCTCTGGACTTGCGGGCAAAGGGACACACAGCAGGGTGTGGAGGAAGGGAGAGCTGAAAGTTAGCTCAGGCTATAGTCTCTCCTGCCAGCCTAGCCTCTTCTAGCATGTTAAGAAGAGACCAGGCATTTCAGGGCAGGTGGAGTCTTATACTGGAGGCACTTAGTCATAGATGTCAAAAGGTGGGAGTTGTGTTTGGGAGGCAGTAGCTGTGTCAGAGAAGGACAGACTCCATTTTCTAACAGAGCAGTTAGGAGAGTTTCTGAGTGGGAGGGGAAGGTGAAAATGTCTTCCTGTGAATTTTAGGGGGAAAACTCCGTGAGCTGCCCTTGGTAATGATTGCAGTGTTCCAGACTCCTGTACGTTGAGAACAATGCACGTTGATTACTGCAAAGCTGTACTTCTCATGAGGAGCCTTGATTACATAGCAGCTGACTTAGTTTCTATGCTATAAATTGTGTATGTAAACTAGATTACAGCTTAAAAGACTCCTAAAAAGCCATGGGGGTTTTTTGTAAGGATATTCTCAAATAAGTATCACATTTTTAATATAATCGGTTGTTCACTAATATACTGGTTTTACATGGGTAACTGCTTTTAGCCGACCTATAACTAGTTTCAGTTTAGCTAATCAAAGGTTGGAGAAGAATGCTTGTGGGGAAATGGGAAAGCAGTTCATACTCTCTCTGTGCTTTGGTGCCAGTGAACGTAAATGGATGGAAAGTATGTGCAAGTTTGCTAACAAATGGTATGTATTGTGGAAAGATTTGATGTCTGAGTTCAGTTTAAAAAAATACGTATTAATTTGCTTGATTTGACCTGGCAAAGTTGCCAACTTGAAAACAAATTTAACCATTAGAGAAAAAGATGAAAGCCTTAATCCTTTTGAGTATTCAGGTCTCTAGTTTGCAGTTAGTAACGGGGGGGGGCTGTAATGTCTTGGTTGTAACATAATATCAATAGAAATTTAATAAAGTTTAACATTCAGTCAGTTTCCATCTCTTGTTGATTGTAACGCTCTGAGAAGGTTTTCACAGTGGCTGACATCTCTGAGAAAGGTGAGCTTTTGGTGATGAGTGGACCACCTGTCTTGTTTTGATGAAATGAAAATAAGTGGTAGATTTCAGGTAGTTCCATGAGATGCTCATGTTTTGTCTTGTGTTAACAACACATGTGTGGTTTTTATATCAGTCACAAAATCTGAATATAATCTCTTTTCCAGGATGGTAATTAGTAGATATTTTAAATGGATCTTGCCATGAGATTTGTGTGGAGTGAATATCATCCACTGTGTGTGTGTCTGAGCACATGCATGTACATGCATTGGTTTTGTCGTCGTCCGTGTGTGTCCCGTCCCCCCCCCCCCCCCCTTTTTTTTTTTTTTTTTTTCATGGATCTGGCAATATACTTGGTACTGAAACAGAAACAGTCAGGCCTTGAGGAACTTATGACTGACAGCAGTTTAATTCTCTTCTGTGTAATAAATGACTGATGTAGGTTTAATTTTTTTTTTGGTAGTTCTTTTCCTGACATTTACTTGCTGAAACTGGTCTTGGAACTTAAAGGAACAGCTTGCCTCTGAGAGGCCTAACAGCTTCTCCCATCACTTCACATCTTGTCTTTAAAACTGGACATTCACCCACAAGCTGTCTCACAGCTCTGAAGTTATAGGTTTGAAATTACTCAATGAGGATCTTTAGCCTGCAGTGCATGATGAAGTGATCCTAATGGCCAGACAAGATAAGAGGGTGATGATGACTGTCATGAGAAACTAAACAGGGAGGTGGGACAGGAACGTGCCTGCTGCGATACCTCTGGAATTGCCTGGAGGTCACCAGATGGAAAGTAATGGTACTTTCCAGTTACAGTACTTCCAGTAGCTTCCTTTTCCTTTTGCTCTACAATGTAAAGCTGTTTAGTGTCACATAAAAAACCAGTCTCTTCAATAACATGTGCCTGAAATTATGTTCTTGATGCTGATGCCAAAAAACAACTGGGATCACAGCATACAAAAGTACTTGAAAAGAGAGATGGAGGTGATCAAATCTGGTGCGCAGGGAGTCTCATGAATGTGAAGTCATGTAAATGACATGAAGGCACAAGGAGGAACACATTTGGCAGCCGCGTAATTTGAACAAGTCCCTTGTCATTGATTAATGGTATGGTGGTCACGTACAAGAACTTACCACACATCTCTTCTGATATTCCTCTACCCCCTCATTCCCACTTTCTCAGCTGCAATTGTTCTCTGGGCGTGTTTCGGTTGGAATGAGCAGGCTCAACCAAAAAAGCTGAAGGAGGTCATGTGTGCTAACCTGTCTTGGGTGGAAACAGTTAGGGAGTGATCACGCAAGCAGCTCAGCTAGCTTTTGAGGAGTGTCGAACTGCCCTGTGGCGGTGGGTGGGAAAGGGGAGACAAATCATCTGAGGAGAGGTGACTCCTGGCAGAGGATGCATGCTCACAACCAGTGACGGTGTCTGCTCTGGGTCTGGGGGTTGAGAAGGCAGGTACACCTAGATTATCATCTGACTGCTGTATCTTAGTTTGCTAACTTGAGCATGGTTAGCAGAGAAGCCATGATGCCACAGGTCAGAGTGCAGGCTGTATGGAAGCATAACAGCATAAGTGGCTGCACACTTAAAGGCAGACTACTGCACTTGTTGGCAGAGATTAAAAATAGCACAGCTTTGGTTTTGATGTTTTGCAAGACAGCTTCTGACTGGCATAGTGGAAGGTGTGCTTTTCCTCAAATGCAGCTACAGTTTTGTCTGAGTAAAACTTTGGCTCATTATTCGTTATATCTGGAATTCAGGCGGCAATGCTAAGATGATTCACATACATTAATTAAACTTCTAGCACCATCGTGGGAGGCAAGTTTAGAGGAGGAAATGGAGATGAGTAGCCTAAAGGTGCAGAGGGAATCTGCTTCAGAGCTGAAATTAAACTCTGGCTCCGGGCATCGTGCCTCTGGAAATTCCTAAACTACTCAAGTTTCATGTCAACACTGTCCAATTACAGCACTGTAATTTAGAGTAATTTATAAGTCTGTATCTGTAGTGGATGAGATTTGCATAAACCACATCCATTAACAATAAAAGCACTGCTATTAAATAATTAAGTAATAAAAAGATCACACCATCAGTAACATGATTAAAATAAGAAAGGCTATCGCTTCTTTATATCTGGCTTCTCCTGAGCACTGAGGAGCAGATGTATTGTGTCAGACCAGTGTCCATCTAGCTCTATCTTGTCTCTAGCCATAGCTGTTAGCCGCAGAAAGATTACAAGAATGAGGCAAGGGTACAGTCACGCCTTCCCCCCCCCCCCCCCCCCCCCCCATCTTGCTGGTTTCTGCAATTCTGCTCCAATTCTATTCAGAAATCTTTTTTCAGCTTTGAATTTTGGAAGTTATGCATCGTTGTGGCAACATCTCCATAGTAATCTGTCTTTTCTTGTGAACAGTGTGACTAAGCATACCCAAGCCTCCCTCATACACATATTTTATAATCGCCATCTGCTAGTAGTGTGTTGTGATACATACTTGCATTTGAGAAGTTTCTTTTACAGCAGGATAAGTTCATCTGTCCACCATAGCCTAGATGACTCCAGAAATGTGGTGAGTCCCATTACTGTGTTTGCTCTTTTATCCATTTTAGAGAAGAACTAGTGGTTATGGAAACTACCAAAAGACCCTTTCCTGCAGGGATTTGAAGAGAGATAAGGAAGGCCCTTATAAAATGTGGAAGAAGTCATTGTGCTTCATGTTTTCTTCCCAGAGCTCTGTAGCTGCCTCCTTGCCATGGGTAGGCCTATCATTTGTGTTAGCATCAGGACATGCTTGCAATGCTTTTGCATTGATCAGAGGCATTCCAATCTGCTTAGTGATCTTTGAGAAAAGCCTTTTAAGGCTTTGTTTGTAGTTGGTTCTCTGAGCATTGTTCTTTAAGAAGAACATCATAAAATGGCTTTCTTAAAAATGACAGAAGTGGGTAATTAATTTAAAAATTGTTTTTATAAGATATTAAAAGAAAAGCTGGGAATTTTCAGTAGTTTCACTTTATGATATATGGCTACTTTTAAATGTTGATGGAACAAGGGATATCAGAAAAAACAAATTTCCCCTGGTTTTCATTGTAGGGCACATGGGTCAAACACCCAGCATGGTGTTCTCGGAAGAAACAGTTTCATTTTTCCTAAAGTGGACATGCAGTACTAAAGCTTTCTGGTTTATGACTGAGCGGTACTAAAATGCTGTTTATTGTCAGTTTTTTCACATCTGAATCATGTTATTTAATCCAGATTTTCTTTGAAACCACTGCCAGGAGTGCAGTATGGATGAATGCTTGGAGAAACCAATGGGTGTTAGGCACTCTGATGCTTTTAATTGTTTGGAGTAATCATGAACTTCACACATGGAGAGAAAATGCTTATTTCTGTTCTCTGTCTGTTTAGATTTACATGTTGAATGATGGGTATAGCTGATGTGTTTTTTTGTTTTTTCTTTTAAAAGAGAAAGATAATTATGGGAAATAGAGTAGGATTTTGCTTTGCTTATGGTATGCATTTGGGAACAATGTGTGTTGAGTTGGTCTTACACAGTGCCTTTCTAATCAATGAATGTATTTATGTGATTCTTTCATGTAGAGGCAGATGAGAAGAGGAACGTAAACAAGGATAACAAAGTGTCTATACCCTTCTTTTATACTTCATAATCCCATTTTCTTAGTTTTTATTGGCTTGTTTACTTGGTTTAAAGCTTAAGAACCAAAAGGAGAAATGACCCTGTAAAATTATACATAATCTCCAGTGGTTCCTTTCGTAGACTCTCGAAAACCTGAGTACCCCTACTTCATGTAGATGTAAAAGACAAAATTGCGACTTGTATCTTTGCTTCTAATTCCCTGCACAGTGACTAATCATATTGTCATTTTTTTTCCACCGTGTTTGTCTTAGCTAGTGTTGTTCATAGCAATAATTAATTGCTGGCAGTAACACTGGCCAGTGTATATTATAAAACAAGATTTGCTTTTATCAGTAAATTATCATACACTTACAGCTTGAGCCCCTATCTGCATTAAAGTTCTCATTCCTACTGCTGAGTCTTCACCCTTGCAACTGATACATCGCAGAAGAAGCGAATGCAAACTCTGCTGCTGCCTTCTCCGTGGGGAGCAGTCATTTGGATGGAACAAGCATTTTGCTAGGAAACAGAGTGGCATTTGGTTTCTTTGCACCTTCATCCAAATCTTAACCAACAGCCCAAGCAGGAGGAGAAAAAAATATTTGCTGGGTGCCTTTCAGATGGTGACACCCTCTCTTCCCACAAATAAACACCAACATATCTTGATTTCTCATGCGCCAATCAAAGGCAAGGGCTTCTCATTCCATCTGTCAAATCAAGGGTTTGTGTGTGCTTCGTTGCCTCCTGACCTGACACAGGTTGTTTTCTCCCTTCTGCATCTTGCCCTTTTATGGAAAGTACTGCTTTTCCTTTTATTCCTTATATTACAAAGGTGACTGAAACCTGAAGAAGGGCTTTGGTACCTGGAAATTTGACCTTTAGCTGTAGGAATTAAATCTAGTAATAGATGCTGCCTCTTTCCAAGAAGCTTGTTGTGCCTGCAATTTATGAAGTATTTCAACAGCTTTTCTATGATCCTGTATGTATGAACTTCTGATTTATTTTTCTTGTTTCTAGACCTAGTCTTTATCCAGTATAAGTCATGAAAAATCAAAGAGCTATACCCAAGAAACAGGAGTTTCATTTCTGTTTGGAACGTGTGCCTAGTCATGACTGCAAAGGTTCCTTTCTACTGTTCTTTTTGGTTTTTTAAAACTCATGGCTAGAACATAGCATATGCTGTAATACTTTCCATTTGCAGAGCCCTCTGTTTGATGATTGCAAGCTGCTCTGTAAACATTTTTTGGTCTGACAGTCATTTTTCAGAGTCTGGAGCCTTCTCCATTTTTGGTGGGAATGTGGCTAAGTGATTTGCTCAGGGTCACCCAGTGTATCAGCTGGAACGTAGTGGTGACATGGATCTGTAAGTTTTTGGCTTTTTTTGATGTCTTGATTGTATTTTCCTCTGCATTACATGGAATAGTGTAGTGCAACATACCTAGAAAATAACTGGAAAAATTCTTTGGGCTGAATGTACAAAGTCTGGAGAATAACTGGAGAGAGTTTGGAGTAATTAATTATTACTTCCTTATACATTTTTAAAACAATGGTAATTGAGAATAATAGATGAATGGACTACACTATTAGTCTTACAAAGATACTTCCTTCTGGACTTTTTAAAATCATACAGATACTATATATTGCTTATGCGTAAACTTAAGCTTAGGTTAATTTTTTAAATTCCAGGATAGAATATGTTAGGATAAGAAGTTTTTATTTGTGTGTGTGTTTTTTAGTTTTGGTTGGTTGGTTAGGATTTTTTCTCCTGAAGGGTACAAGTACAGTACTTTCACTGTTGCTAAGTGTAATCCAATCCTGCATACAACAATGGTGATAGGCAGAGGGACTATTCAGTAACTGAACAACAGACGATCTTTTCAGTACTAGGTATATTAGGAAGGCCTCATGGAAGGATTTTAGTCTCCCTAATATGAAAGTGCATTTAGTAATGATGGTTTTTCTTCCCTTTTCCCTCTTTAATTCTGGTAATTTACATGGACTGTTATTTCTGTTGCTGTTTCAGTCCTTATGTTTTTGAAAAATATTTTCACTTCCAATAATGCTTTTGGATAGGTGGTTCTATTCCCTATATATTAAATAACTTGAGAATTTCACATTATTCAATCATGTAATTACTGGGGGGTTTTTTAATACTTTTTGTGAGTAGCCTATCCCCTTAAAAAAGTTCTTTTAGGGTGTTCAATGTTTTACAAAGATGAGTTAAAACATTAGTTCAGAAGTAATTTCTTGCATGAGAGGAAAGAACAATTTTCAGACAGCAATGGTTAAGAAAGTTAGGGTTTGGGTTTTTTTTAAAACTGTAGACATTTGAAACTGATTTCTCAAAACAGTTAAAACTTTTCGTTTAGAATGCACAAGATGTGTGTGTTTTATTGAGCAGTGAGCACCTACTATCGTCTCTCCTTAGTGCTCTGTGCAAGTTGAAAGCTGTTTACATTTGAGGTTAAATACAGTTTGACAACTCACCTCTTCCCTATTTATTTTTCTTTTTTTGATATTACTGGTAGTATCTTAGTAGAAACATGCTTCTCTTCCCTGTGTAGCCCAAACCTTTCTCCTTGTTAGTGTCAGGCCATCCTCTAGCCCAACTACTTTTAACTTCTGGCCAGGTCCCACTCAGGATCCCTGGCTGTGTGTTCCCCTTTCCTCCCAGTGAGTAAGATCCCGTTCCTCTCCCAACAGTCCATGAACCTCTATTGTTAGTGGCTTTAATGTGGAGGAGGGTTGCTGAGGATGAAAATGAAGTCAACATAAATTTATTTTGCAGAAGTTGGAGTGCTTTCTGCTACCACGTTTCAGCTGTCATGTTTTCATGGATTGTTACCCAAGTTAAATCAGGTACACTTATATGTAACATAATCATATTCCTGGGAAGAGGAAGACATTTCTATCTGTCTTCTTCCCTGTGCCCAAACACTTCTCATTTTCAGTGTCAGGATTCTCTGGGCCAGCTACTTTTCTCCTTTCCTGTGTAATTACAGACCTCTGGTATTTTAGTCATTGCATTGGTAGTAGGGTATTCCCCTAGACATGCAACATTCTTTATGAGGTGGATGGAAGCATTTAAAATGTTGCCTCACACAATCAATTGGAAAATACTCCTATTGTGTAAAAATGAGGCTGTTCTGATACTTGCTGAATTTTCCCGACTGAGAGGAGATTGAGGAGAACGTTTATTTCCTGTGCCATTTGCATAACCTGTTGCCGAGTTTAGCATGTTACCTTTATTGAGCTTTTCAGTTTCTAATAAGAGATGTGGCACTTGGCAGGCTTATAAATGATATATTAAGGTTTCTCCCAGGAGTGAACTATGTATGGTTCCAGTTAATAACACTGGTATTCAGTAAGGAGGAGAGCAGACGTGATAGTGGTTTGGGAGGCAGCTGAGGTAACATCTAGGAACATCTGGTGGAAGTTTCCCTAGCAGCTCAGGTAACTACACAGATGCTAAATGTTTTTTCCCCATATTCTGCCCAACTTTGCTTATGATGTTTGGACATCCCTCTCCCCCAGTATATGACTTACATTTGAGTCGGTGGAAGTTTGCCTATGAAGTTGAAGAGAATGATTTGGAGGATTTGGAAATGCTTTACTTAAAATTGTGTCAGTCGGTGTAACAAGAAAGCTTTTGGCTGTTTCTCTCCTGTGTTCACTAATGGCTGTATGTAAGGGTTTCTGTACTCTACCTTCTATTAAAATCCTCTGTATTTCTCCCTATGTCACAGGCATTATTTTACTAGTCTGCAGCCATCTCTGAGCCATGTATGTAGAAACACTTTCAGCGTGGCTGTTGCCTGTTCTCAGGGAGTTTGAGCTGGTTTTTTCCATAGACCTTCTCTACATGGAAATTTGAAGATTTTATTTTTTTTTCACATAAGAATGGGTTTTGCCAGCTGTTAGTCTGATTGCTGAGACTAGAAGGGTAAAAACCAAAGTAATTGACTGTCCCTGTCCCCCCAAATGCTGTGGGTTTTGGGGAACTCAACTTCATTAGGTTATGACAAGAGCTGGGAATGTGATTACACATTGGTTTTTTTCAGTAGCATCTTATCACAAATGATTTTGGAAACCTTATCAGTCAGTTGTCACACCTGTACAAGTCATACTGACTCACTCTGTCATTGCAGCGGACTGAGGACAGACATTCCTATGAGTTTCAAAGCAGCTGCAAGGCTGTCTGGGGTGCCAGCAGCACACTCTGTCCCAGCCTGTGTGGTCAGAGCTACTTTACTGTTGGGCACAGTTGCCATTCAGAGTGCTACATTGATGGGGAAAAGCAGTGACTCTCTTCAAAGTTTCAAACTTGCTGCGTTCTTCGTGGCTTAAATTGGCCATGTAAGTTGGTCAGTGTCTAATGAATCCTGCGAAGAGATTGCTGTGGGCTGCCCTGTGGTTAGAGAGCAGTGGAGCTCATTTCCAAATACTCTCTCCCCTTTGGTTGGCCTCAGTGAAAGCTGGTTGGTGGTGGAAGCTAAACATGGGAGGGATAGAGTGGGATGCCCCCCCGCCAGCAGGACGATGAATAATTACCGGAGACCATAATGGCGTTCTCATTTGAGAAATCTCGTTTAGAGTTCTTCCAGGAATGCATAATTTGAAGCTCATGTTGTCCTGTCCTTTGGCTATCCCACTTAACATTTGAAACACAGGCATGAATGTCAATTCATTTTAAATAGTCTTAGCCTTCGTGGGTCATGGATGTGCCACTTCTTAGATTTAGCTTGCCATGATGATTGTAATTGGCTGATGGTAATTACTGGTTAGAGACTCCAGTAGGTGTTAGCAGCATCCGTCTGTTTCTGAGCACTGCGGGGTTTTCCTGCCAGCTGAATGCAGACTGAGTGAGCAGATCAAGGAGTTTCTCTTCTATTTATTAAGCGACATTTTAGATAAATTGGAGTAGTTCACAAATGTGTTCAGTTTTGATCTTTACTATAAGGATTCATCTAATTTTTCTTGTGCGACTAAGGCAGTGCAAAATTCCAGGCTCTTTGTCATGTATTTTGAACTTAGCATATTTGAGAAATTTGGGCTACCATGTACTTTCCACATTGCCCCCAAACGGAGGAAGGAAAAGTCCTTCATCTTGCTGGTTATAATCTGAAAAGTGTTATGCTACTCTATGCAATAATTCTGTCTCATGAATGAATTATTTGGTGCTTTTGGTTTCTTTTTACTCTCTTCTGGTTTACATTTTTCTACTTTTTGTTTTCTGACAACTAATTGCAGTATGTTTTCAAAACCATAATAAGGGGAGTCACTAATTAAAAGAAAAAACCTGAACTTTGATATATGCCAAGTTTCACTTGCCACTAACTTTGGCCACATGACCAATTTTGGGAGGAGAAAGAGGGAAGCAACTCCCTCCCCCCATGGTTTCTTAATTATGATAAATGAGCTGCCGTGTTATTAGGAACATAACCCAATGGCCATACAGCTAAATATTTACTTGAGAGTTTATTTAGTACAGCTTGCTTGCTTTTTAAGCTACAGATTTCTTCATTGCATCCTTTATTCAACTCTTTGGTCTTCCTAAACTCGTAATCTTGGTATCTGTGATGTTAAAGAAACCAGAGTGTGAGGTCAAATTTTCCATTACATAGCCAGAGAGGAATTTCAAGGAACAATGCCAACATCACTTAAAAAAATAAATTTACAGGAAAGATGACTCATCAATCAACAATTGCAGTTCTAGAAAATAGAATTAGTCGTATATGCTCTGGGTACAAAGAGAGACAAAATGCACCAGGCCTGACAGGCAGGGGTAAATCAGGGTGATTGCTTGTTTCCAGATATTTTTACCTTGACCTCTGCTTCTTTTTTACCCTAAAAGGGGGATCCTAAGTAGCACACAGCTTCATGTTGCAGGAATCGTTGCCTTCTCAAGAGCTACAACTATCTAGCAAAAATAAAAAGATTTTCTGGCTTCTTATCGCTTGCACTAATTAGTCAAGCAACTGAAGGACAAGGGGAACAGTCTCTTCCTGTGCTTTACTTCTCTTGTAACTCTAAGAAATTTAACGTGAGGCCACCTGAGAGACCAAAATACAGCATTTTATACTTGGTGGAGGTGCAGGCTTCTGCTGTAGTATGCAGTAACATGAGTGTGAGAAAGACGGGATAAAGACCAGTTTCCTTCCTTCTAAAATATTAAATAAGCAGCACACAAGAGTGAAGGTCCTTCTGAGAGGGAAGTCTGTTGAGCTATGGCAGTGTCTCTGGGGGAGTGGGGCAGGCCTGCTGCTTGTGGAATTTCATTTCATGCCAGCCCTTCAGTGGGGAAGGCACTTCTCTGGCGCTTCTTGTCTTCTCTGCCCCTTGAGCTGCACAATCTTTTCACTGTGTTAACCTTGAATGTGAAGAAAGTAATGAGTGCTGGGAGTTCAAGGAGATGGCACTGGAGACAAATCTACCACATCCCATGGGGGGGGTTTTGCAGCCCTGTTTGCTTTCTGGTCTTAACAGAGGGAAGGGAAGGAAATGGTGTAACCACTCTCTGTACCTCTCACAGGTGGTAGACTGGATAGTTTGCGCACCTGGATGTCTCTCCGTGGTACTAGACATAATGGTTCTCTAAAGCTTTTCTGCTCATGAGATACTTCAGCAGAATAGCATACCAACTAAAGGTATTGACTTATGACTGCATTGCTGTTTGGCCTTAGAATGAATTCAGTTGATATTGTAATTATTTGGAAGTAGGAAGCACACTTTTGTACGCTTCAGTCTATATGTTGTCAGTCTATATGTTGTTTTTATGGATTTTTCCTTTGTTGTCCTGTTCTTTCCTGGAATGATAGCGTGGCAACAGTCAGACAAGAGCAACCTTGCAGTACATGCTTTTTGAAAGGGGATGTAGACTGCAAACTCTGCCGTATGTGTTTTACTGCCTTTAAGCTTGCTGCTTCTCTATATTAGAATTCTGAAGATGTTCTAGCGTATTTTGAGCTCACTTCAGTTACTGAAGCAGATAATGTTTACAAGTGTGTGCTGGCTGCCTGTTCCTTCTAGAGCCTAAACCTGGCAGAGTCATGGGGACATCTTCTCTCTCGGTACTGATGGGGAGAGCGCTACCAATAAAGGGTTACGCTTTTCAGACTCAGTAATTTTGAAAATACTTGTGAGAAACAGCTGAGACTCTTCCGGGTAGAGGACCTGTCATTGAACTGTTCCCTGGTTCCCACCAGTGATGTCAGATGCATTTACAGCACAACGCTGTGGGGCTCAGTGTGGCCAAGTCCATGCCATGTGCTGATCTTGGAGCCCCTTCTGCAAGATAGAGTTCAGCATGTGTCAACGAACAGCTCATTTTAGGTTAATATGAATGAGGGCAACAGTGATGTGGTTGAAGAGTCCTTTTGAGGGTTAAATGGGAATGCTGAAGAAAGCAATGCGTTCCTTCATCCGATTCTCTTTTGCTTAGGTTTTGTCCCTTCACAGCTTGGATTTCTGTTATTTTATGTAAGTGCTAGTGCAGAGAATTGGGTCATGGATGACAGATTTGAGTGATGGCCACAATACTTGCAGCTTTCACAACACAATATGAGGTCTGTCTCTTGGCTTAGCCTCACCCTCAAGGGTGATAAGGAAACAAGACCAAAACAGTTTCTCCCACTTTTCCTCAAGAAGTATTGCCTTTTATCCTTAGAGTTTGGAGAGCCTAGCAACTATCTGTCTGTTTTATTTTCCTTAAGATGCTGTGATACCATGGTGATGAGTTATTAATAAAACTCCAGGCAGATGGAGAAAGCTTTTGACTGAGTAACTTCTTGGTTTGGTTTTTCTTTTTTTTTTTTTTTTTTTTTTCTTTCCATGCATCCCAGAATAACCATATATGAACAAATGTCATGATTTGGTCTGTGGGGCAGAGTAGCTGAGCATTTAGCACAAAAATACAACTTAATCTGCAAATAAATCAGAACAGTCTTTTTGCTTAAATGTCAAAATACTGCCATGGTTATGGAAGAGCAAATAATTGTCAAGCACTGCATGCATTATTTTAAATAAATGAACATAATTAATTAGATCTGAGATTTTTTTCTGATTTGTTGCATTTCTGAACATATAATGAGCTATTATAAGTGCAGTAACAGTTTCCCATATAGCACAGTGCTCTGCTTCAATGGCACCAGCTCAAAATTCTGTAAGTCTTTATCCTAATGTGCAGTAATCTCTATAACAGTGACACTAATCCCCTCTTCTAATATGGAAGTTGAATTAAAAAAATCTGTGAAATGTAGCCTTAAAGCTGCTTTTGGGAATTATTAATTTGTAAACTCTCCATCAGTCATCCATACCAATAGAAATGTCTTTATAATAACAGACCAAAGGGGTAGTCACGTTTCGGAAAAGCAGTGAAGCGTTGGGGGTTTTGCCCTTTTTTTTTCTTTTTTTTTTTTTTGTTTTCCCTTTGTTTAAAGTGTGAATGGCATTACTTGCATAACACAAACAGCAAGAGATTGGTTACGAATGGTGTAAAATTCTTATGTTGTCCTACCCAAATGATGCATACTGACTCTCTTGTCCAATTTTAGTGTACTGCAGTTGGTTTACAGTGTGCTTAAGCTACTGTTAAAGGTTTGGGCGATAATGTCTTACATGGCAACATTACAAGCTTCCTGAAGTTCTCATTTATCAGCTGCTCAGATACTGATGGAAGAAAAGCAGGCATCTCCACAAACGTTAAAAGCTGGACAGAAAATTTCTTTTTAATATTTCACATATTAATTTCAGATGATTTTAGTTATTGAAAAAATAGGCCCTTAAAAGTCTCCCAAATGCCTTGACTTCCAAAAATGTTTGTTTCTTGTTTTGTGGCCTTGAGCAGGAATTGAACCATGATAATGAAAACCCCCAAGTACACAGATAAGACAAACCATGACGTGCATTTGTGACGCCTGTAACACCCAGTGACGTAGATAATGCTGCGTCCCCTTACTCTTTACGTGCAATGTGAGAGGGATTGGCTGTGGCCAGTATTTCCTTTGAATAAAGTACAGCCCTGGTTGGAAGTCTGTAGCTGATGTGTTGGGGGGGGGGGGGGGGGGGGGGGGGGGTTGCAGGCATGTACTTAGTTAGCGTGGGGACAGCATCTACATCATATTGGGCTTCTCAATCTCATGGAAATTTCATGGGATTAAATGTGTAACTCATGTAGGAAGTTCTGAAAATGTTGTCCATGACATGTAACCTTACTTCTCTCCTTTCCTCTTTACTCTCCAGTATGATAATTCGTGTCCTTTAAATGGAATCCATTTTACTCCATAATCTGAAAATTGCCTTAAAAATACTATAGAAAGATCAAAGCACACTGAAGAACTGAGAGCAAAATTTACATGACCTCTGAACTGAGACATTTGTAAAATATAGGTGAAGTGTCAAGAACTGCTGTGACATTTTATTCCATATGGGGATGTAAGTGATTTTGTAAAGCATTCCAGCAGAGTGAAACAACCAACAATCTTTCTGCTGTGTGCGTGAGGTACTTGATTTTTTTTTTTTCTCCTGCCAAGAATGCTGCTTACAAGTGGAAATTATTTTATTTTTCCTCATTTTGGGGGGGTTGTTGGGTTTGGGTTTGGTTTTTTGTTTGTTTTTTTTTTTAGCAAACAAACAAGTAAAACAAGATGTTCCATCTGGAAAACGCACTACTATTCTCCAAAGAAGGCTTTTTAGTAGAAGGATGTAGGTAGGGAAAGGGACATTCTTGATGAAGTAATGGTCAGGGAAGTTAGGGGAAGCAGCTTATTGCATGAAAACATTTTGCTTTCTTTTGGAGTAATGATGCTCTTATGCTTTTGATGTTTTACCAACTCACAGGATAAAATGTTTCTGACTTAATAAACCCATCTCCCTTTGAAGAACCTTTACCTATGAGAAGACTTTTGTCTAAATTTAACCTCAGCTGTGGCCTTGCTGCTTTTGCCTCTGGCTGCACTGTGGTGAAGACATGGGAATAAGCTATTAAAACATGTAGTTTTCTCATCTCTGTTTCATGTTGGAGTTCTCATAGGTGTTGGGCTGGGCTCTGTCCCCCGTGCCTGGCTTCCTGTGGAGCTGCGTTCTGTTGCGACTCCTCTGTCTGTGTTTTATTGTAGAGAACCAGACTGGCATGTTGTTCCATCATAGGAAAAGGGAAAACATGTCTCTCGGCAGCCAATGAAGTGCACTCATGGTTTTTAGGAATATATGAGAGGGCTCTATTGCTACTGTTTATTATTTTTATTTGTGCAGTGCCTAGGGACCTCAGTTTTGAGGCTTGATGCTGAACAAGAGGCTTTATGCAAACAGCTGAAAGATTATTTCTTCTGTAGAGAGCCTGACTCCGTAGTGCAGTGCAAAGCTGTGCAGAAATACCTAACCCAGTTTTGAGTGAGCTTACTTGGGCTCTGGAAATGTAAGTGTGTTAGCACTGTATGCTATGCTTATATGTTGCATTTGTGTAGATGTGTTACAAACTGGTGCCTGATTCGGGGATTTACAGTGCTGTATTGGGCTGTGCAAATACCCTCAGAGAGATGATGACAGAATACAAGAGATCACAGAAGGATGGAGACACATGCAGTGGAATTTAAAGGAGTAGCAAGAGGTAAAACAAGCTTGGATTAAGGTTGGGGCAGTGGCATTTCTGATGGATTTAGGCATAGTATTTTTCTTCCCTTGAAGTAAATGCCTTTAGGAGGAGCCATAAACCTGGCAAACCAGGGAGTAAAGAATGATTTGAGGAGGTCAGGCATCATACCCAAGAATCAAAGGACTAAGCTGTGAACAGCATGTGGCTGAGGAGTTCTTCCCATCACATCTTAACGATGTGAATTTGGTGTACAGGTAGAGGCAGATACCCTCTGGAAAAACAGTTTGTGATAAGAGTTGGAATATTTTTTCCTGCAACTCATTATTTCTCCAGTTTACGAATTGCTTCACCATATTTGGGATCCTGGACACATTGCCTGATAAGGAGAAGTTGTTACTATTTATTATTTGGGGTTTTATTACTTAGGCTGTGATGCCTAAGTGCTTCTGTAAGGAGGAATGTAATATGGAAGATAATATAAACTGTAAAACTAATGAGGGAATTGCAATACAGATGGCATTGTGTGTCTGCTTTGCAGACTGTATTTTGCACTGTTCGCTTTCAATTTCTCTCCAAGGAACCAGAAGACCACTGACTATATGGTAGGAAGTGGCTTACTAAAGGCATCCTCTAGAGCAGGCTATAATGCTAACAAAGTTTCAGTGCCTAGTGCACATGCACAAATGAACTTTTGAGGTAATCAAGGAAGCAGTGCATTTATTGGTTTGATAGAAACATTAGGCAGCTTTCTGAAGGGTGTAGTTTGAACTGTATTAGACTGATGTTAACTGCATGCAGGATGGGGCAAGTATACTTTTGTCTCATAGCCATCTCTTCCATCGCTTACTGTGAAGTTTGTAAAAGCTGTGTGATTCTTTCTCCTAGGGCTGTTGATTTCTTTTACAAAGAGCAGAAGCTGCACTACCTTCATCTTTTACATTGTACTGGCGGCCAGCAAATTCCAAATTCAAACCTTTCTTCAATTTTCACCAATATGACATAAACGGACATTGCACATAAAAGAGCGAGCCATTGCATATGGCTCCTGGTACAAAGAGTATTACAGTAACAGAAATGCCCTGGTCATAAATTTATGTGAATGGTAACCATGTGTCTTTGAATGCCTCCTGTTTCTCATTCAAGTTAAATGTTACTCTATCAATACTTGCCAGATATCTTGCACTCTCATGTCTCTGCAATATTTTTAAGCCTTTTGATGCCTTGCAGTTTTTGAAGTTGTCGTATTATTTTTAAGATCCTTAAATTAGGTCATAACAAAAATATTTCTATTTATCTAATCCATTTCCCTGTGTTCAGACTGCTTGGTGTACTGGAGCATGCAATAAAGTAGAGAGATTTAAATGGCTTACTTCAGTATGAGAAGAAAATGTTACGAAAATCACAAGTTTCCTTTAAAAACTGAAGCCTTTTCAAGTGAGTGCAATGTGATGGGAGTGGCTGTGAATGATTAAACTTCCTTGCAGGGGGTAGGATTTGTAGGATACAGAGCTAGTGAGTCACTATTTCCAATTTTTGACAAAAAAAAAAAAAAAAAGGAAAAAGAAAGGAAAAAGAGACAACCTAGGATTTCTATAGCTGGTGACTACTGTGTCTTCAGTGGAGTAAGTATTGTGGTGTCATATCTGTTTTCCAGATGCTTTTGTCCAACTTAAGTTGGAATCCTGAACCCATCCAGTTGTTACTGCTTGTTGAGGGAATGCGGGGGTTGTGCAGTTGTTTTAATCGCACAGATTGTCATCTCTTGTTCATCTCATTTCCTTTTGTCCAAAAACATGAGCACACCTCACCTGGTGCTTGTGACTGTCCTCTTGCACGTGGCGAGGACCCTGCTCAGGTGAGTGAGAGCAAAGAGTAGTTCCCTCATCGTTGTTGCTTGAGGCTCCAGTCACACTGAGGGCAGATGATATCCACAGCTCGGAATCCAGGTACGAGCTTTTGAGACACTGCTTTGTCGTGGAGTGAGTCTCCCATTTAACATCACCCATGCCCTGCCTATTTAGCTAACAACTTTTGCTCCCAGTTAGGTTCTGACTTCTCTTTCAAGTTGGTTTTACTCAAAACAATGGGTAGATGAGAGCCTAGAGCTCCTAAGTAAAGATCTTTTTAGGAGGTAGTAAAATGATGAAGCGTTTTGTCTGGATCCCACTTTTTTTCGGAAGAAGCAGTGCTTCCTCAAACAAAGCCTGACTGTACTCGACATCTATTAAAAGCACCCACTAGTTTTAAAAAAAAAATAATAAAAGATCTGCTGGAATCACATAATTTTCTGAAATGTCTCAAAACTATTCAAATGCTGGCAGCCAGCATAAAGCCTTTGCCTAATGCTAATCTCCAGAATGCAACAGGAATCATTACCTAGCTATTTACAGTCAATTCTGCGTACTGCACATTTAAAACTAGAATAAAACTATCACAGCTCTGCTTTGCTTTCCAGCCCCAACTGCTGCAACAACCTTGTCCTCCTATCTTTTTTTTTTGCCCCCTTCAGATATTTAGAACAAAATCAGGCACTTCAACCCTAGGGGTTTTTTTAAGGTTGCAATATTCTTCCTGCTGGAGAAGCCTGCCATTTTTGTTGGCAGGCATTTGACTCCTATCTTTTCCTGATCTTTTACTTAAATAAGCAGCTGCTTCAATAACATATTTATTCATATTCATAATTCCCATATACCTTTCAAGTTTTCAGAACACACCTGAATGTTGGTGATCTCCCATGGGTTATACAGCTCAGTGTTGGCATGTGTCTCTTTGTCCCTTCAGCTGTGGTCCTCTGTCCCAATTTTTCTTTTTTTCCTGCTTTGCTTTTCTCGCTCCTCCAAACTTTGCCAGTCTTTATTCTTATTTGTACTTCCATTGCTGGGTGATGGGTTGTCACTGCTAGGTGTTGTTTTGTCCTATGGTTCTTCTTACTATCTGAGTTAGGAGCAAGCTGACTTCCCCGACACTGCTGGTGAGCTATAGATTTTTTCCCACCCCACCACACCCCAAAAACAGGGGGGGAGTGGGGGGAGTAAATATGAACTTGAGGGCTCTGCAACTTCCTTCTAGAGAACAAACAAAGGTTATAACAGTTGAGCTGTCATTTATGCCAGAAGCAGAATACTTAGTCCCTTAGTTTTGTGTCATTTGCTCTGGCACGTAATAGTTGAAGGTACCTCTTTAGTGTGTGGGTAGAAATAGAAGAGGAGGAAAGTCTAATTTTTTTATTTTTAACGAAAAATAGGCAAAGGTGCGTGAACACAGAGGAGAAATACAAGAGTCCTTGAGCGTGAGAGAAAGAGAATTTCTAGCTTACGTTACACAGCTCAGTGGAACTGGGCATGGAAACATAGAAAGTATGAGGGAACACATACTGAGAGATTTTGAGGCAAGCAGGGGAAATTTATGTGATGATATAATGCATACTAATAATACATATGGTATATATACATGATAATATGAGGTACATTAACTAAAGTTTAAAAAATTAAAGTCTACTATGCAGTAGTAGAAAACAGAAGAGCATATGGTTAGAAGCTCCTTTTTTCTAGGATCTTCCTCTTCTCTTTGTGTCCAGCCCTCCCACATGAGTGTTTGGCAAAAAGGGGAAGGGAGAAAGAGAGCAGTGTCTTTGGTGGACAGGGTTCCTGAAAGCTGAATTTGGAGCAGTACGTTGAGACAAAGTCAGTTGGCCTGTCCACATCATCTTCTGCACTCCCATGAATTCTGCCCTTGTGTTTCTCTAAAAAAATTCTTTTGTTGAATGTAGGCAAAGATTTGGGCTCATCTCTTTTTTTAATCCCTCTGCCAGCTTTTAATATAAACCCACAGAATCAAGACATTCTAGGATTGATTCTGTCCACCTGGTTCAGATTAGACCTCTTGCATCACTTAAATAGGTTTTTATGGCGTTCCTCCTATAACTCTATTTGAGTGCTTTTGAAAGAATTTATTTTTAATTGGACATGATAATATTTGATGCGATATATTGGCTAATTGTTTAAATGTGCATTTAGACAATTGTTAAAATGAATGCTATTTGCATTATGTAATATTACAAACCACACATGCACTATAGTCTCCTCTCTAATTAAGAAACAATTAAAATTACAACAAGTCCACTTCTTGACACCAAATTTTAATGACTTTGTGCTTGAATTGCATCATAGCAACTCAGGAGCAAGCTATCAGGATGTCTTCATGCCCTTTAAAACTACCAAGAATGCCTGTCTAGGAGTTGAAAACAAATATTCTTTCAGTCTAATTCGTTATGGAGTTAAAACTGCAAGGACTGCTCCTAAATTCAGTTGCCACATTTCTAACATGACTGCAATGTGTAGTCCTCACAAGGTAGAACAGCGCAGAAGTTCACTGGCACATTTTCAGCCCTCATAACAGAAAAATATAGAATGTCTTTCTTATGTAATTGAATAGCTCTCTGAGATACTTAGGGTTGGAGTCTGAATTCCTATGCAGACCAGGCTTTTACATCAGAAAATAAGACTTACTGATATGCTTCATATTTGACCATGTACCACATCATCCACAGTATAAATTAGCTGGGTTTTAATTTGCTTTAGTTCAACATTTTAATTATATGTTAAAACACAAATAGCTACAGGCTCAAATAATCCTCTTCGTGGACCGCTGTTTTTTTCCTTGTTAGATGATGTAAACTGCCTAGAGTGTTGAGACAATGAAAAGATGCAAGATTTCATGTACAAAAGTCACTGAAGAAATACTGGAGTGTACCCTCAGGCTGATTATTTCATTCCCTCCCTTTCTCCCTTGCAGAACACGTGTGTATCGGACCGTGGTCTGAGCATCTGTTGAAGTATAGCTTACATTCTGGTATAGGTTTTTGCTTTTGTGTTAAGATGCATAGGTTGGACAGGAGTTGTATTACACTGTGCAGTTGGGGGTGAAATTGAGGTCATGGTTCAGCCTTCTACCAGCTCTGTAACACTGCCCATTTGGGGTTATGATTCATCCTTCCATCAGTTTTGTCTTCCAATAGCTCCGAGGATGTCTATGTAATCACTTAGGGCATGGGCACAGTGTTTATTAAAATGTTCATGCACAAAAGCCTGTGCAGAGCCACAGGCAGACTGACCGATCAATTCTCTCTGGGCTTCCATGGCACAAATTGCATCTCTATGATGTGGGGATCTTTAGCTCTCCTGTCTATATCTAATACTCCTTTCTCTTAAAATCTTCAACTGGATTTGATCTCTTCTCAGTCACGAGGTAGGTAAATAGAGATTGGATTTACCTAAACTACAAGCACAGCAGAAATCAGTACTGGCTGACCACATTAGTTTGTAGCACAGATGGGATGCAACCTGCATTTTATACACAGGCATCATTTACCCAGATGCCAAGTTCCATATACTCAGTTCCTGACTTCATTAAAGCACTTGGACGTGGTAAGACATTAATCAGGGGCTTCATATAAATACAGGTATGTCATGGCCTTGTTGGAGTTCACATCCATCCTGAATTTGTCAAAGTTGTTACTGTTGTGTAAAGATTTGGTCTTGTACTTGAGCTGAAGCTGGTTGTTGAGACAAGCTCCCACTGCGTGCCTTTCCATGCCACCAAACCAACTGTGTTAGGCATCACATGGTTGCTTGGAGAAGGACTGAGTGAACAGAAAGAACAAATGACTTTGGGACTGAAGTATGTTGATCCAGAATTTGTTATGGTACTAATTTGACTTCAAATCGCAATCCCGTTTTAATGCCTGAGTGGGTATAATTTTTACCCTAGAAAAAAATAGAGGTTGCAGAAGCTATGACAAGGATTTTAGGTTGCAGGCCTGAGGTCTAATTTGTTCCTGACTGACAGAGGAGAAAATCAGTGAATGATTTTGTAGCTCAGGGTTGCTGTATCCCTTGTTTTCAGCAACTCCAGAATCCTTTGCAGCCAGAACTTTTTGGGGGTCTTCTGTGTGCAGAGTTCAGATACGTAAACCCCTGTTTAAAGCTTATCCTTGACGTTTGTTGTCAAACTTCATGGACTGAATCGAAGAGATGCAGTTTTCTGATTCTGCCCAACTGGGAGCAGTTTCTGCTTTCAAAAAAATTCTCATAGGGATGGAGGTGTCTCATTGATCCCCCACACGATTACATTCCCTGTACTCTTACACTGTATTTTTGCTACTGTGAGAGAGTCACTGTTGCCAGGTGAGGATTACTAACAAGGTTAGAGCTAATAAACTGCACTGTGTTCTTGTAGTCACAGCTGGGCTGCTCCCATACCCGACCTTCACAGAGCTATTGCAATGTCTCTAGTTTAGGCATGTCTTTGGATGCATGTTAGTTGCTTACATGAAATGGGAGCTCTGTATTCTCCTCCCTTCATGCTTGCAACATCTTCAGCTTTTTCCTCCTTTCCAACTTCTCTGATTACATTCATACGAGGACAGAATTATGTCACATTATCCTGCGTGCTCTCTCAGTATTGGCTGCCAGATAACTAGCATGTGCTTCCTGTTCATTTCTTGTCTTAGACACTGCTTTTGCCTGTTTTAAGGGACTTTAAAGTTTGGCAAGGCTACTATTATAATGATGGTTATGTTCTTGCACCAAGTTCTCCCTCTTAGCTTGACTGCTTTTCTGTTCCAGGGGAGAGCAATAGCAAATATTCCTTTTTTGCTTTCACTGCTCAGCTTGATGCTAATCTGCCAGCATTTTTTTCTCTGATCCCTTATTGTCTGCCCAGCCTCAGTCTTCCTTTCTTTATTCTGACAGCTGCTCCAGACTCATCTTCTTTTATGACCTTCTCTCATACTTGTTTGTGTGTCATATTTGTTGCTGCCTTTGATGCTTGGGATGACCTTGCTGAGATCTCTGCTTGAAGGAACTTGCCTTTCTATTGGCCCAGAAGGCATTGAAGAGGCAAACCAAGGAGAGGAGTCATCCGGAACCAATGATTATACAAACGTGCTATGTCCAAATAGTTTTGCTTCTAGGTCTTATCCCTTTTCCACCGTGTGGGACAACATGCAACTTCTTATGTCTTCAGCCTACACCTTGCCCACTCTATGCATCTGCACTGTCAAAAGTGACTAGGTACCAAAATGGACTGGGGCTTGTAGTTGACTGTTTCATTAGGTTTAAGCAGCTGGTGCATTATTTTTTTTCCATTATGTGACAAACTTGTTTTTAAGGACAAACAGACTTGAGCTGCTTTTCTTTCCCTTTGTGAGACGCAAATATTTTATTCCCCCAAATTTGAGGTATTAAATTTTAAAATACTACGTTTTTAGACCAATTGCTGTGATTTTTGTCGTGGAATTATAGGGGGTTCCAAAATTATATTTTGCACGCTGAGGTTAGAATAAGCATCTCTTCATTGTGGTATTTTAAAGAAGTGATAGGCAGACTTCTACATGCAATTCAGCAGTTTGTAATGATATTGTATTGAATTTAGAGTATTTGGCCAGGAAATAGGTTTATGAATAAACTGGTGGAGTAACTGTATAGCCAGCTGCTTTGGAGTAGTGCTCAGTCATTTAATTTCACATTAATTTTTAATAGTAAATCAAACTTGTTTATTGTATTAAAATTCCACTTGGTGTGGATTCTCAGGCCTCTGCGATCTTTCAGTGACAGAAGGGATTTTGAGACATTAAACTGTTTACTTTCTGAACTTTCATTTGCATTGCACTCTACTCCTTTTAATATTAAATGGTCATTTATTACAATTATAATATCTGAGGTTGGGATTGGAAGCAGTTCTTTTTCATCTGTTTCTCATTGTCAGCACAGTTGAAGTTTCTCAAAAGAAGAGAAATAAGATCTGAATACCCTAAACTATCCAAATTAGTGCACTTTTTCTTGGTGACAAATAGCCCCCTGGAAGGTATCGGTTAATTCAGTCTCAAATCTTTAAGAGGTAATTTTGACAGAGTTCTGTAAATGTAGAAAGTTAAACAGAGTAACCAGAGAAAGGTTCCTAATGAAATCTTGGCTTTGGTGGTGAAAACGTCAGACTCGTTTTAATAAAACCCTGATTACGCTGCATTCGTGAGAATTTCTGCAAGTCTGCCCTGATGACATATAAACTTTAAACTAGGCATAGTCAATAAAAGGCCACCTAATGTGGTTTCTTATTTTGAGAGGTTTCCCCATAATTACCCCAGCTAGTTAGTCTGTTTTCTAACCATTTTGGAAGCTTCATGTGCTGAAAGAAATCATGCTGCGAAAGATGGTGCTTGCATAGCGTGTAATGATGTGAAGCGACCTGGCAGAGACCTCCCCACCCCACTTGCTTATTTAGTGACCTTCCACAAGTGACGAGACTGCAGTCCTGCTCCAAGCAGCTGGTTTCTAAATTTAGTCTGACAAATGGTATCATAAAGGTGGCAGGTGAGGTTAGGAGATCTGATCAGAACATACCAATTTAACAGCCACCAAAAGGTACGGAAGAGTATAAGGAAAAACAATCAAGGGCTGTCTCTTTATCATTGTATCAGCTTTCTTTGTACGGTCCCTTGTGAAAGCCTTTACTGATGGCTTTCAGCTATGTATCATTATAATACCTACAATAAGCATTACATAATAGGAAAAATATGCCACACTGAGCAATGAAACTGGTGTTAGCCAGTCCTGTGGCCCATATCAAAATGCTCTTGCTAGCATTCCCTGTAACAACACTTCCTCAGATGTAACGGACTACGGCATATCATCAACTTAAAGTTCATACATCTGCCTTAATGTTTTTTGCATATCCCTGTTACAAGTAATGGCTGTGACTACTCGAAGCAAAAAGAGTCCATTTTTTCCCTCTTTAAATGGTAGTTCAGGTATTCTTCAAACATATCCTCAGCCATTGCTGTGTTCGCATGGCTAGGTAGGCAAATCCTGTGGGTGTTTGTGTGTCTCGGGCAGTAAGGAAAGGGGAGAAAACCAATTAAAAGAAAAACACAGTAATGATAAAACCACAAGAATTAACTAGAAAAACTGGGTAGACAGTACTACTTAATTGATTTTTGTTGTTGGGTCTCATTATAACAGTTCAGTAGATTGCAAGCTGTCTCCTATTAAAGGTGCTGTTTTCTAAGAAGGAATTTGCAGAATAAGTGCATTTGAGGTGCTTCCACTAGGATGGCAAATGCTTATTTCAGAAGGACTTCAGATGTTAGGAGCTTTGAAATGGGTCTTCTCCCTTACTGTAGAGTGATATATCAGTATATAGCTGGGCTGGAAATACAAAGACGGCATTGGAAATCAGACCTGCTGCCTTGATGTGTCAGACCTTCAATCCAGCATAAATCATGGACTCAGGTGCTTACCTAAATAGGGTGCTTGTGCTCAACTTCTGTCATAAAATTATTCTTAAATATTTGAATTCCCCTAAAGTTAGAACATTCTATTCTTTAAGGTGCTAACTGAAAAAAAATGTCCCTTAGCAGGTAACTTTATTTGGAAGGTTCTTTCCTGTGTTTGCTTCCCAAAGTTAAAGCATAGAGGTTACTTTCTGCAGGGGACTGAAATACTGCAAGCTTTCTACAGTTTACAGATTTCCACTTGCTGTTTTGAAGAATATCGTTCCAGATACAGGTAGGTGGGATATACGTAGGCTTAGAGACCTTTAGTTATATATCTGCGGTTTAAAAAGTACATTAAAAAACCCTAATAAATTCCTAAGATGTTGAGTTATTAAAGGCACATGCCTTTAAATATGAATGCCAGTTTTGGCCAAATGTGACACAGAGTACTAACATAATGGATGATTAGTTTTTCACAGTAACGGCATGGTGAATTCTAGGACACGGGCATCGTAAAGGGGAAGATGACTGGTGATAGTGGAATGGACAGATGGACTTTTAAATGCTTGCAGTGAGGGCTGGAGAGGAGTAGAATTAAGGCTTATTATTAATATTATTGGTAGTGCTGTTCGGCTTATACAAACCCTCATAATCAGATTAGGAAACTGGGCTGGCCAAATGCCTCCGACCATAGTCAAGGGCAAGACTGGCTTGGCCTCTGTGTTTGCCACCATGAAGAACTTCAACTTCCACTATTGGTTGCCACCCAGTAGGTGTTGATCAGTAGGGACATGTGCCATACCAGACCTTGATGTGAGAGATGGCTCTCTCAGCAACAAGATGACCATCGAACATCCAGCAGTAGAGTTCAGGCCATGCAATCTAGATGGGACAAAAATTACCAGGTGTGACGTAGGTGGATAGGCCACCTTTACTTAATCCGGAAAAGAAACATATATACGTTTGTAGAATAAAAGTGACAAGTCTAAAGCTAACTGACCATTTTTACTCATGATTGTTTAAGTTTTAGATAATTATCTGAAAGAGTAAATTGTCTTCATAAAATTAGCTATGAAGGATGGTGAAAGGCATTATACTGTAACCACAATCAGGGTCCATCTGGCATTCAGGACATGAAGAAAAGTTGAAAGTTGTACCTGTAGCTGTGCATGGTGTTTGCCCACAGTGTGGGAATGATTTGCTTCAGCTGGCTGAGAAGCTCAGCATCTGCTGAGTGCACTTGGGTCATCGCTTTCTTCTAAGCATAAGCAGGCACCCATCGTTCTGTCCAGGACTTGCTCTGCTCCTGCCAGGCGAAGCGGTGGGAAGGACAGCCCATGGGGCATGCATGCATGCACACCAGTGACTGCTGTAAACTTTTGTGTCTGCTTCAGCCTGTGCATTGGTAAGCAGGACATAACAGACCCAGCTACAATCTTGTTTACCCAGTCAACATGTTTTAAGATATAAATATTTTTATTCTTTTTTTTTTGGATATTTGTCAACCCTGTCTTAGCTTCAGTGGGAAATTTATACTGCAATGTTTGGCAGCAGTCGTATGTTATGAGGATGGTGCCGTGAGAAACAGGATGCCCAGGTCCTAGCTTGTTTAAACAATCTGTCTAGGTTTTACTGCCATGCTCAACACCATGGTATGCAAGTGCTTACCAAGCCCTTTGAGCTGCAGAGGCGAGGACTGGGTAGGCGCTCAGCCTTATTTTTTTAAGGAAGGAATTTAGAGGCCTTTTGCTCTGTACCTCAGGAGAGTTTTCCCTGCTACAGCGGTTTTCCCTCTTGCCTGGGGTCTAAGGTGGAATTCCTCAACTGCCTGTAAAGTTGCTGGCAAAGTGACCTGGTTGAAAATTGCATCAGGTATTGTACTGGGGGATGATGCAGTATTAATGTGTTGACCTAAGACTTCAAATCCTAAGGTGGAATAGGGTGGTGGCTCTATAAGAAGCAAATTAACCAACTGGTTTTGTTGCGTGCCTTTGTCTGGGGCATGCCGACGGACCTGATGAGATCTTCTGGGTGCTGTTTTGCTAAGCACGGTTCAAATTTGAACAGGCTTTGTCCCAGAGGGCTCGTGGACAGTGTCAGTGTAGGGAAGAGTGGGGGGAAGGCAAAAGTAAAATGAGCTGTGCTACACATCTGAAATCAGATTAGTGTTATGATTTTTGTTTTTATTGGGGAAATAACATGCAAGAAGGAAGGGCCGTTTTAGTGAAGAAGAGAAAGACCAGAGAGAGCAAAGGCAGAGCAGAAAAGGGCAGAGCATATGGTTAATGGAGCTAAGATTAAGATACTGAAAGAGGGTATAGAGTTTAGAGGAGGCAGAGAAATATAATGCCTAAGTAAGGAATAAAGGTAAACCTAACACTTTTACTACATTTGCACATATTGGAGAGTGCATCCTGAATGCTATACATCTGCACTCCTACAGTAGCTTTCTCTGAAATGTTGTGTTGGGAAGGAGGGATGCTAAACTGTCCAAAGAACAAACAGAACCTGCTGAAAGTAGTTGTGCCAATTTGATGAATGCTTGAGCTTTGGCATCTCTCTAGTCTTTGCATGGGTCTGGAAGCAGCTTTCCTTTTCCTTCCCAATCTCAAATACTTCACAATCAGAATTCCTAATACAGCGGTCACACCATTATAAGAAAGCTGCAGACCACAGTTGTTCCTGTGTTGGCTGGAAGAGGGATGGGACCTTTCCATAGACATCTGTCTCACTGAGGCTAGGAGCCAGCTACTGTCTTATGGTGTGCCCCAGGTCTACCCACCTCCTTCCTGGTTTTGGAGTCCAGGCCTTCACACCTTTCTGACTCTTCTGGGTTAACTTGATCTTCCCAGAGGAGGAGTCCCAAACTCTCCCTAGGTGCCTCCAAACAAGCCCTAGTCCAGGCCTGCATTCCTTCTCACCATATCCCACCCTGAGATATGTCTTGAGAAGAGGCTCTAGACCTTTTTGTTTCTGCTGGAAGAAGGATGCACTTAAGTGGGCAAAGAGTAAAAACCTGTAGGACAAAGAAGCAGCACTTGATGTGGACTTGTGATTCAAAACCAGTTACTGTTTTTCTGAATGTCCCCACTCTGTTGCCTCCCATATAGGATGCTCAGTGATCCTCCATTGTACATGGGCAGCTCTGAAGGTGTGCCTGTAAGTATTTGCAAGGAATATAGAAGGTCAGTAGTAATAATCTGCTGGCCAGCAGTATTTATGATGGTGGGTGGAGCTCAGGAAGAAATTTAAGGCTATCTCTATCCTTTTTTGTCCTGGTCCGCCTTCCCGTTTTGGCACACAGGATTTAGAAAACAAAGCAAATTAGAGTGTTTTGCCTTCTGTTTTTTATGCAAGTTGTGCTTCTTCTGTTAATATACTGGAGAGAGCATCTGCATGGCCTATGTCCCAATCTCCCACAGCTATATGTCATTTGGATAATACCACCAAAACAGGCCATTTCAGCCTCCCAATGGCTGTCCTTGCCAATCTGTTGCGCAAAATGGTGTCTTTCACCCTTCAGTGAAGATGGAGATGTGTGCTGCAGTACTACAGTAAATAAAACATAGTTTGTTTTCTTAACCTTTGTCTAGCTGTATTTCAAAGCTTTCAGTTTATCTAGTAACTTCATCAGGAGGCTGGGATGTTTCTAGGCAGCACAACCATAGATACCACATAGCACAGTTGGTTGGGAAAGCGTGACTAATGGGAATGGGAAGATCCACCATGACTGTGGTTTTAACTCCCAGATTTCCAATCTGAAACTTGCGAACTTATCCCAGAAGCTGCCGTCACCTTCCAGGCTTGTCCTTCCCTTTGGTGTGCTGGGACCTCTCTGCTTCAGGGCTCGGCACCCACCTTGCTATGTCCTGTCCCGGCTCTACTCCTGGTTTTCCTCCCTCAGCCTTGTGCCTACTTCAGCTCAGTTGCTTTTGCCCCACAGTGACAGGAGCTGCGGTGCAGGTCTGTAACTCAGGATAGCTGCTCAATTTTTGCAAAGGAGCAAAGCATGCACACTTAAAATATAAAAGTGGGTGTTCCACTGGGTGCTATAACAGAATGCATTTTTGCTTTTGCCTTTATTAGCCCCCCCCATTGGATTTACTAATGTTTTCTTTCTGGTTTGTTTTTTTGTTTCTTTTTCTACCCTGTCTATTCAAGACTCCTACTTTCTGTGAATATTTAAAATAGGAACATTCAGCCTGCAAAGTTGAACATGTACAGAAATTAGCAGTGGGAGAGTTGGGTTTTTTGAGTCGGATGTGTGCGATGGGTTTACAGTATCCAGGCTTCTGGTCTTGTAGACATTTGGGAGGGGATTCTTTCTTCCTCCATGCATATTCTGTCTGGCAAGTTCACAGTCTGATATTGATTAGGGCTTTTAGATGCAATAGGAATATAGCTAATAAGAAAATAATGAGTTGGTATGAATCTGTGTGCAGTGCCATCCCCTAATGAATTGTCTGACTGCCAAATACGCAAAGAGGTTAACAACTCTGAGCTATTTTCCTGGAGGGGTAGCGATGGAACCTGGTGGTTTTGCAACTGAAGAGAGAGGGGTTTAGAGCCAGCTGTGCCAGCATATGAAGTTCATCTTTCTATTCTGCCTATTATCATGAATTAGTTATGCTAAGGTGATACTCAGCAAGAGGCAGCTATCGGGGAGACCAGAAGGGTCTCAAGATGGTTAGTGACAGGGTAAGGAGGAAGAAAAGTGATTGTTCCAGTTTGTGCTGCCTGCTCCACTTAGCCTTTCAGTGCAGCGAATAATCCCATAGTCATAGTTAACTGTCAGTAATTTACCATATTTGGATTCCCAAAACAAAATGCAATGTTTAGTTCAGCTTTGAATGGCAAGAGTTCCTTATGGAGCTTAATTGTTTTGTTTACATGTAGCTAGTTGCTTACCATGTGGTAAGAACAATAGGCTGACTGGCTTGTTTAACTTATGATCTGAATGAGATAAAATACAGAAAACAGCGAGGCTGTATTCCTTAGACCACATGTCAGATGCAGCCTCTTTGGCTGGTTGCAGTGTAGAAAACCTGCTGCACAGCATATCCTTTGTCGCAGGTGTGTGACTTTGCCAGTGTCCTCACTGTCTGACCTTCAAGTGATGTTTCTTGGGCCTTTCTATTTCGTGTGGACTAAGCACCTTCTGAGAGTTGTCTGACTCGGTGACCAGACCTGGCAGAGTCCATGCAGTGAACGTGAGACCATCATGTGAGGCTTTGGCCTTGCTTTCCCCCCCAGCTTAACCTGGGTTGCACCTATTTTGCAACAGAGGCAGCTGTTTTTCTTCTCTTCAGTAAGAGGGCAGGGCAGGTACTTGGGGCAGCATGAACCTTGGATTTCTCAACCAGCCACGCCTGTCATGTGGGATGGCCAGATCTCTGTCAGCTAGTCATGCCTGCTACTGACAGGAGACCTTTTAACAAGGGTGCTCCAACCATGGCAGAACACTGTTCGAGTCACAGAGTCCTCCAACCACAGGCACTACCCTGTGATCCAGCATGACAGGAGTGCATGACCCAACACATGCTTTCCTGCCCAGAACTTGAGATGTTCATTGGCAGGGCTGCTAGACTAACAGAGACAAAAGAAATTTATTGTTCCAGACTGGAGCTCGCACCCTGATTGGAGTCCCTTGTGTCTTGTGGGAGCATGGGGCTGACGCCAGGTCTCCCTGTGTAGCAGAGTTTTTCTGAGCAGAGAGGACATTCCAGAGATTTTTATCTGTTTGCTTCTTCATTTCATTGGTGGCTTTTCCCCTCAAAACATCTGAACTAAAAGTCAGAAAGTTTGCTGAGAAAGGCTAACAGTTTGTTCCTCAGGTAGTTTCTGTTGGTGGAAGGGAATTCTGTGTTGCACCTACTTGAACCTAAGAACTAAGGTAGGTGTTCTCCATTAATTTGCCTGAAGTTAAGTAAGCTGCAGCCTTGTTAATAGCAGACACAGGTATACCAGCTGGCTAAGCCTTCCTGATAACCCTGCAAACTGGAGAGCAAGTTGCTAACATCTCTTTCTTTGTGAATCTGTGAATCTCTGGGAATGAGAGGCCATTGAAACTATGCACAGAAAGTGTAAATGCAGGAGAGCACCTGTAAGACTGAAATCTTCTTTATCTTACTTTTCTGTGATTGAATTGTCATCAGACTGGCACAGTTGTGTGCTCAAATCTTAGGTGCAGTTTACAGTTGTCATCTCCACTTGAAGAGATGTGAATGGATGCTGATACCCTTTAGGGCAGTATATCTCCACAGCTGTTACTGTTGCCTCTGTAGGCTCTCTCTCGCTTGCAGAGATAATTATTGCAAGGCAGAAATATGTCCTCTTTGTGTATGTTTGTGCCACAGAGAAATCACATCATGCAAATAACTCAACAAGACCACAATGAGAGTGGTATTCTAGAGAATACTAAAAGTTATCATTACCTTTCCAAACCTTCAGATGATGAAAATAAACTTTAAAAGTATTCTGAAGATTTAAGCAGAAAGAGCCCCTTCCCTTCCACCACCGTGCAAATATAACATGAGCTGCTTCTAGAGCTGGAGGCTTTCTCAGTAAAGACTATTACTTGTTTTGAGCATTTACAAGTACATTATAAATTGAAAGATTAGCATACCTGCTCTTGCCTTGTTAGTCTTCTGCTTGTGTAACACAGAGCCCAATAGTCCTCACAAAAAAGACGACCTTCAGAAATGTGTCTTTGAGGAGGAAGCAGCCCCACAAGGATCGGTTATATTCCTCACAAGCATTCAGCTTCTGAGTCAGGGGTTCCCAGAGGCTGACCTGGAAAGCTTCTAAGTATGACCCTCAGAGGGATTTTCAAATTGTGGCTGTTCTGCGCTGTCATGCAGATTGATTTTTGTTATGCGGCCCCTAGCCTGATGTCCCACCCATTAAGTTGCCCTCCATGGACAAAACTCTGGGAACCCCTGAGTTCATCATCCGAGAAAATCTTTGTTTTGGAAGACAGACTGAAAAAGATAATCTATTTTGTCAAGTATTACCACACCTCTGCAAACATACAGTCTCCTTGTCTGGATGATGTCATGCATATATTTGTCAATGTTCTTGCTTTGAGACAGCAATTGCAGCAAGACAGTAATATATGCAATATATAAAAAGTTTTTGAGCAAGATCCAGTGCAAGCATCTCGTGGTGAAATCATTCTTAATCTTATTTAACAGCTACCTGGTGTCTGGTCCAGACAAACTAGTCACAACTATGTCTTCCTTTGGACACTTAAGTGAATAGAACATACGAGCTTGTATGTTGTGGGAATGCAGGGCAAGGACAACATGGATCATAATTTGTCTCTCACTAATAATTGTCAAGCACATTCCTCCTCCATTTTTTTGGCAGTGGATTATTGATACAGACATAGCTGCTAAACAGATATGAGCTCCTCAGCACTCCTTACCAAAGTAACCTTGTCTGGAAACTCTCACCTTGCTCATTGGGAGGAGAGGGATGGAAAATTGGAAATCTCTGGCATCAGGAAAAGCATTTGGTACTACAGAAGTTAAGTGAAGATCAACTAACCTGCTGGAGCATCACAGGCTGGAAACCTGAATGTTCTGGCAGATGCCATCATTTTGGGAACGGAGCAGGTGGCAGTCCTGCAAAGTCTTCATGGTCTTTCTCACGTAGTAGGAAGTGGCATTGCTGCCCTGGATACAAACATCCTAAGAGAGAAGTGAATGAGGTAAACAGTGACTTGACAGAAGTAAATGCTTGAACACAGTTGATACTGTGAGTCTTGGAGTGCAAGGTAGCAATACAAGTCCTTTGGAAAGAGTATCAGTGTTTCCAGTGAAAGAGGTAATACCTGCCTATAATTAAGTCTTAAAAAACAAACAAACAAAAAAACCAGCAAATGCAGCATTCTTACATAGTCATTATTTTTCAGCTTTCAAAACTCTTCTTCTGGAGAGTTTTTGCTAACGGGTGGTCTAAAACCCAGGCTGATAAAATACCTGATCTGCCTTCCATCACCTTGGAAGCAGGGAATGCCTACTGTGAAAACGATCTGACCGTGGAGGATCCAGGATGAAAGTTTACATGTAAAACAGACTTTATCCCCTTTTTTTTTATTGCTCAGAGCAATAATATGAGAGTCCGCAGTAAGGTCCGCATTTCCGGCCATGTGCATAGTATAACAAGTACACTGAGGTGGCTTATGGCAGACAGCACTTTATGGTAAAGGCTCCATTGGAACTAGGATTCCCCGTGTCTCTACTGCTGAAGCTAGGGAAAAAACCTACCTTTACACTCCATAGTGCAGAGCATGCACCGATGCAGTTTTTAGCTCCTTATTTACTCCAGCCAGTTTATTGTGGGCCATGGTAACTAACTATGTTATATGTCTGTTCTTGCTTGCATCCCTGGGAGATAATGAGATTGTGCAGTGGATATATTGACAGCAGGGTGTTTGGGGTTTTTTTCAAATTCCTTTGCCTTTGTTCTGTTCTCCATGCAGCCCGCTTAAATCATGTCTTTCTGTACTGTTGAGTCTTACAGCTTCTTCAAGAGATTTTTCTTTTTTGCTGGGCACATCCATAAAAAACACAGAGTTCGACCTTGTAGTCCTGGGGCAGTTTTGTTCCCTCAAAACATCAGTCTGCATGCACCCGTATAAATCATCTTACTTTTGTCCCTAATCTCCAGGCAACCAAGAGACTGGCCTTTCATCTGTCTTGAACTCTTGAGAATTATTCAGCAGTTGCACAAAGCTTTTTTTAATTCCTTCTGCAGTGAAGATAGCACCAAGTTAGGAGTGTATCAAGGGCCGGGCTTTTCACTTTGGCCAGGGGCTGTGATGTGGTGGCCTGAAGATGGAGAAAGATGTTCCTCACTGCATTTGGTAGGGAGGCCTGAGAGTCCTTTGCTCCTTGAGTCTTTTTAGGATTCTCAGTGTTGCACGGGGACTTTCTTCCTCAGCTTTCCTGACCCTCTACTGTGTCGCCAGGTAGATGTTATGGGATATGCAGAGCCAGCAAGTACAGTAGCCCTAAGAGATAGTGGAAAGAAATGGAGCTAACATATTATGTCTGATTTTCTTGCTCCTTTGTTAGAGGCCATTGTGGATTTAACAGTTTGTGATAACTAAAAAGTTTCCCTTTCTAATCCTGTTTTTTCACTGAATGTTTCAAGGGAGATGCCAGGATTACCACCTCTGGTTCGGTTTGGGGTTTGTAATCTCAGCATTTGAGATTACAGTAAAGTAGGATCCTCAACTTTAGTTCACAGCTTGATGTCCTCTTATCCTGGAAACTAAGCTACGTCAAATGAAATCTTTGCATTTATTTTCTTTCCGAGATGCGTGGTTTGGTGTTAAAGATAAATACTTGCCATTGGGGCAGACAATGTGCTAGGTTTAAGTTCACTTAGCAAAACCTTTTTATTGGAGTGGCTCATGCAACTTGTTAACATGCACAAAATTATTAAGCTTTCACTTCCTCCACTCCCATTTCCTGTTTGGATGTTGAAAGGAAGCCCTGATTGCTAATTTGTGATTAGCCGGCAACCCAGAGTGAACTTAATCCTGTGGGTTTGCGTGGCGCTTGCCTATGCAGATACTGCCTCTCTCAAGAGCAGGCTGCCGAGTCTCGCGTTTCATGGTGGAAGCCGTAAACAATCTGCTCTTCTTTCCCTGAATTCATGGCTTGCCTTCTCAGAACAGAGGTGACACCTGGCCTGCCAGCACACGGGAGACCGATGCTGTGAGGGAGAAGGGAAGCGTGAGGGGTTTTTCCAGTCTCGCTTGCCCAGGAGATGGCACTGTGCAATAGTGAGATTTTTACCTACCACGTTTGTGGTGTGACGGGATGGTGATTGTTTGAGACATGACAGATGAGTGAGGTTCTTGAGTCAGTAAGAGCAGAGTGACTTGTACTTCTTTTAGGACATCTCAGCACTCTCTTCTGTATAAAATGCATCATACTGTATATATGCTGTAGGCAGGTTGGGTTTAAATCTGCTGTGCACCTCTGTGTTAGGGAGATGACCTTCGTACATACGCCAGTGCAGTCAGGATCAGAACTGGGTTTGTGGGTGAAATTAATGTGGCTGTGAATTAAGTGGTGATGCCTTTGGAGCACCCTTAGTTGCAAGGCTTTTGTGCCAGTCCTTTGTGTCCCCCTTGACAATTCCCAGACCTACTGACAAAGGAGCCAAACCAAAGAGGTATATACATGTAGTATGCGCTAGAAAATTAGAAGGTTTTGTGGAGCCTTTGTAGGATCTCTCTTTCTGTTCTGCATGCAGTGTGCTGTGCTCCTGTTAGAGTACCAATTGGTTTAGTGCTTGTATATAAAACACACAGAACTTTTGTAAAGAATCTCTAACCCCACCTGCAAATGCTGGACCTGACTTGTGCTGCCAAATGCAGGCCAACTCAGCTGAGATAAATCTAGAAATCCTGGTCTTCCTTTTTTAAATGTTGGTAAGTTGAGATCATTTCCATTTCTCCCTCTAATAACAGCCTGAGACTGGGAGCACATACAGATCTGTGGGGAATTCTGATCTTGGAGTGGATATACTACTTTACAAAATCTTAGGCAAGCTGATTAACCCTCTTATTTTAATTCTCAAAAAGGTGAAGACAGAGGTGTTACAAGTACATTCATAATATGCCTTAAAGCTGGAAATATTATGTGAATGTGAAATACTTTTGTTATTATTAATCGAATCTTAAGTGGCCTATACATTTATAACAAAGGCTTCTTAGCAAACACATGCCCTTTGAAATAGCCTGACCCTTTCTGCTTTTTCAGAGACATTAATAGTTTCCTGGCTCAATGTTTTAGGAAATGTCATCATAGTCTGGAGGAACCAGTAAAAACATAAGTCACCTATTTTGTCTGATCATTTTATGCCAGGATATTTGAGGCTGGAAGCTGTGGAGGTGACTGCTCCATTTGTGTGGGTGGAAGATGTAAAAGTTTTAATACCATTTTATTTTAACTTTGCATATTAAGACTGTAGAGCTGTGTGAGAAATAGTATTTTTTGAGTTCAGGGGCAGGGGCTCTAGATAGTTTTAGCAACTAGTTAACTAGTTTTCACCTTCCTAATCCATTTATTGCTTCAATGCCTGATGAAAGGGGTGTTGTCTTTGGAGAAGAGTATTTTGTTGGTTTCAGGCTTACATTGTCCTCTAATAGAGGCAGGAGTGCTCTGAAGAAAAGGCAGTGCCTTAAAACAAATGTTGGTAAACGGTTATAGAAATACGATTGGTGGGACAATAGCTTATTTGGTACGGTCAATGCAGACCGTTTCCCACTAGTAGAAAATGCAATTACTTAAATTAAGGAACTACTGTATGAAATCTCAGTATAAAGCATCATTACATGACATTTTGAAAAGCAAACCATGAGTGTCTGTAACAGACAGGGACACTCTGTCCTCCATTATAAATGCCAACATTTACAATGGACCAAACCCTACCATCCTTGCATGGTTTTGACTCTCTCCTTTCTGAGGCAAAGCCTCCAGCAAGCATGTTGGTGAGTCCTGACCATGATCTCTTGGGTCTGTGGAGACCAGACATGCATGGCAGTTTTTCCCCTACTGTGCTGTCATCTCCTGCAACCTTCAAACAGCCCCACAGAGGTGAGATCTGTGTTGTTGCTAACTTACACTTGGTTGCATGGAGCTGGAAAAGCCTGCCAGGCTCCATTTATCCTCCTCTTCTTCCCAGAGCATCCTCCAGAGAGAACCAAAGTTTTTGCCTGTTTTGGGGAGGTCATGCACTCTATTTTCTCTTCTGTATTCCATCAGCGTTGGAGACCAGTCTAATATTTGTCAGCAGTCTAGAGAAACTGGAGGATAACACTTACTTCATCCTGCACAGCTCTTTTTGGAAATGAACTGTGGCACCACAAGAGGCAACCACAGCCACTGCAAGCTGTACCATAATGTATTATGCAGACTCTTCCCCTCCTCACCTGCCCCCCAAACTAGAAAAATTAAACATGGTGTCTTTTCAGCTTCTGCTGTAGCCTCAAATGGAGCTGATGTGCAGCTGTCATTCACTAAGAACTCAAACTGTGTTCAGGTTGCAGTTCAGGTACTGCAGACCCCCATTGAAACAAATCCGTGAGGATTTCAGAAAGATACAAAAAGAGTGCATGGGTGCTGAGTTACCTTAATCAGAGCCCAGTCAGAAGGGGAAGTTACTACTGACCTACTGTTTTTACGTTTATGAGTCCAACAAGGTGTTACCACAAGAATTATAAGGGGGGGCAACACCCCACAAATGAACCTTGATGTTAATTCTTGCCAGACATCTGTCCCTTGTGTTTTTTGGAGGCTTTTCTTTCCATCTCTCGATTTAATGTGCCAAATGCTGGTTCTTATTCTTTCTCCCACCCAAGGTGAGTGTGTGTGCATCAGCCTTATGGCGGAGATGCTGCACCCTGCTGCTTTCCCGTCATGGTCATCACTTGGAGATGTTGCATTTAGATTAGCAACAGTGTCTTTCCCTTTGTATTTGTCAGGATCTCTTAAACTTTTCTTCTTTGTGCATACATTCTGTCAGGTCAGGCCTCGATTTTTCACTGTGTACTATGCCATGAGATACCGCTTTCAAATCTCCTCTTAAACTGGAGCGTGATCTGTGTGTGGAGGAGTCCCCTGGGTGTCAGGATCCCTGAGCACTGGGTGACACCAGGGTTGTTGCTCAGTCCCAGAGCACAGTGTGCAGTCTACAAAGCCTTTAAGTGTCTTGAGAACGGCCAATTTGAGGCACACTTCTTTCCCGAAGTAACATCGTCAGAGTCCTGAAGAAACACGTGCATTGAGAAGGATGCGTAGGTGAATTGTTATTGTTGTTGCCCGTCCCCACAAGAAATTCAGAAAAAAGTGCTCGTGTCAGGTGCTCCTACCAGCTGCTCTGGGGCTTCTAAGTAGGCAAGGCTCCCCTTCTGACTGCTGTCTGCCATGCTCTTCATTTCATCTCAGTCAAGGGGGTGTAGGCCTCAGGGAAGAAATTTGGCTTTTTATTTAATCCCTACTTCTTGGATTGTCGGGGTTTGGGGAAGGAAGAGCTCAGTTACGTAATTAGTTCAGTCATTTGCAAATGGGAGCTTTCTGATTTTTATTGATGTGTGGTTAAGCTGTCGTGAGCTGTGTGTGTACCTGTCTGTACTTTTAAAATAAATATCGCACTCTCATCCAGCAGAAGAAATGTGACCTCAGCAAGAACAAGATTTAAAAACAAAACTATCTTTTTAATCCTCAGCTTGCCCCCTGTTCCCCTTGGGGTTTTGATGATGGCTAGAATTTCTTCATTGACTGTAGAGGGTTTTTTAAAAAAAAACAGTGAAATTTTCCTGAACTAGAAACTATCTAATCCCACCCAAAGAGATTTAGTGAAATTGAAACTGTAGAGAAGATGAAGGCAAGCTATTCCTTACACTGTATTCATATTCTTGTGTCCTAACATATAACTTGGCCATAGCAGTCGTGTGAAAAGGCATCTGACCTGTTCTGTTAGGCAGAATACCCTGCGGTCTCAGTGTTTACAGCACATACAAGGAAAAGGCCTTGTCTTCAGACGTGTCCGTGCAAGGCCTAGAACACTTTTGGCTGTATGTAAGAAATAATAATAAGGCCAAAACCTCTGTGCCAGCTAGTGAAATGAAAATGCTGTACTTCACAGCTATGTCATTGGAGAATTATATTTCATTAGAGCTGATATTAAAAACCCTGATGTCAGTTGTGAAATGTGGCTGACTTCAAATTTGCAAAACACATAGGAAATTTTTTCGTAATGTGTTGTCACTTTAGAAGTCTGGCAGTCCTTTAGGTTCGCTCATAAAACTTCAAGCTCTGAGAAGGGGAAAACCCCAAGGCTATTTTGCCCAAACTTTTAAAAGCTATGCTTCTACTAGCAAGTGCCGTTTTTATAAAATATGTGCAAGTAACATTCTGGATGCTTCAAACAGCAGCAGTTGTTAGGGCTTTCAGGTTGGAGAACCGGATCAAGCAGTCATGAGAAATAAGGTATGCTAGACATTTAAATGACAGCTTTTTAAAAGTCAGCGAGCAGGGTAGAGAATAGCAGTCCAAACTATTACTGGTTATTAAATGAAAAAAATCCTTTTGTTTTGCCATTTTTCCCTTCCCATTTGGTGGCTTACGGGCTTACGTTGCTGGGAAGGAATATGAGCACAGCAGTTGTACTGAGGTGGTTCCAACAGGTCGCTGAGAGCTGCAGAACAGTTTCCATGTTAATCTTGTTTTCACAAAATCATGAAATACTTGTAAATCAGACTATTGTCTGTCTTAGTCATGGTAAAGGCATGAGGGGTATATGCATGTGTCAGCTTTTCAAAGTTTCACACTTGTATGACTTTTTTAAAAAAAGAAAAAAAATCAAATTAGCTCTTATTTTTGCTTGCTAGACAATATTTATATGTCCAATGCAGTATGTGACTAAGCTTACTTCTGTTACAGTTAGACTTATTGTAGGACGTGGTAAATAATACACAATTCTAGGCAGGTTTTTCTGGTTTGGTTTTTTGCTCAGATGTAGAGAACTTGTGAACATACATACCTTGTCATTTGCTAATAGAAAAACATATTATGTTTAAACAAGCAAATCCAACCTGTTTGTGGCCTGAAGATGTACCAACGACTACATGTGTGTCCTTTTCTGCTTGGGTATCTCCAGCTCTGCAGTAATCTCACTGTGCTCCCCATTGAAAACTTCGTTAGGCAATAGTCAGTGTGTGCTACATCCAGTCAGAAAGAGCATTGGTGCTGTACCACCAAGTAAGACTTACAACGGCAGACTTCACCTGTTCGGGGTTTTTTCCACACACACTGATTATAATCATTTTTCTTTGCATTGATATCTCACCAGATTTTTGGGAGCTTACTATGTTCAGGACTTCTCTCTCTTTTGAAATTGGTCAGCAGTGGAAAGGGACAATGTCTGATAGACAATGGTAAAACATATCATGCAAGGCTTTCTTTAGGAAGCAGTCTCTAATCAACCTTGTAAAACCATTCTTACAGGTCTATCCAGTTGTGGATAGCATTTCTTACAAATTCACTGAGGTTAATGGCATTAGAGTGGTGTATCTTAGTAATGTGAAGGCTGTTCAGTGGGCAGACAGGGCTGAAATGCCAGTTAATCCCTTACTGGGCAGATTTCAGCTGTTTCATTTTGAATTTGTCAGCTGATTTGTGTGAGCAGGTCATCATCTCTTTCGTGAGGGAAAGGAGCGGGGTGCTTGTGTAAGGTTTAGATCAGCCTGTAGGATCAGGGGCTGGTTAAGGGAGTTTGTGTTAATCAGCAGGTCCCAAAGTGGGTGGAAACATGACGGTTTGGATTAGGAGACGTCCCTTAAGTGTGCATCTGTTCAGCTTGTTAACTTCATGCACTCAGGGAGTGTAAAATCAGGGACAAACCCACTTTTTTTTTTTTTTTTTTTAAATAGTGAAGGCATTGAAACACTGTCTGGAAACAGAAAACATTCCCAGCTTTTTTATGGCTACGTGGTCAGCCGGGTCTTGCTTGTTCCCTTATAAGCAATGTTCTTGATTGGACGAAGTTGCTACTATTTCAGGTCAATGTGTGTGTTTTCTCTTACAGTTGCCATAGCACTGGTAAGACAGATACGTTCTGTAGTTGTGTTTGTCCTTTTATAATATGTGAATTTTTATTTTCAGCACTGTATTTGTGGCATAATAGTGCTTGCGGTGTTTTTCCATACCGCAAGTTGCCCCTGTTGGAGTTACTGCACTCGATTATTTCTTGTCACATAGCAGTCTGTTTTACATGCCCACCTTTGTGTCCATTAGAGTTAGTAGCTCCTAGGGCCTTTGTATTTTGGGTATTTTATAGCTTGGTGGATACTTAAGGTTAGAGACATTATGTCATGGTTGCAATCTTACATAAACATAAACCATAGAGCCTAATCTAGCAGGTTTTTATACAACTCAGTGAACTTGGCTGAGCTACAGCTTATCTTCTAAGGAGGTGCCTAATATTGATTTAAAGGCTTCAGGTGATACAGAATCTAACAAAGGTTAACTATACAAGTTACAGCTAATAAGTTGTTACTGAGGTCTGTCACCGTTAAAAAATGTACCTTTACTTAAAACAAAGTGCAGCAAAACAACAGCAGCAGCAACCATAGCCCAAATCAACCATATCTTTTTTTTTCTCTCCCTATAGTGAGATTTTCATCATGCTGATTGAAATCAGATATCTCAGTACTTCAGTTTTTACTTTTTTGCTATGACAGAAATAACTTTAGGGAAGTCTGAAAGGTTTCCCAAGTAAATTTCACAATTTGGAGCATGTTGGAATATCTAGAAATGAGTCAAGTGTAGAGCAGCCCAAGACACACTGATGCCAGGGTTGAGCCCCAGCTTTCCCCTGCTACGGGTTCCCATTACTTTAATGACACCTATAGTTGGTTCATTGACATTAGTCTGCTTACCACAGAAAAAATTGTAGTGAGGTGTCTGGAAGTGTCTTAAGGCTGTCTTACTGTTACCTCTAAATGCAGGATTCAGGTGGAATATAGTATTGAAGGAAGCAAGAATTTTATAGCAACTTTTTTTAAAGTAGGATTTTTATGTTGCTGTTTTATGCTTAGCCAGACCAAGTAAAGCAAATCTGTTTTGCCTTTGCATCTCTTTGTTTTGCTTTTTTGTTGTTGTTTTTTTTTATTTTTGGTGGTTTTTTTTTTTTTAAAGTAGCATCCCTTAATGTTGCTGGGGGCTCTCATTAAAGTCACTGGGAACACTGGAAGTATGAGTCAGCCTTGGAGGAAATGGTGAAAAGGGAAGAAGCCCACAGTTACCAAAACAAACTTGGCTGATGCTCAGTCAGCAGAGGGTTGTAGACCAGTTCATCAAGTTTATTAGCAGTGAATGCAAGAAGAATGCAGAAGCATTATCTGCTGTCATAGAATGCTGGTTTTGAGAATAACAAAAACTCAGTTGCCCCTCTCAGTTATAGCAGTAACAGACCCAGAGGTTGGATCAGGGTTGGCACTAACTGACTGTCCTTTTCATGGAGTATCTAAAATCTAATCAGGGGAGAGGGGAATGCAAAAGACCCACCCTTCTGTTTAGTTTAAATGTGCTCCTTGTTGGACAGTGTTTAGGAACCTCTGAAAACCTCAGTTAAAAATGGAACTGCTGCTTTCAGCTGTTTCCTTAACCTTGCTAACCTGAAGTCATCCATCTGTAGTTGTGTGGGCAGAGAAGTCTGCAATAACCCCTTTATGCTTTTCAGACCAAAGCTATTTAAAGAAGAGGGAGCTAGTGTTTTCTGTCACACCTATTAACATTGGTATGCCCTCATGGGTTCTTTTGTTTTAAGGTATCATGAGATGAACAGAAGAGACTGTTTTTTCCCTAGATATGTGTACAACAGTTAAGTTTCTAAACTTGAGACGATGTTTTTTTGATTTTATCAATCAAGTTAGTAGAAACTTGTCTGAAAGAATCGACCCAAACTCAGTCACAGTGGAAGCAGGTAGGTTGGCATCTTTTTTCTTGGGTGAGCCATTTGTCATCACAGATGTGATCTGAAGATTTTTGTCATTGTTTTGATCTTAATTTACATCCAGTTTATAAGCCAGTTCTTGTACTTGGTAAGAACATGTGGTCTTGGACCATTTTAAGTCTTCCAGGATTTGGGGTTTATTGCTGCTGTAAAAGGCTTCCATAACAGCCTTCCTTCAGTTGGTTTTCTACATGTATTTAATGCTTATTATTTTGAAATTGATATGCATCTCTGCCATTTCCTGAAAATTATGAAGAGGCTTACAAATAATCAGTATGTTGCTTTTGTTAAGAGAAGGATCCTTCTTAATTGCCTCTGCTTTCACTTCTTGGCTTGTATGTTGTCTTTTAGTGCTGTGTAATTATATTAAGTGGTGTAGAAAACCAAGAACTCAATTAACTTCTTCAAGGGTTATGCTATGAACAGACTCTGTGTGTAAAACAATACAAATATGCGCTGTTAATTAAGAGGTTAAATAAGTTTGCAATATAAGAAACAAAGTGGAAAGGTTGCAAATTGTCTGAAGGCATTTGGGGCTGCCTCTTCCCAGGAGCTGCAGGTCAGCAAGGTAGCCCACTGTCATATGGGTAACCTGGGTATCATGTAGCACCTGTGACCTGTAGGGCTAACACAGTATAATGCTGCTGCTGCTGCTTGTTTGCTTACGTGTGACTCAGTGTCCCCGTATTCCCAAATCTTGCCTTCCAAATTGTAACTTAAACAAAACGCCTTGCTTGATCCTAGTGGTCTAGATGGCGTTTAGGACTGTGATGTAACTTTCTAGCAGAATCTATAGTCAGTGGTGGAAGCCAGAAGAACATCAGACTGAAGGATGTTTTGGCTCTTTAACTTGAAAGAAATACTAACGTCAGCCCAGCTGAGCTCCCAGATTCACGTTTGGCAAAAGACAGATTACATAAGCAGCAGTAATTTTCCCCACACTTGGAAAGAATTGGTCAAAACTCTTTATGATTCCCCACGAGCGCACCGGGCTGCTGGGTGCAGTGCTCGGTCAGAAAGCAAAAATAACTTCCAGCAGGAGCGCGATCGGACAGCCCGGCTCTGCGTTCCCACGTTGGCCAGGGAGGCCCCACTGCTGCACCGGCCGCCACTCCTCTTCTCCCAAGGTGTGCCGTGCTGGACCAGCTGAAAGGATGCCGTGTGTCAGCTCGTGAGCTCTGGGTTGGGCTGGGTTGAAGGTACCCACAGTCAGGGTGAATGTTAAATGAGATTTATGGGGTTCTTTGCCTGATAATAAACTTTCAGGTTAAAGAGGTCACAGGCAAATACTTAATGCATCCCCTTCTAAAAAGAAGAGTCTTGGAATTTGGAAAATTCACCTTTCTGTTTGGCTGGAATTTATTTGCATGCTTTCTGTGAGGATTGTTTGGTCTGATCTCAGTGCCTCTGTTTGTGTTTCTATTACAGATGCCTTTCATTCTTCCTCTAAATTATCCCAAATGCTAAATGGGAAGAGCAGATGTTCACCAATTATAAAAAAAAATAAATAAATCGAAAAGGAAAAGAAAGCTAGGGGTGGGGCAGGGCATTTTAATTGCCAGATGACTCTTGCATGGGAACATGGGCTAGGTTATGTGAGCACAAAGGCGGACAGGGGCTCCCAACTAGTACCCTGCCCTGGGTTTCTCCCAGGCCATCATGGGGGCCATCAGCCCACCAAAGGCCCACCTCCACAAGCCCAGAGGAGCACAGAGGCACAACGGCAGGCAGAAACCTGAACTAAGGACTAGGAGGAAGGGATGCCTGGTCTGGGCCCTTCCCAGGGCTGTCCCAGGAGAGCCTCAGGCCCAGGGTCCAGACCTGAAACCCATCAAGACGAATGAACGCCAGAGCACCTTTTGCTGCCGAGGTGTACAGCACACATGATGGGATGCAGGGCAAGAGCATTTTGAGATTGCACAGTACTTATTATGGAATGTTTAAGGGAGGAACCAAAGGCAGGCAAAGGGAACCACTTAGGTGATTTGGGCAGGAACAAGTGTGGGAAAATAGAGAGCGAAGGGCATAAAAAGGACCAGTCACATCTAAATACTTTGCTGGTCAGTGTGCTTGCCTGGCTGTGCCCTGTGCCTGAGAGGACAGACTGTGCTGTTGTCACCTTATATTCCTTTCTCCCTCTTTCCTGGGTGAGGGACTCTCTATTCTGTGTGTCTAAATGGGGGTCTGAATACAGCAACTGTGGTGCAGCAGCTGGAGCAAGCAAGGGTCTGGGTGCTAGCAGCTGGGGTGGGACTGCGGGCTGCAGGGCCTGCAGGGCCTGGGGACACTCAAGTGAGTGAAATCAAGTGCCAGCCATTGGGGTGGGACCAGAGGCCAGAGACCTGTGCATCCCTGGTGCAGCACTCAGAGCAAGTACGGGTGTGCAGTTGACTATGGAAGCAGTAGCAAAAGATTGGGCCAGTGAGAAGGTGAAGTGGTCTGGGAGCCACGTACATGTGTGTGGAGCAGAGGAGTCCCAGGCAGCTCTGGATGTGTGTGCAACGGTCTGTGCCAGCAGCTGGAGTGGGGCGGTGTCTTTGGGGGCCCATATGTCCAGGTGCCAGCAACTGGAAGGACAGGGATCCAGGAGCGGTTACTGGGCGGAATGAGTGTCTGAGCCCAGCTGCTGAAGGGATCCATATTGTCCATGTGCGTGGACACGTGTGTGTATATATGTAAGTATACACACATACATAAGTACATGTATATACATAAAATACATATGTTCTCACTAGTGGACCTCTTCCTGTTCAGCCAGAGAGGGGCTGTGTGTTACCTGTATGGTGGCTGTATATATCTGTGTACATACAGTGTGTGCATGTGCTCTGAGAGTGCTTGTGCCTACTGAGAATACGTTTTCAGCCTTGCTACTGGTTGCACCTGGGAGCATGGAGCTGGCAGCCTCGCCTCTTTTGGGCTGTCAGATAGGGCCTGTTCTCCTAATGAGATCCACCTGTAATCATATAAATCATGAACATACAAATTGAAACATGTTAGAGACTGGTAACCATATATGGTTTTAGGTTTTGCACAGTACCAGGTGAGCAGCTGGAGCTTGAGCTAATAATATTGATACAAAGGCAGTGAGGGAAGTCATGTAACCAAACTGACTTTTTTTAGCATTGACAATTAAGCAGTGACATCCCATTGTGCTTCCTTCAAGCCTTTTCATTCCCCCTATGAAAGGACGCCTTTTGGCATTCTTTTCACACTCTCTGTGCCTTCGCATTTTGGCTGTTCCTCATAATGCTGTAATCAATGTCTAAAATACTTTGATAAGAGGATTAGTAACATTAGAACACAACTTCCATCTCTTGATGGACATTATTATAACAATTCATTGCAGAAAATGCGAATAAAATTTGTCTATGAATTCCAAAGATTGTGTTAAAAAAAACATTTTTTAAAAATGGTGCTTATTTTGCAGCTGGATGCAACCACCTCTTTCCTTGATCATTAGCCAATTTGGCTTGTTAGAATTTGCCTGGTGGCTAGTTTTTACTTGGCACTGTTCTTATAAAAGCATCTGTTAATTGTGGATACTTTCCTTTGAATTTTAAAATCTTGCTAGTTTGGATGAGCCATATATGATGCATTTTTTAAAGTTAAAACCCAAAGCAGCTTCCTTGCCCCAAACCAAGTTTCTAGCTTGACTTTTCCTCCATTTGAAAAACTTCTGGCAGTTCAATTAGAAAAAAGACAGAAGAAACCAAGCTTTGTAGAGAAAATACAGTTGCTTACTCAGATGTCACCAAAGGGGAAATCTGGAGAGGCAGAAACAGTCTAAGTTGGGTTTTAGACAAGCTAACAGTAGCAGAAGATGAACGAGTTCTTATCTTTTAGTAAGCGTAAATGGCCAAGACTTAAGTTTTATGTCTTTAGCAGAAGACAACACCCTGCAGAACTCTATGGAGGAGGGAATATGGAAGAAGGAGGGCTTTCATCATTACTTTAGAGAAAGAAGCGTTGTTGGTGAAGCACTGAATTGGCAGCATTGATTTTAATGCCATACAAGGTGAATTCACCCATGCTTGCTTGCTTGCTGAGATCAGATGAGGTGACTAAGTGTATTTCGTGGTAACACATGTTTTTTGAGGGCTTTGTGTAAGCTCCTATGTGAGAATGCTTTAGTGCAGGTCTGTCAGTTTAATAGTATCCCATCAGGTGCTGATGTTAAATTTAGCTGCTACTTTTGAAGGGTTTTGATGATGGATTGCCTGGAATCTGAGAGCCATGACCTCTGGAATAGTGTCAGTTTGAAGCCTGTCTTTATGGGCATACTAAAACTATTAAATTTGGTAACTGCAGCAGCATGTGAGATCCCATCATTCCACTCAGTGGCTGGGTGAAGATCTCCATCTCGTCATACTCTTTGTAGCATTTGTTTTCATTCTAGTAATGGAAGCTGGATTTGGAACATTGTTTTCATAGCAATTGAGAAATCCCTCTGGACAGAGCCATACAATAGCTTATTTAAGGGTTTAACTCCTTGTTGTGTTAGCTCTCATTTAACTCTGATGGCTATCTGGATTTTGGATTAGGAAGAGGAAGGCTTCTCCCAACACCTTCTGGTGCATCAAATGGTTGCGAAAGGTATGAGTGCAGAGTAAGGGTTGATGTAATTATGGTGCCAACTGCTCCTTAAAACTGCATCAGCTTCTTACAGAAATCTAGCCACTAGAGTTTTTTCAAAGAATAATATGGCATGCATGTGCTTCAGCCTAATTGTACATATGGTTAGTTTGATTTATGTTGTAGTCTTTTTCTGGTCATCTTTTCCCAATTTGCCTGCATAATTAGGAGTTGACTTGAGACAGTTTGGGGCTTTGTGAACACCAACTAGTATCGAAATTAAACTATGCAGTACATCTGATTTGGGGGAAGTCCTGAACTTTTGTTTTCTTCATATTCTTCCTGAAGTATTCTGCCTTCATTGTGTTAAAACCTGAGAAATTATAAACCCAGTAGCAGTTGACTGGTTTGTTTGCAGTGTACATTTGATGTTAGCTGTGTCTCCACAAAGAGAGATGGCTTGACTGACTCTGAAACAAAAGATCCCAGTTTTCAGGGCCAATAATCAAAATCAAGTGTTCTATTTTCTGCTGGAAAAGCCAAAGAAAGAAACGTCAAATTAAATATTTGCCTCTTTTGGCAAAAAAAAAAAAAAAAATCATATTCATAAATTCTGGAGATATGGGATTGTATAATTTTTGTTTATATTTTGTAGATGCATATAAGGCCGTTTGAGGCAAGTCCAGCCACAGGCAGGAGTTTAGGAATTTTATTTCATTTCATGTTTGAGCTTTGAGTCTTTCAGTACAAGAAAGTTACCTGCTCAGCAAGATGGCCACCAGTTGGTGGTTCCAAACAGAATTTACAGTTCAGAGACTTTATTATCAAATACACTTTAATTTAGTCAGTCAGGAGAATTAACCAACTGTTTGGATTTGTAGAGTGCTGCGTGTAAAGTAGTTAGGTTAGATTTCCTCTAAAGAATAGCGCTTAGCACTTGAGGGTGTTGGGGGGGGGGGGGGGCGGCGGGGTAAGTCTGGTTGTAGTCTGAAAAGAAACTGCAGACATAGTAGTGTTTTACTTGATATTGCTGCATTTTATTAATTTCTTCAACTTGTTGACCGTTTGCTTTCTACTCGCACCTACCCTGCCGTGTTTGGGTGAAAAGAGCTTACTGGGTTGATTGGTGCAACATGACAGGTATCAGTTAACAAGGGTCAGATTTTGATGTCAGGGATATCTGATGTTTCTGCGCTTATTTGAAGACTATAGGATTGTGGATGTGATAAAGAAAAACAGTCATCAAATTTGTCTGTCTTCAATTCCTTTGAGTTTGTGCCTAGTGTACATACTAAGCACATTTCACAAATAGTCACAGAAACATGACAAATATACACCTCCTAACTGACATAGCATTTTCACTAGGTTATGAAAAGCCTACTCCCTCTCCTGTTAGCTGGGGGTTTTTAGCTGGTAATTTGGGAGTGTCTGGTTTATTCCCTGCCAAGTCTTACACCTTTTACCTTCCCTGTTCACCTTTGACAAATTAAAAAATAGCAGAGGCAACTGGATTTAGCAGAAGGCACGTGAGTGGCACTTGACCATCTTCTAGCATACTCTGAGCCATGTTTGCGGTAACCAGCCTGGAGAGATGAGCATTGTGTGTTAGTGTTTAGATTAGTAGGACTTCAGGACGAAGCATAGCTTGATGTAAAACCCGTGTCTGGCAATTACAGGCAAGCATGTTGCATACAGTTTTACTGAGGCTGATCATTTCAGCAGAGATTTTTACTGCTGATTTTATTTAGGTCTAGGCTGAAGAAGAAGAAAACATGCCGTGGGCTTCTCACAGTTTAGCTAAGTCATGTAGAGGTCAAATTGAGTCTCTTTTGGGAGGTTCAGTTACAACTCACTTTCCTGATCTCTGTTCTTTTTGGAGTTTGTTGAGGCCAGTAGCTTGGTAAGGACATGAAGGTTTACCAGCTGGGCACACCTGCACTGCGGGTCGATGTAGGCTGGGTTGGTGGCTGGTGGTTGGCTCTTAGCCTGGAGCTGCTCTAGGCTTCTACAGTGTTTGCGGGGTGGGGGCTATAGAAAGATGCTGCTCTCCTGTCTGCATCCTGAAACTGCACCATGGTTCTCCCCAGCAAGTTCCTTTTGGATCTCTCAGGATCCACTGTTTTCCTGGGCATTAAAAAAAGACTTGCAATGCATCTTTATTCAGTCCCACTCTGTTGAGTGCTTGACTCGAAAAGTCTGGGGAGTGAAGCTCATACAGTGAGCAGGAAGCAGCTGCTGTCAGAGGGACTTTTTCCTCTTTGATACCATCTACCTTTCACCGTGGACAGCTTTTCTCCTATTATCTTCTTTGACTGTCATGCTGCTTCTCTCTTTTTTGTGGCCAGGACAATATTATTGCTGGTTAGCTTTTATTAGCTGGGAGGTTATGATATGAGTGTGGATGTGCCTACTTCTGTACCTGAAGAATGAGGGGCAGCAGTAGCAAGTACTGGGCTGTGCTGAGCAAACGCTTTCTGGGCTCGAAAATGGAAACCAGAAGCCTTTCCAAGAAATGAATAATTCAGTTTTGTTATCCCTACCCTTGGTGAATGCAGATTACAGTTTACCCCCATGTGCAGTGCTTCTGCTTCTGGCACACTAGCTTCAGAGCTGCTGCTTCTCTTTCAGTGTTACCTGAAGACCTGTCCTACACACACAACATGGTGTATGTTTACCATTAGTCTTGAAAAAGGATGCTCTTCTGCTGCTTTCTCCTTGGTGGAAAGCACACGGAGTTTTTTTGTGGTTTTGTTTAAAACAGAACATTTGATAAAATAAGTTATTTAGGAATGAAAAAGTCCTTGGTAATGTCTAGGCCAGTCAAACATGTACAGAGTTAATAAATTACTGTCTGCGCTTAAAAATCAGATCTTTCCATATGTATCAGAGACTTATTTAAGGCTTTTTTTTTGTTCATGGTTCTATGTTTTTGATTCACTTTAAACTGTCCTCAGAGACTTTTAAAACCTCTTTAACTGTTCCTACTGGGGACAGAGAGACGCATTCATGGAGCCATGTCAGATAAGCTGGAGACTGTGTAGTTCGGTGAGTAAGATGCTCATAATTCTAGCAGATGTGTAAGCACTTAAGTTTTTTTTTTCCTTCAGCTGTAACTTCTTTTGAGAATATCTTTCCCTTTTTTTTTCCATGCAAAAGGAAATGCAGTTCTTGTTTTGGGGTTTCTTTTTGTCTGTTTTTTAATAAAGCTTGTTAGGTTTTGGTATTTTCTCTGAGGAGTTAAAGAAATAATATTCAATTCATATGTGTAGGTCTAAAGTTCTGCTTTATGTTTTTGGGGGGAAAGGCTGACTTAGCTTTTTAGAGGAGAAACTACTAAACTGCCCACAGAATTTGTGATTTCACCTTCTTTGAGAGAAGTCTGCTATATGTGAAAAATTTTATACTGGGTATATTGTTTTATGATGTTAAAACCTGCTTGTAAAGTACTAGGAGAGTGGGAAGGTGGAATACTTTGCAAGAAATACTAAAGGATGTGAAATTTTAATTTTGGAACGATATTTTCAACATTAGGTGCTTGTGAAAATGTGGCAAAATGCTTTGCTTTTTAGTATATATATTGAGGAAGTCTAATGTCAGATTCCTTTTGTTTTGAATGGATAAGTTTCTGTAACTAGAAACTAAACTTGGGATTCTACAAAATCAATAGGAAGTCTGCCATTGAATTCTGTGTGACTAAGGTTTGGCTTATAGTATTTATGGCACTTGGGCTGGATTCTTCTCAGTCACACTGGTGAAGCTTCAAAACCATTTGCTGGCCACAGCAGTGGATTACTGTATATACAAGCTCTCCAAAGAGATTTAGCATTTGATAAGGAAAGCTTTGGAAAGCTTGTCTTTATGGATGGGAAGTCTTAGTCCATCCCACCAGACAAAGAAAGGCAAGGCATTCCTTCAGCAGTTAGAACAGAGATAGAGAGAACTTCATAGATCAAACGCAGCTAATTAAGCTTCACCCAAGAATTGTTTAAGTGTAGACACAAAATATGCTTCAAACTGGTCTGCTTTCCCTTTGTGTGGATCAGCAGTAAAGTATATTAGTTCAGATGCTTCTAAGAAGACACATGTTGATCTCAGACGTTTCTTGTGAGTCTGCATTGCCCATTCGGACAGGTCTTTGTGGGCAGAATTAGGGGAAGTTTCTGGGTTCTGGCATTGCTGAAATGCTAGAAGTGGGTCCGACAATCTGTCAGTGTGATAGCTAAAGCAAGCAAGCAGTTAATAATTCAGCCCTTCCACTTTTGGCATCAATTAAGAGAGTGGAATTGATAGACATGTTAATTATTCTGTTACATTTTTTTCCAAAAGTAAAATTCCCAAATTACAGTAATTTCTTGGAAGTATTGCAACAATACTCTTTAATCAGAGATCTTAATAGCAAGAGGATGAAAATGACTATCTGTAGTGGGAATGCATGACAGACCACCAAACATCAAGAAATATCCATAATAGGAATTTTGTTTTATAGTCTTTTTAGTTTTAAGCCAACAGATCTAACAATCCTGTTACACAACATACTTATGCACTTTGCTAAGTTATGATCACTAGACTCCCCAAGGAGTTTAAAAGAAAGGAAATAAAAGCCCCTGACACTAGTTTCGTTGACCTCCTTCCAACCTGCTAGCAGCTCTTGTGGTATTTTTATTGTTCAGGGAACAAAATAGAAAAACTGTCTTCAAGGGCATGGGATCCTAGCTATTCTGCAAAAGACAAAAATTTCTGATTATTTTATAGGATGTGAATTGCCAGGGCTAGAGGCTGTGAAATTTGCACTTCAGTTTTTGGAACGCAGCTTCGGACAGTTGCCAGTGAAATACTTTAAGAAATGTACTTTACCTAGAATTGTAAGTGAATCTCACAAGGCTTTAAATAACCTGTATCGTAAAGTCACTGTGGTTACACGTGAGAATACTTCGTAATGCTGTGTTCCATCTACTACATGACTGGCAGAGCTTCAGAAACACTGTGCTTTGGAAAATCACATTAAATATTTTCCCATGCTTCAGTTGACTGTAAGTCTTTACTTTTAAAACACAAAAGAAATTATTAGTCACTGTAAGAAAATGTAATTGATCTAACTGCTGTATTGCTTCAATTCTCAGATTTATTGTATTTAGGTATAAGCATATGTACTGGCCTTATTTGAAGACTTTGGTTAGGATTTCTTTGTACTAACAGAAAAATTGCTGTATAAATCAAAGGCACAGTAAAGACCCCAGTAGGCTAGCCGAGCTAATAGGGTTGAGGTGTCAGAGAGATGTGAATGCTCAGGATCAGCTAAAGGATAGGAAAAGTTGGCAGATTCAGAGTGAGAGACTCAGGAGAAAACAAGAACCGATTGGTTTTAAAACAGGTTACACAGCGATGCAGAGCTGTGCAATTACAGGCTTACAAAGATAGGCCTTCCTTTACTACTTTTGTGGGTGTTCCTCTCATGTCTTTAGCATCCTTTCTAACAGGATGGCAATTTAATTCCTTTACGGTGTCACTGATTCATCCTGGAGCCATTTAACTGGATGAACCAATTAAAATGTCACACCAGGAAAAAGTTTGTGAAATATCACGTAATACGATCTTCTGAAGCATAAATGGTATCTTTGCTTACCTGACTCTGTACCCACTTGTCTGCCTTCATGACCTGAAGTCCTGGCATGGTGATGCAAGATGTTGGCAACCTACTAGTGTTTATTTCTTTAGGTAGCTGCTGCTTCCTTAGGAAAGTAATGTATTGCTTTTGTGCTTACTTTTCTGCAGCCACATCAATGTACTATAACATGAACTTCAGCTACAACGAAGCAGGACGGAGCTGTGTACTGTCTTCCGCATAACGAGTTATGTCTCTCTGTCATCTCTGAATGCAAGATGGAAAAAAAAAAAAAAACCAACAGTTGGCCTATAGGCTTTTTTTCCCCCAACTCTTGTTTCTTCATGGCTAATTGTGGTGCTGGATCTCTACAGCTGTCATCAAGGGGTGATCAGAGGGTGTTACTGTGAGCCAGCTGTGGAAAGCTCCTGTTTACATATAAAGTGGAAGTCAACTCAAGTCAATCTGCAAACTTTACCATCTTTTTTCATTGCAAAGGCATCTTAAGGAACTGGAGTTCAAAAGCAAGTTAAAAGTAGAGTAAAACAGCCTTGTTACAAATAAAAGTTAGCTATAGGCAAGATTGTTGTGGCCTGAATATATTTTTCCTCATTTGTAGTTTGAATGAAACAAATGTGCAAATAAGACTTGGCCTCAAAATTAAGCAATTAAGCAAAAACTATCAAACTATGTATCTTTGGCTCATTTAAGACAAACATCCTTTTTTTCTGGGGTTTTTTTAAGACTGTATTTTAAACTGCTTGCTACATTTAATTCCTTAGGATTTTAATTTGTATTGGAATAAATTTTTCAGATGGAGGGACTGCCTTACTCCTCTGAATTAAACATAGCATAATGAAACCAAGTCGCTCAGTACTGATGCACTGAGTAATAGCTGTATTGATGTGTCATTTCTACATAACCATACTCACTTCCTTTGTCAGTGGCTACAGAAAAATTTAGTCCATCTGTTTCCATTTTGTCTTTGAGATGTCTCATATGCCTAATGACTGCGTGATTTATAACTCTCCCCATTCCTCACCCCCACACCAATAAAAGAAAAGTGTCATTTCTGGTCTGGGATGAATCTATTGCTTCCTAATGGTTTTATATACATCCCCACATATCAAAACAGCTGGAGGAGTTCTATAGAGAAGCAAGGGTAGGACCTCATTAATTTCCTTTTAATTTAAAAATTTGTGCCCACTTTATAGCAGTTTCTTTTACTGGACTGTACAAACATAGCCCAAAACTGGGGGGGGCTATTGAACTTCTCACTATCTATGCTGAAGTTATTAAAAAAAATAAATCCAAACCTGTAAATTCTTTGGAGAAAAAACCCCTACAGAACAGTATAATCTGCCAGATTATTATACTTATGTACTTGGGAGTGTTGTAATTTATATGGGATTAATTTTAAAAGTCACCCCAGAGGAAAAGCTGTGGGAGTTCTATCCCTTAGTGTCCATGTGCGTGGAGAATCCTGCTGGTACTCTTGATCCTTGGCAATATAAGATCACTACGTCATCGGCAATGTAGGCTGACTAGTCTTAAATTTGGTAGGAATCAAACAGCTGGGACTCTAAACTACATCTGGTAGGGGAAAGGTGTACTCTCCGGTATAGCTGTCTGTATGTATTTTTTCCCTTGACATGTGTTTATGCTGCCATTGGAGCTGGAGAAGCTTTAGGGCTAGCAGTGCCTACAATGGGGGGATCCCGTGCACCTCCTGCCTCCTCCCTCCGTCCTGCACATAGGCAGCTGGAGTGGATAGCGCTCGCCCTCGCACGCTCAGCTGCTCCTCTTGTCTTGGCAAGCCAGAGCTCCTCTCGGATTTGTTGTTCTTTGCTTGAGGTTACTTGAGCCTCTCTAATTTGCATCACTTCTTTTGCGAATTTTAACTGGTTTTGCATTGTCATCTTTGTAGGTTTTCATTTCTGTTGCGGTGGGACAGCCCAGTTCCTAGCCTCATGTTTTTCACTTGGCTGAGTTGAAGCCAGATGTAAGCTGTGAGAGCTCCATTCCTTGCTGAGGAGGTGCACCTCCTTGTTTGCTGGGTGAAAAGCATAACCCGCTTACGTGTGGTGTGTCAGGGTTTAGAGCCCAGGGCTAGAGTGCATTGCCAAGAAACGATCCAAAGCTTCCTTCTCAGCAGGCCTTTTCCCTCTGTTTGACACACAAGCGGTCAGACTGAGCATCTTCACTGACAAAAGAAAATGCAGGATGATGACACTAGCTGATGGTGTCTATGTTGTGGCAGGGGGTTGCTTCACATAAAGAAATCCGTTTCATCTCTGTGGTTTGGCCATTCACAGAAAGTACCTCTGGTTCATAGCGAATCGTGATGACTAATGAGGAGATCCCCACTGAGGCCATTAGAGCCTTGCAGTGGCTGCCTTCTCAGAAGGAACAGAGCAAAAGCTGTATTTTCCACCTTAGCGACTCAGTGGAAGCGAGTAGGGTGGTTTTTTGGAGCAGACATTGTGTTCCCTATAGACCATCCCACATATCTTCATCTGTCTGCATTCCTGATCCTTCATACCTCAGTCTGTTTAAGGTTCATGTTATTTATGCTCAGTTGGCACAAGTGAGGGAGGGTTTCTGTTCTCTGTGACCATTTTGAGGTCCTTGAAGAGGGCTGCATCAGAGCTTGGAGCCTTTGCCTTGCTGCAGGTGGGAGCCTGTCCAGCTCTGCCCCTTTCTCTGTGACTCCACTGGCCAGAGTGCTTTTGCCCTGCGTGTAGACAGGGCTGTTTGCAGTCCCAACCACTATCCTGCAGCCTGCTCTAAATTCCTGCTCTTGGCCAGTCTTATTCAGTGTCCTCAGGGGATGTCAGACAGCTTGCGGGGATGGAATTAGACTTGTTCCTGGACCCCCGCAAGGCACGGTTGTAGAGCCAAGCTTATTGGTTTTCCATGCGTTGCAGAAGTAGATCTGTCACCCAGGGGTCCTAGATTCCTATCTAGAATTCAGAATGGTGCCTCTTTAATCGGGAACAGGCTCGTTCGAGGTCACTTCAGCCCCACATCTAAAAGGGTGTTTGTTTTTCTGAATCTGTGTTATACTGTGTGTTTCTGTGATAATATATATGCAGAAATGCATCATAAACTGAGCTCCTTGCATCTATAACTATGGGTTATAGTTAAGTTTCTGAATGATTTGGTGACGCTTTCTGAGAGGAATGGGATAATTCTGTGTTGCCTTTACTGCGTCTTGAAAGTTCTTACAAAAAAAACACGAGTGCAAGGCTGCCTGCTCCCTGCCGGTTTGCAGAAGATTACGTTTTTAATGGGCTATCCTTTCTGCTAAAAAGTAAATCTGAAGAGGCTGAGACTGTAATTACCGACCAGCTCTCTCAGTGCCGTGTCCGTGATACACAGACGTTTTCCCAGATGCAGCATTTCTCCTGGACTAACTTCGTTTAAGTGCGTGTTAAGGTCCATGTCAGGTCAGGAAATGAAGCTGCTGTCTTTTGCTCCCTTCCCCTCTTCTCAGATATTTCCATCCTTGCCTGAAGAATTTCCACACTGCTGGTAGAAGGTGTTTCCTCCGCCCATCCCCAAAGGGTTTAAGCTGTAGCAGAATGCATTACTCTGCATTTCTGTCTTAAAAAAGGCCTTATATACCACTGGCTCAGCTCAGAGGTGGTCACATTGGGTGGCAGATTGTCATTTGTACATCGTTATTAGCGTAATGGGATAGAGCTGCTGGTGGGGATTGGGATTCATTCCTTCCATGAATGCAGGTAATCTCCAGTAGCATCTCTAAATGAATACTTGGGATCCCAAGGTCTGCAGAGCAGCTAACGAGATCCACACCTCTGCTAAGCACTTTTGAAAAGGATGCCAGGTGGGATTCCGTTCTTGCTGCAGCATGGCTCTGCAGTCACTGTGCTGCTCCAGAGTTGGGGGACCCTATTTTGGGTGAGCTGGGCAGGGGAAGGACATACTGATGAGGTCCCAGCATCCCATGCTGGTGAATGGTCATTTAGAGAAGAAAGGAACATTATTCTCCAAAAACTGGAGTTTGTTGTCTTTAGGCATGAACACAACTAACCTTACTGTCTGTCTGTCCCCAGGATCATGCTAGGAAAAGTATGGGATTGTACGTTTTAGAGAAATAGGGGTGATCCACTAGTTCTTTTAATCCCATGTCCGTAGTGCAGAAGAAGGCCTGAAGATGCTACTACTGGTGCTGCCAGTCCTGACAGGAACTGGGCCTGAGTGACCATTCCCACACACGCACCCATGGCATGATAAGTGTTGAGGTGACACGTTAAAAGGAATCCTTAGTGAGCTATGTTTTCTTTGATTCCTAGCACAGACAAATCAAACTGTAGTTTGGATTAACTGGCTGAGGTGAACAGTTGGCTTGACCTGTAGTGGTGTTGCTTGTTAAGATACGTCATCTCCCCATTTTTCCACTGGAAGAACAAGCTTTAGCTTTTTCATAAAGCCACCTTCAAGTTACCTTTTCTGTGCTTCTCCTATGAATGTGTAGTTGCCTTTTTTTTTTTTTAACCTGATCTTAAGGAAGGTGGGGAGGGGAGGAGAAAGGAAGGACTTACACTTGTTTGCAGTCCTGATGACTGCGCTGTATTCTTTTCTCTGATTAGTTCAGGACCAAACATGGGAGAGCAGCACTGGGAAAAGGTCAGTGGTGGCATCATGCAGTGTGCTAAACCTTGCATAGCAATGCTGTAAATTATATCGTAGAAAACACAGAGGAGACTAATTGCTCAATTTTCTATCCAAAGTGGGGATGACAGTGTTTCCTTAGTCTCCAGGATTGGCTGTGTTCACTAATGCTTGGTGATTAACTTCTATGGGGAATAGACGGTAGAGGGGCCTTTGGATCCTGCCCTGAAAATGCATAATTTTGAGCTATTTTGCATCTGGAAGGAAGAAAGTGCCAAATTTTGAGGTCAACCATATTAACAAACCTTTGCAGATATATTTTTAGTTCAACGAATGAAAGTCAGATTTGGCTGGTGAAGAACGGGTTTCCTTCTGCTAAGTATGTTAGCTGATACTTTATTACAAAATGAAGTGTTTTGTTTCCCATTTTTCTTGCAACTGGCAAAGTGTAAAACTTCCAGTTTGCACTTGGCCTCAGAGAAGACTTCCCCCTGCTTTCCCCTCAAATTCCTTTATGTAGCTTGTGAGTAGCTTTATGGTATTATGGAAAAGTCACCGTTTTCATGAAGAAAATGGAAAAATTGCTAATTCTTCTATAGATTCGAAGTTGCAGATGTTTGCTATTGTCTTCTCAAGAATGAAATTTAATTGTTATATGCTATTAAGACTTTAGGATCGTCAAGAGAACATTATCTCACTATAAAAATAATTGAAACCTCCTTTCAGGATAATGCACGTGTGGCTAATATAGGCATTGGCCACGGACCTTGCATCTGGGGATTTTAAGATTTAAGGTATTTTTTGAGTGCTGTGTTGTGATGTCATGTCAGTGGGTATAATTCCGTTGACTTCAGTTGAAATTGTTCTGTTCTCACCTGTGAGATTACAGTCCCTAAAACCTAATTGCTAATATTTTTATCACGTTTTATGTCTGTCTCTTAGGACATGGGAACATAGGAATGGAACAACTTTTTAGTACATTGAGTTTTCAGAACGCTGCTTTGAGCTGGGTTTATTTCAGTTCTATGTAGAATTATAAAGCCAGGGGGACAGAGCAGCAAGTTGGCCTTGGGATGTCCTGTGGTATGTGTCTGTTCTCTTGCAGAAGGTAATGTAGATGCTTACATTTTGTAATGTGTGGACTCAGAGCTGAGAGGTTCTCAGTGCCCTGGTGGTTGGTGTACCTGTCACTTGAGATTTTTGTGTCCCATCAGCTTTTTTATAGAAATCCAGATTTTTATGAATCAAGTGGTCGCAGCACTGGGATAATACCCAGATCACAGTGTAGTGCAGCTTGGCTACATCAAGAACATTTTTTCTTATTAGTTGGGAGTGATACTTTGGCTGCATGAGGTGGAGTTGATCAAAAGCTGTTTATCTTCCTATAGTCCTAAAAACTATGGCTTTTTAGTACTGAAAAACCTTTTTTTTTTTTTTTTTTTTTTTTTTTTTTTTTTTTTGCCAAAAGCTGTTATCTTTTGTGAAAGAGTGAGTAGTTGCAAATACAGTTTTCTGGATTTGTGGCTGATAAGTGCATTAAAAAGTATATGCAGCTCTTTGAGTTCTGCTGATGGAAGACACTATACAAGCACTGGGTATTGTACTTTTAAAATTATTTCTTCCTTAGTAGTTAATTTACCTCTAAGGGAGGAAAACACAAAAATGTTGAGCTCAGAGTATTGAGTGAGTATTCAGTCTTCCTCAGCTGCTCAGAAGAACTTGCAACCTACTGGAAAAAAAATAAAAGGTTTAGGGAGGGTCACTCTAAGCCGTTTAACCCAAGCAAAATAAAAAAGCCCACTAATTTTCCCTGAAATCATCACTCTGTGATTCGTTCTCCTAGTTCAGTATCGTTGTTCTGGTTTTACTTGATCTTAAGACCAACTAGGTGGCAGGGGACCAATACAGAACTTGTATTGTTTTCGTTACCAATTTTCAGCATGGTCCACATGAGCTTGTCGTGGAGTATACTAAACGAGAACAGTGCCAGATGCTTCCAACTATGGGTCCTAATGCTGCAGCTTAGGCAGCTGAGGTGCCTGTGTTTTAAAGTCTAGAGATACTTGTCCTTGAGGTCATCACAGTAGAAAACAGTGAAGAAATTTGAATATAGGGTCATGGCTTGCTGCAGCGAGAGGCATCAAATTCTAGGCCCATGATACGTATCTTCTGCGTTTTTTCTCTATTGTTAATGTTTCTCAAACCTTTTGTTTTCCAATTAATTTGCCCTGAAAGTCTGTGGCATGTTGGAACAGACGGATAATCTTCAGTATTAGAGAATGTTTAAAGCACATACTTTAAATATATAGAGTCAATTTCTGCCATGTGTAAAGGGAGAAACTCGGGGGTGAGGCTCATCTGCATGGGGCAGACCTCAAAGTGGACAAAAGCTGAAATGCTTGACAGCTCACGCAGCTTGCTCTCAGCAGAGGGTGTTAGTAGGATGGCGAGGATTTTGAGAAGTACTCGTCAGTCGCTTGATTTTCTTCCCACTGAAGTGGGTTGTTTGTTTTAGAGGTTTTTGTTGTTTTTTCTACTAACTTCTCTGGGAGTTGATCTGAATCAAACTAAGTGCTTCTGTAAGTCTTATTTTTCTAATGTAGTGGCCATGTTTCTTGAAAAGCATTAGAGAGCTGCGTCTGTAGTTCACTCTATACCTTCACAAGTGTGCGCATGTGCGTACACTACAAGTGTGAACTTTGCTGTGACTTGTTCCTGCTGTGTTGCCTTATTGGATCCAAGTACTGCTTTAACCCTAACATGATTTGTATGTGGGTTTTGTGTTTTAAAGTTCTTTGAATAATAAGTGTGTTTAATTCCTGCTAAATGTTGTTTACTTCCTGCCTATGAATTGTAAAACCTCGGTGTCTGTTTTTCGTACACTGTTTCCAGGAACCTTATAGGATCCCAATGGTATCCCCTAGGGAACAGCGTATGAGGTCAGCCCTGCCGCTTACTTATCTTGGGATTCAGCCCTTCCGCCCTTGTTCTTCAATAGCAACATTCTTGGTTCAAAGCCACTATTGAAAGGTGGAGATAGCATAGAGAACCCATATGGTTCACCTGGAGCTGATGGTGTTGCAGAGGGGGGAAGGTGATATTCCAGAGGGGCAGCCATGCTGCTTGGGGGCATTTGGTAACTTTTTACACTCTGTAATAAGGGTGAGGAATTTTTTCCTTTGATGAGGATCAGATGGAATTTCAAGCACCTTTGGCAGGTTACATATTAACGTGTATCTTGGTCCTTGATCAGTAGCTGAAGAGTAAGGCATGCAGTACTTTGAAGAGCATAATGGCTGAGCAAGCTCCAAGTGAAGAGGGCACTCGCCACCCTGTAAAATGATTGTTCGTGTTTATATGCAAGATCTGCCTTGCTTTTTCTGATAGATAACTTCTTAAAATCTTTCTCATGTGGTGACTTCATTGTTCTCTATTTATTGCATATCTTAACTATATTTTAAAAGAACTTGAGCTGACGCCAGCAACAACATGTCTGAGCAGTTTTGATGCAACTTAGGTAGCTTTAGGCTTGAGGTCATTTGAGAAATGTTGCTTTGGGGACTAAAGTCTTAAATATTATCCCAGCAGGAGTTTCCTTAGAGATTTCAAGAGTACTGTGCTAGTAATTCCCTTGAGTTGAGTGCAATAGCGTTTATGTTATCTGCTTTATAAACTCAGGGATTAAATATGCTGGGGTTTTGGAATGAGCATATTAGGGGTGGGATAGGGAGATGAACCTGGGATGGAGGTTAACATTTTCCAGAATATTGATTTGACATAGTACAGAATAATAGACTGCTTAAATTACGTTGTCACTAGGAGAATGTGTTCTGACTCCATTTGCAATTCAAAATAGTAACAGTAATAAAAAAACCCGCTGTCTAATTTTACAGCCAATCCCTATGTTTGTGCTCCCTTATTTTTTCTCTTGAATACTTTTCTTATTGCTATTGGCAGCTCTCAGATGCCAGTTGGAAGGAAATAACTGACTTTGTTTTACAAGTGACACTGTGCAGTGTCTTGTCTTCAGATAAGTGACTCGTTCAGTGCTGGCAGAGCTATCAGTTTGTTGGCATACCCATCAAGAGCAGTTTTCCCTCCAAAAGCTTTGCTCTTAAATAGGGTGGTTAAAAGACTTGTTCTTAGATAAGGGAGTAGAAGCCTTGCTTTGAACAGTCATCTAGAGCTCCCTGTGACCAGCCAGGTGTAAATGACATGGGTACCTCTCAAAGTGCCTGGCCTTGCTGGATGGTGAAGTTGAATGAGTTGTTTTCCTGTACCTTGTTGGCTGCACAGGTTTCTATGCCCCACTGCCTCAGGGCATCACCTCGCTGTGGACCTGAGGCCTTTGAACTTCTTCCTTCGTTCCCCTCACCCACTGGAGATCTAAGAAATTTGATGTTGTTAGGTTTTGGTCATGCAAGATCACAGCAGTTCTTCTCAGCGGATCTAGAGTTTCGACCGATAATATATATGCCTAATGCTCTAAGTGCTTTGTGGTGCATTACTGAAGTTCTGACTTGTTGGACTATCCATTTCTACTGTCATATTTTTAAAGCAAAGAAGGTGCAGAGGGAATCAGAAGACATAAGGAAAAATGCATTCTTTTGCGGGGGGAAATATTGGAAGAGTAGTTGGCTTTTTTATCTTTTTTTTTTTATGCTTTATTTGAATTGATTTTTATACTTATGAAGTTCTACCTTATTGCAAAAAAGAAGCCCTAGGGAGCTTGAGCACAACTGTTAATTAAAAAAAAAGATCAGAAAGTCTAATGTGCCATGAAAAAACACTTCAGGGTACAGAAAATATCTAACCTGATGTTCCCACTCAGTGTTCAGCATAGACCAGTCTACTGGTGGAATGTTTTCATCATCCACGTGTTGCTATCACTTTAGCTTGTTTATGTCTGTTGCACAGTGGGATAAGGTGGAGGCAGCAGTGGTGTGCTGGATTGACTGTGGTAATGAAAAACATGTCCTGAACACTTCTTTTAAAGTGTCACTGTTGTGTTGTGTTTGGCTGCCAGCAGGTTTGCTCATCAGAGTCAGGTAATGTGTAAATGACATCAACTCCTTCGGTGTTTTCCCCTGAAGGGAACAGCCGGGCCTTTCAGACAGTCTCAGCTGTGACACCCCTGGCTGCACATTAGCTCCAGTAAAACACCATTTGGACGAGGTTGGCGGACTGCAGTCAGGATCATGGTCTAAGTTAGGTAGGAATGATAATCTTCCTCCCTCCAAAAAGTGCAAGTGCAATTGAGTTGGCTTGTTAAGCCAAAATCCATTGCCGTCTGTGCTGATTCACAGTGGGAGCTGACGTGAAATATCAAGGAGGGATTAGTGTGTGCAGCGTGCTGTTGTTAAAAGCTGTGGTTAAGTGCTTGTGCCACTTGGTCAGACCACGACGTGAAATTGCGGTGAGTGTTGAGTTGCTAATGTCTCCTCAGGTTACTTGACTTGGGTTTGTGTGCAAGCAGAGCAAGGTGGCTGATTGGCAGACTCGCTTCATAGCCAGGGATTTTAGAGCATTGCTGAAGAATAGGCCTGAAATACCACCCCTTCCAGTGCCTCGCTAACAGGAGCGGCTGCACGGGGCCTTACTGAGGAGGGAGAACTGTTCTGGATTTAAATTGATGTTTTAAAAATATTTTGCTGCTTTTTTCTTTCATGTAGATTCCCATGTTCTGGTGAACTAACCAGGCTCTCCTGGGCAAAGAGAAGTTCAAGTGTTTTGTTGAGCTTCCCACTCAGGAGTCTCATGTTGCTATGCAGGAGTTCATGAATGCAGGAGGGGGGGTGGTTAGAAAAAAATATTGCTGCCTCTGCATTTCTCTGTGTCAAACTCGAGCCTTTTCAAGTTCTCAGTATTACTGGGAAGAAGTGTTCTCCCATCCTCTTGTCTCTCACAAGTGTCTTTCTGGCCCACTTCTTCTCACATCAGAGGTCTGGCTTGCTTAGGAGTCCCTTGTAGCCCGTATTCACTGCCAGTATCATGACCCAGTCCTGGCAGAAGAACTTTTCTGGAATGGTTTGCCCATTGCATGCTGCGGAAGAGCCACATAGTGCCCGTTTTGGTGGTGGTAGGCATGCCCAAAGCCCAGCATGGCAAGAAATGTGTATTTATCCCAAATTTCTAAAATGAGAAGCGGCTATCAACTTAGGGAGTGCAGAAGTAAGTGAAAACCAGGGTGAAAAGATTAAACTGAGGTCCTGGCCTGATTCTCTACTGCAAGTTTCGCAGAGGTGTAGGAACTGTTGAATTTTGGTCCTTTTTCTAGACTTCAGACACCAGATCTTTGCCCCAGTTGCAGGTTAGCTGCAGATGAAGGCAAAAAAAATCAAACCATGCTTAGGTAATCAGATCAAAACAGTGTGGGGGATTATGGTGTGAAGGATCTGCTCCTAAAGCTTTTTCTTATGCTGGAGTCTTTGAGGAGGGAAGCATGCATTTGTGCTAGTGCATTATCATTGAATATCTGAACTCCTTCTCCCTGTTGCTGGCTCTCAAATACTTTGTTATTGCCAATTCGCTGACCTCTCCTATGCTGATTGCGCAAGACCAGGTTGAAGGTCTGTCATGTCATCACCTGGGAAACTAGAAAATAACTGGAATAAATCCCATTAAAGTATTTATAGACAGAGATTGAGTCATGGAGGGTTGGAGTAGATAAAGATATATTTGGTGCAAACAGAAAGTTTTTCTAAAAAAAAAATCAGTGTGAGAATTCTGTCAATGTTGGTAATTTCTACATGTAAAAAATAGCGTTCAAAGTTTCATAGGGAGAAAGAAAAGAAGCTATCTGTTGGGTGAAGAGAGAGGGGGGTGGTATTAGGCAGCAAGACTTGATGCAGTTGAGGTAGGTGGACAGAGCTGTAGGGAATCCACAGCTCTCCTGCTATACTGGCTGTTCAGTTTCTGGGAGGGTGAAGGTTCAAGAGAAAGTGTGGCAAAGCTCAGTTCTCAGTAACCAGTGAGACCTTCTGGGCAGTGCAGCCATGTGTCGGAGTCTCCCGTTCTCCGTAGTGTGCTGCCTGTATCCCAAGGGCTGTCTATGTTGTTAAATACCTGGTTCTCAAGGGAGTCCTGCTGTGGTGGGCAATGTGATATGTGCCTGGCCAGGTCTGAACTCCTCAAGAGTCAGAAGAGCGTGCATGCTGTGGTCTGTTAAAACTGTTTTAGCCTGGAAGTCCGTGCATCCTTTTGTACTGAGGCTACATCCTCATATAGTAAACTGCTGGTGGGAAATAGTATCCCTTGCATTATTATGCCAGTGGGGAAGTTTTCTATCGCATGATAAGGTTTGTTCAAGCACTGTCTTCCTGCTGTAGTTTTTGCTGGCTGAAAAGGTCGCTGCCTGCTTCCCACAAGTGCCTGCAGATCTGCCAGGTGAGTGGCTTGTGTTTCCTCTGTGTGACTGCCTTGGATCGTCATGAGCAAGGTTAGTGGTAAACAGCACGAGTAATGGGGTCGTTGCCAGGTTGGTTTGTTGTTGCTGAACTGGGCATGGGCAACTAAGGGGCAGGACTTGAATAGGGGTGATAATGGGGGTCCGTCTTCCCCTCTCCCCACTTCCTTAGGCAGCCACAGCCAGTGCTGGTTGGGGATGTGTGATCAAAATACTCACAATAGATATCTCTGCTCTGATATACAGACCTTGAGAAAATAAACTGAGCTATCCCAAAACACGTATGTTGGCTCTACATGGTGCTTATTTCAGAATGGATGCTTTTCTGTATTTGAAATTATACGCATGCAAAGTGTTTGAAAAGACAGGCTTAGAAACCAGCAGGATCCCTTGCAAAACCCTGTCACTGGCCCTTTTTCTTCTTAATCTGGGAAATAGAAAATCTGCTTTTATAAAGATCCTTTCTGTGCTAGCAAATGTGTGTGTCACCCACCAGTTTGCTCCCTCCTGTTCTAGTGCTGGGAAAGATTTCTTAGAAGAAAGAATGGAATAAATCATTCGAATGAGTGTGTTTTACAGTGCCTGCCTAGCCAGATGAGTAGTTTTCTGAGCACTGGGGTTGTGAACATGCCTACTCTCCTAAAAATTTGTGTCCAGTGGTTGTGAGTCTTAGCTGAAACTTTTCCCATGGTTGAGGAATTTTCTGGGATTCTCCCCTCTCTCTGGGATCACATATGCCAGCCTCGCCTTCTGCAAGGATAACTATAGAATCGCTTCTCTGCCTCTTCGCAAAACTTGTAAGAACTTGCAAGAATTTGCTTTCTCCGGCCCTTTGTCAAACCTTGGTGTAATGACTGTGGGCCAAGACAAAAACTCTGGGATCAGTACACAGACATAGACGTACACACACAGATACTGTGGTCGTCATATATAAGCCCTGTTTCCCCAAGAAGCAAAGCAAAGGGGATGGGCAGTGGGAACCACGTTGTGGGCTGTGTGTGGGACAAGGAGTCGCTGCCAGTGTCCTGAGAAACAGGGATCTTGCGCGTGCAAGGCAGGGAGTAGGAAGAGTACAGCAGCTTCTCTTTCCCTGCCTGTTCGGGCTTCCTTGCCTGTGTGCCACTAACGCTATAGGGGATGCTCGATGGCTTGTTTTTTCTTTTTTTTGTGAGTCGAACTTGTCGCTCAAACTTAATCCTTGTGGAGTTCAGCGCAGTGGACGCTTGGAGAGGCTACCTTACAAGTAGTAAGTGAGGGGAGGGATTTGTCCTATTTAACCACAAGGAGTTTTCAGAAATAAGAGAAATATAGTAATATTTCTAGTAACCATAAGAGAAATATGGTAACTGCAAGCATAAAGGCTTGGGATTTTAATTGACTAAGGCTATTCAAAGGTATGGTTTCCACTCTGGTGGTAATGCATTCAGTGAAAATAACGAGCAGTTACATGTAACACTTCCCATGTGTGGGAGAAGCATAGTTCAGTCTTGCATAATCAGCATGTGAAAAATAACTCGATGTAGAGACATGTACAATAAATAAGCAGAAAAGCCACACGTGGGCTTACTGATGTTCTACCATGTCAGTGAGATCTGCATACTGTTTCTGGCTTTGCGGTTGACTTGGTGTGTGATGGGAAGAAAATAATCTTGCTGTTCTGTGCTCTGGCATACCTGTTTGCATTAGGGATCATAGCTGTCCTCTGAAATCTCACTCATATAGAAGGTGGTTTTTTCTCATGAGCTTTGTAGAATTTATTCCATTATAAATACAGAAGGTGCTGAGAAAAGGGCTGTAATTTGCAGTTTAAGCTGTAGCTTGAGCATCCTGGGGTTTATGAGATTCTCAATCTCAGCCTTAAACCCAAAATGAAGTACTAAGGATTTAATGTTTACCGCTTTAACTCACGGTATAGATGAGTTGGAGCACCAAACAAGCTTTTCAGCTATAGAGGTAAACCTGGGAAAGGAGAAGAGTCAGCATTTCCCAGAAACAGACCGACTTCCAGAACGATGGCCCATGTCGCGCTGTTAAGAAACAGCATCTCAGGGGCTGAAACAGAGCTGGAGTTTACAGGAGGGCCTTAGATGACATTCACCTTGAACATTGGGTCTGCTTTCATAGATGATATTCAGCTATATGGCAGTTCCAGGAAGAGAGGTTTATGGGTACGGTGATAAATACTTTGCTATTTACTGACAGACTCATCTCCTTTTGTGCAAATGGACTTTAAAGGGGGCCCATATAATCATGTTAGCAACTGCTCTAGCTGAGAGCAAGTAATAGTGTTCCTTCCCACATCTTCAGCTGCTCAAAAGTTCTTGTGAGAAATTCCACTTCTGAGGCTAAAATTTCCCTACATGTACCAGCATTTATTTATTCTTGGCTTTTCTGAGAATAGAAGGTTTCAGCCACACTTCAATAATGAGAGAAGAATGAAATGAGATTTTCTTTGTCCCCAGAAATGTTGGTTTTAAACATCCTTTCAGTTGAGTGGATGAAATTGGAAAATCGGGATGTGACGGTGGTACTCCAGAATTCTCTGGGGGACTTTGGGCTTGACTTCACGGTTTCATGCAGTTTTTTGTGGCTGATATGGAGCCTATGAAGCAGACTTTTCCAGTTCGTTATTTCTGAAGCATACAACTAAGGAAAGATTTACTACAGAAGCATCTGCAACTAATTTAGCAGAGGAGCCCAATGAAGTATATTGCTGCAGATTGCTACAGAGACCTGGCGTGGTTGGTGGTGAGGCCAGGGAGGGTCTTTTGCATGGCTGTCAAAATCAGAAGGTACCACCGTCTCTTGTGCTCTTGCTGAACTGAAGTAGAGGCAGCGCTTTTCTTAAGAGTTGTCCTGTGGTCCAAAATTGGAGATAATTTCTCAACAGCAAGGTGTTGTTTCTCCTTCCTATTTTCCTTGACCCCCAGGAAGTTTTTTGATCAAGGAAAGATAACTAGTGGAGCAGAGTATTTTGCCAACCACACTTAATGCTGGGATGACAGCTGAGCCCCCAGCGCTTTTTTCAGCGCTTTCTTCAAGTATCTCACGGTCCAAGTAGGCAATTAAAAAAGGTTGTCTAATAAAAGTCTTATACAAACTAGTAAGAAGACAGTGCAGCTGATGCCTGAAAAGAAGCGTAAGGGTTGTTTTTTGTTTTAATTTTGTTCTTAAGCTCTTTCCAAGAAAAGATCTGGCCACGGTTGCTGCTCTGACCTTTCTTCTTATCTCATTCCTTCCCTTCTGCTGGCTCATGTTTGATTGGTGGGATGTGACCCTTCTTGCATTACCCCTGTCTCATTTCACAGTTCTCGGTTCTTCATATGTCTCTTTCTTTCCTTTTTTAATTTTTGTCATGTTGTTTAAAAAAACCACCAAGATTATTTGATGGCACCACATGGGCAGAAAAATGTCTGGAGCATCACATCATTCAGTCTACACAATGCCTGGATCTAAGCCATTCTTTGAGTTCATTGCTTACATGACCTCTAAATATTTATTTTTGAAATGGGTTTACAAATTGCTATGATTGATTAAAAGATGCCTGTAAAATGTGTATTCTTTTAAACACATGCTGAATGGTGGTTGGTTTTAACAAAACAAAACAACAAAAAAAGCAAGTAACTTGTTTAATTTTACATGAAGTAACAAATCTATACAAAACAAAATGTTGTTTTATTCTTTAAATTTTGTGACCAGTGTCTGAACAGCCAATACATAATCAGGATGACAATAAACTTGGAAGCAACTTTGAACTCTTTTATCAACATTTCTAACATGAGAGATGTGACCATAATTTTCTTTCAACAGTTTTGGGGGTTTTGTTGTGGTTTTTAATGTACTCCCCTTATGCTTTTTCTTGGGCAAATACTGTGCCTAATCTAATTAAAATCAAACTCTCTATTAGTGTATATTTAAATTGCTTTCAGTCCTGTATAAACAGGCAGATCTTGGCTCCAACTCTCTACATTACTATGTGAGACATCAGACTCTTAAGACCACTGGTTAATTGGAAATCAGGTAATGGAGGAAACTAATTGTCTTTGCCTTGTGATGAAGACTTAATGAATGTATCTTAATAGAAATACACAGATGACTCTAAGGGTCAAACCCAGATACGAGTGTGGGGAAGCCTATAGGCTGTAGCTAATTTGACGAGATACACATGCTTATCTAGTCTTCCTTTGCTACAACGATAAACAGTCAAACACCCTCATACATACTTGCCAGGTAAACATATATCAGTAGCTTTGCCTCGTGGAATTTGGGTATGGATGTGTAATATGTTTCAGCCTTCTACTTGGAAATCTTTATTTTTTCAAGTACTTTATACTCAGGATTAAGCCTGGGACTTCATGTTACAAAACTATCAGCCTACTCCAAGAGCCCTGTCAAACAGCTCTGAGGCAGTCACAGATTTAAGACAGTTTTTATTTGCCATGCCTGAAGCTATGTGGTAGGTATGGCAATGTAAAAAGCACGATACTTGAGGAGGTAAATGTCTTAATCTACTAATCTTGCTTTCTAAATAGTATCTGAGAGAACAGATGAATCGCTTTGCCAAAAATAAGCTTTAGAAAATAAAAGGAACGATGTCATCTTGTTTTGATGATGTAAGTGGGTGAGGGTAATACTATTCAGCCATAGTGTTTCATTATAATTATAAAAAAAAAAAATAATCTTGGGAGCATGTTATTACACTAACATGCTCAAAATTCACCTTTCATCGGAGAGCCCAATTGTGTAAAATGAGCTGGATCTTTGAAGTTAATATTCACTTGCCACACGGTGCCTCCCCACACAAAGGCAATAACATCTTTATTATGGGGCATTTCTATTGCTTTAATCACCACCTACTGCACTCTTAGTGGTAGTCAGTCATTAATTCTAGAGATTAATGACACAAATCCAGATTTATTAGTGCTGTAAACCTGTGGGGAAATAGTGAGTAGAATTAGTGTATTTTCCATAATAACAAATAATACGCTTTTATTAGACCTGAACATGGTGTGTTGATTTCTACAGTAAAAATGAGTGCATGGGAGCCATTAAGGTTGCTTGAATGATCTTTCATCAGCTTGGCTGTAACATTTCAAATTGTAGAACACGTTCCCACTTGCTAGCAAAGTTTTGGTCCCTGATTTAGGGGATCAAAACCTGTTGAAATAATTTTAGCCCAGAGTGAAAGGCTTCTATTTAAAAATAGCGCTTCCTCACATGTAATGTTGCCACAGTAGAGACCCCTGTTTTTCTCAAGAGGGTGGGATATGCAAGATATGTATGTCTTGATGTGACTGTTCATAAATCAGCTCACTGCTGGACTGCATCCTGAAATGCAAAACTGGTCCCATAAACAAGTTTCTTGTGCAAAATTAGCTACAGTGCTTAGTATTCTTTGGTTTTTAAGGGCTTCATCTACCTGTTGAGCCATGTATTTGTATTGCACCTGTCTATACCATGTCTACACAATCATTAGAATATCTTTGAGATTCTTAGAGGGTTTGAAAAGTCATCTGTTAAGTCAGGAAAGATCCATTTCTTCCTGGCTTTTGTGTAATTTGCCATCCAGTTGATTGTGACCACTTTTAAGAAGGGCTGAATGATGAATACAAGATTTATCCAGTACCCCTTACAGACCTTTCCTTAAATTCAAGGTAAAAAGGTCTTCCTCAATTTGGTTGCCTTTCAGTAGAAATGAACTTTTTATTTACAACACTAGCAACTATGTGGTGTCTGTTGGTTGTAATGATCCAAGGCCAATGAAGAAAAAGGACCATAGAGATTGCTGAGCCTTAGAACCAAGCCCGTGAAAGACTTCTAAGAGGAAAAGCTAAGGAATTGTTGAGTACAGTCATTCCTTACAGTGTCCATTCCTGTGCTTTGGGAGGTGTGCTGTCATATCTTCCACTGGCTGCATAATCTGGCCATCTCCTTCTGTTGGTCTGATAAAGACAGTCTTACAGTAACCCATCCCCCCAAAAAAACAAATGGATGGGCTGTTCGGGCCAGGTCCTTGTCTGAGAGGAATTAGCAGTTATCTTAGAAGCAGAAGATACAAAAAGGAGTCTTGCACCTAGGTATGCAGAGAGATTGAGTGGGGTATGAATCCCAGGCAGTTGCTGTGATAGTGCGTAGGGAAAAGAAGAGGGGAAGGATTTTGAATCCTGCAAAGTTTTAAGAAAGATTTGCTCTTGATACATGCACACATTCTCTCCATTTACTCAGGCTGAGCTGGAGACAGCTGGTATTCTTCCAGACACTGAGGAAGCTGGGCGTCAGCACTGTCTGCTTCAGATAAGATTAATAATGTATAGCTTCATGGTGAATGGAGCTTAATCTGTTGGGATGCCATGGCAAGCAGTCCTAGTGAGGAGGAGCAGCTGCCTATTTTAGGCCTCCTGAGAGGAGTGAGATGAACCATCTGAGCCAGATTCAGATTGACTCCTGTTTGGTTCTGCAGGCAAGTTGCTCACACATTGTAGTCGACTGTGTTGAATGCAGCAGACAGATTTGTGGACTTCTGATCGTGTCCAACTCTAGCTCTGTACACTTTAAAACTCTCTTTGAAAAATGACCCCGTAATTCAACACAGGAATACAGCAGAAGGAACTTTATTTCCTACTTGTGTAGCAGAGTACAAGGGTACTGTGAGCTTCCTGAAGTACATGCTAACAGAATTCTTGACTCACGAACGAGAACAGTGGCTGTTTTTTGAATGAAAATCCTCTGCAGCCACTTCTGCTTCCCATTTTGAATTTGGAGGTTAAAAGAAGAATTGTTCGATCTCTTGAATGCTTTCTGTGTTGAACACAAATTGGAAACTTTTGACCTACCTCTCTGGCACCTTCTGTGTTACTGCCCTACCAAGGCTGGTCTGTGCAATGAAGCCATGATCTTCATCTTCCTCAAATGGTGGAGGCAAAAATGATTCTCCTCCACAAAATTTCTTCCAATCTTAAGTGATGTTAAAATAGGCCAGAAACTGTCTAAGCCTATCCAAAAATGCCTTGCTTTGTTTGAGTTGTGTTCCCCCCCCAGTGTCCTGTATTTTTGTCTGTATTTTACTTGCTCTTAAAAGCGATCAGAATGGCTGAATGGATTTTTCCAGTGACCCCGTGGGAGTAAGCTGCTGCATGTGTAGGCAGCTTGAAGACTCTTGTGCGTGTAGTTTCCCCCTCATCCCTGCAAGGTTTACTTGGTGGGCATGCTTGTGATTCGGTTGTTTTAAATGCACAGTCTCCACTCCCAACACATGCATGAGCAATTTAAGCAGAAGGAGATGCACAGATTCTATGAAAAAAAACAAACCAAAGCCAGTAAAACTAATGCTGGCACTAAGGCAGCATTTTCTTTGTCACTTTCCTCTTTGGGATAGGAGTTCTCATGATAGATATAGTTTGGAGTTATGAGCATCTTTATTACACATGTTCATAAAGCACTGGTGCTGTGTACTGGTACTGTACTGGTGCACTGGTACTCTTACTGGTGCAAGACTAAAGAGAGAAGAATTCTCTGCTTGGAAGAAGCTCTCCTTCCCCATTTTCAGAAATAATGCTGGCTCCCTCCCTCCTGGGCTAGTAGCTAGAGGTGGGTGACTTTTAACACGGCCATGGGTTTACTTGCAACACATTTTCTTGGGGCAAACCTCCTGCCAAGGTATGTTCCTGGGGCTCTAAGCTTAAGGGGAGCTGAGAAAACCTGAATTCTGTCAAGACCACCTAGGCCAGAGGGCAGCACGCTTCAGCTTCCCACCCTCCTTTAATTTATCTTCACTTTCTTAGTGACTGCTGTGTAGAAAAGTCCTGGGACATTAGTTGCTCTTGATATCGTTGAGGAGCTCGGTTAGCAGCCAGAGTATTATTGTTCAGAGCCATGGAACGATAAGGCTTTGTGGGCTCAAGCTCCTTCGGGCTCCCTTCAGGGATCCTGGCTAGGATCTGCCCAAGCTTGCAGTTCTGAAGCAGCTTTTAGGGTCAGCCCCAGGTAAAGCACTCCACATTATTTACCTTTGCTCATCCTTGGATGCAGTTAAAAGACAAGGCGTGAGCGAAGAATAGAAAATTAGGAGGGGAATTCTAGATCACTGGAGGCTGCAGCATGTGGAGTGCTGGTGCTTTCACATGCTCCTGGTGGGGGGTTCCCACTCCTGGTGCTTTACCTGAGGCAGGGAGAGCAGCAGCAGCTGTTCTTTCCTTCTGGTTTGAACACGGTGTGAGTGGCAGTGTACCCAGTGGGTGTTAAATACATCACTCGAGTTCTTCTGAAACCTGAACGAAGTACTTGGTTGGTTGCTCGGGGGGGGGGGGAGGGGGGTCAAAGAAAAGCTTCAGGCTTGCAAATCTGTGCAGAAACTGCCTCTGCAAATCAAAAAGGTTTTGTGCCTTGGTCAGTGGCAATAATTTGATGCTTTTTCGTCTTTGAGTTTTTCAGTCCGTACTCTAAGCATTGGTTTCGCAAACAATTACTGCTAGGCATGAATGACTGGTTTCCAGCCTGGAATAATTTTACATGCTCCTGAGAATGCTGTTGCCTTTACGTAATTCTGTGATTATTTACCGTAGCAAATTACTCCTGTAATATTTGTGATAATGACAACTGTAACATAGAGTATCTGTAGTACTGTTAGGTTAGCAGAAACTAAAGGAAAGTAGTGATTGCTGAACTGGATGCCTTGCTAAGGTGTGAGCTTAGGTCTGTACCTTTCTCATTGGCAAAGGAAATCCATTATCATTCTCTTAAATCACATTTGCTTCATTGCTTCTACACAGAAGTGAGCCACCTTTTTTAATCCTACACAGAACAGTTTCACCCTGGAAAACTAATCTAATTGGTATTTTATTTTATTTTATTTTAGGTTGGGTTTTGGCAGCTTTATGGATACACTGGGGTAAGGCACCATATGAAGTTACTTACTCTTTCTTGCTCCCAGCCTTTTCTTTTCTTTTATGTAGGGGAAAAGTCATAATTCTGGTGCCTGTCTTCTCAAAAGGTTTAGGTAATGAAAGTGGACAGCTGGCAGACGTGGGCTGCATTTGGCCTAGTGGTGTAGCAATGAGGGGCTCGGTACCCCTTAATAGGGGTAGGTGCTGCTGGGAGCAAGGATGTTTCTACAGCTGTATGACAGGCAGTGCCTTGAGACAGCAGGAGTCACCCACCCCCTCTACTGTGCCTCCACGCGGGGACCAAGGAACAGCTCCATGACCTCCCAGATATCAAGCAGGTGGTGCAGCGGCTCACCCCGTTTAGGAGGAAAGAGGCTTGGGTTTTGTAGAAAACAAAGCATTTTTGACACGATCGACATGGAGAATTGTACTGGCTCAGAGCTAGAGCTCCATGTCTGTTGTCCTTGTCCCCTTTCCTGCCACTACTGCCACTAGCTTCAGCGGTGTGCTCTGCCCTTCTCTTGGGTTTAGTCCTCTCTGCTTGATGGCTGTCCTAGGTTTTTCCCCTGGTCCTTTCATAATGTCTGGACCTTTTTCTGGTTTTTACATCCCTACTGGAGGAAGACTTGGTATCTACTGCTGCTGCTGGATAGGGGCAGTGTACAGCCACCTCTGCAGGTCACATTGAACTGATGTTGGGGACTGCAGTGTCTCAGTAGTAACCGGCAGAGTCCTGGGGGTTTGACATTCTTGTTTCCATACAGTAGCAAAACACTGGTGAATTCAGGATGCAGAGAAGAATGCAAAGAAAATTTATGTGCTTTGTGAATTTAAAGATATAAATTACACCATCTGTGCTGAGTCTTATGATGTGTTAGCTCAAAACTTGCTTATTTTGGGATCTGGTTCTTTGTTTGCCACATAATTCTGCACATGTTTTGTCAGGCCTTAAGCATGGCTCGCTTAGGTCTGGATTATACAGATAGCGTAGACACTGCACTGCACGTTGAACCCTGAACATCCTGCTTTTCTCTTGTCATTGACAATTTACGTGTTTAACTTAGAGCGGATGATATCTAATATTATTATGCTGGCTCACTGCTGAGCTTTTTAAACAAATGCTGCTGTGGCTTGTCTTCGTGATAATAGAGACCTATTTTAAATTAAAGTGCTTTATTGATATGAGAAAACTTATTTTGTTTTGTAATTAGGAAATTTGCTGTCCTTTAAATAAATACAAATATTGAAGAGGTATTTGGTTTCTGAGTCTATTTTTGGCATTCCACAGCCACATCATTTCAGTGATTTATAGCTGAAATGCCTATTGAAAGCCTCCATAATAAAAATAAAAAAGAAATTAGATTACTTCTGAGACTTAAAAGAACTGTCGAAGAATTTATTAGAACAATGTTAAAATATGCCCTAAAACAAGTCATGTTAGTCTGCAGGTTGAAATGGGATACCTGGGAATTCAGAGTGCTGTGCTACTCTGATTAATTAAAATGTAGTCAGCTGAAACCTCCACTATAATCAAAATTGTTCCCCAGGGTTTTACCTTCATTACAGTTCTGGTGCAGCCTTCCAGTCCTGACCATTGCTGAGCTAAGTAATTAGTTCAGTTTAAAAAAAATAAACAAAAGGATAAAATTACCATGACAGTACGTAGGATTTTTTTTTTTTTTTTTTATTGCTATGCTGGGCTCTGTTTGATAGTATTAATTGTATATGGCCATTATTTCTGCTGCCAAAGACAGACAGTGAGAGACAAAGTATCTCTGATTTGAGGGCTGTGGTGTTTTCCATATTGTAAGACTTGGATTATTTTACAGTTCCTGTTTTCTGTAACTTTGACTAAGACGCTGATCTCCCCTCAGCAGATGTGCTGCCTATCTCATCTCTGTTGTGCTGTGGGTAGTGTTCTGCTACAGCGGGGTTTCCTTATCAGCAGTTCTGCAGTAAATCAAGCAGGAGGAGACTACATTTCCCAACAGGGTCTCAAATGAAGAATTCACCGTGTGTGAATTCGTACGGGATACAAGAGGACATCTGCCTTAGGAGGCTGTCTTCAGAGTTGAGACTTCAAGGCCTAGATAAAGGACTGCTTCTGTCTCTCGCATACCATGTATATTCTGACCCCAGCTTTACATAGTCTGTCATCAGTTTGTCCTTGAGCTGGATGCAGTAGTGAAACCCTTTGGATAGGGCTAGCCCTTATCATTCTCTTGTTTCATGTCAGGACACTCTCCCAGAAGCTGCTGAATAGCAAAGACATGACAAAGAAGCCTGTGATTGTGGCTGTCAGTACTGAGACTGGAGAATTGTAACTCTAAGTTAAAAGGGATCCCACTGAGCTGTGTCCCTCTGACAGAGTGAGCCCCAAGTTTGTTTTTCATCTTAATGATCTGAATGCAACTGGTTTGGATTCTTAAAAATATTTCTAAAAACACTGATGTTTTTTCAAGTGGTAAGGAAAGGGTCTTCATGTCCTTTCTGTCTGAATATAATAAACAACTATTATTCTAGTATAGCACTTTCTTCAAGAATCCCGTGTCACGTCACTTATGTTGTTTAGGCTCTAAAACAGCCCATTAAGGGAAATTTCTGCATCTTGTTTTTTGCAGTAAGATAAACTGAGAGGGAAGAAGTGCTAGTGATTTGCTAAAGGCTAAGCAATCCCTTTCAGATGTAGAAATGTGTACTCCCAAGCTCTTTAATATAACAAAGCATAAAGATGCACCTGGCTTCCATCCAAATAAATCCTCTAGGTTTCCCTCCTCTGACCATGTGTAGGGGGTATGTACACAGAGTGCAAAGAAAACAGCATATCAACTCATGTATGTAGTACATCCTTAACAATGGTAAAGTATGAAACTGCTCAGTAGATACTGTAGGTTTGCACTTTTAATAATAAAAACGTCTTCAATGTTAACAGCTCTTTTTAAGTGACATGTCACAGGAAAAGACAGTAGAGAAGAAGCAAGCCGTGCCTTCTCCAGTGGTCACTCCATACCCTGCATTGCTTGATGAAATGTGGCATTTCTTCCTTTTGTTTCACTGGGGAGGAGCAAACTTGGTGGGGAACCCACCTTGCACACTTGTGATAGGGCAGAAGAAGAGTCTAAAATGGAGGATGATCTGTGCTCTGAAAGAGATTAGTGAGATTCTTTGCCCACGTAAGGGGACAATCTCTCGGAAGACTCAAGAAACCTATAATTAGACTACATGTTGTCCAGCTCAGACAGCTGAAGGTTGGATGAAAGTTGGTGTGAGGGGGAGCGAATGCTCTGTTTTTCTCCCTTCAGGAGTCTCGAGTTTCCCGTTGCAAAGGAGTTGAGAGGTCACACAGTTTCAATCTCTTAGTGTCTACTTACCTATACCAAGAAACTCCATCGCAACCTGAGCTGTCTCACCTTCTAAGTGGGCTGGTGCTGGTCAGCGGGTGAAGGTACAGTGAGGAACGTGCAGCCTGTTGACTTGGTTGCGCGAGACAAACTGCACAGCAACAGCATGTGCTCGAGCATACGAGTCCTGGTGCATCATCTCTACCCTTCCTTTTTCTTGTATACTGACAAGCTTGTCCTGTACTGCCCCACTTTATTCCCAAGCGGGATTTCCTTGCCTTCCCACTCTTTTAGGCAGGTATTGTGTGAGTAGACAAACAATAGTACACATCAAGTTGCATTGGATGACATCTCTAACCATTGTGTTAGCAGAATAAAACATAGTAACAGGAAGAATGGCTGCCACTCATTTCCTATTTAAATTGAGCATTCTTAAAGACAAGAGTTGATGTAAAATGCCTATTTTTCACTGTATTTTGCACATGACTTTTCAATTGTCTCTTTAGGGAGAGTATCTAAAACATTTGTCATTCATTTGGGGATTATTTTACATTCTTTTCATCCTTTGCTCTTATATTCTTCTGCAATATTATTAGTGGTTAAGAAAATTGCATGAGTACTGTGCTAAATACAACCGTGTTGTAAATACTGGGGTTTTTTTAATGTTATTTACGTGCTAGAGATTTGGACACTGTTCTCCTGTTCAAGTGACTGCCTGAGGAATAGATTGGTGTACTAAATAGCTGGTTATGAGTGAAAAATGGAATAGTTCACGTCCAAGGTTTTATTTTAACAGAACTCTGTTTAGTCCAAATTTCATTTTATGAAAAATTGTAATTTACAGTTTTGCAACAGTGCATATACACTTTTACTCTCTGATGTTTGAGACAAAAGAATTCAGTGTTTTTGGATTACTTTCTGTGGTGTTTTAGCCCCAGTAGTGATCACTGTGAATTTGCTGCGATTGAAAGAATTTAGGCTTACGTAATGGAGGATAAGAAATTTGCGTTAGTTTTGTATAATCCCAGTTTTAACTCTTTTTTTTCCTGCATGACTATGCCACATTGTATAGGTGGGATTTTCATTGGGAATTGTTTTAAAGTTAGCCGCCTTCATCTTCAAATGAGATGTGCTGATATAATTAGCCTCGCATATAATCCTTTTCCTTAGCAGATGTCACAGAGCAGCAGAAAGCCATGCATACACCATTCATAGAGAAACCACTTCAGCAAAACACAGCCATTGCTGTGCTGGTGCTTTTCCCAGGCTCCCAGCTCCTGCTGAGCATCCCTGAGAGAGCACAGTTTTTTCTGTGAGCATGCTGTGTACCTCCATTACTGCCACAAGAAACGTGTGCCCCACTGGGGCACTCTGTTTTCAGCTTACTTCTGTAGCTGTCACTGATCTTGGAGTTGAGAACAGCTCTTTGAAAATGAGAAAACAATCCGTGCAGGCGGCCAGCTGTATGTCCTCAATTTTTAAATACTTCTGAAAGCATATTTTCAAGTATAGATAACCACCACTGCTCTGGGTATATACATGCCGTCTCATACCCCCGCACACTGTTTTATAACATTCCAGGTAAACTGCTTTCAGTTGTTTAGTTTCATTCTCATCATTTTTAGGCAAAGTTGTCATAGTTCTCTCTTTCATCTAGCCAAACTGAAAGTCCATATAAAATACATGCATTTTTCAAAGGAGATGCTTCATTTTAGCCTAAAATACTGTTTTGCTTTTAATGGATAGAGAGCGGGTCTCCACCCCCTGCAACTTTGTTATTTGTCTGGACACAACTGTGTACATACGTATGTGCATTTGTATGAGTGCAAGAGAGAGATGCAGATGTGACTGGGGGAAAGCAGGCTGCGTCCGTTATGTCCTCAGTTGCATTGATGGTCAGTGTCTGAGGTCAGGTGTGGCTGTTCCTTCTGCCTCCCCTTCCCCTGCACTGAGAAGACCCCAGGTTCCTGTTTTTATGCGGAGGCTGTGCACAGCAAACCTTATCTCACATGAATGGATTGTGTACCAATCCTGAATAATCACTGAGGTAAGGGCTGAGACCCATGAAACTGTACTGAGTGGGACCACAAAGGTGTCTGGGCAAGAAATAAGGCACTGAGTGTAGCAGACAGTGGTCTGCCTGCAGTTTTCACCAGTTTGGAGCTGGCAGTTGCAGCTACAAAGCAGTTTGGTAGTGCAGGCCTGTAGAATACCCAGATCTTCAAGTGAATTTTTTTCTGTGCCTTGTTCTGCCTAGACGTGAGCATGAAGCTTTATTGTGCTTTGGGTAGACAAGAGTGAATTTGCTATGGTTAAAAGTAATATTCTCTAATGCAAAATGTGAAAACCAGTATTGGAGATCTTTACGTTAGTCCCAGCACTGTATCAGACTGAAAGAAAATGCAGAATGCTGAGGCTATTCCTCACTTCAGAGCAGACTGTTCTCTGCAACAAGATATCGCTATACCTCTGGTGCACAGAGAGCATAATGCAGCAGGAGACCCTACGGAAAAGTTCTGTTGGGTTTTTTTCCTCCTGTTTTTGAGAGATGGCTTTGTGAAAGCAGGTCAGACAAAGCTTGGGGCTATATGGCTTGTTGTGAGTATGAACTTTGGTTTCCTTCCCTGTTACATGTAAGTCTAAAGGGAAAATATTCTTTTACAGAATGACTACAATTATTTAATTAACTGTTTGCTTAACTATAGTGTTATGATTTTTCTGTGCCTATAAGTGTCTGTCTTTCTAATACAGCATGCATTGGCACATCATCCTCTGTCCCTTCCTGAAAGTATACTCAGGAGTCATGGCAATAGTCACGAAAGGTTTTGAAGGAGAATGTCTGCGCAGGTGTTGAGGTAGAGTTGCTTCAGCACCTGTAGCAACTTGTTTTCATACCAAATATTGCTCTGCCTCCTCATGCAGGCTTACACACAGCGAACTGTACCCAAGTACTCTCAGACTGACTCTCTAGGTGCCACCTTTACCCTTCTCATACTCTTCCATCCCCTTTTGGGTACCCCTGCCCGGACACTGGCTGCAGCACCAGCTATGCAATGATGGTGGTGGGTGGAGGTGAGTCCTGGGTCCTGCTGACTGACTAGAGAGCCATGTGCCAATGATGCTGTGGTGTTTGACAGGGCCTCTTGCTAAAGGTACTTGTTTCAGGATGAGTTGAGGTATGCTTTCACTCCCCTCAAAACCCCAGCTTGTTTCTGTTAGTTCAGTTTGGCAGGGAGGGAGGAAAATCCCAGCATCGTTTGTTGTTTGGTTGTACCAGGAGAAAGCCCCAAGCAGGACCTTAAATACAGCGAGCAGTAGTAGGGATCTGACTACTGGTGGAACTTACTCATCCCCCTGGCGCTGTTTGGATTTAGCCATCTGGCTCCGACCCTGCTTACACCTGTCAGCTGAGGGTGACAGTGCCAGAGCCAGGAGTTTGTGAACGTCCCCTTGGAACTTTGCCTGGCCAGCTGGCAGCATATATCATCAGCCAAGTCTCCTCTTCCTCCTCCTCCTCCTCCTCCTCCTCAGCCTTGGATATGTCAATCAACGCATATAGCCATGCCCTCCAGCCCCAGTGAGGAAGGTAGATTTCAGCACCATCTAAGCCCAAATAGAAGGGAAGGTTTCAGTTTTTCTTTCCTGCACTAGAGGAGGAAAAAAAATCCCTCTCCCCTCCCCCCCCCCCCCCCCCCCCCTTCCTTGGTGGTCTCCACTAGGATGGGCACATCATGCCCATTGGAGGTCATACCTTAGCAAGATGAAGCTAGCTCATTCTGGTGCTGGAATTTTAGAACGGAGAGGAGAGACTAGGAAGAGGAGGATCCTACCAAGCAGGATCGGCCGCAACCAGAACGAGGTTAGAAGCAGACTGAGGTTTGGCTGCATTAGGACATGAGGCCTGTTCACTCAGATGTGCCTCTTTCTAACTTCTTCCAGTAATGCCGTGCTCATATTTATCATCAAAGTGATAACTGCTGTTTGCCATTGCTGTCATCCTCTCATCTGTATGCCAACAAACCTCCCACCAGTTTGGGTGACAGAGGCCTTTTGGGCTCAGCTCCTGTGGTGAAGGTGTGATGACCCTCCCTTCAAGACAAGCCAGTTCTTGGCTGCCACTGGGATGCAGCAGCACTCCTGCCTCTCTGCCAGGGGGTCTTTGTGAATGCTGTGTTAGTGAGCTACAGTCACATCCGTGCTGCTTTTAAGTCACCCCCCAAACCCCAATGTCTCTAACATTGATGGGGAAATAACATTTTCCCACACGCAAACAGAGAATTGGTGCCACAAAGTGTCACAAAAACTAAGTTGATTCGTTAAGCAATAACTTCAGTCAAAACCTGAACATTTTAATAATATATAAAGATGTATTTGTCCTCTTTTCTATCAGTGTATAACAATATATGCACTGTTTATAACCTGTTTATAAAAGGTTGTTGACAATCTTAGGCTGCACTAGTTGCTTTTACGCTGTGAAGCCTCTTACTTGCTGATGAACTTGATGAATGCATTTGCAATACTTCAGTAACCCGCCCATAACAGCCTCTCCTTTGAGTTCTTGCAATACAAACCTTCTGGATGAATCTGAATTATCACATGCCACACAGCCCGAGTTGGCTCCATGGCATGCTATCCTAATTACCATTTGTTAAAGAGACTTAGGACTGCTAGGAAGGTATTTTGTGTGAAATGGATGGTGTTTATTACGTCCTCCAAATAACACTCAAGACTCTAAGCATAAATTACTAAGCAATAATCAGAAGCAAAGGACAATGAGATGATCCTATACAGAGTGGAGAGTAACAAAAATCGGAAGTTTCTTCAGCAGGTAAGACTTTTGCCACCTTGTAATCTTTTACTTTTTCAGCCTGATGCATGGCATTGTTTAACCAGCAGATATATTAAGAAAAGACGACCTGAAATAAGTGCAGAAATAAGTGCAGTCGTCCTGGCTTAAATGAACTCCCAGTGACTTAGTGACCTCTCTTGCCCTTTGATTATTATTAATCTAGAACCCATCTGCCTTTCTTCAGATGTTTCTGCTAAGATTTTTACGTAGTGTTTATGTTATGAAGAACTTTCTGATGCTGTTGCATCGGTGTTTGGACCTTTAGGTAAAGTGGACCTTTCTACCCTACTTCTTCAGGTTACCATTCCTGTCTGTTTGCTATGGTCCTGTTGCATTAGAGAGTGTGTGTGTGTGCCAGTGCTAAATCCATGGCTCCGGAGTGTCTTTACATGATAACAATCTCCTCATGCTGGAGTCCACACCACAGTATCATCATGTCCATGTGACCTGAAGTGTGTTAGGATCTCCTTACAGACAGGCATGCAGTGCTGTACTCTGTCCAGGGTTTTTTCCCCTTAGGAATGACAACAGTTTAAAATGGTGCTGAGGAAAACTGTTCAGCCATATGTGTTTTTAAAAGGAGAAGCAATGCAGGACCAGTGTAAAGCATACAGTGGAAAGGAGACCGAATTCAATATGATCTTTAATCCTACTTGTACTCTGGTTGAAGCTGAGCAACTTCTTTGGAGCTGTAAAGGGATTTCAGCATGTGTTCATCTATTAATTTATTAATTTTTTTATATCTGTGCTATTTACAGCCAACCCTGCATTGCAAACCTGAAGCCATACTTTCTCACATTGTACAAAATGATGTGGATAAAACATCACTCAGCACATCTAAATGCATGCCTATATATACAGTCATCATGCATATAGTCATACATCTGTTTTTCTCTTACTTTCAGAATTATATAGTCTATTGGCATGGCTGTGTGCTTTTTACATTGATTTAACCAGGTAGAATCAGATAATGTATATTTTATTGCAAATGCTGATATCCCTTTATTTTCCCATTTTCTTTAGACAGTGATAAATGAAAATTGATGTTTCGAAATTGAGAATTTCATTATCCAAAAAAACCTTAATGCTGACATGCAGAATTGGTCTAGCAGAAACAGAATATCTGATCCAGGTCATCATCAACTGTTCTCTAATTATGATGACAATACAAAAATGAGGCAAGCTTACCTTAGCTCGGGAGACTCTTTTTTGCTGTATCCCAGGCAGTTTCCTCTCCTTATTCACTTGGAAAGGGCAAATCCACTTGAACAAAGGAAAATAAATACTGGAAGAGTGAGGGATTTAAGGAGTCCTCATCTGAGCTCCTGATCCACTTGTTTTTAGCAAATTGCAAAAACCTCGATCCAGTAGTAGCTCAGAGCGACTTTCTTCTCCTCGTATGTTCTGTGGGCTGAGAATCTGCAAGAATAGACCTGAGACGGTGCTGCAAGAGAGAGACAGCGGGGGGACCTTGGCACAGAGTTGGACCAAACTCTAAATATAGCCCAACCCACTTTCCATGCAGTTCTCTTCATACTCTGAAGGCAGATGACCTTGTCAGAAAACTGACCTCCCAGCATGTCACTCTCTACAAAGAGAAGATCTAAGGGAACAGGACTGCAACATAAAAGGACAGAAAAGCAATCAACCAACTGCTTGCAGCAAATGAATGTAGGTATGAGCTCTATTTTTACGGCAGTTGCAACTGATGGAGTCATAATGTGCTTTATTTGATCATTTAGACAAATGAGCTGCATGCCAGTTCACAAAAGACCTGTACAGATGAGAGATTGCATTGTAATTGCTAGTCTTAAATAGAGAGCACTGACATAGATGAAAAGCCTGTCACCTTTCCTACTCTCAAAAACCTTAACACGGCAGAGTGTGTAGTATTTCCCTAAAAGCTTCTGTCTATAAGAAATGATCCTTCCTTTCACTTGCTCTTATAGTAATACTGTTTGGAAAAGTGTAGTTAAATCCACAAATGTATATTCTGGTACCGTATAAATTTGAAATGCTAGGGTAGCTTGAAAGGGCAGTACAAACTGCAATATCAGAGGCAAAACTGCAGAGAAATGTGTAGTATACGCAGAGGAGGAAGCAAGAGAATAAGAGGCATAGAAACGTAACCCTTGCGCCTTAGATAGGGAACTGCTTTTCAACAGATGCTTTATAATCCGGGGAATTTGCCACTCTAAACTCTGTGTGGCAACATGTCAGGGTATTTTGTTCTTAACCTGAAGGAGAGTTTAACTTGATAGGAGTCAACCTGATACTCTGTCAAACAGGGACCTGATACTGCTATGTCATATGAAGGCTTCTGAATAAAAAAAGCTGCAGAAATCTGAGCAACTCAAAATGTCTGCTCTCACGTTCTGTGTTTAAGACATGGAGCAGAGTTGGGATAAAAGATTGTTTGCAGTATTGTTCTTCGGTGGGATATACTTGTTGGTGGTAACATATATCTAAGTGTATGCTACATTATATGCATGCATGCAATTTTCAATATTCAGAGAAAACCTGAGAAAACATCGGGACTGTGATAACCTTATACTGTAGATGTACATGTCTGCAAAATATTTTTGAGCCAAAAAGGCCTGAATTATAATACCAGTCGTCAGTAAAGTAGCAATGTGTATCTATGAACAATAATTTTGGCCACTAAGTTTTTGCAAAGTGTGCTATATATTTTTTTAATTGAAGCCTACTATTTTTTATAAGTTCCACTGTGTAATTTTATCATGATCTATTGGCTTTAAGTCCACAGGGTCAGCCAGGCTCTGTGTGTTACCTTCAAACAAAAACTACAGCTGTAAGCCACAGCTGCTTCCCAAGATAGTGGGAGTACAGTAGAAAATGTGAATCTCCTGCAGTATTAAGGGAGACATCATGTCTGGGACCATACTACATTCCTGGGCAAAACTTGCTCATAGTCAGACCTAGGCTAGAGCCCACCCATTAAGGAGTTTTATGGATTTATCCAAGTTCCTCTTTCCTCCCGATTTACCTATTTCTTCCCCATTAACAAGAATAAGTGTTTGTTAGGAGTGAATATTATAACAAATGAAGGATGCTGGTATTTGAAGAGAAGAGCTGAAAAAGGAATGAGTCTGTCTTCAAATAGACATATGTTGAGTGACATACTAACACTGTGTAAGTAGTAAAATTCTAAATGTATGGGATACTGACATCATTAAACACCAACAGCATCGTGCTATCTGCACTCCAGGGTGGTACCCTGATGCGATCCAGATCAACCCTACCAATTCCAGCTCCACAGCGCCACTGCCATTTCTGCGTCCCTCTCCAGCGTTGGGATATTGAAATTGCCACAGATTCCCTCATTTAGCGTGTGAAGGAGATGAGGATAAGGGAGGGAATATGTACTGCTCCCCAGCATGAGTTAGTACTCTTCACCTTCTGCAGCAAACAGCTGGAGCAGCTTCCACACATGATAGATCGGTCGTTCTTAAGAAAAAGAAGGAATCACAGTGCTCGGTGGGTCCTAAAGCACAGGAATAGTCATGCTTTCCCAGGAACTGTGACATGCACTTCTCCTATATGAATATTGTGGAGGAAGAGTGATTTCTTGCTTATATAAATATGTTGGTTGGCTTTGGGGAGGGAGTGTTAATCTTTGGGGAGGCTTTTATAGAGCAGTACTGTTCGTGTGTACAGGGCTGTAAATGTTGCCTGACCAACCCCAGTAATGTGAACTTCCTGAAAGGAGGGGAAAATGCTTTAAGAGTGGTTGTATGAGTTCATCAGTATGGGTGGAGCAGTATTTTGGTTGACAGCTGTATACACTCAAGTTTTCTTTAGCATGGCTTTTGCATGAGTCTCCTGTCCACACCACCAAGAGGGAAATGTAGTAGGGAGTTGGGTCCTAGTTTGTGCCTAGCTTTTCCTGGGCTCATAACTTGTGTTTTCCTTATGATGCTGGACAGTCTTTCTGCTTCTTTGTAGACAGTTTTTCTCTTTGACTACCCAGCCTTTTTTGGTAGCGTTTCCTCTGGAATGATCTGGATCTAGCTTTTCCAGACCCCAGGCCGCTTCCTCTCTCAGATGCCTCTGTTGGGATTGATACTTCTTTCAAGCCAGCCTTGTGGGGTTGCCCCTCGTCCAGTCATACATTCTGTAACAAGTATCTGTGAACTGATTTTTTATTTTTTTTTTATTAACCCAAAATTGCTAGGCTCTTGTAGTTGTTTAAAGATCCCATGGAACATTTCACAAGGTGAGATATGTGAACCATAATGGCTTGGCCAGTTTCCAATGTGGTCAACTGTATCCTGGCTTGCCCCATTATTCTGCTCTTCAGAGTTGGATGGAGTGTTCTCTTATTAGCATAAACTGTTGCACGGTATTGCTGGCATCCTTTTGAGTGGTTTCTAAAGTGACTGTAGGGTATATAATGCCTGGCATCTGTAAAGAAGAGAAGCCCTTTTTACAAGGCTAAGTATTTCATTTTATAACCTTCATCCAGTAGATTTGTAAACAGCCAAAACCCATGCTACTTACAAACAAAACTGTCTCCCACCTCCCCATCTCTCTAGAAATATGCTTTTAAACTGAATTTGGAGATTTAAGAAGATTATTGGAAGTTTCAGCATAAAGGATAGTTTTTGAGAGAAGAAAAGAAAGAGAAATGAGGAGACTGCAGCAATTTGTGGGTGTGATCTGAGCCTTCCCTCGTGTCATTGGCGAAGGGTACTAGAGCAAACAACAGAACTGATTTGCACTCTGTGCTGATGTATTATTGTATCTTCAGGCTCTGTTTACTCTTGTTTGGCAGGCCCGTAATGAAGAAATTAAGTTGGATCACAAACAATAAAAGGGCCTGTCATATTCCTAACATGTCAAATCTTTATGTTTGCCCTTTGCTTACCATGGGTTTTAAAACTACAGTGAGTAAATGAATATTGAGTTCTCCGTTTTTACCTTGGTGATGCTGTTATTCCTTGTGCGAGGCAGCAATAGGATGTCAAATTCAACCCTTGTCTTGCAGGAGAAAAAGTTATTTTTATTAGAAGGAGGGTGGCCTATTACTTTTACATCTGATCAGTCACTTTCTGTGATTTTTCTGACATATTTCTGTCTTATAAGGCAGTATATAAAAATGAAAAAGTCAAATTATGAATAGGGCTGGATTGTAGCTGTACTACAAGCTGGGCCTAACATTGATCATGTTTATTCTTCTGTGCTTACATGTGTACACCAGAGGATTTCCTCTGGTCTTATTCTCCGATATGCCCTTTATTTTGTCTTCTGGGTCACTCCCAGTTCACCAAGTCAAGATGTGTCAATAACAAGCTTACAAGTACCCATTATGAATATTAAAAGAGAAGGTGTTAAGGGAGAAAGGAGGGGTAGTTGTTACAAATGCTGTGTGGGAGATTCTTTGCATGGCACATAGTTATGTCTGTGTGCTAAAAATTTTTTATCATATTGGAGCATAGTGAAAATTAATTTGATATTATTCCATTAAGACCTTTTCTTTTTTTGTTTGAATTGGCAGTGATTTTAATTTAAATTGCCATTCAATGTAAGAAAGAGGAACCTAAACTGAATATCCTGTCACCAGATTTATTGGGCAAAAAAAATTGTTTGTGGTAGATGTGCCTTCTGAACTGCCTAGGGAAGGGGTTTACATTTTTGGAAGAATGTTGTCTTTGTAATACAAGCTATTGCCGAAACTTAGAAACTATTAAGGAAATTCCTACAGACTGTTTGCAAGAAACTCTGGCTTGGCACAGGCTTAGGCTGGATGGAGCGGGAAGGAGCTTATGCCATCTGAATGTTACCTAATGGGACAAAATTGAAGCACTTTTGATTCTTTGATAGGACTCTGTTTCTGCTCAGTCTCATATTATATGGCCTTCAGGTATGCCTCACAAGTACACTTTAAAATACCTTTTTTACGTCTACCTTGGCAGGTAGAGTCTGTGGTCCAAGGCATCCTTGCAGATACAGAAACTTACTGTTGTGCTGGAATATGCCTGTTTGGGGAAAGGAGTCCATAGTTCATAGAGATGGGAAGGGAAAACAGTGCCCAGACCTTGGGGGACCGTGGCTGGTTTGGGATGATGGAGCACTAGCATCACATGTAATTACCATGGAGATTATCTCAGCCCAGGCAGGGAGGCAGCTCTGTTCTCTGCTGCAGTAGGCTGACAGGGAAAGTTAACGAAGGAATGGTAATTAACTGGTAGTCACTTGCAACAGAGCTTTACGTGCAACTTTTGACTTCCTAGTAACACTAACAGATACCAGTTCATTCACAGTTTTTCCTCTTTAGTTCCAAATAGTCAACGTACCCAAGTATTTTAAGGCCTTATGAGTGAAGGCACTATATTTGATTTGTGACCCTGGTGAGAAAAGTATGAACACTTCATCAGTGTTTTAAAACTGGAGTTGCAAAAGCTATAGTGAAAAAAAAGGGGGGGAAAGATCTTCATTAGTTTTTGAAGTGGCACACTGCTTAGCCATGTTGTCATTCTTCCTTGCATCAAAGATTTCCACTGAGCTGTATTATTATGTCTTTTGATGCAATTAAATAGTCATTTTTCATTTCCTGTCTGTATATGTGTTCTCTCACTGATTTTTAGACTAAATCTTGTTCTGCTCTACTGTTTAAAATGATTTAGCTAATCCTTATTCAAGGGAGGTAAGGGAATGATTATTTTTTTTCTGTAATCTGTCATCTGGATTTCTCAGTTGTAACACTGCAGGTGATATGTGCCCATGATGGGGAGAATTATTTATCTTTCTGGGGATGCCAGTGGACCCATTCTAATGTAGTCAGAGCAGTGTGAGAAATTAAGAGGGTACTGACACTGTTGTAACTATTTTTGATGCAATGGTTGTGTGTTGATCTTTCCCAAGGCCAGATTAGTTTTGTAACTAACATTTTATCTAATTTACTAGCACTTTCTAAAGTATTGTCATGGTAAATAGCCAGCAACTGGTCTGAAGAACCACATTAAGAATAAAATTTGCATTCTTAACCATGCCACGTGGCTGGTCTGGAGGTCCCCAAAAGAGCTTCACAGCTATTGCTTGGCCAGTTGGCTTTACACCTTGGGCTCCAGTATATCTGAGCTATTATTAGGCTTCTCAACAGGAAAATTCAAAGCTGTCCATTGCCTACAGAGTGGGAACTTGGAGAGGATTGTCGTGGTAGACATGAAAGAGATCCTCCTTTCTGGATTAGCAGTGCTGGTGACACACAGATGAGTAATTTGGGATCTGTCCAGGAGGCGGTTTGAGCTGCTGCTTGCCTATTGCTGCTGCACACCGCTGGCTTTCATACCTGCTTCTCCCACTGCTACGCGGCACCTTTCCATCCCTTCTGACGGCCTCTCCTTGTCTCTCTATCCCTTTCCTTTTGTCAGGGAAGTAGCTGAGCTTGGAATGCTTTAAAATACTTAAAATGTTAAACCTTTTTTCTTAGTTAATCAGCCCCCCAGCCAGGCCTGTTTTATTTAAAAGACCTCATCTCTTCCTTTGGATACTGGTGGGCAGCACAGCAGGACCTGCCAGAGCTTCACGTTTCCTGCTGCCTTGAGGAGTCATACCGTAGTGGTATGTTAAAATACTGTCATCACCATTTTTAGCCCAGTTACTGTGATCAGCATAACTGTGGTGGCAAGAGGAGGCCTCTCAACTGAGCAAGGATGAACACGGATCAGTACTGTTTGATCAACTAATAAATAAAAACATAGCCTGCAAAGCAGCCTGAAATTAATCCATCATAGCACACCCAAATTGAATGAACTATGCCCACCTACAGGGTAATGACAGGCACATACATTCCTGTAACGTATCTGAAACTAGAAAGAGAGCATAACAAATACAAAACCTATTTCCACAGTGTACAGGGCTTTTTGTTAAAAATCAGAAAACACGGGCTTTATTTAAAGTCTGGTTTCAGATATGAGGCAATTTTAGAACAGTCAGAGGAAGATGGAAGTCGGGGCAGGGGAAAGCAGGGAGGGGGGAAACAATAATAAATCGTGTACAAACTTTGTTTTGATGCAAGTAATTCCAGTTAAGTACTGATACGTAGCCCTGAGGGGGGCATAAGGGAGAAAGCAGGGATTTCTGTTCAGACCCAGAGAATCTTCGGACCAGGAGTGTGTCTCTGACTCTGGGCAGTGCCAGATATGTCAAAAGTTGAGGGAGTCTCCCTCGTGGACATGCAAGACAGGTTTTCTCCAAATTCCATCACAGAGATTAGTTTAACAGTAAGAAATGAACTTGTCCTGTACTGGCCTGTGTGACTGGGGGTCTTTTGGATACCAAATAGATGTCTGATCTCAGCTTCCAGATTAAAAAAAAAAAAAAAAAAAAACAAAAAAAACCACCAACAAAAAACTAGTGGAAATTATTCCCTCAGTTATCTTTGGGTATGTATGCAAAACAATATTTTTCTATTCTGAGCTTTCTTTCTAAATGCATGTTCATTTTTCCTATATTATGAAGAGTTGTAAGCACTATGCCTCCTTTCTCAAAAAAACACTTCTGTTCTCTTCATCCCCTCTTCCTGTGAGGAACTTCCCATAGTTGCCATCATTTCTGTCAGCTTCCTTTATCTTCATTTCAGTCATAGGCTGGTTCAAACCACATGTCGCATTTTCCAAAGAATTTTAAGTTTATTTTCTGTTCCTTTCCAGTTGTAACTTTTTCTTTATTTGGGGGCATTTGGAGGTGTGCTGCCTAGAAAAGTTTCGCTTTTTCAGTCAGGCTTAGTTCTTGTAAGAATTAATTATTTATGTTGTGGTCACTATAGCTCCTTTATTAATCATTTCAGAGTAGAAAAGTGGCATGTGAAGGTCAGAAGTCTCAGTAATGGTGAACCAGCCTAGTAAACACAAATTTGTATGTACTAGCTATTTTGTACAAACAAGATTGCATTCATATCAAAGCACGTGTCATTATCTCCTATACCATTAAGGTCTTACCTGCCTTTAAAAATACTTGTATAAATAACCAAGCGAATGTGCATTCTTTGTGAATATATTAAAGCTGAAGATTAAAAGGAACCTGATAAATTACCTACATATCTGTGTGCTTATTTATTTATGTATATGTGTATAATATGCAATGTGTATGTATTAATATGGGGTGTATATGTATATATTTAGTATACAAATTGAATGTACTTAGACATATGTGTGTATATCAATACTAGATTTGAAAGAAGTTAGAAACTATTGCACTGAATGATTTTAAATAGTGATCAGTATCATAAATGAGGAAGTCTTATTTGTATGTATGTGTGTGTGTGTTAAGCATAAATGGCTTTTTCCATTTCAGAATGGTTCAAAATAAAATCAAATATAAATAGTTAATGTCTGGAAAGCCAGTTAGTATGTGCCATGCTGCTGATGTAATACCAAAGGAAGAAGCATGAAGAGCTGTGGAATTCGCATTTATTATTCTATATTGAGAGCATTACATGACCGTTCAGATATCTTTAATGAGCTTGTGCTTGCGTAAGGTCCACACGTTGCAGGAAAACAGATGCAGAGGGTTGCTGCGCTGAACATCATCACCCTTTCAGCAGTGTATTTCACCCGCACCTGCCTACCTGCTCATTTGCACTGCAGGGGACATCAAAGTCAATGTTGTTTTAATCAATTAGGTTCTGCATTTGCGCCAACTTAGTATTAAGGCAGGATTTGTGCTCTCTCCTGTTCTGGCAGAGAGGAGTCTCCTGGGCAGCTTGACACCTCAAAGCAGGACAAGCAGTGCTGCTCTGATACAGACATGTTTGGAATCTGTGAGCTGGGTGCTCCTGCATTTATTCACATCAAATTATGATTTATTTTGTGAATAACCCTGCTGACATCAAGGTAGCTATTTGCAGAGGAAAGTACACTGTTTAATGTGAGCATGGTTGGCAGAGTCTGGCCTGTGGTACTTTGATGCCCACAACAAAACACTCCTGTCATCATGGGAGCTGACATGGTGTCACAAACAATCACGACTCGAAACTAGCTGCTGTCTCGATTGGGACGTGAGTGGCTGTTTCTGGAACAAATAAAAGTTCTGCTGTTGTATGAAATAAAGATACTCTTGTACTGCAGAAAGATGCTCAAATTTGAACTCTTTTCACAGGTGTTTGTTGAGTCTGAGGCTGGACATTGGTTCCCCTCTTCTCTTGCTTCTTGCTGAAAGTAGAGGACGTTGCATCACGAAGTGCAGTCCAAAACTCAGATGGGCAGTGGACAGGTGGTGCATTGTTTGTCAGGCTATTTCAGATCATGGAAACCATTCGTCCAGTTTTAGATTGCTATTGCTAGCAGTGTGTCTTTTAGTTATAAGAAAGAGAAGAGGTTATTTGAAACTTAGACGACTCTTCTTTGCCTTTCAGAGCATGCCAAGTGGGATTTAAGAAAGAATGCTTAAAGTTCACAGGCAGCTTCCCCTGAATCTATTTTATGCAATTCTCGTTTATTTCCGACATGAAGTAAATATGTTGAGAAAGAGCTGGCTCAGCAATTCAATTTAGCGAGACATGTGCAGATACACTCTGGAATGGGTGATTGGAGCTCAAGCACGGTGAGCAAGAGGGACAAAGAGGGGATAAGTTCTGATTTCTTTGATGTACTTCATATATATCATTGTTCCACAGCCTGCTTGGATGCAGTACATCCAGGACCCTGGGGGTGTGGAGCTGGTATGTGAAAAAGATGATCGCTCCTCCAGTATCTCTGGAGTCAGGTCAGAAGAGACAGAAGTCAGTGATGGGTTTGCAAACACAGAAGCTGCCCTACCAAAATGCAGCACAAGAAATTTACTAAAGGAAGGGTGATATGGAGGGAAAAAGCACATGGTAATGCACAGTGGTAGCACTGAGTTACCAAGGCACCTTTTAAACTGCCAGGAGTATGCTGGATGATGTAATTTTTCAACTTCTTCTAATGAAGTATTATATCTGAGATTCCAAAGTGGCCAGAGGACATAAGTGGTTGGTGAGTTTGGAGAGGAATAGGCCAAGGAAGGAGCTCTTGCTGTGCAGGGGCAGGCATATGGTGCAGGAGCACTCGGACATCCTCAGGAGAACAGAAGGGAGGAACCCAATAGATTGACACAGGTACTTGAGCTGTAATATAAAGAAGAAATTTGTTACTCTCCCACACCCTCAGCTTGCTTTCTTTTCCTGCTCGCCCACTGCCATGTGTTAGGCTGTACAGGACTAGACAGTTTTTTTATTTTTTTTTGCATTAATAATAAATTTAAAATAATGTAAACCCACATCACCATTCATGATGTTAAAAAAAAAAAAAAAAAAGTGGGCTTTGGAATACTCTCTCCTTTTTACTTCTGGTGGCCAATAAACTTTCGCAGAAAACTTTTCACCTTCAGCCAATGTCTGATGAACACTCTTTGGACAGTAACAGTGATGTTCTAGCAGAAGTGTCAGTTGTACTGGGGATGGCTGCTCATTCTTCTTGTTATGATCCAAATGACAGCTCAGAAGAGTCAGTTGGACTCAATTTGTCCCTCAGAAGAGAGGGAAAGTAGCTCATGAGGGCAACTCATGGAGATCAGTGCCATGAATTTTCTAGTGTAAAAGTAAGCCTGATTTAGACTTGTCATATCCCTTGCTCATGTCCTTTGAGCAGAGATCCCAGAATGGCCAGTCACCTAGTGTCCTCTGAAGTTGACTTGGCACCAGCTTAAGGGGCAGCTGAATGTTGCAGCTACCCTGTGGTAAAGGGCTGCCAGGAGTGACATCCCTGCTCTTCCACTGCCACCAGCCACTCACCCCCACAGGCTCTAGCACTTGTGTGGCCACAGTCCGTTCAGCTGCTGATTTGTGGCTGTGCCTGTAAAGAGAAGGAAGCAAATTGGCCAGTTGAGCTGCAGTGTCCACTTGGTGCACACATTTGTGCATTTGCTCTAGATTGGGAAAGTGGGGGCTTTTCTTGTTCCCAATTAATAATTCAGAATATGTCTTCATCCTGCGTTGAGATGCAAACAAGTGCTGCCAGTTCTTCCATGGTGCTCATTTTGGTCTGAATTAAGTTCGTTAGCGCATTTATCTAACGTCTTCACAGTGGGATACGGAGTGGAAGTTACAAGATGGTATCATTCCAGGCATAAATATATACCCATTTTGTTTTCTGTTCTGTCACATTAGGATTTTCAAAGCCACTGCTTTACTGCTATATCATATATAACGTTGCATCTGCGGATGAATAAAGATTCCTTTTTTCCCCTTCACATCCTTTTACTTACCTTTCACTTCAATTCTTTGGCATATCTTTCACATATCCTTTCCCTTAGCTTTTTTTCAATAAGTATCTATTTCAACATGGAATTAGTAAATACCAGCCATAGTTGGATTTTTTTTCTCTCTCTCTTTCATGTTCTCTGGCCATCAGTTTGCTCACAGCTAGTGATTGCATAGATGTACTTACATCATCCATATTTGGGGTGATGCTTAAGAAATCCTACTGTTCCTCTTTATTCAAAATAAATAACTTAATCTTGAAGCTGTGAACTTACAGCTTCAGAATACAGGAGATTGCAGCAATGACTAAGTACTTGTTGGGTAGAAATATTCCAGATACAGAAATTGAATTATTCAGTTCAATGCATGTTAATGCTTCTGGCAGTGATCAGGGAAGTAATTCAGTCCCCAGCAGAAACGTCTGTGTTTGAATGTAACATCTTAAGCACTAATATAACACTATAAGAGGGATCTGTTGTTCTGGATAATTGTTTTCCCCAAAGTCTCTCTGTAGATAAAAGAGAAGAAAAAGAGAATGAGTAGAAACCTCTTAATTGAAATAGTTTTCTTTCAAAACATAAACCTTTTTTAGTCTGGTGGACATTCTGCTTAAACTTTGGGAATGGTGCCTTTGCCTAATTATTACCAAAGTAAGAGACACACAATTAAAACCTACTTGCAGAAAATGTCTGCATACATTTTTGTTATACCAATCTTGTAATTTTTACTCTTCTAGGTACTTGGTGTCAGTAAGCCATTTGGGGCTTTTGGATGGAGGCTGGAGTGGGGTTTATGTGCATTTTTGTGTGTGTTTGGTTTGATTTTTTTTTTTCTTCCTTCATCTGCAAGACTTGTTTTAGTAGGAGGAGACAAGTTATTCCTGAAGAAGCGTCAGCAAACTTAGCAAGAAAGATGTATTTTTACAGTAATCCTATGGACCATAGTGCCATTAGTCTTCAGTACTAGTGCTGTTGCTTTTTTGGGGGGTCTAATGAGATTGGTCTGTAATTATATATGGTGAATGCAGTGCTACGGATCCAAGATTATGTTTTACGTATTCTGAAATAATGCGGAGAGATGTCATGCAACTTGAGATGTAGTTTATCAAAAACATTTTCTTTCATTGTTCACTGCTTAGCTTAATTCAAAGGAGGTTTTGGAAAGATTAGATATTTCTACCTGTGATACTGCAGCTGGCACCCACTGTGCAGCATTCCAGAAAGATAAATATCTTGCCTGCCAGATGTAATACTGTGAAGAAGAAGGGAAATCTGGGACTTTTCTTACAATAGATTTCAAATACCAGTGCTCTAAATGGATAAAAAATTCTGTTACAGCTGTACTTAATGCCAATTCTGAGATTGTATCATTGTGACAACCTTTCAGCTGAAGATTTTGTCGCTATTTTTGAATGCAAAGATAGGGGATGGATTTGAAAAACAGCAACAAAAACTCTTCTTTTTTCTCATTAGATCCTTCAGATGATGAAGCTATTGAGAAAGCAAGTGATAACAGGATAGCAACACCTCAAGATTCGGATTCCAAACCTGCTGTGACAAAGAAAAGAAAGCAGGTTTGTAAACTAACCAATTGTGTAGTGCACAGAGATGATAATGCGTAGGGAAACGTAGTCTCTTTTTATTCAGTAAAGGGACAGTGTTCTTCACTCTGTTTGATCTGTTCATGTAATAAGATTGTTTTATTAAATTATTTTGCCTTATTTGGAAGTGATCGCATTCCAGTACATTTTAATAATGACAATAATATATAACTTCACTCTTGTTTTGTGTGAGTTGGGATTGCCAGGCCTGTCTCCTACAAAGTGACTGTCTAGTGATAAAAACCTGGATGGGTGCTACTGAGTGTCCTCCCCTGTAATCTTTTCTCTTTCCCTGCATGCACAAGGTCTGGAAAGCTATATTTATATGTTGTACAGTATCTCTACCCAAGCATGTTCCCAGTGTAAGGTCCAAGTGAAGAGTAATTTAGGTCTATATGGATTGCTGTTTTCATAACCTTTCACTCACTAAAAGCTTCCTTTAAAACCAGTAGGAACTGTGTTGTTCAGCATTACATGGAGTATGCTGAGGAAAAGGCAGCAAGGTCTTTTGACAGACAGCATCACACCAACTTGAGCAAAAAAGAGTCATCTAGAGGTCAGCTGATTTTAAAAGTCTCTTATTTGAAGGTAAATTTCTTCTGCCTTCCTGATACCACACAGGAGAATCAACTGAATGGCTGTCAAAGAGGTAAAATTACACTGGAAGCTATCTCTCCTTTAGTTATGGATATTAATTTTGACCCATAGGTCAATATTAATTTCACTGTGTGATGCCTAGGCAGTTGCCCAAGTGAAAACTATTTGCAGGGACATTCTTTTTTTGTAACAGAGAAGTGTAAACAACACAGTAGCAATCACTACACTTCTGGGTGTCTTTCCAAGAAGACCAAAGGTGAAGGGAGCAAAATATCTGAACTGGTTTCACATTTTGATTAGGAAAGAGAGAACTGAGCAATACAGGAGGAAGCTGTATTGCCTTTGTACATGCTATGCCAGGGGGTCAGATGCTGAGGACTTCAACTCAATGAGGATCCTTATGGAGCCACTTTTTGTCACTGTTATCTTCACTTCAGCATTTAGAACGAAGTTAAGACAGTTTGTTTGGAGGAGTTGCTTTGCTCTTTCTGTGAGAACATTAGAAAGGGTAACCAACACAGGTTATCATGCCAAGGTGGATCGGGACTGCTCAGCTCTTCCTGTCATATGAAGAATATCAGTTTGCATTCTGGAATTGGGTAATTTGTTATTTATCAATGAAGCTCCAGGAGGCAATGCTTTATGGGAGCTCAAAGTCATGGATGTGTTATTACATGTCTTTTAGAGTAAAATACTTGCAAAATCAGATGTAGTTACAGAAAGCTAGTAGTTTTGTAGTTCTGGTGCATATAACATAACCCATTTTACTCATCGCTGCCTTATTTACAGGCTGGAAGCTATCCTGCAGTGGACTTGGCACTTTAAAGCCAGTCAGAAGACAACCAAATAGAATTATAAACATTTGTGTTTCTAGTCTGCAGGCTGTCCAGAGGCTTACAATGAAATAAATAATTTGTCTCCGATCTGAATGCCACATTGATGTGTTTACTTTGTCACAAACTCCAAAAGTCAGAGTGTATGGCTGACCTAGAATGTAAACTTTGACACACACGCAAGAATGTTTTCACTCTACATTTGAATTTCCAGTAACTTGGCAACATGTAAAGAAAAAAAAAATTGTTAGAAATATAATACAGGAAATATTTTATGTTCTGTCTATGATTAACAAACAAGGAATTTATGACATTTTAGTTCATAAATCAATGGTCTCAGCACAAATTTCCTGTTTTCTGCATTTTAAGAACTTCCATGTAAAAATGGCATAAAACCACAGAGCACAAGGGAGCCGTGTCAAAAAACAGTAGGTTGTCTGCTCTGTGTCTTGCATTAGAAAAACATGCAAATGACCTTTTCTTAAGGGTGGCATGCAAAGAGCTATTGCATGACTAGGTAGGCAACTAACATTTGAAGAAGGGTCAGAAGTTCAGTCTAGATCAGATGCCTAAATATTTTAGACTGCAGATCATCAAAGGTGTGTGAGTTCACAGCCATTCATCACCATGAAGTTTCTCTTTGTCTTTTGGCATTAAAAAATGTCTGAATAAAGTAGACATATTGCTGGGCTAATAGTATACTATGCCTAAATATATGTATGCTGTTGTAAAGGAGATAATTTCGAGTTTTAACATGCTTCTCTGAGGAAGCAAGGCTTTGACTACAAGCCTGCTGTGTACTTCTGTTGATGTCGAAAGAAAGGGTTACATACTGCCCTCAAAAAAGAAGCCATGTCATTTGGTGATACTTTTACACATCTGAGGGAAGGATTATCAATGAGAAAATATTATTTCTCTTAGAGAAAAAATTTCAGCTCTGTGGCATGATTTTATTCTTTTCTCATGCAGATGCCAGTTGGGAGTGTTTTGCAGATTTATGTAAAACAGTTTACAATGTATATGAAAGGAGAAATGGGCCCAAAGTGAATGAGTGGCATTTTTCAATATGCTGAAAGAGTGGTAGCGCTTTTTCTAGGAAAGGGAACCATCATAGTCTACTGGAAGGAAGAGATTCACCTTGGCCCCTTTCTGGTTTTTTGTTTGCTTGGTAGTATCCGTTGACTAAATCAATCCAAAGGCTTGTTGTCTGCATAAAATATGATGTTGAACATGGAATTTATGATTGTAACACCTGGCAAGTTGTTTTTGAGTATCTATGGACAGCTGGGATGCGTAAGCATAGAGCAGGAACTGAAGGCAGAGGGTAGCTTCATTTCAGTTGCAGTGTCTGGGAATGCTAATGGTAGGGACAGGAATAAGGAAATGTATGGTGGTGTTTTAACAGCACTTGAATCAGAGTCAGGACAGAGATTTTTTAAAAAGAAACAAAAAAAAAAACCAAAAAGCTTATGTTAACCTTAAAAATTCCAGTTTTGTTAGTTGAAGTGAGTTTCTACTTGCAGTCATTCCCTTGATTTCTAGTGAAGATAATACATGTTTATACCTGAGAAAACCACACAGAAAGATAGATCTCTGTTGTTGAGGCAAGATACGGTCCCTATCACAACTTCTCATGGGTGGGTATTTATCCAGGCTACATTACATTCCAGCCCTAGTTGTAGAGTGCTTTGCTGGCTGTAGCCAGTCCCCAACCAAATCCTCTCTGGTAGTTCCTAAGTATCATTTCAAACCTTGACCAGTTTCAGGGCCACTTCTGTACAGTACTGCTGCTTTTGCAAGTGCAATGGCTGCGGTTGCATCATGGCACAGAAAGCAGGAGCAAGCAATAGGTCGTTTGTGTTGAGGATGGTGGTACCCTGCTTTTTATAGCTAAATTAGCCAGGGGAGTGGGGAGAAAAAGGAAAATGTAGGCATAATAGGAACAATTAAACCCCACAAAATGCTTCTGATAAGGATATGAGAGTGGGCTTGGAAAGGCATAAATGTGCTGGTGTAGGGTCGTATAGTACCAGTTGTCATGAAGTCCCCTTCTGTTTGGGGGGGACCAGTGCAAGGAGGGCTTAGATACTCTGAACTTCTCTTAGCTTTCCTTTGGCCCTCTTGGCACTGTTGAAGCGGCCCTCACAAGGGAACAAAGGAGCAGCTTCTCTGGCTTTCGGCTGGGCTCACTTTCCTGCTGATACTTTTCTTCCAGGCTTTCCCCGGGGAGCAGTGCTGGATTTGCTATTCCTGAGCTGTTAATGCTTCATGTGATGAGACTTGTTTGCAGTTTCTTGCAGGAGCAGATTTTTCCAGCCAAATGCATCCTAGTATCAAGGAGCTTTTTCCTGCACCTCAGCCTATTTTCCCATTGCTCTTCATCAAGTCGCTTATTAAGCTCTAAAACCCGTCTGTGTAGATTAATTTGCATTTCCATGAAGTGGAAGTCTCTAAGAAGGCAAAAGAAAAGAGAATTGCTATGCTCAAAACAAGGAAAGCCTGTGCCTCGCTTCCTCTCTTTTGGACAATTTTAGGCGGCTAAGGCCAAATCCTAACCCTGGCTTATGCGAACAGGGACTCTGGTACAAATGGACCAATTCAGCCTGCTCACTCAGGCACAAAAGAAGGTTAATGATAGCAACACGTGTTGGATGAAGATTATTCTGAAATGCACCATGTATTTTTCTTGTGTATGTTTGACCCTGACTGCAGTGAGGAAACAAAGCAAGAATGGGGTAGAACAAATTTGAAACATGTTTTCCTAAATTTGCATTACAAATGTAAAAGGAAATCCAGAGCATGATTGTTTCCAATTATTCTCACCCAGTTCTGTGGTATCTTTCACTGTCTGGATGCTCACCTTGGACCCAGTTATTTTTGATCACTGTTGGCAAAGTTTAGAAAAACAATCACGCACAATAAGAGATGAAAAATATAAAGTTTGTGAAAGGTTTTGTTTATGTTTTCCTCTTGATTTTTTTGTATGTATCAAATGTATCAAAACCTGCTTTTCACATTTTATGAAATTGTGACTACAACCTGTATGTTTCAACTTCCTGGTTTTTTATTCCCTTCTTGGTTACAACAACATAGATCTCAATTCCAAAATTACTCCAGATATAGGTAACTAAGAATTTGATCCCTTCTACAGGTGGGGAAGCTTGGTTTTTGTTTTTTCCTAAACCCAGCATTATACTTTCTGCATCTCCCTCTTACCTCTCTTTGGTGACTTCCCCCCCCCCTCCCCCCAGGTGATCAGATATCTGATGTTGAATATTTCTTTTTTTTTTTTTTTTTTAAATACATGCTTTGCAGCCTACAGAGTGTTTTCTAAGTCAGCCTGAAGAAAAACAAGAGAGCACTGTAAAGGCAAAGAAGAGAAAGAAGGTATGAATGTCGTAGAATGTGTTTAGGGACTGGGCAGTGGGTGTATGTGCTATTACAAGATTCAGAGTTGGGACAACCCTGTGATGATGAGAAGTAATATGGTCATAATGTTGCAGCCTCTTTTGGAGAAGAATAGAAATGTCTACACTCCACTTCCAAGTGTTGCATGCCGGGAAAATTAACCGCATCAAAGCAAGGTGGAATTCCAGTTGCTGCAGAATCTGCCCCATTTCAACGGTGTGGCCAGGCTCCAGCTGCTGTTGTATCTTTTGAGCCAAAAACTGTCATTGTTCGCTCTTCTCCTCATAGCATAAGTATATAAAAAAATACTTTGTCCCTCTGGCCATGCTGCATCCTCACCCTCAACAACAAACACACTCTGCAGTCTAGATGGAAATTATATGACACTGGGCAAGTTAGTTGTCTTTCAGGACAGACTGTAAATAGTTGGCTCCCCTGCAAGGCTGAGAGGTGGCCTTTTTATATTATGTCAGGCCTCTTAATCATCCAGGGAATGGGAAGAGTGAAGAGAGGGATTTTGCTTTAAATGCAGCTCTGGCAGAAGTGACTGCAGTACTTGTTCCACTGCTGCCAGAGCAAAAGCATCCCATGACAGATTGGTGAACCAAACCTAACAAAAAGACCCTTTTCTCAGGCAAACAATAGGCGCTTAGTTACACCTTTGGTTTCAGTGGAGCTAGGCCACTAACTTGACATACACAACCAATCCAAAAATCCATCAGGAAATATTTATCAGGTTGATCTATGGGTTCCAAACAAAGTGCTCTCTCCAAAAATAAGGAAAAGGCGAGGGGAAACCCTTTGCTTTTAAGCATCTGGAATGAATTGGAAGAAAAATAATAAAACTTCCTGCACGAGGAACATTTCCCCACAGCTCTCCTTGAAGTAAGGGAGTTTGCTCAGGTGTCCTTGCTCTTGCTCTTATGGAATTTCTCGTTAGTATCAGGCTTCTCCCCTCCAGAGTGCCGTAATTTTCCTGAAGGAACCAAGTGGCCCAACGAATGATGTAATGGTCCTGTGGAACAGCAGCTTACACTGAATTACAAAGTAAAATGAGCCTGATAGTTCTGTCTTGCTGTCTGCTAAATCAGAGGTTCCTAAATGTGGGTCAGTTACAAGGCAGGTTGTGGGGCTGGGGCTGGAGAAAGGTGTTTGTAGTTGACAGGAAGAACAACGAAGAGGTTTCGTTGTGGGCCTCATGCAAAGGCTGTGTGTGCTGCTGATGGCCTCTGGTCATTCTTTGAGAAAACAGCTGTTGCATGGCAGAAAAATAAGACTGTGCGAAATCAGGGTGAATCTTGGGAAGGAATGCTACAGCTGCAGGCACTGCAAAAACCTGCTGAACAACCAGACGTCCACTGGAAAGTCTTCCAGGGACTGCAGAGGGCTTTGCACCAGGCCAAAGGTAGACTGAGAGGAAGGCATAAGCACTTCATCTCGGCATATCCCACTGTCAAAGATTTAGTTGGGGTCTTGCAAACACACAGCTGGCTTTTAGCAGAGGTGAAACAGGCAGCAGACAGAGTGGCAGGTGGCTGGGAGAGGCAGCTGCCTACTTTGCCTTTGCTGTAGGGTGGATTGGCTTCAGCAGCCCCCATATGGCTCTTCCCTGTTCAGCCTTCTGCCCCTTATGCTGCCATTACGGGAGTATTTGGGATGTATTGGGCAAGAGGGACAGATGGAGTAGTGGGGAATGGAAGAGAAGGAGGGAGTGGGCGCTGAGATGGAGTGAGGGAAAGAGGGATGGAAGATCAGTCCCCTACATTAAAATTCCTGCTATAGCTCTCTTCAAAATTTCCATTGATCTTTGCTGCCTTAGCAAATTTCGGTTGACCTTAGCCTGCCGAACTTGCACTGAAGGTACCCACCACCCCTCTGAAGCTGCCAAAAATGCTTCCAGGCCTACCTCATCTCTCTGTGAAATCTCACTTTGCCTCACAGATACGTACCCTATTGCTCTGTCCTAACCACACTCTCCTGCTCCTTTTCACTTCTAGGCTTACGCTGCCATGCATCCTCATGACAGAAACCATAAGTTGGCCTTACACAATTGAATCACTTCTCAGTGAGAACAAGAGAGGCTTTACATTCTTGCCATTCTCTCTAGGCTGCCTCTATCCTTGAAAATCTGGTGTTTTCTTAAATGCTGGCAGATCATTCAGATAACGGGAGTGCTATTCTATCCCCATGATCCATTTAATTATGGGGGAAAATACAGCAACACTTCAGTGAAAATTCAGACCTGTTATTTGCTAACATTCCTAAGGTGTAAAATGCAATCGTTATGAACTCATGTCCAGGCTCTAAAAATTATTAGTTTGGTTTAAAAAATTATACATCTTGAAAGAACAAAGTACCTGCTGAACTCTTTCTGCTTGACTTCAGGTTTCGTGAGTTTTTAACTCATTTTCATCACACTTGCATGGTATTCTGTGAATATAGCTAACCATCTTGCCTTCCAAAATAGATAGATAGTTACTCTATAATCAAAATATAACCAAGACTTATATAACCACTTGATTCCTGTTATGCTTTAATAATAATAAGTTAAAACAAATGATGAAAAAAACCTGAATTTTCATACTGATACTTAAGTGTAACAAAAGCAAAACTCACAAAACCAGCTTTCAGTTATGTTTTTGTTACAGCAGCATTTCAGGTGAGTGCACAAGATATTTTATCTTTGGGCTCACAGACCATCTCATCAAAGTATCTGAACTTGCATCTGAAGTCTGCATCCCCACTAAAGATGAAGGGAATCTTGTCCCATTGTAAGGTATTTTTCTAATTAGCTGCAATTAAGCCCATATAACTGTATAAAGTTATGGAGCAAGATTTATGTACAGTGTTGTTAGCTAGCCAAAGAGCAGAAATTATAGAAATGCCATACTTACCCATTTTACTTGGTTTTTTTAGAAGAAAATTTCTGATATTCTGGAAAAATCTGCTCCAAAACCTGGTGTCCCTGCAGATCTACAAAATCTTCTTAGTCAACATTTTGGTGAAAACCGTTCAGTGATTGAAATAGAGGAATTAAAGCTGTCAGGTAACTTACCCTACATTTAGTAGATAAATAATGAGGGGTTTATGATACTGTTGAGTTCCTTTTCTGCAGAAGAAAGAGAATTTCGGGGACAGGTCTTGAGTGGTACTTTTTTATGGAAATATTTTCTTATACTGTATATTAATTCGATGTTTAAGTAGAGATGTTAGTTTCTTTGGAATAAATGTGAGGTTTCTTGGAATTACAGAAATGAAAAGAAATGTTCAAGTGTGTCCTTTTATTGTAAAGTATTAATTTCAGAAGCTCACTTTTGTCATAGAAATTATATGATTCCTAATAATAGCTTCCAAGATGCTGAGAGAGTGAAAATGTATTTTGTTTCTGGGATTATCTGAGTCGATACAAATACATGATAGGAGGGCTGACAGGAGTAGACAAAGAAATAATGAGACATCATTCTGATGTGATTATGAGATCTTGAATGCAATGGTTTTTCAGGGGGTGCCATGAAATGAGATGGTAGTTTTGGCCCAAGCATAAAGTGACCAAGTTTTAACCATGCCGAGGACCCTCTTGGTTTCCCATATTCTGTCTCCAAATAAAAGCCAGTGATAGAAAAGGCAAAGCAGGATAGAACAGGGTTAGCTTCTGTCAGTTGGAGGTTGCATTAGAGATGAAGGCAACACTGAACTTCTCTGCCTCTTACTCTGCAGATAAAGAGGCACTGTCATTTTATAGGTACTGTCCATTATTTGTTGGTAGTGCTCATGAAAAGCAGATGGCATGGTAACTATAACCTGCATACACCTTTGATACATCTTGAACTTTTAGTGACCTGTGGCCAATATAGGTGTCTTCCAGACCAGCAGTGATTTCTCTCTTTTAACGTTTAAGCCTGTTTTTCTAGATAAATATGCTCCTCCTTAACATCCATGATTCTAGGTTGACCCTTCTTTATTTCTGTGGGGCAGGTTCAGCTTTCTTGTTGCATCAAGAAAACCTGGAGGAGTCCCATACAGATTGCTCTGAAAAGCTTGTGTTAAATATTTTTAGACTTTTAGGGTTTTTAGCAAATAATAAATTGCTTTGGTTTCTTTCTTATTAAAAGAGCCCTTTGGACTAGTAAAGTGACCCATTTCCATATGGATTGGCTCTTGGGTTGGATAGAGATTTTTTTTTTCTCTTTCTTTTTGTGATGGGAGTTGAGACTTAGAGTGCCAAGGAGTTTATGAATTTCTACAGCTGTCAAGTCATTCATGTCAAAAGAGTGAGCAAATAACAAGCAACTACGTGGAGTCATGTGTTCTTGTTAACTGACACAGTGCAGAAGGTCAGGTTTGTAGTCAGCATGGTCTCTTGCAGCAGTCTGGACCTATGTGTTTGTTCCCCGCTTTCTGAAACTTTCATTTTAAATTGTTGTTAATAGTCCAGTGTTGCTGGACTGTTGGTGAAAAGTCAGTGACTGAAGTTTGTGTCATTTAGAAACCATCTTTTGAATTGTTCAGTCATTACGAGACTTAATGAGTTTGGAAGAAGAAAACAACAGCAAAGATATTTTGCCGCTGGCTGGAAAGGACCGTGGTGGGTGTGAAGAGCTCTCCTGTTAGCACCAAATGCTTATGGAAGGGCAGCCCCTGCCCTTTCCCACCAGCGTCAAGTGCATCTTTTAAACATGATTTTAAAAGTAAATCAGCTGCTGATCCTTCAGTTGTACACATTCATTGCCTTTGGAGCTCAACTCCCAGTAAATGTCAATCTCTGGCTTTAATAAAAGGCATCGGTACAAAATAAAAGTTTTTAGCAAAACAACACTCATTAAATGGAAGATACAGTGATGGAGAGTGGCTATGCTCAAGAAACTACACAAGCAGGACTTCAGGCAGGCATCAGCTACAAGTAAAGTTTGTTACACTATCTATTTCAATGGATATCATGGATTGACACTGCCAGCATTAGCACAGTGCTCCATCCATGTAAACGTGTATAACGTCTGCAAGGAAACCTCCTTAATTATTTAAAATATATCAGCAAACATCCATAGACAGACACCCTGAGGTGCTGTGCTTCATGACGACAAATAGTGGGTCCCTGAAGAGAGAATTGTTAACGCTCTGCGGGAGTGTATTACTCCATCAGGCAAAGGACCCTTAAGAGCGATGGCAAGTTTTCAGACCATGTAATTTTAATCACCTTTTTAAGAACTTAGACTTTCTATATAGACACTGGAGAAAGGGCCTTCCAAAGAACTTGTTAGGACCTTGTCTTTCTTCATTGCCTCTATATGAAGGTTAAAGTTAAATGGCATGTCTGCCACAGAGTACTTTTAAGACTTGCTAGTTAACATAGTGACTGGGTAAAAGATAGGCAGGGACGCAGTGGGAAATGAAGGAAGAAGAATGTGTTAAAATGCGGTGTAGGTGTTGCCATTAGGGTCAATATAGTTCGGTAGATTACCACAATATGAAAGGCCACAAAGAGGAACAAACTTATTGACCGGTAGATTATTGGTAGGTTCCTGCATTTACACATTGTGAATTGTTTGGGTGATCTACAAATGTATTCCATTGTAGGTAGATTGGAGGAACAGCCTAGCAGGTTGACTGTAAGGCTTTTTGCTGAGACTTTTGATTGATTCTGGAAAAGACATAGGAAAACTTTTTTTGAAGTGTGTGATCACAGCTGTGCAGCCCTGTATTGAGGTTTCAGGGTGGGAGAAAAGAAAGGGATTGCAGTTGAGTTGAGAGATGTTACCTTTATTGATTTATCGAATATAAAGCTTCTAGTACATGATGTGTACACTAATCTTTGTTTCACAAATGGTAATTTATTGATGATGGATTTTAACACAGTTGTGATTTCATCAGTATAACTAGTGGTTATGCTGCAAACATATGCGCTCCTTTTGCTGTTAAAAATACATCAACAAAAATATTTCTTCCTTTATGTTTTCAGATTCCTGTTTTTTGCCAGCCAATGATCTCACACACAGTTTTTCTTCCTACCTGAAGGAAAGTGAGTTATAATGTTGGTCTGGGTGAAATGAAAGTTGGACAAAAAACATTGTTAATGCAATATTATTGCAATTTTTATCTGTACTGCCAAATGTTTTTAATTATGAAGTATTAATAACTTTGTTTTTTCATGACAGTTCTTGTTTTTCGGGCTCTTTTTTACTCTCACTTTTTTTTAATCAAAATGTTCTTGGGTTTCTTTTAATTGCTAGGGATTATTTGTCAGTAATTTATTGTGGCTTCGTAAGTAGGTGTATGTATTATCTTACAGTAAAAATCCTGCAGCTGTCTGCTGACATGAACCAAGAGAATATTTATTTTCTTGTATATTTATATAGAACTTCTGGTCTGGTAAATGTTTCTTTTCAATTAGTTTTCTCTGGTACAAATTGTCATATGTGGCAAATGAAGTCAATGGGCTTGTCACCTTACAAACTGTTGATTTTTAATGCTTATCTAATTTGTTCAGTTAGTTGATATTTATTTTATTTATTTGGGGCATTTTATTTTCCAATTTCTCAGCCATGACTAAATGTAAAAGTGTTGCAAGAGATCCAGACCTCATAGGAGTCAGCATGTGTGTTCTTGCTGCTGGCTACTATTCATCATGTACTCTTGTGATTTAAAATTGTGGCATGTAGTAGTTTCTCTGTATGTACGTGGGCTTTTTCATTGCAGTTTGTCCTAAGTGGGCAAAACTCCGTAAAAACCACAAGGAGAAGAAGTCAGTGGTGATGCTGGTTATCTGCAGTTCTGCTCTTCGTTCCTTGGAACTCATCAAGTATGTCGATAGCCAATGTTATGTTGAGGTTGGCAGTCAGTCAGAGGTTTTGTCTTGGAACCACAGACATAAAGGCAAAACTGGGACACTGTCCTCTGCTAGCCAACAAATTCACTGACTGAAACTGATGCAATATCCCTTGTTCCTTTAAACTGTGGGAGTGTGGGGTTTGGTTTTACATTGAAGTAACGCTTAGTACTTCAGTTGCATGTAAGTGCTATTTTTGTTAAAAACCAAAAATAAAGTGTAACCAATTTGGGGGAAACATGCAACATGTTGTACTTGAGAACAGAGTAAACCCATAAAGCATCATGATACACCACTAAAAATTGTGACTTTGCACCAAAGGCAATGAGGACATGGCGTTCCAGGGCCTCAAGTGCCAACGCTTGCGTCTGGCCTGAGTGCCTCAAGGTCTGTGTCCTGTTCTCAGTTGGCTCAGGCTGGCAAAACTGCTGTGCAGAGATGACCATTTTCAGTGTTCCCTGTCCTCTTTTTTTTTTCCCTTCTCTTTCCTCCCCCTTCTTATCCCAGAAGTCTTGATGACTTTGATGAATTAATGTATACCTCACAAATTTCATGGTTGTCTTTTGCGTCTTGACCCCATTTCCTGTGATTGTCAGTCAGCACAACATGAGATGGAGAGTTGGGAGGTTTGACTCCTTGCCACAGATAGAAGCATAGATACAGCAGATGTGCCAGTAGTGCTTAGCCCCTTCTGAGACTTAGGTGGTTTATATGTATACTTGTATATAAACCTTTAGCTTTGCACAAGAGAAAATTGAAAATTTGGCGCACTGCAAAAAACATGCAGAGAAAGCTGTATTAAATGACATTCAGTAAATACTAAATATGTTGTCTCCTGCTTGATTAATACAGAACATAGACTTGTTACGGTGTGCCAAAATGGAGTGTCAGAAAATTAAGTCGGGTTTTCCAACAAATGCTGTGTTGGTTAACTGGAATTTGGGCAATGTCTGCAGTAAAGACTGTGACAGCCTAGGTTTTCCCAGCAGCCACGCTGCAGGAAGACTCTGTAAAATGTAGATTGGTCCATACGCAGATCTTTTCTTTTGTGCATGCACATGCATGTTCATTCATGCCTGTATCTCAGTAACTTGAGATATTTTTGAATTAGAATTTGGCGATTAGTCAGTTTTGAACTAAGTTAGCTGTGAAAGCACAGGCCATAATTATTAAGGATTAGCTGAAAAGCTATCTAAACAATATTGCCCCCTACTGATATCTTCTATTGTGTTTGTCCAGTTGTTGATCACTGTTGATCAAGTAGCAAACAAGAATGTACATAGTGTTCAAAGTACAAGCAGGGGTCACTGGGAGACTGTGTGTCTCAAGCATATTGAGAAATGTCAGTTAGTTTTGCTTTTCTCCTGTGTGGTCTTAATCCCGGCTCTGATGCTTGCATTTCCTTTTTCAATTTTTTTATTGCTAGGTCAATGACAGCATTTAAAGGAGACTGCAGAGTTCTCAAGTTGTTTGCAAAGCACATAAAGGTAAAAGGGCTGCAAGGGAATTTTGGTAGAACAACTAAACAACTAACTAGTGTTATACCATTTTCTTTTTAATGCATTTAGCAATAGTGCCTTTCATACAGTGTTAGTATAATGTTCCTTTCTTGAGGTGATGCTTCATTTGGTAACCCATTGTTGCAGTTTGAGGAATCTAGCCAAACACCATCTCCAATAGCTCTGGTGCAGCCCTATGCAGAATGCAGATGCTTATGCATGTGCTATGTTTTAAATATGTTCCACACTCCTGTGAGGTGCTCATTCGAATGGCTTTTGCCTGTTTAAATAGTAGGCTCACACACATAGGTTTGTAGAAGCAAACTATACCAGCATCCACATTTGCATTCTGACGACTGGATGCCTGGTTACCCAACATCCATACCTGTTGGAGAGCACAAATTATGGGGATTTTGGAAGTAATGAGTGGGCATTTGGCCTTTGATATGAATGCCATCAAACACGCAAATTTTGCTTTATTTCACACTTGCTTTATTTCACCCTTTTCCAGTGTCTTCATCTTGAAGAAGTTTAAAGCTAATTCAACTTTGTCAGTTTTCCAGATACTTCCAGAGAATTTGTTTAAATGCTGAAGGAAGCATACTGTTCTCACCTCTAAAAATAGTTGGTGCTATAGCAGATTTTCAAAGTTGAAAATGATTGAACTTCTAGAGAAGTGTGATGCCCAGCTGGCTGTTATATTTCTTAAACTTTCTCCCAGATATATCAGTTCGACGGTTTAAAAGATGAATAGCATTCGTTACTTGATGGTATTCTAGAAAGAGATACTATGAGATCTTGAATTTATTTCCATCTCTTTGAGAAATTTTAAAACAATTGTGGTTTTACTGTGGTTTCTCTTCCTCTCTTCAAATTAGATAAAAGAACAGATGAGTATGTTGGAGAAAGGCGTGTTCCACATAGGGGTTGGAACTCCTGGGAGAGTAAAAGCACTAGTGGAGCAAGGTAGGAGAACAAGGAGGGTTTTCTCCATAGGTATTTTATACTTGGTCTCATGAGAAGCAAGACTGCAATTGTTTTTGAAGCGCTTAGGTTGTCATGAATCTGTGGATTTGGGTACTAAACTGTACAGTTCTGTTTCTCCACTTTTACTGTGTCAGTCAAAATGAGGTCAAGATTCTAGTAGTTGATTTTATGATCACTTTAAGCTGGCATAAGTCAGTATTACCAGAGAAGGGCAGAGTAATACTTCCCCCCCTTCCAGTCAGCATCCACATATTCCCCCTTCCTGCTTCTTGCGCTAGCCCAAGAGTCTGTTTGGCAGCTCAGTGAACTGATCCCAATTAAAACAAAACCAGTGTGCATACAAAATCAGGTAATGAGCAGGCAGAAGTGGGGGACTTACTCTTTTGGCAGGAATACTGATTTATGCTGACTTGAAAGTGATTGCAAAACCATGGTGTAAGATTTAAAGCTCCAAGAAACCAAACACTGCAAGTAAATCAAAAGGAAATAATGGCAGAAGTCATTGTATCATATGTCACTCTGAGCTCAGTGTAAACTTTTGTGAGGGGTGGATGAAAGTTCTGCTTGCTGATTTGATTTTATTTCTGATTTGCCTATAATGAAATTAATTATTCTGTATAAATCTCCTTTTCTCTTACCAAATTTTGAGTACTTTTACTTACTCAATAGACATTATGTACACAAAGAAAAACAAACAACAAAATGACAAGATGATAAGGTGATTCTTTCCATTCCTCTTTCTAAAAACTGTCTTGCTCTGACTGTGGTTTCTTGGTCAGGGACTGGCTGTAGATCGGGACTCTACCGCTCCTTCCAAAAGGGTACAGGAGTAGCATAATTTTCTTGCTTTCTGTGCCCTCCACCACCACTAAATCATTACCGCTCAGCACATCAGCACATTGCCATGTTAGGTGGAGGCAACTTATGGCAGGGACACAAGGGGTATCATCTTATGCTAAGGTCTAGTCCTTTTTTGACACCTTAGTATTGCAGTGCCAGATCACTAGAGAATGGAGAGGAGTCAAAACTGATATGGAAAATGGTGGGCATTGTGTAAAAGACTAGGGAACAATAGGGGGGGAACAGCTGGAGGGCCAGTTCAGAAAGGACTTTTTTCTTCTTTCACCACCATTTTTTTTGGAGGATAAAGGAATTCTTCAGGAGCACCACTGACCTGACTCATATTCATATAGCACGCAGTCCTGTAAATTACGAAATGCTGTCAGTTCCCATTAACAAGAGTTTTCAGGCTAGGGTCCTTGTAACTTACCAGCTCCTCATCAGCTATGGAAATTCAACTCCTGCAGTTTCATCAAGAGGAAGCTTGAGGAATTATTTTCTGGCAGAATGTTAGCTCTTGACAAGCCTGGCAACAATAGTTGTTCTGCTTTTGTGTTTATCTTCGAAAAAGGCAAGGGATTATGTGGTTAAGGGAGTTTGCAGTGTCAGTGCATTAGTTTTCTAACCAGCAAATGTAATACTTAAGTGTTCAAAGATTAGTTTCCTTGGAAACAGACAGCAAAAGATGTAAAATTCAAAAATCATTTTGATAAGCACATGTCACATTATCTTGGTAGTAAAATTTATGTTGCCTTTTTAGATGGCCTGTGCTTGAATGCCACAAAATATATGGTTCTGGATTGGAACTGGAGGGATCAGAAACTAAGGAGAATGATGGATATCCCTGAGGTATTGTATAAACACCTGTATATATTATATTCTGTATATTCTGCTTTTGATTCTAGTGCCCAGATCTTGTTCAGTAAGGTTTTCTTTCTGTAAAGCTGACTTCAGTGGTCTAGAAACACAAAGAAGTCAACATTTGACTGGTAAGTCTGTAGTCTCAGGTCTCAAAATTACCTCCTGAGGAAGACTTTTTCCTTTTTTTGTTGCAAGTCATAGCTGTGACTTACACAGGTGTGCTGTGAATTTCTCCTGTTTATGCTAGATGGTTGTTCTACCTGTTGCCAGAAGTTCTCTCAGTAAGAGGATTTTGTGTCAAAGTTTCCTCAAAAACCAAATAAAACTTTGGAGAAGCATTTCTTTGTCTCCATCTGAGAGTAAGATAACTTCTCTTGAGTAAATCCACAGACAGTTCATTCTTTTTTTGTTTTGTTTTGAGTTTTTGTGGGGTTTGGGGGGGGTTTTTTTGGCAAGAAGTAGGGTACAAACGATGTAGAGCTATCCATCATTTGTAGACTCCTTTTAAGATAATTCCCTGTTTTTTTCAGTTCTGTAATCCAGCTTTCACGTTTATTGCTGTGACAAGGCATGTTTACCATATGCTGTTGGGCATCAGCTGGTATCTAGCCAGAGAGAGTAAAAGAGGCAGATTCCTCCATCAGTCGTCATTATGAAGCTCCCAAGTTCCTGCACAGTTGTTTCCTTTTTATTGTGTATTTAGAGCAGGCTGATACGCAGAATCCCCAGGGGAAAAAAGACTATTATTTTAGATATAGATATTTTGCTGTTTCACAAGTGAAGACAAATTATCAGTCGTTAATCCTTCTCTGTGCTTGTCTGTGTATTTGAGTGTGCTGTATTTTACAGTCCCCCCCACACAAAGGTACATGTTCTTAATAATCTCAGATAAAGTGCCCCACAAAAAAATACGTTGCAGAAATGAAGTAGCAAAAACAAACCAAACCAGCTTTGCTTTTTGAGGCAAGGAAGCTCCCTCTTGTGGTAAATACATAAGGCTTTTTTGTATGGTGCTTGCACTTACCTGTAAGTTTTTTAAACAACAGAGAACACAAATTTACACACAGCAGTACAAAAGGTGCTGGTTGCAGTGGGATGGATTTTTGAAGTCAACTGAAGTAAACATAGCTACAGTAGACTGTAGGTGATTCACCTCAAAAACCTGAAGATTATGTTGCTAATATTTGATTTTGGGCTATTGCAAACCTGAACTATCCCTTTCAGCTCACTGTAGGTAGCATCACAGCATTTCTGCATGTCTGTCTGGGAATACAGGCCAAAAATTGTGACTCCAGATGCATTTTATGAAGGCAAAATCTTAAGGCTATCTTAACATCAAAATGTTACGGCTTAGCTCAAGTTAAAAGCAAATAAGGCAGAATGTTACACCTTCATATATAGTGTTAGCACACATATTTTTGTGTGATTACAGAATAGTCAATATGTGATTACAGAAAAGTCTTCAAACTTGCACTTGACTCGGGTAACACAACATACAGAAAGGTTTTTGACATCTTGAGCTGTGTAAGTGGAGCATTTTGCAGCTATTTGTCCTGCTGCAGACATCAGGCAGATTTCTGAGAGTTATTTATAAGGAACGTTAGCAATAAAAGGTACCCAAACAACATTTTGGAGATAAGTCATCTTAATACAGTAGAAACCAATGGGATGTTTTGGCAACTTGCAGACTTGAAATATGGAATACAGTCTTAGTGAGCAGAGGATCTTACTCTTTTACTTGTATAAAAATTGTCAAATACATGCTATGAATAGTCAGAAGTTTTCTCAAAGAGGAGAGGAATTATAGTACCAAAAATGTAATTTAGAGAACTGGCAGTTTGATGTACTAATTTCTTTCATCCTGTATTAGTTGTGGAGGCAAAATTGTACCCTTAAAATTAGAAATGAGGCATACTGACCTATTTTCAGTGCAAACCTCAATTGTCAGTAATTTCTTTGTATATTTAAGGTGCTGCATTGCTGAATTTCATTACACCAGAAAGCAAGAACAGCTGGAAGCATGTGTCCATTCTACTTGCTGTTTTTGTACTCATCTGATGTTCAGTGGAGAATTATGTACACAGTGGTATATTCTGATAAATATATGAATTTAAAAACACATGAATCTTCCTACATGACAGTCCTGTATCCCATTACATCTACATAATGGATGGTGGCCTGATCCACTGCTCTCTCAGTTGCTTCAACATCTCATTAGTTAATGCTGTTGGATTTTTTCCTCTGTTTCTGTCTCTCCCGCTCCATTCATCCCGAACAATGGAGAGAAGGAAATAAAAAGAAAGCTCATAAAGAAACCAAAGGAGGGGTGAACCAGTTTCAGACCCTGTCTTGGCACGGTGGAGTTATACTAAATCACAAAGGTTTAAATAAAAATCGATTGTATACTTTCTGATCTGACCAAAGGACAAGCTTCCTGCTTTGAAAGCTTTGTGTATAGAGGTTGATGGCAATACAGAGCTGTCTCAACTCCTCAGATTACTTGTTTGTAAGATTCAAATGGAGTTTTTTCAACAAAACCCAATATTGTATTGTCTCCAAACAATACAAACACTGAGCCTTGAGTAAGTTTGAAAATACGGAAAGTTTAAGTTTCAGGCTTCGTGAAAGTAAAAAAAAAATTATAGGAAATGGACTTGTGATAGAAAGACAACTGTTTTCACCCTCATGTAGCACATCCAGTGTGGAATAGAGGTTAGTCATGCTTTCTCACATCATTTATTCCTGTGCAGAGTGGAGGCACAGAAGGATATAATCCTGAGATAAAACTTGCAAATAAGTTATTTGTAAGTGGGAAGAGGGAGCTATAAGGAGACTCTGGACTAACCGTGATAGAGAATCTTGTGTTCCTGCTGAAATGTGTAGTCAATATTTACTCTCGAATACATTTGTCTTTTATCTTTAGATAAGCAATAAGCTACAGCCATATCCGTGTTATAAACCTAAGTACTTTGCATGCAGCACATGCAGACCTGACCTTCGTGCTCACTTGCATTCAGGTCTCTCAGACACAGACAATGCTGTGGCTGTTGCAGTGCAGTACTGCCTTTGGACTACTTGACACTGGTTGATACTCTGGGAAGTCCCGTAGGGATTTTGCAGCCCAGGATGGACCTCCTGCTGCGGCATGCTTTATCAGCTTCTCACCAATGGCAGCTTTTCCATAGCCATGTTAGATGGGACTTCACAAGCCATAGTTGTACTTTAGGATTACAGAGCAAATGATAGGTATTTTAAAAAAATGGAAGTATTCTAGAGCTCAGGACCTTTTATGAGAACCTTTTCTTTCACTCTAGTCCTATAGTAAGGTGCCTGAGTAAATAAATAATGGTATTTAGCCAAAGCATTATCAGTAACTTCCGATGCTTTCTTTGATTTTTGTTTTCTTCAGATAAAGAAAGAAACAATTGACCTACTGGAGATGAGTATTATAAAGCTGTGCAGAGAAGGGTCTGTGAAGCTGGGACTCTTTTAATGGTTTTACCAACAAGGAAGTAATTTGCAGCTGCATTTTACTATTTTCCTGCTTGCAATTGGCAAGTGATTAACAGGTGATGGAATCAAGAATTTTGAGTTTTCGGAGGTCTGTCAATACAGAAAGAATGCACATTGTGACTTTTCCTGAGCTTCCTTTTAATAATAAAACAGTGGTTTTGTTTGTAGTTTTAGTATGATTTTTATTGCAGGAACAATGTGATACTGAAATGCGAGTTACATTGCAGTCACCTGCTAGATTTACTGCTATATGTCACTTTTAAGACTTTGAAGATGAGCAAACTTGTGTGTGAAGGTCTTTGTACAACTTATTTTTCTGGTTTCTCCCTCTGCTGTCCCAAAGGAGACATGTACTTCTCTCATGAGAGTTGTAATCTAGTTCTTGCCCTCAAGGGTCTTTGAAAAAGTTGTATGAATTTCAGTAATTTGTCAAAAAGGTATTTTTCACTTACCTGTTCCAGAGCTGGCCAAATGCTATTTTTTGCTATTACATGATAAATTATATTATATTGAGACTTTATTTGGTTAAACTGTTCAAGTGTGCAAAAAATATTCTTCTGTTTGTCCATTTAAATTAAAAGGAGACGATCTCTGGGTGATTTTTTTGTCATTGTGGATAGTAGGGAATGGATGGACTTTTTTCAGAGGACAAGATGAACAGAGGTGAGCAAATTATCAGCATCTTGGAACACCATTGATCCAAATCAGATGTTTTGAGAATGAGTTGTCCTTTTGTGATAAAGAACACCCGACCTTTTTAAAACTTTAAATTGCATCTGAATCAATAGCAATGAATGTAGTAGGTTAAGAAAATTGGTCTTCCAAAGCAATGTTTTGTGCCCAGTGCTGTCTCAGCACCTGCAGTTCTCCCCAGCGGCATCCAGTGCAATTTAAGAAGAGCTCCTTTCATTGTATGCCATGCCTGTTAGCTTGGCAGCTATGGAAATGAAGGGAGAAGAAATAATGCATTTGAGATTACGCAGAAATTCCAGTACAGCTGGCAGTATCCCTGCAAATGAATAAGACATAACAAATCCTACTGAATTATGGGGCAGGAAAAAGCATATATTTAAGTTTTTCCAGGAGGCATGAGGTGGACACCCTGACCAAAGTACACAAACATTTGATTGGTACAAGCTGATCATGGGGATCCAGGTACAAATGTAGAAAATGAGGAAGAGAGAGATCTAGTTAATAAGTAATTCCTGACCATAATGCAGGTTTGAACAAACAGTACAGTCTCCCAACAGTAAGGATAGTATCTCAGCTTAAACACTCTCCAGCACAAGTATATTATTCCTTCATCTTACCAAGAAGAAAATGAAAAACAAGACAAGTTCCCTTCCACAAGAAGGAGAGGCACGTCCTTCCAGATGTCCGGATAACAGTGCATTCAAACAACAGAAGTTACCAGCTTGGAAGCCCCAGCTTACCATTGCGGCTGTGCTGTCCAGCTTTTTTCTCACAGGCGTGTTCTGCCTTTCTGTGGGAGTCTGCCTCATAATGTCCGCAAACAGCGTCAGAGAAATCCAGGTTTGTCTGGGCGTGGCGTTCTTATGAACATGTTCTATGAAGAAGAAACTGGGCTACATTTGGAGGGAAAAGGCTTTGAATTTTTGCTCCTGGATAAAGATGACAGCAATGGCTTAATGCCTTGGACATGTGTCCAGCAGCCAGTATTCCTGTGAAAATCCTCAGAGGTAGTTGGTAACCGATAAAATCTGAGCACTGGGTGGTTAACTGGGTGGTAATATCTGAAATATGGGTGGTAATTACTGCCACTGGCTTGTAATATCTGAAATGTTGTTGTTATTTCCTGGATTTTTGAAAGGAAATAAACTAATCCCTTTGGTCGTGTTTGGTACTAGAAGAACGTACATGTTTGCTGGGGCAAAATCTTGAAATGCAGTGAGCCATGACGTTTAAATGCCTCCTGGAGGCACGGCTGGTTAGACCTGTGGTGGTATTAGTAGACTCCTGGTTGGAACCAACACTCAGCACTACATCCAGGCTGTTCGAGAGGGGTGGGCCATAATGCTTGTGGGGATTTGTCAGGCATTACTTGGTCAGCCAGACCAAGCTGCAGAAGTGTTCTTCACTCAGCACTCCTTTGCCGAGGAGCAGATGTGGAGGTTCTGCAACAGTCATCAAAAGGCTCTAAAGCAGCTTTAAACTAGGGATAAAATGTGTGAACGTTTGTTGAGGCCAAGTCCTGATTCTTTGCCTCTGTCGATTTTTAATAATGTTTTTGGCAGTCCAGAGTCACTTAGAAGAGAACTGCTCTGAGAAGTCTTGGAGCTAAAACACTAACCTTTTCCTATGTGCATGCCTTTTATTACAGTATCTCTGCTTGTTCACTTCTCTGACAGATTGATTATTCAGATAAATGCTCAGATTGTTCAAAACTTCGTGAAAATTCCTCTAATTGGAATAAGGAATGCCACTGTTCTGTTAATTTCATTCTAAAGGAAGATATATTGGTAAGTGGATGCATGAAACCAACTCAACTTGCTTAATACTTCCTGTTACGTATATCCCTATATGATAAAATATACCAATTCTGATTGGTAGAGCTCCTGACTAAATTTTCTTTGTACTATTTAAAAACATGAAATAATCAAAATTTTACACTTTGGCCTTTACTATTCATTTCGGTACATGTTAAAAATAATCAAGATCAGGCTACCTCTGTCCTTGGCTGGGAGATGTCCAAGGAGAAGATGGGGCTGGAGAAAGTAGTGTTTGATTGTGGAAGTGACTTCTCTCCGTATCTCTCTCTCTGAGTCAGTAGCAAACCCTTTCCCTTAGTCGAGGGTTAGTTGTTACCGCACTGCTAAGCTCTCAAATGAGAAGGAAATCTGAAGCTCTGACCACTTGTCATAAGTAAACCCCTGTAGTCTTTTTTACAAGGGTTATGCTGTTAATCCCAAAGGTCCGTGAAATAATTCAAGTGTAGCAATGTCATTCTGCAGTTTCACTTGGGAAAAGTATCCTTCGTTTCCTGTCCTAAACTACTGGGTCATGTTGCTGAGACTGTTAAAATGCTTCATGTTCCACCAAAGAGATCTTATGCTTAGAACTGCATAAATGATCCCTTAAAATTACAGTGCAATTTAAATTACAAAGTCACTTTAGGGTTCTTCAGTATTGAAGAGGCTGTTAAAATATTTTGTAATTCTTCAGATTACAATGATGTTTGAGATGAGAAGTTTATTTAACTGAATAATGGGGATTTTAATAGTTTAATAATCCTCTTTCTTGCTTGTATTTGCCTGCCTAGCATCCTCCTTTTGATTACAGGACTAAATCCTGTAGAGTTGAACTCTTTCCAAAGAGTTCAAATAATTGATGAGAGGTAGCCTTATTTTTTCAAAAACTCTGAAGGAATTAAGAGCTAATGGGTACTTTTTGAAGTTTCTTGTGCACCTTCTTTTATGGAAAATGAGTGTCTGTCTCATGAAACTATTCATAGTCATTGCAGGTTCATGGCCAGCCATACTGTCTTGAGTAAAATAATAATAAGACATTTTTATTTTAGGTTTTGTTTGGTGATTTAAAGTATGTTTAATTTCGTGCCAAAATACTGAACTTTTCAGTTGGGGTAAAGATGAGATTCTAGCCAGCATCCGCTGAAGTAATTTCTTAGAGTGTAGTTACCAACACTTAAACATGAATTGAGTACTCTCTTCCCCTCTCTTTTTTAGCAAGTAATAGGATTTCACTTTGTCTACGTGAACTCAGCTTGTTGAAGGGATTTATCCTTGAATTCTAGGGTGACGTTTTTATGTACTATGGCTTGCAAAACTTCTATCAAAACCACCGTCGATATGTGATATCAAGAAGTGACGCACAATTGTTGGGTCGAAATGTAAATGTAAGTTTTCTTCTTTTATTACGAGATTGTCAGTATTTCCATGAGGTGCATCTTTGACCATATGGATAACTAACTAGAGGTAACTGTAAGTGTGTTAAGATGGCTCTAGGGAATAATAAGAAGGTACAGATTTTCAGTGTTTGGTCTCTGCTTTTATGATTGTTAGGGCCATTATGTCTAATAAGTTAATAAGAGAGGAAGATTGAGGAGATAAATAAAAGATGTTAGTCCAGTGTTGCAATTCTCAAACCTGCACCTGGTAAGGATGCTGATTAAAAATACATTGTCTTTTTCAAATAAATTTACAGAAAGCTTTTCCTTCTAGTGTTTTCAGTCGTCTTAGCCAGAAATGTTTTAAGCTGTGCTTTTATTATAGGGTTAGGGAATTAAGTTATTCTGAGTCTTTCGTTTGCCATCTGGCTTTGGAAGCAGACAAGGAGTAGGAAAAGGTTTATGGTGAAATAGGTGATCATGTAGCAGGCTAAGTATGCAATTTAGAGGTATAAAGAGGAGGCTAGACAGCATCACCTGCAGCAGGCCTACATAAGGCAATTGGAAAATGCAATCATTGCATTCGGGTTTTTTACTTACAAATCTAAAAGATGTTTTCTTTGGCTTAAAAGTAGCATTTCTCAATATACACAGAGTCCACACAGTGTCCTCTCAGTACATATGATGGTTGTGCCATAATAATCTGTTGGTTTTATAAAATGCTTCTTGTAACTCTCAAGGCATGTTTCGCATACAAACAAAACCCCCAGATTCTGTGCCTGATTGTTCTGTGACCTTGAATGCAGATTCAGAAGAGCTACTGCGCACCCTTCACCACCTACCGAAATGGGACACCCATGGCTCCCTGCGGTGCTATTGCCAACAGCATGTTCAATGGTAAGTAGGTACCTTCCACATCTGCCTTACTGATTTCCACTTGAAACTATTCCGTTGCCCCAATCCAGCTGAGTCCTGATATTGCAAGATCTCTGTCTTTCTCCCACAAAAGGTTTTGTTTGGCGGTGCTACTGTGGTGACTATGGGGTCCTGCTTCCTACAGTTTAGTAACTTGCCCCTCATTTTGAAACTGAGGAAGATTTTTATTTTACTAAGGCCCTCTTCAATGTGAATATACAACAGGACTGAGGAATTGAGTCCCTGGTGAAATAAGGAACGATGATACAACAGATTTAATGTACTTCCTTGCTAAAAAATACATTCTCCTACAGTGATGGGAGAGCCCAGATTCTGCCTTCCTACAGTGGTGTGCTAAGAAGGAGGTGACATGTTCTTCTCGTTGGTTTGAACCTTTGGATCGATGTGGTTGCATTTTGTTCTTTGAATGCTGGAAGCATACATAGTCCTATTCAATTTGATCCCAGGTTTGATCTTGTTTGTAGTAACCTAGTGGGCGTAATCTACAGAGTACATTTAGGCTGAAACCTAGAGTGCTTCTAGCCATGAACACTGGCAGATTTCAGAATGGATTTCTTTGGGAGGAAAGGAGACAAAAAACTTCTACAGACTGTTCCCCCCTACCCCATCCTTTTTGTCTGTCACGCCCCCCCCCCCCGCCCTTTTTTTTGACCTGTTCCACACAGCGGTTTTCGGCAATGCAGCAGCTGTTTTCAAGTAGCTGAGCCATGCACACTAGAGGACTTGTGAGGGGCAGCTGCATTCAATAACTTGTAGATCCATTTGATTTTCATCATTTGATTGGCACCCACCTGCTCCCCTGGAAGTCTGATTTACTGGACTGGGCTCAGATCTAGGCCAGCAGAGCTACCTGTGTGGAGCCCACACTGTGCTGGAGCACTGGCTGCAGGACAGAACGCTCCTGCGGAGAACTAGGGATACTAAGATTTTAAAATGCTAAGGGTCAGCCTCCCAGTGTCTGCCTTTGCATCTGTCCTTAGTCCACAGTGTGTTGAAAGGTTCCAGCCGCTGGTGATGTCGGGGAAGGGGGTGATGTCTGAATCCCCCCTCTGGTAGCTCATTTCTGTCCCTCTGCTGTGAAAGAGGGTGCTTCCCGTTCACTTTTGACAGTTCAACTGGTTCTCTGATTGCTCTCTAATCTTGTTTTGTAAAATGAGGAAGATGACCAAGTTCCTGCCATGGGAAAGGTTTTTAACCTAAGCTGGCCCATAAGGGAGCAGTCAGACAAGCAGTTAAACAGGCAGAGGTCAGAGAATTGCAATTCATGTTAATAAACTAGTGACAAACAGCTGGGGAGGTAGTGGGGCACAGAATGACCACTTACTCAGAAGAGCATGTCCGAGCCTTAAGGAGCTGTGTGAACACAGATTTTGTAGCAGGATTTTAAAAAAGGAAGTTTTTATTGATGCTCATGCAGTTGAGTTGTATTTTTCATATTTTCTAAAAAGCAGCCACTCCCCTTTATATCATCTAACTATCCCTGCCCATCGTCTTGTTGGCTGCATAGGTGTTTACATTAGATGGCAATGAGACCTATAATGTTTTTGCCTTATGTTAAACTAATCTAAGTAGGAAAATTGTTTTTTGCCCACCGAAACAAAATGGCATGGTTAAGCACAATTTTAACTAAATGTTTTTTGGTTGCAGGAAGTGTTCACGTCCAAGTTGGTAGACAAGGACCAAAGCAAAATTTTCTCCAAAGGATCATGGATTCCCTTGGTTGTTCTTTCACCTCTCCCCTGTTCCCTGAAAACACATATTATATATAGCAAAACAATCAGGTCAGGACAACTGTCAAAGAAATGCTAGGGAAAGCTGACTAGGAGAGTAACTTCCGTAACTAGCTAGAGAGGTCCAGAAGTGTTTAGTCACACAGGAGTTGATGGACGTGAGATACTTGCACATATTTTTACACAGGGATTCAACAGGATTATTGGTAGGAGTATGTTCAGTCTTTAAAACATCAGAAGTTCTAAGGCTCTGGAATCTTAATTCTTCTTATGGAATGTATCATGCTCTGTACACAGTCATGATGAAACCTTTCCCAGGTTTTTTTTGTTTTGTTTTCTATTCACTTGAAAGGTGCTTCAGTGTGACAGTTTTTGTTAGTCGTGCTGGCAATTAGAATGACTGTCTTTTACTCATAGTTATTGCTTCTTGTATTCCCTGCAGATACTATTGATCTGTTTTACAATCTTAACTCATCTGTTATTCAAGTACCACTGCTGAAGACTGGAAACAGTTGGTGGACAGATAAAAATGTGAAATTTCGCAATCCAAAATCATACAATCTCTCTTCTGCATTTGCAGGTAAGAATGGTTCCATTAGTATTCCTTATTTTTCAATGGCTTCCCTACCTCCCCCTGCCCTGTGTGTGATGGTCTCCCGTTCTGAGATTAATTGCATTTGGGAGAAATACTTCCCAAACCAGGTGGGAGGAGCAGTTTTAGAGGGTGACTGAGAGCAGGAGACAGATTTAGCCAAAGTACCACCTTTTTTTTTTCTTTTCTTTTTTTTTTTTTTTTTTTTCAAATCACTGACTGAAATTGGGAGAAAGTGGTTTTGGAAGACTGAAGTTAGCCCACATCAACACCCTTCTGTATAGTTTCTTGTAACACTTAATTTGTCCAGAGAAAGCAAGGATGCAGTCACTTTTTTTTTTTCCTGTTGAAAACATCTATGAAGGAGAATTGCATGTCACATCTTTCCTTCTTCATGCCTTTGCAGATTCTTAGGGAGTTGTGAGACAAGTGAGGCTGCTATTATCACTAGTTCTTTCAAACAGCTGTTTCCTAGGGCTGTTTCCTTGGTATGGGTGATCAGTATTGAAGTGGGACTAAAAGCTTCCTATTCTGGATCAGGGCAGTGCTGTACTGGATGCAATAAGCAAGAGTTAATTATCTAAGTAGTTTTCATATGACAGATTCTAGATATCATAGGCTGTGCTATTAGGACTCCAAAAAGGTGCCTTTCCGGTTGTACAGGAATAAATTAATGTATAAAAACAAAGGCAAGTTCCCCATAGAGAGCATGTTGCTTGCTGAAGAGGCAAGAAGCCAGAATAAACAGTATTTTTATTTGTCCAAGTCGCTTTCTTTTTCCTGTGCTTGAAGTTTCTAATGTGTAGCAACCCCTGGGTACTGTTAAACTCTGTTAATTCATGTTTGAGGTGAGTGGAGATGGTTGGGTGAAAAGTGTTATGTAGCATATATAATTTTTCAATACTGGACAGTCTGTGTCTCTTTCATATCTCATATTCTCTGTTGGTTGTGAGTAGGCCCAGAAGTTAGTCACCAACCACTGTTGTTACTGATTGTATGTCCTTCCTGTTTGCTTTCTTTTTCATCAGGGACAGCAAGACCTCCTTACTGGCAGAAACCGGTGTATTTGTTAGATGAGGAAGATGAAAGGAACAACGGTTATGTAAATGACGACTTCATTATCTGGATGCGAGTGTCAGCCTTTGCTACATTCAGAAATCTTTACCGTCGTGTCAGACGGATAAGGCAGTTCGCAGATGGCCTTCCAGCAGGGAATTACACTTTTCATATTTCCTATAGTATCCTTTCATATTATCCAAGACTATTAGATTGTTACAACAAGATGGAAGTGGATGGGATTTGTATAGTAAAATGGCAAAGAAACCAAGCAAAACACCCAAAACTAAATCACCTAGTTTTGAGGGTGATGAGACAGCTACAAGTGGATTTTCTTTAGCCCATGCAGATGGAGTTAAGACGAGTTACTCAAATGGCAGCCCATGACTTTGGATTTGACTTCTGAGGGGGCTACTTTTGGCTGGAAACAGCATGAGAACTTTACGCAAAGGGAAAAACTGAAGAGTTGTTTTAGCTGAAATATTTAATAGTGGCCTAATCAGATGTGTAGACACCTTTACAGGGGTGCACAAAGTGCCAGAGGTATCACTGCAGTGGAGAGCTGTGTGGAATGGGACACCTGTGTCAGCGGAGCCCTCTGGCAGATTTGGGCCATGTGCTGAATGGAACTTCTGTGCTGGTGAAAATACACTCTCATGCTGAACAGCATGAACTTTGCTGACTAAAGCACTTGTTTTGTCACCAGGAGTTATGTCAAGATGACTATAAATTTCTCTCCTCTTTCAGCCAGGAGAGCTATAATTTACATGTTGTAGCACAGTCCCATTCTGAAAGCTTCCATGTGGAGAGATAAAAGGTAAAATCATGTAACGTTCTAGGTAGACAACATATTAGGTAGAGGTGAGCACTTCCCTCAGTGCGAATATCATCATGATAAGTGGAGTGTCATCATGATACGCTGCCCAAAAGACTCATTTTCAACTGAGTTTTCATAGCAAATTAGGACAGTAGCAGTTACATAAATTATGAACATGAAATTTAAAATGGAAAAAAAAAAAAGTATTCCCATGTTCACACAGAAACTGTATCTAAAATATCCAGATTTCTCACCACCAGCTTCTAGTGGGTTTTTGGACCCAGAATAGCAGGCACATCACAGATCAGTTAAAGGAATTTTTGCAGCAAATGCAGATCTTTAGGCTCTTTATGCCTTGGAAAGGTTTTTGAGCATTTACCACTACTTTTTGTCCCCCTGGAAATAATGTAAGCTTTGTTAGCAAAACCTTAACATCCTTCTATCAGACTTCCCTGTTACCAAATTCAAGGGGAGGAAGCATGTGATTCTTTCAACCGTGGTATGGAGCGGAGGAAGTAACCCATTCCTGGGAATTGCCTACGTGGTTTCTGGCACAGCAGCAACCCTGACAGGTTTTGTCATAACTGTCATCCACTTAAAGCTCAGAAAAAAGAAAACGTTCTTTCAGAAGTAATAAGGCTCCCTGGCTTTCTGAACAAAGGCCAAGGCGTGCTGTAAATGAAGAACGTGCAGTGCAGACCTTTCATTCTTTCCCCTGAGCTCTGGATCTGTTTTGGTAACAGGTTTGGGGAGTGTAAGCAAATTGAGGGGTGGTGCTATTCCATCATCCAAAACCAAACGTACCTGAGACTGCATTCTTATTAATGTATGTGTGCTCCTAAATTTATTTCCTGGGAAACTTGTAGTGAGACGAGCTTCAAACAGCAGATAACATAGTGGGTGAGAATTGCAATGGCAAAGAAATTATATGGTACTAATGTCTGACCAGAAGTAACAGTCCATATTCGTTTCTTACTAGGCCCTTAATTCAGACAATATTTCTCTTGACTTAAATGGAGCTTTGGATTGGTAAAAAGTGAGGTCTTGGTCCAACAAAAAGCTTGAGCTGGTAGAACTTGGTGCTAAAATCTGTTTGTGGGTCACATGCATGGGCCGAATGGCTTGGCATAGGTTTCATATACCTTTTTCAGCTATCCTGAAAAAGCAACCAGTTTAGCACAGCATATTCATCACAGTTTGATACTTGATTTATGATTGAATAGAGGGCATTTTTTAGGAGTTTGGAGTTTGTTTAAACACAATTTCTTGGTTTTATCTAGGTACTGAGACTAACCTGCAAAGCTAGAGGGCATCAGAACACTGATTTACATTTTAAAAATAGGAAGTTTAGATTAAAAACTACTTTAATGTTCAACCTTTTAGCAGAAACATCTACCTAATATAGCTGTTAGGCCACAATTGCACTCCTGCCTACCCCATCCTTCCACGCAAAAGTTCAGACTCTGACATGACATGAAATGTCTCTTCCCCTTTCAAGCCCTCATTTCCGTGGTGTGGTGACTTACTGTTGATAGAAAACAAAGCATCAGAAAATCTGTCAAGTTAATTTTCAGAAAATAAACACTGCAGCTCATGAACAGGCTTATCAATTTTCATGTTTCATTTTCAAAATTTTACACGTTTAGGAGTTACTTCCAGTCTCTCACAAAATGTTGGAACAGCACTGAAGAATTTAGGCCAAGTATACCATGGTACATCCAAATTAAAAAAAAAAAGCTTTTCTGTTGCAAAAGTGCAAATGGAATAAAACACTTTAATTTCTTTGATAAGTATTCTGTGTGCCTTACCTCCCCCTCCCCTAAAAAAACCCTCCACACTAAAACAAGAAAGAAATCACAGACTAGAGCAAGAGAAGTTAATGTGGCACAGGGGGGCTGTGTGCCACTGTCAAGGGCACCCACGCCTGCTTTGAAAAGTGTCTCGGGCACTAAGGAGCTTGTGACCTTTGACAGATGGCCTGTGGTGAATCTGTTTGCAGCCACAGAAGGTACTGCTTCCTTTAATCTCTGCTTCATACTTGTGCCATGAGCAGCAGAAGGGGTGCTCCTGAAGTTCACAGCCTGGCCTGAAGTACAGTCTCCCTCTGTTGATGGTTTATGGTGGGCTAAGATGTGAGTCCCCGTCCGCTTTTCCTGGTCACGGCCACTCACCTCCATCAGAAAGCTGTAGAAGCAGGGTTCCAGTATTTCAAACTGTCACATCTAAATCTGTCAGGAGCTGTGGGAGGGCCCTGTCCCTCACTGCACTGGACAAGACAGAGCATGAAGCAGTACATTTAGCAATGCTTAAGATCATTAGTCTAAATCACTTTTAACAATGAGATGTGCTCTGAAACCTTTTAAGTTCTTTTGAAAATGTAATCCCATGCAGCCCTCTGGAAAGTCCTGATGGGAGTTACTGCCAAAACTGAATTTAGGATTTCTGGCTCCAAACAGACTGCAGGAGCTTTTTTCCGTTTTTGTTTTTTTTTTTTTTAAATCCTCCAAGAAACTGACTTTCAGGAAATAATATGTCATCTGGGTGGTTAAGTCACAGTGCAATTGTCAGTGATTCTATTTCTTCATGAAGTATCTGGTAAAAATGTTAGTAAAAAGAGACGGAATAATGAGGTGTGTATTTCAGTGAGTCAGTGTCTACCAGAAAAAAAATCTTCTTTAGAAAAAACACAGTCTAGCAAGTAGTGCTGCAGTTTGCCCATTATCTCCCAAAGGTTTGTGCAGGAACCTCTTCTCTTGAAATGTACATTGTCTTCAAACCCGTCCACAGAGAAAACCTGTCTTCAAACAAATCTTCCTCTTTCTATTATTCCGGAAGTTGTCTAAGTCTTCGTTTATAAACCCAAACCCTTTTTTTCATCTTACCACAGCTTTAAACACATCTTGCATCTTTCTTGTACCCTCTGAACAATGTCCTTGGAAGCTGCTGCTTGAGCTCCAGCAGTTACTGTTAACTCTGAGCAGCTCTGCAGGGTCTGTCTTACCGTTCGGGATTGTGCTGCCCAGACCAGAGCAACAGGAATGGCAGTTTTGATGAACTACTCCCAGCAGATGGAATCCACCTTGCTCAAAAGAGTGGAAAATAAGTTTTAGCAACCCCCTTACACTGCCTTTTGTGCCAGTACTACAGCTATGCTGTTGGTCTGCCCTTTGTGCCAGAGCTTGCATGAATGTGCCTTTTCAGGAAAATTTTGTAGATGTGTTCCTCAGTACCCACATTGGGGAATACTCCTCTACCTATATGAAGTGATATGAAAAAAAAAGGAAAATGCTGGTTCCTTTGTTACTGCTACTTCAAGCGTTATCTTGCATCACTGCCATATATTCAGTCCCTTTGAGCTGATGGAACTTTGCCTATTTCCTACACTCTCAAAAAAAGAAAGATGCATGTCAGAAATGTGGTTTAAGTTTGGTGGACCGAAATTAATGATACATAGATGCTTAAAGTACTAGAAAGTGCATTTTTTCTTTTCTTTTCCCTGTCTTTTTTTCTAGAACAGATAAAGAAAGGTATTATTTATTGCAATTTTTTTTCTTTTGGGGAGTGGATATTTAATAAATACAACTGTGCAAAAGATTCCTGTTAGTAGATGTAATCTAAATTTATATCATAAACATGGACTAAAACAGGTAAGCTAAATGGAGTACATTTCTGGGTGGTTTTTTTTTTTAATATATGTTTTCATTTGTAATTTTGAAGGTGACAGTTACACATGGGAGCATTTTATCTTCTGGAGTTCTGTAATTCAGTTTTAGCAGTGGCAAGAATATCTGGAAGTAAAAAGATCCCATTATGAAAAACCTATATGCAATTTAAATCTCATTTCTAAATTACAGGGAGGTATAAGAGAGAGGTGTATCTTAATGTCAAAAATTGTTGTACTACTTTTGGTTGCCAGCTCTATTTAGGATTGAATTTCATTAATGGGGTCTATATCTATATTTATATAAAGAGACATACAAGTGAAGCAGAGTTACAGGATATTTCAGTAGCACTTCAGTCAGAATTTTTCCGAGTCTTTTTCAGTCTTTACAGTTTCATGCATATACATCCAGCATCTGTCTGCCTTGGTTGGTTTTTCTGTGTTCTAAACATAGACATTTGCTTAACTCATCTCATCTAAAAATAAAGCAATGAGTCCTTCATATGAAACAGATTAGCATGATTACAGACCTATAGAGTCTGGAAAAATCAGTTACATGCTGCATCTATTTTATATAAGTGGCTGTGTTGCATGGAGATTATTAATAATAGCATTTGGATGGGGTGCCATGTATTTTAATGACACATTACAGTGTAAAAGCTCTCTCTCTTTCCTCTGAGAAATCAGACTAATACCAGAGTAAAGTCAAAGATAGCAGGTCAGGGAAGGGAATGCTTGGAAAGTTTTGATAACGTAAAGAGAGATTGCATACCAATTAGGATTTAAGTCTAGATCTAAAATAGGAGAAAGCAGTTGCTTGTCACATGATAAGAAGGTGTTGTCTTCCTTCATTGGGAGCAGTATAGTATGAGAGAGCTGATTTGAGAAAAAACTGTAATCGCACAAGGAGGGCGAATGGTGGAAAGGGCAAAGTATTTTTTCTGCTTTTGGATTTGAAGGCAAAGAAATTTGGCTGAGCTGCTTGAGATGACAGTGTATCCTGACATGATCTGAATAGCCCATATGATTTTGGGGAACAGCCAAGTTAAGTAAAAAAATTTCTTTGTTTTCAATGGAAAGTACATGCTCTGAACTGCAGAGCATAGTTTTTGAGCAAAGGTGTTTTGACTCAGTTCTCTCTAATTGCGTTATTCTCTAAAATTCCAAGATCAATTTTGTTATGAGCTGGGAGTGCCTTGGACAGCTGCCTCTGCTTTGGTGGCCTCTTGTTTGCAAGAGAGGGATTGTTGAGCAGTTTTTCTTTGCTCTGTGTCCTGCTTTCTCCCCAGGCTATGGGAAGCCAGGCAGATGAAGAGTGGGGCTTGCTTGGTTTTTGCATACACTCACGAGTGCATGAAAATGGTTTCTCCCTTTCCCCATATAGCCAACTAGGAGAGGAAAAGGACAATAGGGCTGATTCTGGTCCAGTGCAAGTAGAGGCAATATTTAAATGATACCAAATGGTAATTGCCATAGGTAAAGAAATCAAAATAGTTCATGCCCTGGAAAGCTTATATTTTGGACAGCTCTAATCAAAATATCCATCTATCTGTTGAGTATGTACTATGTACTCTGTTGACAAACATACAGGATGAAACAAGATGAAAAAAGGCCAGTTAGTTATACTTCCACTCAATTGCAGCCATTGTTTCTTTGCATTAGAGCGCATAAAATGATCCCTTTCAAATTGAGATAATTAAAAAAAACTTGTGAAAAAATGAAATTTTCTACTGTGTCAAACCCAGCTACCCAAAGTTACTTGCCTTTTTCCCCATGATGACTGCTGTGTGTAATGAGAAACTGTTCCATTACCAGCTCTGTTAACCCAGTTAAAATACTGGGGGATTCAGGGTTTAAGATTAGGTTACAAGTTCTTGAGGCCTCTCAGATAACCTATATGAATCCATGGGCTTTCTATGGACTGTATTATTAGTGACAATGAGCTTGAAAACACTGGAAAAAGAAATATGTCAAAAAATTCCAAAATGGTTAGAAGAAAAAAGGAAGGAAGTAGTATCTGCCCATAGCCCCAGTTGTCCTAATGAGTTAACATTTGGGGGGGGGTGTACTGAGCTACTGTCACTGTCTCTGAGGTAAAATGTGGCAGTTACTTGACAGTGCAGAGAGAGGCTTCACAACAGCCTAGGACAATAATAACATCTGCAGTTAATAACACTCCTCCCCGCAGTGGGTGTGCCAAGAAATCTGTCACGGTGGCAGAGGGCAAGGGGACCGTGTCCCCTAACGCTGGGCAGAAGCAGTGATGTTATGCTGGATGCCAAGGAAACATGCCAGTGGTGGGTGGCCATCCTGGTGGGTGGCAGGGTGCGTTTCGAAGTCATGTAATTAGGTTACAGTCCCCGCGTGGGCTGGCCTGCGTTGTGCCATCCAAAGGTGGGACATGCAGAAGGAGTTTGAGACCCCTCCCAGGTATTTGCTGAAAGCAGTGTGTGCTTCCAGGATGTCTCTATGGCTTGCTATGCTTCTGACCTCCGTAGTGGTCCGAATTGCATGCAGAGTTAAAGTACGGAAATGTAGAAAAGGTAAGGGAGCGGGAAGAGCACCAAGGTAGTGCTGTGTGCAGTTGGTCTGTTTCGGAGGCTGACAAAATGAGATACAGCCATAAGAAAAGCAGCCCATGGACAAATCAAGTGGTGACATGAGTGCTTTTGCTGATCTGTCTTGTTCAGATCCTGGGAATTTTATTTATAACCAGAATTTAGACAGTGACTTTTGAAGTACTATCAGTTTTGTGAAAGAAGGGCCTTGCTTCAGTTTTTACCTTGGCTCTGTGCTCAGTGTGTTGCTTTGACTGCAGCAGTGTTACGTCAAATTAAAGTCACTAAAAGTAAAAATAATGAAAGAACAATCAGCGAATCATCAGCTACACCTTACAAGAATTAGAAGGCTTATAAAGCAGATAGGTTTCTGCATCTAAGGTCTTTTATAGTATTATGTTCTGATGACTAATAAGCCACGGCCGGAGACCAGCCATCAGAACCCGGGACTGACCAACACCAGTGGTGTTCACGTAATTTTGGTGTCGGCCATTCCTGTTTCGACCAAGCAAAACGAAGCACAGGTTTGTATTTGCCGAGTTCAGTAAAGAAAAAAAAAAAAAAAAATCAAGTGCTTAAAGTCAGATTTCATGTTTTAAGCTTGCTGTTGCTGGGTCTCATGTGAGATCTAGCAATGATCACAGAAAGTCTTTGAACAAGCTTTCTTCATGCACAGTCATTTCTGGCTTTGCAGTTAATCATAAAAGGCATTGATGCTGAACGAAGTTGATGAGCTAAGAAGTCAAGCTATGGATGAGATTTTATCTCTGCATATTTTTGTTATTGATAAAATGAATTAAATACAAGAATTGCTTAACAGATGTATAGACTGTAATTGTGCCAATGGATTTTAGGCTGTAGCTTGAGGAATTTATCATTCAGATTTCTAAGTTCGTAACTTCACCTCGGGCAACCAGTGGAACGCCAAGTCTTAACTGAAAAGGTCAAGAGTTGCTTTTCAAAGGGAGGTAAGAAAATTAGAAGACAGAGCACAAGCCTGTTGGGCATTTTGATAATTTTTGGCTTTTGGGGGGTTTTGATTGAAATGGAATGTCTCACATGGCTTAAGTAAATAGGCTAAGTTTTTTAATTTGGGATTTGCCCTGAAACTTACTTTTTTTGTCAGGAACTTTCATATCTACCTAACAGGTGATAGCAATCATGTCGTAGAAAGAAATGAAGTATGAATGTGTCAGGTGTAATTTTAAGTGTTCTCAGCTGTTGAAAGATTATTTCCCATTGTGACTTCAATTCAATTGCCAAGTTCTGGGGGGAAAAAAATGTTCCCTTCTGACGGGGAGTGGGGAGCATAATTTAAAGTTTCAGGAGTGTACCAAAGTTAATTGAGTTGGCCCCATTTTGGATCCTGGGCTTTACTACTTTTGTAAGAGGTGGAGCAAGGAGTCTCAGAGAGAGGTAGCCTGAGCTGTGCATTTGTAACGTTGTCTGCGCTCTCTCTTCTTCACTTTGGATTTCATAAAACTCCTAACAACTGTAACATCATCGAAACGTTGGCAGATTTTCCTCAGCCAAAAGTTACTCAAAAGTTTTTTGGGGGGTAGGATACAGGCGGGCAGAGCATGATTTCCTTAGAAACTGGTGGAAAAGGCAAGCCTTCTGTGTTCAGGTCTTCGGCATAGTTCTTTGAGACTTCACTGCGCTAAGCGCAAAAGCGCTTGCTCTTGCACTAGGAAAAGGCGGTTGGTTGATGCTGGCCTGGTCCAAAACTTACACCTTCTTAATGGGACGGACACAGCAGCGGGGAACAAACGGGAATGATCTTAGCCCCTGCCCGCACGGTGAGTTTTGCCGGGTGAAAGACCAGGAATGCCGGAGCTGTCGGCGTTCGTTCCCCTGAGGTGCGGCACGGGGCGGTGCCCCCTGTCAGAGAGGAGGCGCACAACCCCTGCGCGTTTCTGGCAGTAGCATCCTTTGCCGTCGTCCTGCTTCCCGGCGGTTTGGCCGGCACACCTTCATTTTGGTTAATTTGCCGTTTCTTGCCCGCCCAGGTGCGAGGGCCAGGCGAGCCGGCTGGCGCGGCGCTGTCGCCGGGGCTCCGGTTGTCGCGCTGATCGGCGGGGGCCTGAGCCAATCGGTGGGCCGCGGGCGGGGGGCGGGAGGAGCGTTGCTCGTTGCAGCCAATGGGGCCCCGAGGAGCTGGGAAGGGGGGGTGGGACTTTTGCAACGGCTCTGGCGTAAGTGGACCTCGAGCAGGTGGAGGCGGGCTGCTGCGCGCGGGGTAGTAACGGCCGGCGCGTGGCTGCGCGAGCGTCCCCCGGCCTGGCGGGCCCGGCCTGAGGGGAGAGGACGCTGCCACCGACCCGGCGACACCAGGTCAGGGGGTGGGCTGCGGTCGGAACAGGGCCGAGGCGAGCAGGCCGGGTGCTTGCAGCTGTTGGGCCTGAGGGACTTCACGTGCTTCCCTGTGGGCCTTTCTGGGGACGTATATTGGTGAAAACGCTGCCTCATCGCGCTGGATCCAGAAGGCGCTCGCTGAAGCTGGTGCTTTCGGTGGTGCTTTCTCCGTGTCCCCTTTGCCAGCACGCCTGGCAGCTCTGCGTCTGAGTCACCTGAACCTGCAGTTGAGTGCTTGTTATGTGCCAAACACGTTGCACCTGTGTAGCAGGGCTCACAAGTCTCCCGCACAGGAATCTGTGATCGTCGTAGTCTTAGAAGAGCTCCCAGTGTTGGAGCAAACCTGCTTCAGCACTGTGTCTGTATGAACAGACTACAGGTCCTTTCTCCTGTACTTCTTTTTGCATTTTTTTTAGTATGGTCACACGACAGCTTTTTTTGGACCTTCTGTGTATGAACAGCCACTGTGAAAGCAAGCCCAGAGACTCCCAAATCACAGGTAGCATATGAACAACCTTAAGTGGGTCCATCTGGCATGGTACTGTCTTCCAGTGCCAGCCAGGAGCTAGGAAAGAGTAAAAACAAGGCAAGTACAAGTGAGACAACTGCATCCCAGCCAGCGCACCACGTCTAAGCTTGTATCTTCTGCATTGAGATTTACATCACTAAATCAACACATCAGCATTCATTTCAGCTGTTCCAGATGCCTGTATATGAAAGAGGCACATTTGGATTTATTCTTCATATTATTCACTGGAACAGAATTGGGGAAACTGTTTTGTTTTGTAAGACTAAAAAACTATATGCTTCCCTCCAGCTCAGTTCACACATAACATGTGTGATTCTCACTGATAATAAGGTGCCTGAGAGGAAGAATGCTGGATTGATCCTGGCATTTGCCAGGCATTAGCCCTTTTCTTCTTTAGCGGAAAAAATAGGAAGTCTGTGGTTCACTTATTTTTAAGGCCTTTACAATACAGTTTTCATCTGAAAATAGGTTAATACAAAGATGTACAGTAATGTCTTACAATAATAATATAAAATGCTTTTTTGTATAAATAATGATGTTCTGAGCTGAATAATACCTCGCTTGATATGAAAGCAAAAATTCTATTTTTCTTGTTTCAAGCTGAAATAACCCACATTCAGGATTCAGGCAATTTTAAATTTGACTCATTAGGGGTTTTTATAAGTATTTACCATTGCATATTTACCATTGCATATTTAGATTATATAATCAAGGTCTTACTTTGGTAATCAACCTTAAAGTAGCTGGTAATAGAATCGACTTGTTTTGTTTCCATGGAGTTATTAATGCTATGAAGAAATAAACGTCAGTTCATGGCAAAACTGGCTGGCATTGTGTACCGGAGAAAACCTGATTAGGACAGTGGTATTTTTATATAATTGGTTTGTGCCGAAAAAATGTGGTTTCATGCGCTGTTTTTCCCCAAGTTATATGAGAATAAGGGCTTGCTTTTATTTTGCAAAACTTTGTAACACTATCTTGAAATAGAACTACATATAGCATATAACTACATAAAGTATTGTAAATACATTATTCGTGTATGTGTTTGTAGATAAATGATCAGTTAAAGAAAATCAACTCTTTTTTAATGTTAAATTTCTCCTTGGTTCTATATGAAACTTCATGGTTAGAAGACATATAAACCATCTGAGGTTATACTTAAGTGAAGTCTGAAGACAAGCAAAAAGGAATGCCAGGTAAGCATTTACTTAACTACATGAAGTAAGATCTTCTGAAAATATTTGTTTGAACTGCAGAACTTGAAAATAGTGAATTTGTCAAATATATCTTACAATGCAAAATGAAAGGCAAAAAAACCTCGTTGAAATAGTGTAGAATTATATATACAGCTCCTCAGAACTCTGATGTGTTGGTCTGCTGGTTCCGAGAAGTCCTGCATCCATATCTTCCAGAAGTCTGACATTTCAGAGCTAGTTAATTTTTTCCTTAAAAGAACCCTGAAGTATAGTAGTATTGTTCACACAGGAAAATAGCTTCCTCATACCCCTCTCTCTGTTTGTACCAACAAAGTAATTCATCACTAGAGGGAGTTTTTAAACTGTCATTTATGAAGGAGGATTCGACTGGTATATAGTTGGACCCAGTCATTCGAACCATTAGGCACTTATCCTGCAGACTGATAAATCAGAGAGGTCATTGGTGGTGGAGACTTGACAGAAAAATAAAGTGTCTCAAATGCACAGATATATGTTAAGGAAAAAGATGAGCTATACCAACAAAAGGTTTGCTATACTAATATATGTTAGAGTCTCTTGGTGTCCAAATTCTGCCAGCATTACAGAAAACAAAAAGGTGATAGCATCATTTGCAGCTGAGAGTATGGGAGGATATCTTTTTTAAATTTATTAGAGGGCTGGTATCATGACATATGGAAAAAATATTCTTGGAATTATTTAATGCTAACTCAGTTATACTCATGCCTTATAAAAAGTTGAATTTAGAAATATGCACAAGTTTTGAAAATAGTAATACAGTTGTATTTCAAGTTGTCTTTGAGGTCAACTCAGTGGGAAATCATTTTTGCAGGCAGCTTTATTAGTACTGGGTATCATGTGGCTGTTTGTTTCATTATTGTATGAGTTTAAAATCGGATACAGATGCAAAAACCGTTAAAACTTTTGGAATAATGAATAATGGTTTCAGTCTCTTGATACTGACAAATTTAGTATCTGCCACTGTTTGGAGTGGGAATACTGCCAGTGGAGGTCTAGTTTTATGAGAGAAGTTTGGTTTAATAATCAGCATTTTTTTTGTTTGCTTTATGTAGGAGGCCAGTTCTTTGTGTATATGGTTTCATCTTCCTCTACTGTGTTGAAAAAACGCTATAAAATATGCATAGAAGCAAAAATTATTTTTATTTTGCTATGAAAACATAATTGAAGCATCATTAATTATAATACGCTGTTAGGAACTGGGATTTTATTAAGATTTGGGGTTTTTTCCTTTACATAAAGTACTGGATTCTGATCTCATTTAATTTTGGGAAACGAAGGTAACTGTCAAAATAACACTGTATTGTGGTTTGCTGTGACTACCAAAAAGCTGAGCTGGAAGATAACTGAAAATTCTGGAAGTCCATGGTGCTGGAGGAGTGGTTTAAGTGTTTGGTGTTAACCAAGTGTCTCATGGTTTATTACAGCTACGTAATACATGCTTATAAATAGCTTCAGGAATGTAAAATAATAAGCTAGGCAGCTGGCCATCTAGGCTAGTAATGGAAGGATTGATCTTAGGTAGGTATAAAAGAAGGAGTGATAATAAAAAACAACCAGGACTTAGAAAGCACACCAAAAAAAAAAAAAAAAAAAAAAAAAATCCCCTTTGGAAGTTACAACAGAGCTTCCTTGGAGCCTGTTGTACGTTCAGCCCCTGCCATACATTGCCCGGGCAGATTCTGAGACCAAATTATTCCAGTGGTGTGCTGGTCCATGCCCCACCAAAACCAATATGAAGCTGTCCTACATTAACCTAGTTGCAAAACTAGGACCTGACATTAAGTTGGGGATCTAGCTGCTGCTGGGAGAGAGAATGTCCTCATCAGAAGCGTCACTTAATTGAAGCCTTAGAAACTTTATGGATGCAAGAGCAGGGGAGGTGGGAGCTTGCTTTTTGCGTGTTATACCTGAAGAGTTTGTCAGTATTTGGAAAGCTGCTCTTCACTAGTGATTAATGAACTATTATTAGTGTTTGAATCTCTGAAATAATTTTGTGTCTTGAATAATTTAAGATAGTGAGATTTATATAGTAGGACCAAACACTGTCTATTGCAAGTATGTGGTGCATGCTTATTTATATGTTGTGTATTGTGGCAGGTATGACTTGAGACAGGATGCTGAGTAATTCTTTGAGGACTGTAGCATGAGGTCTTTTTGCTCACTTGTCTGAAGGAAGATGACTTTCCAGGATTATAGCTAAAATGGTCTTATGTGGGCTGAGAACTATGAACCCTGTTCTGGCTACCTTTTTACATTAATGAGTTTTTGGACCAGTGTGATGCTTTCTTGTTGCATGAAACTGTGGCTGGGAAATCTCTTAAAGTTACGAAACATTTGTTTGAGCTTTACTGAAAAATGAAAGCTTTTGCTCCCAATGTATCAGTTGTCGTGGGCAGAAGGAGACGTTGGAGTAAGTTACCTTTTAATGTAGATGGCTTAGGGACTTCCTTTGGGATTTAATTTTTTTTTCCATTTTGTTTTTTGTTCCAAAATTGTCATAGTAAAATCTGAAGAAAAAAGCAGAGGCTTGTTTGCAGTATTTTGTCTCAGTGCCTGGAGAATATTCTAACTTTTGTTCTGCAAATGCAATCCCGATTGAATCCTGAATATCATATCTGTTCTACCTACACAAATGAGTTTACATTTTTGTGTGTGTTTTACAATGCTGCTATTTCTTATATCGAGTATTACTTTGCGTTCACAGCAGGAGCTAAAAAACAAATTTTGAATCTCAGCAAGGTTCCTGTGAATCAGAAATTTTCACTGCTGTTTCATAACATTGAACAATACATAAAATACCAGTTCAAGACGGATACTAATTTTCATGTCTGTATGCATTCCTGTTTAAGGTACTGTTATCTGCTAGACTGCAATGAATGTAAATTATACATTCCTCTTTCAGTTCCCATGCAAATTATGTAGTTTTGTGATGGGATCCTCTGTGGGGTAGAGCTTTGAGATAGATTTCCCTGGACCTCTACTTACAGTGAGCTTCCTAAAGAACAGAAAGGCTTTTCAATTTTCAAAAAAATGGGAGCAACTTAAAAAGGAGAGAATCAAAGTTAAGGCAAAACAAAGACATCATAAATCCCGTGTGTCCCTGTGGTGTAGGTGTCGGCTTCGTGTCAGCATGGTTCAGGCTTCAGTTTGGTTTTTAGGCTTGGTTTCAGTGCTGCCCAAGTTCCGCACTCTCTAGCCTGTGGGATGCATCTCTTTGCCACTTGTGCTGTGGTGGTACCTGTCTGCTCCTGTGCATGGCGCCTGTCATCTTTACAACACCCTTTCTTAGCTTCAGTGGTAGAATTTGAAATGGAGGTAATCGTAGTTAATTGTAAAAGACCTTTGTTCTTATTTTTTCTGGTCAGTTTCTTTATAGTGTATTTTGTATGAGAGTCCATGCCCATTTTAAAGTCTTGTACTGAGGATTTTCCAGTGGTTTGTCCATTTTTCATCTTTCCTTTAAATTAAATTTACTATGGTAAACCAGAGATGACTGTTAAAAGTAAGGTTCTGTTTTCTCTCCCTTTGAAGTATGAAGGAGTATAAAATATCACTGGCCTTTTTGGTTTATTTGCATCAGGCTCTTAATTACTTTGTTTATTGCCTTTTAGAGGTAAGTGTGAAACTTGCCTGCCTTTTGATCTTAAACTACAAAAACTACTGTGTTAAAGGTCCTCATCATTTAAAATTCCCTCTGCTCTTCTTTGTAGCCTACTCCTCATTTGTTCCTAGTAATTGCTATGAACTCTTTTTCTTGTCTCTTTCGTTTATGAAATGCAAAACAGACAGCTGTTCATGACTTTGGCAGCTAAGGAATGTCATTTAACTGTTGAGACAAAGTTTATCTTTTAAACTATTCCACCTAAGTTGATACTACAAACCTCTACTGTAAACAGGACTGCAAAATTTTGCTGTCATTGACAGGTCAGGGAGCGTGATCAGCTTTTCAAAATTATTAATATAGGCATATGTGTTGTTACAGTTGTTCCACTGCATTTTTCCTCTGCCTGCCTCCACCTGCTTTCCTTTCCTGAGCAGATGTGCAAGAAGCCTTGACACAGGCAGCACTTTTATGCTTTGCTTGCACTGATGGAAATTCTTGACTAATTATGGAGCTTTTACTAATCCTTTTTACTATCTTTCCTTGAAGGAATTAAGACTTTCTGCATGGTCTATCTGCTGTACCCTCTCCTTTCCCAAAAGCCATGGGCTAATTTCAGCCAAACTTGAAAAAGCACGGTCTTCAGGCTTTTTTTTTTTTTTTTTTTTTTTTTTTTTTTTTTAAAGTGGATGGCTGGATGGAGGAAACCCAACTGAGTGCTTCCCACTGCAGAGCATCAGACAGAACACACTTATGAACCTTCCATTATGCTGCAGCTGGTCAGGTATTTTGGAGGAGAACATGCACGAGGACACAAAAGACAGAAGGTTATATTTCACTTCCTTTAAATTAGTAATAAACCAGTGCAGTGAGCTGAGCTCTTCTCAGATGGGGATGTATTTTAGCAAATTATTTTTCCACTCCCACGCAAGCACTAGGCATCTTGGTAGTAAGAAAGTTGGCATAACTTCTCCCTTTAGACAAAAAAAAAAAAAGCCTGTATTTCTTTGTGACCAGGCTTCAGTGAAGTGAGTATAACAAGACTATAAAGAATAAAAGGTTACAGATGTACAAGGGAGGATTTAGAATTTCTTCAACACATGAAAAATCATTCCCAGTGTAGATATTTTAGGTAGCTTATTCATACATTATGCTAAAGGATGAGGAATGCCAGCCAATATTCCGCCTCCACCCCCCAAACATGAACAAGACCTGAGAAACTGTTACATACTTCTGCATACCTCCTTATCAGAAATCAGATTCTAATCTTGGATATCTTTTCAGCAGAGAGAGGCAGTAGCTCACCTGAATTGCAGCTGACTTTACTGGATGATCCAGTCCCTTTGCAAATCCCACATTCACAGCCTGGTGGTTGTAAACTGTGCAACATATACCTACAAAATTGACCTTACAGTGGGGTAGCAACTTACTTGCCTTGGTATTAGCGTGATTGTTGCTGGTAGCCTCCTGAAGGCTGTACAGACAGAACTGAGTTCTAAGGTGAGATATTTTTTTTGTCCTTAAACCAAGTACTATTGTGTTTGCACACTGACAAAAAAAAGCTAGTAACTTTATATTGAAAGGTGGAGGGGCTTGGCTGTGGGTGACAAAGATGCTGTTGATGAACAGCTCAAAAATATGTATACCAGTATAAGTAAAATAATGTGGACTCATGACTGTTCATGCTGAGAAAAACAGGTCTGCTCTAGTGTCCAATTTACTTTCTTAGCACAGTCTGGGATTTCTGGGGAAACAAAATAATCAGCTATTTTCTAGAAAAGAAGAGCTCTAATTCTCCACATACTCTAGTTTTCATTCTTTGAAGAGTTTATACTTACAGAATATTTTCGTATCTTACATGTTAAGAGTTAATGTCCTTTCACAGGCAAAATATTTCATTCACTAAACAGGAGATTTTCCACACAAAACTTCCTTCCACAGACCATTTCTCCTCGACAAGGGAAACTAACACCCTTCTAATATTCTATACAGCAGGCAATGGTGCATCTACCAGTACAACAGAAAAAAACACAAGAATGTGCAGAAATGGCAAGAAAGTAATTACCAGTGTGCGAGAGGCAGTGTAAGATGAATGCTGAAAGTTGCTTTTTTCCCTTAATGTGAAGTAATTATTGGTGCAAGAATGTCAACTGTTTATTGGTAGTGGTTTTTAATACTGCTGAGGTTTTTTGTGAGAGCAAACGAAAACTTTTCCATGATTCCCTGAGTCAGTGTGTGGCAGTGCTGAGTGGCTGTTTTGGTGCTGGAAGGTGACCAGGCAGTGAGGTGCAGTCCCTCCTCAGCCCTTGTGTTCCCTGTGCCCTGAGCCGCTGCAGCAGGATTCTGGCAGTTTCCAGGTGCAGAAAGTGTGTCACTACTAACTGTGGCAGTACCAGTAAGCCACAGTAGTAGTAGGCAGTCATGCTGCTGGAGAACTAAAACAAAGTCTGACCGTTTTTCCTTACAAGAGCTTTAGCTTAATTTCATTACCAAATCCTACTTTTTGGTAATTTCTCCTAATTAATAATAATTGCAGCTTTTAAACAAGTAAATGGTGTGGTCTACTTCAGAGGTGAGTAAAGTAACAAAACGTTGTTGTCAGTAACAAGGCTGCCTTTGGGGTTTTTTGATGCAGGAAAAAAAAAATCTTCACACAATTGCTGAGGGTTCAGCAGTACAAACCATACCGTTGAATCTACTTTTGAGAGGTTATAAAGTAAACCTATAGAATGGCTTGAGATAGACCGATTTCTGTGACTTCTGAAGGATTATTTTAATTAATTATTCATGCCTTTGTATCAGCTGTCTTAGATGTGCATCAGATGTTTGATATATAAAGCATGATTTCTTTTTTACCAATAAAATTCAACTTTTTTTTGCCTTTGTTTCAGAAAGACAGTCCAATGTGAAGGAGCCTTCCTGAGCAGAATGGATTCTGGCACTCAGCCCGTTGTTGCCAAAAGCAGGTTTTGGAGAGCTAAAATCTTGTGAACCTGCAGCATGTTCAGGAGTTAAGGCAAGTGAACTGCAGGCACTTAGAAAATAATGTTAAGACTTTGTAATAGTGTCTTAAGTAATTTTTATGTATTGTGGCATTGTATTGATTGGTGTGAAACCTGACTTGTAGTCTTTCACCTTCCCCTTCAGTTGTATCCTGACTGTTTTGGACTCTCAAAAAGCCACATAAAAAGGTAAAAAAAGCTAAAAGGCATTTATTTAATTTGGAGTTTGGTTTTAGGTAGACTGTGATTCTACAGTAATTTGACCACAGAGTTGTTTCTGTAGTCGCTCTAGGTAAGTGTAGCATGCAGACAGTACGTTTGTTGTTCTAGTCTGTCTTCTGCCATTTAAATGTGAATGTAGGTAGGAGTCTTTCTTCCATCTTCCATGTGCAGTACTGTTATTACATGTACCAAAAAAAGCATTTCTTTTCCTCTTGCAAGGCAGCAGAGACAGCTGGTGGTAGAAACTTCTGGCTGTGCTGAAAACTGACACCAATTTCAAGCATTATATGCCTTTTTTAGATCAGACTGGTTACTGATGATGTGGTTTCATGAAAGTGACAGTTGTGCATCTCTTGAAGTTGAACCATGGTATACTTGATTACATTATCAGTAATTGGTTTAAGTTTGAACAGACAATTTCCAAAGCTGACTTTCACTAGACTATCACATACAAGTAAATTCATTAGTACTAGTCTCCTTGCAGGTCAGCATCGCCCATTTTAAGTATGTGTGTTTCTTTGAAGTTTTAATGCTGAGGTGTCTAGTAGAGTGACGGGAGTTTCTTCCAGCTTGTAGCGAGACATCTGTGAATTCCCACTACAGGAGGAGAAAAGACTTTACTGCAAGCCTAAGTATGTTCTGTTTTCATCAGTATAAAACAAAAACCAGTACAAATGTTAAACATTCTTATGGATGAAGGACAAATTTCATTCATTTAGATGAAAAGCTTTACTTTTTCAGGAACTTTTCTTCCTAGAAATAATGGGCTATTTGTGTGGTAAACAGAATACTTGGCCTTTTAACTTAAGCACTTCTCATGGTCTTTCACAGCGTTTGGTGGGGAACTAATAAAAAATAGTATGTAGAGAGACTTCTGTGCACACTAATGTGTGTAAAAGTAGGGTCTCTTCTGCTCCTGAAACATTTTCAGAAATCTAGATAACATTTTTGATTCAATTTTTTTTTTCTTCCCTCCCTCACCCAAGTTGTGGAAAGCCTTAAACATGAAGCTGAGACAGCCCCAGCTGAAGTAGCAGCTGCATTTCAGGTAAGTTGCATTTCACACTGAATGTATGTTTAGCAAGATGCAGAGACAGATAAGGAAACAGCAATTGTTCTGCCTTACGCAGGTGTCTGTCCCACTTGAGAACAGTTCCTCTAGGACCCTGGTCAACTAAGGCAGGGATACGTGCAGGCATGCTGGTATTCATTTTCTGAAGGCAAGGCTGCTTCTAATGTTACAAGAATGTTTCAGTTTGACAAGAACAGGACTAAACCTTTTAGGATCCAATTTTAACCTTGTACTTGTAAAAGAAGAGTAATTATTATTTCCTTATTTTAGGAACTGCAGTGATAGAATTAAGATAAAGGGGAAAGCTTTGAAAGCAAAAGCAGCTTTTTCTTTTTTTTTTTTTCAGTAATCGGAAAATACCCATGTTCTAGTTGAAGAATAAACTAGCAGCCCCTCTACCAGCATAGATGTGGTGTGCTGACTGGGACTGGAGGGTTGGGGGCGGTATGTGGTGTGTCTCTGCATCTCAGCAATGGGTTATACTGGACCAGAGCCTGACTTTCTATTGCACTAACAGAGAGCAGCCTTAGCCTCTCATCACACAGGACTCCAGAGCCAGCATTCTGCTTCTGCCAGCAGCAGGTAATGCCAGGAAGCTCCCTCCTGTAAACACCACTTGCCCCTGCAGCAGACTCCAGCCATGAGGAGAGCTCTAGTAAGTGTCAGTTCACTGCTTCTAATGCTTGGTGAGACCTAGAAATGTCACTCTTGGGAGGCAGGGTATAACCCCTGCTGTAGTATGGTCACTCATAAATAACCCTTGCATGTCCAAACTACAAATGAATTAGATGATAGATAGATAGATATAAGGTAGTTGTTAAATGCAAACATACTAATACATATGTACAATTTATTTAAAATACTTTTTAACATACATATAAAAACCCCTCACTATTTATACAGTCTAAGTTCTAGCAACATATACAAATACTGAGCAACTACAATACATGCTGAGGTAAGAACATACATTCTGGGAGAATACTCAAGCCAAACAAGATTGAAATACATTTTATATCCATATGTCTTCACATGTAAGAGAGACCCATTAAATGTACCTCTGCTTATATTGTACACAGGAGAATTCTAATCTTAACTGTGTTGTGCAACTTACATTTGGGAATCAATGTTTAGCAGTTTGTAGCATACATTTTTAAACCCAACTGTTACATATTCAAACTTATCTTCTTAGCCCTAGCAGATACCGTGTTCAAAGTTGAAAGCAGGGAGCAAAGCTTGGGACCAATTTCTTTCAGAAAAGGGACTTACTTACTTAAATTCTTAAAAACATCCATTCCAGTCAGCAGCTCATGCTGCTCACATAATGAAACTGCATTACGGCTGCTTAAAAAATAACCCACTGTAGAGAAAACTTTAATTCTTACACCATCTTAGCCTACAGTATATCCACAGTTCTACCGTACTAGGCCTACAGTAAAAATTAAATCCAAGCATGTTAATTGTACTAACTTGAACACATCCATTTATTCTTATGGTAGATTAATTTTTCTAAGCCTAAACTGACACAGTTTGAAAAGGCAGAGGTTTCTTAACTTGGCTGGAATGCCACATCTTGGTGCAAACAAATAACTTCCCACCCCTTTCAAATAAAATCAGCTCAGATAATTTCAAAGTCATATTTGCTGCTGAGGGGTAAGAACACTTACCTGTTTAAGCAAAACTTCAAAGATTGCAGACTAGTTTTATCAAGCACAAAAATCTGCAATAACATTAGAAGTACAACTGTAGGCAGGAATTTCTTGTTCATGAATAGGTCTTATATACCACCCTTACTTACATTCACATTTAGGCTTAGACACCAAATTCTAAAAATAGATAAAAAAAATAATCAATGAGTGAGAATGAATGAACAAAAAATTGTAGACTTGGGCTTTAAGAATATGTAATAACATATTCTGTATGTTGAATAGGCCACAAGTAATTTTGGATTTACTGAGTTTATCTAGAGCCCTTGCGCAAACAAATTTTCAAGTGAGAAGTTAGGATACCGTTACTGGTACAAAGACATGGTGGCAGCCCTCTTGAACAGTAGTTTAGTTCTGATTTGGATGTTCTCCACCTAGTTTAGGGACCCTGGGCAATAAAGGCTGACTTGAATTACATCACAGGAACAGTAACCAGGGAAGTCCATAAAACTGGGCTGTGTAGGTAGGGGGTTTCACATGTATAAATTAATTCAGCATCCTCCCAACAGTGCTGTTACAATAAAAATAAAGCATTCTTATTGTGAGGTTTTTCTACTACTTAGGTTAAAAAGCTGTGCTTTGTTTCTAACAAGATAAAAAAATGGCAAATATGACATCCAAATTTTTTTCATTTTGTGATTACCTAGCTAAAACTAGTTTGCTTTATCCCAAATCGAAGACTGACTGCAATGTTTTCATAGTAGAGAACACTGGAACATTCAAAGGATACAAATTCCATTAAATGCTTCTGAAATGGACATTCTTTGGAACAGTACTGGTTCACTTGCAAAGGTTTTGGAATCTACTATACTTCTAATAAGAACAATCATAAGAAAAGCCCTAAGGCTTTTTCAGTTGTGCTAAAACGTACCATATGTGCTAAACACGTGTGTAACACAAACTGTGCACCATTAGAATATTTGTGTGCTTCCTTAAGCACTCACAAAAGTATATACATATCTTCCTTTGTATATGCTCACATTTTAACACACAACAATAGATACTCTGGGCAGGGGGACAGGGAAAAACCTTTCTGAATGCAGTCACCTGGAACACCTGGATGCTTCTTGCACACTGACCATCAAGGAAGTCTGAATTTGAGGCAGATGCCATTCAGAGTAGCCTTCACTTAGTACGGAAAAATGTAAAAGCAGTTGCTATGTAGTTTGCTTGTATAACTTTGTGCCTCCTGGATCCCTAGGAAGGAACAAGACTGAGTGGCTTAAGGAGATGAGGCAGAAAACAGCACAGACAACAGATTCTAGTTTTGGAAGACCAACAAAAATGGTGGGAACCTTCTGAGGAACACACAGCTGCTGATTCCTAATCCTGTGAACAAAAGCTGAAATAACATGATTTAAAATCAAAACTATTTTATGCCATGAAGTTAATGGGATTTTTGCCATCAGTCCTGATGACAGTAGTTTTTAGAGTCCAAAGTTGTGCAGGCATTTTACAGGGTAAAATGAATTTTAGAAGCTATAGTGCTTACATACAGGTCTTAGAAAGTTAGAAGCTTTGGGTTTGTTTGGGGTTTTTTCCCCCCAGAAATAGTACCATTAGCAAGAAATTATTGGCTTTCGTACTTTAAACTGTTTCTCGCAATTTATCATTCACATCTATCAATTACTGAAGCTAATCTTGGAGAAGTTCTTTGCTCATGTCTGACAGACAATTGTACAGTAGTAATGAAGTCCATGGTTTTGCAGGAGACAAGCTGTAATATATACAGCTTCAGGAAAGGCAGAATTACTGGTTTCCCAGACTTCCAATACCACATCTTTTGGTTCAACACTGTATTATTTAAGACTAACAATACCAAAACAATGCAATTAAAAAATGAAACTGTCAGCTTTATGGAACTGGCTTTTAAAAACAAGCCATCACTCTACCTTACTCATGAGCTAACTTAGTTCATCCTTACTCCCAGTGGAATGGGCCACGCTCTGTGGTACCTGGTACACCAATTCGTCTGTGGCACCTGGCCCCAGTTGCCCCTTTGGTGTATCGTACAGCGCCTGTGCTGATGATGTGCTGTCTGTCCTAGATAAGAGTTTATTGTAAGTTCCCACCAGTGGAGGAGCTTGATTCCCTGCAGCTTTGAAGGTGGAAATGGAAGGAATGGCAAGAGGTGTGCTGGGATGGCTGGACATGTCCATGATTATTGGAGTTGCATATTCTGGTCCAGTTATAGGTAGCGGTTCAGCATAAGCGTGGTAAACTTCTTGTATGGGTGAATTGTAAGGGTCCAAATCAGCATAACTTGCTTCTTTTCCTTCCTCTGGTTTAAAGGTTGATCTCTGATGAAGCGTGCCAACAATTCCCCCTACCAGTGGCTGAGCATACTCTGTGTTGCAAGCCCCAACAAAACAAAATAAAAACACACTTAAAAGAAATTTTTTTTTACAGTGGCATCACATCAAATGCAACCTGTGAATGGTGTCACAGAAATTATTATCCTAGATCAAACCAGTGGTCCTTCTCTGTCTGCCAGAGCCAACTGCTTTGGAAAAAAGTAATTTCCAACAAATAGTTAAAGCCACAGGGATAGCCACAACATCCCCATTTCTCAGCTTTATACTTCTTCCCATGTGAGCTGCAATTTCCCATGCTGTAAATCTGCCTCAAAACAAAGTTTTTTGAAATGTTCTTCCCTGCCAAATTAGAATTAAGTGAAATTATCCTGCCTAGCTTTGGATAAAAAGTGGTCCTTGGGGTAGAGGGTTTATCCTCTGAGGGGGGAAAGCCTGCATGTGGTCAGCTGAGATGTTTTAGTTCAACAGATCATCTGAGTTACAAAAGCTGGAGGTGAGAACCTGGCTAGCTGGGTGAAAACAGACAAGCAGCCAAAAAGAGAAAAGTAATTCTGCCTGCTGTGAAGCCATAATTCCTGCACATCTGCATATTTCTGCCATTGGTACATAAGCACAGAACCAAAGGCGGCACAGTCATCTTCCTCTAATGACTGGTTCACCAAGGAAAGAGCAAATATCATTATCAGTAATTCCTCCTTTTCTAGATCAAAAGAATTACTTAATCCATACAATCAGTGTATGGAACCAAGGGCCACATTTCAGATGTGTGCATAAAGATCATGGGGTGAAATTGTTTGCAGTGCATGAAAACATAACCAAAAAAATCCTTCAACCCTTTATGGGGTTTAGGAACACACATACAAGTAAAGAAACTTTCAGTTACTGCATTAACTTCAGAAAGTGTCTATCCACAGGACATCAAGTCAGTTAGTACCTACTTTTATGATACTCCGCGAACAGATTTGAAAAAGCCTGCATTTTAAGGAATGCACTTACAGAACCATTTGTTTCTCCTCTGTTCCCCAAAATAAACAGGAAACAATTAAATGTAGCCAAATTCCTGACATTTTTTGGCATGTCATGTACATATATATATGTATTACACATCCCACAGAAACAGTAAAATGTACCTGCAGACTCTGTTTGCAGCATTGTTGGGACTTCTCTTGGTCTTAGGTGACTAATTTCACTGTTGCTGTAGCGTACAGGAGTTTCTTCATGTTCTGCTGATTTGGTCGGGAGAAACTGCTTCATTCCTTTCCACCATCCTACATGGATTTTAAAAAAAAAAACCATCCAAAACTGCATACATACTGTGTTTTAAGCTACTAAAATATTATAACAACTTGATTAAAAACCTTGATTATCAGTATTTGCATGACCCTAAGGTTACGAGGTATTTTAACATTTTCTGGCAGACTGAAGATTCAGAGATGACAATATTATTCTTGCCCAATCAACTTGCCTGAATGCTCCCCCTTCAAACACCTGCAGAACTGCTCCAGTCTAGTGAATCTATCCCTGAATGTCCATGAGCCACACAGCTACTCACCATATTAATAAACTCATAAAATATAACACAGAAAATCCTAAAAAGTCAGCCATTATTCCAATTTGTAAATCAAATATTTACATAAAATTTTAGACAAATCTCAGTTACAACCTAAGAGTACATTTAATTAATGTGGTTTCTAACTCACATTGTTGAAAAAGGTTCATCAGTGAATATTGCCAAAAACCTGAATAAAAAGGATTTTGACTTCAGTGGAAGTGAAAAGGAGTGACTGTGGTCATGAACATTTTCTTGAGGGAAGGTAGGGAGAGTTGGTTTTGTTAGGTCCCCCCCATCCCTTCCTCCAGTAGCCAGAGTCATTCTAGTTTTGCTGTCCATTACCATATTTCATTCCAGCTGTAAGAGACCATCCCGTAGGTAAAGGCCAAAAAACAGGAGATTCAAAACCCCGGAATGCTGTTTAACAAAATCTGAGGTAGCCTGTGGCAGCGGACAGACAGAGGCTCCACAGAGAAGTGTAGCAACATTATTTTGATACTGCATTTTGCCAAATTTCCTTTTAAAACAGACCTGCATACTGAACATCTAAATTTAAGCAAACAAGAAAAAAAATCTGGTATGTCCATCATTGACACTTAAATACAGGATATTTTGAGTCTAATATTGTAAGACAACAATGCTGTGACCTATCAGAAACAGACATGTAATAAATACAGATAAGGTCATTAAAGGGTTTCTTGTCTAAAGGATAAGGCTTACTTAAAACTGCCAGAGAGCAAACACACAGATGTGGAAATTTTCAGCATGAGGACAGAGGAGTGAAGCACAGTCATACAGACAGTATGAACCCAACTGCTGCAGCAGCCCTTTATGCTGTCGCCCAAGCATTTTCAAGACGCTTGCTAAGTGCTGCTTGGTGGAATCGTCTGATCTCAAGTTCATGAGGCACAAGTCAGCAGGATGGAAAAATATGCCTAAAAGGGACTGCAAACAATCCCACATGCTTGAAGAAAGGTGAAACTTGAGAGACCTTGTATACTAAGATGAAAGATTTTTTCCAGGACAAAAAAAGTACCAAATATATGATCATCAAATGTATAAAGACATTCCTCATCAATTATTTTTCCCCTCATGTTGTATAATTAAGAGGTTTTATACTTTCTTTACTGAAAAAAAATCTGAAGCTGTAAGCTCTAACAGGAAACAAGGCATTTTCTATTTCTCAAAAAAAAAAAAAAATAAAAAAAAAAAATCAAAGAATGAAGCAGTTAAGTCTGTCCAGAAAAGAAATTCAGTGTTCACTATGCCTACATCAGCATTAGGGAAGCTTCTGCTAGTTGTCTGTGTTACTGCAATCTGAAACATGCATCAAACCAAAAGTGCCAAGTAAAGGCTTTCATAAAACCATTTTGTTACCTGCACGATCCCAGTAAGGTAGATCGTAAGTGCCCTCAGTTTTTTTCTTGCTGTGAAAAAAAAGAAAAAGGGGGTATTTTAGCTAGTCTGCTTATTGAAAGATGCATTAATTAATGCTCCACAACTATCACCTTGGCTGTAACTGGTCCTCAAATTTAAAGTACAAGCACGACTAACCTGGCTTGCCATCACCAGTCTGCTGCTACTGGAGAAACCAGTGTTCAGTAAAAGCACTTCTATTGAAATAGTTACAAAAAGCTGTTTTCACTGTCCTCACTATTCAAGTGAATGTTTTCTCACAGAGAATACAGTTCTGAAAAAAAAAAAAAAAAATCCTTCCACAAGCATGGACCTTGTAGTTCCCATAGCGATACATGCAGCATTGCATTCCCACACACCAGGCTAACATTCATTTAAAGCACTTTCATTAATCTATTCATTTACCGGTTTCTCCAATGCCACGCACAAACTAAGATAAGAATCAGAGTAGTGAAGACCATCACCAGCACTGGAACCAGAACTGCTGCCAATGCCACATCTGAAAGCCATTAAATTAAGTGGTGTCAGACAGAAAAGCTTCTCATAAATCAGTTTTTAATTTGAAAATTACTTGGGTAAAGCACATAGTTTTCACATATAGCATCTATCACACCAGATCCCCCAGCTAAGCTACCCTGCTGGATGCTCCCACAGTGTAAATGTCAATTAACATCTAGCTCTTCTACATGTATGCACAGCTGGTATTTTTGCAAGGTTTTTCATCAAAATCAACAGATTTGTTTTGATAGAAGTATGATTTTTCTCTGTTAGAACAACGTCTTTTATTATTAACAAGGAAAATCAAAAGAGCCCAGCAATATGCAACCACTTAAGTCTGACCCTCCTATAAGAAGTAAATGCCACACTACTTTCACAGTTAATCACAATCGGCCTACACTCGGTCTGCGTGTGACATGAGACCATCCTGTCCCCCGTCATCCAAAGGACACTTCACCAATGCCTACATCTGCAGTGATCTTGCTCCCTTTTCTGACAATTTGATACACAAAATGATGATGCCAGATGTTTTTCGAATCTCATGCCAACATGACTGCTCCATAAAAGATAAGCTATGGCAAAAGTGTTTTGTCCTAAGAAATTATCAAATTAAATAACAAAGCAGTTACATCTGATTAATTCTGAAGGGAACTCCAAGTTGCAACTTCTGATAAAATTTGTTCAGTAATTCAAACCTGAACTCAGTTTGAACAAGTTTTGAAAGACAGAACTTAATACATGTGTGACTTGGAAGATTGGTTTTGTTTCTGCATGCAGTATGCAACTGTACATTTTGTATCCTACATATATTTAATAACTAGTAAATGTTAAGAAGAAAATATTTATAATTTGCTATAATACATTAAGTGTTGAGAAAACTTAAATTCAGAAAGCACACTTAGTATATGCCAAAGTACTGTAAGGACTTCCCAAACACTTCTGCTGCTTAACTGTGCATACCTTTGGTTACACTTGGAGTCACTGTGGTGTTTTTTATTTCAGGTGTGAAAGTTGTTTTATCTGTCTGCAATGAAGTCTTCACTGAATGAATGAAGTCATCACTGAAGTCATTCTTGTCATCATTCTTGTTCTGAGGTGGTGGTGGCGGCATAGTGATTTTAGGAGCACGGCCTTTAGAAGAAAAGAATTTATAAAAAAAGTTTTTTGAAGTGCTAGTTTTGCATGTTTCCTTTTCAGAAGACAGCTGGAACAGTTTGCTCTAAAGCTTTTGTTCGTGTTATGTAATGAGGAAAAAATCCCTACAAATCAGTAACACGGAAAGTAAGTGACTGGTGTCTTTTGAAACACTTATTTTCTAAATTACCTTGTTTAAGCCCAAACTAGGTATTTTTCAGGTTAAGTGCAATAACTTCAGAAGAAATTCAAAAGTATCAGTTACAGAAGGATTACGCAGCTAAGAAGTACTTTTTTCTCATTGAAAATATACCCACAGTGTAATCTTTGCCAAATTATTTCACTGCTTGTCTTGCACAGTTGAAAGTTTTTCAGTTGCCTTACCCATACTAAACTGACATCCTAGCAATTCTACTTTCACTGCAATTTTCTGGTGCCATTTTAAGGGATTAATCCTAAAAAAGCGTGCAATAATAGGTGGAATGAAATTATTGCGAACTTCCTGGTACAATTCAGTGTTCCCTTGAAATATCTAGAAAAGAAAGAAAAACAAGAGACAAATGTTATGTTACACAAATGCAATAGCAACTAAGTAACTACAACCAATTTTTATGTTTTATTTAGGAAAAATAAGTGGTGCAGAGTCCTGAAAATTCAGCCCCAGAATGGTGCTGCTGCCTGCACATCTCCACTCACTCGGCCCTATTTAATATATAACTTAATAAAATAAAGGTGCGTGTGTACAGGTGTGCACGCAACTACTTACTTCAGAATAAAGGTGCTACGTAATATTCTACTGATGCTCCCCAGGCAGTGCCTACTGTTAAAGACATCTCACATTTATGGCACCGAATAATCCTAACTTGGTCCTTTTTGGTATTCTGCACTTACTCTTCAAATATATACAGCAAGCAGTTGTGACAATGTGAAAGTAGGAATTAAGCGGTGCCTTCACACAGCCTAATGGTTTAAGCATAGTCTGTCCTATGACTGGGTATGGCAGTTACTAGAAAGCATTAAGACACAAAGTATGTAATCACACTGTCCTCTAGTGGTTGTTGTCTACAAGGGCTGAACCACAAGCAAAATAAAAGGATTCAGGTTCAAAACGTGAGCACTCTCTCTTCAGACTCTCGTACGGAGCCATGCTGCAAGAGAAGGGCGCAAACTTTGCATAAAGGATGAGCTAAAGTCGGTCCCTCACCGCTGGTCCTTGCACACAAAGAACTCATCCAAATGTGACAAGACAGAATGGGCTTACCTGGTTGAAATTGAAAACCAGTAAACAGATATCACTGTGATGCAGTGTCAGCACACTGACAAAACTTGCAGCCAACTACAGGTTTTGCACTGAACTGCTTAAAACAATACAGAAGCTAGGCCCAGTACTCCAGCCCAGCAAGCCATCCCATCACTGTCTTTGGGAGGACTGGCTTGGGATCATCTTTTCGGGTAGGAAGTGAACCATCTCTCCATGTTAGTGCACAGCAGTTGGGCTTTGGCTCTGCAAACGCAGCTCTTGAGTGCTATTGCAACACACGTCACCATAGAGGTAAATGAGTAACATGTTTGTTTTATAAGCACTGATAAAGACACTGCAAATCATGTTGGACATAATGCAGAACAGAATTATGGCACTTGCCTGAAAAATAAATATTATAGTGAGTTTTCTGCTCTCTTGCACTGCTTGGTAAATGATAAAACACCTTGCCATGCTTAAGGACAAGCACTGTACTGTGTAACAGCTGATGTGTCTGCATAAAATGGAGCAGTCAAAAGCTTTTAGCGCACTTCTGATCAATGCAGGTCACTGGTGTTTCAACCTTGGTAAACAAGGTAGAGATTCTTGTATTGCACTCCAATGTTTTAAATTTTTGTAACAAAATGACTAGAATATCCCTACAGGTTTAAAAGAAAACAATTATTCTAGAAAACTATCCATTCAAAAGCCCAAACAACCCCAGGGACCTTTAAGGAACTCACGCCTGGCCTCCCTGATATACATAATGTGTTGCCACTCTCAAAAGACAAACAAGCCCCATTACTATTACTTGCACGTAAGAATTTTGGTTTGTCCTTACATAGGCATTAACTGTCTTCAATATTTGAAAGCATTGACTGATCAAATAGAAATGTAAGTCAATTTAGTTAGGCATGGAAAAATAAATCCCTTGGTAATTTAAATGCAGTACTTCATGTTTGAGTGTATTGGGTTTTCTACATCTTAAAATTAGTAACCAGCATTTTCATTTTTATGTATCCACGTAACACTATCCAACTAACTGCTAAGCCATTCATGATACTAAAAATCTATGTAGGCAAACACAAGGTATTTGCCTTGAAAAGTGTATAGTCTCTGTTCTTCCCCAACTTACTGCAGTGCAGACTCATAAGCACATGGTCTGGGTGACACTTGTCCTGCTCATTGTTCATAAATATACTTACTAGCAATGAATGAAGACAGATTAAATACAGGGGCAAGTCTATGGTGTTACTTTGGAAATAAGTGAATACAAAGCAGTCACAGTTTGTGTATCCAAATATTCACAATCTAATCAGACATGACAAGAACGCAGAAAACCAGGTTCCACTTTTCCCCTAAACTAGGGCAAATTTTTAAAAAAAACTTTAAGCTGACAGTCTTGTAGGTAGAGATCTCACCAGAGGAGTATTTGTTTTGGTAAAGATGCAAACGAGAAGCAAAATACAAAGGTGACTCTTTGAGGGGATGCGCCCAACCCACATTGCTGTACTGTATCTTTGTTTGCGCTGTGCCGTGACAGTGCCCACTACTAAAAGAAGGTCCAAGCTGCATCTGGCTACCCGAGCAACAGACGCAGAAGTCACAGATTAGGAAATAGATGCCCAACACTGAAAGTCAGTCTCCCTTCAGGTTTCTGAGGCTGAGCATGTAACAGCAAATGCAACAAGAATTGTTAACGGTGTCTACTATCTTCAAGAAAGATTAACAGTAAAGTAGTTCTTTACTCCAGGCTTTTCTCAGTCAAGCTTTTGATGTCAAGTGTTATGATAGTAAGTTTACCTGCAGCTCGGTATTTTTTGTTCATTTAATTTTTTTCACAAAAAGAATGTGCTTCTGAGCTCAATACAGTGCAAGCTTTTTGATGACAAATCACTTTTGTATTCCATGTATCATCAAATTCTCTCCATTTGCCTCTGTGCTGTCAAACAAAACTTCTGTGACACTGCAACTTTGGATCTGTCATCTTCCCCCAATTCAAGCTTTTTTTTTTCTTTTCATATATAAAAAATTTAAGGAAAGCTTTTCTTGAGTACTGACAGAACTCTAGAAGCTATTTGCCAGAGGACTACAGGACAGGCTTGGAAAAGTTTCTAGTCTCCTGAACAACTTTAGGAATTGCAAATATCTTTCAAAAAACAGGGAACAGCACCTCCTGACTGGTCTGATGTGCAATTATGTAAGGCTCAAAGGGAGAAGCCTGCATGCATATGCAACCAAAAGCAAAGCTGCATCAAATGAGATGATGTCAGAGAGAAGAAAAATCTGCTACTTTGAAGCCTAAGAGATCAACCATACCAAACCCTTTTTTCTGTCATTTGACTACAGCTGGATACTACACGTCCTGGATATGTATTTGTCTTCGTGCATTGTACCTAATGATACAAAAAGTGCAAAAAAACCCTGTTGTCTGTAATTTCAAGCTCCACAATTTGTTTCATTTTGTGAACTTGCAAGAAAAACAACATGCTCAAATTAAAAGGCAACAGCTGCCAAGGTTTTCAAAGAAAATAATCAAACTAAACATGAAGCCTAAATCTAGGCAGCTCACTAGCGGAGATTTTATTTTATGGCCAGGAGAGGGCACTCGAAAACTAGTAAAAGATGCTGGATTTCCCCCCCACCCCACCCCCGCCTTTTCCTTGAATACTTCATACTAACAGTCTCTTAGTTCAACATGTAGATTCAAGGAGATGGATCAGCCCCAACAGTAAAGTCTGCTCCTTTCAGGAAAGTTTCCTACTGTGATTACCTTCAGTGTTCAAAAACCTCTTAATTTAACAAACCTGATACTTCGACCTTTCACTTTATCAACAGGATGCTACATCCTACCTTGAAATATTCTTAATCCACAGTGAACAGAAGAAAATCAAGTACAGCTAAAGAGTTATCATTGTTAAGACCCCTTTCTAAAAAGTTACTAGGTTATTAGTTACTGTTACATATATGTAATACCACAGGCCTATGGAAGTAAGGTAAATTACATCCAAGAATTGTAAGAAAAAGAAATTCTAGTTTGAGTCAGGTTACCAGGAATCTTCTCATTTGTTTAAGAAAATCTGATCTGAACCACTAAGGAAGACTACGTAGGACATTAATCTTCTCATTTTTTCTATCTATTAAATACTGCAAAACTGTAAACGCAGGGAAAATGAGATTATCTTGCCGATAACATTAGATAATTTTTCTGTGTGGCAAAGCATTCACAATCTGAACATACTGTTTCATCTTTTAAGAAAACTCCCTTCTGCAAGGGCTGTTCTATTATAGAAGAAACAAACTTACCAGTATTTCATAAAAGAGACAAACATTATAAAAGATGGAAAATTATACAATCCCTAACATTTATTCTGTAACCACAAGAGAATAAGAATGTAAACCTTAATTTTGAAACATACAACCTATTTTGAAAGAAATCTGATTTTTCTTGAAGAGACGCAGTACACCAGACAGCCTACCACTGGCAATGGAAGTTTCTTGTATAGAATATTCCCCCACCCCCAAATAGTAATAAAAATAATCTCTGAATTTCAGAACTGTTCAAATCCTTACATATTTGCACATGTTCATATTTTCTTCTGCACAGATATTGATTCAAAATTACACTGAAAAGGGAAGTTATTTAATGCTTCCTTACCGTACCAAAATTAGTCATATTTAAAATTGTGGTATTTTTACCTTATCTTTATCCATGCCGGGTTCTCTGTATGCTGTCCATTTCTGTGCATCATCACTGTATAAAATTCTGTAGGCTGAGACATAGTAGTAGTACTCTGCTAAGGTTGATCCAGTAGTTATAATACCTGTGAAATTTAAGGTGCCCAGTTAGAGAAAAAAAAGGTACCAGTTTGTAAAAATTAATAGATCAGCTTTGGAATCCAGCATTACGTAGTTGGAATCTCCACTGGTCCAGTTACATTTTGAAAAGTTTATTCAGGGTGCCAGGGTTTGGAACTTCTACAGAGACTGAAAATCATTTCACTTTCAATTTTCATGATATAACCTTGCTAAGCACTTTCCCCTCATTTCTTGATGGAAACAGTCCGTTCATCTGACCATGGCCAACTCCTGTCCCCAGTTGCCAAGACACCACCACTCTTCCCTTCTTTTGTACTGCCACCCTAAAAGCACCATTGAAAGATCTGTAGCTTCCTAAAGCTGACACTTCAGTGCTGCAGAACAACTCACAAAGGAAAGCTGTTTTGTAAAACAGCACCTCCAGCTCTCTCTCCAAATAGACACAGCTACTAAAACGATGACGGATGGTCCATCACAGTCTCTGTGATGGAGCAGAGCCTAACCCAGACTCTGGCTGCATCAGTCTGCACTGTTTGGCCCGCTTGCTGAGGGAAAGTGCAATAGACTGCTGAGGGGCCCACCACCCCCAACTCTCAGCCCAAGTTCCACTTCAGGCAAGGAGGTGAAGGGGAGGCTGCCAGCTGGTTTACTCACTCTGCTGCTTATCTCACATTGCACTGCAACTGCTCCTGGCTCCACTCTTGGATTCACTATGGCTATGACGGGCAGTAGGGAGAACCTAGAAACATAAGTCAGTACACCTGCACCAGAGGTACCAGTGGACTGAGCTATCTGGATATGGATTTGCAACTCCAAGGAGACAATCGGCACGAAAAGGGAAGCATCAAGGATCCAATAAAGCCACAGGAAACACTTCAACAAATTCTGATAGAAGATGTGTTTTCTACCATGAAACTCCACCTGTTCAACTCTTAACTCCAGGCTCCTCAGTATATTAGCTAGGACATGGAACCAACTTTGCTGTAATGGTAATTAAATGTCACCTGGACTTTAACTAAGACCAAGAACTGGAAAAAAAGGATGTCAGCAACCAAACTTTTTCAGTGCTGCTTAAAAGCCACATCAGATTCACTTACCTGTTATTCTCTTTTCTTTATTCAAGTCAATCTGCAACCACTGATGTTCGTCACTGATAAAAGCAGCCCAAGGAGGACCAACCCTTTTTAGTCTGGCATTTTCAGGTTTCCAAATGTTCACTTGTCCTGTTTGGTCAGACCACTCAAGAATAGATGATGCCGTGATCTGGGAATCAGGGATTACCCCAGATTCCATCCCCAGTGTCCCATAGCAACCTGAGCAACAGAAAAGGTAAGGATTCAAAGTGAAAATTCAAGTTACACAATGATTTTACTGGTTTGGAGTTTAAGACATTACATGCAAATATTAAACTGCCATTTAAATTTATACTATAACACCACTACCAACAAAACACACTGTCTTCTGCTTTATAATAGTGATGCTGGAACCAAACTTGTGGCCATGAGTATTCCATGACATGCCTGCCTAAGAGTAATGTGGATATTCTCTCAGTCACCACCCACAAAGAGCACTAGACCAAGAAGCTTTGTGGGAGCTGTCATGGTTTAAGAGCATGTACGGTTGATGCAGTGAATGGGAAACAGACTACTTGATCATTCGTTCCTTTTTTGTGTCTACATAACTTCTTGTTTTTTAAACCCACCTCAGTATTACAATGTTAATTCAAACAATACACCAAAGCATGTAGGAAGCCATGTCATAATCTTGGCCTTGAGCTCAAACACATCCTTGAAATTAGTTGTATTTTTTTGTCACCGTTCTTACTAGAAGTTTCTTCCCATGTCCCATGCTGCTGATGGCTAAAAAACATCTCCTAACTTCCTGGCTAAATTTCCTTGTGGCTAGTTGGTACCCATTTGCTCTTTACTAAATCTTACTCTGTAGCGCCGGTAGTTTTACACGCGTATTCCCCAAACATATCAGTAGAGAGCGATCTTTGCCTTCAGTCAGCCAGCCTGAACAACCCAGCCTGGCTTCCCTTTCGCTGTGAGCTGACCCTCTCACTGCGGGTCCCCTCCAGCCCTCCTCTCAGGGCAGACCAGGCGGCAGAGCCCAGGTGCGACTGGATCGCAGACAAGGCCCCGACAATGTCTTGTGAGATGGCATTAATAGTTCCTTGTCTCTATTGGACGTACTTCATCTACTGCAGCCCAGGATCACACTTAGCACTTCACTAACAGAATCCTTTCCCTCATCCGTCATCTCCATCTAACATGGGGCCACAGTTTGAAGCAGAAACGCCTCAATCTCTATGTATACTTTTTGCTCTGTGATTCTTCAATTAATTTCTATTACTCAACTCTCAAAGTCAGCTAGGTCTTCCTGTGCACTGACCACACCTCTAGCATTAATAACACACTCCTGTATTTTGTACCAAGTCATGAAACCAACTATTACGGAAGAACCACACTAGTAACTTCACCACAGTCTGATAAATCTCATTTCAGCATCCTACAGAGTCCCTTCTTCCTTCAGCTAACTCCTAGGCCACCCAACTACAGACATTTTAATCTAGACCTACATCTTGTCTCTACTTTATTCAGTAATTTCTCAAATATGTCACTGAAATCCAGATCAGCATTTTGTCCTCTCTCCATATTTCCAGGCCATTTAATTACTTTCATATACACCGTCAGATCACATTTTGAAAGAAAAAACCAACAAACCCTGCCTCTATCACTGTGTTTAATATTCTCCATGCATACGGTCACCAGACATGCAACTCCTTCCAGCTCTTGCAGAGGTCTGGGAGAGAAGTTATTTGAACATTATGTGGATTATGTTTTCTAATTTTTGCTTGTTTGTATACATTTCCATCTCCAAATACTTCTGCCCATCAGATTCCTGCCTTTATATCCCCATTCAGCATCACTTTTATTTATACACTTTTCCTGAGTATGTGTATGATTCCCCCCCCCTTTTTTTTTGTTTTTAACTTTATCCTTATGGAAAGCAAACATAATGCTTTTGTTAATTTGTTGGGAGTTTTTTATATTGTTATTAAAACAGTTAAAGAGATTAAGGAAAGGCCACTGTTTAAACAATACTTCCAACATCCATTCAAGGATGGCATTTAAAGTGACTAACAGAAAAGCTAGCTTCCATTTAGAAAACTACAGCTAATTTATTTGTAAAACAGGTAATTGATAAGAAGTAAAAACATGCAAAGCAGTAAAGCTTTAAAAAGGAGCAACAATTGTTATACCAATCAGCAACCTGGTACGCATTTACGAAACAAAACATGGCAGCCAAGAAAGAACACAACTTACACATAGAGCAAGGCCCAAGAGATGCTCTTCCAGCGCAAGAGAGACAAGTAAATTATCACATAGCATTCAGTTGCAAGAATATGGGAGAGAAAAAAAGGGGGGGTGGAGAAAGTTGAGGAATCATTTTTGGATTTCTACTAGCTTTCTTAGCAGGCAACAAGGAAAGTGTAAGGAGTAAACCTGGAAAAAAACCTAGTACACACAGTTGTTACAAATAAAGAGCAACTCTTAAGTGCCCGGCTCTGCTTTAGCAGCGTCTTTCAAGTATGGGAGTCAAGTCACTTTAAACCAGACCATAATGGAGCAACATAACCTGAAAGAATCTCTTTCTGCAGATAAGCAAGGCTTACTTTATACATCGCTGTATGTATAAATGCAGTGATGATTAGTCATCAAAATGAGATAGTAAAACAATTAAAAAACATACATTACTGAGGAATGCAGTAAAAAAAGCCTCACTAGAACAAAAATTAAGAAATAAAATACCTGCACACTTATTTCTACTCACAAAATTTGTATGAAAGTGTCAACATTAATACATGTGATAATGCTTACCACTCGTCTTAAATGTGAAGAGACTTGTAGATAACGGTCCCCTGCAGAGAACAAAAGATGTTTTTTGCAGTAGTCAGTGAGGAAAATTGAAACAAACCGTCTTCAATTTATTTTTCTTGTCTGACTTCTTGCCACTGAAACCTAGGCACATATGCCTAAACAAGCACTTCACGATTAAAGCAACGCTTCCTGTCACCAAGTTGCAGTGCTTTCAGTACAAACACCTCTTCAGCTGAAATCTAGTCCAGAGATACCAAGTTGTTTCAAACAAACATCTGCCCAGCAAAATGCAAGACTTCATTAAAATGCTTCCCTTTTAAATTAAGCTAATCATAATAAGAAGAATTAATCTCCTCTGACTGCTTTAATTCCTGGGACTTCCGAGATAAAATGACAAATTACACTCTCTTCCCTGCAACTAAAATGTTGCTGTTAAATTATTCTTTTTCCACAGACCATTAGGAATTTATGGTCATGCCATGCATTTTGGAAGATAAAACCTCTTTGCAGAACTTGGAAAATTAATCTTTATGGTTTAGAGGTTAAAAATATCTGGTAAAACAATCACATCATAGCAAAAGAGCATTGTGAGAACCTTACAGAAGGGAACCTGGCCATGGAAGAACACGTAGCTCCACTAGCTGAAATTAATCCCACGATAAGACATTACCAAGATCTAAGGTGCTAAAGATAAGGAGAACATGGGAAGTACACTTACACTTTTGAGGTGACATTGTTAGCCAGGGAGCCTTCATAGTACGGAATGCCCTTGCTGATTACAACATTAATTTGGCCACCCAGAGTATTTGACACAACGCCTGCGTGAACACCAGCCATACAAAGTGATGATGACTTGAAGAGGGTGGGGGGGAAGAAAAATTTAATAATATATTGTAAATAAATTGAATACTACACCATATATTATAAACGCTACATAGTCCAGTTATAGTCTTTGTTATTATTACATTAAGTTACTGTTCTTATTTAACTGTTATCTCTGTTATTTAGAAACCATTCATCTTTGTTTTATCATGGAATTTATAAAACAACAAAAAGAAGGTCCTAATGTTTCAGTGTGCCCTCGCCCAGATGTATTTGGAATGTAACTCTTGTAATTAAATAAGCTCAAACAAACAGCAAGGTGAATCAGTCTGAAAAAGCCAGACAGCCAGACTTTCAGCCTATAATCAACCTATTATGTTAGTCAACAGAAGTTGAATACATAAATACACAGGAAACCTTTTAATAGAAAGCACACTGAAAGTATGTTTATTCATTTTCTCACAATTAAGGAGTGATGCACTGCAGATTTTATAGCTTTTAGCCATTGGATTATATTTTTAACTCATGGTTAAACATGGCATAACCATCCAGCACTCTGATCCGTATAAACCCACAGTAACACATGAATACAATTCATTCTAAAGAAGCCAATTACCTAGGTTGTACAGGTTAATGGAGATCAGTTATGCAAAAAATATTTGCAGGCCATCCTGTCCTTTCCTTCTCTCCCCGGACGACTGTTAGCTCAGATCCCCTCACAAATGTCACAGTGACACTTTCGTTTCCCTGCCTTGCAGGCTAGCTGTGCCATAGACAGCAAGACTGGCTCACGACACCAAGTCCTTCGGGCACCGCGCAGAGTGAGCAGAGCAAGATGCCCGTCTCCAGGACCAAAACTAGCCCAGATCTTCTCCAGCTGGGAAGCAAACCCTTCCAGACCAAAGGAGTTTAACCAAGAAACATCCTAGTGCTCAGGAGCAGACAGACAGTCCAGTTCCAAAAAAAAACTTAGCACCGGTGGCTCTGCACCCATCCACCATGTGCACCATGGTTTCTGGAGGATTACTGGCTACGCACAGCGCGACAGGCATAGTCAGAGCTATTCATGGGCATTCTTGCAATGTGCAGCACTGGGGTATGCACAGACACGTTGCAATTCTGGAGCCCCTCGCTCACATCCAATGAGACTGGGATCAAACCGAATTTTAGAAAATCGAGTGGGCAAAGCTGTCTGTGAAGGACCACCGGGGTATCCCCCAATATACCTTCCGGAAACCATATTTAGCTTGTTATTACTAGTGTGGTATCCCAGTGCTGACTTGCCCAAGTCAATAAACAACAGAGGATGACTGCAGATTTTTATTTACTGTTAACAGTTGCTCCCCCAAAGTCCACTGCTAGCTGTTGATACTGAACACATTTGCTGCACTGCTCTGCCAACCAGTCCACTGGGTACTACAGAGCCTCACCACAGTTCTTGAAGAAGGAATCAGCAGGTCCTTTCTAGAGAAGGAAGACTTCATGGATGATTTGCTTTCTCAAATTATTTTAAAAACAGAACAACTTTCTCCATTGTGGCTTCTTTAGAAACAATTGCATGGTGCAGCAGGCCAGGATTCCCCTATACCTCAAGCTCACTGGCAAAAAAACCTGCTCACCCAAACTTTTCCAAACATAAATCTCCTCAGTATATTCACACATAAAAACTCTAACCCTATTTCCACCCCACAAATATCCCAAAAGCTTTCTAAATAAATGTAATTATGTCTTGCCCATGAATGCAACCTCCTTTCGTTTCCCACTTTCCCTTGAGAGTAAGAGCATGGGATTCTGCAGTAGATGAAGCTCTCTTCTCCCTGCTTACCAGAATACATCAGCAATGAGTGCTCCAAGTCCTCAAGGACTGTGGACATTAGGGTCACACAAGTATTGTCAATCAAGATTTGGGGTTGTTTTTTAAAGCAGCAAGCAGCTGCTGATAATTTGAAAGAGATGCATGAGAAATATCTACCTGAAACTCTGTCTAAAGTGCTGGACAATTTGATTTCTTTCCACACAGCTTCACTTCTGGGAAATTCTCTGCCTTTTATTCAGAGTAATAAAGCATACAAAAAGAAAGTCACAGGGCATTTATTTTGTAAAGTTTCCTTTTTCTGCCACAGAAAACAGTTTTTCCAGATTTTGGCAAAAAAACCTCCCAACAAGCAGAACTCCTACTGATGCTACAAATATGCTAGACAGAGAATCAACTTCATCTTGTTGCTAGCTACAAAAATTACCTCGCAGCTGTTTAGTGAGGACTGACTCACTGTGGACCAGAATATATAACACAGCTACACTGCGGTGACATTTTTACATATGGGTAATTATTTAAGCAGGTAGCCTAGGATTTGCAGATATTTGAGAAAAGAAAATCAGAGGGGCACACTTTAGGTTCATATTTAATATTAAAATCTGTGCTCACTAATGTTTTAAAATTGTCTTTCCTCTGTGCTAGATCTAGTGGCTTATTAAAAGAGTATTTTAAGATAAACCAAGAGATTTAATGTATTTACCAGATTGCTAGCAAAATTATAATCACTTAAAAATAAACAAAGCAAACACCCTCCAGTTCTATGGCAGGTAAGCTAATCCAGTTATAAAAGCCTTCATTGGAAAAACAGTGTAGAGGTTTTTGTAGTGTTCTGAGTAAATAGTACATTATTGAAGATACTCATTTCCAGTTCATAGAACTATTAATGTTACAGTATTAACTCTATTTTGCAAATGGTTTTATAGCTGCTGAGCATAGACAGTATTTCACCTGTTGTAATAAAAAATTAAGACAACCACTGAGACCCTCTGTTTAGAGATGCGTCACAGTGTCAAAAACAAGAGACGACACCATTAAAAGAACTGGTTCTCTCTTTATAAATCTGAATTTCCCAACCTGAGAAAGCCAACAAAAACAAAACAGGAAGTAGAAAATAATATTTTGACTGATCCACCCTTCTCAGCAGGCCTTACAAAAATGTTTGAGTCTTTACTGCATTACTTTGCTTCTCGGAGGTGGCAAGATGTGAAGCACTAGCCATTTAGCAGCTGTGCAAAAAAAATTAGTACCATGCTATTCACTTTAGGAGGTACAAATTCCAGAACCCAGGCAGCAGAACTAATGTAAACAACTATAATTGACTTGTAATTATACCATTTACCAAATGGCATTTTACCAAAATTCATGTAAGCCCATGGTATTTTTACTTACGTCTCTGTATCCATGGGGAATAGTCCCTGAAATATCAGCAAAAGGAATCACACATCCAGCTGGACAATACTTACTGGAAGAGGATAAAATATCAAGTCAAGATATGCATGCAACTACAACTCTTACAACATTATAAAATAGTCACAATTTTTTTATTTACAATGCACTGTTATCATTCAGATTATCACTATTTAAGGATATATCCTCATTGAAGACATATCAAATCAGACAAAAAAAATACTCAGGAAGAAAAGTACACAACAGGTGAACAGACATTTGAAAAAGTTTAAAAAGAAGCCTCAGCTGAAACTACAGTTCCAGTCTCAATAGAATATATTAATAAAGCCAGCATTTAATAATATAAATACTGCATGGCTTCTGTAAATTGAAAGTACCAATATTAATGCATTTTATTTTATAAACTAGAGACTTGCATATCTATTTGTTCTGCATCCTTAAATAATAGATCTGAAAAGTAATGTTATTTTATAGTAGCTCCTGGCAACGCTTGCATCATAAAAAACTGGTTAAATTCACTTAATGCCACTAGTTCATGAAAAGCAAAAGGCAAGACATCTGCACCTCTGATGCAGGCCGATGGTCATGTTCTAGTCCCACTTCATACTGCACATACAAAAGCAATTAAATCTTCAACAGTGAACTGGAGTCAACTATTAACATTTTCACCGCAGTTCAACAACAGTTGAAGCAACATTGCAGGTACCACAAAAACAGTGGGCTTCAGAGACTTCAGCACGTGTTGAGTAAGGCCAGAACCTACAATTAAAACCCTATTTTGGAACTTGAGAAAATGAAAGAGAAATGCAACAGTTGCACTTTGAAACTTTTCATGATGCCAGGGCTGAAGTTTTCCGAAAAGTAAGTTTATGTACTTCACAACAGTCCGCAGCTTTGAACACTGTCCTTGCTTTAGATGGAAATGGAGAAGGAGGAAAACAGGGAAATGACATATGGTTCCCCCATCAGAAGGTACAGCATTTTATGTCTCCAAAGAACCTCATTAATTCACACCAAACTGTGAAACGGGCTTGTAATTTTTAACACATTTCATAGTTTAGTGCTCCTTAGATAACTGTAATACAAATTTCAGCATTTAAGGTGGATACCTGCTGTAATATGTGTTTATAAAAGCTATATTCTTTCTATGGGAATGAGATATTAGCTCCTATCTGTTAGTGCAAATTAACGAGGTTCTACTGTATACTGCATGTAAATAACAAAAATGGGGGGCGGAGACAGAGGAAGGAGGAGTGCAAATGTCAAAATTATTCAGCCCTAACCTAATTAGTTCGTTTCTTAAGTTCTCTGGACAGCCAATTTTCAAGCTGCATCAGGTGTAAGTAACAGTGAAGTAGAAACACTAAAATGACTTCATTAAAGAGATTGCGGGGGAAACAGGTAAAATCAGTCTTACTTGAATTCTGGTTCGGAAAAGTGACTTGCATTGTCTAAACAGGTAATTAGGTCTGGAAAGAAAAAATGTTAGGTCAAGAGGATGATAAGACGACAATTTTGAGTATGCTTTTTAAAGTGCACAAAAATATATGTTTTGAGCCTCTGTGGCTTAACCAGAAGTCTCAGAATGAAAAAAACCTATGTTCCTACTAAATTTTCTTGCAACAGATTTTGTATTACAGTAGAACCTTGATAATTTGTCTGAGTAACTGGGAAATCCACCGAGAATGTTAGACAAGAGTAACACTACAAACATTCATTTTTCGCGCAGCTTAATTTATAGCTATACTTCAGAGAACCTGACATATTCAGACATAAACATAGATTTTTTTCACAAAATTAAACAAACTAAACAGGCCTCTGTTTTCAGTATTTAACAGACCTACAGTACTGAAACCAGGCAGCATAGAGAACAAACATGAGTGCCATCTTACTGGCATCCGTGACTGATACCTCAAATTTTATGTTCAGTCTGCTGTGTATCAGCACATACAGTCCAAAATACTGAAACGCATCAGAAAACCCACAAAACACAGATTAAAAATGAAAACCCTTTATCTGTTCTTTTTAAGAATTACTTCTATAAAGGGTTTTCTGAAGCCTTTTGCCTTGTGAAGCAGTTGCTGGCAATCCTTCATCTCCTTTTGAGTGACATACGTGGTGCACAGTTACAATGAGTGGAAGGAGATGCAAAACAAATACAGCAGCCTCCTTTAGAGGCCAGAATAACCAAAAACATGGGGGGGGGGGGGGGGGGGGGGGGAAGCAATCACCAGATTATGTAAGTAAAGAGTTGAGGGAAACTGTCACTGAAATAAAATTTTCCACAAGGTTCATCTGTATAAAATACATACAGTTTGGTAAGAACATTTTTTAGTTATCTGCCACCTTGATTACTACCTGAAAAAATGCATTTCGTCCTTTATCTGAAGCAGCTCTTTCATTCTTAAGAGGTAACTGTGATTCTTGCCCTGCTATCCAGGATAAGCTTTGATACAATTTCTTTAAAATTACAGCAATTTAAATAATAAATGAACAGTCCCATTTCCTACACAGAAATATCAGGAAGACTGTATTAAAAGTCTTCATTTTTAGAAGTTAATTTGTGAGAAGGCAGGAATAAATAAATTAATTCTGTGTTTTTACTAGGAAGCTCTAATTTTACCAGCACAGGAAAATTACCAAATAATTATAAATACCCGATTTGTCAGTGGTTGAATAAGCTGCAAGAAATCCACGTCCAGAAGTGTGTGTTCCACTCATGAACTGTACTGTGACTTCATTACTTTTTGAAGTAATTAAACCATCCATTTGAAAGCCAAACCCACAGTATTTTCCTATGGAGAGAAGGAGGAGAACAGACATGGACCAAAACCAACATTGGTAATAAGCATCTTATTTCATTTGCAGCATAAGCTCACATTACTTCTGGCATACATTCAAAAACAAATACATGTGCATGACACTAAATCATGCAGTCAGTGTCCATTTAAAGCAAATGGCAGAGTATGGGTACCACATTTATTTTGCCACTCTCAACAGGTGAGAGTTTCTCACAGCCTTAACATTTGCAAATAAATGTGACCTTATCCCATTCACCTCTAGCCATGCATAACCCTCACAGTCAGTTCTTCAAAGACCATGAGAAATCTGTCAAGGAAAAGTATTGAGTTAGGGCAACGAGAATCATCCACAGAAGCAAATGAGAAGAAAGCCCTTCTCTTCCTTCAGCTGTTGGGGCACTTCTTCCTTGTCAACTATTTAATGGTTTCTGTCAACTGTTTTTCATACTTTTGGACAACCACAGGCATAATTCACTGCACTTCCGCATGAACGTACAAGCACGTGTGAGTACCATTAAAATCAACTACCAGCTGGTTCACTTTCTGTTTTGCTGCACCTATAAAACCTAACAGAGGTTCTGCATCTGGATACTTCACTTGCCATCCAAAATGACCAAAATTAATACATTTTAAACTGAGATGCTGCACTCTGCAGATATTGACAATAGTTGCCCTATGAAGTCCTAGAATTACTACCAATTGACATTACCTGGATGGATGGATGGATGTTAAACAGGCCCAAGTCAATATAGAATTCTCCAGCTCTACTAACTAGAACCTTTAATAAAATACTGATCAATTTATTAACCTGTTAAGAAAAAATAAAAAATAATCTTCTGTTCTATAGGCTCCCTTGATCATTCAAGGTTGTAAACCATCTGTAACCCTATTTAAGATTCAGCAGTGGATCATCACCAGCAGCAAATGACACTGCACATGTTTCAGTCTTCTGTTCACTTATTTGCTTTCTTGAAAAGTATGCTATTATATCGTAAAATAACAAAAAAGAAGCCAGACTCCCTTCTCAACTAAAGGCAAATCACAGTACTAAAGTAGAGGGAGTGGAATAATACTGCTTGGCAGGAATAGTTCCTAACAAATATAATACAAAACCAATATAACAAACAAATATAACACGTATGTCAAATTCCTTTAAAAAGTGAACTGCACTCTCAAAGACTAATAAAATTTTAAAAAATAGAAATACAAATTCCTATCATTATTCAGAGCTTTCTGAATTTTGTTTATTCAGATTTTTTTTTAAAAAAGCAAGGGTATTTTCTAAAGAAAAGAAAGAAAATAGATTTTACAATACTTTAATGAAATGTATAATATTATACAAATATCACAAGCTTAAGTAGTGAATTGAGGTAAGGTTATCAGGGAGAGTTATAAAGAAGTAAGTTCCCTTTTACCAAGGCTCCACACTGACCCTATGTTTTGCTCTAAGTCATGTTTCAATGATTACTTGCATTCATTATGATAAACTGCATCATTTTTCCAACTACCACTTTTCCCTTCCCCCCCCCCAGTTTTGTTTTCAGCCACTGGATCTTGTTACACAATTGACCAGCACAAGACTTCTCTCAGGGTAGGTCAGTCTGTCTTCAAGACACCATTTATCCTCTTCTTTGGGCAAACACCCAGGGCAAGACATTTAAATCTAGCTTGGATAAACTATCCAGTGCTGCTTGCACCATGGAGATACAGCCTTTGACAAACTGTAGACTGATGCACCTTATGATCATGGCAAGACATACTTTTGAGACTATAAATCACTTTTCTAACTCTTCCCTGGCCTCTCGCCAGATTTTTAGCAATCTTTTTACAAAGTAGGCAATGGGCAAAAACAAAAAGTAGAAATGGGCAAAACATAACTGCCGTGACGCCTCTGTCAATGGTACATGCAAAAGATGTAATATCACTATTTTGTCTGTACTTATACATTTAAGAACCCCAAGTGCTTTTGCGCAGCAAAATTACAGCAGGAGAGGGAATTCCCACAGTAGCTTACGTTCTCTGCTCCTGTAGATCTGGGCTTACATTGTATGTATTAAATAAGTACACCTGACTGTAGATGCACAGTGACTGGACTGTAATGAAATCTAACACTGAACCCCTTTATAAAACTTAACACCAAGGATTTGAATCTTCTTTTGACTTACTGATAAATATTCAGAAGGCATATTGAGAACAAGCCCTCAAAAGCTTCATTAGAAACCTTCTCTGTTTATGAATGAACTAGCCCACTAACAATTCATTTTTTAATCTAATCAGCCAATTTTTAAGTCATCTTGGGTTAAAGCAGGTATCATTGAATTTCAGATTTTATGTAATACAAGTATTTTAATGTTAGACCATGTCAGTAGTCTTGAGTGGAAAAACTTAGGATAAATCCAGATTTATTCAAAAAAAATTCAGGTCACTGTCCAGTGTCCATCTCTCCAGTGCTTGTTGCTTCAAACATGAACATTCAGGAGTCTGCATCGTCTGTATCTGCCACTGTTAATATCACTGTTTGTTCTGTGATTTAATTTATTAAGAGCAGAACAACACACACATTTGCTCAACATACTGTGCTACTACACCAGCTGGGAACAGCTGAAAGTCAAGAGAAACAAATGAAGTAGAAAATTTACTCAAACCCATTAAGTCACTTGTAAAAGTGAATAATAGACTTATCAGAACTGGACATTCCTTGCCATTTAAGGACTTCAGCATTTCCTATTTTGGACCAAGTCTGGCTCAACGGCTCCAAGCACATACTTATTTTCACACACACTTACCTAGGTAACAGTTGGAAAAGAGGGTTAACAAAGCTAACATACCACTAGCCTCTTTATAAAAAGACTCAATTTAGTGGGAACGGCATCTGTGTTGCACAAAAACAATCTTGGTGAAGTAAATCTCTCCCTCTTTCTCTCACTCCAGATTAAAGCTTTAGGAAAGACAATAAAAGCAATCTGCACAATAACAACCAATTTCAGGGAAGGAAGAATGACAATTCCTTTTGAGTTTTATGCAAAGTAACCACAAGGGTATTTAAACCCTACATACACCTTGACATAGATGATAATGTCACACTGCTATTTGAAAAAAAACACCTGCCTTATATTATAGTCTCTTAAAGAGGACAAAAATTAAACAATGGACATTATCAGAAGATGGGGGATATTTGAACCACACAACTTTTGAAGCCTAACATGCTTTAATACTACCAAGACAAACAGCTCAAATCAGAGCTATTCCATACAAAAAGAAAGGCATTTCAGGTAAGAGATATAGATATATATATATATACACACACTTTTTTTACTTTTTTACTTTTTTTTTTTTTTTTAAATGAAGATCCTCATAGTTTTGCAATACTCTCTCCACTGCTTACAAGAACTCTGCAAGCTACTGGGAAATGTCTAAGAAAAAAACCCATTACAACAGAGTTTCCTTTGAGAATCTGAAGAACAAAGATTATTATAGGATCTGTGTTGCATTTACCATCTGCATTTACCAGTTATTGTCTACACAAACAAAATGTAGGAGGTTCTGCTATCATTACTCATCATTTCTTCAGTACATTTTCAGCATATAGGAATTGTGTCAATATGACAGACATTTACATACGCTTCAGTAACAGTAAACAAAATGCAATTATTTAAGAATAATTACATTAAGAATACACTGGCATTCCAAACAGAGAGTTCATCTGCTGAGCAACACTGGTAAGCATACTTGAAATGAGCACGTCAACAGAGAAAGAGGCAATCAGAGTGCTGTTTTCTTTACCACTTTTATTTTTATATAGTTAGAGTTACACCTGTACTCCGTCCCTGCACTGAAGACCTGTATAGCATACAGGAGAATCTTTCCTTAGCTGAGCTTTCTAGCAGTACCATCAGTTCTAATAGTCAGGTCCCTGATGACTGTTTTTCTACTGTGTTGAGGTACACACAGCACTCCTCAAAGATTTGCAGGGCTTCCTGGGGATGAAGCTCAAGAAAAACACAACTCCAATTACACAATTACTAAAATTCCTTTCTTTACCTTATTTGAGATGCCTGTAAATTATAAACACCTCCCTCTTTTCATCATTTCTCATAAGACTCAAAATCCACACTGTACAAAGAGCAGTGCGTGATGTATTCAGGCAAGGTCTTACCCTGCCCAATATCCAGGCTGAATTATAACAGTTTTCTAGGGCCATAAAAAAAAGAACTTAACTAATACCATACACCTAGTAGTTACTCTGTGCTCAGAGCAGGTAAACAAGGAGAAATTTAAAAAGTAACAGAAGTACCAACAATATATCCAAGTTCTATATAAGACAATAGCTTTCAAATACCAATAATAAAAGCTCCTACCTATCTCTGTCCTGGTGGGACCAATCCCATTGTGAACTCTTAAATAACTCGAATGACAAGAATCTGAGTCATCAATATCAAAATCGCCAAATTTGAGCTGAACTCGCTGCCCAGGCTTTACACGAATTTCCCATTCACAAACTGTGCTATTGGGAGAGGTCTGTGGGTAGTTTATCGAAGCAAGCGTTCCACTTTCAGGGCCCAGAACAGTGTGTCCACATCCATCACCTACAAAAGAACAAAAATAAATCAGCTATGCGCATTCATCTTCAAAGCTTCACTGGTGATTTATTCATCCTGTTTTTTAGCAGTGGCGTAAGATTTGTTAGGGTTTTAACCATACTAATCATGTTGCAAGAAAACTCCAAGTAAGTCGCATGCAGATGAAATGGCAATTGTGAGAAAACACCATTCAACTAACATTGCCTAACGTTTAGCTTCTCATCATAGGTGACGAGAGAGCTGCTACAACTTCCTCAATGAGATAAAAATTCAACCATAATGACTTAAAAAATTGCACAGACCGTACGGAAAGTGTCCCTGCTATTTCATGTTCCCTCAACACCTACGTACAGAAGAAAACAGGTTCTGAAAACGAGGGAGAAGCCTGCCAATAAAACAAGAGCACATCAGTTTTACTGTTGTTACTGTATGCACAACACAACAAAAAAGAACAGAAGTGGAAAGACAATGCACAGAAAATACTCTACGGAAAATAACTGCCAGGTCTGACCATCATCAAACTGCTAGTGCATTGTTTTCCACTGTACCACAATTCTAATTCTGTAATTAATTCTTACAGCTCTTCGGAGAACATGCTCAATTTTTCTGGATTTGTACAACAAACTAAATTGTAACTCCAACCTGGAGCCCTCTACCTAATATTTGAGTATTGATTTTAAACAGCAGTAACAATACTAAAGAAGACTTGTTTAACAAGTGGAAAAAATAGCACAAATTGTGTATTCTCAAGAGCAAACTGATAAATCTATTTACTCAACAGCTAGACATGAATTTCCCCCATTACGTAGTACAAGTAGTCTAAGAATTTGTGTGTCATTTTGGAAATAAGACTGTTCTTTAGGTAACTTTCCCAAAAAAGCCTATTTATCGAATTTAGTCCCATGAAATGAGTAGGCCAGGAACAGCATTATCATTTTCAAGATTTGACACTAGAAGGTCCAGAGATCTTTTGAAAGAGATCTGTACATGTTATCCTAAAAGCAATCAGGACCTTTCAGGATCTTGAACAAAGTAATGTCAGCAAAAATAGCAAAGACAAAAATCAGATTAGATATACTGCTAAAAATGTCTTAAACACCACTCCAAATACATTTATTATCTGTAGGTCCATTTTACCCTTCAAAATTCATGCCTTTGTATACAGTTCCCGCCAAGTGATTCCAACAGATTTAACATTACATCAAGATTTCACACTCTAGAAATTCACACAATCAACATCATTTGTCTTGACAGATGTTTGTTTTGACAGCTAAAAGTGTCAGTCTGAAAGTGTTTCATATTACATATTAATATGTGTAGTTCCTCTACTAAACATGAAAAGGTAAGCTAAGCTTTAGGGACAAAAAATGTACACACATTTAAGAATTCTAACTAAAGTTCAAAATTCTTAAATGTGTTTCATGCAAGACTGAATGGAAAAGTAAGTCCAATGCACTGAAGTGATGTGGGAAAAATACACCATGGTACTTAACTAGGTCTGATTAATCTGTTTGCAAAAGCACCTCATTTCTAGTAACAAAAGCTATTCTGTTTATAATCTGAGCACATTGAAAGATAGCTGCATGTTCTAAAAGCTAAAGTGCTGCTGGTATATACATAATCACAAACAGATGCAAACTGCAGCTTTTTTTCTTGCTAGCAGTCTTGAATCAAAATGATGCATCTTCTTCGGAAAAGGTAACTGGAATAGCTGCTTCAGTAAAAAGTTCTATTTGTAAGGCTGCTGTTTAGCCATGTTTTTCTTCAACCTATTTTAGCAATTTGCTTTAAAACACTTTGTTCCACCCCATGACATATAATTTCCATTTGGGTGACAGCTGATAAACTACTTTCCTAAACTACTGTTGTTCTAATACACAAGACACAATTGTCCAATGTTGCAAAGAGGTAACTTAAACCGTATGTTTTGTGTATCATTTTAATACCAGTTTCTTTCCAAACGCATGTTACAAACCTAAGAACAAGTGAAAGATTTATAATTCAAAACCTGTATGGCCTTGGTTTACTAGTAAACATTTAATTGCCCGATTCCTTATTAGTCACAATATCCCTAACAGTCAAGAAAAATACCGATTCCTTTGCTAGTAAACTGGCTATTTGCAAGCAAATACATACATTACAAAATACATGGGACTTACTATAATGAAAACAACAAATATAAACTAGGTCTTTATTCCTGCTGATATTTGTGGCTAGTATTTCAAAACTCTTTATACTGCACACATATAAAATTAATTTTCAACGTAAATAGCAGTTGGTTTTAGGTTATGCCCTAAATAAAAACAATGACCCAGTTAAGCAGTTCTGTGATTTTCCTAACCTGTGGGAGAGGTAAGCAACTGTTTAATCATTTACAGATTGAAAATATTATGCAGATACACTAACACAGTGGCCTTTTGAACATGAAATAATAGTACTTTCACCTGTATGGGCAGATACATTGTTCTGAGTGCATTTTAAGGAAAATGAAAACGCTTGCACGATCTACAATACTTTGTAGTTAATTATTTCTCATTGCAATGGGCCCGTTATTGCAATGCAGTAACCACACAAATGCTATTTCTTACAAGCAGGAATACCAATAATGGACATGCTTATGTACTTTTGATTCTTCCCCACATTTTTGCATCTTAAGCCTATGCTACTGGAAGTCAAAGACAAAGGAGAGCTTGGGTCTCTTCTTTGACCCAAACTGTACTTAAACTGTAAATTTCTCCACTTGAAAGTAGAAAAGATCATCCCTGATATTCACTTAAACCATCCACATCACTAGTTTGCTGTTCAGCTGTCTCGAGCATGAAACAATACCAGCACTGTGTTTGTATAATGATCAGGGCACACCTCTGATGAGAAAAGCAAAAGAACTCCAAAAACACTCTTACACATTTAGGTGATCAAATACAAATAAAATATCGTAAGTTTTAAAAAGAGACTGAGACTTTTCTTTTAAAGACACATAGCTAACAAATGTCAAATTTCCCCTTGTAGGCTGGAACAATCAGCCTTGTTTCCAGTGGCTAGCTAGAAAAACTTTCTAATCTGTCTCACACAATTTAATGGCAGTGCAAATCTCAAATCTCCCTTTTGTTGCAGGCTTTCTTTAAAACGTGAGGAAAAATAGTCTTCGAATCTACCCATATTAAAGAACCTGCTCTCAAATCATACTAGAAAGGAACGGAAAGGAAAAAAAGTGCTGAGCTGCATCTACAGCATCATCTTACTATGAAGCCAATTTTTAAAAGTAGCTCACTCTGACTGGACATGTTACATCTCATTTTGTTGTGTGTTTCACTTAGGTTAGGGATAGCACAAGTGCCAGGCACTTCCTGCCTGAAGAATTTAAAGATTACCATTGCATGTCCAGATTACCATTGTTGCCATGGGCAGCAGCATCATTTCAGGAACTATTTGGAAATTTCTAAAAATCGCACTTCCAGTGAAACTTGCAGAACAATGAAACCTCATTTTATTTTATTGGTATTATAAAAGGATAGTTCTTGAGCTTATCTATGTAAGTGATACTTCACAATTTCTGCCAAAGTTGTATAAATACCACTGATGAACTCCAGAGACACATATATACATCCTTTATCAGGGGAGGAATCTGCAATACTCCGCAATTTCTCCAAGAAAAAAAGTACAGTTCTTTGCACTACAGCCACATATATAGGAGCATTAGCTACTTCATTCATTTGGAAGTCATTAGCTAAAGTGCCACAGAATCTTTTGCTTCTGTTAATCTATGTGCATGAGAGTGGAATATCCGAGAACACACAGAAGAGACAGACATCAATTCCTAAATCAATTATTCCTGAATGGGCTGACAACTTCTTTTGTCAGTACGCAGCCGAACAAGTTTCTTGCTTTCTTTCAGACCACTGTCACACAACAGACCTACCCTGCACTTGCAGAATAGATCAAGCCCTTTGCAGAAACATACACGTTACACCTGACATTTGCTGGAAGGTCTGCAGATGTGCATAGAAATTCATGTGACCTGAGGAGCATGTTCACAGCAAACATGAATAAGCTCAGCTCTTCACCCAAGCATGTGTTGGAAACATGGGCGCCTCTTAAGAAGCCAGTAGAGGAAAGCAGACTGCTGCTGTCAGGAGAACCATTCATCTCTTCTGCAGGCGCCTTCAAACACAGTCTGGATGAATTATCCTGACAGATTACATTTGAGGCCCCGGCTACGGCACGTTGATGTCTGATGCAATCATGCAGATGATTTAAAGCGATTTCTCATACCCAAGTTCTTTACATCAACAAAATACAGAACTTGAACCAACACAAACATACCAAAATCCATTGGATAAGAAGAAAACGTGAAATTCAATAAAATGAGAGGACACTGCACATGCAGGAGTGGGTGCTAAGTGCTCTATTAATACCCACAAAAAAAAGATTAATTATTCTTTATAGTCACTCAAGTCAATTAATCAGAATTTTTTTCCCCCTGAAATTGGCTGCTGTTAGTGACTAATCTTGTTCTCACTACCAAAAGATGTTAAAAATTAATCTTTAAGACTACAGAATGCTTTCCTATTCCTTACTTGGAGAAGAGAGAATGATAAAATAAAGACAATTTAAGATTACAGTCTATAAGGCATAACTGATGCATATCAAAACCCTGATCTCAATTTTAACACGTGGCACTGCCTCTTGAACAGACTCAATCTAACTACTGTGTTTCCCGAGAAGATTTTACATCTATAAGCTTTGATTTTCTGTAAGTTTGTGACTACATACAGGATGTAATTAAATCTTTCTTAACAAAGCAAAGGTAGAACCAAATCTATTAGAGTTATGTCAGCAAAAAGATATTTTAACTCCAAATACACAACTCTTTCTGATTGAATGCACTACTATAATTTCTTCTCTTCTGTTTAGCTCCTGTGCTCTGCATTTCCCTGCTTTTTATAGGTGTGCCACTAAAAGACACTGCATCTACTTTTTGTTTCCCTCAGTGTAGGCAAGAAAGTTTACACAACCAACAAAATAGTTCCATGGATAAGAAACACTGAGGAATTAAGACCACAGAGACATCAAATTCTGAATAGCTTTTTCAGGTATTTTCAAATGCCCTTATTTGTATCCTCCAAACTCATTGCTGTTTCCAGCAAAATCCACAGGACTATGTTCTTCAGGAAGGAATCTGCTCCTCTGTCAGAATTAATTTTCTTAACAAGCCAACAAGCACAGAGTCCACCTTCATCTTTACGCCATTTATTTGCCACAGTAAACCACTGGTTTGAGCGTTTCATCCCATTACAGATGTTTCACAACATAAAATACCTCCCGCTTCCACAAGGGAGGCCATAGCTCAATAAACACTTGAAGGCACTTCAAATTAGTGCAGCCAGACAAAAGCAAGCCTTGTCTGCCTCTTGCTTTCGGCCACTTGTTCTCACACCCTTCCTGGTACTGGAGGAAAACACTTCTGCAGCCACACGGTAAACCAGACCAGGGACTTGAGAGAAAAATAGCTGTTAGTTTTAACCTAGAGCAATCCCCTGATTTATTTTAGTGTGCACATGCAGCAGTGCCTTCCCTGACAGAGGAATACAACAGTTGAGAGTAGGGAAACACCAGCAACTGCTGCTTTCACCAGCACTGCCAGCCTGGGTTTGCATTTTAAACAACCTTAAATCCCAACCAGAAGTGCAGACACCATCCCTTCCCCTGGGAAGGCCAGTCACACAAGAGTGGCGCACAGGCTTCAGGAACTGAACTGGCTTAAAACGAACCAGCGCCCCTACCCATTCCCACAGCACAGTGTTAAGATTTCAGCCAACTCACCTCTCTAAGGCAGCTCATTGTGCAACTGCCAGTGGTAGGGCAAGGAAAGGAAGGCAGGTGGGATTATGGTTGTCTCAGCTTGGATTGATATACTTGCTGTGGGGCACCCTTAAAAGGGTAACGAAACTCTGGGTTGAGGTTTAACAAAGATAAGAACAGGACAAAAGGTAAAGCACAATAAGCGTTTTGCGGTTCCAAATGTTGGCAGCTCAGTGGTCGCGGAGAGAGACAGAGGCTGATTCTTGCTCTTACAGCGAAAGTACAAAATTTAAGACAGCATTACAACAAAATTTTACTGTTTTCATTTAAAATGCTAGCCACATGCTGGGCTAGTGGTAATTAGCACTTTATTATTTTCATCTGTACACACAGCTTTTCAATCACCATCTCCGGAAATGCAGTCCTAGCTTTCAGCCACTGCATTTTACACAAAAGAGTAACACTTAGCCTCGCTAAATTTAACATCAAAAATATGGTAACATTTTAAAACAAATTATCTCAAATTAGTAGATCATCAAAGCAGGTAAGACATTTGCTTCCTCTCTTATCATGTAACTAACCAAACTGACTACTCAAAAGAACAGAAAAGAAAGACCAGCTGTATGACTGTGTTGCAGAGCTTTTGCTTACCGATGTCAGGGGAATGATGTGAGTAAGTCCCCAGGGACAGCTACAACTTGCTTAAACAGTACGCAGGCAAAAGCAGCCTACAAAGACAGGCTAGCCATGGTGGAAAGTGGTTTACATGAGGACTCTGTAAGAGGGCTATGCGTTCAATGATACATAATGCAGAAGCCCTCCTGATCTGCTGCCTATGCTGAATCATAGTGGCAGTTCATGTCGTATGTTGTCTTTTGCCTAGCACATGCAGCTCACCCACTTCCCAAGACATATCATTTACTTAGCATCTGCACCAACACTTTCATAAAAATAAACACTGTTGCGCTTCAGTGCTCTAAGTGCTACATAGCAGAAACACAGCTGATGGAAGGAAATGAAAAATAACACACAGATGGTCACGCAAAACTCTATGAGAATAAGCACTAGTCATGGTCAGAATAAGCTTCAAATCTCCTCTAAGGTCTTCAAACTCCTCACCACACCAGGACCAACTGAAGTTTCACAAGTCTTACATATGTCAACAAAGAAGCAAAAAAATCTCCAGTCATACCAGTAATTCACATGCTAAATTAACACTAGTCATCATTTTCTCTGTTCCATTATTAGTTAATAAATGAGACCACAGGGCCTATGCTGCAGACCTACAGTGGCATACATTGATCTAAATACCACCCGCTGCGGTACCGTATTGCCTTTTATGATAGCTGCAACTTCCCGTCCTGCCTACTGCCGGTGCTTATCGTATCCTTGTTAAGCTGTACAGCAGTTTTATACCCAGGTTACCATGCTATCTGCCTTTTACTGAGTAAGGGTATGGGTCAACAGGGGTCTAACAATCACTGCAGCCTGCACAATGGAGAGGATGCAACATAGGGACAGGGAGGAGAGGGCGAGACAGCAGCAGCCAGTGGTAAAAATCATGTTTGGCTACCGTGGAATCAACAGAAGCCATCAGGAAGGAAGCTGATGGTACAGGTACCTGAACAAAAAACAGTGGGGCATCTAGAGGCTTTCAGAAAGAAAACCTAAGAAAACCACTGCAATTATTTGCACCCTGTAGCTGCACCAAGAACGGTAACTTTAAATATCAGTTTCTAACCCTCTTTAAAGTTTGTCATCCAACTGATGAAACAGTAACACTCCACATCGCTACACCGGTATTTCCTTCTGCCGGTGCAGGTGACATAGAGCATCATCGTGATTTCTAACACTCATTTTCAACTCCAATTTCAAAATTACGACGGGGACTGTTTGGGGTTTTCCCATTGTGAACAACATGGCTTCATTCTAGCGTCATGAAATATAATACACGTTCTGTTCTAAAAGGTAATTCATTCCTAATTTTGCCTTGTAGATATTCCCTTAAAAGGAAGGTATTTTCACACTTGTGACCCGCTATGAATACAATCAATAAAACGAACATTATGTACTACTGAAAAATAAGATGATTAAGTAGGAAGGTGACAGTAAATTTACATACTTTAGTCACTGTTTTTTAACTGCCGAAATTATCACAGAAGTATAGCAAGAACATATAGGAAGTCAGTAGTGTGTGAAGCTCCATTAAAAACTATCTGTGAACTCTGAACTTGCCCATCAGCTTTGCTGTAACTTCTTCAGAGCAAGAAGAAAAGGATGCCTTGTGTTACAGAGCCAGAGATCTTGAAAACAGCTCTAAAAATGAAGAGATAAAGTAATGAAAATGTTTTATTTGATGTATTCAAATATACTTGAGAAAAAGATAAAAACTGATCACCACTGGACTTCGTATCTAAGTGTTCAAAAGCATTAAATTTAATGCACCTCTCTTTCCACCCTTGTGATAACAGACGTATTTTGACACCTGTACACAACAGCATAAAAATAGAAATTAACAGATAATGTGGTTCAGGGCTTCCTGGTTTTGCAAAACTTAGGGATTTGTAAAAGAAAACTTAAGCACCAGTGGCTTCTTTCCACCACACTGAACAAGGCAAGATGTTTTTCCCACATCTTAACCATTTTGGAGCGAAGTTAAAATGACCAGATATGTATTCGACTGGCTACAGTCCTGCTAAAGGTGCAACAGCTGCCAACTCTGAAAACCTTTGTGGAGTTGCTGGCAAACATACGTTGTACAACATACTCCACATACATGCTAGATCACTGCAGTAAACTATCCTCTCAGACTCAAATCTCCTAGCTCTGAGAAGGAACCAAGCAAAATGGCACCATTGTAATTCACCTTCTGTTTCCATTACCTTCCTAATTCATCCTTCCACTCAAGATACTGAGGATCTTTCACCTGCCTCGTTCCTGTGGGTTTTCTCTATACAAAAAACATTTACATCCTAGCAGCTATACAAGTTGCTTGTCTTCCCAACTCTAATTAATAGGCCACTTTAGTTTCGCCTCAATATATAACTAAAAGTGCAAAAATAGGATGTATAAAAAAAAACTGTGACAAAACTGCTAAAAGAGTTCAGTGTTTCTATCCCCCTCCCTCAATATCTGAAGCTGCAGCTGGGCACTGAAACAACTACTACTTCTACTCCAAGAAACAGCAATTGAGAGACCTGAAAAGATTTCCTCTTCACAGTTAAGCAACATTTGAGGTCTTAGGACCACCCAATCTAAGTCTGGGAAAACCACAAGTGGATCACTGAATACGAGGAGAAAATGGCATTTAGGGATGAAAAGTAAATTAACCTTTTGCAAATCTGGAATAATTTTGCAAAATATTTATTTACAAGCTTTGTTTAAAGGCCAGACCAAGATCAACAGTATTAGTGTAATATTACTGACAGCATCACACTGGGCAGCTTTTACAACCATCATCTTTTTTGAAACTGGGACAGATGAGTTATCTGCTAACAACCTTTTACAGAAGCATACCAAGTTTTTCAAAGTTCCCTTTTCCACCACTAATAACATTCCTCAAGGATGTATCAAATGGTTATCTCCCACAGCACTTCAAGTAAAGAACCAAGAAAATCAGTATATTGTTTGAAGAAATGGTTCTATCAGAAGAACCACTGTGGGAGAGAAAAGTTTAAAAAGAGAATCCATGCAGCATCATGCACAATACATCAAATTTCAGCAAGACTGATGATCCAAAGATCAGTAGCTGGCAGGATTATCATTCTGATGAATACTATACCAACCCTGGATGACAAAAGCTCCTCCTTGAACTAAAAGTAAATTTGGAAAGAATTTCAAAAATCTGGGAGGGAGGATTAGAGGGGAGATTAACAAGGGAAGTTATGAAGTCGGGAGAAGAGTGTTTACTAAAGTATATAGATGATCTGACCATTGATTTTATTTTCCTTTTTCAGTACGTAAATGACACAATCTCTGGGATATGGTTAATAAGGTAGTAGTCTCCTGTGATTTTGCTGGAGCTGAATTGATTTTTCACATCATAAAGAATGCAGGAATGCTAAAATGTAATACATTTATTTAAAACTTGTACTGAACAATGGAAAACGTTAACAAAAACAAAGATATCCACACAGAACAGGAAAAAATACAACTGAAAAGATTTTTTTTTTTTTTTCATACTACAATTAACAAAACTGATGTAATGCAGTCTTGCCAATGAAAGGCAAACTTTGGCATAAAGCAAGCACTGGAAAAATATTTCTTAAAAAGAAAATAAAAAACAACAACCCAACAACAGAACACACACACAACCAACCTACCAAACAAGACAACCTCTAGACTTTACCTCTTAAAAAGGAAAAAGTGTCAAGTTTGAACCTCTCTGATCCTAATTTATAGGTCATTTTACAGAAAGGTGGATTCACAGTATTGAAGACCAAAACGGCTCTTTTAAATGTGATTTCTTGTATATCACAACTACTTACAGCTGGGTTGTCACAATTCTAACCACACGGAATTTAGGATATTGCATTAAATTTAACTTTCCAGAAAGTTTTCAGGCTTGATTTAAAGGTATCTTGAGAGAGACAATTTTTAACTATTTCTAAAGCTAGCATGCTTTAAACACTTAGAGGGGATAAAAAAAAAACAAACAAACAAAAAAAAAAAACACCAAAGCAACTGTATCTAAGATATTCTTAAAAAATACACCTACTTTATTTATGGGTGAATTCCTTATTATTCAATACTACTGCTGCCAAGAATGACACAACTAAGTTCATAAACTTTATTCAGCTTACACAAAAACACTTACTAATGCAACAACTATGTATGCTATCGTAACAATGGTGCAGAACTGGAACTTTCCTAATTGTGTTACCCTTCGAAAACAAGATGCATGGAATTTCTACTAATAGGAAAGAAGTTCACTCCGTCAAAAACCTGAAACTTAATATTTTCACTAAGGTACTCAGAACAGAGGTTCTTAAGATCAGCAGTCAAGTAATTTTAAGAAAATAATGACTACCTGAGTCAAAATGCAGAACATCTATCGTACACAGAGACCAGTGAACAGGCCAAAACATCCTCTTCGTGTAAGCAAAAGTTAAAAGCAAGCACATCTGACAAGTACATATTCAGCCCCCATTTACACATATTCTGCTTCCAGGAATCCTTCTTCTTCAAAAGGATTTACCTTATCAAAACAATTGCCAATAGCTGCTAAGAATCCTTGCACTTCTAATGGTTCATGCACTTAGCATTATATTGTACATTGCTACTGTAAATGTATTTCAAATGTTTTATAGCTAGGGAGGTCAACTCAAATCACAATCTCACTGCAAACTCGCAATGAAATATTCAGAAGTATGAGTTGTCACTTACTGTCAAAGATAAACACTGATGTGCTTGATTTTCAGGGTGCAACTAATGTCACTAAAGTCAAAGGGATAACTAACCACTGAGCTTCAGCACCCATCAGCTGTTTACAGACTGCTAACTCACGGTAAATTATTTTTATTCCAGTATTTGCAGAGAAAAAATAATCTAACCCAAACAAAACTGACAACTATAAACACAGAGATTTTGTAAGAAATGCCAACACGAAGCATCCAAATGCCATAAGCATTATCAACTGCCTATGTATCAATTCCAAGATCCAACTGATTGAAATAACTGAGATACCAGTAGCTAAACAGGTATGAACTATCTGCCTTAAATTCATTTTTTAAGAGTTTAGCAACCATAAAGAAATGTTATCCTTTTACAACTCTTCACCAAGGGAAACTAAGTGGTGATGCAGGGCAACAGCAAAAATGACATGCCCAAAAATAAACAGCACAGGTTAAACATTTCTTACTCATCGAAGGGTCGGTGTTTGTTTTCTTTTTCAAACACTAGACAAAGAATTCTTCAAACAAAAAACATTTTCAAAAGTAATGCTATTCTGTGGTCCAAACGTCAAATCACTATCACATTTTCAAGTATAATTTTTAATTCAAATAACATAAAAAGTGTTCAAATATAAAGCAACAAGCTCAAATAGAACATAAATAGCACAGCTCAAGCTGTTTGCCTCAAATAATGGAAGGCAAAGCATGAAGCTTAGCAAAATCTGGTATTTCACAATCTGACCCCATTAATGAACAGGATCCACAGACAATAACCCACCACTCTGTATAAAAAAACAGCACTAGAAATTTTACAGATTTTACTTTAACACAAGTCCCTACCTGGCCTTTTACATTAACATTACTACTGCTCCTCCCCGCCCCCCATCCCCCCTAACTTCAGTTTAGTAACAAATCCACAGTCTATGGTTGGACAATCATTTCAACTATACCACTATTTAAAACAAAGGACCTCGGATTTTCCATAATATTTGATTAAAGAAATTAATCTAAAAGCAACTCTTAAGCAGAAAATGCAGGAGGAGAGGGAAATCCTTTGACTACAAAACAAATTCCAGGTAATCCTAACTGCTTCCCCAAAGCACGGGGTGCAGCTACAAAAGTGGGGGTGGCACGCTGTAGCTTATTTAAAAACCTTTCAAAATACAGATAAAATAACCAATATAGAAAAATTTGCCAAAAAATTGAGCAGCAATTCCAACAAGGATTGCATTTGTACTGATGATTATCTGAACTATCAAAGCTGATGCATTCAAGGCAGCACTTAACTAGCTGATGACTGAAATGATACAGAACAGCAGTGATCACATTAAAAATCTAATGCATCATTTCCCAGAGCATAAAGCAGGTGGCAGAATTGCAGAAAAGGAGACCGATTATTTTTCTCTTATGTGAATAACATTCCTCCAAATCTTGAAAGCTGAACATCTCCATTCAGTAGCAGGAAAATAATTTTCCTAAAGACTGCACTAATACGCTAGGAGGTCACTGGCTCGAGATGCACGCGATAATAGCATACAAGCTTCTGAAAGAACATTTATGCTACCTTTCTAACACTAGCTCAGATACTTGATATTTATAGCCGTGTACACACACACACATATATATAAAACCAATGTGCACTGTACTGCTTAAATCCAAAGCAAAATGCAATACATTCTGGGATCAAGTATGAGAACTCTAAGAGTGTTTACACAAAATGGTGATTCCTGCTTTCTTTAGAGGAGTGGACTAGGCTAGCACAACCTCAAAAGGCCCCCAAAGATGGAGCTGGGCTCAACAGAATCAGTACTGCAAGGCAACCTCACAGAAAGGACAGCTCTGCAGAACACATGTATGTACCTTCTGCCCACCAGACCCACTTAACCTCTTCGAATAGGGTTCAGTAACTGGAGGAGGAAAAAAAACGTTGCTGAGATTCTTGTTTTCAAAAGCAAAGAATTTTCACCATTTTTAGGTCTATACTTCCAACACCAGCTCACTTCCCCCCAGGAACAGCATTCCTCCACACAATTCTCTAGAGCACTGCTCCTCCTCACTACATCTATCTTCAAGGTGCAATGCTGGGAAGTGAAAAAGAGCATCAGAAAACCTGAATCAGCAGGCATGTCAGCTAAGCCTGGCAGAACTTTAAGCCCTGGTCTTGAAAAGTTCTTCCATACTTCTCAGCACAAGGATGAAGGGGATTTGCCTCGGCACTCCTGCCGACATGGTACCAAATCCCTGAATCCTCAAGAGTCTGTATTCTGCACAATTGCATCTTCAAAGCACTCTGCATTCCTAAGTAAAACTGTCCTATTAGCAAAACCAAATAGTTCAATAGAGCACTGCCCTCTCTATCAAAAAACACTTATTCTAATGTTAATCTGGAGAATAATAAATCTCTTATCCAAAGAGCTAGGGGTCTTTTGAATCAAAACAATTCCTTATGGGTTTAGCTGTGACTCTCTTCCTCCTACATGAGCCCAGCCAAGGACAATGGATACAAAGGGCAATAAGACACCACCCAGTCTAATTTAGCAAGAGTAGAAAATGGCACTTGTACAAAGGGCAACCCATGGCAATTGCTCATATGTGGTACTGCGTTATATTCACATGCCAGGAGCTCTGCATAGCAGGAAAAAGACACCTGCAATGGGCTACCTTGGCAGCTGGAATCTCTGTCAGTCCTGTTCAGAAGGAAAGCATCTCTTCCAGGACATCTAAGGAAAAGCTACAGCCTGTCTCCCTCTCCCCCACTCTTGCCTAGCTGATGGATATGTAGTTAGAGCCACCTTCTCTGTGCCCGCTTCTTTCTCCCCAAATCAAGCCACCTCTCTTCCAAACCTGTGGTTGGAGGACACTGTTAGATCCTTTCAGGCTTGAAGTTCACAACTGGAAAGTTATCTTAGTGACCAAAAGGGAAAGACAGTTATTTCCAAGTCTGAAACAAAGTTTAAGGAAACAAAGTTCACAAAATCACACAGCTAGTTCTAGTCTTCCCACCTGTCCCGTGAAATTCTGAACTCGGCATACTGCAAGCAAAATGCAGCAACTTCGGTGACAAAAGGCACCGAGACACCCCTGCACAGTAAGTGGCCAGGAAGTCACAACAGTCACTACAAGTTGTTTGTTTCAGCCACCAACATCTGAATGATCATGAAGTATTTCAGATCCTACTGAAAAGCAGAGGCTAGGCTGATGGATGAGCACGTGCCTAATTCTGGACTGACCACAGTCAAAGCCACCATTATCTACTACCTTGCTGGATGGACAAGCAGAGGTGAGACCAGAAGCACTGCGGAGAGAAGGGGAGGGCACACAGAGGAACTGAAGAGGGTCAGGAAACACACAACAGATCCAGAAATGCTGCAGTTCAATCACATATACTAAAGGCCATGGAAAACCATTTCATTAGGCTCAATGTACACGGAGCCATTAGTTCTTTCACTTAGCTTTTCAGATCATGGTAACTCAGCATCATACATTCAAAAATTCTTTTTTTCTGCTACACTGAAGCAAATATTTTTAAGCTACAGCAATGAATCACTTGTACTTTCTTCAATGAGTTTTGAGTATATAACAATATCCTTATGGGTTGGTATTTGTTTAGAACAAAATGCAGCAATCACATTCAAAAACAAGCATCCAGAGTTTAAAAAAAAAAAATTAAGACAAAGTTGCAGACAAATCTGATTCAAATCACTTGGGTACCACCTTCAGAAACCCAAAGTTTTTAACTTAAGGCTTTATTCCAGTTTCATATGCAAACCGGTACCCACTAGAAATCCCAAGAGATGACTACCAAACTACACGTGTGATAACAAAAGTTCTTGCTCCACAGACCCTACAATCTTCATACCTTCAAAATAACTGAGACATTACTCAACTCCTATTTTGATGAAAGCTAAGCAACCATTTCCCTTTTAGCTGTTTTATAATGTTTCTCTACATCCAAAAAAAGGTTAAACTTAACTAGCAAACAGGCCATATTGAATTTATGTCAATAGCTGAACATCTGTTAAGAGCACTGTTTCTCAAAATGCAATCCACAAAGAGCAGGAAGCGTATATGGTGCTGGCTTGCTTTCATTCACACCTGCTTAATTACATGAAAAACAACTAAAACACTTTAAGTATTTTTCAAATATCAATTTCCTTCCAACCAGGAGCTAGAGTCACTACAGAACTGTTTCAAAATCAGAAGAGCTGACTTGCACAGCCATAGGCTGGACAGTCCCCGATGCATGCAACCGCGTGAAATGCAGCACTGGGTACTTTTCTGTTGGTGCCTTCTTCAGTGTTTCTGAAGGTGTTCAATCTCATACAAAATGCTCACATTTTCCAATACAGCAAGACACTCAAGTTCAAGACCTTGACCAAAGAATATTGAATTACATACATGGAATGATTTTCAATATGATAGACTGAAAAAAATCCCACCCAAATCCTACAAGATAATACAAGTGAAAAGCATATTCACCACAGCAGTACCTGCACTTTTTCATTCCTCAGTTTGCAGCTGTCTGGAAGGGGAAGAGAAGAACATCTGACCCAATATTCAAAACAAGTTTCACATTGACCAAAACCATGTTGTTATTTTTAAATCAGTTCATACTAGGGAGGTGCTCTACAGAAATGTGAGAAACAAAACCACTCTATCTTCAGAACAAGATTTAAATACCACAGTATGCGAGGCTTAGAGCTGCTGAACAGTGGAAAAGAAAATGTTGCTTATTAACACAGGATCAACTTCCGTAACATAACGAATGAGGCTAGGTTCCTACATAGTATCCCTTCCAGTGTTTTTGTAAAAGAGCTTAAAAGCAACTTTAACTGTGGAATTTCCTAAGCCTTGGGTACTTTCATTGGCCATCAACATATTCTCTTAGAAGATTGTGCATCTATTTAATACATTAATTTATTAATAGCTTTATGCAGACCCTTCATGAGCAAGACAGCAATTTCATTTCTGTATAGGACTCCTTACCCAAATTAGAACTATGCCAGCATTTAAAGATACGGGCTCCTTAACCTTCTCTGGAATAAGATAAATGAAAATATTTTGGCAAGGAAACAGTCCTTCACAAGCAGAACTTTTCTTAGAAGCTCCAACAGTTTCTCATACTGAAGAGCATTGTATTCAACAACACCAGAGACTCTAACCTTAAAACAGGCTCTGCTTTTTGTTACCAAATAAAATGAAGCTTGTCGATAAAGAGGTTCCCCTCCTGCTCAAAACCGAGACTTCTGTGCAAACTTCAAGCATTAAACTAGAGGGACACTGTAAACTGAAATCCTGGGTAGGAGCTCTTCAGCCATTTCTCAGAGTACAGTAAGATAAAGCGAACAGCATACCTAAAAGCCTGTTGTCCACGCAGTCCCACTTCTTGCTGCATGGTCCCCACCCCCTCTAGCACACCTCTGACCACTCAACTGAGCCAATTCAATTCAATAATCTGGAGGAAAATTATGACTCTTCCTCCTCACCTTCCCCTCTCCCCCCCACCCGCCCAATTATTTCAGTTTTCTCCTAGAGTAACAAAATCAGTCTGCTCACCAAAAGGTCAGACAAGTGGCAGGTCAGCACAAGTATTTAGAGTGTGATGCTCCTACAGCACGAACTAACGCCTTGCTGCTGCCCGACTCACTCGGCAGCAGCCTTCAAAAGACTAAACGGTAAAATTGCCCCATTTCCTCTCAAAAGCAAATGGGTCTTCTCCTCCTCTGTTATAAACAGAAACAAAACAAAACCAGGTATGCCAAATGCTTATTAGCATTAGCTTTGTAGGCATATAGGAACATATTTAAAATTAAATGCCATTAGCTGGAAATAAGATGAAAAGGTAAGTCGACGTGACTAGCTTGCTCTATGGACACATCTCTGACCTTTTTCCATTCAAAAAATTAATTAAAATGTATGCTTAACAGTACAGTGCATATATTTCTTATTCCCTTTGTGCATTTAAATGCAGCATTTGTGATATTCAAATACATTTCCATCTCTCTTTGAGATGTACAGAAAGTTATGTGAAAACAGAGTTGAATTCCCGAAATGAAGCAAGACCAGTGCAAGAAGCAAGCGGAATTGAAAACCATAAAATTTCTCTTCTCAACCCCTGTATTCACAGACGCGAAAGTTTCAAGATGCTGTCAAAACATTCACTCCCACCACTTTCTCCCAAGCATATGATCAAAGTGACAGTTACTGTGGCATCCTCTGATCTCCTGCCATGAAGTGACCAAATTGTGCCTCGTAATTTTTATAAGTGCTAAAGCCTAATCAGCAATTCCACCCGGGGAGGAGAAATCTCGCCGATTTCTCTAAACAAAACAAAACAAAACACAACACTGTCTCTCCCACATTCCAGACTCTCGCCCCCCCATATACGCTTCTACATGCTCCCGGGCGCGGGCAGGTTTATTTGCAGAGCAAGCAGAATCTCCCCGTTAGCCGCCTCCCGCCACTTCACACGCAGCCCGCTGAGGAGAAGCCCGGGGGTCACCCGCGGCTCGGGCAGCCTCCCCCACACTCGGGACGTTGTTCCAAGACGACAAACCCCAGCAGACCCTCTGCCTTCGGACTGCCCCTGCGCTCCCCCAGACTCCTCCACAGCCCAGCGTCTCCCTCTCCCTCCCCCGTCCCCTCGGTCGCGTCGCGCCCCGCCCGGCTGACCCCCCACCCCCCGCTCCCCCTGGGGCCGGAGCTGGGGGGCGGCGGCCCAAGCCCGGCAAACCGCCCCCGCACTTGGGGGGGGCGTGGGGGCCGCCTGAGGGAGCCCCTGCGCTCCCCGACGGGACGAGCACCCCACGGGGAGGAGTGGGGACGAAGACAAGGGGGTTTCCAAGGACGGGGCTCTTCTTTCGCCCTTTGTTGCCCAGAGAGGGGGCAGGCTCGGGGCGTGGGGCCACACGCCGGGCGGGAGACCAGAGGCGGAGGCTCCCTCTCCCCGCAGCCCACTCCCGGAGGGTTGGTTTCCCTCCCTCACCCGCCCGGCCGCCGGGGCCCGCCCGCTCGCTCTCGCACCCACCTTTCTGCGCCCGGGTGCCCGGCGGCAGCGGCAGCAGCGGCAGCAGCAGGAGGAGGAGGAGGAGGAGGCTGAGGCGGAGCGCAGGGGCCGCCTGCCGGGTCCCCGCGGGGAGCGGCGGCCCCGGGCTCACCATGCCCCGCGGCGTGGCCAGCGCGGCCGGCAGTCCGAGGGCATCGCGGGCTGGGGGGCGGCCGGGCCGGGCCGGGCCGCGTCTCTGCCCTGCGCCCCGCGGCCGCCGGCGGGACGCGCCTGCGAGCCAGCCAGCCAGCGCGCGCCGCCAACCGCCCCCTGCAACCGGCCCAACCGCTTCCGGGTGCGCGGCGCGGCCCCCGCCGGCGGCGGCGGCGGCGGCGACGGCGGCCGAGGGGCTGCTCCGCTTCCTGCTGCCGCCCCCCGCGGGCCGCCGAGAGACAGCCCCAGGCGGCCGGGGCAGCCGCGGGGTCCCGTCCCCGTCCCCAACTGCGCTGCGGGGGCGGCGCCCTCGGGGCGGCCTGCTCGGGGTTAACGGCCCCGAGAGTGAGTCCCTGCGGGCGTCAGCCCCCCTGAATTTCCTCGGTATTCCACCTCCGGCCTCCTTGCCGAGAATATTTCACTTCCCCCCCACCCCACCCCCCCACCCAAAGTAGAGATGAGGTGAGGCAAAATTGCCTGGAAGAACAAAACCCCTTGGAAACACGAGTACGGCTGTTGCTAACAGAAGAAGATAAACTGGTGTCATAGACCTCCGCACGCAAATGCTAATTCAGCTCTCGAAAAGCGAGGGATTGGCTACGAAGTCCCAAGCCACTGCAGTTTTAGTTCTCGTCAGCTAGCGTTTGAGCATTTACAGTGTGCAATCGGAGAGGCTTGCTTTAGGAGGCAGAATTCACCCGTGGGGAATAGATACTTTAAAAAAAAAGTAACTTTGAAGTCTTACAACAAGAAGGCAAAATAGCACATTTACAGAGGCTTCCAGTAGCTGTTATTGTACTGAATTAGTTCCCCTAGGTTGTCAAGAAAGCGTATTTGGGGGGGGAAAGCACCCCAAGCACCGGTAGGATCAAGGAATCACCTTTGTAATACCATCATCATCATCATCATCATGGAAAGGAGCACCTCGTTACATATTTTTCAGTGGTCGATGAAAGGAATGTAACTTTCAGATGCTGATGAAACGTTATCGTGCCCATGCTCCCACAGCCGCAGTCCCAGCCCTGCTTTCTCCCCACAAGGTCAGAGAGATGAGAGGAAGGGTGGGAGCGGCAGCCACACAAACATCATTTCACATTTCTTTCAGCTTCAGAATTGAAGCCTTCTCAGCCCTCCACTGACCACGCTCGCTCTCACCACAAAGCAGAAGGGACTTGGGACTCCACAGCTTCCAAAGATTATCCTCTCTGCCAGTACAGGCCTCATGGTTCATCCTTTCTGCTGTGGGGCTGCTGCAAGTCAACCCTGTGTCCTGGTGGTATCCGGCTCCAGCGGTTCCATTGCAAAAAGTGTCTTAAGGAAGAAACTGTTCTCCACTTCCTCTCACGAACAGCCCTGTGAAACGGATACTGCTTTCCTGGCCAGTGGTATCCCATGCTGACTCCAACAAAATGGCAGGAAAAGCATCTCGGGAGTCAGTCTTACCTAACTCACAGAGTTGCTTGAAGAACTATTTAGATGATGTTTACTAATTGTTTTAACATTACTGTTCCTTGTTAAGATACTGAAAACTGAACTATGTCCAAATCTATGCTCAGGGTTTATTAAGGCTTTTTTCACAAAGAAACATGCAGAGCGTTATCTCTCCTTCCTTGAGCATATCAACCATACCACTTGTGCCAAATCATGGAAGAATCCAGGACAGATGTGGTTGCTCAGACTACAGAGAGCAAAATTTTGATGCACATTTTTTGCTTGTTTGGCTCACAGTCGTGCCACAGCTGCCAGGAGGTAGCTTCTCCTACATTTAGGGAATGTTAAACATGAGGATTTTAGTACATTTCATATTTCTCCCCTTTTGAAACATTTTTAGCAACACACAAAGAGACCCCAATGAAAGCAAAGTCAATGGAAGGATATCTGAGATGAGGTTGTTTTAAGTCAGCTTGTAAGATGTAATAGTCACAAAGACATCCTGCAACATGTAATGGAAGATGAATCAAAAGTAATTTATATGCGTTCCTTTGTCTTCCATTCACCAGACGCAGAAGTTCGTGCCACAGGTCACGTGAAGCAGTTATATCACTACAATAACATCCTTTCTGTACTACAGAAAGCACATTCCTAAGATCGCTAATCATTAGTGGTATTTGTTGTGTACTGGAAAAATCACTCCTTGAGTAATTTGTGGCTTAGTAGTGCCATGCATTAACAGGAGCATCTGAACATTCTACACATAAATTAGTAACAGTCTCTGGTGGACCTGACAGAGGTTTCCTCCTGTGTTATTTTCTGTTGGGCAGCCTGTGTGGGGTGTTTTCTTAGCTTGATTTGACTGTTCTAAAGGCCTTTATTTTTTCATGTAAAAAGGATATCTGGATCTGCAAGAGGGTTGATTTCTAAAAGCGGTGTGATAACTTGCAGAATTCCCAAAAGCAGCCAGAGGCTGAATTTGCTTAATCGATCTTGGAAGTTTGTCCCAAAGCCACATTCCCTGACCACAAGTGGCTTATGTGGAGCCCTAGGTTACATATTTTGCAAAGGGAACACCATCCTGACGGAAGTGGTGACAAACTATGAAAGGTTGTACACCCTAAAAGCCTTAAAGATTTATGGAATCTACAGAGCCAAAGAGTTAGGAACATAGTTCCATTAGCAATGCAACTGTTTGGATGGCTTGTCTTGATACACGCTTTTTACGCAACAAAAAAATCTGAAGGATCAGATAAATCCAGATGGTCTCCCTGGCTTTCAAACTCTTCCATCTTCTAAGAAGATTTCAGCACAAAATGAGTCTAAATAGACCAGCTGCAGAGTACTGCACATTTCGGTCTGTTAGAGTTCCCAGGCATCTCCTCTGGGGGAAACAGAACTGTATAATAAAGACTCCATTTTAGTTTGTGACTTAGAGCTGCCCTTGTCACCAAATAGAAACAGATACAGAATTAAAATATTGTGGGAAGCAAAGCCAAACATAATATCGTATGATACTGATATCATAAGGCAAGTTGCCAACACATCTTAAGAAATCAGCTCAATTTTTTTTTTTTTCAAGGTGGTAAGAGAGAAAATCAAACCAACTTCTTACTGCTGACAGAAGAATGCTTAGCCAGCTAAGCGTTTCTGTAACTTTTCCTTCCCATTGTGAGTAACTTCTAGAGGTAAATGAAACCATCATCTCCATCTGGTTCTCTCATTTCCCTTGAGAGGCTTCTGATGCACAAGGCTTCTTTCCCATCGTGGCTCTCTAGCTTTTACATTCTTTTACTGCATTTCGAAAGCTGAATTCAGCTGGAGGGCAGGGCTGCCATTCAGGGGGAGCTCCACAGTCTGGAGAAACAGGCTGATGTGAGCTTCCTGGAGTCCAAAAAGAGCAACTGCAAGGTCTTGCCTCTGGGAAGGAATAGCCCTGTGCAACAGTCCAGGCTGGGGGCTGTTTGGAAGCAGCTCTGCAGAAAAGGACCTGGGCGTCCTAGTGGACAATTTGAATACGAGCCAGCAGTGTGCCCTCACAGCAAAGGCGGCCAACAGCATCTTGAGCTGTATTAACAAGAGGGCCAGGGAAGTCATCTTTCATAAGACTTCATCTGAGTACTGTGTCCAGTTTTGGGCTCTCTCCCATACAAGAACAATTTTGACAATGGGAGAGAGTCAATCAGAAGGCTTCCAGAATGGTCAGGGGCTAGAAAACATGATGCACATGAAGAAGCTGAGAGAGCTGGACATCTTCAGCTTGGAGAAGAGAATGCTAAGGGGAGACCTTGTTGCTGCCTATAACTACCTGACTGCAGGACAGGATGGGAAGATGGAACTAGCCTCTTCTCAGAGGTGCACAGTGATGGCACAACAGGCAACAAATACAAGTTGCAACATGGTAAATTCCACATTCCAGATAAAAGGGGAAAAAAATACCATGAGTGTGGTCAAACACTGGAACAGATTGCTCAAAGAAGTTGTAGAATCTCCATCTTTGGAGGTGTTCAGGACTCCCCTGGATGTGGCCCTTATCAACCTGATCTGATTAGACCTGTTTTGAGCAGGGAGTTGAACTAGATAACCCCTGAAGGTCCCTTCCAACCTGAATTATGACTGTATGACTCTAAGATACCTGATAATGGACTATGGAGGAGAGTCCTCCAGTGACAGGGGATGTTCTAATTAAGCAAAAGAGATTTTCAACTTTCCAGTTTCTGTAGTTACTTATCTGTGTTCTCTAATTGAAATAAGAATTTCTTCTGAAGAAGTTGATTCTTCTGAACTTGAAGAAAAGGAATAATGCATTTAAAGCAGACAAATTAATTGTCTTCCTTCATGATATTAACACATTAGATCTTTGCTAGCACCTCCATCTTCTTATTCCTTAAATCTCTAAAAGTCACATATGCACTAGATTTTTTCTGTGACAGTAAATACAAAGGCCCACCCACCCAGCTAAATACAAGTGCTGTATGTGTATCTATGGGCCACATGTCTCCTTTTTGATGTCAGCAGACACCTGAAGGTTATTGCTAGCACTGTTCCCAGATAATCACTCATGAGCAAGTCCAGATCTGTACTCAGGTTCACAGTTTCTCTCTGCTATCCACTGAATTATTAGATCACAATGCAGGGATGTCTTGGTGCCACTCTAAGAAGATCATTTAATGTTAAAGGAAATCTTTATCTTCTGTGTTCATTAGGTAAGTAGCCCTTTTACCTGAGAGTGGATAGATCCAGTGTGGTGCCCATGAATAACTGGACCCCGGTCAGCAGGTGGGTTTGACGTATGCCATGGAAAAAACATGCCATCTCTAAAACTGTCCGGGCTTCATAGTATATGAAAGGATTATTCATTGAAATACAGCTTTATAACTTAACAGCTACAACAATACTAGAACAAAACCCCACCCTTTTCTTACTATTTTTAATTGTTATTTTAATTAAAAAAGAAACTTTTATTGAAAAAGCTATTCATGTCCTTTGCCATAATTCTGCTTGTTGGAAAACACATTTTAATGTATGGTTCCATAGTATTTTAAATCAAGTATCCAAAGAAAACCCATGAAAAATTGTGGGCAATTTAAGCTATCAGGAGTTCTGCAGAACAGAAACATCTCTGGATGTTCAGGAGTTTACATGATATTTCAAATGTTATTTTATTAACTGTTGTTACTACTAACCTACAGCCAGCTAAATGTGTGGTACTAAAAGACTGCAGGATCTAGGTCTTAGGATCTAGCTTTTGTTGCTCTTGGCTACTAATTTTCATCTCATTAGGGATTTTTTTTGTTACAGCTTTCAGTAAAAATCCTCCTACTCCTCTCTTTGTTTTATTTTTTTCTTTGTTCCCATTTTAATTGCCTCTTATGCTGATTTTTCTTTAAGAATAACAAAGTCCCAGTTGCAGAATGGATTTGATTTCATCCTTTTAGAAAGGAAAATGAGTATTGATTGTATATTATTGATATCAAAGGATGTAATTAATCTCATCCTCAGAAACACATTTACAAAACCACCATGATATATTTACCTAAGATTAATTTTTAATTCACTTCAGATAGGAGCCTCATGATTGTACATAAAGCACATTTATTTGACACTCTAGAGTTATTTGGTTGCTGATTGGTTTGTGTTTTAGAAGAGAATAAACACATAACATTTAGTTCTGGGTTATTTTGGTAAGAAACATCTGTTAATTTTACTATGCCTAAAGTCATTATCAGGGAAAAACGGTAGCATAAATTCCAAGAACAATTATCTTTTACATTTTTACTGCATTGTATATGTGAAACAATTCAGGGATGCTGGGGAAAAAAATTAAGCTATTTTTTGCTTATTTAAACATGGTAACATATAGAAGGAAAATATTAGGGAGGATCTCATACCGTCTCCTACCCTTGAACGAGTTCATGTTTATTGGATCAATGCCCAGTACTACTAAGATCCTTCAAGTAAAAACAGTTAGAAAAACGTTACAGATGAATTGTGTCTTGTAACTATGGGTTTCGTACTCTTAAATAAAAGCTGTATTTTGAAGTACCGAGCAGTTTAAATTCCATGGATGCAGTGAATTCTATGGCTCAGTGAGAGCTGAACGAGGAGACTATGATTACTATAGGATTAATTCAGCACATAAGCACATGCGGGATTTTAATCATGGATTTAGCTTCTGTGGGAATGAAAATCACACGTAAGTCTGTAGCTATTTTGCTGAATCAGGAACCGTGAGTCTGCTGATTCAATTATTTCCATACATTTCATCTCTATTTTATACTTAGTGTATTGTTCTCCACATTGTTTTCAATATTTTATATTTTTGTCAGGACTTTAGTTGCCTTTTTTAGCTTTGCTTCTTTTATGCAAACCCCAGGTTGAAACAATCTTTCACGACCTGTGCACCTCCTGCAAATTCTGTATTTTGCCTGTATAGTTCTAGTCCTCTTCTCTGCCTGCATCCTTGCTCATTCTTGCTTCTGAATTACTTTAGTCACTGTAGCAGGTTGAATCATAATTTGATTTTACACTGATTCCTGCTTCCAATCTCATTGACCAGCTGTAAGTAGAAAAGTTTTAGATGTCTGGCTCCTCAAAAGATACAGGTCCTTACTGATATATTTACATGCTTGAGGAGAACAGATCACATTTATGAAATTAGGAAAATAATTAAGAGCACCCTTTTTTTCACCCTTATGAAGGTGAAAGAGAGGAGTTAAGTGTCACATATTTCAGGCCTTTATATCCAACCTAAAGAAAATACTATGTCCATACATCAATGTCAGAGAACAACTAATGTTTAGTTGTAATATATTTGTGCCTAATGCTGTCTTACAGGGGAGCCTCAGATGTAAACAGAAACTTGAAGTGAGACTATAATGCTACAATGAAGACAATATATGGAAGCTAAGATCAAAAAGGAAGAACTTCAAGCAAAATTTTCTGTTTCAGAAATAAAGGCATTCTTCTGGTTTTGCAGATGAGATTAGTAATCTCCACAGCAAATAAATTCATTTTTTTCAAGAGTTTATACTTTGCTTGCTCTTAGAATTGCCAATCAGATCATGAGCATATTGGTATCAGCTTTTTCTCCTCCAGATAAAGAATTTGGAGAGCAGCCTAATTTTTTTTGTCTGATTGACTGTAGTCCCACCAAAGCAAACTGAGATGAGCTGACCTGCAACCACATCAGTACTGTGATGAGTAAAATGATTTGTAGTGAAAAGAGGAGAATCAAAATGTGAAAATATATTCTAGAAACACCAGATCAATGATAAAAAGCCGTTTATATCTTTTGTACAGATTCAAGTAATGCACTGCTGATGGACAGCCCTAACTGGTTCTGATGAAATACAGAGCTAGAACTGCAGGCAAAAATGACTCAGCTTCAAGAAAATTGGTGTAGAGTTTAACTGAAATAGCAGAGAATTGTAATTTTAAATGGGAGGAAAGCTAAAAATATTAAAAGCTGTAAAAGAAATACTGTACTATACTAATAAAGACATAGATGAAAATGAGAGCATATGATCAAGTTTAAAGAAGAAATAGGGGTGTTTTATTTGAAATCCCAGCTTTATGCATGGGGCTAATGCTTCTCCCTGGAGAATGGCATTGCCAGTTACTATAAACCCAGGAAATTTGTGGTGTTTTGTGTTGTTGCCAGCACTTGGATGACTGTCCAAGAGTTTCAAGAATCAAAAACCAAATTTTTAAAAAAAAAAACAACCAGAGAGATAAAAGATGTTACAAAAGAGTAAGTTTCTGGCCTTTATGATTGTTGAAGTAATTTTAAAAGATGGCCCAAATCAACCAGCAAGTTTGATAAAACCAAAAGAGAAGAAAGACTCGCACTCCCTGGCTCCACATCTTCTTAAAATAGCATTGTGTTTTCGGCCCTTATGTTTTTTGAAATTTATGACTGGCAATACTCAGTTCCCTAGCTCCTTTCCATTTTCAGATACATGAGGCAAATATGACACACACTCCTGTTAAAGTGCAACGCCACAGCTTCTCTGCCAACACGTGCCCCAATGTGCTTCATGCAAGACTTCATGAGCAAGATGCTAGTTGCTAGGCGAGACTGCAACCTATTAGTGTCAATCTCTCCTTCTGCGAATGAGATGTGACTTAGGCAAATGTCAGTGAAAATTGATTTGGAGACAGTCATGAAGAACTTGGACAGGCAGTTGCAGCAGATGGGAAGAAAAAGGTTCACTAAATCATATCTTATGGGCAAACCTAAAGAGAAAGGGATTATCATGTTGATCATCAGAAGGTTAGAGCAGTAACTGACAGGCTTCCTGAAAGGAGGCACAGCTACGTAGGATGTGTGACTTTTTCCTAGGAACTCCTGGACTGTGTATGTGCAGTAGTTCTGTTAAGTGATAGAGGAGGCATGTGATCCTAGTCTGCTCTAACAAAAATGAAAGGTAGGGAATCCTGGTCAAAAAGGTTGAGTAGGAGTGTGGTCAATACTTTTCTGTTTATTTCTAAATGTTAGTAATAAAAGCTTGCAGCTGTTTTTGTACTGAGAAGGAAAATAGTGTCTTACCAGAGAAACTGGAAATATATTCTAAGCAGAATGGCTCAGTAAAATGTTGCAGATCAGGAGGGTCTTTTCATTAGGTTTGGTGCTTAAAATAAGGCCACTAAGTACATGATTATATCTCAATGTAAGCAGAAATCTCCCAGCTTGGAGTCCAGTTCAGTCCAAGAGGGTGTCAAAAATGCAGATGGTTTTGCTGGCAAGTTATATACTGAAATGTGAAGTCCATTCTCTTAAACTTTACAGCAATGGGAGAAGGGAGATGAACTAAAAGAAACACTTTCACCAAGACAGTGAAATCCTTCTGTAGCCTCCTATACAAATTGTAACAATGAGAGTCCATCAGCAAAACTAATATTTTTCTTTTGTCACCTCCAGTGTCTCTAGGCAGCACTAGGACCTTCATTTGTATGCCAGTGTGCAGAGAGTTCCCTAGGATGTATTTTATGTTTCAGTAACTGATTACATTCAATCTGCTGTAATAAAGGCCAGATGATCACCTCTATTATGCAAACGAATGCATGGAGACAGCAAGGAAGTCAGTAACTTGAAGTGGCAGAAGGAATAAGTGCCATTCTGTTCAGGGTGCTGCTTCTTTCTATCCCTTGACCTTTCAATAGCTTTCTTGCTTGCAAATTCATATTCAAGGAGAAGGGTACAGTCAACTGGAAGACGATGAATTCGGTTAGAAACCACTTTATGTCACAATTGAGACTCAGCTTACAGAGGGAAAGATACACTGGGGATATAAAAGGTGTTCAATAAGTAAAAGCCTTGTTACCTTTGGGCTTTTAGTGCATATAAACTCTCAATAGTTTGAATGAACAGGCTTAAGATGCATTGGTTTTTAAGCCAGAGAAGGACTTATTTTAATGAAATGCAAGTAAAAATGATATTTATGCTTAGGGAAAGAAATATAAACAACCTACATGCAATTATCAGGAATATAAACTTAATAGAGAAGATGGTCTAGTTATATTTATGTCTTTGTCATTTTATGTTTGTCTTTTTAAAGAGGTGAATGAAATATTGAATTAAATATTAGTCATACCCTTCAAAAGCAGACAGTGAACCATGGACCTCCAGAGCTGAATCCATTCTCTTCAGCTTAAGCTAAATAACCAAGCTCCCAGGAATTTGTGGGACAAGAACAGTTACAGGAAAAGGTTTTTCTGACCAGCAGAATTGTGTCAATATAATTGTGCCATTCTAGCTGAAGTAGCTTACATTCAAACACTTTATGCCATAAAAATTATAATATCATACTTCTAGTATTTAAATACCATAAATACTCAAAATTATTTTATAAAATCTCATTTGAAGGATGTATACTGGGCATTAATAGAGATTCACTTGGGAGCTAGTCCCTGAGCCTTAGAGATGGCTGTAAGACCCAAGAGCATTGTGAATATTTGTATCTTGCATGTATTGAAACAGATCAAGTTTTACTTGTATTGGATTAATGTGTAGGTTTTCTATTTTCTTTCTTCTTTTTGGCTAGACTGGAGCAGGAATTTGGGGGGGGGGGAAGAAAAAAACAACACATGAAAATTAACAAATTAATATATTAATAATTGCACACACACATATATATTAAAATTAATACATCCATAAATTAAATAAAATTAATAATTCCATTGGATTTTCAGAAGATAGAGAGATAATAATTCTATTTCTATCTGTGAGAGTAGTCACAAATCTTTGTCCTAGGACAACAGATAATGCAGGCTTACAGCCTCCATTTTGTAAACTACATGAGAAGGGCCCAAGAGCCCTGGTTCTGAAAACTTCCTGAACTTTGCAAAACTTCAGATCTGACTCAAACTTTGTGGCACAGGCCCATTTCTGAAACCTGTAACAATGCACTTGATTCTCTTCTGCCGGTGTCAAACAGATGTAGTTCTGTTTCAGTGGGTTCATTTCTGAAGTTTAGCCTATGTTGAAGGAAAATGCTTATGTATGGCTTATCATCTCTTCTCTTGCTAACATTTCCTTTTATCCTACGGGTGCTTACCCAGATTTTTTGGGAAAACTGTTCCCTTCTCACTCTGTATTGAGCTTGAAGTTTGTTGTTTCTATTTCAGACCTTAAGAGGGACTTGTGTGCCTGAAACGTTCTTTCATTACATCCCATTGGCTTGATGAAAAGATGTTACTTCTCCCTACAGACTTCGCCTGCATGTCTGCTGAGAGAGAAAATGCAAGCTATAATGAGAGCAACTCACAGCTGGTTCAACCTGGAAACCCTCACAGAAAAAATTGCCCTTACAGTCAGCAGACATTTTGCCTAGTCTGACATGTCAGGTTTTGGCCTTGTACTTCTAATATAAAGCCCCTCCCAGAAGACCTGAATCAAAATATCTAAGATTAATCAATATCATATTTATGTAGGAAACAGTCTAAGAGACACTATTTGACCTTTTGGTAACTGACCTACTAACAAAAGCAAGGTCTTGCATGATTTACCTCTTCAAGCTCAGTGTGCGGCAACAAGCCAGTATAACATCTGCTTAGTATTCATTGCAAAGCAAATGTATAATGCTGACACCATTAATCAGCTTGTCCAACTGAATAAAATGTCAAAAGCTGATGTAAGAAAGCTTGGCTTTAAAAGCAAACATTTCATATGGATCTGCATGGGTTTATCTAATGATAAATTAGTTAACCCTGGAAGATGAAGAATGACTCCAGCCTAATGTTTGAGGGGGGAATGCATGTAAATCTAACAATGTACACAGAAAGATTGTAAAGAAATTAGAGATATGGGAACTAGTTCTAGAAAAATCAATCACCTACCATTGGTGCCTCAAACTTCAGTATGTGATATTAAACAGAACTAATAAAAACCATTTTGTTTTGAGTCCTACACATAGGTTGCAAGCTGAGCCTTAAAAGTAAGTTTTCTCATTCACAGAACTGCTGAACAGTAGGTAGCCTTTCTTCCTCCTTCCCTTCTTTTGCTGAGCCACAGACAGTAACAGTACCTAAAAGACAGAAATTAGCTGGAATTAATCTCAGTGGAATAGGTGCAAAGCAGTGCAGCAGTACTTGGAATCTGGGGTTAAATTACGGGTGAAAACTGAGGAACAGTCAGTAAAGGGTGCTGTTACTTCCTTATTTAATGAGGAGTAGAACATCTGTCAGGGAAAGAGGAGGTAGGGAACACAGACACATGGAAGCTACAGATGGAAAAAATCTCTGCTAGCCAGCTTAAAAAATGCAGGACCTATTCTATTGCTTTGTCAAATCTGCTTTCAAAAGTACAAGGCTTTTCTGCTTCCAAGATTTCCTTTGGAAGATGTCTCTGGACTGTCATGTATTTTGGTCTTAATATATTTTTTCCTCATAGCCTTTTTTTTTTTTTTTACCCTGAATTTCTTCCCGCAATTACCAGCACACCCTTTCGTAACACAATAAAAATTCACCTTCCTCAGTAGAATTCATTGCCTTTCTTTTAGGGTCAGATTCTGTTATGTATTCTCAGAATATTGTGCCCTAAATTTGCCCCATTGGAAATTATCAGGATTATTCAAGGGATAGGGTTCTAGCCTTAAAGAATAAAGTAGGCATTGCTAGAATAGGTACAATGTGTCTTGAAAAAAAAAAAGAGACAAATGTTTTTTCATTGGCAAGAAATGACTATATATTGAATGAATCAGCCTCTTCATCACTGTAAATCAGAGGCTTGGTAAAGAGAGTTGCCATCATGTGAACTGAAAGATGTGCTGTTCTAACAGAAGAAATACATGATTTTTCTGTTGTAATGTTTTTCATTGACATTGGGGAAGGAAAAAGCTTGAGAATTTACTGTAAAGTGCTAGTGAGTAAGGACTGTGGCCTTTGCTCCAACTGGCTAAAGAACAACAGTAACGTGACATAATTTTGGGTCTGATGATCATAAGTTAGATCAGATCAATATAAATGAAATTATTTTAAATAAACAAACAGCAGTGTTGGGAAAAAGAAGCAATTTTGTAAAACAAAGAGAATCATTTGGTGAAGTAGGCTGAACTGAATAGCTCAAAGTCCTGAATGTTGAGAAAATTTGGGAGAATTTGTAAGCAGGACATGCAAAAACCCTCTGTAACTTGAATCCCAATAAAAGACAGACATTTTTAGAGGAGGGGTTTGACTGTAACTGGATGAGCAGCTACCTGAAAAAAAATACATTAGAAGTAAAGAGAAGCTTAGAAAAAATAGGAAAGGAAATTAGTCAACTAAAATTTCTCTGCCTTGGATATCAGAAAAAAAGAGCAATAAAGTATGAATTGCCAAAAAGACCCAAAAAAAGGGGGGGGATGGAGGGGGGGAGTCTTTAATCATTAAAAAAATGTATCACTGTGCATTGCTAACAAATCAGAAATTAAGGATTATCTGCCAAAGACACCAAAAGAAAATGGGGGCTATTTTTTCCATCTTGTAGAATCATAGAATCATAGAATCATTTAGGTTGGAAAAGACCTTCAAGATCATCAAGTCCAACCATCATCCATGCCCACTAAACCATGTTATAGAGTACCCTGTCTACGCGCTTTTTTAACACCTCCAGGGATGGTAACTCAACCACTTCCCTGGGCAGCCTATTCCAATGTCTGACAACCCTCGCAGTAAAGAAATTTTTCCTAATATCCAACCTAAACCTCCCTTGCTGCAACTTGAGGCCATTTCCTCTCATCCTAACTCCAGCCACCTGACAGAAGAGACCAGCACCCACCTCACTACAACCCCCTTTCAGGTAGTTGTAGAGAGCGATAAGGTCTCCCCCTCAGCCTCCTCTTCTCTAAACTGAACGGCCCCAGCTCCCTCAGCCGCTCCTCATCAGACTTGTGCTCCAGGCCCCTCACCAGCTCCGTTGCCCTTCTCCGGACACGCTCCAGCACCTCAATGTCTTTCCTGTAGTGAGGAGCCCAAAACTGAACACAGGACTCGAGGTGAGGCCTCACCAGTGCCGAGTACAGGGGAGCAACCACCTCCGCAACCACCTCCCTGCTCCTGCTGGCCACACTATTTCTGATACAGGCCAGGATGCCGTTGGCCTTCTTGGCCACCTGGGCACACTGCTGGCTCATATCCAGCAGGCTGTCAACCAGCACGCCCAGGTCTTTCTCTGCCAGGCAGCTTTCCAGCCACTCTTCCCCAAGCCTGTAGCGCTGCGTGGGGTTGCTGTGACCAAAGTGCAGGACCCGGCACTTGGCCTTGTTGAACTTTGTACAATTGGTCTCGGCCCACCAATCCGGCCTGTCCAGATCTCTCTGTAGAGCCTCCCTACCCTCAAGCAGATCGACCCTGCCTCCCAACTTGGTGTAGTCAGCAAACTTACCGAGGGTGCACTCGATCCCCTCGTCCAAATCATCAATAAAGATATTAAACAGAACGGGGCCCAACACCAAGCCTTGGGGAACACCACTTGTGCCCCGCCACCAACTGGACTTCACCTCATTCACCACAACCCTCTGGGCTCGTCCATCCAGCCAGGTTTTCACCCAGCAAAGAGTACACTTGTCCAAGCCACGAGACTCCAGCTTCTCAAGGAGTATGCCATGAGAGACAGTGTCAAAGGTCTTGCTGAAGTCAAGGAAGATAACATCCACAGCCTTTCCCTCATCCACTAGGCGGGTCACCTGGTCACAGAAGGAGATCAGGTTGGTCAAGCAGGACCTGCCTTTCGTAAACCCATGCCTGATCCCCTGCTTGTCCTGGACTTGTCATGTGAGTGCTCTCAAGACAAACTGTTCCATAATAAGAATTTCTCATTTAAGTTTGTAGTTTGTCAACTGGAGGTGTCCGGGGACAATGACCCATGTGTTAGGTTGATGGGCCAACTATGAGATGTGACTGCCATGAAGACATGAAAAAGACAAATGCGATCCTCATCTGAGAGGCAAGATATTTTAACAGAGATAAGGAAATATTAAGTTAATTTTATATGACATAATGAAACATCCCCTGGAATGTCATGTTCTAGTCACCATTACTTAAAAAATTAATTTGATCTGGATTGGGTGCTCAGAACACATTCAGAGACTGGATGCTAGGCTGGTCAGGAGACTGGATACTACATTCACGAAGAGCCTATCTTGCTAAGGTGCCTAAAAGAGTGATATTGTTCAAATGAGCAATTAGATAAGCTCATAGATAAGAGGAATTTGACCTTCATTGCAAAAGATGATACTGGCAAAATGACAGCTAAAAGAAGGCTTCTAAAGAGCAGAGCAGGGAGTTACTAAACAGCCTTCTGACATAATAGGTGCAAGAAGACCAACTGTATTTTAAAAGGACTGCCAACAGTTTGTGAGTAGATTTCTATTAAATGACTGTTTGCCATAACAGGAGATTGCATTTTGTGGACCTTGAAGCTTTTATACAGACCCTTAAGTCCTTTTTTTCCCCCACCTTCTCCCAGAGGAAAGAAAAAAAGCCAAAAAGGAAAAAAGACATTTAAAGTTGCCACTGCTCTTCAGGACTGAGGATTCTACTGTAAAACAGATAGTTTGAAAAACTCCCTATGGCCTCAGAAGGCTCTAAGTACTGTTTAGATTCCCCTCAGGCTCTAGTAGATTCACTACTTGTTCTTTGGCTCCTAAATAACTCTCTGCTTCGTTGTGTAGGATTCCTATTCCTTGTTATAGTGCTCCTCTAGGTTCAGCTTTTCCTGGTGAGCCCCAAATAGTTCTTGGACTAGGCTGTGTTTAGGTACAATCTTGAAAGAGTTTGGAAATCCTGTAACAAGATACCTGATCATGCTCTGCCTGTGTCTCTGATCATGGTCTGCCTGTGAAATCAGCTGCACCCTTGGTTTTTGCCTTCCCAAGACAATGTGCTCCCCTGTCTTAGCTTTCTTAACTTGACTCTATTCACTTTTGATAACTGTCAGGTGGCCCCCAAACACACACTAGCTCAGCTCAGCAGGACAGACAACTGCTCATCTAGTGGAGTTGTGCCAGTCTGCAACCATATCAGTCAAATTTGAGATTCATAAAATCGCATTTAGAAGAATATGCATAAGGCAGAGACATATTCACAGGTTCACTTTCCACACATCACAGACCAACTCTTAGAAAAGCTCCAGCAGACAGTGGGAAAGTAACCCTAAGACATGCCCTTGTAAACCGCAACGCCAAACTTACCAAACTGGAGTGCCAATGCAGGCACATGTACATTGCTCCATTAACATGGTTTAGTTCCACTCTGTTTGGCATGGTTGACTTGGTTGACATGGTCCACTTGACTTACATCCAGGTTGGTGCTGGCTTCATCTTCCCCTTCTTGGGCTGCAGACAGGTTCTGCACAGGGACTACTTGTGTCCTGGTGGGATGCTGTGGCTGCAGTTTCTGTAGTCTGTTTCCAAACTGGGGCTGCACAATGCAAAAGGTAACCAACAAACAGATGTCAAAATTGAAATAAAATGAGAAAGAAATCATCTGGGCCTCTGTTAGCACCACAAAATATTTTCAGAGTGAGTGCGAATGAGTCCTAGACCTGGTAACTGGCAGTTGCAGATTGAACTTTAAAATAAAACTCTTTAAAGAAGCTGGATTTAAATTGAACATAAGATGTGATCCAGTTCTTAAATTGAAAGTAACTGTTTGACTGGTTAGGCAGCTACGTGCACAAGAAAAACAGTACCTTTAATTATAAATATACCAACTCAGAAATAAGGAAGGCTTACTTAATTTTGAGTCTTAGCTGCGGTCTCAAAATACTTCCCTATAGGAACTATGTAGTGCAACTTAAATGCTTTAATGGCTATGTAAGAGAACTCTTCAGGCTACGGAGACATATCTAGGACTATAAAGCAATACATGCATAATTTGTATTTTGCATATTACTTTTGGAAAAAAATGGTACAAAGCACCTCTTTTTTTCCCAGGTAAAATGTCATCAGAGCATAGGCTGGCCTATTTTCAGGATTCTGGAATGTGACCTGTATTACCAAATTTCAGTTACGTTACTAATATTGGTATCCATGATTAGTTAAAAATCATCACATTCATGTTTGATGTGTACCTAGGAACTCAGGTATGAAACGTTCTGGGATAGCGTATTAGAAACCTCACAGCTGTTTCATTTACATTTTTAAAAGTAATAGTTCCTAAAAAAATATTTTAAGCATCAACTCAAACAGTCCATAGAAGCTCTTCAGTTTCATACTCATTATAAATTAATGTTATGCCTTCTCCATACTTTTTTCATATTCAGCTATTGGCAGTTACCACATTTGCAAGACAAAAGCTGGAATTCTGGCAACAAGGTAAAGACCAGAGGGGACTTTTCACACTTGTAATGGTTGAGAAGGCAACCTGGGCTTGTGGGATGAATATGGCTAGAAGACAGAGTTAGAGAATTACTCTGCAGTGATATGTTTAATTGTGCCATTTCTAGATGGAATTTTTCCTTTCCAAATTCACCTTCCATCCCTTCTAGATGATGAGGAGATCATCCTTCTCACAGCTAACATTAAAAGCATAGTTCAGTACACTGATGATACTTGGCTGGCATTGTCAAAGGTATTTTAACACTCACAGAGACTAGAAACCTATCCACTTTATATGCTCCTACCTCCCTTCCCCCCCCCCCCCCCCCCTTCTTTTGTCTTCTTTTAATCACAGCTACTATTATTGTGATTTACACCTTCTGGTGCACCCTCCCATTCTCTAGTCTGTGTTTGTTTAGGGATGGGACTGTCATTTACTAGACATCTGCAAAATGCCCACCACGGAGACTTCCCTGAGGACTTCCAAAATCCTTCTCGTTCCCTTTCATATAGTACCTAATAATAAGCTAGTCAAGATCACAATTCTTCAGCAAATTCCATTGCTATGGAATCACGATATAGACAAGGCCCTGATAATATCTGCATATTTTGTACATAATTTTGTTCCTAGACAACTGCACACAGGGTCGAGTGCCTTGGGAGTTTAGATCATTTTGTTCCCTATGCATTATCTAAGTGAGGAATTGCATGCAGGCACAGAGTGCCTCCCACATTATCAGGAAGCATCTGGAAATTTGTCCTGTATTTGAGAATGAAGTTCTCTGCATTGAGTTTCATATGTAAAAGTCCTGCTTGTTTACAATATTTGTCACCAGACTTTATTATTTGATCTACTTTTTATCATCTTTCAAGATGCTACTTTATTTTTTCATTTTACACTTTTTCACATCGCCGTAGTCTCCACTCTTACTCGTTCAAATCTATTAAGCTATCTGGATCATTGTTCTGAAACAAATTAATGAAACTGTCTCCTTTTTTTACACCAGACTTGACAGTGGCCTCAAAGAAGGACTTGATGTATAACACAGGCCTGGTTCTCATTTCACGTAAATCAGAAAAACTCCTCTGAAGTTGCTGGAGATTCATAGATTTTCACAAGCTGGTCCTTTATATTCTTTTTGTCTAGGGAGTCCATAACAGCATTAAAACATTAGCAGCGTCTGTAGCTACAATAGCCTAAGGCTATGAGTGAGGCAAGAAGTTAATCACTTTCTAGATCAGCTGATATAGCTAGCAAACCCCAGACTTGTTTGCATGCTACAAATCTTTTCTATAATGGATAGTCTAATGAAAGGCATGACTTCTAAAAACTATGCCTAGTACTTAAGGGTAGCTCCTAAGCAATGGTTCACTCTAGAACCCACCAACACTGTTCCTTTAATTGTTTACTAAGCATTTCTAGACTGGTGTGAAGGGATTCTTGTCTCCCACTGAATAGGCACTGCGCTTGTTCAAACATTCCCAATCCCTGGTGCTTCCTCTTTATTATCTTTTCTTCATATTCTGCTTTCCAGAAGCAAATGCTGAGTTGTATTATCTGATCATCCTCTTCTCAAAACTCACCACAATAAAAATATTAGTGTTTATTTCCCCAGGGCTAAGAGGAATCCTGAAAAAAGCCTTCAGAGTTTCTTGTCTCAGAAAGTACTTTGGGGTACCCATGGGTGAGATCCTAAGGAACCCCACAACATGTGGTGTGCTTCTAGAGAAAGTATGACCAGATCTGCATACGATTTCCTGATGTCTCATGCATTCTTTCAAGACACCTAGCTTATCATTTCATCAATCCAAATATTCACCTTTAAATTACTAGAAGATGCTTGTTCCTGAGAAAGCAGAGTGTGCTCTGTGTTTATCGGGAACAGGCTGGCTTGTGGAATGTGTATTGCTTGCTTGTTTTGCTTTTGTTTTTCAGCTCAAGGAGGTTATTGACACCATTTGCTTAGCACTCCACAGAATTGCTGAGCCCTGCGTTACAGTGAAAAAAAAATCCTTCATTACAGAAAAATACATCCCTTCAGCTAGAAGGAGGCAGTAACAGGACCAGCACACAGTTTAAAGAAATACTGCATTATAAACAGGTTGTTATGACATTTGAATCTGTAATTTTGAGAATGTAGTTTCTTGTTCTTCAGTAAAAGATTAAAAGGAAAGATTCATAGGACCATAAGAACAGGACCAGATAATTAGCATATTTACATCTGAGAAGGTAATGGTCCTGTGTAGCAATTTAAAACATTTTCCTCAACTAACCCACAACAGAAATTATCAGCCTAAAGGAGACATCAGCAGCATTTGTTCCAAACAATCAGCTCCCTTACAGAAAAGTAGGCTTCTTAGAAACTTGTCAGTTCACATCAGATCATTTTCAGCTAGGATGGATCTTCCTAGTGCTTTGTAGGCTGAGACTGTAATCTTGCTGAAGAATTATCAGGAAGCCACAGAATGATAACATCTTTGGAAGGAAAGATGTAGCCCAGCGTGGATGGTAAGAAGACTTGGTTCCCTGCAACTTCTCCACCTATTTCAGGAGTTGACTCAAATATCTCTCCTGTTTCACAACTTGACTTTCTGCCAGGCTGTTGGCTGAGGGCCAGCATTCCAATTAGGACCAAGCTGGAAGACAGCCAGCAGGTCAATGCCTGTCCCTGGACACCAAAGGCACTGTTAAGATAAAATCTTAACCGCATTCTGGCCAAGATCAGACTGCAACCATCATTTACTCATTCCTCATCTTTCATACAGTTGCAGCCGGATTTGTACATCTGAAAGTTCGGAGATAATAATGTGTGAAGTCTGAATGAACTTCTTCATATCGGAAACAACAGGGAAGAAGCTCTATGAGCAGACGCAGCAAAACTGACAGTGAAAGGACTCTCTTATGCAAAAGATACCTTAGTGGATGGGGTTCACGTGATCAAAATAATTTCCAGCTTTACGGAACATTTCTTTGTCTAAGCACTAGGAAGCATTGCAAACAACCTATTCACACAACTGCCATTGGAAGTAAGAAAGCAGCATTATTCTCATATTACAGACGGCAATATTGAGAGAGATACTTTCAAACCACAGAAAACGGTAATAGCTGGGACTGGATACTCAGAATATCAGGTCATCAACCCTCGTCCGCAGCTTAAAAGTCACATTTTCATTGAACTGGGCCAGGCAGGTACTCACATAGACTCCACAAACTGACCACCTCTGTAAAACAATAAAACAACACAAAAAATCCCTGCCTAGTAGATAGGGAATTGAAGTGCAAATATATTTTGTCACACAGGAAGTTTATGGAAAAGGCAGGAACTGAACCAGATGTTCAAAGATCTGGCCCAGTGCCTTAAGCACAAAATAGTGCTTTTAACTCATAAAAGTGCTCTAGACAAAACTGCTCTTTCTCACCTTTTATGATCTGGTTTAGTAAAGAGAATAGAGAAAGATCAAGAAGTATGCTGTTAACCCAAAGGCTACTCTGTGATAACAGAACATGCTTTGATGACTATGGAATGTTATTTTGCTTTTACTTAAATCGGGGCGGGGGGGGGGGGGGGGGGGGGGGAGAAGAAAGTGTCTGTTTTGTGGAGACAATTTCCAGACTTGGTTCTGCTTTCCTCCTTTCCCTCTGTAAACTCCTTTTTTCTTTAATACGTCTTTTCCAAAATTACTCAGGGTCGACCCATATGGATGGTACTGGATAAACTGCCTAAGCTGCTTTTCAAACACTGCAAATAATTGTTGTGAAAACTTGGTAGGGCAACTACATGGCTCTATTATCTACACTTCCCAGCCTGCACTGGGAAGAAATCTGTTTTAAAAGCATTGTTTCTCTAGAACATGCAAATAAATTTGACCGGAGCAGCTGTGCAGAGAAATACTGTTGTGCTGTCATCTCCTCACCCCTCTGGACTCAACCTGGCCCTGATAATTAGCCTTGGCTCCCGTGGGAACAGAAATGCGCTGACTAAACAATTGTTCCTGTTATCCGGGTTTCCTACTGTGCTGGGAGTCCTTTACTTTAATTTCATTAACTGCCTTAAAGCTCAGCCATGTGCAAAATGTCATCTTTTTTTCCAACAAAATCTGCATTAAGGTAAATGCAATTGTTAATAGCCTAGTTAGTGGGGTGAAGTGAACAAAGAGCTGCACGACAGGTTCTTCATGTGAGTGAGTGCCAATTCAAATCTATTTAACTACTGTAAATTGATTTGAAGGCAGCACCAGATGTGCCACTAGATTTCCATTTATTCCTCACAGGAAGTCAATGAAATGCATGTTGTCTGGAAATGGTCCCAGGGAAGCAGATGTGATGTGTTTATCGAGGCTTTGACTAAAGACCAATCCTTGAAGCTTCAGATAGGAGTTAAGGGTGCTCAGCATCTCCCAGGAGACTCCCAGCATAATGGTAGGCCACAGTGTAAGTGGAATCTGCTTTGTGTAATAGGACATAGGTTCAAAAAGTCTTTTGGGTAATTCTGTGTATGGAAGACTAAAATCAAAATCAAATCAGATATTTAAACCACAATAATTCTTTCCTACTGAACCCAGATGAGACTACTTTGCTTCAATGATCAACATCATAATTCTCCAGTTCAATTTTCTTTTCTTTTGAAAAGTTCATTTCCTGTGGCCGTTTTCTAAGATCTCAACGTTTACAGGAAACCTAACTCTATAACACATCCCAGTTGGAGAGAGTTTCCACTGTTCACAGAAAGGTACTGAAAGGTACAAAAGTTCAAACATACTCAGCTGCAAATGAGCTCACCCTCACCAGTTCTCCGCAGCTGATTATAATAAAAACATCATCTCCCATGTGACCAGCTCTTGCCATTGAAAAGCAATAATGTCATCTCCGGTGGGATCCTGGATGACATACAGCTAGTATTAAAACACAGATATTTCTCCAGATTTCCCTGCAGCCTGTAATTTCCTTTAGTGGAAGGACTATGCGATTGAGCAGAGTTTAAAAAGGGTAAAGGAATAAACACCCTATTAATATTAAAGGGAAAAAAGAAAAGATGACCACCTTAGTAACACAAATTGTAGCTTGGCAGTTGGGGTAAACACATGGGACTGCACTGATAATAAGAGTTGATTTTTATTCTTATTTATTATATAGGAAAGTGTATGGCTTTGAATAAAAAAGAGTTGCTATTAGCATTTATTCCTTCAAGCTAAAAATGTTATTATCAGGTCTGATCAAATAATCCATGGAAATATTAGCTTTATTGGGCATTTGATCAAGCCATCAGAGCATTCAGATGAGCATCTGTAATAAAAAAAAAAATGCCTTTCTGTACAAGAATGCTATTTCCAAGAAATATCACAGACTTCTAAATTCTGCTGTGCCTGGCAGCCTCAAGGAAGAGCAGAGGCATTCCTATGAAAAGAATAAAGGGCAAAATACTTGCTGAGTAGCTGTCCTTGCTCATTATAGATGGGTGATTACTTGCCTAGCATTTATTTTGTGGCATTCTTTTCTTCCTTTCTAGAATAAAAGGACCGTTATATTATGCATATCTGTAATGAAAGAAGAGGTGAAATACTGTTACTCACAAACAAAAGAATTCAGATATCCTTAGGAACATCAGATAAGGATTACAATATACCCCAGAGTTTGCTTGAGACAACCAAAGCCGTGGGGAGGCTATGCAATTTCCAGATGCTCCTCTCAGCTAGATTCCATCACCAGGCAGGGAGATGTGTTGTAATAAAAATGTAATATCATCCTTCATGGTTTTAAGAACCTACTCTCTGAGTAGGCAGTATTTACATAAAGCTAAGAAAGGAATCTCTTCAGAAATATCCCACCCAACCTACAGAGTCTGAATGCAATAAACATTGTCGGTAAATATTCATATTGAGTCAGATTCTTTTGGTACACAGACAACAGATTTTCAAAATAAAGGACACTGTTATTTTAACAGAGGAAGAGGAATTGCTAGCGTTGCAGACTAATCAGTGCATTGGAAATTGCTGAGTAGGTATTGCTTTATCTTCACAAAACCCAAACAAACCTTAGAATGTGTATTAGCTGCTGACAGTTTCGATAACTTCCCTGAAGCCATTTACAGCTCTTCCCAGCTCTTTATTATTTCTCTGAAGAGAGATCACTGGATTAAGTGGGCCTGAGAAGATGCATAACTTACAGTGTACCATCTATCATGATTTGTTAGGATTACTTTCAAGAGGCTACAGAAAGTGCAAAGTGGGCCTACACTTGACACACAGCTCAAAATGTGAGGAGGAGAGATGGGGCATTTGAAAAGAAGTCTTCAAGGTACATTACTGCTGCCCATACCGTCAATACTGAGGCAAAACTTATTGGGGTGCTTTAGAGATACACATGGCTCTGAGAATTAGCCATCATTGGTAACAGCCTGAAGGACCAACCAGAGAAACTAACATTTGCCAGTGCTCAGAAAGGTTGGGCTAAACCCTCTGTGCTAATTCCCCCTAAGTCCTCATAGGATCTCAGTAATGTGCATCCACTATAAAATTATGTCTACCATGCTTCTCCACAGATAAAATACTCTTATCAAACATATTCCTTTTATGCACAAATAATACCATACTCTGTTTTAAAATTATACTTACTGCTCATACCACAAACTGCTACAATGTCCTGCTAAAACATGGTTGTGTGTGCTACATACTTGCCTTCAACTGCTGTGGCATATAGCGGTTTGACTTATGCTGTGGTATGTGTTGGATTGGTTTGAATGCCAATTAACTCACCACATGGCACTCTTACAAAGTGCATTGGCTCGTGCAAAGTTGGTCTTGTTTCTGTGTTTCATTCTCCAACAGTGTTCTGACCCAACTAGAACTGAAACTTTATTTGTACTTAAGGTAACTAATTCCCTTAACTGTTCTACAATAAATAATTATGATTTTTGATTCTGTATAGTTCTTAATTTGCCATCTGGTACTTCTTAAAAGAAAAATAGCTGGCATGTATGTACACAATCAATTTGCTATGGTTTCCAAAAATGTTTAGCTTTGGTCTAACTTAATGCTAGTCATGTTTGAAAACCCCACCTGTCATGAATTATTTTTGCTCTTTCCTGCTTGTGGAAGAAAAGAAGCACATAGGCTGAGGATGAGGAAAGTTACCCAAAAATGTCTGGAGACACAATGATGTTGACTGGAGCATAAAAGTTAAGATGACATAAGTCTAAGAAAACAAGTTACTGGTAGGAATTTTTCATTTGTTACACTTATTTCATATTTTCTTAAGGAATAGCTGACACCCCCCCCAACTCAAAAACCAACCCAGAATCCACGAAGAGCCATCAATGAAAGATCAATTTCACTACAAGGTGACAGACCTAATGCTCAGTGCCCATGAAGAAAATGTTGCATGCAACAAGCTTAGGAGGTCTTCATATACCTCACTAATTGAAAATAGTATACCAAATCCAAAGTGACAGAATGACATGGGCCAGCATTAGCAAGGAACACAGTAGGCAACTCTCAAGGTGAATCTTTCACAAACTAGCCAGATGCATTCCCTTACCAGGTAAGAATGCAAAAAGGCTGAACCTTGAAAGGCTTTAAAGTCCTGGGACAGGAAATCCGTGCATATGTCTTAGGAAACCAAAGGCTCTTTGAGCACAAAACTCAATTTAAAAAGGTCATAAGGAAACTAACTCGTGGTTCAGGAGAGAAGTACAACAAAATAGGAGGAATTATGTTACCGCAAGAGTTACAGATCTATCTGGTAGAATAAATTGTTTATAATCTTTATTTATAATCTCTCATTTTGTTGGCCAGACCTGGACTCCCTGCAAAGCTTAACAAAGCTTTGCCTAGCTGCTAAAGCAGTGATACTACAGATTCTAAGCTAGGAAAGCCATCTTATCTATAACTACTTCTTGCCTAGAAGGTGTTGACTACAGTTTTGATTTTCTAGGTATAAAAGATGGGAGTAGACTTTTTTTCAGGTCACAGAACAGTCCATTTGACAGAAAGAATTATTTCAAACCCAATCTTTTCATTAAAGCAGCCCAACTTGGAAAAACTCTTGTCACTCTCTTTAAAAAAACCCAAAACCTAACTTAAACAAATAGGACTCACGCAAGCAGGGAGATAAGAGTACTGCCCAGGCTATAAACAAAGGAAAACTAAATGTTTTTGTGTGTCATTTTTCTGCAGATTCTGAGTTGGTGTGAGGTAGGTGTGTGTCAGGACACAGCAAAGGCCAGCTGCTCCCTAAGGGTTGGGGAACTGGGAGCCAAGCATGATAACAAGGACAGTAGGGCAGGGGCCTTATCAGCCCCACGCTACCCGAGGGAGTTGAGCAGGGCCAGCCTGGGCATGGCAGCCACGGATAGCCCAGAGCCTGGATCATATATGGGGATGAGGTAGGTGTGAGGGGTTTAGAGCAATTCACTGCATCTTATGAATTAGGCAGTAAGTTCTGCTGGTCAATCCCTAGGTAGAAAGGAAGCACGGGCCACCTCCTGTGATTATCCTCAGTGAACAGCAGTGCAGAATCTGCAGCTTATCTCCTTGCCAGGATTCTCTCTGTCTGCCTGCAGGGGTCATATTTGTTTAAGGTAAGATATAATATGTTGTGGGACAAGGACCCTGTTTTCCTGTGTGCTTTCTAAGGGTGGTGCAGTTCCATGATTCCCATCTTGGTCAGTCCATGGAAAAGCAACATCAAACAAAAAGCAAACTGCAGGCAACACAGCATGTTCGTCTGCCTGTCAGGTGCACAATTAACTTCTGTATTGTCTGTGTCTGTGAGAAATGTTAGAAGGTTTCCCAGGTACCCTGGAAGGAAGAACACGGGCACAACAGCAGCTTTGTGAGTAGGGTGATCATTAAAGATTTCTGCCAGTGATGAAACATATGCTTAAATTTTATTTCACTGCACAACATTCAGTAATGAGACCAGGTATTCCCCTTGAAAAAGGTAAGGAGGAATCTTCCATTGACTTTAGTTGTCGGGTGAAGAAAGAAGGAATTAAATAGAGCAACTTTTGCATTGAGACAATAGTTAGGCTAGTGCTGCTCTCTACTGGTGAAGAACACGCATTGACCTAGAAGTGCCTGGTTACTTGTGTTAGCAATGCTTGAACGGTATGCGAGCTATTTTAATAAACTTTAAATTGAAAGAGAGCTGTAATAGATATACAAACTAATATATTGTCACTATTAAAATTAAATACTTATCATTTAACTTTTGTGTGTGTCTAAAAACTTGATTCCGTCTTCAGACTTCAGTTGCTTCAAGTAAATCCAGCAGTTTAATGTAAACATTCTGCCACTAGTGTATAAGCAGAAAAATGTTTCCCATTGGTAATAATTCTCCTTCTTCCTTTCTTTTTTTATAGAAAATTCCATGAACTTTCACTTAAATGGGAATTTGAATGGTCTGAATTGTAGCTGCAAATTTAGAGGCCATATTGAAGAACGTTTCAAAATGGGCTCCCAGAGGTTTACTTTAGGAATGGCTAAAATCATACCCATTTGCTCTTCAAAACAACAACAAAAAGTGCTGCTCTATTTATCATATGACACAGGTACTTTCAACTACTTAAAGATGGATGGTCATAGAATCACAGAAGCATAGAATAATTTGGGTTGGAAGGGACCTTTAAAGGTCATCTAGTCCAACCCCCCTATAATAAGCAGGGACATCTTCAACTAGACCAGGTTGCTCAGAGCCCCGTCCAACCTGTCCTTGAGTGTTTCCAGGGATGGGGCATCTACCACCTCTCTGGCAACCTGTTCCAGTGTTTCACCACCCTCATCATAAAATTTTTTTTCCAAAAATGAAGAAAGTGCCTATACAAGCAAACACCCCTTTCTCTTTCAGCTTCTGTCTCAGCAGGCAACTCGATGGGCAGCATTTATTTAGGCAGAGATGCTTGCAGAGGTCTTCTAGGAAAGGCTGACAACGCTTTTTGATAAGTATGGATTGTGTTTGTGTGGTCCTCTCCCTCATTCCACTCACGTAACTAAGCGAACAGTGGAGCACCAGTTCAAATAGTGTTTGCTGAGCCCAGCATGGTCACCCAGCTAAGTGCCTCCATTGAGTAAGGTAACAGCAGTACTATATATTCATGCAGAATAACAAACGAGTCTCCAAAAGATATTAGGAAATGTCCTGCAGTGCCTTGTTTAACTGCAGGAGTAAACCGCAGATGAGACAGATGGGCACAGCACACAGGGAGAATTCATCACAAACAGATTGCTCATTGTTCTACCTACAGTGAGATCTAGGAAGTTCAAACGTCCCACTCGCTCTTGGAAGGCTTGGGTCACAAAGTCTGCTGTGGGACTCTGCACAGAGCCAAAGAATTTACAGCTAAACAGTCTCAAGCACAGTGGCCTTCGTGGTCCAATTGCTGAATCTATGTAATGATTTTAATTCTTTTTTGACTTTGGATGTGTGGCTGTGATACAAGTTTAGTACTTTGTTTTATGTTTCTCTGTGGCAGCCCTGTTTCTTGCCATCCTCAGGAAGGATTCACAGTGATTATGAACAGGCTTACAGCTTCTTCTGTGGTAATCATGGCAGCATACCAGGGCTGATGAGAAACTGCAAGAGTTCAAGAAAGAGTTGCCCCTACTGTGATGCAGTGTAAGACTATCAACTTTTTTTTCCCTACTTAATATGGAGGTTCCTGAGCTATAGTGCTGCCCAGAAAGAGCTGTACACTACCACCAGAAAGGAACAATTTAGCCTCAGGGCAATCCAGAGGGTGCATGACACAACATAAAGTGCCTTCACATATCCCTAAGCTGTGTTTGCACTGAACAGAATTACACCCTGAGGACAGAAATGGAACTGATGAAAATGTCATCTTTGTTATGTTTGCTTTCTGAGAAAAAAAAAATCCACTAGAGGTTATCAGAGGAACAATTTTATTTTTAGAATACTCTTGTTCCCATGAAACTCAAGAGAATTTTTATCTTTGACTTGAATGAGAACAAAACATTGCCCTTGGAGAATGTCTTCTTACATTACCAAAAAAGAAATATGATTAGGAAAACCTGTGGAGTATATTTTCTCCAGTGAATTGCTCTTGAAGAAATACATCTATAGAGAGAAGTGTTTATGTTAATTCTGAGACATTATTTTGTCATGCTGTTAGTTTTATAGGGTACTGGTTTGCAATTTCTTCCAGTGCCTATTAAAATTAAACGGGATCACAAGTTTTTAGTCAGCACTGGATTAGAGGAGTGAGTGCTCTTAGCAGAATTTTACAGATGAGAGAATATGATTTTATTAATTTGTTCAGTGCTTTTGGAATAAATTAAAGTATCTTCCAACACATACAAATTTAAGGAAAGATAAAGATAACAATCCCATCCAACAAAGCTCTACACAGCTCAGATCTGGGAAAGCATTTGCAGATTAATTGGAGATTGTGTATTTGTCCTTGCATAGCATTCCTTATATTGAAGAAGCCTTCACATTTTATTCCTTTCTCTAGTAAGCCACAAAACAAAGGTTGTCTTTAGTCCAGGGTTTGTTAAAGCACCGACAAGCTACACTAAAACTAAAACTCATCACTCCAAACAAAAACATAGTTAAAACTGACAATAGACACCGTTAAAAATGTCTTCTCAAGCAACGATTGAATAAAAGAAACATATCACCAGAAGATAATTCTCCTGTATTGGCATTTTGCTACCATGTAAACCTAATTTCACAGATTGTCCATCTAGCAGTGGAGAGGTGATTAGTCTCCAGGTGATTAGTTCTGTGGTAGAGAGAAGTGACTGGTTACAGTTAAGGTTACAATTATGTCTGGGATTAGGGTTGATGCTTTGGAGTGGTGGGGGTGAGCTGTGTGGCTACAGTTAGGGTTCGGGTTCAGGAAAGGAAGAGCTTGACAAACACATTTACTGTGGGATCTTGTCAATGTGGTAAGTCTAGGATGAGGACTGGTGATGATGGCAAGGACTTATGTCTTCTGGGTAGTTGTGATAGGAATTGGTGGCAAGAATGTTATTAAAGGCAGTACAGAGGTTGGATGCATGATCTAGATTTAGAAATGCAGTCTGTGGAATTGTATTTATCATTGTACCACAGCTTCACTTATTTCAGATGGGTTTTTATAGGAGTGAAGAACTGATGATGCATCCCAGAGGCAACAGGAGTGACTAACTATAATGAAAGTGACTGTCTTGGTTGTGGTTAGGATTAGGACTCTGGAAGGCCAAGGTGGGATATCGGCTTTTAATGTGGGGTCCTGGAGAGGTGTAATGATGTCTGAAAGGATGGTTGGCTCTGATCTGGGAATTGATAAGTCTGTAATGAAGCAAATGGTTGGAGTTAGGGGGCAAGAAAGAAGAGGACAGAGAACTGGGAGTATTAATGAATCCTGTCCATCACAGGGAGGGCTGAGATTGACAAGGAAGTGTGCAGTCTGTATGTTATAGCACTGAAAAGAGGATTGGTAGGATTAATATTATGATAAGATATTATTAAGATTAGGGTTGGGTGAAGGATTAGGCTTTAAGAAAGCAGAGGTTGTAAACAAAAATTTAATGCTGAAGCCTACCAGTCTTTTACTCCTCATTTAGGGGTGATTTTGCAGCAATGAACTGTCAATGATTAAGGCGTGACAGGACTACAGATAAAGCATCTGGCAGTTATGCAGAGTTCGGCGTAGAAGAGGACGAAGACCTGAATTTACCCATAGGTCCTACAGAATTTAGAGACAGGTCAGAGCTGATGCCAGAAAGCTACTTAGCTCGGCATTAATTTGGAAGTTTGTGGCCATTGTTAGTCTGTCCAGAAGCCTATCCGAAGGGTAGCAGTCCCTTTTTCTGTGAAAGCAAGCATGGAGAGCTAAACTGAGTGTTGGATATTGTCAATCTGAGAAGGGATGACTGTGGAGAGGGTTGGTGCTTGTAGAGGTCAACAACATCTGGATAGCATTGGCTTAGGAGAGGGTGAGCAAGGTTACCTGCAGGTGAAGGCCATATTTGGATATCTGGTTTCTGTTCAGAAAGCAAGGGTGCCTGTTGCTGGATCCTGCCAAGCCTCAGGTTCTGGTTTCAGGACTAGTTCTCTTAGCAGTGAATAATGTATAATTCATCCTGTGACAGAAAACAGTAAATGGGCTAAGGATGTTAGAGTGTTAACTGTTAGTGTGGCTTAGGATAACAGGTCTGGTAAAAGATGGTTAAGGTCTTGGTTTTACATTAGTTCCTTAAGAAGCTAAGGCAGAAGACCAAACTTTGGTATGGGAGAAGTCAGTCACTGTGGTATGAACTCTGTAGTACAGATCAGTATTGTATTTAGAAAACATCATTAATGCTTATGTTATGGTCCAGGAACGGAGAGGCTAGAAGAGCAAGTTAGTAGGTGGACCTACTAAGGCCTGTGGGAATAGCATGCGGGCTATTATTTGTAGCAAGCTGTGTGTTTCTCTCCAAACTTAATTTTTAGGGTGTCCAAGTTGGTGGCTTTTTATTTTGTTTATTGGCTGAAGCTGTGTTCAGGTTTAAGGTAAAGAAAGCTGAATTTAGATACTCAAGTTTCTTGCAGGATCCTAACAGGTTGTGGCTGGTCCTACCTGTGAGTAATGGACGATCAATGCCATGGCAGGAAAAGTTGAATGGGTTTGGATATGGCGACCAGTAGGACTGAATTTGGAGCGAGGGATCTGTGCAGCAAAATTCAAATATTAGTGTGGTTTCTTGCAGGGCATTGAGGCCTAGAACAAGGAGTGGTTCTAATACAGGAGAAGATCTTTTTGGAATTTATGAAGAAATTTAGACTGAATGTTAAAATTGCCATTCAGGAAAGCAAGGGCTGCAAAGATCAGCTTATTATTGGAGTCTTTCAGTTCTGCAGGGCAGGATGAAAGCTACTGTTAGAAGGAATGTATGCTTTCTGCATGGGCGAGTAAAGTTTTTACTGAGAGGAGAGCAATGGTTGCTGCTATGTTTTAGGTAAACAGAGTCTGAAAAGCTTGTTCCATTGCTGTGTTCTGTGAGACCAATAATTCCCATTTCACTGTTGATCTTTTCAATCGTGAAGAGCAGGTATGTAGTATGTGACAGAAACTGGGGCATGGATAAAACTCTGGACAAGAATTTAAATTGGGATTTTCTTTAGGTCTTCAGTAATTGCTCCATGTTCAACATGGGTTTCTATAAAACTGAGATGAAGACTGACATAAAGAAAAGTGAATTACTGTTCATTTCAGTATGGCTGGAAAGGCGGATCTGGAGAAATGTGATGCTGCCAGTTCTGTTGGGGTAGGGTAGGGACTGGACTTGGGGATGGACATTGGATTTATGCCTTCTGGTTATTTCGGGGGCAGGTATTAACAGGGGTCTGATGAAGGATAAGACAAGAATTTTGTGATCCCTTTATGGATTATTTTTGAGACTGGATAGAATTATTTGCTATAAAGAAAAGAAAGCAAGCAAGAAACCACAGTTTTGAGCTGTTTGTGAGGCTGGTAAATAGCATTGCCATTGTTTCATCCTATTCATGCATGTTTCATTTGAACATTTAAAAAGAAACATTTATATTCTTTCTTTTTAAAATTTGAAACGTATATATATTTTAAAATGTCAAAAAAGGTTTTTAAACCAAACACTAAATGAAATACTTATAGCTGGGACAAAACAAATGCTTACATTAACCCTCATTTTTTATTTTACTTCCTCTGTCAGGTTTTCTAAAATAATTCTTTTTCCCCAGCTTTTCCATTTGGCCAACTAGGCTAAAAACTTTTTTCGTAGTGCTAAATTCCTTTGCCATACCAGGTTTAACTTCATGCATGGAGGCTGATACAGTACAAAAATTAAAGAGAAAAAGAGAATCATCCATAGTATTAGTGAAAAAGTAAACACTTCAGCTGCTTTCTGTATCACCATAACACAGAGGAGCACATGAGACATGTTAATAGGGTGCTCTGCATAAGCTTCCACTGTTCACTTCTGTTGCTTTCCTTGTTTTGCAGGTGAATGCAAGGTTTCAACATTCAGCGTTGTCCTTCTGGCAAATGTTATGAATATTAAATATTCATGTATGAAATCTGTTCAGATCCAACCTTGGAATCGTTTTGAGTTTGTTTATGACCAATTAAAATGCCATATAAATTTCACATTCTGCCATCTGAGTAGCCTGAATGCAGAGAATGAAGGACAATATCCTGTACTCCTAATTTAATTTTCCCATCAGTGTTTGTTTGAACTCTGTCTGTGGGTCAGGACAATGGATGTCTGTGCAAATATTTTCTGCTTACGCCAGCCAGGACTGTGTGCATAATTCCAGCTAAAATTTCAGCGACAGTTTATAGTCAGTTATGCTGACTTTTCCCACATGAAAATAACACTTTCAGACTGAGAACTTTATTAATGAGCTGTATGTGTCACTTGCCTATGGCAGAGCTTTGATTTTATGCGAACTGGACCCCGCTCTGGCTCCAGATCTCAACTGGAGTTTGAGGAATCTTATAACCTTAGAAAATGAAATTTTATTGAACTTGGAACAGTCCCACGAACATCGGAGATTTGCTGTGCACACAGAGAAAACAGAAGATAAGTAAATGGCAGAAGAATGTAGTGAGTCACTTAACCTGCAGAAAGAAGGTAAATCATGTGGAGGAAGACAGTAGCAGGTAGAGGATGCAGTTTCCCCTTTGGGTCAGCTGGACATGTTTTGCCATTAACTTCTAAATTTCATCTCTGAGTCCAAGCATCATCTGCCTTGAACTTGAGAGTGACAAGGAGGTGGAAAGGGTACTTCCATGCTTCTCAGCCTGGAAAAACAAAGTGGGAATGTCTGCCAAAGAAATCTGGACACTTTGGATTTTCTTGAAAGACCCAAACATTGTTATTTCCTCTGATTTTGTATGCAGTATCTGAAAGAGATTGACTTGTAAGTGTTCCCATGGTCTTTGTGTACACAAAGAGGAATGAGACATTTTCAATGACATTTATTTTAGACTGATGGAAGGAACAAAGAGCCAGGCAGCTTCCAAGAGGGTGTTTCCTCAGTGTGACCCTGAACATAGTTTGAGAACAGTCTGGCAGCTCTCTCTGAGCACAGGCACAGCTCCTGGAAACTGAAAAAGTGCCTACTATGAGCAGTAGACAGACATGGCTGTCTGCCTCTGTGGGCAAGATCATGCAGCAAAATTCAGATGTTAACATGGAAATGTCCTCAGAACAGGGACAGCTGGAGTCAGGATTTTGGTTTGGATCACTAAGAGAGAGGCCCATTGGAGAGACAGGTCCATTTGCAAAAGCTGGACACATAGTCAGATTTCAGGCAACTTGAACGCTCAAAAGATACTCAGAAGTGGGCAGTGGTTTAGGACCTTAGAAACACAGCAAAACACAAGTATTTTTATATTTTTACTGCCAGTACTGTGTACAGAATAAATGTGAAATAAATTCAGACAACTCCCATTACAAAAGAGAAAACTAATTCCTTTCCCACACTGTGTGTCTCATACCAAAACCACTTTGAGCACTGACCACTTCAAACCTCCACCTGAGTTGCAATCATTTGTAAACAGTTTCAGGCCCAGTCTGCTCCGTCTGCATTTGACATCACTTCAGTTTTTTGCATGACAGTCAGCGCTGCTTTAGGTAGATACTCCATCCAATCCCCTTCTACTATGTAACTCTTTTGGTTCCCTCATAAATTAGACAGAAACTAACAGAAATTTAATAAACATGTCGTAGATCTCCACTTATTGAAACAGTAACATCCAGAGCAACTGGCAGATTTACACAATCCTCCAGGTGTAGGCTTGGTAGGAAGATCATGGTAGTTCAATTTTTACTCATTACAGAGCAGAACATGAAGAAAATGTATCATACTTAAGAGAAAACCAGGAATATTTAAAGTAACTGGTCATTGTCCAGCTTACTTCTCCTTCTATTATAGAGAAGTTTGTTCATGGCTAAGATCCTATTTCTGTGTAATCCAGATTCTTCCAGCCTACTTCCACAACATCAGTTTACTGGACCTTTCGTGATGATTCCAGTCTTCCTATGTTGCTGAACTATGGAGTTTTTCACAGTCATGATTTTCTTTAAGATTGAAATTGGAGAGTGATGGAGTGAAGAGGAGAAAGGAAATAATACCACCTCAGAAGGAAAAAAAGGAAATCTGAAGTTGGTTTTGGAAGAGAAAGTACAAAAAACCCCACAATCTAAATGTTACATTTTGGCAGTATCAAAACAAAATTATCTTGACTGCAGAGTGGAAGTGTTTGGCTCTGTTTGCCTTCTTAAACTTCTACAAATATTTGAAGTCTAGGAATACTGAATCCTGGAAGACTGAGTTTTCAAATCATAAGAAGGAGCCTTGAAGCTGTCTGGATTCTGAGCTCTATTTTAGAAAAAAATTGCTCAAGACCTTACTTGCTGGCACCTTTAACATTCTTGTCCCCAAAGCTATTCAGATAGCGAATGTGCTCCAGAGCTGTGACTCAGGAAATGAGGGCTCCCAGGTGAGTTTTTCTCACTGAGTAAATCCAGCCAAAATCCAGGTTTAGCACCAGAGCAAGCTTCTATTGGAAGCATGTTAGTGTAATGATGGATCCCTCTGAGATACACTGGGATAACAGCCATGATGACATTAGCTCTTCCCAGTCAGTTTTCCTCTGCCTCTGTTCAGTGACCCTCAGATAAACAACATGAAAGCTGACAACCACATTCCATGAACATTACTTAAGACAGATTTCGGTGACTTCAGCTACAAACATTTCCTCCCATTTTTCTCATTGTCGTAATCATTGCATGACTTCAATAGCTGTAAATACTCACTATCACAATCGGTTTAACCTATCTGTTTTTACCAGCCAATCTATCTGCTTCTAATTTCTTTTTGCTTTCAAAACAAGTTTATGTAACAGGCTAAGATGGATTTTTGTAATTTCCAACAACTCCAGACAACTAGACTTCTATGGATCTCAATCACTTGTAGATATTAATGGGACAATATCTCTAAATGAAACTTTGTCGTGACAGCAGTGTGGCAGGCCAAACTGCATAAATGAAGGCACTGCAGAGCAACACGTGGCAGAAAAAAACCAGTATATTGAAGACTTATAACTGTTCGGTTCAGTATACCAGGACAGAAGTCCAAATGGAAAAGGACTAGCATTAATACATTTGGAATTGGAAGGGGATGCCTGACTTCAGCTCATTTTGTTTGTCAGCGTTTCTGACTCTCTGACTGCAAGCTCTGCAGATCTGGCTTTAAAATGCATTTAAAAGAAGCTGAATGGCAGCATGTTTGCTGAGGGGAACATTTCTGCCAAGAGGAGGGGGAAGAAGCAGCAGCACCTGCCATGTCATTTATAGCAGCTGTCACCTTTCTAAAGCTACCAAATTCTCTTTCCACCTACAAAAGTAACTCTGTTTTCTTCTCACCCCTACAGGCATTTGAAATATTAAGAGCCAGTGCAGTTGTCTTTTTTTCCCTTACTCTGTTCCTTCTAGTTTCCTTTCCTTATTACTCTATATGTCTATCAACACAGTCTTTTCTGTACCATTTTCCCAGCTACTGAATGCAGGACTTTGTAAGAAATTCTCAAAACAATTGTCATGGATAAACTGAATTCCAGATTAAAAAAACAAAGACACAAACCACAAACTCATATCTCAAGAGTTCTGTATCTCTACAATCTTCAGAAGCATTTCAGGACAATGTCCAAAATATGTAATGCAGTTAAGATACTGTGTTCTTGAATTGGAACAGTTGAGACTAATCCTCTTCAATGCTCTAACTCAATGATAAATATTTCTAATGGCTGTATTTATTGCAAACTTGGGGCTCCTTGTATCTGGACACGGTTCCTATCAGACAATTTAAAGCCTTGGATTAACTTTCAACCAATCAAAGCATTAACTCTTTTTGATTGTAAAGAACTAACTTCCCCAGCAGTAAGTAAGTATATGGCTCTTGGCTAGTTCTTAGATATATTTTATATCTTATAAATGAGGAAATAGAGACAAAGAAGTTTGGGTAAGGTTCACAGGCAGTAAGTAGCTGCAGTGATCACAGCCCCGGGAGAGCCTTGCTCCCCACTCACACTCTGCCCCTGCACTGGCAGGACTGATGCTGTTTGCTTGTTCTTGTTTTGTTCTGAAACAAAAAGGCATGAAGAGACCAACTATTGGGAGCAAGAGCTTATAGGAAATTGCATGTTTTAATTTACTTCACCAGTATTCGGCAAGTAAAATTTTTGATAGTTTATATAACTGCATTTTCAAACATAAATGAAATACACCAATTGTGCCCAGAACTAGCTGAGACAAATACAATGCAGCATTTATTTTCCTTAAATAAACAAAGCTTATTTTTCTCATTTTTTTTCTTTCATTTTTGTATATGATCCTATACCTGTAAAAAATCAAATTATGAATGGAAACCTCTCCAGGGTGTTCAGCTGCAATGAATGCAGCATCTGCCATTTGGAAATGAAAGAAGAAAAAGCTTTTCAGTTCTTTGCAAGCCAGATGCAAAAGTGTTTGATATTGAAACTTCACATAGAGCAGGGAGAAATGGTAGATTTTTTTTAGAGGTAATATTTTTCTCTTTTGATGCAAGAGAAATTTTTATTTAATTTTGAAATTTAAACTGAACATAAAAGCCTTTGGAGTACAGCCACAAATACTGAGGCTGTCATTAAATATATCTTGTTAGAGTTAAGGAGAGATTCCCTATAATGCAAGTACTTGGAATAACATCTTACCACTTCTGTCTGAAGCACAGACCTGTTTACATAAGTGGGTTGATCAGAGACAGTTTCTGGCGAAACAAATGTTCAAGAAGATTAATGATGAACACATGTTGTATTTTGTTATCTAAAACAACACCCAAATTCTCAACTGAAATCTAGGTTATGTGATGACATAGAGTGTTGGTTAGGGGTATGTCCTGGTTTTGGGGTGCTAACCCCCTGTGTCCACTTTTGTTGCTCTTTGGAGAAAGCAGTCCTGTTTTTGTAGAAGGATTTCACTCCATTACTAGGGAAAGGGTGAATTTTCCTTTCTGCTGTAGGGCTAAGAAATGTAGGTCTGAGAGGTGGCCCAAATGTGTATGCAGAGAACATGTCATTGTTTGGTCCACGAGAAGGACAACCACCAGATTACTGGGAAAAGCACCTCCTTCCTCATTTCAAGCTATTCTGCAGTTGTTAGGATGCCATTAAAGCTTATGGCATAGCAAGAGGTTTGGTATTACCATGGTTCAACAGAAAACACAGTAACTTGCTTCTGCTTCCATTTGCTCTAGGCAGTTAAGTATGCATCCAGTCTGCTAAACTGGTCAACAGTCTGGAGGCCTTTTTAGACCTCTCAGTGCCACTGGTAATTAAATGGCATTGATGTAGAAACAGTCCATGCTATTCAAAAGACCAGGCATGTTCATCTATGTATTAGAGAGAAATTCAAGCCATTACATCTAGGAAGGTGAAGAAAGCTACAGCTGGAACTAGCCATTAATATGGAACTAGACATCAGGGAGCAGACCTGGGTGTCCTGGTGGACAAGTTGAACATGAGCCAGCAACGTGCTTTTACAGGAAAGGCGACCAACAGCATCCGTGGCGACATAAGGTAGAGCATGGCCAGTAGGTCAAAGGAAGTCGTTCTTCCCCTACACTCAGCCCTGGTGAGGCCACCTCTGGAGTGCTGGGCTCCTCAGTATAAGAGAGACATGACTATACTGGAGCCAGTCCAGTGAAGGGCCACAAAAATGACAAACAGATTGGAGCATCTGACATAGTAGGAGAGGCTGAGGGCTGGCATTATTTACCCTTGGGAAAAGAAGGATCAGAGGGAATGAAGGAATTCTTAATAATAGGTATGAATACCCGATACAGTGGGTGTAAAGAAAACTCTTCTCAGTGGTATCCAGTGGAAGGACAAGATGCAATGGGCACAAATTGAAATACAAGAAATTCCATTCAAATATCATAAAACCTTTGTTTTTACTGCAAGGGTGATTCAGGACTGGAGCAGGTTTCCCAGAGAGGTTGTGAGTCTCCATCCTTGGAGATATTCAGACCCAGCTAAGTATGGTCCTCAGCAATCTGTTCTAGTTGAGCCTGCTTTGAACAGGGCGTTTGGACTAGACGATCTCCAGAAGTCTCTTCTCACCCTAAACATTGTGTGATTCTGTGATTGCAGGCTTAGCCATGCAAGTGAGTCTGATACACTGGGGATTCACTGTCCATATCACCTCTACACTCAATACAGAGACTAGCTTAAAAAGCTGCGTATTCAAAGTCCTATGCGAGTGAATATCGCCTAGGTATTTACTCCACAGTGCCATCTTTGACAGCTACTTTATACCTTACAGCTTTTGTTGTTTCCCGTGTGTCAGTAGAGGAATCATGAAAATGCAAGAGCAAGAGATAGCAGAGGTTCTGGTGTACTTGTGTAACACTGACCGCAGCAGACAGTCCTGCCTGGCATAAGAATGATCAAACACATCACAGTTGCTGGACCTACAGCCCAATGTCATGTCTTCTATTTGGCATTCCAAAAACTTTGCCTCACAGGCTAGCACGGCCATGCTAAGTAGTGTGCAACATCCCTTCCCTTATAAACCTGTCAAGCTATTTCTCCTAGAAAGAGGCTAGAAGAAGAAAGATTTACTTCTGTTAGTGACTGTTTGGGGGCTGCTTAGAGTCTGTAGCAACAATAACAAACACAAAATGGAACAAGTGGCACCCAAGGATTTCGCAGAACCTAACTTTCTGCTCTGCCAGATGTTGCACTTGTTCTGTCCAGGACTACATTACATATTTCAGGTTATAGGGCTGCCAGCATTAGTATTGCTTTTCCATTTTGTGTTGTTTCTCTTCAGCGATGGCACTGGCATCACTGCCAGTGAAGACTGAAGTAATACTAGTCCTTGGCCCATACCAGGGACTTCAGGCAAGTTTGTCATGCATCAGTTGGTGGCCATCTCCATTTTACAGAGGGGAAAACAAAAGCAAAGCATAAACAAGCACATCTATGGGCTCCAACTCATGTCTGCAAGTGTTTCTAGCAGTGACAGCTGAACAGGACACTTAACTTCAGCCCCACAGCTTACAGCCCAGTGTAAAAAAGTAAATGGTGTGATTTGGGATGACTGGGCCTAGTAGCTGCCTACACCACTGCAGTTGGGCCTGTCTGCGTCAGAGCAGCATGGGAAATGTATGGTACAGTGGAAAGAGAACCCAGGACTCCCAGTTGCTGGATCTGATCTCTACTTGATGTTTTCTCCAACTATATGTCCATTCCTTGCCAACTAGTTTTAAATGATTAATTTTGTTACTGGATAGTCATATTTTGTGGGTAGCCACTAGTCAGTTTGAGTTATTCACTTTTACAGAATACTTCCTCTAGAAGGTACTGTAAACAGAATTAATTTTTAAATAGTTTGAGTTGTTTGAAAGCCATGAGCAATGGTTATTAATATTGGCACAGAATAGGTCACATGCTGATGATTCAAGGAATGGAAACCGGAACATTTTGGACAGAACTGATGTTTTTATAATTCACTTGCCTTATATCCAGACACTCTGGTGGTAGAAGTGTTAATTATACCCAAGACAGGAAACTGGGGAAGTCACAGGTACTAATGCATGCGGACATGTGGTAAAATAAATCTTTAGATGAAGAAAATCATGTATGTTCAAGTAATCTAGTTTCCATTTCTTGGTTACGACATGCAATTTTATCATGCATCTCTTCTGAAAGAGGAGGAGGAAGGAGTTTGTCTCACTGAAGGCAATGGAAAGTATGCTTGATATAGCATGCACAAATATGGACATGAAATTGGGAGGCTGCACTGCTAACAGCTCTTACAGATGCAGAGAAGCATGCACCCAGATTCCCAAACAACATACAGTGATGTTTTGACTTGAAATTTCTTGCAGTGAAGCTCATTCTTGTGATAAAAAATGGCAGGTCCCCAACCAGCTAGCTCAGGAAGCCAAGAAAGTTTGCCACTTGGTGATTGCAGCCTAGTTACCACTAGCACAGCTCAACACTATTCTGCTTCCCTAAAAAACAAACCCAACAAAACCAACATCTCCAAGGCTTGCCACTGTTTGGAAAGAACCTGTAACTTTTTTGCACATGTCTAGACTGGTTTACTGCTTTTCAGTGCAACTTCTTGTCATGGTATCACAGCCAGTATGTACTTTTTGACTGCTGCTGACCAAGGCAGACTGAGTAGTCTTCAAAAGCAAAAGAATTTGCCAGCAACTGAGTCAGTTTAAACTGCCTGCCAGGAATTTGCTGCATGCTATACAATACATTTTTGAGTGACCTTCTAAAAACAGCCTTGACAAGAAAAAAAGTCTGACATTCCCACTTGGTCTTATGCCAGGATTCTGCCATGCTCTCTTTCTCTCCAAAGTCAAAGCACTTAACCTGATCTCAGTATAAATGGCTATTCAAAATGTTATGTTTAATAAGGAGCATGACCGGGGGCTGCACGCTGGATCTTAATGAATGGGGCCTTCTATGGAGAGGCACAGGAGTCTGATTCAGTAAGACACAGACACACACACATTGCATGGGACTGTAAAAGAAATGAGGGGCTGCCTGGATGTCTAGAGTCACGAGGGTAATGCCCACACCTCTCTCTCACATCACAATCTGACCGAGAACAATATGCCTATGGAAAACAAGCGTGAATTCTGTAGGAAATAGAAGTTACTGGTGTTTAACTCACCGCTAGGTGTCACGACTTATTCATTTTTAAGCAGACTGCTGAGTTTTTCTATGCCTAGGGGAAAAAAAAAACCACCTCAAGGTGAGGGCAGGAAGCTCGTGTATTAGCCAAATACCCGGGCCGGCTCCAATCTAAATTCTTTTCAGTAAAGTCAGGTTGGTAGATAGCACATTCAGAGAAAAATGAGAAATCATTTCCATCCCTTTTGCAAATTACTCCCACCGCAGACCATATTGAAACACTAAAAATGCCATGAGTGCAGGTAGCTGTAAAGTTCAGCATGCTCAGTGCACCATGGAGTTCTCCTTATATTTATTTGCTTTACATCAGCCCCAGACGCAGTAGAGCTACAGCTATATGAAAGTGAAAAAAGTTTTCCCCACATCTATGAAACGACTCTTCTTTTCAGTGTGTCTAGAATAGTTGATTTTGTTAAAAGTCCTTCCCTGTTGCTACTGACAAATGCTGTACTTTTTGTAGCTTTGGAGACTGATAAATACACAGACACAAAACTATGTATATATTTTAATATATATTCGCAGGAAAAACATGGGTCAGGAAATGTTAATGCAATCACCCCTTCCTATGCCACGCACTTTTCTTATGCTGCCATGCTCTCCAGGGAGGTTTCACCACCTCCTGCTTTGCTGGCTTTTCTACTGAGTGGAATGCAGTGGAAGCAGTCTGGTTTTATGCTCTCCACTGAACTGAGAATCTTATCTCCTTTCTTGCTAGTAGACAAATTGTCATCAGGGTAAGGCTGGAACATACTTGATTTTTAAGCCTGGGGACTGGACGCAAACCAGCAAAGGAGTGAGGAGCTCGCTCTCCCTCTCAAGATTTCCACAATCCCCTTCAAGTGGGATTAAAAACTTAACATAAGAGGTGCAGCCTTGTCAGGAGAAAGACAAGCAAATGTTTCATGAATGCTCTTCCCCTTCTTTCTGTATATTCCGTGTCACGTTTAATGCACAAGGGTCTGGGGTGGACATGAACCCACCAGCCCAGGAAGAAGCAGGAGACCTGCTGCATCAGACTAGGTGCTTCTGGGCACTTTTTAGGAACTTGGCAACAAGAGGGGACTGAAGTGGCTGCCCAGTACGGGCAGATGCTTTTTCCTCTGACCCCTTGTAGAGTACACTTTTGCTGGATGATTTACAGCTTGTTCTCTGAGCCAAAGGAAAAATCCAAACATTGCTGGCTGCAGTCAGATTTTGTTTGACCTCTTAAGTAGTTTAACATGGTACTGGCCTTCCTTCCCATTTTAGGACTTTCCCTTCCAGAATAGCAGAATAGATTCAATGATGCAGCTTCTCAAGCACCTACATAATGCCCTGAGCTGGAAGTAGTGGATGTGTGATAATTGCCTTTAAGATGAGCTCTTTTGTTCCTTTTTGGGGGCATCCCAGAAAAGCACAGGAAAGCCCAGAGGGGAACCTCACAAGTGACTTTTTCTCTTCTAGGTGCAAAGGGTGTTTTTATTGTAATGTGCTATGAATTTCCATCTTCCTATTCTTTAAGTTAGGAATTTGAGAATCAGCGTTTGCCTGAGAATTTAAGACTACACAGTTTCCTCCATCCTTCAAAGTAAAGCCATGTCACTGGGTGGTCTTGGCACTGAGCTCTCATATGGGGCCAATAAAGGCGATTTTTGTAAGTACAGAACCCGAGAAATCTAATTCACATTAAAAATGTGTAATTAATCTACTGCATAAATTAAGATTGATTAATATTCCATATTCTGTGTTGAAGCAATACAGAAAGATTCCACCCATTAGGATTCAGTGGACATATTGGGCATTTGTTTTAAAGGGACACCATTCAACTTTTTACCTTTCTTGTCAGAATCCTTTCTTAATTTAATATTGTTCACTTAATATTCCCTTTGCTATTACAGAAAATTATATATAATTTTCTTAATATTTTTCCAGTTTATTTACCTTGGGCATTTGACAATATCTTGTGTCTACTCTGCTTCACTTCTTTTAAAATTGGAAAGTGTAATAGTAAAACCACAGAAAAGCAGGGGAGTTCAACAGCAGGTGCTGGGACTAAGAATATTTTCCACTCATTCTCTAAATAAATGGAGTGAATTTCAAACTGCCAGAGTCTTTAGCCTATAGCTGTGGTTTATCGATCACCATACTTAACAAATATAGGGTAATCTGAACATCAGATATTATTTATTTATTGCTTGTTACAGGGAACTGGAATATAATGCCTCCATTTCTTTTCTGACCCCTCATTTCCATCTCCTGAAGCACTGACACAAAGCCCCATGCCTCCTAGATCTCAAAACCTGCCATTTCTACAACTGTATGCTCATTCTCTTCCAAATGTATTCTACCTATGTCTTCTCTGGTGCAGATGGGTGGTTTCTGGTTCCCAGTAAATTCTTGTTGCCTTGAATACGGACAAATTGATCAGTAGTATTTTTGCACTACAGGAAGTAATGCCTGTCTGGTGAGAAGATATTGAAAACATCTTCAGGAGATCCAGATGTATTGCTTTAGCCAAAATGATGTCTGGACATCAACTATGAGTAGAAGAAAAACATGCTTTTTTAAGAATTTCAGGTAAACTAGATGAACTGCTCGGGAGTAAACCCTGGAGATCTGCTAATGCTCCTACAGTAGCATTATTAACACTACAAATTGGCTTGACCTGCAATACATAAATCCTACCAAAACCAGTTTACAAATGATACCTGAATTAGACTGTAGCAGAAAGCTGGGGTAGGAATTACCAGAGACTTCAGATTAAACTCTTGAACAGCAGATCTACGGGTGGATGAGCCTCGCCAAATCAGAAGCTGTCCTGAGCATATGCAGAAACACAGGTTTAGTGCTTGGGAGACCCTTTCTTGGGAAAGCTAAAGGATGTGAGTGCTTAACAAAGTCAGATTCCACACCTGGACCTGTGAAAGGGCTAGCAGCTTTTAGCTACTTTACAGCAGTGAAGGGTAGCTATCCTAGGGACTATGAAGTACTTGTACACTGTGACAAAGGGACCATGACAAGGACCTCAGACTTACGTGGATCTGCTCTTATCTTATTCTCATGCAACACAACCTGAAAGGTGAACTTGAAGAGGAATAGATGAATACCTTGAAGAGAGACAACTGCGGATTCTGAATGACACTTTTGACTCCTTAGCAACAAGTTTGCTTAAAAGTGGGAGATATATAAGCATAGACAGACCAGTTTGTAGACAGGATTAAAGTTATGGTACTTCCTACCATATTATTAGAGTGCATCCCAGTCCTTGAAAAGTTACACCTTAAAACAACAAACTGTAAGATAAGGGAGGCTGTACTATTCTCATTATACAGAAAGGGATCTGAAGCACTGAGAGATCGAATGACAAAGAAACATAAGAATATGGCCTTGATAAACTGTGAATTGAACCGGTCCCTGGAGACTTTGAGTAGGCAGCTGGACTGCTCTTCTCTTGCAAGCTCTCTTAAGTGCTGAATGGAGATGTGTGCATCTCTTCATGAGAGATGGCTGCAAACTGGGAGATCACTCTGGCTTGTGAAAATTTGACTAACAATATTCACTTGCTGCTGTGTATTGGGTTTTGGCAGGTGGACCAACATGTAACCCATGGATATGGTTACTTATAATGCCTCTGAAAAAAAGACGATGAGTCAGGATTGAATTGTTAGAATACTGTCCTCTGCATGCATGGTAAAGTCAAGAAAAGTCTCTTAGGAAGGAAAAGAATGTGGCTGAAGGCTAAAACCATCAGAAGGGGTGTCATTCAGGGAGCTAAGATAAAACCACTGAAGTAGTTTAGTGACCCCAGCAGCAGGCAGTCAGAGCTGTGTCTTGGAGGGCCCACTTAACCCTGCAACATGTCACTCCATCAGCATAAGCATCTGTTTCAAAAATGCAAGTCATCAAAGAGGCCGCTGATGAAATTGCAACTATTAGCCAAATACATGCTTCATAAAAAATGCACTCAAAGCACAGAACCCAAACCAAAAAAAAAAGGTCTCACTGTTGTTCCATAACATTCCTTAAACAGCAGATGGGAAAAATAGTTGCATGCAAATCTTAATGAATGAAATCCAAACTGCTATCTCCAAGCTTTCGACTGAATACCACTGGCGGGTCATTCACCAACGATACTGTTCAGTTTATTGGCCTTTTTTTCCAGACTTGTGTGCCTAAAGCACTCATTTATGACAATGGCCTGATTTTCATGGCAACTGTTCCCATATGGTCCTGCTGGAACTGTAGTTTTCAGAGTCTCTAAAACAAGTGTGCTTTTTTTGAGTGGTTAAAGATGGCTTTTAGTTGTGTAACTTTCAGGCATCCCATATCAGAGAGTTTAGGCCAAGTGGAGAAAGTTACAGCAGATCCCAGGCAGTTAGCAAGTCCTGCCAAACCCCAGGGGATAGCTTATTCATCAGATTTTATAAACTGAAAATTGTGTCTTTGCTATCTGGGAGCTGCATAGTCAGTCAGAAATCTTGTCAGGCATGAACACTGCAAGCAGCACTGAAAACAATGTATTTTTTTTAAATAGCATGTCTCCAGCCAGCTGGACTAAATGTGCTGGGCAGCCCTAATGTGGACTGGCCTCTCTGATGACCACAGAAGCTGCTGATACCAAAGCAGAGCACATTTTGGGCATCACAGAGAAATGATCTCCTGTATGGTACCCTGCTGACCAATGCAAGGACTGAGCAACTTGGTCTTGATTAACATTTTGCCAGTCAGTGTTAACTGGTCAAACTTGAGTTCTGCTTCATTTTGGGCATGCTCTTCTTGCTTTGATTTGATCTCTTGGCTTTGTAGACCTGTCTTGGAATGTTAATGAAATGTTATTCAGGGAAATCAGATGGTATTCACATTATTTGCGCTTTCTTTGGTAAGTAGGCATAAATTTTGACCTGCTTGTCTTGCTCCTACCAAGTGTCTGGGAATTTTTCTTTGCAACTTATTTTCCCTCTTTTGTCAAGGAGGGCAAGACAGATGTGCTGGTATCTGCTTTTTTAAATATAGCCAACTGCATCTGATTGGCCTCACTAGGATCAAGCTGTCAAGGCAACGGAGTGCCTGATGGAGATCCATTCAGGAGTAAGTAGGGAAGATGGGACTTAGTTTGTTTTCAGACTTTTTTGGAGAGCATGTGTTTGCCAAGCTGTGACAGTTTGCGCATGCTGAGCTTATTGTATAGGGAATAGCTTCTATACAGTCTGAGGGAATTTACATTTTTAAAATACCATCTCTAATTTATCGGGCCATCTGAGGCATACTCTGAGAGATGTCACTTTGGTGCTGGTGTCACAATTCTGGGATATGAGCTCCTGTTACTGCCAATTAGCCACTAATCAGATAAACTTGCTGACAATTTTTACTCTCGTGCCATTCCATTACACTCGGTACAGGTGAGGACCTACTCAAGGCTGCTTCTGGGCCGAGCAATAATAGCTCCAATAAGCCACGAAAGTCTCCCAACTTTCTGGAACCAGAGCTGAAATGTGGCTAGCTCTACTTCACGTGTTTGACAGAAATCATGTGTTCTGACCGTTAAAATAACACCGTACAATTCAGTACAAAGCTTTGATTGCTCAGCTTCAGAGCTGGCTGTGATATAGGCCACATAGGCAGTTCCCTAGGTCAGTGAAATGTTGGGAGATGACAATGCAGCCATGGACCTACTGCTTGGTGTGCCTGTATTGGTCAATGAAAGACACACGCTTGCAGCTTATGCTGTGTTTTGAGGCTTGCGCATGTCTAAACTGCCAGCTCTAGCCAACCCTTTTCTATGGCAACAGTGGCACAGCAGGAAACTGTATTCCAGCTGCCTCTTCTCTTGACCGTCTCCAAATCCAGAAGCAGCCAGTCCCAGGCAGGTTGTGCTCTCTGGTCCTTGGGTGGCAATATTTAGCATTGCCTTTGGAAGTAGGGGACACAGTTACCAGGCAGAGAGTACATAATCTTTGCAGACATCCATTAAAACGCAACAGTGTTCCTCATGCATTGGCTGGCTATCACAAGAATGATTAGCCTTGTTTGTATTTACAAAAGGTGGGCTAGCATCCTTCTCTGGTCTTTTTCCCTTAGAGGAACATTGTTACACATACATGCCTCAACCAGAGCAGCAAATTAAACTGCTTTCTTGCCCAGGTACCTGTGGCTTTGGGGAGACAGAAAGAACTCCCCTCAAGAGTCTGTGGAATTTAAATCACTTGCAGGAGATAGCAAACCAGGAAAACATGTCTCATTTGGAAGTGGGGAAGCCAAAGGGAAAGAAAGTTTACTCTTTTCACAGAAATACAGGGACTTTACAATTTTACTCCCTTATGAAAATGAAGTCAAAGAGATATAGTGTCAGTGAAGAAGAGCAGAAGCTCTCTTGAATCCACTGGGCTAGCATCCACTGCCAGCAATGATTCAAATCCCAAATATTTCATTATTTTAAGCAGGCTGAGGTTCCTGTAAGCCCCTGACAGTACTGTTATGGATAAATGCCTAGTGTTAAAATCCAGAGAACAATAGTATGCAAGAAATGGGATGTATGGGAAGTACTACATACTTTCCTTATAATGTACCTGCACTATCTTTCTGATGATTAGGCATCCTTGCTCTGAGTGCCAACTGGGTCATATGAGGTAAACCATCTATTGAGCAGATTTTTCTCGCCAGACGTTGGCAGCAAGAATTGAATCTGACATCTTTTACTAGACATTACTTTCTGGTTCTCTGGCTCTGCCTCACAAATGTGTTCGCCAAGAAGCTTTGGCATTCTTTTATAACTAGTGTTATTCAGAGTTATAATTTATTTGAGCTCCTGTGCTCTTCTTGTCTTGACTGGAGTAAAATAAAATCCAGAGATGTCACATTTCTGTTTATAACCAAGAAAAATACTGTCAGTGTAAAGAGGCAGAGGGGACAGAATATCTAGAGATAAGAGGAGGAAGTTTTAGGAAATGAAATTGATGTAAATAGCTAACACAGGAGTCTTTTAGAAAAGGTGACTTTGAAATGAGGGATCTCATACTCCTGAAAGGGCAGGAGAAATGTGATATTAATACAACATATCCACTTAATAATAATGAACCATCTTTGCTTTTAAAATCTGTGCTTGAACTTACCCTATGAGCAGTCAGTTCCATTAAGGGATTGTGTACACAGACTGAAAGGTGAGGGTTTAGTCGAAATGCATTCTGAAAAAATTAGTTCCACGCTGATAAAAAAACCTCAGGACCCTGTCGTTAACCTGGGCCCTCAGTGAAAATAGATTTAAGATCTAGAAAACTTTCCTTTTAACTAGTTTGGCCACTGGTGTATGCTATTCTCATTTTCCTTCTGGTGGTGCCATTCAAAAAAATTTGACATACTTTAGTTAATCAATACCCCTGGTTGTAGGACTACTTTTGAGGTCCGTCTCTGTTATATCAGAGGCATGATTTTAAGGCAGTTTTCAATACCAGTTTTGCACATTGCCTGTCCATGTGATCCTGATTTGTCTATCCTTAAAAAAACCTCCATCTAGTCAATCTAGAGTTGGTAACTTCCCCAGATCGTGCAGAAGGCTGACTAAAAGCATGGCACAGATAAATGCTCTACTTAAGTTTGTTCCAGATCCTTTCAAGTATCATCAGACACAGTCACCAAAAGGCTGTTCTTTGAATCCAGGCTGCTCTGCATTTCAGTCAAAATGCCTTGATTATCACAATCTTTTTGTCTGTCTATTAAAAAAAGTTTTGAATGCACAATCTCCAAAAAGCAAGAAGTTGTTGCAAAGAGGACATATATATGCTGTTCTCCACAGCGCACTGTGGCAGGAAAAAAGATGGAGATTCAGAGAAGACACAGGAAAACTTTTCAAAGCATCAATTTATTTCAGCCTGGAATAAATGGCATGGGAAAGCAACAGAGTTTTCATGGAACATTTTTAGTATCAAGCTGGATTTTTTTTGTCAGGAATAGCTAAAAGTATAGTATAGTACAGTACAGTACAGTGTAGTTCATCCTGCCTGTGGTAAAGGGTAAAATAAGCAACCTTCTACAGTACCTCTCTTTTTCTAAGAGTATAGAATTGCAAGGACAAAGAATATCTACATATTGTAACTCAATCTTGATTTTGGTACCAGGTTTGAAAATATTGTCATATAACTCTAGGAAGTGGGGATCACTCAGTTTCATAGACATTTCTATCTATATTCAATGATTCCTTAACCAAGTACTACATGGTGAAAAGAACTCTGTTACCTTGGACAAAATAAGACAGACATTGACTAGACACTGTTATGTTTCCAAGGATTTAGGATCAGACTACTGATGAATACTCTAAAGCAAATGTTATCTATGTAACATTTAATTACAGAAGAATTTCATACACTAACAACATGCCCAGCATGCTATTAAAGACCAGGTTTTGATAGGTCTAATAATGGAAAATTAGAGGAACACCAGTGAAGTCACATATCAAGATGAGAATTATGATCAATAAAAGATTGTAGAGTAAGGTCTACAAATCTTCACCTAATATACTTTATGTTTACAAATACGAGGGAAAAAAAGGAATATAAAGCTCCTCACCAATGCTACTGACAAAATTATTAGCAGGTACTGCAGTTAATACATACCCTATTTGTTCTACAGCTTCCATGGGAGAGATTAACAACAAGTAAGTTTGTGTCATGCCTCAATACAAATCTAGAGAAACCCTGCTGAAGTTAATTGTGTGTGACAGGATTAAATTTGGTGCAAAACCAAACTTTGGCCCAGTATCTGTACTAAAAATATAGCTGCAGAGGGAAAAATAGGAATGTTTTTAACAACTTAACATTTATTGGACAAGGAGGGGTCTGAAGAGCACAGAATGGAAAATGGCAAACATCTTTCACAAAAATAAGAATTGTCCCTCCTTCACAGGCCTGGATAGTTTGCATGTGTGGTACAAAAATGTGTAATGGAAACCTGGGAAACAAAGAAGGCTTTTCAGGCTGAGGATTCCAGCTGTTCGCAGACTGTGGAAGAGAAAACAGACTTTATTCAATGTCTGCAGATGTTTCCAAACTTTCATAGTTCTAGAATTTAAATTCAGTTACCTAATCAATATTAAATATCTGAGGGAAAATGTGTTGCCCATTGGATACAGTTTAGGTGGTGAGGAAAACAAAGGATTCAAACATTCTCAGGCAGAAAGAGCTGGTGGCTCAGAGGCAGCAGCAGATGAAAACAATGACTGGAGACAGCCCGTGCTGGAATGATAAATGAACATTCATTTTTCAGCTACACTGATGCAACTCCACTGGCTTTACTGGAGTGTGGTGTAACTCAAATGTAGTTTACCTACTAGGCCTTACTATCTGTAAATAAGAATAAATTCTGTTCATGCTTACATAGTTATACTCTTCTAAACCAAAGCTAAGTCAAAGGAGAATGGGTTTCAGAGCTCTTTGCCTGACACACATAAAGCACAGAAAAAGAAGAAGTACAGGAAGGTGTCCCAGTAGGGATTGTATAAGGTTGCACCACAGGAGACACTGAATAAGGAGCAGTGGTGGGACAGAATTATATTTCTGTCGTGAGCACTACTTTTGTGCTATCTCAAAACCCCATGTACATTGTGATTCGCTGGTGCTATGTGCCTGTCCATGTACACAGCACAGGATGCTCTGATTTCTGTCCTCATCTCATGTCCCCTGAATCCCTGGCAGCACACTTCAGCATTGTCATTTTTTTCTCCGTTATTTTCTAACAAATATATTTACCAAAGTCTGGTCTTCAGCAGTGTAGTATTGATTTGAATCCTGAATACAAATATGGGTGAATTGCGCTAATTTTTCTTACATATGTGAAGAAAATTACAGTCTTTAAGTAAATGACCAAAACTCCCAAACTCCAGCTTTAGTGGGGCCAGGATGTAATCCTGTATCTGCAGGATTCACAGCTGACAAAATACCATCAGCAGTGTGTTTTACAAATTTAGCAACAAATTTACATGCAGCCTGAGACTGAAACATATAGATTTTCTGGTCTCCTCTCAAACAGGCATTAACTTTGACATTTCACAGGCAGAAACTTCACATTTTCATATAGCATCAACAATATCAACTATTCTTTTACTGACAAAGCACACATGGAAAGACTGAGGCCTCTTTTCATCTGACAAGTAGATGTATTTTCTGCTGGTGTGCACAGCAACGTCATTTGCCACATATCTGACTTCATGCAATCTGCTGCAATGTCTATGCTGAAGATTGGTATCACTGTTCCTCCCAAAAGAATTTGATCCCTGAAGCACTCCATTTCATGGAAACAGATCAAGCAAATCCCTTTACTAAATTATTCCCAAGGGCAGATGAAGCTCCCATGTTAAAAGGAACCTAAATACATCTCACCTCAACCCTACCATGCTAGGCTGCATAATGGGATAGAGAAAATCCTTTCCTCGCTACCTTCTCCTATCATGACATCAGGCCAGAGATGCTGAAAAAAATATGGGAACAGTGGCAGACCCTCTCTGAATTTGGTAAAGACAGAGAGAAGCTGGTGCCCTTTGCAATTTGTGAGGTTTTTGGTTGCTACTATTATGGAAACTAAGGAAACTTCAGATTCATGTGCTTCTTAATGACTTCTGAAAAGGACCAAGCACTGTATGAGTTAAAGCCTCTGGATAAGAGCTGTTCTTTGGAAAACCAAATTCATACGAGAAGGAATCCAGAAGTTTTAGCATGACCTACATGAGGTGGTTCAGAAAACAATACAGGCTTACTTGTTCTATTGTTATATATAGTTTAATTTAAAGGTTTCTAATTTTCTTCACATATGTAAGAAAAATTAGCGCAATTCACCCATATTTGTATTCAGGATTCAAATCAATACTACACTGCTGAAGACCAGACTTTGGTAAATATATTTGTTAGAAAATAACGGAGAAAAAAATGACAATGCTGAAGTGTGCTGCCAGGGATTCAGGGGACATGAGATGAGGACAGAAATCAGAGCATCCTGTGCTGTGTACATGGACAGGCACATAAGTTTTCTGTCCCTAGTTTTTAATGATGGTGAGAAGCATCTTTTTACCACATCACTGTATAAGAGGAGAATGAAGTAGGGTAAATTTCCATTAACACTGTCCAAGGTCCCTTTAGAAAACTCAAGCTGCTAAGCCTGTGAGAAACAGGCTTTAGCTTGCCTAACTTCTACTGTGTTCGAAAAACTTCTATATTATAACTGGTCAAAACCCAAAGCTTTAATGCTTTTTGGAGAAGGAACTTTTTTTGCTCTGTGTTTGTACCAAAGTTAGTGTGCCCAAAAGTGGGGCATTTATTACCAATTCTACTTCTCCTAATAGTTAACATGGAAACATGTAACCAACCTTGCCCCCCAAATCCTGAGTTATACTGCATTGGTCCAAGACATCTTCACAGAGTCCTGCCTGTGTGCTTGTATGTGTTACTCTCTAAATAAAAGTTACACTCAATTTTGTAATTTCTTTTGAGAGCAATCAATTAGAAAACCACAACAAAATCCCTGTCCTGCTGATGTCATAAATGGCTTTGCACTGCACATGACCTGCAGGTCCCTATGACTGAATAACCTCTGTCCTGCTGCCAAAAACATCTGATGTGAAATTTTCTTTCATTTTAGTGGGATCCTTGTTGATGAAGGTAGCCAGTGACTGAAAATCCTGCTGTGGTTAAGACAGCAACATACTTTGCTCATTGTACCCATCCAGATCTTAGAAGCATGTTGATTTGTTTCTCACCTCAAATGGCCTTTCTTACATCTTGTCTTCTGACACAATCTCCAATTCCTATGCATTTTTTGCTCATTATTTAATATCTTTTTGTAGTGTGACTAGTTAAAAACCCTCCCTTCCTTACAAATCTAAATTTTCTTATTGTTTCACTGCCTAGGGCTGGCACAATTATTTCAAATGATCTACTTTTCAGATGATTCCCAGACCATTCCCAGACTGTGAGACAGCCTGTTTATGTGATGGAAAGTACCAGAGGTAACCTTACACTGATGTGTTAATTGTTTGCATGAGTGAAAAAAATGAAAGTAATTTGACTTTCATACTCTGCATGCACCCATGCTTCTGTCTGATTGTATCACCCTTGGTTTCCTGTACTCTTTGCAGAGTGCCATCAGCATCACTCTGTCAAGTTCACTTCTTCCCCTTCACCTCTTCACTGTGGATACAGTGCCTGTACATGCTACCTTACTTTCTTGAAGACCTCTAGCTTTCTAAGCAAGGAGCTAAGCAGATGGCATACTTACTATCTCAATATTCTTGTGGACAAGACAGGACAACTGTAAGGAAGTAGCAGGGTGATGACACTGAATGGAGAGTGAACTGATGCAGGCAAGAAAGAACGAACTAAATCATGGTAGGAAGCTAAAGGATAGGGCACTTATACATCTGGAAGCAAAAAGTCATTATTAGCCAGCCAACCAAAAATCTTGCACCTGCCTGTGCTCTAGGCCCTTTATTTGATATTACAGCTTGCTCTCTCTCACCTTTGTTTTCAAGACTATTAAGATCTGTGAGAGAGGAACAATTCCTCTACTTGTGAAAAGCACCTTTTTAATATTGTTGTCATATTTTGTCCAGAAAGTTGGGCCCTGACATTATTGCTGTTTAAGTGAACTGGGAGTCTCACACTGCTGTTGACTGAAGCTTTTGTTACTGGGTGTCTGGAGAAAAAAAATTCCCAGTTTTCCTTTGTGGTCTTGGCATGCACATTTCACTCTTCACTTGGATCCATTCCTTTCTTATTTGTCTACTTCTGTTATTCTCAGAGCTAAATTTAGTTTCTCCTGATATTTGTTTTCTGAGACTAGAGCGACTACTAATCTGTCTCCACTTAGTCTGTTACTCATTGTTCATGGAGTTGATAAGAAGCATCTAGGAAGCAAGGTACTGCAGAAACGGATGAGAAAGATAAAGCTAGACAATAGAAATAATAGCAGGGAAACCCATTCTGCAATGGAGCAAAATGAATATCAATGGAAGTTCTATATTAAATATATGTTTCTGGGAATATTTAGAAACAAAAATGGAACTGACAGTATCTGAACTCTTTTATAAAGCATATTAGGACATTTTGAGGATCCTGCCCATGAAAAACTGTTCTCATTCACTTTGATGTTTTTCTGTGTGGACTTAGCCATTGGAAATCTTTCTTTGGTTGCATTTCAGGTCTTATTTTTTCAGCACTCAGGTAATTTTAGACCGTGCTTTATAAATTATGTGCTGAAAAGGCAGAGGAAACAAAGTTGTCTTGGGCCTGGGGGAGAACCGTTGCAGCTCTGATCAAAAGTTCTAGCTCACCTGGCTTCAGCCCTGCAGTGCCCTCTGCACTGAACAGCTTCTCCGTGGTAAGGGGAGAGAGAAAAGAAGAGAACAAACAAACTTCAGCTGAATTAGTCCTGACAGCTGAATTTGTACTTTATTCAGTGAGACATAAAGTGCATTATTCTGTTCCATTAACTAGTACAAATCCAGACTGATACCATCCCAAATAACAGATTTGTCCTCTGTAAAGATTCAAAAGGGCTGAATCCATCCTACATTTATAACTTTTGTAACATGAAAGAAGAAAAGAGATAGCTAAGCTTGTCCAGGATAACTTTGTATCTTTCAACTGACCTTGCTATCAGATTTTATTAAAATAGTCTTTGTGTCTTTTCCAGCTCAGAGGCAATTGTTTTAGAAATTGCTTTTTAAAAGATAATGTTAGGAATCAGAATGTTAAGTTTTACATGGTTGAGCACTCTTACCTTCCGCTAAGTTGTTCAGTTTTACTCCAGCCTTGCTGGTGATACTCTCTTACGAAGAAACTAAAATGCAAGAGAAAAGATGGTCTAAGTGTACCTGAGACAATAAACTAAACCATAAAGTATCTTGCTAAATCAAAACAGACAAATCTATTTGTGCATGTATGTTTTCTGGACCACCTTCGACCATGAACTATGCTAGTTTTTGAGAACACACAGATCCTTCCACTAAGGGAATAGAAGAAATTGAATTTGTTCTGCACTGGGCAGGTTTGGAGGGCAAAGTCAAATTATCTGTAAAGGAAATGCTTCACACCAATGCTTGGTGAGCAGAATTAGCAGCTGGTGTGATGCTAGATGAAGGAAAAAACCTCAAAGCTAAAACCCAAACAAACCAGGGCTCCAAGAATTCTTTCTTCAGGTCAATTTTGTGCTGTCAACGGGGATACAAATAGTTCATCGAATATACTTGAACCGTATGAGAGATGTGCAGCTATTGAAATAGTTTTCTACACCTTCCTGACACAAATTTTATGAGACAGATTTTATGACACAAAGTAGGCCTGAAAGCAAATCTCTGTGGCACTGCAAAAAATCTGCCCTCCCAAGGTCTGCACGAACTCATGCTATAAGCAAACACCTGCTCAGGCGGTAATCAACAGAATTGCACCTTGTTGACATCAGCTTTCACAGGAAAATTTTAGTTAAATGGGTTTCAGTGCTCTAATTTTAAGGTCCCTGGGGTAAGGTCACGTTTTTGTCCTAGGTCTGGAGTAGAAAGCAGTGTGTAATTACAAAGCTGCAGCAGCACAGCAAGGGCTATCTGGGGTTCCCCTTGCTCTTTATAAGCAATAATCACAAGCTGCCCCACTGATTTCAGTAAGCACTGTAATATCTAAAAGAAGCAAAAGAGAAAACTGGGCAATAAATTAGCCTGATATTCTAATTCTCACAGGCTAACAGTAGGGCTACAATATTTAGTTTCCAGTTACTGCAGAGGAAGGATAAAATCCTTTCCCTCCTAGAATTAAAATAATAATAATAATCTTCAGTTTTAATTAATGGAAATAATTCTCCCAAACAATTTTCTTTTCATCCAGCCTGATTTTAAGAATTGTGTCTCTGGAATGGGACTTAAAAATTAGTCAGTCTGAAGTGTGTAGGACACAAAGTGCTGGGACAATATACTAGGATCTGTGAGAGCTATGACTAGACTTGGGTGTGTCCGAAGTGAGGCTCATAAATCCATATTTAGATAGTTAAATAAGTGGCCTGATTTTCAAAAATGCTTATGACCCAGCTTCTCCAGCTGACTTCAATAAAATGTGTGTGTATGTCTGTGTGCATGTGTGTGTGTGTTCAGTACTTCAAAAATCAAGCCACATATTTAGATGCTTAAATTTAGGCATCTAAGGCTTGAAAATGTTGCCAATAATAATTCTCCTGGCTTTACCACGGGGATAGCACACAGAGTGAATTTTAAATACAGGTGCTTCTACAGGAGAATAAGCAATGTGAGCAGAGGGACCTGATGTAACTTTTGTTTTTTTTATTCTTTCTGAAACAGTTAGGGAATTTTGTTTTTGAAACATCAGCACTGCCTTTCCTACACCTGAGCAAACAGCCCATAGGAAAGCTATCACAGAGAATTCCCTGGCTCCCTGGCTGATCTTTCTGATCAATGTTTAATAAAACCAATCATAACACATTGACTTGCATGAATAACATGTAACAACAAAAAATATTTCCTTAAACTATTTTTCTGATAATCATGTTTGAAGTAAACTCTCCTTAAAAAAAAGATAGATATTCATACCTTCTTCTTTAGTTTCAAGTAGAAATAGCAGGTTACCATTTTTAAACAGGTTACATGTTTTAATAAAACTTCATGGACTGCAATGTATACTTCTGGGGAATGGCTGACTGGTTCTTTTGGAAAATTATTCAGCTGTAAACCCAATCTTTGAGCCATCCTTGTGCTGAGGAACTTAAATTTACTCAGTAACTTTTAGTTAGCAGCTATACAGATCTGAGTGCTGTGGAACAATTTACAATTTTTGTGGAAAAAAAGGAAGAATACACTTTTTAAATTGAAGATAAAAAAGAAAGTGTCTTAACAATTTTTGCATACTAGTTCTCTATGTGTAAAACGACCTGCTCATTTCTGTGAGTCGCTTGAGCTTTGGGATAATACACAATGGAAAACATTGTGCTTCAGGTTAAAAACCTGCTGCGTTCAAGCAGAAGACACTTGTCTGGCAGAACTTGCCAAACACTGACCAGCTCCCCACCACACTCTTCATGTTTGAAGGCAACTTCAGTGAAAAAAATTCAGCAGAACTGTATAAACCAATCTGGCTTCTGGTTATGTTGCAGTTAGAAAACTTTCTAGTTTTATTATGACAAAAAATCTTCCAAGTAAAATAACAAACATTTCTAATTTTATACTTACAGAATTATTCCACTGGAAAAAATTATGCGAAGCCTAAGCACAGGTATCCAACAACAGCTGTAATCAAGCTTACCACAGAAGGCATTTAAACTAAGGGGCTAGTGTCTGCAAAACTCATGTTTCTTTGATTTCCTCTAGGGAGAATGATGCTGGTAAGAAGCAGGCCAGCATTCTCCTTACCCCCTACTTACTCCACTTTCTTCTTACACCCTCTTTTCCATGCTACATTTTCAGATCAAATCCACTGACAACACAGAGGTGGATGGGTCTGCTGGAGAGTGCAAACACAACTGCCCCAGTAAGGCAGTGACGTGGAAGGTCAGGGTCCCACTTTCTGTTATCGCCACTGTCAAAAGTGCTTAGCTCCTGCAAAGCACTGGGCACTGTTCACTCAGTGCAATCTTTGAGACACAGTCAGAATATTACCATAGGGTAGATCTTATTGTTTCTACTCCTTTTACAAATGCATAGGGGACCTGATACGCAGTGCTACTAGACAATTTGCCCAAAGCTACACATAATATCAGTGACAAACTAGATGTTGGATGTGGAAACTCCTGCCATCTGGCCTTGTTCTCAAACCATTGGCCACACAACTTCTCCCAGTGTAAGTAATACATCTTAAGTGAAAAGGAAAACAATGTGCAAAGCAGCCAGGAAAGTAATGAGTAATATTAAAAAGGCAGCTATGAAAATACTATTTTTGAAATCAAAGCACCCAGATGAGGACTGAAAGAATAATTGTATTTGTGTTTTTAACATTTTCAGTTGTCAGGAGGGCATTAGTCTTCCTGAGCTGTAGCAGCAGGAAGTCTCTAAGTCCTTCAGATGGAGTCAAACAGCCAGGCAGCCTGGGAAGATCCCTGTGGCAGGGAAAATTAACATCCTCTAAACTAGACAATGAATGAACCTTAGAGAAGACCTTGACTGTCCTGGGAAGGGACTTTACTCTTCCTAGGATGGTGCTGAATCCAAGAGGAAAATAGGAGAACTGTGAAGTCATTGTCAAAATAAAGGGACCAGAGCGGGCCTTGCCTCAGCCTCTCACTGCTGCTCTCAAGTTATTTTATATGCCAGGGCTGCGTGCCCATGCGCTGCAGTGCCACTGTGTGTGCTGTGCCATTTAACAGGAGTGTGGCTTAGGGAAGGTGAGGCAAGGGGCCTGCACATGTCATGTTAAAGTTAGTGTCATGTCAGCACAGCGCGTCAGAGTTTCTCTCTGGGTTCAGAGCTCAGCATCCCATGTCCAGCCAAGGCAGGAGACATGCTGTATGGCAAAGGCAGGAGCTGAAGCAGCTGAGGCTGGGGAGTGGGAGACAGGGACAAGTGTCTCAGTCTCATACCAGCAGCATGGGATTTGTCATGTCTGCACATGGCGGACCCACTAGATTTAGTTTCACTGTGCTGCTAAGCAGCAGCAGCGTTGTACAGAGCACCACAAGATAGAAATACAGAGCCTCTTATTAATAACAGCGGATGTTTCAGCTCCCATATCTGTCTTGAGGTGTTAAGCCATATTAACGCAGACATTTTCACTTCTCACCTCCTGTGCCATGTGTCTCAGGAGGTGCAACAAAGAAATATGTGAGAACTCAAACTGCACTGTAAATTACTTTCATTGAGTAGACGTAAGGGAGATTTTCCTGTAGCAAAATGATAAGAAAGACACATGTGCATTTTACATATGGACTAAAGCCTGAGATAAGGTCTCTAGCAGCAGGGAAACAGTGGGGTGGCCATTGGGTTAGACAGAACCAACTCATTGTACACCTTAGTCCCTTGGTGACTTCAGTTAAGTTAGTACACCAATAGCACAGATGGGATACAGCCCTTCTGTATATACATTAGCACAGACAGTGTTTCTTTAGCATTAATGAAAACAACATTTTCTCATTTAGGTATGCTGCAACACAAGCTCTCTTAGAGAAATCCAAATCTCTTGTATAATTCCCAGCAATAATTGCTTTCTGAGGTTCTGCAGAATACACACTTTCATAACCTTGAAAATCTACTTCTTCAAAGCTATTCCTTCTTCATTCAAGTTCTAGAGTAACTCCCCACATATTCCTCAGGCCAGGACTTTGGTCCAGTGTCTTGTAACATGTTTGCTTTAGACTTTCATCATTCAAGACTTACAGATTTTATTCACTTTAGCATTAGTGGAATTTTAATTGTTGGTACTATATAAGTAATGATGCATACTGATATACTAGCCTGTTGGAGCATGTGAGAGAAAACTTAACCATAATGGTGTACGAACACAATTTAGTACCCAAAATCACAATAAACTAACTTGCTGAGAATCAGAATTGTAACCTCTATATTGTAAATACAGTTCCACTTCCTTCTTAACATTAAGCTTGTAATACATATCACTCCTACAGATCTAAGCAGAATGGAGATTTTCCTCTAAGGAATGGCACTCATCAAATGAGATTGTTTAGACAGGGGACACACTACCGCTAGACTCTGGGTTTGGTCTGGTAACTCTGGAAGTTAATTATATAGCACATCATTAGCTGTAACATAATGTCCCAATTTTAGTAGATTAGTTGTTCAGCAACTTGGAGAAGAAGTTGCAGGTCTTGTTATGAAGAAAAAAAAGGAGAAGCCCCTGTAGTATTATAGATTATGGTACATAATTGGCAAAACATCCAGGTGTCCTTCTGAAAAAAACCTGAACATACTGATAAGAACTTATACCAAAGGAAGATGTTTGCTTCCCATTAGGATTTGTCCTTTTCAAGAGATGTTTAATAATGACTTGAACATGAAACATACTGAATTTGATTTTGGCATCTTTTGGAAACAGTGCTAGCAGGTAGACATGTGGCGAAATGGAAAATACTTCTGAGTTAGGTGACTTCAGATCAGACAAATTCTTCATGCTGTAATAAAAATTCTCTACTGTGGCCAAGTAGCAAGAATGGGTTTTTTGAAAAATATTTCACAAAGTTATGTGAACTACAGAAAAAAAAAAAAAAAAAAAAAAGAACTAAACAGAAAGCAATATGGCATCAAAAAAATGAATGTATTAGACATGTGACTGCACTAGACCTAGACCCAATGTCTCCTCAACCGATGCTCTCTTTTTCCTGACAGAACTTAAACACAATATCACCTCTGCTTCAGATGGTCTCTGAATTGCAAATTGCTAAAAAACATGACTATGCTGACAATGTATTAGTGTGAAGTTGCCCCTTTCTGATGCTCTTCTCTAGGCATCTGGTTTTAGTCACTTTTTGGTTGCAGGATCCTGTACTAGCTAGAGTTCAATTCAATTCAGTCTGATACAGCCATTCATCCTTCCATATATAATTAGCCCCCAAATACAAAATGTCAGGATAGAGGTAATTTTAAAATGACCTCCTTCAAGACTGAAAAGAAGGCTGCAGCTGTTCAAATTACAGTGAATAAAACGGAGGCAGTTTCTTATCAGTAACAATTATTTTGCACTGAATGCTTTTGTTATCCCTTTTTTTAAAGGATGCAGTGGGGACTTCTTTTTAGCAGAGAGGAAGGGATGTATTGGACATTGTCAGCAGGAGATAAGATGTTAAAGAGCTTCAAAGGTCTTCCTCTCTCTAGCATTTTGAAACCTGCTAGTTGGTACTCCACTGGGGCTCTGGGCTTCCTATATTAGTGAAGATTCAGGCTACTTAGCCTGTAAGTAAGCCATAAGTTGCTGGTATAATAGGTTTGGTGTATTATCTCTAAATGTGAAGACTCCAACAGCCGGCAGAGCAGCTACTTCAAAGTGGAGTTTAGAAGGGGCTTTCAGCTGCAGAGACGTAATCATGTGGGACTCTCTCATGGTGAATAAGCAAACAGGTTTGTACCCTAATAATAGGTGCTGCTACACATAAAATGTACTAAAGATAGGGGTTTCTTAAAAAACCCCTCATGATTTGAAACTCAGCTCCCTGTGACTCCAGTAGTAGAACTGTGGCTGACTGGAGGGAGAGCAGAGTGCTTCTCCAAAATCCACCCCGAAGAAATCACCCCTGTCATTTGGTGCTCTCACATGGTGGCATCAGTGCCCTTGCAGGGGCAGCATGGCTTCCTGCTCTGTGCAAAGTGTAGTGCTCACAAGTCTCAAATTCTGATCCTGGCTCTGCTGCTAGTGTTTGGGGTAATCCTTTGCAGGCAGTTTACAGTCAGTATCTCAGTTATTCCATCTGCAAAATGGAGATAAGATGAAAGACTTGGTTTGTGAAACTTAAAGACCAAGTCAGAAAAAATGCCAAATAAGAACTAGGTTTTATTACTACAAATAATATTATCTCCAGATCTATAGGGATGCCATATTACTGCAGCACAGAGCCTCGTTATTTCCAGAATGATACAACATAATTAGTTCTTTCACTGTTTTCTTTAAGGACACTTTTGGCAAACCTCTCAGGAGTTAAGCTTTCCAGGGCCCCTGCTATATTGCTAACACAATGCAAAAGCCTAACTAAATAGTTTTTCTTTCTATGCCCCCCCCCCCCCCCAATTTGCTAAAAGATATACAGGACTGGGTGAGAAAAGATTACATTTGCTGTTCCAGAAAGAGATTTTTCTCCCTATGCTACAGCCAGACTGTGTATAACAGGTCATTGCTGGGCAGAAGAGACAATTTTAAACTAATTGTCTGAGTTCACAATGCAAAAGTTTTCAACAGGGAGAAGTGAGAAAACATAATTTGAGAAAGAACGAGCTCATTTCTAAGGACGGAACAGAGGCTGACTGGGACAGCACAGTTGGGTTTCTGTTTTATTTTAGGGCCTGATCTCTGTTTAAGTATTTGAGGCAATTGTAATGGTAGGTGTTCAACACAGCAAAGAGCTAGGTGCTGCAGCAAGCACTAAGTTGCTAGTGTCAGAAATGATCAATATCCTTTCAAGTTCAATACCTGTGTGCGAAATCCTTGTTTTGTGGTTATAGGGACTGACTGTTATCCTTTCTGTTGCACTAAAGAAATTATGAAGAACAAGGTGGGGCTTCTCAGCTTCAAAGAGTCCAGCTGAATGTCAGTTATTGTCCCCTACAAAAGATGGTAGGAAATCGAATCCCTAATACTGATCTTACTGTTTTTAGCCAAGTAAAACTCTGCTTGGGAATACAGTGCAGAGACTGAGAGGGGGAAAGGGCCTGCTGCATCCAATGAGTTATGCCGAGGTTGTTCAACTGTTGTGAAGTAGAATCTTATTATCTTCCTTATGGTCAGTTTTGAACAATCTCTATACTTTTAGCCTGACCACATCACTCAGCCCCTCTCATCCTCTTACTCTGACCCCCCAGGTACCTTTTCTTTAGAAAGATCCATGGAATATGCAGTATTAGCTATCCTTAGGACAGCACAGTCCCTGCATCTCTTGGTACTGCATGGAGAAGCACTGTAGGCAATTGGAAGTCTTTTGTCTGAATTTTGTCACCCCTTGAAAAATACATCAAGGTGGCTACCTAGCCTTATATCTTTTATGAATAATAATAAACAGCCTCTGCTAGAAACAGACATCTTTGTGGTTTCTAAAAATACCATTTTCAAATATTTATTAAAAAAAAAAAAAAAGAACGTAAGCACTGTGACAGCATCCTTTGTCCTGCAGGTTTGGCTGCTGGGGCGCAGGGCTGACTTAGAGGTAACGCAGCCAGGGCTGACCCCCCCCCTCCTGTGGGAGCTGCTCCAAGCCGAGGTTCTGCTTGGCCCCAGCCTGAGCTATGGTCCCCACCATCGCAGCCTGCGCCTGCCCAGGGACCCCACTGATCCAGACCCTGACCCATCGGCCGACCTCGTGCCTGCCCATCACGACGGGTGTGTTTGGTGATCACCGGGCTGCGTCTGGCCCTGGCTACCCTCACCAGACCTGATCCTGACCCTGACTCACTGGCCTGCACTTCCAGCTTGGCCTCGGACCTGCCGCATCACCACAGAGGTGCCTGACGCCCAGGGCTGGGGCTGCCCCCAGCTGCCCCCCCAGCCTGGCCTGCTCCCTGGCTCGGGGCGGTGGGGTGGACCGAGGCCTGATAAGACCCTGCCCTGGGGAGCCCCCGCCGCTCCCAGCATCCCAACCCTTAGGGAGCAGACGATCCTTGTTGCTCCCCGACAAGGAACGGCAGATATTTCACCTTCCTTTGGCAACAGGACAAAGATTAGTAAGAAGTAAAGCAGAGCATACATGCTATGGGGAAATCCTGCTTTGATAAGATTTTTATCTCTGGATAATTATCTTTTTGGCAAAAATTTTCTCAAGGAAACAAAAATAACTCCTTAATAAAAATCTAATGAGTATTTTCAGATTATAGTTTCAGAAATAAAATATATGTCCATTCATATCTATGTTAATAACTAGGATGCCTACTCCTGCTTCACAGAGATATCAGATGTAAAGAGGGAAGCGTCTTTTTAAGATCCTGTTAAGCCATCAGCATCTTTTCACTTGATGTTTAGATATTATGTGTGGAAACTACACAACTGAAGACAAGGATTGTTAGAACAAGCCGGTAACAGTGAACAGGTACAGACAAAAGAGAGACAGAAAAAAAATGGCTGTTTCCAAACAAATGTTTTAATGGAATTTCCTACTTTGATCTACTTTTAAAGGGGACCTTTTTCAGAGTCTGTATCGCCTGAAAATCAGGTTCATTTAGAGTATCTAATGGTGCCCTCCCCTCCTCCCAAACTGAGAGATGCATCAGCAGAAGTTTTTCTAAAAATCTTGCTTAGTACATTTTCTGTTGCTGAGTCCAGTAGCCTGGTTCAGAGCTCTGGTACATCTTTATGAAATCTGTCCCTCAATTTCATGGGCCTTTAATTTGTAAGCAGATGCCAGACAGAGCAAAAAGGCCATAAGCCTTTTGCTCACTGAGAGGAAGCCATTTTGCTATCACTTAGTACAAAGGACAAGCAGAGAAGGCAGTGCAAACGTTGCTGGAAAATATATGGCAGGACAGGGCCCACAGGCAGGCTAAAATGAAAATTTGTGTTGCTCCTAAGATGTGACCCCCCCCCCCCACCCCCCACTCAAAAATCATTATTGCTTTAACTTTGGAGATGCATTTTGGAATATATTGGAAACACTGACCAATTCAAAAGCGTTGCTTTTCTAATAACTGTGAGATGAAAAACTAACCAAATCTATATAAAATTATTAAGATCATTCTTTTCTGGAATAGTAGATGCCAAAGAAAAACAGTCAGAAAGGTTGATTTCCAGAAATACTAGCAAAAAGATATCATATTTAGAAGCTGGTCTCTGTTAAAAAGTTGGAAATAAAAGTACCGTTTTGAACTGAGTACAGCTTTTCCCAAGCTTCTGACAGAAGTGACTGGCTTATTATTGCAGCACAGCTATTATTTAGAGGCTTAATAAAGGCTGTTCTATCTAATAGATTCTACAGTCAAGTTTCACAATAAACAGAAGCAGATATAGACAGGGCTCTAAATGATGGACACTGAGTTCAGTGTCTCACAGGTCAGACTGTGTGGTAACATCCCCTGGGGAGTGGGCTGAATATTTACCTGTTTGCAGGACTGCCTGCGTGTCTCACCACAGCCAATGTAGAAATGTAGATGCACAGTGCTTTTGCCTGTGGGTGGATTACTGTCAGACTGATGAACTGTCAGTTAACACAGGGCACCTAATTTTTCCTGATGTAGTGAAGGGAGAGCTTTGCTGGCATGCCAGCCTCCCTCTCTGGTGATTCAGACTCACATCTTCATACCGGTGGGCAAACCTCCCATGCTTCTGTTTTGAGTTTAGAGACCCATCAGACTATTTTGAATTGGTGAAATTTTTCTGCTTGCAATTTAAACACATTTGTTTGCTTTTCCCTCGAGGGAGGTTCAATGTGAAATAGAACATGTTCTTTTTCTACCTAAATAGAAACATATTCCTGGTAGTGTTGAACGAAGGACATACCCAAAAGATAAGCAGGTACAAGTGGTCCTTTTGTGCACACACACAGAGACACACTCAGCAGGCCTCCTCAGGGTTGGAGTCAGATGGAGTGGAGATTGGCAGGAGGAAAGGGAATGAGACTTTGGATAGCTGTTAGTTTATCATGTGAACTTTGAGCAGGATAGCTATATAGGGTATTTACGTTGGGGAATTACCATTTCTTTGGCCTGCTCACTCCTCCTCCTTCCCACAGTGAGTGATTCTTTTCTCCCTTTCTCCACTTGTTTGCTTCATAAGCTTGAAGTATTTCTCATTTGGTCCCATGTCCATCAGATGACCTTTTTATGTGAGTTAAGAGCTGCATCAAAATCTCTGCATAGTCTTTGCTTTCATACAGTTGCATGGCATGTAGGTAGATTAATATTTTAAACATGTTGAAAGGAAGTCTATGCTGGAGCCAGATCCCATGGCTTGGCTGGTTTCAGTGCATATAGAGCATTTCACTACATTTATCCTCTGTTTCTGTTTTTCCAATGAGAAATATGAACCCAGTAATTTTAACAACCTGTCTTAAAGTATCATCTCTGACATCCCAGAGCACACCTACACAGGGGGACTATTCCATGGGGAGGCAGCAATGCTGAAGGAGCCCTGATGGGGACAGTGGATGATAAATTTCTACAGCTGCACTGTAATATAAATTCAGGAAAGGAAAGTTAAATGCACTTCTGTCCTGTTTCTGCAGAGGTACCTCATCACAGAGCAAAGGCAAAATAACCTAAATTCTTCTTGGCTCCAGTACACATGGGCTTTAAAGGCACTGCTTAGTTCCACATGCCTAGTGATTAAAAAAGACGGCAAGACTTCAGAGAAGCAAAAAAATGGCTGGGAAGAGCAATACCCAGGGGAAAATGAAGGCGATAACATATAAGCTTCTAAAAGAATGAGAAATATTTAAACACAAAGAGTGAGACAGGTTTATTAATACAATATGTGAGATAGAATTAAGATTAACAGGAAAAGATAAGAGGAGAAAATTTAGGTTGGGATTAGGGAAAACGTCATGAGATTGACCACACTCTGTTGTTTAATAATTAGATTGGCAAGTGCAGTAGTGGAAACCCTGTCATCTGGGAGGTCTAAAATGAGACAAGGAAAACCACTATCAGCATGCAGTAGGGAAGATTCTTCCACTGCTGGGAGGTGGAATGAAACATTAATTAGGATGTTCATCTATGCTATTTTAATTGGCAAAGTGCCAGCAAAAATCAGGGGAAGGTGGAGGCCAATGCCTTATTTTCATCAAAAGGAAAAGGAGTTAGGCCCATTAGCCAGTAGTGACCTCCCTGGTACAAATGATGGTGAATTCAGTCTATGGTAGCTTGATGAAATATTTTGTGTCACTGTAAGTGATATTCAGAGGGAAAATTTTACTATTATAATTTTATTGCTATCCTTAAAAATTTCAGATTTTATAAGCCTTTGTACTCTAGCACTTGCTTCACAAACTACTGACAAAAGAGCAGAATATTCTCAGAATCTGAGAATGATTTATGTTGGAAGGGACCTCTGGAGGTCATCTTGTCCAAGTCCCCGCTAAAAGCAGATCTGTCTTTGAAGTTAGAGCAGGTTGCTCAGGTTCATATCCAGCCAAATCTACAATATTTCCAAGGATGAAGTTTTTAATATTTCTTTGGGCATCTTGTTCCAGTGTTTGATCTCCTTCACTGTGAATTTCTTTTTCTGGAATCAAATCAGATTTTCCCTTGCTATCTCTATTGTCCTGTGCTATTAAGCTGCCCCTTGAAATGACAAGATAACTATAGGAATTATAAAGTAATTTATAAAGTAATTATAAAGCAAAAGTTACAACACAATAAGGACAGATTAAGGCACATTTTAAGATCAGCAAGTCTTTATGAGAATTGGCTCCTCCCAAGATTTTTCAGCCATTCTAAAAGTGAAAACTGGACTGAAGGAAGCATTTTTCTAGAATGAAAACTACTTTCTGTCTGACTATAGATCTGTAATCATGTGTGATGTTTCTTTTAATGGCTTTCTCTGACACCAAGCACAGAGCAGTGAATTAAAACCCTAAAGTAACATACCAGTGAACAAATCTTTGAACAGTATTGAACTAGTAATACATACCTAAACATTAAGTGAAAATAAATGTAGAAAAAATGGTGTATTTAACGTTACTGTGAAGGCAGAACAGTGTTCCATGGTGACATTCAGGTAGCAAGCTTCATCAATTTGTAAGTTACATTGATTGATTACAATAAAAAAATGAAATGAGACAGAAAGTGTGCACTAAAGAGTGGTAATGATTATGAAATTTCCTACTGAGACAAGCCCTATTTCTTGGCAAGCTGGCCTCAGTTAAATTGGTCTGTGGACAACCTAAACAACGAGAAGCACCCAGACAAATGTCAATATTTGAAGTGAGGGAACAACAGGCATTTTGGACAGCAAGCACATTTTCTTTGGATCACCTACTTTTTTAGCTTAATGTTGTCCTGGAAGAAATTTCAACAATATATATTTTAAGTGAGTATGTACGTGTCAGGATAGGAGCACAGGTCTGTCAGAAGGATCATCCAGCAGTTTAGAACAAGTCCTGTATCTTTTCTACAGTCTGAAAACAGAAACATCCTAAAAACAGACCATTGCTTTTTTAAAAAGAACCAAACACACCAAACCCTTCTTTTGTGGTTGTTCTGCCAAGTTTGTATTGAAATAGTGTTTATTCTTTCTAAACTAACCCATGACATTTCTATGTGACCTGTAATACAAAAGGCTTTGAACACCTTGATGTAGCCTCCAGTACCCATGTCTATGCCTCAGAACTTTTCAGGGACACAGTTTATATATTACTGCTATCTTTTTCTTTACTTTAGTTTGCAGTGAGACAATCCTGGGAGCTAGGACAGATAACTGTCTCAGGGGTGCTTACATGGAACAACCCTGGGGTAAATATATGGAGATCTCACTGGGAAAGTCTTTGTCATTTTAATAAGGAATAAAGGAGCATTCATACACACCACTTACTGACTTTCCCCAAATTCAGTGACTGAATTCAGTCTCTGTTATTATCAGTTTGTGGACTTAATAAAACTTTCACTGCCTAATGACTCTGCATGTAGTCAAACATGGATATTGTGCTATATAGAATTCCTCGTAAAATTTTCTGTTGGTTACTATTACCAACTTGTCTGTCAGCTTGAACACCTGCTGTTTGGGGAAGCAACTGCCAGTTCTGACATCTGAATGCAATCCGGAAAATTATAACCATGCATCACTCAAAACATCCTTTTCAAAGACACAGTCCAAGCATCATAATTTCCTTGGTTGGTCGCCTGCTAGTATCATTTGTACTAAGATCTTGGAGATAAGTAGAAAAAGTTTCCAGATGCACAGCCATATTATCCTAACTCTCAGATCATAAGGAAAAGCATTACATCTTAGGGGCGGGGGGATATTAAATTTTTGGAGCTCCTATATAATTACAGAGGAAGGACTAACAAAGCCTTGCTTTATAGGAAATTTTGTCTGTATGTTGTGTAGAACAAGGCAGATTGATTGCTTTTATATTAAGCATCCAGTTAAAATTTTGAATGACAATTCTCAAAACACATTTTATAATATTTGCCCAGGTTTGTATGGAAAGAAGAGACAATTCTCAAAGGGCTTTTTTAATTTTAAGAAATTTTAGATTATTTGGGTTTTTTTACGTTTTCTTTCTCTTCAAGGCCATGTGGAGAACCCATTGGTTTTAATAGACCATTGGGACAACACCTAAATAAGTACACTAAAGCAATGTGATCCATGTTGACAGTAGAAGCTAGCAGCATGGATTTACTTAGTAAGGGTAGCAAGAAAGGCTTTAGCGCTCCTTTTAAAGGTGGGGCTCATGCTCCTCCATCATGTGACATGGCAATGAAGTTAAATAGCTTTCTCTTTCAACCCAACAGAGCAGTACTGTGCATGTGAATTTTCCTACTCTGCCTGAAAAACACCCATGTCACAAAGCTTCTGTGTTTCTGCTAAGTAAAGTAATGGAGATAGCTTTGTACAATGACAAGAGGAATAAGGTTTAGAGGATTAGTTTTGAGCAACAAGGAAAAACCGCCTTATTTGTAAACATATAAGGAAAAAGCTTATGTTCTTAATCCTGCCTGTTCTTACATGATAGGGAATTTTTGGTGGACAGAGAAATCACCCATCTTGGTTGAAGCTTTAAAATATTTTCATGCTGGTTTTAAGACTTCATTGTTATAAGTTGATGCAGTTCTGCCCAACTTGTTAAATACAGACTTAACAAACAATACTGCTGAAGCATTTGTCAAATGTTACCTCACAACAAAGTGAACTTGGATGGATGAAGAGCAGGAGAAAGGCTGTGACTGATTCAAACTGCAGGTTTCTAGTCCCAGAGTCACAACTGAATAAATGACTTGGTGAACATCACAATCTATGCTGCTGAACAACCTTTTTTTTCACTAGCTCCTATAGCACAGCAATCTACTGAATGAGGAGTCTGCTCCTCTCCTTTGGATCTCTTGATAATATATATATTCAAATAAGTCTGAAGGCTCATAAGCTTTGGTACTATTGGTCACCACAACCATAAAATACAGAGATGCACAGTAGATGAAGACGGACAAATGAGGTTTGGTTCACTGGATCCCTGGTACGTGGCTGGGTACTCCAATTATACCAGCATCGAGTTAATTCACCTTAAGTGAATTGAATAACCTAAATAGCAACTCAACATCCTAACTTAAGTGACTAATCCCGAATCTTTGGCTTCCTGGGCAAACTGAACATTGATGTCATTCTCCTGAAATTAATGGCCTCAATTATTCAGGGTGGCTGCTGGCCCAGTGATTCAGCTGGATTTGATCTGAAATGTCTGTGAAAATTAAGTTCTCAAAAAGCATTTATTTTAAGATAGACATCATTATGTCACCTAGTAAAACTAAAAAATAGCACCCACACATCTCTGCAATAAATAACAATGAGATCTTCCTTTCAAGCCATCTCATTGTAAGAAAAACTTCCAGCCAGAAAACGCAGGAAATACTTGACCAGAAAGATATATCTTATGCTGAAGTCTGGGGAGCCTCTTTCCAAGTGGAATCAATTCCACTGCTCAAACCTTTCAGCTAATCAAGAGTGAATATCTAAGCTAAATCATCAGGAGTGAGCAAAGGCAATTTAACATGTACTGTAATAAGTAATAATCACCCACTACCATGAAAAATCCAATTCAGAAGGTTTTAATTTGATCTATAATGTTTCCCAGCTGCCCATTACATTGAAACCCCTCCAGCATTTCATGGAAGAATGTTTTCTCTTGTTCATATTGAATAAAATTCTCAACAATTAAAAAAATAATAATCTTTTTCTGAAAATACTCTGCCCGAGGGACTTTTTTTTTTTTAACACAAATTATGGATTTCACGGAAGCAAAGTTCATAGCAATAATTTCCCACCCCCCCAACCTAGAGAATTTTTACATTTTTATTCTTTCACTGAGACTGAGAGGGCACAGGTTCAGCAAACTAACTTTGTTATGTTTTTCAATGACTGCAGAAAAAAAAAGGTAAAAATCCAGGACAGGTTAAATGTTGGTTCTCAAGTAGAAGAGAAACAAGATAATAAAATACCTCAGACTAAACATTTACACACTGTCTGCTCGGGCCGGAGTGCACGGACATTTGAGTTCTTTGGATTTCTGGTGGAGTCTTAAGCTATAGCAAAGCGTTTAGCTGAACTGCCAACAGCACCAGTTTACCCAGGAGGCTGCAGGCATCCTTCCATCATTTCAAGATTCAGATTGTCTGAACAAATAGAAAAAATGTGGAAAAGAAGCTGAAGAATGTCAACGCAGCAAAGAGAATGAAGTTGGCCTTTGTGCTTGCTGGACACCAATACAGCATATTTCCCATCACACCTACTACACAGACTGAGCAACATGCTTTTCCTGCGAAATGCATGTTCATCTGCTAAACAATTTGGTCTGAGGAGACATCTGGGTTTGGAGGTTACAATGGCTATCAAAAGGGTCTAATATATGTCAAATGGCTAGATTGCTTCCTCACATTTTAGCTGGACTAACAGCAAAATAATTTTAACGACATGGAGTATCCATCTGAATTTCATGCTACACACTAAGTTGGCTTTTTTTCAGGAGACCTAAACAACATCAGGGACTTAAAAAGACATAAAGCTCTATTGCCTACTGAAAGCTAGTTCCAGACTTCCTAGCAACATATGCAAAATCAAATTTTGTTGTCCTGATGATGGAAGGGAGGAACAAAGCCCAAAATTCCTTTTCTGTCCTCAGCCCAGATGTGGCAAAATTCAACACTGCATCAGCAGTAGAGCAGTTCCCCTCTTCACCCTCCCTCCCCAGCCAGCTCTGGAGGTGCTCCTCCAGCTTCCAGAGACAACGCCAGCCCAGGGGACAGGAGAAGGAGAGAGATTAACCATAGGAATTGCCGATATTCTCCCCAACAGGGTGCCTACTGGGCTTCCCCCTGACAGCGGAGGCAGGTGGGGAGTGGACGTGGGAGGCAAGCAGCTCTGCCCGGCCCTGGTCTCCCTTCCCTGGAGTTGTACCTTCGCTTGGGCTTAGTGTCCTGAGCTGTTCGGGGAAAACTGCTTGGGGCTACAGGTCTGCTTCTATTGCTGAACCAGACCCAGGCTGAGATGGATGTAGAACCCTGGGGTGTCTTATCTCAACCTGAAGTCAAGATTTTGCTGTACATGACATCATTTAGCTGCCAATACCAGCTTCGCCAGTGTGGAAAGTTTGCTGCGTCCATTGGAACAGATCTACTGGCTAACAGGGCTTGCGAGCTGAATGTTTATACAGGGGCTGCCAAGTGTTACCTCAAAAATGTGGTAAGTGAATAAAGAAAAATTGCCAGAAAAAGACTAATAACACAGGTGGGTCTACATTGTCCAAACCCCAATATTACCTTGCTGAAAATAATGAAAACCAATGCACTTCCATGAGGCAGTTGGACAAACGAGAGTTTTCATAGGCTGAATAGAGAGCTATTTATGTTGCCCAAGAGGTACTGCAGGGAAATCACAAGTGGATATAAGAGAATACAGACAAGACAGAGTTTACCAAGAGACACCTTAGCTCTAGGGCGTCTTACAATAGTAGCTGCAAATTAAATTGTGGGTGGTTGGATACCTCATTTTCCTTACAGAATACTGAGGGATAATATAGAAAACCATCGAGACACTGTGTGCCCTAGTGTCAATAAGCGAGTGTTAAAACCCTTTCTCTGTGGACGAGGCGTGATGGGGAATAAGAGTACTGGCTGACACAGAGTTCTCCTTGGCTTGAACTTGATGGATCCTCCCCATGCCTATTTCTCTTCCTGGGTAGCTATTTATTTTGCATAGAATAGCTCTTACTGGTAAAAATAATTCTAATTTCCTTGTGTAATAGGTGTAATGTGAAACAAAATCCTAATGTTTGACATTTTGGTCAAATGTTTCAGTTGCTTTTATCACATACTGAACGCGCTTGACAACAAGCTGAATATAGGATCAAAAAAACATTCAGCTACTAACCCTCCCCCCACAATTCTTATTTTTAGTATGAGTTTTAAATACTGTATGTACTGACCCAATTGTATTCTTATATTCCCCCTGAATTTTCACTTGCATATACTATTACTCTTTCTGTCCTCTCCTAACCCATTTTGAAATGTTATTGTTTGCCATTTTATAGCTGCTGTGTTTCATCAGAGAATTGGCTGCATTTCAGTGGTGGTTACTAGTTACATCTAGTTTATCAGTCTCTGAAGCGCTATGGGAAGAAAGGTGTTAAAAGGAATAAAAATTACTATTATTATTTTTGGTGAATAGAACTTTCACGACATTTTAATGAGAATCACGCTATAAAACCGACTGGGAGATTTAAAATTTTAATGAAGTCCATTCACCATTTCTGTCCACATTGAAAAAAATGGAAACATTCATTTTATGAGAATGTTTGCTGCCTCTGTACATCAGGCCCAAGAGATGCACGGTTGCAGCTAAGAAAGGTGTTAGCTACTAAAAAATAAGTTGGATCTTGAAAACCTGACATCCCTGACGAATAAGCCACTGTTTCAGTCTTCAGCCACACCAGCAACTTAAGTATATGCAATACAGAGCCCCTAAACAACGTCAGAGGTCAAAACATAAGAAAAATGAGTCAAATTCAGCACAAAAAACCCAAGAAGGTTTGACAAAAGAACCCACACTTTCCACATCTCTGCTGCTAAAACTTTTGCTTCCTCCAGCTTCCTCCAGACTACAGCAAAGACCATTTCAAAGAACTGACAATGTAGCCCCAAAAGGAGGTGCCCAGAGAAAGTTTGGATGCTAACAAGTTATCAAATTCACTGATAAATCCAAAACTACTGCCATTGGACAGCTGACCTCCCAGCAGTAGGAACAGTAATCCCCTTTGCCCCACCAACTAGTTTAAACTCCTACCTGCTTTGGATCATATTTGCTGTTAATAGCAATGCCATTTTCAGAACTGACCCATGGGCTATGTCAGCTGTCCAGCTGATACATCCCTTTTCAGCCTGTGCTGCTGACTGTTCCTTGACTGCCCCTTCTGGGGGCAGGGGACCGCTGGATCTCACCTCCTTGGCCAGGGAACTCCCTGCTGCCGTTTTCCAGCAGTGCATTCGCCAGTGCTAGTGAACCTGGCAGCAGTCACAAGTACTTTACTACTCTGAAATCTTGCACTTTGTTAGCTAAACGTAGGGAAGATACATGAACTCAGCTGGCCTGGATTTATCACTCATCAAAATTCTTACTAATGATTAGGTAAGTCTGTGGTAGCTTGAATCTTGCCCTCCATTATGCATCCAAACCATCAGAAACAACCCTACTAGCCCTCAGGTAATCAACTTTATAATGATTATCTCATTGCAAACGTACAGACTGTTTTAGCGCATATCAGTGGGTAGTGACAGCAAATTACAGTAGCGTGAATGAAGGTGATGCTTGAACAGATGCCACTGGCTTCTTAACCTGCAGTTAAACTGTTGTCATTTTGATGCTAACAGCAGCATATTTGCCATCATCTTTCAACCCCAAACTTCAGAATAAGCTGACACGCTTTGGATCCTAGGCTAAATTTTTGTTAGAGGTGTCTGGTGTCTTTTGGGAAATAGAAACTAGTAGCTTAATAACCAGTGCTCTTATGGCTTTGGGAGAGATGGTAAAGTTTTACAAGCCAATAAAGAAGTTACAGCAGTCCTAGTATGTTTTACAGGATGTAGCAGTAGGGTTTAAAACAAGCCACATGCAAACTTACAACTTAAAGATCTTTACTTTTGGAGATCTGATGCCTTCCTGAACCTCTCCAAACTTTTTGGCCTGGGGAAAAAGTGGAAGCTGTCTGAGGCTTCCAACACACTCCAAGCTCAGCAGTTCTGGACACAGACAGGCACCCAAATTCAGGGTGTGTGAGGACACTGATTTTTCTAGTCTGGAGTATCAGACTAGAATTTTTTAGAGTCTGTAAAAACTATATTGATGAAAAAGCCTCAGTGTTCTTCCTGCCTGAACTATATTACCTTGTACTAATTGTTTCCTGAACAGGAAGGGTAATCTTTTCATTAAGAATTAATTCACTCATACATGTCCCACAGTTTTAGTAAGAAAATCCATGAAGTTTTCACCTCTTGGCTACAACAATCTTGAGCAGCTACTCCTCTACATTGCTCTAATTTCATTGTCAGGGAAATTTCAAATTAAAAAAGGAGAGGCGTAACAGTGCAAAAGGACATTTATGGGGTCAGCATTATAGGTTTTGAGACCATTGTAAATAAGACCACTTTTTATACGCATACTGATGCCAAGCCATGCCTCCAGCTGGACACGTATAAAACTTAATTCAGTCGTCTTCTTGCAAGCCCAGAAATGAACAAATTTTGGGGGTTTTGCCTGGTTTTGTAAGGAAATAGGACTTATATAAAAGTGTTGTCTATAAGTCTGTCTGCCCAGCTCAGTCACTTGAGTTTTGTGACTGATTTCAATGAAGTTTCAAAGAGAGGTAGGTAAGGAAGTTCCTTCAACTGGTGTCAAATGCTGTTGGGCAGAAGAGATACTGAGAATGCAGGCAGAACTTGACCCTTATAAATGCAATTTAACTGTAGCAACCTTGCCAAAAAGTACATACATACTCACTGGTAATATATATAGTCCCAGACTGATCACAGCAATGCTGACTCTTTCCAAGGTAAACATCAGAGATAACATGGGCAGAGCTGAGGTTATTGTGGGGAATTTTAAGAGATAAAGAACACAAATGCATAGAAATGCTGTTCATGAAACATTTATTAATTATGAGGTCCTCATCAAAACAGTAGTTCACAGATCTAAGGTCAGCATCTGAACGTGGCCCAGGTTACTTTTCTACTACTGATCTCCCCCTTTGCCTACCACTCTGGGTCTAATTTTGGATTATTACGGAGGACATCATATTGTTTCAGATTAGAGAAACACAGATGGAGTTATAATGCACACAGGCCTCTGGCAAAACACCTGCAGAAATTTATCTCGTTTTTATTGCTCCTCTTGCAGGTTTTACGACATCTGTCTGCTTGTGAAAGAAGAAAGAACAGCGAGGCTTTGGTATTATTTAAATAGCACTATTTTTTGCAAATTTACATGCATATTTATGGATAAGACATAAAGCCCCAAACTCTCCCATACTGTATACTCACACATGACGTAACAAAGTCCTGTATCAGCTAGATAAAACAAGCTACATCACGCTATCATGGATTTTATAGCCTTCATGTGCTGGATGGATGCCAGTGTGTGTAATTCCATCGTGCCACCATATACTTTCTCATAGCTAAAATTTACTCTTCACTTTTATTCCCAAAGTTATGTGTGATACTGCACTGCTACACACCTGGGTGCTGAGCCCTACATGTACTACGAGTTCTGTCTGGAAATAAAGCATAGCCACATCCAGGTGGTGACACTACGTGACACAGTCCAGAATTTTCCGATAATGTAACTTTATCAGGCCTGTGTCTATAATCTGCTCAGTATTTTAAACATTTTCAATCTTACAAGATCTGAATTCAAAACCAACTTAAATGCAATCTGATAGAAAGTTCTGTTGCTTCTTTCTCCTCTTTCGTCTTCATGAGAAAGAAACACACTTTTCGAAGGAGAAGAAGAAGAACATTTACTCCTAGATGTCTGATAAGTTAAAAATCCAATACTTTATACCTATTCACAGGACTGTCTGATGGAGTGGGTGGTGTTCTGGCCTGCCACAGTAGGAGAGGTGCTTCCTTCTCTTCCTTAAATGATATCATACGTTAAAATCATCTCCTCAAAATCTATGCAGACAAGCGAAAGAACATTTCAAATAAGATATGGGAAAAAAGCATCATTTACACTTTCCTCTTGTGTCTCAGACATCCGTAAACTGCATTCATGATCCTAAGGCATCTGGCTTTATGGGCAGACATATGTTTTAAAAGCATTGACCTTAGTGATTTTAAAGTTCTGCCAAATATTTCAAAGCATTTTTTTTCCCCCCTGTAAATGATTTGGAAGAAAGTGAACAGTGGTTTGGTACAGCAGAGCAGCCTGCATTTGGGATTGGTCACTGGGTAAAGCTCAGTTATTTTCTGGACACCACTAAAGGAACTGCCTCAATTCAGGACAAGATCATTGCAAATTTTGTGTATATAGCAGAGATTGTCCTAGGGATTATTGTTAGAAGTGGTGCAAACAGCGTAGGCTAAGAAAGACACACTGAGAAACTGGATGAGCCTTTTACCAAGCAGCCAACCTGGTTTTGTAATTTTCTAAAATAACATGTTCTCCAGACTGCACCCATGCAAGAGGTGTACGAAAAATTCTTACAAGTATTGAGCCTGGCACATACTGCTGCTTTTTCTGCTTGAAAGGTATTTGCAGAAAGGATGCCATCTTCCTGAACTTACCTATTACTTACTGAGTCTCAGTTTGTCATTTTTTTGTGCTGCTGTCTGTTGCAAGCATACACCATTTTATTTCTTTGGACAGAGCATTATGGTCATGGGATAAACTTAAAACTCAGTTTCAGGTTCCTGGCTAAAATTTCTAAATCCATTTCCTGTGAATAATTTTTTTGTTCTTTTCAAAAGAAGTTAATTTACTAAAATATTCCTGGCAAGTGGGCCCCAAATGTACTAAACACTTCAAAAAGCAAATCTGCTTTAAAAATTCCAAAGACTTTTGGAAAGGTATTTTCTAGAATCAGTCTGTATGAGTAGTGGTACTTAAGTTTACAGGTTGTTTCTATTGCCTTCCTATCTGTGTGACTAATTATTAAACTCTGGTATGCCTGAACATGTTCCCTTGCTCTGAAGTCTTCGGAAAAAGGAAAATCTAAATTAACTGTACAAGGAGCTGTGTGTTTTTTCCAGTAATGGATAAGGAAGGTTAGATTCACTGTGGAAACACTAAGCTGGCCATGGAGATTCCCATTTAAAATATGGAAGCATATGAAGAAATTGTATTTCATGCCCAAGGAGGCTGTGGGTTCTCTGTCTTTGGAGGTATTTAGAACTGGACCAGATAAGGCCATGAGCAACCTGAAATAACTTTAAAATTGGCCCTGCTCTACAAGTCCCTTCTAACCCCAAATTATTTTATGATTCTTTGATTTTACATCTTATTTTCACACACGTGCATAAACCTGCGACCTTCAAAGGGAAGTGAGAGACACTTTCACCAAACTAATACTTCAGGTTATCAAATTATTGAGACCTTTTCCATTTTGTGAGAGAATAGCATATTTATTTTTCTACTAAGTTCAGGATAATTCCTGTGGAAAAAAGTAGTGAGGATGCATATATCCATGTGCATGCACAAAGGAAGTGTCCATCAGGTCACCTTTCTGTCCACAACCCACAGAGCAGCTGTGCTCCACTGAGACAATATGTGAAAAGAAAGACATATTTTGCCTTTTAGGCAGTGTTTGGGGGATTAGAATTTTTGGCTATGGAATTCTTTATGGGAGAGCAGACCAAGTCCTAAGCTCATGTAGGTCAAAGGAATAAAAAGGCCACTTCTTCATCAGGGTTTTCTTCAAAACCAAACCAAAACAAAAGAAAACAAAACAAAACTGTCCTTTTGCCTCCCATATATCAATGATGGCCATCTCAGCTGTCCGCAGGGGGGAAAAGTACTGCTTACTAGTACTTCACATACTTCAAAACACTTGCTAAAAACATTAGTTCTCAAACATTAGCATACGTTTACAGTGAATCATAAACTCTGTTTTCACCCTTTTTTATAAACCAGATTTTTTCTTTGAAGTTATTAGCACTTTTGTCATAATAAACTTACAATACTTCGCTATTCTTATTTGTTGACACATTAAAAAATAAACACACAAGCCAGAACTAACGAAAAATCCAACAGAAACATAAATAGGAATAATGGTTTTCAGAAACTTCTTCCATTATTTATAGAAAATAATTCTGTATGCATCTGGTCAGATGAAAACAGCGCTGGTGGTCTTGGACTCCCCATTGCCTACCTCGAAGTACAAATAATAACAAGAGAAACTGATAAGCACCTATTCACAAAGAAATGGCTCAAAACCAAACAGAGTTGTGGCAGATGGCTTGCACATTTCAGGGGAAGCACAATGTGTGATTGCAATTTGGAAAGTCCTGCATGGGACTGGTGGTGTGCAAAGCAGTGAGGCAAAGGGATTCAGACAAAATCACTTTATCTCTGACTTCCCTGGTGGTTGGTAGCATGTGTGTGGTATTCAGTAGAACATCAGCAATCAGTCCAGGCTGCAAAGCTTTTTGATGCCCTAAAGCAGTGCTTTGCAAACCCTGGGAAGAAGATTTCCTTATGCATCTGTTCAGTTCATGGTTGTGACAGGAATCAGTTATTTTCATTGTAGTTTATTTACTAAGTGGAAAGGGGATCTTTTCTCAGACATTATTCAGAGCAACTTTCTAAATTTTTCCAGACAAGCGCTCTGCCTGTCTTGATATCTGGACATTTTAGCTTCTGTTTTAGGTTACAAGCATTTCAATACATTGCTTATAACACCAGTATCATTACCATATGAGTAGTTCTTCATAAACAGAAAAAAGAACTTAAGTTCCAAGGTGAAGAACTAAAATGCAGGCCCCATAACACACACACACACACACCCCCCTACCTCTAAATAGAAGGCATAAATATTTTTCATAAAGCATTATCAGGATTTGGAACTTCAATCAAACATTTCTGAAGACAGGCCAGCTTTTATGATTCATATTGGACATTCCTCATCAAAAGCTAGGAAAGCTTCTTCTCCTCCCTTTGCTTCTTTTTGTTCTTTGCCCTTAATCTGTTCTCTCCCAGTATGACTCTTCATGAACTAAGGATCAGACCTGTCTAGATCACAGGGTGCATAATATAGGAGAGCCAATATAACTGAAACATGCTGGAATTTCTTCTGTTTTGCAAGCTCTGTAACAGACTGCAAAGGTTTATCTGTAGTTTCAGACCAACTTTACTTCCTTTTTCCTTCCATCATGTATCTCCCGTGGGACAGAACATCATCTTTTATAATAATGATATGTTTTCCTCTGTGAGCATCTTATAGTATGCTGGAAGCTGGATGACACAACTGAGAGTGTGCTGACAATTAGGCTGTGTGAAGAAGAACATCACGCAGAGAAAATCAGGAGAGTCAGAGGTTGAGAGGGTAGTCCTGTGAGCAATCACACCTTCACAAAGATTTTTGTTTTGCTTTTGAAAGGAAACACATCTGATTTTTAAAATCCTGAAGCAGAACTCATTGGCTACTTTCACAAATTGGATGCAGAATTCCCGGGTGATTTGAGGTGAATTATATAGGCTTTGCCATTTTTAGGATATGGGAAGATTTTATATGTCATAATCAGGCAACTGGCATTCACATGCATAAGCTAGCTGAAGCAGACCTTATATGCACTCTTCCTGGTTATTTAAACCTGTCAAGCTGCAAGCTTTCTTGACCACATTAGAGTTTTAGAGTGTCTGTGGTCAGAAGACAAATGGTCAGAAGACCTTGTCCTTAGTTTGATTTACAAGGACATTTTACACTATTCCAGTACTAAAGTGGGGTTTAAGAGTGATCTACATCCATTTTAAGACCAGACAAATGTACTGCCAACTTTAAATGCTAATGAAAATCAAGGCATTCATATTTCTGTGTCCCATTTCCCTAGCAGATGCAAAATATTGTTTCCTTTGTCTTCTATCTTCTTACAACTGGGACTGTGCTTCATTGTATGTTTTGCAGCACTGAACGCAGGAAAGCCATTAGCTTGGTTTGATGTGTGAGATGGTGTGATAACAAGAAAGAACACAAAACTACAAGAGAAAGACAATTCCTTTTTAAAGACCCATTTGGAATCAGTGATCCTATTGTCCTTCCAGTCTGAGTTAATAATGTATAAAAAAGGTTTAAAATCATAAACGGCTCCTAAGCACGTTTTTGTAACTTGTGCTCTGAATCATCCCTGGATGCCAGCCAACACTGCTGAATCTCCCGGCTCCTGCGAGATGCCTTGCCTTCCCTGCATCTCCTCAGGACTGACAGAGCATGCGAGGACAGTTCGAGGCCAGACCCCTTCTGCCCTCTTGCCTCATCCTTTAGAGGATGGAAACGAGGAAGCCCTCCTTTGGCTTCACTGCAGGAGGACAGGCAGGGATTGGCCTTGAGTCTACACCCACCCACCTACTGTCAGCTGTCTGATGTAGGAAATAGAGCTTCTTAGCTCAAAGGAGGCTGTTAAATAGAGTGTAATGTTCATCCCAAGGACAAACAGTAGTAGCCCTGTAGGAGAAGGCACAGAGGACACTAATAGGCATTTAAGCCAAGTTCAGGGAAAAGGGGCAAGCAGGTAATTCACAAAGGGAAGAGCAAAGGGATGGGTGGAATGTTAAGCTGCACAGCAGCAGTCTCAAGCATACTTTGTAAATCATTATCAGAATCAGAAAATCATTTCATGAATCAGAAATCAATGAACGTCATAGGTTACTTGTGCTATTAAAAAAAGGGCGAAGTTCATTTTTCATTACAGCCTTGTGTTGAACCAGTGGTGGTTCCATACGTAGTTCCCATGCATTTCTGGAAAATATATTGCACATTTCTTAGTAAAAAAAAAAAAAAAAAGGAAAAGAAAAAAAGGAAAATGGATACAATAAATTGCCCACCAAACCGTGCGCACAAAGAAAATAAAGAGACTGTTTGAACAGCTGGAATTTAAAACTTATTATATTCCCAAGTTATTTATTTTAATAAATGAACAGCTATAATTAAGGTTAAAATGATCATACAAGCAGGAAGAGAAACGATCCTGTTATTACGGCTTCCAAGAACTTGTACCCTGTGACTGTGCTGGTAGAGGGCCCTGTCTTATTGGTGGTAACTTTAGATAGAAATGAAAGTGTTTTTAACCACAACCACTTGAAGCATATGAACCACTGTCCCAGCTAGTGGGGATCAAGCGAATGGAGGGCTGAGGCTGACACATTTCTGCTTTCATATTTAGTACCTTAATATATTTGTGAACTACAGCTTCAATGTTGAAACCAGAAAAATTACAGTTTCTGTAGTAGCCACAAAGCTGTAAGGAATCAACCTAACAAAAGTGTACGCACAGATTCTTTTTTTCTGTTTGCTACTGGAATTGTTTGTGGATAGACAGTACTTTACTTAAACCTAATGGAGAAAATGTAGTCTGCGGTCTCTCAGCTTTCTATATGATAATTGGCTGTTACGAAAAGTATCCAGGTTTTTACTCCCACCAATAAAGGAGAAAAAACACGTCATGGGGCAATGTAGCACCTTTTAAAACATTGTGATACCTTTCCATCCTGCAGCCAGGAGCCCTGACCTGTGAGGAGCAGGGAGACCTGTGGAGGAGGAGGGCAGAAATTCCTTAGGCAGAATCAAGCACAGCGAAAAAAACCCTCAGCATCTGCAAGATTTTGGTAGGAGGGATGCAGGCATTCACCAGGATTGCTCTAAGTACTTTCATCAATAAATACATTTGATCCAATGTAAGTCTGAATTCTGGTTCCACTTTGCCAATGGGGTTGGTATGCGGCATAATACAGGGAAGCTCCCCACTTCTTGAAGAAATGCTCCAGAGGTAGTAAACACTTTTATGTGGACCTCATCCAAGAACCACTGAAGTTAGTGAGGGCAGGATTTCAACCTCAAAGTCATTTTTAAAGGTCAGTGAAGTAAAAAGAAAGACTGCCATTGATTTTTACAGGCTTCTAATGCACTTGTTTTTAACTCTTGGGAATTTGAGTCAGATCAGAACTTTGTAAGTCTGATTCGAGCAGCAAGAAGTTGTCCTTTTGGTAGGTATTTTCCCACACCCAAAACCACTAAAAACTTTCCCACATTTCAGTAAGATTAGCTGTTGCTGTTCAGGATACGTCCAGATCTGTGGCAAAGGTCCAACCAAAAAAATAAATCCAGGAGAGAAAGCTATACATTTTGCAATTGTATTTCATCATTTATGCCGCAATATGCATTTTTTTCTAAATGACATTTAATTGCTTTCTTCTGAGGAACTCCCTTTAAAGTAATGTTTTCCTACATAAGCCCAGAATTTTCTACATCCCAGATGAATGACACATCCTGCATCTACTCTGATTCCAAATAATTCAATTTGAAAACATGTTTTCTCATTTCATTATGTGAGTAAAATGAAGATAATTAGACTTGAGAAAAAGTATTATTGTTTCCCAGTTCTTTCAGTCAAACTGCACATCCGCTTCTTTGATTCTCTGGGTTTTTTTTAATGCTTTGTAAATGAAACATAAACCCCACATCTTAGGGCAAGAGATAAAGGAGATGCACCATGTGCACATGCTTAGTAAGGGCTCAAGAAAGTGGTAAGTATTCTAGAAATCCCCATCTTTCCTACCCAGTTCCTCCCTTCCACATACATGGAGCAACATCTTCAAATGGGAGAGCATGAATATGGCAAGTCTAGCAGGCACACCCTATTGCCCACAAGAAGTAGCTGAAGACATCATCCAATTTTAGGAACTGTACCTGTAAGGACAGAACTTAAGAAACGTGCGTGATACAGTATTTCGTGGTAACAACAAACTGGTTTGTTTCACCAGTAATAGCTAGTTGTACAGGCTGTGGTTTGTTCTCTCTCAGACAGACTGTGATCCTAATGAGCTGGTGCCAGTCGCCCTAGAATTTTCCTGTGGAATAGATCTTCCCAGAAGCGCTGCTGTACTCCTCATGCAAAACATTCACCATTGCCCTTAGTCCAAGGCTGGCTTCTTTTGGAGCATGTTATTGTCCTACTGTGCTTCCTGTCACTACATTTAATTCCAAGTAATTGACTTCAGCGGATAGGCAGGTATTGGCTCAGACTAGCTGATGCTATCAGCCATGATGCAAAGCTCTGGCTAAGCTCCTTTGTGGACCCTGTGTGCAAGGCAGCAGCTGCCTACTCCTGCCCAAACACTTCTGTAGTTTCAGAGAACCTGGTTAGGTCATTTGGGTCATCACCCGGAGCAGGTCCCCTGCGGATGCAGAAGTGCTGCAGATTTGCTCAAAGGCAGCCAGGACTGTAGACCAAGATGAAGCAATTTAAACAAGTGCTGTAATGAATCTGCATCATTATAGCATATAGTACCTGTATGAGCAAGTTTTCAGAAGATTGTGCTAAGGCAGAAGAGTTTTCCTGGCATGAATTTGGATGGGTTTCAGAACAGGGTGCTAAGGCAGAAGGGTTTTCCTGGCATGAATTTGGATGGGTTCATTTTGAATAGACTTGGGCTTTTCTTTATCCTTTTTTTTTTTTTCTTCAGTGAGCAGTAGATGTGGTAGAAGAAATGGAGGCAGTGAAAGATGAAGTGAAAGAATTTTGAAGACTACAAGGTTATTTCCCCAGTTCTCTCTGCATGAAACATTTGTCTAGGGAGAGCCAGTGGTCTGCTTTGACATTTTTACTTGTGGTTTTAAAATGTCCTTTTTCCATTAGAAAGACCTACCTTATAAGTAAGGAAGGACAAAAAGCTTGTTAAAAAAAATAAGGATGATGACAAATGAATCCAAATGTTTTATTTCAGAGTAAATGAAACATTTGGAGTGATCCATTAACACCTGTCAGTTGTTCCCGTTTTCCTGAGCCCTCCAAATTGAATCTAAATAATATTTCTTCAACTTTTTCCACTCAGGCACAGAGTAAAAACCCCATTATTCTCCCAACTGTATTTAAAGGTTGTCAAACCTTACATGAGTTGTGTGAATCGTCGTAAACAGGTACAGCTAAAATTTACAACTTATCAGGCCAACCATCAAGTATTCTGTATGTTTGAACAAAGATTACTGTGCATTTTAAAGGAAAATATAATAGAAGTGTGCTGAGGATTTTAAATTTTCTTATTCTCCTACCTATAGCTACTATAGATCTCAAACAGAGATAGAATCCACAGTTAACACGGTATAGAAACTTCTAAAAAAATTCAACACTCCTCCTTTAAGTTCTTAGAGATTTCAGAGTGCCACCAAATATCTCATAGAGAGCTGAAAAGCTTCCGTATCTAGCCCTGGTGAGACACTGGATCTAAAATCTGCCATTAGTTTAGACCTGCTTATTGCCTGTCTCACACCTCAGGTCAATGCAGTTCAGAGCAGATAAACACATGGGAAATATTCTGCGTTGGTATGACTGAAAGAAAAGATAATTCTGAAAGTTCTTCACGTTTTAGAAGCTAGACATGGTCCTTGAGGGAGACTGAGAGGACCAAGGGCAATAAAACCACGAAATTACATTTACCTTCAGCACATAGACATTATTTTTCAGCATCCAAAAGGTTTGTTACCTTTGTGCCATTTAAAGTGCACTGCTCTTCAGAGTCCACAATCTGAATGAACAGGGTTCCAGAGGTTATAAGAACTTCCTCCTATTATGCGATCCTTACCAAAAAGACAGCTGTTTGCTATGGCAGGGGATGCTGGCATTTTTGGTACGCAACCCAACACAAAAAGGCCTGCTCACAGCAGCTGTGCAATAGCTATATGATTCATGTCTGCAAGATTTTAAGATGACCTCATGCACTGCCAACCTAAAAGCAGCAGGTCACATATTTCCCGAACACATTCTCTATGCCACAGGTATACTTCAATAGTATCAAAGTGCCACTACAGCTGCTAATGAAAAAGATGACTTTAATTGCATCCCTTCTTTTCATCCCCTAGTAAAGGCAGTGGAGAAAACACAGGGGTCGATCTCTGGACCCAACTAGGTAAGAAAAGCAAGGCGTTAATATGTGCATACACTCAGTGTGTAGATGTGTGTATGCATGGGTATAGTTAGCATGCATGCTCACAGCAGTCAATACCTGTAACAGGTACTTTCCATAGGACTCTTCACAGTCCCAGCACCTCGACTGCTCAGCCTGGTGACCTGGCTCTGAGACCCGTGCACCCACGGTTCCTTGCATTTCTAACAAGGAGGAGTGACAGTGGATCCTGGGAGTCAGAATGCAGCCAGAGTAGGTACCTGGAGCATAGAGGTGAGAAGTTATCCTAGATCTGATTGATGAGAGACACCCTACACAAACAGTCCACAATGCTAAACCTTACAGTAAAATTTATTATCTCAATTTTCCATCAATACATTTCACTGAGGGTTATGCTTACGCTCTTCTTATCCCAATTCTACAGACAAGAAAGCCAAAGTGAGCATTGGGAGGACAGCAACACTCCTGCTATCCTCCAGTAGGTCAGCAGCAGAGCTGAAAAGAGAACTTGGATCTTTTTAGTTCTAATCCAGTGCCCTAGTCCACTGTCAGCCTTATCATTACATAGATTAAGAGCACTTCTACAGGACTCTGAGGTATCTTGCTGAAGTGTGTTCTATATTAATTACATGAAGAGACTGGAGAGCCATTAAATACAACACAGAGGTACAACACAGATTAAATTCAAATATATCATATTGGAAACACATATACAATTTTGAAAATGCTTAAATCAATATGCAAACTGAATCTCTCTGATTTTCAGTCACTTAGACTCCCTGAAAATGGGGGGAAAAAGCCATCCAATTCTGTGCACCAAAAATAGCAGGGCAAAGGCCTTCCCAGGCTCTCCCTCTGATAAGAGCAGACAGAACAATTAGAGCAATTCAGAGCATCGATGCTCTAGATTAATCCCTCCAGGAGCCTTTCTCTGAATACTGACAGGAAGTATTGGTGAACGTAAGGAAGCAGCTAGTTAACTTGGATGATAAGAGATAAGTGGTGAAGATAACATTTTAATACTTCCATGGCTTTTACCCAGTGCTAGCTACTGACTTTTTTGTTTCATTTTCTCTTTAATGTTTAGGATAGGTACTGACCTCCCAGCTGTCAAGTGCTACAACTGCTAAGTGATGATGTGCAAATCAACACATTGCCAGCCCAGTGTAGAGAAAATATAGACTTTTTGTACTTGTTTTGGCTGGGATAGAGTTAATTTTCTTCATAGCAGCTCCTACGGTGCTATATTTTGGATTTGTGATAAAAACAGTGTTGAGAACACAGTGATGTTTTAGCTATTGCTTGACAGTGCTTATGCAGCATCAAGGCCTTTTCTGTTTCTCAGCCTGCCCTGCCAGCGAAGAGGCTGGTAGTACACAAGAGTTTGGGAGGGGACACAGCTGGGACAGCTGACCCCAACTGACCAAAGGGATATCCCACAGCGTTTGACATCATGTTCAGCAATAAAAGCTGAGGGAAGAAGGAGGAAGGGGGGATTTTTCGAGTTATGGCGTTTGTCTTCCCAAGTCACTGTTACACGTGATGGAGCGCTGCTTTCCTGGAGATGGCTGAACACCTGCCTGCTGATGGGAAGTGGTGAATGAATTCCTTGTTTTGCTTTGCTTGCACACACAACTGTCTTTATTATTAAACTGTCTTTATCTCAGCCCACAAGTTTTCTCACTTTTGCCCTCCCAATTTTCTCCCTCATCCCACTGGGGGAGGGAGTGAGCGAGCATCTGCATGGGGCTGAGCTGCCTGCCAGGGCTAACCCACAGCACCTTCTAATGTGCATGTTACAGTACATGTTTCCTCTCGGCTACTCATTGTGCATACACATCTATCATGTCATAGCTCAGATGGACTTAGGAATCATCAGCTTGGTATTTTGGAGCTTTTCCAGCTTCCGTCCTCAAGGGTGACATGTAGGTTACTGCTGTTTTTCAGACTCTTAGATACACACTGTAATAGAAGATAAATGAGCCTCTGAAGGGCACATTTTTGCTACTGTGAACCAGGAATAGAAGCTGTGATGTGAATTTACCAGAAGGAAAGCTCATACACATACTGCTGAAGATGTACCTCAACCAATATCTGGTACACCAAATCAACAACCTACAGAAACTGGAAGCTAAACAGGACAGGTTTTATGCTTGTGCTGTATACCTATCCAGTTAATAGTCATTGTTAGAAAGAGACAAATGCATCAGCACGAAGAATTTGTACAGTTTGTTTGCAACATGCGGGCAGCACAAAAGCTTGATGGATCCTCAGCAGAAATTAAGTTGGCAGAGCTTTGATCCAATGAGCAAAAATCAAATACCAACTTCTGGATATTGAAATATTTGATCAATGACCAGAGAGCTCTGCCACTGTTTAGCTAAAAAATTACTCGTATGCCAATCTAAGCTTTTCATTTTCTGATTTTGTGATGATTTTGCATGGAGTGAATTATTACTCATTGCTGCTCAGTTCCCTCTCCCAGAACACCCCCAGCAGCAAAACCAGATGTTACAAGCCAGAAGATGGCCACTTACAAAGTTAAGCTCAATTGCAATTCGCTGCTGTTGAAGTCTGTAAAGATAAACCCATGCTCACCAGCTAAATGATCCGGTCTCTTACATTCTTGAAGAGACTACTCATGTACACATTGATTGGGTTAATTCTTTTGAATAAAAAGAGTTTTCTTTAACCTTTTCAACTGTGGCAATCCCATCCACTCCTTTTGGCTCATCTGTCTTGATGTGACTCCATGAGTAAGCTGCAGCTCACTTCCTCAAGGGCAGAGAAGCAAGGACTTGCTCCAATTACTACATGAAGGCATAAAATCTTTGGACATTGCAGATACTACAATGTGCATGGGTTCAAGGGGAAATAGAAATTCATAGAAAAGAAATCCACTGATTGCTAAATTCAACTGTATGTAGCTCAGACAGCCCCTGAGCTGCAAGTGGCTGGGAGCAGGGAAGGTGTATGGGGAAAGTACTATGTACACTTGCTTTCTTTGTATGCTCCTTGGCTCACGCTGAAGGCAGGATACAGTGCTAAGAAGAACATTGGTCTGACCCAGAATAGCCACTTGTATACGTTGTATTAATTAAATGTTCACATCTTCCATGCAGACAAACTGTCTGCAATTAAGAGTCAATTTGTAGTTTCCTGGCTAATCTAAAAACTGCAGCAAGGAGTTACAGCCTCCTCTTTCCCCCACCCTGAATGATCTGACACTACATGCTCCCAACTGGTGGCTACGTTGCTTAAACTGGTGTCCACAGCTTGTGTATCCTCCTCTGCAGAGCCGCTTGTTCTTACCCTGTGCTACAGCCTGCACGAAGCCAACAGACACTTTCGTATTTTGGGTCTGCATGGGGAACTGTGCTTGGAAACAGATCTGGCTATGAAAGAGTGCATGTCTGCTTGGCAGAGCGTTTCATCAGCCAGGTCGATCCCTTGATCTGGTTCACGATGGTGTGGCTCCACAGACGCATACTGGAGCCACCCAGAGGCTGGTGTGCAGGAGAGGACCCCACAGCTGGGAGGAAGGACAAGATGACTGTTCGCACCACAGTGCCACAGTCAAAGCAAAACTGGTGGAACTGCAGCTGGGGCTGCTAGTGATTAACACCACTTTTCCTGCAGCTTCCAACCCACTCTTTGATGCTTTCGACAGCCCTCAAGGGGACTATGACCTTCACTTTGAAAAACACTGCTGCAGCACAACCAAGCTGAGAGGGGAAGTCCACTGACAATATGCAGCTGTAAATCTGGGTTAAATAACAAGTTATCCTGGATTAATGGCTCCTTCCTGTTCTTGGTGCACAGAGGCGAATATGACCCATTAACAGCAGATGTATATTTCTTTAAATTAGCCTGCTAGAGTAAAACCTAAACGTAAGTGAAACCAAAAGCAAGACTTCGGGCTTCAAAAGGATGTGAAAGAAAAGGAGTGTATACGCAGAAACTCTCCTGCAGGAAACCATTTTTTCCTTAGCAAAAACAAGCACAAAGATTAATAACCAATGCTAGAAATCAAGAAGATAATTTTTGCTTATACTAAATTTACTGTGGTGGGGTTTTTTTGTTTGGTTTTTTTTGTTTGTTTGTTTGGGGTTTTTGTGGGTTTTTTTTTAAAGTAATGGCCACAGTCCTTTCTCCTGACTTCTTTGTCTTGGGTAAAATAGATCCTAGTCCTTAGGGATATCAGCTCCTGAAATGGTAGTGATCACTAATAATGACTGTGCAGCTACCACACTGTAGGCTACCTGATGCTCCTTGTAATTTTTTTTTGTTATACAACACAAAACACAATAAAAGATATACTGTCCCTCTGCCATCAAAATTAGGTCAGGTTGAAAATTACACTAAAATATTTCACAGAAAATGCAGCTTTCCAGTTGAGGGTGGAAAAAACAACACTGACTGATACGCAGCACATATAGTCTTTTGTGAGAACATGTCCAACTGTAAAAAAATAATAATCATAGTATAAATAAATCAGCAGATAATTAACATGTCTTGGCTGGAAGATGGGTTGAAATTTATTGTGTCATGTCTGGCTAGATCAGTAGCACATCAGCCTAGTGAAAACTAGCCCATTTTTTTCATTGTCTTTCCCCCCAACATCCTGGATGCTAGACCATGCAGGATTCAGAGGGTCTGAGCCATTTACCAGGGAGTTTCTGAAGACACATCTGCCATGTCTGCTGCCCAACTAGAAAACAATCTGGTTTTACCTCGTTCAATAAATGCGCATACTTAGAAAAGCAAATCTTGGCAAGTGGGAAAATATGATGCATTCCACTGTTTCATGTTAAAGAGACAGTATGAAATTAAATTAAGCCTTTTGGGGAAAAGTATATTGGAGGACAAATTAAGCCCAAACCTAGAGAAATATTCTGAGGGAATTAAATATAACTACATTCCTTTCTTTGGAATATGCTTTTCTACTCTTTTGTCAGAATGTTCTGTATTTGGCATACCACAAAGCTTCAGCTTTCATAAAGACTTTCAGACAGGCAATGTTGCCTTAAGGACTGTACCCTGTGTGGACTGGGACTTATTACTTTCTATTTCAACAGAAGAAAATATAATTTTTTTTTTATTGTTGTATGTTCTAACTCATTACTGCTGAAAATGCTGAAAGTTGCACCAGTGTCTATTCTGAGGTCCAGCTGGATTTACAGCTGCTTGCACAGTCTTGGGTTACTGCCTTTTTTTGTCTATTAAAATAAATCTCTAGGATCTGGGGAAAAACCTATAGTATAGGATAAGGGAGCAAATTTGGCTGACAGAACAGAATGGTTGGAAGGGACCAGCCCAAGCTGATACTCCCCTAAAGACATAAATAGCTCTTCCAAGGACAGGTGAGAAAGAAGGTGTCCAGCTGTCCCAGGTTATTTTATTCTACACAAGAACTGTCTAATGAGAAGGCCAAAGTGTCTCATTTATATGGATGCACATCCATATGAATCATCTGCACTGCAGATAGATAGCAAGAGGGACCAAGAATCTGTGTAAAGAGTTACTCCTGAATCCTAGACAAGAGCAGGTCCCAAGAAACAGGGAAATTCAATGCTTTTGGTAGGTTCTGGACTGGCAGCCCCAAGGACTGATGACCTCTCATAAGCCACAGTGTAGGTATAGTATAGAGCATGACAGTAAACGGTTATCACATCTTTGTTGCTAACACACTTTGCTCCTCAGAAGGAAAGACTACCTGTAAGCTGCTAGACAAAGAACTTCAGCTGGACCCTGTTCATCTTTGTGAATTACTAGTTATTTTTTGCTCTGATGCAAAACTCCTTTTGGAGAGAAAAGAAAGGGAATCTGTTCTTCATGTTTCAGCAAGAGAAAAGAGGATGCATCCACTGTGGGTGAAATACATGGGAAAACCAAGTGCAAGAGAGGGTTTCAGAAAGCTTCATCTGTGCCATGGCCCAGAGGTACGCTGGTAGTGTCATCCATATCTAACAAACCATATATTACAATGCATTGGAAAGGTTGATTTACAGGTAGGTTTGTTTCCTGTAATGGAGAGTTTTCTTTGCCACGTATGGGAGGAATGGGATCTTATACCACTGCAATGGGAGTGGCTGCCACAAAGTTAACTGCCATACATTAGCCTGGTTTACAAAAATATCAGACTGGAATGACAAAGTCAAAAGATCACCCAAGATATCATTCCTTAATCTGGATGTTTGAAAGCATTCCTCACTTTATCATCACTTTGCAACATTCCAGTTTGTTTTATATTTTTCTTACTGTAGGAAATCTGAGGTTAAAGGTTATTAAATCTTCCACTAACATTTCTTATGATTAGAGAAGAATACATTAATAAAAGCAGACTGAAATGCTTTCTAAACTTTTCTACAACTCCTATATCTTGTGTGTGCTGCCTATTACTACCCACCATTCATTTATTTCCATTTTTTTCCTCCTGTGATGTTATTCATTCCCTAATCAACCCTCCACAGAAATACTGGATTTGCTTCACCATTATTCTATTGTTCTTAAGAGACCTTTTGACATTTCATGTTATAAGATGCTGTTATAACTTAGTTAAACTTTTACAAGTTCAGTTGAAATTTTCCATGCCTGGTGTTTGCTCCAGGCTGTTGTTATTCATGTGTTTTTAAATTTCAAGAGTCATGGTTCAGTTGTTTCTGAGAAGAAAGTTAGGGAAAAGTAAGTTTTGCCCACATATAAAAAATTGAGACCATTTCTTGTATGCAATTCGTTTAATGTTTTAAAGCATGTATATAAAATTTGGCAGGGGAAGGGGCACTCCTGCCAGGAGTCCTTTCTGCTGTCTTTGTGAAAGCTTTTTTTAAAAATGCATTTCACACATACTTAGTAAACCCCTTGATTTTCTAGTAGCTATGATCTCTGAGGGCTCTTGCCCCACAGAGCATGGTCAGACTGCTCCCAGCTCCTAGTGATACTAGCTGGGCTGTGCTGCCCAGCCAGGCTAGGGTTACCAGGGTCAGGACAGTAAGGGCAACTCAAAATTATTATAGACTGTGTATAGGAACTTGAAGCAGGGAGCCTCTTTCTCTCTCTGTTAATAATATGACTGCCAGTAACAAACAGCATGGAAGAGGAAACCCTCCAAAGCAAATTCAGAAGGGATATGTGCTTGGACAGTATGGGATAAAAAGGAGTAGTTGAGAGTAATGAATCTAATGACAATGAAACCAGTACGGGGTGCCTGCAAGATACTGGACAAACTGAGAGCCAGCTCACTGAAGGGAGGGTCAGTGGGATCAGGCAAGAAACAAAAGGGTTGCAACCTTCAAGTTTTTTTCATGGTTTTACTGTTAAAAATGAAACATGTTATGTCTAGAAACTGATGTCCGATTCATATATTTCTCCAGTGTAACAATTTTGCTGATTTTAAGTGGAGTCACTCTCGCCTTTCGGTGGCAGTGTGAAAAGAAGAATCAGATCCTTCAGTTTCACTGGAAAACTTTCTGCTTTCCAAATACACTGGTAATGGCTTTGCATATGACTGTTATGAGTGTGCTCGGTTCTGGAACGCATCAAGTTGTTCTACAAACCTACAACAGTTCTCAAATGTCATGCATATGCAGCAAACTAGGGATTTTTTAGCAAGAACAGTCAAGCAGGGCAGAAATGCGTGACCCTTCAGAAACTTTAAATCACGTTCCAAGTGAATCATGACATATTTGGTTTGCTACATTTTTCTTTATATTGAAGAAGCCCTCATAGCAGATGAAGAAAAGAAGCAAACCTGTTGCTTATTGTACAGGTTAAGCCATACAGAAATGTTTAAATTAGAAATGTCATGAAAACACTGACTTAGAAGCTTTGTTTCATTATGGATGGCATTAGTCTATTTAATCTACTTTGATGAGTGTTTGTATTCAGAGCTACATGAATAGGGTATGTATACCTAAGAAAAACAAATAAAACAGCCACATCTGGCTATACTCTCAAGAGTATATACAAAGCACTTGATGTAGTGCAAAGTTCACTCTGGGGTGGAGTGCTAGAGTTGGAGCTGAGAGGGGCATAAGGCCTCCAAGCCCTGCCTCACAAAGACCCCCACATTCTGCTCCCTAAATGTGGCTGGTCATCGAGCAGGTCTTGCACACAAAACTGGAAGCTGAATGAATTATTGAGCTCAGGGAGGCTCCGTCAGTCAGGTTTCTGTTAGCACGGCCTTCTTCACTCGACCACCCATAGGCAAAAATGTTATGACTTCCCACATAAGGGACACCGTAAGGCCTGGGACTTGCATCCATTTTTAGAGAAAGAGATTTTAAAAAGAAAAAAACAACCCCCTGAACAAAACCATGTTTAAGACACATACAGTAGAATTTGCAAACACATGCTGGGCCAACTTCTGATCTCAGCTGAACTCAGAAACTCAGCTAAAACAGAGGGAGCTGGAAGAGAAAGAGGAAGAGAACAGATGGGAGAAGCAGATGAAACAAAGAACAAATGTAGACAGGGTGATTAATTTCTTTCAGAACGGACAGAACCACTTATCCATAACTGCCTGTAATGGAACACACACATTTTTCCATGTATACAATGTTTTGAGTTGGTACAGAGACATTATGTGATTGTGAATGGGAGGGCAAGAGGGAATGAGACAGTTTCTCTGGCCCTGGTTCAGAAAAGGATGTGCTTTGTCTTCTGTGGGACTTATGAACATGCTGTAACATTTTCCTGAACTGGAGTTTCTATCAAGAGATGCTTCATACTATGAAAATGTTTAGAAGTCTTTAGGTAGTTTTCAGTGGTACTTTGCACTAATAACCAAATTATATTTTGAAACTTACTCTGAGTGCTGGTTTATCACCCACTAGCATCAAAACAATGATTTGTTTATACAGTCTAGACCTGTTGCTGCAGTTTTATGTTGTTATAGTTCACTTGAGTGGATTTGAACTGGAAAACATGGTGCAGTATGTATGAAGAACTTTTGTTTAAAGAAAATATCCAGAATCAACACTATTAGGACAAAAAAATCAAGCACTAAAGTGTGAGGGAATGTCAGAATCAAGTGCTGCTTGATCAACATGAACATGGGCCTCCTGCATGCATGCATTCTGCTGCAACCTTTAATCATAGGTCATCTATTATATTTTTCACATAGAAACTCTGTCTCCTTCCAATGGACTGAAAGGATGGTGCCAACTTTATTAAAACAAAATACTGAATTGCTGTCTTCATTGTCTGATGTGCAACTGCCTCACTCCTAGAATACCTCCGTTTCTCAGAGTAAATGACACTGATCTCTCAGCAATGGACCACAAGGCCTGCTAATTAAAGCGCTATACACATGCTAGGTATTGCTAATACTTTAAGACAAAGCTAGAGGACAAACAGAGAAAACAATCAGAAAGATTATACGGAGAACCCATTAATGACTGATACAAGCAGCTAAAGCTAGTGCAGGAAAATACAGAATTTTAGCCATATTCTGGAATTCATGTGGAACAGCAGCAAACCACAAGTTTGCCCATAACCCCCTTGCTTAGCTGATATAAAACTATTAAGATGTCACTATTGTGCTGTTTGACACGTCACTTGAAAGTCACATGAAAAATCCTGGCTGTATTAAAAGAACTTAGGAAAAAAAGAGGGGCCTATGCAGATGACAGGGGCTCCTCTGGAAACAGCATTGCTGTCTGCCTCCCTTTCAGTGAAGCTGGATTTCAAGGATAGTGATTTTTGATAGCCGGCCCTTATAGCATCAGCTATAGGCAGATGTGGCTTTTTTGACCAATGGATTTTAACACACCTTCTTAGTAGCAGCAATATAAACAGTAGTTCCAGTGGTGTTAGCTATAATTTTAACATCATGTAAGTACACATTCTCATATTCAGAAGACACTCATTCTTGTACTCTTGCAAAAGTGACAACTTAAGTGGCAATTAAACTGCAAGATGAAAACTTTCTGTGGAGGGCTTTCAGAGACCAATTGAGAACTGCTGTGCTTGAAAGTAGCAAGAAGAAAATAATTGCCAAGGAAGGATTCTTTCTTCCAGAATTGATTAACGTAAGACAACAACTTCATCATCACTTTCAGATCTTGTAACAAGCTCTCTTACTCTTAGTACAGATACTGTCCTAATATGTTTGGAGCAGTGATTGCCTGACTACCTTCTCTCTACTGAGTTTTCAAGTGCCCAGTTGTCAGCAAGGTAATAGTCAGAAGTCACCTACTAAAAATGCATAAGAGGATGTAAAATACGGGAGGTACAGTGTTGGCACAGGGACTGTGAGATCTGGATTTTACTCTTAGTTTTGGCATGGCCTTTCAGGATGCCTTTGTCAAGATTTTCTCCAGATGAAAATCTTTGAAGGACTAGGGTTTACATCTTTCTGTAAAATAACCTTCCTCTTAGCCTTCTCTGGCATATGTATTTTTATTGTGGCAGAGATGGTTTCATAGTTTTTTGGGAGACCTATTACAAGTAGGGTACCTAAGTGGCCCTTTCAGCAGCACAAATGGTTAACTAAAGTGATTTAATTTGTATTCTCTTCATGGATATTCTTCTTGAAGTCCTCTTATCAGTTACAATGTAAAAGTCATACCAATATGAAGCAGGTATTACATCATGACCAATTCTTTTATTATTATCTACCCAGATTTGTTGTATTTTTTTCCCTGTGGCATATTGTCAACCACTTGTGAGACACAAAAATGGATCTAACAGATGGTGTTATCAGGTAGAATACAGCTGTGGAAATTATTTCTGAGATGAGTTTCTACTGAATAAGATCAAAAGCATTTTGCTTGATCATGAAGTCACATGGCCTGGGTTAAGATTTCACACAGAGTGTCATTAAGTTGGGAGTAATACCAACAGTAAACTTGTGTACCATAACAAAGTAAGGGTGACCAGAGTCACTCCACATTCAAGGGGCTCTGACAAAACGAGCCCTTCTGATTTAAATCTGGGAGCATTAAAAAGGAATCCTACCTGCAGAGGGAGGGGGGTTCAGACTTCCATTGAATCAACTGATCTTCCTTGTCTATTATGCCTTGTCCTTAATGTGTACCACCCATTTCTTGAGCTGTCCCTGCTGTTTCCATCTTGGGATTGATTCTACAAATTGACGGATACAGCACAGTTCAGTGTTGCCAGCTGTTGCACCAAAAAGTTTTTGTGGAAGTGCATGTTGTGGCTGTTAGAGTACAGCTTTCTAGAGCTGTCACCCTTTCTCTTTCAAGGCTGAAAGAAATAAAAACTCTGGACTGTGGAAGATCCTAGAAATTCAGTGCAGCATCTCATGGAGAATAAAATTTGCAAAGGTGAATAATTCATAGTATCAATCTAAAACATTAAGTCAATGAGCATGGGGGAGCCTGTACTGGAGAAAATGCTGCAAAACCATTAACCTGAAATATTTCTGGAGAACTTTCTGTTCAGCACAATGTCTGCACTGATCTATATTTTGTATTGAAGGAATGAGTGGAATTATTTGCTTTCTCTGCCTCTCAAGCTTTTGTGGCGCACTAGAAAAGACTGCTTATTTTTTATATTTTGATCAATAAATGCACGAATTCCTCATTTCCTTAGGTATCCATTCATGACCCTGCTTCGTGCAGGCAAAGGTCATCTCTAGCCACCTGCAAATTAATTGTACCAATGGGAAAATACATTCCACTTTTTCACATTTTTCTGAAAAGTGTTTTTAAAATGCTGACATTGTTAGTCAACTACATATTGCATTTTATCAGGAAGGCTGTTGGGAAAATTTCCAGTGCTGGTAAGAGCCATGTTTTCATGGATTTAGTAGGAAAGAAACATTGAAGTATTGGCTGTATTGTTTCATTGTTATTGAAGTTTTGAGAAATAGTTAAAGCCATGGTGCTAGACTTAGTGCAGCACCCAATACCCCTGGATACAGAAGCTGCAGAAACGGAAGCAGAATGGAAGCACATCAAGCTAACAGTTACAGTGTCCAGAAACAAGAATCACTTCAGTGTTAAGCCCAGCAATGATTAATCATCTCCTTCTCGACTGGGAACAGTATCCAGGAGGCCTTCTACATGGCAGAGGCGATGAGGATGCAGTATCTTTATATCTATGCTCATTGTATCAGCACCTTCCCTTACTACCTGCCTGAGAGAGATCTGATGTTTATGGGGTGACACCAGAGCTAGATCAACTGTCAAGGTTCAGCTACTGGGGTCCAGTTGGGCCCTTTATGAAATGGCTTAAGAGAAAGTTAGTGGCTAAATCCATCAGCGATATTTGGCACGGCTCTAAGACAGACCAGGCATAGAGACCAAAAGTAACCTGGAATTACAACACAGTTTTAACTAGTTGTCTCATAAGAGAAAAAGGTGATACCAGGAGGCTGGAGACACCTAGAAAGGTTTCAGTCAGAGAGACTAGAAGAAGAAAGGTGATCGAACAGAAGAGAAGACTATTTCAGGGGCATACCAAGGGGAAACCGCTCCAAGACACCTAGGAAACTAAGGTAGAAAGAATGTAATTTCACCTTCTCTTGTCTTGCAAGGAAGGGCAAGCTCAACTTAACACCAAAATGCTCTGTTAAGAACACGAGGTGGTCACGTTTTATGTCTGGCGTACTATGGTATATGGGGAATTGTGTTAATCATATATTTAATACTACAGTGGATACAATATGATGGTAGAATATTCTGCATGCGTAACCAAAATGTAAGATAGTCTGACACATCCTCCTTATTCACTGCATTTTTGCAAAAGGATTATTAAAGTACAACTAAATTTTTTTTAAGAGGTAGAAGTGTGTAAGTACTATATATTTTCATTATCTGACACCTATTACACAAACTAATAAGTTTTAAAAAATATTTCCATGGCCGATGTATTTTTATTATTGCATGTGGATAACACCCTTCATCTTTCCACATTCATTATGCAAAGCTTGTGAGTCTGCTGTGGAGTAAAGGCCCAATTCGGTGATGCTCCTACTGCTTGAAGTTTCACTCAAGTCTCATCAGAGCAAATGGATCCTGAGCCCAAAATGCTACAAAATTAGAGGAATGCTATAAAACCCCTTTATCTTCTGCAGTGGTACAAATAAGCCAAGGTTTAGCAGGTTTGGTGCTGCTGTTGAAAGCATTTATGAAGGTCTTTCTCTGCCTTGGTTTCTCTGCGGACAGCTGCCAGCCTAGCTCTAACGCTATTTCTGCTCAGGCAGTGGGCAGCTTTCTCAATGCCTGCGGGAAACCAGATCCAGCACACCTGCAGACCTCACCCATCACCACCATCACAGCACTTGCCCACCCACAGGTCCTAGATCCTAAGCCCACCATTTCCACAATCCGCAGTACTGACTCCCACCTTGAAGGCATACCCTTAAGAATAAAAAACTTACTGAGTGGTGGGTTTAATTAGCACACTTTTCACCACGTGCCTTCATGCTGTGCTTCCTTGACTGCTCTGCTGAAATTATGCTTACTGGGGCCAAACTAATAACTCCACCAGTTTAACTGTAGTTCCTCCAGGTTAACATAGGGGCAGCAGACAAGAGAATGTTGCTCAGCAGTGTAACTCTAAGCAACTTCTGGTTTAGAAAAATAAAAGAAAGGCATATTTTCAAACTCCCCTCTTCCCTCCCCCAAAAGCAGAAGTAAGGTCAATGTGATTTAGGCTTTTTCCTGGCCTCGTCTGCCCACCTTGCAGAAATTTAGTTCCAAGTTGATTTCTTGAAGCCTTGCAAACTTTATTCTTTGTGCAGCTCTTCTCACCTTTTAACGTATAACACGCATCTTTTGAGTATAACCCATTAGACATAAACACAACAGGTGAAACTTATCAGGAGAGGGGTGTCAGTAGCTAACAGGAATGGATAATGCCCTTTCATCTTTCTTACTTGATATGCAAATTTTTTCAACCTTGATTTCCTCATATCCCCTTTCTAGGAGTAAGGAGATTGTACCAGCATTCCTCAGCATCTCACAGTTTTGCTCTGATACAGGGCATGGACAGATTAAATATGTGTAATGGCTGCCTTTCTGGGTTACTAATGAGTAAAAGGAGAAATGAAATGCCATCTATAACACCAAATCAATAGATAACAAATGGAGGCATCACCTGTAATAGGCTGTAAATTAGTTTTGAGAATAACGTCTTACCAACTGAGATGTTTAAGAGTATTACTTATAAGAAAAAACCCCAAATGTCCAACAGCTCAGGAGTATGCACAGAGGATATAAGAAGTGACCTAGCTTTCCTTGGCAAATGATCACATTTTATCTAACAGAAAAATATCCAAGGGAATGTCACTGATTCCATGGGAATATCAGCAATCAACTTGATCAATCTAGTTAGCAAAGGAGGTAACATCGTATCTCCTTCTAGAAGGGCTCCCTCCCAGGGGTTCTGATCCTAAAACTGCCTTTGACCTGGAGCAATTTTATCAAGAAAATATCACCTTTTGCTCATTCAAGACTTGGATAGCCACTAAGAAGATAAGCATGCATTCCAGATGGACCAAGATTGCTAATGCCAGATATATCAGTCACTAGAGTCAATACCCATGACTCCAAACGCTATCACAAGACTATTTTTTTTTAAGTGGTAAGCATAATCATCTCTCTAAAAGAAGACTTGTAGCCAATACATTTGGAGGGTGTTTTTGCAGGCTTCTCACATTATACAGCCCTTTCCACTGACTTTCATGTTGAGGAGAGGTGGAAGGAGGGAGAGGGACTCAGACAGGGGAAGAGTTGTAACATATCCTAGCAAGGGCTGTCTTTCCCCAATTGCTGCAGCATAAATGCTGTGAAGAAATATGCTAAATTTTGTGGGACAAAGCAAGTTTTAGAAACACGTGATCTCTTCATACCAATTTGTCCTTCTACCAATGTTCTAATTTAAGTTAAATTAACTCTTCGCATTTCATAATGTTCTGTTTGTGAAAAGAATCATATTCTACTCTCAAAATTAATCTCACTAAGCCAAACTAACTTAACTCTTCTAATCTTCCCTCCTAAAACAGGTACGTTACTTCCCATTTTATTTACCAACTCTCCTCTATAGGTCTTCCAGTGTGAATTCATCTTCCTGGAGCACAGATGACTTGAATTCTTCACTAATGCCTTGTACAATGACATGCAAGGAGACATGCTGTGTTGATTGGAAATGCTTGTCCTAGCTCCATCCACACAGTGCTTTTTTAATGACTCACTGTGACAACTGACAGTCATCTTTAGGCTGGCATGTCTGCCCTCCTTAGATGTTCTGAACTAACCGGCATCCTGCTTATAGCAAGAATACCTGTCAGGCCCTGGGGATGGAATTATAGCACTTGAATTTTAAACGACCCAACAATTAGTTATCTAATCCAGTTTAGTCATCTAGATTGTGCAAGTGATGAACTGGAGTCAATTTATCCTTTCCAACAGAAAGGTATCTGAGATAACTGGCTAGAATTGCCCTTAGCAGGAGCCTCTGTCTCTCTCAAATGATCTCAGGGAGTATCTAGGGAAGCATTTTAGACTATGCATCTGCCTTTCAAATAGCAACAATTAGATGTTAGGACTTGCACTCACAGGATCTGTTCTACAGGGGAATGTAGTTGCTGCCATGATTTTTAGACACTGAGTTTTCAGGATAGGAATTCACAGCCCCAAGTGAGTTCTTCACTCAGGGAATGGTGAAAAGTTAAGTGCACAGGAATACAAGCAAGAAAAAACAGTGGCCTGAGCAAGAGCTGCTTAAGCCAGGTGAACAGAAATGATCAAAAGAGAAGAGCAGCTACAGTCCCACCACTTACACAATTATGTGAGAACAGCAGAAATTTTGTGGTTTTAGCTACATGATTGGTCCCTTTTGGTAACTGGGGTTACTGCTATTGTTTTCTTTAGGAAAAAAAAAAAGAAGATGGACAAAGGCGAGATCAGTGCTTTATTTCCTATTGTACACACCACAAGGAGTGGAACACAGGCTCAGAAAGGAGAAGCCCCACAGGTCCAGGGGGTTTGAGCCCACTTCTGTCCTCTCCCTAGGTAGCACCCCCACCCCCAAGGATCTAGCTGTGACATGGAAACTGCAATGCTGAGGAAAGCCATGCAAGACTGGCAAGGCCAGAAAGTGAGCAAATAGAGAGGACCTGCTTTTTATTTTAATTTCTTGCTTGCTTGTTTTTGTCCTGCTCCTGAATGCAGGCACCCTGATTCCTGCTGTGTTTCACACTAGGGACCTCAGTTTTTTTCTGGATGACAGCTCTCAGTTCCTTGCTCAGCAAAGTTTTGAGGGACGCTCTCAGGCTTCCCTGGATTGCCGGGACTGCAACTCCATTCCTAAAGATCTAAAGAGGCTGCCAGATTTTTAGAGGAAATGAACGAATTTACAGCCTCTGGGGAGTTGAGTGGAAAACCCCAGTTGTTCCACACCTCTTAAAAATCAGACCCCTGTTTATTTTGATGCCTAAGCACGGATTTAAATGTTTAACTTCAGGCTGTGCGCTTGAAAGCTCTGGCTTTAAAACCCCTTTTAAGTGCTTTGCTTGATGGTTTAGGGTCACCGACTCTCATCCGGCCTTCCCATAACGGGTAATTTCCCCCTTGATGGCTAACGAGCAGCAGACTACCAGCCGGCCAAAGCGCAGCCAGCCCGGCAGGTGGCCGGCAGAGGGCGGCCGGCGAAGGGGCCCGGGGCCGGGGAAGGCCGGCGAAGGGGCCCGCGGCCGGGGCCGGCCGGCGAAGGGGCCCGGGGCCGGGGCAGGCCGGCGAAGGGGCCCGGGGCCGGCCGGCGAAGGGGCCCGGGGCCGGGGCAGGCCGGCGAAGGGGCCCGGGGCCGGCCGGCGAAGGGGCCCGGGGCCCGCCGCCCTCAGCCGTCCCCAGCGCTCTGCCGGCATTGCCCGCGGCACAGGCCTGCGGGCAGCTTTGCAGCGAGAGAAACAACCCAGGAGGGAGAAAGGACAAACTGCCTCTCCTGCAATTTGGGGGAGGAATAATCCGATTTGGGTTGAATAATCCCCATTACTTTTACTTATGAAACACCTTCGTAAAGGCAACGCAGGCCTCCTGAGACCCTCTAACGCTTACTGGCAGCTGCAAACCTGCCGATGGGCACTCTGTAATGATCCCCCATATAATTTGTTTTCTTATAGGGCAGCCTGATCCTGCCTGCGTGCAGCAGTCCAGGGAGGAGAAGGAAACTCGGTACCAGAGGATGGCCAGGATAGGAGCATCGCAAGACCCTCCACTGCTGCGTAGGCACTGATAGCTGTGCAAAGAGGGGTACAGGCTGTCAGCTGGGAGTAGCAGGGCCAAAGAATCAGTCTGAATGAGCACCAGTTCACTGGCTGGGAAAGAGTTAGGCCACCTGGAACCAGATTAAAAAAAACGCCCATAGTTTACTTCCCTACTTTTGCATCCATTGACCTTGCATAAATTCATGATGGCAGAAACAAGAGAGATGGACACGGGATATCCATCTTGCTTTTTTCCTGAACACAGAACATGTTAATGTTCTCTAGATCGTGTTTTGGCAATAACCGCTTTTAACTTTTTAAAGTAACATTTTTTCTCAGTGAAACCTGCTGAGCTGGTAGTCTCTAGGACTGAAGCCCTTTACTGAACACAGAGTACTTGCTGGGATGACACAGCCAGAAGTGACACTGTCCCCTCCCGTTTTATACTGCACAAAATGAAGAGGCTGCTGTACTAATGTAGACTGCATCCTATTACAAATACAAATACTACGTTGCCATCACTAAAGCTGCTCCTAGAACCCCTCAGGGTTCCCTTATTTTTATGACCTGTCTGTAAGGAGTTACTTTAACCCTCTGATGATATTTATAAACTGATATACAGTACTATAAAAGATAGCCTTCCTTTACAATTCTGGATAGTTGCCCATGGACTTGCAGTCCCTCCCTCAGTAGCCGTCATACCATTCCTCTTCAAGTACAATACTCACTATGTAAAGCTTACTATTCAGACCGTGTTTGGATATCATTCACTGGAAATCACCCATACACTCCCTATCAATTCCTGCCTGGGCTTCTTGGTGGGGTGGCTACATTACACTGAGCAAGGACTGAGAAAAAGTTTTCAGGCTTTGAGAAGAACTGGGTTGTTCCAAGAGCTCAGGAATGTCAGAGGCAGCCAGGCTACTACCATACACAAACCCAGAGAGTGCACTCCTGACCTGATACACCTTTTGGCTCTATGGGTATTCCATCTTCTTGTGTCATCTCCTGCAAATTGTGGCTGGTCTGCCTATAGCAGGGATTTTGCTAGAAGATTCAGCTCCTGAAACTCTCACTGACTACAGTTACACGGGATTTGCAGCACCTTCAAAGTCAAAGCATGAATTTGGACAAAATCTCTCAGCCAAAGTCTGAACTTAGGGAACTTCTGGGCTTTCATTACATTGTGGTACTCTTCTAAATAGCTCTCCCTTCCGCCCCCAGTTCTACAAATCTGAACTCATTCCTAAAACAGTCCCTCCTTGGGCTTCAGCTCTAAATATCCTGTAATTCTGAGCAATCATACCTAGAGTACTGGACCTTGCCTAGCTATAATCTGACCAGTTTCCCAGAGTGCTTCTGGCAACATCAGCTGGATCTTTATCCTTCAGAGTCAGATTACCATAGCATCATATATCCCGTGGGATTCACTACTAAAGCCACAGGTCTCTTCCATTTTCCATATTCCTTCCATCCAGAAGATTTTCTGGAAGGGGAAGAGGTGGCCTGAACACGTAGCCCCAGCTTGGAACAAGCAAGGACAAACTGCTTAGGAAGCACGGGCTGGGGTGGTGGATCAGCATTTGTCTTGAATGAATTGGGGGGGGGGGGGGGTGTGAGGGGGGTGGGCGAGGATGATAAACGAGGAGTTTAAGCCTTTTACTTGACCCAGAGAAGATCTTTTCAATATGAGGACCAGACACCTTATTTGGCACATAGATAACATTATCCCTTTCCAGAGGACAAGAGATGCTCAAGCCACAGGCTACAGCTTTAGTGAACAATGAACCAACTTGCAGGACCATTACATTGCCAAACTCCCAAATACTCCCTTGCAGAGCCCGGTTCATGTAACAGGTCATTCAGCTTCATTTTAATGAAGTTCTGCCTAGACTTCTGGCCTAGTGCAATAACATTGCTTAAGCTCTCACAGCACTGGTTAGAAAGAAAAAACACAGACTGGACTATGTTATCATCTGTAATAGTATAACACACATTTTTCTTTTGTGGCAGTTTCAACAGCATTTGAAATCTTGCTGTGAAGTCCAAGCAAATCAGAATATGAGACCTTTGTTGAGAACTTTTCGTCTGACATATATGTTTCACAAAAAACTGCTGACTTTGAGCTCAGAGAATTGAGAAAACTGAAAATTACACAGTGTAAAGACACCAAGAATTGCTTTTTTTGCTTTGGAGACCTGGGCAGGTTCAGGGAAATGTCAGCGTAATAATGCAATGACTTTGCCAATGAGGGCCTACTGGTAATTGTTGATCTGTACTCCATCAGTGGTTTAAGAGCACTGATCCCCCCAGGCCTAACTTCTGAGTTGGAAATAACTTTTTTGTTGTTGTTGGGGTCTTTTGTAAGCAGTTTTGTCTCATAGAGGCCAGGCATCATCTTCTGCATCTTTGTTGTTATTTTGTTCCAGTGAGTTAAGTTTGGACATTGAGTAATCAAATCGCCAGTGCTCATGAGCTGTAATTTTCAGTTTTCTAAGGAAGATACATGAAATGGAAATTGGCAAACTTGTGATTCCACTTCAGGGTGTCTGGTGAAAATATTTTGGATCAGTAACATATCTGAGAGAAGACTGGAGAATTGGCCAGACGTCCTGTATGTAACATGCCAGAAAAGCCAGAGCAACATCCACTCACAATTCAAATGCTTTTTAAGGTTTTAGAAAAGTTTAATTAGAAGAGTATTCACTCTTTATGAAGTATGGCTTATGGACCAGGGTTATATAGGAAAGCTGAAATTATCCATTAATTGACAGCTCTATCCTGGGGATTTTTCCCCCCTTCAACATAAACATTTGCCTTGAGCATTTTTTTAAAATTACAGTAGACTAGAAGGTTGCCAAATATTTAGTGGTTTTGTGAAGTTGTTTGGTATTCATGTCTACTACAGTTCTACAGAAAACAGTTCTAAGAGCCTTTTCTTTCACAATATGGCAATCTAGAGAGTGGTGCAGGATAACAAACTTTAAAGATGTGATAAAGAAAAATGTGATTTGAGCTGCTTTTATAATTATTTTTAAAAAAAGAAGCCTTTGCAGAGGCTGGATTAATGTCCTGCCAATATTTATTACAGTGTTTATCATTAGGACAGTGATTTTGCACATGTTAAGTCAATTCCAAAAGACAATGCTGTAATGTTTTCGGCTCTCAGGCTTCCCGCCTTCCTGAGAGTAGGTTGGCAGCTGAGGGAAGCTCTCCCCTTCCCCACCCTTGTTTACATCCCCACTGGCCCATGGACAGGGACAGCAGAACGCCAGAGCTCCAGCTCTGTTTGGTTCCCCTCCAGACACATCCCACACAGAGCAAAGGTAGGGCCATGTCTGGCCTTTGAGGGGCATGGGCAAGGGGAGAGGGTGCGAAAGAGGCCTGTCCTGCATTTTGCCCTTGGTGTAATCAGGTGTCAACTTAGATAAACACAGGTTGCTCGCTTCTCATTCAGGCAATGTAGAGGTTAGTCGCTTTGTAGCGCAGTCTCCAACGCAGAGCTGCACTGACCCACCTTCTCTTTTAACCAAACAGGTGACTTGATCCACCTTATTCAGACCCCTAACTTGCTGCTTTTGCTCTGTAACTTCCGAGCTGGTCAGAACTGTAGTCTTCGTGCTGGTCACAGCTACGGGCTAGCTACCGTTACATTTAAAACAGCAGCCTAGATCCAATGCCAAGGACATGTTCCTCATCAGCTAGCATCTGCTGCTGGCTGGGCAGGACAGGGTATGCTCTGCTTTTGCACCTGCACACTGTGGAGCTCTGAGAAACGGTTTCCTGCTGTTCTGTGATGGCTCTTTACTACCTTATTTTATTAAGTGCCAGAGAGGCGCATGACAACAGGCTCACCTGGTAGGCTCTGGTACAATAATTTATACCACTTGAGTGTAAAAGTTAAAATGGGAAGCATTGAGGACAGCACTGAATTTATTTTAAACTGTAGCTGGGATCCCAAATTAGCTATTCTGTAATCCCAGTTGAGTTTCAGGAATGCCTGCCTGGGAAATCCTGCAGACCATCTGAGGACAGCTTTCAGCAACCACATGTGTGGAAGAGAGTTTGCCTGGAAAACCTGGAGAAAAGACCCCAGAGATAATGATAGAAGAGTCAGCCCATAGGAAGCAATACAATTCATTACTGTCAGCGCAGTTTTGAATTCCCTGACGGGCTCAAAGAAAGGCTTCTGTTATGCTAGTGAGAATCATCTCACTGTAGACTCTTTATGAAATGTCTTAGAGATTTATGGTCACAAATAAGCAAACTTGTTTATTGCTACCTGCATTTCAAAAATCATGTTTTATGTACATACACTATAAACTCTGTCTTATAGAAAACACCCATAAGCCTTTTGTGGCAGAAGTGAAGTGAGAACAGGCTTTGTTTATTTTTATCAAGTAGTGATGATATGCAAAAGCAGCTTTTCTATTTACAGGCCTGGCCTTTTGTTCTCACAGACTGTTTGGAAGGAATATGAAGAGAGGCCAGATTGCAGGACAGACAGCAACAATTCCTCCACTATCTCTACTGTGAAGAGGTGAAGTATCAGCTACTTACCAAAGAATCACTACTAACTAAAGAATCACTAGTTCACTTTCAGGTCTTAAGCATTTATCCTTAATTAGTATTTACTTGCACATTCAGGAACATGGGAGTGGCCATAGATAACCCTTACATTCACAGTGTTTGACATTTGGTGTTCATGCTAGCAGGCAAAAAAAAAAAAAAAAAAGAAAACCAACACTGACTTCTCTCTGTGCCAGACAGCCACTTGCTCTACTCCCTCTGTGTCTGACTTTGGCTTTTGATACACCATCATTCAGTTCTGCTGTGTCTTTCCTCCTGCTCTACCCTCCCACCTCATTGCAAGAGCTGACATAAAATGGATTTCCAGCTTGGCTTGCAGGATTTAAGTGGTCAGTTAAGACCATCTGAGACCTCTGTGTCCAGTTCCCATGCTCTACCAAAGAGCTACCACACTACCACATCTCCCTGATGCATACTAAACAATGTAATTTTCCACTTGTTAGGTAGTTAGGTTATGTATCTATTTCTCACACCAGCATAAGATTTGCTGGGCTTTTTGTCCAGCTAACTCTTTACCACACTGTGGTTTCAACCATGAGTAACTGCCTTTCTGAAAAACCATTTCTGCTTTGGGATCTCAGCAACTTGGTTCTACAGTAAAGTATAGAACTACTGGTGGATTAACTGCATCCTAGCTCAGCCACATCAAAGAGTTTTTGTTAACACCTAAACATGTTTTGTCATTAACTCACTAATGTGTATGTTTTGTGCTACTCCCTTCCAGGCTCCTAAAGCCTGGTGCAACTCTTTATACCTAGTGCATAATTCATACTTTGTGACAGATGATTTTTGAAGACACACAGCCAAACCTGATTCAGAAATCCTAACACCCTCTTGAGCTTTACTTCTGTCCACAAACAAAAGAAATATTTGCTGTCAGATGCCCTTATTTGAGAGAAGTTGCATCAGTATTTACATTGGTACAATTCCACATCCTTTACTAGGAATAGGATCAGATATGCAGCAAGCTTCCCCACTGGAGATGTTCCAATATCTGGAGCAATACACCATAACTACTATAAACTAACTGTATCACATACACAGGGTAAAAAGAGTAGAAAGGATAAAATTCAGTAGTTTTAGGTCTCAATACCTGCTAACACAGGCTATTAAATTAAAATGTAGGAGAATTAAAAGGAATAACTGGCACCATCACAAACACATGTAAGGCCAAGAGAATAATCTAATATGGACACAATCAGATATCATAAGGTATATGAAATTCAGGGCTTGATGACAGGCATATTCCTAAGAGTTTTCACCTAAGGAACAATGAAACCTCATTTTGAATTCATAAGGACTTGCAAGATTTTGGAATGCAAGCCCCTTTGATATATCTCAAGATTTCTCTTTTTTTATATACAGTAAGTCAGGTCTCTCTTACTTCCTACCTGGTGCTGAGTATTTTTCTTCTCTTACTGAAGACAGTGGCAATTCAGGATATTCTTCAAGTCCAAGGGGCTTTCAGCACCTCTCAAGGGCAGTACCTCTGTCAACACAAACACAGTTTTAGGTTATACTTTAGAAAACACATATTCTGGCAAATGTTTGATCAGAAAACTTCTATGTGTGCCTAAAGTCAGAACAGGATTCTTCTAATTGCCTATGAATTTTGATCCTTTATGTCAATTAACATCTTAATACTTAAGCATGTCCCTAGTCTTGGCACAGTCTGACACAAATCAGAAAGAAATGCATTTTTTTCCTCCCCATAAACTCTATTCCAGGGTTCATCTTAAAATTGTATGTTCCTCTCCCCTTGAATTCAACAAGTGAAGAGGATCAGCATAAATTAGAGCATTCTGTCTACTGTTGCACTTATTTCAGGATCTGCCACTTCCATGTTATAGATGAAGTTTAAAGCAACAACCTTCTTCTGTTAGCACTCTTTAAAATATCTGCAGACGTAGGCTATTTCCCAGAAAAAAATGACATTTACAAGCGAGTCCTTGTATGTGCATTTGCAGTGGTGCCAATAAAACTCAAATCCTTGCAGCTCTGAAAATGTTTCATGTATTACTGAGACTGCAGTAATGACTGCACAGAGAGATGTGCATCAGATTTTTCATTCTTTCTAAACATAGGCAGCATTTTCCCTTTTCATGTACTTTCTCCCTTACATACTTTTAATACAATTTCCTTCCCCTTCTGTATAACAGTGGTGATGGTAAATCAGTTTCCTAGGCCATGTGGAACAGAGAAAGAATCACTGTCATTCTGAATTCTTTCAACATTATTTCATGTTTTCAGATAACCAGAATTACAAGAAATACAGTTGGATGATTTGTGACAACCAAATAGTATGCTGACAAAAGGGTGATAGAAATATCTTCAGTCATCACCGTTACTAGCGTTGGACAACTGGATGAATTTCAGAACCTGAATTCTCTGAGATTTTTTTGTTAATGGTTCTAAATTACATATACATGATGAGGGGAGCTAGATCTCACGTTAGCTAGCTGATTCTAGATTTATCAGAAGTGAATTTTGGCAGCTGTGCTCTGTTCTTAAAAATGTCAGCTGTTATATTTTGCTTTTGCTATGACAAAATTAAAAAGCCAATCACAGGACTTTTATCCTATACAAAAGGAAAACATTATGCTCTTTCCAAGTTTTTCCTCCAATAAAACATTCATTATTGTCTTAGAAGTATGGAAAAATTATTTTTAAAAGGCAATGTCAGACATTAAATACGCATGCTACATGTACCTCGCTAATATAAGTAAGTGTAGGTGCTCACACCTAAAAACAACCCCAAATGCCACCAATCTAAATATAGGTGTGAGTGATTAATAAACCCTCTTACTGCTCAAATACACAGAAAATAAGCCACTATTCATCAAGATTGTAGTTGCAACAGTTTTCTGAAAACTGTCTCCTAAGTTTAACTTGGGCTACGTGTTATTCCTGTACTGTATTATTTACTATTCAAATTCCACCATTTGTTTCATCTTCTCATCCACCCTGAATGCTTCCTCACCCCAGATTCTGTATTTTCAGAAGTATAATGTCTACTGTAAAGAGGACCTGAAGTGACACATCTGCCAGTATAGCTATTTCTGTATAAATATCCTAAGGACTCCTTAATTACTGAGGTTTTTGTTATCAGCATAACATTCACTCCGCTAGGAATTACAAGACAGTTTCTCTTAGATAAATCTACAAGTTTTCTCTTACTTGCTTGCACATGGAAACTTTGCTGTTCTGGGGCAGTATCAGGCTCTGGGTAACTGACACTCAAATGCAGCAGATTGAGTTATCATTACAGTCTGTTCCCATGGTTATATAGAGCTATCAGTATATTTTTTCAAGTAACAAATTAAACAAAACATTTACCAGAAAAGGAAAAAATAACAAAAATTACACCCTATCATTTCAGATAGCTGTAACTGCAACTTCCAATTCACTTGTAACATCCAATCATACAGAGGTGCAGAATGCCCTTACTGGTCCAACAGGAGGAAGGGAGGGCAGGCTGCCTGCAGCTTCAGCTGGACCCCCCACGCTGGGGGCTCCTGTGCGCCTTTAGAGCAAAGGAGCTGCAGGTGTGTGCTGGCTCCCAGTCAGGAGGTATGAACAGAAGGGGAGCTCACCTGTGAGATGTGCTCAGCAGTCCTGGCTGAGTTCTTCTCAAATACTCCATATTCCTTTTTAAAACAATTTTTGTAAGGGAGAGACACGGGATTTTTCATACATATTTTTTCCCTGTGTCACAAGGCATTGCTGTATGTACGTAGGTTGGAAGTTACGAGGCAAGTCTTGGCAAGGATGTTGTATAAGGGCTCCATGCACTTCATGTTTCATGCTAACTCTCGCATGCAACTGTCAGCCCTATGTTTAGTTACTCCAGCACTGAGGAAAAACAATTGCAACAGTGGCAGTACTGCCAGGCTTGCTATTTCTATGTATTGCAAAGAGTTCCCTCTTACATCCACTCTGTCAAGGAATGGGAACAGTTCTTTGCTTTCTGTCCTTAAAATCTTGTACAAGAGGTGATGGCTGCGCTGCGCTTGTCTACACCCTACCACAAGAGGGCTGACGTTTAAAGTGCCTGAGATTGGAGATGCTGAGTGTGCTGCTGCACCTGCCTTCTGCACAGTTTTGAAGAGGAAGTCCTTACAGTTTTCCCTTCTGTCTATAGGACAGAAGAATTTGTAGCACGTTGGCTATGAGAAAGGATGAAAAGCCAAGGGGTTTCATAATGTTAGTATGGAGTTTTTTGGCTGAATGTTTCAAGTTTGTGTACTTAAATTTACATAAATAAGGGAAGTTACTGAGTGTGTTCAGGTACACTTGTTTCAGTATACATGTGTCCTGGTTTCAGCTGGGATAGAGCTAACCGTCTTCCTAGTAGCTGGTACAGTGCTATGTTTTGAGTTCAGTATGCGAAGAATGTTGGTAACACTGATGTTTTCAGTTGTTGCTCAGGACTGTTTAGACTATAGTCAAGGATGTTTCAGCTTCTCATGCCCAGCCAGGGCACAAGAACTTGGCACAGGACACAACCAGGGCACCTGACCCAAACTGGCCAACGGTGTATTCCGTACCATGGGACGTCCCATCTAGTTTAGGAACTGGGAAGTGGGGGCGGGGAATCGCCGCTCGGGGACTGGAAGGGTGTCAGTCGGCGGGTGGTGAGCAATTGCCCTGCGCATCATTTGTACATTCCAATCCTTTTATTATTGCTGTTGTCATTTAATTGGTGTTATCATTATTAGTGTCTTCTTTTCTGTTCTATTGAACCATTCTTATCTCAACCCGCGGTTTTTGCTTCTTTTCCCAATTTTCTCCCCATCCTGCTGGGTGAGGTGGGAGCGAGTGAGCGGCTGCGTGGTGCTTAGTTGCTGGCTGGGGTTAAACCACGACAACATGTAAAGATGAAGTTTGCTGAATTAGCAAAAATTTAACTGTTTTGGCCCTTCTGAGGGCAAGATTAGGGACACAAAGCTGTCCATTTTGGTAGGTTAAAATAAAAATCCGCTTGCACCACAGCTTCAAAATCTCCACAGTAGCAAAATAGTTTCCATCCAAACCTTAATGAAATTAGAAGGTAAGCATCCATGTGGACACCAGGGAAATAACAGTTATTTGGCAACAGTTTTCTTGGCTATTAGTCCTTTAGATCATTCTTTAGTTTCCATTCTTTTTCTTTTACCCACCTTAATCAATCACTAACTGACTAATTATCTGAGATGACCATCTCAAACTAATTTTTTGATCATTACAAAAAAATCATACTTGAGATGAGATTTGTTCCTTCTGTTTCAGGCATTGAAAACTGGGCTTGAAAATTTGGTATATATTTCACCTCAGCAAGGAACAAGTCAGGTCCTGCACTGATGGGAACAATCCTGGTCTCCTGGGAAAGGAATGTATGAGACAGAAGTGCCCTTTTATTTCGTGACTATATTTTCCTTAGACAGAGTAGAAAATACTAAATGAGAGACGTTAGGGCATAAATACAAATTCCACAAGACAGAAACAGACAACAAGGTTGATAAGAAAAAACAAATGAATGGAAGTGATGAAAAGTGACTACAGACCAGAAAGAAAGAGAATGGAAAAAAAGAACAGATGAAACCAATAACTTGAAAAGGATCTAAATGTTATGGAAAACAAATCAGTGAAATATCAAGAAGAAAAATAAGTAAAAAATGAGATGCCCCTGAGAACTGCAGGCTGGGGGAAGGAAAGCTATGAACAGGGAGCTATTCAGGAGTAAGTAACAAAGATCAGAAAATGAAACATGTATTTAAATTGGCACCAACAAGAGAAAATGACTACAAATATGGCAAAAATATTTAATGCCCTGTAAAATACCAGCTTTATGCGTATAACAGGCTGGCTGGTATTAAAATGTTTTTCTAGCTCCAGGCTTCACTTGACATTAAGAATTCTTGGAAAGGTAGGCTAGAGCTCTTCTTTTTCTACTCCAGGCCTTTTCTGAACATGCTAGGAAGTACACGCTGCTTTTTCTGAGCATTCTCATGTGAGCGCCTCACTTTGAACAGCCCATTAAGCATGCTTCTTCCATACCAACCTAGACTACAGAAGAGGTACGTAATCCTAGAAGAGTGGTCTGACCAAACACAGAACATACCAGCCCAGTACAATTGCTCCAGTAAATTACAGCATTTGTGAATACATGATGATGAGTTTTCCATATGTACCACAATCAAAGTAAGAACCATGACCGAAGGAATAGTCTCCTAGTGGGAACTCTTAGTTATTTCTATGCAGTATTTTAAGACCACTTCGTGATTGAATTTCCTATTAAATATGCAATACTTAGCACATATATTTTATCCTTAAAACCCCCTAAGTTTTAGAGTGACCCCCTTGAAAGTATGCTTCACATTTAACAGATAAGAAACTGGGTGAAGAAACCAGTAACGCAATTGAAGTTAGTGAGAGGACTCAGTGTCGGGGTCAAGGGCAAATATCAAAGTTCACTTCAGCCTTGACCAAAATATACTGACTTGGGTTTTTTTATATGTGTTCCAGTTCTCTCTGTTGGAAAACAGTCCTCCTGAAAAATGTCCTTAGAATACTGGGATAGAAGTCAGCGAGTTTGGGTGGTTGTTTTTTGGTTGGTTGGGTTAGGGTTTTTTGGTGGTTACGCAGTTTTGAATGCAATGCCTGCACTCTAACAGCCATTTGCTTGCTATATTGGTACAGTCAGATTCCAAGGTATGGCATGGTTACGCGAGCTCCTTAGTAAACAGAACATAAAGCACACAGGAAAGGGGAGCTTTCCAAAACTTCACAGAAGTTATATTTTATGTTTTCCTGATGGGTAAACCATTATCCAGCTTTGCCCTGAGTTATGGAAAGGCAGGCCTGAAAGATGAGGGCACTAACCTGCAGATGTGCTCTCACTCTCTGTACCCATGGCGAATCGCTCTGAGAAATAGCTTGGGTTTGGTTTGGGTTTTTGGGTTTTTTGGTTGTTTTTTTTTTTAATAAGCACTGTATAAATCATGGAAAAAAGACTCTGTGATTCACAGAACTTACATGCATGTAGTTAGCCATGATTTTGTAAAGACAGGCTTTCGCCTGTAACACTGGAAGTTGTCCTAAATTTACAAGAGAATTTGCTGATAAAATGCCAGCTAAAATGACCAAAGTACAAAAAATCTTATTGTGGTGTTGTCAGCGCAAATACAAGGGGCTGCAAAGCAAGGGACCTTTCTCACCTTTGATACTACACCAAAACCTGTGGGACAGCGTTTGCAGAAGTGATCAGAAACTGACAGTTTTTACCATGTTGTAGGCACCAAACTTCCAACAGGCACAGCACTTAAGCTAGAAACTGAAGTCAGACGGTGTTAATACTCTTGAAAGACAACTTGAAATAGTGCATACACCCAGAAAATTAGCTCCCTGGTTTCTAACCCCCTCCTCCTCCTTAGTGTTATCATAATACTCATAAGGGTACGGCACCCAAAAATCATGAGTATCAGGATAATCTGAGCCACAGAGTATTCTTTTTTGCCACCTATAAATGCTCCATATAAAATTGATTTTTTTTGTTGTTTTCTGGACACCCCATGGTCCAGATAATTCTGTCTGCATGTGGAAATGCAAGAAAAAGAAACAGCAGCTCCCTGACAGCCTTACTGATGTATACTGCTGACCAACAATACGTAAAGCAAGTCTCTGATCATTTGCCAGAGTCACATCTGGGTGCAGAGAAAGCAGCAAGATCACAGAAAGAGATTTTTTCTTGTTCCTATTACCTGAATGGATTATGACATGTGTTTTACATTGGATAGGCAAATTGATTCCTATAAAATAAAAGCTTAAATGTAGTCTATTTCTTAAGCCATGCTTTCCTAAGGTTTGTTCAGATTCAGAGAGGTATGTCTTACTTTCCTTTTCAAGCCTTTCTGCTTGCTGCCTGGGCTTATCAAAATATTTTCCTAGGGGGTTGAGTAGAGGAGAGTTTCAGTATTTTTAGCTGTTTCTGCCTCTCTCTAAGTATCGTGGGATATCATTATGAGAAAGAAGCTCATGAGTTCTGCGACCTTACAGGTGAGGAGAAGCAGCAATGAGAAAAGATTGTTTAAATATTAAAAATAGATTAAACCCAATTAGGAAAGGTTCATACCTTTTGTTACTTGCTCAGCATTATTTTAGAAGTATGTAAGGAGATACAGAGTCTTCCTATAGGTAAATATTGCACTTGAACTTGGGAGCACTACTTCTATTTATAGGTTACTGGCCCCAATTCTATTGAATTTGCTTGGCATACTACGTGGACTCAGTAGCCTCAGACCAATTCCCTGCCACAAAGCATTCCCATGGCAAAAGCCATTAATGTATTGGGAATGCTGACAGTTCCTCTGGCAACCTCAGCAGTGGAGCCAGAAAGTCACTTAACATTCCATGCCTTCGATTTCTGTGTTTGCAAGTCAGGCTTTGGGCACATGGAGTGCTTTCCAATGCAGATTTGCCTGTGCAAACATAAACTGCTGCTATAATACAAGCCACACAAGAAATAAGAAGATATCCTGTAGTTATATCTTTGCGACTAACACTTATGTGTCAAGAAGAGGTAGCCTGCACCAATGGAGTAAAGAGGGCTCCATACGCACCCAGGCATCCTTGCATAGACCCACAACAAGGCTTACAAAACTGTTCTTTGTGCTCATACTTAAGTTTTGTTTTCTTTTTGGACCTTAACTCATTTTTATTAAGTTGCTCAATAAAATTTAATGGGATTGGAGTTTCATGCTGTGCTGAAGAGTTTACAATGTACAAAATACTGGCACTGAGAGAAAAAATTACAAACTCATTAAAATATTTAGACATTGTACTGATGCAGCCGCTTTCATTCAAGAATTTCAAAACCACATTCTGATCATTAATCACCACTCCCAGATGCCATGTATAAAAAGTATCACTGAACCAAATACAGATGAGACAGAGCAAAGATGCTAATTGACTTGGCTGAGCTCATTTGCGACCTAATCCAAGTATTCTGTTCAAATACATGGGTATTGCTATTGCTGATGCCTTACAATGGATCCAGAGGATTGACTACAGCTCTGGAAAAGAATCGAGGAATTGACACCTCCACCCAGCCTGCTCTGGTCACCATACCTGACCTAATCCCGGAATGAACAAGGGGAATGTGTATTGTAGGTCTATGCTGAAAAATGGCTTAAAAGTTGTCACTGTATGATTTTATGTTTTTGATGGATCTTCCATTTCTAAGCAGATTTGCCACGCGCACACACACATTTTTCTGTGGTTTCTTTCTTTTTCATATATCATTCTGGTAGTAATTCCCCAAGCCAGGTACCCTGAACCTGTCTGCAACCTGATAAAGGAAAAAAGAGTTGGCACATATCTGTGAGGGCACAGTTCAGCCTGGAGCCCCACTAATGTTGCAGACTGAAACAAAGAGATACCTCTGGCTATAAGCCTGAGCTAAGTCTGCATCTCTAGTACTTAGGGACAGCAGTCTTTCTGTATGAAGTCTGATACAGCACCACCGACAGGAAGTAAAATCTGTAAGCCATTTTGAGCACCATCCTCTAGAGAGCTGTACCGGGGTGGAACAGTGAGTCAGTTGTGACAGGATGCCATTTGTTCCAAGCAGGAAGAAGGTAAAGGCAGGTTTTTTGGTAGTATAGGTGACGTCCCACTTTCTGGGTAGCAAGTTGCTGAGGTTCCTGTAGTCATCGTGTTGCTTCCTATTGCTGACAGGGATACAACAAGGTAGTAACTGACAGGTTAGATCCAGGAATATGACTGCAGTGCTTCAGATGCATGTGGACCTCCCTGCATGGACCCACAACAAACCTTGTTGGGACACCATCCTTAATGCTCACATTTCTGGAATTTGTTTACTGTTCTGTATGCAAAGCATTTTTTTTTAAGCATGGGGCACCTGTACATCTAAATGGCTTACTTTATTCTCAGACTTGTTTGTGGTAAAGATGTTACGGTCCAAGACAGAGTCCAAGGAGCACTGCAACAGCAGCTAAATGCCCTCTGGGGAAGCACACACTGCAGGGTGAACCCACAGGTATCATGTCACACACTGCTGCAGGTTCTTTCTGTGTCAAACCTTCCCAGGACAAGCACACATTCTTCACACAGATGCTGTGTATTTCAATTTCCGTCCTACATAAATTTTCAATATAAAGTCAAGAAATCATGTAAACGCATTACCCAAATTCTTATAGACCATTTCACTTCTTGGAAAAAACCCAACACAGTCTGAAATGGGGATTTTTTAAATTTTTTTTTTTTTAAACTTTGATCCCCTTTCTCAGTGACTTCTGCTGGAATGAGGAAAACAGCTAGTCTTAGGAGGTCAAGATTTTATGCTAATCTGTCATACAAGGTGTAAAGCATGTAAACGTTGTTCCAGAGGACTCCTTCAGAAGCTGTTAATTCCAATAATGTCACTGTCTAAGATCTGGTCAAAACTTACAGATTGCCCACTGTGAAAACCCATGGGAAACTCATACCAGAAGAATGGCTGCTGGTACAGCAATGCTCCTTTCAAAACAGAATTGAGAGCCAATAGGTTGATGGCATCTGTTCTTGACTTAAGACAAGTTTATTATTTTAAACTGCTTTTGAGAATTGCCCCTCATTTTAGTTGGTAAAAATAGCAAGCTCTGCAAAGACATGACATAAGAATTACAATAAATAACCCATTTTAAAATCATTGGTCTTATTGTTCCTTCGTAAGTCTAAAACCCAAATTGAAATTTGCTTAGGGCCATGGTATCATTCACACTAGTATCCAAAGCATTAAAAAAATAACTATGCTTGTGTATTTGTAAGTAATTTAGCCTTAGTCTGAGAAAGCAACTCCTAACTGTGAGAGGCGGTTAAGAAGTTACTGCCAAAGACTCACATGTAACAAATGCCCCTCTATGTTAAAAGTGTATTAAGTAACAGCAAGACCTTTCTGTTTTTGGAAACTGTAATTTTCATCTAGCTATCAGTTCCTCAGAGATTATTACAGATGATCTTTGGCCCGCTCAATGGGACTCATGGTATTTGCTTGTGCCATCAGAAACAGGCCTCTATAATAAATGCTGTACCTTGAACTGAACTTCACAAGCAAACTGGGGTCTCTTCAAAGTGCAAAGAAAGCACCTCTGTAGTTTTCACAGTCCCTCACACTGAACCTCACAGAAAAGATCACTGCATCCAGAAGGATCATGTAAGAGAGAGGTTCACAGATCTCATTTCTACTGTGTATTAGCAATTGCTGTGTGTGCTAAAGGTGTTAGGTGATGAGGATCCTGCAATGAGATACTCTGCTGTTAGCTTATTTTGCCAACCAGATAATGTCTTCCCAGCTCCTACACCAGAACACACAAGTCCTCCTCAAACCTTGTCAAGGCTTTTATGCAGCAGAAGGATTAGAAGTCAAGGACAGAAAAGGAAGTTACAATTTGAAAAAAAAAAAATGCTCAGGAGAAAACATTGCTGATGTGCCTCTTTGTTGTTGTGAATCCAGTTGTATCACATCTTCTGAATGCAGTTGCCATGCCATTTCTGCATGCCAAGAAAGAACTGCAGTATGGACACAGGTGGGCAAAGGAAGGACTAAGATCTACTGCCGTGCAGGTTACACATGCAAGAGCAAGGGATGTTGTTCTTGCATTTTAGCAGGAGGAACAAGTGCAGCTTCCACTTCTGCTTCACTGACAGCAGTTAATGGGTGTTACTCTCTGTAGATTGTTTTGGTGTCTAGACAAGACACCGATGCAGAGCTCCAGGGAGATTTTTTTTCTTTTATATTTCTTCATCTTCTTAGATATTGCATAACTTTGTGGCTGATGTAATGGAACAACCACAGGACAGGCAAACACTGACAGCTCCACCACACCATAAGGCACAAAGAGTCCAGGTCTACAGGTAGAGTCAAGTATTGTGGCCCATGATCAGTCGGAAGCCAAGAACAAGGGAATCGGAGATAAGTAGGGTTTAGCATAAGGCAAACCCCTTATACTTTGTCCTCCCCAGTGAGAACAGTTATCATATTGCAGTGCTGGGATTATCATATGAGGTAGGAAGGCCTGACTCAGACCATGCTAGCTGAGGAGGATCTGTAGCACAGAGGTAAGAAAGAAGAAAAAGAGGACCAGGGAGAAACTGGCCAGACTCAGGGTTCATTGCTTCACCTTACTGAGTCTCTTCTGGATTTGTAACTACAAAATGGTGCCAACTAGACATCAGGGTCAGGACTGGAAGGGATGTGGCCAACTACAGCCAGCTGCAGACCCACATGTAAGTGCAAGTCCTCATATTCTGCTACCAAAAGCATCCTGGTATATCTTTAGTCTACACAGCTGCACCATCTTTCTCCTTCAGACAGAGAAAGCAGACAAGTTACTTGATTCCTAAGAGCTACAAGGCATGTGAGAATCCAGTCCCAAATCTTTTGATGATGCTCAGGCAATATGAAGAAGCCTTGAAGTGAATTTAACTTACACTGATTCTCTGTGGTCCTTCACTCTACCAAAGGAGAATAAAGTCTCCCTAGATAAATTAGGAATTAGGCCTATAATGGCTCTGAATTTCTTCTGGAGTATTGGGTTTTGAAATCTTCTTAGGAGGGCAAGGAAGGTCCGTGATCACTACTGGCAGGACTATAGGATAAAACAGACTGAACAACCTACTGCCCAGCAAGATGGTGGATGAAGATAGTTTTGCTCCTACATCATAAATCCAAGGCAAAAGGCAAACCTCTGAATGTATCAGCTGAAAGAAGGATGAGTTTTAGGTTTCTTTTTATAAACAGTAAAAAAATTCACAAAATATGTAGAGGAAAGTTATGATTACACATGATTATATGCATCACAAAAAACTTCAGATAAATGTACTTCTTATTCAGAGATGGAGCATAAGTAGCAAGCAACAGGAGGCAGTCAATATTTGTATTGAGACTTCAAATATGAATTGACAAATTTATACTTGGGGAGCTTTCTTACCTCCTTCCCACCTCTCAAAACAGAAATACATTCTCAACCTAATGTCAATGTTACTTACAACGAGGAACTTGAGTCAAGTAAAAAATAAGTATTTTTATGCCAACATCAGTGAAAAATAGGTACTTTTCAGTAAAAAATAGGAGCTTTGAACTCTGTGAAGACTTGTTTTATCAGCTGTTGCCCGGGAGGACTATACTATGATGGAGTTAACTTTATCACAGCTTGAATGAAACAAATATAGGTCCAGTAGTTCCATGGCAGGTGTCAGCTTTGCCAATATACCACAAATCTGATGCACTGAAGCGTTGCCAGAGCTATAGCCTTTTGTATCGACTATTCATGTTAAAAAGGTCCTGGAAACAAACCTGCCTTTTGCCATTGTATCTCTGACACTATTAAAGCCAGGCAGAGAAAAAGTGAGGGTGAGTTTATTCCCAGGCTAAGCGAGCTGGATGATTAGCTCCCTTGACTGCTGAAATCCCAAAACAAGTCTTTGACTGAAAGGCAACAAATATTTGGAAGGGATCCTGGCTTGGAAACTGATTTTCCTCCTGGAATTACGTGATACAGAAGAGATATTAAAAGGGGTAAAATTCTTTATGTTATGTGGGAAATCAACCCAAACATTTAGAAAATCTAAAATACTTTTCAGTCTGAGCTTCAGAAAGAAATTGGTAGGCAAACCCTTTTACAATTGCCCAGAATACCAGTGGTTGATCAGACACTACTTGACTGGTCTGTGATTTAAAGGAAATCACAAACCTCTCTATAATTAATCAACTGAGAGAGGCCACTTATACTCAGGCAAAAGTAGAGATGGTTCGGTGCCCTTGTATTAAGCAAGAAAACAAAAGAAACCATCAGGATTCGGAGATGGATTTGGCCCTAGGTGTGTACTGTAAACAGCAAGGAGAAAAACAGAAAGGAGGAGACAAACAGCATGGCAAAGCACCAGCTTTTTAGATTGCAGCTTGCCAGAAAGACAGGCACGGAGCTACAGGCCAAGTAACTGCTTTTGTTCAAATATGGTCAGATGAACATGATCTGTGTACATCCTTTACGCATAAGCAGGACTACCTCAAATGTGTACCCTACCATCATCAGGTTGTTTTTTCCAAATGGAAATAACATGTAGGAAATTTTTATTGCCTAATTGCTGGCATTTAAAAAGGGATATCAACTTTCCTTGCAAAAGGAAATAACTTTGTTAATTCTCATTTTCCCCACAAGAAACTAATTGTAAGATGATATAGTTAGCTATTTGGTTAAATGCCTACATTAAACAAGGGGTATGAATTCAGACAGCTAACAGTCTAATATATTACATTCTGTATTGAACATAACAAAAATGACAAACCTCCTCAAAAACCTTCAGATTATAATCAGAGCAAGGCTGTTGATCTCCGCTCCCAAAACAGTTTGCAAACAATAGCAATATCCACAGACCTAATAAAAGGTGTTAGCAAACATACCGAACACCACCTATCAATGCACCAGGAGGAAATAAAGTGAGAACATAATAAACCAAAATCAGCCAGTAGATTTGACTGGAATACAAGTGAAAGGCATCACACCACACAACTAACAACTCACAGTAAGGGTCAAGTGTCATGCAAGCATTTGGAACTGAGTATGGGGAACACAGAAAAAAAATGTATTCAGTAACTGGTCAGCTGGGGCTTTGACCTGGAAATTAATGAGACACAATAAAGGACCCTTGGTGTCATTTTTGCTGTCCCTTTTTGGAGCAGGAACTGGGAATTGCTAGCCAAGAGAAAGCCTGCCCCTTCAGATAACCACTGGGTTGCTCAGAATATAGTATAATTATTTATAGGACAGCTTTCTTAGATGTTCGCAAAGTTCAGTATAGACCATTAAGAAACAGACAATACTTTAATTGCTACAGTGGTAGCTCTAGTATAAAAGGGGCCAACCACTCACCACTAACACAGTGCCAAAGGGTAAGGATAAAGGAAAGGTGGTTGTGGCCAATCTTTGTGAAACAGAGTTATTATTAATGTGGAAGTGAAATGATGGAAATGGCTTTCCCTGCTACTTCTTTTTTTTTTTTTTCACAGTGCCTTGAGATGCCTTCTTAGTTTCCTATATTGTGCCATGGAGATGGTTTTGTTTGGGTTTTTTTGTTTATCCTGTTTCCATGTTCCCCAGGGAGAACAGACAGGTAGGCCTTCTTACCCAGCATCAATGGATTCCCCTCTTCCCTAGCATTTTAAATAGGTGTAATTTCTTTCGGATGTTTACTCTTCCTCATTTTTTCAGTCAACAAAAGGCATATCATGTTATGACTACGTTCTACTGATTCTATGGATTTGAACTTTCCCTAAACCTTCCTTTCTGGGGAAATTTCTAAAAGTGTGTGTGGCAGGTTCTTTAATTCATTTTTAGCTGTAGCACAATATTGTATTTGGCTGCCCGATTAAGACTAACATTTACATGACATTTAGGGCGCACTATTTTCTAGACTATCTGTCATGAGTTGATGGACGGCAAAAAAGCCTGGATGTGAAGTCTTATATATTCATGTGGAAGAAGGGAGTGGGGCTGCTTGGATTGGAGGGGGGGAGGAATCTGGGGCTTAGACAACCCTATTCTCCTGCGTGCGAATGTGTGGGGGAAAAACATCTGAACAGAACTCATGTTACTGTCCTACACCCAGATCCTTTATCACTTTGGATGAATACATCTTTCTTAAAAATTTTGGAGTATCTTTTAACATTTATAGACTAAAACAACATATTTAAGAACTGTGGCTGGGAATTTCAAATTCAGTTTAAGGTACTCAGATCTCACCAAAATGGGTATTTGGCACCCATTTCCCTTTACAAATTCCACTCACTAACAATACCTGCACACTATGGCAAATCAAATAAAAATTATTCCCTATAAACAAATTATATCACTCTGAAATTCCTCACATTGTTTTAACAACTTACTGTATTTGATAGATGCTAATGTTAAGGCAAAAAGATAAGAATTTATTTAAACACTCGACTCCATGTGGACTGTTGCTCATTTGCAATCTGATTTTCCCATGAGAACTTGAGAACTGCTTCTGAAACAACCCACAGGAAGCTCTACCCGTTTGTCAAAGGATACTGTCTGGTATTCATTTTAGCAAGTTTCAAAGAGAAAAAAGAGACAGAAGGAAAAGGGAGGAGGGAATGGGTTTGCATTTTATCTTGATCCTTGTAAGAGACATATAGCATTCTGTGCCGAATAGATAAATTTGATTTAAAAGCAAAAACTGCCCTATGATTTTGAACTCTGTGATGAGCTAAATTCCTAGCCCATCTAGCTAGCTAGTTAAATCAATAAAAAACAGGCAAGAGAACTGATCTGGAGATAAGCAGAAACACTCCTTACCTCTCTGCCTTTTCTCAGTTGCTCAACGAGAGCAACAGCACAGCAACAGCAGGTTACACAAGGCCGCTTTAAAACATGTATCTGTGTCTTACTTAGTATTTTGAGACTTGAAACTAACCATGCTCCATGCCAGATGGATAAGACATAAGTAGCAACCAGGGTGGCCCTAATAGCTTGCCTTCTCCTCTACTTCCAAAATATCCCCATTATCCTTTTTACCCAGGTACATTTTCTTTCAGATGGCGAGTTATGCCTAACCATTGTGCTCAGAAACCTTTCCTGCTTGCCACACTAGAAGGTTTTTTTAACATATCTTCAGCCCATTTTGGCTTTTTGCAGAGCACGGGGAAGAACATGTAGATGTACAAAAAAAGATACATTCCTGCTGAAATCACAACAAATCACGTTATCTTCCACCTCTGCCACTTTACGTCCATTCAAATCTTCCATTTGAAAATGCATATTACAGATATGACTTGCAAGTACAAGCATGTCAACCCAAAGCAACATACACCCTGCCAGACACTCTATTGAAAGTTTGATTCATGTGCGTATAGTTTATTTTCAAACTATAAATTTAAAACTACAAACAAAATTACAAAAAATAATTAAAAAAAAATTTTAAAAAAGCTTTTAAAACAAATAATAGTCAAACACTCAAAAACTGGGAAATGTCAAAGGCAAGGTTAAATTAGTCTAGTTCTGCATGTGCATGATGACAGCATGCTTAGTTATGTGATCCTATCTTTTTTTTCTTGGGACCATTACAGTCTGCCATATCTCCTCAATCTTCCTGCCTTCTGCCTCATCTTTCCTAGTAAGGCTTCTTCCCAGGCTTTTCTCTTTCCTTCTTTTGGGCTTTTCAGGCTTGTCCTCTTCATTGTTTCTAGATAGTCTATCCTCAGGCTGGGCAAGTCTGAGAATGGCTCCTCTACCGCCACTGTGGGACACAACTGGTTTGGGTAACAGTGTGAGGCTGTTAGGGCTGCAGGTCCTGTTTCTGTACCTGACTTAGTAAATTGTGTTCAGTGGACGTGAACTCTGGCCTCCGTATATTCCTGAACCTTTTCCCGACTCAGAGGTCTTCCTCGCATGAAATATAAGTTTTACTGATCTTTGGCTATGTTTTGTGGCAATGCAAATCTGTGAAATATGCTGGACTACATGAAGGGTAAGTGTTTTCTAAGCACCCATTTTCTTCCCTGCAGTCATGTGGGACTATGTGAGCCAAGGATGCAGAAAGTGTCAGCGGAGGTGTATAACAACAATAAAGTTACTGGCCTCTAAAAAAAGAAAAAAAAAGTACCCTGAGTTGTCTTTGTATTATTGATCTGTTTAGGTCTGTCAAATAATTTTCTTTGACAAATTTCTTTTCCATTACATTATTTGTCCTAAAAATTGAACTATAAAACAGGGTTTCCCCCCATATGTAGCACCTTATTTTTTTCCTGGCTAATGCTCTGCCATTTATTTTGGAAGGAGACTCTAATTAGTGAAGGGTGCAAGACTGAACCATGCGTGTCACTCAGAGTTGCCAGGGAAAAATACCCAGGTCTGCAGGCACAGTGGTATTCTATTGAGTAGAATACATGATATGTTGCAAGATACAGTCTCTGTCTGCAAAGGAATAATAAATCTTTATGTGTTCTGTAAAGACTGAAAACTCAACGTGAGAAAATGTCCCCTATAAAAATAATACACACTGCAGTTTGTTATCTTAGCATAAGTCAGCATAAGTCAAAGCTTAAAAAAGAAATTTATTTTTTTGTCATCAGAGATGGATGCAGGAATTAGAAAGCTTTATTTACACATGACATTACAATCTCTTATGCTGGTAAGAGCCATCTGAAAACAAGTCCCCATATGAGCCCTATTCTCAGTCTTCCATTTCCTTAGACAGAGTCTATAGCTATGTAATAGCTTTATATTAAAAAAATCTTATATACCTCCTTTGTTTAGCTTTGTATTGCCCTTGTCACCTTCTGCACTATTGTTCTTCCTATGTTGCATCAGCCTTTGCACTAAAATATGAGCTCTCCATGGAACTTAATTTCTTTCTTCAGCTTTGCATTAACTGCATTTCGAATACCCTCAAGATATAAACTACATGCATACCCATACAAAAGAAAAAAAGGTTAAAATCATGTTAGTTATAATCCAAAGCATTAAAAAACCCTAGGAAATGCCAAAATGAAGACTGCCCAAGTGACATCAGCATGCCCCTAAAAGAGGGTAATAATCATTTTCCAAAATGTCTCAGAACTAACTGCTGAGAGCAAAGGAAAAGAAACACTTGGGACTCATGGGTTCAAAACAACATTCAGGAGAGTATTGTTTAGATAGACTGATCCCTTAGGGCTTGTTTCCATCTCATTTCTTCTTGCACCTCCTCCTCATGGCTTTCCTCTTACCCTAATGCTTCAAATCTTTGCTTCAGAGAATGAAAGACTCTAGAGATTCCTGATGGACTTATGAAAAAAATCAACAATGGAGAAAAACAATGCAGTTTTCCCTAATCTTGTTCTTGGAAACATCTGTACCATTTAATCTGAAACATTAAAACAAAAAATTCAGGCTAAGACAGACATGGAAAATATCAGTAGAAACAGTTCAAATTTGGCAAAGTTAATTCAAATGAAAATAGAGCCTTATAAAGGGATCTCTTCATAAACCTTGAATTTGGGGGGGGGGGGGTAGGAATTTAACAGCTTTGCATGTAATAAAAGGCTATATAAAAACCAGTATAATGATTCTACATAACAAGCATCACAGAAATGCGTTATGCATTTTTGGTGGATGGTATGGCCTTTCTAACCTCAATTTACATGCAAGTAAGAAATAAAAGATTGTCCAGACTTAGAAAAAAAACAGATTAGTAATGACAAAGTAAAGACAAATCTGATGAAAACCTTAGAAATCCCAAGCCAACTATTACTTTAAAAAGCAAAGGAATTCAAGGAGTGAGTCAGTTTTTAATTGCTGGCAGTAATCAGCACGAGTGAGAATTTCAGTCTAGAAGAAAATAATCCCACAAATTGGCAATGCACCAGCTGTGTTTGTCATCTTAGAAGCGCCTTTTTTTGTCATTGAAAACCTACAAGTAGGACTCTCTAGCTCAAATGTTATTTCTATCTTAACAGATAAACATGTAACCTCGAAATCTATCAGGTACACAGACAACTAAAAATCTTCACAGGCAAATCACTTAGAAATGCATTAGGTATTAAGTGGATTGCATTTGTAACAAATTCCGGTATCTGTCAGAGCCAAATGTTTCCTTATCTTTTTGTTTATGCACAAAGAAAGATAAAAATATTTAGAACAGACAGAAGTATGAGCCCAGAATATGTGCCATGGGAAACCTAAACCTGAACACAACTAAAGGATCATCCAAAAGGGACCAACCCAAAGAATCCCTCCATCACACAGCAGTTGAAGAGGAAAAACAGATGGGACTTACTGACATAAAAGAAGCCTACTAAGTGTCCTGGGAGACACAGAGACACTTCAAGAAAACTTCTGTGTTACAGGAACATTCCAGAAAAAAAAATCTATTTTATTTCTAACACAGCCTCTGTTCTGGTATCCAGCACATAGCCTACGCAGTGGGACATGTAGTCAAGTAACTAGTACTGAGGAATTAAGCCACCTGCAGATGCTTTTCATTCTTAGGACTGTAACACCCCTTGCATATTGGGCGTGATGAGTGGGTCGTCTCAGAAACTTGATTTCTCCCTCTGTAGTTGCATGCAGGAAGCTATTAAGGAACTTCACTGTTACAGAGGGAGTCAGCAGCAACAAAAATGAAGCAGTCTCTGCCTACTGTCTGGCTACCCTGGAATGGCAAAACTTCACTGACCCACTCAAGAAAACAGTGAATCCCTAAATCCTACCCATGAAATCTATTAGAGTGGTTAGCTCATGGGACAGCCATTTTAGTCAAGGCACTATGATTTCTCTCACTACAGCTAAAGCAGATATATAAAAATGAGATCAGTCTCACCTGAAGCCAGTAAGAAACTACTGGCCCCAGTTTAAGTAGTTCAGAGGAATAAGTCTTACATGGGTTACATGAGAAGCACTTGGCCAACATCAAGTGCCTGTCAGCTGCATCTAGTGTGGAGAGAGGTCCCTGAAAAACCATAGCACGGACCTGCTAAGTGATACCAGAGTATGAGATACATCTTGTGATGAGTCAATCTTGTGGTAAAGAATGAAGCTCAAACAAACTCCCTCTCTCCCCTAAAATTTGAAGGGCTGTCACCTTAGGTCAGAAAAGGAAAGGAAAGAAACGTTTGCATTTTAGGGCAATGAAATTACAGTCCCTTCTTACTCCATGTGCCTAATAATACGGTATGTGTCTGCTTCCTGGCTGGATGAACAAAACTTAGAATCTGAATCAGGGGAAATACATCTGCCAATATAAGCCCCACAACAAACAGATAAGTATAGACCCCTAAACCTGCTAACCAGCATTCCCCACTATTCTTCAATATTGATTAAATTTTGCTGTTTCCATATGCTATTTGGCCAGGAAATTAATTTAAAACAAGGAGGGTAAATTCATCTTCCTGTGTAAACTGTGCTCATTTGTTAATTTGTGCTGGCATCCAGGCGTTTGTCCAGCTCTCACAGGTAAGCGCTGAATCTCCCAGAATGGATCTATAAGTAGATTCCCCGTTGGACCTGGGAAGAGTCAACGCTCCCATTTATTCAACAAGGGCTGGTCTCTCTGTCAGAGCACGGAAGTCCTACAGATCCAGTGGAATATACTTCCTTCAAATGGGTTCCTGAAAGTCTGTTTTTGTTATAAGTATCTGGCAGTGCAACTTGGAAAATCCAAATCAAATTTCCTCCTACTTAATTCATTACAAAAGCAAAAATCAAAGCCATTGTAAAGTCCAATAGAAAGTCGTCTTAATTCTAGTCAAGTGACAGGCTTTCCCCTCACCTTATCAAGTGTGTGAATTTTCTTTTTTATGAGATTCTTTTTCATCTTCACAGACCAAAAAAATGTCTTGCAGTTATTCATTTAATCACAGTACTTGATTTGCAATAAGGTCATATATAGTGTCTTTCTTACAATTCCTGGAGAACCACATGGCTTTGAAGTGGAGACTGAACCAGTATTAGTGTCTGTTTTCACTTATCCCATTCTAAAGTTCCTTTTTACTTAAGCTGTGGCTGGTTTGCTTGGCATAAAACTTCCTACTCACAGTGCTCATCAGTGTTTTCAGCCAAATACTGAAGGTGGGGTACAGTTAGCAAGCTTGGCATCTGAGTAAGTATTCTAGGCTAAAAAGCAAAATTTAGCTACTAATTTGGGGTCCATCTTTTTTTTTTTTCCTCTCACATAAGACCAGACATTAGTCACTTTGTATGAAAAACTATTAATGTGCTTAAAGCTAAGCATCATTTCAAGGAACTTGCTGTTTGGCACATATAATTTTTTTGTAATATGACTTTACAAGACCCATTTACACTACATCACCTCTAGTTTTCCCTCAGCAACTCCTCCTCTCAGACCTCACAGAACAAAATGCATGTGGAAGTTACCCAGGCAACAAAAACAATGAATCCAACTTCATATGCTTTATACCTGAACCAAAGAACATGTATGGGCAGTTGGATAATGTGTTTGCATGGATCTCCACTGGAAATGTAGTGGATGCATGCCCCTAAAATCCTTACAGAAGAGGGAGGTTCAGATAAAAAACAGGGTACATAAGACTACAGTCTAGGTCATTATACCATTGTGCTAGTTGTAGTACTTGCATTACTATCTCATAAGAGTGTCTTCAAGGAGACTATGTAATTTTTTGTGTCAATGCTGGGCACGCTAAATTGAGTACTGTAATGAGTATTACCCTTAATATTTGTTCATTTTCAGACTGTGAACTTAGGGCCACTGAATTGCTTCTCTAGAGTCTGTGAAAGGTGAAAAGGAAACTTACAGACAGTGTAAACTAGACTGCAATCTTGATATGAAAGGGTAAAAAAGTCAGTGTTGAAAACAATTGCTCAAAATGAATAAATGGTTGCAGATCACAAAAGATAGACATCCACCCTTACAATGGTGTTTTGCAAGAAGACTCTTCACACAAGGCAAAATTAACAGTTTACATTCCTACTGAGATATAAGCACTCTAACATTTTATTTTTAAAATAAAACCACGCCTTTCTATCCTAAAATTAATAATCATAGTTTCACTGTTTTAAAAAGTACAAACCAGATTAGATGAAATATAATTTGTGTTTAGTTTTGTGAACAATTAGATCTTACCAAAATTAACTAATTTCTAACATGCCAAGATGCTCTCTCCTGGATACAGTCGGTTTCCATTTTTCTTGGAACAGTTCGGGGAGAATATTAATTTTTGCAAATATTAAACACAATTACAAAAAAAGAAATTTTTTATGGTTTGCAGAAAACACAAAACAAAGAAACTGAAATAACCCCACCCCCCCAAGACCTGAAGCGTTGGCAGCTCTGTTTATAAGATTTTATTTTAAAAAATAATTAAATTATATTTCCATATACATTGTCACTTTGAGTTAAAAGAATATTAAACTTTTTATTTCAAATTTCAAAATTGTTCTCTTGTTCTACCACAGATGACAATCTGATTAATCTGGATGGCCTTAATTAGCATTTTTGGCAATAATAATATATTTTTTAAAAGCAATATTCTGAAAATTTTTGTAATCCACCTCGAGTTGTGTGTGTGAAACTGCATGTGCATAAAGACATGTTCTGCACAGCTGGTGTGAAGAGAACTGTATGAAAGCTATGCTCTTTATAGCACAGTTCCTCAGATGTAGATATACAGAAGACGACATTAACAAGAGAGCAGTTGTCAGTGATTCTCACAGTAGCATAGCCCTCTGTACCATTCGCAGAATACCTGGTGCAGCATCAGAATTCAAAGGCACTTAAATTTGCTTATGGAAACCAATGAAAGTTCTGGATTGTGACTTATTTTTGCTTCACTCCAGCTTATATTGCTGAACCTTTTACAGAAAGCAAGAGAACTAAACTGAGAGAAGCCTGAAATCATCCATACAATCTGACTAAACCAGGATTAGGGTGCTAATTTTGGTCTCCTTGAAGAAGTGAACACAGTTCTGGTTTGATAACATGTGCTGTGTATCTGTGCAGCCACTTCTGTGGCAACTGAACAGAGTATGAGCTAGGACATCACCAAGAGCAGCAGGATGTGGCCTTTACTCTCTTCGCACTTCTCCCTGACCAGCTTGTATACCTGCAAACCAGTAAGTTCAGTAGACTTACTCCTCAGCCAGCCATTGTGGCTCGTAAGTAGTATGGTAAACTTGTAGGCAAAATCACAAGAGCTCTCTTACCTTCCATGGAGCAAACAGCTTTCTAGAAGGAGGTAAGTTTCTAAAGAACAAAGAACATTTCTCACGCTCAGTGTTGCCTTAACTGTGTGGCCTCATTGTGCATCTGAACCTAGACAGCTAAGAGACTTCATAGCAAAAGCATTTCCTATATTCTTTGGTGTAAGATAGGACTTTTCCAACACTGCAATAAGTATTGCAAGCCAGTGCTCTTTAACAAGCTGCTTACACAGTATGAAATCTGTATATCCCCATTTGCAGTTCACACACAGTGCTAATATCAGATTTAACCAGGGCAAATTGGAAAACCCATTAAGCAATATAAAACAGTGACTACAATTTGAAATAGAGCTTCGTAAGTCCCTAATAAAGCATATACAATTATCAGGTTGTAAAAGAGACTGAAATGCAATTGGTGTTGATATTTCTTCTGAGACAGTAGGTTTATAGAAGTGCTTAAGTATGTGTTTGCTGGAAGGATCCCAAAAGGAGATAGCGGTGGAACAGGAGTCCCCCTTCCTTCCAATTTTCTTCTTATCCTCATCTACCCAATAGTGGTTGATCCCTAGCTTGTAGATGAGATCCATACCTTTTCATTGTAAATATAAAAAATTTGTTAAGAAGAAAATGCAAGTTCTTTACCATACACAAACTGATTTTCCATTATAAAACTGACAAATATATTAGCCAAGCTTCTTGGCAGATAAATATAATGGGATGATATACAGAGAGGTCTTCAATGATCCACCAGTTTAATGAAAGGCATGAGGTCATTCAGAGATATTAGACTGTCACTTAATCTAGCTCATCTGGTACATAAATCTCCACTGTATCCCTCTCTGTGAATGCTGAAAACGGATAAAAAAGGTGAATTAGGAGTTTCTGCTGTTAGCACATAGATTTGTGGCCTATAGTATTTCTGTAAAGAGTATAAAGTTTGTATCCAGTGCTGTGATCTCTCCTGTTGCAAGTGGTAATATATACTGCTTTTTCAGGTAGTTTAATCTGGGAAGGATAATGCAGCACCAGTGCCTGTTCTGTCTTTTGATTATCTTCTCTTGAATCCTTGCCAGTGGACATACACAATGTGAAATCAATCAAACATATGGAAAGAAATAAGGGAAAACATCAGAAAAGCAGAGTGCTTAGGTTTCAGATCTTGGTCTTGCCATCTGAACCCTGGTTGAAACCGTAAAGGATGCAAGCTATGGTACTTGAGTGCACCCTCAGTAAGTTTGCAGACGACACCAAGCTGGGAGGCAGAGTCGATCTGCTTGAGGGTAGGGAGGCTCTACAGAGAGATCTGGACAGGCTGGATTGGTGGGCCGAGACTAATTGTACGAAGTTCAACAAGGCCAAATGCTGGGTCCTGCACTTTGGTCGCAGCAACCCCACGCAGCGCTACAGGCTTGGGGAAGAGTGGCTGGAAAGCTGCCCAGCAGAGAAAGACCTGGGCGTGCTGGTTGACAGCCGGCTGAATGTGAGCCAGCAGTGTGCCCAGGTGGCCAAGAAGGCCAACGGCATCCTGGCCTGTATCAGAAATAGTGTGGCCAGCAGGAGCAGGGAGGTGGTTGCTCCCCTGTACTCGGCACTGGTGAGGCCGCACCTTGAGTCCTGTGTTCGGTTTTGGGCCCCTCACTACAGGAAAGACATTGAGGTGCTGGAGCGTGTCCAGAGAAGGGCAACGGAGCTGGTGAGGGGCCTGGAGCACAAGTCTGATGACGAGCGGCTGAGGGAGCTGGGGCCGTTCAGTTTAGAGAAGAGGAGGCTGAGGGGGAGACCTTATCGCTCTCTACAACTACCTGAAAAGGGGTTGTAGTGAGGTGGGTGCTGGTCTCTTCTGTCAGGTGGCTGGAGATAGGATGAGAGGAAATGGCCTCAAGTTGTGGCAAGGGAGTTTTAGGTTGGATATTAGGAAAAATTTCTTCACCGAAAGGGTTGTCAGACATTGGAATAGGCTGCCCAGGGAAGTGGTTGAGTCACCATCCCTGGAGGTATTAAAAAAGCGCGTAGACAGGGTACTCTATAACATGGTTTAGTGGGCATGGATGATGGTTGGACTCGATCATCTTGAAGGTCTTTTCCAACCTAAATGATTCTATGATTCTATACTGGCCTCCGCACTCTAATTCACTGCATGTCTGAAGATGTTTGAAGCCAATAGCTCAGTGTGGATGAGGTGTTGGGTTTGGTTTTGGGTTTTTTTTTAAGGGGATGGTTTCAGACCCACCTCAAACCAAAGCATAGTAACTTGTATCCACTATGCTCACGATTCCCAAACCAGAAATACAAAGGCTGCAGAAACAACAGGTATTTTTATGTTTTCTACAAAATGAGATGTAAGGGTAGGATAGTGTGTCCAAGCATTCAGAGAAGAGAATGGCAGAGCTGGACTTTGAGTCTGTCAGTTTTCCTGGCTGCCAATATAATGCTCCTACACTATACAAGTCCCTCTGTCTTTCTGCTTTCTCAAAGGCTGTCGCTGTTATACTCGGCACCTTCAGGTCTGTCCTGGTTTCAGCTGGGATAGAGTTAATTGTCTTCCTAGTAGCTGGTACAGTGCTACGTTTTCCAGTTTGGTATGAGAAGAATGTTGCTAAGTAATGTTTATTCTAAAGTCAAGGATTTTTCAGCTTCTCATGCCCAGCCAGCAAGGAGGCTTGAGGGGCACAAGAAGTTGGGAGGGGACACAGCCAGGACAGCTGACCCAAAGTGGCCAACGGGGTATTGCATTCCATGTGATGTCATGCCCAGTAAATAAACCGGGGGGGTGAGGGTGGGGGGATCGCCACTTGGGGACTAATGGGGCATCGGTCGGTGGGTGGTGAGCAATTGCATTGTGCATCACTTGCATATTCCAATCCTTCTATTATTACTATTGTCATTTTATTAGTGTTACTGTTATCATTATTAGTTTCTTCTTTTCTGTTCTATTAAATTGTTCTTATCTCAACCCATGAGTTTTACTTTTTTTTTTTTTATTTCCTCCCCCATCCCACTGCAGGGGGAGGGGGAGAAGTGAGTGAGCGGCTGCGTGGTTCTTAGCTGCTGGCTGGGATTAAACTACGACAAGGTCTCTTTCCATATGCCTAATGCTGGTACTCCAGGAGTCAGTATCTCTGTGCATGTGTTGTCCTACACACCTATAGCCATGCCCGTCATGACGGCATTGGGTAGATTCAAGTATGTTGATGCCTGTACTTGTAGTCAATTGCCTGTTTTTATGAAGGTAAGAAGACAACAGCAGTTAAGATATACAAACTGCATGAATACAGTCTATTCATGATTTCTCCTACAGGATCTAAAGTGAATTTAGTGGGGGTTTTTTGATGGTGACAGCAGTGCTGCAAAGACCATCCTTGTTCTGGTCTCCCTGTCTTCGTCTATAGTGCCTTGACTACTATATGGAGACTAGTGAAACTATAGTTAGTCTGTGTATCCAACAGACATCTTCCTGATGTCTTTATGGATCACAGACAAGAAAAATTTAATGTGGCCTTGATAAATTCCTGAGCTATATATCCTTTTCAGCAATTCCCATTTGCAAGTGGAAAAAAACATATCCGAAATAGATATGCCACCATTCTTGACGTTCTCAGCAGGCCACCCAATGGAAATCAATGAAGATAGTTGAATAGTCAAGCTCATTATTTCATTTTGTTCCTAGTTTATGTGTGAACTGTTCTTACACGCCCCCTTTCCTGACTGTGCCCCTTCCTCAGGATGATAACTACAGCATCGCTTTCCACTGAGCAAAGAGGATGATGAGATGCCAACTTTCCGAATGCTTGCAACAGCTCTTGCACATGGTCCTGGGAATCACAACAAGGAAACTGATAGAGTGATTAGTCAATACTGAGACAGAAGATAAGGCTACACAGAGTACTGATGTGCAGTCCTCTTGGAAGGATTTAATAAGAGACCAAGGAGACAATGTCACCTGACTTAAGTCTACAAGGATTGAAAGTTAGTCTTCCTAAAACAAGGATATATGAACAAAAGTGCTTTTCCTGTCTTGAAGGCACCTATCTTCCTACACCCTCACTTCAGGTCTGGCTCCTTTGGGCTGACAGCTATGAACATCAATTGGCCATCCAAATCCATTTTCACTTGTTTGGGGCATCTGTCTGATACCCACAATTTGTGAAACACCACACTTAAAAACTCATTACTGAATTTTTTTCTGACACAGTGGGCCCTTCCAGTCACTAGTCAATAGAAAGATCAGACATACCAGGTCCCTCAAAAGCCTAGTCTTTCCTCTTATACAAGCCCTTTTCCCAAAAATTATTTGAATCCACTTTCTATCTCTCTTCTCTGAAACTCCTCCTCTCTGGGCCACCCACTGCCCTTTAGACAGTGACACTTATCCAATAACATGCTGAGAAAACTTTTCAAGTCCTGGCTTTTCCTCATCTACAGCCTCCCAGATCCTGTTCTTCCACCTACTAAAGCCATTGGCAAAACTCCATATACTTCAATGGAAGCAAAATTGGGTTGCTGATGGGTAACTCCACTTCTTCCACCAAATCTCAACAACAGATACAGAGTTGGTAACTGGGTGGGCCAGTTATTTTTCTCTATTGTATTATAAGAATACTGCAAAAGTATCGTAACTGTATAATGCTGTACGTGTCTTTAACACTATTTTTTGAATCTTACATGAAGTACTTGGCTTCTTCCATTTTATTTCTTTCGATTTCAGGTTCACATGCCAACAACCACTTGCAGAAGAAAAAAGGATTGTCTCTTCTGGCCAAATGAAAAAGTACATTCCTGATATGACATCCAGCTGAGAACTTGAATAGGAAGCAATATACTCAACAGGCATCCTGTGTCTTCCTCCAACCCATCATCCCACCAATTTTCTGTTCTCTCAACACTCTCAGAGACCAAGCATCAGCAGTTCCTTTACAGAATAAGCTTAGTCCGAGATATTTTATTACTTTAACCATTTGTTTGTACCAGTCGTTGCTGAATGCAACCCTACAAAGGCATGGATGAAGAGAGAGGAAAAGGTGTGAATACAAGCTGGCCTGAATGTCAGCCTAGAATGTGTGCTGAGCTGGTTTTTGAATTACACATTTATTAAGTGTCTCTGCATCCTTTTCTCTTAGTGCACTGCTTGGTTGCTTTTGTTCACCTAGTTCTGCGTGCTTAATGTCAGGTGCCGGTCTGTCCACCAGAACCTCCCTGCTGTTGGCCTCTCAAGTAACAGCCCTTTTCTGCAATTCCTCTCCCTTGTCCTGCTGCAACAGCAGACATTCCTGATGAGACCGAATGCAGCACTCCTTGCAGGTGTGTCCATGATACACCTACAACCTCTAGGAAGACTTACAGGCCTTTCTGAATAGTCAGACATTTATTTTGCTATGACTGGCAAACTTTGCTGAAAAGGGGAATAAAACCAGTCATATAGGCTCAATATTGGTTATAATCAAAATGACCACCAAAGTAAACTCTGGAAGTGAGCGTAAGCCATGACAGTTAAGACCTGTGCTGTGAGCCTCCACCAGAACACAGAGACCCTGGATGTGGGAGTTCTCCTCAGTCTGTTATGGAGCTGGCCAGTTAGACAGGGGAAGTTTGACTGCTCCCATCAGAGATTTTGGTATGCCTTTAATCATCTCAAAGTGCATTAATTATGGAGACAAAAATCAAGTTTACTTGCCAAAATGTCATTATGGAAAATCTAAAATATGATGAAAGGTAGACTGACATTCCTGGAGGCTTGTTTAATCACATGTAAGTGTTTTATTTACCAATGAATTCCAATGAATGTGTTATGATGTCAGGAGCACATTTTAATGGGAACTAATGTTATCCAACCAATATTTGTGAATTTGCAATGTTGAGTAATTCTCACTGTTGGTTTTTATTAGTAACATCCTGTTGCAGAAGAGGCAACAGATCAGTCTGTACTCTACCCATTTTCAACTTGGGCCAAAACTGTTTTCATTTATTCCATGTCCAAATGAAGTGAACTGTTTAGTCAGACAGACAAGATACTATTATCACTCCCTGCACATCTGCCACATTTAAGTATAGTTACATAAAGATGAATGTGCTTTTTTTAATATATTGTCATTAGTCAAAGAGAATTAAAAGTACTTGGGCTTTATTATTTTAATTATAATTTTATTTTATTATAATTATTATTTTATATGGCTTTTATCTTGCAAAATAATCACTGCAGGGCGTAGTTTGGATTTTGGAAATAAGAGCTACAAACCCTATCTGGAGTTCTAATAAAGCCCAGAACTAAACAAACCCCAAATTAAAACAAACAAACAAACAAACAAAAAAGGTCTTCAAGATTTTAAGAAAATTTCAATTGTGACAGACATTTTGTGTCTGGGGTCCATTTTGGTACAATACTCCATGGGAGCCCTAGCAGACCTAGAGTCAGGGACCGTAGATTTTACAGACAAGAGCTCAGTAGTGCCCCACAAAGAATTCAAGAAAACCCACACCCTTCTGTTTCAGGTCAGCTTCACGGACAGGCAACTTGCCATCTCTAATAACTAAGCTTACCAAAACATCTGCAGGGATATAACAGACATGGCAGGTCACAGGCAACCAGAAATGCACTACTATGCCACAAGAGTAGCAAAATGTTACACTTGTCTTTGTCAAACTCACAGTCTCTGTGAGATGCTGTGCAGGTATCAGACCTCAGCTTCTTTTCTTTAGAAGCCTTGATAAATCAAGCACAAACCTCAGGATGACCACATACCTATTTTGGCCTCCTCAACATTAACAGAGCAAGACATTTTTAAAAAAATCTTACCACAATTCTTTGCTTTTTCCATTGCACTATCCCAGTCCCACAGGAGACTCAGAAAGAATCTTACCCTACAGTCATAACAGGAACAAAAATAATTGCACTTTACCAGGACTTCTCCCTATGGGGAAAAATCCTCTTTCATGCATTCTTTGACATCTAAGCAAAACTAGTTGCTTCAAGCAGTCCGGGACCTCACTCTTGTTTTTGTAGAGAACACTGGTGTTACTGAGAGGGTACAAAGACAGCTCAAACAACAAATACAAAAGAGAGAGTGAGAGAGAAAGAATAGTTTGACCACTGAGAAAACATGTGATACAACATCTGAACCCAGAACTATTTTCCCTCATGACAGAAGGGCACCAGCCACACTGTGGCACTCAAGCAATATCAATAGCAATGCCAAAGGATATGCGATAATGAGGAACAGGAATATGTGCTTTTCTGTGCTTCACAATGGGGCAAGAGTTTCCAAAACAAATGTTTCGAAGGCAGAAGTGCCCATGCAAACTGATGTATAACTCAGCATGCTGAGTGATAAATAATCATCTGGGAATTTGCTCTGCAGTGTTTATTTCTCTACAGACTTTTTTTATATTATAATAAAAACCTAAATTCAGATGCTTAAAATTTCCTTTAGAACTAGATAACTATCTTTATACAGCTGATTCCACAACAGTGCACTGGGAGTGCCTTAGGAACTGAGATGGCAACATCAGCTGAGCATCCTCACAGACTCCAAGTGAATCAGGACTGGAAAAGTCATTTTGACTTTAGTCCTTTGAGTCCCTCTGCATGCTGCCTTTCTCTCCTTAACCCCCAGAAAGCCAGAAGAAATAGCAGAGATTGCTATTAAAGCAGAAAGGCAAAGATCCTGAACAGTGCAGTAATTTGTGTAGTGAAATCCCACTGTAATATTTGCATGTTTCTAAAGCATTTTACAGCAGGACTGCTACCCATGAACTGTAACATGGTGATTTTACACAGCCATGGCTACGTAAAGAATTTTTTGCTCATACAAATGTTACTCCATTACATCACAAAGGGAATATTAATAGGGTATGTGAATGGCAGGGTAAGGGAAAGAAACAGCTGGACATCATATGGTGAGATGCAAAATGGCTGGACCACACTACCGAAGGCATGAAGTTGTTTCAACAGGACTACGTCCTATCAACCTCTAAACCTCTGCCAGACACACACAGAAAATTAATAACATTATAAACCAAAAAAGTGAAAACCACAAACCATACTCCTTGCAGCATTTTGATACTCAATAAGTTAATGACAGACTATTTCACGTAAAATGGGGTCCCCATTAGTGATGTTAATGTGACTTAAATGACTCTCATACAGTATGATGATGGGCTGCAAGTAAAACTAAAAAATAGACATTAGCACTCAGGAAAACATGGGAGAAGTATAAATACTAGTAGTCCTGGAATGCTAAGAAATTGGCTACTTAGTTTCAGTAGTTCACAAAGTAACTGTGACAGGTCACTAGAATGTGTGTGAGAGAGGAAAATCAGAACTACACAAAGGACCTAAGTTCATAAACTGTGAATAAGCAGCAATGGTTTCCAGCATGATTTTATCAGCCTGCACAGATGAGGCCAAACATTGGTCTTCATTCAGATGTATTAACTATTCACAGTGGACTACAAAATCAACTAAGTTAGCACTTTTTGTCTGTTCACGTGTTGTAGAGACCTTCAATGTCATGAAATAGGCTAGGCAAACCAATGCTGACCTGTAACCTGGTCACAGCATATTTGAAGTAACTACTGCTTTACATTTTCATTCTTCTTACTGTGATGGTTGCCCAAGTCACATGGTTTCACCTTACTGCTTGAAGAGATAACCCTTCCAAACAAACATGTGAAAGTGGGATCTGAATACTTCTGGTGAGAATTTTGATACGCATGTATGTTCACAATTCATGATGTTGTTCAGCAGTTTCCCCCTAAATTTCTTGGTTTGTACAAATAGTGGTGGTACACTAATATCATGACTTCTGTGTAAAATTTTGTATTTTGTTTAAACAGATATTAAAAATATTTTTTGCACACAATCTTCCTACTTCTAATGAAATTTCGTTCCAAGGGAATTAGTAGGAATCACCAAATTAGAATTCCACTTGCCAAACTATTTTAATAATCTAATCTGTTTTTTCCAAATTCTTCTTTGCTGTGCTTTCATCCTTCAGGAAATGATAAACCTACACAAACATGTCCCTAAAATAGATTTATAAGCAGAGCTGCTATGTGAAAGAAATTGCTCACCTTTTTACTTGGCTAACAGAATGACCACACACAAGCAAAATACGGTATTTTTCAACAACATATGAAATAACTTCACTTTTTTTTTAACATAGCCTGCTTAATTTCACTACAACTTCTTAATATTAAAGTATTTGGAAAGAACAAGAAACATATTCTTATAAAATATATCACCACATTCTATAATCATGATATAAAGCATTAATAGGAATGATGCCACATAATTATATACCATAGTGTAACTTTTTTTTTCAGAAAAAAAAAGAAATAATAAGTTAGTAGGAAGGACATGGGGCATTTTATGGGAATGATGGGCTTCTTCAAATCAACCCAAAATCAAGTATTAGCTCTCTGTACATAGTTGGGAAATTACTACTGACTGCTGTTGCTTGGTAGATCTTATTTCCACTCAAATTATAAAAGCTAGTTAGTAGGAATAAGCAAATAATTGCTTTTCATTTAACAGGATTTTTTTTAAATATTAGACTGAACCAATTTTTTTGTTTGCTTGCTTTCTTTACTTCAGAGGAAAAACTGGGAAAAATAAGTATTTTCCTGCACACAGAGCATTTCATTTGAGCATTAGCAGAATGCTGCATTCTGTGACAGTTGTACAAAAAGCAAAGAAAAAGCCAAAGGGAAAATACTCCTTTTTTATCTCAGAGCCCCAAAGCCTCCTCATTGTTTTTGTCCACATTCCTTAAGTCTAGTCATTCATCTCCACTTATCTGATCTTTTTAAATGCCCAAATGCTAATTTGATCTACAAAACCCCCATCATTTATTCACACTGGGCAGAAATGGAAAACTCAATTTAGATCTGACTTTTTAAATATTCAGCTATTGAACCAAAAATCAGTTGTTAGCACAATCGTCAGTGGAGGAAATCTGGGCTGAAATTAGTATTTTCATTTGACAGAAGACCTAACTTTTTGAGGGAATTACATTGGGAATATATACGTACTACAAATGCATACACACTATATTTGGAGAAGAGTGGAAAGACCATCTACCTCTATTGTTATAAGAATAACAAAATATTTCCATTTTCAACTATGAAGTTATACACTTGACTCTTAATCTAAGAGAAATGTTTCCCATTTAGACAAGAAAATGCTTTTCGAATGATAAGGACAAAAGTTAGTTTCCTGAGTGACCAAAGCTGAACTCACAGCTGGACTGTTCAAAAGTTTATGTTTTCTTAAATTGTAATTTTATAATCTCACAGGTTATAAATCATCATTAATTTGACAGTCTGGCTTTATGTAGGTTTAGTTTAACATGCTGGCATGCCGTATTTGACTCAGGAGTTAAAATAAATTATAACAAAGCTCCAAATTCAAACCAGTTTTCTTCATATTATCAAATCTTAGCGTTTTTTTTAAAAATCTGCTTACCAGATTTAAAAGGTCAGCTGACTTGACTTCCCTTATTACTGTCTCCTCTGGAGTTCACACTTTGTTCACACTCCTGGCATGGGTATTAGTAGAATATGATTTAAAGGTTTCACTTCTATGAACTTACAAAGTCATTGGAAAGGGCAAATAACTCTCATATCTTAAGACTGGAGACTAGCTTGAAGAAAGAAAATGAAATGCTGAAATATGCTATAGCAATAGATGTAAAGATAAACCTGAACTTGGCAGCTCGGTGTTTGACACTCTTGGTGCACCAATGTGTTCTGCACTCTGTAATGCCACTTTTTACCAAAGTTCTGTTATCAAAGCTCCCTCCAGGTTTTTGTCAGCATAGAAGTATTTTCTAGGATCTGGATACTATTCTCCCTGTGTCCCCAAATGAACTTCAAATTTCTGCTACCATCCAGATAGCTGCAGTACCTACTGTATGTAAACAACAACCCATGTCCCATTCTTCCCTCAGTTGAGAAGTAAGATGCCTGACCCTATTCCCCTCTAAGCTATTTGCCTTTCTGTCTAGAGCTCCTTTTCTCCAGACAAGACTTTCTTCTGGCACTGCTTCCTTCTCCAGCTTCAAGCCAATACTGAGCCGAATACTGAGTTCAACTCCCTGTCACCACTGTCAGAGAAGTCCAGGAGAGAGCTCCTGCCCATGCTCAGCCTATTTCCTCCCCTGACAATACCCCTCTGCCTTGGGGCACTGGTCTCCCAAGCACAGGCATTCTTATGACTCCAGGCAGTCTTATCTCGTAGTCAGCCAGTACTCAGGGCTTTTTCACTGCAGTGACCCTCTCACTGTCTAACATTTGATATGATAACCAACCGAGGGAATAAAAAAGAAAGAGGAGGATCTTACCAAAGGAAAGGAGGGATCTTATCAATATGTATAAATACCTGAGGGAGGGAGTAAAAAAGATGGAGTCAGACTTTTCTCAGAGGTATGCACTGACAGAACAAGAGGCAATGGGCACAAACTGAAATACAGAGTGTTACATTTAAATGTAAGAAAAATCTTTTTTTACTCTGAGGGTGGTCAGACATTGGAAAAGATGCCCAGAGAGGTTGTGGAGTCTCCATCCTTGGGTATATTCAAAACCCAACTGGAAACGGCCCTAAGCAGCCTCTTCTAGCTGACCCTGCTTTGAACATGCAGACTGGGCTAGAGACCTCCAGAGAGGTTCAACCTCAGCTACCTGGTGCAACTCTGTGATTCGGCGACAAAGATGGGTAAGAGTGGATGCAGGTGCACAGGAGGAGAGATGAGATCCAGAATGAGAATGAAAATACAGATTTAAATGATGCAGGATGAAGGATAAAAATACACTTTAGGAAGCTGGAGAAAGAGAAAGAGAGGCAATATAGAGCAAAAAAAGTGGAGAGAAGCATGGTGGGAGATCCTACCAGGCAAATCTAGAACCTCGAGGTACTAATACTTATTTAAATGTCTAAGACAGCATTCTCACTGAACTGGCATCTCAACCTGGTGGGACTGTAAAGTTTTGTTTCAGCACTTCTCAAGCTACCAATCAGTGGGTGATAACACAAACACCAGCTAGGTAGATGCTAAGGAACATACCGAACTAATTTATTAGTGTGAAATATCTAGAAACATGGAAGAAATGCCAAATCCCAGAAAGTAGAGATCTGCACGACGTCTGAAAAAGACTGCACATATTCTGGCTCTTGCTTCCACCTACTCTAACCCATATTTCCACATCCCTTACTCCTCTACCTGCCAACACTTACAAGTAGGTAACACTGCCACCGCGGTGCTGTCCCATAGGGACAACAGTCCGTCCAGAGCGACAGGAATGTTCTGATCCTACACAGCTGCTCTCTGCCTGGTACTGAGACGCTGACCCTTCCCTCCCAAGTCTCTTCCCTGAGTATGCCTTAATTACCTTGTTGTGTTACTGAAGAGTCATCTAAGTTTTGAAGCTCTAACACAGAGCTCCCCTTAGCCATCACCAAAGAAGCCTTCACCAACTTCTCTTCCCTCCCTAGCAGCGTCTGAAATCCCCAGTTTGTGAAAGCTCAACCCAATCCAGGCAAAAGGTGGCACGTAAACAGATGAGGAACATGTGTTTCTGAGCGGGAAAAGGGGTAAAGCAGACAGTGAAATTAGCACAGCTAGGCCTGAGCTGGCAGCTGGGCTAAGAGCAGTGGGAGGGTTGCCATTAGAGGGAGCTGACAAGGGAGCGGGAGGTAAAACTCAAGACACTAGACAATCAGTTTATTTCCCAGACCCAGGCAGGCCTGGATTTTGATTTTATTTCTCTTTGATGCAGCTAATGTGGATTTTACTGTCTTCTAGTGCGTACTTGTTTAACTCAAAAAGCCGTTGTATAGGAATGATTTCCACTCTATTCACAACCAGCAGGACCAGAATGGCAGGTGGTTGCAGGGATGGGCTGAGAAGCATGGGAAGAATCAAAGGCAGCACCTGCCTGGGTGAAATATTGTTTCTACTTTTCCATTTCCATCCATATTGAAACTATATTTTAAGGGCATGCTCATGGTATACATGCTTTAGCTATTTTAAAAAACCATCCTAAACCATAATTAAAGTTTCTGAGGGGCTAATATCAGTACATCATTCTAAACCTCCCTTAGAAACAAAAATAATTTTTTCCCCTCTGAGCACGTGCACATGTAAGAGAACCATGGAATATACTATTTTCAGATACATATAACCTTTTAGCAATATAGCTGGTCCTAAAGGAGTGCTTACTTAGTGACTGTTTAACAGCTGACTACAGCATACAAATTTACAGACTCGTTTCTACTTAGACAATGGCCAGATAAATTATGAACCATGTAAGAGAGCAAGACCTAGCACTTGCTTCACGGCATTTTTCCTCTCTTGATATCAGAGAGCTCTTGGAGGGAGAGTAATGTCACAACCCCATTTTACAGCGAGGAAAAATGAGGCAGAGATAAGCTGAGCTATTGATGCACCTAAAATCAAAGAGCAAGCCAGGGGTAGGGTAAGCAGTAGGACCCAGATCTCCCGACTCCCAGGCTGCACCCTCCCACACTTCCTTTGGCAGCTTCAATCTGCTAACTTCCCTACATATGTTGCCGAGCACCACTCAGGCTTTGTAAGCTTTTGATGGGTTAATTAGCACCAAAGCATTTTTTCTTCTGTGGTCTAGACATAGAAATATCCAGATTTTGTTTCCCTTGAAAGGCAGCCCATCCTGGAAACTGTACTCAATCACCCATTTCCATGTTTTTCTAGGGCCAGATGGGGCTAAACATGATTTGAAGATTTTTTTCCTTTCCTTTCTTTAATGTTTCTTTTCCTTTCTTTCACTGACTAGCAGCTTGTTTGTTTTCTTTTGAGGATGACGCCAACTATAAAATAAAAAATGCAATTTCCAAGGTGGGGAAATTAGAGAATGATGGATTTGCTGTTGCCAAGAAGAAATAATAATTCCTGGACCTAACAAATAAGTCTGAAAATAAAGAAGGGATTATTAAATGTTATATAATTTCAATAGTATAAAAGCAGGGAGAAGTTTCAAGACACTGCCCTCATTTTTTTTTAACACTCTGGAGACCATGGACCATATTGTTCACTTAGTCATGCAACTGTAAATACGCGGTTCTTCCTACTCCACTTGAATTACCCCAGATATCTTTGGTGTAACAAAACAGGGTCTCCCTTTCACCCTTCTCTCCTATGTGTAAATGCTTGCAGGCAAACACTGTATTATAGGCCTGGGCCTCAGCCAGACACTATGTAATTAGATTTGAATTTTCCCAGGGGGTAAGGGCTTCATGTTTGGCTTTTTTTGCCTCTAAATTGAGTGGTTCAAATCCACATACTTCAAAACCTGGTTAAGTACCAACTCCAATCTAATTCTGAATTTTAATGTCACTGCTATTCTATTTATTCGTAATTTTTTTTAAAATTGCAAATACAATTTTTTAAACACATTCCTGAAGTAGTTTTGCTAGTATACATACAATAAATACATAACAGTAAGTTTGAAAAAAGGTGTCACTGGCACTCATTTGGGACTAGCTGTGCAATTTTTTCCTGGTGTTCTCATTAGATAAAATGTTCCACATCTGTACTTATAAACTGTGTATGTCACACCACACAAGTTCATATTTTCTTCTTCCTACATTACAAGTCACCACCTGGTATAAAGTGCTGTACTCCACGAGTTTAATTTCTTTTAGTTACAGGCACACTGTCAAATACACCCTACCCACCTAAGCAGTCATTTTGCCAGTACTCAGAAAAGCACTGGCCATCCAAACATCAAAGCTGGTTGATCAAGACAATAGCATATAACAGAGGTGTGGTTTTTCTTTTAAATCAGCTATGCACTTGTTGACACAAACTGAGCTCTGGGTTTATTAATAAGATTTTATCTTTTTATGTCAAACCTGGGTTACTGCATAAAATAATCACCTAACATACTGCCAGAAACAAATGACTTTCATGCACTACAATATGAATGTACAATATTAGGATTCACTCCAGACACTAATGCCTTGGGCACTCCACTCGTATTTATTGGATGTAAACACTATTGTGTTTCTACCAAAATCAAGTTTATGAATGCTGACATACAGTAGTGACATTTACATTCTTGATCAGGACTTGAAAAACCTGCTTCGACGGTAAAGCGAGTGTCAACATGATCAATTTTTATGAAATTTTAGCCACGTTCAGAACACACCTTCCTGATCTGCCAAGGCTTAATTCCAGTTCTTTGCTAGTGCTACTGCCACAACTACAGTGGTGTAAAACTATAGTAATGAAGTGTCAAATCAAGCCAAAGGGCTTACCCAGCAATGAAAAACATGTAATTTTACAGTTCTGCACCCTGATCTCATTTGTAAAGACATCCCCCAGCCCCCTCCCTTCCAATTCCTCTCAAGACAGACTCCCAGTCTGTCCCATCAAAAATTAACTAACTAACAATGTAAAAGTCAAAGACAACCTGGAAATGGTGGATATTTCAGATGATGACATTTTTCATGTCTTCGACTGTTGTCAGTGTGATCCATATGGAAGCCAGAAAACCTGGATTATAATTTGGTTTTTCAGCTGGCTTGATGTTGATGATTTCAAATGTCTTTGCACCTCCCAGTCATCTTTTTCCCTCCTATCTTTTGTTTTATTTACTGAGATTGCATTTCCGTTGGCAAGAACACACAGCAATTAGCATACTAGGCTCCAAACTCATGTGTGAGCTTTAGCTGCTGGATTGGTACAAACCATATTAAGGCTTTACTTACAGGTTCACTTTCCTACCCTATTTAAGCTGGTGAGTTTTTTGTATTTCTGGTTCAGAGGTCTTGTTCTATAGATACCTGAACAACAACTTTCCTACTGTGCATAACTAACATGCAACAATAAAATAACAACTTACATTAGTATACATCTATAGAGTGTTATAAACACTAATTCTCCACAGGAAAAGAAATATTTGCATTTCTGCTAGGATTTCCATTTAATGGTAAAAAAAAATAAAATCAGAAAAGTTGGTGCATTTCACAAGTAGTCACTGACAGTAGAGAAATATTGAGACTTCAGTATTAGTACCACACCTCAGGCTCTCAAAAGAGCCTATGTCTAGGCACAGCCTCTGCCTGTCTTCCCTGAATGTGTTTACTTAAGTCCTATTTCCTCTAACATCCTCCATGATGTCCAGAGGCATCTGAAGATTTCTCAAAACTGTCAGGCAGTAACAAGAGTGGTACTGCTTCATAAAGGAAGGACAGCCAGGAGCTGGAGTGATAGAAAGGCAAGCAGGCATAGTGCCCTCACTAAGAAAGGGTCCAGTCCTACAGCATCCACACAGGAGAACAGGTCTGGTGATGGTAGCCAGGTTCTGTCAAGAGCCCAGACTGTCAGACAAGTCCATAGTGATGAGGCAGGTCTGAGGTCAAGCCAGGATGTCAAGTCTGCAGGTGTGAACGGGCAAGGGACGTGGTCAGGAATGGGCATAGCGGCAATGCAGCTCAGACAAGAACCAAGGGCAAAACCCTCAGCTTAAAAGCAGTTCCTCAGGAAAGCAGGCAAGACCTCATCAAGGCTTCTCTTTGCTTCAAGGCCAGCTGTGGACACTGCACTAGCAAAGTGCAGTGTTCACAGATCCTGAGCCCAGGCAGCCAAACCCACAGAAAAGAGGAAGACATGCTTAGAGCCCTGTCCTGGTTTCAGTTGGGATAGAGTTAATTGTCTTCCTAGTAGCTGGTACAGTGCTACGTTTTTGAGTTCAGTATGAGAAGAATGTTGATAACACTCATGTTTTCAGTTGTTGCTTAGTAATGTTTAGTCTAAAGTCAAGGATTTTTCAGCTTCTCATGCCCAGCAAGCAAGAAAGCTGGAGGGGCACAAGAAGCTGGCACAGGACACAGACAGGGCACCTGACCCAAAGTGGCCAAAGGTGTATTCCATACCATGTCATGTCACATCTAGTACATAAACTGGGGGGGACTGGGGGCGGGGGATCACTGCTCGGGGACTAACTGGGCACCGATTGGTGGGTGGTGAGCAATTGCACTGTGCATCATTTGTATATTCCAATCCTTTTATTATTACTGCTGTCATTTTATTAGTGTTATCATTATCATTGTTAACCACTTCTTTTCTGTTCTATTAAACCGTTCTTATCTCAACCCATGAGTTCTACTTCTTTTACCGATTTTCTCCCCCATCCTCCTGCGGGGGAGAGTAGTGAGTGAGCGGCTGCATGGTGCTTAGTTGCTGGCTGGGGTTAAACCATGACAGGCCCTGACAAAATCTGCCTGTTGCCACCCTAGGGATAATGCTGGTGCTTGTTCAGGGCTGGCCTGGGGAAAAAGGGTGTGACCCATGACAAATTGCCAAAGTGAGTCCTGAAGAGTAGGACTTTCTGCTCCTGCAGAAACTGGGAAATTAGAGATTTAGGAGAAGCACATGCTGCCTTGCATATCCCATCGCCTCTTTCATCATCCTCAGAAGCCTGTCAACCTTTCAGGTCTTTGGCATAGGCAAACTAAGCAGCAAGTAAATGGACTTTGCTCTCCTAAGTATTTTGCTTATGTCTAGGGCCAGGTCTGCAGAGTTGCTGTTCCTTCACTAGTCCATCCCCTGAAACCATTCAGGACTCCAAACCTAGCACCAATCTTCTGGTTCAGGAACTCATAGTTTTGTTCCTTCAGATCTTCTTCCCTTACTCCTGTCTCCTTGACTAGCCACAGAAAATTCCTTCATCCCAGCTCTATATCTGAGTATCATTCACATTTTTCTCCTTGTTCAGTTCCTTATCTACTCCCATCTCCTGTCATGGGCCCGACTTTTACTGTCTCTTTCCCCTTCATCTCCATTAGCCTTATTCAGTCTCTTTTTCCCAGCAATTCCAGTTCATATCTCAAAGAACATATCTACTACTAGATCTGCCTCCTCATTCCCAGCAGTTCTCTGTGCCAGTCTCCTTCTCCACCAGTGTTAATTTCTCCCTTGGTATTTCATACAACCATTAGATATTGGGTCTCTGTCCACTTCCCTGTTTCGGACTTTGTCTGAGTCATGAGCTCAACCAGTTCTCTTCTCTCTGCCCTACTTTTCTTCCCCTCTTTGCTCTGAATATTTTTCTCTTGTCCCCATACAGGTTCAACTCTTTGTTTTCTTTGACCTTACCTAGATCAGGCATAGCACACATCTGCAGTTGCAAAGAAAGTCTTGCCAAACCCCAAGGTGCAAAATGGCCTGTACAAAGATAGATTTGGGGAATATTAAACTGTTATATTCAAGTAGGTCTCTTCAGAGCCCATGCAAAATATGCTTAGAGGCTTATAACTTGACCATATGTGCTCAGCATTGAGTGGAACAACAGAAGTTATATTACTGACATGAAGCTTTTCCTCTCTGCTTTCAGCCTCATCACCCCAGAAACTGCTACATCTGTGCCTTAAGGCACTGGAGTTCTAGAGCTTTTCAAGGAAAAGTTTGCCACAGCTTTTTAGACATGGTCAGAACCAACATATTTTCCTCTAGTCTTATTTTTGGAAATGGCTGAACTGAGTTTTCCAAAATAATCAGCCTTGGGCAGACACCTGACATGGAAATTGTCAGCCCAAACTGTGTAAGTTTGAAAAAGTTATAAAGCAAGGAAAAGCAAGGTCTTATTATGGGAAGAGTGGGGGCAGACACACAGTGCTACCAACTACACCTGTGACACTGACATGTTATAGTTGACATCATTAATACCTACCTTAGCAGAGGCTATCAAGTAATTTCCACGATAATCCCTTAGCTTCGCAAATATTAGTCTTTTTGGCCAAAGTTTTCCATGCTTGGTATTTGACCAAAGGAAATTTTCTGGAGAACATTTTAAAAAAAAAAAAAAAAAACAAAAAAAAAAAAACCCACCCCAAAACAAAACATCTACTGAGACACTTCTGAGTTATGTGTGTGAGAAAGAAACGTACTGAACATTTTGCCCATTGTTAGAAAATTTTTCCAGGACAACTATTCAAGGATGGCTAAACAAGGAAACATGAAACTTGGCATTTGAACAGCCTGTAAGGAGCATTACTTGTCTGGATAAACTGGGAGGGAGGTGGAGGAGAGAGGGGGAAGATCACCACATGGTTTGTCCCCCCAAAACCTGAAGACTAAGGTGAGGGAATTTTCTGCAGTTTCAGAACTTCTCACTGTGTGTGAATCCACATTTGCCTTCCCTCTGCCACTAAGTGAGAATGAATTCACACCCTGGGCTGCTCTTCTGAGCTCCAGCTGAAATCTCCACTGTTTAGCAAACTCATGGATACTGTATTTATAAATGGGTGATGACTATAAATGAGTTACTGTAGGTTACTGTCCCTGAGGTGATGATTATATCTGAAGGACAGACTCACCAGATACCCCTCCAATCAGCCACTGAGAAAAGCATTTTCTGTACACAAACAAACCAGTACCTCACTCTCTGCTTGGCATGCTTCGATCACTGTGGGATGTTAGCCATTTCTTCAAACTGCTGTTTTTGTCTTACTTTCTAACTACTTGTGGGTTTCTTAAGCCAATGTTACTGTTCTTCCTTTATCTTTAAATCTCAGCCCTGAGCCTTCTTTGGAAGTGCCCATTTTACATAAATTAAAACAGAGTCTTATCAATTCTCTACTGTTTTGCCCCCTTTGGGCTGGCACCTCTTGCTGCCCCAACATTATTTCAAACATGCCATTTTCTCTGCTCTCCAAGTTTTCTGTGCTGCATATGTACATATACTTACAGTACCAGGTGGATTTATCATAGATAACTGTAGTCACTTAAATCACTTAGGTGTCTAGACTTGGCTGATTGTATAGGCTTCCTCTGTAGTCAACGAAGGGAGACAGACACCAGGGAAATTCACCAGATCCCAGCATAGATGTCAAAGGTAAGCAGAATAATTGCCTTCTGGAACTGTTGATCTTCTGCTGACCACACAAAAAGCCTATATAAGAAGCTAAACTAATTGTCTATATGGCAAGACAGCTCATATTAGCGGAAATAAATACTCCCCAGCATGTTGGCATCTACATACAGACACTATAGAAACCTTCTTGATCTATTTTCACTTAAAATCTGTACCCCTGATGGTCAGAATATATCCAGCTTTCTAATACCTTCTGAAAGACGACCATCAGCCAACAACTTCTTTTTCCAGGAACATCTTTACTGTAGCTTAGAGTGGAATCAGACTAACACTGAGCAGTAAGTGGTAGAAATATTTATTTTGGCTCCTAAATATGAAATTTAGCTCATTCAGCATTCAGAGATGTTGGCAGAAGAAATGGTATAGTGAAAGCTTTGATTTTTAAAGAGCATCTGCCCCACCTGACACAATGGAAAATATTAAGGATTTTCCTTGTACCTATGAGCTTTGAGCAAGAATGCTGCAAAGTTCAGAAATTATTTAACAGCATCTGAGCTTTGAATGTATGTAGTATCTTTAAAATGACTGAGGTTGATAAAGAACACTATAGAGTAAGTACAACCAATTGCTTTTGCATCAAAAAATATATTGTCAATGACAGGATAGTACCTATGTGCCTGCCAGCATAGTTCTCAAATTCACTGAAGCTTTCGTTGAAGATATGGTTTCACTAAGTATTTCTTACATCTTACCTAGCAAATACCAAAATAAAATGAACACTCCCTATGGCACAAGCTCCCAGATTATAGCTGAATAATTCAGACAGAAGGAGAAGATTCTGCCATGGTCACACCGCCAGTAGTAAAAGTCAGGTGCTCTCAACTTCATGGCTGTGCATCTTGCAGAGCCCTCTCCCCTTCTCTGCAGCATTCCTATCAATGCCATTCATACACTTGGTTCAAAATATCATGGTATTTTTGCCTCTGCTACAATCACCTCTCACTACCCACTCTACATGGCCCCCTCTAGCCTCAGCACCTTCACTTTGTCTTTTCGACCTTTCCCTGAGCTTCACTGCAACTTCATTCTCCCTCCCTTACACAGAGCTGCATGTGGCAGCTTTGTCCCTTCACTGGGCTGAGCAGGTGGTGTGCTCCCTTCCTGAGACTGCTTCCAGATTACTGTGGAGGGCTCAAGGTTTATTATTGTGCTCAGCCTCACCTGCAGAAGGCCTTCAGTTCTTTGGCATCCTGAATACCACCAGTCACACACCTCTGCCCTCTCAAATTGTGAAGGCCTTGGAGATTTCTCTTGCCTTTGATGAGTTTCTTCCTATCTTTTAAGATATATAAACCACCTTGCTACAATGACATAAAGATATTCTTTCAAATGTTTGCCTTTGAAAAGCATCAAGTTTCTGCTGGGTAGCAGACCACATTTTCAAAAGTATACATAGTACACATTGTAATATTATGTCATACTGTTTCACAAAGAGAGACTACACCATTTTTGGTAAATCCCAATATAATAGGTAATTGCTTAGTGGAAGAATAAAAAACATTTTCCAATACCTTACCTACTCTTGCCTCCTAAGGCTGATCACACAAGATTGGATCAAGCTCCAGAAATACAAGGTATATTACTGAAGCAGCTGAGGATCAAATAAACCGGACTCTGGGACAGCTGAATGGCTTAAAGAGCATCTTAAAGTCCTAAGCTGATAACAGACAATTTATTTTTTTGCCAGATGCTTTCATTAAATAGGAGCTGCACTTCAAGCTCTGCTGAGCAGTGAGGAGGCAGGAAACATAGCTTGTGTAACAAGGAGCAAGAGCAGCACATGTTTTGTGTTCAGCCCTTTGCCTGACTCAACGGCAGTGTTGAATGGCCCTGCTGGGAGCCACATACAGAACTTTTTGGCCAGGAAGAATAGTTAGCAGAGTGCCAAGGTCTGCAAAGGTAAAATCAGAGGGAACAGGGCGGGCTCCCGGAGACCCAAGAGTTTGCAGAGAAATATCCTGTGAAGGGAGAGGGTGAATTACCCCTTTCCAAAGAACTGTACCAAGTGTTCAGGCTGAGGAAGGCCCGGAGAAGTAATGTAAACAGAACAGTGGAACTCTTTTGCAGATGGAAAATTAAGCTAATATCTCTCACTTTGGATCAAACCACATCCTATTTTCAGGATGATTGAGCCTAGCCACATTAGACATGCATCTGGCCTACTGTGCTTTTCTAAGCCCGGCAGTACCATAGCAGACATACAGTTTAGCTCACAGAAGCTGTTACGTTCCAGTTTTCTACCATTAGGGCCTGCAAAAATTAGCATGACAGGATAGCCCAAAGTGTCCAGAGAGGATTTAAATGCACAAAATCCCTTTAAATCTCAAACAGGCTTGATCTTTAATCACCAAGATACTTTAAATCCCACGCTCAGCCTGAAAGATACCAGGGAGGCAGATCACAGCCTAAGCAATTGCAAACTGTTTCTATGTAAGTATTTACACCTTTCCCACTTTGATTTATTTTTGAGAGTGAATGGCAGTAATACCTCATTTTGCTTTCTTCATTTACTTCTTTTGACTCAAAGCGAAGAACAAGCCTCTCCCCTGTAATAGATTCAGAGCTGCCCATGATAATTCTGAATCCTAGGTACTAACTTACTGTGTTGTTTACTGTATACAGATACTGAACTAATATAACTGTAGGACAGTCAGGCTGGAAAATGAAGGTGGAGCTGGATTAACACTCTTCACCATACACCCGAGACATAATGCAAGAGCCCTTTTTTCTTTTTCTTTTTTTTTTGTAACCGAACCTGTAGTAGAAAAACTGGAATTTTTTGCCCAAGAGATAAGCAGTGCTTGCAGGGAGAACAGGAATCCAGGGATTCAAGAATTTTTCAAGAAGTACACTTGAGAGAAAGTAAAAGAGATGGGAAGTGGAAAGCGAGGCCCTTGGAAAGGTGAACTATGTACAGACCTGGTGTAATTTTAATACCCTTTTTCTCTCATGTTTTGCTTTGTCCCTGCTGTTAGAATTAAATAGCAGTTTAGCTTAAACAGACTGGCCTCTTTATTCCCACTCAGTCATAAATTTGCTAGTCCAAGAGAAGAACAACAGTTACCAGAAACATGTGAGAGCCTGCTGGGTAAGTCCAACTGATTGACAGGTTGCTGTTCTGCGAGAGAACTCAAAAAAAGATGAAGGCATGAGGCCTTGTACGTGCCTAGGGGGATACTCACAGAGATCCAGAAGGGGACAGCTATGTCCCATCTCCTTGAACTTACTGAGCTTTTCATACTCTTGCAAGAGAAAACTGTTGGCAAGCTAGGTAGGAAGCATAGGAAAGCTGATCGTTCAACAGCAAGCCTTTTGTTACATGGTCAAAGAACTACTTTCGAGAAGTAAGAAGAAATAATGGGGAAACGTCTATTTAAACACTCAGATACTTAAATCCCTTCACCTGTTACCCTATAAACCAACTTCAGAGGTCACTGTTGCTTGGATGAGTGAATCATGCTTGTGCTACTGAACTACCAACTTTTCCTGTCTTATATCAGACAAGGCCCTCCAAAATCTAGGACTGTAGCTTTTTGTCTGATTGTTATTGTCCTAACATAAAACCTGTGTGCAAATGTATAATTACAAATGTGTACACCTGCAAACAGCAGCTAGTCACTGCAGCTAGTTTTGCAAAATGGACCCTAGTGTCTCCATGAAGCTCTCTGCTTACTGCATTCAGTGACTCACAATTAAACATAATCATCCACAGGGCGTGCAAACGCAGCCCATACTATGCAAATTATGTGAAGTATTTACTTTCTCACATATTGCTGACAGTACCAGAGAGACTGTGCACACAAACCGATACTTCTAGTGTGAGTTGGTGATCCTTGCTAATCTCTAGCAGTGGGTTTGCTCCTGTATTGTAAATGCTAAAAACTTAGTAAACAGCTTTGATGCTGTATGTGACACAACATAACTTGAGTCCTTCTTTCAGAGCAGCGTTAGCTCTAAACAACAGAAGCAAAAGGCAGTAAAAGGTTATTTTTTTTTCCACTATGCCTTTGATAAACACAAGCTAAAGCTTTGTTGAATAAAATGGAGCTAATGTTTTTGTGTTTCAAAGTGGAATCACAATTGAAAAGGTTTCTACGGAAATGAAGGAAAGAGGCCAGAAGAAAATTGTGTTTTCTTTTTTCCTTCAAGTGGACAAGTTTTGAAGTGGTTATATAATATTTAAGTTACTGAATACGGAACATTACTCTGTTCAAGAATAAATGATTCACATATGCAGAATGATTCAGCCAAATTTACATTCTGTGAATAAATGTTTATTTATGAAATTACACATGCAGCACAACCAAAATGAAGCAGGGACAGGCTATGACAGATCTCCTAGGATATGTACGATATCAAATCTTTCATGGAGCTACTAAACTGGCATATACATATTCAATAAGTAGCTAAATTCACGAGAAGCAGCCTGACAGACCAGAAACAAGTTTCTCACTACAGTGTTCCTGCTTCATCTTTTGCAGGCCATAGACAAACTAGGTGGACCTGCAGAGACAGTACACTAAAAAGATTTTTTGAGACACTGAAGAGACAGCAGAAGGAAAATAAGAGTCAAGAGAGTTCAAGAGAGTCATCTTCTACCTCAGCAGTCAATAATCTGCGGGGTCTGAGAGGGCAGCGTTCTAATTCAGACCAGAAGGAAAAGCAATGATTAACAACTTTAATAATGTCAATACAAGTGGAACCTACATAAAAGCTTTCAAAAGCACGGCTTTCTAAGCTGTTGGAAAGGTTGAATAAGTTTCTCAGTGTGAAAGTTCCAAAAAAAATTTCTTCAAATTTGGCTTGCATGTGTATTTCTTTGAAACTTGAGGACAGGAGCCACATATGAAAAATACATGGACTGTACTGAAACTTCTTGCACTTGAACTTTGCATTATATAATGCATTAACTTACAATTTACCACGGTGTCTTCCTTAGGCATCTTCATATAGTCAACAACTAAAAGGGCTAATAAGCAAAGGAAGAGTTTTATATTAAACAATTGAGTCTTATTACCTTTCGATCACTTCTTTTTTTCTTTCCATTTTCAGGTAAGAAAGCAGAGACTGACGAAGCAATTTGCCTGGAGGTAAAGAAAGAGCTGGCATCTGGGGGTTACAACTTTGCTTATGGTGGAGCCACATCCTGTTTCAGATGCCGATTCCTTCCTCACCCATATCCCTGTGAACCCATATCCTTTCCTGAACTTGAGTTCTTCCACCTGTGAAATGGTTGTAATAACTAGCTCAAAGGAATGCCTATTTATTTGTGTTACAGAAATATTTGTATGGCCAGATGATAACCAAGTGGGAAACAGAACTTGAGACTTCATCTTAAGACTTGTTCTTGTTCTTCTAAGCCTCCTAACTGAGTATATCAGCAACAGCACCAAAACTCACAGCTTTCCTAAAGTGTTTGTGAAAACATGCCAGAGTTTTAAAGAACCTGTAACATTTAAATTGCACAGAAGCATTTCTCTGCACTCTAAAGATCAGAGCTAAATATTACAGAAGGAAGACCAACCCCAAAACACATGAAAGATGGGGAATATATTTTAGAAGAGCTATATTTATTCCTTCCCTTTTGCAATTTGCTAACCATGCCCAGGTAGAATAAGCACAGAGGCGCTACTAAAGCCTAGTATTTCCTGTGTCCTTGACACTACTTGCAGTAAGGTACTGAAAAACCTAGGCAAGTGATCGTAACTTTAAAACCTATTCTTCAAAGTTTTGGAACTCAGTGAGAGCCACAAAAAAAAAGGGGGAAGTTATAGCATATGCAGCTACATTACTGTTAAGATAGGCACGTGCACATTTATATTTTGGTAGGAGCAGTAGAAATGTTCTTCATTGTGGTTGGGTTTCTAATACTTGGCATCAGTGTGACTTAAAAAGGGCAGATATGTTCTGTTGAAAGTTTCCTGATAAATTTTTCAGTTGTCTATAAGAAAGAATGTAAAAATTCTGGCTGAAAGCTGTGAAAGTTATGAGTATCTGAAAGTTATGAGTAGATGAAAGAAGCACCTCGGTAAGTTACAAAAGTAATTCTACTTTTAATCAAAAACCACCATCACCACCCTTATTCTCATTATAAAAATCCTGTGGAAACAATAAGAGTCTATTTAATCTACTGTTATAGAAATTGCTGTTAGCCAAATAATTTGATCATGATCATGTATGTTCTTACATGATATTTTGATTAGAGGATGTTCATAGTGTTTAAGATGAATACTTCAATGGTAAAAATTAGTGTGTATAGATAAAGTTAATCTTTCTTTTTGGAGTACTGAGAGGAAGGAAATCATTTTTATAAATGCCATACGGTAATAATTTAATGCATGATAAACATTTTTATGTACGGATACAAAAATTTCAGTGTTGCCAGTGGAAGGAAAATAAGAATTTTCCAAAGTGCTTTTGGAATCTTGCACATATTTAGTGAGCTTGGCCCATCTGACACTTTACAAGCTTGGACAGCCTTTGTGTAGATTTCTGTACATGTGAAATACTTCAGTTCTATTCCAAAAGGCTTCAGAGAAACAGGATCAGTCACCACAAAAGGGTGGGGTTTTCATTCTATTTCTCTAGACAGCATAAGGCCAATTCATCTGTTCCTAAAGGTTTGAATTTACAATCACATTTTTCACCTACAAGTCTTGACCTCTCTCATAGATAAGTATGATTCCCATTGTACAGCTGAGACCACTATAGAGGCACAGAGAAAGAACTTCCTCACAGTCCTACAGGGACTCATTGTGATGGGTCCCCAGGAATTTGCTCAAACCTCTAGACTTGGAAGAAGTTAACAACAACATGTATTAATAGTGCAAAGTACTAACAAGTCTCCTACCTATGAATGGTTACAGGAAAGATAACCCCAGCAACGAAGAGCATTTTGCAAAAAACATACCAGAGGAATCAACTAAACTAAAGAGAGCCTATATTAGACATTGCATTACACATTTGCATCTGTGTTTGCCATCAAGTTCAAAATCATCAAAAGTCTGCAAAACTGAGTTATTTTGCCACTGTAATACCTCAGACATTTCTGGGAAGTTCAGATTTTTCTAAGAAATACAATAGCGTGCTTATCAGTCACTGTAAAATTAGCGCAAACTGAGACAAGAGCCTGCAACTTTCAGCAATGCTTGTATCTCTCAGGGCCTTAGACCCAAGCAGTAAGGTGAAACTTACATGTTTTATACATATGTTACAATATTTGTTAAAAATTCTGAAAAGTGTATCCCATCTGCATGTAATCAACTGTCAAGCAATCAAGCTTTACTTACTTCAGCTTTTATGATAACTAGCAAACAATAAAACAGATATAGAACATCCACAAATATAGCAGCCTGATAAGAAACCAGAGCCCTCTCACGATTAGAAAAAAATGCAATCAATTGCCATGTGAGCTGACAGAAGGACAATGATACCATTTCATGGCAGCGCTCTAGATTAAGAAAATAAAATTTGCTTCAGCTATAATTAAAACCAAGTGATGTTTAATAAAAACAAAAGTTATCAAAATGTCTTACTGAAACTTTGATAGGACTTAAAAATGTTATTGTATTTCTTTCAATTTGGCAATTCAGTTTTGTGCTCCCGCTCTGATTCTGAGCAGAGACTTAATTCAGACAGAACAAGGACCTGAACCTGGGCCCCCATCCTCAGGTCGTTATATAAAGTCACTCTTCTCCCATCTTCGAAGCTTTCCCAGGAAAAAGCTTTGTTGAAATACTCATATTTCTGCAGCGCACCTCTTCCTGAATGACAGGGCCACATTTTGTTTAGCTGAAAACTTTCTTTCTCCAGCTCTAGTCACCAGCTTCTATGGCACTGCTGGAGCAGAAGACAGGCAGCCCCATCCTTCTGTCGCTCTGCAAGCCCCTCCGGCTGTCCCACGGGACTTCAAATCAGTAAGGGCGCTAGGAAATCAGACGTAATCACGGTGAATAGCTACTTCAGTGATTTTCTCCATCTCCCCCCATATTATGAATTTGTCTAGACACGGAACAATTTCCCCCAGGGCAGATCATCCTCCGCGGCCCTTCCTCACCGGCCGGGGCAAGGCGACGCGGGAGGCAGGGCCCGCGGGTCCCCAGCCACCCGCCGGCCGCCTCTACCCCAGGGCATGCCCCCGGCACGTCGCGGAGGCTGTTGGAAGGGCTGGTACCAGCGCCCCGGCACAGGAAACCCGCGGCGAGCCCGACCTGCCGCGGCTCCGGCCGGCCGGCCGGGACGAGGAGGCGGCCGGCCGGGACGAGGAGGCGGCCGGCCGGGACGAGGAGGCGGCCGGCCGGGACGAGGAGGCGGCCGGCGGCCGCCGCCGAGACCCCGCCGCCGCCCCCCCGCTCCCCCCGCCCCGCCGCGCCGCCTGCGGGAAGGGGAGGGCGCCACCTGGCGGGACGGCGCTGCCGCCTGGCGCGTGAGCGCGGGGCGCCGCGGGAGGCCGCACGTGCGATACGGCGGCCGCACGTGCGCGGGGCGGCCGCGGGGGCCGCACCTGGCGCGGCGCGCGGTGCCCGGGGCGGGCGGCATCGCGCGCCGCAGCGGGGCCGAGCGGCCAGCGCCGCCTCCGGCACGTCCCCGTTACGTCCGTGTCCGTCCCCCGCCCCGACCGGTGGCGCTTTCAGAATGTCACCCCGCATTCTTTGGCCCCCTTTCACCGCCTTCTGCATGAGAAGGTACTTCCGCCCTTCGCCTTTCTGCGGCCGGTTTCGGACCGGCCTGCTTCAGTAGCAGGCGGGGGCTGTCTACGTACCGGCCTCCCACGTACACGAAAGGCAACTTTTCCCGTGTGACCACGTACTTGTGTAGGAATAGGGGAAGCAACAAATTAAACCTGCCTCGTTTACATAGCCCCACGCTATCCCACCCACGTCTGTGCAGTTCTAAGGGACACGCGTGCAACCGCCTGCGTGAAAGTCTCCCTGAACCCCTACTGGTGACCCAGCCTGTGCCGGGTGGCACCAGAGATTTGTAAGCCGCTGACATGCCAACGACTTCTAGACCAGCCAGGCCTTCCTCTGTGACTCCTCTGCTCCCAAATGTTATTTTGTTGCAGCGTTAACAGATGTTGTGCTACTGCATCTGCAGAAATGAAAGGTTTCTATTCAAAGGCAACAGCTAACTCCGCGGCGTTGTGCATCGGTACTCCACAGCCTCCTTTTTACAGCCCTTTGCGGCCAAGTGCTGTTAATAAGCTGGCAAGCCTGCCTGCAGTTGATGTTCAGTGAAAATTAAGTCAGCGTGCTTTGACTCCCCTAAAAGCAGTTGCAAACTTTTCACAATGAGCTGCTAAGCTCCACTGAAACCGGAAAATTTTGAGGCTATTAAAGCATCAGAGTTCTTTATGCACTCAGGTGCAGACAAGTGTAAATTCGCTCTGCCTGTGTTTCCAGCTGCCTGCATGTGCGCGGCTCTAGAAGCTGCTCAGACACGCTAGGGTGGGATTGGTGCCTGAGCTACCAGACCACAGCCATGCATCAAAATGGCTGCCAGTCTGAGCTGTCACCAGCCCCTGTCCCTGTGGCTTGGAGTTTGGGTGGAGCTACCATCACTATGCAGATACACCCCAAAAGCATTGTAATTCAGTTGTGGCTTTTAAAATATTAGGCAAAATATGCACATTTGGGTTAAAAACCAGAACATTTTTCTTCTGGTCACTGAAACAGCTACTAGCACTTGGGTGGAAGGGGGATGAGGAACAGCACTTGACCAAGTGACTGCACTTGTTTACGCCACAAGAACTCCACAGACTTCATTGGATCTATTCAGTTTGCACTCGGAACAAGAGGATGGGTCCCCAACTTCTAATTTTACAGAAAACTGCAGGTATGTTTGCATGGATTACTGCTTTGTTTATCTCCTTTTCCCCCATGTTCAACTTTGACTGGAATGAGTAATGTTTTAATCTTTTTAACGTTACTTTTGTCTGTCATGAAGCAAAAATTGTTGCTTACCATGCAACATAGTTATATTAAGAATACCTCAACTGTCAGTAGAGGCAACCTTCTTTAATGAACTCATTTATCAGGATCAGTTAAGGAAAGCCTTTCAGCTTACTTCAGTGGGTCTGGGAATCAGGCCCTAAACCATTAATCCATCCAGAAATGAGTAAATTTTAAGGCTAATTCTTGCCCTGGTCAGGCCTTTGAGGAGTGGCTAAGGAAAGGTTAGAAATGGTCAATACAAATTAGACCCCCTCAACACCTCCCTGAAGTTTTGGGTTGTTCCCCCCCCCCCTTTTTAAAAGCTCTTAAGAGAGCACAGTTCTAAGGGAAAGGAAAAGGAAGACTAGGAAAAGGCGCGCTTGGCTTATGCAATCCTGCTAATGGCATAAGTCCATGTGTGAAGGATGAGTGTAGAGGTTTTCTATTCTCACAGTTCAGGCTTTGCTGCTTTTTCTAAGGACAATGCATCCTCTTTGTTTTAGACAACAGCTTATACATGTGCAGGCTAAAGGAGCTGTATGTGCCAGAAGACAACATTCTTTGGGAAACATGGTGCACAGGACAGCATGGGAACCAGGCTTTGCTTTCTCTGAGGATTCAGGACAGCTCTAGTTTTGTTGCTGATGGAAGAATGAAATAATTTCTCTCTTTTTAATGCATACAGAGTAATCTTTCCTTCATTCCAAGTGGCATTGGTAAACTGTAATTAGACAATAATCTCTTTTATTGTCTACGTGGGACAATCACTTTATAATTAAAAAAATTGAAGTAATTTTAAAATGTAAAAATAGCCCCTAGGTCTACAAAACATAAGGCCATATGGACTGCAAGATTTCAAAGAATACAGTTCAGAAAGCGTATCTTAAAAAGCATAGGGTATAAGAATTAAGGAGAAATTAATTAAGAAGAGCAGGATATTCAGTATTTGTTTGCAACTGTACATTTACTTCAAAGTTATGGCTTCAGTCAATTCACTATCTAATAAGTATCAAATTTTCCCACTGTAGTGTCAGCTTTGGAGAGAGGAGCTTTCTGCCTGTCTGCCTGCCTTGCCATTTCCAGTGACACAGCAGCTTGTAACATTCCAGGAACTTCTCACTTGCTCTCTATCCTTTTATTTTTTTGGTCTCCCCAGTCTGAATGTGCTCACCAGATGCAGTGACAGTTAAACAAAAACACCACCAAAAGAAAAAAAAGACCAAAGAAAGGTCTAGCTAGATGCAGTATTTCCCAGTGGCTTATTTTCTAGTGGGTTATCCTTGCTAAAATGAGTATGTAACAAACCCTGCTAATCAGTGGAAATTCCAGAGATAAATTCATACCAGAGATGCTCCGCTCCATGCAGTTCTGGGCAACTGTTGTGCAACAATTGATCTAAACAATCACTTCAATAAAGAACTACTAAACTTACTTAGTGGCTTTTTTTGTGTGTCTCATTTTGCTTGTAATTCATGAAAGTTCATAGGAACAAACGTGTGTGCGAGAAAACGTTTGCGATGACAAGGTTTTGTAGATGTTTGTGAGAAGGCCTATCTGCAATGGAAACATCCGCTTACCCACGCTGAAAATTCATTTTAAGCTTGAGAGTTATAAAGTCAAGACCAAGAACATATATTGTCTGCCAATGAACCTTATAGCAGACTCAAGAAACAAACATTCACAGCTCTCAAAGGAAATGATTTGGAAGCAACTCATAGGCTGGAAGGTACGTACCCATCTGAACCGTTCACTGAATGCTTCATAATGACCAATTAATCCTAAACTGTATTTCTGTTTTGCTAACCTTGAGCGACGCTGGGTTGAGTTGTGAAGGGTATCTGCCTGGAGGACTTCTAGCGTCAGGTAATGTATGTGAAGGGAGGATGCAGCTGAAGAATGCCCCCAAACTCCCCAGTCATTGAAAAATCTGAGTAGGGGCAGTATCACCATCAATGCCCCCCCCTAAAGGAAGGCCCTGAAGGTGTGGTTGAATCAGTTACATACTTGGAGAAACAGACTGGAGACCACAACAGAAACAAAAGCTGGACTACAAAAATGGAACAGGTTGGAACTGTCATCTAACTACTTTTCTGTGAGGTCTGTCACTCATCCAAGGCTGAGAAGTATCTCTGTCACACTCCCATGTGATGCATTTAACACCAGCTCTGCAGAATTGCCAAATCATATGATGAAACTACGGAAAACACGAGCTAAGGGAATAAATCTCCCATCACTCCAAGCTGCATTTCAAGCTGTTTCCCTGCTTCCCTCCCCTTCTACATGGTTCTTTTTGTTGTTTCACACTCTAAACCCCTAGGTTCTTGATATGCTGCACAGGAAGTGATACGTTGTGCATCTGTAAGATGCATGCCTTGTAGCCCCTTATTCAAAGGGTGGTGTTTCATTAGCAACGGCTTAAAAAATCGATTTAAACATTATGTTCATTGCACACAAACACTTCTCACAAAGCCTTCTGTTCCCATTGAGGCTAAAAAATTCCATTGTATGCGTAATCTTTTATGAGTGCATTCTTTGAATACTTTATTTCTTAGAACTGTAACAGTTCTGTTTATAAAAAGGAATGATACTGATAGCAATGTTAGGAACTTTCAGAAGGGACCACTTAGATCTTTAAATTTCCATATTAGTCCTGTTTCAAGAAAAATACAAAACAAAACAAAGAGCCTCAATTACATAGTTTAAATTCTTTAAGAAACAGCTTCACATGCCAAGCTAAGAGGATAGAAAAACCAATCTTTACCCCCTTGATCAGATCTTGCAGCCCTCTGAGGACAGCTCACATTGGAGATTTTAATTTGGCACAGTTGCAAACTGGTTTATAACTTACCAAATCAGATGTCCCAGGTTATCATGCTGGACTGGGATATTTAGAGAAGAACAAGCTGAGGGGTGAGAGGCCTGAGGAAGCACAGGGCTGACTGCTTTCTGAGTTGCACAGAGACGTGGCGGGGGGAAATCCAGGAATCCTCTGTATGTCAGCCAGGATCTGTGTCCAAGGAGACAGATGAATGGTGTGCCTACTGTCCTCTTCTTAATATCCAGACATCTTTTAACATAAGTTGCTGCTACTGAAACAATTGCAGTACAGTACTTCAGGACAGGACCTTGGATACTATTCTGACCACCTGAGTGATGCTTAAAAACTCTTCCCACTGAATCCCCTCACTTCAGCCAGCAGCTGTAGAAGTCTAGCAGGCGAGCAGTTGGTCTGATTTACAATTTCTTTTAATTTAGAAGAAACATTCTTCTTTTTAATGAACATCTTGTTTCTCAGTTTAATGAAGAACAATGTTAAATGCATATTGGTTTAACAGTTATAGTTACCAACTAATCAATCTCAAGTAAATATTCTCTCAGGGAATTATTCACACTGCTACAATGCCATGTATTGGAAACAGAGCAGTGAGCAGTGCCGTGGGTGACCCATTTTAGTGGCCTTCACTGTACTGGTAACAGCTTTAATCTTCCACAAATCTGCTGAGAAATGAGGACACACGGCAGCGCAGGGATAATGTTCTGCTCTGCTCTTTCTGCAGAGGTAATTATCCAGTGACTGAAAAGTATCATATCACTGGATATGTAGACAACTGAATTCAGTAACTCAATAACCACGGTGAAGAAACAGATTCGTCTGACACCCTTCTTTACAAAATTCTCTTTAATGCCTCAGCACAACTTGTCAGAATTAAGTGCAGATTTAAGAGTTCACTTCCCATAGAGGCATTGGACTAGATTAGAAGTAAGGTCATTAAAAGTTCTCAGTACTCAAAGCCTCAGTTGTTACAGATCAGCACTCTGTGGCCATATTAAGAGATTTCTCTGCTCTACCTGAGCTCCTTCTGTACCTTTTATTTTTTAATATTTTCTTCATATTTGCTGAGACACTGTTTTGAAGGAAAGCAGCAACATATGCTGCCACAGTAAACCCTTGGAAAGAGTGTGCTGGACAGAAGTTCCCACAGTGACCCCGTAGCATAACATTTGAAGAGCTTTGCTAAAGTTGCAGCACGGTTAATACAGAGGCCCCTTCTCAGCTAAAATGCAAACGAATAAGTCATGGCAAAGTGCATATACCTTCCATAATAGAAAAGAAAAATAAATCCTTTTGACCACTTGGCTCCCTTGATCTTCTTCAGCTCCCTTTTTAATCCTCACTTTACTTTCCGCTTCTTTCCACATCAAGCCAGCCAAAGCAAGTTTATTAATCATCGCACAGTTAAACAGTGATACTTTAGAGACATTTCCTCCAGTTAGCCTGATCTGAATACAAGCAGTCACAGTACAGTCACCCTCTAGATACAGATGGGGACTGCGTGCCCTTATTACCTCCTAAACCAAGTTAGAAACACCCTGTCTGAATTAACAGTTGTATGATGCATATGGGTCTCATGTTAGAAGAAACAACTGAATTGTAGCTCTACCAGCAAGGCACAACCTTTTTAATCTAAAGCTGCTTGATCTTTCTGTTGCCCTTAGCTGAGATAATCTCACTTTTACTTTGCTGCTCTTTCTCTTGTTATTTTCCTGGTTCTCCTCTTATGTTGCTTCTGTGGGAGGAAATCACTCCTTATTCCTAGCTCCTGTTAAGCTCAGTAGCAGCCCAGGTCTAGCCCATTTCCCCCCTTTCACAAGTCTTAGTCTGAATTTGAATGAATAAGTTGGTTTATTTGCAAAAGCACTCGCTTCTCTTTCTTCACATTAAAACTAGTGCAAATAAAAACAATACCAGAATATATGAAGTACTTTGAATACGTGAAGTAGCCCTTCAGCTTCTAGGTGAGGTACAGGTAAAACTTCAAGTGCAGTGCATGAATGAGATATGAACTTGCTGGAAACAGTCTGGAAGACAGCAACAAGAACAAGTGGACATCTACACAGCAAGACCTATGAGGAAAAACTGAGTAAGCTGAACCTGTTTTCTCTGGTGAAGAGAAAACAAAAGGGAGAAGGAACAACAATATTTCAATATGTAAAGGACTGTTGCAGAGTAGAGAGGATTCCACTGATTTTTCTGTTCATTGGAAATAGCACAGGTAGAGGGGACAGGCTATTTGTTGAGGTAAGGGAAAGGAACCATCTGATTTAGCTGGTTTTCTGTGATTCCATGAGAACTTCATTCAACCTTGGCATGTTCTGTCCTTTTCATTACAGACTTTCTCTCACTAGATTTAGTGCAGGTTCTTTTATTCTATACTAGCAGTCGTCACTATTTTGAAACATCTGTGTTGCTATACTCAGAACAGTGAGCCAGCTGATCTTATTTTACTAGGTTAACTTTGATTTTAACTATAGTTAAACTTCTCCTTCACTTTCAGACTTCTCCACTCACTCCTTCCTTCCTTCCCAATACACTGGCTAGGAGTACTCTTCTGCAAATTGGAAACCCAATTAAAAGGTTCAGTGAGGGTGACTATTTCAAATCCTTTGCAATCCTCAGCCAGGAACCTTTGTATTTAATGTCTACACTGTATATTCTGGCTGGCTGCAAGCCTGCTGTGCCAGCACTGCTAGAGATAGCCAGGTTACTGTGCACCATGAATGACTATGTTAGGACAGCACTACATCTTGGAAAATGACGCATATTAACTTAGGACTCATCTCTATGGCAATACAACCACCTAACTTTGAACGGGCTTTGAACTGGAACAGTAAGCTCATTACTGCCCACAACATATCACAGGGAGTTTAATCAGAGTTTCAGCACCTTTGCTTCCATTCTCACTCCACTTCCCTGAATAATTGTTTTAAGAACTTGCTAGTTTAGCAATAAAAAGTAATGTTGAGCACTTGCAGTGGCATGGCACCTGCTAGCTGATGGTTACAACTGTAAGACATGCCTTATAGCATGTCTATGTGCATATAGAGAGCAAATGGTGACACTAAAGTGGTTCCACTAGGGCCACATACTGATTCTTTAACAGAGTGAGGACTAAAACCTACAACTCTCACCTTTACATAACAGCTTGCACAAAACCTCAATTCCTTAAGATTTCTGAAAAGTCACAAATCATATTTTGTAACTATTGCTTTTATGGAAGAACTTAAATTTTACTTTTATTGAGCATGTCTTTTTTTTTCCCAGCCATTTGAAATTCAGGCAGCTATCAGCAATGTCTGAAATATATTTTAGAAAATAGAGAGAATGTGGTATCAGCAAACAGCTCTTTGCCCTTACAGAGGGTGGAAAAATCCAACCAAAAAACCTTTAGTGGTAAAGGCTGACCATATGGTGACCAGAGTGAAGAGATCTTTCAAGAAGGTATCCTTTAACTCAGAGGTAATGAGAGGCATGAAGGGTCAGTGAACTGACAAATACCAGCAGGTCAGGGAACACAGTAAGAAAAAATAAAAAGCTTATTTTTCACACAAGAATGATACATTCAAAAGTAAATTTGATTTAGAAAATGAGAAGAAATGGGGGGGGGGGGGGGATAAAAAGCTGTATTTTATATTAAATTTATAGAGTTATTTGGAGAACAATATCAAAGCAAAATTGCTGCACTTTCCCAGAGCACTGTGGAAGCTACAAATCTTTGCACAGGAGAATCAGCTAACACTAGCAACTCTGTCGATGAGAGCAGAGCTGCCTGTAACTACTGCATTTTTACCCTTGTAAATTTTTTGCCACCCTTGCACAAGGCATTCCTACCCACTGAATTTAATCAGCTGAGCTGTAACTATTCTGGTACAGCTATTTCTGCATAACTCCCTCCTGTGGACACTCTATTCTGGAACAATTAGTAAGAGTAATTATTTCAAAATGAAGCCAGTTTTGTTCCAGAGCACAACGTCCACATGGGGGAGTTGCACTGAAGTAAAGCGATTCTGCTTTAGCAATGCTGGTCAATTTCCCCATGTAAACAAGCCCTATGACTCTGATATTAAATTGCTTTAATACAGATGTCTCTTGAGATTAAGGTTCTGGAGTTCAAGAGAATCAATCTTCAAAACATAAGAGTACGGCTTCAAAAAACTGACCCTAGAAGGACCCAGAAACACATTAATTCACTGGTTTATGCATCATAACTCAAATTCTAACTTGCATGAAATGTAATAGAAATAATTCTGGTATTGAGCAGCCCACCCGCTTTGGAGTCTCTTTGCTATCCTGGGTTCCTACAAAGCTCAGAGGAGCATCACCATATATGTTCCTCTGGAAGATTTAATGTCTCTCTCAATGGGTGACAGGAGGGAAGTCCGACAGAGGATAGGTAAATGCTACATGAAGATGTATTAAAGGTTCAATAGCTAGTACACTGTGCTATAGAGGTGCAGAGGCAAAAATTTAATGCCATAACATGTTGTAGTCATTCATGATTGTCATAAAATCCTACAAAGAATCTCAGAAGGAAGTATTAATCCTTGTTTCTATATTCCCAATCATTCTGTAGGATGAGGATAGGGAGGAAGTATGAAGAACAGCCTCTCCTAGGGCTCGGCTAAAGGGTAAAAAGTATTTTTCTCTCCAAACTCAGGAGAGTACAACAGCAGTTTCCTAATTCTTTTCATGGAAGCTTGCCTTACCATGAAAAGGGCAGAGAGTTCTTAGACTGTGTGTTAAGTCCCATGTGCAACGATGGGGTAAAGAAAAGTGGTGCTCTCCTCATGTGTTAGGCTCATCCTGAAGGCATCATGAGTCCAGAAAGAGAACAGCCTCTGTTTTTCCCTCAAAGGCAGGTTAGCTTAGCACTCTTCACAAGCCCTGAATCATGCCAAAGCAACAGCATTTACCTTATGAGGAAAAAAACCTATTCAAGAATATTCTTCTTTAGCCACCACCCCACCCACAGAAAAAAATTAAATAATTTGGAGCTGGTTTTTTTCTAACCACATTCAAATGTACAAAGCCCTTTCTGGCAACTTTCCCACCAGACTTCAACATTCTACCCACACCCACCTCAGCAGTACAGCTGTTCAAAAAGACTGCAAACTTCTTTAATAATGGAAAATTTATTTTCTTTCATTCTCAAAAGTGATTTGGTTACTTGAGCTGTTACTTGAGCTGAACCTTATCAAATGCATTCATAGCTAAGCAGAGAAGAGAAAAAGTTTTCCTTCTCCACCTAGCCACAAACAGCAGAAGTTTGGGAAAATCTAAGGCTCATTGAGATGACACTACAGCAGAGGTGTTTTAGCCAACGTACATTCAGCTATCTGCAGTTTCCATCTATAAAAGAATTTTAAATGACAGCTGCCACAAACTCACACATGTGGAAAAACGGCATTGAGTTTAAAATCACATATAGTAAAACATCTGATGTAGTGATATATCACATGCAGATTTCCTTGGTACAAATTCATTTAATCAAATTCTTGCAGTGTTTCTCTGGTTTGGAGAAAATATGCATCCTTATCCTTACCGAGAGTGTGATGGTATAAAGGATATTTAATTTGCAGAAGCTGCAGTAGTGCTGCTGGTAAATCTTACTGCTGCTCTCTAATACTGAAGAGATAGATACATTATGTCTACAGACAGTGATTGAAGCTTTCACTAGAGCCAAATGGATTCGTAAGAGATCATCATAAACAGGTTGTGAAATCAAAGAGATTTATTTGAAAACATTTGAAAAGTGTTCAAGGACTGTATATAGGAAGTCAATCCTGATTTATTCAACAAAACTGTCAAAATTATTTATGCAATGGAAGCTTCATACAAGAATATTTGCCAAGACTTTCATCATTACATAACACAAATGTATACACACTTAAAAACACCACACAGAACATATCTACCCCAGTCGGTGCAGGCTGACCCAACCTCATTCTGCTTGTGCTCTGAACAGGCTGGACAGAAGCCAGTCCCAGTCTGAAACCCATACAGCCTTCAAAAATTGTGCTGTGTCTACCATAATGTGGTGGTGGTTTTTTTTCCCTCTCAAAAAAACCCCAAAAAACCCAGAGCAGTATAAAGCAAGTCATCTAAAAAGAGAATATTCTTTCTCCCATCATTTCCTACAGAAGCCTACCACCCCAAACCTACATTTCTTGCTTATGACTGCATCCACAGAAATACTAAGTAAGCCAATGTTTTATCAGTAATTCTTACAAATCTCTGTGCAGCTCTCTGACTTTTTCTGGTACTACTATTTGATAGACCATTTCCTACCTTGCCTCCCAGTAGGGATGGCATAATGGCTGCAAAGTAAAATAGATCAACAGCTGAAAGTCTATTCTTATGTGTGACCTTTGTTTTCTTTTTATTTGACTCTAAGCACAGAATTCTGCTTTTGGTCAGCATCATTATTTGTTTTGATGTATCTAACCTAAAGAAAATTGCCAGCACATTTTGGATCATACAGAGAAAGCAGATCAGACAACATATTTCTGACATGCTTTAAACACATACTATCAGCCTCAGATACAAAATATGTACTTACAAAAGCCTTTCCTGACGGAGATTCTATTTGGCTTCATGTGGGGAAAGGAATTACAGCAATCACAATATAAGGACAGACAGTTTCCTGATTTGCTACCCTAATTCTAACCATAACAACAGTGAACCCTGATGCAAGTAATTTAAAGTCTTTCCTTTTCCCAAAATGTGTTAATTCATTTTGGGGGTCTCACTTTTAAACATCTTAGTCCCTGTGTTCAGTACCACCAAGAGAAGGAGCATGTATCCTGAAAGGGCAGGTACTCAGCCCTTTGGATTACAAGGCAATGTAAAATGGCTTGCTCTGAGACCCAAACATAGGGATGGCCAGAATGTAAATAATTCTGAAATTCTGGGACTGGTAAGCATAAGGTGTTCACTACTGTTAATACTAACTTTAACTGGAGATGTTACTCTTCAGTGCTTCTGAATATCAGTTTGAAAAGTTTGGAATTGAACAGATTGAATAGGTAGGGGTACAGTCTCTTTGGTGTCGTTTTCCATACCAGTAAAATAGGGGTAACAATCTTTACCTAATAAGCTTACCAGTTTAAACTGGAATCAATATTTTGTGACATTCTCAGAAGATTATGCTACCTGTACAAATTATAGGAAATAATTTTAAATTTCCCACCCTTTATTTTGTACTGTTCATAAGGTGGTTCATAAAATAAAAGTTTATGTTAATTGGCAAATAAATTTGGCCTCAGCTCAAGAGAAGCAGTACCAATCAAAGATCTTCAGGAACTATTAATCTGTTTGCAAGCTGCTTGAACAACTCACAGATTAAACAAATAGGCTTTTTTCCCCAAAAAAAGAAATAGTACAGGCAGAGAACATCCCTGATTGTCTCCCCTTTACCTTCAACTTGAGACTTAAGATGGTTCTACATGGATATTCAGTCTGTTCTAACCTCTATAAGGTTAAGCCCCCGTGTAAGAATGTAAGGATGCTGCGGTAAAGTTGACTTCTTTCTTACTGTGGACTTCGTAATCAAAGTTACTAACCTCTTCAGAGTGTTTTAAATACATTGAACATCCTACAAGCAATGCAGTGAAAATCCAGATGGCATAAAGAAAGCAAAAGGAAGCGTAGAATTTCATTCCTTAGGGATGTCAACCTAAGACTGCTTAGGGTGCCAACCTAAGAAATGAAAGTGCAGCTAAGGATTTTAACTGCTGTTTCATATTGTCCAAATCCAAATCAAAGAATCTCAGAATCACCCAATTCCATCAAAAAATAAAGCTTTCTGACCTTTGTGAGAAGTAAACTCTAAGGCCAAAAGAAGTAAACTCAAAGTGCCTTCCAAGACAACAGATTTTATTTCTTTGACAAATGATTATGCTTTATATGTTTCCATTATGGCTTTGCATGCGTTTCCTTATATGGACAGATTTGAATACCTCCAAAACTTCATTTCAATGAATATATCCTGCAAGTCAAAAGGAAGAGGAAAAAAAGCCAGCAAATTTTGGAATCAAGGACTCCCACAGACACAAAACACTTGCTACCTTCAATGTGAAGAAACAAAGCAGAAAATTGTTCAGTGAAATTAAAAATTACTTGCACTGGCAAGGGGACCAAGGCAGAGCTAGTATATATCTATAAAGACAAAATGAAAGAAAATCACATTGCCCAAAATATCCACTGAAATATCCTCTGCACTGAATGACAGTATTTAATGCATATACTGTATTTTCCATCTCCCTATGCTGTTAAAAAATATTAACTATTTAAATCTCCTGACAGTCCCATGAAGATAAAGAAACTGCAATACAGATTATAGAGCATTTTTAAATGGCAAATAAGAGCATAAACAAAATAAAGCAAGGAGGCTTTCCTGACACCTCTCACAGGTAGACAGTCTTGCCTTTGCCCATGTTCTCTGCATAAACAAAGGTGATCTGATACTTAATGAGATCAGTTCTTCTACTTACTAGAAAATCAAGACAGTTTGCATTTCTAAAATATTTAACCACCTAAATTTAAAGTCACTCGCAATTGCTGCTGCTTGTAATGTACTGAGAAATTGCAGGTTGTCATCTGTAGAGGCAATATTGAGAAAAGGTCAAGAAGAAGGGCAGCATGTCAGGTGCCTCATGATAACGAAAGTCATTTCAGCTTCTACTTTACAGCTACAAGGCAGCAGGAGTTCCAGGCTTTGGATAACATTTTTCTCTTTTCCATTCACAGGCTGAGTAGAGAGGTGTTTACAGGGGTTTGCAAACCTGTGGCCAAAGAAACCTCTTGGCCTGTGTTTGATGAGAGCTGCAGCTTTTTTCTTGCAAGCTTGTTCTTGGTCTGTGCTTGTCACAGATTAGTAGTTGTGCCTTAGATCCCCAGAGACAAGATACCCACCTACCTTCTGCAATGCAGAGTGGAATAGTGGCATTATGGATTTTTCATTGGTTTAAAAATCAGGATTGAATTTAACAACCTTTTAACAATGACACAAACCAGGTCAAAGGCAGAGGTTTGCTTCAATAACATTTTTAAAAAATTAATAAAATTCTAAGATTATTGATTACAATGTCTAGAATATGAAGAAATACACTATTTTCAGTACAAAGTCAAAGATAAAACGCTGCTAAAGAAAAATGCCAGAACCCAGTCCTTTCCTCTCAGGATGGGGAGAGAAGAAAATTTCAGTCATCTTCATTCAGCATTTGATGCTGGCTTCTGTTCCTTTCAGACCCTGGTACCACACTTCCCTCTTGGTAGAGAGTGCCTAGTAGTCAAACCTGGTATGGCTGCTGGTATGAGCAAACAGTCCTGGGATTGATTCAGAAGTTTTGGACATCGTGGCTTTCATAAAGCAAGCTAGTGAACAGTAAGAACTGCTGGGGTTATTGTCATTGGTGAACTTCCCTGGGAAAACAGCATGTTAGAGAATCACCAAACAATTGAAAGCAGTAACTCAAGTTGTAGGGCTTTGTTACCAGCCATTCCAAATTAGTGGGAACCATTCCATTCCCATCTGTCATCATAGCAAGTAAGAACTTCCAACGCAATCTTTAATTTCTAGGAAAAATCTTTATCATAATAATTTACAAGTAGGACTTTCTATCAGAGACTCCAGACATCCCTTGCAAAACTGTTCAGTCCTCAGCACACTGCACTAATTTATAGGTGAGGCAACAGAGGCAGAAATGGCCAGATTATCCTGTGTAAAGGAAAGACCTTAGCAAGTATTCTGAATTGATCATGAGTGGTAAGATAAGGATGCAGTCTCAAAAATTACTGCATTATGGAGCACCATAAAGGGCATGAAAAATCTGTGTGATTGTCTATGATGCTACCAGATCAAGAACTTTGTTTTCAGAGGCTCCTGCTACAATTTTTTTCCCCACAGATACTGGAAGCTTAGGCTACCTTAACATTTACCCACTGATCCTATGAGAAGTATGTGTCTGAAGTTTCATGGCACAAGATCTGACCTGTGGTAATGAAAGGTGTAATGTTGGTTCAAGGGACAGGATAAACCACCGAGTGCTCCACTTGCACTGACTTCAGTGACAAGGGGGCTCAGGCCTTGGCAACAGGTATTCTGCATGTAAAAGTATTTTCAGCCATATGGATTTTAATTATAAATGTGTGATTTATTCGCATTTAAATAATTGTTCAAGAAGAAAAGTTATCTTCAATAGGAAAATGAAACAATGAAGAGAAGGGAGTTTCGGGAGTTGAAACAGAAGCTGCATGCAAAACTAAGAAGGAAAACAGAAGCCAAATACAGAATTTTCTCCTGGGATCATGAACCCTTCCTGGAATTTGATCCAAGAATCCATATCACCTACATGTCAGTGGGGATCTGCAGATTTGCAGGGATTTCAGTGGGAAGTTACATAAATAAAAGGATCCTCTTGCAGGAACAGGCTGGAGGCTAGAAGAGCTCCCATGATACTCATATATCTAATTAAGAACAGCAGATTGGAAGGGACTCTTGGGTCATTGAGTTCAGTCCCTTGTTTTTGCAGGCAACGATGCCATATAATCTTTTTCATATGCCGCTCAGGCTCTGCTTATAATCAATTAGAGTTTTTTGGTTTGGGGGTTGGGGTTTTTTGGTGTTTTTTGCTCTTGGTACTCTTAGTGGAAAGTTGTCATAGATTCTCATTTCTTTTAGAATTAGAAATGTTCTAAAATCCAGAATAACTGTACACAGTTAGATTATACCCATCTGTTCTTGTGTCAGCATTTCCCTTAGCTTAAATAGCACTTCTTTTCCTAATATATTTATAGACTACAGTCACATCCCTCTCCTTGTTTTGCCTGACCATGCTGGCTAATCTTTCTTACTCTCTGTTATAGAATCCTTCCAAACTCAGACAATCTGAGCACTTTTTTTACACCTATTTATTTTTTAATTAAGCTTTCTTAAGTAACAGGTAATCTGGCTGTACCCAGTATTCCTGATGAAAACCACCAGCAACAATATTTCCCCAACAATGTTTTTAGAAGTATCTTGACTGAAGCAACATGATGCATTTAAGGCCATTTCTGTCAGACACACTAAATGGAAATTTCAGAAAGAGTCCCACTGACGTCAGTGGGTGAGCCCTGTCTGCTTTCTGTTTTCCAATATCCAGACGTCATTTTCCAGTAAAAATATCATTTTCCCAACTATTAAAAATTTGGATAATAACAAAAGCTAGCAATATGTATTTGCAAATAATTTTGAAATGAAAAGCAGTAGTACTTGTAACCAGTATTGGTAAGAGAGTTTTCTGAGAATGCATGTTAATTTAGTTGAATTAAAAAGCAACAACAGTATTTTCAAGTTATTTGAGGAATAAATTATTTGACCAGCTTTGATAACAGTATATACAGAAGATTTATCACAAATAAGAATAAAAAAAAAACAATCCACTGTAGCTCACATGAAAGAATTCAGATTTATCTCACTGCTGGATGCTATATTTGGCATGAATTCCAAATTTGCAACAGGGTGGAGGATTTGATCAAAAGATCCAGAAAATTTATGTGGGTAGCCAAAGCCAATCTATTTGGCAAAACATACAGATGATGTTCCTCTCACATCACTTTGGTATTTTGGAAAACTTGCAATATCAAAGAAAAAGCTTGTATTCTACACACTGGAAGCAGCAAGTCATAAAAAGGTATTTTCTGTAGGAATAAGTAAGCATAGAAGATGTAAGATTTGAGGCTGCAAAGAATCTATTTTCATATACTCATAGTACAAATTCTGGAATTTAAAAATTGTGCCTCCATCTGCTACACTGCCCAGGCTTTCAAAAATGACAGCTGATACTTTGTACCAACTTGATACACCCTAAATTGATACGGTACCTTCCTGATTCTTCTGAAAATTATGCTCTTTGGAGTATGTCCTGAACTGAGGCATCTCAAAGCCTGCAAAAGTTGGTAAGCATGCTTAATACCTTCACATAGAAGCAAATACCTTCATATGTTAATCAAACATAATTTCCTAGTCAAGAACAATGAAAATATAATCCAGCTACAGAACGTTGGTAACGATGAATTCTCATTTTTGAGTATTTTTCTTTTTTAACCAGCAGCAGCCTACAGCGCTGGAACATGGACTTAACTGATTTGTAACATTTTTATGGCCAATTCATGCTTCCAGAGTAATGCCACTAATCATACTGTAAATCAGAACTGGTCCTGTATTTACTAGATATGCTTGCAAAAAGCTTTGAACACTTTTTAAAGACAAATTCTAAAGCTGGAAGTCTTCCTACATTTCCTTCTTGGACAGTCACTCTACCTAATCAATAGGCAGGATTAAAAGCTTCACACTTTCATCTAAAATCAAGTTGGTATTTGTTACTGGTGCAATTGCCAATGCTAACTAACATTTCTGTCAGCTGGGGGGAGTCTCCATTTAACTGGAGTGACGTTCTTTTAATCCTGGAAAAGTGCTGAGCTAAATTAAGATAAAATAGACATGGTTTCAACAAAGAGAGGTTGACAGTTTCTGATCTTATAATATGCTTTCACTGCAATTACCAATATTCCAAGACATCAGTTTTGTGTTTTGTTTTCCAACATGAAAAAGGAAGGGTAAGTAGACATATGACTATTGTCAAATATCAGACAATTAAAAAAACAATCCAAACAAACTCATTTTAATGTAATTACTGAAGGTCATACAGAATTCCCAGTATCATCTGCAACTAAGTCTACTCCTTCTCTAAAGACTTTCTCTGAAGTGTGGCTGAACTGGGAGGATTGGGAAAGAGGCAGTCTTTGTGCTGGCTGTCGGTGTTTCTCAGCACAGCTTTGATTTAAAGCAAGCCAGCTCTAACCCCAGCTTTCAGGCACTGGGCAGTAAAAGCAGAACAAATAGTTTCAGCTACAGCTTATCCAGGAACTCAAGAGGAATGAGTTATGCTGTCACTGAAAACTGTTCAAGCCAAACAAATTTAATTTTTCATCTGTGTATGAACGCAGACATGCACAAACTTGGCACACACAAGGCACAGGAAGTGTGTGTTATTTCATGAATTTATTGTCAGCAGTAGTAGCAAGATACCCCTAAATGTAATTTGTGGGTACATGAATACACTCGAGTGCTTGAATCAGAACTGGACTGAAAGACAAGATGATATAAGAGCAATCAATAGTAGCCTAAGTCTTCTCCCCCTCCTTGAAGACTGATTTCAGTGGGATCAGAGTTAAGCCAGTGCATGGCAGATTTGAAATCTGTCCTAAGATTCAGATCTGTCTGGACTACTGCTGCATTTGTCATGGATCTCTGTGGCTCCCTTCTTTCCTCCTCTTCTATGCCCACCCTATCAGAGCTTGTGCTACTGTTCCAAAGGTGCTCCTGCATTTAAAAATGTCCTCTGAGGTCTGTTTGTTTTTTCACAGGCATGGTTCTTACTGTAATCAAATCCTCCAAATCCAGTAGAACTGAATGGAATCTCTGGGAATCCAAAGAATACTCCTGAATTTCCATGGTACCCTGAAGCAAGCATCAGAGCCCAGCAAAGAAACAATGCTCTTCCCAAAAGAACTGGCCAGGAGGGGAGACCCAAGTACCACAACATGTGAGAAGAATCAAGAGTCTGTAGTAATTGCACTATGGGAAGGAAAAGAGGAAAGAGGGAAAGAGGAACAAACTACTTCCTAGCATGACAGGATGATTAGAGGTATGCACTAGGGAGAAGTGAGGGCTTGATGCTCAGATAAGTGAATAAGCTTTGATTAAAAAACTTGGATATACCATCAAATTAAGTCTCTGAGTGGGTCTATCCATTTGTATATACATGTCTGCATTAAAGTAGCATTAGTTTAGCATAGCTATTCAGTGGAAACTACGCTGCACTGTAATAATAAACAAATAAAGCCACTTAGCTTTATAGTCTCTTAGGCCAACTGTGCCAGTTCCTACTCAGAAATAAATGGGCTGATGTTGCATGGGGGTGTGTGCATGAATTTAGCATATTAACAGGTCATGTCTCACACTTCAGATGGTTGTAAAATAATGTTATTAATTTCTTCCCTTTAGGGTGCTATGCTATTTGATTAAAGAAAAAAATAATTTTCATTCTATTTATATAATTTTTGTTTGCTAGTAGACTGAGTAGCATTAAACAAAGAATCAAATTATTCTCAGACCAAAAATAATGAACTAGGGCTTTCTTTCTGATGAAAATGATCTCTTGTTGCCAAATGCTTCACATCTGAATTAATGGCTTAAATCTTGGCTGCACTTACTAGATAAGTCTTTTCTCATAACCTCTTCACAAAGTATTTTCAATCAGTCCATCCACCCTATTAAAACTTTACATCTAATTGTGAGCCCTGATATTTTGTGTTGGGTTATGGACAAACTGGAGCATAATCAGAGCCACAAAATTCAAGGTCTGGTTCTGGACTTTCTTAAAACTCATTGTGTGGGTGCATTTGAATTCAGGGTTTTGGTTTGGCATCCCCTTCCTTTTTTTCTTTCCCCACCTTTTTTTTTTTTTTAAATCAGTTGCCTTGCCTGTTTAATTTTTAAAGTCACTTTGCTCCTTTTAGTTTTGTAGGCACAGGGTAAAGCAAAAAGGAAATTAAATATTATCAGAAATAATGAAGGATGCAATCAAACACTGTCATGAGAAAAAAATGAAGAAACTATGTTTCAACAGGAGAAAGCCAGACTTTCTCTTTCCTTTCACATTTAAACTGAAAATATTTGTTGGTTGGATAATTTTGTTAATGTCAGTTACCAGAAACAGCTGAGTACTGCATGCAATAAAATAATTAACGTAGGGTAAAGCTGACTTCCATGCAAAACAACCAGCAAACCCCATATTCCACTTAAGCTCTTGAAACAGGACTTACATAAAATTCAAAGAGTACATGGATTTGTGGGAATCCTTCAGTAGCTAATTCCTTTAAAAAAAACGGGGGGGGAGGGGGGGAATCCTGTTTTATTTCCTTTCCCATTTATAATCTAACCACCATATTAGCTTCAACTTCAGAGACAGATGAACAGTGAAGCTAGAGTCAGCAACTGTAGGTAGCATCGTTGGAGTGAAAAAACCCATAGTCTATCATAGAGGTATTAACCTGAAAGAGATATCATTGTATCAGTGAGGCCTCATACTGATCTAAGAACTGCTCTTAAAGGCTGTACAGATACCTTTTGCAATTGCTGACAATCGCAAAAGTTACAGTATGACAATCTAAAGCAATGTATGTCTTCAGTTTTTAGCAAATCAAATTTTTTTTCTATCTGAAATGCTTTGTTTCAAAGTGTTTCATTTACAAAACTTCAGAAATAAGAGGCTACCATTTTTATGTCTCTTTTCCTTAGGGATTTATTTTGACCAGAAAACTTTACCTATACTAGCATATATCTATGAAATGTTTTCTTTCACAGTTTTTGTGAGCAACATTCTGACCAATATGTTTGTCTATTTCTGTCTCAATTTCACTTACTCCTTTCTGTAGATGCGCAGCATCAAAGTGTCAACATTTAGATCCAAAAGCCATTCAAGAGTGCTGAGATGAAACGATTTCACTCCATAACTTGGCAAGTCACTTGCCTCTCCCAACTTCTATTTAACCGGGCAAATATTTGCTCTCTTGCATCACACCCAGGGTTTGAATAGCCACTTTGGGTCTGCAGCACCAGACTGAGAAGTGGAAAGCTGTCAGAGAAGTTAGATGCCTTTGGAAGTTTTTAAAGTCTCTGCTACCAGACAAAGCATACATGGTGGTGGCATACACTGAAGGAGAAATTTTGAAACACAGCAAGAATTAGGTTCCTATGTGTCATTTATATGTTTAAAGAACTACTACATTCACAGCATGCCCAGCTGCATTTCTAGTGCTTAGTGGGATTAAACAGTTAATTGCATGGTATTTTGTAACTGTAACTATCTCACAGCAAAAATGAAATGTAGTTATACTCATTGTTACCACATGCCTTTTACTTTCTTGGACAAAACTGTTTTGTCTAACAAAAAAGATTCATGTGTACTACTTTTTTTTGTTTCATTTAGCTGCTGCTGCTCTCCATGGCTACCAGCATTTAGCTCAATATACACCACTGCTTTATCTTCAGCTTCATTCATTCGACAGACACTGAAGTAAAAAATACCAATTACTTTTGCTTTAACTGACATGACCCCTACTTCAGGCTAGATCTCTAAAAACATTTTGTCCTCCCCCTGCATGAAGAGACAATTTATGTGCAGGGTCTGAAAATGTTACCCAGTAAAACCGAGGTGATAATTTGTTTTCATTAGGTAAGGTTTTTAGAAGAAATAAACTGGTTTTGGAGCACAAACTCCATTGACTTTCACTGGGATTTAGACAAAAAGGCATTTTGTGGGAATTCCACCTACAGTGACTTTTCTGCTATGCTATAGAGTAATTATGAATCGGGGGGGGGGGGGGGGGGGGGGGGGGGGGGGAGATTGTAGGCATTCAAGAAAACAAACAAATGAACAAAAAAAAAGCCCCAGGAGATTTTTAAAGAAAGCAAGCTGCATTTGGAATAGCTATTCTAAACAATTATTTATTTACTTGAAAGTTTTTGAATAACACATTCAAAATATATCATTTAAATGTGTCTCCTTCCACTTCTAAGAGAACAAATGCCTCCATCACAGCAGCCACCAGAATTAGCCCACCAGAGATGGCAGGGATTGCACGAGCTGCAGACATTTTCCCTTCCTGGAGAGGCTGTTACACAATTGGGGGAATGCGTACAGAGAGCATTTCTTCCAGTGCCTGCCTCTTTGCTGGCAGAAAACTTCCAATGCCCTTCTGCTGCTTTCAGCTGAGGCTGGTTTTCCTGTAGCATAATGCCACAGTGGTGCCTTACAACTGCTGAAAGCTCCCCAGGGAAGATACCCAGATCTCTGAAATATGTCATCATGCCTGCTTCAGTCTGTAATCAGTTTTCAGGTAAGTGGCAGGCCCTGATCCTCTTCATTACCTCTTAAAAAAACAAACCAAAACAAAGCAACAAACAAAACACAAAAAACAACAACAAACTTAGAAATTAATCCCACTAGCATCACTCACCATCCATGGTTTGTGAGGTTTTGATGCATCTTGCAATTTACTAACTTCATATGGCTGGCCTAGGCAGAGAAAAAAAACCAAAAACCAACCACCTCTGGCTTGTTTATCATTTTCATTTCTTTGTTAAAAAGGGAAAATAATATTTATGCTCAGATTAGGACACTGCTGAATCTAAAGGTAACATCTGTGAAAAATTTAAGCGGGAAGTAGCATGTGTCTATCAAGAAATGAATGATTTGTAATAAATTTTGTTGGCAGGAGCTCAGACACACATTATACATATTAATAGAACACTTATTTAAACATGGAATTAATTACTCTAAGCCACAATGTATGTACACTCCTTCTTAGATAATGGAATCTCCTTTGTAATCATCAGGTTTAAGTCCTCTCTACCCCATTTGCACTATCATTTTCATTAATCGAGTCTACTGATTGCTTATATATGTGAGAAAACTATTTTAAGTATGAGGGCCACATTACTCATTTCCATGTTTTACACTTTACACATGCAGCAGTCTGACACTGTAATGTTGCTGCTGAATATTTATTTACTTGTGCAGTTTCTCAAAATAGCATGCTCTGACAGACAGCAGGGCTTTTCTATCTTTCCCTCCACAAGTGGGAAAGGACTACAGATGCCATTCCTGCAAAGCTACAGGTCATAGGAAATCTAACCCTAAAAGGCAAAGAGAATCCAAGCAAACAAACTTTGTGTTCACTGCTTGCCCTTGGATCTTTCAAAAACAAAGCTTCCATGTGAGATTCAGCAACTGACCGAAATTGTAGTTTTATTCCTGTTTTTAAGGCTAACATTACTGATACACAGGGACTACACATAGTCCAGTGATAGGCAACTTCATCACCATCCAGTATTTTGTTAAGAGAAATCTCTAAATGCTGGCTCTCTTTTTCTTTCAATCAGTAGGTAGCAATAAGTTCCTTTTTCTGTCTCATGAGATCCTTCCCCTCACCCTTCCCCAACTGCAAGAAAATAGTGGCTGGGAGGTGAGTGTTTTATTTCATTCTGTAGCAAATCTCTAAAGGAGAAGAGTGAATTGCTGTGCTCTTAGATATTTAGATTACTAAATCTGTCAAGATTTTGAACTTCCCAGGGGATAGCTTGTTTCATATTACTTTTTTTGTACAAGGCAAAAAGGCAAAGAATGAAGAGGACTTGATGTAGCTTAAGGAATCTAGACATTACTGTAAAATAAAAACCCAAAACATAAATCTCACTTTTGCCACTGGCACATGTGCATTCTGAGGATGCAGCTAGCTTCTGGAACAAGCAACTGCTGCAACCTAAGTCCACTATGGGCTTTGAATTTGATGGTTTTGACAGACAGCCAAAGTAGTGATCAAAACACTGGAATGAAAGGGTTACACCACCCAATGCTGTTTACTGGACTAGCTGCTGTTCCCATGTGCATAAAGAGTAAAAAGGCCAGCAAGCCCTGAACTGTGCCACTTCCTTCCACCAGAGACCTTGGGATGGAGTCCTGCAAATGGTGAGGGGACAGAGCCCTGCCGGAATTTGGTTGGGAAGAAGTCTGACATACCACTGAAGTCCTTCTATCTGATACTCCCTACATACTACATGTATATGGACAACTAGACAGAAGAAAATCTACAGTAGCCATGCAAAAATCAGAATTTGGCTTTAACATATAATTAATTATTAGCTTTAAGTGCTAAATAAACATTATTATATATCATTCCATTTTTATCATGATAAGCCTGAAAATCTTTTCCCTCTCTCAACAGATACCGTTTCAGTCTGGTTTTTTAAAGAAACATTTTTTGCCTGAAGTTCTTGTGTTTGGCCTGTAGCCAGAGGAAATTATTTTGGGAAAGTGTGAGGCCACATGGACAAGACATCCCTGGGAAACCGGCCTAAAAAAAAAAAAAGTGTTGTCACTTGTCACTTCAGAAAAAAGATTGCTTTCCCTCCCCCTTTTCTTGCCCACTAGCATATCTTCAGAATCTGGGTTGGAAGACACATTCTAATAATTACCTTTTTTATTACATAAGAATGCACAGGATTTTCTCTCATAAGACAAAGCACCTTTGGAGGTAATTACCAAACAATCCAGACTACAATTTATCCATCATGGAGAGCTTAGCACCTACCATGTCACTCCTGTATATGTAATTTGGTATTAACTTCACAGATGTTTTCATTCAGAGGGTTTACTATGCATGGGAACAACCTGCATTAAAATCCAGCTATCAAGATGACAGAAACTGCCCAGAGAAAGATGTCTTCCACATCCATCACTATATTGCAATTCTATCACAAAAGAGAAAGAAGTTCCACAATCTGTCCAACCCATTTAAAAAAAGGGGGTGAGAGGAATCACGTGTCCCTGAAAAGTATTTGCAATTCCCCAGACTAAACACACAGGCCTTATATCACATCTTTGCCCCTAGCACATGTAGCATAGAGTTTCAGCTACAGTCACATACAGTGTAATTCAAATTTACCTTGGCTGTGCAAGATATCAGCTTTCAAGAACCATCTAAAGATTTAAGTGCTACTCAATCCTCTCCAGGGTTTTATAAACACTGTGCCTGGAAAATCTTCCTTTGTAGGCTATTTTAGACCAACAAGGAAGAAAAGTGCAGAATATTTGCATTTCTTACCTAAAAGACACAGAGTGGCTAGTAAGTCTTTCTGCAAGAAGGATCATCTTGACACCTCTTGGCAGCACCTCTGGCATTTAGACACAAGGGAAAAGTCATCTTTCCCCTCTAGCCATTTACAGCAATTTGTTGTACAGGCGCTAGGAAATTGCAGTTCAGCGTAGATGAGGGAATCAGGATTTCAAAGATTAAATAGACAGGAAGAGCATGTCCAACATCATAATCTCTGACATGAAAGGGATTTACAGTGCAGGCAAGGAAAGCTGAAGGTACAAGATAGGCACTGGCATACAAGCATCTTACTCTTTCTACTTTTTTTCCTACACATGGTAAAAGGATAAAACAAAGACCATTTCTAAGTCCCCTGAGGTGGTTCCCTAGTTACAGGCCTACATCCTCCCACAGTGAAGTGGCTCACAGGTGCCAAACTGAATGAGCCAATACAGCTGGGAAACAAGAAGGGAAAGGCTGCCCTGTTATCCCCAGTCCCCCAGCAACTGGGACACATGGTTCTGTCAGAGCAAGGCTCAGTGAGAAGCCAGGGTACACTCAGAGAAGTATAAAGCACTGTTTATTTTGCAACTGTGCCAACAATATTACATCATCCCCCTTACTAACAATATTATTTTGCCCCTAAATATCATTCCCTTACATGCTCAATTTTGTGGTTCAGACTCAACAGTGAGCATCCATGTCTAGGTGTAACTGCACTACAGCTGTGATAGAAGCTCTGCAAATGCCCCAAATGGACAGAAGCCCAAGTAATTTTCTCTCTCATAAATGCTCATTGGTTCAACTATATTTTCAGTGACATTTTCATTACTGTAGCAATTCCAAACCCACATTTTTAAGATTATCACTAGGGCTTTTCTTACACTAAGTGTTTGCATGTGGGTGTTTTTGTGTATGTTCGTTTTTAAAATAAACTTTCCAGTGTACTGTTCTTTCTGACTGCCTGATGGTCAGGAATGACTGTCCTGCACAGAGTTTCTTCCCCTAAGAGACTTTTCAGTAACATACAAAATTATATCTGGATTAATTGATTTAGTGCTTGTTTTGTCAGCTAGTACTCTACCTTAATCGGGCCTCTATACACAACACCATGTACAAACGTAAACTTCAGGTTGAAATCAGAATACATGGTGCAGGCCATTTCACAAGCCTGCAATTATGGATCCAATCAGGTGCCCTATGCTTTGGTTCACAGACCAGGGTATTTCACCCAGACAGAAGTGGGTATTGAGTGAGGCCCACTGATTTTGTCTAGAAAAAAAGACAGCCAAGAGAGTGTATGGTAGCAGTCCATAAAATCGTGACTGTTACAGGGGAAATTATGACTGCTCTTCATTGTCTCCACACAAGAACTGGGAGGCATAGCTGTTGTTCAAATTCAAATCCTTTGGGTGGCTCTGACAGAAATCAAGGAAAGTTAAAAGCATTTGGGAAAACCAAAATCTGTTTCGGAAATACATGCATAATGTGCTAGAAGCTATCTGGAAAAAACTGTTAAAGTTCTGCCAGTCATAACAATAGAAATGCTTCCTCACAGGTTTTTTTTTTTTTTTATTTAGGGGGACAAGTGGGACTTTAAGCAACAGGCATTACAGAATTAGACTCAAGTCTCTAAGAGGTGCAAACAAAACTTGACTTTCGAGAAAGAGTTTAAAAATGACTTATCAGGTAGGAAGACTGTGCACAGCATGGAAAAACATATGAGAAAATTATGAGAGCAAGCTGCAGGAAGATAGCCGTACTGCAATAGCCATACTTGGGATCAGTTAAGAAAAAGAATGGCAAAAAACTATCTTACTGTCCAATTTAGGTCTTGTAAATAATTGGACAAAAATCACCAGATTCTGATAAGCAAGCACTGAATCCACATAAAAAAAGCCAGCAAGCCCCTTGGATCCCAGATATTCTGCTCATTGACAGACCAAGCAGGTAGTCCAGTAAGGTATTTGGGAGGTCTCCACAGCAGCTAAAGCCCCTTTGTACACCGTGGCATGTATGAGCAGATCTGGCCTACATCTCCACAGTGCTTTTTAAAGAGATTCCCTGCCCCCCCCCGCTTTTCCTCAATGTAACCACTATTTCAGACATTTTAGGAAGTTAGTTCAGATTGTACTCCACCGTTGTTGAAAACTAAATCAAACACAATGCAAAAAACCAAGAACTTTTGAAGATGCACTGCAGTCACGGGCAAGGGATCATTCTCAGAATACTTGAAAGTAGGTTGTGTTGTAATGGCAAATGCAACATTTTGTTTGTGTTCTCAGGTAGCACAAGGTATCTTTGTGATGTGTGTGAGAGAGAAAATGACAGCAACGACAATGGGAGGGAAAAGAGAGAGAAGGACAGAGGAAGACAGAGAAAGAACAAGAAAAGAAAAAAATAGATGGACAGACCATTGGAATTACCAGCCTTTTTCCTAACATTTATTCAGTTCTCTCTTAACTACACATTCTAGACTTAGCGTTGCTTCTGTTTCTCTATGTTTGTTTATGCCCCATCTTCCTCTCCCTGTATTTTGTATCAAAAATTCTTCCACTCTGGGAAGAATTGTTGAAGAAATAAGTGCCCTTCTAGCCTTTTAAACTATCTAGAACTGTGACTTTCAGTTACGCTCTCCATCATATGGTCAGTAATAAGCTAGATTTGTACTTTGCCTATTGGTGGTCCTGAAAAGCCTACAGCATGCAATGTTCTCCCCTTTGCCTACCTTTATTCCCTTTGCAGAGGCACCTTCTGGGTGTGATGGAACAGGTTCAATCTCACAGAACCTGACATGCAGCCCCCTCTGTATGGCCTGCATGTCTCCCTTAGCCCATGGTGATTCTTCTGAGCCCCTGCCGCATAGAACAACACTTTCCCCACCACCATGGAGAGAAAACAGAAAAACATGTGCAGCCCAAATCTCTCTTCTCAACGATTCTTCATTGCTTATTTAACTGTATTTACACTAATTTCATTTGCTAGCTGTTTTCTTGTGAGTACATACCACCTCTCCCTAATAAAATGGCAAAGAATCATTTTTAAGTCAATAGAAAATTGAATTGCAGATACAATTGAAACTTCAAATATACTTTCAAATGCTTTAAGTTTGAACATGCATTGAGATGCATACTCCAGAGTCATGTCTAAGTTTATGACATAAATAAAGGTGCAACAAGTTTTACTTTTTCAAAAATGTTTTCCTTGTGATTACCTTGCTACTGGGCAAGCAACAGAAAACCACCTGATAGATCAACTAAACAAAAAAACTGGCTAACTTACATTGTTCTACTAAGAGATCTCTACAAGCAGTCACACACGTGCACACAGTAACTCTGAGCTGCGGCAGTTTATCATTTACTTTATTCTACAAAATGAGAGAGTATCAGATGTTTCAGAAACAAATGCAGTGATTTTTTTTAGTTGTTTACTACCTTCTGATACTGATCCTGAATTCCCATTTTACACATGGATTCCTCAAAATTCAGGGATTAACATCATACATGAAACCCCTAGTTTTGCAGTATCCGATTCATCTACTGGAAGTCTTCACATTAGTTAAGACACAGGACTCATACACCAAGCCTGCTTTCTTCTCTTATTAAAAGTAGCAATGTGCCATCATTAGCATCAAACTTATTATCTAGAAGTCTAGTATTTTTCTCTCATAATATCTGTTCTATTAATTTACCAGGGATATTAATCAGATTTGGGGGAGGGGGTGAAATTGTTTCAGGAAGAGGAAGGAAACTGAAAGGTAGGGGAGAGTAATTTAGAAATTGAAACAATATTCTTTCAGCTTCCCAGTTTTCTGGGATTTAGCTGATTTCTGTGACACTGAAAGATAATTTTAAGTGGACCAGTGTTTCTGAAATATCTTAAGATATAATTTGGAAAAGATCTTCAGCATATGTTTTCTTTTTCCAAGCAACACATAACTATTAACAGTTCTATCAACAAGGAATGAGAAATATATAGACACGGCAGACTGGAAACATCAGCAGAAAATAACCATATACTTTTTAACAAAATTAATGCAAGCTAGTACTAGGGGAGGAAATAATCTGAAACATAAGGATTGAATACACGGGAAAACCTGGAAACAGTAATCCTGAATGATTCAGAAGTGAAAATAAATACTGAGAGTGGCTGGACAGTTCGTGGGAATAACTTAGCCTCTTATAGTTCAGAATCAACCACTGAACAGACTTTCAGCATTCAAAATTATTTAAGTAACTTTTTATGTGAGCATATTCCACTTTATGGACAGCACACGAATTTTTCATAGTCACAATGGCCTTAAATACTTGCTGTCCAAAGCACGTGATCAGTCATTTAAAGTGTTTGGTACTGATTCTCACACTGTCTGGATAACTCCCAGTGCAGCACATAAGTTTCTAAAGTTGGCTGTACAAATGTTCTAATGTAAACAAACAGACTAGCTGACATCCTTTTGCAAATAAAAAATTTATATGATAGCAAACTCTGTTGGTCCGAATTTTGACTTGTTTTTCTCTTCCTCTTTTCTTTCTCTGAATATCCATAATCTATGCTTTTATTTTATTCAACTTGCATTGTTAAGCACCAACTGAATGACAATTAATGAATAATTGATCAAAAGGAATGCACTGAACCCAGTGGCACATATCAGTCAATGCCAGTTTCACTGGAAGTTGTTGAGCAAAAATTCAAATGCTCCACCTAAAGAATAGCAGGGTGTTTAATACTTTGGGAGGTAAATTATGAGCTAGGAGCCACCCCTCTAATGACTCACTATTAAGCCATTCTGCATCAACCCAGTATAGGACAGCTAGACATGTATATGCATACATAAAAGTACACACACACAGCCCCCAATGCTAAATCAAATAATTACATGGAAACAACACTCAAAACCTCATATTTGTTCTTATAAAAGTCACGGATTCTTTCCTCATACACATTATAATTTATTCTCAATTGTCTTTAGGAATGTGGAAAATATTATGCCATGAAATGTTATTTGGGAGCACTGAGGAAGTTAAAGGTTCATGTTTAGTAAACGCCCTTGATCGTCCTTCTCTAGCCAGTGTTCGCAGTGCATATATTTTAAAATGACACTTTTAAATACAACTGCATTTCCATTTTACTTACTAACCAATCTACAGATCATGACTGGTTCCCAACTCTCATTTTTAAGTAAGTAAATATGTATGCTGGAAGTACCTCCACTAGTCAGTTACATTTGGGATACACTGTTCGCTTTCCTAAAGATCCAAAGTTCAGTCAAACAAGGGGGAAAAAAAAAAAAAAAATCTCTTGAGGACCCTCCTGTACCTCCACTAGTCAGTTACACTTGGGATACACTGTTCGCTTTCCTAAAGATCCAAAGTTCAGTCAAACAAGGGGAAAAAAAAAAAAAAAATCTCTTGAGGACCCTCCTGTACCTCCACTAGTCAGTTACACTTGGGATACACTGTTCGCTTTCCTAAAGATCCAAAGTTCAGTCAAAGAAGGGGAAAGAAAAAAAAAAAATCTCTTGAGGACCCTCCTATTTCCTGCTTCTCACAAGTCTGGAAAAAAATACGCTAAAGTAACATGAGCTCAGATTTGCACATGAGGACTTCTGTTTTGACTGACAAGAAACATTATATAGATATATTGATGTCAGAGAATTACTACAGAATCCAAATATTATATAGCAATTCTGACTGGATCAGTTTTACTTGCAGAGAATACATTGGTACTGTACACTGCCACTCCAAGATTTGCCCTTTTACTAGTTTGTTGGGTTTTTTTAATGCGAGAGGGCCATGAATTGGTTAGCAAAGTTTACAAAACATTTAGCAACTTCAGCATACAGGCTAAGGCCCATTGCAGAGACCTTATTTACCAAAAAAAAAAAAAGGTACTCTCTAAAAAGAATAAAATTTATAAAAGTCAGCCATCTCTGAAGTACAGCCATATTTGAATCCTCAAGTTGTCATCTTGGAAAGCTGTGAACTTTTAAAAAAGTTATGAGAAAAATAATAGGATTAGCCAAGTTCTGGAGTGCAATCTGACATTGGCTCTGTCTTGTCTCTCTCTAGATTATTCCATAGTCAGAAGCTTTGATCAAGTCCACTTCTTTAGCTCTTGTGAACTTCACCCTGAAATCTGCTGTTCCAGAATCATAAAGTTGGCCTACAGAGACATGGTTGGAAAGGCCTGATGGAAACTGGTCCTTATCACAATGAGGCCTTGAACTGAACACCATGAAAAAACAAAATAAAATCACTTGTTGCTGTTACCACACAGTGGTGATTGCTGTTACTGTACTACTTCACCACCTGCAGTACAGAGGGATAAAAAATTAAAATGTTTCTGCTGGGCAGAGGAAATGAGTTTGAGGGCAAGAACCGGAATAGAAAGTGTAATACAAAAAAACTGGAACAAATTTTAAAACAACCTTAAGCGAATTGTGCAAAATCTAAACTCTCTTTTTTTTAGAAAAAAGTGCATTACCTAGCCTTCAAGTTTCCTGCAACTTCGTCCCAGTTTAATTTCTTTCTTTGTTTACCATAATTACAGAAACACTAAAAAATTTCATTTCCTTCAGACAACCTGACTGTAATTTGAAAATATATCCTAATTCTTCAGCATGGAAACAGAATGACAATGTCTGTATAGTCTTCCAGCAGTGCAGCTTACCTTCTGAGATGCAAGTATCAGAAGAGCTCAGCATATGACTACTCTGTCACGATTTTCTCACTTCCATAAGACTAAGCAAAGAACTTAATATGAAAATGTTTTTCAGGAAAAATTATGGACAAAACCAGCTGATGGTTCCAAATCATTAAGTAAGTACATGTGACAATGTCCTCCTCATCCAAAACCACACATCATAAAAGCCTGAGAAAAGCTGCAGTCATGGCATTTCCTCTGCCACCAGAAAAGTACAGAGAATCCTGTGAGAAAGCTATTCCTATTTTTCCTGAATCAGATGGTACAAGTAAGTATCTCTGATTTCAGCTGACTATCCAAACCAAAAACTGAACAAGGACTTAGCCCCAGAATTTCTCTGGAATGGTTAGATAAGATTTATCTGGCAAAATTGTGATAAACAATGGCACGGACACACAAATGCAGGATAACAAGTTTGTCAGCATTTTACACCAAATTCCTCTTCCCTGAATGGTTCTCTATTCAGAGTTACCTCACATTTGCTGCATGGTAAGAACATGGAGATAGGAGTCACCAAACTGCAGTTGACTTGCCGAACAATCTACTTCCTTCCATAGTCAACTGTGTACGTCTGATAGTTCATTTCTAAAGACTTCTGGGAAGAATTGCTCTAGAACTGCTGCTAAGCCTAATGGAGGTACAGAGAGCTGATTCCATTCATTTAGAAAAACTAAACAAAACACAACACAAAAAACGAACCAAAACTGAACAAATAAAAGGCTTCTTTAATTCACATAAACTTTGTCTGAGGTCTGTGGGACAAAATTATTTTGGCTTAGCGCTTATAGAAATGCTAACAGTAACATACAAACATTGAACTATATGAGAAAATGTAACACTTGGACACTCCATCCAGTCCAACTTGAATAGAAAGAAATGCTTTAAGATATGAAGTGCCTTTGCATTTGGATGCAGCAGAAAGGCTTTCACATAACATGCTATGCTGAGAGCTGAAGCTTCAGTAGTTCAGCCTGCCTTTTTTTGTTGCAACTGTGTGAATGACACATCCTAGCTAGAGTTCTTGTGCTTTTCTAAAATCAACAACCCTAAACGGAGCACTCACAGAAATAAAACAATGACAAGTTCTTTGTAACTTAAAAGATTAGTCACAATGGGTTCTGACATGGAAATGGGACTATAAGCAGTTGGATAAACAGTCTAAAAGTATTCTAGTGCAAGAAAGCCACATTGTTAGATTAGTGACTTAGAGCATAAGTCTACACAACTCCCATAGGAGAATATAGACCCTGTATTAGATGCAGTACTCTCCCTCTCCGGCAGTGCAAGCGCACTGCTATTACAAAGGTAGGACAGTTCATAGAATCATTTAGGTTGGAAAAGACCTTCAAGATCATCGAGTCCAACCATCAACCATGCCCACTAAACCATGTTCTGAAGTGACTTGTCTACGCGCTTTCTTAATACCTCCAGGGATGGTGACTCAACCACTTCCCTGGGCAGCCTATTCCAATGTCTGACAACCCTCTCAGTAAAGAAATTTTTCCTAATATCCAACCTAAACCTCCCTTGCTGCAACTTGAGGCCATTTCCTCTCATCCTAACTCCAGCCACCTGACAGAAGAGACCAGCACCCACCTCACTACAACCCCCTTTCAGGTAGTTGTAGAGAGCGATAAGGTCTCCCCCTCAGCCTCCTCTTCTCTAAACTGAACGGCCCCAGCTCCCTCAGCTGCTGCTCATCAGACTTGTGCTCCAGGCCCCTCACCAGCTCCGTTGCCCTTCTCTGGACACGCTCCAGCACCTCAATGTCTTTACTGTAGTGAGGGGCCCAAAACTGAACACAGGACTCGAGGTGCGAGTTCCCACTGACACTTCATCCCACTGACACTAATATAACTGGTCTGCACTAGGAGAACAATTCTCTGATTAATCAGATGCAATATTATTTTCTTTTACAAAAGCTCCTTTTAATACCTAGTCCAAAAGGGGATCAGAGATGAGGAAAACAGCAAAATCCTTTCTTCAGGTTGGTTGGTAGGTTGCCACTGAAGTCTCTCCAAAAGACAAACACAAGTGAAAAACAAGCTTACCGTTATCATCTTAAATGCAAAAGGTTTGGCTAAGTGGTGAACTTACTCTCTTGTCATTGGTTTCTCTAGCATTACTGAATGCATTACAGTGCATTAATGAAGGCTACCTAAAACTCTGGATTGAATTAATAAAAAATTGATCTAACTCCTCCAGTTTTAACATGAACAGGGGGACACCCTGAGAATGTATCCATTATGCAAAATGAGACAAGTTAATAAAACCAAAGAAATTATTATAAACTTCAAAGAGTTGTCTAAACTGAATTTCTACAGTTAAGGCCTTTGTCCAGAATGTAATACATAGAAATGATCATTTTCTATACATTCTTTCAAGATAATGTTTGGAATGTTCACAAGAAGAGAGCTTTTTGTGGATGAAACCCCACTAAAAAAAAGATCAAAGTACCAATTTGGGAATGCATGCAGAAATGCTGATGTGTCATGAAGCACTCAGTTTGTATTCCTTTTCTCCTCCTGGTGAACATGGATGGCAAGCAAATTTCTTACTCGATAATAAACCAATACTTTGAAAAAGCTTAACACTGCTAAAATTTACTTGAGTGCTTTATCTGTTCACCAGCAATGTCAGAAAAACTTTTCATCCATACCAGAACTTCTTTTGTTCTAGCTGCTGCCCGGTAGTAATGATTTCAGTGGTTTTCTATGAAAGATCAGAGACACAAGCTGGACAGAGCACTCAAATGTCATCTTAATCATCATGCTCATGCAAACTCAGAGGACTTGTTTCCAGAGTTGACTGCTCTTTTAGAAGGTCATTAAAGTACTTTGGGAAGGAAAAAAAAAAAAAAAAAAAGAAGAAAAAAAAAAGGAAAGAAAACCAAAGAAGTCTATGAAATAACTGTGGTAGTTCTTAACTTACTTGAACTTAGCCTATGGTTCTTGGGAACAAGTTAGCATGGTTTAACGTCTACACTAGAAGAGAGTAACGGAAACATTGAACTGTGAATGAAAATCAATAAAAGTAAGACCGATCACAACTTAATATATATTGATAAAAATAATGGAATCGATGAAACACTTGCAAATGACATTGAGGTGATAGGCTGTCTTTGCTAAAGACTCCATAGGCCATGCTCTGATCTATTACAGCAAAGTAAGAAGACTGAAAAAGACAGAAGGATTGAAATGCAGCTCCACTAAAATCTGTGTGAGCATTGCCAATCACGTCTGTGCTCACTCCTGTTTTGCCATGGTACAACTGAGAGCAGAAGCTGGCCTGCTTCCTTTACGCCGTATTCTCAGGAGTTAGCATAGATAATACTGTGTCTCCCCCGACACTAAAATTTGATGCAATTTGAAGAAAATTTGGGTTGTTACTACAAGATGTGTTTCAGGTGTTCCCTGCAAAGTTTCCACATGTCTATTTCCAGAACATTTTATGCCCATTTTGGGTTTCAAAAAAAATCTCAGTCATTAGACTTTAAAAATAATTTTGCCAATGACCAAATATGCAATAAAACTACTTTTTTCCCACTCCTGAAGAAAAAAGTTTATGATGTTTGGGATCAAATTCTTATGGTTTTCTCATGAATTACAAGTCACTTTCTCATAATACTAGGCAGTTTGAACATTAATGAAGAGAAACAATCTAATTTTCTGTCTCTATATGACTTCTTTGTGCAGAAGGGGAAAGAATTTATTAATTATGTAAGTAAGGTGGCAAAAAATGTGTATTATTTCAAAACTGATTAATTGTGTAGTTGCAAAGTGAGCAATATCTGTGAAATAAGGCACAAGACCTGTGTGGTAGAGATGGATTAGAAAACATGAACATTTTAATTCAAATTCTGTTTCACTCCCTTTTCAACTTTAGCGTCACTGGGCTGAATATTTCCTTTGATCAGAAATATATTTTCCCAAAGATGCTAAATTTCATTTGAAACAGAGCACAAATTATCTTTCTAAAATAAAAAACCACAATATAATCTTTTGGCAGAGAGATTTAAAAGAAAATATATTACAGCTGATATGTGTGCCACTTGGCTTCTTTAAATAAACTTTCAGGAAACTTACTTAGAAGAAAAATACTCAAAACACACACAGAGAATACATAATACTGCCACCAAGCACGTTCTGGTGGAACTGAAGACAAGCCTTAGTTAATCCTCAATCAAACATTAAAAGTTAAGACTTCCATGTGTTATCTTGGTTATTTTTCAGAAATGCACAAACACTAGATTTGAATACAGGGACAGTGTACCAACATTGCTCATCCCCTGGGCCAATGCCCCAATCTCCTAAATGCAGATAAACTGAAACCCAGCTCATCTGAACTCTTACACAGTATCACCTGAAAGAAAACTCACTCAATATTTTTGTACAATAACATAGGACCACAGGATAGTTAGGGACCTCATAAGATCTCTAATCGAAACAATTCCCTGCATGAATGAGGATCAGCCATGAGGTCAGAAAAGGCTGCTCAGGGCTTTATCCACTTGGTTCCTGAAAGCGTCCAAGGATGGAGCCTGCACAGCCTCACCAGACAACCAGCTCCACTGCCTGATTGCTCTTGCAGGGAAAAAGTTTTTCCTTCTATCCAGACACAACCCCCCTTCTTTAAACTTAGGTCTGTTGTCCTACCACCACTGTGAAGAGTCCGGCTCCACCTCCTCATTGGTACAGGAGGCTGCTGTTTGTTAAGTCCCCCCCAAACCAACTGTTGTCCAGGCTGAACAAGCCTGGTTCCTGCAGCCCCCCCTCAAAGTGCAAATGCTGCAGCCCTGAAGGTGATCATGGTGGCCCTCCACTGAACTCACTCCAGTTCATTGATACCTTTCTTGCACTGGGAAGCTCAACATTGGACATAGTCTTCTAAATATGGCCTAGTAAATGCTGAGTAGAGGGGGATAATCATTTTCCCCAAGCTACTGGCTGTGCTGCTCTTCTTACAGTCCAAGATACTGTTGTCCTTCTTTGCTGCCATAGCCTACTACTGACTCACGTTCAGTTTGCTGTCTAGCAAGACTCTCCCATTGTTTTTAGCAGAACTGCTTCCCCAGCCAGTGAGTTCCCAGCCTTTGTATGTTCAATTTGGCTTACGCTACATCATATACCTTCTAGAGGAACAGCCAGTCTTTAAGTTAACACTGCCAAGAGTCGCTCTGTTAAAGTATGTATCTTTTTTCTGGTTTTATATGGTAAGCATCAACATCAGCTAGTGAATCCCCGTGGAAGTTCCAGAGCCGACACACAGATACAGTAATTCAGTAAATATAGGAGATAAATGATGCAACCGTAGGCTGGACTGATTGATCTAATACTAGCAGCTTTGGACTGCATTCCCCTTTCATTGGTGGACACAACACCAAACAAACAGCACAGGCAACACACACACAAAATGGCATTAGTTACGGCTACAGTATGTTCTGTATCAATTCTTTTCAGTTTTTTTTTTTTCAATTCTGCCTCTATCAGGTTATGTGCTAAAGAATGAACCTTGCCATTCAGGAGGAAACATTGCTTGAGGTAGGCATGTATCTCTTAAATGTGCTCCCTCCACAAGCACATTCAAGCCTTGGTGTATACTTATCTGGAATGCAAGATCTGCACTTTCAAAATGTATCCTGATTTTGTATCCTGCATTGGATTGGTATACAGTGGTTTTGCAGCTGGACTGTCTGACTGGACCTAAGCTATGGATGCATATCTGAAAGGCAGTATCAGACAGATTCTCAGTATAATGCAGAGAAAACAAATTTAATTGAGCTGGTACTTTGAAAACTGTTCACTCTCTCCCCTTACTCTCCTCTCTAGGTTTGTGAGTCTTTACTGTAAAAAAACCCCAACAATGCTCTATAAAAACTGCAACACTGTCACATTTAATTCTTTAAAAGGCAAATTTGCTGGAAAGACTTTGGATAAAATTTCCAATGACGGGAAACATGACAGAAGACAGAATGTTGCCTGAAACCATAGGTTAATAAAATATACTACTGGTCAAATGGAGAAATTGTTCTTGTCTTTGGTTCTACGGTAAAATAAGATGAAAAGAAGAACATATTTGCATGAGGGTTGTGTAGCTTAACAGAAATTTACCTGCAGGCTGTTCAGAATATTTTTTTATCAACAAATGTCACAACAAAACTCTGAAATATCTTCCTCTTTCTTCAATTATGGCATTTTTTAAATTATAGCTGAAATTTGGAAGAGTTAACTTTTACCTTATAAGGTTACTATTACCTGTATTATCCCACTTTACATTAGGAGGTCTCCCTCTAATTCTGTCTGTTTTGTGTTTAAAAAAAATGTTGACATCTCTATCTTGATAGCTAATCTTCTCCCATCACCATGCTATCTAACTGTTTGGGGACCCTCCTCCTTTGATAATACCACCAAACAGCAAGTAGCCTGAGCTGTTGCTGTGATGCTACATAAATTGTGATTTATTTGCAAAGGTTCAACCTCCCAGTCTATTCAGGGTGATTCTTTCTGCATTCACCCCCAATACATTCAGACACATTATTTTAGCTCAGTTACATTCAGAGCAAACTGAGAGTAATCGCTTAATTCCTTTATGGAACAAATGCAGGAATCTTGGCATATCTCCTTTTAAAAGACCTAGAGTGAAATGTCTGTCATTTGCATGGCTACAGTTTTAACCTGTGTTTTAAGGATGATGCCACCTCTGTTAATAATTGTTCTTCGCTATACACTTTGTATGCTGGAACAAATTTAATAGAAGACTCACTGAATAGCAATTGTGCATGGTTCCCAAAAGTGTGCTAAAATGATCTATCCAAGTCTAAGGTACTTTCATGAAGTTGATTCCCTTACTAACAGTTCTATTCTGCACTACAGGTGTAGCCCTACCATCAAGTAAAGCAAATACCTGATACAGATTTTGGAAAGCACAGGCTGCCTCAAACAGTTCTTGGAGCTCACTGCAAACCAATCTGGACATTTTGGGGCAAGAACAGAGCAAGAGGGCTAGAGCACTGAAGTGTCTGTTGAAAGAATAACTTTATTTTTAAAAGGCAGATGGGAACTGAAAGGTTGGACATCACTCCTAGTCATAGGAACACGACCACCCTTTCTGCCATGTGTCCACATTGAATTTACTGTCCAGCCTGGCAGTGTGCCCTGCAATCCAGTCAATCTTGTGATGACCTAAATGAAATTTCCCATGGACATTTCGGTAAATTTTTCACCTACTAAAAATCACATTAGGGAAGGTAAGCAATGTAGTAACTAGAAGCAACTAGTAACTAGAAAATCACAGGTCTGTGCCTAATGTTGTAGTCTCATCAGGTAATCTTCCATATATTGCATGATGGTGGTGCTTTAATATAGGTCTAATACTTTTTATCTATTTTTGTGTTGGTAGGTTTATTTAACACTTATAAAGTACGTTAAGATTTCGAGAAGGAAAGAACTAAAGAAAAACATCTTTAATTCTTCTCTTCTAGAAGTGTAAAAAGGTAAGGCTACCTTTGAGTCTGCAGTACAGTAGCACACAAGATCAGTGCACACAACCAACAGAGTATGGAGGAGTTTCACTGAGCTGGCTTGAGTGCTGACTCACTTCTGAGAAGTGAAGTGGCGCTTAGCACCTGAAGTTTAGGGTTAAGAGCTTAAAAAAAAAAAGCTAGCTAGTCCTCTACATTTAAACTTTTGTTCCCAAGGAAAAAAGAGCCTGATCTTTAGAAGGTACTGAGTTTATAGAAGTCTCCACTGATTTTAAAAAGGGACCTACAGAAAGCTCAGCAATTTTGAGACAGTAAGAACAGTTTAATCATCAGATAAGGACATGGGTACCTATTTACCCTCTAATTTCTGAAAATCTTGATCTAGATTTTTCCAAGTACAAAACCATCTTGTTTAGATGTTAATTCTGAGTAGAATTCCAGTTTATGTACATCATTTAATCAATTGAACCATTAGAAGGTGCCATAACTGAACTAATTACATAAACATATTGCAGTAACTTGTACCTTTGCTTTCCCTATTCCCATGTTACCATTACTTCATGTAGCCTTCCTAAAAGCACACTGTAATCTCTTCAGAGCAGAAACTTATTTCTTAATGAGAACTGTAAAAATATATTGAGTGCTACAGAAATGACAAAATAATGAAATAACATGCTTTTTTTCGCAGTTAGTTGCCATAATGTAAAAATTGCCCTATCCAACAGCAACCTGATACCTGTAAGATATATTAGCAATTTAACCAGTCCTTTTCAGCTTGACAGTTCTAAATCTCACAGAGGCACCAGGGTTATGCAGCTACTTCTGCCATATAACACTGACATCCAAGTTGATGGGTGCTTGATTTGTAAGCCTTTTTCTAAAAAGACAGAAACAAATAAAGTTGCGTGCAACGAAGTATATTCTGATCAACTCACTCAGTACTACTTTTTTTTTTTCCTCAAAATGATCATTATAGTCAAGAGGAAAGGAGAAGAAAGATAAAGAAGTGAATGTTACTAAGAGTCCATCATAAGACTTAATAAAGCACTCCCAACATAAACATCTTAGGACTTGAGACCTACTTACACTGATCATAGCATATATATATTCAGATCTCAAAATACAGACACCAAAGTCTAACACTGAGAGCAAATTCAGGATATTGACAGAAGTTCCTAGGTTCTATAAGCATCTCATACCTCCTTATCCAGCGACCAGTTTGGCGCTTTAGTGCAAGAAGCAGTATATATCATATCTCATCAGCATCACCTTCACTACAAACTTGCTTATCTCAACTCTGTGAACTCAGGTTCTCATTCATTTTTCTGCCAAGTCCTCCCTGGATTTTTAATCAGAATGCACCTTCTCTAGCCTCTCTCTTGATTTAACACCACTGTCCTCCCCTTTCTGTTCTATCTTTCTGGCTTTCTCCACTCACTAATGTTCCAATGTGACACAGGTTTTACTCATGTATTATGGTAAATAATACAGGCCCAGATGCCTCACGCAGGGACATATGCAAATACGGAATTAGAGTATTCCAGATGGGTACAACTGCCTGTTTCACCTGCAGGAGCCAGTGTCTGGACACTGTGCCATCTGCTCTTCTGTGCCCTGAAAGCAATGAATGAGTTAAAATGAACAATGAATAATTTTACACAGAAACCACCAGGAATGCATATTCCTGCTGGTTTGTCTTTTTGGCTACATTTGCCTTTTGAGAATACCAGTTGGGAAAATTATTTAGAACTCAGACACAGGGAACAATAAAACTGCTCAGTTTGTGTGTACATGGAACATGTTACAGCTGCGTCAAAGAAAAGCTGGGTAGTTCAGCACAACAGAAACTTAGGAGGATTCCGGAGCTGAGATCTAGTAGATATTTGGAATATAAAGGAAGTTCAATCCCTGAGTAAACAGACAACTTCAAGGATCAAGGGGCTGCTGCTTCATAGCTATCACTTCTTAGAAGGAGAAACACCAGCCTTTCTGATAACTACTTTGCATTATTACCTCACTGCTGTAAAAATCCTTCCAAAAGACAAAGTGATACCTAGTAGCATTATAACTGTAACTGGAATAATTCAAAGATTCAGAGAAACAGAGTAGAAAATCTTTACTTAATTAAATATTTAAAGAAAAAACAACAACAAATATATCCAACACTATTCCTCCTGTAAATGCCACCCAGCTTGCTTTTTCTGCCTCTCTCTGTCCCCAAAGAGCAAAAACCTACCCTACAATGCCTTCTGAAGGCTGTCTGCCTGCTATCCTCTCTGCCCACCTACCGTAGGGAGCAGCTCCTCCCACCTGCACATAAAAGCCAAGTGCATGCTACCAGCAGCAGATCAGAGCACTTTCTCAGTCCTCCACTGTTCTGAGCCAGTGATCTTCTCTCCTTGGATCTTGTATACTCAAGGTAAGCTTACTGCTCTTCAGGTTTCTGTTCTAACCAGATATTGTGAGGAAGTCTTAATGTGAACTCTAGCACTGCCTTGCTGGGTGGTGCTGGCTTCCCCCCCCCACCCCCCTTTTTTTTTTCAGATGTAGTGTCATCTGACATTTAAGTTAGTAACAGTCTGTTGTTCTAGCAATGAAATAACAACAGATCTTGCTGGGAAACACTGTGTGGCTGGGAAAAGTTCTTCTCTCCCTTTCTGATTTATTTTGAAGAGATTAGTGTATACCCAGACCAATTCTAACAATTTATTATCCCTCTTAGTAGTCTCCCTCTCAGTCTAAAGTTATCAAAAAAACTACACTCTAAAGCTTCCTTAAATTCTGGTTGAGGGGGAAAAAAAAACCAAAAAACAAACCAAACAAAAAAAACCAAACCAAACAGCTTAGTGGTAATTTAAGGAAGGAATTGTTTTTTATTACTGTTATTATTATTGACTAGCCAGATTGAGCCGATCTTGGGACTGAGTGCATCTTCACAGGTTTCACTGCCTTTAAAAAAAGTGTGATGGAACTTAAGCCCTCACAGAAGCACAGTAATAATGCTGATGGAATTCACTATCTGGTACCAAATATGCTTAAAATACACATTTCACAAGCAAAGTTCTGTTTCTTGGAACAACAGACCTTGTGTGTCTATGAAATTTCTAGATCAGCTTGTATTATATTTTATCTACAGTTTGCCTACATAGGCATTTCTCATACTAGAGGAAGGAATAGTTAAGTGCTTCGGAGACAGCTACTGAACAGCTGAAACATGAAAAAGTGGTTTGAAAACTATATCTGCACTCCCTTCTATTCATCTATCCATCCTCACAGAGATGAATCTATTAGTGACTAGTACCAGTTTCTCATGTTGTGCAAGTCAGTGCACTTCCAACACAAAGTCACCTGTTTAAAAAAATTCCATCATAGAAATCCTAATCCTAGAATGCCTCTCTCCAGTGCTCAGAGAGGAAGGAAAGCATGAACTACCAAAAGCAAGCAGTGAAAGCTGTCTGTAAATTTTTTGCTTCTAATCTATGTAATACATCCTGCAGTTAGAAAATGATATTTTCTTCTTGATAGCCAAACAGTTCTCTAAATTGACTCTTTTTTGTTCTTTCCCCAAATAAAAAGTCTTTTCTAAAAAAGAATTATGTCCACATGTAGCTGTATTCACATTAGTTGAAACATTTTAAGCTATAGTACTGTATAACAACTGCAGAACTCTGCTCAAAGTGCCCTTTCCTGCATACTTTACCTAAGATTTTTTCTGTATTTTATATGTTATCTATTGTAACTAATGGGGAAAAGAAAGCACTGCCTTCAGCTATTTGCCTGGAAGATTACATAAGTATCTTTAAAAAAAAAAAACAACCAAAAACCAACCAAAAACCCAAAACCCAAACAAATGGAAGTTTTCAAAAACAAAGCACAGTGCTTTCTATAGCAGGCTTACAGTAAAACTATTTTTGCATCCAAGTAATCCATATAAATTGCCTATAGAAGAGCCCAATGGTTTTCATCATAACTGGCATTCTCTCTCTGAGCTACAAAATTTTATTCCTTAGTTAACATCTGATTTTTATAGCAAACCTCCCTTCTCTCTCCAAAAACACCCCTCTTGTAAAACACAGATATGTGATTTTTAAGTGTAATGCATACAGAATTTAGGTCTACAATCTGGCAGTAAAGCCTCACTGTTCACACAGAATTTTACTCTATCAGATAAATCAAAATTTCTAACAGAACAATTTTCAAGAAAAAAAAAAAATTTAAGTGCATTTGCCACATTGCCAGGAAATTTGTACACAGTAAAATACCTTTTATTAAAGCCTGCTGTGAAATGCAATGTTTTGGCATTTGAAAAATGGATTGCAGGACATATTAAGAAAACTCTATTCAAAGGAATGCGTCTAATTTAGATCAGAATCTCCTCTGAGCAATTTCTCTCTTAGGCTGAGTAGGTAATTCAGTTTAGCATCACTTTGCAGCAGGGGATGAAGGGAAACTGCACCCAGCAGGTCTCCAAGAGAACTTAGATGTCTAGGAATGCATTTATTGACTTCTGTGCTGATCTGAAACTCCTTTTTATAAGATCAAAGCATACTAGTGTTAAGATAAAAATACTGTCATTTTAAAATAGCGCTACAACCACAATTAAAAAAAAAAGTGAATCAGTGGGAGAACGACGAATTCAGATTTTTCGAGTAATGACCATAACATTTTAAAATAACAGAATAAAGGTGAAGAGACTATAGTAATTTTTCAGCCACAGACCAGTTAAGTGTTAAGCAGGCATGCTCAGCTATTTCTCCTGGTGGTTGTGCTAAGGTTTTTTAGGTGTTCATTTAGGGCACTAATGCCCACTTAAGCCACTAGTGTAATTCCCACTGCTGTCAAAAATGTTACACTAGATACAGATACACTAGAAACACAGGATAAACATATCACTGTCTGCTTATTTATGCATAGGCCTGCAGCTATGACTGCTTGTGAGACATTGATCTTCATGAATTTATTTTCACCCACCTCTCTGAGAGGCAGAGATATGTTTTCCTCTGGCCATGCTGATACTAAATACATGGACTGTTTTGCTTACAGTTCCAGTGAAAATTCATGGTAGAGTCAGATTTAGCTCTCCTGGGTTGCAGTACAGCACTTTAATCCCATTCTTCATTTTGTATTCAGCCTTATGAATTCCACCCCTTTGCAGCTGATCTGTCTTTGCATGACACTTTCGGGCTGAACAGCAGGGAGAATTCCAGTGACAAACCTTGAGAGAGGTAATTTACTCCTAACACTTTTGAACTTCCTGTGAAACCCTTTACAAATCCCTTTACAGGATTTGCAAATCATTCTTGGAGGGGGTAAATAAATAAATAAATAAATAACCAAAAGACCACCTCTTTCTTACCCTCTGTGGTTAGAGACCAACCCACTCTTGGCAGGATGAGCAAGCCGAGATCCACTGCCATGGACCACAAATGATGGGCAACATCTAACTATAAGAATTCAGTCTTGGTAACTCAGTAGCAGTAAAGAGCTCAAAGAGAAGCACATGGTACTTAAGCAAAATTATTCACCTGGATCTTGTATGGCATGTAGAATATATTCTTCCTTTCTTTTCTACATTTGCTATCATGTGCCACCTCTATAAACGTATAGGATATAATTTCATACCCATTACAAACAAATGAACACCACCACCCCCCAAACCCACCAGCTTTGCCCTATCCCTTTGGTTTTTAAACCTAGAGCTAATTTACGAGGGTACAGACTCCTAATTGCTCCTGAGGCCTTGCAAATACTGCATTTAAAAAAAAGAAAAATTAGCACATTCCAACACTTGATTTCTAGAGTAATTGCCCTAGCAATGGAGGCCTTGTCTCTTATTCTTTTAATTTGAAAATTACCACTAAGCATGCATTGCTCGTAAATAAAATAGTGACTGTGTGAGAGGTAACTGGAGGAGTAGCAGGAGTGATAAGGACCAGGAAAAGAACCATTAATGGTCATGTCACCACCTGCTGTAGAAGGTAAGACAATTTTCATACATCCATAGGCACATTTACAAGGCAGAATTTTCTGCCCACTTATTCTATGTCTTGCTATATATCTCAGGGGAAGAAAGATTAAGTTTTATCCCTGAGGCTTAAATATATCCCTATATTTTCCATTACTTTTTTGGCCTTCCAATTATTCTAAGCTCTGGGTTCTTTCCTTCTACAGGGAGATAATTTTCACTAATGTCGTATTTCTAAAAGAGCAATGGTTCAATGGAGTTATTGTAGTGAGGCACAAGAAAAGACAAAAACATTAGATGTGACTTGTTCTGTCTGATTAAGAACAACAAATTTCTGTATTTAACTGTATAAAAGTTTCCTACTTTTGCCACTTACACCTTCTAGAGTTTTGTTTAAGTGATGTTGCCTTTTTTTTGTGGCTTTCCCTCCAGAAAGTGAGATCTATTCTTTTGTGCTAACGTAATTCTCTTTCAGCAAAAGTTGTGGAGTTATGTGTGTTTAAAAAGATAATGAAGAGTCCTGGTTCTGAAGCCTTTTGTGGGTCTTGTGCAATAACTGTGCCTATTCTCTGTACACATCAGTAAACAATTGTGCTTGGTCTCCCTGTACTCCTGAAATGTTGGATGTGTTTCTGTAATTGTCTTGATGTGTAATGAATTTAATGTCTCATAATTGCACTGCAGGGGATTAATACCACTATGCAGTCTAGGGACATCTTTTGATGATTAAAACTTCTTCATGCAAGTCCATATTTTATAGCAAAAGCAAGATGAATGTAAGTCTGTTGCTTCTTGAATGGCAGGTGAAACTGTTGAGGGGTTTTCAAAAGGGAGTGAGAATCAGTGCCCTCTCTTGGTTAGAAAAAAATATATAAAGCAGCCCTATGAGAGCGTTTATCAGTTCCCTCTGCTGGCTACAAAGCCCACAGCCAGATGAGCAGCTGTGTTTGCGGAGGCGAAGGTCTTAAGTTCTATTCCCAGTGCTGTGTGCATGCGGTAAACTGATGACTGTGGTGTCTGTGCATGTATGTGGACATCATTCTTTATAGGGTCTCATCAACAACTACACTGAGTTCAACATGAGGGCACTCAAAAATAATATGGAGTTCCTGGGAGGTAAGAAACTTTCCACTTAAGATTTGAGAAGCATGCTAGCAGTTATGCCTTTCATAATACTACGCAGCTAGAGCATCCTTCTGTCATGCATCATATGCACACCTTGCTTGTTCCACCTCTTCAAGAAAAGTGTGTGTGTGTGTGTGTGTGTTCATTACACTCAGTTTAGAGACATCTGGCCAGTTATCACAAATATTCTTGGCAATCCCAAATTGTAACACTTCAGAATGTCAGCTTCTGAGAACTCCACATTTGCAAAAAAAGAAATAAATGGTACCAACAAGAACACTCCAACCTAAAAAAAACCCCACAAATCAAAACAAAACTGAATAAGAACCTAACTAGTTCTTTTCCATCCTTGTAGTGAAAGGCCTGTATAATCTTGTTATGCAACTGGAGAAACAGGTCACACAATTTATGCAGTCACTCTGAAATAAAGTTGAGATGAGAAAAATATACTGCAAACTTAAGAAACAGTTTCTACTTTCAATAAATATTCATAGCTCTAAAAATTACAAACTCCTGGGTCAGGTATGCCAGTTCACTTCAGCTCCCAGGAATCTATCACAGCAACGTATAGGATACACATAACCTATACTATTAAAGGGAGAATGAGTCAAAACTAACAGCTTGACATACTAGATATCAAAAGTATCTTAAAAGCCAGATTTTTGAAACATCTGCAGCATATGTTTCTTGCTAACTAAAAAATCAGCCACTCTTTCCAGACCAACATACTGCTGCATTCTTCTCTCTGAGAGTAAGAAGTGGACAGTAGCGCACTGTAGACTTGCATAGGGAACTTGAAGCAAAGCATTTGTCCATTTTTGCAATTGAAAATTCCAGAGAGCAAAACAAGTTTCTAACAAAACCCAGTGTTATGATGTGAAGCAACAACACGTATATATACTACACTACAGTCTCTGAAATGGAGATGCTTACATTGCCTCTCATTTACTCAATGTAATTTTCAAAGGGACAGAATGGATGATGGCACAGCCCCAGGGACACTTATACCAAATACAGTCAACTTACCACTGAAGAAATCTAGCATTCAAGTCTGCTTACGCCAGCACATGACTTACCTCTAGTCTGCCCTTCCATTCTTCCCACCATGTGTGGAGCTCCAGTGAATGCAGAGTATCAGAACAAGGGTCTTTTATGTGGCTCAGAGAACAGAATTTCTTTCAGCTTGCCTTAAAAAAAAAAAAAAAAAAAAAAAGAAAAAGAAAGATTGAAAAAGGAAAAGAAGGTGTTCGGATATTTCCCAGTATTTCGTTGTAAATTAATTAGATCATATTAGTCCAACTCTCAGTTGATGGACATTAATATAAAACACACAACTGGGACCCTTGCTGGCAAATCTCAGCAAAAAGTCAAGATGTAGTTACTTTAGGTCAAAGTCGAGCAATAAAAGCAGGCTTGTGAGAAAAGTTTATGTTGCCAGCATTGATACGTGTCACCTGTACTATAGGTAAAAAGGAAATAAGTTAAGAGTAGTTAAGCAAGTACATCCCACAAGCACTAGCATTCACACAAAACGTATTTTAGAAAATGAAGGAAAAAAAGACAACACTCAGTACTTATTTCCTTTCAGTCAGTGGCTTGAATTGAATTTACCATAGTAGCACATCACATTGTTCGCTGCAGAAAAATGCAAAGCTTGGGCCTTTAGGAGTATGTCTCTTGTGCTTTACTGGTTCCAAAAATGTCAGTGCTTGTCAAAGTGTTTTTGAAATAAAACCAAAACCATGTTAATAAAATGAACTTTCCAAGACAATGCTGGCCAAAACTGATTCTTAGATTTCTTTTCAGTAATAAACTGCCTCTGTGGTTGCTGAGTTGATAGGGAAAAGGATTTAAAGGGCCAAAGCCAAGTTCTGGTTAACTTAAAGAGGGTAAAAAAAAAAGAGCTGTCAAACAGGGCACAAGCCCTCCAATGAATGGAAAGACTTTTGCTGAGGGTGGACAGAGCTTAGTAAAATCCAGCTGTGCTTTCAAAAATGGCTGTAATCATTACTAAACTCCACTTGAATGCATTTTGAGACTGGAATACTTGTTGTGAGTACTATTTCTGATATGCTGCTGTAGATTACTGGACAAGACTCGGTACTTTAATGTAGAATTCACAGGCTGAATGTCAGTTCACAGGAGCTACCCTGCCTATTTATTAAATAGTAATTCCCTACATGAACTAAAAAGGCAACAACTGGAAGGATTCTGTCCCATCCTATCCCAGCCTTCCAGATGAATAGCTCAAAAAATATGCTCCAGTGAAGGATGAAGGTGTTCACAATGAACTGAGTTCCTACTGTGCACACAAGTTGCATGCAAGTCTGGGCAGCGAGATCTCTGAACTGTTTTGCTGTATGTGCATATAGGTGCAGACACAGCAGCAGTTTCTGTCTTCCACAGAAGGAAGCGGTGCAGTAGTTGGATGTTCTGTGCCTGTTGCAGGAATTCCTGCTCTCCTCCAGTTCCAACCAGCATAGCTCAGTTTAGGAGGTCTATGCAGTACAGTCCAAGCTGCCATTGCAAGGGTGTTTTCTTAGTTCTTATGCTTAGAACTCCTACAGACTATTACTATCTTTTGGAGATCTGGGCATAATTTATTACATCAGGAAACATGGAAAAACATCTTAGGGTTGCTCCCTAAGCTTGTGTAACTAGCCTCAGCTAAAAATATTGCTCATACTAATCTGGAAATAAAGAAAACTTTAGTTTTTAGATGTGTTTAACATCCAAGCCTGATACTTGATTAAAGATTCATTTGCAGCAGTAAATTTTTTATTTTTGTACTGCTATAAAATTATCAGATGGCTTTTAAGTTGTAGTTTAAAGGAAATCCACTCATCTCAGCTGTCTTTTGTTATGTCACCTTCATTGCATCTCATTTTTAAGTTGCTCTTAAGCAGCTAGTTGCAAATACTCAGTACCTAAAAATCAAGCTACCAGTTAGTTTTGGCCTGTGATTCTTATGGTGCATCTCTGTTCCACAATCAAGGCAAGAGAGCTCTTAGGTTCAAATTTCAAGGACAAAAACTACCTTTCACTGAGTTCAGAATTCACTTGCAATGAATATTTTATATTATTCTTTTGAAACACCCTATTTTCAACATCACATCTGTCACTCGTATGCTGAACGCTCTCAAGAACTCAAGGACTACGAAACACAAGCAAAACAAATTAAATTTGTGACTGCTCAGAGACGTCTTCTCTGCTACATGTGCTTTCAACTTTCTACTGTTTATCTCATGAAAACAAGTATTTAAAAAAATAAGTGAACAGAAATCTATTGTATTTTCAATGCTCCATTCATCAAGCACATTTTGGGAGCTGGAATTTTAGCTTGGTGGACACTCATAACATACAGTCTTATCCTTCAAAATAACAACCGCATCCATGAGACTGAGAGCGGCTCCCTCAACTCTCACCAAAGCTGAAGCTAACTGAAGCAGTAAATTGGCGCTTTCTGGGGGCACTCAGCACCACAGACTTCAGCTCAGGGCGCAGCAACCATTCCTTCCCAGCTTCTCCCCCCCCCGCCACCCAAGATGATGAGGAGAAACATTTTTGCTTGCTCAACTGCTTATAAGTCTTTTGAGAGTACAGGGAAACATGAAATGTTGTCCCTGGTGGCCAAAAGCTGTCGAGATAGCAGGGGTTTGTGTCAGCGGCTTCAATTTAGTGACCCTTTAGTTATTAAAAAAACAAAACCCGAACCGACGGAACCCCCATTTTGTTTTAAAACACCGTAACACAAGTGGCCGTTAAGCACCTGCGTCCCACAGAGCCTGGACCAAGTTGAATCGCTGAAGAGGCCGCGCCGCACCGCCTCAGCCGCGAGGCACCCTCGGGGCTCCGCCCCGCTCGGCGACCGTTACCCGCCAGTAACGGTCACGGCGCGAGCCCGCCCCCGGCCGGGCCGCGCTGTTGCCGCCACAGCCCTGAAGGAAGGCGCCATCGCCCGGCGGGGCGGTGACAGCTCGCCCTCGGCGGGCCTCAGGGCAGCCGCGGTTAGGGGCTCCTCGTCAGTCAGGCCGGGCCCGTCATGTCGGTGTACCACCTCCCGCCTCGCGTTGTGGCTCTGTGCTTCCGCCCGGCTCCAACGTTAACGCCATTTCTGCACATAGGCAGTCAGAAAAGGGATTCAAAGCCTGCACCTCCCATTCCCAAAGGAGAGGCAAGGGTTGAGGAGACCAGAAACTCCCCACAGCCCAGTCAGCTGAGGAGCATTTATGGAAACACAATGCATTTGAGGTTTCTTGGGTTTTGGAGATACAGCCCGGGGGTTTCGCTTCTGCGTGCCAGCCCTCCGTGCCCCTTTGAGAAGGATCTGGGTAGCATTAGCTCGCGCAGATGCGGACAGTGCTGGAAGGCCAAAAATGAGGGGGGCAGAGGGGGGGCTCCACTCTCTGCTGGAAAGAAAATGTCGTGTCCTGTGAGGGGAGGCTACTTGGAAAGAGAAGGAAGGCTGCTCCAGCACGCACCACAGGAGGTTCAGGACCTTTCAGATTTCCCCATCTGGAGGCAAAATTGAGGCCACTGTAAGTTAAAAGAAAAAAAAAAAGAAAAAAATGTCCATTTTGAAGTTAAGGTTCTTTGGTCTTAAAACAAAAAAAGCCCATCTGCAAAAATACTACTGTATGTGGGTATCTAGTATAAGGAGAGTAACCAGTCTTGTAAAGTTGAATTATAAAACTCCAAAACTCCCCCCAAAATACCAAATGCTTTGGTGGGATATGAGGAAAGAAATATCACGTGAGGAAGGAAAATGATAAAACTACTGTACTCAACAGGCAGGGAGTTCAGAAGGCTGAATGGAACACCTTTATAATTTCTTTCCAATATATTCTCCCCACCCCACTTTGTTTAGCACAAAGGTTTTTCAGGGTGAGTCTTTTTGATCTATGAGTTACATCCCCCAGCATGGCGGAGCCCTGATTCACGATCAAGTGTTTAAGGCAAACAGAGAGGAGCAGCTCCTGAACCTGAAGGCTTGTAAATTGTACACAAAGCAAAGCTGACTCCTGGGCTCCTGCTCCAGTCCCTTTAACACACTCTTGCTTACACAAATGATCGGTATGTCTGGAAAGATATTATACTACAAACACTTCACCTCCCTCTCCTGACTGCAGAAGCATCCAAGAACATCACATACAGTAGATTAATGAATGTATCCTTACAAGCACCCTGGCAACATCACTCTCATTTTAGAGGAAATTGAGGCACAGAGAAAGTTGCTGGTGTAGCATTTCAAGAGATTGCTCCTGGCAAAATTCACAAGTGTCTTTCTGTCATGATGGGGGCTAGTTGGAGAGCTTGGTTCCCATCCGGGCACCTCAATGAGAAACAGATTTTCATGACTGCTCAGCACCCAGTAGCTCTCGCAATGACACTCACAGCCAAATTTTCTGAAAAGTTCCTTTGATCATCTGGCTGCTGCCTCAGTGGAAGTGGAGCGCTTTTGAAAAAATCTGATCCTGTCTGTGGGTGCTGAGTACTTTTCAAAATTCTTGCTTAAGTGACCTGGCTAAGGATACAGACTAAAATCTGAGCAGAACCCACTTTGCCTAATCCCTAGGCCAGTGATTTAACCACAGGCGTATCCTTCCATCTTCAGCAAAGAAAGAATAGACACTAGTTGGGGCAGGAATCAAAATGCCAAATAATTGCCAGTACCCATGCCTGCCAAGAAAAATGCCCGGATACTTGTGGGCAAACCAGACAGCCACATTTTGGTACTTTCCTGAGAAAGGATTATTTCTAATAGCAGTGCCAGAGTCTGGCAACCTGGATTATGCTCTTTCCAGATGTACCTATTTCTTTCTGGGCTAAAACTCTTGCGAACATGCCCTCACACAGGCACACCCTCCCCACTCTTCAGAAAAAAGCAGCAGCTATCCAAACACTGTGCTGTCTCCATTATCCTTAGAGAGCCAGGCACGCTTGGGCAAGACAACACTATTTTGTGTAATGATTAAGAAGCAGTGGTCGCGTCAGTGAAGATTCTTGTTTTCATTGAATATTTCATTCATTTCTGAACATAAGCAACCACTTAGCTGCAGTTGTGCTAGATGCAGAGGAGGAAACGCATGCTATTCTTGGCTAGACTTTACCTCTGGGAAGCAGCAGCCTCCTTACAGCAGCCTCTGTAAGCGGCATGATTTAGCTACATCAGAGATTGTCCTGAACCTCAAGGAGAGACCTGCCTCCAGATTCTGAGTACCCCAAAGTGTGAATGTATGCAAAACTCCCAAAACCCAGCCTGGATCCTGTATTTTGTGGTCTGTTTGTGTGAGGCCCATTGGCAAATTAGAGCATGAGCTCAAGGCTAGTGTAGAAATTCCTCTCCAAACTGACCATATCTATTCAACTGCCACTCGAGGTGCTGCTGTGTCACTCAGCATCAGCTTGTTGGACTGTCTATCATAGGACTCCACCTCAGAGTCCAGCTTTCATTAAGCTCCGTCTCACTTCTGTCACCAGCTTTCAGACCATGTCCTGAGGCAGTATCTGACCAGTCTGGTAATAGAAAGATAAGGCACCCAGTCACTAGGGTGTTTTAAGGGAGCATAGATATCACATGATAACTATTGAATGAAAATGTTTACAGAAAAATAGTTTTGTAAAACAGCTCAGACTAAGCTGTGGCTAAGGGTTGAGCTCAAGCTATATAAGCCAAAAAATGCAGCTGTATCTTTTCTAGCTACAGCTAGAAACAGCTAAGTGTACTGGAAAAACCTTGGGGGGGGGTGGGGGTGCAGAGACATACTCTCTTAACAGAGGATTACACCTAAAAGCAAGCGTGAACATGTTTTCTGCTCCATTGTGTCTATACCTGTAATAATGCAAGGAAAGTGATAGCTGTGGTTCATGCTTTAATTGTTGAATGACAGTGCTTTCACTTGATTCTGACATCTGCTGCAGTAATTATCGTAATAACAACTCTAGTCAGAAGCTGGACTTTGGAGCGATACCCCAGTCAAATATTACAGCCTCAGCTTTACAAACAGAAAAACTGAGGCAGAAAGGGGTGAGGTCATGCAGCTTGTTTATGCAGACAGTTAATTGCACATGCTTTAATGTATCTTGTGACCTAAAAAGTTATAGGGAATATCACTGGAGGAACTTGGATTATGATTAGTAATTTTGCGGGCCTTCATGTTTTTGTCGGCAAATTTGTAACTACAACTTTTCCCTTTTTCCACATCTTGCAGATTTTTGTTTATTTATTTTTAATTCTCTTGTCCTGTCCTTGGAAGAAGCCAAGGCATTTCTGTGGAAAAGCTGGGGTCTACTGAGGGTCTCAGGTCAAGAAGTCTGTCTTGGGTGTCATCTCCTCTGAACTCAGAAACAAGCAACAGTTCAAAAGAGGTCTTAGTTTGGAGAGCAGCAAGGTCATCAGGACACAGCCTGCTGGTAAAGGACTGTGAGATGTGAGGCTGGAGCAGAGGTATCAGAAAGGGCCCATGGAAAAGGCTGGCAGGTTTGACAGTCCAGCCTGATGTGCTTTTGAAGCAGAGCAAACAGGCATTCCAGTGCTAGCAGAAAAGGGTGCCAACATTGATAAAGGTTGATGTGCAGAAGATTGACCGTTCTGTGCAATTGCCTTACTCTGGAACCAAGGTCTTCTACTGTAAGGCTGTTGCATTTTCCTTCTAGGCTTAAATACCCTAGCACTAACTTTTCCACCTGGTCTTAAGTGTAGTTTGGGGCTTGTGTCTTTGGTATTAACAAGGTAACACAGAGACTTAAAGGTGGCATACTCAACTCCTAGGTAATCAGTCTCATTATGAGATATTGTTACTCTGGGAAGGTTATGTTTCTGTCTTAATTTTGTCTAGAAATGGACTCCAAGAAATGAGAGGTGTTTCCTTTTACAACTAATTCTTGTGTTTCCACCAAAGAGCTGTACTTATGAATTGACATATTCTGAGAAAAAGTTTTGCTTAGAAGTTCCTGCTTATTTCTTTGAGAAATAATTGGAATCACTAAGTATAATCACTTAAAAGTGGAAAAAAGTTCCACTTTCAGGAGAGGACAGTCAGTATTTCCCAAATCATTCTTCTCTTTGTGCCCATGAAAGTGGTCACTTGAAAACACTGACATAGTCTTACAAGAACTTGGGTCTCATTCTTAACCCAGACAAGCGTTAGAGAAAACTGTACTTCTACAAACTACACAATTCAGCCTACCTAAACAGAGAAGTTTTCCAGCCTTTACAGATTCACCCATGACGAAGCAAAACACCTTCCAAGCCTGGCTGAATTTACACAACTAAATAAATCACTTTTTAAGTGTTTAAATGTCATTCTGAGAGTGAAAAGATGAAATGTGCTGTATATCATCTCTACAAAACCAGAAGTATATTATATTATAAATAAACAGAGTTTGCTTGGTATTAGGGACATAGGAAATTCCATTCAAGAACAGACAAATGGCACATCTCGTCTGGTATCCTGCATCTGGCACAGGCCTATAACAGATGCTTAAAATACTTGGCTCTGTTGGTCCCACAGCCTCCCCTGTTCCACCTACCACCAATGTTATAAATCACTCAGTTTTCCTAACCTCTGGTGAGAGTCTCTTTCCTGCTCACTTGTATAATATGGGAGGTGGAAGCACAGGCCAGGGGAATACTTATCCACAGTGGCTGGTACCAAATTTGTCTGAACTGTGGTTCTGACTGTTTCAGAACATATATGGTATTACTGCCTGTATTGCCTATGTAGCCAAACAAAGCAACACGTAGGTGAGGACTATGCTTAGCTCCAGAGAAAGGGGGAAGTAAACCCCTTCTCACCCTCATTTGCACATAGCCAGCAAGTGTAACTACCACTAGCCTATTACTAATCAGCTGCCCTCTTTCTATCAAGGCACTGCCACCTAATGCTCCCTACTACTCGATGACATATATATCCTAGTGTGGCTTTCTTAGTAACTTTTATAGTTTAATGCATGATGACTGAAAATTAAATGAGTTTATTGTCTATCAAGCAGAGTTCAGTTTTGTCCTTATTCTAGAGGTTATCAAAACACGGTTCATCTACCCAAGCAGGACACATAATGCAGGTTCTCCTCTTTAGTTGCCTGGTGCTTCTAGCCATTTTTGCTAGTGTGATATGCCTGCACCCAACAAAACTGACTGTGGCACTCTCCCTTACTAGAAATGTACTTCCCACAGACCATATCCCTTTATTTTCTACAATCTCATTCATAACCAACGTGAAATTCAATTCAATGGCACAATCTGTTAAGGGCCTCTGAAACAGACAAATGAAAAATCTAAACCTTTCCATTTGAAAAGTTAAAGTTTTAGGACCCCTTTATAGTAATTACATTACACCCTCCTTGTATTCCCCTGTGAAATACAACAGGATTTTTAAAAGGCTAAAGAGAACTTATGACTATAGGTAACTACCACATCAGGTCCTTTCACATGTCGTCTTACAGAAACAACAGAAAGAGAAGGGTAGCTACAGAAATTATGACACGTCATGTCTAAGCTATATTGTTAAAAAATCAAATTTGAAGGAAAAAAGTTAGTGTCCCTCAGTTTGAGCATATTATCTCTACAGTAGCTGAATGCTCTTAGGGAATGACCTAATAAATCTTTACATATTAGTAAGGGGAAGCTGAATCCTCATGGTGTGCCTAGGCTGTCAGATATAGTTTCAGATGTCAGCTTTCTCCATGCTCAAGGATTTTTCTGATTTTGGTTCCATCCTACTGAATATAACATTGTGTCAAAGGTCCAAATCTAGAGAACTTTGATCTAGCTACCCCAAATTTGTATCCACAAAGAACAAGGCTTTGTAGTATCAATCTGCTTGAAAGAATGGACACATTAAAGCTACTACAGTACCTCTTAGAAGTTTGCATCCTTTAACATATTCCAAATCAACCATACATTGAGGGATGGCCAGGCTCAATATTAGCAGCAGCTCTATGACTTTCTGCACTTCTCTCCTGTTGTACAAGAGGAATGACTTTCAGAATATCTATCTTATTTCAGTCAGGAACAGAAGTAGAGGTTTTTCAAGGCAGACAAATGAGTCAGCCACTTGTTCCAAATAAATAGAAATGGTGTTCCAAGTTTCCTAGACAGCCTTAAAAACTACATAGAGCAATTCAGCAGCTTAATATATTGTGTTTTATACCTCACATTTAAGAGGACGGAGAATCACATTCTTTTTATTCCAGATAACAGTTGGTTTACCCACAGCAGTCCAAACCCATCTCATTTTGTCTCTGTCCTCGACATACATGCTACTCATCTTGCTTGTGCCATTCCCAAAAACAAAAGTAGCACTCTTCAGAGTAAAGAGCAGCAGCTGAGGTTCCCAGACTGCCACAGGTATCCTAAATAATACTGAACTAAGTGTCTTAATCTCCATGATTGCATTTGCCCATTTGTATAATGAGGGTGTTAATATTTTGCTTTCTGAGGAGGAATATTGTAAACCTTAATTAATATATCAGTGACAAAAAAGGCATGAGTTACAACTTTAACTGTACTCCAAAATAAAACATCTATGTGGATAATTATAAGGAGATATATAAAACTATAAAAATAATTCCTTTACTGCAAACCTTGCCTTAACAAGAAACATAACTCCTTCCTCCCTCAAGAAAGCTAAATACACTGACTCATGTATTTGTTTAAGTGTCATGGTAAATTTGTTCTTTTATAATGTGTAGTAGTTTAGCTTTGAACTTTTGATTTTTTGGAAAAGGCAGAGCGGAAAAATGTTTTCATGGGAGAGGAGTGCACATTCCAGAGCTGTCAACTGTTACTCGTTTATGAAGGGAGAATAAAAAACCAACAAAAACCACCTACTTAGGTTTTAGGCTTTGGTTGGTGCAATTTGTTGTTATCTGGTATTTTTGATAAACCAAAGATTTACACTGTACAATGAAATATTTCCATTTTCTCTCTCATTTTTCCAGCTTTTGCTTGTTCAAAACCCTGAACAAGCTTGAAACTGTCTGCCATTGAGGAGAGAAAAGTTAGCTTTGTACAAATAGAAATAGTGATCCTCGGTAATATACAAAGTAGTCCAAAGAGAAAATAACTCAGTTTACTGTGAATTATAATGCTACATGCAAGCGTGATGTGGGAATGCAGACAATATTACTCATAAAAACGTGAGCCCTTCATGGTCTTTGTAACCTGAGCAACTTTTTTAAACACAATTTTCCTGTGCTGTTTCATGTTTATTTAATGTATTAACATTTGATTACATAAAAAAAAAATTAAAATAGGAAAATAAAATAAACTTTATGCAGCTTATTTATTCAGTAAAGTAAAAAATATTTCTCTACTGTCCTGCATAATTTGAAGAATTTTAATTTACATGCTTTCTTTCCTTCTCTTTCTAGAAAGAGAAGAAAATGCAGATTGTCAGAATCCTTCAAATTTGATACTCAGCACTGTTATGATCTCTTCATTACTGGATGTTGAGTCTGGATATCAGAACTGGTTCAGTGAAGTACTCTCCTATTAAGTTGAGGTAATTGTCTTCCTAACAATTCAATTGTTTAAAACATTACAAAAGGTGTCCTTCCACCCCCCTATTTCCTGCTAATAAAAACATTTCTGGGCAGGACATTATACTGTGCAATATAGCATCAGCTGATGTGAAAAACATGAGAACTGATGCTTTCGCTAACAGGCAGGGAGATCCAGGTCCCATTTATTAATAAAAAATGTGTTCTTGCTAAATTTATAAGATGACCACACTGAATTGGGTTTGTAAAGCAATTGCAAGTGTCAGCTCCTTTCCCTTTATAGAGGGAATAGTGACATGATAGACGCAACAGCCTGGATTCATGGCCTGTTAAAAGGCTACTGTACAACCATTATGGATATGTCAGAGACTGCATTCTTTGCTGCACTGGCATTAAGAGCTAAAGTCATTGAGGATAGAGAGCATAATTAATGAAAAAGTCTAATGCTGAAACAATGAAATTAACAAGTCTTTCAAAGTTTCATTTCCTGGGGAAAATTATTGCCATTGAAAAGGATCTATCTTGTAAAAAATCTTAACAAAGGCTAGAAACTACATGAAAATACCAGCCCCAAGCCAGAGATGAGGAGAGAACTTCTTAATTCACAAAGCCAGAAGATGTCAGGGTATTATTCTGAGAGAGGGAGGCTTTGCCAAGGTCATCAACTGCTTTTCAGACACACATTGAGATATGTTTCTACTTAGTGCGATGGGCATCCATACAGTAGGTTATTTCATAAATATTGTTCACTCAGCATGAAAAACTGCATTTATGAAGGCCTACCAGTCACTGGTTAATAGTGTTATGTTTTCCCTCAAGAACAGAACTGCACAAATTGCAGGCCTGATGTAGTCACGTATGTTATAGGAACATGTAACTTAGGATGCAGATGGGAAGGCAGTCAGTTGCAGAATTGTATTCCAAAAAATAAAAAGCAGGTGGCTCTGAGGCTGGCCACTGCCCCATAAGGATGTGGAGATGCAATTTAATTTCAAAACTAAGGTACACAGAAAACATTTTCAGAAAGTTTTCTGCCCTCACACAGCTTTAATGTATCCCCTCATTTCTTGGTATATCATTAATCAAGCTACTGTCAGTTTTCTCTCTGTTGCTCTAATAGAATTGCACACCTTTCACAGTATGTTAACCTGAATCTTAAAGAAGCTGCAGTTTTATTTTGTAGCTTCCTCTTCTCCCCAGTTAAAAAAAAAAAGCTTCTAGAAATACACACCAATACTGAATCAGAAAAACATGGTTAGTGTAATAAATCTTATCTAAAGCAATTAATTCAAGTGGGTTATTGTATAATCACGATGGCAGGCAAGAGGAAAAGAAAAAAATAAATACAGACAGGTGCACAGGAAGATCAGTTAGGGGATAGACATATTCTTATTATTATATCTAACAAAGCTACCTCAGGCTCCACGTTTGCTTTCGAAGTAATAGAATTCTGTTACAAGACAGTAACCAACGTGGCACATAATTCTTTAAGGTCATTTACAGCCTGCCTGTTAAACAAACATTACTCTGATTCCTCCCCACTCCCCCTTCTCCCCCAAGGATTCATAATATTTCCTGTATACTTTCAGCAATTTTTGTCCTATCTGTCTCCTAAACTATCAGTCTGAACCACTGAGAAATTGTTTGCCTAAAACCAGAACTCTGTTTTCAATACCTTTCTGTTATTAATATTCCTTAAGTTACACTTCAGCTTCCAATCAAGGTTTGCTGCAACAGTTTCTCTTTTGAGGCAAGTCCACTGTAGGGTACCTTGGATCTCAGCTAGAATGCACAGTATGTCATGTGAACAGTAAAAAACAATATAGCTCAACTTTCCCAAAGTAGGTTGAATCAGGAGGTTTAAGGATAATCAAAACCATATTTTTACTAGCAAGCAGAGCCAATAAGTCATTGAAGCTATATAAATATATTCATACCCACATTGCACTTCATTATAAAAAGAATCTCACACCCAGGAACACAAAAATTCTTTCTGTGGAATACTGAATAATTGTGGAACAAATAATAAATGGAAGAATACACTGATCTTTGCATGAGAATTGCATCATAAAAAGGATCCCAGTAAAACAAGCTCAATCTTCAGACTTTTATAAGCTTTTTATGACTTTTTTAGCAAACATTGGAAAACTTGAAGGACTTTGTACAGAGCAGTATTATTTACAGGAGTATTTATTGCTTACATTCTTTAAGTGAAATTTATGTATGATTTCATACACAAATACATGCAGGCATGCAAGTGTATGTATGTTTTTAGGAAAGTCTGTTACTAAATATTTTGGACCAGCTTACAGTCTTCAGTAATGCCAATAGATAGGTCCTAGTCAGTTTAATATTTTATGTCAGCAAGTTATTCTACATGTGAGAATACATCTGTGTAAATGCAATGGTATTTTTCTTATAGATGTTATTTATGTGTATGTGTCTTTACATGACTTGTGTCTAGACCCAATCTGGATTTAGCCTGCTGTCACTGACAACAGAATATAAATCTTTGCATGTTTCCTCTCATTGAACTATTTTTTTTCCTTTTTTTTTTTTTTAATATTGGCTTTCTTTGCACTGCTAACTACAAAGGCTGATTTATCAATATAAGTGGAAGTTATCTGAACAGCAGCCAACATAGAACACAGAGTCAATAGCAATGATTCATGGCATTTTTTAGTTTGTTGTGGGTTTTTTTAATGCTTAGAGCCTATATAGGCAAGAAACTATTTCCCATACTGTGAAATGGAACTATTGCTCACCCCTTTGTAGAATATAAAGCTGAGAAGTGAAATTGAAGCAATTTAGTCAAAACTAAACACTTTCCTTATCTCAGAAAGATAGCACTGTGCAGTTCAGCCCAATTGTGGCTACCTGAAAAAGGGAAGAATTTAAGCACCTATGCCTGAAATCACACATTTTTAAGTTGTTCTAACCACAGCATATGCACAGCTAAACTGAATGATTTCACCATCCTGAGTTATTTCCCACGTTCCTTTGTTACTCCAGTAATGTCAAAAAATGCAGGAACTGGGAAGTCATATGATCTGCAGGAAAGAGAATATTGTGGTTTCTAAGAAAAATATTTATTACCAAGCAAGCTATTTTGATTTATTAAATGATAGCTTCCCATCATAGTGTTTTTTGATATGGTGCTTGAAACCACAATCGTGGTATAAAGCCAGGACTTTATTTGTTTAAAGGCATCCACTAATGTTTTTCTTAATAGAAATATCAGTTCACGACAATGCCAGGTTCATAGAAGCTCATCCAGAAATAATCTCTTGAAAAAAATTTTTTTTCCTAGAGTGTCCATTAAGCCAGTGCAGGCACCATGTCTCACTGCTAGTCTTCTAACATTAGATTTATAGGATGTTATAATTAACAACAGGTGATGGGCAGCACTACATGCACAGCAAGCTAAGTAAAAAGACTGGCAGCTCAAGAGCCACTTGTGAATCATCAAAACTTTTCCCTGGATGAACTCAGTAGTAAGCCTGGTAGGTTTTCTGGCAGTTGTTTGGGTTGGGGGTTTTTTGGTTGGTTGTTGGGTTTTGGGGTTTTGTTGTTGTTGTTTTAAATTCCACCACCCACCCCCTCTTTTTCATGTCAAAGATTAGGGACCATCACCATCTGTCTGTTTTTACAGTTATGTAGCTTTTCTGCTTCTATGTTTATCTATCTATAAAATGAGACAAATTATTCTTCCCTACTCAGAGAGGACTTCTTGGAGGATTACAGACAAGTCCACAGACAACATTTTTAAATTATGCAGATTTTTAAGAGACACTTGTGTCTTTGTTATTCCAGCTCTCTCAAATTCTCATTCTGTACAAATAACACAAAAAAAAGGTTCAAAACATATACAGCCTCCACATCAATTTTAAGAAAAGCAGTTCTTCAGTTTAGGACTGAAAAGGAGGAAGGAAGACACTGAAAAACATGTATCAGCAAAACAAAAATATGTCCCAAATAGTTAAACAAATACCCTTTTTTTTTTTCTTCTGCTGTTGTGAGAATAGAAGTGAGGCAAAGTATGTTGGAAAAGGCAATGATTTTCTTTATCCAAGTGAAGAAGGACTTGTATCCCAAATCTACCAATAGATCCAACTTCTGTGAATCATTGCCAATGTACTAACCTGATGTGATCATGATATTCATGAGTTAATTTCATGTCATAACATAATGATTATAAAAAATGAGTACTTTTTAAAAAAAATAAAACAATACTTCTGTTTTGGATAATTGGCTACATATCCTCATTGACATTAGTAAATACTTTAAATGTATTAACTGGTAGGAAGATGTAAATAGGAATGCTCAAATGAAAAAAAAACCTAAAAAAATCAGTATTTGTACTGTAGAAAGGACTGGAGATTTTTTATGGATACATCCCATACTCTTGCCCATATAGTTCCCTGAGTTCTTCTACCAGTTACCCTGATACATTAAATTAATTTCTACTAAAGCCCTTTTAGAGTGTTTCTTCCCTCCTTTTATCCACCCCAAAATACACTTGAATCAGTAACCTTAAAGTTCTTAGCATTACTATATTAGAGAGCAATGACTACTATTCTAGCTTTATGTTACCAGGCTGCCAACAGGAACACATGGTGCTAAAAGCTTGAGTTCTTACAGTGTAGTGAGCTAACATTCTCTGATAACTCTCTTCACATTGACTGTGGAAAAACATGTTCATTTTTTTCTGAGCTTATGGGATTACTGTAGGCCTGGACTGGATATTAGTACCTGAGAGAACCTGGGCTCTGTTGACACTATATAGCTTTGCATATACTAACACATATACATGCACTTGCATAACAGAAAGTGATCAGTTTTAATGCCTGTCCTTTGCTTGTGATTGTACAATTGGATCACTTGTCTCAAATCCACCAGTGAACATTAAATTGTACATTTAGTCAGCACAACCCAAACCAGTACTAACTTTTTAGGTAACATTGTGTTAACTTCATTGTGAACCAGAGTCTCAGCTGATTTTCTTAAACTACTTTATTGTATAGCGGTAACTATAAAGTGAGATGGTTGCAATGGTGAATTTATCCTGCTTGTTGCAGACTTTGCACTTAATTAAAATTCACATAGCAGTGCTTATCTATAGCAGAGACACAAAGTTGCCCAGGGGAACACTTGTTACTCTGGGTAATTAATCAGAGGTGATGGGAAATTTTTCTTAGTGTTCTTGATAATCTCTAGGGCATCATCCAACTGTGAAATTTTGGCCTCACTGAAGTGGAAAGCTAGTTTCATCAGTAACTAGAATAGGCCAAGACATTTCTCACAAAGCACTTAACGACCTGGTGTCATCTGGCAAAGTTTCTCTGTGTAGCCTTTTTTCAGAGCTGGAGAAATAGTTCATTTCTATCAAATATTTCGTATGCATACATAACAAGCCCCTTGTTTTGGTAATCACAGGCACATTTTAAGGAAGGTTCTACACATTTTTTAGGGTAAATACATTTTTAAAGAGCTTGAATCTATACTCAAAATAGTCTCTCAGCTCAGCAAACTTGAAATCACATCCTCAATAGGAAATTTGTGGTTTTGCATGGGCAGGGAGAGAGTACCTTAGACTGTCAAAATGCTTGGAGATTCAAGCACATAGCTTGAAACAGCCTGAAGGCTTCTACTTTCTAGAGAGAGCCTCGCCTCAAAGAAAATTTTTTTATAAAAAAGAGAAACGCTTCCTCCATCAGATGCCCAAATTTAGGGATGTGTTCCTCAAAAGAATAATCACTTTTAAAAAACCCTTCATCCAATAACATTTTATTTTTATGGCAGCTAGGCATAGATTTTAAAATTTGTGTATGTAGAGACCAAATGGAGGTGTGCTTTTCTTATTGAAGTGCTTCAGGATAGTTAAACTTTTGCTGCACAAAAGTAGTACAGTACGAATTTTAAAAAGACTGAAAATATTTCTAATTCAAAAGAAGAACTCTCCCCAACCCAAAGAACTATTCAAATATCCAAGCACAATAGAGCCAGTTTTCTTAGAAAAAGTTCAGTGATTTAGACAAATGTTAAACCAAGCTGAAACCAACTCAGCGATTTTATTTCCTCTATTCAGCTTTTTCAGGTGTGACTATTAATACTGAGTCCAAAAGATGAATTAGCACTTATTTCACATCTTAATCATCTATTCATTAGTTTAGCTATCCTTGACCTTGAAGCAATATTTTTCCCAGCTACATCTATTTAAAACAACATTATTTTAAGAGATACAAAATATACAAAATAAATTAATCATAAGAAGTTATGGCATATGGGACAGAAGTTTACAGGCTAAATTAAGATTTGACTGATGTTTCATTTAAGTGTTGCTACACCATACAAAACTGCTGAACTCAGATATTGATGGACAGGTTTACCCAAGGTCACAAAGGGAACTGCAAGCTTCTTATTCCTTTTTTGATTGACCCCTGGCTCACAGTAAATTCATCTTGATTAACAACATACTGTGTTACTGCTGAATGCTCTTGTTTTGAGTGCATGGTACTAGTTTCACTGTAGCAGGAGCTAACTGAATGTTTCTTTTCTCAAATTACTTAGCATCATGAATTCTAGCATGGACATTTCAAAAGATTTATTTCTCATTGTGATGATTAACTCAAGTTCTCCATAATAGATTCACAAAGGGATTAGCAATTTTATGAGTTTATCAAAAGTAACTGTCTCTCAGCATTTATTGTAGCCTTGAAAGTCTGTCATAAGTCATTGTAATATCTCAGATCTGAAAGTGAACCCTTCTTTACAAGTAGATACTTAGATGGATGTAGTTTCTTAATACTGTTTCTTCTAAATGAAAGTTAATGCTGGTATTTTGCTTTTAGCCTGAGCTATCTCACTTATTGAGTAGTTTATAAAAGAAGACATTTCTGGGGTCAAGTTACCATGTGTGCCAAGAAGGACTACATTTCAGTGCAGGACTTGTACCCACATTATTCAGGCACATAACTGCCAGTGAATAGTTCCACTGAACAGGAGTCAGGCCACCCACTGCTTGTGTAAGTCTGAGTACAAATTTTGTGTGCCTCAATTCCTGTTTGTGGAAACACGCTGATGATACACTCCTTAGCATAGGAGTTAGGATGATAAACTGATTACTGTTTGTGAAGTAATGACATGCTGAAGGCTGCTTAGCAATACTCATTGAACTCAAGGATAGAGCTATACAAATTCTGTCTTAAAAGAACTTACAATCTTGGTACTTAAGAGATGTTCACATTGCTTACCTGATCTGTTTGTATGTCCTGTGATGCTGATTCAAAGCAGCTTACAGCTACCTCAGTCAGTCGACTGACAGTAGTTAAAGTGAATCTTTTATGTAATAACTTTCACACTGGGGACAGATTTAAGTATCTGCTCATATATAAAAGAAAGACGCAATAAAACATTTCAAGTAAAATCAAAAGTCATATAGAAAAAATATGAACTTCGCTGTATTTGGGCTATAGGAATAAGGGATAGGAAAAATGAGGGCTCTTTGCACAAGTAAATTATCTTAAAACTTGTAGGTGAATGGCACAACACAAAAACCAGGCCTTTAACAAACTCTGCTCGCGCTAACTCACATCCGTACACATATTGAAACACTTGCTGTCACTATATCAGGAAAAATCTGTGGTAGCGAGGGAATGAGGGAATTTACATCATCAAGGCTTGTCAAAGATTATTATCCAAAATTTACAGGTTTACTTGCAGAGAATTACTAATACCACCAGGAACTTAAAATATGACCCAAAACTCCGCAGACATACACTGTAGAAACCAGCTGTAACTATTCATATTTGCCTGAGCTTAGCTCTACACCTAGCATGTCACAAATCTGGAAAGTAGAACAGGTTACAGGAAAGGTCAGAATTTGTTGAGCCTTAGGACTGATGGATTAGAAGTAAGAAAAAGAGCAGCTAGAGAGATCTGGATTATTCCTAGACTTAGACAAGTTAAAGATGGAAAATAATTTGATCATCCAGCCCATTTTCCTGCCAATGCAGTATTGTTCCCTGTAGTACATTTTCTAGTGCTTAGTTCTTAAAGTCCCTTGAGAAGGGAGATTCCAGCGTTTCCTTTGGACACATCCCGGCACACTCTGTCAGGGAGGTTTTTCCTCCCTCTGTTCAGCGAAGCATTTCCTGACTCTTCTTATTTCCTCTTCCACTCAAGAGTTGTTCCTCCTCTTTGGTGCCAGGGCTTTTCAGGAATCCAGAGGGGACACTCTGCTGACAGGAACAGATATTCCCAGAATAAGATATCACACAGTATGGAAATCTATAGCAGACAATTTTAGGAGAACATTCTAGTAGCCTCCTTTTGTTCACTGCTCTTTGTGTGCCAGATGGGAAGAATGCATTTGAAAGGCACTTAGCCACCTTTGAACATTTTTAATATGATAATTCTTTAGTATGAACTTCAGGGAGAGTATCTGTTAAAACCAAAGCTTGACTGCCTCAGATCAGTTTAGAAGTACTGCTGAAAGAACATCCTGCAGTGAACAGCAAGTTCACCATACACCACGTCACTAGTGATTTGTCCCTTTAAATAAGTGGACATAAGAAAGAGGCCTGAAGAAAGAGCAGAAAAATATGGAGATGTTCTTGACCCAGTGGTGACTGAACACAAAACTATCTGTGCTGTATGAATGTACTCAGGACAGTATCACATATAGATACAATATTCACACGCAACAATTACAGTCATGCTATAGATGCGGTAGCCCACATCAACTCATTCCAAGCAGTTCTGTTATTGACAGAATGGTTGTGGGAAAAGATTCATTACCATTCAGCAGGCTATGTGCAAACTCAGCATCGTGAAATCCTTATGTGTGTTTGCGAAGACATCCCTCTGCAGTTCCTGCAAAAGCTGTGGTTCATAAGGAACCACAGGCCAAATATGTCTTTAGACATCTAAAGAGTCGGGTGAAGACAGGAATTTAAGTGTGGTTTGCTAAGTAGAAGCATTAACCTTGTCAGATTGAGTTATATAGCCTTCTAACATAAGCAGTCCAAGTTTGCTACCTTGATGAAAACATTGTACCGTAGGTCATGATAAATATCATTCTTGAACTAGGAGTTTAGCTTTGCCTTGTAGGGGCCTAGCCAGAACACTTAGGAATATTTTCTTTGAAGAACAACAAATGTTAAATACCTTTTTGTTCTTTAAATTTGAGCAGGTGGAGTTCTTAGTCTTTTGTCTTGCAAAACAGCTTGCAGCAGGGAAGGATTAAGTTTCCATTACCTAATTCAAAAGACTGGCCAAATATAAAACAAAAATTATGAAAGAATTTGGTTGTAATTCTGTGTGTCTCTTTGAAGGGATAGAAATATTCTTGGATGTGTCCTTTTTTGACAAATTTATACTGATTACAAATCTAAGGGCAAAGTTGGAGTATTATATCCTCTAAACTGCCTCAGCCCCAATTTGTTCTACTACTTCTCTGACAGAATCCCTTTGACAGCAAGGGAACTTCTTCTTTTAATATAATTGTTCTTCAAGGTGTTTAAAGCATCTGGAATAGAAAAATAAATAGTTCTACAACTAATTTGTTTAAATCTGGAAAGTATCTATAACTTATAACTTACACGAGGCAATGTAATTTTAATAAATCTTCTGCTTCTCCTTTAGAAAAAAAGTACAGCAAGAAGAGGTGCATCAGTACCTTATTTCAATGAAAATTCAGAGAGCTAAATCAGTGTCTTCCTTTTCCTTCATATTTTACTATAACTATCTTGGGTGCTGCTTACTTCAGCAGCATTAATTTGAGGAGTGAAAGCTAGTAAGTGAGAGGAAAGACAAGTAAACCTGGAGTGAAAAAACACACTAAAGATTAGATCTTTATATACGTTAACTAAAGAACTTTAAGGATATTCAAAAAGGAGAAAAGCAGAACAAAAGTCCTGTGAAATGCAAGATGTTTGTCCTGAACTACAGAAAACTGGATGATCATCAGTTGACAGCCAATTTATATTTTTAAAGATATGTGAGCCTTAAAAAAAAAAAAAAAAAGAAGGGGGGGGTAATTATGACACAAGTAGAAAAATATATACTTGTTCCTTTTAAGAGAGGGAAGAATCATGCAGAATATTTGGCAGTGCCGAACATAGGAGCATTCACAAATTAGCAACACAGTAATCATTGGTCGCACCAGCACACAATGCTTCCTGCTTTCAGCAATGCACTCTCTGGGAAGGGGCAGTAAAGGCCCATTGGGCACATCCATGCTGCTTCAGTTGGTGGTAAATTTAGGCTTCCCATGAATTCTTTCCCACTAAACTGTGGAAAGGCAATGCCTAGGAAAGCACTGGAGAACTTCTCCCATTTGAGTGGGGCAAGCTTCATCCTTGCCACAGAGTGTTACTGACAGCAAACAATATGGTATCCTAAACCAAGTTTTAATCTACACCCTGACAGGCAGTCAAGTAAAGAACAACTCTACACTTCCATTGAGGGATTGCAGTTTGGGCAAGCTTCCTGTTAGAGCTTGAGGTAGCTTCAGGGTGAAGATAGGACAATAATACTGCAAGGTCGTTAAGATCTACTCAATATTCTCTATCAGCAATGCTTTGTCATAAAGTTAAAACAAAAAATACTTTCCATTGAATTAACAGTCACAGCAACTGGGAAAAATAATTAAAAAAATCTTCTTCCTTAAGAGCTATGCATGTAAGTTACCTTCTGTAATATTTCTATCTATTCAGTCAAATGCACAGTCAATCAGAAAACTTACCAAGAGAGAAGCACAATTCCCCTGAAAAGTCAGAGGGGAGAAGAGTCAGATTTGAGGACTTTTTCTCCTCTGTAAGCACCAAAACAGTCAGATATTTGTCTAAGCTTGTGTGAGGTGCATAAAATTGGAAGAGAGAAGAATTTTAGGCACTTATACCACTTCCACTCCCATACACAAAAAGAGAAAGCTTCTTTTTTCCTAGTTCTAGTCCCTTCTTCTCACAGAAATCAAATAACTTGTCTATCTGCTGATTTAGGAGTTAATTATCAGAAAGAAAAAAAAAAGGCAAAATAACAGACACCACACAACCCCAAACACACCATAATCAGAGTTTGGCAAGTATAAAACAGAGATATGGGTGAGCAATGTAACACTGCTTAAAGCTAGCCGATTTGCACCCTAGCATATCCATAATAGATGAAACCTGTTTAATGAGCCAACCTATCACCTCTTAGAACACAGAAGGAACATTTTCTTGAGGTACATTTCCTGTTTTCCTGTCATTATCCTTTAGACTGGAAAGGGATGACACTTCCTCCTCTAGTTGGGACTGATAATTCCACAGCCTAAGCTACTACTTCGATAAAAGCAGAGGAAAAAAGCTTCCCAAGTCCAAATTCCCATGAATAAGCACATCAGGCATCTTAACATACACTTTGAAACAACTTCCAAGCTTATTGAGCGCATCACCTTGAAACAGTCCAGTGAAGAGGATGAAATCAAGTAAATATAACAAACTGTAATTTGTTTTTAATATTTATCACATCTAAAATAACTTCTTTATAATGCAATTATGTTGTTTCTGGAAAGTCTCACTGCAGAGCCACATTATGAGCTGGTTCATTCCCTTTCCAGCCAGCAAAAGAATCTGTATTCACAAGCCAGAACACCTGCAAGGCAAGTGCCCTCTAATTCAGTTCTGAGCAACTTAAGGAACTTAATGACTCTGTATTCACACATGTGCAAAACGCTTTCTTTAATAAGCCTTGGGGATTTTACATTGAACAGAACAATTGAAAACCTCTGTGGCTCCGCAGTTGTTAGTATATGCCTGCCAACAGAAGCGAGCTTGACATAAACCATTTACATTTAAGCTTCAGATGATATTCCATGCCATATATTTCATAGCTGCTGCCTCATTCCAGCTCCTTTAGCTGCTCTACATCATGGAAACCAACTCACTAGAAATGCAATTTGTGGCAAGCAGGAGAGGCTATGAAAGCTGATGAAAACTTCACTGGTTTTTGTGCTGTCCATTGCAGCACCAGCTCAGCCCAAAGAGCTTTGTCAGGTCTTTGAGTAATGCTACTAAGGCCATAGCTCTCCCAGCTCTACATACCGCAACACAAACCACCATCACTCTTTGGGTGCAAAATGATTGATGACGGCACCTAACTGTGAGGAACAGAGGGCAAGTTTTGATTGTGGAGGTCATAGCCAAGTCCTCTAACAAAAAATTCCAGTGACCTTTTAACTCCCCCACAAAGCAAACAGTATTACTTGCTAATAACACCTGGTCTCCCTTCCCTGTCAGATCTGACACTTAAGCTCTGCCAGCCACCTAACAGTTGCTAAAATAAACATACAGTGCAACTAGTAAGTACTGTTTCCACTTCTGCTCCACCCTCCATTCTTGTTGTCAAGACAGAGTTACTCCAAAAGAAAGAGGAAAAGAAACCTTGTAGCTTTTTTGACAGAGAAGGAAGATGTCAATTTTCTATCTATTTTCAGTAATTTACCAAAGCTTACACAGCATGGAGTAATATTGTCCAATGATTTTGACATGAGTGATAGTATTTAGTTTAACACGATCAGTCTCTGCTGAGTAATTTCCCCAGATACCAGTGTGTTTGATTGCATGATGTTCAGACTCCCTCTTTGTGTTGTCTGAGATGAACATTCCACTTGAGTGTTCATCAGGAGGACATATTTATCAGATACACTGCTTTCTCTTCATTAAGAATATTTTGAGATGTGAATTCTCTTAAAAGCATAAAGGAAGAAAAGCATACAGACCTGAACTCCAAACCTGTTCTCACACAACTAAGGTGTCATCTTTCTTTCCTTCCTTTTTGAACTATCTTGGATTTATCCCATGATTTCATGTCAAAGTTTCATAGTTGTCATCTGTTTTGGAGATAGGATATATGGTTTCTTAAAGCAGGTTCCCACCTCCACGGTAAGGTCTATTGAACATTTCAAATGAAGTGTTTCTCTTAAACTATGTGTCAATTCATATGTGATAGTTCACATTTGTTTTATTGGTTTGGTAGGGGAACTCAGATTCTGCTTTTCTTATGAGCATCTAATGGAAGATTCCAATGCAGAAACACAGCTAAATCAGCAACGAGAAGGCTTTACTATTTTATAAGTTATTTCCTGCACTTAATTCCTTAGCTGATTTATCTGATTTCTGACTGATTGCACAGGTCACTGGACTTGCCAACACATTTCTGAGTCACTTCCTTGCCAGATAAAAACCCCCAAAAAAGTAGTCTTCAAAAAGGAAACAAGCTTGTCTTTCTACCTCCACTGCTGAATAAAAGACAGGGCAGGAAATAATCATAAGATACAACAGAAGGAATATACATACTTTTTGTGCATATGCACACATGTACTATATTCCACGAAGGAGATAATTTAATGCATGAAATTCTACGAAATATTTCAAAACGAATAATACTTGATTCTTCAGTCATGGATCAATACTTCTTTATGGCACTTTAAATGTATAATAAGTAAGCAGCCTCGGAGCTGAAGGGCTTTATATTCTAAACTAAATCTTCTAGTCCTCCATCAGATGCCAATGTGATTCACAAACCTGTCAATGTTATAACCCAACCTTGAAAGTGAGGACAAGTCTTTTTTGCATTTAAAACAAAACACCCTGTTACCAGATACTCAGGTAATTTCCTATTATTAATGTAGCCAAAAATAAGACAGCACAACTCCCACTGTGAGAAGTGCTCCCTGAGAGAAGGCAAACATCATCTTCATAGCATGATAGGTACAGATTAGACAATGATTTTCACATCATTCGTTGGGACACCATTCACAGTTTTTTATGAATATGAACCTTTGAAAATGTTAGCATTTATTTGTTTCTACCCAGACTTCATTTTGCTCTGCTCATGAAACAGACTGGTTTATTGGCATCTGTAAGATCTTAAATTTATTAAAGGATAAATCTATTGTGAGTTGAAATGCTAACTCAATTAGGTTGTTTACATGGGGTCTTTGCACAATGTTTATGAGATGAAGTTTGAAGTGAAACCCAGACACATTCTGTTTCTGTTTTCTACCACAAAGATTGTAGTGCAGCTAGGAAACATACTTCAGTGAGTCACATCTTGGAAAAGATAAATGGCTAAAAATGCAGTAATAGTAGGATATTGGGAAATAAACACTAACTGAGCTAGCAGACTTGTTTGTAGTCCTGCTCATAATCACTTCTAGTCCATGTTTGAGATTTTTCTTCAGCTACCCAATTAAAAAAAAAAGACAATCACTTCTCTTGATGACATTACATCCATAACAAAGGCAAACAGCAACAGAATTAATTTGTGTTGCTGTCCTGTATTCAGCTGAGTAAGCCTACAGAGGTTTAGACTCCAGAAAGACAGGCATTTGCTATTTCAGCCTTTAGCTGATCAATAGCCCTTAACATTTACTTTATTTCAGATCTCAGAGTTCCTTGCAAACATAACAAACACCTACCAGTGCTTTAGTCTTGCAAGACAGGTAGCACTACACCAGCTTCCCCTGGTATGAAACTGGAATTGAAAGGGTCTAATTCCCTACAGCGTGCTCATGCTTATGTACTTAGAGTAGCAGAAACAGAGAGGATAAGCACCAGCAATTCTACTGGTATCATTATACATCTACAGTGGTTTTATTTGCCCAGATGTAATCACTACACATTCATACATGCACACCAAAGGAAAAAGGAGAAAAGGTTGCAATAAGTCATGAAATGCAATTCATTTGTCAAAATTAAGGCCCTTGATGGGTTCAAGATCTTTCCCTTGTGATTTTAACTTTTCAATTCATGCCTACTTTTTGGCCAGGATAAGAATGGTGTAGGAACTCACAGTCCAGTGCCTCTGTAAAGCAGAGGAGCGGGCTAGGTCCTACAAATAACTTACCAGCAGTGTTTGGCTCTGAATGTCTCTTGTTCCCCTACATTCCCACAGCTGGAAGATTTCAAGTTAGGACTTTATCTTGTGTCACAAGAAACACTGCCTTTACTTATCTCCTCCACCTCAAGGCAGGGTTTTCCTACCTTGTAGAGGCTAAATCAGAAACAGGACCAAAATAATCCTTACCTGAAGCAACCTTTTAAAAAATATATATTAGAGCAGCTATTTGCTGCATCCATTGCATTTGCAAGCCTATACTATCATATTTTCAAAGTCACTAAGAATTTATTTTGAAGCAGAAGCAAAGGGAAAGATATCCAACAAGTCATCTGATTTATTGCAGTAACCCTCTTATATATGCCGTGTTAAAGTGATCATATGGTTGGCTGTAGAAATGCTAAGTATTTCAATTCAGTGGAAAGGTTTAGAGGAATAAGTGATACACATATGCTTTAGTAATTACAACAATATGTTAAAAAAACCCATTTTTTTTTTAAATTGCTAGATCATTATATAGTATATGCAAACTAAACTAAGAGCTTACTTTAGAGAGAAAAGTGAAAAGTTATATCCTCTAGGCTAGATAGCAAAACTTTTGGAACTTCTGAAGATCTGGAATGCTTCTACATGTAGGTGTGATTCAAAACAGTATACACACATTTCCAACAGCAAGATCTGTAATTCCTCACCATCCTACCAAAAATGCTAAAGGAGGCTGATAGTTCATATACTACCTTGGCTGAGCCTGTGTGTTCACTGGTGCCAGATACCATCCCTAATGTTTTCAGCCTTCTACATGGACTTCAAGACTTTGCATCCAAGAAGTCCCTAATGCTGTTGTAGACAGTGTTATTCTTGAGAAGTACTGCATGCAGGGCTTACTTTTCTTTTTATTGTTTTTTTTTTTTTTTTAATAGAAAGCAATGTTTATCGCAGTATGATGTTTCCTTGTCTATCCATCTATTCTTCCCCTTCCCCTGAATAGCTTTTGAGCTTGCTAGGCAATTTGAAACTCATCTTGAAAGAAGCCTAGAGTCTAAAAGAAAATTATATCCTTGCACAAGTTCCTGAAAATCAGTGGGCGAGCAGTGGGTAAAGACACAACTTGGCATCCTCACAGAGGGAAAGGCAGAAAAAATTCATCTGTTAGTCATTCAGTTTGGCCTCAGGAAAGTAAAGAATGCAAATCCAGAAGAAATCAAAATTCATTGGTTTTGCTGCTCTCATAGCAACTTGGACAATCTAGTTGGGTGATACAGTAATGGAACCATTTGGGATCCAATCCTGCTCCCTCATTATTGATTGAGGTAGGAAGAGAACCTCCGTGGAAATACAGTGAGCCAATACAGTTATGTTCTCCTCTGACACCATGTCTACCAAACATCAGTTTGTTTGGGTTTTTTTTGTGTTGGTTGGGGGTTTTTTGTCTGGTTTTTGTTTGTTTGTTTTTTTAAAGTGTTACAGGATGGTTACATATTCCAGAATAACAGTTTGTTCTTTAGGGACTATCTGCTTTATGAGGCTATCCCTCAAGGACCCAGTTTAGAGTAATGATACTGAAGACCAAAGGTAAACACATAATTCCGTTCTAGCAAGCATTCCATTCCAGGGTGATCTTCACAGGAAAGAAAAAAATATTTAACTACATCATGTTTCATTGCCCTAACTTGTCATGTAAAGTCATGCCAGGATTCTCTTGTTGGCCAACTCAGACTACAGCTGTTGGGGTGTCATCAAAAGGTAACTTCCATTAACAAAGCAGACATTTTTCTGGTTAGACTCTAGACTAAGCAAAGGAAAGGTGAGAAAGGGAATTAGGGATAGCCTGGTCTTAAGGGAAAAAAAACTCTAGGAATAGTCTAGTTTGAAAAAGCGGACAGGGATAGGAGTTCATATTCCATTTTGAAACTACCTTTTGCTAACATCAGTGGTTTACAAACTGGATTAAGTTTTTAGCTACATGGATGTTACATTGGTTTTGAGTGTGATGGAAGAATTCACCAGCTTCAGTCCACTAGTTAACTTTGTTTTGACCCAGGTTTCATCTTTTCTTGAGTAAAAGGATACAATGACCTACAGCAACTTGTGTCCTATGGGGGAAGAAGTGTTCCAAGCTGCTTTAGTGATCCGAATGCTTCTTTCCAAAACTTTTTCTATGGGTCTATTACACTCTGTGTAAACACTATGACAAAATATGAATCCTGATCATAAAAAATCCTAGCTAGAAAAAGGTAGTAGATAGGTTTTTCCCCCCCCTTCATTCGTAGTATATTGTTATCTCCTACTGTTAACAGAGTGTTTGTAATCCAAGTTTGTCATCAGAATTTTAGTCAAGTAGGTTCAGTCTTCAGCATGTTCACTGTTAGTTGTTTCTGATATTTGGCGTTCAAAATACAAGTTGTCCTTATGGTGTATTTATTTCAAAGATATTTTCTTCTTAACTCAGTACGGGAATGCTTAGCCTCTCATTTGAAGGGCCAGAAGTTGCCATTATAGGTGTAAAAGACTGCTTTTAGCTGGATTCAGCTGCAACTGGCTGCTATAAAGAATACATCCACCAAACACATTCATTGTTTAGAACTTGAGCAAAGAAGGCTAAAGAATTCAGATGAACATTTCTGGGACGTTTGGGGGGGTTTCTAGTATTTGACTATTCTGTCAACTAGTCTAAGTCAGATATGGAGGGGAGAAAAAACAAACCAACCTGTTCAGAGAGACAGACTTACCAGGGTAGCTGAATGAAAAAATAGGTTGCCATGTTAAGAATACCACTGAACATGGCATATCCAACACATACACCACACTGTTGCTATTATGCTGAAATAGCCATGTTCCTGTCTAGCTTCCCTTCCTATGCACCATCTCAATCCAGCATCCTGCCTCAGTGGCATATGTGCCCCGCTGAATTAGTTAGGGGGAATGGTAATTATTCAGAGCATCTTAATTATTTGTTCTTCTGCAGTGCACATACTAGTACCTGGTCCTTCCACTGCTCACTCATCTTCAGCAATGAGATTCAGCTAGTTTTCCATATGCAAGGTCCTTTTAATACTGTCCCCATCCTCACCATAGCAAATCAGAGACACATGTTCACTGGATACAAGTCCAATGTTAAGATAAAGACAGAATTTGCGGGAGGAGAACAGCCTGATATCTTGCCTTTTCAAATAGTAGAATGAGTCCTTTCCACTGCTCATTTGGTTTTCCTCCTGCACAACCTTCCACTTAGTAACACATTCTAATCTGCAAGACAACTTAAAGCACTTTGGATTTGGAATGAAACATGTCAGAAAAACAGAGCAACCATTATTGTGGGCTACATGCATCCCACTGAAAGGAAAATAGATGCCAGTATCATGCCATTGACCAGCAAGATGACTGTGTACTAAATTTACTTGAAAGAACAGGTAAAGGAATCATCACTCTGTTGACAAAAAAAAAAAGACTTGCCAGAAAAGTGCTGTACAGGTAGTAGAAACCTGAAAGTTTTTCATGTAATCTACTATATTTACTACTATTAAAATACCAAATTCTATGTGTTTGTTTTTTGTTTTTTTTTTAATTCAGTTCTGCTCATACATCTTAGGGATTGTGCTGGTTTTGGCTGGGATAGAGTTATTTTCTTCATAGTAGCTAGTGTGGGGCTACGTTTTGGATTTGTGCCGAAAACAGTGTTGATAATGCAGAGATGTTTTCATTACTGCTGAGCAGCGCTTACACAGAGTCAAGGCCTTTTCTGCTTTTCACGCCACCCCACCAGCAAGTGGGCTGGGGGTGCACAAGAAGTTGGGAGGGGACATAGCCGGGACAGCTGACCCCGACTGACCAAAGGGATATTCCAGACCATATGACATCATGCTCAGCATATAAAGCTGGGGGAAGAAGAAGAAAGGGGGGGACATTCAGAGTTATGGCATTTGTCTTCCCCAAGTAACCGTTACACATGATGGAGCCCTGCTTTCCTGAAGATGGCGGAACACCTGCCTGCTGATGGGAAGTAGTGAATTAATTCCTTGTTTTGCTTTGCTTGCGTGTGCAGCTTTTGCTTTACCTATTAAACTGTCTTTATCTCAGCCCACGAGTTTTCTCACTTTTACCCCTCTGATTCTCTCCCCCATCCCCCTGTGAGGGAGATGAGTGAGCGGCTGTGTGGTGCTTAGTTGCCAACTGGGGTTAAACCGTGACAGGGAGTAAGCAAACTGAGTTAGTAGCAGAACGCCTTATAAAATAGTAAAACATCCTTTAAATTGTTAAAGTCCATAAATTGGGAAATAAACAAATAATTGCCAGAGAGTTTAGCCACACTGCAGAAAAAAGATGAAGTGGTCTTCAGACTGTCATAAGCAGTATTGCCTCTTACAGCAATACATACCTTTTAACACAATCTCAGAGTCCCTTTGTGGCTTAGATTCTAAACTACATCCACTGCAGGCATAGTTCAAGATTCATAATTTTCAAACATTTGTATTAAGTCCTTATGCTTTTACTAACATATGAAACCCATCCACATAGGGCCCAGTTTACCACTTTGCCTTCAGATAATGGTCCTACTTACTTAAAAAGGGAACTTTGCTTACGACGAACAGAGTCAGGTACAGACACATTTCACGACATCCACAAGTGCTTTCCCACCTGCAGTTATTTTCAAGAACATGATCTCAGTCCATACAGCAATATTAAGAGGATGAGAAACAGAAACAGGGAACCATGCTCTTTAAACTAACTCTTTAAAAATAAAGACATCATAACTATGAATGTTTTATTCCTCATCACAGAATATCTTGTTATTAAATTCAATTGAGAAAGGGAAGGAGGCAGGTGGCATCAAAGCATTTCAAGAGTCTTTGGTGCAACATGGCTCTTCATGTTTTGTAAATCCACCTCTATAGCCCACAAAAACATGGGAAACACCAGGTAGATTACCTTGCCCATAGGTTGGTAAAAGAGACCCCTCAGAGTAGGAACACAAGCTACTTTTCTTCCCAGTCCTGGGAAAGAGACAGACATAGCAAGTAAGCACAATAGGTTTAGCTCCCCGTGCTCCATCTTCTACAGTCACCTGCTGAGGTGGCACTGGTAATGTTTGTGAAGTTGACATGCTATCAAAATTTATAGAGCTGTTGATCACTTTCACATTTGGGTTACATTTACTATATATTTTTCAGGGCTATTTCAAGCCTTCCTGAAATACGATGTTCATAAGCAGATTTAATAAATAAGATGTAAAATTGTGATGTAATCCCCTGATTCCAGGGAATGGGGAGCTAAGCAATACCTTTGCAACATCTCTGCCTTCATTTTATTAGCAGATACAGAGTGGGGAAAAAACGTATGCATGTATGGTATAGGGAACAGGAAAGTTGGCAAATGAATTCAGAAATGGTTAAATGCTCTCCCTGCCCCCCACAAAAAAACCCAGAACTTTTTAGGGGTCTAAAGGTACAGAAAAAGCAGGGGGTTTTAACTATCAACACTTTTTAAAACAGAAAATAATTTCAGATAACTTTGAAGACATTTTTAAACTCAAGCAAATAAATTTGTTTTTTTCATTCCCTTTTATTCATACACATCTAAGTCCCTAGTAAATAAAGAAGTTCATTTCATAGACACAGAGATACAGTATATACCTCAAGTATTAAAAGAAAATCTTTCCTCAGTTAGTGGTTTTTTTCCAAGTTGTGGTATAGCAGAAAATGATATCAGCATGAATCTTTAAAACCATTTTTATAGATATATATGCACTCATCATTACTTTTCCCCCAGAAGAATTACACTTCAACAACAAATACAAACCCACTTCAAAAGCTTTAGCATTCCTTCAGGTTCAGAAACTCATACTTCCATTCTCACTGTCTCCTTAAGAGTGACAGAGAGGGGGTAAAAAAAAGAGGTCTAAAAAAAATATACCAGGAATCAAGAGCACTTACTATTTGGAAGAATGAGGTGTAGCAAGCTGCAGCCAGCTCCAAAATGGCCCCTCTAGGGCTGTAGCTTCTTGGTCTACCAATAATGAAGAGAAAGCCACAAAAAAGCATAGTGGGGGAAAAAACTTTTTGTTGCAGTCTTGCCAATTTTCAGATATGGTATTTTTCATTAAGAGCTAGATGTCCTCAAGAGACGATATGATTTTTGCATTTAGAAACAGAAAAGAAACAAAAACAAACAAAAAGAACCAAAATATTTTAAAATAAACCATATTTACATAGAAATACAAGCATGAAGTATCAATCCCACCAGGTCAGGCTTCTGAATCACTTAAACGACAGGGAGATGGCAATAATCTACCATAGAAAATCAGCTGTGGGAAGGGCTAAGTGAGACCAGGTGTACCTCATTACAAAGGCTTAGGTTTGCACTGAAGGAGTTAGCAACTATCACCACAAGCTTCTTCCTGCATCTTTGTTTTTCATGGGCTGTTTTTGTTATTACATTCAGTATCAAGAAAAATTTGTTACTGTTTTTCAAATGCTGTAGAAGTTCCAAGTCATTCAATACTTTTAAATCTAGTTAATAACTAAACAAGCTTCTATAAACTCCTGGAAAATAGCTGAAAATTATCTTTTAAGACAAAACTGAGTGGTTAGGCCTAATTTCATGCAGGTGTCAGGGCACTTACAGAGAAATGACTGGCAGGTCAGTGCTTTGGCTAGTTTGTGGTATCTGCTTATACACAAACACTGTAGTAAACGTAAGATGCTTTCTCTCTCAGAAAAAATAAGGAATAATTACCTTTGGTTTTATTTTTGAAAGATAGGAATAGATAAATGTATTTGCACAGGCATTGTGAATAAAAGTCTCAGGTTATCTTACAAAAAGTTGTTCATTTGCATGTCAGAGAATAAAATGAGGCTTAGCTGCAACATACACACTTTTGACCGAAACAGCAATCCTGAAAACCTCCACTGAGCTGCTACCTAAGCATGGGAGGACCTGAACTTCATAGATGTCTTACTTCTAGAACTTTTGCTTGTGATGGGGCCACTTGACTGTAGAACATGAAAGACAAACAAATTTATTAGGAGACTAGTGATGCTTGAAGTTTGAAGTTGAATGAAAATAAGAACCTATGAAAATAAGAACCTATGTCTCAAGAAAGGCTGCTCAAGGTGCTTATTCCTACTTTGTGACTTTTGAGAGGATGCTCCTTTTAGGTAATACAAGTAAGACAATTTTGCAGGAAAATATCAAAAAAGAAATCAAAACCTGTTCAAGAAGAGAAGCAAACTTTGAAATCTGAATGAAATAACATTTTGTAATGAACATTTTCCCATCCTTACACTCCTATGCTAAGAACATGCTTGAATATTGGAAGTTAGTCACACTTACATGAACTCTACATTTTTCACATTGAAAAATCCTGTCCTCTGATGGATTCAGACATGAAATTTGAAGTCAGGTCCTCCCTTCCACTTAGCATCACTTCTTCCATAATGACTCAACAGCAAAGTTTGTTTAATGCTGTTCCATAAAACATTTAATCCAGACGTGACCTTATAAAAACTGACCCCTGTACATCCTACTTCTGGCACAGTTGATTGGTGAAGAGCTGATCCCACACACATATGGGTATTAATGATTTGCTTTGGGTTTCCATGGAATCACTGCAGACAGGGATTTTTTTTTATTTTTTTTTTCATTAGCCAGTAAAGGGAGAATAAGGTGAAAAAAAATCTAGTAACTCTTATGCTGATTCCTGCATCAACTTTGTTCACACAACAGCTGTGGTCCTAAAACAAGAACTCTTCCAAGTCAGGAGGCTTAAGGCAGGCGCACTGCCAGTCACTCCTGCCACTACAAATGAACTCGTGCATGGAGGACTCATGTCCTTATGCATGAATTCATTCCTGACAGGTAATTAGTACCTACAGTTAGAATGAAAAATATCTGCAAGACAAACTAGCCTTACCTACATATAATATGTCTGTAAAGTATTACCATTCTCATGATCATAATAGATCATTAATATATCCTGAACATTCACCTTACTTGTATGCATGTGATAGAAACTCTGTAGCTCAGTGTTACAACATCTGGTCCCTAACCCTAACACATAAATACTGAGTGCCTAAACTAAGGTGTTTAAATCCATACTTAGCCACAAAATGCTGAGCAACAACAATTCTTTCTCCAGGTCTCTAGAAAGTTTTGATGCTCAGCACCTCTGAAAAGATGCCAGGCTTTAGAAAATGACATTTGGAAAATGCTGGCCAAAGCTCCTTTGTTAAGCTCTAGGTATCTTGTTAAAGGATTTTGTAAACATGAAGCAAACAAGCAGTCATTGTGTGGGCTGAAGACCAGCACTGTTTGAGATACACACAAAAGGAGCATTTTGATTAAAAGGATGTGATACTAATTCAACATTAGTTTGAGGTTGCTGAGAGGAGTCCACCTGATGACTGATAAATGCAAAGGCACACATAGCTGATCTTTCTTGTTTCTCTGTGTTAATTTTTTAAGCATCACAAGTTTTGTTCTTCCCACTCCATGGGTTAAATATCTGAAGTCCTTTATAACATTCCTCAGGGCTCAAATAATGCATTTCCCAACATGATAGGCAACACTGTGAATAATAGAAGAATTTTTAGAAGAATTGTTAGAAAAGTAAAAACATTATTGGAAGAATTGTTAGAAAAGCAAAAGGCCCAGACACTCTAACTGTACCCTATTTCCTTGAGATTTGATCCTTTTCTTTCTCTTTTGCAGCAAATGGTTCTTTTCTTCTACAATTTTTTAGGCATCATTCTGGCAGAGGTATCCCTTTACCCATCATAGCTTTCACTAGTTTTTTAACTCCAGACAGCATTTTTCTGTTGGCTAATCTCCATAATTCATGACCATTTGCCACAATCTTGGTAACAGCGATAATAAAAAGGATTGCATTTGTTAAACACAGAATTATGTTTACAGAGTTCCTTAACAATCTTTTATTTAGGCTGGTTTCAGATCTCAGATTGTAACTTATTTTTCATTTGGACAATCAGTGATAATTTATAAAACTGATTTCCATTTTTGTTCTTGCAATCAGTCATTCACAGTTTGTGGGCACATATTTAGCTGCTTCAAATTCCACACATATCAGATGACTGGAATACACATTCAAAGGAGAGAGTGATTTTGGATATTTGGCTTTCTAAGTGCCCAAGTGGAGACAGTGCAGCAAGGCCAACCTTCACCAAGTGCTGACAACCCATTTCTGAGAACAAGATTGCCTTAAAGTGTCTCAAATTGATTATTAGACACTTTTCAAAACTTAGTCATGTTGTCATCATTTGTATCAGGTATAATACTAGAGTTAGGGTTAAAAAACAGTAAGGAAGGTGAGACATAAAAGTTCACTGCTTTTAAAAACCAGGTTGCAATTTTCTGTTTGTGACAGCATCATTGATTGCTCTGGAAGATACAGCACTAAAGCCACTAATAAAATAAAGGACTGAAATCTTAATCAGACAAAATCCTTTTTTCCCCTTTTTTAAGCTGGAGAAAGAGGAATAGAAGAACTCTATAACATATGAGCAAAATTATCTCTAAATGGAGTGTTTAAAAATGTTTCCATCAGGCATCAGCAGATGGGCCTTTAAATGAAAGCCAAGTATTAAAATGGCATCTATTTTAAGTCTTGCATTCCAAGAGAGAAAATATGAGCCAGATAAGTTAGTCTGTGTTGACATGTAAAGTACATCACTCCCATTAGAAGGGCTGATGCAGATCTAAATGACCCAAAAGATGCTCTCTGGCTCAACTGAATACCAGAGAACGGAAGCGTAAATGAATTTGAACATTGGTAATTCAATTGTAGTCATTGCACTTCTGAATCAGCCTGTATGTAAACTTCCACTAGACAGAAAACACCTGGAAAAGCTCTGCTAAGAGGGCTTGATTCTTTGACAGCTTTGGATGACAGCCTAAGTAAACAGAGAGGCAAGAAAGAGAAACCATTGTCCTTTTTTTTTCACTACAGCATTGTTAAAGCCCAAATTTACAATTAGAGAGCCCTTTCTACAAGTACAGCATATAATTACATGCTTGGTGGTTCCAATATATGCTTGATATTTTCAGCACTCTTCACTCCAACTCATGCTGTTTTTCTTTCAGTGTTTATACCTCATTCTCTCCTGAAAGCTCCAAAATTAAAATTTTTGCACACACAAAAACTTCACTCCTCAGCTATTAATCTCATGTATGATATCACTTCCTTTTGTTGTTTATAAGCAAGAAGATCATTCAGAAATTTCCTGGATTTGTGTAATCTAAGTGAATTTAAAAAAAAAATTTAATCTTTATTTAGACAAAATAATTAGAAAATCAACATGATGTCAAACTGAGACTGATTTCAGTAGTAATGACAGTAACTGATTAATTTCAGTTTGTTTAACAACGCTGTTTACATTCTTCCTGCCTCTCCATAAAGTCGATTATTTCAAAACTCAGGGGATTTCTCATATGCACATCTGCAAATTCAATGTCAGTTCCAGATTCACATTTTGGTGGTGAATCAAGCTGGCCTCAGTTCACCCAATGAGAGGCCCATTTTTACCAGACAAACAAAGTGAGGTGACATAATACTTGTGGGGTTTAACTGACGTATTTACTTGCTGTCACCATCCTTTTTTCACTTCTAATGAATCAAACATATTCCTGCACACTGTTGACAAATTGAAGATGATAGGAGAGAGCAGATGAGATAGACATTAACAACTTTGAACCAAGGACGCCCAGCTTAACTCCCTAGTGTCTGATACCACCAGCTCTTCAAAGGGAGGCTTTCATGTTTTGGAAGGGATTGGCAAAGAGAATTAAGGTTTAAGGATTTTCTTTTAATTTAAACTAAATTAATGGGAAACTAGGCATGGTGTAAATATTCCAAATTACTGCACCTTCAAAATTATATGTCTTGGTAGCATACATATCATTACTTAATGATATAGGTTATCTGTATGTATTCTCATTATAGAAACGTTGGTAATGAAAGACTGATCAGCATATCAACAAATAAGGAATTTCCTCAAATTCTTGGAAAATGAAAAAGCTGAGACCTTTTTCCGTGTATACTAATCTGATACATATATGCAGTTGTTTACCCACACTTTATATTAAACATAAAGTTTGATTCAGCCAGCTTTTTAGTACAGAATTGAACGATACCAAAAAAAGGATAATTTATTACTTAGCATCTAGTTGTGACCTAAGCCAAGTTAGGAAATTAAATATGAATTGACATGAATTGGACTTGTTCCACCAGTGGGAATGAGATTGGACTGCTAAAATCTCTGTGCAAATTGATACTTGCCTCTACACAGAGCTGAGCAAAAGTCATGAGACCTAAAGCTTGGCGCTGCCAGTGACTTGCTGGGAACCTTCAGGCAAATGATTCTTTCCATTTCCTTTGTTTTCCTAACTCTAAAATGGTAGTAACAAAATCTATTCATACTTACCCTAGAAAGTCTTGTGGCTGTAAGCTAATGGTTCTTCAGCTCTAAACAGCATTAATACAAAACTGGCTGTGATAGGCACTTCATTTTGTTGAGAACAGTGACATCATTTAATTTCTCCAGCTGTGGTACCTCAGCATGATCCTAAGTGAAGTGATACCCACCTCCAACTGTTTTTAAACTCTGACTGGAAAACAGCAGTCTTACCTGCTAATCCTCCTTTCAGTGGGCTATTTCCACCTTTACATACGTTTGTTGTTATACTATCGGTTCACAGGCTTTTCCACTAACTGAGCTGGAATGAGATTGGGCTACTAATATCTCTGAGCAAAGGAATACTTGTCTCCACACAGAGCTGAGCAATAACAACTCATGAGACCTAAAGACTGATCTTGTGCCTCTTGCTCACACTGGGTTGTACTGATCACTCTCCAAGTTCTTTCATGAGAGGCACCGAGATTAATTAATAATCAAAGCATTGCTCAGGCAGAGAGAAGCAACAACATCCATGTGTAGAATACAGAAATGTAAAACATTAAGCAGATCATTTAGGCCAAATAGGGATAATCTCCCCATGTCTCTGTCTAATACTTTTTGCAGAAATGGCTCTCTTTACCTTCAGGCATGAGGCTTTCAATATTTTCCTTAGGAGATTCCAAATTTTGTCTTTTTGCCCCATCACTCTATCCCTTTCCTTTCTTTTTCTCTTAGGCTAGTGCAGACATTTTTTGTGGCATTCTTCTCTACATTGCTTCTTAGCCAACTGTGCCCTTTAGCTTCTATGATAATCGTTTGGCTTGGTAAGTGTCCTTCTTGTTCACCTTTGCCTGTGGATCTACCTTCACTTCCACTGCACAGGCCACAGAATCCTATATATGTTCTTACCTTTATTACCTTTACAGAGACCATATTGCCTTTTTCTTTGGTGATCTGACACCTTGCTGTTGCAATATAACAAGATGCTGGAGATAGATAGGAGAACAGACCATGTCAAATTACCCTACAGGACAGATACCTTGTATGCTGTGAAATACACTGTGCACATCCTTTGAGTCTCCCGACCAAATGTCTTGAAGATGTGTTTTTGTAAAATTCCATTGTCACTGGTACCAAGAGAAAATGCCACAGCATGTCAATTCAAAGAAATATCTCAGATTAGCAGTAGATGCTGGGAGCTCTAATCCCAAGAATTATCATAGCATGGGAAAATCAATAGATTTTTTCAATAGCATCCTAAGAGATGGCTGAGATGGGATGGCTGGTTTGTCCCTTCCAAAAGCCCTGTTTAACCAAAGATTTTCCACTTAGTAGGTTGCAGTTCAGTGTAAGTCCCAACATCTGCCATAAAAATGCAGTGTAAGCAATACTGATAGTTTTCTGCTGTAAAGAGAGACTTACTTAAAATATCGTAGAATGCTTTCTTGGTCATGTAGAGCACAGTTTTCTGCTGATACCATTTTAAGCAGTGAAAAAAGTCGGAGGACTAGTTCAAACTGAATCACAAGCATTTCTGCTGAGAAAGCAACAGCTGCCTCAGTGCCATTGAACAATGAGGTCTGCTTTGAAGAGCTAATGCAAGTTTATTTGCTCTGCAACAGAGCAAACCTTCAGTTCTGATTTTTTTGAAACATTCTTTCAATAGTTTAGCTTGGGTTTTGCACAACCTTTTCAGAATTAAGCACCCTACCAGACTGCTGCCAACAAAGGTTGCTTAATTCCTCAGTAAAGGGGGAGTCTTGTTATTTAAATAAAGTAGCTACTGTAGTAGATTTGCAGATACGTTAAGAGTATTACGGGATCTAGAGGTAGATTTAGGAAGAAAATACTACAAAGCAGGAAAAAATTAAACAGTGTATTTATTGAAGCTTAAAAGACATTATGACATGTGATGTGATTGCATCAGATAACAGCAGGTGGAACTGTGTTACCTGCACATGCAATGTAATGCATGTTGCAAAGTGACACTTGATTATTGTTCACTTTCCTTCAAAACATGGTCATCTTTTAAAACCTGTCCACCATGACCAATTACATTAGGGGGAAAAAACAGAAGCCACAGGGTTCTTCTGTCCCTTTTTATGAACTGCAAAACACCACACTATGTTTTCCTAAGCACCAGTACATTACCCACAACCTTTTCTCTAAAACTGGACTTGTGAATTCATCTGCCATACATTCACTGTCATGGGACAGCAGCTGCTGCATTTCCTGAGGAAACAGGAATGCAGATTGTCTAGTCTAGTGCCTTCATTGTGGTGATGGGATCGCTTTACAACAGTCATTCCGGAAGAAATTTTCAGAGTCAACTCAGTTTCCATTCCTCATGTGAACACAAGCTTTGATTCTGCTGTAGTCACCAAAATGGAAGTATGCTGCAAGTGCTATGGTATTGCCTGGTCACTATGAGTTCCTCCAAACCCAGGATTTTAGTAGAAGTAGAGCAGATACTGTAGTTTCTCCAGCATCTATCCATCTTCAACCAGAAAGAAAGAGAGAACCTAAAGGCCATAGTCATGCACAGAAGGCATTGACAGTTTTAGCTGACTCTTGAAGTGCCAGGAGGGGGAATCCTTACTGCTGACTCCTCAGCAGGGAGAGAGTTGTATATCTCTTCCACCTGAAACTTTCAGGCTTGTACTTTCAAGGGTAGTCACTTATATTTTGCTAGGGTGTAGGTTACACCACCCCAAAGCAACCAGACACTCTTCTGCAAGGAGCTTAAGTAGGAACAGCTCAGTAGGGCTTTCTCATTGGTTTTCTTGTCTGTGGTCCATAGTATGTTATAGTGGATTGCCTGCCTGTTGCTAAAGGTTAACGGCTGACTCTGCATGGTTTAAAACAAGGCGTCAGGCTCTTGTCCAGGTCTTGCATAAAAGCCTCACACATGTCTGTGTGTTGAGCTAGTGATATATACACTGGAAGCACACAACCAGTCTAAATTTTTTCAGCTTGTGAAAGTTCATCTGTCAGACCAGCCTCTTGAACAAGCACTGTGGGATTTTACTGGAAAAAATTACTTCAGCAGAAACATTCTCTCAGCATATTCAAAAACCTGCATGCAAATTTGCTCCCTTTAGAGAATAAACAGGGGTGTTTTAGCAGACTCAGCTGCAGAGGTTTTATTGGCAGGTTATTAAAAGCTTCAAATGTTTTAATATAATTTCAAGAAAAAATGTAGACACTTAGAGGAGACTGATAATACTAAAATACAGAGGAAGAAAGAGACACTGGGCAAAATACACAAGCGAAAACCAGAGCTGGTTCTCAGACTTTGCTTTGGATAACTTATTTCTGATCTCCATCAAAGCCCATGGATTTGCATAAATTTAAAGAGGAGTCAGGCAATGTATTTACTGCATAAAGTGAATGCACAGGAATTCTTTCTACCCCCCAGATTCTTGGACAATATCCTGTCACTAGAAGTTACAAACCCTCTAACCATTGAAAAGTGCTTTTCACCAACCACCGTCTGTTTTATGACTTTTGTGGGGGATGATATCAAACTCTGGAATCAATCAATTTTTAATGCAAGGTGTGATCTATCTATTTTTTTTCTAATAGGTATTTATTATGCTAATAATATTCCTTTGGTATCTCAGCATCCCCATTATTTGACATTATGGACATCTGCCTGTGTGTAAGTTTCATAAACTACCCATAACCTTGTAGATACACATATAAATCATTAATCATTCTAAGAGAAATTCTGGCATGTTTGAAGTCAATGGCAAAACTTCCCTCGACTTCAACAAGGATCATATTTCGCCTCTCCCCCTGCAATGTGTCTAGTAGGTGCCATTGCCTTTAATGCCAACTGTCAGCAGGTGTCTTTGATAGTAGTTCCAAATAACAGGATTTGCCTTATTATCCAGCATATTAAAATGTATTTTCTGCTGGCTCACACTGAGTTTTCAGTCCAAGGTGGAGGTTGTGACATCTGCCCAAATGAGATTGCATGCTGCTGGAATGAATTCCCGGCTCCATTCCAGACTAGCTCTCTATTCCTTAGTGGCTTTGGAGCTAATAGAATCATAAATTGAAGCTGATTTTTTATTCTGTATGGCCAAAGAGTTGCAATAAAGCCTTAAGATAGGTAGGTCTTCCAAAGCACCCTGCCAGTTAGAACTATTGTTTACGCCGCTGAGCTTCTCATTTGGTGAACTGTCCAATACTGCGTTGCATCCAGTAGGTTTCTATGTTGGTGTGTTGCAAACGTGAGCAAATAATCTGGGTATAGAAATAATAATATTAACAAATATTTTGGACCTCTAGCACAGCTTTCAACCCAAGAGCTTTAAATAACTAAACAGGTTAATTAAGCTCTTCCAGCTTCCAGGATGAGGCAGGTAAATGTTAATATAATCGTTTTGCAGATGGAGAGACATTAGCACAGAGCTGTTAAAAGATTTGCCTGCTGGCTGATATGACTTCAGAGAAAGGTGGATCCTTTATCTAACAAGACTGTTTTTCATGTGCTCTTAAGCTGCCGAAAAGAAGCTGACAACATATCTTTACATGTTCTGTCCAATTTACCCCTATCTTTTCTTTCAGTCTCAGAATAGGATCTGCCATGTAGGTGGTATATTCTGCTAGAGACATTTATGTTCATTGAACTGGTGACCTCTCCAAGAATTCACACATCTAATTAATGAAGATTTCATCTTTGCGAAAAAGCAACCCGCAAGCATATCTTTCTATCTTTCCTCAAATAAGTCCTCATTTTAGAAGAATGAAAGATTCACTTTCTCTTGTCATTTTTGGGAGTCAAAGCATATCTAATTTCCCCCATCCTTTGTTAGAGTCATCCCATTACATTCAGAAATTTTATGCTTCTTTCCTCAATAGAAATTGACCTGGAAATAGTGATATAAAAATAGGATGTTAATAGCTGTGGAATTCTGTTGCTAGTTTTGATCTCTAACACAGTTATATCCATCAGTCAGATTTGCAATTTGACCCATCTTCCTTCATCAGACCTTGTCTTATTCAAGTCCAATTTTAAATTAAAATAACCATATCTTCTGTTTTACTGTTATCATAACCAAATATGGATCTACTAAACCTGCCAGCTATCCTGCTAAGATTTGAACTATCTTTTTAATGTCTGCCAGACCTAAAACTTATCCCAGTCAACCTTGTCCTATTATTGCCTAAGAAATTAAAGGCATTAACCAGCTGCTATGGAAGATAAGTAATTTTATATTTTCGTTTGCATTCATTAGTTTTTGAGGAAAGAAAGGGCTGGTATTTTTCCAGTTTCCAAAAGCTAAAGATTCAGTTTAACTCCATGCTCCCATATAGATTTAAACTACCACTTCTGAACATGGTATCTGAGGTCATCCCACATGAAATCAATAATAATAATATTTGACCCCCTAGGAATTCCCCATCTCCCTATGACTTGGACACCAGTGAAGGTATTTAAGTCTTTTAAATTCTCAATAGTTTAAGCCATGGAAACAGAGGACAGATTTATTTTCTACCACATGTAACAACTAAATTATCTACAGGTAATGGTAGATCCATCTCGGAAGTTACAACTGTATAGATCACTGACTGTGGTGCCACTCTGATGTCATGTGGAGAAAAGGTGGAACTTACCTAGAAAATGGTTTTATAACTGACATAGCATACTACTTCAAATTATTTCAGATTGAAAAATGAGGGATAAAAGAGGGGTAAAATCCTGGAGTTGTTCTCCCATATGAAAGCAAATTTGATTTTAGTACTAATTGCAGTGTGAACTCCAGAACAGAGAAGTTCTATTGCCATATTCAGATAGCTACAGTATGAAGAACAGTTTGGTGTTGCCAATCCATCCCACTCTGTCAAAATCCTTCTTGCCACCTCCATAAAAGGCTGACATTAGACTCAATTCTACATTTATGAAAATGTGAAATGAAACCAATGAACTAACATAATTATGAACTTTTTCTTAATTAATCTAAAGTGATACAACTGATTTATACTTGAGAAGATTATTTCCAATCTGCTGGCCAGAATGTTGCCAGTGTCTTACAATCCATCTTTATTCAGGATCTGTACTTTCTACACACCTTCATAATTTCAGAAGTTTTATGATTATGATTAGAAACATTCTTATCACCAAAACCTTTCTGTCCAACTCAGGAGAGATATCTTTCCTTAGAATTAGCATTAGTACATCTTTTTATTCTTTATAGAATGGTCTCAGGAATTCATCAAAGCTTGGACTCCTGTGGCTTTTTATAGCTGAATTATTTCCAGAATCTCTGCTTAGTTATATTTCCATGCAAATGTTCTTTCTGTTTCTAGACTCTCTGTAGAATTTCAGCTAAGTCAAAGTACTTATTGTATTTTGCAGTGCTTGTGCTGTCTCCTACTGTATAAATTTGAGAAAATCTTTAAATGCTTCTTTTAAAGTCATTAATGTTCTCATTTTTACCAGCCCATTTTATTAATTAAATATATTCAATGGTGTTTAAAATGTTGATTTCATTACTCATGCGTGACATCTGAGCATCATTTCTGTCTTGTCACATACCTCACCTTATAACTGCTGTTTCTTTAAAGCCTTTAATTTGCATAGCAGTACAGCTGGGAGTCTAGTACAGTCACATGTATAAATACCACCTATATAATCACATCAATTGATGACATTTTGGAATAGAAATTCCAAGCATGGCAAAACCACAGTGTGTACTGTAAGTTTTAATTAGCTAATGACATTCATAAGGTAAAAATATTTCGGTGCTTAGAAAAGTGCAGGCTGTGCCTTTTGGGGTTAAGGAGGCAAGGGGCAGGGGAACATGAGATCTGGCTGGGATCACAGGACATATCCCAAGTGAAACACAGTTCAAGAGGTGGAATGTGTCATAATTTCTTCAAACACACAGGCAGTGTTTGTGCTGCTCATCCTGGATAAGGCTTCATATTCCTGTAGAAAGGAAGGCTGACCCACTGACTAAGGCACTACCCTGAGGCAGGGAATACCTCCTTCCTCTGCGCCACATCTCTTACACACCTCCTGACCAACCTCGGGGAGAGGATTTAGCCTCATTCCAGCCACAAAATGGGAGCAGTACCTCTTCCCTACCTTACAAGGTACTGTGAAGATAAATATGTGAATATTTAGGTACTACTGTAATGATGACCAAATAAGCCATTGGCATAAGCTTATCCGGTACTATATTAGCATGGAGAGGAATTCTCTTGCTTGCCTGTAATGGGAAACTCCTAAAATCCTGCCTTAAAAGGAATGGACAACAAAAAGCATGAATCCCTAAGGGGGATGAAGGGGAGGTCATACTTTACAGTCCACAGAGGCATTTTACTTCCAAGGGTGGCATTTTGAACATATTCTCAGTACTTTTTTCTCTGTAAACCTGAAATCATTTTCCTTTATGATGCGATATACAAATATAACGTTTCTACTTTTTGATTAATAGTAGACCATGTTCCTTTTCATTTCTTCATCCCAACCTGAGTAGAAAACACATATCTGTTTAAGTATGTTTAATTGCTTTGATTTTACTTAAGAGAAAAAGTATGATGGAAAAAAAAAACAACTCCATGCTTTTCTGCAATTGATATTTTGCTCTCTGCTAAGTATGGGGGCATTTCCACCAGTTTAATATAAGCCCCTTATTCAGCAAAGACATTAATCATATACATAACTCAATGCATAACACTTAATTATTCTCAAAAATAAATGAGATACATGTTTAATTACTTTATCAACTCAGCACTTTAGAAACTTGAAAAGTTTTGCCTTTTCTTTACGATGTGAGATTCTAGAATGCTAACATAGAAACTGTTTGGCAATTTCACCTCCTTTAAGCTTTTTCCATTTGCCAGAGATCAAAGATGTAAAGTGTCCAATACTCAGTTATCTGGGTGTCAGCAATGGAGGATAGAATTTACTTCTGTTTGTTTGTTTGTTTCTGCCCATGCAGAGTATGCAGATGACAGTCAGGGTTGTTCTCTGCTCTGATATTTCATCATGGTTATATTTATGGTGTTTAGAACAATTCTTTCAAGTATATTGTCCAGAAGTTAGCATAGTCCTTATAGCTATCACTTAGCTTTTTAAGGTAAATCACATAAAAGGATGAGGTGTGGTTCAGGGAGTTTAGCCAAACAAATAAACTAAGCAGCAAGAATTGGCTTGTGCCAATCAGGGTAAGGAACACTACCTATACCTGTGGTAAATAGAGCACATTGGTCATTGCACACTATATTAGCAAGTTATGTGTTCTGACTTTTTATTAGATTATATAAAAAATAAGCATTTCACTTCATTTTTCCTTATAAAATGAGAATAAGCTGATAAAAATTCCAGGATGGATAAAGAATTGGTTTGTTGAGATTGGCAGCAGTAAGGAACTGGAAAGTTTACTTTTCTTTTTTTTTCTTTTTTTTTTCTTTTTAAGTGGCATGCATAAATAACCTGAATAAAATTACACCATGTCCTTTATATTTAGTGTTTCCTTTTACAGGTACCTCTCCCAGAAATGGCTAGTCTTGGCTGGCACTAGCAAATCTTTTTATGTATTGGTTAGAATCAGGAAAAATTTCAAGACAGAAATTCAGTAGTCTTAACAGAGCTTAGATTTCATCATAAATTTGAAATTCTGTCCAAGTTCATGGTGTAGAAACATACCAGAGAGAAACACGCAGTGATACATAATTCTGTCCTGAAGGCCTGGCAAAATTTCTGTCTGGACCAATAATACCTCCCTATAATCTTCTTGGCACTCGGAAGCCTACTCTTTAATTGCAGTTCAGCATGCTCCTACAAACCTTTTCTAGGGAGGTGGTTTTGTAAGAATTGCTTTGGCTGAAAATCCTGAGAAGCTTATCACAATTATAAGCCACTATTAGCAAGAAACACATCTTGTGATAGTTCCAGTATCACTAAAGAAAAGGCCTGCTGTTATCCAGTGTTTGTTTACCTCAAGGCAAGTATCTCTCACACTGGCTGGCAAACAAAAACTATATCACTGAATTTTCATGGACTAAACAAGTATACCTATTTGCAAGCAAGTTGCAATCACAACTCAATAGCCTCTGATAGCCTAATCATAAAGAATCAAGTTACTGACATTCGATGGATGACAGGAAATGTGTTTTACGCCTACAGAACAAGTCTAAAGCATTGCAAAAATTAAGAAGGTCAAAAAATTCCTCGGGCATGATGAGGCAAATTACAAATGGAGAAAAAGGAGAACTTGCTTTTATTGGCTTAAGAGGACACCTTTACAGCTAGATATTCAAAGCATTGTCCCGGTTTCTAATTATTTAGCCATGTATTTCTCTGAATAAAGTCCACAGGAATTGTCTGGTTAAGACCACCCATTTAGTTCTTAAATTTTCATCCTTAATCTTTTGTGTTGATTTTCCATAAATTGCCTGTTCAGTTTCCATGTTGAAACAATCCTACACAGCATGAAAAAGTGGCATAAAACCAGCCCAGCCCAGCATGGTATGCACTGTGAACAGCTACTGTTGTTATCATACGAGGAAAAGAAAGATTTTGAATGGAGAGTGGGTAGGAACAGGACCCCTGCTAGTAGCTGGAAGAACAAACAAGTGGTGTTAAGCAGAGTTAATACTCACCTACCTAATTCACTCTCATGATGAGAAACACAGCTCAACTCCAGTCCCATAGAGTAATTGTGCAGAGTTCACAGCACACGTACAGTTATACTGAAGTTATCATAGTCGGGGAAATCCATGTCTCCACATGCATGCTTAGATCTGTCCCCACTTAAGTATTTTGCTGAACTGGGTCCTCACAGGCTAAAGTGTCTGTCAGGTCCGTGTTGAAGCACCCGTTGTGCAGCCAGGAAAGAACTCTTATTGTGCATTTTGGCAGAGGTCCCTGCCTGCCTCCATCAGGTACCAAAAGGAGCACATCCTTTCCCAAGGCTTGAGGGTGCTGATGAGCTCCTGTAAGATGCTTACCATCTTGCTGACTTGAGCTCTCCATGGGATACTAGGTCAAGAAGAGGGAATGAAAAAAGAGAATACTTAGGTCTTAGGAAACAGAATACCTAGTTCACCCAGTAGTGGTGACCCAAATTACAGACAATATTACCTGATCACATCAGATGGAGTGATTAGTATTTCTTCTTAAGTCTAATAGTGAGTGGTAACCTACTGGGAACGTACCCAATGTGACCAATCCTGTTTACTGTTCTCTAAACAGGAAGCAAGATAATGCTTCATATCCAGACTAAGTTAGCCACATGCACTGAAATAGTAAAGTACCTGTAAAAGGCAATCAGAATGATTCTTTTCACAGACATACTATACAAGATTTTTTTAGCAGCACAGAAACCTGATAAAGCTAACGGGAGTACTATCTGAATGATTCTGAATTTACTATGCTGGAAAAAGGAAAAAAGGCAAGAGGATGTCATGACATCCCTCCCTTCTGTTTTTGTTATCAGTCACTGGTAGAAACTTGGCACACCATTTCTGAAGCAACTGTGACAAACCTTTTTTTTTTTTTTTTTTTGTGAAGGAATATAAAAATGCTTTTACCTCAGTGTTCCTTAAAATTTTGGTTATGATTCAAGCATCTCAAATATTGAGAATAATTGCAACATTGTGTGCCGCCAGCATTTGCAGTACAAAACTTTTTGTATTTTTCTTACACTCTATTTGAAAAAAGAACATTTTGCACCTCAATAGATAGTTGTGGTTTTGGATCATAAAGCACTAAGGGTTTTGATCTGTTCTGATTCCTACCCCTTGTGTCTCATTTTTCTCATGGCTTAGAACAAAACATTAATGTGACTCATCTGTCATAAGTAATTTTCATATCCTCTACCCTCTATTTTGGTGTGTGACTAGAGGAAAGATGTAGTTATGTAAAAGTATTTGTGTATTTTGTATGAGGGAGGATGGGAATCATACGTACTTTAAGCAAAAAAAGAACATCAGGAGAAAAGAGTGAATTATAAATGAAAGCAACTTATGTATACTGTAATGAAATGTAATAAATACTCTAAAACATGCTATTTTAATTTGCTATTTCTTAGCTTTAAACATCACAGCTGTCATCCCTGGAACACTGGAAAAGGAAATAATTAATGGGAAAAAAAATAATACAGAGTTTATGGACTGGCTTGTCCAAAGTGTGTCCCAAATTTGATACTGAAACATTTACAAGGACACTAATTATGCCTGGAAAGCTGGTATTTGAAATTGCAAATGTCAGTTCCAGGTTGTCAATGTTTTCTGGTACAGTTTAGGAAATCTTACGTAGCATGCTACTTACAGAAGATCTAATTATGTGTACACATTCCTGTGACTTTTCTCCAGACCAGCCTTCTATTCCACAGTAGTTGTCTCTCACAAAAATTTTAAAAATTCACTAGAAAATAGCACGAACAATGAGCACAGCAGCGATTTTGCTACAGAGGCATTTGCAACAGTTGCCCAAAGTCTTCTTTTCTCCCTCAAATACCAGATTGAAATATTTTACTAAGTAGATCCAGTTCAATGCAAACCTCATTCCACAAAAGTAATTTGTGTTTGTGCTGAATATTGAATCAGCAGGGCTTAAGTATATGCTTAAAATAGAAGTTATATTTATGTGACTGCTTAAATTAACCAGGGGTCATGCTGCTTCTGTGTTAAGAGAGAGAATACAGTGATTTTCTGCCTTTCTGCTTTTGCCTTTCTGCACTTCAATTGCAAATGCAAACTGTTTTTCACACCTAGTTAATACCTGCAGGCAGCAGAGTGGGAGGGAGGGGAGAGTGTATGCCACCTTACTATATTTGAAGATTTAGTACTCAGAAAATAAATTCTCTCTCCTGTCAACTACAGCTTTGCACTATGTAATTCTTAAAAGCAGAGCAATGAAATGAAACTCTACCAATCAGGAAATCTAATGCTTAAGTTTCCTCTTAGGAATGGTTTCTTGCATTCTCCTCTTTCATATTCCCTCCTTCCCTTGCTTCTCCAGGAAGCCTTCTTGGGACTTACTTTCTCCATAACAAAAAAGACTGCCTTGTGTTGCTTCATGTTCCCCAACTTTATGGCTTTAGACTTGGAACTTCTCCAAATAGTCCTAATATATATCTCAGGATCTCCACATGATTGAATAACACAGGGAAGATGGGGATTGTATCAGTAGGAAATCTTTTATAAGATTACTTTTCAGGTTAAAAAAAAAAATATTGCACCATTATAGGTTTTCAGTTCTGAAAGCAGTTAAGTGGAAGAATGCACATTAAGTGATCGGTCTCAGGACATGAAGAGCTGGATGATGATGATGATAATAATAATAATAACAATAATAATAATAGATTAGTTTTAAAGAGAACAACATCTCAAAGTGGCCAGGAGCTCCTCTCAGAAAAATCAGCGAGAGCCTGCTGAGTGATTTACTGAAGCCAGAATTTGGCTTTTTATTGGTTACACTGTGTGTAGCAAAATCAAACTCTCATCACTGGCCAAGGGCTTCCTTGGAGCAGGCAAAGCAGGAAGGGGTAGCGGTGGTGTTGTGGGATGGTGAAAGGCACATGAGGGGGAAAGGTGAGGACTCTGCCAGTGATGTTGTGGGGGCTTTTTGAGGACCGAGGGGACTGTGTGTGGGGAGGCTGTGAGGGGACAGGGCACTTTTTCTGCTCCTACAGTTGTCTCTTCTCCTTGCGACCACTTTTCCTTCCTTCCTGTCCCCCCCAGAGGCAGGACACCCAGAGACCTTCCCTTCACTTCTGCTATCTCCACCATCACCATCTACACATTTTTCTGTACCTTCTTGACTGTCAAGGAGGGGTTGGTCCTGGTTTGGAGGGACAGGAACTAGAGCAGGACCAGGGCAGAAAGCCAGAGAAATCATGCTGCTGCTGGAGGTAGAAAGGGCAGATGTGATTGCTGCTGCTGCTGTACTGGCACCCTCTGGTACACACTGGCACTCCTTTACCCTCTAATCCCACAAAGGCAGTAACAGCAGCATGGATGGTACAAACAGGAGGCAGAAATGAGCTGTTTGGCTGAAACACCTAATCCCTCTCTCCTTAGGCACAGGCAAAGTAGCTTGCCATGCTTTTCAGTCTGGCAGCTCTCCATTTTGCTAGCTATTCAAAGCTACTTCTGACTTTGTGACTTTCCTTCATCCACACAAGAAGCTGAACCAAAGCCCCAAACCGAAACACCTGCAAGCTGCACAGAAGTTTGTATCCAGAGCTGAACTGTGGAGCTCAGAACCATCTCTAAAAGTGCTGAATGGGCGTAGATGTGTTCTGAATTATTGACTCATTTTTTGAAGGAGAAGGCCTGTTTGGTGGGATAAACAATAAAAAGCTACTCTTCATAAAACTAGGAAGCAAATGGCAACAATGTTGTGCATAATGCATTGGCAATTCTGCTCTTCAGGCTTTAGAGTCCTCTCGAAAAAGTGCCAAATGCACATTTCTTTGTACAGCTCAGATGAACTGGATGAAACCAACTGGAAATAATCCACAGTACTTGGGCATTATCTCCTACTGGTTCCCCAGGTGGCAGCACAGCTGCTAAACTGCACCACAAGATGAATGGGTCTGCTTGCAAGAGATGTAGGGGGTCAAAAGAAAATCACCACAGATTATCTACCAAAGCAAGGGCAGATCAGGGGCCAGTGCTAGATTCGGTATTGCCAGAGAACTGAGCTGGCAATCATTACAGAGATTTTTTAGAATAAATTTGACACCAGAGGCCAGAAAGCTTTGTCATCACTAATCTAATCCCTAATCTACACCAAAGGGCCTGGAAAACCGTCAGTTACTTTCTGTGAGGGCTCTGGGCTTTGTGAGGAAGACACCCACCTGGCTGCCATCGTGCAGCAGCTCTCAGAGCCCGTGCTGCGGCTGGGCAGGCAGCTGGAGCCACCTGAAATGGAGAAACAGATTCTAGACAGTGACCAGAAGCTCAAGGGCTGGTTGTCAGCAATGTACTCTGGAGGTACCTGGGCTGATGTTTTGAGATCTCCTTTCTGGCAGAAAATGCTCCTCTCTCTACAAGATTCAAGCTTCTTCTGTGAATATGTACTGTTTTGACCAAAATGTAATTAATTCTTTTGTCAGAAGGAAGACCTTCCAATAGCCCAGGTGTGGCATTCAGATGAAACAGGAGGTAGCAGGCACATTTCAAATAGGCTTGAAGAAATCTGAGGTAAAACAGTCAAGCTACCTGCAGGTTTCCCTTGTGAAATCAGTACACCCTTTTGGCTCTCCTCCCTCTCCAAATGCTTCCTCCCTCTAAGGTTAGCATAGTCTCATGGCAGCCGGGCCACCCAGGGTCCTGGGGTACACGGCACTGCTGAAGCTCAGCTGTACAGAGTTTAGGAGCCGCTACTCTTGAGTTTTCATTTTGCCCAGGCTGATAAAATGCTTAAAGTAAATGGAGAGATACCTTTGGCTGTGTTTGGCTCTCTGGAGTTAACTCTGAGCCTGGGAAACCAGTGGCTCTGGAGAGTAAAAACACAGGCAAGGAAGATCTTAGGCCAAGTATCTCAATTTTCAACCACAAAGCCAGTCAGCATGTGAAGAGCATCACCCTGCTTACCAAAGAGCTGGTTTTCTAGTAACCCATGGGTTCATGCAGGATAGACATTGAGCAGCAAAGGGAGTGTGTTGTCAGCAGCTGAGGGCAGGGGCTATGCAGAGAGGTGCTGGGCCCTCCCTAGGTCTGATCCAGCAAAGCACTCAAGTATGTACTCACGCTCCAGCTGGAGCACAGGTCTCCAGAATTCACCATCCAGGACTTTATCATACTGAACCCTAAATATCCTGATGGCAGCTGAGCCCACCAAATCACAGACTCTTCCCAGTTCATGTCAGTGGGATCTGAGTTACGCAAGGTACATACAACTTGGTAGCAGCTGCATGAAAGTGATTAGCCTATAAAATAGATAAGCATATTTTATATTTATATAGGACATTAGCATTCCCTGTGGCTCCCCTTGTTAGCATCCTTGCAGTACAAGTGCAGTCATGCTTGGGACTTTGTACGGCGGTTCCAAGCACATCATATCAATCCAAGCCTCTTGGAAACTAATGACTTTATGTTGCACATTGCATGAACAGGTTTGTATGTACATTTTCACGGGGGCAACACATGGAGAAAGATATTAAGTAAAAGTTTGTCAGCTGTCCTTCAAACTGATAATTTTATACCTAATAATCTGAAAAAGCTATGCAGTGTCTCTGCAGAAGAGTGGGAGCAAGGCTCAAGGCACTTTTCTTGAAATCCATACCCATATTTTGATTTACAGCATAATTATTACAGGGTTGACAACAAAAATACCAAACAATAGGATTTTTAGTCCATATTCAAACTGCTACGTCAGTTTTCACAAGCACTGAGTAACTAAAAAGGCTACTCAAAGTGCATGAGTTGCCAGGTTTTCATCCTTCTGAACAGTAGACCTTGAATAAGAAGCCTGAATATGGAGTTAAAAGACTATGTTAAGCCACTATGTTTGAAAATCTTGGCCAATATTCCTTAATATTTCTGCAAAAAAGCTAGAGTGCTCATACATTTCTTATAAGCTTTCTTTCCCCCCTAGGGACCAACTTAAAATCAACAAAGTAACAACGGGCCCAACACAATCAGGAAATCTAGGTCTCTCTTAAAGTGACAACCTGTCCTTCTTCTGCCCTTTCCCGAAATCTAAATGTAAGTATATCCAGCTTTGAAATCCTAAATGAGTTACAAATAATGCTAAAAACAAAGTGCAAAGGCTTAAAACTGAAGTTGTCTTAAAGCTATCACCTACACAGGATTTGATAAGTTATTAAAGTGTTTGCTATACACCAACACTTTTGAATTTTGAGTAGAAAAATATATGGTACATAAATTTTGGTGATCATCCTCAGCAGCATTTTTTTCCCTAGATAATTAATCTACCCTTTCAGTCATTCTCCATTGTTTAATAGGAGAGAACATGTAATTTTGGCATTTCATGTTTGTTTAAAGCATCTTGTTTTAAATCTATTTTTATGGTCACAAAAGAATAAGGACACATTTCATCAAAAAAGAAATGTCAAAAAACATATCTGGGAATATCCTGGGAATAGAGTGTACCATGCTATTGATGTGCATTTGATATCCAAAATGCATGGGTACACGTGTCTGCTTCTATATGTATGCACGTGTAAAAATAAACAGCAGTAACATTCATTGGGAAATCCATGTTTAATGCAATGTTTAGTTTAGCTCAATAATGGGAAGAATATGTTAAACATCATTCTGAGCTTTAATGGAAAAGTTTCTGACAACTAGACATTAGCTCATAGTATCCAGTCATCTTATGCCTATGCCTTTTGTTTGTTATCAAGTGTGACTTTTGGAAGAAAAAATGCATTATTGCTTAACAAGCTGCATTGCAGTAGTGTCCTGCAATGTCCTGTTTTGGTTTCTAGTTAGCTAATTAAGAGAATCCACCTGTTAAGAATTAATCACGTAAATTCCTCAGATTTTCTGAACGTCTTTTAAGGAGGATGAGCACCATATTCGATCATGTTTCTCTCTTGCAGAGAAATCCTGCACAATTTGTCTGAAATGAAACCAGTAGAGTCACGTAAACATGACTCTACAAACACACGGCTCTAGAGCATCAGCCCTGGCAGAGACCCTGCTCTGTGAACCCACTGAACTTCTCCAGGCACCGGGGTGGACTGGCCCAGCGCCAGGGTATTAGGATCTCTGGCGGTGTCCGCCGCTGGAGCTGTCCCTGGTAACTGTTTCACCCGGCATCGGCTGCTGTGACCTGCCCTATGCCGGGTGCTATAAAAGTCTAACAAGAAAGAAAAAAAAAAGGAAACAAATGGAAAAAAAAAAAAAAAAAAAAAAAAAATCATATAGCCCAAGGCTCCAGCCCACAAAATATTAATAGAGAATAAACCACTTCCCAGCTAGTATTTACATTCTCCCAGAGCATCCATAAGAAAGTTTTAGAGCCCAATCCACCTAGCAATAAAACATCCATCCAAGTGGACTTTGATAACTTGGCTGCAACGTTTCTATAGCAGTTGATGAAAAGACTGTATAAGAACACTGCTTTTTTATTAGTAATTTCTTCAAACCCTTTGATAAACATCTTCTGGTGTTATATAATAATACAGATTACTTGAAAAAAGTATCATGTGTTCAGTATTTTAGAGTCCTTTACCTACAGCAGGTGAAACAGTAATATAAGCTATTAAATACATTTACTAGACAGAAAAAGCATTGGTTAAGCTAAGCATTACAAATTAGCACCTGCTACTTCTCATGCATGCCAAAACTGCTTTGAGAAAAACAAACACTGTCCTCAACAATTGACAGATATCAAGGAACACAGAATTAAGGGGAAAAAAGCCTTTAAAAAGGGTTGAAAGTTCTGGAAAATATTTTTTTCCCTTTTTTTTTTTTTTTAATCTATTCCAGTGAATAGAGAAGAATTTCAGCAGAACATTCAGATTTGGATAGAAATATCCTTCAAATTAAAAGGAAACAAAGCCCTTTATCTGTAGCAAGAATACAGAAAATTTTTAGACTTGAGCATCAACTGGCAGATAGACTTGAAAGGCATTTGGGTCCAATAGAAGTCCTGAGCTGTTACCAAAATCAACAGTCTAATTGTCTCATCTGAAACTGGGGCTTAGCTTTTGGGCTTCCTGTAACTAAATCTTGCCACAAACAGCTCTGCTAAGTTTTTCCTCTAATAAAATAAAATACAGCAAAATTAAGATAAATACAACAGACAATGAAGATGAGTACATAGTTCCCAATATAAGGCAGGGAGCAGATGTTAGAGAAAACTTGTGAAGATATCAAAATAGTACTTGTCAGTTCTAAATGGTTGATGTGACAGTTCTTTAAAAATAAACAATCAAACATCTGAAAGTAATTGCTAGACTGAGGGATTTAAGTTTATTTTATTTAAGCAATAAGGTATTTTAAAAATGTACTCAGAATGTCTAGCTTGCTTCAAATTGCTTTGGTTTTCTACACAGTGTCATGGTAGCCACTACCCACCCAAATGTGGTATTTGAATAATATTTTTAAATTGAAAAACAACAATTGAAATGAAGAAAGTGAACCTATTCAGAAAGGTTACCAAAATGCACAGTTTAACTTCAGACACTTTCTAATGTGATCAGGAAGCAGAATGCAAAAAATGTATTGTGCTGAATTTAGAGGCACTGAGTCAGGTGATAAAGTTATACAATTTTTTGTGGGTTTACTAAGGTCATATCTCAAAATCAAAAGAAAACCTAAGCAACTGAAAGTCATGTTTCAGTTTATAGAGCTCAATATTCTTTCTGTCTATCCTTTTTCCTGTTGAACTGCCTTTTATGCCTCGGTGTATAAACTTCTTGAACATAGTCGTCTTCTCTGTCCTCAGTTCCCTCCTTATTTTCTCGTGCTTTATGTTCCTTCATTCAATCCCTGCTTATCCTTTAATAAGGATTAGTTTGCTGGTCTGCCTTTTCCCTGTCTGACTTGGGGAGCTGGAAGTACTGGATGCTTTTTAGTGGAACTTAAACCTCAAATTACTCATGTGTTTATGGAAATGTTACCTTACATTTCCAGGACCATTGATTTTAAACAGGAGTCAGTTGCTGGACTCCTTTAGTCACTCATGAAAACCTAGCTTCAGATTCCTCTCAGCAGCTCTGGATGGGAGGAAATTAAAGGGGAATTACAAAAGAAAAATCCTTTCCAAACATAGCAGTGTTATTCAATAGCTTAGAAATTTACTTCTCTTTTCCTGTTGGTGAATGTGGTTTCTTTAACTAATCCAAGCATTATTGTGAATAAGCCCAATGGTTGCTTTTGTCTGTGTTTTGAAGAAGAGGGGCTTGTTTAGGGCTTTAGTAGTGATAATTGACACATAAAGCTCTAGTACAGAAGAACACAGAAAAAGAACGAGATGAACTTGCCTCCACAAATCATTAGAACTGGGGATATTCCATGGGTACCTCCTGCTTGCTGTCAGTAACCATGATGCCAAGTTTACAATCCCAGGTTGTGCAAAGCAGAGACCTGAAGGACCTGTTGCACATTAAATTCTCTGCTTCTCTAGTTCCCTGCTCCCCATACAACCTCACATGTGCACACATGTACACATTTACTTCTGGTCTTTGGCGACAAGTTCATCCGTAGTACTTTGACTGGTGACACGCAGAGACTGCCCCTTTGCAAAGTGAGGAGAAGCAGCTAACTCAAAATTGCTGAGGCTGAAAAGAAACTTCAAGCCAGTAGGCAGATTTTTATACTGGAAGTTCATGGAAGACTAGAGACACATGCCTGTCTGATTTGGGAAACAGTTGTACCAAACAGTAAGTCTTTTTATGGGTTTTGCATTAAGCATAAATCCTCCTGTTTATGTGCTAAAGCGTACGGTTTATTAACAGATAGCTCATTAACAGCAACATACAGAGCATATAGCTGCAGTCATCACTTTGCAAATGTTTTTCACACATTTTCCATAGCTTCCACATTCACGGAAAAGTAGCACTAAATGAACAGTCTTCTTTCAAAAGTCTCATTGACATAATTTATCAATGTAATGATTCCTTGTGAACTCACTGAGGTTCTTTAGGAAACACTGATGTATTTTATATGTAGGAATCTCTCTGGAAATGTTGTCTTTTAAGACCATTTTCTAGACCCTAAAGAGTTCAGACACAGAACTCTACCACAGAATGAAATTAAATTTGAAATACAGTCAGAAGAATTACCCAGCTAATAATGATAGTTCAGCTAAAATATTTGTTATATAATTCAACCTTCTATTTCGTTTCAAAGGAGTTCAATGTAGTTGTTGGGTTTATTTAAGTAACAGGTTAAGGATATCCTTTTTCAATTGCAAAAGTTATGCAAATATTGTCAAAGATTACAGTTCATAGTAGTATTGCATAGGAAAAATTTCACAGAATCGCAGAGCGGCTGAGGTTGGCAGGCAACTCTGGACGTTATCTTGTCCAACCCGCCTGTTCAAGCAGTGACACCTAGACCAGTTGCCCAGGACCAAGTCCAAATGGCTTTTGAATTATCTCCAAGGATGTAGACTCCACAACCTCCCTGGGCAACCCATGCCAGTGCTTAGTCACCCTCACTTTCCTTCTCACTCTACTCACTCTCACAACTTCTACTTTTTACATCTGAAATTTCCCCTGTACTTGTTCACTGCAGCAGTCTAGCTCATGATATACAAGGGGTGGATGAAAGTTGGAGCATGATGCTGAAAACAAGGATATTTTAGTTGAAAAGCTGACGCAGTAGTTTATTGAGTGCATTTTTGGACCATTTACTCTGTAGTCACCTGTGTATTCCTGGTGTAAGTGGGAGATGGCGTAAATGGGGTCAGCTATGTAGCAGCATGGTGTCAGTGCACAATGTGGGAATGTGAGCCATGCCAGCTGATGGCAAAGCTAAGTCTTTCTGTAGAATACTTGCTTTGGGTGCAAACAGCATATTTCATGCTACTTTGCTTGCATTACAACTATTTTTAAGCAATCCACAACATGGAGACTTAGTATTTTGAACCTGCAAAAGGTCTGGAATGTGCTCAGGCCCCCCCTCCTATGCAGTGTTTGTGAAGCTGTCCCTCGATACATGACAAACTGAAAAGGCAAAGAAAAGGCAACAGCATGGATCCTGTGCTGACAGTATAAATAGAAATTTGAGTTTAGCAGACAAAGTTCACGGTTTGCAGTGAAAGGTCGTAAGGATTTCAAGCATTTTTGGTATTTTGTCTCTGCTGTCTGCACAGTATCAAGCAAATAAAAGAACCCTGATAGACAGCTTCCAATTCTGTATACTTGGCATCCCTGCTCAGCCTGAAGGGACACGGGAAGCTCTGTGTTTGGCATTCTATGATTATTTGAGGACACGCCATCCTGACAAAGCTTTAACACTTACTCAGCCCCAACTTGCCTGGTATTTTTTCATGTGACATTTGATAAGCTAAAAGGCTTACCGAGCTTCAGTTAAGCCAAGTGGCCTGCAGTTTTCTTGCTGAAAATGCACTAGCAAATTTAGCATGATGAGGAAGAGTCCTAAAATGTTAACTCTCAACAGGTTATGTTCCTCTTTTCCCAAGCAATGTACAGTCACATTAAAATATCAAATTCTTTTATGAGAAATCTTCTGCAGTCTGTAGTTGAACCAAAGGAGACTAGAAGGAGTCTGATTTTTTATTATAATTTTTTGCCTGCAGTGAGTTCATTCCCTCCTCTGGATATGATTGTATCTCCTTTAGGAAAGGTTTAGCTCTGGCCTGTGAAACACTGATGATGACATTTTTATTTCCTGGACTCAACTAAATTTAAACCAAGTGGAGACTGTTTTCCTGGAGGTGTGTAACCTCAGAAATCCAAAGAAGAGTTTTATTACATATGTATCTAAGAAGTGAGTGCAATCACTGCTTTTTGTGAAATCACTACTGCCAGTATTCAGGCCTGTACTGCTGAAGCAACAAACGAGAGAAAAACCTTCTGTATTAACCTTGTCTTTGGGTGCATCTCTCCTGGGCTCAGAATATTCAGAGATATCTTAGGAGTGTGAATGGGATTAAATAGTAAAAATAGGACAGTAAATGAGCGGGGTATTGGCTAAATTTTTTTGCAAAGTGCATTCTTTTAATCTTCTAAATGAGCTTTTTCTTTATGTTCCTAGCTTTGCAATCCCTGGTGTAGCTCATCATCATCATGCATTAGGAGTTTGTTGTGCATACTATGAGTGCCAAACACTCGAGCCCATGTTGTGCCTATGGGTGCTGAGAGGTGCCTGGTTGGGATTTCCCTGTAACTCCCACTGGCATGCCTGACAATGTCATGAGGGATCTATTTCCAATTTTAGATGTTTGGATATTTTGCACACTTTGTCCTTCAAGCTCAGGCAGAACACCTCTTCCAGCTGCTGTGCAACATATTCCTTCATACCCTTCTTGAGATAGATATTTTTGTATCTTGAGATACAAAACATATTTTATTGTTGGGTCCCTTCATCAAATATTCTTTACTGTACCTGAAACCTGATGTCCATTCTACCTGTCTTAAAAGTAGTTACTTGCACAAATATTCAGTGGTTGTGAAGACCTGAAGATAGAAGGTCTCTCCAGACAATCCTCCTTTGACTTCCTTCTCCTTTTAATTTCCTCTCCCTGCTCACTTCTTACCTAGATATGGATGATTTTGCTCTGAGGCTTAGCAGTGCTGAGGGGAGCAGAATAGATGCCTGAATGTACAGGTTACCTCCTCCTACCATGGTCAGGTGTGGAATACAAACACATTCCACATGCCATTAAACCTAGCCAGGAATTAATATGATCCCTAAATGGGAGGTATAACTGTAGACACACTCAAAATTAATTCGCTTTCTTCCTTAAATATAGGAAGATTAAGATCGAAAGGCTGGTACTCACTGTTTTCTACCCACCAGCAGAAAAACTGCAGCTTTTGATGTACACAGAGCAAAGCACATTCCAACATGATATACTTCTAGGATAGCTAGAAAACAAAGTCCCTTGCCTTCTGATAAACAAGAGATAGGGTTTGAAAAACTAAACACAGACTAAAAGACAGGAAGCCAGAAAGGACTAAAAGGAAAGGTATTTGTTAATGCTCTAGCTTATATCATATTTGCCCTGGCCAATACCAGGAGCACGTTGTTCATAATGAGCTGTCTGTAGGTGACTGAAGTAACTGGGAGAAGAAAGGACCCTCCTCATTCAAAGACACAGGTGAACACTGTGTCTTAAGATCTTATCTTTATAATTTATCATGACATGATAGCTCTGACTCCAACACGGGCCACAGAACCTATATAAAGGACAATTATGTGAACATGTTTTTGTTATTTTCCTGTTTTTTTAAAAAAGATGCAAGCGGAGTGTTAGGCCTGTGTCTGTGCTTGAGTGGATGGCTCGCGCCACCTACGGGGCAGCTTGAGTAGCGAGACGTGTCTGCTCTCAAGAACTGCCCGTGAAAACCCACTACGGTTTCCATACTGATCAAAAATTGCTCCAACAGACATTTGAACTGGATGTAGTACCTGTCAGTATTTAAATATATATACATCGATAAGAAACATTTGATCTTCAGATGCACTGCTACAACATTTGACATTCAGTGTGCTTGATTTTATAAATACACTAACAATACATTTTTTATCCTGGTTACAAATAAGGATACATAAACATCTAATTCTCTTTTGATTATTGCCACAAATTAGTTAAGGAGACTATATTTGGAACTAGAAAAATTATACAAGATGGGGTTTAAATGTCAAGCCCATTTTGTCTACTAAAGACTGCAGTAGGGAATCTAATAAAACTCCAAACAAAGCTACAATTGCTCGTACGAGCTGACTATCCCTGAACTGCCTGACACAGTGCTTGCATTAAGCCTAGATGAATACCAGTGTGTGGCTTTCATGCTAAAGAGAAAAACATCTTAGGTTATAGCTGTAGAAATAGTACCTTTTCCTTAGGAATAACATTTCCTTTATACAACCATGCAAGTACCAGCCCTTCCACTGCCTTCGGAGGCTCATTTTGATCACCCACTTCAGCTCTTTTTTCACTCATTAGCACTACTTAGTCATTAAGTCATAACAGGCGAGCTCCAAAAGCAGGGTACAGCCTGAGCAGCTGAGCCTGAAGGTGGGGGCCAGTGATGGTGGTAGGAGTACTTCTCCCAGCCCCTCAGCAGCAAAGGGCTAACCCACAGGGGCTGGGGCAGCCCCTGGGACAGCAGGCCCCAGGCTGCCTTGCTCTGCCATCCTGGGGGAGGGTGGAGGTGAAAGAACCAGCAACTGGATGGATGAAGACACAAGGACTGCAGCATCCCTTCCCCACCCAGCTGGAGCACTGGAAACAGCCTGTGGCAGAAGGCCAGTGCATGCAAAAGACATGGCCTCCACATGCATTTTACCCAAATCATGCCCTGTTTTGTTTTCTTTCTTCCTTCAGCGAACTGGGCTGCTTACAGCATGACAAGGACTTATATGATTAAAACCAAAGTTAAAACAAACAATTACTCCAGACCTTATTAAGCTCCTTTCTCTTTTTAGTGGACTAATCCGCAGCAGGCTAGTGCAATTTTCAGTCAGTGCTTCTTTACCCTCTTCACCAACTTCTCCCCAAGACTTTTACAGTCTCACTGAATGCCATATTGGAAAGTTGGCAATAAGGAAGGCACCTCCACTGTTTCTCAGGAGATGGACTAGCTACAAACAAGAAGCAGTTGTTGTTTCTGCTCAGCCGTGTTATCCCAATTTTACACAGGGACGATGCCATCGATACAAAGGAATATTCTTTTAAATGACACTACTCAGAAATAAGTATCAGGGCCTAAAACTTTATTCCTCTCTCACAATGTGTAGGGTTGTTGTAAAGTTTCCTTCCATTAAGACCCATTTCTTCTTATAGTTTTTAGTTTTGTTTTGAGTGAAGCACACATTTTTTCTAGGACTGAAGCATTTCTGGAAAAGACTCTGAAAAAGATTGCTCTGGTGGTTTTAAAACTGGAGTGAAACAGGTACCTTATAGAAGCAAGCTAATTTCAGGTGGCTCCAAAACATACAATATAGTGATCTAATCCAGGATAAATGATAATGTCAAGACAAAGAAATGTGTCCTTTTAATTGTAAAGTACTATTTCATCTCTTAATGGCATCATAGACTGTGAAGGTAAATGTTCTTGAAAGCTGTTGTAATTAAAGGCGTAGGGAGGATGCTTGTCTGGGGGTTAAAACAGAGTTAATGAATTGCATTTGCTCAGACCAAGCAATGAATTCAGGAGCAGCAACAGCATGTAGAATTTAAGTAATAGGATTTCAGAAAAAACTGGGCAAAGCACCTACTATTAGCTGTAACTACAGTTCTAATTTGCATGGATGAAGTAGAATGAAAAATGTAAATAATTGCTTTAGACACTATGACATATACAAAAGCAAGGCCAGAAAAAAAGAGCAGGCAAAATGTAGCACCTAGCATGAAAAAAAAAAAAAAAGCAGCTCCAGTCCTGGGGTCCCCAGAGACAAATCCATCTGATTTTGCTTAAGCAAACAACAGGGGGGAAAAGTCCTGTTTTAATTTCTTTTTTGGCCTACACTATATTGTTTATCTTGAGTGCTCATCTTCTTCACAAATATCTTTTCAGGAAACTATTCTTTTGGGTCTCATAGCCCTGAAGAGAACCTGAATAAAGTGTCTGCTCATCAAGACTGACTTGTGGTCTCTGTGTGGCTTTATTTAAAATTAGAGGTTCAGAGACACCTGTAAACAGTTAACTGCAGGGACTGGAGACTGAGAAACAATGTAGTACATGAAAGGACTTAACTGCCACCAGAAGTTTCTTCTCTCTGCAAATTAGTGTGTTACGCATTCAGGAGTATGAGAAAGATAAGACTGATGACTCCTGAACTCCAGGTGTGTCCTAAATGAGATGTGTGAGCTGACGGACCTTAAGACGCTACAAGGAATGCCATTGCCTGTTGGTTTGCTTCTCTTCATTGCTCCTTTCCTTCACCAATACAAACTGTAATGCTCAAGGTGGAAGAAATTTGTGAGCGGGGATTAGAACATGCCAAAAAGTAGGAGGTGGGGAGTGACAGCCAGCAATACATACACATGCAGAGAGGGAATAGGGGCTGGTGGATCAGGCCTGCCTTTTCCATAGGAACAAAAAAAAAATGGTGCTGTAAGTAACTTGCCCAAGGTCACAGAGGTAGTTTTGAACAACCTTACATACATGCTTAAAAATCTCTAGTTCTTTTAAAACTTGAGCCTGCTCCTTGAGTGATGGTGTCCGGATCTACTGGATCGGGACTCACCACCAGAATTCTGCCACCCCCTACTGTAGTCCCGTGATGTGAGTAAGCAGGCAGGATTCAACTCCGACATAGGAGTTTTCCTCAGAGGCAGGGCCAATCCATTATTTAACTCAGCAATATCAGACAGTTTATAATCTGCCTTCAGTCTTTTCCAGATTCTAGCATGTCTAAGTCTATCATTAGGAATTCATTAGGAAAAAGTATAAGCCAGATATTTCCTTAGTTCTCTAGGGGCAGCGTGTCCTCATAGGAGGCAGAAACAGTATTTCACAATTATAATTTTCTAACCCCCTGCCCTCCAGCACTGTAGGAAAGAAAGAATATCTTATGAGAACAGTAAACATTCAGCATGTGCCTGTTTCACCATTCTGATTCAGAGCATCAGCTCCACATTCAAGAGATAGCAACTGTGGGAGTCTGTGTTATATCTGCAGTAAAAAATGTTGGCTTTTCTGGATCTGGACACTGCCACCTCAGCTCATTTCTAATGCGTGTGCTTTGGTAGCACACAGCTGAGCAAGGCCATAGATGTGCATTTTAAAATGTGGTAACCTTCAAATGGTGTTTTTTTCTTGAGAATCATCTATATTATAATTACAAGGAAAAAAAATGGCACCGCTGCTTTTCTTTAGAAAACAATTCAGTTCAGGATTATTACTTTTGGTCGGTGAGGTTATCATCACCAAGAGTGAACAAGACTGAACAATGAGTAAGTTTAAAGTGTCTTTGTAATGAGTTTAACACATTTGGAAGCCCTGGGTCCTCCCATGCTTTTTTTTGCACCCATTTTCTGTGGTTGGACAAAGATCAAACATAATAGTGTGTTTAGCCAGCACACAATATACATGGTCACTTTGGTTAAAATATAAAAAATTCTACGATCTAACTTGTCCATGTCATGTTATTTGGCAAAACTAATGATATAATTAAACGGGTTCAAATATCAAAAACATATGTATCTGCTTACATTTATACTTTTTTTTCCATTTACAAAATAATGCTTTTGTTAGAGAATAAAATTCAATGAGCTTCATATGTACTGGTGGAGTTCTGCAACTCAATTATTTCTTCATCACAATGGCAAGAGAAACTCCAGCACACAAATAATCTAGAAGATTTATAGGCCTGATTGCAGCACTGACACTTGGCCTACAGAGCTCCCTAGCAGACCAAAGAGAAGTAGTCTTTTCCACAGGTATGAAGTGGGTTGGCTGATAGCATCAGCTAAGCCATTGTGAAGGATATGAGCAGAACATTTACAGCCCTACTTCTAGCTAAACTAAGAAATCTTTGAAGTATGATATGTTCGTTTCATTAGTGTTTAAAGCAAACTTCTGCAGGAAATGGGATTCACATACATGTTTTCTTGGGAGTTCCTTGTAAAACAGTAGTCAAGTCTGAACATAGGTATGTATTTTGAATTTAATAGATAGGTTTACATTACAGGTTCTTCCTCCATTCTCCTACTGCCTGTAAAACTCTACATCAACAGAGACATCCAAAGTCTGCTTTCATTTAATTAAATGGGATCCTTGTCCCCAGTTAAAAAAGAAAAGATATCAGATATATGAAATAATGTCTGTTCTCATGACATCTCCAGCCCAATTTCCAGGAAGAATTTGGGATAGTTTTGAATAGATGAAAAGAATGATAAGAAAAACATTTCCTTCAAAAAAAATTAAAGGAAAGCAACACTCCCACTTATCTTCCAACTCTTCCATCTTTAGAAATTTTCCTTTTAGCTCAGAGGGGCTAGGCAAGTAAAGCTGTTCATCTGTGACATCCCATTAAATGTCATAATTAGCAAAATAAGATGCAGTAAAATGGACTCAAATAACAATCACTGCTGTCCACTTCAAACCAGATACATTTAACCACTGTGATCATTTCTACAGCAGAAGAATACCAATATCAATAAACTGAGCATGTGAAAATGTTAGGACTCAGTGATATTAGTTATTCTGCTTATACATAGGAATTACCTCCACTGCAGTCAAAATGTTACTATAACTGAGGGCAGTATCTGGGCCAGTAGTGGATACCTGTTTACTTAGCTACACAATAGCAGACCAGGGTTTGGGTATTTTTAAGCTAATACAAACCAGACCGATTCTAATTTTACTGCCTGAAAATGGGAATTTCATAGATCTAAAGTGACATTTGTTCCTTGCCAAAATATTTTGCACTGGCACTTACAGTTTTTCCTACTGCCAAGAACTGAATAAAACTCAGCCAAATTCTTCAGTTCTTAATTGAGCAAAATTCTCATTGTAGTTTTGCTTGATTAAGAAAAACAGGCCATAGTCTGCTGCATGGATAACTGTCTGGGTATATATAAGTTGAGATCCATTTAAAAATATTTAGGAAACTTTATACAGCTTATAGTTCTCAATCAAAATTAAGGGGGTTATCTATATATGTCAAATTGCCTGTCTGCACAAGTGACCAGTTCCTCGACCGTTGAACTTCACAAGCTTCTAATGTTGCTAATTGTCACATGGAAGTAATTAATTGAGTCACTTGAGAAAAATCTGTTCCAGATCATGTAGGGGTTTTCTTTACAATTGTGGAGGTCTGAATTACTGAACTCTAGGAAATACTCTTTTTTTTTTTTTTTTTTTACTTTAAAAAATAGATATTTACCAGTGTAATTGATGCATGGGAACTGATAGGGCACAAGTTTCTCAAAGTTACAGTCACTACTGCATATAATTTTCCTTCATGACTGTTCAGACTTCTGCATTTTATCTGTGTCATAGATGCTCCCAAGAACTACTAGACTTTCATAGTCAAGAGGATTCATAAAATATTAAACTTCAGCAGTCATTTTTAGCCTGAGGCAGCCAAGGGAAAACTAGCCAGTAGAATTCTTCAACAATATTGTGTTAATAATTTTGCATTTTCAAATGAAAAATAAGTAGGTTTGCCTTCTCTTCTGTAACAGTTATCACTACATTATGAATGTCACACCAGTGTTGTATGGTCACAATATACTGCTGACTGCAAGTGGAGGAAAACACAAATCACTCCCCTTCCTCTAGATGATTTGTCATGGCTTAGTCCTTTGAAAACAACTTCATTTCAGGTGTCACATTTCATCAAGGTGAGGACTTCATTCCAAACCAAAGACATAACAGCTTGTAATCACTATTACAATATCAAACGAAGTAAATAATTTTCAACTGACCACTGTTAAGAGACTCTGCATCATTTGGAGAATAAATAGAAGTACAAGAGAGGATGAAACAAGGTATAGCTATTAGTCATAAAGAGAAGAGAGATAAAATAAGAAGGAATTCAGGAAGAGCAGAGGCATAGGTAGAATTTAACAGCAGTTCTCAAAGCTGATTTATGAGATTTTTACACACATTAGGAGATAATCCAGTCTAGAGCCTAAACAGGCAAAAGAAACAAAACTGCCAAAAAAGAAAGATACTGAGGGTTTTTTTTAATTTCTCAGGAATTTTGATTATCGGTGCTGCTTTTTAGGTTGAAAAGAAGAAAAAGAGGAGGGTGATATTTTTTTTTCTATAAATACTATTTGAAACTAATCCATCCAAATCTGCATTTAAAAGCAATGGCACTGTCATGTGGCAATAGTTTGTACATTTTGCCCACTATGTCTTAAAAGAAGAGATGAAAACTGTCCATAAGTTTGCCTTACTTCCCCTCTCTGAAATGTTACTTTCAAAAACCTGTCATGAAAATAGTATCCAAAAGAGGAGCAAACATGGATGCCATACAATCCCACGGATTATAAAAGCTCTTAGATTTTTATGCAGTACAGTCAGTCCTGATTTATTATTAAAGCTTAAATCAGTGAAGATGGAAGAAATTGGATTACCCCTCAATTCCAAGGAGAGAGCTGCTAAATCTCTGGTATCTCAGTTAATTCTTTCACATGTTCCCCTCTGTTCATAACCCAGCTTTCCTGCAGGCACTTCGTCCTTTGCCTGCCATGAAGCTGCTGTGCTCTGGGGTCCTGTCAGCCAGCAGCATGAAACAGTTATGCCACCACAGGCTACTCATATAGATGCAGTAATACCAGCAAAGCTGACTTGGGAGTTTTTGATTTCTTTATTTTAATTCTTACTGATTGTTTCATTTGTGTGCACATGCTTATGTGTGCGTGTATAGGCAGGGCTTACTACCCCAGCACATTGCTCAGAGTTGCTGGTATGGCTGCTTCTCAGCTAGAAGCACTTTGCTATGTAGTATTCCTTTAGCAGTAAATTGTTCCTACTCTAAATACAGCCTAAATTGCACCCAGCATCCAGTACTGGCACTTGCCAAAATATCCCTCAGTTTTTGGAGCTCACAAAGCTGCAAACACATCTTTTGGAAATATTAGTCCCTGCATGACTTTACTAGGCCAACTTGCAAGTACAGTCCTTTAAGGAGATAATTTCCGCAGGATCTAATCAGCCTTGTTATTTAATTTATTGAGAATTTTGCAACAATTTTCAGGAAATACAGCTCTAGACCTAAAAAAACCCTTCTCAAACTCCGAGCCTGTAGGCTATAATTATGTAATCCAGATTATCTCTTTCCTTAGCATGGTTAAACAAGCCTTCCACAGAACACATTAGAAGTATTTCTATTAAGAATATGTGATTTCCGCTAACATCTGAAAATCTGAGCAGGTTTCTTGATGTAACACAAAATTAACTTAGAATTAATGTAGGTGCCCCATCTCACAGTCAAACAAAACAAACAAACAAAAGAATATCATTGTAAGCATTGCTGATAGCCATTCTGCTGTTTGGAGAAACTAGACTCCTTTTTCCTTGCTAGAGGGGTACCTGCCTATTGGATTTATTTTGTATTTGGTTAAGCCATGGCCTGTAAGTAGCCATGAACCTTTGGTTCTGATGTTCAGCAGTAAGAATTTGGTGGACAAAGTTTGAGGGGAAGAATATGATTTCATTTAAGTGCATTGACTTGTCTAATGCCAGATTATGTAGTTAGTCATTGTTGTCTTAACCGCATCATCCTGGGAATAGCTAGCACATGCCTTAACTACTCCTTCGCATAGATATGAGAAGAATTTTAAAAAATACGTATCTGCTTCAAGAAAATCCAGATTTTGAAACAAAAAAGGAGGGCTGGGCAGGGAAAACAGAGGCCTTAGTTGATTGACAATGTAGGATATAGAACCTTTCTGATCCTAACCCATGAGGGGATGTTTGCATCTGGCCCCATAATGGGGTCTCCATGCCTGAACTAGATGCCTAGACTCCATGCATGTGTGTAAGGGGAGTTAAGTGCCTCAGAGGGGGATTCACAAAAGCCACTGTTCAGGGAGCTGCCTAAGCCAGCTGAATAGGAAAAGCTGAAGAGTGCAGTTCATCCTAAATCCTAGCTCTCTCCTTGGTTTAAGTGCCTTCTGGTGAATGAAGTACACAGCGCAAGTCCCTCCACTCTCAGCTCATAGCTCACAATCCTCTTTTGAAGGCAGGTGCCAAATTTTTCTTTCAAACTCTGAGCAGCCCTCAGCAGCTCAAGCACACTCTTACTCAGGCTGTTGAAGACAGGCCTATAATCCCTTCCTTTAGCAAAGGGCACTGAAGTGCACATTTCCTACCTCCTAAGGCATGCCCCAGCCAGCACGCTACAGGCATCAGCTCCCAGGAGGTGGGTGGGAGCTGGCACAGGTCACAGCAGAGCCAGGGAGGCCTGGGGAGGAGGAAAGCCACAAGAGACTTTGTCGGAAAGCTTGGGAGGCGTCAGCAGGCAAAGGGAGCCTCAGGTCCACGCTCTGCACTAAGGAAGGTTTGTGCACTGGGACCAAGCAGCCCTTGAGGAGGACTTCAGTGACCTGCCAGCTCAGGCAACAGCTAATCACTCCCTGATCAGGGACCTGGATTTTGATTATGGACCGAAGTGCTTTAATTTCCCCCTCTAATCCTATTTCCTCATGTGCTTCCAGCCCCAGCTCTGCCTCGTAGTGCTGCAGGCAGCTGAAGGGAGGCTGGTGTCCCCCTTTGATCCAGTTTAGCAGCTGGGTAGCAACAGGTTTGTCAGCCTATCCCCCCGGCATAGTCCTTCATCCTGGCTGCAGTACTGATGAAGTGCAAGTGCCAGCTCCCACTGCAGACCGTTTATAACAGTTAGACAGGAGAGCTGAGCACTGACCAGCTTTATAGCCTGTATAATTTACTAGTCTCACAGTTACCAGTGATCATGGGTCCAAATGGCTGCACTGAACATTTTGTATTGTTTCTCTTGGAGTAGTGTTGAGAGACTTGAATGAGCAATAGTATTTGCTCTTCAGTACTTGGCTTTGCTCTCCTTTGGGCTTGGTTGGGTTATTCCAAGGTGACAGATATGGTAATTTCAAGTCCTTTAAACTATAGCACATTGGATTGCATATAGGAAATTAATTTTGCCTCACGGCATCTTTGGAGTTTAAATGACTATATATTTTCATGGATCCAGGATAAGTGTGTGTGAGTGGGGTGGGGGGGTTCTTGTGCACGTATGTGTGTTTCAGAAGTATTCTTTTTCTTTATTGTGCTTTTGAGAGACGTGACAAACATTTCCTACAAGTATTCACTGAATCAAACCTGCAGGGAGTATTTCACAACTCAGGTTGAAAGTTTTTTTGGTGGTGTCATGCTACCCTTATTTCTGCACTTGTAGAGTGGGAAGAGAGTGGCATCTGTGTAGGCCTGTACACGTTACACTTGTTAACAAGTAACAATGATTTCAATCTTTGTCTCTCTGCCCATTGATTAGTCAAGCGGTTATGTGTTGAAGTCGACTTGAGTAAGAAGCATTTCTTCCCTACTGCACAGGAGGAACAGGCTGAAGGTCTTTATGGGGAGATCTGTCTGTCATGACACAGGAATGTATGTGTGCGGTTCAGCCATGGTGGCAGTGTAGAGGAGTACACTAGAGTTTCTGGTGGCGATTGCAGCGAAGTGCCAGATTATAAAGAGATGTACATTGGTACATCTACTGGCAACCATCTAGCAACTTCCAACTTCATGTTCGCCCATAGATATGACCCAGAGAACAAAGGGTCTTTTATAAAAATTAAAAGCCAAGTTATGAAACCTTTTTAACCAAATGAGTGTTTAGTTTTGGTTATTGTCATCTTAGTCTTTATCAAGAAAAGTAGCATAAAAAATAAAATCTATCCATTTAGGAAATAGGATCGTAAGATAATAGCTGCTTGATTTCTGTGAACAGAACAGTGTCAGGTCATGCCTAAGATCAGCACATCCTAACAAATATGATGATATCTGCAATATTTTATAATAAAATAGGAAAATAACTGTTACTAAATAATTTTAAAACATCCTCCTGATTTCTATCTGGGTGGAGTAGTCTAGTATGTTTAAACTTTTAAGACAAGATCATTTCTTCCACTGTTTGAGCAAAGGTAGGAAAAGTACGCAAAGGGCAGAAATCTTTTTAGTGGCAAATAACCTTCCAATAAAAATTGTCTGAGAGACAGGAGGTTTCTTCAAGAAAAATATTTTACAGACATTTGTTATTTTTTTCATATCTCACTTGGACTGGGACTTCGGGGTTCTGAGAAGCTGCAAAGTTAGAACACAGCAAATAAAAATAAAGGAGAGAGAAGCTGCGCTCTCTCTCAACAGGCTCAGGCTCATCAGAGCACAGTGAATGGAAATACTATAAGTGGTAACAATTTATCTCTGAAATAGAGCCTCCAAAGCCTTTTGCTTTTATTAAAAAAAAAAAAAAAAAAAAGTCATGAAGCAGCATAAGGGCAAGAGCCAAGAAAACACATTCCGTACACCATCAAAGTGAGAAAAGGAACAGAAATGCTATGCTGTGGCAGTTTCAGAAAGAGGCAATCAAGCAGATTTTATGGCAAGAAGGCAACGCGTAAGGCCACAGGATTGCAACAGGAGTCACAGAGGACAGTAGATTGTTTCAAATTTAGATCAGGCCAAGTACTTCAGAGTCCCACAAAGATTTCTTGCTTTATATTTCAAGAACTCCCAGGACTGTTAAAGTAAATGCTGTCCAGGTTGCAAAGGCTAGAGTATGATCACTATGAAGGAGCACATGAAACACTTTCTCTATAACCAGAACCAGTGCACCCAGAATTAGACTCTTTCTTAATGAGATTTCATGATCTTGATGCCTTGTTAGGGGTTAATGGGTCCCATCTAGATCACTGTAAAGCACTTTATCAGTATGTGTGCAGTGCTAAAAAGAGGAGGGAAGAGGAGGGGAAATACAGTTCTAAACCTGAGAAGTCCTTGCTTCATCACTGATAATGAAGAGGCTAAAACTTAACCCTTTCCAAAGGGCCAGTCCTCCTGCCTGCCTCAGGTATCCAAGAGGTGCCAGGAGCCCTCGCCCCCCAAAATGCCCCACTGCAGAGCACTGGCCAGACCTCAGTAGGAACGGAGACAGACACCTGCCTTTCCCAAAGCTGCGGCTGGGCTCTATCCACCCAGGACACATTTTACCCCCAAAATGAAGATAGATGACAGTGGCTGTGGCATGGCAGGACATCACACCACAGCAGGGAGCCTGCAGGTGGCCCACAGGCCATGAAAGGCATGTCAGACTTCAAGCAGCACCAGCAATAAAAACAACACTTACTACAGCCTCAAGATCAAGAGAAGCACAAGAGCAGTTTCTGGCCACTTTTCCCTCGTCTTCTCAGGTTTGGCACCAAGCATAGTTTAGCTAATCTCAAAAGTCAAGCCTACAAGAATATTACATCTGCAGACACCTCAACTGCTTTACATGTTTAATCTAATAAAAAGATAGGTTATCTTCCCTGCAACATATGTAACAATCAGTCATTGTCATTACCAACAGCACTTTTATAATCAGGATTTTCCTTTCTATTGCCACTTCTTGGGAAGTGTTTAAGAAAAATACACACTCTAGCACCTATTTGTGTCTTGCAGATGTTAACGAACAGGATTTTTGCATACACATCTAAGCTTTCCTAAAGGTATTGAGATCTACTAATTCACACAATGCTCCCCCTCTAAGCATTCTTCCCAGACACTTGAAAGAAGACCCTAAACCAAGCGTACTAGAATAAAATATAATAGCTCGAATTGATCTTTTGTGTCTCTCTTAGGACTCAACACACCTTCACAAAGAATGCATTTTATTTTTTCTGCTTTTATTACAATATTGATTAATCAAGTGAGGAACTAAGAGTTCTCTGAGCAGTAAAACTGGTAGATGTCCTTCAGAATAAGACTCTGCCACTTGTGAGTATCTGGGTGAAGATTCAGGATACATTTGATTTTATTAATTGCTACAGAAAGAGACAGTCTTCTTCCCTCACTTTTGTCTACTCCCATACATGTGGTAAGATGGAGCATTTCACTGATGAACAAGCTTAACACTAAACTGTGCAGATTATTCACTTGTCATTTAGAGCCAGTTGCTTGTGTGTGGCTTGTTCATAAAGCTGTAGCTGGCTGAACCAAGAGGTAGCAAAATGGAAACTTTTTACACTTTCAGCAGTGAGTATAATTCACAGCAGCACTGCTAGAGGCATTGCTTTGGATTCCAGTAGTAAAATGCTGGGATACACTTTACAAACCATTGTACCAAAATAACACGCAAACAATTGTATCATGAAAATTTGGGAGGCTTCTACTACATGCAGTCAGCACAACCTATCTCAGGGCGGAATTAAGCCCAAGAGTGATGAGTGACAGCTGAGAAGGGAGGTTTCCAAAGAAAGCCTGTAGTTCCCTGTCCACAGCGTTTTGCAACCAGTAATCACCGTAGCTCATTATCAACACCTCAAGGTTCAGCCTACTGGATCAAGCACTTCAGTCTGAAGCACATCTGTGGTTGTTTGTCTTTGCATTTATTTGGGGGTAAGGGACTGGCAGTAGATGTGAAGCATTTTTGCCAAAACAATCCCCAAACTAACAATGCCCCCAGGAGAGGGTCAGTTGACTATAAAAACACTTCCATGAAAACCAACCTTGTTGCCAGTGGGCTGCGCACAGCAAACCCGTTACATCTGATAAGGCAAATTCCTTGGACGGTGTCAGTGCCTGTGCCCCACGGGGAGCTCCTTCTGCAGCGACCGGTAGCACCACCGCTTCAGAGAAGGAGCCCTCAGTCCAGTTCCCACGTTGAACAAATAGTCTGTGCTCGGACGCATCGGCTGCCAGTCCCGGGCTCCGCGCCAGGAAGGCGATTACGTGTCGATAAGCAGGGAGGCAGCTCTATGCTTTGATCACTTTGTGTGTTCCACATTATCGGGTCCAGGTTTACGTGCCTCGTGCATCCAGTCGCTGAATGGGGAGCTAGTGGCAGTCGCTTAAGTGTCTCCATCAAAGCTGCCTGCCACCAAGACTGTAGGCAAACTGCCCAGAAGAGAGAGCATTAGGCAGAGGATTCAAGCACATGCCGTATGGCAGAGAACAGGAAAATGTATTCAAAGGCAGGTATTTGCTAAATCCTACCTATAATTAATTCTAATCCTGTAATTAAAGTCGCATGCTTTTCTGCAAACATTCCCCCACGTTGGTCCTTCCTCCCCACCCTGAGGTCAGACACCGATTCGTGCAAACAAGTACAGGCTACCACGCAAGAGAGCCGCATCCCTGGGGACTGTGGTCAGCCGAAAAGCGATGCCCAGCTTGCTGATCCTTGTCACAGCTCCCTGCCATCTGACTGCAAGTAGCTTTCAGGCATTTTCCAGCAAACAGCTTCTGGGCCAGATCCTCAAAGACACACAAGAGACTAACTCCCCTGGAAACCAATTACTAGCACCAGGCATCTGAATACCATCGTAAATCGTGAGCTTCATGTTTGCATTGAGTCGGCAGAGCCCTGTGCCTGGGAATTAGGGGTTGTGAAGATGCCAATCTAATCATGTCCAGATTTGAAGAGAGAGATGGACATGCCTGTCCAGACTCACATAGGTAGGCTTGCAGCAGACTACGCATGGGGAGAAGACTAAAGGCAACATAATTATGCCTGCATGGCCTAATTTCTCCTTCACACCATGGCTGCTTCCAGTCCCAGGATATGTGTTTTCACATATATGCACACATAAATACCTGCACACAGACAACTATTTTCCTATATATGTAGATACAGACACACATGAAAATATACACTGTTTGGAAGTAAGAAACAGAGGAAGTCCAAGGGTGCCATTTTCATACAGAGAGCTGGGTGACCATCCAGACTGAGCACACGCATGAATGTATTGCAAAAAGATTGGAGCAGAGGCAGTTGCTTTGTCTTTGGAAATGGATTTACAAATGGATAAACAGAGCTCTCCCCAGGCATTGCAAGAAAAGATCATACAATTACCACTGAAGCCAAAGATAGCTTATAGATGATTATCAGTTTTTAAGATGAAGCCATTTATTTAGATGTTTTTCACACTTCTCTAAGAAAGCAACTGTAGGCACCATTTTGATTTAAAAAAAATAATAGAAATAAGCATCTGCCACATGTTGAATATTCCTCATTATCAGCAGGTTTATACATGTGTGCATTTTAAAATGTTTATTATGACAATCCTTGTTATGACTGTCTTAGATTTAGTAAATACCGCATGATAATCAGACGCAGTTGTTAGACCTTGAGCAAAATATGATTTAATTTATTTTTAACGTACCAAACAATAGCTGTTTCTTGGTAATCTAAACTGAACACAGACACTCAACACTACTTTGTTTCCTTGGAGGGGACAGTGAAAAGGAGGGAGGGGAAAAAAAAAACCCAACTTGATCTCTGTGGGAGAGTTTCACAACAGGCAAGAAAGCAGGATTACATTTACCATAAATCCTACTTCCCTCCCTACCGAACGCACAGGCCCTCTTTAGCAAGGTAAACTCTTTGCCTACTCAAGAAACAGGTATCACCTTCAATGAAGCTGGAGGCACCCTTAAAAGTAAAGTGATGTGTGACCCCAAAACTGCTTGGGCTGAAGTCGGGCACGGAGCAGCTGTCTCCTGCCAACAGCATGGCTGAGCCCTCACAAAGGGGCCGCACTCTCCCTTACCGTCCTCCTGCTCTTTACTGCTGAAAATAAGATTAAATCAGTGTAGCTAGTCTTAATTTGTGTTATGAAACTGGTTAGCTTTCAGAGGAAATCTGTGCCAAGTTGCATTTGGTTGCCTTCACTCCCTGTTTTTATGTGGAGTATGACTGAACTTTCAGAAAGAAACCCCCCAGACTGAGTTTAATTAGTTTGATTGCAAATTTGAAAACATCTGTCTGAATTACATAAAACCTTGTTTAGCACAGAAAGGCAGAAGAGTGCTTTATATTCAAGTGGTGAAGTGTGTATTAAATGGAACCCTAAGCTCTGAGTAAATACAAAATTATTTGGCAAGCAGAAGGTTGTCAATTTTTCCTGCCCCTGAAAATAGGAGTTCCCACTAAAATTCAGTCTCTGTGCTGTACAGGGTATCCTCAGATCCTGTCAGAAAGTACTCACTGACTGACAAGTTAGTCCTCAAAGGAGTTTAATGATCCAGAGACTAATTTTAGCTGAGATTAATTTTTGAAATAGTGTCTTTGAAAACTGTGAACAACGTGCTGGGAAGATCACTGCTCAAGTCACTTACACACCACAGCACTGCTGCTGAGAACAATAATCAGCATTTGCTTGCCTTTTCACATCTAAAGACATCCCCCACTTGAAGTCACCCCAACTATCCACTGGTGCTGAGTGACTACAGAACTAAGGCCTTGATAGCTGCTCTTCTCATTTTGTACTAAAATTTCTTAGAAGAAAGATAGCTGGCTAACAGAATTAGTTTACAAATGCCAAAAATAAACTATATGCCCAGTGATTAATCTAATGCTTTTCAGGCGGTGCGAACCTCAACAAAAACATATACGCTTGCATGTATAACCTGGTGATTTAAGGGAACCGTATTGTACAAAACAGGAACAGTACAGAATGTTACCAAAGTAACACTAAAAATGACAACAGAAGAAAAATGGTTATCGCCTTGTGAAGACTTTGTAGCTTTCTCTTACAAGCCCTTCTTTGATTCTGCATGAGCTGCCACGTACCTCTGCCTACAAGCTGGGGGACAGTCAGGGAACTAACTCCCCACGGAGGGCTACTGTGCATCTAACCCACCAGCTCTCTGCAACACAGCAGTGTTACTCCTTACACGCATGGTAACACATTATTTGCCATTTCCATTGCATTATGCTGTCCATGCGTGCCTCTATATGACCGAGAGACTTTAGCGAGGTTTATAATGTTCCCGTGGGATTGGAACCCCCTGTGCCCAAGAGCAGAGCCATCCCTGGATACATCGTTCTAGATACTTGGTAATACGATCAGTTATCAGGGTTATTCCAAAAGTAGCCATGTTCCTAACAACTTTTGATCTTGAGTCAAAAACATCCTAGAGAATTAATCTTTTCAGCATCAAACATTTTTTAGTAGGACTCTTCTACGCAAAAAGATCTCCAGAGTCACCAGGATTTTTATTTTAAGAGTTTTGCAGCAGTCATTTTCGACGTGGAAACCTGAGCGCTAGCAAGTCCATCCCCTCACTGCAGCAGGAACGGGTCCCTGCAGCTTTAGGCAGCCCCCATGGAAGGGACCTCAGTGCATGAGTTCAGGTCACCAAGACCTACTCATGCCTTATGCCTCTTTGGGAAATACAGCAGTTCAAAAGCAATGCGTGGTACATTTAAGCCCATCGGGCTAGTCTCTGGGTGAGTATCTTAGAGGTTCTGAGACATGGGTAAATTTCATTCAACCCCCAAATTGGTTGCAGAGTGATCACTTCCCTGTAAGAACCAACAAAATCGAGGTCTGGCTTCCACCCTTTGCAAGACCACCTATGATTTCAAGTCCCACATGGACAGGCATCACTCTTTCCATACATTCTTTACACAATTAAGCTAAACCAGCCATTATTTCTTCACACCAATTTAAGAATTATGACTGCTAGTACATTTTTTGTCTTCAGTTTCTACTGACAAATGCAAATAGCCAGAGGAAGGTCCTTTCTAGTTTTCTCAGGAGAACAGCTCTACCAAAGAGGTTATTGAGAAATGTTCTCACTTGAGCTTTGCCTGTAAAAATGTGTTTTTTCAGGGAATCTCTCTCACCCACAGAGCCAACCACACACGTTCACACACAAGCAGCTGAACACTGTGGTTTAGGATAATGTTCCTTCGCCCTCCAGTGGCTTGCCCCACCCTAGGTAAAGCAAAACATTTATTGTGTCTTAATCTGAAAGACTGGTGCAAAATGACGCGTCACACTCTATGAAGGCACAGTTGCTTCTCCTCCATCTTCCTTCAGACATTCAAACAGTTAAGGTGAAACTCAGCTTTCTCCAAGCCTTTGGCTTCTCTAAAGGTGCACGCATGCACTGATTTACCTGCCATAAATATGTAGACACATTCCCATTGCTTTCTGACAGAAACCCAGGAAAATCCCACTTCAAAGCCAGCTTACTGCTCCACTGACGGACACCTTTGAAAGCATGTCAGATCGCATTAAATGAATGTGTTTGGAGATGATCCTTAAATTGCTGGGATTTGAGTGAAGGGTGTGGGAAGTCTTACACTTTGGCTACATCTTCAGCACAGATTTTTCACCTCCTCACTCTGGTATTTTCCTTAAGTCCTGTCACTGCTGGGAAAGTCTCCTTTTGCTGTTCCCAAGTTCTGGAGGACCTGTCCAACATTTAGGATCTATAAGCTTCTTTCAAAAAACGAGAGCAAGATTTTCAGTAGCTTTCAGGCATTTAAAGATATTGGTGGTTTCCTAACAAGGTCTTCAAACAACGAGAGCTGTGCACCCAGGCATTCAGGAAAAAAAAACTTCAGGGCAGAAAAAAGGACCTTCAACTTCTGTCTCTCTCTCAGTACATAAATAACTTTTTAGAGAAGGCGAGTAGTATGAGACAGGCACTGAGCTGAAACACTGAAAAACTATCCCAGGCATCCCTCATGCTTCAGGGCGGGCTTGCCTTATAGTGACATAGGTATCCGATAGTGATAATCCAGTTGGACCCACTGGCGGGAGGCAGTGAGCAGCAGCAGTCGCACATACAACTCTACCACATTTCTCTTCAAGGCTAATTTTGTCAGATCCCTCCTTCCCTTGGGAGCAGGGGTAGAGATGAGCCATAAGGCCGGTGCTGAACACAGTCCGCTTCCCAAGTACCTGCAGCAGATCCCAAGACCCAGACAGCTCACATGAGGCTGCCAGAGAGGCTCTGACCTCCTCCCACGAAGGTATTGGCCAAGTCCCATCTAGCCTGAGGTTGTTCAGTAAAAAACCCCCACCTTCTACCTCAGCTAGTCACAGGCACCAGCCCCAGCCAAAATCAATAGATGAGAAGCAATTTGTCATTTCCAGGCCACACTGTTTTGGTTAGGATGAGTCAAAAAACACTAAAGAAACACAGATGTAGTGAGATCACCTCATTTTCTGGAGCCTTCCTATCTCTAGAAGTCTTGCCTGATCTCCCTCAAAATTTCCACACGCACACACAAAAATATCTCGTGTGCTGTGTGGTCACGACTGTCAAATGCAGGTGCATCGCGTGATGCTTAGCAGGGCTGAGGGAGCTCAGCACAAGCAGCGGGAGGTCGAGTTCACCCTGAGCTGCAGGCAGGCTGGTGTCTCCCCGTAGGAAATTTTTTCCAATTATTTCAAATAGCTCCCACTCGCACACAAAGCCCATGTTTTGTAATAAAAACAAGGAGAAAAATCACATCCAAAGGAATTTTACCTATTTCCCTCTCCGCTTACTCCACCAAGGTTATCTCTTTAAAAAAAACAAAACCCCAAAACTGACCACCAGAACAACAAAGTAGCCAAGAAGTTAATTTAATAACCTCATTCTTCAAAATCCACCCCGCCCTTCATACTTGTAGGTTTCAACAACAGTCCTAAATCATCCAGTATCTTCTAATGTTTCTTTAAAAGGTTTCACTGCATTTCCCTCTTCATACAGGCAATGCTTTTCATTTCGGAGAGATGCACAGAATGTTGCAAGTTTTCCAGTAGCCGGGATACTTCCCTGCAAACTGAGGCAGGTGTTACCCTACACAGCTACAGAGAGCCAAAGCTGCAGCCAGTTACTTGCTATGGTACAGAAAGGAACAGAAAGGCCAACAGAGACAAGACTGGGGGTACTCCCCCCCCCCCCCCCCAAAAAAAAAAAAAAAAATCACAAACCCAAGACTGCTTGGGGTCTACGTGCCCAGATGAAGCTGCAGCAGGTTAGTAAGTTACCATGTCCCAGCTGAGCCACAGTAACTGATCCCACAGAGGCTGTCCTCACAGTCCAGTGCCATTAAGCTTAAAGCAGAAATACCACGTCCTAAGGCCCTAATCCTTTAGCTCACAGCAAAGCTGCCAGCCGTGGGCTAAAAGCCACATTCCACTCACTGGAGATGAAGCATTTGCTGAAATGCTTTGCTGAACAAGGATGAGCAACTGTGCTTGGGCTTTAGCCACACTTACAAACTCCTGTACATCTTGGCTCTGTTTTTTTTTTGCCACATGGCAGCTGGTTATATCCAAGACCTTAAATTCCTGGGAGAGAAAGGGACTGTAGAAATTCAGCTGTGCAACATATGCTCCATCTAGTGTTTATTCACTAATATTTCATTTTCTTAAATGGTTTGGTTTGCTGTTAACACATAGTTCCAATCTTTCCTCTAGTTCATTTATCTATTTAGGATCATTATTGAAAGTATTAGCCTTCTGCTGGTTGTTTCAACTACACAATTTTAAATTTACACCATCAGTAATGACGATACACTAATTTCCATTGAGAGCTCATAAAACAAAATGAAGGAGAAATGTTTTAAAAGAGCAGTGAGTATTTCTCCAGGTGCTTTGCTAACGCAGACCAAGTGGAGAACTTTGAGCAGGAGTAAAACCTAAGAACTAAGTGCTACCCGATGTTGCCACCTGGTCAATAACCTCCACCACAGCACAGAGCAGCGAAAGCAGCAGTTTCTCTGGGACGGTCCATGCCAGCCCGCCCTTTGCTCCAGCTGAGCAGTATAGCAGCAAGTGGGGAAAACACAAGTTGTGACTCCGGGGTTCAACGCCTGCAGTGCCACTGACCCGCTCCCTGAGCTCAGCAAGTTTCACAGCCACCCTGCAGCCCACTCACATGCTCTGCCCACTGGGCATGAGTCCCTCGCGGATGTGTTGTGAAGTCCCACCCTCCCAAATTTTTTACAGGCCCATTTTAGAAGCCTGCTGTACACTATGCAGCATTAGAGGAGGCCAGCGCAGCTGCTTGCTGCCCTCTCCTCCATAAATACCTTTCCTCCCTCCAACTCCACGTACCTCTCACACCTTCCCCCGACTCTCGGCAGTGGCCTCGCCTACCCAAAGCCGGGTCTCTGTAGGGCCCCGCGAGGACACGTCCCAGCCCATGTCAGGTTGTGCTGCCCTCCAAGCGAGGGGGGTCCTCCCACATGCTGCAGAATCACCCTGCGCAGGGGAGCCACAGCTGCAGCCCCACGAGCAGCTCTTCTCAGGCAGGGAACAGCCACAGCAGGAAAAGGCGGAAAGCTGCTCCCTCCAAAAGATACCTCCCAAGGCACAGGGGGCACGGTACTGAGCCCCTTTGCCACGGACTGAGGGGCTTTTTTGTCTTCTATGTCAAGCCAGGCTGTAAGGGAAGCACAAGACAATAAGCAGGCAGCACAAAGCCCTCGCTGCCTCCTCAGGCCACCCTCACCACACCTGGGCTCATCAGCTGCTGGGAGTGAGTCCTGATGAGCAGTTTGGCAAAGGTCTGCCAGCGTGCTTGTGGTGGGGGCTTTCCCAGGTGCCCCAGTTGGGCACAAGGCATCTTTGCATGGTGGAAAAGCAGGGACAGGGAGGGGACAGCCATCAGGCCTGGCAATTGCCACCTGCATTTGAAAAGAGCAGGACTTGCCTACTGGGCTTGGTTGTGAGACAAACTGCGAAACAAACACGTGGAGACTCCCCTTGTTACCTCAGGCTGCCCCCAAATTTACACTCGTTTAGGGAGTTCCCAGTTCCTGATTTACTGCTCACCTGCTAGTAATGCCCTTACTGCAGAAAGGAAAGCCAGCAGCAGATGGGACGAGGAGTCCCAAGCTTATATTTTGATAAGGAAGATAAAGAAAAAACAACCCTGTTCCCTTGTGTTAGCAGGGCTGGTGAGGTGCTGGGATGGGCTGCCTGGGGAGGCGACAGGGTCTGCAGCAGGGGAGACCTTTAGAAAATAGTTGAACATCCCTGGAGAAAGGCTTGGGTTGGCTGATCCTGCCCGGAGGCAGCGATGGCCCAGACAGCCCCTAGATGGCCCAGTTCTTCTGGGTGAAGGCTGAGAGGATCAGAGCTCAGCTTAGGAGGAGAGCTGGCAAGGAGCTGTGATAGAAATGGAGAGAGAGCCGCCGGACTCTGCAGCCATGGGGTACAATCCTAGGCACAGATGTAAGGTGCAGAAACTGAGCTTTCATTGCTATGGAAAGCATAGCAGAAGGGGTGTGGATAATTTAGCTTCCTTGGGCAGAAAGCTGTTCAGAGATCCTCACAGGCCCCTGCCTGCTCTCCCCCTGTGCCAGAGCTTGCAGCACAGCTCCCCAAACCTTGTGTCGTGGCACTGACACAAGCAACAAAGTGGCACATGGCAGCTTGGGGATGGGAAGGAGTGGGTCCCCATATGAAGAAACCACAGAGGGCACCGCCTGGTGTGTGCAGGGTAGTAGAAAACTAAATGCATATAAGGACTTTTGCTATAATAGTGCTATTTGAGCAAGAGCCTCCAATAAACCAGGTGCAGGCCTGCTGCAGGATGTCCTCCAGGCCAAAACACAAACCAGAGCCAGTCTGCGGAGGTTTAGGTCCAGATTGCCGCAGAAAGTGAGAGCAGGTCAGCCCTAATTGGAAATGAACAACACAAAAAAAACATTTTCTGCCAACTGTGGGGTTTGTTGTGTTTTTTGCAGGTGATGGCCGTGCTGCTCTTCCCTGTCCAGCTGTTGGCAGTGGCTGTCACTGTTTACCTAGAGCTGGTGAGGTCTGCTCAAGGCGGCGTCTACTATGGGATCAAGCAGCTGCCACCCCAGGTGCCCCAGTACCAACCCCTTGGACAACAAGTACCTCACATGCCGCTGGGCAAAGAAGGCATCCCGATGCAGCACATGGGCAAGGAGGTGCCCCACATGCAGTACGGGAAAGAGTACCCCCACCTGCCTCAGTACATGAAGGAGGTCCCGCAGATGCCTCTGCTTGGCAAAGACATGGCTCCCAAGAAAGAGAAAGGTAGGCTCAGCAGGTCCCTTGCCGCCCCTGCACGGTCCTGCCTGATGCCCCACAGCACCATTGGCCTGGGAGGGGGGAGACTGAAGATAGGGAGCAGGCTGCTGCAGGCCGGGCACGGCACCCACGTGCCCCAAGGACTAACCAGGTTGGTACCTGGCCACCGGTGGACAAATGGGCTCACGTGAGCTGTGGGGCAGCTCAGGGTCACCAGAGCAAGGCCACAGTCATCCTCCGGGCTCCTGGGTGGCTCTGTTTGTTTGGGTGCTTGCTGAAGGCTAGGAGAAACCTTGTAATCCCATCTGCCTGCAGAAAACCCTCTGATGGGGTTTTCAAATGATGGCCCAGGTGGATGGGCCAGGGTCCTGCCTGGATGTGCTCCCACTCTCAGTGCAGTGACCAGACACGAAATAAGAGCGAAGAGCCCCAAGATCTGAATTTACAGGAATATCACAGTTCTGTCTGAATTTGTCCAGACCCTGTGATTTAGAGGTTTGCAGATAAAAACATACAATTGCTCTTTGACTCTGCAGTCCTCTTTCTGTAGGTTAGTTATGGGCATAATGGAGGCATTGAAGGTGCAGAGCATTACTGCGTGAGTCTGCACATACAAGCACTTTCAGCGTTCAGTAAAGGAAGTCTGGACAATATTAAGATGTTTACGAAAACAACAAAATGTCTCCAAAATACAAACAGCAACCAGGAACACCCAGTGTCATAAAACCCTTGTGAAGACAGTAAGCGTCTGTGTGACTTCAGACAAGCTGGTTAACTCTTCCTCTTATTGCGGGTTCAGCGTAACCACAGCATCCGCTGGCTTCAGAGAGAAATGGAAGATTTCAGGGCCTATTTTTGGAATGTCTGAACCAGCACAACTGGTTGTTGTAAAATCAACCCGTCTCATGAGCAAAGGAGGTTTTCTATGTGCATAAAACACAACATGTGCAGAGAGGTAGGGTTTCTGCCTCCCAAAGAACAGTTAATTCTCTTGCCCTGAAACCTCATCTCTCCCTTTCCCCCAAACCTCTCATTTCTTTATCCATTTTAGAGCCAGAGAGAAGCAGACTTTTCACCTAAGACAAAGAGCCTGCAGCTTGTAAGGCAACCAACCCCAGCACAACCACTCCCACGCAGCAACTCCCTCACCCTGACCTGCAATGCTAAGTGATCACATACACAAAAGTGCGGGTTTGGACAATAAAAACATTTTGTGAAGTGTTTAGAAGAGCTCTAACTAGACATGGCTGCACCGAAAACCTGTGGGAGCTTAGCAACGCTGGGTAAGACTGTAGGTTTACAGTAATATTGCAGTGGGAACCACAGCCTTGGTGAAAATGCGGTCATACCTACATACAAACTTCTTACTGACACAATCTTTTTTAATTGATCTTGCTAGTGTAAGCCCCTCCAGCAAAAGCACTTTTATGCCAGACCTCCTCCTACAGCATGAGAGCACTGAGCAGCTGCTCAAGCACTGCGCTGAGCAGTGTCCTGCGAAAATTCTTAAAAGTAGGTTAGTCTACAGCAATATGGGACAAAAAGCAGACTTTGCTGTTTAAGATTGTATAGGTGAAAAACACTAGTAAAGGGCAAATGGCTTTTGCGTGGCAGAAAATAAGCAAATATGATGCAAAATTATTATTTTGTGGAAACAGAAACATGCATGCAAATTTGGAGTACGTGAAACAGTAGGAACATCCTCTTTGTTCCAAACACCAACCTGTAACTGGCCAGCTCTGCCTCCCTGCCTACCATAAAACCAAGAGGCATCGTAGCAAGCACATTCAATTCAAAACTACCTTTGTGTTTCTCAAAGGATACGACTGCAATCACCTTTTGTCTCTCCCCCTTCCCTTTTTCTTTTTTTTCTTCTCTTCCCAAACCAGAAATACCCGTGCGGAGTCTTAGGGGTGAGCAAGGTCCCCCCGGTGAGCCTGGACCAAGAGGGCCGCCGGGGCCACCAGGATTACCGGGTCACGGTGTCCCAGGAGCCAAAGGAAAACCGGGCCCACAAGGATATCCAGGAATTGGGAAGCCGGGCTTGCCGGGCATGCCAGGGAAACCGGGTGTCATGGGGCCCCCGGGACCGAGAGGGGAGATGGGGCCGAAGGGGGATATTGGGCCCATGGGGATACCCGGGCCGCAAGGACCACCAGGGCCTCATGGCCTTCCTGGCATAGGGAAAGCGGGTGCTCCAGGGCTGCAGGGACAGCCAGGGCCAAAGGGTGAGCCTGGGCTGAAGGGACCCCCGGGAGCCCCCGGGATCCCAGGACCAAAAGGGGAGAAAGGCGTCGGGATCCCGGGTTTGCCGGGGCTGAAGGGTCCACCTGGGCTGCCTGGCCCCCCAGGCCCCGTGGGGCTGCCGGGGGTCGGCAAGCCGGGCATGGTCGGCTTCCCTGGCCCGCAGGGACCCCTGGGCAAACCCGGACCCCCAGGAGAGCTGGGGCTGCAGGGGCCCCCGGGGGCCCCCGGGATCCAAGGCCCTCCCGGCCTGCCCGGCATTGGCAAACCCGGCCAAGATGGCCTCCCTGGCCAGCCGGGCTTCCCGGGCGGCAAAGGGGAGCAAGGCCTGCCAGGCCTGCCGGGGCCCCCTGGCCTCCCTGGGGTGGGCAAGCCAGGCTTCCCTGGACCCAAAGGTGAGCGTGGCGTGGGTGGTCTGCCCGGCCCCCTGGGGCCCAAGGGGGAAAAGGGGCACGCAGGGCCGCCTGGCATGGGGGGGCCACCGGGGGAGCCCGGCCAGCCAGGACTGCCTGGCATCATGGGCCCCCCGGGGGCCGCTGGCTTCCCGGGACCCAAAGGAGAAGGCGGTGCCGTGGGGCCACCAGGACCCGTTGGCCCCAAAGGCGAACCCGGCCTGCAAGGGTTCCCAGGAAAGCCAGGCTTTCCTGGGGAAGTGGGGGCCCCCGGGCTGCGAGGGCTGCCGGGCCCCACAGGGCCCAAGGGGGAAGCCGGGCACAAAGGCTTGCCGGGGCTGCCGGGTGTCCCAGGGCTTGTGGGGCCAAAGGGCGAGCCGGGGCTTCCTGGTGCCCAGGGGCTTCAGGGCCCCTCAGGCATCCCGGGCATCGCAGGACCCAGCGGTCCCATCGGCCCCCCAGGACTGCCAGGGGCAAAGGGGGAGCCCGGCCTGCCCGGACCCCCCGGCTTCCCTGGCGTGGGCAAACCTGGCGCCGCGGGGCTGCAGGGACCCCCGGGGAAGCCCGGGGCGCTTGGTCCCCCTGGCCAGCCAGGACTCCAGGGACCACCCGGCCCCCCTGGGCCCCCAGGTCCCCCAGTCATCATCCCACCCACTCCACCAGCCGTGGGACAGTACCTCCCCGAGGTGGGGCCGGGGATAGACGGCGTCAAGCCCCCCTACGGCTACATGGGCAAGAAAGGCAAGGCCGGCGGCGCCGTCTATGAGATGCCCGCGTTCACGGCGGAGCTCCTCACCCCCTTCCCCCGGGTTGGGGTGCCCGTGAAGTTCGACAAGCTCCTCTACAACGGCCGGCAAAACTACAACCCCCAGACGGGGATCTTTACCTGCGAGATCCCCGGCGTCTACTACTTTGCCTACCACGTCCACTGTAAAGGGGCCAGCGTCTGGGTGGCGTTGTTCAAGAACAACGAGCCGCTGATGTACACCTACGACGAGTACAAGAAGGGCTTCCTGGACCAGGCTTCAGGCAGCGCTGTTGTCCAGCTGATGCACGGAGACAAGGTTTACGTTCAAATGCCATCCGAGCAGGCGGCAGGACTCTATGCCGGGCAGTATGTTCATTCGTCTTTTTCAGGATATTTATTGTATCCCATGTAAAACAAAAACCAGACACACACAAACATACACACAAAATCAAAACCTTTCTTCTCTGCTTCAAACTCTTATACCATGAAAGATGCATTTTATGACCGTTTTGGACCATCTTGTACAAAAAAACCAAAAAAAACCCAAAAAAACCAAAGTTTAACATTATGCACAGCTAGTTATTAAAAAAGGTGTCGTGAACATATCTAGAGATGTGTATCAGGTTCATAAACAGTTTTGCACCTGAGGGGGACATATGAGCTGTACATTATATATTTCTGTGATGCCATGCTTACTTCATTTCATTCACAGTAATTCAGTACTAAGGTTCAAATCAGCATACATCACTCACTCCTGTTGCGTATTTGACTGTTGCATTGATCACAGTTGAGATGAAAACCAGTAACTTAAACCAGAGTAGGTCAGTCTCAAATTACATGGAAAAACTTGAGTGGCTTTTTATTTGTTTGGGTGGGGTTTTGGGGTGGTTTTTTTTTGACAGCAGGTCTGCCTGACAAGCAAAGGTTCTCTTAGCTGGAGACCTTTATTTCCCTTCCCCACACACAAAATATCCCTGCAGGAGTGGTTTTTTGCTGAACAATTTATTTATGATGGAAAAGGAATACTGATGGTGTAACAATTCTCCACAAACCTTCTCCAGCAGTCATTGGAACCAAAATGCTGCCCCGACTCCAGCAGGTGCTGGGTTCATCTCCAAATGCCACAGCACTCGAAATGCCTCCATCTGCATTTGCACAGCTGAAGTAGATGAGGTATATCAGAGATAAAAATGAAGGGTTCCCCATTTGCTTTGTGCCACATGATTGAGACATTTTGGCCAACACATGGCAATACAGCAGGGTGGTATAAATTAGCTGGGATTTCTGTGCTCATGCTAAGAACCTGCATCGTTTGGCTTGTCAGAAGAGACACCTAGTCTGCCACTCAGCAGAAGTTAAATCAGTTTACTCTTCAATGACTAGGCAAAGCAGAAGTAGCTCTCTCTGCTAATTAACTTATTTTTTGTTTGAGATCAACCGGTAACTTTACCAGCAATACTGATCATGCACATTTATCTGAGAACTTCATTTTATATAGAAGCTGATTTCCAATCCTTATTTATAAGTTACCTATTGTCAAGGAGGACCTGCAGGCCTCGATTCTTTCTGTACGTGAGGAAGGCAACTTCTCGGCAAGAGCTGTCTGTTCATCAATGGTGCTAATCTCGCCTCAAAAGTATTTGTTTCCAAAGGGCAGTGTACTTTGCTGTGGTTCCCTGTACAGTGCTGCACATCACACACTGTTACGCTAGTTGAAAGAGTTAAATACTCATCACTTCTTCAATGTCTTTAGCTAATGCTACCGCTTTTGATTCAAAAATGAACTAGATTTTTCATGCAGAACTAAGATTGGATTTAACTGGCATTACCATTATTTAAATGCAGAGTTTAATGCAGTCTAACATTGACTAAGGACTCCAGTGGTATAATGTGGTGCTTTATCTCAGAAATTTTATGGAATGTTGGCAGGAACAGACGGACAGTTTACCAGGCATTGGTGACTTCAGTATGCTCCCGGAATATATGAGATATGTCAAAAGCAAATAATTTTGTATTTAAAATTTTTGTACTGATTTGAAAAAATATCTTATTAAATATCTTTAAAAAAAAAATCCTGTCTTCATTCAGCAGAACTGTTAGAAGGAACAATCAACCTGTTGAATTCATGTATCAGACCACAAGGACTCTCTGAAACCACTGACAGCCTGATATGAAAAAAGATGAGATACCCTTTTCTTTAGCCCCCCTCTACTGGCAAAACCTGCCCTAAGCCACTGGGGGGAATGCACTGTCCCGGCACCGCATTTAGTGGGAGAGCGTGGCTGGGGCTGGGGGCAATGCACAGAGCGAGGGGCTCCCGCAGGCAGCCCACAGGAACAGGCACCTGCTCAGCGCGAGCCGACATGGGACTGCAGCTTAACGAGGCACGGGGCAGCGTGCAGGAAGCCAAGAAATGGGACGTCATGGGGTGGCACTGTTAAGGGTTTGTGCTCCCCTAAAGAGCCAGAGCTGGCTGCCCAGGCTGGGAGATGCACACCACATCCCTGGCTCTCCCTGTGATTTGGAAACAGCTTTTCCCACCCCTCCCCATTTTTCCACCTGCAGCAAAAACTTCATGTGAAAGTGGCAACATATTTATCACTGATCAACATCACTATTCAAGTGGCTCCATTGCAGGGAGTAAATGACAACCCATGGTGTGGGTCCTCCAGTCTCACCTCAAAGACAGGCATTTCCTCCAAGCTGGCAAACTCTGTCAATACTAAAATGAATGCACTGAATACCTATTTGTGCCAGGTAATCGTTTTCTACCTCTCCCTTAGACTCCCTGAAGCCACTGGCTAAGCGGCTCCCCGCTCCCCAGCATCTCATTTTTTACTGCACAAAGAGAAAGAGAAAACAAAACATGAGCAAAGTATCACAATCAGCGCCTTTCACATTTTATCAAAAGTCTTACATCACAGGCCATCCTCTTAGTTAAGCATGTTTTATTTTAGCATTCCCCTGAAAGTCCCCAATAAGACAGGCAAGATTAAAAAACTATGAAAAATTAAAATCAGGAGGATGCTGCTCTTGATCTTGCTTACAAAAACTACATCAGTTTTACTTTTACTCAAGCCTGGAGAGAGATCTCCACCCGCAATACAGCTCAGCCTACCTAGGTTCAAAAATTTTCAGCTCTGTTTGCTCTACTAAGCACCAAAGTTTGTTCTGAAACTCAATACCGTATCTGACAACACTGTGTGTACTTTACACACCATTAATAATGGGGCTGGGCACACGTGCACACACACACACACACAGAGCACTGACCTTGCAACAATCAGCCTGAGGGCACCGTCTTTAACACAGTTTATTCACAGGAAAATAATCTCTTTCCATTTGTAGCATTCAAAATTTCACTTGAAACAACCGTAAGAATGTCTTCAAAATAGCACTTTAAAGGCATATAAAACTTAAGACAAACGGCAAATAAAATAAGTATTTACCAATACCAAAAACAGATGTTGAGCTTCATATGTTCTTAAAAATCAGACCCCACTTAAAAGTTAAGGTATTTATACTACCTCCCAGGGCATTGTTAAAAAGGAAAGCACAGCATAGGAAACAAGAGGTACCACACACTAATTATTAAACACCACAGTTGTGATTCTGTATTATCATCACCAATACAGTCACTGGAAATGTCATTTAGTAATATCTTTTAGGCACTCTCAGATTTGTATTTAGTGCAATAGTTTGTGACCTTCCTTCTTTAGTCCTATCTCTGTACTTCCTTTAATTATTACAGCAGAGGAAAAAATACTTTCGCAACAGAGAACAACAACAAAATCCCCCTAGAAGTCCGAGCCAAACACAGCTTTCAGCTGACGTACGGCATCCTGCCTGTTTTGTGTGTGCTTTGGTATCTTAGAGCTAAGTCTTTCTGACAGCACAGCATTTTGAGGGGGTGGCAGATAAAATGCAGGAGCACCTTTGCTGTAAGATGCTGCTGTCTTGAAATTCAGCAGGCTGCTGCAGAACAGGACAGAGGAAGAAGGGGTGGGAGCATCTGACTTTGCAATTGATACAGGAAGAAAACTGATGGGAGACACTGGGTACCTACATAGTCACACCGTTACCAGACATGGAAATAAAGCTGGCAGCACCCTGGGATTCAAAATTTGACAGCTTTGCTGCTGATGCTGCAATCAAAAAAATTGGGTAGCTTTGACAGGGAAGGTCATTGCAGAGACTTCACTTTCAGGAATAGCAAAAATGGAAAAAGAAAATCTTAATAGCAACTCACTCTCAGAAAAAAAAATATCCAAGTATTTAGAGTTAGCATTATTGCTTTTCTCAGAAAGTGCCAGGGGAAGTCTTTGGTATTGCAAAACACCTGTGAAAACGTCTGCCTGGATAGAATAGATGCTGTGGTCTGTGGGCATTACTGAGAAACGCACTATGCACAGGTATACTTACCTACATGAAGTTAGTGTAAAAGCGATACCTGTTCTCGAGGCATGGAGGAGCAGAAATGACCACATGAAGCGGGTGACGGCGATGAAGCAGGGCTGGTGTACACAGAATCCTACCAAAACATCTTACGGTAGGGGGAAATGAAGCAGTTGGCTCACCGCTTATCGTTGAAGCTAAAAGCTACTGGCCTATAAGCTGTGCTTTCCAAAGAACTAGTACCTCGTAGTTTATCAATAGTATCAGCTCTTGGCTCAGGCCCGAGTGAACAGGTCTGGCTCTAAAAGTTACTCTGCCACCCTGTAACAGCAACCTCAGCACATGCAGACTCAACATCCCTGCAGGAGCACAGAAATGGGGGAAAAATATCTCCCGGAGTACTGCTTAATTTCAAAAAGAAGTCAGTCATACAAATAGGGAGGTTTAATAAGAAGAAATAAAAAGGAGCAGCCAACAGGGATAAATGCTTGTAGACAGCATACTAAATGCATTGAGAATACCAAACATTATTAAAAAAAATAATAGTGTTAGAAAGACAACTGCTGATGTAGTAAAAAAAAATAGTAAGGGAGTCTATCTTCAGTAAAAGAGTTGAGGGGTGAGGACACCATTTGCTTGCCATGAAGCCTTTTTTCCAATTGTTTTTGGGGGATTCTAACTATAGCAGAACAAAACCCCCAAAAAGCAGAAAACCTCCTAGGAAAATTAGGAGGAGGAGTCAGTTTAATTAGTGGGAAGAATATCTCCAGAGAGGAAATAGAGCAGAGAAAATAACCACATCCTCAGAACCACAGCTCCCTAACCCACCTCCTGCCACTGGGGACGGCGGTGGAGAAGCCAGGAAGCAGCCTACACCATGGCAAGAACCAGGCACTGCGAGGAGAGGCAAATTCAGCAGCTCTCCTGCCAAAAATCCTCTCAGTCAGCGTACTGCATGATGTCACATGGATGTGGCTGGATCCGTGGTGGCAGCCCATGGGCGAGCTGGGGGCCTGGCTCTGGGAGCGACCATGGGTTTTGAGGGGGAAGAGGCAGCCCTCTGCTTCTGCCTGGCTCCGCTCTCAACAGTCTCCAAGATCTGCCAAGGACTTCTACACAAAGAGAGCTCGGACAACACCACGACCTTTGTGAAAACCCTTACCTTGGCATTTTTTTCATGGGAATTGCTATTGTCAGTAGTCTAAACCACTGCAGGTCTGGGGCTGCAGAATCACATACAAACCTTTTTAATTAACTGAAATAATCATGAGAAATAAATGCTGGTAGAAACAAAGACAGCAGTGTCACTGTTTTCTGATGCAAAACCCCACCTGCTTGTATCCAGACTTTTAAGCAAAGATCTCCTCAAAGCCTCAGAAATGTGCATGTTTAAAAAGGGGGAAAAAAAAATGCAAATAACTAAGAGCCCTTCTGCCACCTGGTGAAGAAATTCTGGTTTCCTCCATTTCCACCACCCCAGTCACCTCCTCCGGTGCTCCAGCTCTCCCCTCTCCTCCATACTCTCACCTGCTGCCCTGCGCACAGCTGGACAAGGGACCACCCCCTGCAGCAGCACCTGGGCCCAAGGGACACATGTCCAGCTGGCAGGACACCATGGCACAGCCTGTCCCTTGGAGGGGACACATCTGGGTCCTTCCCCAGCCCCTGCCACAGACTTTTATGACATACAAAATCACTTCAGGAATGTCCAATTTGCCTGAAATGGACCAAAGCTCAGGAGTCATGAGGTGAAAACACAAGCCTCCTCCCGTTCAGCTGTGGCTGCCTTCCAAATCACACTGCCCTCACTAATTCCCAAATGGTAGAGCCAAGGCTCTAAAGAGGGAGATGAGAACTACAGGCAGGTGGGTTTTTTTTAAATACCTATTGCACTCCACAAGAGAAATAGGAAAAAAGAAAGATGACTCTTTGGTCACTTCAATGCTGCAGCAAAGGAATTGTGTTCAGTACTCTTGTAATCCTCAGCTTCTGAAAGCACAAATTGCATCCTCTTGACCTGCTAGAGGTTTGTATTCATATTGTAATTGTTTGCACTGCTTCTAAATGTACTAAAACTCTATATAATTGTACTAAAAAGCAGCAAACATTTTTATACCAACTTAAAAGACTTTTTTTTTTTCTTTTAAGTGGACTTTGTGCTTTCTTTAGGTGTGATTGAGCAAGATAACCACAAGATGTTCAAGCAAATGTGCCACAACTAAAAACCAATAATATATATATACATCCTATAAGAGAACTGGAACAGTGTATTACTTGTTGTTCTTTGACAGTTGTTAAGGGCATTCCCAGGCAGATTTAACTTATTCAGAAGGCTTGTGCAAGACAAACCAAGACTGGAACTATAAATGTCTCATTAAAAGTTTCAGTGAAAATCCCAAGTAAGTTCCCACCACTAAATGATTTAGTTCAGCCACATCCTTTAAACCTAAATGTCAAGACAGCAGAGGTAAACAGAAGCCAAATGATAATTCAGCTGAGGTACACCTTGCATATTCCCTAGCACACTCTACTGCCAAAAATGGGAACAGTCATTGCTCATATTGTTGCATTTCAAAGGTGGAGACGCATTACAGCACCTGAGAAAGAAGATTTTGCTGGTTTGGAAAAATACATGCCGATTCTGGGGGAGTGAACAGAAAGATACATGAGATCCTGTCCTGAAGATCTAGGAATCCAACAAGCATTGGCTCTAAATTAAAACTCAGGCATGAACATCTCTGTCCCAGCTCACGTTTCTGTTGTGGTCTGGGGGAAGCAGCTGACACACAGGTAGTTAGGACAACTCTTCAGTCTTCATACTCCCTCTTTTCTAAGTCAAGTCACCAACTGTAAAATCTATTAGACGCACAGCAGGGGGAGTATGGTTTTCCATAAACTGGGTACAGCATGAGCATTGTCAATATCAACATCTCCACAAATCAGACCAAAGAGTCTTCACCTTCGGCAAAGACAAGCAGCAGTTCAGAGTTGATAGTCAATGGCCAGCGCAGAAGCTGTCGCTTCTTTGCTGAAGATGGACGTCCCCTCCTCAGGAGCAAGGCAGACCAAAACCTGTACACTCTGTACATTCCCCCTTCTCCCAAACACACAGTAATCATTTATAGGCATCATTTTAAAGCCATTTTCATACTAGAGGACAGACATACAAGACATCCATCTACTAATTAAGCACTGGTTGTCTCAGTCTCTTGACAGTGTAACTCTTTTGGAGGACAACATCAGAAACAGAAGTATTCCAGAGAAGTAATCATTTGGAAAGAGTTCTTGCTCATAAATAAGTGACGTGCATCACATTTTTATATATCCCTGATACTTTCAGCTGAAAGTTCCATGGTTTTCCCATTATTTAAATAGCTTCACAGAAATTCAGTTAACTCTGTTTGCAATAGTTCATTACCCTCAGGCTTAGAAGAAGCTTCTGCCTTGATGAGGTTTCTGTGCTCTTTTTAAACAGTAAACAGTTATGCTGCACTTAAAAATAAAAAAGTTGTACAAAAAAATAAAAAAATTTCAAATCTTGAAAATAGCGATTGTTCTTCATATTTTCCATTCAGCTTTCATGTCAAATTGACCACAAAGTTCTTGTCTATAAGCTTCTTCAAAAATTTCTGCTCAGCGTCGATGTTGTGATATTCATTCTAAAGAGATGTGAGGGAATAATGAAAGAAGTTAAACTCAAATTATTACAAGAAGCATCACTTCATTGTTCTTTCCTTTTTAATTACTTGTGATACCTGAAAGATGCTAAGAGTAGGAAAGCTCTGGGCAAAAGACTTCTTGGCAAAGGCTGTAGCACAGTCTCCCAAGAAAACAGGTGAGTACTCTAGTACTCAAAACTAGATTAGATCTTCCATTAGGACACAAACAAAAAGGGATGATCCTTCAGTGGCAAGAATGGGTGAGACGTGGTCTCACAGAAGTCCTACCATTACCAACTCTACCAGCTCCTCCCCGTGCTTAGAGGGAGCAGCTGCATAATGACATTTACAGCACAAGCAGTCAGAAAATGACTAATTCTCCAAGCTCCATGCAGGTTCTTGAAAAGCACACATCAGGCATTTGTAAATTGGATACATCCTGATAATCAGTTTCAACAAGCCAAAACCAACCCATCTTCTGTGCTGTATCCAGATTCTGGATACACAAGGGACCACTGAGTTTAGTGGAGGACAGCACAAGGGAAATAAGTTTGCTGACAATCTTAACACACTGAATCCAGTAAATTAAAATTAATATAATACAAATACTGCATAAAAGATTATACAAATATAGTATAATATTTACAACTTAACCACTAAAGAATTAATGATAAGTGTTTTGCTTAGTAGTTTGTTTTTTAAAAGTTTCAAGGTTTTAGGAAACTTAGGGATGTCTATTCAACTAGTGATCAACCTTACCCAAGCTTGGTATACATTGCAAAAAAGCACCTGCAGAGAGGAGTCCTCAAAATGGAGGTGAGTTCAGTGTCAGAGGAAAATTCTCTCAGAGCAGCAGGCACCTAGGAGTCCTCAGAGAGACATGAGAGGCTCCTATGGGCATTGCCCCTGTCCTTCCTCTTCAGAAGAGGGAGGAGGAGAGAAAATGGTCCCCACATGCACTAGGCGTGCACATGGAAGAGAAAACTGTTCACATTGAGGTAAAGGGCTGAGATCTTGGAGTACAGAGCTGAAGACAAGAGCAGAGACATAAAAGAAAACAGAGGCATGACCATAGCAAAGCAGGAGGGAAGAGAAGGCATCGCTGACATTTGCCAGGCTCCTGCTGCTCCCTCTCCAGGTGAGTTGTGGCTTCTTCCCCCGCCTGGAAGCAGTTCCTTCTCTTCCTACCCCTCTCAAAGAGCTGCTTTTCTTTTCTGCTTTCAATTTCTGAAATTCAGTTCTTTTCCTAACTGCAAGTTTATAGGTCTTAACTCCTTCCATTTCCCTTTGCGCTTTCTCTTTTTTAAGAAGTTTGGTAACTATGACAAATTGTGCAAGTAGGTGCCAAGGAAAAAGAGAATGCGAACAGAAACAACACTATTCATGTTCTGACAGCGCTACCAAATATGCCTCTATGAACAAGAGCTGCGTAGCCTAAGGATAACACCAGCAAAGCAAAACAGAACATAAAAACAGATGTGTCTCATGCCAGTGTTGCAGAATATGGTGTAGCACAAAGTACACATATCATTATCCACATTTTTCAGAAAGAAAAGCAGAGATGAAGAGATTCAAGCAATGTTAACCCATAAGCAGCTGAACCAGGAGAAGATCAGAGACGTTTCTGACCTGCAGTCCACACTTCTACCTATACTGAATTGTCTTCTCCAGTTACCAATTTCTCTCAGCATAAACAAGTGTTTGTTACCTGCATCATCTGAGACATCGTGTCGTTGCCATAGTAGTGCAAAGAACTGTTTCTGTCAGTGAAGTCGTACTTGAAGCCTGCCATGTGAACTTCATGGCAAATGTGAAAAGCTAGTGTAATGGCAATTAGCCCCGTTGTTGGATGCTTGGGTTTCTAAAACGAAACACAAAGAGCACACATACATAAATAACTGGCAGCTTAACAGGAACAGCAAACCTAAGAGCAAAGAAAGCAGAAATCAGGCAGCCTGGCTCTTCTACAGGTGCTTGGTTTTGTAGTTTGATCCCCTCATGCCTCATAAAGAGTACAGTACTGCCTGCAGGTTTTCCATGACCAGGATGTCTGCTATGTTGGCCTTCCCTGGGATTCTCCTGTTTCTAGTGAGGGCTGAGCCCATACTGTAGCCCTTCCCTCCGCACAGGCATCAGGAAGGTCTCTCCATCCCTCTGCTCAGCAACCTACTCTCAAGAAACCGGTCAGGCTTCAACATATTGGAGACCATTTCACCCCATCAAATTTGACTGAATGAGTAGATGTGTTCATAATTTTCTAGACAATGGAGATCCAGACTAACAGAACAACATGACACACCTCAAATCTTCATTTACACCAAACTAAAAAAAAGCACGAATGCTACTGCTACATTAATTTGGCTGCATTTGAACTTTTTCAAAGCAGGGAAATTCCAGAAGAGCATGGTTTTAGACTTTCCCCCACTATTTCCATTAGAAGAAGAGGAACTGTAAACAAAATTGCATATTTCTCCCTACAGTGAGATAGCTTAGAAGTAAATGCAACATAAAATATCAAGAGTAGGTCATAAACAGGTTTTAACTGTGCAAAATTAAGAGCACCTAACCGAAAACTAGCATTTCTTACAGGAGCATAGAACAACTCATTGCCACCATCTGTCCTATCCCGTGATGAAGTACATGACTGTTTAAGCAGCAGCAGTGGCTAAAATGATCTGGGAAGTAAATGAGGCAAGGTTTGTAAAGAGAGGTGAACTCTTTCATTAGACCAACAGATGAAGCTGAGGGGAAGAAGCGTCCCCAGAAACGGACAAAACTTTCAGGCACTAATTCCCTTCTTTGCTAAAATAACAATTTTCTCAGAGACCAAATGAGCTATACGCTTTCAGTAGCTGCAGTCAAAACTCAAACAGAGCGCAAAGGCACATGCTTTTTTTGAAGTCTTACGCAAGGCTCAGTTCATTTGCCTCTGAAAACGAAGCAGGCAAGCCAGTACTGGACAACTCTGGACAGAGAGAAGGCAGATGCACTCGATACAGAAAAATATTTTTTGTATTGTATGATAAAAGAACAAATCCCCAGGAAAAAGTTACTAACATCAGCTCTGTAACCTAATTAAGATCACAGAATTGAACTATCAACTTTCATGTAGAATTTTTTTGTACCTTTATACAATTCTTAGAGTACTCCAGAAATAACATCAACTTACAATGCACGCTATAGCCCAGGGCTCCTACCAGGTAGCAAAATAACTTTCTGCCTTGGCAGACCAATATCATAAACTTAGTGGTGACTCTGTTGCCATGTCCGTACCAAACAGCACCCCAAAATTACGGCAAGAACGCTACATGTCAGGATTACTGCTATTTGGAAGTATCAGGAACGTTACAGGTTGCAACTAGCTCTGTTTACCTTTGGCTATCATGAAGTTCACCCCAAAAGAACATACTAAAAAAAGCAAAACTACTTTTAAAATGTATTATCGTGCTAGCACCCTAGCCATATCCAGATACCCTCAGACTCTAATGAAATTTGTTCAGCCAGTCACGTTTAATGGGAATAGGCACAGCCCTGGAATAACTCTGCAACACTTTCCGACTTCAGTGCTGCTGGGGCAGCACATCCGATTTTATAGTTGTTCTTCCCGGCTCTGCTAACACCATCACAGCTGCTAACAAAGAAACAGAAATGCTTGCTGGACTGCACAGAAATGCGCACACAGGGAACACGAGATTGGCTTAATGGAAAAGGCAGAGACAGCAGGGAAATCAACATTGGTCTTCGGTGTCTCCTGCAGGCAGAGGGGGCTGAAGCACAGGACAGCAAAGGCAGCACCAGCCCTCCCCAGGGACACACTAAGGGACAGAAGGCTCCGAAGTGGGTCCTGCAAAAGGCTGCCCTGCCCACGGGAACCCCCGAGGCATGATCCGCAGCTTATCCGAGCTGTGCCGGAGCGACTGCAGACGTGCAGGCTCCCAGCCATAGCCCACCTCTGAGATAGCAGGAAAAGAGAGGAAAAGCACACCTGAGCTTGACCATTGCTTCTGCTGGAGACAAGGGGCTGCAAAACCCCCAGGGTAGAGCAAGTGGGATGTGGACGTGGCAGAAAGGAGCTCCAAGCACAGACACACTCTGCCCCAGCTTTGGGAAGGGGTGCAGGAGAGGAGCAGAGAGCACGCACACTACCGAAAGCAACTGAGGGGCCTGGGCCTCTGTACCAGCCCCAGGACACGACACACATCTCTTTGGCTCACTGACAGCACTGGTCTTACTTTTACCCCCACTGAAAGGGGAGCACAGGAAGAGACAAGAGGAATTTCTGGAGCCATGGAGGTCACGGATGTTCTGCAGCCCTTTAGGAGATAGACAGGCACCCAACTACTATGCTGCTTTCTTCCCACCCTTGACGGAAGAGCTGAAATGCCACAGAGCCCCGGCAAGCACGCAGCCAAACTGGGTATTCCAGTTTGAGAGTTAATAAGGGAAGAAAAAGCCACTAGTAGGCTTAAAAAAAAAGAAATAAATTAAAGAGAAAAAAAGCAGCCTAGTAACTCCCAAAAGCAAAAAAACCTCAAGTCCCTCAAATATTAGAAAGATTAAACCAGAAAAAAAGCTGTGGTAGATACTCCACAGTGACGGCTTGTCAAACATTTCCACGTCTCAGTTGGCTGATCCCAATGAAGCAGCTCTGTGCAACGATGTGACCCCAGGGAACTGTATTTGTGCTAAACAGCACGTGGTCAGTCCTGACTACGCAAGGGAGGTCTCCAGCTTGAAGCCTTACCTTTCATCAGAAACATTCTTCAGTCATAAACTGACAGTTAAAATGTGTTTTTACGTCCAAATTGTCAGTTAACTCGTTACAATGCTTGGCATCAAATCAGTAAGCACAAGAATGCTGCTAGACGTATGTCATTAGTACAGGGCTGGAATATCCTGTATGCACCCCAGTCCCTACCTGCTCCCAGCAGCGTGAAATTGCAGCAGTGTTAGAACTACTGGGTTGTTGGGTTTTGAGGGGTGGGGTGGGTTTGGTTGGCGGGGGGGGGTGGGGGGTGGGGGGTAATACACCCTACATTTAATAATTCAAGACTCCTTAATATTTCTAGAGTCTCTTCGGATCTGCCATGTTCCAATGTCTGTCTGCTTTCCACAATTTTGTAAAAGGAATTATGTCTGTCCACAAAAGCAGTCTCGTTTAATACTAATTATAGAATCCATAAAAAGAGATTTTTGGCATACAAGGCTACCCACTTGTCCTGGTTTCAGCTGGGATAGAGTTAACTGTAAACTCCTAGTAGCTAGTACAGTGCTATGTTTTGAATTCAGTATGCAAAGAACGTTGATAACACTGATGTTTTCAGTTGTTGCTCAGGACTGTTTAGACTATAGTCAAGGATTTTTCACCTTCTCATGCCCAGCCAGGGCACAAGAAACTGGCACAGGACACAACAAGGACACCTGACCCGAATTGGCCAACGGTGTATTCCGTACCATGGGACGTCCCATCTAACATAGGAACTGAGAAGTGGAGGGGCAGGGAATCGCCCCTTGGGAACTGGCTGAGTGTCGGTCGGCGGGTGGTGAGCAATTGCCCTGCGCATCATTTGTACATTCCAATCCTTTTATTACTACTGTTGTCATTTTATTAGTGTTATCATTATCATTACTAGTTTCTTCTTTTCTGTTCTATTAAACCGTTCTTATCTCAACCCACGAGTTTTACTTCTTTTTCCTGATTTTCTTCCCCATCCCACCAGATGTGGGGGGAGTGAGTGAGCAGCTGCGTGGTGCTTAGTTGCTGGCTGGGGTTAAACCACGACACCACTGTCTTTCTGGATTCCATTTTCCCATCTTTTTTGAGCACCATCTAAATGCAAACTACTGCCATGTGAACCTCAAGGACGTTCTAACATAGTCCACTATAATAAAGAGATAATTACTTCTGAGTACACATTTGGTTGCACAAAACTAAAAGGCACAGAAGAAGAAAGCCTACCTCCTTCCTGGGAAACCTTGTTGGGAAGCGAAGCCATTCATAAGCCGTTTTTCTGGTGATGCTGGGATCAAGAATCCTAATTTGACTAGATTTGTATATCATGTTCAGAGCCGGTTTCTTCCAAAAGCCTTTAGCACTCTGTAACAGGCAAGTAAATACACGTTTTTAATGGCTATAAACAGTTGATTTTGGTTTTGTAGCCACTCTAACCAGAATAAAATCCAAGGGCAGGAGGTTGAGGAAGAAACAAAAGTGTTGAACCTCCCAAAGTTGCACAAAAACATGTGCCAAATAGTGCACCTGCAACAGGATAACCCACTGCAGCAGCAGAGGTTGGGGCCAGCTGGCTGGAAAGCAGCTTTGCAGAAAGGTCCCTGATGGACAACATGTACCAGCAGCATGCCTGGAGGCAGTAAATGCTCATTGTGTGCTTAGCCACATTAATAAGAGAGTAGAGAACAGGTGGACAGAAGTTACCAGTCTCAAATACTTTGTACTGTGCCTTTCTGCAATCTCACAAATGCTGTTTTGGGCTCCTCTCTGTGCAAGTGTGTCAAAATGGGGCAAGCTCAGCAGAAGGCCACCAGAACAGCTGAGGGGCTAGAGCACACAGCAAACAAGAAGGGTCTGAGGAGGCTGGGTTTGTACAGCCCATCTTCAGCTATCTGGTAGGGGTTTACAAAAAGCGACAGGATCAGACTCTTCAGAGACACACAGTGAAAGGATAAGGAGAAATTCTATCCTATGAGGGTGCTGCAGCACTGAAACAGAGGTTGTAGAAATATCCTTGGAAATACTCAAAACTTACCTAGATGATGCCCTAAGAAGCTGGTATGGCTTTGAACTTGGTCTTGCTTTCTTTCAACAAGGTTTTGGACTAAAGACCTCCAGAGAGAGGTCCCTTCCAACATTATTCTGCAATTCCACCAAGTCCGCAGGATAAAATAATCTGGGAAATAGCTGGAGCATGCATGTCAGAATATGAAATGCTGCTAGCAAGAGGATAAAAAGGTATTTCCAAGAGGAAAACTGCTTTGGAGTGAGGAACTGATCAAATATGCGTGTGAGAAAGAGGACAGAAGCATTTATGGGAAAGGGATATTGAGGGGACTGACTAGGAGACCCAGTGCTCCCTCCAGCTAGGAGGACTAAGGTTAAAACCAAAACAGGCATTTCGCATGAGAGGTGTGTGGCAAGCTGAGCCAAAGGGCATGAATAATTAAACTTACTATTTTCTGACCACCTAGTATCTCCCAAAGCCACTTCAAGTCACGTGGTTTGAAGACGATGAGAACAACAGTTGTATTAGGGTCGTAGTGGATTGGATCTGAGAAGATGGATTCTGGGTAAGAAAGGCGGAAAGTCGTCCTCCTCCCAACATCCTCTTCATACCCTATAACAGGGCCATTATTCATTCTGCAGAGGACAGAGACAGCAATGACTACCCCACCCAAGTCCTTACTGTGCGTCAGCTGGCACGTGCATTAGTCTGCAGGGCAGACAGCGTGTCCAGGTACAGGAGGGTTTAGTGGCCCAGCATTTACTTATCACATTACATGGTAGATGAGCAATTATCAGGTGCACTCACCCTCGAACTCAGAGGGATCAAGCACATATGGGAACTTGGCCAAGGTGGTTTAGAATACAATCACACAATTGCTTATGACATGTCACTTGAGCAGAAGGCTTCTGATTTGGATTAAACACAGAAACTGGAGAAGGCCAAAGAGAATATCTGGCTCAGAGAATTACCCATTGCTCCATTCATGCTACTTGATGATCCGAGTCATACAGGAGGCGATTCAAGAATGTTTTAATACTCTTCACTGTCTACAGGAACATGGTTTATGACTATGCACCTGATACATCATTATGTTTGCTTTTTTTGTGTCTTTGGGGTTCTTGGGGTGTTGGTTTTTTTCTTAAATATTACTTGCACAGCTGCCACTGCTTTGGGATATAACAGATTAATAAGCAGTGAGCAGATGGGTAAGGTCTTTCTGCTCTGAGGTCTCAGAGGGGGTGTGTTTAAGTCTCCATCTTGCAGTTTTTGCTTGGTGGGTGTGTTGCATAACCTTTGGAGAATTCAGGCAGTCTCTGTATGCTCCATTCCTGCCAATGTGACTTACCACTCAGAATAGGAGGCACACTGCTTAGGAGCAAATGTTTGCAAAACAAGGTATGCAGACAAAGGACTTCAAAGTTTTATCAGAAGTTGTCATTAAATACAGAACGCAAACACCACCTCTTTGTTCATTCACAGAAAACAAATGTGTACTGTATTTCTGAAAGTTTTGAATTCAGAGCTGTATTTAAATGTGTAACACAAGTCTACATAAAGATTTCCATTTTAAGAAGAGTAGACAGATCTACAAGGAGCCCAAATACTTGAAATAGTTGAAAAATAATCCATGGAGCTTCCTTGCATCATTACGCTACAATGAAAATAAGTGCAAGGTAGGGTTTTTTTGTAAAGCACAAAGTTGCCAGTCAAGTAAAGTTGCCTAAGAATAGAGATATTATCTGGATTACTTTCTATAGTTTTATGTTTATAAGAGGAGCTACAACCGATGAATTGTATATATTCATTTCCACCTTACCAGTGCGTTTTCAAATACACGTCAAACTCCAGGCTTTGTATACAACTTTTTATGTTAGTGCTTGAAGACTAAAACACCATCACTAAAATGAGCATTAGGATTGATGGCATAGTAACAAAAAATGAGATTTTGTTCAATGTTCTACACAACGTTGAAGCAGACAAACTGAAATGGCAGCTCAGAGGTTTTAGTCAAAGAGGGTTCAGGCACACTATTTGACAGGGTACCTACAGGCAGAAGGGCTATTTAATCAGTTACCATCTCAGTTCCTGCAAAGGAGAAACTGATTTATCTTTTTCTTAATGTACAGAAAATTCTGTTATAATTAGCCAAATAGTCCATTTTCAGTTTGCTTGGCATTTGAGGTCCCCCCCCACGCCCATCCTTGCCTGCTCCTCTCTGAGCACTTCCCCAGTTCCCCTAGTCCAGATGCTTCTTCTTCAGACCCTAGCATCCTCTGGTAGGTTAAGGCATCTCATAAAACTTCCAATATGAACTAACACACTTGAGAAAAAGAGGCAGACATCAACATCATCCTCCAGTTGACACGTGCCTTGAGATGGACTTCCCAGCATAAACGTTACGTTTAATCCACTCCAAGCAACGCACATGCCAGCACAGGGGTAAGATAGGCATGGCGTGGAAGGCAAGAGGCAGGGCTGCCTGGGATGCTGGCTCACATGCAGGGCTCTGGACTATCACATGCTTGGACCCATCTCTGATGGCATCATCTTGCACATGTGTATCTGTACATGAGGCAGACTGACCACCCAGTGATTCTCCCTCCCCTGTATCAATCAGTCTGTGTAATAAAACGCTGACCCATTTTTTCCTAAAATTTTTTAAATTAAGGCCATGACAGGATAAGTAAAACAGGAAGTTTCATACATTTTCATTTGTGTAATAACTGAACTCCAAAGCCACTAGCTGACAGCAAAAGTCTGTTAATTATTTGCATGCACACAAAATGGAAAGGAGATACCATTTACCTTATTATCACGTCATATGAGTCAATTTTCTCCCCTAATGTCTTATTTCGAAGTACTCCTCCATTACCAACCACAACACACCGTCGACAGGCAATGCTGTGGAACAAACAGAACCTTTAATACGCACTACTTCCCTTGCTTCATATTGTTATTAATGATGTATTTGCATTTAGCTGGCTTATTTACTAACTGAGGTCCTGTATCTTTTACACTCCTTGGCCCCTACAGAGCAGTCTCAATCCTGTATCACACACTAAGGCTGCTTTCAAAAAAAAGCAGCTGCATTATTTCAGGGACTGCCAAAGTCAGGAAATGGCTTCTCTCATGTAAAACTGTTTTTATACATGTCATTTTTCTAGTGGTTTGCTGTTTAAGATCATCTAACCAGTTGATGATAGGGGTGGCATTAGATAAATTATCTTCCACAATGCTTCAAACTTGTCCCAGTGTGGGGGTATACCAACAAGGACAGAGTATGTCTGGAAAAACTACTCAAATTAAGGTGTTTCTGCAATATTGTACAACTCCACAACTCTAGAGATCTTCAATATAAGCTAAGGCAGCAAGATTTAGCTTCACAATTTACCTTACAGGCCTCTGAATTGTACATGTGAAAAACCTTAGCCCAACGACACATGTGTGATGGCTCTTCAAATGAATACAATCATTTTGATTTTTCCCCCTCTACTTAGAAAGTGCTGTTTAAACATGTGCTGAAGTACACGCTGTCATGACACGAGATGGATACGCTTGATTAAAAGTTGCATTCTCATATGACTAGATCAAATTAGACAGCATTACTAAGTATATAAAACACTGTGAGCTACAAATTAGATCTTATAGTACATCCAATCAAAATAGTAATTCCTTTTGAATTCAGAATACATTCAGAGTTAAAAAGTACCCCCAAAAGGTATTACAGAAATGTTAAACTTATGAAAGTAAATTCTAATGGTAAGATTTTCCAAATTATCCCAGTTTTTTTGCTCTCTACTGTCTTACTTCAATACTAGTAAATGTGTGCTTTGCTAAAAACCAAAACAAAACCAGCAACAATTTAAAAAAACAAAACCAAAAAACCCCACACAAAACAAAACACACCCAAAAATCACACAGAGGCGCTTGCTGGTTTTTTACTCAAGAAATTCTGCCTCTTTAGGGAAGGTTTACATCCAATGTATAAGATTGAAAACTCCTCCTTACAGAACAGGCAAAATTTTTTGTTGTAAAAAATGCTTCTTTATTTAGAGCAATAGCTGTTCAACTTGTTTGCAGCAGGAACAATGGCAAAATAAAAATGTTGGTATTTTCTTCAGACACGAACAGGCTCACAGCTTACTGAGGATGAGTCACTTCCCAATGCCCCACTCCCATGGTTCTTCAAATAAGAAAAAGGCTCTGTGCCATTTCTTACTGTAGGGGACCCCAGGACTGTGTCCCAAAGAACACTATAATCTGTACTAAATGCCCAGTGTTGCACTTCCTGCAGACTAATTAAAATTAACATCCTCCTCCTCAGATAGTCCAACCTGTTTTTTCAGCTGAGAAGAGTATTATTCAACATCAATGAGAACAGCCTGTTCCAGCTGAGACTGACCAACATCTCGATGTACAAAGCAGTTCCCTGTATTTCCTACAGAATTGTTAATGCAGTCATGCTGGACCACATGAGGGCTAGAAAAAAAAACTGGGCCACAAAGCAACGCCAAAAGCCTGAAGCTTCCAGAAAAGGTGAAATGAGAATAAATGCCAACTGTACAAAGTACTGTATTTCAAAAGAAATGCTGGGATGGCACCTTCTCACCTGCTGCTCTAGGGCCAGAGGGAGTTCCCTTTTTTTATTTTTTTTATTTTTTTATATATATATATTAAAAAAAAAATAGGAAGTTGCTAAATGCAGCTGTCAGGATGGGGTGACATGGAAAAAGCTAGCACACCTTTCTCTCGTGTTTCCTGAGCAGCTTAGTAGAAGCCAAGCATTCATAAAAAGATTTCCAGCAAGTGCCACAAGTCCAGGTGACTCAGTACCTTGGAAATCAGAAGGGTGAAAACCTGTTATACCATCCTATCCTCAGTATGCCCATTCCCTCAATAAGTGATGAAAATGGAGGGGGGCGGGGAGGGCCAAATTAGCATGTGGTTGTATCACGTTTTCCTGTCATTTACGGCATGCCTCTGTAAATCAGTTAAAGTTTCAATCATCTCAAACTTCTGAATTCAGTGTCACCAAAAGTTATGTGGCTGCACATGGGTTACTGAGGTACAAACCTCATCACCACAATGCAAATCCTAAACTGACACTCATGCTCCAACTCATGGTGGTACCTCCTGGCTAGAGCATCCATCCCGAACGCTTGCTGGAAACCCTGGTTTGGCAGTGACTGACACACATGCATGAACTCATCTTTGTGCCTCAATTAAAAGCCAGAAAAATTCTTCCTAATCTTGCTGAATACTTTCTTTCTTTTTTAATACTGACTACTTGGTGTGAATTCACAAAAACAACGTCAACTTCCTTACAAGTGGTTTGTATTATTCTGACCACGATAAGCAGCCAAACAGTTACCTTGAGGAGGCATTGCTTGTTCTGTCCCTTGTAGATGAACTTTAAGTGATTCCTTATTCCATGCCTTCCAATTTTTGGCAGAAGCTATGATTTTAAGAAGCTTCTTTGCTATGTCAATCCCTAGCTATTGAAATAATGCCTTCCACTGCTGTATAAAAATGAAGAACTCTGGTTTCTCCTCTCTGCACTGTGCAGTTGTGACGTAGCAGGACACACTCAAGGCAGGGAGGGTATAGTAAAACATGACTTTAGAGCTGGGCAACTGAGGTTTGCACAGCTACAGAAGCTGGGTAGCTGCTCTCAAGTCAAATCCAAACTCTCTTCCCTCTTCCTGAGGGATGCAGACGAGATCGTGTTCATGGCTAAGAGCTGACTAATACTACTTGGATGGAAAACGGAGTGGAATTTGAAGTTTGATTAAGCTTTCAAACTCCAGTGCCCTTAACACGCATACTCAAAAATAAAGTTATCAGCTGCCTTCAAATAACCAATAAAGCATCTAGTATTTGTACATTAACTTTTAGAATGGATAATATCAACAAGCAGATCAAATACTCCTGATTAATTATACATGAATACAGTCATAACTACAGCCAAACAAATTAGAAAGACTAGCTTTTAATCTCTGTCAAGCTCAGGAACTTGAAGTGGGCCAGCTCAAACAGGAAGTTTGGCACGAATGTGCCATTTCTGGATTGTCTCCTCCCCTTAGCCCCCCATCAGTATTCAAGTGTCTCCAGTTATGATCATACGACTACATCCACAGTAGCACAGATTCCACTGACAACCATAAGCAGGGAGGGAAATGGTTTATGCTAAAGTAAAAAACCCAAAACATAGTATCATAGGAAACTGACATATGAAATGTAGATAAAGAGTATGCAAGGCTGGACTGTATTCAAAGATATTTAAGTTAAATAAACTGGCCTGTACTTACTGTAGATCACAGAAATCAACACACTGATTTTCAGCAGACTGTTGCTCCCAGATATTTTACCAATCCCACTTAAAGTTTCCTTTTTCATAATGTTTTCATATTAGAAAATTCCAAACACCCCAAAGCTGAGCATTACTCACCCTTTTTCCAAGTCAGTAAATAATTGGCAAGAAGAGAAATAAATTCAGATGTACTTAAACATCAGGTGTGCTACAAGTGAAATGTAACAGACTGAAATGTCTGGAGGTCCAGCTTACAACCACCAGCACAGTATTAATGAAAGTGAAAAATATTAAGACCTCAGCTATAACAACTGCTATAGCAATGGTTTGAGTGACTAAGGGATTGCATTTAGGTGTTCGAGATCTACTTCAAGTAAAAATGGATCCTATGCAAATTGCATGGTAACTGATCTCCAACATCTAAACACAATCCCTTTAGTCACTCAAACCATTGCCCTATTCACGTGGCGTACAAGAGCTTCTTAATCTCAAGTCCAGGCATTAGTTTACATATTTTGTTTATATGATGAAATTCTAAAAGAAACATTTTCCTAGTCTAGAAAAGAAAAATATTGTTAAATGGAAATGTAGCCTTTAAAGGTCAAAAGGCTTGCATCCTCCACATTCCACTGAAATACTGTTTCTCTGGAAAAGGAAAAAGATCTCAACCTCAACTCCTTTAACACACCCCCCCATAGTCAGTTGAGGAATGCAAATTATTTCCTTTGAGGTTATTTGGTAAAAGGAGGATGCAGAGGTCACATTTTGTTGCCTCAGGATTGTGTAAATGCATTTGTAAGAATTTACTGTTGTTAAGCTTAGAGTCCTGAGAGTGCCCAGCGAGTAATTATGAGGAAATGGGTAGAGCAGGTGTTCAGAGGTTACTCTGTCAATGTACCCCTGGCCTGGAAAACCCTTCTCCTACAGGCTATTCCACTGAAGTCAGTGACACTGTTCACTTCCAAACAGTTTTGAAGAACTAGACCTTTACACAGTGAGAATTCCACCTAAGTTCGGAAAATGGCACTGTTCGGGAAAAATCCTTTGTAGTTCATTAGGTACAGTTTTACCTAAGTTGCACAAAAATACATATTTGTTAAAATACTTTATAGCAGGTTCCCCCACTCTGCCCCAAGAAAAGTTTATAGGGAAATTTGGTTTACATTGTGCCAAGACGGCTGAATTGGGCAGCAGTATTACAGAGCTGCCTAATAATTCCATATTACCAGAGAATGTTTTCAGGATTAATTCCTAAAGTGTTTCACATTTAAAAGTCACCATATCTCGGTTAAATGTATATATAAAAGTTCTTCCTTACTACAGTGATTCATGCCCTAACAGCGCTATACACAGAAGCTGATGGATCTAGAAAGAATATCTTGTATGAGGTCATTGTACATTTGATTTGCTTATACTACTGCCTATTAAAGAGTAATAGTTCTCATTTTGCTTCAGTACTACTGAAGTATACTACTTTTATTAAAACGAAGCATACCTTCCAGAGCCACTAAGTGTATCTATATCTCAGAGAACCTACATGCAAAGGATAAATACTAATTACCTTACTTTTGATTTATAGGACAGACACCTCCATTTAAAAGGTACTATGCTGTACTGCAAGTGTCTTGTCTCTACAGCCAAAACGATTATAGTGCTGAACTTGTGATTTTAGGAATTTTCTAATACAACATTTGGCATTCTCCTTCAAACTCCAGAAAAAAAGACTAGCTTTTCTCAGCCAGTTCTGCATAAATTTCCCCCATTATCACACTCCTGATGGAAAATAGGGTTTTTTCCTTTTTTTTTTCCCAACATAAGAGTAAACCTGAACATCCTAGAAATGTATACTAAACACAGGGAAAGGAAGGAGTACACTAGGTGAAAGAAAGGAAAACTGGGTATTAAAACCAAGATAATTCTTAGGCTTGAACATCAATTATTTTGTTCATATTCCACCCAACTTTAATTAAAATATGATCCTGGCATTGGCTTGAAGCAACACTCTTCTGTTTGATCTCCTTGATTACAAAACAAAACCAAGTACAGCGAACCTCAGCATTATTTGCATTCAGCTCTACTAAGAAGTCTGCATATTAACATGATATATGACAGGTTGTCAGCCCATTTGCTAGACTGCAAATCTAAGAATTCATTTGCATCATTTGGTAAACACTTGCCAACCCTACTACACTAACTCTAAAAAAACCTGCCAAAACCAACAAAAAAACCTCCAAACAAAACAAACCATGCAAGACACACACAGAAAGACCCTCCAAAACCAAACAAAAAGTCCCAGCAGAAGTGGCTTCTAACCAAAAGATATTTTAAAAGGGCAATCTAATGCATGAGAAGTGAGTTATCCAAGGCATGCCACACCCTGATTACTCCAGAAATGCCAGGAACAGCCTTTCCTCACTTACAGGCAAAGGAAGCTGAGCATACATATGAACAAGGGTGTGCAGCAGGCCAGCGGATGCAGTGACACGGGGATACGCACAAGATTTCTTGGGGATATGCATAATATTTCTTTTGCGTAGAAACAGTCATTGGTTTACACCTGCTTATCACAAACATTCTCTAGCTTACACCAATAATGACATCGACAGAGGAGATCCCATTCCATTTTTAAGGGGTGGTTTCACTTTCCTCAGGTATAAAAAGATACTACAGGAAGATGGGAGTGTATTCAGCTAGCAAATTCCTAACGCACTTATAAAAAAAGAAATCTATCAGTTTAAGCTCCCTCACAGAAGAATTATTCTTGAATGCTGGTGCTACATATGTTTAAAAACAAACTTATGTAAATCTTGGAATCAATTACATATTGCTTGGACGCTGTCAGTCAGATCTGCATCTTGGCTAACTTGAACAATTTCAGGATAACACCACTGACATTCCTTTTCAGATAAATATTGAGTATTAAAAATGCAACGAACAGAAACAGTAGCAAATAAACCATCTCACCTGTCATTTTCATTGGAAAGTCCACAGTTCTGCAGTCTTGAAAGGGCTAAGCGAAAAAATTGCTCTAGAAAGCAAACAAAGAAGATTAATGAAAATGTTCAGTGTCAATGCTCTCCAATATAAAAATAAGCATGCCACCCTGACTACAGCATTTTCAGACAGTAGTTTTTATGCACTGTGCATAAAAACCTCAAAATAGGAACACTTTTAATTTAGGGCCACATGTCAATCAATGATGCCAAAGAAATTCAGGTTTATTAGAGCTCCTCTTTGTGAAGCTTTTCCTGCCCCAACACTGCTGTTGGAAAACAGCATGGGATTTGTATCTAAAAAAATCTTAGTTACAGTAAATGAAAGCATTGGAAGAGTTACATCCTAACTGACTTTGTTGTTTTCTTCTACCCACCTTCAGATGAAATAAAAGCAGTCTTGACTCAAGAAGAGGGGCCACACAGCCATGAACAGTAACAGCATTACGTATCTTGGGAGAAAACATCAAACCAGCCTGTGCTCACTGGCAAAGCTGGACAGAGGCACCTTCCCAGGCCCCCCTCGGTGGGCAGGCACCTGCTGGACAGTCAACGCGCCTCTAACCAAGAGGGGGCCTCAACTCATTCCCAAACTTTTCCCCACCACAACCCCAGAGGTGAGGGAAAACGTACCATCCTTGTTACACTGTCAAAAGGCAAATCAAGAGTCTAAAGCCCAGGTCCACAGGGTACTAGGAAGGTGCACTGTTCAGTGTTAAAAACTCTGAGACTTGAGACTTTACAGTGGTTTCCAGAAGGGTGACTAAGACCCTTAGGGTCTCTGGCCCTGTTTACTCTGCCCTGACCAACACGGGCAGCAGGCATGAGCAAGCAAACACTTTGCAGAGGTACAGCAGCCACATAACAGCAGGAATACCCCCTGCAGCCCCAGTGATGCCTTCCCTGGTCAGAGAAGCTAGCTCAGTAAAAGGAAAATTTTGCTGATGTAATTGCCCTACCCTGGGGACTTCTGCCTCAGTAGGAGTCTGGATCCTGATCGGTTTAGGTGTGTTAATCAAACCCCATCACACTGACCCAGCTAATATTTCACCTAGCAATGCACTAGCTAAATATCTTTAGCACCTCAGCCCACATACGAATGAAAGGAAGCTGAATAAGCTCCACTCTTCCTCACTCCCACCTTTTTGGAGCTTCTCTGCCAAGAGGGGAAACCTCAACATGGTGTTTTATTTGTTAAAAACAGGAAGGTGGCAGGTCAGAGGGACTAAATGAAACCATTAAGTCACTGCTAGAAACCCCCAAAATAGGAATAGTGAATAGGAAAGACCAGGGACAGAGATACAGGTGGCTTTACATGCCATTTCGGTATTTCCATTTAAAAACAAGGTACATAGGGAACACAAACCTGCTCTCTTTATTCCATAAGGTAGTTCAAACTTATCGCTCCCGTGGAACTCTGCCACTCTGATAAAATCGTTAGCGCACAGGAACGGGTATATTTTATCAATGCTAATGAAGAGAAAAAGAAAGAAGTTTCAAAAATCCACATGATGTATTTGAATAAGCCAATAATTCATGTAATTGCTTTTCAAAAAAACCCTCAAACTTTATCCTACTTCAAGTATTATCAATTTTTAAAAGAAGAAAATTCATGAACACAGGGAAAGAAAGCAGGTGATAGAAAAGGGGAAGAGTTTATAATGGAAAATATAGCTAGAGAGTGAGATAAAATGATTTCTCTGCTAGTATAAGTTATACGGAGTCATTAAAACAACATGACTGAAAGCTTATACCATAAGACAGCATTTTTAAGAGAATATGTAACGCAGAAAGACAATTAGTAACTTCAGGTTTGAAAAGTACATAACAGAGGCAGCAAGGAAAATTAAGAGTTATTATATATGGCAATTTAATAAGTAAGAGTGGGATTTGAAACAAGGTGTTTTAACTTGAAAATACCATTTCCCGAAGGCATCAGCTTATTTGAGATGCTCTCCCATTTCAAAGAAATAGCACTTCACGGCTGTGTTGACATTAATAAGTAGTTTGGGGCAACGGGGGTATATCCATACAGCAAAAAAGTATGGAGTTCTCATGTCCATGTTACACACATATCGGATTTGTTTTTATTTTTTTATTCACTCTGGACTAACTCTAGTAGGGTCCCACAGACTAAACACCCCTTAGCAGCTGCAGCACGTCAGGTGTGCTTCTGCAGTGCATCTTCTGGCTCAGCCAGAAGTCAGACATCTGAAAGGAGCCCAGTGCACAAGTGACAGGGCCAGCCTGCGATGAGAAGCATGGCACGTGGGGATCACAAGGAGGCTTGCCGCAAAAGGCAAACTAGAACATGACGGCATCATACCTTATAAGCATCAAGATAGAAAGAATGGGTCACTGCTTTCTTCAAAAGACAGTAACCACAGACAAGGGTTATCTCATACTGGGGAAGGGACTCTTACTACCATATCTGCCAAGTCAAGCCAAATGAATGAACAGTAGATTCAATCCTGTCACATGCTACGATGACTTTGGCTTCACCTTGAAGTTAAGTGGGCACATACTCACTGTACTGGTTGACTTTGTAGTGATCCTGCATACTAGGTCTTAAAATGTTAACACAGAAGTATACAGTCACAGTGAGAAAACCTAGAGTTGATCTTAAATACCCACAGCCAGCACAACTTGTTTGTCCATTAACAATACTAATAGCTGTTAAAAACCCCCTCCCTCTCAGTTTCACAAATCAAGTATCTCACTCTTTAAGCTCTACATATTCAGAAGATACTAACAGTAAAAAGGCAAAAAACCCCAACCAAAAACAAAAAAACCAACAAAACACCACAGCTCACACACCAAGAACTAGGCCATAGGTTAGCTAAGCAAGACCAGCTATCTTTGAGACATCATGCACTAAACACCCATATTAAATTTAATAACTTGCCTTACTGTTCAGAAGCAGCTGGTAAGCTTAGACATAATAAATAATTTACCTACTGCAAAGAGATTCTTAATTCTAGCTCTGGTTCCTTTCCAATAAATAATTCTGCCAGGTTAGAAATCCTTGCAACCTCCCCAGGCTACTACCAAAGTGCACAGACCAGATCTTCAGCTTGCGCAAACTATCTCTGTAAAGGAGCTATGGAAATATGCAAGAGAATCTGTTCTAGCTCTGCATCTACATTCTCCTCGCTGCATACCTCTGAGTCCACTCCTGTCCCCTTGCTCAGCACCAAAGCTATCCTGCTGTGCTTGACACAGAGACAGCCTGGGTACACTCTGTAGGCGAGGAACCTAGGACCACCTTGCTGGGCCAGGCAGCTAACCCAAACTCAAAGACTGCAGGACTGCTTTGGGGAGGACAAACTTAAGATCCTTCCATGTTTTTAAAATAATAATAGCACTGAATTAAAGCCACATTTTCTTGTGCACAAAAAGGACCAAAAAAAAGAAGCAATGGTGTCTTTGCTCAGAGATTTAAGACTCTTTCAGCCAGGACTTGGTCTAAACATCTTCCCAAACTTTCAGAGGGCCACACTCAACGTTTGCTCAGGTAAAACACAAAGCTAACAATACAGTCTATCTGCTTCTGGTCCTGCAGTGCTCCCTTGATCTCTCATTTAAGACTTGTGCTTCTAATAACAAAACCTCCCAATATTTCCTCACAAACCTCTTGGATGCACTTTTGTGACCAGATACCTCCTTTGTTTTGGGTTGAAGTTGTTCTTTTTTCACCTGACTGCTTCTTTACAAAGGAAGCTTCCTACGAGTACCTTAAAGTGGAGGACACCTACACACAATTCAACAATACTATTAGAGGAACAAAGCCACAAATAATCCCAAATTTCATTTAAATTTAATTCCATTAGAATTCCATTGAAGGGGAAGAATCTTATATCATTAAAAATTGGATGAACTTTTGCACATTTCATACTCCTCTTTCCAAATAAAATGAAAAGATTTTCAAAACTTCTGTGGTCCCTGGCTGCTACAGAAATACTTAGATACCAAAAAAATCTTAAAGTCCAGGTTCTTAACAGCAGGATGACTGAGTTTCACTCTTGGACATGAAGGCTTCTTTTACAGGAAAAGCGGGGGGGGGGGGCGGGGGGGGGGGGCGGGAATTTAAGTCTTGTATTTCAATCATTCAAATGGTTTCACTGTTACTAGCTACAATACCTGAACAGGAAGTATTTATTTAGTACATACACCAGCATATTGAGCTACTCATGTGGTATTGCTCAGATGCTGATCAGTGGCAAGCTAAACAATTTGTGTTGCCACAACCAAGAAAAGCAGCAATGAACCCAAGCCCAAAAGCTGTACTTCCAGAGGTAAGTCAAAATGTGAAATAGTACAGGATATGCAAGTAGTCCATTTCTACCTCAATCAGCACAGCCTTTCCTTCCACCTCCACTTCCCACAGAAGACTCACCCCAATAAAGATTCAAATGCTGGTTTCAGTACACAACTGTCCAGTGCATTCCTTCTCTCCACAGCCGTAGGTGGCAGCCTGCAAAAGAAGAATTTCAAAGAAACAGCAAGAATGGGTAGCAGCAAGGGAGGGAAACTTGGGCAAGCCAAATTAATAAAAGCTGATTACTGAATTAACACCACACCAAATTTTCATGATTGCCTCTGTCTGTACTATAAAGATGGATCTTTCTCATTGTGGTATGATTACTTTTACTAGTAAAGCCTTTTATCTCACAGTGCTGCTCTAAGGGCTCTGCAACCTCCCTTGCTCAGCAACTATCAAAGCAGCCATAACCAGAGGTGAGATCTCGGGCTCACCTGCAGAGAAGCAGGACACCTGGGCTGAATCATGCTGGCATTACCAGTGCTCCTCAGAGAGGAGAGGGGAATAGACAGCAACACATAGGGTACTTCAAGGAAAATGAGATTCTTTGGGGATAAGTCATTCCTCTCATAAGGCTATGACACTTCTAAGCACATTCCCACCTTGACAATTTAGCCCAATTAATAACAAATATGAAGGGAGGGTAAAGTTCAGTGTAAGCAATGCATGCATCTGGGCTGCATTAAGAACAGAAGGATGAAACCACCATATGAGAACCACAAGCCAAACAGACCATTAAGGTTAATTGCTCTTAGTAACCTCAAGTTGTCATGTGAATACTGACACTGACAAAGCACCCTGTGAAATATATCAGCTGGCCAGGTCATTGCTTTCCAGCATCAGCCTCACAGATGGCATTTTGCAGGATGGCTTCAGACAAAACAGAGGCCTGCTTTTAAGTTTTAGCATAGCTGCTTATCAGTCCCACAAACCTAACTGCAGGAATTTACTAGCACAAGATCTGCTTATACCTGCACTCCCACATCACAAGTGAACCACACCTCTGATCTATTACATTTTAAGCACAAAAGTTACCCTCATGGCTCTGCTAATTTTATTCAGGTGTAACTCAGAACTGCAGAAATTTGGAAGTTGTAAACAAATGTCCTTCCAACAATTCATTGCTTGTTATAGTCAGTCACTGAAAGTGGTCATAAATATTAACCAAACACTGGAAACATGACATGGACAAATTCCTTTCTGCCAGACATGTTACAATTGTGTTCATAACAGAAACAGCCAATGGACACAGCTGTACAATAACCAATTGAACAAAGGCTACAGATTTTAGTCTCAATCCCTCCCACCTGCCCAAAACCCAAACAAACAAACAAAAACACCCCACCACAAAAATACTCAACGGCTGAACTTACTGGGTAACTCCACTAGTCTCATAGGAAGGAGGAGCCCTCACAGAGGAAGTCTGTCCATAAAAGCTAATCCTGCAAAAAGGGAAATGTCACAACTCTGGTTTGCTATAAACTGAAACCACATCAGAAAGCCATTCATATCAATCATACGCTATAAACAAGACAAAAAGAGGTACATCAATCACTACTTTTAAACGCCATCACTATTATCTTCATAACACAAACACACTGGTCAGTCCTGGTCACAGCTGTGCAAAGGCCAATGGAAACTCAACTTTTTCAATAAACACCCTGAATTTTAGGTCCCAAGCCACCTGTGCCGTGCAGCCTGGAGACAGTGAAGGCTTGCTTCCCCCCCCAAGGTTACCACTGGGACTCAACAAATTTCAGCTTTTCAAAAGGCACCCACTACACCTGCAGTTATTCCCATGTGTGGAGCAGGTCTCTCCCACTTAATTTATCAGACATCTAAAGCAACAAGCTAACACTAAACACACATGGAGTGGGAGAAGACATGGACACGAGACACGTAAATAAGATATCTCTCCTCACCTGAACAGCTATTTTCATGAAACTCAGAGGGGCTCCCTGTCTTTGAGGTCCTGACCTCTCCACACAACCAGGCTCAAATTGACTACTAGGTTTAAAAGTGACAAGAGAGAAAGGGCGACAGGACACAACAATCACATTCATTCCCTCACAGTACAAAAAAAACCAACCACAAAACAAACACACAGAGTAGTAATCACTTCTGTTGATTACTAGTAAACAGCTGTTCAGCAACACAGCAACTCACAGCCACATCTCTCATACAGCCATGAAGGTGTTTGCACTAAAAGCATCACCATACCAGTAGAGGTTATTTCTCCACAGATTTCCATGCAGTATACCATACATAACAGCAGCAGCCAGGATAAAAAACAGAAGAATTCGTTTCATGACTGATAGACCTGAAATGTAAAAAAAACAAAACAAGAAATTTAAATCCAAGTTATGCTATTAACATGAACTTTTATAAAGCATCTTGAAACCTATGAAAGGAAATCATCATTATTACAGCCATTCACCACCACTACCACAAATTTGATGGGGGATCACTCTGGTTTGATTTCTCACACAGTCCCAGTGACAGGAGCTGAATGCTGCTTTGCACCTATCACACATGCATAGTCAGCACAGAAGCATTGAGAGAGGCTCACTCTAGGTTCTTTCTGAAGACACAGAAGGAAGAAGGGCTATTCCAGAAGCATGTCAGAGTAGGAGCTCCTTTCCGTCTACTGGCAGCCCAAAGAAATCAGCCTGCTGGGTCAGAAGTTGGCCTTTACAGATACCTCCACTTCTCTTTCTTGCACCACCCACTATCAGTTTCCATAATTACACAGTTAAACAAGCATTAGCACTTTGCAGGAGGCAGACAGGCCGATGCCAATGAAGCAGAACAGGGTATAGGTTGCCACAAATTGCTACTGGGTGTTTTTTGTTGTTTTTTGTTTTTTTACGATCACTGAATATTCCTAAAGTTTGGGTTTGGACATTTAAAGCTGCACTGAAGCTGTCTGCTTATGCTGTCGTATCCTGCAGTCTCCAGCTCCTGACACAGGCCAGACTTCATTGCTCAAGTGACAGAAGAATGCTATTTTCACACATCACAAAGGGAGGAAGACAAGTTAGGACCCAATCTGTGGAACTTCCTAAATTATGTTGAAGTAGCAGAGAAAGTATTCATTATTCAAATAGAGTTTTCACCTCATTGAACAGTTTAGTAAAAAAAACCCAGAGAAATATCAGAAGCTCACGTATCTGGCAAGACACACTGGGGGAAAAGCAAGTTCTGCATTGGTCACATCTAACACACTGAGCTGCCCTTTCAGTAGCTATGAATGAACTGTTGTTGCTTAATCTTCTGAAAGTCCAAAATAGCCATTCTGGCCACAAATTACTGTGGAAATTTACTCGAGAGCTATATCCTTCTTATTTTCACTTCTCCCCCTATCATGGTAAGCAGGTTCAATCCACACAACGCATAAACACCTACTTGCCTATCTATATTTGAAAGTGAAGGTAACAAACAGCTGCCCAGCAAAAACAAGCCATATCCACACATATTGCTGCATTTTCCATGAGCAGAGCCTTTAGCTTTATGGAGATTTTTTAATTTTTTTTTAAATCCCATGTTGTTTTTTTAGAATAGAGTTGCTGTTATTTTAAACCTGTGTTAAACAGCCCTAAGGCAATAAAAAATCAAGGTAGATATAGTCCGATTTATAGCAATAGGCTTTATGCTAGTAGCATCTTAACATCATACCTTGTATTAAAGGCCAAGAAACTACTAAATAGAGCTGCATTTTGTTATTAGAAATCAAGAAGCAGACTACTACCACTCACCTAGCTTCATCCCTGAAGAAATACCTAACTGAACTATTTGTTACAGTGACTTGACTGCAACAAGCCACCACTTCCTTATATATATTCTGCCCCCCCCCCCCCCCATCCTTCACAGGAGTTGAACTGTAAGGTCAGAGATGGGGTTTTATAACAGCATCTACTAGTAAGATAGCCATGCAATGAACAAGCTATAATCTATCAACCTTAAGTATATCCTCCAGGCTGTTCTGCTCTGTTCTGGATGAAATACTCAGACTGCAGCTATTGCAATTTCAACCTTTCATCCCTGCTTGGGAAGCAACACTGCTGCCCTTACAGCTCCACTTCCCTTGACTCTCCTCAAGAGTTACTGCAATTTTTTTTGCCAGTCACTCTCAACGTCTAGAGCAAACCATGAGTTTTTGCAATGATTTTGTAAGAGTCATTCCCTAAAACTGCAAAAACATTACAAGAAAACTCACCTATTGGGTTTAGTCAAGTGTCATTAACAGCAATTGGCTCATTTACTTGAAAAAGATACTGCACTCCAGTTGTTTTATTTTTCCTTTCACTGTCAGTATTTTTACTCCCTCCTGCTTTGCAAAAGTTTGCTAAAATATCCCACTACAGTGGAAATCAACCGTTTACTTTTTTACTAATTCAACAAATGCCAACTTCAGTTAAACAGAATGTAATAAACCAGCTCTTCAGATACAGTTACTAAATTAACAACTGATTAAATTGCTGATTTTGCTGACTTCAGTGTAAAAGAGAACCTTGCTGAAGAGTCAGACCAAGCTACAAAACAGAGAAAAGACAAGGCAAAGCTGCCCATAAAGGGTTTTTTAAAAACAAAAACATTATTCATAACTATTATTCAGAGAAAAAAAATTGTTGTTTGTAAAGTATTTACAAAGATATTTGTACAAGAGAATGTAAGTCAAATTCGTTCTTCAAAGAGGATTATAAGGAATCTGTAACAACTTTCAGTATCTTATGTAGCACATTCAGCCTGGCACACAGGAGAATGTAGCATCATCAAGGGTGTACCTAACTCACCTCTTGGGAACATGAAATGGTCTTTAATTATACAAGTGTCTTCTCACAATCCCACCCCCCGAGTGCCTGGCTTCATTCAATGCTTTGAAGATAAAAGTTCTGTAGTCAAGAAAGACAGTCTTTTTAGTGAAGACTTTCTTAACCTGGTTTAGTAAACAGAACCCTTGCCTTGTTTACAGAAGAAATTATTCTGGGTGTACTTTTAATGGTGACAGCATTTTCCAGCTCTCCCTCCTATTTTAAAATAGCTGAGTGTTACAGAAAGTTAATCAAAGGAAAACAAACTCCTACAATGCAAATATTGCACCAGAAAATTCCCATAGTCAGAGATGCAAGTAAATATGCAATTGAGAAGATGTAGTTCAGATGTAAAATGACACATTCCAGTTTATCACAAGACCTGCATCTTGATTTAAGCCCATCAACCTGACTGACAGAGGTCATGGTGCCTTTAGGTCAAGGTCAGTCAGCGCTAAGCAAAACAAGGAGGACAAAGCTGGAACTCCATTATTCAATTCCCTCCTCTTTCCAAAAAGCCTGCAGTGATTCACACGAGGAAAGGGGCAAGGAACCTGGCATGCCAACGCCTGACATTGACAGTGTTAGCTGGTCAATTTTCTGAAAGTAAGCAAGCAATGGGATGCATAGGGGTTGTAAAAAGATTGATGGGCATTTTTTCATAGGAATCTAAGCTAACTTCCGCTGTTCAACTTCCCACCCCTGCCAAGGCAGAGCTACAATTACAGAATTAAACAAGACAGACTCTGTTACAGTATTAAGAGATCTCAGAGATCAGTCTGCATCTCCTGTAGACAGATGGATCCACCCCAGCCCCCACCAACCCACCAGAGACACATTTGGGTATATGAAAAAATAGCTATATAAGCCCAGAGGCTATTTTTTTCTTCCCTTGGTGGAAGTGGGGAACCCACATACTTGTCAGAGCTGCATCTTTACTCACAATTAAGTCTTTACTTCACTAAGTGTGGTATCTGATATGAGCCACTATCTCATAGCCTCTATTTATCTTTCAACTTGCACATGCAGTTGATGCAGCCATACCACAGAATAAAATAGCAAGCAGGAAACTATAGCTGTTGGACTGGGCAATCACATGACCACACTACAATCACCTTTTTTCATAAAGCTTGTGAGCCTTCCTTTTGCTTTCTTGATTAAAATTAGGTTGTTATAATACAATGTGGGAGGCTTTTCCATCTGTCCTACTTACTTGGTAAAGCATCTTTGACTATTACTAAATGGTTAATAAATATTTTAACTAAGTGGTTACTACTAAATTAAATACTACTCATCTTAAAACAATCTTAGCTCCATACCTAGTCTTGTAACAGTTTAACTTCTTGCTGCTGCAATTAACTGACAGCATGAAAATTTCAGCTCAGTCAGACCTCAAATTCCTAGCCCTTGTAGTTGTGGGGGAGGAAGGGAAATGTGCTTGAAAACATGCTTTGAGAGGACCTTGAAATTTAAAGGGACAGAACAAAAAGCACATAAAAACCTGCTAAAAAGTTTAAAAAGAAACATCAGGATTTTTAAGATGTAGTCAGTATTTTGTGAGCTTGCTTGCGATCACCAGTATTTTTGGTCAGGATGTAGTGCACGCCCGGTGGAACAACTACGCAGCAAAAGAAAAACCAAGCAGGGAGTTTTCTCACATTGTCATTTGCCTCAAGCTGCCAAAACACAAGCATATTATGGCACATATCTATATATTTATTCTGCCAAATCTATACACTAGTCATCATTACTCTTCCAGTTCTTGCTCTAGGTACACACATAAGTCATTAATTTTCCCTCTCTTCAGGAAGGAAACACTGCAGTGAACAATACAATAGCACTGCAGCAGAGTCTTAAAAGTACCGAAGTGGCTGAGTCAGTCTAGTACCTTCCCTCACCCACTCCTTACATTTTTTTCATAATTTCTAATGTTCCTTTCAATTTTAGTTTAAGAAACAAAAGTCCTCGGAAACATTAAGTTTAAATGAGGAAGGTAGTTACATTGGATTATCCTAGCAAAGTGACCCTGAATTAAAACTGCATTTCTAACTCCCCAACAGTGACTTGAAGTGGTAAGTTTAACAGCATCTTAATTGGAAAAAGATTCTTGCTAACCTGCCCCACCCCACACAAAACCAAAGCAGTTATTCCTGTTCCTGAAGGCCTGCCCAAACCATGACACCAAAAAACTAAGGTTTTACTGTATCAAAATGTTACAGGGGTCTTCCACCATCATACCACATGTACGATCTTTACCAGCAATTAAAGATTTTTCCTCCACTGGAAGATAAGATGTTTTCAGGCTCCTTCTGCCTTCATCTCTTTCAATGATGAGGGGATAAGCAACAGAGGAAAAGTTTGCTGACTGTGAAAACTGGAGCCTTCTTCCCCTCCAAGGGCATACTGAACTAGCCATTTACTTCCACAGCATCCTTGCAAGTGTGAAAAAAGGCAAGTCTTCCTCCAGAGACAGCTTCTTTTTAAGGAAGGCTTCCAATATTTCCCCTAATATTTCCCCTTTCTCCAGCTACTACAGAAGACCCAGAAAGAAGTAGCAAGATAATCTTTTCTCCAACAGTAAGCAATGATGTCCAGTAGATTAGTATCACAGTAGTTTAGTAGTATCACAGTGATGTTTAGTAGATTTAGTTAACCCTTGTTCTTTATCAGCTACAACAGCCAAAAATGTAGTCTCTGCTGACATTAATCTACTGGGGAGAGATGTAGACTAGAGCTGTGTCCACCTTTGGCCTTTTGAACGGCTGCATACTAATTCAGGACAGGCTGCAAGAGTTATTAGATTGGCTTTAGGACCTAAGCACTTGCCTCCCTCACTTTCATCATCCTGCTAATGGTAAAACCTATTCTGTATCACAAGGGACAGCAATACATTTGTCATTTTGTGGACAATTCATTATTATTTATTTTATTCCATTTTTGTCTTTGAAGTATAGACCCCAGTATTTTGCTCCTCACCAGAACATGCCCGCCAGCTGGGTCAAGCAAGGAGGAAAAGCAACTTAATCAGTATTTTTCATTGATAATCACCATTTCAGTTTGCTTCCGTCCAAAATCTTCAAGGAAATCTCTGCGTCACTTTCCCTCTTATGCAGCTCTCCAGTCCTAGTTATAAAATCAGAAACTCTTCCCATGCAGGCATATCCTTCAGCTAAAAGGTATTGATAAAGAATCAAGTCCAGTCAAATCTATTGTATTTTCACCCCCTGCAATCCTAATTTACTTAGACAGGACAGCTGATGGAAGAGGGAGGTTAGCTCCCTTCCAGAAGGCTACAGGCAGGCCCAGGAAAGAGCACAGTTTATCTCTGTGTCTTGGGCATAATAGGCAGTGCAGCACCTACACCCCTCCAAACCATCATCTCCAGCCCCACTCTCTCATCTTGCTCCCATTACCACCCTTAAATGCCAGATATCAGGTATGGTGGCTTGTTCTAGCCAAATCTAAGCCCTTCAACATTTCAGGCAAGATCTGAAAAACATGAGTTTGTAGCCTTCCAGGAAGACATGCCATCAATAGGGAGAGTTTGGCAAAAGCTGGGAGAGGTCCTGACTTAGTCTTATCACCACGCTCAGACTCTTGTCTTACCTCCTTTATTTAGTGCAGCATCATCTGTTCAGAGGTGTAACTCCTTTTTCACTCCTCTTCCCTCCTTTGCCTGAGCACCCAGGAGCTTTTACATGTGCCCCACAGTAGAGGCAGGAACACAAAATATGAAAAGGCCAGAGAAAAAGAGAGGTTGCATGCACTCATCGAACTGTTTCCTGGATAGCAAGAAGAGACATGTACAAGCCTACATCAAGTTACTACAACCTTTTTAAAGCTTACTCCAACAGTCCCCCTTTTGGCTGCAAAAAACTGCTGTGATCCTCAGAAGTACCACAATCAATGATGTGCATTGTTTCACAGAGATATCACTTTGGGGCCTACCAATGCAAAATGTAATGTCAGTTATACTGACACCAAATACTAGCTCCACAGATGAAAAAAAGGAGTACAAAGCATCACCCAGTCCATCCTGCCAGAAAACCTTGATGAGCAAAACACAACAGAGCACAGGCATTAGGTATCACTGAAATGACCCTCAAATAAGAGCAGTATTTGGTACAACTGTCTGATGCTGAGTTAATTAGCCTTGCTGAGAGGCAGAACACATTACCTCCAGCTTGGGGCTATCACAGGGTTGCTATGCCACCCTTGAGATCCAAGCTAATATTTTGGCTCAGATTATCACAGTGCAATGTGGACCCTGGCACCAGCTCAAGGTGACAGCACGTTCCATTGCATGGTGTAGACACACAATTAAAACTGCAAGCATAAAAGAAATAGCTGGTTTGATATTTCTCAGATGGTGAATGTTGGTTTTAATTATTTTTCCCCTCCAAGATAGAAAACAATATTCCCTAATGTTCCAAAATGGCTCTGGGCTCATTCCAACAAGGGACACACTTTTTGTAGCACAGTTAAACACTGATAACTAGAGTTTAAAAGTCAGCCCTGGGTAGATCCAAATCCAACTTGTGGCTTTGAGGGGAAGAGGAACAATAACTGCTGGATTCTCATCTAACTGGTGCTTTCTAAGTATCACAGATTTCCAGAAACCTTGCGTATAATTACAATCAAGAATAAGATCAAATCTACAGCCTCAGGCTCTTGCCTGCTTTTGTGCCTTGAGATGAAGACTAGAAGGCAGTGGCCAATTCATGTCAGGGTGTACAGAAGTTGCCAACAGACATTTCCATATGCTTTCCCTGTCCTGTCCCTCCACAGACCTCCCCCCAACACACTTCACTTCCCCCCCCCACCCCTTCCTTTCTTCTTTCAGGATACTTTAACACAGCCAAGCAGTTATCGCCATGCCTAGCAGCCATCGCAATGCAGTGCAGTACAAAAACAACTACTTCAGGTTTTGGTCAAAAGCTAATCTGTGCATGCAAGTCCAAAGCAAGTATGAGCTGAGCACAAATAGCTCTGCTTCCTCAACTCCCAAAGCTTTAATCAAAGCAAACACCGCAAATCCAGCTCTAACTACACCTTAAAAAAACCAACAAAGAACCAAAAAACCAAACAATCACAAATTCAGTAACACAGCCTTAGCTGAAAGATTTCTTCCAGCCCTGTTGTACTCTCCCAGATTAACCTTTAAAGCTTTAGCCAGCCTAAGCTAGGCTGCTATTTATGTATTACACATCATAGGTGTCAGTGTAATACATGATAGAACAAAATACACAGAGAATGCGTGCTATAAATCCACACAGCTCCTCCTGCATACTGTGGTAACAACACTGTTCCTTCTCAGCCTGTTTCCCCTCTGTCCCTTCAGCTCTTCTTCCAGAAAGGCTGGAATACAAACAAGCCATGCAACATGTTCTGGGGGTCACAGTTCAAATCAATTTCTCCTCATAGCTTGACTTGCATAACTGAAAAAGTTTCTGTCAACTTGAGCTGCTCTTCCTGAAGGAATAGAGCATCACGGTTTTAAGTTGTTTTGCATCTTCACCACCTTTTAAACTACAAAGATGACAGGCATACTACACAATGCTTCAGAACACAGAAAATCATTAATAGAAAGACACACATCCCACTACAACATTAGTTACTCATTCACACCCACTGTTCTTTGTCCATGAATGCCTGCAGCGTCAGAGGCTCGAGATCAAATGAACAATCTTTCTTAGGTTTCCCAGAGAGAGAAGATGGAAAAAAGTAGAATGTGAAAAGGCTGGGAAAAGCCACGAGTCAGCTTTCAAAACAGTTCAGTTACAAACTTCATCAGCTCACCAGTTTTTTCCCCCCCAGAAACCATCATCAATCTAAATAAATAAACATCCAACAAGAGAATTTTATCTGTATTACGCATGCATATGGCATTAAGTTCACCTTAAAACAAGACACACTTTGTCTTCTAATAATGCCTAGGGTATCTAAAACATCCAGCTCTGGCTTGGAGCTAGTGATTTAACCTCAGCTCTCAGAAAAACGGCTGCAAATTACAAAACAAAATCTACCAGTCAGCTTGGGAAAAATAACCTCAACCTCCAGCTAAAATAAATATAAAAACAACCCCAAACCAAAAAACACGCACAAGCAACATCAGGGCTCTCAAGGGCAGAGGGAATCATGTGGAACTCAACCAAAAAAAAAAGATAATGAAGAGGGCTAATTTACTTGCTTCACTACCAGCACCTGGAGAATGAAATGGTCCCCATCTACATCAAGTCCTAAGTAAATCAGACTAATTTCTCACTTAGTTATAACAGTATAAATCCTGATCTGTCCTGGTGTCAGAATCTGTCCCTAAAGAGACACAGCTACTTTTTGTATGACTAGTTTTCACAGTAGCATTTGCAAGCCCCAGTCACAATTAAGTCCAAATACGCATGGACTGCCATCATCTGATGCCACAGCTCTTTTTACTGGAATTTTTAGTCTCCTTATTTTAAAAAGCAACAAGTTACATTATGCAGGTTTGTGTGGATTAAGAGACCCAGCAAATAGGTATGAACATGCTCCTACCAGTATACAAAATGAACAGTTTAATTTCATTTAAATAACATGCAAAGTATGCCTGTAGTCAGAGCCCCAAACATATTATGTTCAGTGATTTTTGCTGTTGTTCCCTATCTTGCCTCAACTACTGAAAAAAAACCCCAAAACAATAAAACCACACACACAAAAAAACCCACCCAACATCCCCAGCTCTTTGAGATGGAATTTACCCCAACAGCAGATTCTGCAAGTCAATCTGCTGCGATGCTTGTATGCCAATGAAGAGCTCTGGGATTCTCAGGAATGCAGCAAAACAAGTCAGTGAAAAGTATAAAGCTAAATTAATTCAGGGAGGGAGGAAAATGGAGATAAGTGGTAGCACTTACCCCACACTACTACTAAGTCTTGGAAGTTTCCCAGGGCAGCAATCCTGCCAGCTCAGGAGAAAGCTGCAGGACACCAACACTTTGAGCAGCTTCTCTGATAACATTAATGCCTTACACTTCCAGTGCTCTCAATTCAGCATTGCAATGCAAACATTCACACTGCCTTTGGATCTTGAAAATTAATCCAAATACAAACCTTAACTGCTAACTACTGCAAGAAAGCTAAATGCAAACTGACAGTGCCAAACTGGAAAAGCTCAAATATTGTAAATATTAAGGCTATTTTCAAAAGTCTTCTTTATATGTAGCTTAGTTTTCTGAGCACTAAAGCTCAAGAAATATTATTTACAACAACAACAACAAAAGGTGCAAGAAGAAAAGCTCTAATGAGCAACTTCATAACTATGACAATGCTTTGTGGACATAAAGTGGTTTTGAGCTAACAAAGAACTGTTGTACAGGTTGCAGCAGAGTCCATATCTGATCCCCTAAAGGCTTCTAGTGCTTTGTTTCATTTTTAAACGTGAATACAGGAAAAACTATCACATACAATATCCAAACAGTACTTATCCTGAGGATTTTGAGTGCTATGAGATACATAGCATAGTTGAAAAATGTAGTGAGCTTTCCAAGGAGAACAAAGATGTAGGTGTATCTGACTTCAGCATTCAGAGTATCATTAATTGTGTGTTTCCCTGGACAAAGCTGAAATCAAATTCACAATAAAAACCCAGGACAAAGGAGCAGGCTAAAAGACATAAAACCAGAACAGGAATTCTTCACATAGCAATTGTCAGTTGCTGTAAGGGAACTCATCTCCTTATGGAAAAGTTTGCACAAGTTCATTTCCATATTTCTGTGTCTACAGAGCTATAAAATGACACTACAACACCCCATATTGCAGTGCTAAATTCTAGTGGGTATTCATCCTATAGTGGAGTTCCTAGCCCTGAATTATGCACCTTAGTTTCCTTACCTATACATGAGGAAAGCTAATTATCTTTGATGGTAATCTTCAATTGCCATCTGTCTGGGAGGAAAGCTGCCTAAATTAGTCAGTAGGGAATGCTGGGAAAGCTTATATGCTCTTCTCAGCGCTGCACAGAGACACCCATTTAGGACTTTCAGACCTCAGACCTCAATCCTCACTGAAAGTTAAACACAACCCATCTCCTCCCCCAAACTGAAAATTGATATATCAATGTTTTGGAGTTTTTTTGTTTGTTTTTTTGAAAAGGACAGTCACCCCTAAAACTGAGGGGAGTCGATGGTGCATTTCACCCCACCCACCCTCTTTCACAGTCTCACAGCACTCCTGCTGGGATTGCCCCGTAGTGGCTAAAATGCCTACGAGCCCAGCTGAGAGCCAGGAGGTGCACGGGCAGCCGGGCAGCCTTCCTGCCATAGGTAGATTGCAGACACACAGCCACGTCCCTGCTGCAGGGATGGCTTCACACAGGACCTTCTGCTGCATATCAGCAGCTCCCTCCCTCAGTTTGATTTGTTACTTCCTAAGCCAAGTCTGGTTTGCTGTTGGTGTAACAGTGTCTACATTTGCTGTTTGATTCTCTCTTTCAACAGTCCTAAATGCTACAGCAAAATGAACAGGAGTTTCTTCAAGTCTGTAGTATTTTTAAACAGATTAGCTGTCCTCCCCTACATGATCTTTGCTGAGCTTCAGATTTGCCCAAGGCTGTATGTGGGAGTATCTCCTCTGAAGATAAGAGAGTAATGCCCTCTGAAGATAACAGAGTAACGGGTAAAGCCAGAGACAACACAGGGCTCACCTCCGCATGAGTCACAGCAGGGCGATGGACTTCTTTTGTAGCACAGATCTGCTGTTCCATGACCAAACTGGCTCATGCTGCAGCAGGAATAAAACATGAAGTCCTAGATTTGCTTCAGATAAAACTGGAAGTCCTCTAGAGCAAGACACACTGCGAGTGGGACCTGCTGTGTTGCCTACTGACATCTCTTCCTTGGTACCCTGACCACACCAAATTCAGCTCAGCCTCCAGCATCACTGTGTCTTATCAGGTCGCTAATCATGCCACAGACAATGCAGAACTCCATTAGAGCATGAAATGCAGTACAGTAAAAGGCTTTTTGTTCTATCGCATGTGTTCTTAGCATGAAATGAGGTTTATGCAATTATACCCTGTATGCATGTGTGCATGTCCTCTCTTTCCTTGTAGAACTTTTGAACCCCTTTGGATAATTTCAGTCAAATTTGACAGGAGATTAGGAACTTAAAAGTGAGACCTCCACAGGTTTTGCAAAAATAAACAGGCAGCTGGGTAGAACAAAGAAACCCCATAAGCTCATCTTTCATTAAAGATCAGAAAGTCATCAGAAAGCTGGTTTCATTTTATCTGCTCGTCACACAATTGCATGGCAGAGATGCTATAAGAGCCTCTGGACATTAAAAAAAAAGTGCTAAAATTTGAAAAGCCTTCCACAAACATATAAGGGTCCAAATTTCCCAAAACTGTTGTCTGAAGTTAAACATTTCACATATCCTTTTCAGTCACTTGATAGACAGTGTTAGCTGACTTCAGTCAACCCAGCTTCGAAAAAAGTCACTCTGACACCAGCCAGTATTTATTACAGGAAATACTCTTTGTGAAATCTGAAGAATGAAATGCATATTCTATTTCACTTCACCATTCTTTCCAGAAAGCTCTGAACATTCTCAATTTAGATTAGAAATCTTTAAACTAAAACAAAACCTAAGGTTTGAGGCTAAACCATCTAAGAACTGATGTCCCAAGTTGAAAACAAATTAAGTCGTGCCATTAGCACGGAAGAAAAAAAAGGAATGAAAATAGCTATTCCATTCAAATTGCTCCAATGAAAATGAAGTAACAGTATTTCCTTAACAAGTTTTGCAAAAAAACAGCAGTCAATCGTGAGAAACTGTACAAATGGTATTTACACTGACCACTATTTTAACCATCTGGCTACTCAAACCCCAGTTTACACACCTGGCCTGTGCTCCACCACACAAATTGAGCAACACAGGCACAAGAAATGCTCTGCTATGGCAGACCAATGTCCATCTTTCCCACTAGCCTGCCTCCAGCAGTTGACAGAGGGAGATGCTATTTAGGGATAGCACACTGTGGACATTTCCTGGTTCATTCTCCTTGCAGCACCTACAATTGTTTAGTACAGGAGTTGAAGTGTAACATCCCTGCCTACTCCTTTTAGCATCCTTTTATGGACCTGCCAACATCTACACCTGGGAACCAGGGCAGAAAAAACCTACAGGAAATCCACCAAAGGAGACTGAAGTGGTACTACTACGTCAGAGCTGCTGAACCACAGGGCACTTCACTGCAGACACAGTCTTGAGGCCCTCAAATTTTGAGAATGGGGAATTAAAACTGCCACAGGTGATTATAAAATTGGGGGGGTGAAGGATAGGTTTATATAGCCTTCCAGATTCTCAGCTGAGGCAAGTAACTGTCACCCTGTCTCATTAGATATTGCAAAACATTTGGGCAATCAGAGCTAGCTGTAATTTTCCCTAAACTGTTTCCAGCAAAAAACAGGCTTTTGCCAACTAACCAAATGAGAAGGCAGTAACTTGTCTGCACAAGGGGCAGGATCAAGACTAGCTACCACATGCTAGCAAGCCTTGTATGTGTTCACCAATATGGACAAATCCCAACTTGCTCTGGCGCTTCATCAAGTGGATTTAATATTATTGCTCCATTTAATCTTGTGCAAATGTTATGTTCAAACAAACCCTACAGGGTATCTCCCATCTACACCACTAACCCTCCTCCTGGTCTCAATCCCACACATTGACTTCAGACTACCTGAAGCACTGTGAAGATCAAGGTGATAGTGTTTCCAGGGTGCTCAGGTGTGACACTGGTGGAGGATGTAGAAAGGCAGGTTCAAGAACAGGAAATATCTATTTTTGACTGCCAAAAATGAATAAGGTTGTGGTTTCATTCAGCAACAACAGCTCTTAAGCAGCAAGCACCTTCCTCTCTCCTCACTGCAGGGAGGAAAACCCACAAGTTCCTTCCCCTGCACGGTCCCCTCTGTTAAGCTAGGGTGCTTGTATGCTCCTCTTCCTAAACAGATAATTTCCCACACACAGGTCATCATGTAGTCAAAACTGTGTCAGCACAACACACCTGCAAAAATTAGCTGCCCAGGAGGGGGCTACGTAAACCAACAATTACACTGGAAAAAAGAAAAAAAGATAATGGCAAAAACACAACTTCAATTCCTTTCTTACCCTTGGAAAGGGACTCCTCCTCCTCCTCCATCCCATAATGCAATATCATTTGTATTTTATACACATGCACATATTTTATACTGACTATTAAATGGCCATTACATATGCATATTTCCTCCGCCTATCTCTGCTAAAGCTCTGGGTACGCCCATAACATGCCCCTTACACCGTTCTCATTTCACTGCTGGCCACAGAACTCCAAAAAGCAGTAGTGAAAGAAAGCAGTGACCAGCTACTGCTGCGCTGCAAAAGCGTCAGTCTACAGATCCAGTCTAACAAAGAGCTCTTCTGAGCTCTGCAGCAGCTGATCCTTATTTTAGTGGTTTTGACCTGTACTCAGAAGGGTTAGAAACTGTTCTTTTAGAAGTGAGTTGAAGAGTCTGTGGAAGTCTGACTGCTAGCCACCCACCTCACAAATAAAATTTCCTACTAGCTAGTGGCCCAAAAGAAAGCAATATTCCTGCTAGGGGACTGGAAACTTGCACTGTAAATCAACAGATTTTAGGAAGAGCTTCAGTGATTAAGTCTGAACTTCATTTCATTCCTGCCTGCTCTTAAAACCAGTTCCTTGATTACTCCATTCCTGCCCCCCTAACAGGAAGGAGGATCAGCTTTGTGGCTCCTCAAGTTTTCCAGCCTTCCCTTCCCAGTCAGGGAAACTGGGGGCTATTCAAGTTTTTGCTTTGCTCCTCCTGGCTCCCCATGGAAGCTGGAATGTAAAGAGTAGCGCTAGCATAATGTACTCCAGCTTTACTGCTGCTGCAGGGGCTGGGAGCAGAGGCAACACATAACAGTTACACGCAAACTTTGGGTATTATCTGGGGAGTGCTTAAACTTTGCTCACTTTGTTGCAGTGCTGTAAAGGGTCTTCCTCTTGAGGTATCAAGGCTTCTTCACTTTTGCCTTCAAGACCAAAGAATGACCAACATTGAACACTCAAGAGCCACCCCACCTAAACAAAATTAACTTTAAAAGGACACGATATTTTAAGATAGGTACCGAACATAGCAACAAGCACTACGACGAAGTATTTTATTTTACCACATTCTGCACCTACATTTGTTCAACACATTTTTCAAAAGGTAGTCATACCACATGAAAGCCACATGTTCCCTATTTTTGCTTCAGAGCACACAGTAGCTAATGTTGCCCATCACTTTTCAACCTTTCTGTACAAATAGCAGCTATTGATACCAGTGGTTAATACACTGAACTGCAAAGTGAGAGGAGATTAATTTCCACACACTACTGAAAGGTGACTTGTAAAGTAAACAACAGCTTGCACATCTCATTTTCCCCACAACCTCAATACACATCAAGAGCAGCTAAGGTTTTAGCTTCTTCTATAGCAGGATGATAAAAGAAAGATTTAACACTTCAAGAAGTTCACACACCAAATAATTAGATAAACAAAAGCAGTTTTATTTTCATTTCCCTTGAAGTCTATGAATAGGTATAGAAGTAGTCACATGTAACATACCAAAAATGGAAGTAGAAGAAGCTGGATTAATGGGAAGTTCGGGGGTTTTTTATTCTGCTACAAAGCTCTTGGTATTTTGAGTAAATGGGGGGTAGAAAATAGAGACCCTGAAAAAGAAAAAACCCTGGACACTCAGCCCATAAATTAATTTCCCAGTATTATTTACTAGCTTGTCTGTAAGGCTAGAGAAATTGATAAACAAATTATTCAGATGGATGACAAATTAGTTGTCATAAGCTTGATAAATTAAACTCCTCTTAAATGCACAGTGGACACTTCAACTGATTTAGCTAAAGCAGGGCAAACATCTGTAAGGAAAGATGCCTGTAAAAAGAGATATTTCAAGTAAACTTGAGCCCATTCCTAAAATGCACTTAACTAGGGAGCCACAGCAGAGTATCTCACATCATATACACAGTAAAAACAACCTTTCATGCTTATAAGTAAAATAACCTTAAGGTACAAAGACAAACAAACCAAGATCCTGTGCTACAGCTCAAGCTGTGCTGTGGAAGAAAAAAAATAAGAGCCTTTCCTCACAAGTCCCTTTGAGTCAATGGTGCAGACCACCTCATGGAGGCTCTCAGTGGCCTTGCAAGTTGTACCTTCAAACGACCCATCTGACTGCATCCTCTTCCAGGCCAAAATAGTTGAACCACCCTCAGCAGCATATGAAGCAACACACAAGAAGCAGAAAACTATAAATCAACCAAAGCAGGTTTATGAGAACTTTCCCAAGCCTGTCTTGGGAGGATGGATCAAACCTTTACTGAAAGGCACCAATCATGCTGTGCCCAGAAACTAACAATGAAAAAAAGCCCAGGATAAAAGCGTTAACAGTATAAAGAAGCTATCACAAGAAAGACTATTCCCACTCCCTGCCTTCTTCTCTCCCAAAATGAAAGAACACACAAAAAAGAAAGCAATCATCCAAAATCCTCTAGAACTGTCTCTGCCTTTAAGCTTTCAAAGGTCTGAAGAGGTGGTGAAGGAGAAGCACCTCAAGCGCTTGCCACTGCGAATAAGACCCGTCACCATGCCAGCTGCTGTACTTCCCTCCTCAGTGAGGCAACTCCCCTGCGTAATTGCTAAAGCCATTATTTAGCAGCACACACAGTACATATCAAAGTAACGTCTTGCCAATCACCTTGTCTAGCCAAAACACCATACCTCACCTATTTCCCCACTTCTGTACGACTTCGGACTCAGGCACTTGTGATCTTCCTGCCACCTTTCGGGTTTTGTGGTCCTGCCTACACACTCTGCAGCTGCTCCCATGGGTACTTCCCCAACAGTCAGTTGCTTCCACAGAGAAACTTTCCTCCTGGTTTTTAACAGGGGCATATTTGGACAGTGGGAGTCTCTTGAGTCTCAGGGGATGATTCATACCTCCCGCAAGCAGGAGAGGTCTCCTAAAGCCATGACCACCCTCCAGGAGACCATGGGACTTACCCACCTTTAATACTACTGCTTTAATAAACAGCCATAAGCTTAAAGAGTAACTTAATTGACTCTGCTTCAGTTCAGCAGAGACAGACATACTGAAGAAGCAGGTACTGCATCAAGCTGGAATTAAAGATCCATAGATTTGATTCATGTAAGTGGGAAGAAAATAATACAGCTGGTACAATCTTACAGATAGAAGGCAAGTTCTTCTAGTTTCAAAAATAGCACTTCTGTATAACATTTTTACACAGTTCAGCTGCAATAGAACTGCCAGGTTAAAACAAGTAATCTCATCCCATTGCAAAGTTTGTCCTTTCTGAAGTTTTGCAACAATATTGTATGTAAGACTAGCTCGGCATAAAGTGGGCGAAGAGAGACAAAAACTGAAGAAACCTGGACAGAAAAGTTTCAGTCAGGTAAAGGAGCGCCAACAGCCACAAATCCCAATAGATCAGTTGTTCATTTCACTGGAAATTTTAATTTGAGAAAGGACAGCTGGGCTGATCTCACAGCTTGCAACGACTAAAACTGAAACATAACCCCCACTGCCAAATAATAATCCAAAGACTTTTAAAAAAAAGCAGAGAACACAAAACTTCCAGGGTTTGTTTCTTCCCTAGACTACAAGTAATGGACTTGCATAGCCTAAGGCGGTCTACTCACAGAGACCATTGTTCCTTCCCCCGCGCCTTCGGCATTTCCAAGGGGCAGTCCCTCCCTTTCGGTACACCCGCCTAAAGCAATCCTTCGGCGGAACCCGCCTGACCGGCAGCCATAGCAACACGGTGGGATTACCAGATCCAAGCAGCTTAGCAGAAACCACGAATCTCCCCCCCCCCCAAATTTTATTTACGGACCGCTGCCAGCCGCCGCCCTCTCGGCCGGGAGGCTCCCCCCGCGCGGGGCTGTCCCGCCGGCATGAGCCCGCTTTCCCCGCTGCCTTGCCCTGCGCCGCGCAGCTCCGGAGCCCCCGGCCGGCGCCGCGCCGCTCCCCTACCGCCCGCCGGGCCCCGCCGCCCCTTATCTCGCCCCCCGCGCCCCGCGGCAGGGCTCTTCGCCTGCAGCCGCGCCCGCCCGCCCGCCGCGACTCACCGCCCGCGGGAGGGCCCCGAGGCGGCTCTGGGCGGCGGCAGCATGCGGCGCGGCAGCCGGCTGCGGGGCTGGGGACGGCTCCGGCTCCGCTTGCCGCCCCGGCCCAGGAGCGGGGCTGCTCCGGGAGGCCGGGGAGAGGCGAGCAGCTCCCCCCGCCCCGCGGCCGGCAGGGGCCGCCGGGGGAACGGGGACGGCCCCTTCCCTGACGCCCCCTTCCCTCACGGCCCCCGGCCCGCCTACCCGGCTAGGCGGCGGCGCTCGGCAGCCCGCAGGATCCCCCCCGTCCCCACCGCGGCGCCGAGCGGGCTCTTCCTCCCGCGCTGCACGGCGGCGGCCGGAGAGAAGCCCCGCTCCCCGCGGCTGCCCCCGCCGCCCGCTGGGGAGCGCCCCCGGCCCCCGGGGGGGCCCTTCTGCGGCCGCGGGCGAGACCCGGCCCAGCCTCTCCCTCGGCGCAGGCGGTCCCCAGCGGCGGCCGCCCGTGCGCGGCACCGAGCGCATCCAAATGCCGGCGGCGCTTCGGCTCCTGTCAGGCTCATCCCTACCGGTAACCGGGTCCCTGCTACGCCGCGATGTTAATTTTTACCGGGAAGTTCCCAGGAACCCATCTCACCAGCTCTCAAGCCGATTAAAATTGTATTCTCTTCGCAGAAGGCTTGTAGAGGCAGGCTTCATCCCTCTGGAAATTCAATTAATTCCTTGAACGCTTTCACCGAGGAACACGCTGATGTATCGGAACAGCCTTTGAATATGCGGCAATTTACGCTGAATAGCCATGTTGTTGGCAGCTGCTGCCATCAGTACTTACCTGGAGGAGGTTTTCGGGTTGGAAGCATGCATAGACTCTACATGAGGTTAGCTGGAAGCTTTTCCGTCTGAAATAGCGCAAGAGGCGTGGTGAGATGTTTCACGTCAGAAACGCCGGCAAACTCGGGAACAAGCACTTTGAGCGTACCCAGTCCTACGGGTTCAGGCACCATCCTCAAGATCCTCTCAGCCTATGCAGCAGCTTACAGAGATAGCTACGCTTTATAAAGCCGGGGTATTCACTTACCAGTTGTCAACAGAACAGATATTTTATCTTTCAGTCACACAAGACAAGAGAACAGAACTTGTCGCTTCTTATCAGGGCCGTGCAGGCTGTTGTCAGCAGCCTCTCGGTAGCTTCAGCCTTACTCCCGAAACCATGGCAATTACGATAACGATAGAGGAAGGCTGAGACCCATCTGCAAGAGAAAAGGTAAAAGGAAGCACGTTGTGTGTTCGGACAGAGATGTTATTTAGCTCGAGTCTGCTGAAATTCCCCCTCGGTTTATACCAGAGCCTTCCACGGGGAGGAGAGACTCGCGTGAAGAAAGCTAAAGCGCTGCTTCGTCTCCCCCCAGTAACGAGTGTATCTTCTGACTGACTTTCAGCTGGAGCCGGGGCCACTGTTCCTCTTCTTCCCCCTCCCCCGGGCCGGCGGTTCAGCCGAGGGCCGGAGCCTTCCCCGACAGCCCGGGGTGGGGGGGTGGGAAACCCGTAGAGCGGGGGCAGCGAGCCGCCCCCGCCGCTGCATAAGCCTTTCCCAGCCCGCCCCGCCAGCGCCTCCTCAGCCTCCGGGAGTTAACAGCTAATTAACGAACTGATTGTCACCTGGGGGGGGGGGGGGGGGTAGGGGGAAGCCAAGCAAGCTGAAAGCCACAGCAGTTATTTCAGGTGCGGGATTCTTCCTTCCCGACTACCTTACTCCCTTCCAGCCAACCCCCGTGAAAGCCATTAGGGAAGGAACTACTCCCCTGAAGAGCTGCTGCCAGGGGCAAAATGAAGCCCCCCCCCCTTGTATTACCAACCCGGGAGAGAGGGATGGGGCTCCTGGAAAATCTCTCTACACTACAGCCCCCAACTGCATGGGACAGAGCATTGCTATTTGAAGAGAAAGTTAATAAACAATTCTGCCAGTCATAAAGGGGATGCAAAAAAATGACTTTGTCTGCAATCATGTGCTGCATCAACAGACTTTGTCCAGAGCAGTGTATCATGCTAGAAGAAATCTAAGGGGTTGGTAATAATTTAATTGTCCTCTCCTGTTTCAAACGTTATGATCCTGACCGCTTCTAATCTGAAGCTTTTCTAAGTGGTGCTTCAGGGAGGTTGCAGTATGTTTTTAGCATTGTATCAGAACAAAATGCTTCCTTTATTGGAAGAGCAGCTCCAGGTTTGTTTGGTGGCTATCGTGGGGAATGACCAGAGGTGGAGTCTGTTCTCAGCAGCAGTTTTATACAGCCTATAAGTACACGCAATAAAAATAACAGACTAAAAGCAGGGAAATTTTGTCTATTCTTAAGGGACTATCCCACTCTGTAGCCTGCTGAGATGGCTTTCAATGTGTTCTGGGCTGGGAACCAAAGTTCAGTCCTCTGTAATTTGTCTTGCCTTGAGCTGAAAATACCTTTGTACTTTTGTCCCTTCTCACACGAGGTTCCTCAGGTTTTTACCCTTCATGTCCTGGCCTTTACAAAACCAAACTGCTTCCAAGTATATAGCTATATTATCTGCCTTCTAAAATTAGTTTATTTGACTCTGATATATCTTTTCCTATTAGCTCTCATCTCTTCTGTCCTTGCCCTTCAATTCACCTAAGTATTATAGGCACAGGACCAATTAAAAAAAAATCATTAAGGTTGCACAATGAAAGCGTCAGAAGTTAGGAAATACCAGAAGATGGGTTGTATGACTTCACTTCGGTCCACTTGCTCATACATTTCATGACAGTCTTAAATTATGTAGTCTGGTATTATTTTGTGCTGGCCTTGCTCTATTTTGCAAGGCCTTGCCTTTGTTTAGGATAGACTCATTCTTGAGATGTGCCAGATTTATGCAGAACACGATGCTGGGACTATTCACCGTAGAACAACATAGGAAACCTTGAGGAAATGGATGCTATTCCTGCCTCTGTTCCAGACAGGATGCATGTGCTGCATCTTTTGTGCATGAGTTCATGGGTGTGAGCTAATTCCAGACTAGCTAACCTGGGTATTGGTAGCAGTCTAGCATGGATCTCTGGGCAGGCTGAAAAACATAGGGGTGAAGAACATGAACGTGCTGTTAGCAGGACTGAGTTGCTGGCTCAGAGAGGCCAACTCAAGTTACCAATGCACCTCTGAAGCTAGTTAGACATGCAACGTTTCTATGGTGATACTATGTGATGGATTAGAAGAAGTTGTTTGACTTCACAGCTGGCCATAAGTTATGTGCTTGTCAATTTTCTGTGAGTCTTACACAAGGCATGTAACTCTAGGAAGAGCTAAGCATTCACATTTGCAGCCAAAGTCCACAGGAGATGTACCGCTGTGAACAGAGGACCTGTTGCTCACAGTTTTATTCTTTTGCATTAAAGGCAATGTGTGTAATAAATATAAGGAATTATATCTAAGATACCTGAATACACCTCTATCTGGAATAAACTACAAAACCCCAAATTCTAAATACATTGGTCAAATAATATAATAATCTAATCTGTAATAATGTAATTTTACTTCAGTTTCTTCTGGCAACTGTAACTGTCCAAGACCAGCAACAGAATGAAAGCTGTTGTTTGTTGTCATCTAAATATGTCAAACTAAATTCAAGGCTTCAAATGGCAATTTGAACAATTAATACAGTGCAAAAAAAGTTTAGTTCCTAGCTGTTTTCAAAATTATCTGTATAAGCAAGAACTTAATAACTAATCTACAACACCAATGAATTTACTTGGCAGAAAGCATAAGGAACCACTTCTCTGGGATATATTCTATTGCACACAAATAGTATCAGCAATGATTTGACAACAATGAATAGACTTCAAAATGCTTTGGAAAAGAATGACTAGCAAGACGTCAAATGAATGCTCCTGCAAGCAAAAACAATGCATGTGACCAAAAAGTCAACAGATTTTTTCTATTTCAGTTAAAAAATCAATCCTCCTGACAAACCTCTCCCCAAACCAAACATAAAAGCCACAGAACGCAAATTCTTTAAATGCAAAGCAATAACTAAAATAAATCCAAATGAAATCGAGTCTTATTTCAGTTATAAGAGAAACTGTACCTCTGAGTCACTACTAAACTAAGAAAATGTTGCAGCCGGACTCTATCCCAGCTTGCAAAAACCAGAGAAAAACAAAGATAAAAATTACAGGAAATGGAAGGAAAAAAACATTGAACATGGGGGAGGAAAAACTGGAGAACATGGAATAAACAGAATGGAAAGCTGAAGTTGCAGCATCATGAAAGTGATTTCCTCCCTGACAATCCAATATGAAAGATGATGAATCAGGCTCTGTGTATGCAATGCACCATGCAGTCTATCATACATCTCTGGTCCTAGAAGTCAAATGCAACAGAACTATCCCCCTTTATTAATTACTTTAGGAGATGAATGCATTTATAGAAATACAGACTGTCATAACATCCCTTTTCCACTCATTTTCTAGCTTTACTACCTACTGCCATAATCTGATTCTAATCTTCTTTATGTCACACCATGAGAACAGCCCCAAGTCCCATACATGCCCAAATCTTTGCTACTGAGCTCCAAAACCTGCCTCAGCACAACTCTGTTTCATAGAGTTTCTCTCAGTCCCCTTGCCCCAGATATGCTAGAGGACTGCTCTCCACCGCACTGACCACTCAAGCTGTAGTAAGCACCAGTCCTCACGTAGCTTGTTTAGTCACCGATTTGTGGTTGCATATTTCTTCCAGAGACTCTTTGCCAGGAAACAACTTGCTAAAGCCTGTCCCAGGAGCTTTAAAAAGATCTGGTTAGTTGCTGTAGGACATGTCATCAGAACCCACAGCATTTGTCAGGAGTTCACAGCATGCAACCCCCACCTAGTTTGACGTCACTTTTCCAAGACCTGGTCAACCAAAGAACTACATTAGCTTGTGATTGCTCTCATGGTCCCTAGGGACTACTTTTTCTGGGAAGTTCAGAGTGCTTTCTCCTGCCCCAGGCTGTGCAGTGCTCCTGTACTCCATCTGGGAGAGAGGACACAAGCAAACAAAACATATGACAGCAAGAAATGTCATGGAGGTAACCTGGGTAGGCTGAGAAGGCCTCCCTTCTAACCAATTCAATCTAAAGTGGTGAGCACATTAGGAAGTGCTACTTGCCAACCAAAGTGAAGCCCTCAGGGCATGTATCTATACATAAGAGCATCTGCAAACCCATAAAGAAATAATTATCCAATAGGCACTAAACATCCTTGTGCTTCACTAGGCATATGCAGAGGAAGAAATAGGTCAAAACACACCCACTTGAAGAGCACTGTGAACAAAACAGCAGGAAGGAGAAGAGGAAAGTGTTTGCAAAATTATGGCAAATGCGTCCTGAGCAGCTAGTGGTTTTCACCAGCTCAAGAGCAACATTAAACTGCAGGTTCCTCCCCTCCACTTCTTGCCTTGTTTCCATTAAACTACACTGTCATGTGGAAATCAAAATAAGTTTCCCACTTGTCCACTCCATCCTTCCAATGCATGCCAGTATACTGGCATGACTCCACCTCTACATGTGTCCAGGGGTAATCCAAACTGAAGCTTCACAGCACTGAAAGCGGCCCTTCCCTCAGGTAAAGGGGACAAGAACTGATGCTTCTTCCCCTGGCAGGAGACAAACCTCTCAAGATCCAGTTCTCCCACCCATCAGTCACAGCCCCGGTGCCAAATGCAGACAGGCTCTGAGGTCAGAGAAAGCAAGAAGTCCTTGAACCTGTGGCTCTGGGTCCCTACCCACTCAGCCTCATGTGCTCAGATGACTGACATAAGATGCTTTTGGAAGATGGAATACCTGTCCTTTTATGACAGGTCTGTCATTTCTACGGTACCATGCCAGGACTCACTGCTCCTTGTCTCCTTTCCAAAGAGAGGTCAACATCTGAGATGCTTTTGCCATTTTAAGCACAGCTTAATGCCCAGTTTCTTTCTCTGTGCCTTTTATGAAAAAGGCCTCCCTGCTTTTTTTTCCCCTCTGGCTTCCCATTGCATAGGCTATCATTCTGGTCTCCAGAACCCCGAGTTTCTGTCCTGTGTCCTGCTGGCTTCGCCTGTACAGCCAAGTCTTTATTACAAGCACTAAGGCAGCTACTGCAGCTCTCGGATGTATAACCTTTCAACTTCAAACTTTTGGCCTACTTCTTTGGCCAGGGTTAACTGACCTGGATTCCTTTACTGGTTTGCAGCAGCCAAAGGTCTGGAAACAGGTGCACAGTTTTTCCTTCAAGTACCCTTCGGATTGGGTCTGTGCTTGAAAATGTGATGTAGCAAGACAGTACACAAAACAGAGCTATAAAAGTGATACAAATAGCTATGATTAGACTCCAAGGAGGAGGAGGGCGAGAAGGCTGGGTGAGCCTGACCATAAGTCAGGAATGGTATGACAGAAGCTGCTAGAAGCCTTGTCATATGTGAACAGCAGGCTAATTTCAATGAGAGACAGACATGGGCTGAGAAGGAGAAGAGTGCTTTGCATGTTTCTTACATTTAAGAGTTCAAGCTTCACTCAAGTCTTGGATGTATGTACAACAACTGGGAAAATTTTAAATGCATTTATTCCCACGACTGACTTACCCGCTTACAAATTCTGCCAGGTAATGACCGTTGCTGTGGGCCAAATGGTCACTTGCAACAGATCGGAAGAATCCAGTAGGTACCCACACGAAATAGGACTGGCAGCATGGGAGAGGGAACCCATCCTTCACAGCATACTGCAGGCTGAACAGAGCAGCCCTATGGCAGAAAAAGCTGGCTTGGTCTCCATAACTCAGGAGAGCAATAGATCATGGAACAGACTTTCTTTTACTGCTCTGCTCCTGTTCCAAATGTGAGCCAGACCTGGCCCATGTGAATATGATCAATAGGCCAATATCCAAGACATTTGCAATCTTAGTACAATACTCCTTTTGTTTCAGTGTTTAGCCATTTAATCCAGACAAGTGGAAAGCATCAAGCGATCTTTGCAATTTATTAAAAAATAAGCCGTCTGTCATTTAACTCATCATCATTTCATTCATCATAAAACTCCCATTGTATGTGAACAGGAAGCTCTACTTCCAGCAGCCCAGACCACCTGCTCACAGCCTTTGTTTTTTTGGGGGTCATTGTTTTTGATTTGGACACCTCATTGAAACCTGGACTTTCTTGTCTGCAGCTAAAATATAATGGTGCAAGAAGAGGTCTGTCACTGAACTGTTATTATAGAAACACTACTGGGAATTGTGCCATGGTCAACTTTAACTTCCCAGATACTATTTGGGAAACAAACGCTTCTAATAATACACTTGGGCCCAGCTAGCCATGTATATGATAGCTGGCAGATTTCTTCTCAGTAGTCACCGAGACAAAAAGAGACAACCCCAGATTACTAAGTAATGAAGACAAGCAAAAAAAAAAAAGCTCGTCATAGAAAACAGCATTGGGCTGAGTACTCAGCAACTATTTCCATTTACATTGAACAGAATAACAAACAGAAGGAAGTTGGTAATTAATTTTTTCAACTTCAGAAGGGCAAACTGTCAAATTAAGGAAACTCATTAGTGAATTTACCTGAAGACCTGAAAGACTTAAATGTGGAGGGAGATTGGAATATATCTAGATCAAACGTATAAAAACTATCCCACATATATATTCCAAGCAAGAGAAAAAGCTTCTTGGGAAGCACTTTAGACCTGAATAAGTGAAAAAAAACCACTATAGAGAGGTTCTTAGCAGTCACAAATAGCAAACAATCCTGGTCAGCAAAGATAGCTGTGGTGCAGAGATAAAGATGCATAGGATTAAGGCCAGGTTTGTCAAAAGTCAAATGAGCTAGGACATGCAAAATATGACTGAAGTAAACAACAAATAAATCTTCAGTCATTCACAGAAAAAGAGAACATGCCTTAGGTAAGATAATATTTCTCTACTAGAGATAGGGAAGCACTGATGCAAGTGTGCAAAACTCTGGTGTTTCCTTCAGAACACAGTATATGATTTGGGCTCTCAACACGAGAAGAAAACAGTTCTGGAGAAGATGCAGAAAAGGGTTACATGGAGAATGGACATCCTGTCTTGTGAGAGCAGCTAAACAATGCTGGCATGAGAACAAAGCGGTACAAACTGGCTGCAAATGTAATGAATTCCTTGCCATAGCAGAAACGTGGAAACTTGCTGGAGCCCTTGCTCTGTTTTCTGCCTCTCTGCAGCACATTATCCTTTGGCTCTCTAGACTTTTCCTACAAGCCTCAAGTTTATTGTAAAGCATTGGAAAGGACCCTTGGCACAACATAAATTGGTGGGGTATGAAAGAAATGTTTTATGGATGTTTTTTGACAAGAAACTTGCCGTGCAAATTTGTGTGGCCATGCCTCAGACCTTCCAAATCCCCGCGTACTACGGCAATTCTGATGCAAAATCTCTCCTCCTGCTCTTCACATCCATTCCCATAAAGAACTCCACCCCATTAACATCACCCTCAGGTCTGGCAGCCATCACCTCTGATCTTGCTAGAGAAAACGTCCCCTCTTTCTTGGGAATGCACTTGTACCCAACTTTTTTTGGGAACTCCCTCTCCTAAAAGGCACAGGCATACCTCTAGCCTTTTCCCACTTTGTGGAATAAAGCACACTTAAGCCTGCCAGCCAGGAATCAGAGCCTGGTGCTCATTTCCTTTTTTGCACCTATGAAAATCAAGACAGCTGCCCTTCTGGGTACTTAGAACGCTCACATGCCTGTTACATGTAGTTGCCTATGGTAGTGGGAGGACTGAATCGGATGATACCAGTGGTCTTTTTGGTCCTGACGAGCACTCGTTAACAGTGAGACTGGAAATTACAGGAAATCTTAAGGATAATCATAGGTGAAGTTTGGGTGAACTCCCTTGCAGCACAAGGCAGGGCAAGAAGCCCTGCTCATTTCCTGCTGATTGGCATAAATAAGTCTGAAGCAGGTACCTGCACTCTTGGCTGATGGGACTCAGTATGCCTCTCTTCCTGTCTTTGCCTCCATGGTAGTTTTGTCCATGCTCTGGATCTGTGTTATAAGCAGGAAAATGACAGTGATCCACTTAATATTAATGACAACAAAAATTTACAGCAGTACAGTATATAATAAAAAGGTGACATCCTCAATCCAGACTCTCCGTGGTGCTTAGCCAAACTGTGCCGTACAAATAATTCAAACAAGCCTTTAGCTCAGGAGAGGAGTCTTACCTGTTCAGTCAGCTCTCACTGGGTAAAGGCTAAAAGCACTGGCAGCAGCTTTTAGGCAGCTCAGACAGTCCCTTCCCCCTGCGCTGACCTTGGCACAGGCTTGAACTACATTACCAACTATAGGCTACTGCAGGCATATTTAACCTTGACCCTTAACTAAATGCGGGCTCTTCTGGCAGCAGAAGTGAATCCAGAACACTTGGAACTGGATTCCAATCTCCATGGAGCTACTGGTTTGGAAACACAACAATGGGATCAGAGACAGCTGTTTTGTCATTAACAGTCATCTCCTTCAACTAATGGAGAGGTGCAGCAAGCAGCTCTCCTCCCCTGCAGCTGGCTCTGCAGGGAGCACTGGGTCAAGTTACATCTTTAGTGCCTATTTTAGGAGCTATCTTGGAAGCAGCCTCACCAGCATACATTTAGTCGATGCCACTGAGGTTTCACAGCCCTGTTAGAGAAAACCTAATTTGCCACTTGGTTTTCTTTCGCTGGAAGTGAGATTTAGAAAGCAGATAATTTATTTGCCTCAACATACTATTTAAGTGTACAGGTAAGTGGGTGACAACTCTTCAGTGTGAGATTCTTCCCACATAATGGGCATCATTTGTAGCCCTATGGTCTTTCACCTCTCTCCTTCTTCCCTTAAAAGCATGGAAGGGCTAAGTCAGAATACCTACAAACACACAAAAAAAAGACTTTTTTTGTAACTGGCCAGTGTTCGTAGTGACCTAGCTGAGAAGAGGCTGCAAACTTGCACCTTCTCTTACAGAAGTATGACCAGAATTAAGTAACTTTCAGTTATGTTACCCTCTGCCTGGCACAGCTGATACTTGCATCCTTACTTGTGCTTTTGAGCTGATCATTTAACTTGGTATGGCCATGTGGAAGTGTCTGTTATCTCCAGCAAGCACAAGTGAAGCCCAGCTGTCACTGCAACACAAGCAGTGAACCAGATGTTGCCCTTCAGTTATTCTTACATAAATCTAGATTTCATGTTACTGAAACAGCTTCTATTTAAATCAATACAGCTGAGAGCAGAATCCACCTCTTTGCCTATTTTAAACATTATTTTTCTTTTCTCCCAAGGATTCTTTTTTTTTTTTTTCTTATTTTCTGTTTTAGTAATTGGGAAGCTCAGTTTTCCAAAAGTTCTTTTAACTTTCTTGTGAATATAACTGAACCAGAGCTGGTTCTTGCCCTGCAGGCATATAGGAAGAAGGAAAAGCTAATTACAGAATTAAATTACCTGTGACAAACAGCCTCACTTTGCCAGTTTAGCCAGCTATGCCATAAACTAGAGCAATTTGGGTAACACAGTACCTGGGATAGTCAGAAGTCTCTATTCAAATCAACTCTAATGTACATATGTAATAGTTTTTTTCAAAATAATTCTACTTAAATAAATAGGTCTGTTAAGGATTTCCCAGTACAGTGCTTGGTAGGAGCTGCTAGGAAGTAGCCTGGTATCCCCACAGCAAACAAAGACAATCTTGATGGACTGTTGCCTGTTTTGCTTAACCATATAGTTAGAGCTGAATTGAGAAACTAGAGGATACTTTATGAAGTGAACAGCTACCTTTAGGTGACAGAAAGGTTGATGTAAAAATCAACAGTAAAGTCCACATCCTGCAGGTGGATATGTTCTTGTAACTCTGATGTTACAGCATCATGAACATGTAGAACAAACGTGACAATTACCCCAGTGCTACTGTGCCACTGTTGCTGACAAGCAGTCACAAACAGTGATTTACAATGGAGAACAAGAGAGAAACAATGATAGAGAAATTTGAGAGGAGACTCTGAAACATTGATACTGCAAGTCAAAAGGTCCACTTTGTTGGAAAGAAGGATCCTGTGACCCTTCCAGAAGAGGCAAATAGCATGGGACACTAACAGTACCAGTAGTTACATGCCCTTCATCTCTTAACAGAAGCAGAGGTGGTCTTTGCAGAAGTCACATCAAGGACTAAAGAAGTATTTTCAGAAAGAAGAGGACTCGTAAGACTTTACCTTTTCCAGACGGAGCTCCTTTGCCTTTACTCTTTCCAGCGTTTCCGGTTTTCTACTCTAACCTGAGGCTGTTCTTCCAAAAGGGATTCATACTCTGCTGTGTCTGCTTGTGAAGAGACAGTGTTTCAGCATGTGTGGTAGGTAACACAGCCTGCTTTCTGAACAGGTTTTCTTCTATCTAAAATGCCTGCAAAGTGAGTGATTACTAAAACCTTCATACCAACTTAACTCTTGTCACTAGAGCTTACCTGATATTTTTAGAATGCTCTCTTAAAATTTATCAGTGTCTTTCAGTGCTAAGAAGCTTCTGCAAAATAAATGCAACTGAATGCTGCAATGTGCCACACTCCAAGTGGAAACTGCTTTCTAAGCACAAAAAAGGTGATTTGTTTCCCCTTTTTAAGACACATGCCCAGTTGTGTCTTGAACCAAGACACCAGACCACTGCCACATAAATGATGACATATATCTTGATTTTTCTGGTCTTTCACACATGGAAGGAAAGAAAAAGAGTGACTTAAAAATAAACAAAAAAAAATATTGAAAAGGTTTTTTTTGACATTGCACAGGTTTAGTTAATTTTTTCAACAAATATTACCTGTTTTTTGACAATAACTTCTACCTATGTCCGAAGTGTCTGAAAAAAGAGTTTGAGCCAACACTGCAGTTCAGTTCAGACACATGATGGTCCAGATCTGTCTTCGATTGCTGGGATCTATGGGTCCTGTGGACAACTGTCAGCTGACTCTGAAAGCATTTCAGAGTTTAGAAGATCAGGGCAAGCTGTAGCCATAGAACTGAGGAAAGGGATCAGGTTTGTTTTAAGCCAGTGCAGATCTGATGTTACTGTGGGACACCAAGAGGCAGAAATTCTCTAAGAAGACTTCTATTAGTGGCATCTGACTCTGCAGCTGGTCACTACTGATGACATTCCCTGGGATGTTCAGCCATTGGTATGCAGACTGCTTGCTTCTCCTCATCTACAGTTATGTTGTTAGAGAACTTTTAAGGACTATATTGTAAATCAAAGACAAGAGGCACTTTTCCCTTGGGATCCTGCTGGAACTCTTGCTGGTTTACTTATTGAGCTCCTCAGAAGTTCCGCAGACAGACTGGGGAGTGCTTCTGGTGTCTTGGCCCGCAGAGAGCTTACTAAGCAGATATTTTTTTATTATTATTTTTTCTTTTTTTAAAAGTCAGGAATATCAGGAGCCCTACAGATCCTGGCAGCCCTCTCAGGAAGGAGTGTCCAGGATTTTCAGATTCTTTGCCCCAGTAGTCTAGAAATTAGAGAATCACAGATGCTCCCCTCCCTCTCCCCACTATGTGAGCTGGAAGGGAACAAACAAGCCCTATGGCAAACCCAGGGGCTTTTGAAATTGGAAGCCTGCACTGCCTTAATCTTCCTCAGTCCTAATTTGTTGAAATTAGCAAGCCAACATTTTTCAGATTGCTGTTCTGTGGAGAGCTTAGCAAATATCTTTCATTGCAGTTTTGAATGAAGACAGAATTGCTGATTTTCGAAGTCATCTGCAATGTGAATTTACTGTTCCCTCTTCCTGCCTCTGGTTTGGGAAGTGTCAGAATTGTGTCTTTGGAAAGACAGACGGGCAAATACAGGTCTGAACAAGAGGTAATTAATAATTGTCTGCAGATATTACAGTGGCTAGTTTGAAGAGGAAGAGCCTCTGATAGATTAAAAAATATGCAATTCCAAAAATGGTTCTAACCTTTTCCATGAGAATATAAGAGATTTAAAGGAAAAACTGATATTAAAACTACAGCAATAAATTATATGTGGAGATTTGCTAAAGTATATATAGTATGATCACTGTTATGCCTTACTACTTTAGCACTTTTTTAGGGATCAGTTTTACTGAACATGTTGAAGATGCAATGTTTGGCTGTTGAGTTGATTAAACTGAGAAAAACCAGTTTTCCCTAAACAACAGGAATAAAAACAAACATACCTTTGACTAGGAAATAATTTCTTAAACTCAAATACCATAAACTGGAATTCAAGAGAGAGCCTGAATCAGATTATTTTATCTACCAGCATCTTTAAGATGAAGTGTATCCACAGTCCTCAGAGGCAATAAAGAGACAGCCAAGCTGATTTAAATACTGGGCAAACAAACAGAATGCAGATCTGACCATCCTGATGTTTGTCTGTGGTCTAAAACAATTCTACTTCCACGCATGTGTTTAGGTTCTATACTATGAACTTTAAAGAACTTTTTTTTCATCAAAGCAAAAAAATTAATGATGAAAGATGCTCCACTTTGGAGTAAGTAAGCATTCATTTGATTAGTGTATTTGATAGTTAAGCCTGCTGAAAAGGAACAGAAAATGCAAATGCCAATGTAAAAAGAGAAATAATCAATTATTGGTATCCAGACCATGGACCTTGCTTTATCAACTAGGGGGGGGAAAGAAATTCTGATTGTTATTAGTTCTTACTTTCAGCTAAAGAAGCTACTTTTTTTTTGCAAAATTGGTACAGGTTCATTGCAGCTTTCACCTGTGCAGGATGGTCAGACTCACATTTACTAATACTTGGGCTGATGGTACGGTTTATCAACTACGGGGGAAAAAAGGGTCCACGATATACCAGTGTTAAAAAAAACCAAAACAATAACAACAACAAAACAACTAAAAACCCCAACAAAACTTACTCATACTTACAATACAAATTTTCTGCTGTTTGTTTATATGCCTAGAGGCTCAGTTGTGTCTAATGGTTTATCTTGCTACATGTTTTATCTCTGAACACAATATGGTCAGTTGTCAGTATCAAATCTGCCAATAATTTATTTTGTAAAAAGCAAAACACCCAAACCTAATTATTAGAAATAATAGCACATTTGTAGACTAATGAAATATGTTTGATAAGTTTATCTGTTTGTCCTGTTCTTCATTTGCCTACACACAAATCTTGATATTGTAAATTTGCTCATTTGTAATTACTGCTGTAAGTTTTCCTACAAAATTACAGGTGGATTTGCAGCATCTCGGTTTAAAATTCATTTTAGTTGGCTCATATGAATGTAATCACTAAAAACCAAACAATAAACCCCCCAAAAACCAAGGCAGGCAAGCTCAGTATTTAGTTAAGAGTTTTGTTCAAAAATAGACCTCGACTGTTTATAGTACTGTAACAGTTGGAGGGATAGGTTACTTGTGATAACATGAGAAACATTTTGTGGTGTGCAAACAGGCATGGGTACATGTTGGGGTGGGAAGGTGACAAGTAGCAAGAGTCAGCTCACCAGCGAAACTTTGAATCCTGAAAGGGCATGACTCAGATTTTCAAGAACTGCCAAACAACTGCAGAAATGTGTTCCTGGGGTGACCTAATAAACTTTTGTCACCCTCAAAGTCCCTTTCACTCCCCGAGAAGGAAATAACTGGAATACTTTGTTAATGTAAGTAGCTACAAAACCAGTCAAGTTTTCATTGCTTGAATTAATGAGTGTAGTTGCACTAATGATTCCTACAAATGAAAATGTCTTCAGGAAACAAGAGCAGTCTGGTCTGTGCCACTTGACCCAGCTGGCTTCTAATACCAATGGTTAAAGTACAAAAAGTTTTGAACACCATCTCCATAACACTAGCAGCTTTCAGTGTGCTTCTTATCAGGTGGCCCCACACACCCATCCTCAGGAAAGGAGGAACTGCAATGAACTGAAAAAGAAGTTTGTTTCTCTAATGCAGCCTTGGTGCACTGGCTAGCCAGCATAGCTTCACAACCCAGGTATTTCTGTTTGCACTTGGATCTCCCAGTAACATCCACAGCAGATGACCAATGAATACCACCGAATGGCCAAAGTTTAAAGACACTAACTGAGGCAAAACTGACATTAAATCTGAAACTCAAGTTAATAGTCCTGGGTATTAACATTCTCCCCCTGCCCATGGAACAGCAGCTCTGAAGGTTTCTACGCAGTAAGTGGCCACCTTTAAAAAAACAGTTACAGCCACCCTGAAAAGCCTTAAGCTCTTCTTGATCTGTCTTATCTACTGGATCATGCTTTAGATCTCTGTAATAAAAACCACAAGACACAATCGTGGGACACAGTCAACTACACACAGTTAAGGAACCACACACATACACCCACTCCTCCCTCCATTATGGCCATTTTGGGTTTTAAATCAGATCTCTTGATTAAGGTATAGCTGGTGTGACACAAATTTCTTAGCAGTTGAAGATAAAGCCAACAGAGAAGTCTAGTAAAGATATTCTAGGCCAGCATTTCCACAAATGAAGAGCTATACTCACTATGGCACCAATTGGTTCCAATTTGTAATGTCTGTATTTACTCATACATGAACTGCAACATACCTCTTAATGCTGGGTGACTGTTTTCCATGTGGATGCCCTTTCAATAGTCCTGTTCTCTTTCATATCCTCTTGCCGAGCTCCCTCCTTTTTGTTCTGCTTTAAAGCATGTCCATTCCTGTACTTTAGTTTTTCTCCTTGGGTATCTTATCCTTCAGTATCCTCTTCTTTTTTTCCTCCCTGTGAAAAGAACAACACATGTACAAAAGGCTTCTCTCCCTGATTTCCATCCAGTTCTCCAGTCAACTGGAAAGAGACTTCCCTGATCCCAGGATCCACCCTTCCCAAAAAAGCCCCTTGAACAGCCAGCCCCATGTGGTGCTATACCCACTGCTCTCTGTTCTTAGCCTCATGCATCAGTTTGTCCAAAGTCTTTTGGCTCCAATCTTGGTAAATCTTTGAAGAAAAACAAAAACTTTCAACAAAACTCTTCTACTACTATCAGCTGCATTTTTTAAAGATCTATTTTACTTGAACTTTGCTATTCCTGTTTATGTGGTACTGAATCCACAACACACTTATGGTTTGTCTCTACTTAGGCTAAAAAGAGATAGCATTACTGGTATGATGGCTACACCTCTTGTAATGACAGTCAGTGGCAGACCTACAGTATAACATTTTCAGCAACTGTGGCTCCAGCTCTGGCTATTTTCAAAAACAGGTTAACTGAACTGCTTTTAAACTAGCCACGAGTTTTAGAAATTTTTCTTTTTAGATCAGTCCTTCATGTAGATGACCTCCCTGTTCCTGCAACAATTGTCAGCACTTTATGCAATACAACTGTGCTATATATAACTAAATATTGTCCTGGAAGATGGTATTTATGCCTCCATCAAGAGGTACTACTGCTGTAGCACCAGGGCAACCACAACAGCGTTCATACTAGTGATCAGTGTTCATAAAAGATTTCTTGCACAGAATCTATTAAAGGACAAGTTTTCCACTTGATTTACAGGGACACATGAAACTGAAAATACCTCCACAGCTAAAAGCTGCTCCTTCAGCTTCAGTCAACAAATTGTAGAACTTAACCACTTTCTTCTGGTACTCTCATCAGCGTAGTTGGAAATGAGTATGCAGTTTTTCATAAATAGCTCCAACATCTTCCTTGACTTCCAAGAACCCTTGCTTGATAACAACCCAACTTGTCATCATAGTTGGGAACAATGCCAGCAGATGCTTTCATGCATGTAACAATCTCTGAAAGTCAAATAAGAAATATAAAAGAGGATACAAAAGAGAAAATTACTCTGAAGAGTTCTGAAAATGCTTTTGTTGTATGGCATAGAACCTATGAGCCTGATCTAAACCACTGAAAGCCTCACGAAATTACAAGTGGACTAAGTGTTAGGCTTTACAAAGTGGAATAAAATAAGAAGATAGAAAGGTACAAAGTAGAAAGCCTTTAATACATCTTTAAAGAATATTTCATCTGGGCTGAAAGATGGGAAAATAGATGACTATGAAGCCTTTGACATTAAATCACAAATAGCAATTACACCCAATGTTCCTGTGATGACCTCAATGAACATGCCTTGTAAGAAAATGAAAGTATCAATCTTGCATTGTGATTTTACCTCAGTGTAGCTGGCAATTGAGGGAGGGTGCCTACATTAGCATTTGTGTTAAAATCAGGAAGGCGCTTTTCTGACAGTCTCCCAATAGCTCCCATGTTGAGCACTTGGGTTCATGTCACAGAACAGCCTCAGAGCACATGGACTGGATTTCTTTTGGACAAAATAAAATTGGAAGATGTGCTTGTTAAACTCATCTTGGGTGCTTCAGCTGCTAAAGGGCAGTCAGTCCATCGGACCTGACTAGAGTCAGTCCAAACTGACCACCATAAAAAAGCACTGGGTCTTCAGCACCGTCTGGTTCTACAAATCAATTTCTATTATGCTGTGCTACTCACTAATGTAGACACAGCCATAGTCACCTTGAGGTAAGATAAATCCATATATGCACAACTATGCAAGTAGTGCCTTCACAACTTCCTCTTAGTGAAGAAGACAAGGCCTCATCACTAAAAAGTGTTTGGAGTTCTTCCAGTCTTTTATTAATTAATGCTTCAGGAACTGGCAATTCATTTAACTCCCTTTTACCTGATTTTCACTGAAACAGTATTTGAAAATTTGCAACCAGCAAGGCTCGTACAGACTAGCACTTCTGTGAGTCAGTGGGGGTGCTGTAGCCCTCTGTAAACACTTCTTGCTGGAAGAAAAAAGAAGCATATTACTGTACCATGCTCTTGTTTTTCTTACCAGATAAAATTTCCTATTGATTTCATAAGCATCTCTTTCCTCTGCTTTGTAGGCTTTATTTTAAAACTGTGGGGGCAAATACCCTTTTTTTAAGTTAACGTGCAAATAGAGGGCAGCATGAAAATAAGGCTTTTAGTGTTCAAAGATAATTATCACATGCAAGTTTGAAAAATGTGGTTATGTATCACATAAGAAAATCTTCTAGAGCTATATCTTTCTTAGTTGTTTGTTGGGTTTTTAAAACTATTATTATTTTGCTGTTATATTTCTCATTGTTGCTACAAAGCTTCATTAAGGTTAGCAGTCACAGGAATTTTCCACAAGGTCCTTTCCAGTTACAGGTGTTATTCCTGCAGCCTCCTGTCATATCACTCAGAATATTTCCAGTCAATGAAACATAAGTACCCATAAGTCATTTTATCCACACAATATTCCCAAAGATACTTCACCATTATGAAATATTTCATGATAACATTAGACATTCCACAGTAGACATTGAGTAAGTCAGGAAGATTTCCAGCTCCTGAATCAGTGGCCCAAACCCATCTCCTCTAACTATAACATTTGAAGTCTTATAAAAAGTACCAAACACAGCATTGCTCCTGCAAAAAATGGAAAACTTCCCTTTAGGCAGCAAACTGTTCCCAAAGGCAATGACTGAGAAGATCTGCCTTTGCACAATTGTTCCAATCCATTATTGTTTTTGCTGGCACTCTTTCCAGTTTGATCAATGTAACTTTCCTCATGGCCTGAATGGGAAAGGATGAATTCTTCATGACAGATGCTCTTTTCTTCACCTTCAGAATCTCAGCAATGACCCTCACGCTCTATGGAAGAGGACAGCTAGCCAAGATTTGGGCCTACCCACTTACTTGACTCTGACTTGGTTACACTGATTTAGCTAAAGTAGCTACCTATGTAGACTGACAATCTGAAATTGAATTAACAACACATAATAGACTGAATCAACTTCAGCTGCTTCTGACTTAGGAAAGAGCCCACAAAAAGTACCTGCACTGATCAAATTAACTTGATTGAGTCAAACTGGTGCAACTATCTTGATCATCTTCCTCTTGGTTTTTCAAGCCTACATTATTTAAGAGGGACCCTGACATAGGATTTTTCCTGGAAAATGCAGATAGAATTCTCTTCATCTACTCAGAAGACTTTTCTAATTAGAGTGCATGTGGTGATCATCTGAAAAAGATTATGACAAGGTAGAATGAACAGAGACAGAAGGCATAAGACTGTGATACTTAAAGCCTAACCCTGCTTGGAAAGTCTGCTTTTGTGCGATTTCATTTATTGGGGTTACGCATTTGCTGCACTATGTCAGCCAGACTGATGGTTAAAATATTTAATGATGTTTCCTTCAGATCTAGGCACTTTTCAGTCTGTCTGGGTCAATAAAAACTGAATAATGGCAGAGCTAGAAGAAGGACAACTAGGTGGGTTCAACATGTCTGGGTTAAAGTAGTTTTCTACTTGAGACCTCACAGTATTATAATAAACAGACATGCAACAAAAATAAATGTATGGTTCTACACAGTTTCTCTATCATACCATACTGTTTCATATATTTCCATATATTATGCTATGATCATATATATGCAGTACATACCAACATAGTAGGGTTAGTGTATGCTAGTGAGAAAACTGATCTGGTATGAGAGTAGAAAGAACAGAGTGAACTGAGGTGAGCTGGAGGAAAAAGACAGTGATAGCAAGAGATACAGGAAAGGAAGAAAAAGATGATGAAAAGGAGGAAAATGTACATGAACTGAAGATGTAGTAGAAGAATAACACTGAATTAAGAGAATAAAACAGTAAAATACTCCAGAATTTCTCTGATAATAATGCTTGCTCTCTGAATGGCTAGAAAAATAACAAACACATCACTCAAATGATTACTAGGGCCAGAACTGTCAGTCCAATTTGCACACCTAAGCAACTCACTTTTCACTTGTGAAAAATTTACCTGGGATACAGACTGTTTTCTGCTGGCATTAGAAAGAATATGGCTACCTGTTGCTTACTCTTCCCATTGCAGGAGACAGATTATGCCACATGGGCTCATGTCCTGGTTTCAGTTGGGATAGTTAATTGTCTTCCTAGTAGCTGGTACAGTGCTATATTTTGAGTTCAGTATGAGAAGAATGTTGATAACACACTGATGTTTTCAGTTGTTTCTAAGTAATGTTTAGTCTAAAGTCAAGGATTTTTCAGCTTCTTACACCCAGCCAGCAAGAAGGCTGGAGGGGCACAAGAAGTTGGCACAGGACACAGCCAGGGCAGCTGACCCAAAGTGGCCAAAGGGGTATTCCATACCATGTGTCGTCACATCTAGTACATAAACTGGGGGGACTTGGGGTGGGGGATCGCCGCTCAGGGACCAACTGGGCATCGATCGGTGGGTGGTGAGCAATTGCACTGGGCATCATTTGTATATTCCAATCCTTTTATTATTACTGTTGTAATTTTATTAGTGTTACCATTATCATTATTAGTTTCTTCTTTTCTGTTCTATTAAACCATTCTTATCTCAACCCATGAGTTTTACTTCTTTTCTCCCCCATCCCACTGGGGGGAGGGGGGTGAGCGAGCGGCTGCGTGGTGCTTAGTTGCTGGCTGGGGTTAGATCACGACAGGTCAGCAGTCAGTAAGGTCCCTATGTCACTTCACATGGCTTATGTGATCTAGCATTATGCATCAATGAATGGTCCAAGATTAGGATATGTCTAGAAGTATATACATTCTCAGGGTTAGACCTGAATTCTGCTTACCAAAAGGGAGAACTGAGCCCCACATATCTGAAAACTTGCAGACACAGCCACAGACTAGTTGTGAAATAGTCACACAGGCTCAAGAATAAAACAGCCTCCTCTCTCTCTCCCTCACACACGTTTTTTCCTAACTTATACAAATAGGCACAAATAAACTGTGAAAAGCGGCCAGGAGATCTTGCATTCTAATCCCTGGTTTGCTGGGGGCTCTGATGTGTCCTCAAGAAAGTTATGTCACCCTGATTTCAAGTCTCCCCATCCATAAAACCGCAGCCTTCTCTATCTTCCTAGGTGCTTGTAATTACTATTTCTTTCCTTTTGTCCATAAGGAATTAAAGCAATTTAGACTCTTTTAACATACCCTTCAAAAAAAACCCACCCAAACCCCCACACCCAAACCCCAAAACCAAGGGGATCTTAACTCAGGTTAAGACAGCAATCAAGCCAGTGTAACTTGGGCTGACTGCAGTAGTTAAAGTTTATAGTCAAGACCATAGTTGAACAAAAGAGGCTTATCCCAAGTTCTACCTGGAATTGCTCTGTCTTCACTGTTATTTTAGCTGAGTACCAGCATAAGTTCATCACATGCCACTTTCTAGTGTATAAATATATCTTATATCTTTTGGGCAATGATAAGAAGCAATAGATGATGTAGGCACACAAATTTAACTTCAGTAAGGAGAAATACGTTAAGGTATATTAGTCTAATTAATCTAATATTGTCTGATTTGGTTTAACCTGCATACTGGGGAATGGAAATAAAGTATAGATACAGTCATGCTACTCCTTTTATCCTTCCAGTGTCATGAGAGTGCCTAAATCATGGCTGGTAGTTTGCAAGCCCTGCTTTGACACACATATAGCCCCCCAAAGAAATGTGGGCCTTCATTAAGGAAGCATTCGTTCACACACAAGCATGCTGCTCTAAGAAGTGTTTTACCTCTACACGGTGCAAATGTGATCTCCCTATGGCCATAAAGAAGATTCAGTATCATTCCTCGAGAATACAGCAACAAGAAGGTCTATTCATACTCTTAGGAAGAAGTACTAGAAATACCATCTTTCCCTGGTGCTGAAAAGCAATTTAAAAGGACAATAATGCCACTTCATGTTGCTAAATAATGTAGTGGTGTTTCTTTCTGAAGGCTAGCTCATGCAATCACATGACTACACGCGACCTTCAACTCCCTTGATAAAAGTAGTCTTTCGTCAGCCTGGTTAAAGATCTAAAGCTGAAAAGTCTGGACCCCTGGGCAAGATGGCAAATAGAGAAGAACCCCAAGTTATTATGTATTTTAAACAGATCTTGTGACGTTGAGTCATCTTCGAATGGATGGCTTAGCCAACATTGCATCTCCTAATCTTTCCTTGTGCTTTGCTGATAATCTCAGTGCCCAGGCAAAAATTCTACTTAACAGGCAATATAATTTTAAGAGAATTGTCTGTAAAAGATTGTACCTTCCAGCATGTTTGCATAGGACATGGTAGTAGGAGGCCTCATTTCCAACTGCACACTGCAGAGCTGGAAATGCCATTTGAGCAAACAAAACATCAGGCACTGCATCAAGTATCTTTTTTCCATCTCATTGTTTTTATTTTACTTTGCAGGGAACTGCTGTGTATAGAACAGAATAACTACTGCAACAGATGGCCTGCTGCTCAAATAATGAAGGGTGAGGTCTAAGGACTCTGGATTTCTACATTCAGCTCTGCAAGCTTTGAAATATGGCTCTGATGAGATCAAAAGCAGCCAAACTATATCCCTTAGTTATGACTGCTATTAATATCTAGTGTATTGCGTAGCTTGTAAGACAGTCAGATCCAGACCCCTGTAATATTACACACCGCATAAATGCAGAACAGTAAGACTGGCTGAGCCCCCAGAGTGTTTACTACCTAATGACTCATACAGTCATTTTTGGATACTTGGCTTGAAACACATTATACTAGTTTTCAGAAGTCCCAAGGGGAAGTAGCTCTCAGCAGTAAAAGCCAGGGCAGCAGGTCCTCAGCATCCTTCAAGACGAGGCTCAAGAAGTGAACAAATTCTAAGACCCTGTGGCCAGCATTTCTGGTTGGCAATGTTTTTTTTAAAGGCATATGGTCTGCCAACAGGAAACTAAGCTGTTTTAATAGGGCCCACCACATAGCAAATCTCCCAGATATTGAAGCACACAGCATTAGCAAATGTTCTGAAAATGTTGACAGTTGTCCTTCTGCGCATCAGAGTGTAATGTGAAGCAGGACTCACCTACATTCTCCACAGGGTTATTTAATCATTGTTCAATGTTTTACAGTTAGCATGATTTGACTGGCATGCCTCAAGAATGCTAATTAAAAAATATGAATGACCAATGTCTTCTCAACTAAAGCACCCCATATACTATCCAGGCTGTTACAATAAATCAACAGTAAACATGAACAAGACAAAAAAAAACTAAAAAAAAAAAAGCAAAGCAGCGTGAGTCCCAAACTGCTGCTATTTAATTTCATGCCAGCACTAAGCAATGCAACAATATGCTAAAAGTTGGGGGGGAAGGCTTTTTACCAAATCTGCACAACATAACGTAAGAAGCAGAGAGTATCATTACAGAGTCACTTCCTAAGAGGAAAACAGACGACTACCACAACTTCCCAAAGGGATATGAAGTACATCAATGAACCTGAAGTCCTGAAATCCTATTCAGTGCCTAATACAGTTCTATTTTGACAAAACCCCACTGAAGTCAACGAGAATTTCTGTTCAGTTGAAAGACAAGTTTAACACAAGCAAACCAGCTATATTATCCTTCTCTTCCTTCAGTAAGGCTCTCCCCTTATTTGCAAAAAGAGTTCTGGGCTCCACTCTCCCTGGATCCTCCCATGCTGAGTTTGGAACCTACTGGAGGCTTTGAATTCAGTTATTGAATTTATGTCCTTTTTCTTCTTCTTTCTTTCACATAGGACTCCAAGCCTATCTAAGATTGTGTTCCAAGGCTTAATTTTGTTTCATTTTTCATCTTGTATATAGTACACAGAACAGAGGCCACCATTTCTTGTTTAAATGCTGAGTATTTTGCTTCTGATTTCAGTGAAGGTAATTATTCGGTATGTTTAGTGGGTCTACGTTAGCTTCAGATATCCCATGTACTTAACTATTTATGCATTTTAATTGCTCACATTAAAATGACAACACTGTTTGCAGTACAGGCATATGAAATGGCTGTCCTCTGTAGTTGATAATCCTTCACAGGTGCTCAGCAAACATGTCAATTGAAGAATTGGAGTTTACATAAGGGTCTAAATGCCTTGCCAGAGAGTCTTTGAAAGGTATGCTTTTTCAGCAAATGTATATAACTTGCTTTCGTACACTTTAATTTAAGCATCCATGGTTTTGAAAATGGAGGTCACAAGGCAAAATAACTGCTATATGGAATCAGCTGACAAGGCTGTCACTCAGTCATTTTTGACATTAACAAGTGACTCAACAAGCCTCAATTTTCTTCTCTCTGCCAATGCTACTGCTTTGCCACTTCTCCTTAACACTCTAAGTAGTTACCCTGTGGTATTGTTTTAACAAAAGGTCAAGTTGATCTTCAACAGAAAAAAAAAAGTCATTAGGTATACAGTTAAAAAGAAAAATGTATCTTATGGTTTCCTTTGATAAAAGTAACTAGTGATTTATAACTAAAAGGAAGAGACGCTTATGTTTAGAAAGCAGTGCTGTTATTTTTTTAAGCAACTTTAACCTTGCCAGAAACATTTCCCTGAATACGTGTCGGGCTTCCTCTGAAAAACGTGCCATGGGTTTAACAAGTCTTGTGCTTCCAAAGCTTTCCAGAATCTCTATCTACCTTCTTCACAAGAGAGAGGCAGAGTGTGCATTGCTCCTCCATGTACTCGATCTGTCTGCCACCTTCCCTCTAGTTTTGGTGTTCTTTCAAACCCTTTCATCTGAACAGAGCTGCAAAAAAGAATCAAGATAACAAGCTAGATGCTGTCTCACATTTAGATTTATCAAAACCTAAGTAGAAATGGGAAAATGTGTTGTATTTTCCGTTTGTGGCTGCAATTGCATATGTAATACAGGATATGGCTTCTAAGATATCCGGTGCAAATGCAACAGCATATATGGGTCTTTTAAGCATCCTAAAAAGTCAATTGGCTTTGGAAGGTAAGAAGACATGCAGCGGCAGGTGAGTCCCAGCTAGCAGACATAAATATCCCCTAGACCAAGAAAAGGCAAAAAAGATAAGCATGAAAGCAGCTCTGAGGTCAACGCTTCCTCCTCTACACCCTTTCCTGCCACCGCATAAAAGCACAACTGTCTGACATGAAGGATAAAAGTGGTTTTTAGCCACCCCATTCTTGGCAGAAAATAAGAAAGCAATTCTGTGATGTTTGTGCCTGAGTTAGGACGCTCGTGCAATGAGAGGCACCAGCAAAGTACAGCACCATCCATGAAGAGTTTTTGGCATTGGTGCTAAACAGCATGGCAATAAAATACTCTTACCAGCTCTATGCAACTACATTATTTTTTCTTTGCATCATCATAGGATCAATGGATCCAAATGGGGTAGCACTGAAAAAAATCCAGACACTGAAGCTCAGACTCCTCTTATTTTAAAACAATACCCAATAAAGGAACATCTATGTACCCTTGGTATTCTGTAGGATGTGTATTTTGGGTAAGGTACAGCTGGAATTTCTAAATTAAATCTCTAGTTGATCTTAAGGACAGTAAAATATGAGGAAGAGAATACAAAGAGAATGACAAAATTCAAATTTATTAGTAAATAAATCATTGGTGTTTCTACCTCTTGCAGAAGCAACCAGAGTATTGCCCAGAAGGGATGAGAATGTCAGACACTCTTCTGCAGACCCTGGAAAAGCAGTCATGTGGAACAGAGCAGGAAAAGAGAGAAAGAAGGAAAATGTGTCAAAGTCAACATGTCTGATTTAAGGTGAAAATTTTCCAGTACCAACTGAATAAATAAACAGTTTATAATTTGTCCTCTTCTCTAGTGGAGAGCTTATACCCATGAAAGTACCCTAGTATAACAACTTCATCAGAAATGGCTAAAGATTCACTCTCTAAAGACAAACGGGACTTTCACCTTGACAAATAAAGCAAGTATTGAGTTCCATGTAATTCTCAAAGGAGGCTTGACATACATACAAGACCTTACAGTTCTCCAACTCTCTCTCTTTGGAACACTTTGTATAGTTGAGGATATATTTTACACAGGTGTAAGTACCTTCTTATGATAAATTCAACAAAACCAGCAATCTTTGAACTCTGGTCTTGGTTGTATCAGAGTGAATCTGAAGCAAACCCACTGTGTTCTGCAAGTTCCTTCTGACACACAGACAAAACAGAAGTCAGGCTCTGGAGCTCAGGTCCCAGCCCGAGTCAGAAAGGAGACACATAAGCACTTCTAGCTCCATAAAAGAAAAGGTCAATATACTGACAAGGCAGTCACCTTCACTTACTTCCTTGACTTGTCATCAGGCATCGAACAGTGCATATTTTAGTACTGGGAACTAACTGGAATGGATTGTTCTAAGACACTTATGAGAAGTTGCCCTTTTAATTTGTTTTTTTTTTCATAGTAATCATCCATATTGACAAGCTATTTTGTTCCTGCAGAAGCACAGAGCAGGGCACTGCCTTTACTGTGAACCTTCTTTTTTCTGTTTCTGGCAAGTATCCTAGATTTTGTAATTTAATATTCCTGCCAAAAGCACTAGAAACATTTGAGATGATCCTCATGGGATTAAGGACAAACTGTGGATTACATTCTTGGCGTTGGACTACACTGGAAGCCTGCATTTTTCTTGCTGTTCCTGAATATTTGTGAGCTAACCAAACAAGACCACAGCAGAATTAAGAGTAACTTGATGTTGTTTTACTTTTTCTTCTCAAACCATCCCAGGATCTAATGCACTCCTGCTCTTAGTCTAGGGAATGTGTTTACATTGAACAGATGTGTTTATGCTCATTAACCTTGCATATTAACAAAGTGAGAACAGGTTGTGGTGTGGCTGAGGACATGACTTTTACTTTTTTTTTTTCTGTACACTAGAAAATGTCTACTCGGCCATGAATCCTGCTCCTGTTTCACTGATGTAGAGTGTTGATAACATAAGGACAGCCACAGTGAATCAGACCAAATCTATAAAAAGCCAGGCTCCTTCCTCTGACAGTAGCCAATAATGGGTACTTTGGGAAAGAGTACAAAAAACAGGGCAATACTGACTCTTCCTCTAATATACCTTAGTTCAGGGACAGACAGAGCCAGAGGCTGGTTTTGCATCTGTGCATTTAAAAGCCTTTCTATTATTTTCTTCAGTTCCTTTTTTGAGCCCGTTTATACTCCTGGTCTCCTATACCCTGCACCCATCATTCTCATAGCCGATTTCTACTGTGCTATGCAAAAATAACTTGCCTTTGCTTGATTTAAGCTTGCTGTCTGGTAACTTAAATAGGCACTGTAACTTCTTGTTCTGTGATGGAATAACACCCTCCCTAACCACCCGAAGACCCTACGTTGAATGCCAGGTCATCAGCAGTAGAACCACTATCACCACTATCTGTCTCACCACGCTCTGGTGGGGCAGGGGCTGGATTTAGAAGTACAGAAGGAGATATAGAGACAAAACAAAGAACAGAAGTTTTATCTTTTGCTGACACTATACCCACAAACTACAGGGAAAACTTTCAGAATAAAACCCCAACCATTGAATCTCAACAGTTTCTGAACTTACTAAATAATCAAAGCCCCCAGAGATCTAGTAGGTCCCCCTTGCATAATAAACCCAGGGTTTTGTACTTTAAACAAAGAAACTGCTCAAGCTAATGAATGACAGCTGTTAAGAGTTCACCTCCCAGTACTTCCAGGAAGGGCTGGAAAACATGCTAGCTCAGACATTTTTTGAGATCCAAAGACCTCAGCACTAAAAAAGTCAATCAAATATATCAAACTGCTTGAATGTAACCTGCAACTTGCTACCTGAGTATATGGAGAACTTGTAAAAAGATTTACACAAGAAAGTGTACAGCAAAAACTTAAAACCTATTTAAACATATAAAATTGTTGAACAGTTTAAGTAATTTGTCTTTTACAAAAGTGCAATTGAAATAACTAAGCTACAGATAGCACATCCAAAACATTGACTTCAAATTAGGAAGAAATCAGTCAGTTTAAAAATCATAAGAACTTAAGAACCTTGGCTATTTCCTATATTGTAAGATTATTCTTCAAAGAAGGTATACGTTTTCTAAAATGCTCATGCTTTTATGAAGGCCCCAGAGTCATCCAGTAGATAATATTGCTGTAATCTTGTGACAAAACTGCCCTGAAAGTGTAACAGGAATGAGTCAGTATGCTTTTAGAGCAGTATCTTCCACAATTCCACAAACTAATAAGCGAGTATTAACATTGATATAAGTTTTTTAATTACCTAGAGAAATGCTATAGCAGCATTAAAAATAACTCACTTTTCTGTTACATTGGAGAGTTCTAATAATGCTCCACAGGTTTACAGGACTTGATGCACAGTTCTAGGATAGGTTAATATTGTATGTCCAATATCCCTTGCCTTTACTTCTTATAGCTCAATATAAAATGGGAAAGAAATGAATCACAATGATAGAGAAGGGTCACACTGATACCAGGGTAAGGCAATGGAACTATTCAGCTAGTGCATCATGCTTGTATCCTCCGCTTTCCCCAGTTAATAGATAGAGCCCCTTATCTGTTTAAGATAGACACTGTAAAAACACTGATGGATTAAAGCCCAGTTTTTAAATGCATTTTGATACTGTGCAACTCAACTTTATAACCTAAGGGACAGTCTACCTTAAGAATCAACAAAGGCAGGTAAGGCCTTATGTCCCATGGTTTTCACATGGCCCCTTGTTTTAAAAATAAAAGCCATCCTCTTACATCTTCCTTTGATAGGTGAAAATAAGATAACTTCTCCAAGGCCTCTTATTTAGAAATTTAGAGGAAGATATTCTGTTTCTCCAGGAAGCAGGCACAGTGCTGCTGTGACTGGTCAGTATCTCACATTAATGGAGAGTGAGGAAGTCCCAAAGAGAGGAAAAGTTTGAAACTTGTGGGAGAGGAAAAGTTGCAGGAGTTTTCCACAAGTAAGAGTAGAAAACAGCTCTCTTGTGAAAAGTAGACTCAGGACAACAACCCTAAAGATTTGTGTTTCCACAAGAAATAGGGCCCTTGGGGAAAACCAGTGATGAGCATGTGATACTCTAGCCAGGGACTTTCAAGGCGGTTTTGAAGGATGGGGGAAGGAAGGCATCAGGACAGGGCTCTGGGTTTTATTACACTGAAAAAGAATGGAACTGAAGAAGTACCCAGAAGGGGAAGATAATGCAGTGCTGAGATCCAGTATTGTTTGGGACACTCCGTTTCATTTGAAAGCTGAAAAGACAATAAAATCCCACAGAACCCATGACAAGGCATGCTCTAGCAAGAAGGCAGAGTTACATAAATAGACAAAAAAGGAAGTCTGATGCTGAGGTCGTACAGCTGCCCTACAATGTTCTATACCTTATCAACATTTTGGGGATCTCTGGTAGAGTTGTACAGAGTAAGTTCTTGGTAGACACTAGTATCAGTAGGAAATTGCTTCTGTGGCTTTCAGTATGCTGGCCTGCTCCTCAAATCCATTTCAGTCCTTGCAAGCCACACCGTACCCAACAGGGCTCCCCTGGAGTAGTTCAGCCCACTTGGGAAAAATAACTTTTAAAAAACATCAGTTTTTTCCAAACTGTCACTAACTGCCCCCAGAAGCTCCTGCTCTCAGCCTTTGCTGTCCGCTCTCCCCCAAAGTACCCCATCTGTACAGGGGCTACTCCACCTCTCCACTCCAGCCCAGTCCCCAGAGTCCCTGTTCATAGACTTGCCTTTGTGGTCCCCAGCCTCATCTCCGGCATGGTTATTTCTGCTCTGGTGACATCGCCCTGTTCACAGAGCTAGACCAATGTGAGATGAAAGATTAAGAAACTCAGGCAACAAAGGAAGTGAAAGTTGTGATTCAACAGATGGTGATTGCTCTTAGGCAAGACTACAATCAGAGTGCTGCAAGACATTTATTGACTGGCCTTTTAAGGTGCTCTTTTTCAAACCAGACACAAGACCAGGCAGTAACAGAACTGCTTCCCAGAGTTTTGAAAGAAGAAAAAATTGCTCAAGACAGTGGGCTAATTTAGAAATCCACTAACCTGTTGATGAAGATCTGCAGTGTTTCACTTGACAAACATGTGCACTTCACGGATAAGCAATGTGCTCCTGACACATACTTTGCACATGGCGACAGTGGTCACCATACAAGGAGCTAGTGGGCTAGGACTGAAGTGGGCTTCACCCTGGTGAACAGACACATTCAGGAGGCCTGATGGCATGGATACAAACAACTCTTCACTGTCTCTGCAGATATTCAAGAATGAGGAGCTGTCAATGAAGCTAAGAGAAGCTGGGTTCTCGACAAGCTCTAGAGACCCCAATGCTCTTTGCTGGAGGATTTTCTAGCTGCAGAAATTCTCAAGGGAGACTGAATGAGCATTTAGAAGACAGATTTATTGATAGTCACTAACTAGATAAACCACACCAGGTTCAGGAAATCCCAAAAGTGAAAACATGCATAGGCTGGGAGATTATCCAGCAGAAGTATCGTGCCTTGTTCTTCTGCTTTCCTGGCGTATGCTTTCGGGTTTGGCTTGCTTTTAGTCAGCCAACTCAGTCTGTACTTGGTACAACACTACCAATCTGTTCTTGTGCACATTACAAGGGCTGAACCTGTCCCCTCAGCATCATTCCTTCCCCGGGGGAATGTGGCAAGTCCCACCAGCCCAATCCTAACCATGCTTCTTGTGCAGTAGAATCACTTGTACAAAAACCAGAGCCTCTTGCCGAGTTGCTCACAATTCTGCTCTAAGAGGATCTCCCACCATCTCTTCTTGCAGCTGCGCCTCTGCAGCTCTTTCTTTTGGCAGTCCCATGACCACCCAACAAGGTCCATAGGGTAGGCATGGACAATCACAGGCTGAGGGATTTCTAGACTGTTGAAGAGCTTGGACGAGGCTTGCTTCTTCACACACTGACCAACCTCCTTGGTGACAGTGGTTCCTTCTCCTGGAAGAGACCCCATGGCTAACACTTCATGGCCTGAGCAGGGGGAGGCCCATCAGTAGCAGTCACCATGGAGCCACAGTAGCCACTCCACTGTCCCCACAGAGCACATGTGCTTCTGCTTCCTTAGCTGCTGACCTGGGTAGCTATGAGGTAGGCCGGGCTTTCCTGAGCTTGGACCAGCTGCTTCCCAGAAAGTACCCTTTCACATGCTAAGCTCCTGGCAAACCATTAGAGGTGAGCTTGGGGCCATTGCTGGAGATGGGGAGCAGGCAGATGCTTGGTCTGAACCAGTCTGATCATTTGTACATATGTTACTTTAAAGGCACAGCCTTCACTGACACTCAGGGTCATGCACGTGGGGTGCTAATTGCACAAAAAAGTGCCTTTGGATCCTTGAGAATTGTGTTTTGAAAACAGAAGAAATATTGATGAATAACCTTACAATCCAACCAGGTTTCTATACTGATGTAATAGACCTCAGTCTACACTACCCTGTTCTGCATTTCATACCCACCCTGCAGAAGAATGACTATATCAGATTTAAATCAATGGAGAAAAATCAGGTCTGATAGTTAGATCTGGTCATTGAACAATGGCCATTGCAAAACCTGTAGTTATAACTTCTATGAACTAACAGCATGAGGAAAGAGTATCTCTTACTTGACAGTAATTCATGTAATAAGCAGGCCTTATCATTAGTTTTCTGGAGGCAATGCAGGAAAACCAGTTTATCTTTCTTCTCATAAAACTCCTGCCTGACCTTATCCCTGCAGTACAGTGTAAGGATAAGATTATGATGGTGCATTAAGCCTATGGTTCCACCAGATGGTAAACCAGCCCCCCAGCGCAAGGTTAAAAATGCCACAGCCGGGAACCATCATGAGCCCTGAACTGCCAGCTTCTAAATGAGCACAACACCCCTCTTGTGTACTGTCCCCTATTCTTACACTGGTCATCTTCCTTGTCCACGACAGTGACCATAGCACCTTTTTCCATGGAAACTGCCTTCCCGCCCTGAAGCTCTCTGTTGATTCTCCACATATGCATCACAACCCTCCCTGCCATTAGTCTTCCTGCTAATGCTGTCTTGGGCAATGGCACTGATACAGCTACTTCTTCCCTAAGATTTCTATTTTAGTAACTGTAACTACTAAAATAACTGCTGAATATTGTACGATGTTCATTTACATGTGCCTTACAGAAGTCTGATCAGCAAGTGCAGATTGTGAGATTCTATGATTTAAAAATCTTGAAAACCACAGTAAGCTGTACAAAACAAATGTGAACAATTACAAAGCTACTGGTGTGAATATGATTTAATCCAGTTGATTAAGGATGAATTAGAACCTAATGACATCGCTTTCATCCTGCCACCATGCCTTACACCAGGAAAGGTTATGGACACACAAGATACTAAGATGGCACTGCAGCTCTTTTAACCCAAGTTGCTGCAGTTACCACAGCCACAGTGAAAAATTTCAGCATGTCTGTCTTGCAAGATTGGGAAAGCTGTTATTTTACACCATGATAAAATGTATAGTGCTTTCTGACAGCCTTAGAATCAAGGCTTCTTGATGGGCATTACTGAACTTAAGGGAGCATAAGCTCATGATTTTAGTCAGTTCTGTAGTTATACAGGAGCATTTCAAAGACTACAAATCTCTGGAGCTCTGTAGAGCTGCCCAGACAGTAGAGCAGTTTCAACCACGCTATCACAGTGTATGTCTGTTACTCAGAAATAGCTGCAGACACAAGTGTCTTAAGACTTGTAAGCTGAGTCAGCTGGTCCTTTAGCTTAACCATAAACAACATACCGATTATTCCAGGGAAGAGGAAAGGGTGTGTATTTTGGCTTCTGGATGGACTTTCATAACAGCAAACATATTTAGTCTGTATAAACAGCTACAGTGACTGCAATAAAAAAAAATAAAATATTATGACACTAGAGCAGGGGAGTTGTGTGTTTGACCTGGATCTTGGTACAAGAAAAGAAATAGGGAATCCACTTCAACAGATGACTTCTACTCATTCTTTCCCTTTCCTTGGAAGCCTGGGAGAGAGGTTGTGCTTTGGCTTTTTAGCCTTGATGAAGCCGCACATGCAATAGCTATGGTTTTGGAAAATTCCTGATGTTTTTTTGAAGATGGTGTTACGTCATAGCAAATCTGAAGGCAGAGCTGAAATAAGGGTGCAGAGGAAGCTGGAAAACAATGGACAGACCTCTCATCACAGGGAATACTGCAGTACCCGACTTGGAGTACTAGTACATTTCCACAGGAGGTTGCACGCAGCTCATTTTGGGGCCTGATTGTTAGTGCAAACCTCTCCAGGGGACTCACTCTCTTTGAGCAATGCTACATCTCACTTCTTCTCTTCTCATTTATCAACTTGGTAAAGGTGATCAAGCATCAGAGGAAGAAAGGCTTTCCTAAGGCATTTCATAACTTCTCTTACCTTCCAGGAGGTAGCCAGAAGCAATTTCAACACAGCAGCTTCTTGTTCTGTAGTTACCCTTTCCCTCCTTCATATACCCAGGACAATCACTCCTGCATTAAAAAAAAAAGAAAAAAAGGGGGATTCCTATGAACCTACCATATTGAGATGACAGATACAGAAGGAAAGGTTTTCATTTTTCACTTACAACCTTCACATCACCTCCTGTTTCAGCTCAGTCCCTAAAGCTTTTACTTCTCTGACACATGCTGAAATACTAACTTCATTCAATTTATACTGTCATGCAAATCCTTTGAGCAGACCTCTGTTAAACAAGAGTACTTGTCCAACTTTGTAAGCCCTCAGCATCACTTTGAAGTCACAATCAAGGCTTTGTGTGATAAACTGGATGAGATTGGCTCTTTTAACTTTAGAAGTAAGAGAAACGCCAACCTGACAGGGAATTTTTCTGTTCTCAACAAATCTTTGTCTTCTAATTTTCTGATAAGCAACTGCAGTAATTCAGTGCTCAAAACAGAAGTATCAAACGGCCTCAGTGAAATCACGGTGCCTGTCTCAGTCTGAATCAGACCTTAGAACATGCAGTGTCTCTTGTTCTTTTGTTAATATCCTCTTTGTGCATAAATTCTCACAAAAAAAGAAAAACAAGGTAGACAGCACCTAAATACAAGCAGCAGAGAAGCTTCAGAGCTCTTTTCAAAGTACAGGTAAAACAACAACAACAACAAAAAAGAAAGAAAATTAGCAATATTCTTTTCTTCATTGGAGGTCACCTTACATAAAACCATAGATAAGAGTCCAGTTCTTCAAATCTTTTTGAAACCACTGTAGCCCTACAACCTTCTCTAGAATCACAGTTGTTTGCATCAATAGAGGTTTGGGCTACAAAGCAAACCTAAATAGCTTTACTCTCATTGAAAAAAAACCCCTCCACAAGACCCTCACTACCACAACACAGGTATGAAAATGGATGACTCACTAAGTGATACAATATTTACAGTCATCTCACCATGTAAATTTTCAGACTTTAAAAACTGATGTGGAGATTTCAAGGGAAGTCAAGACCTTGGAATTTCACCTAGCCCACTAAAAAAAGGTAGGGTACGTTTCCTCAGATTCAGTTCTTGTTCAAGCAAATGCAAGAACCAATTCCAGGTTTTCCTTTTGGCTTTGATCTAAGCTCTGAGTGCCTTTTTCCTCTTCCTTTTGTATTTCCAAAGAATCAGAGAGCACTGAAATTCAACAGCACATACAACCTGAAAGCCCCCACTGTTAATACCAACACAATGCACTGAAAATGCAGATCAAAATGTAACCTGTCATTTTCTTGCCTCTTACCACTGTTGTTGTTGAGCTTCTCACACACATCAGTATGCGCTCCTATTCTCAGTACTGTAAAGAGAGGTAAGCTGAAATAATGTGGTGAAGCACACGAATTCAAATACTAAAAAGGAAGCTTGAGCTACTCTCTACAATGCTACTTTTACTGGCCAGCACAATTTGGTTATACACATATAAACAGGGCTACAAAAAAATCTCTCCTGGGCAAGACGGCATTTTTGATGCCCTGTCTGCTAACTGCACCTTCCCCACTGCTGCAAAGGGAAAGTATATGGCATTTGGCTCAAGTTTCAACCTTAAACTGCTGTTAGAGAGGAGTTAACGTGAGAGGATTCAGCACAGAAACAGTAGGAGGGTTTTACACTCTGTCGCTCCTCCTCACCTCCACCAGAGAGTACAGTCTAACCATGCTTCAGTATCCAGCCGGAGAAATCCTAGTCTGTAAAGCAGCCGTGCTTCTAAGATTCAGCAGCAAGAGCAAGACGCTGACCTGACAATGTGGTTGCAGCCAAGGAAATTCTCACTAGATAGGAGAAAAAATTCTTCCCGTTGGGGGTGGTGGAGTGCTGAGGCAGGAGCCCAGGCACGACGGGGGAGGAGGTTTTCCAAATGCAGCTGAACAAGGAAGGCCCTGCACAACCTCATCCAGACCGGGAACACTGAACCCCTGGGGTTGGACTAGAGACCTCCGGAGGTCCCGTCCAGCTGAATTACCAGATGTTATCAACCAAAATTTGCACTCAACTTAATACAGAAAAAAAATCATTAAATGCTCATCAGCACAAATGCATTTTACATGTCTTTTGGCCTCAGCATTTTTTTTCCCATTATAGTAGTGTCTAAAACCCACCCAAAGAGCAGAGCTTTAGTACAGTAAGTAGCATGGAAGTGCACAATGCATGCTGGTTGTCATGAAAATGTTTGGGTAAATCTGGTGGATGCAGTTCAAGAAGAAACTGAGCTATCACAGCCAACCCTGGATAAAGAACTGTGGAAAAAGCTGCTTAGTGCAGCAAATTAAGCAGACTTACCACAGCCCCTAAGATGGTAGTGTCTTTCTCCCTCAGCCACAGATCTCTCCTGCAAATAATGACAGACTCTTTCCCTCACTCCTGTCTCCAGGGGCTCAGGTCTCCTGTCTCATGAGGGATCCTGTCCTCCAGCTGATGGCAGAAGAGAGCCCAGCTCAGAGGTCTTCCATTCTTGCAGAGCTTCAGCAGTTTCACAGCATCCTCTGCTGCCGAAGAGCAGAATCAGATCAGAAATGAGGAAACGGACTAAGCCTTCGAGTGGAACGTTATTGCTTTATACAGACACCCCCCACCCCAATTACCCTACAACGAAAAGAGACAGATAACGAAGCCCTGATCCATACTAGGGACAAACCTCCTTGCCTTCCACAGAGCCACCCTTGAAACTGATCTCTTTTTGGGTATTACAGGTGCAAAACAGTCCAGAAATCCTAGAAGGTCACTGTTTGCAAGGAACAGTCCCATACCAGAGTACAAACCGTGCAGCGCTGGGCTTTTGAGGTAGCTGTTATTTTTCTCAGCCTAGCCCTCATATGGGTCCTCAATCAGTGACAGGTTTAATAAATGTCATTACTTCCTGGAAAATAATGGTATGCTTATATAAAAAAATAACATTAGTATATCAGCTGTTTGATTTGAAAGAAAACTCTCATAACTAGGTTCAGCACAGTACCATCATCAATGGCTGCACTGTCACTTACGCGTTTGCTTGAGAAAATTGTCATTTTATTTGCTTGCTAAAGTGTCTCGCTATTGTGCTAGTTGCTTTGTTGTACTGTCCCACTGTTGATGTCATAGTTGATGTTGATGATGTTGACGATACAGCTGATGTCGAGGCAGCTGACAAAACAGAAAATCATTTTAATGGATCTGGTGCCAACATCAGCACCAAGAAAATCAAAGTCTGAACTGTCAGTTGGTGCTACACAGTACCTTTCAACATCTGGCTCTACATAACCCTTCTCCTTACTACTCTGATTTTTTTTTTAATTAGGAAAGAAAATGTGCTTCTACTTTAGAAAGAACAAAGGTGTAAGCATGTGCCCTCTCAAATCCATGGGAAAAATTCCCATTGCACTAAGCTGTCAGTCCCACTTACTAGTCAGGTCCTAAAAAACCATTACTGCGAGTACAAAACCAGCAACGCCACAATTCCACTCGGTTCATAGGATAGGTCAAGAAAATACATCTTTATTCCTATTCCAGCCATGCCTGGCCCTGTGCAAGCCTTTACTCACACAGCGACCCTGCAGCCTCACGCAAGCTGTATCGATGAAACCGGGTTATTCGATACCAGTACGCTGAAACGTTTTATGGGCGCAAGGACAGCAGCCCCCTCTCCCAAGGCCGCACCGGGCGGTCCGCGGCGCCCGAGCGCTCCCTCCACCGATGCCTCTCCCAGCCGCAGCACCCACCCGGGGCGGGCAGCCCGGCGCCAACCCAGCTGCGGGGGCGCCAACCCAGCTGCGGGGGCGCCAACCCGGGACGAACTCCCCTGCGCAGAGCCAGACCCTATCTCCACGGGCATAAACACATGTTTATATACTGCGCGGAGCGGAGCGGCCCCGCCTCGGCCCGGCCCCCGCTCGGCGCAGCCCGGCCCCGCCGGCTAGTGCGGCTCTGGTGCCCGTCATGGCGGCGGCCGCGCAGCTGCTCCGCGGGGCCGCCCGCAGCCCGCCCGCCTTCGCCCTGGCCGCCGCGGCGGGCCGCCGGGCGCTGGGCTCCGCGCCGCCGCCGGCGGCGGGCCGGGGGGGTCGGCGGGCGGCGCTGGCGGCGGCGGGGGCGCTGGGCGGGCTGGGGCTGGGGTTGTGGCGGCGGCAGCAGGCCGCCATGGCGGCGTCCGAGGAGGACGAGAAGGAGGAGGAGGAGCTGCGGCAGCGGTTCATGGCGCCGCCGGTGAGCGGGCTGCGGGAGCTGCGGCGGCGGCGGCGGGAGTTGCGGAGCCGCATGGAGCTGCTCATCATGGAGACGCAAGGGGAGGTGTGCCGCGCCCTGGCCGCGCTGGACCCCGGCGCCGCCTTCGCCGTCGACACCTGGGAGCGGAAGGAAGGTACGGGGAGGCCGCGGGGGGCACCCCGGGCTCGGGCACCCCGGGCTCGGGCACGCCGCGGGGGCGGCGGCGGCCCCGGCGCGGCTTGACCCTGACGTTCGTGGGCAGGCGGAGGCGGCATCAGCTGCGTGCTGCAGGACGGCGAGGTCTTCGAGAAGGCGGGTGTGAACGTGTCCGTGGTGTTCGGGCTCCTGTCCGAGGAGGCGGCGCGGCAGATGCGGAGCAGGGGGAAGTCTCTGAAAGCCAAAGACGGTAAGGTGGCCGGCGGGTAGGGGACGGGGACGCCTTCACCCCACCGTTCCCGTGCAGGTTCTCTGGGAGCAGCCTGGCCCTTGAGCAGAACGTGAGGAAGGCCGGACGGTTCGACGCTCAAGGGAAGGTGTCGTTTGTGTCATGGTGGTTTCTAAGCAGTAAGCCTGGCAGGTGGAGTTTCATATCCCTAAAAATCTAGGTATCGGAGTGCTTCTCCCTCCGTCTCGCTGCTTTAAGCAACGTGCTGTAGGTGCAGGTTGCCTGCACGATAACGATGCTGTAGCGCAACAGTGAAACAGCGCAGGAGTTGCGTTCCAAAGAAGTGGAGGGAAGGAACCAAAAAGACCCAAAGGCTAAAGAGGATTCAACCCACGTTTGCGTAGCAAAGGGTAACTGTGAGGACTGGGAGTGGTGGAAAGCCTTAGCAGGGCCTTACATTTTAAGTAGTCTTCATCTAATGGGTGCTGTAACATACTGTTGCATTTTAGGACAAGCAGGAGAAAAAAGCTTTCAGTTAGGTGCACAGAAGTGTGTGGATGAGAAGTAAATTGCCCATTGATCGATAATTAGGGTGACCCAACATGAGAAATTTTCTTGTAGTGGAACAGTAGCTTGGAACCAAAGGAAAAATTGTGATGTTCCTTAAATGATAATAGATTATTTGAAGAACTGAAGGCTTCTTTTCGTGCCTCTTCTTATCTAGGGAAGCTGCCTTTTTGCGCCATGGGTGTGAGCTCCGTTATCCATCCGAAGAACCCTCATGTTCCAACCATGCACTTCAATTACAGATACTTTGAAATTGAAGAAGCGGACGGTAAGAATTTTAATCCAATGAAGTATGTACAAAATGCCTGACTCCACATGAAGGAAGTATGAACACATGGCTAGGGTAAGAGGTTAAGGACTGGTCCAGATTTGTTCCCAGCTGTGCCAAGAGTCTGTTCTGTAGCACTGGATCTCTTAACCTCTTTGTTTGTGCATTTGTAAAATAAGTGTGATGTGTGCATCTGGTAAAGGGGTTTCTGATTTAAGTTAAAATGTAGGAGGTTATAAATACATGTAAAACATATTAGAAGAAACAACTCTAGAATTAATAGAAGAAAGGTCTGTGAAGGACTGATAAGCATTCTGGTCAGGATGTACCTTTGTCTCAGAAGCTGGAGGGGTGTACTGTCAGAAGCATCGCTCTCTAACTGCATTGTGCCTTTTTTCTCTGAGTTTCTGCAACTTGCTGCTGTCAGAAGCAGGGCTCCAGGCTAGGTGGTGAAATGCTGAGAGGCCATCTGTACCTTGGGACAGTGTATGTACTGTCAGAAACTCAAAGAGAGTTTTCTTTGAGTTATTTTGCAAGAGCATTATGAGTCATTTCTAGCCAATTACTTTCTCCCGTTCCCATTCTTTGGCATGCAGTAAAATGTTTCTGGATTCTTGAAAAGGAGTTGCCAGCCCATCTTGTGAAATTGATCTCCTGTAGTCAGTCGTCCAAAATACTAAACAAGTGGTTTTCACTGCTTTGAAGTTTGTTTCATGTTTTCCTGAATTCACTGGTCATTGCACTACCTAGAGCTCAAATTTTTCATGTTTGAGGTTTAGGGACACCACTGAATAATGATTTTGTTTTGTATTGTAAAAGTAGTTGTTAGTTCTTGGTGAACCAGTAGTAACATATTGCTGTTTGGAAGTTTAAAAGGAAAATGTTGCTGTGTGCCTCTCTCCTATAGGAACAAAACAGTGGTGGTTTGGTGGTGGGACGGACCTCACGCCAACTTACTTGAATGAAGAGGATGCCGTTCATTTTCACAAGACTCTAAAAGAAGCCTGTGACAAGCATGATCTGAAGCTGTATCCCAAGTACAAGAAATGGTACGTGGGGAGAGATGTGCTTGGGTTCCTTTTGTGGGAGCAGAAGGTGGCACTGGGTATTGCGACTTAAGTGTACTCTAGGAACAGAAGGTTCTGCTGTCTTTTGAAAAGTATCAGCAAACCATAATGAAAATAAGCAGATGTGTACTGGGACAAAATGTAGTCTAAAACAATCTCTTATTTACAGAGGCCTGAGTTTTTCAGATCAGAGGGCTGACAACTAGGATCGTAAGTCTATGGCCCAAATAAAAACCAAGCTGACTCTACAAGATTGTGTAAGCCACAGACTTCACTAGGCAACTTAAACATTTTTAGCCTCTGGTGTTAAACTAGGGCATGACTTTTGCACCACAGACTTGCACAAATTCTGCTTACAGTGAACTCATGGTAAATGTGCATGATTTTAGTGTGACCTTCTGGGCCAGCGCTGCTGTTCTGAAAATCCCACTCCAGTTTTTTCTGCCTTCACTCTGACCTCCTTTTTTTTTTTTTCTCAGGTAGGTAAAGGAGCTTGTCCTTGATGTAGAAGGTTCATAATTTTGATGGAGTTGTACTTTTTTTCCGGTGACACATTCACTGAGAGTTCAACAATGTATTCTGTAAAGATGCAAACCTTCAATGTTCTTCTTGAGCTGAGAGATAAAAGTGATGGGATCCTCCTCTGTTCAGTGGAGGCTTGCTGCTCTGCGTCTGATAATCCTATCTACAACAAGCTGTAGTATCCAGGAAGGAGGGGTTACCCTTTTGTAAGCTACCAGGTCTTGTCTGAGGACAGGAGATAAAGTGGGTGTTGTAGCTCGGGTGGCAACCACTTAGTAGAGAAGCACGTCTTACAACCTTAAGACTACAGTCTTGCTCTCTGAGGAATTCTTGCATGGTAGTTCAGTGTCTGCCTTAATGGTCAGGTTGTTTGCAGCGTAAGTAGGCTAGCAATGCCAGCTGTAGGGGCTCGCAGAGAAGGACTCCTGTTCTTAGTCTGAGGGCAGCTCAGGGCAGGACTAACTGTATCCCATGTACAAAGGCAGTTTTCTCAGTCCCAGCATGAGTGTTCCTGTAAGCAGCAGCTGTGTAGGGGCATGTGGTCCTCATTGCCAGAGCAGTGTCAATCTCCTCTGAGCTTCTACTAATTAGCGTTGCCCATTTTCCCAACTTCTCAAACATAAAAGCTCTTGTTACATTTACCATGCTGTCTTTCCTGATGTAGCTTTAGCTTTAAGACTTCTGTCAGGTTTGTTCTCTTCTGCATTTCTGACTCAGCCTTTTTTCCTAACTCTTCCTGCTGCCATAAAATAAAAAAAGCTGATCATCCCAGTGATAAAAAAATACCTTAGGTTATCTGTTACATCTCCACATCTCTCCTGCTATGGCCATGCCACTTATATTGCTTGAGAGGAGTGACTGTGGATGGATACATGTATGGAAAACTAGTCCTAAAGGAAGGCAAGGTTTCCTTGCTGTTGATGGTTTCTGCTTCCTACTTCCCTTCCATTTCTCCCCCATGTGAAGAGTTGCAGGGCATGGCTGCTCCAGCAAGCAACTATAAGCAGGATAGGGTGTGGATACAGTGAATGAGCTAATTTATAGTGATTGCACACTTACATACTCCCAGTAAATACAAAAGAGATTAATTGCCTCCCTATTGTAGGATAAGCTGCGCTTACTCCTTCATGAACTTGAACATGAGCCATGAAAAGCCACTGCTAGAATGACTCTGTCTTCCTTCCAAGTTTATTTATTAAAAAGCCTTTTTCCAAGGAAGGCTGCCTCGTTTTCGATTTTTCCTTAAGTGACAGTGGCTTTCTTATCTGGTTTTGGGTTTCTGGATTCTTTCAGTTTTGATGCAGAAAATCAATTATTTTACTAGAATGGCAAAAAGAATAAAGATCTCTTCCAAGTTTGAGTTCATCTGAAAACTGTACAAATAATTTGGGATCTACATATAATTCTGGGAATGAAATCTAGAAGCAGCCCTTAAGGTGAAGTTTTGAAATCAGGTGTCCCTCCTCTGTATAGGTAGAGGATATGGATTTGCTTACTCTACGTGGAAGCATCTGCTATGGTGTTTGAGTGTTAAGTGTTCAGTGACTGTTGCAGAGACTGTTTAATCAGAGCTTTTACTATAAGTGAACGCAGGAGTACTTTCCAGATGGTGCTGTACCATCCTGGCTCTCAACTCTCAGTGAAACAGTGGGGCACCCAGCACTGCAGGAACTGACTTCTGGTCAATATTTCACTAGTGCCCTCTTATGCCACATAGCTGTTTGGAGTTCTGTTCATTTCTTTGAATGTTGTGGATGATATTAATAATAGTCTGCTACTGCTTCTAGGTGTGATGACTACTTCTATATCAAGCACCGTGGCGAGCGAAGAGGGATTGGAGGCATATTCTTTGACGATGTGGACTCTCCCTCAAAGGAGGAAGTATTCCAGTTTGTGAAGAGTTGTGCCAAAGCTGTTGTTCCTTGTTATGTTCCCATTGTGAAAAGGCACTGCCATGACTCCTTCACACCAGAGGAAAAGCTATGGCAGCAGCTTCGGAGAGGACGGTGAGTACTGAAGGAGCAAAAGCATACATGGGAGGTGGATTATGCTGGCGAGAAAAAAAAATGAGGTAGTTCTTCATGGTTGCAGGTTTATGTCCTGTTGCGGTATGGGCTAAGCTTGGGTGAGTGCTCTAAAGCTCGCCAGAGAATTTCAACATTTTTGTGCACAGAACTAATTTTGAAATCCAATGCTAGATTGCCGAGGAGGGTGGAAAGGTACTAGCACACCTTCATCCGTATCTCCCACTCTCCCATGCTGCAGCACAAGCAACCCATACAAAATGCCACAGTTTCTCTCCAACTCCTTCAAAACCCAAGAGAAGCTGCTGCTTTTTAACAGGCAAAGGGATGCGTGCATGTGTGCTTGGTGTCCCGAATCCTGCCCTTTCCTGCAGCCCAATGATACAGGATATAGGACTGCTCTGTGATATGAGGAGCATAAAAGGGATGAGGGAGTCATGCTTCCTATTCAGTAATGAAGCTAAACCCCAGAAAGTCATGAAATAGCTGTACCCAAGAGTACTTTTCAGCTTCTTACATACATATTTATTCCATCTGATCTTGGCATTGAAATGAGGATGCAGTGAACTGTTTGTGAAGAAATAAAGATACAGAGGGGTTCTGTTTTTCTGGCATGGTCCGAAGTCACTGTAACTTAAAAGACTTTGGAGGATGCTTGTTAATGTGAACTGTTAATGCTGCAAAAACTTAAGTACATTAGCAGATACAGTTGTACTCCTTTCTCTATGTCCTGTGATTGTGTAAGCATATGGAGAAATGAGCATACATGTGCTTTGTGCAGAACCAGGGGGGTCTTTAGTTTCTGCCTCTTCTGCGGAGCAATCTGTGAGAGTGGCATAGAGAAGGCTTAAGCATTCAAGTTTAGATCGCTAGTTGGCAGCAGTTACTCAAATAAGCGTATATGCTTAATTTGGTGGGACTGTTCCTGGGAGTGTTGGGCTTTCAGGATCCAGTCTGTGGATGGGATTTAGCAAACCTGCTAAGGTTATAAGGGGGAATAGCTTCTTTAAGCTGCAGCCAGGACCATGTCACAAGGCCTGCTTATTTCCCTGGATCTGTTTGCAGGTTATTGGGCTAGGTAAAGCTTTCCATTTCTGCAAATAGATAACAGCTCCTCCCTTCCTGTACCTCTCTTAAGGACTAATACCTCAGTACTGGTTATTACAATAAACCCTGTTGAACTGTCACTGCTCTGTTCCTATGCTGGGGGCACAAAACCATCTATTCCGGCATTTAAAAGTCCCGGTCAGTACTCTGAAGCTGTGTGACTTCTACTGCTTTCCAGATCTCCCCAAGAAACAGAAAATCTTGTTCTGACACTGCTGCTTATGTGTCCTTCAACATGGAGGACTGCACAATAGCTTTTCCTGTGGTCATTTCCAGTTCCTTTAAGGCTCTTTTTAATGTCTGACACCACCACACAAAAGAGTACTAGCATAACCAAGCTAAACTTGGTGTCAAGCTTGCCAGCAGGGTTGAGGCCTGGGAGAAGTAAGCTAGTAGGGCACCATGCAGAATGCTCTCCTTTGAATAGTTTGTCTGCTCTAGTTTGTTAGCTAAGGTCATTACGTCCGATGCTTTGTGGAGTGGCAAGGTCACACCTGTATTCCTATGCAGAGGATGCTAGAGAACAGTTGGCCCCAAAACAGGGTTCATTCTGATACCCAACACAGCAGAAAGACAGGCCGGTTTTGTTTGATGTCTGCCAGTTGAAGAGGCACAACCAACTTCTGATAATGGACTTGTTTTTTCTGTTGCATCTCTTCACTCCCCACAGGTATGTAGAGTTCAACTTGGTTTATGACAGAGGTACAAAGTTTGGCCTCCTGACACCAGGATCAAGAATTGAAAGCATTCTTATGTCTCTGCCACTGACTGCAAGGTAAGGGCATAGTTATGTGGAGTTGCAGGTAGGTACTGTTCTTGTTAAAATACTTCGTAGGATTAAATCAAAGGTCTGTCCTGGTGTCCAGTCTCTTTAACAGCGGTTAGTTCATGCCTGATCCAAGAACTGGCCAAATACATGCAGATGCTTCTCTGGTCTGCTACACTCGCCCAACTGCCACTAATGTGTGGCCTAGATATTTTCTGACAAAAAAAAGTTGTGTTTTTTGGGCTTAGTACCTCTTGATAGATTTTTCCCTTCTCGCTTCATGGATTTTTGTTTAGTAGCTCTTCAAAACCATGTGAGCTTCTGGCAGTCCTGACAAGCCTGTGGCAAGGACTTCCACAGTTTAGCTGTGTGTTGTATGAAAAAAGTGCCTCTTTGTTCTCTACTTGCACCTGATGACTTCATTCAACTTTTCAGTGAGCAACCAGATTTTCTTCCTGTTCATTTTCTCCATAAGTTCTTATTTTACAGGCTTCTGGTTTTTACCTTGTTTTCCAGGCTGATGAGTCCCACTCATTTTAGTCTTTGTACAGTAGCTGTTCCATACCGTTGATCACATTTGCTACTTTCTCTAGGCTTAAGTTTTCTATGCCCTTCCTGAACTGGGGGATAAGGAACAGACAAGCTACATATGTGTATCCAAGATGCAGGTGTGCTGCTGACTCATACAGTGGCATAATGATGTTTTAGTTCATTATTCCTTTCGTAATCCTAATATGCTGTTTGCTGGTTTTGACTGCTGCTAAGCATTGAGCTGGCTTTTTTGTAGAATTGTTATGATGCCAAGATCTTTTCTGGGCAATAAAAGTTAACTCAGTCTCTCAATGTGTATGTAACTTTTTTCTGTGTGCATCCCTTCAGATCAGTCAACAGTGAATTTCACCTACCGTTTTATTGCTCAGTTGCTTGGCTCGATATTTACTCTTTTCAACTGCCTTTTTAGGTTTTGACCCATCTTGCTTAATCTTGCAATATCAGCAAACTCTGTCACTTACTATTTACTCCCCTTTTTAGGTTGCTTTTAGATATGAATAGCACAGGCCCTATCATGAACTTCATAAACTTCATTAGTGACCTCCCTCCACTAGGAAAACTGACCTTTGCCTGCTATCCCTTAACCATGAAGGCACTCATGTTCTCACCATATAGCTTCATCCCGCTCCCAACACTAGATGTGTCCTTGACCTGGTGGTGTAGCATGGTCCTATCTTTTGATTGCTGGGATGATCTGGTTTTGCTTGTTTTCATCAAAATAAATAGCTCACTTCACAGCATGAATGGGTCCTTCCTGGGGGGGAAAAAAAAAAAAAAGGAAAAAGGTTGTACTCATCTGTTTGTGACTGCTGACACTTTTCTTCCTCTGTCATGACCCTTTTAACTGCCTTTTCAATAAATAGTGGTCTCTCATCACCTTTGTTTTTAAAACTAAGATTCAGCAAGGACTTGTAGGGCTTCCAGTCCAGCTTCTGGAAAAACTAGGTCTTGTGTCCACACTGTCAAAATTGTCTGGGTTCCTTTTTTTGCTCGTCTTCCTCATGATACTAGTGTGTCACAAGAGACTGCTAGAAGATCTTTGCAAATAAACCTGCATACATTGTGGGGTAGGGGACACTGCTCTTTCCTTTTTCTTTGTTCTTTCAGCCTTTCCAGAAGTTGGGAAGAAGATTGAGCTAACATTTCTCCTGTTTATTCCTGTATTATTTGTTTTTACTGAACTTAATCACTTGTATCTGTCACCTGATCTGAGAGTGCCAACTGTGTATGTAGCTGTGCATCCTGAGAAAAGGCAACTCAAGTTCAAACGTAGCCTGGTGTGGGAGAGGTCATTGCCAGCTGGGCAGTCTGAGTGAGTTTCCCCTCTCCCTGCAGGTGGGAGTACATGCACACCCCTCCAGAGAGCTCGAGAGAAGCAGAAATCCTGGAGGTTCTGCGCAATCCCAAAGACTGGGTGCACTGACATGGATTGTGAACAAGATGGATTGCTTACACTGAGCCATTATGAAAGAACAGGAACGCCTGCAAACCAGCTCGTTCAAACTGCGGTTGCATGGCGTTTTAGTATAGCTATTTATACTCTTACCTGGTGCCTTAATAATGCTGTAGACTTGTAACTTGCAAATATGTGAACTCATTCTTTTAAGATTGATCAGCTGATGTTATCACCCTGTTGATGTTGCCTTGTGAAGGACTGCTGATACCCTCACAGGACTACTGTGCATGCTTAAGAACTTCCTCAACTGATTTGTTTGACTGCAACATGGTAAAACTACTGTGAAGTGTTTTCCCAGTGGAATGCAAGCATTATCTGTGCCTAAATAGCACTGCTTACTCTTGGAAAGTGTTGGGATGTTTTAGATATATATTTTTTAAAGAATAAAGGGAATATTGGGTATGATTTTAAACCTTAAACCCTGCTTTCAGGAAGTTGTGGAAAAGATGGTACTTAATCACGTACATTTTCATGCTATTCACATTGACTTTGGTTGGCGGGGGGGGGGGGGGGGGGGGGGGGGGAGGGGCGGGGCTGTTTTCAAATGTATTGCAGCAGCATGACTTGACTGATCAGTGACCAGGAGATTCTGGGTTGGGGTCCCAGTCTCACCTGATGAGAGAAGGCTGGCTGTCTATTTTGAGGAGAAAATCTTTCAGCACTGTGCATCTCAGTTGTGATCAAGACAGGATAACAACCTGCCTCGGGCCAGGGAGGTCAGGAAGCTGTTGGGTGATGACGAGATCCTCCCAAAGAACTTCATGTTGCTCCCAGCCCTGGGCTAATTGTTCCTTATTCCCTGGTATGAATCTTGGTGGGGAAAAGCAAGGGCAGCGGGGCCCTGTCCCCTCCCCGGAAAAAGCAACACCTCCCCGTCGGGGAATCGAACCCCGGTCTCCCGCGTGACAGGCGGGGATACTCACCACTATACTAACGAGGAGCGGTGTAGTGGCGGGCTGGTTTCCCGCCAGGACGTGGTACGACGTCGCCTTTGGCGGGTTGCTGGCCAGGCGCCCGCGCAGGGCGGGGGGAGGCGCCCTGCCAGGCCCGCTCACACTCTCTGCCCTCTGATCGCCGAAGTCAAGTTTCCCCTTGGGGGCTACCGTGTTCATACGTCCTCCTCTAAAATAAAATAAAGAACATTCAGTAAAAGCCAGCGATCGCCTCACCTCCAACAGAAAAAAAGAAAAAAAAAAAAAAAAAAAAAAGAAGAATGGCCCGTACGGGGATCGAACCCGCGACCTTGGCGTTATTAGCACCACGCTCTAACCAACTGAGCTAACCGGCCAATCTGAGCAACGTCTTGCGCGTCCACGCAGCTCACGCCCTCCCACGGACACGCCGCGGCTGGAAAAGCTGCCGGGAGCTACTCCCGCGGTCGCCGCACCCGCAGCGTTACCGCGCCCGGTGTTTTTAAAGACCGCGTCGGCGGGACGTTTCAGGGAGCTCTGGCAGAGCAGCAGGGCCATTAACCGGGGTGACGGTAATTGCTAAAATGGACACTTTCAAAATTCTCATTTTTGTCTGAGCCCTCCTCCTCCGGTCCGCGGGCGGCGTTCACCGGCGGCACGGAGCTGCTCGGCAGGGCCGCACACGGAGTCGCGCCTCCCGGCGGGGGGTGTGGGGGGGCAGTCCCACCGAAACGACCCGCCCCGCTTTCCCCTTCTGCTCCCCAAGCGGCTCCCGCCCGCGGGAACACGGACGCCGCCGCCGCCGCTCCGGAGCGGCTCCCGATCGTCTCCTTCCCTCACGCCCACGCCACGCGGTGGGAGGAGGAACAGGAGGAGCAGGAGCGCTCCCCGGGCATAAAAGGCGACGCCTCCTCCCCGTCGGGGAATCGAACCCCGGTCTCCCGCGTGACAGGCGGGGATACTCACCACTATACTAACGAGGAGCGGGGTGCGGGCGGTGCCCCCCCCGCCGAGCCCCAAGAGCCGCCTTTGGGGCCCCCGCCTGCCCTCGGTGCCATCGCGCTGCGAGCAGAGCACATACAAAAGCGCTCTCCGCAAAAAAGATTGCAAAGCTGCCACTAGAAGACTGATATGAGGAGACAGTCATAGGTCTGGTGTAAGAAAATCTGGAGTTAGAAAGGAATAGGACAGGAGCTCTCTCATGCAAAAAAAGAGCAGAAAGACCCAGATGTGCATGAAGAAGAAACGGAAACCCACAAAATAAAGGCTTCTAAGTTGAAAAAGCATAATTTATCAGTGAGATATAGGGGCTTAAATAAAAATAATTGTGGGCAGTCCATTAAAAATAGTTATTTAGTTAGCTACACATCTGGAAGAATCTGCAAAAAGCCATATACCCAAGAAGAGCAAACCTGACGTACTCCAAATTCCATAGGCAGTGTTTTCCTTTTGTGGCCCCTTGGCAGCATCGCTAGATCACTAACACTGTGGGACTCCAAGACCGTAGGTTTTCGTCCGTCAAAGAGACCCCAGTCCTCAGGAAGCTGATCAAAAGATTCTGGGATTCATAGTACTGAAGCAATACAACCACTCCAGATGCCAGCTGAAGAGTACCTGTCATAAACAGAATATAGATTTTAAACTCCAGTCTGTCTCATGCTCTCTTGTTAAACACACTTTTAAAGGATATTGTTAGAACCCTGAGATCAAGAAACATCATAACAAAAACACTAGTCAGAGAAGAGAGAAGCTTTAAGGTTGACTTTATATTTCTGCTATTGTGAGGCAGACCTCATCTCACCGTAAACTAATTTCAGAATAATGAATTAACTAAATTCAAAGCACAGAACAGTGCAATTCTACACTCTTGCATCCTTTTGTCCTGATGCTGACAGCCAAATAACTTTGAACACTTGGATTCATCACACTTAATTTTTGTGCATGTTCTGGTTGTTCTTGATTGCAAAATGGAACAGTAAAAATAAGTGAAAGCACATTGTTCCAGTAATATCAGCTGCAGAAACAGGGAAGTGAAGGAAGGGTAAGAGAGAGCAACAATTGCGTTAGCATCAAACATGTTTTTTTCTCAACAGTTAAGTTCTGTGAGAGGAAGAAATGGGAAGTCACTGTACTTTCGAAGACGAGAGCAGTTTCAGAAATCCCTGAGCTATGCACGTCTTTCTTCAAAACATTTTTATGATGTACTCTATTTTCAAACCTGCAGAAGGGGCTAAACTGTTGGAGAACATCCAGGAGTGAATCTGTATCACCTACAGCTCTGCTCCCATTCTCTGCTCCAAAACATACTCTTTACCATAGTACACTAAGCTGAAAACTGTAGTAGTTCAGAAGTTGATCTGCATGCAGACAGGACACTACTTCCTTGCAGTCAAACTGTGGCTCAGGATTTTTAGGGTAGATGACTAAGAACAGTAACATTTTCAGCATACAATTTTAATCAGATTCCCTGAGCTTGTCTGAACCCTCACTGACATTAAAGAAATACAGCCATAAAATAATTTGTCCTCTTAAAAACAAAAACAACACCCACCCTCCCCCCCAAACCAAAATGACACCCACAAGCTTAAGAGATACTTAGATAATTGACAGTGGCAGATTTTAAATATGTCCTAACAAATGCCCTTAAATGAAAACCGAAAGACTTAGCCTGACTTTCCCAAAAGCTTTGAGGAATTTAAGTGCATCAAACACCAAAACAAATACTAGCTTTGCCCCTTAGCGCAGAGACAGACAGGGTAGATCACCTTTTTAGGGACCAGGATTAATCCCAGACTTTCATCCTTAAAGCAGTGGCTTGTTCTCTAGCCTCTCTTAGTTTTGCACTAAGCCTGGAAAACTCTCGAGGGCTGTGCACTTAAAAAACCCAACCTTGACCACAAAAGACATGCTGATCTACCTGGAACACCAACCAAGGCAACTGCCGTCACAGGGGGAATCGGCATTAACAATCTAACAGAACCGCTGGGATAAGACCTCCAGAGCGGGAGATTGCTCAGTAAAGAAAGAACAACTGGGAATTTGCACACCAGCAGCCAGAAGAAGCAACTGCAATGAAACACGGTGCTTTCCAGTAATCTTATATGCCATATACACATGAAACCACAAACGTAATCTAAAAGCTTTGCTTTTTGCTGAGTTTGATCTGCCTCTGCAGTCTTTTGCTCCATCTGCGCTCATCTTCCTCTTCATCCTCGCTTATTGGCACACAAGAAGACATACACCCATTATTTGGGCAATCACACTTGATACATTAGTTTCCAGAATGGAAAATTACAAAGAACAGACAAGTCAGAATCCTTTTGAGGACTGACAGACTATTAAAAAAAAGTAGACTGGAAACCAGTTTACTATCTCAGTTTATGAAATTTCACGTTAGCACTGGGACAAATAAGATTTGTGTCTTTCTGCAAGACAACAGGTCCTTTGCAAAGTGCCTAGGGATTTCAGAAATAACTCAAACCCTTTTTAAAATGCACTTCGAAGTTTGCCCATACTTTAAGAGTGTAAATAGATTTTAGCCCTCATGTTTGGTTAGGAGAGGGTCTCTTGGCTTTAGTATGATAGTCTATGCTGCTACTCTTTCCCCTTACCATGTGCAGAAGTCAAAATTTTCCAAGCAATACAGGAATTTTTGCTGCATATTGCCACATAGATCAAAGAAGTCTAAAAACAAAGCTAAGGGAATATATGAAATTATGTGCTGTTTATAAAGTGTTGTGATTTAACCCTAGCCAGCAACTAAGCACCACGCAGCCGCTCACTTACTTCCCCCCCTCCCAGTGGGATGGGGGTGACAATTAGAAGAAAAAAGGTAAAACTCATGGGTTGAGATACAAATAGCTTAATAGAACAGAAAGGAAGAATATAATAATGATAATAATAACAAAAGTACAATAATAATAATAAAAAAAATAATTTGAATATACAAAACAAGTGACGCACAATGCAATTGCTCACCACTTGCTGACTGATGCACAGTTAGTTCCCAAGCAGTGATCCCCCCACTCAGGCCAACTCCCCCCAGTTTATATATTCGACATGACGTCACATGGTATGGAATATCCCCTTTGGCCAGTTTGGGTCAGCTGTCCTGGCTGTGTCCCCTCCCAACTTCTTGTGCCCCTCCAGCCTTCTTGCTGGGTGGGCACGAGAAGCTGAAAAATCCTTGACTTTGTCTAAACATTACTTGGCAAAAACTGAAAACATCAGTGTTATCAACTTTCTTCTTATACTGAAACCAAAACATAGCACTATACCAGCTACTAGGAAGACAATTAACTCTATCCCAGCCAAAACCAGGACATAAAGAAACAACATTACTGAATTCAAGTGTCTTGGTTTTGCCACTGCATTTGTCTGTGAAAGCTTTTAATGACAATGTGCAAAGATTTGACGTAGCTTTGGCAGCAGAAAAATTCTGAGCTGACTATCTTTGTGGACTCCCTTTTGTGTCATCAAACTTGCTCTGAGAAGATCCTAGAAGTCAGAATCTGTATTTTTCTTAATGGGATCCACTGTATTCAGCCAGCATGAGTTTAGGTGTCTTCCAAAGGTGCTCTTCCCCTTTGCCAATAGTCTGCAAAGCTTAATCTCTATCTTTTTACACTGCCATATTATTAAGCCTGATCCTTTATTTTTTAAGTTCTTCCAAAGTTATTTATCACTCAGTCCTTTGAAAATACCCTTTCCCAAGAAAATTATGAAATAATTATTTCAGTATTTAAAAAAAAACCCAAGCAGCACAGTTTGTATTGCTTCTATAATACATAAATATTGTGTCAATATAGTTCAAAATACATTTCTCTTCAAGATGAGAAGGATGCCTAGGGGGAGGTATATATTCTTTGTGCTTTCTGGAGTAAGAAATTAGTTAGTTAAGTAACTGTCTTCTCAAATGTTGCTTCAGGAACATGCAGGTGGAAGATGCTGAATCTCTGATGACAGATATTTGTCTAAATACAATAATTAGAAATAAATGTTTGAAATACATGTCATCTTTTGCCTTCTCTAATCAGTCAAGTTTAATAGTTTTGACCTCTTCCCTTTCCTTGTCCAGGAAAAGCAATGTAACCCAACTTTGTAATATCACATAGTCAGAGGAAGAACTTGGCCAGGGATAAGGGCAAGATGAACCTTACTTTTCCCATCTTAATTATGGTACCTTGCAGATCAGCAATTGTGTCCATATAACTAATTTTTGTACTTCAATTTAGCCAAGAACTCTTGTACCAGATAGTTACGACTTTGCAAACTTTGGAGTCTTAAGGTTGTCTGTAAGTATAATTTTACATTATGTTCTACATAAAAGTTTTTTATGATGATTATTTACAAGGAGTCTGTCCTTTCAGACAAATGGATAGGTTTAGAGGTTGGTTTTTGTTAACTACAAGAGTGATTTTTCACTTCCTTTGCAGTAATATAATGTAGAAAACTCAGAAATTTTGTAGCTACTGCTGTAAGTTGTGATCCTGCCTGTATCACTGCTGGCTATTCACCAAGGTTTGCTATTGTTCCTTACATGAGGGCAAATAATTAATTTTAATACACAATCTGTCAGAAATACACTATAGAATGGTACTGCTTATCTTGTCAATATCACAACACTTTGCAGGATTGTGGACTGCATGGAGGCGTATCAGAAAGAAATTCATACTTTTTACACAGGTTATGATAAGCAGAACTGTTTGCTCTGCAGGCCACAGACTGCAGAGCAATCTAATTATAATTAGATTATATGCAAAGGAAGAAGCTATGGATCTTCAAGGCTGAGAGGACTGTATTGATCATTAACAACAATTTTGCCTCCTCCACTTTTACAAGGCAGCTCCTTTATATGAGCTTGCAGCAGTTGCTTTAGAGGACCCTGAAAGTTGCTGGTCAGAATAAGGTAGCCTGAAAGAAGGCTGACTACATTGCTGATTTTCTGAAAAAGAAATGTTGGAAGATTATTTCAACCATGGATGAGGCTCAAGGTTTAGTCCTAGGGCTGGGACAAAGCCCAGCACCACCAGAGGCAGCCTTGTGGTGGGGTGTGCTGTCTGTTGGGCCAGGCAGCTACCGGCCAGCCCCCACAGGGTGGGAAGATGTTCACAAGTTGCAAACTGCTGTGCTACAGTCCGCCATCTCAGACATGCTGGATAGACCCATGTCGATGGGAAGCCACCAAGTCTCCTTGGCACAACAGGGCCCAGAAGCCTGGGGAG